>NC_071513.1:14350000-16850000 GCF_027887155.1 Malaclemys terrapin pileata | reverse complement strand
CCTGAGAGAGAGTACAGGCTAAAGCTTAAGTGACCAGAACTCATCAGCTGCTAACACAACTACTCTGTAGAGCGGATGCCGGCTAGCATGACCTAAGTGCTATTAGTCCTCCAGTGCCTCCCCACAGTTCCCCCCGTATGGCCAGAAAGGACAGACGAGTTCTCCCACAATTCACTGTGAGGGAATTCAAACCAGCTAAATGCAATGCTAAGAATCCTGGGATGTGTCCCCAGAAGTCTCAACCCCACAACGAGTGAGTGCAGTGCCAGTGTGGACACAACAGCTTGAGAGCTATCTCATAGCATGGCTGCTCTAATTTGAGTTAGGCTAAGTCAAGAGGTGTAACTCAAGTGTAGATAGAGCCGGTCAGAAAAATGTTTTGTCTGAATTTTTTCATTGGAATATGCCAATTTGTGAAAATTTGAAATGTTTTGTGAAGATGGTTCGATTTCGACTCTGTTCTGATGGAGCTCTGGCAGGCAGTTTTCGAACACTGAATTCCTATCTGGTTTCCTGCCAGCTCGCCCACCAACTCCTCGAAGCCTCTCTGCCTTGGATTTGGGAACCCTGCTGTTTGTGGGAGTCCGAGGGGGTAGAGCAGCCAGCCAGGTGGATTGACTCAGAGTTGGGGCTCCATTCACTTTCATGGAGAATTTTGAAAGTGTTGGTTTTCTTTCCAAATTGGAATAAAACCAAATTTTGAAATATTGAAATCCTCCGTGACAAGGAATTCTTTCTGCTCACAGGTCTAGTAGATAACTCAGGTTAGCTGTGCCGTGAAGACATACGCTAAAAGACATTTCAACATTGCTCTCCCGAGGTGCCCTGAGTGCTTTCCATGACTGACAGTTGCAGCAGATGGTGAAAAGGACCAGATAGATATTTGTTGGATCGATGTTTAAAAAAAACCCCAAACAAACAAGCAAAACTGCTGTATTCTTTAGTGTGACAGCTTGTGGTGGCAGTGAGAGCAACTGGTACATGAGCAGAATGAATACCCCAGAGCAGTACAGGAGAATCTCAGCTGGCATTTAAAAAAAATTAAGATTCTAGCCCTCATGGTTGAAAAGAAAAACTGGAAAGCATGACCCCTGATGGCTCTGATGCCGAGAGGCAAATTCAAGAAACCCAAATGTAACATTGTTGTTTTTTTAAGCCACTCTTATGATTTAATGGGGCTGGACTCATGATTTTTAAATGCTTGGGTTTGGCAAGACTGTGTCTGCGTCATGCCCACTTCCAGGGCTGCTCTTGGCGTGAAGCAGCTTGTGAGCCAACCCCTGGTTAGGCTGCGCTGAAAGGCACAATCCAGACTTCTGCAGGGGAAGAGAATGTTGCTCTGATTCTCAGAAAAATTTCAGGCAGGATTTATGTAATCCAGGTGCAAACTTCTAATCAAAATAAGGAGAAAAAATGGTTGGGTTGTTGGACTGGCTCTTTGATTTTATATGTATAGTCTGATCCTACTCCTTAGATAACTAAGCAACATGAAAGGTTATGATTTATTTAGGATAATGAGTTTGAGATAAATGTGAAATCTCGCTCAGCCTACATGAAGTACTGGGTGTCAGCTGCATTAAAAAAATCCATTATGTACTTTCAGACAACTGCAGAGCTGTATATTTTAAAATTATCTCCTAAACGGTAACTTCTTCAGTGACTTATTGGCTCATCTCATGCTTATTGTGTTATCACAATAAGTCATTTTCTCTAAACATAGAGTGGAGCAGTTAGATGTTTCAGTGTAGATCTGATTGTAATTCTTTTTCAGCCCATTTGTATTCCTATTAAGTTTGTCTGAAAGGTGTCTCATTTTTTGTTTGCTTGGTTTCAGTGCTGACAGTTATACCAATGAATTGAAGCCGCTTTTCCATTTGCAGCTGGGGACCCATGATACCATTCCACGCTGCTAAACTCTCAGCTGTTGTTAGCACTTATTTTTTAAGCTGAGGCTGGGTAGATCTATAGCTCCTGCTCTTTGAAGATCTCAAAGCACTTTGAAACCATTAATTTTCTCGATAGACTCAGGAGGGAGGTCGGTTTCCATGTTGCAGATGGGGCAACAGGAGCAGAGAGGATGACCTGAATGGAAACTGTGGGGTGTGTGACACTCCCTGGAGGTACCCAGGGTTATGAGGTACCATCTACACCCTGGCCTTAGTCTGAAGAAGCCATGTCTGTACCTGCTGTGGTCAGCTCCCCAGCTTCTCCAGCCATGGGCAACACAAGCACTTCCCTCTAGGCCTTGCAGGTCATGCTGTTACTCTACAGGTTAGCAATTGGCACCGCAACCCTTGAGCCCTCTGAGCATCTCCCTGAAGTGTCTAGCCCCTGGTCTGCTGGGCACTCAGAGTATTCACAGATGCACAGTACGCTCCAGCTTAACAGTTCTACCCGACCATTACGCCACTTACCACACAGCACTTAGGTATTTTTATAGTGAAATCTAGCATGTTTATTTAACAAAACGTAGAGATTCAAATAATAGCAAGTAGAAGTATCAAAAACAAATAAAACAAAATCAGAGCCCGTGTTCTGCAGCCTCTCTACTCCAGTTTCCCCTCTGCAAAATGGGGACCCACCTACCTCCCAGGTATATTGTGAAAATTAATGTTTGCAAAGAGCTTTGAGATCATCACATACTTAGACTATAAACTCTTTGGGCAAGGGTCATTTTTTGTTGTTGTGTGTGCGTACAGTACCTAGCACAATGGGGCCTCTTGTATCTACTATAATATAAATATTTACTTATAGTAGCAAATGTTAACTAACAATTAGTCTTATTTGTGTGCAATGCAGCCTTATTTGCCTTCAAATTTGCATGAAGAACAATCATTTCCTAAAAACACTGGAGTGAACAAAAATTACTTTGTACAAATCTTTGCAAACAGCAAAACAAGGGGAGATGAACATAGTTAAGCTGAACATAAGAATGGCCATACTGGGTCAGACCAATGGTCCATCTAGCCAGTATCCTGTCTTCCAACAGTGGCCAATGCCAGGTGCTTCAATGGGAATAAACTGAAGAGGGCAATCGTCAAGTGATCGAGCCCCTGTTGTCCACTTCCAGCATCTGGCAGTCAGAGGCTTAGGGAAACGTAGAGAATGGGGTGGTGTCCCCGATGGTCTTGGCTAATGTCCATTGATGGGCTTATTCTCCATGAGCTTATCTACTGCTTTTTTGAATCCAGTTATAATTATGGCCTTCACAACACCACCTGGCAACAAGTCCTATGGATTGCTTGTATGTTGCATGAAGAAATACTTCCTTCTGGTTGCTTTAAACCTGCTGCCTATTAATTTCATTGGGTGACCCCTGGTTCTTGTGTTATATGAAAGGATAAATAATATTTTCTTATTCATTTTCTCCACACCATTCATGATTTTACAGACCTCTATCCGACCCACCCCCCTTACTCCTCTCTTTTCCAAGCTCACCAGTCCCAGTCTTTTAAACTCTCCTCATATGGAAGCTGTTCCATGCTCCTGATCATTTTTGTTGCCCTTCTCTGTACCTTTTTCATAATATATCTTTTTTGAGATGGGGCGACCGGATCTTCATGCAGCATTCAAGGTGTGGGAGTACCATGGATTTATATAGTGACATTATGGTATTTTCTGTTTTATTGTCTATCCCTTTCCTAATGGTTCCTAACATTCTGTTAGCTTTTTGATTGCTGCTGCACTGAACAGATGTTTTCAGAGAACTATCCATTATGACTCCAAGATCTGTCTTGAGTGATAACAGCTAATTTAGACCCCATTATTTTGTATATATAGTTGGGATTATGTTATCCAATATGCATTATTTTGCATTTATCAACGTTGACTTTCATTTGCCATTTTGTTGCCCAGTCACCTAGTTTTGTGAGATCCCTTTGTAACTTTTCTCAGTCTGCTTTGGACTTAACTAACTTGAGTAATTTTGTATTGTCTGCAAACTTGCCACCTCACTGTTTACCCTTTCCCCCAGGTCATTTATGAATATATTAAACAGCCCTGATCCCAGTACAGACCCCTGGGGATGCCACTATTTACCTCTCTCCATTGTGAAAACTGACCATTTAGTCCTACCCTTTGTTTCCTGTCTTTTAACTAATTGCTGATCCATGAGAGGCCCTTCCTTCTTATCCCATGACTACTTAGTTTGCATAAGAGTCTTTGGTGAGGAACTTTGTCAAAAGCTTTCTGAAAGTCCAAGTACACTATATCCACTGGATCACTCTTGTCCACATGTTTGTTTGACATCCTCAAAGAATCCTAAGAGATTGGTGAGGCATGATTTCCCTTTACAAAATGCATGTTGACTCTTCCCCAACAAATCATCTTCATCTATGTGTCTAATCATTCTGTTCTTTACTATAGTTTCCATGAATTTTCCTGTTACTGAAGTTAGTCTTACCGGCCTGTAATTGCTAGGATTGCCTCTGCAGCCTTTTTCAAAAATTCGTGTCACATTAGCTGTCCTTTAGTCATCTGGTACAGAATCTGATTTAAGTGATAGGTTACATACCACAGTTAGCAGTTCTGCAATTTCACATTTGAGTTTCTTCAGAACTCTTGAGTGAATACTTGCTGGTGACTTATTACTGTTGAATTTATCAGTTTGCTCCAAAACTTCCTCTAGTGACCCCTCAATCTGGGACAGTTCCTCAGATTAGTCACCTGAAAAGAATGGCTCAGGTGTGCTAATTTTTTTGCGTGAACAGTCATTCATAAGTAAAACGACCATTAATGGATGATTAATGGAGGGTTCGACCATCCCCTATTTATGCTTCAGCATGACATAGTACACTTAGAGGAAACTGCTAAGTCACTTGTAGCTCAGGAGTGTAACCGTGTCTTTGGAAGAAGACTATTTATGAAGTGATCTTTCATCGCCAGTTGTGAGAGATATTGGTATCCAGGCTAGCCAGCCCCATGGGGACAGATTCATAAAGTATTTAGGCACCTATGAGGCAGATAGGTGACTAGTGGGATTTTCTGAAATGCTTAAGCACATTAGGTCCCTAACTCCTGTTGAAAGCCCATGGGAGTTAGGTGCCTACCCACTTAGGTGCCTAGTGAGATTGATAAAAACACATCTGCAACTTGAGGTATGTACATGCCTTTGTAAATCTAGCCCATAGACCTTAGTTTCCAGCTGGCTACGTCATGAAGAGGAGGGAAATACATTCCTATCCACATATTACTCTGAAAAGGAAACCTCTCTTAAGAGTAAATATGACACGCTTGAAGGACACCAATTCCTCAGCCTTTCTGCTGGACAGATTTCATTAACTTTCTAAAGTAGAGTATGGATGGGGTTGTCTGATGCTACAAATCATGTTAAAAGAATTCTATGCATGGGACAAAAATAGCACATTGCAGCTGTTCTAAATGGATGTGATCGAATGCATGGAGGAAAGGTGAATGAGAAGATGGTGAATGAGAAGATTTTCTTCTCAGTTGGGGTACAGCTGGAACTTCCAACACGCCCCACCACGGGCTTACTTTTCCTTTTGTTTCTGAGGACCCTTTGGGGTTAGTTTATTTTTTCTCCCTTTTACTGACCCCTCCAACCTGTAAAAGCCCATGCTAGATTGGACATTTTTCTCTGCCAAAGTGAAACAAGATTTTTCCAAAGCCCGTCAACTCCACTCTTTGTTATCAGAAGAGGTCGCTGGAGAGCGATGTCTCTGTAGGGATGCCCTTGCTATCTCTGCATTAGTCCCAGGTCTGTGTGTTTTATTCTCAGCACTATGAGTCCATATTTCAGAACTTCAGCTGCTATGACATAAACGTGGAGCTTTTAATTTTATTTGGCCCATTTTTTCCCTTAAAGTAGACTCAGAATTGATTGCACAGTGATAGAGGGAGGTCATAAATTATATGGACTACATCGGGAATAATTAAGAAAAATGACAGTGACTACTCCAGCCTCAGAAATACATTACTTGCGAAAAGCTCTCCCCCAGTGTGTAGAAATCTTCACCAGCAACAAGAATTTGTTATAATAAAATGAGCTGCCATTAGTATTGCATATCATCACCTCATCCTTAACGCTGTATGAAATCAGGAGCATTTTAAGACACATTTTTTCTGTTTTTTCTTTTTTAAGAAAAGTAAGGCTCTCTGGAAGTTCTGTCCTTTTATCTTAAACAATCAACTGCAATTTTCCAGCTAATAAGTGTCAACACTCAATAGGTGGCAGGTACAATAAAGAATATCAAGCTTTGTTTGCAATTGGATGAAGCCACTTTCTCATTTTGTAAATTACAAGGCTTTTTCATTGTTATCATGCAAGATTTCATCCAGAGTTGTAAATGCAAATGTAATGTGACTAGATGGTGTTGTTCCAATCTCAGCAGGGAACAGGAGCCCACATGCTCTATTGTTCTGTTTAAAGGTATGGTCTAAGAATAGAAAATTGTGATTGTCTTTTAAAGTATATTATTATTTTAAACTAGTTAGCGCGAGGTTATGGATTACCTTATCTCCTTCTGCCAAAATACTTGTACTCTTCTGGAAAAGAGAGAGTGGATTTTTTTAATGCAAAATTTATACAGCAGGCTGCATAGTGCAAATTAAATATCTCTTCAGGCTAATTAGTGCAATTTAAATGTCATGCTAGTTTATCTGCAGCTCAGGTCACAAAGATGGTGGGCGCATTGTCTGAATACAAACAGAGCATATTAACCATAAGTGACTAGTTCCGCATTATCTGGTTGTTAAAGTCTGGAACTGGGAGACAGGTCTCCTGTGTTGTTTTCAACTCTGCCACTGACCCTCTGATAATCATTAATGTTGACGCTTTCAAACATGGGTTTATAAAGGTAGACCCTTAAATTGATATTTAGGCTCCTCAAGATATTTGGGCTATATCTTCACTGCAAAAAAAGTGAGTGGTGTTTTTTTCCCCAGTGGGATGACATGCGTTAGATCTTCTGCTATAAAATCCAAGTGGAGACAAGACACTATAGTTTTACTGTGAGGTAGCTAGGTGAGGTCAACATTATTCCCCAGCCCGTGGATGACTTCACCTCGTTTACCTCCTAGTAAAACTACGGTGCCTTGTCTCCACTAGGATTTTACAGGGAGATAGCTAATGCCTGTTAGAAATCACAATGGTAAAAATTCACCTTTTTTGGCAGTGAAGGAAAAAGTCATGATTGGTGCTGAGTGCCTCCAGCTCCCAGTGACTTCACTGAGTACCCAAAGTACAAGAGATAATATTCTATTGCTGTCTAGGAAATACTTGCATAGGAGTGCATCTTTTTGTTTTTATATATATATATATATATATATATATATATAAAATATGGAAATTCCATACAAAAACTCTGTGAAAGAAACTTCAGGGTTGCAACGTGACACACTAAAAAATAGAAAAAAAATTCACAATCTTAACTCTGTCCCTTTGCACACATGCATTTTTTAAATTACATGATCAGATACTATTTTTTTTTCTGCAGGACCCTTTCATTATTCACGGTGTAGTTTGGATTGTGAATGTGTGTGACTCATTTATTATGGGAATTGGATAGCATGTTGTGAATAGAGCAGGAGTCGTACGTTGAACAGCAATGATAAGAATAAATATCAAACTGCCTTATTCACTGGACACTGTCTAACTTGCACTTGAAATAAAACAGCATTCTTTAAAAAAAGTGTGTGATCATGTAATTGAAGACTGTATCCTAATCCGGGGTGAAAGTAAGGTGGTACAGGCTGGTACAGCATACGGGTAAAAAGTAGCCGCTAGTACGGGCCCGTACCGCTGACTTTAAAGGGCTGCCACAGCAGCGCTTTAACGTCACTGCCCTTTTAATGTCGTTGCCCCTTTCTCCCCCCCCTCCCGGCCGCTGACAGGTGGGGGCAAAAGAAGTAGCTGTCCCGGGGTCGCGATTTAAAGGGCCCGGGGCTCCGGCCGCCGCTGCCGCTGGAGCCCCGGGTGACGCAGGCCAGGCAGCGCAGATGAGTTGGCTGGGGGATGCTGACCCCAGCCACACCCCTTCCACCTGAGGCCCTGCCCTTTCCGGGGGGCCAGAGCTGGCCCCGTTCCAGTAAGAGCTCCATTTTACTTTCACCCCCGACCCTATGCATACACTTAAAGGGGTAGAGTTACAGTGGAACGTGACCTTAAATTTGGCATTTCTCGACTTTGGCATTGCGGCTGTAAAGCTCTTTAAAGTTGGTTGTCTGAACAGAATAACACTTACCTATCTTGCAGGGATTTGTGGAGATTGAATTACCTATGCTTTTCAAGGCACTTTGAGATCTTTGGATGGATGACAGTGTAGAGGTGCAGAAAAAGAAAACAAAAATGAAACTAAACAGTAGTAAGTAGGGTTGGCTGCAAAATCAGAGGGAAAAAAAATCTCTGAAGTTGTCATAACTTTGCCTCATTTTTTTCACTGAAATTCAAAATTCTGATGAAGATTTTCATTAAGAAATAAAAATTCAGTAATTTTTAGCCAGCCATAGAAGGAAGTAAACTCTTACTGTGGATGGAGGATTATCTGGCTTTTATTATACAAGAAACATTTTGCTCAGAATCTGTTCATGGGCTGGCCAAAGGAATTCTTGTTAACGCTGTGGCTGATGAGAGGGAGATTAGTAATGGGATATGGAGCTTGTCTCCGCTAGCTCAGCTGTTGAAATCCAGGCAAAGTCAAGAGTAGTTGAAAATTCAATGCAATGGAAATACACTCCGATATAACGCTGTCCTCGGGAGCCAAAAAATCTCACCGCGTTATAGGTGAAACCGCGTTATATCGAACTTGCTTTGATCTGCCGGAGCACGCAGCCCCTCCCCCCCGGAGCGCTGCTTTACCGCGTTATATCTGAATTTGTGATATATCGGGTCATGTTATATCAGGGTAGACAGGAGCGCCGCCAGCTTTTCTGCCGCCGAAATACCACCGCGGTCGCCGCCCCCCAAATTGTAGCACCCTAGGTGACCGCCTAGGTCACCTAATGGGTTGCGCCGGCCCTGGGGGTAGAGGTGTAAAAAGAAAGCTTTGAAAGAACAGTGAGAGGAGCAAGAAACAAAATGGAACACTTGTTTGCTTTTCTCCAAACTCCAGGTCTCTTACTCAATCCTACTGATATTAATAGCTGTCAGCCACTGTCCGTTATCTAACTGGGAGGCGCTTGTGTTCCCTGGCATTTCTGCTCATTTTCCCAAGGCCAAATTCCATGACCTGATAGTTCTCTTCAAGGCTATTTGGGTCTCCCTCCATGCATTGAGTTCCTGTTGACATAGCTGGGAGTTCAGGGTATTTACGGAGTTCAAAACAGGTATCAAGAAACCTGGGGTGAAATCCTGCTACACTTAAGTGAATTGCAAAACTCCCATAGATTGCAATGGGAGCAGGATTTTATCCTTATTGTGCAAAATAAAAAGGAGAAATTAACTACTAGGTTTTCATTGAGTTAATTGGAAATCCTGCCAGCGGATATTAAAATTTTCTCCCATCACTTCAGTCCCTGGAGGTCTATACATCTCTCATAGGGACTTATAGCATAAACTTGGCAAGTTACTTTGGAAAGCCAGAAGCATTAAGGGATGGAATATGGGTGTGAGGCTGGGGCCAAGAACCTTCTGTTGATTTGTGCTTCAGAATCACTGCATTGGGTGGCTGAGATGCACTTGGAATAAGAACTTGTAAGGACCAGGCAATGAAGCTAGATTTATGGTGCAAAAGTTGTGTTAAGGGGTTTTGAAAATGTTTTGAACAATTCCATGCTATAGTGGCTGTGAATCATTCAAACATTGAATTTTCCTGATTTTAAGTATCTTTTCTGGTAGATCACAGAGGGCTTTTAAACAAGGCCAGAGCAATACTGGAAACAAACTAATTGACTCTGGCTTCTTTTGCTCAAGTTACTTAGAGCTGACTATGTGCTATATTAGGCTAGCCTGAAGAGACACTCGCAGTAGGGAGAAGGAAATGAAAAGGATTTATTGTATAGTAGCCTATCAAAGGTCAAGTATATAAAACAAATTCCTTTTTATTTCAAGTAGACAGAGATAATCTGGGTAGCAGTCTGAACTTTCTTGTAACAAAGGCACTTTTTCTTAATATAAAAGAAATAAAAATGTCAACTGGAGGCAGGTGAAGAGATTTTTTTACTGGAAAAATGTACCTCAGCCTAGTAGCCAAACAAGTTTGATTGTTAACTTACTGTAATATAGACATATTACTTTCATCTTGTTATTCTGCAAATGCTGGGAGGGAATAAAAGGATGATATCCCTTTATTAACACTGCAATAATACTATTCCATTGACCTCATAACAGTGGGATTACCTTTTCTTTCCCACTTGGCAGTGCTGTAGAAGAAAAATTCTTCTTTATTCTGGATGAAATTAACCATGGGAGGAAGTATGGTCTAGTGGTAAAAGCACATAATTGGGTTCTATTATTGGCTTTGTCACAGGATTGCTGTATGACCTAGGGCAAGCTAATTAACTGTTCCTGCCTTGGATTCCTCCATCTATAGAATGGGGACAGCAGAACCCATCTCACCAGGGTATTGTAAAGTTGAACTAGGATCTGTAGAGTGATTTGAGACCCTGTCTCTGTAAAAGTGCAAATTATGATTATTTTTTATTCATATTTATTTCTGCACAGAGTTGATGAATTCAGAACTACGCTAGATCTTTTTTAAAGGGCTGGGTAATTTTATGATTGATTGGCGGCTATGTGTGTGATAAGGGCCTTCGAGTCTCATGCTTCATGGTGCATCCCATGGGCATCCTTGCATAGTTATCTAGGCATGTTATACAAGTTCATCAGTTCTTATCAGAAACATTTTATTAAAGCTACTAAGTTTCACATTAATGATTTAAAATCAAATTATGATAATTTTCAAAAGCTATTGGACATTTTATCATACACACACAAACATATTCAGTAGACACGCATTCCATACACAGACTCTGTACAGTTTCAAGCACCCAGTAAACTTATGTGACAATAGATGCTTAATGACTTCTTTGTTTCGGTCTTCACCGAGAAGTCTGAAGGAATGTCTAACATAGTGAATGCTAATGGGAAGGGGGTAGGTTTAGCAGATAAAATAAAAAAAGAACAAGTTAAAAATCACTTAGAAAAGTTAGATGCCTGCAAGTCACCAGGGCCTGATGAAATGCATCCTAGAATGCTCAAGGAGCTAATAGAGGAGGTATCTGAGCCTCTAGCTATTATCTTTGGAAAATCATGGGAGATGGGAGAGATTCCCGAAGACTGGAAAAGGGCAAATAAAAAGGGAAATAAAAACAACCCAGGAAACTACAGACCAGTTAGTTTAACTTCTGTGCCAGGGAAGATAATGGAGCAAGTAATTAAGGAAATCATCTGCAAACACTTGGAAGGTGGCAAGGTGAACAGCCAGCATGGATTTGTAAAGAACAAATCATGTCAAACCAATCTGATAGCTTTCTTCGATAGGATAACGAGCCTTGTGGATAAGGGAGAAGCTGTGGATGTGGTATACCTAGACTTTGGTAAGGCATTTGATATGGTCTCACATTTGATACGGTCTCGCATGATATTCTTATCGATAAACTAGGCAAATACAATTTAAATGGGGCTACTATAAGGTGGGTGCATAACTGGCTGGATAACCGAACTCAGAGAGTTGTTATTAATGGTTCCCAATCCTGCTGGAAAGGCATAACGAGTGGGGTTCTACAGGAGTCTGTTTTGGGACCGGCTCTGTTCAATATCTTCATCAACAACTTAGATATTGGCATAGAAAGTACGCTTATTAAGTTTGCGGATGATACCAAACTGGGAGGGATTGCAACTGCTTTGGAGGACAGGGTCATAATTCAAAATGATCTGGACAAATTGGAGAAATGGTCTGAGTTAAACAGGATGAAAGTTTAACAAAGACAAATGCAAAGTGCTCCACTCAGGAAGGAAAAATCAGTTTCACACATACAGAATGGGAAGAGACTGTCTAGGAAGGAGTACGGCAGAAAGGGATCTAGGGGTTATAGTGGACCACAAGCTAAATATGAGTCAACAGTGTGACGCTGTTGCAAAAAAAGCAAACATGATTCTGGGATGTATTAACAGGTGTGTTGTGAGCAAGACACGAGAAGTCATTCTTCCGCTCTACTCTGCTCTGGTTAGGCGTCCACTGGAGTATTGTGTCCAGTTCTGGGCACCGCATTTCAAGAAAGATGTGGAGAAATTGGAAAGGGTCCAGAGAAGAGCAACAAGAATGATTAAAGGTCTTGAGAACATGACCTATGAAGGAAGGCTGAAAGAATTGGGTTTGTTTAGTTTGGAAAAGAGAAGACTGAGAGGGGACATGATAGCAGTTTTAAGGTATCTAAAAGGTGTCATGAGGAGGGAGAAAACTTGTTCACCTTAGCCTCTAAGGATAGAACAAGAAGCAATGGGCTTAAACTGCGGCAAGGGAGGTCTAGGTTGGATATTAGGAAAAAGTTCCTAACTGTCAGGGTGGTTAAACACTGGAATAAATTGCCTAGGGAGGTTATGGAATCTCCATCTCTGGAGATATTTAAGAGTAGGTTAGATAAATGTCTATCAGGGATGGTCTAGACAGTATTTGGTCCTGCCATGCGGGCAAGGGACTGGACTCGATGACCTCTCGAGGTCCCTTCCAGTCCTAGAATCTATGAATAGGCGTCAGTCTTCATGCTTGAATCTGAAATGCAAAACAATGCTAGTTATCTGTTATACAGAGGAGATATTAACAATCTTGTACCAGAGCTATGCTGCAGTCTTGCATCACACATGAAGAGGACTGCCTGTGCCACAAATGTTACATGGTTTATTTCTTCCTTTCTACCACCATTTTTTTGATCACCTGGCAATACTTGGTTGTTGAAAATTCTTACCAAAATAAAAATATTCTAAATCACAGCCTGATATCTTTCTCCTGCAGTACATTAATGTTTGGTGTGCTGTGAGCATGTACCAACCACCATGACTGAAAGTCTCTGATGAATATTATACGGAAAGGCAGTCAGCTATACAAATGCAGTTTCAGTGAAAGAAAACCCCCCAACAATTCCCAAATCCCAGCAGAAGAATCATTGAACCTTGGGCTGGCAATAGACTCTTGATTTGTTCCGGATGCCTTTGTTGAGTTTTATTTTGCAACAAAAATTCCCCTTCTTTACTGAAGTATATTCCCCTCCCATCACATGGTGTCCAATGCTGTAATGGTGAAGACTTCAAAAGATAGGAGATGAGTAAGAAACCTGTAGGGAACGCAAATCAAAAACCAACCCCCAACTCTTTTCGTAGGAAGTGCTCCTGTTCATGCTGAACAGATCTGTGTCAGAAGGCCAAAAAATGTATGTGCTTGTTAAGACTTGCCTGGCTTTCTATTTTCTGATTTTTGTGGTTCTTTTTGGAGCATACATCATGTGGCACAATTTCCTAAGAGAACGGAAATGTTCAATATGCCTAAGGTGAATTTTTTGGGAGCTGTTGAGGGATTGGCCCATTTGAAAATGTTAACAATAGGAGACCAGGATAAGTAAGTTGTAAGAAAACCCAAGCCTGTTCCCAAGAGAGGAGGATACGTACATGTGAGGCTTTACCTACTCCTTACACATCCCATAAGATTCTTTCCCTCTGTGGGAAGAATGAAGAAATGAGTCCATGAAGAAAGCAATGACTCCTTTTATCGCATTTGGCACCTACAGTGCTGGCAGGAATTGAAGGTTACCCATGTATCAAGGGACTTGCATATGTATCTTCAGCTGCAGTCCCCCTACAGCGGCAGTTCTCAAACTGAGTGTCAGGACTCCAAAGTGGGCTGCAACCCCATTTTAATGAGGTCGCCAGGGCAGGGTTAGACTTGCTGGGACCCAGGGCTGAACCTGAAGCCTGAGCTCCACCTCCACCCAGGGTGGTGGGGCTCAGGCTGCGGCCCCCCTCTCACCCACCCGGGGCAGCAGCACTCAGGTTGCGGCCCCCTCCTGGGATCATGTAGTAACTTTGATGTCAGAAGGAGGTCATAGTGCAATGAAGTTTGAGAACCCCTGACCTACAGGTAGTGAATCAAGGGGACTAAAACATGCAGAAGTGTCCCACCGCTTCACTTAGCCAACGGTTGAGGGGTAAACATTAGATGGGGGGGTGGGCTGTGTTGGTTGCGGTTTTTTGTTTGTTTGTTTGTTTTTTAGAAAGTTGTGAAAGCGATCTGTTCACCAGTAGATACTGCTAAAATATATTAAGCTCTAAGTCAGTGGTTCCCAAACTTTAACAACTTGTGAACCCCTTTCACTAAAATGTCAAGTCTCGTGAACCCCCTCCTAAAAATGAATATTTCCAGGGATTTTCTCCTTTACCTGAGTATAATTATAAAAGCAGTGATCTTGGAAATATAAATTTGTTTTTATGACGTGCTTATTACACACTATTTATTATTATTTATCATTACAGTATCTTTATTACATTATGAAAACGGCAACACTCTTCCAAGATCTCACTTTCGTAGCTTGTATCACTTTGAATAAGCCTGTTATAAGACAAGGCTCCTATGTTTCGTCAAGGAATATTAGATGTGAAACAGCATGAAGGTATTTAAGAAACCAACTCAGAGTTCCTCCTACACAAGCATACAGGTCTTGAGCAGTCCAGGCAAACAATGCACATTACAACAAAGCTTAAACTTGTTCTTCATAATAATTTTAAAAACAATACTAGCTGTTTATTTAATTTTAAAAACAGCAAAAAAATAACCACCTCCCTTTCAATTTCTTATAAGGAATCTTGAAGTTTAAATCTCCTCAGTGTGATAGATATACTTGCTTTAATCTGCTTAGCTCTCGGAAGTCCAGGGGTTCCGGGCTGCTGGCCTCGTGCTGCCCGGAGTCCCTAGAGACAGTTCTGTCCACTATTAAGGACTTTTTCCCCAAGAACCCCCTATAACATTTCACGAACCCCAGTTTGGGAACCACGTCTCTACGTAATTTTTAAAGGCCTTTTTGCAGTGAAAGACACCAACTGCGACACAGAACTCCTCCAGCAAGTTGGGGTGAATGGGTCCTAATGTATGAAGCATAATGGTTACTGGATCTACCATATAAGAATATGCAAAAGCACAGCGTGGGTGGGTTGACTACTGCTTATTCCAGGAGCTAAAATCTGAGTCTAAAATGTTTGTCAGATGTTTTTCTGTGTTCATGGTAAAGATGTGCTGCTTAATCAATAAAAATGAATAATTTAAATTCAATATCTTCTTGTCACTATCAATAATACTTTTGTGAGTGATGTATTACTATGGTAATTCAATTTGTCAGACACCGCCAGTTTTACATGACAGTTTGTTAAAATTGTAAACTTAATTTACTATAGGCAGTTGACTCAGGCTGTTTGAGTTACCTTGATGCTTTATCTTAAAAACATTGATTTTCTTTAAAGTATCTTTTCTGGCTTTGTGTTTATTGCATTAATAATAAATCAGAGAGAGTAAGGAAAACTTTGGTGTGAGGGGTGGAGGAGAGCTTTTCTATATGGATCAGATCCTGATATCACTTACACAGCTGTAATCCAGAGCAATTGCAGCGAAGTCAGTTGAATTAATTGGATTTCCATTGGGTAACTGAGATCAGAACCTGGCCCTCTGCTCATGTCAATGGAGCGTGTTTGTGGGTATTGTTTTGTGGAGAGACAAGTCTAGGATGGGATTTTCTGAGCAGCCTACCGGTTTTAGGTGCTTGATTCCCACTGAATTTCAATGGAGTTTGCTCGTAGGTTCCTTTCAACATTCCAGCCCAGGCATCTTAATTTGCTTGTCTGCACCCACCACTTACTGCATTTCTGTTTGTGGCATAACACTTTGTGTGTCACTTACCCAATGGAGCTACCCTACTCAAGATGCGCCAAGTGGTGACTTCTCTTAAACCGAGATCTCCCCAACAGAGGGGTTGGAGGTTCTCCTTGGAGATCTCTTTTGAATTGTCCGGTGGGGAGGGGAAGGTTTTTAAAAAAAAGTCTGAGGCAAAGTGGAGGACACTCACTTTGAGGAATCAGGCCCCAGTCACTGGCTGTGGCTGAGAAACATGGTGCAACTCAGGAGAGAGTATGTAAGGTGGCTTTAAGCACCTGATTCTGGGCCTGAGAGCCACTCTGAGTGACTCCAGTTACTTATAGCCAGCCCCAAGAAGCTAATGTGGTAGCTAAGAATTGTGAGCATATAAAGAAATCCTGACCATGTTTTTAACTTGGCCACACCCACTGTGGTGTAAAAATCATTAAGCCGGCTCCACACCACTCAAAGATCCCTTTTACACTGGGGTGATCCAGCTGCCGGTAGCTATGACAGATTTGAGGGCCTCAGTTGCTCCATCTGCAGAATGGGGGGATAATCGTACAGAACTGCCCCACAGAGCTGTTGTGACGATGGAGTTCATCATGAATGAGTTCAGCAATAAACAGTACAGCATTATACAACTTATGTATCTATATAAAAGGCAAAGTACGGATCATTCCGACAGATGCATGCAGGCAGATCTCATTGAAGGGGACGGTTGTTTCATGAAGAAATCTGCAGAGACAATCAGATCCACAGATATCCTTCTGCTGTCCTTTCCCTAGGTTTTCATTCTATTCATGTTCTCGGAATTTTTCCAGTGACCCGATTTCTGCCCCTGTTCGCCCCACCCTTCTGCCCTCGCTGTTCACGTATTGCAGAGACCTAGGGGACTGGCTTTGCTCAGTAAATCAGGTTTGTAGTCTATGGATCTGTCATATTGTACAGAGCTGCTTGGATGAATACAACCCACCTCATATATAAAAATAAAATGGGCAAACACCAGAAGATGAAAGAGCACTCAACTTGCGTTCAGGCATTCGGGGAAAATAGATTCTGTTTAAAGCCATTATGAATAATAACATATTTCATGGAAATGGCCAGCTTTTGAAAGCTCAACTTAACTTTATGAAACATTTAGTTAAAATGATGGATTTTTTTGTCAGCTGCACTGAAAGGAATAATCAAACGATTACAGTAGTTCTGACAAGAGGGTAGGAAGGGAGCAGAAAAACATGGAATTCAGCAGCTAGGTCCTCCTGAGAGACAAAGGTACAGCTGATTGATGAGGGATTCTTCTGTGAATTCTGAGTGCTATAGTTTCTGTAGACTCTTTTTTTCTTTCTGCTGCAGCCATTCTGCAATCTTAGTAATTTGCATTCTGGGAAAATAATGTAGCGAACAGTAATTTGATGACTGCAGTGATGCTTTGGGGCCGGCCCTCGGATGGAACGTACTTTGTAGATGAACAGATGAAATTCACCCCCCTGTAGCAGGCCAGCACAAGTCCTATGGGGAAGTTAAGCAGTTCTAGATTACATTTTTCTGCACTGAGGTGGTGTACTGGTCTCGTGCTGATCCCTCTGCACAGGGGTAAATATTATCCACCATGAATCTACCAGGAATAACATTCGCTCTAGGAAATCAAATCCTCCTGCCCTTACCCATGAAAGTCTCTCATGTGCGTTCTGTCTAATTATAGATGACAGGAATGGGTCCCATAGATGGTATCTCACTGGATGTTTAAATTGGTTGTTATTGTTTGGTTGGACATTCCAGTTTTAGGAATTGAAGGGCAGCCGAGGCTGCCTGGGGGATGTGTGGAATTAGTGCAGTGCTTTGTGCTGTGGCTATGCCCCACCCCTATTCATGATCTGGGATGGGATAGCTGGCCTCAGGCCTCCCAGTTAAGTAGGAGGTTGACAGAGGCTTGCACCACCACATGCTGGCCTTTCAGCACTGGAGGCCAGCGTCTGGATTGTGCTGGCAGCATGCAGGGAGTGAATCATGTGCGTGGTCAGCATTGTGACCCTTTCCATCAGAGGATCTCAGAATGTTCTGCACATATTGATAATGAATTGAGCTGCATAATACCCTGTGAGGCAGGTAATTATGAGGATCCTCTTTCTAGACTTGGAGAAATGGAGCCGCAGAGACACTAAGTGACTTGCCCCAGGTCCCACAGGCAGCCTGATTCAGAGTGTGCAATGAAGTCCGGTTCCTAGGCTTGTCCGTGTAACCCTAAGAACACAGTCTTTCTCATGTCATAAACGGAACTGCAAGGAGTTTAGTGTTTGAAAGGTGGCTCCCCATGTGTGAATACAAAGTGCAAAGCTACCTTGAGGGCACCGTATACATTTGGAAATCCCAACATGCCTCACTGTAAAAACAGTACAAGTGTTAGCACCAAAACAATCCGTGTAGGAGTAAATTGAATTCAAAGTCAAAAACTTCTTTCTTTTTTTCTTTTTCTGAAAAACACCTGGAAAGGGTAATGATTTCCAAGGAAATTAGTATGTGAGCTCCTGATAGCAGGAACATCTTGTATGAAGTTGGGTCTTCAGAACACCAAAGATTTTTCTATAGTAAAGAAAGTTAGATGTTCAGACAGTCACCATAAAGTAGAGTTGATACTACATTACTAGTAGGAATGTCAAGCGATAAAAAAAATTATTGGCGATTAATTGTGTAATTTAAAAAATTAATTGCGATTAATCACACTGTTAAACAATGATAGAATACCATTTATTTAAATACTTTTGGATGTTTTCTACATTTTCAAATATTGATTTCAATTACAACACAGAATACAAAGTGTACAGTGCTCACTTTATATTTATTTTTGATTACAAATATTTACACTGTAAAAAAACAAAAGAAATAGTATTTTTCAATTCACCTAATACAAGTACTGTAGTGCAATCTCTTTATCATGAAAGTTGAATTTACAAATGTAGAATTATGTACAAAACGAACTTGCATTCAAAAATAAAACAATGTACAACTTTAGAGTCTACAAGTCCACTCAGTCCTACTTCTTGTTCAGCCAATCTCTCAGACAAACAAGTTTATTTACATTTGCAGGAGTTAATGCTGCCCCCTCCTTGTTCACAATGTCACCTGAAAGTAAGAACAGGTGTTCTCATGGCACAGTTGTAGCCAGTGTTGCAAGATATTTACATGCCAGATGTGCTGAAAATTTATATGTCCCTTCATGCTTCGTCTACCATTCCAGAGGACATGCATCCATGCTGATGACACGTTCTGCTCGATAACAATCCAAAGCAATGTGGACCCGACACATGTTCATTTTCATAGTTTGAGTCAGATGCCACCAGCAGAAGGTTGATTTTCCTTTTTGGTGGGTCGTGTTCTGTAGTTTCTGCATTGGAGTGTTGCTCTTTTAAGACTTAAGAGTTCAAGCCCATCTCTAATAAAAGCTCAAGCAGAACACGATTTGCCAGATTCAATATGAGAAGAAAAACAAGATTAT
Organism: Malaclemys terrapin pileata; assembly: GCF_027887155.1. Lineage (NCBI taxonomy): Eukaryota > Metazoa > Chordata > Testudines > Emydidae > Malaclemys > Malaclemys terrapin. The sequence continues at coordinate 16,830,716 of NC_071513.1, read as the reverse complement.
ATTTAGAATTAATTCTGTTTGCACATGTGTATTTTCTTAAATAATTGTAAGGGTGTGGTAAATGGATTCCTCTGATGCCCTCCTCTGCCCTCAGACACATGGGTGCAATAGCCAGTAGCTTCAAAGGGAATTCTACCCTTCTATCTGCAGGCAGAGTTGGCCCCAGCATTCAAATACTGTAGGGAACAAGACGCTTTTGTTCCTATCTTTCTCTAGGATATCTTTGATACTTTGCAAACTAATGCATCTTAAGGTAAAAAAAATTCAGATTTAACTTTGACTGCTACTGCTTAGCTCTGAAAAGCAGAGAACTGCTAGTGACAAAAATCTAGAGGTTTGCATCTGCTCACTCCTAAACGGCATTTTTTGATTTTCCATCCCCTGTTCTGTGCTGATTTCTAAGGTCAGTGTTGGCAGCAAGCTTTTGTTCCTAAGACCTCACCAGCTCTTACTTTTTCTCCTCCTAGCTGATACCATAATCATTTTCACAGCATCCAGTTGTACTGACAGAAAGAGAGGATTATGAATTCAAGTGCAAGAAAAGAAATAACACTAGGAATGGATGAACTTTTTGAGGAAGGAAGTTGCTATTTTTCATGCAAATGTTGTTAGTTATGAATGAGGGCAGAGAAATATACAATATGCATCACACAGAGGCAGAATTGTTTCAAAATAGGAAATTTTTCATAGGTTTCCAAGAGGCGTCAGCTGCTCTTTAAAATTGACTTGGTGATGAACTGGAAATCCTTGCATGAGTACAGCACAGAAGTCAACAACAAATTTGGCGGATGTAGGAAATCTAATTGCTGCACCCGGAGCCCTCCAAAAAGGATATATGGCTACATAAAATGCAATGCAATAATCAAGTCTACACTACTGGTAATGAAGGTTGGAATAAATGTCTGTGAATCAATCACAAGAAGTAAGTGCTTCACCCTGGCCATGTTTCTGAGGTGGGAAGAAAGCCATGCGCTGTTTGCAGTGACAACAGTGTGCTTGGACGGGGTCAGCTAAAGGTCTAAATCTACTCTATTAATTTGTTCCTCACAGAAGTGGTGGCTCCAAGGTCTGCCCCAGTCCAAGCTGGGGATAATAATGAGAAGCCCTTTGCACCATTGTCTTGTAACAATTCAGAGCAATTCTTCACCAAACATTTCTTGTTTGGAATTTCAAGCCTGGTGGAAGATTCTGGATTGACAGACCTGGAGACTGAAATCCTCTGTTCATTCAGGGTCTAGTCCTGCCCTGAGCCAGAGTGTCAGCACAAGGCCTATGCATTACTTAAGCCCTCAAAACAGGATTTCTCCCTAACAGAAAAAGTGCATCGGGGTGGTAGTTGCACAAGCTTCCCCTTCATTGCCATATCAACATGCCTTTGAGTTGACCCTGGAGGGGGTGAGAGAGAGGTCTCTTGGACTCTCTCTGATGAGACTGCCAACTAGAGTTGCCAACTGTTTAATCGCATAAACCCAAACTCCTTTTGCCCTGCCCCGCCAATTCTCAGAGACCATACCCCTACCCAGCCCTTTCTCTGAGGCCCTGACCCCCACTCACTCCATCCCCGCTTCCGCCCGTTGCTTGCTCCCCCGCACGCTCACTCATTTTCACTGGGCTGGGGCAGGGGGTTGGGGTGTGGGCTCTGGGAGGGAGTTTGGGAGCGGAGGGGGACTCAGGGCTGAGGCAGGGGGTTGGGTTGCTGGAGCGGGGGATGGGTGTGGGCTCTGGCTGGTGGCGCTTACCTCCGGTGGCTGCTGGAAACAACCGGCATGTCCAGCTCCTAGGCTCAGGTGTGGCCAGGTGGCTCTGTGTGGTGCCCCTGCCTGCAGGCATCGCCCCCGCAGTTCCCATTGGCCATCGTTCCTGGCCAATGGGAGCTGCAGAGTTGACACTTGGAGCAGGGGCAGTGTGCAGAAACCCCCTGGCAGCCCAAACTAGGTCATCCTGACATGTGACCCTTTTTCTTTGGTCTCATTCAACATCCTACAATAAGACTATTACAGACATAAACAGTATGTGCTATAGATGGTATCCTGACCTAGCAGCCAAAGAAAGGGTCACCTTCTGCTGCAGGGATCAACTGTGCAAGTTTGAGGAAATCTGGGATCCATTTTTAGAAACATTTGACTATGGAACACTTGAAGGCCCAGTGGCCAGTCTAGAGCTCCTCCTCCCCTTTCTCCTTCCTGCCTTGTCTGTGTTGTTGCCCTGATAGTTGCAAAGTATTAACTTATTTGATTTTATATTTTTTATTTGAGTTTAATGTGAAGGTTGTTAAAATGGTTTTTGGATATAGGTTACAGGTGATACTTTTAAAGTTGGTAACTTTCATTTTTTTGGTTTTCTTTTTGTGTTGTGTTAAGGAAATTACTTCAGTTTTGGAATGGTTAGTGATCAAACAAACCAACTTAATTAACCTTGAGCTGAAAAATGGAAAGCTTTCACTGTTTAGGAAACTGTCTTACAAAGCATGCTGTTAACTTTAGATCTTGTTGAATTCATGAATACAAGGCCTTTGGTTTGTCTTTATTGAGTGCAAGCACCTTATTTACAATTTCTGATTGATTTAATGGCTGAAGGTATGTATTAGAATTTGCAAATATACATCCTAGATGTTCAAGACACATACAGTGGATGTACTTAAAAAGTTCTCTATTTTTTTAATAGTACAAGCTGTATCACACATTTTAAACATATAGGGAATACTGCTCTCTACAGGAAATACCTTACCGAAAGCTAAAGAGGGTCAGGACTCTTTTTATGGGTGTCCTTGTATGTGACCCACTAGTGCCTTTATAAGGACACTAGTCATCTAGTCAGGGAACAGAACCACAGTTATGGGTTTTGAGGCTCAAATACCAACACTGGATACTTTGTGAATAATCCATAGATTGCTGTCAGAGGTATAAAATAACCACAAATATGTACAAGGGAAAAAGAGAACAGGGAAATGGGTATTCTTATGAAAGTTCTTCATTGGAGTTACAATACAGACCCATTTACATGCGAATCCGCTTAACACACGGTAGCACCATGCCTCCCAGTGCTACCTATTTAACACATGAGACTCGTTAACACATGGTACAGGAACTTGCTATGTAGCGCTACAGATTTACTCACTAACTCACTGACATAGAAATCGACAGGAAGTGCGGAGCGGAAATGTGTTGTACATCTTTACCACCAACGGGGGTGGGGAGGGGGGAAAAGGGGCAGTAACGTTAAAGCAGCGCTTTAAGGACAGTCCTTTGCTGTGGCAGCGCTGGGCCGCTGACGGGGGGGAGGGGCAAAGGGAGCAGCTGCCCTGGGGCTGGCGATTTAAAAAGGCCCGGGCTCTGGACGCTGCTACCGCAGCAGCGGTGTCCAGAGCCCCGGGCCCTTTAAATTGCCACGGGAACCCTGGGCAGCACAGACCAGGCGGCCTGGAAGGGCTGGCTGGGGGATGCTGACTCCTAGCCCCACCCCTTCTGCTTGAGGCCCTGCCCCTTCCGGGGGCCAGAGCCACCCCCACCCTGTACCGGTAAGTGTCCTGAGTTACTTTCATCCCTGTGTAGTAGTAATTATGTTTTTATTAGATTACACATTTGAATTTATATTCTTGCAAAGCGCCATTAACAGATAGGCCTGAAGTATTTGGGATGCTGTATATAGAGATATCTTAAGATATTTGAGCATAGCCCTCTTAATCTGCGGTCCGTTAACATGCGGTCATGACGGTTTGACTCCCGACATCCGTGTGTAAACGGGTCTGTACTGTATTCCTATTTTTTCTTTTTAAAGGAATATTTGGGTTACCCATGATATCTTTTCTTGTGTTCTTTTATTGGTGTTAGGAGAACAAATTGGAACTTATTTAACTTTTGCTTCTGTTTAGAGAGTCACTGCTGCTGTAGTGTTAATTTATGACCATGACTCAGAATAAATACACTGATCTGTCCTGTCCCAGATATACAAGTGACACTGTGTGGTAAAGTAGATAAGGCGGAGAGACTTTAAGAGTAACATAAATCTAAAAGTGGTCTGTTGTTTATGGTGTCCCTTTTGCTTTTGCATAGCCAGTTTTAAATATTTTACAACTTTGAAGTCATACAGTGAGAGAATGTATTTTTGGGAGTCCAGATAAAGTTTGTTTATCTAGCTGCAAAGGCCTGTAAGAGCTAACAATTAGATGCACCACTTTTTCTCCCCCACTGGAACTTTTACAGGATCTTATACCAAAGGTGCTTTACTTGTGAAAGACAATGATGATAGAAAAGCCATTCTCTGTCACCTTTTTCTTAACTCCCATAGAACCAGTTATTACTTGGAAGGAACAATGCCAACCGATAATGAATTATTTTCTATTCAAAGCTGCAAGTCAAATATTCGTTTCTCATTAATAATTCAATGTGACAAATTTATTACCTTGAAGGTGCTGTGAGGCAATTAGACAATGGGAAATTGTGTCTTCCTTTCAGCCCTCTTAATTGGCTTTCCAGTGTGACATTCATCAAAACCTTGACTTTTTATGTAAACTTTCCATTGTGTGAGACATGGCCCTGACCCTGCAACTGTGCATGCTTGGCAAAACTCAACTGGGGGTACATTCACTACTTTTTTTTTAATGAGAGGGAGAGAGAGAGAGAGCTTGTGAGTCTCTCAAAAGCCTAATTAAAGTCAATGGATAAATTGCATTGGCATATTATTGCTTGGTACTTCCCACGTAATAAAATGGTCCATAGTTACTATGCAGATTGAGTTATGGCTATTTGTGCTCTGTCAATGAATATGTTACAAAACTGCAGGTGAAATTAACATATTTATCCTTTTCAGTTTTATGTATTGTTTGGGATAGAACAGAATAGGATTTGGTTTAAATAGCATCTTTCATACCCCAGGTGTCTTAAAGCACTTTACAAAGTAATGATACGATATTTAAGAGTGACAGAAAGGAGAGTACCTTCCTAACAAGCTCCCAAGGGCAAACAAACCATTTTTGAACACTGGATTTTATCTTTTTTGGCCCTCTTTTCCAAAGTTACTGACTTCAGTGTTGACCTTTAAAAGACTGCCATCTGAGCTCTTGAGTCTGAGTATAGTAATTTGTTTTGCAGCTGTTGCATGTGTGTTTCCAATTGGTGACATTCACATTTCTTTTCTTTTGTTATTTATGTGGATTTCTTTTGTAACCTGTAACTGATTTGTTTATGGCTACTGTCTTTCAAGACCACTCTTGGAAATGGAATCTTCAGCTTCAAAGGCTTGATTTGTCCTTGCAAACTCAAGTACAATCAAAAACAGTATAGCAAGTATCTCTCAAGGTGTGCAGAGGTCAGTGATTTATTCTTCTCTTTATTCAGTCATAATTATGGACATGATTATGTCATGGTGGTCAACACTGCCACGGAATCTGCAAAATTTGCCATTTATTTCAGTTTGACCATGAAAACAACAAGAATGCCTTGAAATGTGCCATTCCATCCCTGTAAAACTGTTTTTAATTTTTTTGGGTAAGAACTAGAAGTATATGTAAAAAAAGAAGAAACGAAATAAATTTGCTAACATTTGTTTTCATTCACCAATGCTCCCTTTGTTTACAGTCAATCACCTAGCAACAGTAACTTTAAGGATGTTACATCATGCAGCCTTCATGGAATTTCACATGTAAGAATCACGCATGTTGAAATTAATTTAGTTTAAAGTGATTCATTTGAAATAAGAACAGCAGGAAACAAACAAACAAAATGAACAAAGTGGCAAAATTAAGTGCTACGCAGTCAGCAGAGCCGTACCCTAAAACATTTTATGAAAATGGAGGAAAGTTGTTTTGTACGTCATGCAATGTACCTTTTGATTTTACGAGAAAGGCCAGCTGTGATAAGCATCTTGAAGTGCAACTCATACGTGAAAATAAGAGGCATTACAAATGGGCAAAGGTAGAAATTTTAAAAAGCAGAAAACAGCTACAGAGCTGTTTAGTACCAAGACCGAGGAGCAGCTTTACAGGAGGAATGAAATGTTCAAATTAACAGAAACTTTCTCTGCTGCAAATACACTTCTGCATACCCTTGACAATCCAAAACTGAGAGGGTTTTTAGAGAACAAGGTGGGTGTTATACCAAGTGCAGATCAACTTAGAAAGTTTTAACTACCTGAAGAGTTTGACTGTCACATTGAAGAATTAAAGGAAAAGTTGCCACCCTGTGAAGGAATTAGCATTGTGGCAGATGAAACTACTGATGCTGAAGACAGGTATGTGCTTAACATTCTTGCCATCTGTGGTGGGGTGTCTGCCCCACCCCATGCTAGAGGGGGTTGCAGCAGGCCAGTGCGCCTGTGCAGGCTGGCAGCCAATAAATAAAGGGCTTACTGGGGGCCAATCAGAGCCAAGATTGGAGACAACCAATCAGGGCTCAGCTTGGCCCTATATAAAGGCTGCCCAGGAAGGGAGCAGGGAGTCTGTCCCAGACCTTCAACAGGGGAAGGTCTGTCTCCAGAACTGGGAGACTAGCACCGTGGACAGCGCAGTGCTGGCCAGGCTCAGGGAGCAGAAGGGAGCTGTAGCCTGCTAGGCTGCAGGCCCTGAAGGGAAGGGCCTAGGGACCTGTGCAAGGGATCATAGGGGAAGTGGCCCAGGGAACTGAACAGATGAGGGGAGAGAAGGAGGACAGCGAGGCTGCCGCCAGAGGGTCCCTGGGCCGGGACCCAGAGCAGAGGGCAGGCCTCGGTCCCCCACTTCCACCCCTTCCAATACACCCAGCCATTGGCCGTGGGGAGCAGCCATCACAGACTACATCAGATCCCTGACAGGAGGGATTAGACTTTGGGGGTGTGGTTGGACATGGTGGCTGGGGTGTAGAAAGACTGCTGATCACTCCCCCCCCCAGAAGGGGGTGTGGACGAACTAAGGGGCACTACCGGAGGGCAGTGGTTCTGAAGAGGACGCTGCGAGCTGAAGAGCAACGTGGGCTCAGACGCCAACCAAGGGCGAGACAACAGGCAGGACACCACCAGGAGAGGGCGCTCCACTGGACTGAGCTAATTCCCGGCGACACCAGCAGGAGGCGCTGCGGCGGTGAGTCCCAACCCTGTCACACCATCCCCGTCCCAACAAGAAGTGACACAATTCAGGCACTTCAGATGCAGGTGAACACAAGCTGGATGATTTTTTGTGACATTGTGAAGCTTTGGAAGCAATCAATTTTAAAACAGTCAGCAAAGCAACACGGGAAACCGTTGAAAAATTTGCAATACCTTTTGATTGCATCACTGCAGTTGTGACTGATAATGCCATGTACCTGGGGAAGGCTTGGCATCGAGTTTTGAAACCTTTGTTTTTAAATGCTGTACACCTTACATGCATGGCACATTTGCTTAAGCTTTGGGCAATCTGTGCAGGAAGATACTCTTGAAAGTAATTGAATTAGTTGTGGCTGTAAAACGTGCTTTCACGGCCTGCCCTGCCAGAAAAGCCTGTTTCTAATGGAAAGAGGGAAAAGTCCTTCCATTCCACCAACCCCCATAATATCCAGATGGAACAGCTGGTTCAATGCAGCTATTTATGACACTTAACACACTGAGGATTATGTTTCATTTTTTTACAGAGGAGAATGGTCGTAGAAGTAGTTCAGGTGTTCAAGAGTTTGTTGATCTTTGCCAATCCGCAGCAGTTATTGGAAAAACTCCAGGCGCTAAAAGAGTTTGCACCCCACTCATGAACATGCTTCCAGCTGTTGAACCACCCACAGTTTGTGCTCATCAAGTCAAAAATGACATGGAGCAGTTCAAGAACTGAGGAACGAGGACGTTTTCCTGTTCTGGAGAAGCATGATGGCCAGATTCACGCTCAGTGAGTACAGTAGAACCTCAGAGTTACGAATACCTTGGGAATGGAGGCTGTTCATAATGCTGAAATGTTCGTAACTCTGAACAAAACATGATGCTTGTTCTTTCAAAAGTTTACAACTAAACATTGACTTAACACAGCTGTGAAACTTTACGATTCAGAAGAAAAATGCTGCTTTTCCTTTTTCTTTAATAGTTGACGTTTAACACAGCACTGTGCTGTATTTGCTTGGTCTCTGCTGCTGCCTGATTGTGTACTCCCGGTTCCAAATGAGGTGTGTGGTTCACTGGTCAGTTCGTAACTCTGAGATTCGACTGTAGTTGCCCTGTGAGGCTTAGCAGTACCAGTCTATACTGTGGATGCCATACACTCCTCCTTATCTTGTACAAATGTGCTTGGGGACAACAGACTGCACATAAAAAATAACAATCTGACTATATATAACTTGTTATACCAAAATTGCAACAGTTTGCAAAAGGGACTCTACTAAAAAGAATCCGTTATTTTTGTTTTTTGTTATTTGAAAAATGATTGCACAATATGCATATATAATTTCAAAATAGTTTGCTTTAACAAGGAAATTAAAACTATTGCATTAATGTTTTGTTTTGCTTAAATGTTACACTGTAATACTTTGTTAAATTTTTACATATTTTTTGTTGCCGTGACCAGACCCTGATTTTGTACGTTTCCGTAAATTTTGCCTAATTTTACCATGACAAAATGGTATCCATAATCATAATGAATTTTATTAATTGAAAACACTTGCCTCTGGCATCTTAGCATACTTACAATGCAAGTTGGAAAAGAGTTTGCAAAGCTATATCCTGTTTACTCTTCCTATATGTTTGTGCTTATTTTTTTGTCTAGCAGGCAATGGTTTTTGCACTGACTATATTAAGGGACAACATGTATTTTCATCTGGCACCTCTGGCATCTTGCCTCAGCCCCCCAGTAAAGTTGAGTTTCATCTTTTGATGGGAACAGAACCAGGCCTAGAGAATTATGGGTCAGATAGTTAACCAATGTAAATTAGTGTAGTGCGATGCAATGCTGATTTATTCCTGCTATAGTTCTGGTCCTAGATACCTGTTTTCTTTACCAACTCCTTAGGGTTAAGAGACCAAATACACATGCACACACACTTTGATATTCACACACAATTTACATTTACAGATCTGTGATTCCTAAAAAAATAATTAAAACATGAAATCTTTCCAAATACATGGGATGTACACAATTAAACTTGGCATTTAATTTAGGAAAAAAATCCCATCGGGCCTAGCGTATTGATAAGGGGAAGACCAGCCTTCAGATCCTCTAATTGATTTTTATGACTGTAGCAGGGTGCTGGTGCAGAGGCACCTAATTAGCCCCTGCTCAGCCAGCCCCAGTCAGGGGAAATGGATTGGGGCTGGGGAGAAGTCTGGTGCCTGGCCTTTAGAACTGGCGGCACCTGTGGGCCTGAGGGTTCAAGGGCTATAAAGGCTGGCTGGCAGCCAGAAGGAAGGGGGGATGGCCAGGGGAAGGTCAGTCTCTGGGCTGAGGGCAGGGTCTGGGTGGAAGTGGAGATTGTAAGGCCTGCAAACTGTATATAGTATGTCACTGGTGGTGGGAGAAGTCTGTAAATAAAGCCACGGGTGCTGCAGAAGGAGAAGCCTCTCTGTGCGTTATTGGGGCAGCCAGTGGGCCCCAGGAAGAAGGCCGGGCAGAGGACCTGTTACCAGGGCCGGCTCTAGGCACCAGCAAAACAAGCTGGTGCTTGGGGCGGCACATTTTTAGGGGCGGCATGGCCAGCGCCAGAATGCCGCCCCTAAAAATGTGCCCTGGCCGCCCTAGCTCACCTCTGCTGCTGCTGCCACGGTGCACGAAACAGCTGATTCGTGCACTGCTACTCGCTCTCCCTCCCAGGCTCTCAAACCTGGGAGGGAGGGGGAGCAGCGGCGCGCGAATCAGCTGTTTCGCGTGCCGCGGCGGCTCGGGGTCTCCCCCTCCCTCCCAGGCTCTCAAACCTGAGAGGGAGATCCCAAGCGGCCGTTTTGCGCACCGCTGCTCCCCTTCCCTCCCAGGCTTGGTGCCTGGGAGGGAGGGGGAGAAACGGCGCCCGCGCTGCAGCCACTTGGAGTCTCCCTCTCCCTCCCAGGCTCTCAAACCTGGGAGGGAGGGGGAGACTCCGAGTGGCCGCGGCGCGGCGCTGCTTCTCCCCCTCCCTCCTAGGCTTGAGAGCCTGGGGGGAGGAGGCAGGGCTGGGGATTTGGGGAAGGGGCGGAGTTGAGGCAGGGCCAGGGGTGGGGTAATTAAATAAGGGGGGGGGCGGCCAAAATTGTTTTTGCTTTGTGCGGTAAAAATCCTAGAGCCGGCCCTGCCTGTTACAATGACATATTTATATTTTTGTCCACCTAGTTATGATTTTTTTTCACCCCTGCTGCCTGCAGATTAACTAGTATCCCTTACCAGAGGCATCACGTGCAGTGGCGTTAATATTGGTTGATTTTATTTCTTCCAGTAACTTCTTTTTAAATGTCATGTGTGCATATGGAAGCCAGTCTTTCATATCCGATTTATGCAGTACCTCTGACAAATCGATGTATAACATTTCCTACATGCGAGGGTATTTCTCTGAATTGGGTTTCTCAATATAATGCAAGACCATTTCACTTATAAAAAGCTAGTTTATTAGCAGCATAAAGTTGTCAGTTGGTTATGCCCCTGTAAATATCAGGGCACATTAACATAAGCTTGCCAAACAGGAAACGAAGGGGCTATTTTCCTTGCAATTCTTCTGCAGGAGAAGAAAAAATAAAAATGAAGAGTTGTTGGAACAGCCGCTATAGTTCATATGATTCATCTCTGGCTCAGACAAGGACACACTTTGTCCAACAACCAGCGGCGTACACAACTGTCTGAGTGTCCACGTTATTTACTGACTTCGTGCAAGCCGTATTTGCCCGTTTGAATTTACAGGAGACTGTGTTGGATCATCTCATGAAAATATATTGTCTGGCTATATTTTTTAAATGCTGTCTACCCTCCTTGTAAGACTTGAGACCCAATCAATCCTTTATGTTATGACCAGGTGTAAGTCATAAAGGGGCTCTTATTACAGAATTTTATAGAGTCAGGAGCTAGGATATTCCTTAGGAAGATATGTCCATAGAAGCCTTAAACAGCAAACTATACTTCCTGGTTTCTGGTTCTGGAGTCAGGATTCCTGCACTCCTTGTTTGCTACTGATCCAGAAGGTTGAGAGTCATCTCACTGTGGACAGCTTGAGCAAGATCCACTACACCATTTAAGCCGAGCATGGGTGGAAGAGCTGTACGGGGCTGTTGGTATCGTAGCAGAATGTGAAGAGAGGTTCCATGTCAGCTCCCAATAAGTTAATAAGGAGGGGTCTCAGAGGCAATGCACGAGGGGCAGGGGGGCATGCAGAGTCACATCCCCTCCCCCGATTTCTCAGGCTGCCTCTTGCCAGAACTCCCAGCAGGGAGAAGGCGGAGACTTCCCCTGGTGGTAGCACTCACTGTATGTCCTTGCAGCATGGGGAGGGAGGAAGCACCAGGGCCCTTCCCTCTACATGGGGATGCTTCTCCTTCCCTGCCACTGTAGTCCCAGCGCTTCCCGCTGCCTGCTTTGCAGACCATCCGCTGAGGTGAGTCAGGGTAGAGGCAGAGATGATGTGTGGGGCAGTCGTGCCCCCCAAAATCTTTCAGCTGTGCCCCCTCCCCCACTATCCACAGTTACATGTCGCCTCTGGGTCTGTTAGATGCAGGCCAAAGGCAAGCAGAGGAACGGGGCAGTGCATTGACTTATGTAGGTCTAGAGGTCTGGAACATCCTTATGGTGAGCAGAGGCATTCAGGCTCCCTGTAGCTGATAATTTGGAGTAGCAGCTAAGGAGAAGCCATGTTTCCAGCCCCATGATCTTTACCAGGTTGGAGAGGCGGGCTGCTGGTGGTAAATTCCTTGCCCCATTTAATTCCTGACACACAGTTGAGTGAGGAGGGGTGAATTCCACCAATGGGTATCAGGATTGAAAATCCTGGATAGAACAGAAGGCTTAAAGGGCTTCATTCAGCCCCACAGTAGCTGGACACGACTCCAGTAAAATCAATGGATGCCCCAGGGATGGATTTGCCTGAATAACTCTCTTCCATTTCCATTTTCCATGATCCTGTCTGGAATATGGTACAAAACATCTCCTCATTCCTTCCTCACATCCTGTATGTGTCAGGGCAAAAATATTAAATGTCTATAAAAGTGCTGTAACATGGAACATCTGAGCACTGCTATGCAAAAACAAACCATAAACAGGAAATTTCACAAGTGGCAGATCGCTAAATAAAGTATAGAATCATAGAATATCAGGGTTGGAAGGGATCTCAGGAGGTCATCTAGTCCAACCCCCTGCTCAAAGCAGGACCAATTCCCAACTAAATCATCCCAGCCAGGGCTTTGTCAAGCCTGACCTTAAAAACCTCTGGATTCTGACTTGTGTACAGAATCCAGACAAAAGAGCAGAATAACCCTCACCCAAAGTAATATTGACTTAACAACTTCTGCCTGAAGGATTTTGTGGTGTATCCTTTCTCTTTTCTATGAAGTCTTGTTCCTGACGACAGTGCCTATTACAAGGGTGGACATGTTTGATCCCACCTGTTTTAGTGCAGCTATACGCATGTGGATATAACCTACTTGTCTGCAGTCTCTTCAATGCAGATTTTCCTCTCCTTTCTTTTCAATCACAATTCACTGAGTGACACATACTTCACAACCAGGTAATCACACTCTTTTAATGATAATTATGATGGGCCACCCTTAATGACACCAAGTAGCACCTTGTTTCATTAATAGTATCCATTGATTTTGATGTTCGCAAAGGTGCCAGAATCTAGCTCTATATTAGCATTATTATGTCATATAAGCTATGCCTACTCAATGTGGCACTCTGTCCCCCCCGCCCCCCCCCCCCCCCCGCTTTGTGGTTAGGCCAACTAGAAACTGATGAATAAAATTCCTAAATTAGGGCTCGATCCTGTACTACCGAATGCCTCCTGTAAAATGCTGAGGGCTGAATTTTTAAAAGTATGTAAGTGCCCAGCAATCCAATTAGGCACCTAGTGGGATTTTCAGTAGAACCAGGCACCTAATTTCTGCTGAAATCCATGAGAGTTGGGCACCTAGATGCTTTTAAAATCCCAGTAGGTGCCTATCTGCATGTTTAGGCACCTAAATTCCTTTACAAATCCTGTGTCGAGTGCCCTGAGCTCCTACTGAAATGAATGGGCATGGAAGGCACAGTTCTCTATATGCCTCTTTTTATAATTTCTGACATCACTCCTCCTGGAAAGGAAAAAATACAGGCCCCGTTTTTCCTCAGGATACAGATTCAATGCTGCATGTCCTGCTTTATTTGCATACAAAGAAAACAACGATGCTCAGAGAAGACAACCTGCAACATTAACCAGATGAAAAATTTTTAGTTAATATTATTTTTTATTATTAATAGTATTCATATTAGTTAATATTAATAACAATCTCACATTTCACAGAATATATTTCATCCAAGTATCTCGAATTCCTTTCTAGCTTGTAGGTCATGTTTGCAGCATATACTAGTGGTGATTTTGACCCTGCATGTGTATATGTGGGGGTAGGAAAGATACAGTGTGGCAGACAGGTTCTATGGCTTGTGTTATGCAGGAGGAAATGTGAGTGAAGAGTGAAATTGGAGGGAGTGTCTTTGGTTTTGTGCTTTGTGCAGGGCTGAACACTTTCTCTGTGCTCAAACAACAGTTTTACGTCAGTCGGGTTAGAATTACCTAGGATCTTAGTATTGCCAGAACATTTGTTTGGCCAAAATACCAACTCCCAGGACTTGTCTACTCAGAAAGTTGCACCTTTTTAACCTTGTGAATTTAACCCAATATTAGTTCAAGTGGTGTAGACCCCTGTGTGGACATTCGTATTTCAGTTTGAGTATTTTTTACAGTTTCACTTAAGTCATGTGGGAATTTAGTTAAGCTGAAATAATCACTGACATAAGTTAAACCCATGAAACTTTTCACTGTAGACAAGGCATAAATTCCTATTTCCTTTGAAAAGTGGCATATAACTTTAAATAAGTTTTATGTTAGGTTTTACATCTCACTCCTAGCAGCACTGTATCCCCTATGACCATGCTGAGGCATTAGTTCAGTAGTGCGTCCCCTACAATTCTTCCTGTAACACTTGGTTTTTTGATGGACAATTCCCATCTAAACACTGAACAGACCCACAACCCTTAGCTAATGAGATCTGACAAGATCCAAGCCCGAGGCAGCATGCAGAAGGCACTTAGCAGTCACTTTCACATAATGTGGCACTGCTCATAAGACTTGGCTTGATCCCATCATGCTTGAGAACAAGATACTTATGTTAGGTCAGTAAGAATGACCCTAAACTACTTCCCATATATCTAAAGTTTTGATGGTTTCTAGTTCTACTATATTTCGGGCTAATTCTGCTTCCAGTGTAATTTGTCAGAATATTTGTAGAACTCCAAGGATCCATTTCCCCCCAAGTCCCTCCAAATGAAAGAAATTTAGGGCATGAGAAGATATAAGGTACCCCAATGCTATTAACATTATCTTGATAAAATAGCAGGTGTGCACATTCTGCCTGTCACAATTAGGGTGATAAATGCTTCTTACTTTGAGGCTTGTTTGAAAGTCAATTATGTAGATTATTTCTAGAATACAGACAGATGGTCTTTTCCCCCATATGAGACAATCAAGTTGAACTTTGATATGTGCATAAAAATACTGTAATTTGTCAAGTTCCAATGGGGCCACTTTATCACAGATCACCAAAAGACTGTATGGATTTTTGTATTTGGCTCTTTTCGATTAACACAGTCTGTGTTTCTTTTTATTCAGAAATTCCTTTTTTTTTTTTTAAATGGAAGCTTTGCTATGTTTCATCTTGAAGCCAAATATTGATCTTTCAGTCTAGTCTTCGGGTTTTGATTAACGCAGAAGGTTGCCAAGCCAGCTGCTTTTTGTTTGTTTTCGGCTAATTCTTTTTTTTATTATTCACTGGCTGCAGTAAATCTTACTTTTATTGTCCAATCACTGAAAAGAGAAAAATAGATTGATTTGAGTACCTAAATAATTCACAATGCACAGCTTTTTGGAAAGCTGGATACAATGTTGACCTTCATTTCTTCCCTCCACTGTTCACAAAAGAACATTTTTGATTGACTTAAAAAAAAAAAAAAGAGATTGATTTTGACATGTTAATGATGGTTTGATGCAACAGAAGCTTTAGAAAATCATTGTTTAGTAAGACACGCTTTTTAACAAAAGAAAAATAAGCTGTTCTCATATTTTAAGAACTATTACTTTTTTTTGCCTGTCACTTCTCAGAGGGAATTTCACTCAGTTATTTAAATACTGAGATGTATTTATTTATGCTCAGCCTTGCTGAATTGCTCTTCATTGGCCCTTTGGAATGTGTTTACTAAACAAGAGTAAATAGATAAAATGGTACAGCTGTGATGAAAGTGCGAAAAGATGGTCTTGTGCCTAAGACAAGAATCGTAAGAAATTAGGATTTATTATTTATTCTACCTCTGACTTCCTGTGTGATCTCGGGCAAGTGACTTAGGCCCCATCTACATGACAACTACAACTGAGTCAGGAGAGGTAGTTGCAACCCTGATCCAATTATAAGACCATTGCAAATCTTTAGCCTGATAACAAAGACACAGCTAGGGCTGGTAACTATAAATATTAACCATCCTGCATTTCATGGGTTCCCTGACTTGCAGTTGTGGTGTACATGAGCCCTTAAACTCTCTGTGCTTCAGTATCCCTATCTATAAAGTGAGAACACCACTGAATCAAAGTGAGGCTAAATCCATTAACATGTGTAAAGCATTTTGAGATTCTTGAAGGAAAGGCTATGGAAGCTAGGGTGACCAGATCACTGATAGGAAATACCGGGACGCGCGGGGGTGGGGGGTGAAGGGGACGACGGAGCAAAAAAAAAAAAAGTTGTTTTGCAGGTGCCGGCCGTGCTGTGGCCGCTGCCCCTTCCTCCTCCTCCCCCTCCCCCAGGGCCCCAGGCACATGCAGCACGTCCTGCCGCCCCGCGGGGAAGGAGCCGCTGGAGCGAGAGGCGCGGGGCTCCGGACCCCGGCAGTGGCGGGGGAGAGCGGCTCAGGGCCGCGTGAGTGGGCACGTAAAGTTTATCGGCTGGAGGAGGGGACCCAGGCTGGCTCCTCGACCTGCCCTGCAGGGGGTAGCGTCCCAGCCGCCGCAGGCCAGGTAAGGAACCGAGTCCCCCCTCCCCCCAGCTCCTCAGCTGAGTGGCATTCCTCCTCCCTCCCAGGCTTGCAGCTGGAATGCCAGCGCAAGCCTGGAGGGAGCGGGTGGTGGCCGGCTTCCAGTTCCTGCGGCTTGTGAGTACAGGCACCAGGCGGGCAAGGGGGCTGCTCCCCCAGGAGGGTGACGGGGGGGCTCAGCTGAGGAGCCAGGATGAGGGGGGAGGGGGCAACTTGGCTCCTTACCTGGCTTGCGGCGGCCGGCACAACATGCTGGTGCGGGGCGGGGAGCCGGCTGGGGTCCCATCCAAGCCGATAAACTTTACATGGCCACTCACGCCGCTGCCGGGGTCCGGAGCCCCCCCGTCTACCTCCTGGGGGAGCAGCCCCCTTGCCAGCCCCCCTTGCCTGCCCAGTGCCTCTACTCACCAGCTCCAGGAACTGGAAGCCGGCCACCACCCACTCCCTCCAGGCTTGCCCCACCATTACAGCAACAAGCCTGGAAGGGAAGAGGAGTGCCACATGCATGGGGAAGAGGCAGGGCCAGGGCGGGGATTTGGGGAGCCAATGGGGGATGGAGGGGGCGGAGTCGGGGGGGAGGCAAGAGCCCTTCCGGGAGGGCAAAATTGCTTGTTTGTCCAGTGTCCCTACTGCACATTGGTCGGGACGCGGGACAAACAAGCAAATATCGGGACAGTCCCGATAAAATCGGGACATCTGGTCACCCTAATGGAAGCACAAAGTATTATTAGGGAAGTTCCCCATTTAGAGTCTGGTGTTCAACCTTAACTGCATTCCTTTAGGTGGAGGGTGTGGTCTACACTGGGGGGGAATCGATCTATGTTACGCAACTTCAGCTATGTGAATAACGTAGCTGAAGTTGACGTACTTAGATCTATTTACCACGGTGTCTTCACTGCAGTGAGTCGACAGCTGACGCTCTCCCATCAACTCCGCCTGCGCCTCTCGCCCTGATGGAGTACCAGAGTCGATGGGAGAGTGCTGGGTGGTCGATTTATCATGTCTAGACTAGACACGATAAATCGACCCTGCTGGATCGATCACTGCTCGTCGATCCAGCCGGTAATGTAGACAAGCCTTTATTGTAGTTCCCTGAAGCACTACCACCTAGATCCTTGTGACAGTGGTGTACCAATCACCTATGGTTAGGCCCAGGGATATAGCTACCATGGTGCAGGTGGTACAGTCACTCCAAGGCCTATGAGGTGATGAAGACCCAACTAGCAGAGGCTGATCTACCACTGTAGTTGTGCCATAGTCTATCAATAGGTAGATGGGGTTCTGAGGAGCAGGAAGTGGCCCTCTGCTAGGCTGTCAGGGAAGCACTCCTGCCCCTAGCATGGGTGAGATTGTGCCCACGACTCCTCAGGTGCTGAGCAGCTTGGGGCTAGGGCTTCATGCCCGTGCCCAACCCAAACCTGCTGCCCCGTACCACGCCTCTGTGGGCCCTGCTACCTGGGCAGCCCCTGACCCCTGTCCTGGCCACTGCCACCACCACCCTAGACTTGCATTGCAGCTGTTGCTTCAAATGGGGTGGATGATGAAGAAGCATGAAGAGGGTTGTGGGGAGTGGATGGGGTGCAGGTGCCCAGCCCCAGAGGGCCAAGGAGGAGGCCAGCGTAGGGTTATGGGATGAGAAGCATGTGCCCAGTCCCAGGGGGTGGAGAAGGAGAAGGCCGAGGCCAGGGAATGGTTACAGCCAAGGGGTGGATATGGAGAAGATCTCCCACCACAGGGGGTGGCAGAGGAGGCCGAAGGAGGATTGCAGGATGGGATGAGGAGTGACCCTTGATCAGAATTAATCTGGTAGAATATTTTCTCCTAACTTGGCTAGATTCACTGGTGCACTGTAGCTCCTTTGCAACCTTTTGACAATAGGAAACCATTGTCTACCCTGGTCTGATCAACCAACTAAACTGGATTTATGGAGGGGCCCAAAAGTAGCTGGAGCATAACCGTGATCCCATAGAGGGTAGGATCAAACCCTATCCAAATAGCATATGAATCTTAGCGGTATTTAGAAGATGTGACAAATATTGAGGAGGTCAGGTAACATATCTATAAAATGGAAGCAGATATATCACAAGTGCTTGTTTTAGATAGTATTATAAAATGGACTAGGTATTGTGATCTTTGAAAAGTGATGAGGATGTGGTGGTTTTCATTGTTTGTTTGTTTTAACTGCATGGCAATATGGATCCTTGTGTTTGGTTTCTGTGACACAAAGACCACATTTTCAAGAGTGGTCTGTTGCAACTGGTGCCCAGCCACATGATTGGTGAATGCAAAGCAAATGCTGCTTGTGCTCAAATTGCAACTTTTTCCCGTTGGCAACATGGTGAGTACAATATAAAGATTTGATTTGATTCCCCATTGCACTACTCCACTTTTACAGCAGCGTAACTCCATTCATGTAGTTCCAGTAGAGTTGCACCAGTTTGAAACTGGAGTAACACAATGATGACTCAAGCCCTTGGGCTTTTTGACCAACTACCTTTGGATGTGCCTTGCTATGTAGTTTAAAGTTTGGAATATAAAAGCTGAGTTATTTGTATTTGTTTGTGTTTCTAGAAACATACACACTCTTTTAAAAATGTCAAAACAACTGAGTAGAGCTATTAAGTGTGAGAAACAAAGTGAGACTAGTGAACAAGTTGCAAACTTTCCAAAAATTGATGGCTTGCTTAGCACTGTCACTGCATCAGCTGTGCTAATGACATCCTCAGCCACCAGTGACAAAATTGCAGAAAACGTTGGCAGTGATTGTGTTGAAAAGGTTTTTAATCCTGATAGTCCCAAGATATTCAAACTTGATAGTACCCAAAGAACAGACTCTGTTCAGAATGAAAATATCACTACTCTGCAGCAACTGATGATATCTTAATGACTAATTCTAGTGACGTTCAAACTGAGTTATTTAGAGAAAATCCCACTGACAAGTCAAAATGCAGTGCGGAAACTTTAAGTTCGGAACAGAAAACACGGCCCTGGTCAACCTAAAGGATAATTCCCATGTGACTCTAAGACAAATGGATACTTTTCTGCATCTTCTTATGAAACCGTGTTGAAGACCAGAATCAAGCTTAAAATAACCTGGTTATGCTGTTCTCTTGTGCTTGGCAAAAGTTACTGACAACCCTTTTGACTTTTTTGGGAATTGGAGGGAAAATTTTTTGCATGGATAAGTGGAATGAGAGAGTGGCAGAATTTATCTCAAAATATAGTGAAACATTTGACTATTGTTTTGAAGGTTGCTTAATATATGATCAGTGGTGCTTGCATACTACTATCAACAAAGATCTCTAATAAAAAATAAGGAAAGAGGCAAATTACTGGAGGCAGGTCCTCAATCGTCATCAAGAAGCCAAAAGACTCAGTGACATACCTCAGTCCAGAAATTGAAAACAAGATCATAGAGTTGCAATCAGGCCTGGTAACAGAAAGTATTGTTAATGACATCAATAATGCTCCATTTTACTCAGTGGTAATGGACACGACCCAGGACATATCCAAAGTTGACCAACTAAACCAAATTTTTCAGTATGTTACCATAGAAAAAGATTAAAAAGGCAGTACTGCCGAAATAAATATTAATGAGAATTTTCTAGGATTTCATGAAGTGGTCAATCAGCTGCTAATCTTGAAAGCAACATCATCAGGTGTGTCAAAGACAAAAGTCTAGAACTATTGAAAGTACAAGAACAGGGATACTATGGTGCTGCGAATGTTCTGGTGTACAAGCAAGAATTGCTGAGAAAGAACTGAAAGAAAGATATGTGGATTGTGCTGCATACAGTCTGAATCTAGCATTTAACGATCAAGCACAGACAAATGCACCCCAGGAAAGGGGAGGGGAATTCTGATATACCCCTCTGCAAACACTTAAAGGACATTTCAGAACAATTCACTGTGAAAGCCTTTCTCAGCTCCCCTCCTACCCGCCCCGCCCCGCTGACAGGTTTCACAAGGAGGGACTCAACCCATGTGAAGCGGAGGGAGAGGATCAAGAATCCTCAGAAGGGCGTAAAGACAAAAACCCTCCCTATAGGAGGTCATATAATTAAGGGGAAGACTGAGGCAGAGACTGTTTGGAAGCAGACTGACATTCCGATCCTGAAGTCAAGGGTCTGGGGTATGATAGGCCGACCCAACTCTTAGGTAAGATAGGTAAGTGTATATTTGATGTTTTAAAACCCCCTTTTCTCGTATGTAATGTTTGTTCCCACTGTTAAGATTAAACAGTACTTTGGTTTAAGAAGGCTGTTTATTGGTCACTGTATTTACTACTCGTCTCAGCTCCCAAAGGGAAGAGTCACGGGTGGGACCTGCTGAGCAATCCTGGTTACTGGTTACCAGGGTACTGTAGCCCAGCCTCTGACTGAGAGCGGAAGAATTGTGAGATTCTGCCCCAGAATGGAGAAGGCTCGAGGTCTAAAACCTGGAGCTGTTCACTCAGAAGAGAGGTCAAAGTTGCGCTCTGGCCCTGAACCATGACAGTTGGCTTTGGCTAAAAGTGCATGTACAGGGTGCTGGATATTCCCCATTTACCTCAAAACCTAACAGTCTGTCATTTGCTACCACAGTAAAATTCTTTCAGCTCCATCCTTGCTGGATTTCTTCTACATTTTGTTATTCTTCTGGTCATTAGAAGCAAATTTTCTTGTATTTTGGGAAGATAAATGACTGATGTTTCCCATGACAGATGGAGATTTTGCTTTTTTGAAGCTTATTTTATTTACTCCTCACAGTTTATGATTCATCAGGGCTTTGTCATCCATTCATGACACACACACATCACGATATTACTTCTGTTTTTGTCAGAGTACTATGGTAAAATCTCACCCAGAGTTTAAGCATTTAGTTGCCTTTGTCATATGAATCATAAAATGTTCCAAGTAACCTGCAGTCAGATAATAACAGATCTCTAATAACATGTTACTCCTCTCTGATTCACAGCACAACAAATGACACTTCTGTCCTTTGTCCTACATACCCCTCTTGCTAGGACTAGACAATCAAAATCTAAAGACATGTTGGTGGCTTTCTAATGTGGTAAAACACAGTATGTGACAATGTTTTATGTGTTAGAGATGAACCAACTCAAATCCATGCATCAGAGCCCAATAGTACTTTGTGGAGTTTGAAATCAGGATCTGAATTTCGCAGTCTGAATCTTTCTCTAGTTTTCCTTTAATGCAAAGAGGCTATTCAACCTTTTTGTTTCAAGCAATAGAGCAGTGGTTGCCCAGTCACTGTTTCTTCCATGATACAGAGGCTTATTTTCGGCCATATTCTGGTACTGTTACCTTATTACTCAAACAGTCCTGTCAAAATGTATGAGTAAGGTACCACTCAATGTAAGTATTCTGGCTCTTTGTTTTCACATCTTGTTTTATAATTATTTTTTTTAATGACAAGGGGCAAAATTTCCAGTCTGCATGTGAGAAATTAGATGCTCAGTAGTGGTTAACATTGAAGTGGGAACTGGATGGCTGAATTCCCACTCACTCTGCCAAAACTGTTCCTTTCACTTTTCACAGGTCATGTAAACTGAAGGTTTGAACTAGCTTGGGGTTCAAATAGAAGGAAGCAAATAGATCTGCTGTCAGTTCAGAGTGGGTCTGGTTTCCAGAGAAACACAACGCGCACACATGCATGCAGATGGACATTTCTTAAAGGACAAATCCAACATCCTTTCATACACTTTGACAGAAAAAAATTCTGCAACTGAATCCAGTCTGCCGCCTTCTCTTCCTGTCTGGGTTACCTGGCAAACTGATAGCTAAAAGCAGGTACCTGTGGTAGTATTCTTATTCTGAGATGGTGATAATAGAGCTGTGTGAATACCTGATATTTTGGCTTGCTGGCAATTGTAAACAATTTAAAATAAACATTGTTTTGGGTCAATCCAAAACGGTTTTGGTTTTTTTTTAGAATTTTTGTCAAGTTGAAAAATCAGAAAAAAAGTAGTTTCTAGTCAAACAAAATGTTTAGTTTAACCCCAAAGGAAAGGTTTTATTTCAATGTTGGGCATTTTTTTCACCATTGTTTAAATAAAAATGTAGGAAATTTGAAAAATAAATGGTTAGCTTCATAAAACGTAGGAGCAGCAGCTACCATTCCTGTTATAGCCAATAGCTCAGTGGGACGGCACTTGCCGGGGACACGGGAGACCAGGTTCCACTCCCTGCTCTAGAGCAATGTCTTGAGCCCAGGCCCCACAACCTAGGTGAGTACCCTAACCACCAGGCTGTGGGGTATTCTGGGGTGGCGGGCTCTCAATCTCTCTTGTAAGTTCACAATGACTTTCTGAGTCCCTTTTCCTTTCTAGCCAATGTCAACATGTGCATGGGGGTGTCGGAGCACTAGTGATGCAGTACCTTGCGTCTGTCTCCCTCGGATTTAGTTCTTGACAACATGGCCAGAGTTTGCTTGCTCTCTTCTCAGGAAAATATTCACAGTCAGTTAGGTCCAGACCATATAAGGTATGTACATAAAATGTGTGCTTATTCTTCTCTGCAGGGAATGCTATTTAATTAAATGTCTGGTTAAGATTCAGCAAGCAGTCAGCTTGTTGACTGTGCATATGCTGTACAGTGACAGATCTTAATGCTGCAGGGCTTTTTCTCAGGTTATTTCATACCAACCTTTCCCTATTAGCCTGCTCCTGCAAAGTGCTGAATACCTTTTGCAAGCTAAGTTAAGTCAATGGGGGCGATGGGTACTCACCACCTTCTAGCGTAGGGCCATAATCCCCATAGTCACTGTGAGTCAGATACAATAAACTGAGAATAAAAATATTGTGCAACAAGAGCAAACATCCCTAATAGGCAACTCCCTGTCTGAAGAGACTCCCCAAAGTATTTGGAAACAAACTGAGTACAATCATGTTCCAACGTCAGTAGCAACTTCACTTCTATCAAGGCAACTGATTTTCATCAGTCCTTTCAGACAAGGTGAAATCAAGTTGATCTTCCCTGTATAAATCTTGGAGCCCTTAATGAACCACTTTGTGGTTCTCTGGTGAATATTCTTCACTGATTCTGCATGTAATTTGCTCATTGACATCTATGGCAATTTACCACTGAGGCTAAAATGGGTTATTGAGATCTGCTGAGTATGGATTAAAGAGGAGAATTTTTCTGTTTGAGATTGATTTGTGTATATCAAGTTTGATGAGAGAATAATCGAACCGAGGGATTCTTAGCATCATCTGTTGAATTTAAGGGACTAATCCTGCTCCTATTTTATTCAGTGGCAAAAATCCCATTGATTTCAATGGGAGCAGGATTGCCTGGTCCCTAACTGTGATCTGTAAGAACGTTTTCTTGGATGGTTGTTGACATTGACCCTAGCATACAATGTAAAATTGGGTAGATAGGCTGCTGCTTCCCATTAACAAAAATAATGGTTGTTGCCCTCCAAGCAATGCTAATTGCAGCAGTGTCTTCCCATCATGCAATTCTTATAAAGGTGAAAGGATAATAACAGGTTTCAGAGTGGTAGCCGTGTTAGTCTGTATCAGCAAAAAGAACGAGGAGTACTTGTGGCACCTTAGAGACTAACAAATTTATTTCGGCATAAGCTTTCGTGGGCTAAAACCCACTTCACCAGATGCATGGAGTGGAAAATACAGTAGGATACAATACTACTGTATTTTCCACTCCATGCATCTGGTGAAGTGGGTTTTAGCCCACGAAAGCTTATGCCGAAATAAATTTGTTAGTCTCTAAGGTGCCACAAGTACTCCTCGTTCTTTTTGAGGATAGTAACAGATATCCTTTCACCCACATCACAGCGGGTGGTTGAACTACTTAGTGATATTAACATTGCAACTCCAGACATGTATTATA
Source organism: Malaclemys terrapin pileata (assembly GCF_027887155.1). NCBI lineage: Eukaryota > Metazoa > Chordata > Testudines > Emydidae > Malaclemys > Malaclemys terrapin. The sequence goes on along the minus strand of NC_071513.1, from coordinate 16,806,716 downwards.
AATAAGGCTGTGAGTCTGTCACGGAGGTCACAGAAGTCCATGACTTCTGCAGTGGCTGGTGCAACTTGGGTGGCCCGCGGGCCAGCCACACCGGCCGCTGCTGGGGCAGTCTTGGGCCACCATGATCCCCTCCCCCGAGCAGCAGTGGTGGTCTTGGGCTGCTGCGCCCTTCCTCCCTGAGCACCAGCAATGCCCCTGGACCGCCTCCCACTCCAGAGCACTAGCAGTGCCCCTGGAGCCCCCCCTTCAGAGCACCCATGTTGCCCCCCAGAGCCTCCACAGCACCAAAGATTTAGTCAGGGGTATATAGTACAAGTCATGAGACCGTGAATTTTTGTTTACTGCCCTTGACCTCTCCATGACTTTTATTAAAAATACCCATGACTAAATCTTAGTCTTAATTATAACAACCCCATTACTAATAGCAATTGATTTGATTTTTCTCTTTGTTCCTCTAAGTTTGCTAGCAGACTTTCCTTTATTTGGAAAGGCTACAGATTAAAACTTGCACATTGGGGAAGGTTTTTTTGGCATCCAGCAATGTGTTAATTTTGCTATCGAAATAGCAGGGTATGTATGAGAGTTTAGAGCCCTATTATTTCAAGTTTATATGCCTTCATACATGCTCTTTATGTTTGGAATGCTGTAGTATATTGAAAACAAAATGTGCATACTAATTCAAAATGCTTGGTTGGTAGTGTTCACAAAACGTCAAAGCCACATTACAGATCCATCTCAAACTGCAGGAAACATGTTTTCAAAGGGTAAGTCTTGGAGGTATGTGCAAGTTCTTTCTTAAGCTGCAGTTCAGAAAACTAAGTTGTTTTCCAATTCCTTTGCTGTGACAGGTCAATTGTGCTGTATTCCTGTACTTCAGTAACATAAAACAAAGCAATGTGACTCAGGGAACAAGATGTAATGCATCACCACTGTGATGTGCCAGCATGGGTATATAGAGACAATGGCAAGTCCAGACAAGTGCTGTTAAAGCTCCTACAGTTAAAACAGCCCAAATGTTATGTGTATCAAACAAGGTTTTTTTAAACAATCACAGAGCCATAGAAAATAGAAGCCATACAAAATTATTAAGCTGTCTAGTGCAGCCCACTGAAATTGGGGTTGTTCAGTCCATGATCTTCTATGAGGCCTATCCATTGCATTCTGAAAAAAACTATTTGCCATCCTGATTGGTAATATGGACCATCTATGCTTTTTTTTGTTTTGTTTTTGTTTTTTTAGGGTGGGCATTTCATACCGAAATAGAGAGCTTCTAATGTTATGCTATCTCTGTTTTCTTTAAGGGGAATGTGTTGATGACTAATACAAAATGCAAATAATTACTCCTGGGGGAATCCTGTGTCAAAAAATTAAAAATTCTGCGCACAATATTTTAAAATTCTGAAAAATTCTGCATCTTTTATTTGTCAAAATATAATATTTATTTGTCACAATATAACCATGCCAGTTTCAATTATTTTGGTAATTTATTTAAAAATACCCTGTCAGCAAGTATGTCTGTAACAATACAGAAAATAAAAAAGATTCAGGAAATATTCTATGACAAATATTTTCCTTATTAGGCATATAATGCAGAACTTTGAGTAATAATTCATTTAAATTACAATACAGAAATGTATTTCCTGCATCCTTCAGAAGCAGCGAAAAGACTTGGGGGAACTCAGGGGTAATGGGGGAGCTGAGGGAGAGGGAAGTAATTGCTGGGCAGGAGCCGGGGAGAGAACCTGGAGGGTTGTTGGGTGTTGATGGGAGAAGTATGGAATAGTAATTTTGGGGGGGAAGAGGTATTGTTAGGGAGTTGGGGAGCCTCCTCCATGCAGACCCTGGTTGACCCCTAGCCTTTGTCCCATTGTGTCCTTACACTCCCCTACCCCAGTCTCCATGTGTCCCTGTACCCCCACTCAGCCATCCTTCTTCCCCATGCCCATGTGTCCCTGCACCCTCACTCAGCCACCCCTGCTCCCAGGGCCAGCTCCAGGGTTTTTGCCACCCCAAGCAGCAAAAAAAAAAAAAAAAAAAAAGCTACAATTGCGATCAGCTCTACCACCACCGCTTCAGCCTTTGGCGGCAATTTGGCAGCTGGTCCTTTGCTCCGAGAGGGAGTGAGGAACCCGCCGCCGAAGAGCCGGGCGTGCCACCCCTCTCCATTGGTCGCCCCAAGCACCTGCTTGCTGGGCTGGTGCCTGGAGCCAGCCCTGCCTCCTCCCCATCCCCACATGTCCCTGCATCTCCACTCAGCCACCCCATCCCCATGTGTCCCTACATCCTTAGTCAGTCATCCCCCATCCCCACATGTCTCTGCTCCAACACTCCCATTTAGCCCCCACCCAAGTCTATCCCACCCACTAGCCCTTCTGAACCCCAGTCTGTGACCCCCCCCAGCAGCCCCATGTCCCTTGTTCTGTCTGTCCCCCACATATCCTGTGCCTCCTCACCTGGCCCCACAGGCAGAATGCTGTGAGGAATGCAGCCTCTTCCCATCCCTTTCTGGGGCTGGTTGAGCTGGCTGCTCTCTGTTCTGGTGCCACAGCAGCCCCTGGTGGGTGAAAAGTGTAACTGCAGCACCTCTTGGGCCGAATGTATTTTCTGCAGAGAAAAAAAATCTGCGGGGACATGAATTCTGTGCCTGCGCAGTGGCACATAATTTGCGCAGGAGTAGAATAATACAGTATGTACATACAAATTTAAAACAATAATGGCCACTTGTCAGGCTATCTGATAAGAAACAGTTTCAGTGGATTGGATATTATACTTGCAAATGCAGTGAGATTTACAGTCTATTAGCAATTTAGTGCATGGTACAATAGGAAGCCATAAAAGAGTTACTTACAAATGAATTGGAGAGCTGAAGGACAAACTCCTTGGGACTTTAAGTACAGGAGATGAGAGACAAATGCTGATGAAGAGGGGTCACATTATCTGTCAAATTGCCACAGTCCTCCTATCAATACCCTGAGCTCAGCTTCAGAACAGCCTCTGGCCCTCTCCCACATTCTTTGTTCAAATAGCAGCTGTACTATGTTAGCTCCACCTGTGGTTTGTAGAATTATGGGCCCCAAACTTAAGTCCTTACTCACTTTGTTCTCAGTCAAACTCCCATTGACTTCCAGAGGAGTTTTGATTGAGAAAAGACCTCAGGGTTTGATCCTAAGGGTGAAATCCTGGCCCTACTGAAGTCTATAGGAGTTTTGCCATTGACTTCAGTGGGGCACAGGTTTCCACCCCACATATTTCGGACCCAGATCAATTACTTGGATTTTCAGCCCTACATTACTTGGGGGGGGATGGTCAGAACTTTGCTGGTGAACACAGGTTTCTCACTCCAGTTTTCTGTGTGCTTCTCTCCATACGTACATGAAATTAACCATTTGGTGAACTGCCTTTATCTAAACTCAGCACAGCGGTTCACATGATATGACAGATTGTGGCTGGCCCTTGAACAGGGTGTGTATGCAAGAATCTTCCCTGCCCAGGTGTGCCTTGCTCAAGGACCAGGAAAAATTCCAGGCTCTCTTCAAAGAGGAGCTTAGGGACTACTCCCTCCATTCACTCTCTGAATCGGGGTCACAACCAGGCTTTTGCTACGGAAGTGGCCCCGGTTACCAGCCTGGCTGCCCCAAATTTGTGCAGCATTGCTACAGGGCACACACAGTCACACCATCACTGAAATTTGCCCAGTCAGCCCATCCATCATGACAGCATAAGAGTCTCCCCTGTACACCACCCAGCTCTGATCAAGGGCAAGGGAGTCCCTGAATGAGCATATCACCTCAAAGAGGCCAAGAAAGATTGGTTAGGAAGCAGAGCTATGGTCCCACCCTCCCTCTGCACCAGTCCACAGAATTGGTCACATGCTCCGGAGGGGAACACATTGCGTAATAGCACATTTGCATATTCACTGTCTACACCCAAATGGTACCTGTGGTGATTTAGCTCTACAAAGCCCAGCTTGGCGTTGAAAGTAGAGTCTGAGTGAGATGCATTGTGGGTAAGCAATTTAGAACTTGTGTCGCCAGTGCTCAGCCTCCTACTACGAAAAGTAGCCCACAAATGTTTTTGAAGGTTGCAAACACCTAGAATTGCACCCACAATTGAACAACCCAAAAAGGCAGGCACATTGCATTCACCATTGGGTGGCTACTCAGCCACTATCACCCAATTACTAGCACTGTTGTTGCACATGTAGCAACTCCATGATCTGACAATAAAATGTCTTTGGGTTGGGTGCTCAGCAAGTTCTAAATAGACAGAAAAGGGTAATGAGCATTTTGCATAATTAAGAGAAAGTTTGGAGTGACATTGCACAGTTCCTGTTTACTTGGAAGAGTCTGTCTGAAGACGTTTCAGACTGGGGTCATCACTGAGTAGTTTTTGGTCAAATCATGAATCGCTTTGTTAAAATAATAGGCAGTGACTGTACAAGGTTTGGAAGTTATATTCACAAAATCAAGCATTTCAAAAGATTGCTCTTGTTTAAACAGCTTAGGAAACTGTTAATGACTTTGGAAGTTTTGCATATTATTATTTAAAAAGAAAAATCTGTATGTGTACAGTGTAGTTAATGATGAATTAAAACTTTAAATCACTTACTGCATGCAACTGTTAGAATATGTCTTGGGATTAAGTGAACATATTTGTTTTGGCCTAGATTGAAATCTGGATAAAATTGTTAAACACATTATGTTAGCTACATACCATAAATTTTGCACACAGTGTGCAAGTGGTATATTTTCCTTTGTCTGTTCACATCAGCTAAGTAAATATGATCCTAGTTAGCTGAGGAGAATTAATGAGCCTATTTGCATGACACAACAGGAGGTGAGAGCTGGGACTATCCAAAGCATTTGATCTTGAAAAAGTTCTGCTTGTGGGTGTTTCTATGTATATGTTACATACACACACGGAGTAGAACTCCTTTTTTTTTTTTTTAACTAATTGGAGAGGAAGCAGTTAATAAAATCTAAAAGCTCATAAAATTGAACACCTCAAAATGACAGTAGATACAGTGCATAAGTTACAATGTGGTGCCGTGCATTGCTTTCTTCTTGTCCTTCAGACCAGAGCAAAGCGATTTCCAGTATGCTGAAGGCATTAGAATGTGAAGGGATGTCGACTTGTTCTTCAGCATCATCACTTTTGTTATGTGATTCCCCCCGCCCCCTTCTCCCAATTGGGTAAAATGGTTTGTATAATTGGTCATTCATAAGATTGGTGCTTGTATAACCGAGGTTCTACTGTGTAATTAAAAAGTTTATTCAAGACCGGAATAACTCTAGGTGCCTCTGAACCTGAGGCTCTTTGGAGATACAAGTGGGGAAGGGCAAGAGCCTAGGCTCTGATTCAACAAAGTACTTGGGGAATGTCTACACTGCAATATAAGCCTGGAGTGAATAGAACTTGAATTAGCAGATACTGGGTTTGTTAACCTAGGGCTTGAGCATCTACACTCATTTGTAACCCCAGGTTAGGAATTTGTTGAATGTGAGTCCCAGCCTGGTTCTCCAGCATCTACACTGCATTCTTCTTCTTAGCTTATGTGCAACATGCTGCAGGTGGCATGTGAACAGGATTCATCACCGAATTTGGTCCGCTAGTTGTATCATTACCTTTCCCAGCCTGGGCTGGGTCCTGACAGCAGCGCGACATGAATGTGGACCCATGCTCCCCTACATTGCAATATGTGGGTCCAAGTCTAACCAGCCCTATCCCAGACTGCCTAACACCCTCCCATAGTGTGACTACTCTAGCCCTTTGTTCGTGGTGCAATGTGGGAAAACTTGACTGTCCAGAGGAGAAAAAGAAATGAGCACAAGTAGTAGGGCTGCATCTACACTGCAAAGCAATATGGCTTGAATCCTGGGTCCTCTTTTGACTCAGGCTTGAACCCTCCGCCCTGTGTGGTCCTGGAACCCTGGGTCCGAGCTCTGGGTTAGGGTATATAAACAGAAGCGGGGTTAGGCTTGAACCTGAGTTCAAACACTGGGCTTACATTGCAGTCTAGAGACCTCCAGCCTGCCTGTGTCAGCTGGCTCGGGCTGGTGGCACTCGGGCTGCAGGGCTATAAAATGCAATGTAGATGTTCAGGCTTGGGCTGGAGCCCAGGTTGTGGGACTCTCCGTCTCACAGGGTTCTGGATCCTGGGCTCCAGCCAAAACCTGAATCTCTACACTGCAGCTGCAGGTTTTTTACTGCAATGTAGATATACCCAGAAATAGGTGTATACCTCCTGTTGATGTCAATAGGATTTAAATGTGCTTAACTTTAAGCACATGTTTAAATGCTTTGCTGAGTAGGGATAGAATTACTGAAATGCTTAAGTTTAAGGATATTTGTAGGTGTATGTATAGAGCTGGCTACAACCAGTGTATGCCACTGGGGGGAATTCCTCTAAGCCAGGGAATCCCCATCTGTCCAGTAGGGCAGCCAGAAGAATCAGGCCTGACAATACCATTCCAATTTGTTTTGTGAAAAACTCAAGACGTGAAAATGGTCTAAATTTGTTGGATAATGGGTTTACCAGGGATAATTTGACCAGTTGGAGTGATAACGACAGAGCGTTAAGTCCATAATGAAATGTATGTCTCTTATTTTCATTCACAAAATCAATGAGTAGACTTGTTAATTTCAATAGGATTTTTTTACAGGCATTGGGCTTAGTTTGCTAGCACTCTCCCTCAGCCTGTCTTCTCCTCCTCCTCTCCCCCACCCACCATATTTTTTTGGTTACAGATATATGCAGACAAGGATAGGTTGTACGGTGTTGAGGGAAATTTCAGGTTCTTGGTATTAATACTTCAAATGTATTCGTTTCTTTGTCTTACTTAATAATTTATTATCAGATTTCTACTCCTTATATGCATGGTCTTTACTCCCAGTGCAAATTGAAGTTATGTTGCAATAAATTGAAAAAAAACCCTCTATGTTCAGGGTGGTGTGTTGTTAATGTGAAATTCAGCATAAACCTGCAAGTAGACTTGCAGAAATCCCCAGCTATTTCAAATTCATATTATGAGAGAGCCAATCAGATGCCCAACAAACAGAACATCTCGTACTTTATTAGTTCTACAGGGACAGATTTCCTTGTATACATTTAGGTTTTCAAATAATACAGACGTATGTCACCTCTTTGTTTTTATTGATTTTTTGGACTTTCAAAATACAGCTACAGCACAATGTATTATGAAGACGTTTATTGCTTTGATTTGTTGTCATCAATTGAAATAGCATCAAAATAAAGTCTTTTATATTAAGATATGATGAATTCTCTTGTGCCCCAATTCCTTTCCCCCAATCACTGAAATCAAGGTAAATCTTGCTATTGATTTTAATGGGATCCGGCTTTTGGAGATCTGTCTGGAGAGGTACACCTGTAGGACAAATCTTAGTCACATGGAATTCAATAGCGAAATTCCTTTGGACTTAAGTGGGATCAGAATTTGGTCCTATAGCATTTTTTGGTGTGTCAGGGATCAGCTATGCCTGACCAGAACAGGGATGTACAAACTTCATGCTGCAACACTAGTGGGAGCCACTGTCCCCAAGGGAAGACAGTATTGTTGCTTTTGTTCTCCTTTGGAGAGTCCACTAAGGAAAGACTGCACTTAAGTCGAGTCAAAGTACAGTTTAAAGTTTCTTCCTTACAGGTCCCTTCAGTGGGATGGATTGTGTGGCAGGCAAGCATTTTCACAATGTAATCGGTTGAATTAGTTTTTTGCCTGTGACTCAGGTTGATGAATGAAAATTGAAACTAGACTAACCAGTTTTGCTTTTGTTTCTAGTCAGTTACACTGCCTAGGGCTCATTCACCGGTACAATACTGCATTGTTGGAGTTGCAAACACCAAAGTAGAATGCTTAAATCTTAAAGGTTCATATGGGGGAGGAGGGGAATATGGAAAAAAAGAGAAAATATTTGTGTTAAAATTAGTTTTATATAACTTTTTTCCTTAGTAAGAACTACCTGTGTCCCTTTTAAATATTACTAATAGAAAACTTAGTTAAAGAATTAGCAGAATAGTTAGAAGCAACAAAGGGTCATGTGGCACCTTTAAGACTAACAGACGTATTGGTTCAGAATAGTTAAGTTCAACTTATCATGCAGTAACAGAGTAGCAGGGGTAGAATGGAATTCAGAGACCTAGGCAAGGAGAAAAAATAGGCATTAGAACAAGTTAAAATAACATTTTATCAGCATAAAATTAATGGAGGTTAGCCCTTTACCTCACAAAATCCAGCAAGAATTAAGGTAAATTTCACTGCAGCATTTACAAGTGAATAAGGCGGTGTAAAATGCAGGCTTCCACTAGTAGCAATCACTCCAGCAGCTACATTAAATAACAATCATTTATCTATTGAACTGGTCTGTGTAATATTCATTACAGTTTATTTGTGCTCTCCCAATGGCCTTTGATGCTTCAGAGGAGTCTTTATTTAAATGGCTCAATGACAGAATAAAGTCTGATTCTGGTTTTGATCCCAAGGTCCTTGCTCAGGCAAAATGCTTATTGATTTCAATGGGAGTGTGTCCTGAGTAAGGGATGCACCATTGACCCCTTTATTTCCTGCTAAGGAAGGCCAGTGTGATCCATACTGTACCAACACACTTTACTACTCTCTATAATCTCTTAATTGCCAAGGGTCAGTGCTCTCAGCTGTACCTTACAATGGCTTGGGGGAGGAAGAGGGTGCTAGAGGCTGCTCCTTCCACCCCGTCAGGAACAATGGGGGGTCTTATGCTTAAGGACCCCTATGATTCTGGAAATCTACTGCCACTGCTGGGGTGAGCCTCTGCAGGGGATCATGCACAGAGGGGGAACAGGCTGCAAACCCCATCAGGGTGATGCAGTTTATTTGCTTTCCTCCCATTCCTAGCCTTTTTCCAGACTGCCACACTGCCCAGCATCCCTTCCCAGAGCTCTTCCCTGCTCAGTTCGTCTCCTCATGGCTCACCAGGCTGGGGCAGTATTTTTATGCCGCAGTCCAGCACAATGTAATGACCAGGTATTTATTCCTAAGCATGAAATGACACAGAGTCTTATATGTCCTGGTATCCTTGATGTTTTCCTCCTAAATGGGGAAGGCACTTCAGCTAGAGAGCTGTCATAACAGCCGGTCTGCTTTTATGCTTGTTCTCATCCATGGGTTTGTGGGTCTCAGGGAGCCTTCTGCGAAGTCTGGGGCTGTGTGTGTGTGTGTTTTAGCATTTTGGATTTCCGATGTGTCGAAATGGGTGAATCTCATAACGTCCAGAGTTCAGTTCAGATAAGCGTTCAGAAATGTGGAGGCTCAGCTGAAGCTTATCTGTACTATCCAAACTGCCTGAGTCTGCATTATGGAGCTGCATAATGGAAATAGCCTGGTTACTGCAAGATTTACAATGCTTCCCAGCCAGAAATACCAAGATGACTCCCTCATGGTATTTGGGCACTTCCATGGTCGGTTTTAGGAATTTAGGGGGTCCCCCAATGAGATTGTTCTCGGGAGAGAACCTTCATTCCATTAATCTCTTCCCTCTTCCACAAATTCCCCCCAGTCCTCTCTTTCTTTGACTTTGACTTAGCACAGCTAATGATGTGGATTCCCGTTATAGTAGCAGCAAACAACATAATACATTTGGGACTGATCCCTGATCCACAAATTGAAACACTGCCCTCCCCAACATCATCTGAAAATTGTAGATCTCTTTAACCACAAATTGCATGTTGCCTTCAATATTGGTAGGGGTTTCCCCAATGCTGACTCTGGTCCTGTCCATATCTGGAAGGAATGATGCATGCAGAACTTGCCTGTAGGATGGATGGGAGGAAAATCCCTTATCCGACATTTCTGAGCCTCCAGAAAGATTTGGTTCCAGATCACTTTCATCTGTAGTGGGCATTCACCCATGAAAGCTTATGCTCCAATACATCTGTTAGTCTTAAAGGTGCCACAGGACTCTGTCGCTTTTTACAGAAAGGTTTGGTTCCAGATCACTTCCACAAATAGAAGATTCTTGTCATTATTTAACTACTTTCCCCGTCTCTTTAAAAAGTCTTTACTGGACTGATTCCAAGATGGGTGAGGATGATAATTAAAAGAGCCTTCCTGAATAATGCATAAAGGGGTGAGATTTAGAACAAATTGTTGTTGGTTTTTCATGGCAGATTTCCAGGTGGAGTTCTGCAAGGCTGGGGTAGAAGAGATCCTATCATTCATCTTGAGCATTTGATTACCTTTATCTTTAGATTTGCTGGTTTTCCATTTAATCATTTAGTTTAGACCATCTTCAGGTTTGCACCAGGATTTTCACAACTTCAACGCAAAAATATCAAAATCCCCCCCCCCCCACACACACTCTTACAGAAGACAATTTAGAAAATCCTGCCATCAGCGATAGTTCACTGTGACGGCAGAATCAGGATGACAAGATTGGCCAAGTATAGTTGACCTTCCTGGTGTGATGTTGGCTGCAAGTTAGTCTGCTTCTCCCTTTTGTGCCATGATCGTAGTGAATAAATATTAATGGAAAGGCTTTCTGAATTCTCCTGTTGGGTGCTGTCTGTGATGGGTGTAGAAATCCCACACAGGGGCAGCAGGGATTAGGGAGCCATTCTTTGCCCAGATGACTCCCTCCTACTGTACCTGCAGAGCCTGCGGCTTAAAAAGGAGCTAGACAGGATAGGAGGACAGACCTATCTGGAGAGCTCCTGAATAACAACAGAGCAGAAGCCCTTCTTGCAAGGGTGGGGTCTGCAAGAGGCAGCTGCTCCAGGCCCTAGAGGAGGGACCAGGGAGGAGATGCAGGTGAGAGGTAGCTGGGAGCTTTCTCCTTGGGCTGAGGACTGAGAAAAGCTTGGGAAGCTGAGACCTGAATTAGGATTTTGACTGAAGACAGGGGTTGATCTGGGGCTGCAGCTTGCCTAAGACCCCGGGTAGCATCTTCTTCTTAGCGTATGCGCAACATGCCTCAGGTGGCACATGACCAGGATTCATCACCAAATTTGGTCCACTGGTTGGATCATTAGCTTGCCCAGGCCGGGTACTGACCAGCAGTGTGACATGAATGCTGATCCATGCCCCCCTCTGGGTTGTAGGAGAGTGTGACAACTCTGGGTGTGGGAGGAAACCACCCCAGGAACCTGGATGAGCTGTAGCTGGGTCTAGCCAGCAAAGTAGAAGGCTACCAGCTGAGCCCAGCTGGGCTGTAGATTTAGTTGTTTTTGGTATCTTCTGTTGGACTGTAAATGAAGAACCCTGAGACCTTGTGGGGAAGTGAGTGGTAGGAAATGACCTAGTTAGGCAGCCTCAAAGCACTCCAGGGTGTTTGATATTGCTCCCTCTCATGGAAGGGGCAATAAGCCCCCTTCCCTCCCTCCACCCTTTGTGGATAAGGAGAGGGTAGAGGCATTGTGAGCCCCAAGTAGAAGGCATTCTGTCCCCAAAGGCCTGAAGGTGGCCTAAACATCCTCTCTGAGACATTGTTGGACTCTGATACCCCGGAAGGGGCAAACTCAATTGGTGACTCAGCCAGAGAGTCAAGTCGCTACTTACCAAAAGGTGGATCGCCACAGTGTGGGAATGATTGATAACGAGGAATGCTGGAGTCGGGGGAGATCGGGGCCCCTTTGACCTGACCCCTAGGCAACACCACTGGTAAGCTCAGTTGCCTGTCTTACGGTCATTATTTGAAGATGATCTTGAGAGAGGTGTATAAGAGCTGGCTTCCTCACTTTAATTATTAGGAAATCAAAGAGGAAATCAAACATAAACCTCAAGAAAGTAAACTGGAAATTGAGAAGAAAATGTATGATGGATCACTTGAAAAGGCCAGCATTGCTCTCACCTCCCCAGCTGGAGGGACAAGACTGCAAGATGCTCTCAGCAGGTATAAAACACCCAGGTTGGTTAGTGCGAGTGTCAGAAATATTTCTCTTGTCTAAAGTGGCAATGATCACAGACAAAACCAATTGGCAATTCAGGACTGGCTGACACATAAAGAGGACCCTCATGGGTTTTCTTTTTAAATCCACCTTCTAATTTATTAGCAGTGGTGACAGCAGTAAAAGGAATGAATTTATTCAAGTAAGTAAAGCTAGAATAATGTTAATTAAATTAATCAGGCTGTGGCTGCTGTAGAGAGTGGCAGATAATGGTGGTGGTAACAAAGAACAATGACAGGAAACATGGATTGGCTTCTTATTATGGGAGTGGGGTGGAGGGGAACCATGATTTGTTTTGAGTAATAAAATTTGCCAGGTTTCCCACAAGACATTATATGTCAGAACGTCACAGAAAATTCCCAAGCACGTGCCATGTTACAACAGTGCTCTGTAACTTTCATCAGTTTATCTGTCTATAGTGTATCTTTCTGTCCAATATGTTCAGCACCATACATATATGTATATAGGTGTATATTAGCTGTTACAACCTGGCTGCACAATTCTTTCAATGAAGTAGTCTTCTGTTAAGTAAGCTACTATTCAATATGAATAGAGGTAGAAGAATCAGGACCTTAAAGCCTTAATTACAGTAGGGAAAATCCCGGTTTCAGCAAAATTCTAGGCAGAATTGGTCAAAATTTCTTTCCCTGAAAAATGGCTTCATTACAAAATTTGAATGGGAAATTGTCGACATTTTCTCATGTTGTATGTGTGACAAATGCTGTACTTTTTACGTTTTTAAAAAAAAGTTATTGAAAACTTTATTAACATACTTTGCTTACTGAAAACAGGGTTCAGGTAAACAAAAAACGTCACTAAACATTTCAGGGGTGATTTCAATGATGTTTACAACAAACAATGAAACAATTGTGAAAAGTGTTATAAAAATGGTTATCAGGTCAGTTTCAAACACTGTGAAAAGGAAATGATGTTGATATTTCAAAATGTTTATGAAAATAGATTTTTATTGTGCATGCAGCCCTAATTTAAGGTGACCTAAATGGTGATATAAGTCCCCAGTCAGTAAGTGGGTGTCAGTTACCCACCAAGGTGGGTGGGTGGGAATTGCAGCAGTATAAACATTTTGAAGGGGAAAGGGTTAGAAAATGAAGCAGATTTCATGACTTGATGGCTTTTCTTGCTACAGCCCCACCCTTCTGCTCACTTGACATGTACATGACACCCGTTTACCAATGTTTACCAACTTATACCACTGTTTCTCACTACTGAACCAGGGTAATGTATCTATTTAACTTAGGAATTACATAACGTTTATCATCTTCAAAGAGTTGGCTGATTATGATAGAAGAACAACAAAGCCAAAATAGATCTGTTGAAAAATAAATGGGCATCTAGTCACTTTGATTTGCTATAAACTAACAAAATGCAACAACGCATCGAAGATTGAGGGTGCATTTTAGAGGAGCTGCTGAGTGGTTAAGTCACATGGCTCATTGCTTGTGTTGTATGGTTGAAACCTCTAGAAGTTCTTGTGTCGATTAGAATGTAGGCATCTGCTTGGTTTGGTAAGTTTATGGTTGGAGTTCTATGTTGGGGTTGCCTGCGATAACGGTGGCCTGGACTTGATGATTCAGGAAGTCCTTCCTAGTCCTATGTTCACATGCATCAGTTTGACACCGTACAAATCTGTGTCGCTCTATAATATGGACCAGATGTTTAAAGATGTGTCCATGTATTTGTGCATGCCTAATTTATACAGGCAAACACCATGATTATGGGTGCAAATCTGCATAAGCACAAGCCCTTAGACTTGTGCCTGCATTTCAAGTATTTGTGTATGCTAACCAGACCCATGAGATTGTGTGTGCACACGGGCATGTTTTTGCTAGTGTAAAACTCCCAGTATTAAAGAGGATACTGGATTCTCAAGAACAGCCAGACATGAAAAACCATGAGGTGTTAAACTGCCATAGCTGGAAATCGTCCCTGTAAGTGTTAGCAGCACGTCATAACTATCTGGAAGACCAATCGTTTTCACTTCCACAGTTCCATCTTTCTGAGGGTCCTTGTTAATGACTGAAGCATTACAGCTCCCCCGTGAGCGAAATATCATTATCCACATTTTACAGCTCAGAAATCTGACTAAGATCAGACAGCAATTCTATGGCAAAACCTTGATATGCACACTACCAACCCCATGTCTTAGCCGCAACACCAGCCTTCCTCCAATTTAAGTGATACTGCATTTCTCTGTCTTAACATTTGCTGCACCTCAAAAAAAGGGCCCTGAGCTCAGTGCCTGCTGTTGTTGTTGTTGTCAATGCAACAAACTGCGATATGGCAGCAGAAAAAAATTGAAATATGGGATCTTGAGGAAAAAGTGATGTTTAATGAAGTCTCTCACTCTTGGTGAAAACAGAATGATCTACTCATGCCATTTGAAGGTTGGATATTTCCTTGTGCTAAGTTTTGAAACAAAATGACCATCTCTAGGTATTTACAGGATGCAAATACTTTTCCACCAGACATATGCAGAAGGGCAGTGACAGGTAGCCTGTCGTGGCATTTATTTTTCCTGTCTGACATTGCAAACTGTAAGACTATTTATGCGTGGCATTCTAATCCTGGGGGAAGCATTCAGATTTACATTTTTAAACAACAACTCATCCAGATTTTGGCATTCAGTCAAACAGAAATTTGTCATAGTTTATAATGCTTGTTAACGAAAAACATCAAAAATTAATGCTCGTTAGGGTGCTCATTAATATGCATGGGACTCTCAGTTTTGACTTAATTAAGTAAAGCACCACTTCACTGTGGTATTGTGTCACTGCAGTTAAAAAAAAAAAGACTGTTCAGAAAACATGCTGCAAGAAGAGATCTGGATGATGTTCCCCTAGGACAGAATTACCCCGTATTTCATTGTGGAGCACCTGTATCTTCCACACTAGAGCACCTGTATCTTCCTGACAGTTAGAAACTAGAAAATCTTAACTGCATACAGGGTTACTTGGTGATGGTTTGGATTTAATGTAGTCACTACTTGCATTCTTAAGACCCGTGGAGTTTGAAAATACAACATATCTGTACAGAGGGAGCGAGCTAGTGTATAGCTGTTGTCCACATATTTATAGATCTTCTAGTGTATGTACACAGGGCTTCTGAGTTGCTGCTAATGTTTGTTTCAGCCTCCTGGACTTCTATTTTAAATCCGTAACGCGGGTAAGAATTGGGAGCAGAGAATCCATTAAAAGCATAGTTCTGAATATTCATTTGATTTTGTTCTTCCTTATGTCCTGCTGATTTCCCTGTGTATGGAATCCAGGGCTGTACTGGTTACTGTAGCCCCACATAAGTATGGAACTGAGCTCTTTTGACCTTTTCTGTGTAAAGCTGTCCAGATGTGGTCCAATGAACTCTCACTCAGCTGCGCCCGAGGATTAGCGCCAGTGCATTCTGTTCAAAGCAGGCTGGGAATGTCACGTCCTTGTAGTCTTAATTCAGCTTCTGTCCTTACGCTCCTATTACTCATTTTGTGGGGTTGTGATATGCTTTCACTTCTTGTGTAGGTTACAGGACAGGAGAAAATTGAGCAGCATGTGTAAAGGAGGCATATAGGGACCCTGCATGGTAAAGGGCCAGTTGGACTGTGAGGCGTTTGTGTGTTTGAGGGGCATCAGTGTATGCGTGGGAGAGTGAATGTGAGGGAATATCTGGTGGGTGGACACAGCACGTGTATGTGAGAAACCTGTGGGAGGGGGGCCTGTGGCTCAGATGGAGGCCCTGGGGCTGTGGGTGTGGATGGGAGAGAAGGCCTGTGAAGGGTGTGTGGATGTATGTGGGTAGGTGTGAAGGGTGTATGTGGGGGCGGGGATTGTGGCTGAGGGGTGTGAAAGGCATGGGGGGCTGTGGATTGGGTGGGTACAAAGTTCATGTGGGTGGACTCTGGCTGGGTGGTGTGTGTGTGTGTGTAGGCTGCGGCTGAGGGGTGTGGCAGGGAGATTGGACGTGGTGGGGGAGGTGAGGCAAGAAAGGCTCATGAGAGGGTGGATAAGCAGAAATAACCAAGAAAATATCCTGTAAGTACCACAAAAAATAAAACGATAAAATCTAAGCCTTTGCCAGGTAAGGAGGAGGTGTCGTCTCCTTCCCAAATGAGAAGAGGAAGAAACGGCATCAGAGTAATTTACAATTCTTTTCATCATGAATAAGAAATGAATAAAATAATGTACTCGGCACACATCTCTAATAGTGATAATTCCACCTCCTTTGATAGCAGCATCATGTTCTTCTGGCACATAGGCTCGCTGTTCCCTTTGCCTCCGGGATGATAGGCTGGACTTTCAGAGGGACTGGTTGGAGGAATTTCCATAATCACTTGCCGATCCATCTCATCGGGCTGCAGAGCCTCTCCATCTCTGCAGATACCCCTCTCCCTTTTTGGGTCTGTCTTTCAAGACTCATTACCCTACATTTATGCTATTGGATTTGTTTTCCATTTATGCAATATCCTCTACTCTTGGGAGTGTATCATCCTCCAACTCATTAATGTAAATAACGAAGAGCTGGGTTTCCATCACTGCCCCTTACTGACTTCCATTAATAATTTATTCCCAATTTTTTTTTGTATCTTTTATTATTATTCTGCTTCACAGGTCAACTGGCACTAGGAAAACTGAGCCAATGGTTGGAGAAAGGGAAATATTGTTTACAGAGCTGGGTGAATAATTCATAACTGATAATTTATTCAGCACATTTGCTCTCCCTTTCTGATCATGAATTGCCTGCAAGGGGATTTCTCTCCCTCCCCCACCTCGATTTATTTGTTGCGTGGAATTATTTGTCCTACCATCTCCCCACCCTTTCTGGGGTGGTGTGGCTGTGCCGCCTAGGTGCAGGGAGGGAGCAGTCTGTATACTTCTCTGTGTTCAGGGATTGCGCTTAGCGTCCTATACGAATGCCAGAGGCATCTGATCCTCTCTTCGAACCATATCTCAGATACCAGTTTCCAGGGAATAATCCACTTGAAATAAATTGAATGACAGGGAAAAGAGTTTTAAGGCAAGCTTATCTGGTGATCTAGCTCTGACACCCACTGACTCCTGCAGTAAAATACCATATGCATTTGGTAATATTTAGCTCAAAGACTTCAGGAGTGGGCTCTGTGTTCATGCTCGCTACCCTACTACCATGGCCTATGATTTTATGAGCTGGAGCTATCCAAACAACTATTATCTTATCTATCTTCAAATCCTTCCTTCACACTCACCTCTGCTCTGTGGTGCATATTAACATCATGGCCAGGCAGATGACAAGTTGTGACTATTGCAGTTCTCCTTTCCTTTCCCAACTCCCTTTTTTTCCTGCCCTCAATCCTGATAAAGAAACATATACTAATTACAACTAACGAAGCTGGGCCATTTCTTCTTTCTTGCATGTTGTATCCTTAATCCCCACCCCTGTGTGTTTTGTGTCTTTTTTTGTACAGCGCCCTGCACAATGGGCTCCCGATCACGATATGGGCTTTTGGAGGAGATCCACTGATACATCTGTGCAACTCCCATTGAAATCAATGAAAACTGTATGTTGCCTGAATTGAGCTCCATAGTCTTTAATGGCTGGGTGATCAATGGCTTAAACCAGTGTTTCCCAAACTTGGGACACTGCTTGTGGAGGGAAAGCCCCTGGTGGGCCAGGCCAGTTTGTTTACCTGCCGCGTCCGCAGGTCTGGCCGATTGCGGCTCCCATTGGCCGTGGTTCACTGCTCCAGGCCAATGGGAGCTGCTGGAAGCAGCGTGTGCCGAGGGACGTACTGGCCGTCGCTTCCAGCAGCTCCCGTTGGCCTGGAGCAGTGAACCGCGGCCAGTGGGACCCGCGATCGGCCGAACCTGCGGACGCAGCAGGTAAACAAACCGGCCCGGCTTACCAGGGGCTTTCCCTACACAAGCGGCGTCCCAAGTTTGGGAAACACTGGCTTAAAGATTTCTACAGTCACTAGCAGAAATTAACTAAACATCTAACAAATGTGCCAATGTATCTTTGATCAATGCACCATGCTTTAAAATGGTCAGCAGATCCTGCATGTGAATGTATCTAATTCTCTCCCCTCCATGAATCCAATCCATACATATTTTTCTTGGATCATTTAGTAATTTCAGTAAAAGATACAAAAGCCCTCATCTTGTCCAGTGGTCTAAGGTAGTGGTTCTCAAACTTTTTTTTCCGTGTACCACTTGAAAATTGATGAGGGTCTCAGCAGACCACTTAATGATCTTTCCAAATGTTGCTTGTACCGTTAGCTAACTATTGTAAAGCGCTTTGGATAAAAGCGCTATATTAAAAAAAACCCTTAATAATAATTAAGGTTTTTTTGTTCTACAAATAAAAACACACAACTCACATTTTAATATCAGTAGTCTTACCTTTCTAATGCGATGGATGTGCCCTCTCTCCCCTGCCGCGGAAGCTGGGGCTGGGAAGAAGGGGGGGTCTCCCCCACCGCAGCAGCCACCGAACTGAGGTTGGGAAGGAGGGGAGTCTCTCCCTCTCCCCCGCACCGTGGCAGCCCCTGAACTAGAACTAGGAAGGAGGAGGGTCTCTTCCCCCACCACAGCAGCCCCCGAGCTGAGGCTGGGGCGGAGGGTGGACTCTCTCTCTCTCCCCCACCGTGGCAGCCCCTGAACTAGAACTAGGAAGGAGGAGGGTCTCTCCTCCACCACAGCAGCCACAGAGCTGAGGCTGGGAAGGAGGGCCATTTCTCCTTGGCAGCTGCAGCCCTGGAGCTGGGGAAAGTTGCCTCTTTCTCTGGCCACCGCAGCTCTGCACGTCCCAAATTCCCCCCACCCCCTCTCACCCCACTGCCCTCTCCTACCTACCCCCATTCCTCCCACCACCTCATCTTACATATGCGTCTTCTCCAGGGTCCAAGCACCTAATTAGTGGAGCCACGCCTGCACAGCTCCACTAATTAGGTGCATGGCCCTTCACTCTCTCATGTGCGGCCACCCAGGTGTACATTTTAGAGGGAACTATCTGTGGACCACCTGAATGGAGCTCGGACCACAGTTTGAGAACCTTTGGTCTAAGGTACTGCATATGAAAGCAGAAATAAAGAAACTGCTTGATTCTGATCTCACACTGGTTTTCCACATTCTGGGCCTGACTCCCATTGCCTGCACTCTGGGCAGTCATTAGTGTGAAATGCCACCTGCTTGTGCAAGAAAGTAAGGAATTTTTCTTGCGAGTGCAATTCACATTGCACAGGTTTAAATCACTGTACAAGGTGCAAGGCAATGGGGAATTAAACCCTGTAACTCCACTGGCTTCAGTAGAGTTACTTCTGTTTTATTCTGGTGTTACATGAGATAAAAAATAGCCTCATACATTTGTCAGCAAGGAGAACCCTACTATACATTTACAGACAATAAATAGGTACGTTCAAGCTCAGATTGGCCTCAGCTGATTTGTGGATTCAAGTCCTGGCTAGTAGGGACTCAGTGCTCAAGAAAGCATAGATTCCCAAATGGAACTTGGTAGTCCCCATTGCTGGAGAAGAGAGGCCAAAAGACAAAGGTAGTGGGCATTGGTGTGTGTGAGGGAGGAGGGGGTTGAGGTAAGTCTCACCTGCCCAATTTACATACATTGATTTATGGCGTGTGGTCTGAGAGATCATACTAAATTCAAACATAAAGGGCAGAAAACCAGCACATGTGGTGGCCTATGCACAGAGGCATCTGGTCCTACTTGAGAATCACAACATGACACGGGAGCAGCAGCAGTTCTAACCTCTTTCCATATGAGAGAGAAGAAGACAATTGATTCACCCTGTGGCCTAGTGACAGTGGTCAGTAGTTTTAGCATGAGCGATTACTGTCTGGTTCCTCTTCAATAGTCACCCCTCATTGTTTTCCCTCTAGATGCTTTGTTCTCCAGTCTGATGCTGGCCATTTTAAAGTTCCAAACAACTGTCCTTATTTATGCTGCAGACAAAAGTGCACCCTCACAGGCAATAAACGAGAAGTTGAGGTATGCTGGAAATGTTCTGTGCATTTCCCTGGTGCATCAGCACAAAGTTATTTAGCACAGGTATTTGGGAAATTGTGATTCACTGAGAACTTAGTGTTCAGTGGCTCTAAACTTCCCAATTCCACCAGTATAGTGCACTGGTCTGTCATTAATACATAGGGGTATTATAAAACACAAACATAGGAACACTAGCTGACACTCTCTGCTGCTTTGTTCACCCAGGGGCATCCTTTTAGTTCTACATTCATTTTCAGTATATTTCAGGAAGGGATTAAACAGCACAGGTGCTGCTGGCATAATTATACAAGCAGGTAGAAGCCATGTAAAGACTGGGAAGAAAATGTGTCTAAAAAGTTCCTACAGCCCCATGGGAACAAAAGATATCAATTTAACCTTCAAGCAAAAGGGATCAAATGCCACCTATGGTACAGCCAAGTGTGCAGCCAACCAACCACATGCTCAGGTAAAAATGTGACAGAGGACAAATTGCAATTATTCCCTGGAACTCACTGGTCTGATGGTGCGTTTGAATGTATATAGCATTTAGGGTTTGTTTTGTTGTTTTCTTTTAAATGTAATCATCAGCTGGCTTTGATGGGTCTGTATGGAGTGTATGTTCATGCCAGATTTGACCTGATGCATTTAGAAGAGGAACTAAGCGGCTATAATACCACTGAAGAAAAGGGGAATTGCAGGGACCTCGATGTAAAGTAGCTGCCTGAAACACAAGCCAAACTTCATGGAGATGATCTTTGTACATAAAACGCCCTTGGTATGACACAACTCAGTTTTTGGCAATTAGCAGTTACTTACAGGTAGGAAAGGGGGAATTGTTATGGATAAAATCAGAACTCTGCTCCATGAATCTACTTTTTTAGAACAAAAGTAGAACAGTCCCGTCTTGAGTTCTGGGAAGTACCTGGGTAGCATCTTTCTTTCATTTTTACATGTGCCTTCAGTTGCTGGTTCTATTGTGGATCAAGAGGACGTGGGGAAATAATTAAATACATTGAGTGGTGACTGCACGTGCTCAAAATCTCAGTAACATCCCTCTTCTCAGAAGGGTGCCCCATCGTATGTCTTTGCAGATGGGTGGAAGTTCTGGCATGGAATTTACTGGGAGCAAGGTTAAGCCCATGATTTTTAGCCCATTTTAAACTCATTTGGATAGGCAGTAAAATTTCCATCTCTTTATTTGAACAAAACAGGTTCTCACAATAATTTGGCTTTAGACTGATGTCTATCGTCTTATCATAGCTTCAAACCTGTGTCTCTAACAGCATAGTAGTTACTTATTTCAGTAAAGGTAATACCTTCTAGGGGGACTGCAGATAGTATATACAGACATGAGGAATTGTAAGTGCGTGTGACGTTGTGCAGTCTATATGGTTTTATAAAAACATGATAATAAGTGAATATAATGTAACTGGGATAGTTTTAGAAAAATATGGTAAAAAGTGAATATAACGTAACTGGGATGTGCTTCATGCAAAAGGTCTCTTGTAAGGTGTGACGGGTTGGATCACAGAAACCCCCTTGGGAGCTGCCACCCGATGTGCAAAGACTACCCCTGCTTCTGCTTTCCCTGCCAGCTCAGGACTCCAGCACCCTGTCTTGCTGAGCCAGCCACTCCTGTCTGGCTCCAGACACAGATCCAGGGTCTGAATCACCTGTCCCAAAGCAGCAAGTTTACCTGAAAACAGCTCACAGTAGTGCGCTTGTCTTTAGCACTCAGATGCCCAACTCCCAATGGGGTCTAAACCCAGATAAATCCGTTTTACCCTGCGTAAAGCTTATGCAGGGCAAACTCATAAATTGTTCGCCCTCTATAACACTGATAGAGAGATATGCACAGTTGTTTGCTCCCCCAGGTATTAATACATACTCTGAGTGAATTACTAAATAAAAAGTGATTTTATTAAATACAGACAGTAGGATTTAAGTGGTTCAAAGTAGTAACAGACAGAACAAAGTAAGTCACCAAGCAAAATAAAATAAAATGCGCAAATCTATGCCTAATCAAACTGAATACAGATAATTTCCTCACCAGTTCCAGAGTGCTCCCTTTTACAGGCTAATCTCCTTTTAGCCTGGGTCCAGCAATCACTCACACCCCCTGCAGTTACTGTCCTTTGTTTCAGTCTCCTTCAAGTATCCTGGGATGGGGTGGAGAGGCTCCTTCTTTAGCCAGCTGAAGACAAAATGGAGGGGTCTCCCACAGGTTTAAGTAGACTCTCTCTTGTGGGTGGAGACCTCCCTCCTATGCAAAGCCCAGCTCCAAGATGGAGTTTTGGAGTCACCTGGGCAAGTCACATGCCCCTGCATGACTCAGTCTTTGCAGGCCAACGCCATTGTCCACATGGCATCTTGCATGTCTCCAGGAAGACTTCTCATGTGGATTGGAGCATTCCAAGATGCATTGTTCCCTAAGTGTCTCCTGATCAGGTACTTAACCTGGCGAATTCCTTCCTAACGAAGCTGACCAAATGCCTCACAAAGCTTACTTAGAAATCAGGCAAGCATACAGCCCATATTCTTAACCTCGAGTAGAAAATGATATATATGTACAAATAGGATGAATAGATATAGTAGATCATAACCCTTGCGGAGATATGTTACATGGCACAGGCAGCACAAAACATATTCCAGTTATGTCATACATACATTTATAAGCACCCCCTCCCCATAAAGCCTTATGGGGTACACTGTCACATAAGGTATCATTACAAAGCTTATAATCTACTGAGTGTGATCATCGGATTTGTATAAATGTACCACTATTGTATCTAAAACTAGAAATATAAAATATAACTCTGAGGGCCTATTGTAATTATGTAAAGTGTGGGCCATTAATGATGGTTTGGAATCTTGATGACTCCCATTGTCTGCAGATGGCTGTTTTTACCTGTGAGTTTTCCTGTATATGTGTGTGCTGGCAAGTGAGTAATGAAGTCTTGCAGTGACATGTGATCATGTCACCTGAACTGGAATCCATCTTTAACCTGGTGCTTTTCCAGTGGGGGGGGGGGGATGTGTGGAAACCCAGAGGGACAAAGGGTTCCCGCCTCATGCAAAAGATATATAAAGGGGTGGAAGAGAACAAAGGAGGGAGAGGAGCCATCATGAAGAATCCCCTAGCTATCACCTGAGCTGCAACAAGAGCTGTACCAGGGGAAAGAATTGTGCCCAGGCCTGGAAGGTGTCCAGTCTGAGAAAAAACTTACTGAAGCATCTCTGAGGGTGAGATTATTTGTATTCAGTTTGATTAGGCATAGATTTGTGCATTTGATTTTATTTTACTTGGTGACTTACTTTGTTCTGTCTGTTACTACTTGGAACCACTTAAATCCTATTTTCTGTATTTAATAAAATCACTTTTTATTTAGTAATTTACTCAGAGTATGTATTAATACCTGGGGGAGCAAACAACTGTGCATATCTCTCTATCAGTGTTATAGAGGGCGAACAATTTATGAGTTTGCCCCGCATAAGCTTTATGCAGGGTAAAACGGATTTATCTGGGTTTAGACCCCATTGGGAGTTGGGCATCTGAGTGCTAAAGACAAGCACACTTCTGTGAGCTGTTTTCAGGTAAACTTGCAGCTTGGGGGCAAGTGATTCAGACCCTGGGTCTGTGTTGGAGCAGACTGAAGTGTCTGGCTCAGCAAGACAGGGTGCTGGAGTCCTGAGCTGGCAGGGAAAACAGGAACAGGGGTAATCTTGGTACATTGGGTGGCAGCTCCCAAGGGGGTTTCTGTGATCCAACCCGTCACAGTGCATATACAACGTAGTGAGTACAGTATATGTAATACATGCAGTGAGCCAAGATCTAGGGATTTGCAGCTCACTAAGGCATTAATGTTACTGCTCCGAATGAACTACCACAGCTCTCAAGATTCAGTCACAAGACATATGGCCACCACCTTAACCCGTACTAGAGCAGACATATGAGTTCTTTGTTTTCTTGCTGATGCAAGGACAATTCTGCTTAGTTTTTCTCACGGCAGAAGAAAATGCAGCAGCTTTGCATGCAAGCAACAGTTATTGGCAGGATGAAAAGTTTTAGCTTCGTATTGATTTTAAGTCAGGGAATTTTCTCCAGCTGAGTATTTGCAGGACTTTCTGTATAGAACAGTATATAGGCAAAGGACCCCCAGCCTCTGACAGCTTGAACTGTCAATATTCTGAGTGAGGATGTTTGCTTTATTTCTGCTCCTTTTCATATAGTCTTATCCCAAGCCCAGTGCCCCTCTACTGAGAAAGCAGAGATGTACTTTGAAAGGGAATAGTGGGGAGGCAAAAAAAGAGATTTGTGTTTTCTTGAAACCAGCTTAGCTAATTGAACAAGCTTTGCTTTTTAAAGTGTTCTTTTGGTTTGAACTCTGAAAATAAAGCTCGAGATACTCCTGAGTTCTGATCTATAAGTGTTTGGCTCTGTGTGTGTGTTTCCCTGTGTCTCTTTTTAAAATAATGTGTTGTTTCAGTCATTTCCCTGCCTTCCGGGATCTCTGCTCAGCTGAGCTTGTCAAAATGTCTCCTACAGGTTTTTCAATTTCTGTCACCACTTCCATTAACACTTTGGGATGGCACCTGGACTGGGTGCCTTGTCAGTTGGAAGGATCTCTGACCTTTTAAATAAGCATTTTGACTGTTATCTGCACTGAAGATATGCTGAACAGGTTAGTCAGTTGATACCTACTTTACATCAGACTGCCACTGTTATTTAGGGGAAGCAAGTATTGATACAGCCCTTGGGAAATTCAGGGGAAGGAAATACTTCTGATGAAGTTAACACACTATTTAATGTCAGTACTGATGTATACAGATGTAGCTGAAAGAGGAGATGGGTGGGTTAATTAATTAGAAAATGCCGGCAACTTGTGTCTACCCATACCCCTATGTGTTCAGCATACTGAAATATCAATGCAGAGAAATCATGTTTCCTTACCAGTGAATCAGTATTTCTGGCACTCAAATTTCATCACTGAAGTAGCCTGTCTGAAGAGATCAGCAAGTTGAATGACATGATACAGCATATCTCCTGAGAATGAGCATCAGGGACAGATAGCAATTTATTCTCTCTATGGTACCTGCAGTTGCTGGGTTGCTGCCTGATTTCTAAAGTGGTTACCATAAAAATGTCAGCACTTGCCAACAATTATCATATGATGCTATCTAAAATGTCTCTTTCAAACTGGCCTTGTCAACATGAACCCATTGGTACAAACCTATAATGCAGGCATTTGACTTAATTAGGTCACATGCCAAAATAAACTGTTACAACAGTATAGCTACACTGGGGTAGATTTCCATAGTGTAGACAGGAAACAAGTATGGGGGGAAACTGTGGTATTTTGGGCACTGTTATGTTGTAACTCATGGCAAATACTGACTTGTTAATAGTGACTGTTATGTTTGTAAGTGTCCTTTGCATGTATAAACAGTTAAATAGTTCATGATCTGCTTTTGTGTCTTCCAGTGAATTTCTGTAACAGTTACCCTTTCTTAAAAAATCTGTTTTTATTACATTCATATACTCTAATTGGTTTCTGTGTTGGTATCAAAATACAACACATCTTATCTTTCTTTGTCAATTAAAAAAATCTATCCTCTGAAATTTCAAACTACCTCTGAGGAAGAGAGACTAAATTCCTTTTGGGTGATATTTCATCTTCAGTGTCTTGACTCATGAAAAACAAACTGGTACTAAAAGCTGGCATATCTTCTAGAACAAGTTAAAGGAGTCACAGTTTTCCAGGAATGATTGTTCATTATGAGTGAACCTCAGAAAGCTTTGAAGTTCACTGCCCATGTGCATGCACAAGCATGGCTGAACTTCTTTGGTTCAGACGTCAGATGAGAAGTCTCATGAGCTCTCAAAAAATTAGCATTTTTTGTTCCCAGAACCAGAAGGTTCAGAGGTGCAAACAAACAACACATTTGAAACATAATCTTGGAACCTTTCCAGTCCCCCAAAATGCTCACCTTCAGTTTGAGTTTCAGGTAAAGGGTCACATCTGTTCTATTAAAAATATTCTTGATCAAATATTAAACTTTTCAAACACTCACATTTTGACACCACATGTCAAAAACATTAAGCTTTACTGTAGAGTTGGGAGTAAATTAAGAGTGATTTATGGGACTCTTGCACCTTAGTGGTTGCGTGTTTTCACTATGAATATAGGTGTGTTCTTAACTCTAGTTACGAAACTCAAGACAAATCCCAGTGAAGACAATGCAGTGTGTAGTTTTTGTGTGAATTAGGGGGTAAAATACAGCCTATGGGGGAATGACTCTTTAACTCAACTTGCTAATTTATGCAAAAACTGCACACCGCCTTGTCTATACAAGGATTTTACCTTGAGATAATTAACTCAAATTAGCTAAATTGGGTTAAGAACATACCTTTTTTTCCCCCCTAAAGATGACAAGGCCAATGAGAGCTGACCCCTCACACTGAAAATTGCCCATCACATTAGAGGCCTGATATTATATTTCCGGGATGCAGAGCCAGACTCTAGGTAGAAATTTGTTCCATAGAAAAGAATGAGAGTCCTCAACAATCTACCACTTCTACTTACCATAGCACTCTTAGGCTATGTCTACACTACAGACATTACAGTGGCACAGCTGTACCGCTGCAGCTACGCTGCTGTAAGTTCTCCTGTGTAGCCGCTCTATGCTGGTGGGAGAGAACTCTCCCACTGGCATAATTAAACCACCCCCAACCCAACAAGTGGCAGTAGCTATGTCAGCAGGAGAGCGTCTCCCACCCACATAGCACTGTCCACACTGGCACTTTTGTTGGTGAAACTTTGGTCGGTCAGGGGTGTGTTTTTTCAACCCCTTGAACAACAAAAGTTTTGCCGATAAAAGTGCCAGTGTAGAAATAGCATTAGACCGTGCTTTAGCATCCCTTACTCCTTCGTGTAGTCCCTCTGAAGTCAGTGTACTATGTACATGGGAACAGGACTGGGCTGTTAATCCTAAGATCTTTTTTAATATAACTGTTTTGTGTCTCTGTGTGGTTTTGCAATTATGTGAAAAGGGTCAGTTGATAGATTCTCTGTTTGTCTGCTTCATTTCAGGAAAGCTCGTCCTTTCTGCTTTTCCTTTGTCTGCTTTTTCCCATTAGAGTATTTGCTTCAAGTTTAACAGGACACACAGTAAGCCACTTCCCTTTGAGGTTTCCTTGGTCTCTTCTGTCTCTTTTTCATGTGAAGGGAAGTGCCATAACACAGCAAGATTGATGAGGGCCATTATCACTTGTCATATCCAGAGATGTGCTAAAAGGCTTAGCAAAATGTGAGTTTCTCTGGGCATGGAGGAATCCACCAGCCAATCACCTGGAGAAAGGCTATTTATCTGCACAACCTGCACTTGTATCCAAAATTCATCATGTTAAAAAACATTTAAAGCAATTTTTATGGCTTTTTTTAAAAAAAAGCAATTTCATGGCTCTTTTTTAAAGCAATTTCATGGCTCTCGGTGTAAACAACATTTGCTGGTGTCTCACTTTGTGAATTTTCTGCTGTATTTTTCAGGTTGTGGGATGCAAGGAGTAACACCGAGAATCGGGGACCACATCTGCACCAGTACCTCAGGTATTGCCATTAAAATTTTAAAATTAGCCACAGAATGATCTGGCTGCTCAATACCCAACTCGATGCTCTTTTGTTTAATAAGATATTTAAAAAAATAACATCTATTTTTAAAATCCCTTTATTTTTGAAAATTATATTTTATTTGAAGCCAATCCTGCCTCTCCTTTGCCAGAATGGATGGAGGCTGAGAAGGTGGTATGGTATCAAGAGACAGTGTGGTCCAGAGGAGAGCCAATTGGAATCTTTTTCAGCGGGCTGAAGTCAAAACCTTTTGTGGAGCTGTATGGGTTTGTGGTGGTGGTCAGAGGGAAGGGACAAGAGGGAGAGTCTCTGTACAGCTTGGTGGTTAGGGCACTCACCTGAGGGAGATCCAGGTTCAAGTCCCTGCTCTGCCTCATTCAGAGTCATCTGGTATGAAAGCCAGTGTCCTAATCCCACCCCTCGCCTTCTGGATCAAAAAGCTCAGGTTTCAATCCACTTTGAGGAGTGTTGGCTTTGTTCTAAAGTGGGATGAAACCAAATGTCAAAACCTTGAAATTTGCAACCAAAAGGAGAGGCTGGATATGAGGGCAGGGAATAGATCAGTGGGTCCATGGCTATGAGAATTCACTGGTCGGACTTCCCCTTCCAGCTCTTGGGACTGATTTTCCTCTCACCTAGACTAGATTTTACACCAGCAAAATTCTATTGACTTCAGTGCATTCACATGTGATTTATAACATTGAATCTGGTCCAGAGTGTATATGTGGATGCTGTGGCCTGGCTGCTTTGTGGCTTAGGGCTACACACTGCATCCAAGGTCTGACTCTTTGACTTCACTTTAGTCCCAAATAGATATTCTGGTTGCTTTTAATGTTATACAATGCTAACATGCACACACATGGAGAGTTTGTTATTCTGTGGTAATTCTACCGCTATTACAAGATAAAATGCTATGTCGTGGACTAAGAGTGGGAGATTTTACCACTGAATCTAGATCCAGAATAGTGATGGAGGTTTACAAAGCAGCCTAGAGGATTTACCTTCCATTAATGTTGATGGATTACATGTATCTAAATCCCCTAGATGGCTTTGAAAATTTCAACCTATTTACTAAAAAGAAGAACAGGAGTACTTCTTTTTGCGGATACAGACTAACACGGCTGTTACTCTGAAACCTATTTACTGCAGCCCTTGAACATAGTGATTTTAAAGAGAGTTGTGGGTATACAAGGAATATAGGGTTGGACTCCAGATTGATTTGGGAGGAATTGGGATCTTCTATAGCATATCTTAAAATAAATAATAGGTGGTTATATGATAGACAAAAGAAAGTCTTGTCTGTTCTTGGAACAACAGGAAACTATATTCTGCATACCTTTTCCCTCTCATGTTATATAGCACTCAAATGCCAAAGAGAAAAAAACATTTACAAGTTTAGCGCCAAGTTTTTCATTCACTTTTGACCACTAGCAGGATTCAATTTTGTCTGTGCAATTTAACAACACAGGGAGATACTTAGGTAATAAGGGAACATTAATTATGGACTCTGAGAGAATGGTTTTAGAAGGATTCCAGCCACTTTTTGGCTTGATTTGAGAGAATGAGCTGAAAACACACATCATCCATATTCAATCACTTAACTACACCCTGTTGAAAGCATATGTGACTGACTAATTAGCAGTGAAGTATGCTTTGGCGTATGTCTGTTGCTGAAGCTCGTTCTTAGAGGGACTCAATCTCTGAATTTATCTTTATTAGGGCCTTGTCCAAATGATAAATATATACTGCCTGCTTGGTATCTGCCACTTGGAAATAAATCACTTTAGGATTGATTTGCTAACAGCTTTCTTCACTCAATATGTCCTCCTGCCCTGGAGGTCATACTCGAGTTCTTCACAGACAAACACACACAAGCAAGCTGAAATGTGGGGAAAAGAACTCTAACAACCAGCATGTCAGAGAGCTAGGTGTTCACAGGCACATATGTTTTAGTAATGGACTAGGCTAGGGCATTGTTCTGCTACAAATTCATCTTGAACCCTAATCTGTGCCAACGCTGCCTTACTTTGCGGTGTGTGTGTGCATGCAAATTATCAAAAAAAAAAAAAAAGAGGGGGGAAAAAAAGTCTTTGAAAACAACATAAATGTTAGATGAGCCCAACCAGAACTCAGATCTGAGTTTCATGATAAGAGCATCTCTACTATATAATAGGCAGATCTGGAACCTGAACATTCCTGCCAGTCTTCGGGAGAACTTAAAAAAATGGTTTGTAGCAGTATCCATCTGCCTCAGTCACGGACTATTTTTGTAGTGGGGTGAAGCAGAACCCTCAAATCTCAGGAGTTATACAATTTGAACCTGAGCCCAGATCTACCTTTTGTGACTGGGGTCTATATAGAAACAGACATAGTGCAAATGTAAAGTAAGTCAGTGATGACAATGGTTAGATTCAAGATCAAGTAATAACCAAGTACACGGTGAGAGTGCAGACGTGTGGTCCATGGGCCAAATCTGAAAACAGCAAGCTGACCACATGGTGCTGGGCCTCTTTCTCATTTTCCCCTATTAACTACAATAAAAGACAGATACAAATACTCTAAGTACTTTCCCAACATTGTATTTCCATGTCAGCAATTGCTCTGGTTGCCACAGAGATGCTGTGATCATGAATGGAACAGGAAGGTGGCCCATTTCTCTCTGCTAATATGTGCTTCACACTATGAAAAGACTTAAACTGCTAGGCTAATGTATTCTTAAATTATATCAGTATAAAAATATTCTAGGTGCTGTGCAGAATAGAGAGAGAGATGGTCTCATGCCCCCAAACGTGCAATCTAAGGGCCCAAGCCTGCAACTGACTCCCTTTGACATCAATAGGATTTAAGCATGTGCTTAAAGTTAAGCGCATACTGAAGTGCTGACTAGGGATGGGATGACTCACATACCTAATTTTGAGGAACTGCATAAGTGCCATGCTGAATTAAGTCTAAATAGGATTCTATAGAAATTAGTCTAAAAACCAATAGAGTTGGTTCTCTAAAATTTTTAAGCTATAATATGTCCCAGGACCCTGCTGTAGAATTCTGTAGGTTGGTTTTGAAAGGTTGTCACTCTTTATTACATTCTATAGGATTTGTCCTTATTAATGGCTATGATAACGTATAGCACATGTTTTGATAGTCTTGAACCAGGGATGATTCGCATTAGTTTTGGCAGCAGCAACATCTGTTGGTGGATCCACTGTTATACAGAGGCACGAATTATTATATTATCCTCTTTTACAAACAAAAGTTCAGACATTGCCTCTTTACCCTGAAAGAAAAGATGAACATTAAAAAAATAATAATTTTTTTTTCTTACTTAATTGGCCTCTCAGAGTTGGTAAGACAACTCCCACCTGTTCATGCTCTCTGTATGTATGTATATATATCTCCTCAATATATGTTCCACTCTATATGCATCCGAAGAAGTGGGCAGTAGCCCACGAAAGCTTATGCTCTAATAAATGTGTTAGTCTCTAAGGTGCCACAAGTACTCCTGTTCTTTTTGCGGATACAGACTAACACGGCTGCTACTCTGATTCCTAGATAAGCCTCAACAGACTGACCTTAGAAGCATATTAAATAACATGCTCCTGAATTTCTGTTTATCTGGAATGGTGATCAGAACAGGAAAAGCTCTATGGTGCTTTCCAACTATGTATTTAAATAATAACTGCAGCAGAAAGTGTTGCTACTGTTTTATCCAAAGTGCAAAGCACAGTGAATTAGATGTGGCTAAAAGCATTTGTAAGAGAAGATGGGTCATGTACATTTGATGAAATTCATCATGTAATATCACTTCCTGTGTTAGAATTGTGCCAGGTGCCACCTGAATGTAAGAGGCCTCCAAAGGGCTACTAAAACTGTTACCCTGAAAGGAACAACTTCTTCCCATACTCCATATTAATAAAAACACATTCTTTTTTTTATTAGTGTTGCTAAACAAAAACATAAGTATGCAAAATATTTTTGATTTACAACCACTTTTGAGATCACAATAAAATAATTTAAAATATATTTTCCAGAAAGCAGGGTTTAAGGCTTGTAGACTTGATAATAAATGCTGTGATTCACATCTCTCTTACCTAACTGTAGGGAAAAATTTCCAGCCAAAACAAGATGATTAAGATAACTATAATTTTGAAACCAGGAACCAATTGACCTTAAAGTGCTTCATGAAACTTAGAGTCTAAACAAATGTGTAAGTGATTGGTTGGCTTGAGAATTGGAGATACAATATGCAAATGAATGACTATCTGGGACTATTGGAAAGAGAACTTGTTAGTAGCAACAAGTGCCCCATGTTTCCAGTGGGAAACATCATTGGAAATAAAGTCTGGAATTTTCAAAGAGGTCTAAAAGAGTTAAATGCCAAACTTCCTTTTGAAAGTCCATGATTTGGATGTCTAATTTCTTGGGCGCTTTTGAAAGATGCAGCCAAAAGGTACTTGGTGATAATACTGGAATAAACCCAGAGCAAATCCATAAAAAGAACTGGAGTACTTGTGGCACCTCAGTGGGGTTAACCTGAGTTCAACTGATCTGATTCAATTGAAACAGAATACAGTTCTCAGTCTTTTTTTAATTTTTAAATTGTGTGTTTAGAAGAGCAAAGTCGATACTGAAATTGTGCATTCAGATTGCATTTGAATTTAAAGAATTAAAACAAATGAACAGTGAAGGGCAATTATTTCTAGAGTGCTTACTGGAAAGCATGTTTTTTTTTCTAAATTTTTAACTATTGATTCTTGTAATAAATGTCTCCTTAAAGGCAGCACGGAAGTCAATAGCTGTGGTTATTATGATTAACTGTGGATATCTATGTCTGTTGTGAGCCTTTTCCCTTTCCTTGTTTGCCTTACTCAGTTGCACATACTTTATTCCTATTTGTAGCCATGCCTCTCCCTTTGTGAACATTCACTACTGGGAAGCTGTTAGCCTTTCCTAGCCTTGAGCCTCTCTAGTTATTGCTATTAAGCAAACTATACAGACTATCACTGTAGCAGTTTGGTTAGATTCGTCTTTCTCTGGAAGGCCATTTAAAAATCTGCTAATGATTCATGCAAAATTCTAGAAGAGATTCTGCCAAGAGGCTGTTTTACCTGAGCATGAGAAATTTTGTGTGTTTTCTTTCTTAATTGATCTTCTTAATTACACTGGATGTTTGCATGAAAAAGAAGTTTGTGGTGTTAAAAGGCATACTGACATCTTTAACTTGTGTGTCACACAATTTAATGTCGTTATCTACTATGCTGCTGATTGTCTCTCCAGCAACCATGAACTGCTGTTCCACTGGAATCGCAATGGGACATTGTTTGACATAGCTGGAATTGGATTGGGAGAGCACCGGAGAAGCATTTTGACTGATGTACCTTTAACAGCCAAGTGGCTAAGAATTGCATGGTATAAAAGCTTTATGCCATGAGTCTGGGAAGGCTGCATTACTGGAGTGGCAGAGAATTACTCAGAGATATGAATGGTTTGAAACTTCACTGAAGCTGTACAAAACTTAGCATTTTCAGCTAGCAAGATTTCATTCCAGTAGAGGGGGTCAACATGTTCTCTGACTCGGAATAATAAAGGACCGGATCCTTGAGTCTTTGGTTTGACATAGGACCTGAGCTGGTGGGGTTGTGGGGAGAAGGTGGCACTACAACATCAATTCTGCTGTCACAATCATGGGTTTTTCTGCTATCTCAGTCACGGGGCTTGCTTGGGGCCTGATATGGCCCTTGGCATAATTTAGAACAACCTAAGTTCTGATCTAAGTTCCACTAATGGTAACAGGCCTCTAGGGACTGCCCTACTATCCAGGAATTGGTGGGGCACAAGGTGCTCCAACCTCACCCCTTTCCTGATCCCAACCACTCCCCTATACTAGGACAGCTTTCGAGCTTTTCGTGCTGCCTGAGTTAAGTGGTGAATAAAATCACCATATATACTTCCCTGCCCTGCTGAGTCCCATATGTGTATAATTAAGCCAGGACATGTGTGAATTGTGTATTTGTAAAAGTAACAAAGTGGAGCCCATGTTTCAGAAAGGCTTATTCTCCTGAAACTGTTAATCTATTTCCATTGCCATCACACTTTCAATGAACTGAGAAGTTAAGAATAGCGACAATGAATAAATTACCAGACAGCTGGTAGAAGTAAGATAAATAAACGGATATACAAAAAAATGGATTTTGTCCATACATCTAGAGAGGAACCAGCCCTTCATTATGTGGCCAGAAAGGACCATTGTGATCATCTGGTGATCTCCTGTGGGTAACACCGGCCATAAAACTTCTCTGAATTAATTCCTGTTTGAACTAGAGCAGATCTTTTAGAAAAACATCCAGTCTTGATTTTAAAATTTCCAGTGATGGAGAATCCACCACAGGCATTGGTAGGTTGTTCAAATGGTTAATTATACTCACTGTTAAATTTGCACATTATTTCTAGTCTGAATTTGTCTAGTTTCAACTTCCAGCCATTGGATCTTGATATACCTTTGTCTTCAAGACTGAAGAGCCCTCTGTTATCAAATTTCTGTTCCCCGTGCAGCAGAGGTAACGTGTAACTGTTGACAGTATGTGTGTGGGGGCACATGACCACTCCACACGTTGCCTCTGAATCTAGAACAGAGGTTTTCAAACTGTGCAGTGCCCCCGCCACCCCCAACTCACCTCAGTGGGCCACCCAGTCTGTGCGAGGGGGGCAGTTTCCCCTGGGCAGCACCCCTACTATACGAGTGGGAGATGGCCTCAGCCCTGGGAACAGACATGGGGCATTCACCCCCAGGGTGGTCTGCAAACCAGGCAGCAGGAAGCGCTCGGACTCCAGCAGCCCCATGTAGCGGGGGCGGCTAAGCCCACAACCAGCTGCTGCTTCCTCCCTCCCCACACTGCATAGACACACGGTGAGTGCTGCTGCCAAGGGGAGCCTCTGCCCCCATGCCCACTGCCACTGACTTGTGGGGCAGAATCTGCAGCGGCCCCTTTGGGTCCCCTTGGAACATTTAGTTGTTCCTAAATGGAAGGTGGAAATCTTGGGGGGGGGAGCAGGGGTGGCTCCAGGCACCAGCACAAAAAGTGCGTGCCTGGGGTGGCAAGCTGCAGGGGGTGGCCTGCCGGTCACTGTGAGGGCGGCAGGCAGGCAGCTTTCGGCGGCAATTCGGTGGTGGGGACACCGATGGCGTGGCACCGGCGGACCTCCTGCAGGCATGCCGCCGAAAGCTGCCTGACTACCCTGCTTGGGGTGGCAAAAAGCACAGAGACGCCCCTGGGGGGGAGGTCCATGCATTGCCTCTGCCATGTAGATACTTATAGGCTGTAATCTCCTTTACCTTCTCTTTGTTAAGATAAAGAGACTCAAGGAACTCAGTCACTGTAAGGCGTGTTTGCAATTCTTTAATTCTTCTCATGGTTCTTCTCTGAACCCTCTCCAGTTCATCAACTTCCTTCTTGAATTGTGGACAGCAGAACTGGACACAGTATTCCAGGAGTGGTTGCCCCCGTGCCACATAAAGATGTAATATAACCTCCCTACTCCTATTCAAGATTCACCTGTGTATACATCCAAGGATTGCCTTAGCCCTTTTGGCCACAGTGTCACGCTGGGAGTGCATGTTCAGCTGATTATTGACTATGACTCCCAAATCTTTCTCAGAGTCACTGCTTCCCAGGATAGATCCCCCACCCTGAAAGTATGGCCTATATTAGAATAATAGAATCATAGACTATCAGGGTTGGAAGGGACATCAGAAGGTCATCTAGTCCAACCCTCTGCTCAAAGCAGGACCAGTCCCCAACTAAATCATCCCAGCTAGGGCTTTGTCAAGCTGGGCCTTAAAAACCTTTAATGATGGAGATTCTACCACCTTCCTAGGTAACCCATTCCAGTGCTTCACCACCCTCTTAGTGAAAAAGTTTTTCCTAATATCCAACCTAAACCTCCCCCACTGCAACTTGAGATCATTACTCCTTGTTCTGTCATCTGCTATGACTGAGAACAGTCTAGATCCATCCTCTTTGGAACCCCCTTTCAGGTAGTTGAAAGCAGCTATCAAATCCCCCCCCATTCTTCTCTTCTGCAGACTAAATAATCCCAGTTCCCTCAGCCTCTCCTCATAAATCATGTGCTCCAGACCCCTAATAATTTTTGTTGCCCTCCGCTGGACTCTTTCCAATTTTTCCACAGCCTTCTTGTAGCGTGGGGCCCAAAACTGGACACAGTACTCCAGATGAGGCCTCACCAATGCCAAATAGGGGAATGATCATGTCCCTCGATCTGTTGGCAATGCTCCTACTTATACAGCCCAAAATGCCTTTAGCCTTCTTGGCAACAAGGGCACACTGTTGACTCATATCCAGCTTCTTGTCCACTGTAACCCCTAGGTCCTTTTCTGCAGAACTGCTGCCTAGCCACTCAGTCCCCAGTCTGTAGCAGTGCATGGGATTCGTCTGTCCTAAGTGCAGGACTCTGCACTTGTCCTTGTTGAACCTCATCAGATTACTTTTGGCCCAATCCTCCAATTTCTCTAGGTCACTCTGGATGCTATCCCTACGCTCCGGTGTATCTACCTCTCCTCCCAGTTTAATGTCCTCTGCAAACTTGCTGAGGGTGCAATCCACGCCATCCTTCAGCTCATCAATGAAGATATTGAACAAAACAGGCCCCAGGACTGACCGTTGGGGTGCTCCACTTGATACCGGCTGCTAACTAGACATGGAGCCATTGATCACTAACCACTGACCCCGACAATTTAGCCAGCTTTCTATCCACCTTATAGTCCATTCATCCAATCCATACTTCTTTAACTTGCCGGCAAGAAGACTGTGGGAGACCGTATCAAAATCTTTACTAAAGTCGAGGAATAACACATCCACAGCTTTCCCCTCATCCACAGAGCCATTTATCTCATCATAGAAGGCAATTAGGCTAGTCAGGCACGACTTCCCCTTGGTGAATCCATGCTGACTGTTCCTGATCACTTTCCTCTCCTTTAAGCAGGGGCGGCTCTAGCTTTTTTGCCACCCCAAGTGTGGCAGGTAGGCTGTCTTTGGCAGCTTGCCTGCGGGAAGTCCCCCGTCCCGTGGATTTGGCAGCATGCCTCCAGGAGGTCCGCCAGTCCCGCAGCTTCGGCATACCCGCTGCTGAATTGCCGCCGAATCCGCAGGACTGGCAGACCTCCCCCAGGCATGCCGCTAAAGGCTGCCTGACTGCCACCCTCGCAGGGACCGCTTGGAGCGCTGTTGCCTGGAGCCGCCGCTGCCTCTAAGTGCTTCAGAATTGATTCCTTGAGGATCTGCTCCAATATTTTTTCCAGGGACTGAGGTGAGGCTGACTGGCCTGTAGTTCCCCGGATCCTCCTTCTTCCCTTTTTTAAACATGGGCACTACATTAGCCTTTTTCCAGTCATCCAGGACCTCCTCCCGATTGCCATGAGTTTTCAGAGATAATGGCCAATGGCTCTGCAATCACATCCGCCAACTCCTTTAGCACCCTCGGATGCAGCACATCCGGCCCCATAGACTTGTGCTCATCCAGCTTTTCTAAATAGTCCTGAGCCACTTGTTTCTCCACAGAGGGATGGTCACCTCCTCCCCATGCTGTGCTACCCAGTGCAGTAATCTGGGAGCTGACCTTGTTCGTGAAGACAGAGGCAAAAAAAGACCCTTGGGACACTCCGCTTGATATCGGCTGCCAACTAGAAATGGAGCCATTGATCACTTAATTCCCAGTTCTTAGTTCCCAGATTACTCTTGGGGGGAGTCTGTGCCACTGCGTGCGTAATTAATGAGCTGTGCATATTTTTTATTTTTTGCGTAGAAAAAACTTCTGCCGTAAAGTTGCTGCAGTTCTGTCTTTTGCTCATGAGCGGGTGCTATGGTGCTAGAACAGAGCAGCAGCTCCTGGACAGCTAGGGAAGAGAAAGAGCCTGCCTTCTTCACAGTGCCTGTCAGGCCAGGTCAGGAGAAAGGGGCTATGGGGAGACAGACAGTATGGGGCTTTTGAGGGGCCAGACAGGGTCTTATAAGAGCTAGTGGGGGAGGAGAGACTGGGGCAGGGGCTGAATGGGAGTGGAGGGGCAGGGCCACGTGGGGATGGGAGAGGAGGTGCAGGGTCACATAGAGACAGGGGGTGTTTGAGTGGGGGCACAGAGACACATGGGGACAGGGGAGGGTGAGCAGGGCCACATGGGGATTGGGTGTCTGAATGGGGTGGAGGGACACATGTGGACAGGGGATGCAGGTGCAAATGGGGACATGGCAGACGTTCCTGACTGAATGGGAGAGGCTAAGGGGTCAGCCAGGGTCTACATGGGGGAAGCTCTCTAATAATCCTTTCCCACCCCCCAAAAACCCTGTTCCATACTTTTTCCACCCATACCCAACAACCCTCCGAGTTCACACCCAGATCCTTCCCAGCAATTACTTCCTTCTCTCTCAGCTTCTCTGTTACCCTGACTAACCTAAGCCTTTGCACTGCTTCTGAGGCATGCGGGAAATATGGATCTGTATTGTAGTTTAAATGAATTATTACTCAGAGTTCTGTATTAATATGCCTAGGAAGGAAACTATTTGTCCAAAAAAAAAAAAATTTCCTGAATCCTTTTTGTTGTCTGTATTGTAACAGACATACTTGCTGACAGGTATTTTGAAATAAATGACCAAAAATAATTGAAACTGGCATGGTTATATTGTGTTATTTTGACAAATAAAATGTGCAGAATTTTGCCAAATTTGAAAATATTGTGCATAGAATTTTTAATTTTTTGTTGCAGAATTCTCCCAGGAGTACCAGATATATGACTTTACATTTGGCTCTATTAAAACACTATTGTTTGCTTGCACCCAGCTTACCCAGTGATCCAGATTGCTCTGTACCAGGGACCTGTCATTTTCATTATTTATTATTCCCCCATCTTTGTGTAATTTGTAAACTTTATCAGTAATTATTATTTACTTTCAGTGATTCACACAATGTTAAATAGCATATGGCCAAGAACTGCGCCTGGCAGGTCCCCATTAGAAACATACCCACTTGAAGAAGATTCCCCACTTACAATTACAATTTGAGATCTTTTTGCTAGCCAGTTTTAATTAATATAATGCTGATTTTTGTATGGTTCTAGTATCTAAATTAAACCATCATGTGTTACCAAGTCTTATAAAAAGTCTTACAAAAAATAAAAAAGTCTTACAAAAGTCCAAGTATATTACATGGGATTGCTACCTGTCACCGTTTTGGCTTCTGTGTCCATGTTGGGTTGCCAGGTGCCAGTCAAAAAGGGGACCTGGCAGTGTCCAGTCAGATGTACTGACTGGACACCAAAAGCCCAGTTACTGCGGGATTGAGAGATACCAATCCTCAATGATGTAATAGATAGCATCCATCAAGGTCAGGAAGTAAAGGGCATGAGTCAGTGAAGTCAATGAAAAGACTCCCAAAGCACTGTACATCAGCTGAGAATTGGCAAGGTGGTACAGAGCTGGGTTCTGCTCCTCTCCCTTCCCATTCTTCCTTGTATGCCAGAGCAGAAGGTGCAGTGCCAGATGGCAGTGCAGGCACTCTGCCAGCTCTACACCAGCTGAGACTTTCCTACAGTGGAGAAATTCTCAGCTAGGCAAATTCCAGCTCCTTGTGCAACGGGTCTGGAAGAGATGGAGAGAATCTGGCCCTCTCTCTGTCTCGCTTTGGTGGCTGGCAGTGAGAGAACACACTTAGATGTGTTTCAAATATGATAAAGAATATAAAGAGTTTTGTCCTTTAAACTCCATGTGAGTTAATTTTGACATATTAGCTGTTATTATTTTACTTCCTTGCAACTACTATGGGGAAGGATCCTGAAAAAATGTGACTGCAGCTTGGTAATGTAGCTGGCAAATAGGTGCTTTCATCTTGCAACTTGATCCTTACAGCTACATCTCCGTGTGCCCTGATCTTCCTGCAGCACAGATCCCACAGATGGAAGTAACTTGACTTAAGAGGAAGATGATGGTCTAATTGAAAACAAATGCAAGATGACTAAGAAAAACTGTTTCCTACTTACTCCTTTTCATTCAGTCGCTCTTCCTCTTTAGTTCTGGATTTGTTCTACACCCAATTGTTCCTAAAGGAGGGAGAGGTGTATGGTTTAACAGGTAGGATACTGGGCTGGGTGTCAAGAGACTTGAGTTCTGTTCCCTGATCTTCCCCTGACTTGCTGTATTACCATGGGCAAGTTCTTCAACCTCTCCAAGCCACACTTCCTCCATCCATAAAATGGAGGTTAGTGAGACTTAAATGATCAATACTTTGAAAGTGCTTTGAGATCCTTTGAGGAAAGGAACTATAGAAATGAAAAGCATTATGCTCTGTCATTTTTGTGGTTGACTTTAAGTCTGATGTTGCATTGAGAATTCTCTACTGAACAAAACACTGATTTCCTCTTTTTACTCACTTTCCTGCACTGGAAATTCCTTCATATGGAAAGTTTTGATTTAGGATTTCCTAGGATCAATAAGGATTTAATTGTAGCTTGAGAGTTATCTCACATGTCCAAGCCAGTTCCTTTTGGTTAGTTTCTGGCTATATTTATTTTCTGGTATGTAATTTTCTCGTATCAGTTAAATTTCTTTTTATCCT
Organism: Malaclemys terrapin pileata; assembly: GCF_027887155.1. Taxonomy (NCBI): domain Eukaryota; kingdom Metazoa; phylum Chordata; order Testudines; family Emydidae; genus Malaclemys; species Malaclemys terrapin. The sequence goes on along the minus strand of NC_071513.1, from coordinate 16,766,555 downwards.
TCATCTTGTCCTCCTTACAAGCAAGTGTTTTGATTTATTGATGTTTACTCCTGTAATTTTTTCCTTAAAGAATCAGAAAAGGGTTGTGTAGAAGGGCACAAAATCCATACAAAAAGGAGAGAAGCAGCCAGCCCCTGTCTACTGGGCAGTGCTATTCTCAGTGAACATGAATAATCCTTTTTTCATTCCTATAGCAGTCTGATCTTTCTTCCTCCATCTAAAATAAAACAGTCCATCTGTCCCATAAATGCATAGTGAGGTGTAATTTCACGTCAAATCTTCATCGCATGGCCAGGCAATCTGAAGCTCACCTAACGGCTAAAAGAGCTTGACAAGCTCCAGCTCCCCAAAATGGTAATGTTCATCTCTGCCTGAATCTAATTTGTACTTCCCTGCCTTTGTACTTCCCTTTCCTATGCAAGATACCTGAAAAGTCAAACGTGCAGAAGGCAGAATGGCACGGCATTTTCTAACACAGGATTCCAGAATGAAACCTGCCATCCAGGAGACGGGAGTGCACTGCTAACCTGCGTTCCTGTTTCTCACAAAAAAACTAGGTGACAGCAAAAGGCCTCTGGGACTTTAACACAATAGTTCTTTGGATGGCCACGGTTTCTTTTTTCGGGGCTGAAACACCTCTTGACCACATTGATGTTTTCTACTTCCATGGCCCCTGTGGGCATCTCAGTGTAGTTTATTTTTTATTTTAAACAGGTTCATAAATCTCATTTTATACCTAATTTATCGATCAAATTCCTCTTAGTTTTTATTTTTCACTATGAAGAATTTGTTTGGATCGATCGTATTGACCTCTTGACACTTTGACAAACTTTAATTAAGTCTCCCACATGAAGTAGCTTGTTAAATAGAATAGCTCAGTATGCTGGGTTTTACTTTGTATAAGACACTGAGCCAAGGGCACCCAAATGTTGCCAGGACCTCAATGATAATGTGCTATTCATTTGCCCAAAGGTCACACCTACCATAGGTTGCAGACACCCTTCTTTTTGGTCTGCCAAGAGGACATGTTCCAGTCTTCTGTTTGGATCAAGATGGCACACTGCTATTGGGGTGTAGAAAGGGCACCATCACCTCCCGAGCAGCCCCGTGTGGCTCTGCTTCACCCTGCCTCAGTTTCCCCCCACCTCATGAGGTAAAAGTTTGGACAAGGACGAGCAAAACACTATTGTACAGCTATATACCTCCCTTTTAATAAAGCTTTCTGAAAGGAGAACTTGTACCTCAGAGCCAAAATAAAAGGTAGATGTCCCAAAACAAATCTCTAGGTTCCAGCAGCAGCTCCTTCTGCTGTAAGGGCTCAGCCTTCTTTGCTGCCTGGAGAGCTTTTTCAGTCTTTTCACAGTTTTTCAGGGTCTCTCCCAGGCTTCCATCCCTGGAGACCTTTTGCCTAGTTCAGGATCCCTAGCAACTCCCTTCCTTTGGAGCGTCTTTTCTCCTCAGGAGCCTTTTTTCAGCTGAGCTCCCCCAACTCTTTTATTAGTCCTGGGAGCTCCTTACTCAACTGCCTTCCAGCTAATTAGCAAGTGTACTATTCCCCAGGTGGAGCTGCATTGGCTCCTTCTCTTCAGTGGAGCCTGTCACAGGTAGGTTTGGTATCTGACTCTCTTAAAGGGCCAGTCCAGTGACATGAGGCCTGTAGTCATGGCATGCCATACCTCCTTATTAAAGATGTGGCCTGACAGAAGAACACTGAGTATGTCAACACTGCAGTAAAAGACCTGCAGCTGGCCCATGTCAACAGACTCAGACTTGTGGGGCTTGGGCTGTAGGGCTATAAAATTGTAGAGTAAATGTTCAGGCTTGGGCTGGAGCCTGGGCTCTGGGATGCCCCTGCTTCTCGGGGGGTCCCAGAGCTGGGCTCTAGCCCAAGCCCCAATGTCTACACTGCAGTTTTAAAGCCCCACAGTTTGAGCCCCATGAGCCTGCATCAACTGATGTGTTGCCATGGGTGTTTTATTACAGTGTAGACGTATTGTGACAGACCACAGTTGGCTATCCCTTGCTCAACATAATGGGCCAGATTCTCAGCTTGTGTAGATCAGCATAGCTTTATGGGCTTCAATGGAGCTACATTGACTTACATCAGCTAAGGATCTAGTGTAAACAGCATCCCTCATTTAGGGATATAAGCAAATAACTCCCTGCAATGAAAATATTATAGAAATTAGAAACCGAAAAGACCTGTTAGGCAGCAGGCTTGTGGGGAAACCTTTTCAATGTTGCATCTTTACAATTCAGATGTAAATGCCTCTGCTGAGTATATTTCCCCCAATTCTCTTCCCCCTGGGCTATTGGGGGAATATTGAGCTTGTATCTACCCCTGCATGCCTTCTTTCAGCCATTTCTGTTTAACAGCTACAGACACATCACACAGATGCACCAAGGCACTTCCCAGCAGGAAAGCCAGAATTTGGCCATTGTTTCTAAATCTGTAGAACACGTGGAAGCTTGAGAGCAAAAGGCGGTCTATAAATTAAACAATAATATTAATTTATGTGGAGCGTGGCAGTTGGGCTGTGATTGAAAGGTGCTGTAAGCTGTGTTCATGGCAGATGAACCTTTGGTCCTTGCCAGTTAGCTTTGGGGCAGCTTTTAAACCAATCTCATAGCAGGATTGCCACAAAGGTTCACCGTAACAACTAGGGAGCACATAATTAAAGCCACTCCCACCCTGGAAAAGCATTCTCAGCAGACTTCAGAAATTCTAAAATGCTTGCTTGTTTATTTAATAATTATCTAGCATAATTATGGTAATGAGTTTAGTTCACATTTACATATTAGCAATGCATTTTAATGATCTGATTATACAAAAGTGAGATACAATAGATTACATTTTATATAGAAAATTTGTTACCAGTCATAAGACAAAAAACCAAAACCAAAAACCAAACAGATTTATGAGAGCTCTGGGAATTATCATGTAATAAATCCTGGGGTTGTAATGAAATAGCTAGAGCAGGACAAAACTCAAACCACTCTATGTGCAGAAATCCCCAAATGCCGAACTATTGCGGAGTGACATGAAACAATGCAACTTTCTGGAAGCTTTTTTTCATACCACTAAATGGACAACGCGGTCTTTGGAGAGGATTTTGTGAAGAACAGTTTCCCTTATGAGGTAGAGATGTTGCTTTCTTTGTGTCTGAGCAATGGAGTTAACATGCCCAGATAAAGAAGGAAATGACCCTCCTGTTGTCTCATCCAGCTGTCATCTTCCTTTTTTTATCTGTCTCATCCTTCCTTCCTTTCATCCATCTTTTGAGTCGCTCTTGCTTTCATTCACTGGTGTTCTGTCTAGAAAGCACTGTTGTGTTTCATCCTAATAATGTCTGTATTTTTATGGTTGGGATAATTATATTTTGTTCATGTATGGCTTTTTGCAGGCTTGGGCTCTGTGGGTCAAGCCCTTTAAAAATCTCTCTCTCTTTTTTTTTTTAAAGACTCCATTCCTTTGATCTTAATTTGGGGGAATACAATATTATCTTTGACTCATTAAGTGTCCTTTTTTTGTTGTGTTAAGAGGTTTGTGATTTATTTTGTGCAGCATTGCAGCAAATTGGATGATCCTTAAGTCAGGGAAATCAAAGCACGGCTGTGCGTGTGATGCACTGACTGGCATATGGGGAGAACATGGTGAAATATTCAGTTTGTATTTGAGGGGTTTGATCTGTTTTTGCTGTAAATAATTAGAAGGAGATTAGGTGGAATAGTGTGACTAATAGAGAAATTGAAATGCTAGAATTAAACAATCCTGCGAGAGCTTCTGAAAGAACTCTTGGGCTCAGATGTTAATAGTCTCACTCCACAAGCTACAGAGATGCATGTTGTTTTTGTCAGCATGCTTCAGTGTATATACTAATTTGGCTCTGTTGGAAGCACCCTCAGCGCTGGTCCATAAATCTTGGGGTCAAGGACTACACAAGAACTGGAGTTCCCACTAAATGCATAAATTACGTAGTCATTTGGGAAAGGAGGATGCTGCAATATTAGTGGCACTGCCCTTTGGGGATGATACTGTGGACCTGATGATCAGATGTTTGCACCTGAGTCAGTCCTGCACGCGATGAGTGCATAAATTGGTGTGTAGAGGCCCAAATATACAAAATAAGTCAATGCATTCTGATCTGAGCATTTAGAGGTAGAGCTGGCTGGCCTAATGTCTGGTGCCCAAGTTTGAAAACTTGAATCTTCATGTTAAACCAATGTTTCTACCATAGAGAGAGGTGTGCGATTAGTAATTAGAACATGAAGCTAGGGCCCAGGTACTCCTGGGTTATAACCCTGGCACTAACATACAGCACCATCCTCTGGTATGGAAAGTGACAGCCATCAGACACCCTGAAACCAATAGAGAGGGTCAAATTTCTAGCCCAGTCCTTAATATTTCCTTCATTAAAAAAAATATTTATTTTGCATATGCAAATTTATTGCAGCTGCATTTTTTGCAGGTATAATTATTTCTGCCTGCAATTTGCTCCCACAAACATGGTGACCAACTTCTGAAAATCTGGTTCTTAAAGCCTACTGTTCACAGAGCCTTGTATTTGATACAACAAGCTACTTTTCCTTATCCCTCTTGGTCTACACAATGGATCACTTCATCCTTATTGTGTAAGTATTCCAAGGATGAATTTGGATAATTCTCTCACTTTACCTTCATTTATCTATAGGTGGTCTGATGCAAACCTGGTAAAGCTGCTCTTTAGGATTGTTTGTCCATGTTTTAGGGTTTGCATGCTATTCACCATGTGTCAAAGAACAAGAGTTGAAGATTTAGTGGTGCTATTTACACGGTGCTGGACAAGGGTATCTCTGAAATGCACAGCACAGCACTTTGACTGGCATATTGTTGCAGGGGACTTAATTAAACCAGAAAACATCTGATATCACTATTAACAGCAGCAACACTCTGCAGTTCTAAAACACAGGTCCTGAGAGCAAGGCCAAGCTTATCTCCTTCTATAGGTTATATCGTTCCAGTCACTTGATGAAATGGATTCTATAGTTTTTACAATAAAAATCACTTATGTTCATATTAAGAGAATTCACTAAGTTTTTTTTTTAATTCAGTATTGGTTATTGCCCTTGATGAAAAAAGACCAGCACTATTGTTTACTTTAAAGGTTTCTGCTTTCTGTTGAAATCAGCAGGAGATGAGTCACTAAAGTGCAAAGATGGCAAGAAGCCAGTATTCATGAAGAGTGAGCTCTTTATCTTCCTTCTACAGAGCTCCTTGCAGGAAATGACTCTGTTGGTTGTCCTGTAGGCAGCCTCATTGTCACACATTCAATGGAACTCTCCCTTTTAACAAAAGGAGATACATTTCTTTATCTCCCTAATTAAGGCTTAGACTCTAAAACATTGTGTTTTGTCTGTGTCTCCAATGATATGCCTTAAGAAGAACAACCCCCTTTGGCTGGGGTGAAAAAAAACTTGATGCTGTCTGTACTTCATGGATTTTCAAATCAGAGGGAGAGCATTAGGAATTTAGAAGTGAACAAATCCCGGGGACTTACGCTGCATCAATGTAGATGCACATTAGCTTGGATATGACTGCCCAGTAGTCAGACGGGCTGGAACAGACAACATGCAAATTCTTGCTTTGTGTACTGAAGGAGCTTTCCATGGATAACACTTGGATATGCATTCTTACTGCACAGCGACTGGTTTTATATATTCAGGCTAAAAGCCAAACAATAAGCATATCTCTAGAGCAGGTGCAGGCTGTCACGTTCAAATTCTCCACCTTCCAAGCCAATTCGAAATGGCCCCATTGGCTTTCAGAAATTCCATGGACTTGCCCTACCCTACCTCTCTGATGCCAAAGTCATCTCTGCTCATTAGTCTGTTCCTCCAGATCTGTCCTGCTGTCAGTCTAAAAGGGTCTGAACATCTGAATGAGAAAGAGGGAACGAGGGGCAGGGATATGCGGGTTCTGCAAAGGGAAGGCCTATGAACAGCCAAAGTCGGGGGACTCTTAGGCTGAGGTTTTTAGTTTACTGTTGTTAAATGGACAATAAAGGCAAATTCCAGGTAGAAACCATGTTTGGACAAGATTTACTGTCGGGTGCAATTTATTTATTTATTTTTGCTTCTGGAAGGTTTTTCCCAACTGTTCATAAAATCCTTAGGCTCAGAATGAAGCACTGGAAAGCACCTCTTCCTCATTGCCAGGGCAGAAGCAAAGTGTGGAGTAGCTTGGCAGGGGCATATCAGATTTGTGTCAGCTGTCTGTTACACACCTGAGTTCCTTCTTTCATAATTAGCCTTTTCATGTGGGTTTATCATCCAGAATTTCTCACTTCTCCCTCTCCTTTAATTTCCCATTGCCACACTCAAAGACCAAACCTATCTTTCTTCCGGAGCTGGACGTGTCCACACCAAAGCCATTAATTGCGTCATCTATAAGAGACTGCTGGAAAGCAACATGAACCAGGGACTGTGTGGGTGTCTAGCCTTTGTTAACTGAATGGGGATGACTGATGGGCGGTACATGCCTATAGGCAGATTCCCAGCTGCCACTCTACCACCAGATCATTGTTTCTTCTTTCAATAAGTCAAAAGGCCAAATTCTACCCCAGCTACATCTGGGCCACTCAGTCTATTGACCTCATTGGTAGTTTCCCCCCTATAAGTGAGACAGAACTGGTGCCAGTATATTGGTTTAACAATGCAGAAGATAGAAAACCCATGCTCTGTAAACAGGTAGAACTGCCTTCTAGATCCTACTAATGATAATTCTTGCACTTCTCCAGCACTTGCCATCCTGAGATCCCAAACACTCTCTCAGACACCAATGGATCAAGCCTCCCAATGCCCTTGTGGGATAGGTACAGTGAATATTATTATCCTTGTGTTGCAGCTAGGGCAGCTAAGGCAGAGAGGTGAAGTCCGTTGCCCAAGGTCACACACGAAGCCTGTGGCAGAGCTGGGATGAGAGCCCAGGTCTCCTAACTCCACCCCCTATGCTTTAATCATGTTATATCCAAGTCCTGTCTCTTCTCTCTCCCCTGAGATGTTACAATGATGCAATGAGGTGAAAAACAAGGGCTGGAAAGAAATGCGCCCTGTGATAGTAAGTGTAGTCGTGGGGGCAGCTGCATTTCCTCTGAATCCCTACACTCCAACAGCTGGCATACAGTGGCTGCAGTGCCTAGTCCTAGGACAACAGCACGACCCAAGTCACTAGCCCCTAGCTATATCCCGTTCCCTCTCTGTCCACTACCGGTTGGCAGCACATGTGGTGCCATTGCAAACAGTGCACAAGTTGCCCATTACGATCATTTTTATGAGCAGCTTTTCCTACTCAGGTAGGGGCTGTCTCATCCGAGTTTGACTCCACCGTCCCTCCCTAGGTTGTTTCGGGTGCCTAGCAGACAAAATATTAACGCTGCAGGCCCAGTCTGGGAAAGCCAAATAGGAACAGCAGATCCAGCGCAGACACTTAAGAAAGGAACTTTTTGATGTGGAGTATCTTGTTATTTTTTCCCGCAGAAGACACCAGTGAATAACGAAGCCTATCTGAACGCCCTGGGGCGGGAGAGGGGGAGAAGAGGAGGGACACACAAGAATAGGCATTTCCCACTGCACGCCTTTGTTTTTGTTTGCTGAGTGCTACTGTTGCGACTTGCTTGTTGAATGCTCTCTGCAGTAATGATGAGTGACTGGAGCAACAGTAATTATTTTTGATCTCAAAGTAAACAGAATCATTAAAAATAATGAGTTTACATTATTATTAAATGGGGGAGCTTAGTTTATATTGTTAGAAAATATAATAATGATATTACTGAACAGGGATACTGAGCAGCCAGGATCTGAGCAGACACCACCTCTTCCATACCAAGGGGCAATCTGGTTCATTGTAGCTTATTTTGTGTGTTTATATGGCCTCCCATTGCCACAGTATCTGAGCACCTCACAATCTGTAATGTATTTATCCTCACAAACACCCCTGTGAGATAGGGAAGTGTTCCTGCCCCCTTTCACAGGTGAGGCACAGAGAGACTCAATGACTCGACTAGGGTCACATAAGAAGTCCGTGAAGTAGCTGAGAATTGAACCAAGGACTTCTGAGTCCCAGGCTAGTGCTCTAACCAATGGATGATCCTTGTGGTATGCCTTGGTGATTGGTTTCTTTGTAATTTTGGTACCAGTCTGCCTTGCTAGACGGCTGTATACACAAACAGCCCTCTTAGACCCCACCCATGAGAAAGGGACCTGGATCCATGTCTCCATCAGGCTCTTCTGTAGCAACAGCAAGAAAGTAGACACATAGCATTCCTCCTTGCTGTACCTCATGGGCTTGAAGAACATACATCTTTTACTCAGGTAAAATGTCCACTGAAATCAGTGGAAGTTCAGGTCGTGTGGACTCCCTGCCCATCCCCTCCTATACGTTAACTTGCTTTGATCTCAGCAGAAATAATGCAGGAGTGTCAACGCTTACAGAGGAGTTTGAAAGATGGTGGCTCAGCAGGTCATCGAATCTGTGCATCTCACGCACCCCTCTCTTCTGTCTCCCAGATGGATTCCCTGCTGTCTGCCCAGGTTTGCGACAAATGGGTAATATCGGGGGCCTCATAATGAAAAAGCGGATTGCCACTTCCTATCAAAGAGGCCAAGCTGCCGTCTACCCATCCAAATATACAGAGACACTGATGAATTCAGGCTGCGTAGCTGCTACCGTTCTTCTTTTATTTGCTACTATTGCACGTCTGGATACCCCTTATTGCACTTGTCTGTTCTTCTCCACTATATCACTTTGATAGACGAGTTTTAGAGCATTTTCTGACTGCCCAAAGTGAAAGTTTAATTAGATATCTAATCAGCTGCAGCACATATAGTTTAAAAGGTTAAAAAATGCATGTCTCTTCCATTAGAATAAAGGCTTCTGCTAGACATAAATATTGCTTTAAGCTCCTTAACTTGCCTTGTTTCCTAAAGCACCTAAGGCAATATGTAAAACTCTAACACAACTTAACAGAAGAAATCAGTGATGTAACTTATAGGCAATGAATGTGTAACTCATAACGGATGGTGTAGCTCATAACTGATGTTACCTTCTCTTTTAATATCTATGTAAGAAAACTATTTGTGCCGTCAACAATTTTGTTAACTTTAATAGAACTTTCACACCTAGTCACAGGCCAGCCCTAAGTGGCTGTGCAGGAGCATAAGAGGAAGTAAGATACCATCCCCTCCACCCAGAAAACCCACCACCAGCCTCCTTGCATCATAGCTGGAAGTGCAGGGTCTCATGCCTGTTAGTTCCCACCTCTGCGCTAATGGGCAAGAAGTGGGTGGAAGGGAAGTCACAAATGGGTGTAATCTCAGGTCCACCTCTGGCATGCCAGCTGGGCCAGCCCTGGAGGCCAGAATACTTCCCCCTAGGAGCAGGGTGTAGCAAAGAAGGAAATTTGCCTCTAAAACAATTCCTTCCTTATAGCCCTTACTGAGGGTTCGTTGGAAGTGGGCACTCTAGCCCTTAGTGATTTAAATGTAATCAGAAGTGAGGGAGGGCACAAATCAGAACTGTTCATATTGCTCTTCTGTTTCCTCCCACCCAACCATATACTGCCACACACACTTTGTGGGGGTATGGAGAAGGAAAAGTCGGGCCTAAACCCATCCTACCCTGGGCTTTGCCCAACCAAAACTTCCTTTGCTTTTTGTCCATATCTTCTAGGAGTTTTCAAACGGAAATACTTCCCACTGGTTTTACTCTTTCAAAAGCAAACTCCCCAGAATTTCAAAAATTCTGCTTTGAAACTAGGTGAAACAACCCACAGCTCTGCAGTGAGGACAGGCTGCTGGGATCTCATCCATAGCCTCTCTCCGCATCCCCATGAGTTGTATATCTAACACGTCACACAGGGGAAAGTTAGCTTGATATAAATGCACTCTCATTTCCCTGTTTTTACTCTAGACTTCAGGATATATCATAGCACATCCCATACCATTAGGGATCTCAGATTGGTGGGAAAGAGCCACTTTTCTTATTAATTTATTCAGACAGTTGGCAGGGGAAAAATCCATGGCACTTCATAACTATTAGATGAGTCTATTGGATATTGAGCTAAATGCACCTGTGGCTGTAAGTCCATTGACTACAATAATGTGGCACACCGTGTTAAAAGCCCTTCACCAGAATGGTAGGTGTTGTGGTCATTATGCATTTTTGGCTGATGACTAGCCACATGGCATCCTTCATGGGCCATGCTGTTTTGTTCACCCTCTGCTGCAATATGGTATGTTATGTTACAAAAATATTCCCTTAGTCAATTACCAACCCTCTCTCCCCCCAAAAAAACCAGAGGTTCTACACTTTTTTCTGTTCTCTCTCTCTGTCTGTGTTTTAAATAAATCTGAAATCCTCTGAGTACTGGGTTTATTTGCTGTGTTTGTAGGCTGTTGAAATACTTGGTGTTTTGCTTCTGATCTGAAAATGCAGAAAAAACGCTGAAGGAGCTTTGTCACTTGAAGCTGTGCAAATATTCAAATGAACCAACCAGCTTCCTGGACAAATATTCTCTTGGTATTATCTGTCCCCTTTTAACATCTCATTCATTATATTTTAGAAAAAAACAGACTCTTCTTTCGCTGAAGTTTTAAAAGACTTTGCAGAGAATACATCTGGTGGTTTTTAAACGTAGCACAATAGTTACTTTAACTTATAGCCTGAAGAAAGAGTATGTACTGGTTATAGTGTGTTTGAGATAAAGACCAAGTCCCTTGTGCGTAGCATACAGAGCCTGTGTTTAGTTTGAAGAAAAGTCATGTGCAGCTTCTTTAAGAAAGCACTCCTTCCACGCCATTAGAACAAGGGACGGGACTGCTAATCAGTGACTGTTCTACATTCTGCAACTGTGTTTGCAATTTTTGGAAGTATTCTTCAGCTATTTTCAGTGCTTTTCATTAACAAGATTGTTGATCATTCAAATAAACAAACTGGTTTGGAAAAGAGCTCTACTTTCCATGCGATTTTTTTTCCTGACGCTCCTGGAGAACTAGTTAATTTCTCAACATTAGCTTCCATTTTAAATAGTTACAGTTAAGTTGGGTTTAAATCTAGCCACATTCACACCTTGGCCACGGGGTTGCGTGGCTCTTATTGAGAGCAGAATTTGGTTCCTTGTGTCTAAATTGGTGAATAATGCCATAAAGGTAAACAGACTCAATAAATCATCTTGTTTTATAATCAAAGAGTGAGAAGACCGCAGATGGAGAGCCAAATTCTAGTTGGGATCCTGTTTGGGATCATGATAGAGACTGTAGGCCCAATATCCTCGCCATGGCATGATACAGTAGAATGTATGCTCTTGGGGGAAGGGAGTGTCTCTTACGATGTACATGTTCACCCCCAAACGTAGCAGAGCCCCTCTAGGTCCTATTGTAATACAAATAATTATTGATCTGTCCAGGTTCTTATATTGTCACCCAACACTGAATTATCTGCATACTAAGAATTATTTTTAATGGTTATATATTTCATTGTTTGATATTGTTAATTCACAATCAAATTCCATTATGGAGGTTCCACTCTTTTCACTGAGTCCTGGGGCACCTTTAAGACTAACAGAAGTATTGGAGCATAAGCTTTCGTGGGTTTCTTAGTCTTAAAGGTGCCACAGGACCCTCTGTTGCTTTTTACAGATTCAGACTAACATGGCTACCCCTTCATGATAGTTTATTCAACTGTATGGATGGTTGATGTGTTCAGTTATGATCTTTTCCATGTTTCAGAGGAACCCAGTGGATATCTGGCAATGTTAACAAAAAAGCAACATTAGAAAATCCAAACAGATGTTTTTTAATCCGTAAAGAGCTTTATTTTTATAAATGTCTGAATAAATCTTACATGTTGTTATGACATATTAACACATTGTGCTTTGCAATCTATACATTATTTCACCCAAATTTAACACAGGATTCCAAATGTGTCTTTAACTAGGAACAATTGCTTGGAAATGTGCAAGTAATTGGGAAAAATAGGTCAACTGTCAGTTACTCTTTGCAGATGCCACATTGCCAGTTATGATGTCTTTTTATGAAGCTCCTAATCTTTGTCCCATGGTCCTATTCTCTCTGAACAAATTAGCAAGAAGATGAATTTCATTGTGCACCTTTCATTTTGCGTGCTAGTAGACTGTGAAATGGTTTCTAATGCACCCTCTAGTCCCACCCCTCCCATTGCTACCCCATTATTGTGGTTTACAGGCAGCATGTGCAGGTGGTGATAATGCACTCGCACCTCTTCCTGGCTGATACAATTTGCATATGACATTTTCTCTGAAAATTGCCTGACGCCATGAGAATTAGCTGACCTGAGCTGAAAGCAAAGGGCGGCTATTTCCCTCTTACCAACTTGTTATTGAGCACAATTACACGAACTACCCACGCTAATTTGGAGGGGAGGCAGAGATAGCAAAGGGAAGGGTGGCAAAAGGAGGGACCCCACAGGGGGGTTATTATGCAGGATTATAAAGTGGCAAGCGAGCTTGCCAAGATTAATCTCTTTAGGGAAGTTGCCAGTCTGAATGTTCATGTAGTGCTTTCTGTTTGCTGATTCATGTGATGGAATAGGTACCAGCCTCTCCTGGCTAAAGATAATAACTTGAGTGAGAGGAGACTGGGAATATCAAGAGGGTAAAATAGAGCAGGATAAAACAACAATATAAAACTCTGGAGAGGTTAGTCCTGAAGCGCCCAAGCAAACCTTTTGGGCCTGATTTTCAAAACATTACATGCAAAAGTGTGCATGCAAATGAGCAATGATTATCATTTGTTTATTATTTGGCCATTGGATCCATAACTATCCATTAGCATGTACAAATGCCTGCTTGGCCCGAACAGTTGTGGCCACGAGACATGTACATTAGTGTGACCTGTGTGTGTGCACAATTAATCTTTAGAAAATCAGGTTCTTAATGCAGTAAAAATGCAGCTGAGAAGCCAGATGTACAGGTATTGTCTGGAGCAGGAAGTGTATATGAAAGGGTAGGCCAGGAAAGAGGGAAATTCTTTCACAGATGTTCAGAAGTGTCCAAACCAGTTTCACTGTGAGAAATCAGAACGTGAATACAACACATCTTTGCGAAGTGGCCCTGGTGCATGGCAATAGCCACGCAGGTTGTGCCCACTTTGCACTCTCACGACCAAGTGATTTTTGCATTCCAGTACATTAATCCTATGAATAAGGACGGATTGTTCCAATACAACTGCGAGGGGGAAGAAAGGGGGAAGATTGACTAGGGCAGAAGAGCAGGAGTGAAAAAGAGACCAGGCTAGCTGCCTCACTCAGAGGACAGAGATAAGAGATTGAGAATAAAAAGAAGCCTCCATTTCTTTGAAGAGGATTTTCACCTTATTTTCACCTCTCAAAGATGTAAACGTAAAAGAAAACCCCTCGTAGGTGTTCCTTTCACAAGATGAATAAATAATGTAGAGAATGATGAATACTTCATCACATAGCTGAGAGCTTTTCTGTTTAAACTCCACATAATTGGCAGGGAACTAAACCTTGCCTTGCCGAGCCCCAGATTCCTCTCTTTGGTGGCGGGAGGAGGATCTCTAACTCTGCTGGGAGAGTTGTGGACAGTTTTTGAAGTCTCTGCCATTCCATGGACTGGGCTGCAGGGGGTACCAGCACTCTTCCCTGATGGACTAGCTCATGTCATCTCCACTAGTCCAAAGAGAAACTCTAGAGTCTAATCCTAAATCTAGATCTTCCACTTGGCAATGCTATGTGCTGCTGCCACAAAACTGTTTTTGGCTCAGTCTCACTTATTTAGTGCTATGGGCTTTAAGGGATAGCAATCGCTAGAAGTAAGGGTAAAAGAACAATAGAAGAATAGAGCAGTGCTGAACTCTTTCTTACTAAATTCCCTAACCTAGCTCAGGACATTGGTACTTCTTGTCTGCACAAGCACTTACTTTATTTCACTGGCACGTAATAAAATATAATTTAACTCTCATAAAAAAAACCCCCCATGCGAAGTATATAAGATCCAGAAAACCATTTAGTACAGTCATTGCTAATATGGTGCTTATCGGTTCTATGACAGTTCAGTGAAAAACTGGAGCCATATTTTCAGTCAGTGTAATAGATTAAGATGATAAATCTGACAAGACCTGCCTAGCAAAGTTAGCAGTGAACTAACAAATTCTTTTCTCCCCATTAAGAATGGCCTCCATTGATGGAGAGTCTCCACACAACAGAATGCTTTATATCTCCAGACAGCTGCTGATAGATGTACATTTGTGGCAGTCATATGCAGAAAACTAATAAGCTTGGATGATCAGGGAATGCTACAACAGTGACACTCCATCACACGGTAAATGCTGATTAGTTGTGTGTGTGTGTGTGACTGTCCTTTTGCCTGGCTATTGGAAAGGTTTCAGATAGGAATAAGAAGGGCCACATGTCTAGGACAGTAGAGCCAGTTCTAGGGCAATGCAAATGGTGCGTTGGCACACAGCACGCTCCAACTGTGCTGGCTTCCAAGTTGGGGGCTGGGAGCAGTGGGAATAAGTGAATGTTTCTGTAGGAGTCCTGTGCAGAAGAGGGGTGAGTAGCAAGAGTCTCTGGGGGAGGGATGGGAAGGAGATAGAAGAAACTGCCCTCCTCTACCATGAATTTCCTCTAGAAATCTGTCTAGTCCTGTAGTCCAATAAATAATGCTACTGGGGTGGAAACTGAGGATCATGGAGGATGGCACTGCGGGATGGTAGGCACGGTGTTAGAAATGGATGATTTGATTACATCTGGGACACAGAGAGGATGGAGTCCAAGGGAAACCCTCACTTTCTCACATTAGTATTTTATTTTAATGAAAAAAGTGCTCCAGTTTAAAACACCCAAATTATTTCATGCACCCTCAAAGAATGAGGGTGAAATTGAGAGGAGCAGGTGGATATTCACAGCAAAAAATAATAATGTACTGAGTTTCTTGTGTTAAGTAATGGTGGGAAGGAAGAACAAGTGCAGAGAGGATACACAAAGTACTTATGTAAAGTATCTGGAAAAAAGAGAGAAACAAAAGTCATTCCTGTCATCCTGCATATCTCAGGCCACAGAACTTCACACACCCGCTCCTGTAATAGACCCCTAATCTCTGGCTGAGTTACTGAAGTTCTCAAATCATGTTTTCAATACTTCTAGTTACAAAGAATCCATTATTTACACTAGTTTATATCTGCAAGTGACCTGTGCCTCATGCTGCAGAGGAAGAAACACCCCTACCCCACAAGTCTCTGCAAATCTGACCTGGGGGGAAAATTCCTTCCTGACCCCAAATATAGTGATCAGTTAGACTCTGAGCATGTGAGCAAGGTCCACCAGCCAGACACTTGGGAAAGAATTCACTGTAGTAGCTCAGAGCCCCCACCAATCAGTGTCCCATCGGCGGATATTTGCTACTAGAAGTTGCAGATCAGCTATATGCCATACACTTCTCAAGCTTAGTCTTGAATCCAGTTAGATTTTTTCCCTCCACTGCTCCCCTGGGAAGGCTGTTCCAGAACTTCACTCCGCTGATGGTTAGAAACTTTTGTTGAGGGAGCAGCCTGCAGCTGCCTACTAATCTGTGTAAAAGCTGTAGTCGTGATTTTTTAAGTGCACGACTGAGGCTGAGTCAAAGCTCACAGTTGACTGTACACAATCATATGGAGTGAGCATCATATCTAGCATTTTTAAGTTGTGGCTTCTTAGTCCTTATTTACATTTTTTTCCTGGCTCTGTTACAGCTTCATATCAGCTCTGCTGCAGCTATCAGTCTAATTTCCAAAGAGGGAGCTCCCCAGATCTTGTACAGAGACTTCAGTTGCTAGCAATAGAGCAAAGCTGCTGTCATGGTTATGATGCATGGCAGACCCCAGCTTCCCACTGGGGAGTAGGGCTGGTCCAGTGTTAATTCTGAGGGAAACTCCACCCTGGCAGTTCTCCGGGGGCTATGTAACATTTCTCGAGTTTTGAGTATGGAGAATTTGCATTCAGATCATTTGAATCTCCTTTTGACTTCTAAAGGCAAATCCCATCTGGAGCTGCTGGCTGAGATTCTCTTCCAATGTTTGTACTGCTTTGCTCAGAAATAATGATTTGGCTCTGATTGCTAGAAACCGGGCCTGGTTCCGTCACTAGCTCCACAAACCTTACAGAACTGTTCAGCACACAGACTCGAACAGGGACAGGTGCCACTGCTACATGCTAATAATGTAGATGGTTTTGAATTTCGAATGAATCCGAAAGCATAATGAATTTTGGCTTACTGATAAAGGTTTTGCCTAGCTGTAATATCAGTAGCCTGATCTGAATCATAGAATATTAAGGTTGGAAGGGACCTCAGGAGGTCATCTAGTCCAACCCCCTGCTCAAAGCAGGACTAATCCCCAGACAGATTTTTACCCCAGTTTCCTAAATGGCCCCCTCAAGGATTGAACTCACAACCCTGGGTTTAGCAGGCCAATGTCCAACCACTGAGCTATCTATAAAACCTTAGGCTAGTCTGAGTCCAGAGAAAGATTGTTCTTACTCTAAACCTCTCTGTTCTGCTTGTTACTAATGGGGACTCCTAAATTTAGATTTGATTTCTAAAACGGTCAAACTGATTTGACAATGATCTCCTGCTGGACCGCAAACACTACACTCCAGAGTGCACCCACCCCAGTGTGCAATTGTACAGCTGTGTTCTATTTAGGCCTCTTTCACTTGTAATACTAGAGGTGAGTTAAACAGGAGAATACCCCTTTTCCTTCCAAGGCAAGGTGAGAAGTGTCGTATCAAGGATGATGGGGCTGGTTCCTCAGCAATTCAAATGGTACATGTTCCTAACCTTCCCCTGCCACCCTGCAGTGAATAGGGCAATCTTGGTTATCCAGGAATGCTTTTATTTTTGTTTAAAGTTGCAGATTGTGCAATAGATTGCCTCCCTCCTGAACTCCCTGGAGTGAGGCCCTTGCGTTCAATTTCCCACCTCCCACACAGCTCTTATTTTCCCTTGTACTCTCCTCCTGCTGCTCTGACTACTTGACAATGGGGTAGCATCGTGGGATAAATTTGCACCAGTATTCAGAAGTATGTTCAATTTTCACACACCGTTATAAGTGCATGCCATTACTATATACTAGGGGCTGGGAGTAAATTTTCTACTGAAATGTTATCTCAGTGGGAAATGACTTTTTGATGATTTCCCTTTGCATCAGAAATGTTCAGGTTTTCAAAAACCTAAAGATTTTGAAGAAAATTTGTGATGAAAGTGAACAAATAATCATTTCCATCTACATTTTTGGTAGGGGAAAAATAATTTCCTGACCAGCTTTACTGTATACCACTTATAGATCCCAATATTTTAAGGTCAGAAGGAACTATCTAGTTTGGTATTCTGCATTACCAGTGTTTCAGCCAGTGATTCCTGCATGGATTCTGATAACTTGCAGTGGAGACACAGCACTTCTTCTAGAAAAACATCCACTCTGGATGTGTAAGACTTCAAATGATGGAGAAAGAACCACATCCCTTGGTAAGGAGGAAAACCAGTGATTCAAACCCACAGCCTTTTGGAGTTGAGGCTGATTTTCTATCATTGCACCCAGTTTCCCTCAGGGTACTTAGTGTCTCCCTGGCACTTTACCATAGGTTATCCCAATGCCGTATACCATTTAGAAGTCTATCTCATAGCCCGTTACCAATCCCTAAGTCAACTAGACATAGAGATTGACATTGCATTTTCAGGGAACAATGACATATGCTGGCTAGTAGTTCAAATTAGAGGGAAAAGTTGAAGTAGAAAAATTGGTTACAAAAAATGTGTTATCCTTTACATGGACCTGATGTCATGTTCATATATGATATGGGATTTGATTGATAGCTTATCTCGGGGAAAGTTCTCCCAGCCAAACGTTTTACAGTCCTTATTTAATTGCGCTCTTTTTTACCTTTGGTTAGATGCTGATTTTATGCAAATCTGTGAGCTGCCATAACTAGACCTGCTGTTTTTTAAGTGGCCTTTGAAATGTAATCGTTTGGTTGGGATAATTTAAGCCCTTAAATTTATAACCTTTTCCAACCACTCGGGTCCTCAGATTTAGAAATATTCAGAGAGCTTAGAGTTTGGGTTTCTTTATAACTATTAAAAAGCTGTTTTTAAAACTAGCATGATGTTTTCTGTGCTGCTGCTACTGTTCAACCTCTCCACTGTCCCTTGGACATTACTAGGCAGAACCTTCTTTTTACTCCTAAATCTACATCCAACCGATATTAACCTGAAGTTATTGCTTATTTATTTATGTCATTCATGGGCATTTGAAATGTTGAAGTTTGGAACTGAGGCTATAGACTATGTGTCAGAGCATCCCTTCCACTTCTTTGGGTCAGAGATGATGTATCTGGCTGGCAGTGTCAAAGAGAGAGAGGAATGCTACACACCTAAGGATTTAAAACAAGAAATAAAGGAAAAGAAAGGGCCCCTTAAAAGGGAATAGAAGGGCTAGGTGGCTCAAGGCAGTGGTGATGGGACATACCGTCTTTTGTCTCTCAAGCTGATTCAGATTTGAAAAGTGGCTGTAATTTTTTTTACCAGCTGATAGCTCTATGTAGTGCTTAGTTTCTTCATCTAGCTCCAGCAGACTAGTGTCCTCATCACAAATGGAAAACTTTGAGGAGAGAAGACAAATCATGAATGGTCCATTGGGAGTGAACCTCCCATGCCTAGAGGTTGCCCATCTAGTTTGGGGATGAGGAAAAGCTTAGAACTGGGGCTCATGTTTTAGCCTTCTGTGAACAAAGAAACTCAGTCTCCAGGGCTCTCCATCCCAGTATTTGCCCAGTCTTACTTTAAATAAGCCAGAGAATACTGGCTATCAGAGGATGGAGCTTTTTGAAAAGGCGATGATGAGCAAATCGAAAGG
Organism: Malaclemys terrapin pileata; assembly: GCF_027887155.1. NCBI lineage: Eukaryota > Metazoa > Chordata > Testudines > Emydidae > Malaclemys > Malaclemys terrapin. The sequence goes on along the minus strand of NC_071513.1, from coordinate 16,747,631 downwards.
AGAAAAAAAGTGAGACAAAATTAGGGAAGGGGAAAGATAATTCAAAGTAACACAGGAGACTGCTGGTAAGGAACATAATTAATTGACATGGAGGATGAAAAAGGCAGCCCGGCACATGGTTGCAATGGGAGTTTTGAGGGCAGGCCCATACATCTGGATTTAAAAAGTAGCCTGCCTTCATTTCCATGTTATATTTGAACTTGGAAGATGGAAGAAAAGTGCTTCGGGGACATTAATTTTCACAACAGCTCCTTGAGGTATTAGCATCTCTCTTTTACAGATGGGCAGACACAAAAAGGTAGAGTGATTTGTCCAAGGTCACACGGTAGATCAGTAGAAGAACAGGAATAGGATGAAACCTAGGCCTAAATTTTCAAAATCAACTGGTGCTTGTTAGGTGCCTCAATTCTGGGGCACCCATCATGAAACCCCCTAAAGGTACTTGATTTTCAGACAGCAGGTGTTCAACACTTTCTAAAAGCTTTATCTCAATCTGCACACCCCAAACCCAAATCACCCTAAATCACTAGTTGCTTTTGGAAATTTAGGGCATGTCTACATGTCCAGTGCTGCAGTGCGTCTGTTGTATGCTGTCAGCATAATAAAACCACCTCCACGAGTGGCAGAAGCTGTCAGAGGGAGAAGCTCTCCTGCCGACATACTGCTGACCACTGGTGCTAATGTTGGTGTAACTTATGTTGCTCAGGGGGGTGGTTTATTCACACTCGGAGTGACATGAGGTCTGCCACATAAGTGGTAGTGTAGTCGGTGCCTAAGGCTCATGGTGTTGTATTTTAACCTCTGCAGAGTCTCCCTGCTAATGCTCCTTGTAAGAAATGACTAACTTCAATATTAACCTAAGGGTTCACCACTGGCTATTGCCTGAAAGGATCTTTTTTTTTTTTTTTCCCGCGTGAAATTCTTCAGTGCAGGGAACATCCAGGGAATGTTTGATTGTAATGCAGTCTCCCTGAAGAGCCTCAGAAATCCTTCCTTGTGGAGATTTTCCACTTTTTAGTGGTCTCCATTACAAGTAACTGCATATACAAATATCCTTGCATGGAATAAAGTGAATCCCATAGCCCACTCAGCCAACATTACAGGCCACAATGAGTGCTGAGTGATATATCTTTCATGTGTATATTTCTCATTTGAGCCTGATTTTCTAGCATGTCTCTTGTTTCAGCTGAAAAAGTTCATTGGTCTCTAAATTGTCCTTGAATTAGTAGCGATATTTTAAAACCGGATAAAGTTCAGATCTAGAGGAGGATAGCTACAGTTTTCTAAATATGTAACCTTCCCTTTTGGATTTCATGGTCTCAGTTTAGGCCATTTGTCGCTGATCATTTATTTTATCCTTATTTCTGAATCATAAACTTCAAAGGAAAAAAGGGGAATCCAAGAATGGCACTGAATGGTACATTTGTTACAGTCCATCACTGCAGTGGGGAGCTTGAGCCGGATATCTGTAGTATTAAAGAGAGGGGTTGGCTGACGGGGTATTCTCAGTGAGGACCCCACTGCAATTTACTCCCCCAGTCCAAAATGGCTTAGATTTGGTGACCTTTCAGGCATGCAGAACAAATTGATTATTTGATCGGGTTTTTGGAGAAGGCTGAGGGATGCTTCCCAGGTGATGAAGGCAGGGCCGGCTCCAGGCACCAGCCCACCAAGCCGGGGAGAGCGGTGGGCTCGCCGCCCTCCCCCCCGGTGCTCCGGCCAGTCGGGGAGAGCGGCCCGAGGCCGGGCTCGGCGCCCTCCCCTGCCACGCTGGGGGGGCGGCGGGAGGCTTTTTTGCCTGGGGCGGCAAAAAAGCCAGAGCCGGCCCTGGATGAAGGGATGCAAAGGAGTTTTTTTGTAGGTGTCTGGCTGATGGAGTTCCTTTCTGAATGGTTATTTTAATGCTACTGGCTATTGTTGTAGTAATAATTATGTGTTAGAGCATGCAGAACTTTATATAGGCATGTTATTATTATTATTATTACTACCTAAAATGAAATAAACTTTTTTTAATGTCAGGTGTCTCTAAAAATACATTCCATTTGTATAGCACCTAAATGCCACAGGATTCATAGAGAGTTCATCCTGCAATTTGTACTCATGTGAGTAGTTACTCTTGCGAGTAAACCCATTGGAGTCTGTGAGCGTGAGAGTTAGTACGGAAGTGCTAGCAAGAAGGAAATGAAGTTTCAGTTCAGCAAAACATGTAGGCATGTTTTAAAAACTAGCTTTAAAAGTCATTCAGAGTTGAAATCATTCGATTAGCAAGGTACATGCCTAAAAGTGAATCCATGCCTAAGCTACATGTTCCCCTCGCTAAAGTAGGAGGAGTAGGGAGTCAGTGTATTCCACTCTCCTGCAACCTCCGCTTTGGAGAAGTATCTTTTCCAGTCTGCTTCCCTAGCTGTAAAAATGGAGATAACACTGTGAAGTCAATGGGATGGCTCGTCTGCTTCAGTGAGTGAGTGTCTTACAGATCCCCTGGTGTGCCTGCTCTGCAGAGGCAATGAGTCTCTACCAGCCACGGGCATGGGGCCTTGGTTGTTTAGCTCAAGCTGCAGCAGCTCATGCTTTTCGTTCAGGTTCTGTCCCCAGCCGAGATGGCAGCCATCACATAAGCTAGCGTTTAAGTGTTTTGATGAATGGAGTGGAGGAAGAGAAAGCAGTCAGTGCCAGCCACCTGCCTGTCCTCACTACTGGCTCTCTTCAGTCTGGGGTGAGAAGAGGAGAGGATTCGGGGCAGAGGAAGGGTGGCACAGAGTGAAAATGAAAAATGGCCAGCTTATAAGTAGTAATAACAGTTTGCATTCACATGGCACCTTTCCTCTTAGGATCTCAAAGGCCCAGATCCTCAAAGGCAGTTAGTGCCTAACACCCATTGCCATCAATAGGTGTTAGGTGCCTAAACACCTTTAGGATCTGGGCCAAAGTGTTTAACCAGGGTGGGTACTGTGATTATTGTCCTAATCAGCCGCACCGAGAGGTGCAGATACTTGCTCAAGAACAATGTGGAATAGAAACAATAGGTTCTGATTCTCTAGCCCTTGTTTTAGCCGGAGGAACACACTACTTACACTAAGGATTCACTCTTATGGGTTCATCCTTATAACGGAATAGCTGCTCAATGGAAAGGAAATAATTACAAGTTACAGACAATCATGTCACTCTGATTTATACATGAGAATCCGACTGCAAAAATGTGTAAAAGAGAAAACCTTAACCTTTTATCAAATGACACGGTGTTGAGTTATAATTAGATAATAGCTGTTGTCTCCTGGGGGTACTGACAGCTTGAAATGATTCTCACCAGACTGTTGTGGGATCAATACTAGCCGAATAATTAAAATTCGATACTTCTATGTCTCTATCAGTAACACTGTGGGGAATGATGTATGACAGATTTAATTGAATTTGTCAGACACTGTGACTACATGCATAGATCACTGGGATATTTTTAGAGTTATGTATTTCATTTCCTAATTATACTTGCATTGTGCCTTTTAACATTCACCGTTACTTCCAAGCAATAAGACCACTTGCTCAGGGAGCATTGACAAACTGTAAACAGTGACCCTGAGTTTATGCTGAACTTTTAGTCTAAATGTTAAGAGCCTTAATGGAGACATCCAGTAATTAACTGCAGGGTAAATATTAAAATACAAAACAATGGCAAATTGGAGAAAAGAGAATGGTATTTTGTCCTTTTTATAATTTCTTACCAGTGGATACTTAACTCTTTCACTGATGGCTTTTCGTGGCAATAGCTGTGCTGTTAATATTCCACTGATCTGCACAGAATGTTATGATTGTGGTGTAGGTACAGGAGGTACCTAGCACAAGCATATGCATACTAACTAGATGTCTAATGTCAACCCAGGAGTTAATATTTTGTCAAGAATGGCTGCTGTTTCTCCCCTGATTGCTTAATGTAGTCAGTACAAGATGGTAACACTTTGATTCTGTGAGACCAGAATTAAACCACCAGATTCTGAAATAAATATTTAAAAGTTGGCATTCAAATATTGCTGCTGAGGAGTTGGTAATTACCAGAATGAAATGGCAAGCCCGCTCTTTGTGCCCCAATGTGAGAACCAGAGACCTGGGACTGGTAGCATTCTGATAGACTAGTTGTCATTTGCTGGAATAAAGATATATTTTATGTTGCTTACTATTACACTGATAAACTGTATTGCAACATTGTGTCATGTTTAATTCTAACCCTGGATTTTAAATAATTAGTAGCTGGAAGGGGCTGAGCAGCTGTTGCCTCAAAGGAGCTGCCTCCTGATCATTAAGATTTTTCACCCTTCAAAGTGTGATACTGTTAAAAGATTGATTTATTTAAAGAACTGACAACTATCTTCCATTAAGTGTGATGGAGAAAGGGTGGGAACATCAAGCTTATTGCACCTGGGTAGTACTAAGATATATTTTTTTCATTTATTGTCCGTTATAATTGTAAACTTCATTGTCAACATCCTTATTATTTTTTGTTATTAATTAATTTATACATCACCATAGGTGTGCATGGTGCTTTTTCAAGCAAATCATATTGACATGTTCTTTCCCCAGCCTGCTGTTGGTGATGTGTGTTTGTACGCTGTTCTCTTGTCTGACACAGCATTACAAAATCATTAAAAAATCATGAGTCAGTCTGCAAAAATATAGGTTTCAGAGTAGCAGCCGTGTTAGTCTGTATCCACAAAAAGAACAGGAGTACTTGTGGCACCTTAGAGACTAATAAATTTGTTAGTCTCTAAGGTGCCACAAGTACTCCTGTTCTTTCTGCAAAAATAATGATTGGCTCAAAAATCATAAGGTATTTTTTTATTGCCTTCTAGGTTTTGTTTCTTTAGGTTACACTCAAGTTACATTTTTCAGGCTTTTCTCTGCCAACAAGTGGGCTAGAAACTTTCTTTTTTTAATAAAAGCTGCAATTTTTCAGACATCACTTGATTCCAGCAGCTGGGGCTTTAAGAAAAACACAAAATATTACAAATCGCTTGTGAAAATTGGAAACACGTTTATTAGAATATCAGGGGATCTGCAATAAACCAATAACAAACAATTGTGTGAAATTAGTAGTCTTGGAATAGCCCTTGAAATTGGAGGCTGTCTTCAGGTTTGCAATTTCCTGTTTAGACATGAGTTCAAGTCACAAGATTCAGATCTGGAAAACCCCAAGGTTTTCAGGTGTTTGGACACAGTGATTTGTTTCATCTATCTTCATGATGTAACAAGAGAGACAAAAAGCACATGAAGTAAATGTATCTCTTTTTGGTGTTCCTAAGAGGCCCATCAATGTACTACTTAACCCATGAATACAGTAATTAAGATGCCCAGAGATGTCCCTTGTAGACTTGGTTCCTAAGGTCAACAGCTTTGCTTACTGTTCCCTTCTCCCTTCTTGTACTATTACTCTGTCTCTTGTGATTTTGTGGGTGAAATCTCACCCCTATTGAAGTCCATGGAAGTTTTGTGACTGGCTTCAACTGACTCAGGATTTTCTCCCCTCATCTTTATTCTTTAGTTATTGTTGGAAACCTTTGCTAACAGGCGAGTCTTGAAGTTTTCTGATTTGGGCTCAGCCTTATGTTTCCCCTCAGGTCTTTCCATAGGAATCCTTAGCTCCGTCTCTCACAGTTGGAGGCTGCCCTAGACACTTATAGCTACATAGTCCCCAAAGAGAGTTGGTGGAACAGTGATTTGTAAATGAAGAGTTGGGATGAAAGGTACTCAGGCCCCAACCCTGAGAGGCCCTTAAAGAAAAGACTTAAATTTTCAAAAATGACTGACTGGTGATTTTTGGGTACCTTGGTTGTGGGGCCCTAACTTGAGACACTTTAAATATGGACTGATTTTCAGAAATTGCCAAGCGCCTACCCTCTAGCTCAGTGGTTCTCAAACTAGGGCCACCGCTTGTTCAGGGAAAGCCCCTGGCGGGCTGGGTTGGTTTGTTTACCTGCTGGGTCCTCAGGTTCGGCTGACTGCGGCTCCCACTGGCTGCGGTTTGCCGCTCCAGGCCAATGGGGGTGGCGGGAAGCGGCGCGGGACAAGGGATTTGCTGGCTGCTGCTTCCCACAGCCCCCATTGGCCTGGAGTGGCAAACCGCGGCCAGTGGGAGCCGCAATCAGCCGAACCTGAGGATCCAGCAGGTAAACAAACCAGCCCGGCCCGCCAGGGGCTTTCCCTACACAAGCGGCGGCACCAGTTTGAGAACCACTGCTCTAGCTCCTTTCAGGAGTCTTAAGTTGAGGAAATCAACTTCACTGTCACTTCTGAAAATTTAGGCCTAAGACCAGGGCCTTGTATTTGCATGAGAATTGGCACTCTCGGATCAATCAGCAAAAAAGTATTTTGATTCTCAAAAGCCAAAAGCAAAAAAAGTCCGTTTCTCCCCATAAAGAGCTTTCTTTTGTCTTCACAAATGTCCTGCTGCTATCTTTGCACATCAGTTTTATTCAACACAAAATATAATAAAGTTGCATGGCTCTATCACCACCAGTTTTAAATCGAACATCTTCCTCTCTCAGATGGATTCAAGTGGTGCCAGTCATAAGGGAGACTCCTTGTTTTAATGAAGCAGCTGAGAAATAAATGAGAAAAGAGAGTCCAGGTTAGGCTGTTGAGTGAAAGGCGTAATTTTAAATAGCTGTGAGGCCATTTTTGCAAAGCAAATGACTGTTTATTTTTGAGAAACCTGGAGGAAGATAGAAATTTTAGAAGAGAGCAGTACATTTGGAATGAGAAGGGAGAAAATTTTAATTCACCTGAAGTGGTGAAAAGTGTGTTTGTGAGAGGTGAAATACCTTGAATGACCTCCAGTGGATCAGTAGTCAGAAAAGCACAGAATCTGATGACAACATTCAAACCATGCAACAGCTATTTGACCTTAGGTCAACACTTGTTGTCAGCGCTTTGACCAGAGAGGACAAGGCCCGGCACAGCCCTAGGATGAAAGAAAGTACCAATTGGAATTGAAACCCAAATGTTATTGCGTCAAAATTCAGTTTAATTGGAAATTAGATTAACTTGATATTTAAAAAATAATTTGACTTCAAAATAATAGACATGAGTGAAATCCTCCCCCCGTTGCAGCAAATGGGAGTTTCAATGGAGCCAAGAGTTCATCTGGATGCTTAAAGATACATTCCAAAACGGTTTCCATGCAGAGTGTTTTGAGGCACTAAGGTTTAAGACCTGAATGTAATCTTAAAATACTAGTGCTTGATTCTAGTCTCTTTACACTATGCCACCAGGGCTTTGGAGTGGAGCCCGGAGCTGGAGTGCGGAGCAGCTCCAGAGCAGTGGAGCTGCAGGTTTTTGCCTGGAGCTGGAGCGGAGCCGGAGCACAGCTCCAAAGCCCTGAATTGCCAGCTATGTTTGAACCCCAGCCAGGATGCTCAGGTACTGTGGTTTAAATGCCTAAGCAAAGCAGAAAGAGGGAAGGTTTGATATGCATCAAAGTGATCTGTGATGTCTTCGGTGCAGCTTCACCTACCCTCAGACCATTGCTTAATCTTTCAGAGCCAGTTTTTGATACAGTTGTATCATAGCAATCTACATGACATATCACTGAAAACATCTACCCAGTATAGTAAAGAGACCTAATGGTCAAAGGATCTGATCCTGTAAGTTCTGACAGGCCTGAACTGCCACTGAGTTGTTAATGGGGATTGAGAGAACTCACTTCATTGCAGGATTGATCTCACAACCCTGTGTTGTGTTGGGTTGTCACATGCACCCCGAGTACAAAGTTGTCACCCGGACTAGAGTGCCAACTGGGTACGATGCCAAAAGGGCAGAGACCAAAACCCTAGTAATAAGGAGGTCGCTCGGTTGAAAGTACTGAAAGGCCCAAGGTGTCCTGGAAGAGAGAGGTATGCAGGGGTGGAAGTAACTTAAAGGACTTACCGGTACACTGGAGTCCTGAGCGGGGGCGTGGCCTCAACTGGAAGAGGTGTGGCCTTTCAAGATTTAAAGGCCCGGGGGCTCCGGCTGTGGCTGGAATCCCCAGGGCCTTTAAATCACCCCAGAGCTACCAGCTGCAGAGGTGGCTGGGAGCCCCGGGGCTCAGGGGTGAATTAAAGGGCCCAGGGCTCCGGCTGCCGCGGAGCTCTGGGCCCTTTAAATCACTGCGGGAGCCCGGCTGCCGGAGCTCCAGCGGGGATTTAAAGGGCCCGGGGCTCCCCGCAGAGGCTGGAGCCCTGGGCCCTTTAAATCATCGCCATGGAAGCCAGTCCAGTCCGGCACGGTGTACTGGCTCTTGCCGTTACGCCGTATCGGACTGGACCAGCTTACTTTCACTTCTGGAGGTATGTGACATGTCACTCTCACTGCCAGCTAAAGGAGCATAATGTAGAGAGGCCCAAATACCACAGACCTGAATCCTGTTTGCAGGGTGGTCGTATTGCTCAAGAAATTAAAAGGCTCAGCATCCCTTTAGACTGTCCATTCAGGATGTGACCCTAGATCTAGTTACAAGGATGTCAGTATGCTCAGACACCCTTTCCTTCACCTCCAACTTCAGTGGTGTGTTTTCTTTCCTGCCTTTCCCTCACCATTTCTGAAATGCTTTCTTCTTCTTCTCTACTTCTCCTTTGAAGTGTTGGAAAGAGAGAGACAGAGTGTAAGTCAGGTAGTCTAAGGACAGGGCTGAGCAGGGTCCACTGAGGATCAACTAATGAGGCAGTGTTCTTTCCCTGGAGGTCTAGCTCTAACGGGGTGCTACTGAGTCCTCCTACTCAGCTGGCATGGGCCAGTTGTGGAGTTTTAATTGCAGTGTAGACATACCTAAAGGTGCTCTATTAAAAGTTATAGAAAAATCCAGAAGGACTAGAACAAACAAGGTCAGGCACCAGCCGTGAAGGAATTCAGCTATTTAGTAAGATATTTGTTTACAAAGATTCTTGAAATATAAAGGATACTGACAAACTCAGCCACAAAAAATGATTTTATTTGGATGCATTATTGTATGCACAGGATAAAGTAACTAATTAGACTTAAATGAGAAGGAGGGGTAAAAAGGATGGGATTAAAGGCTGATTTATATTTCCAGACTTTGATGGACCATATTTGTCTCTCTTGTGCTATGCTTAATGGTGCTACTATGCTAATAATGTCCTTAATCTTTATTTTGTTTGAAAATATTCTTGTTTGTAGAAAAGAGAAACTATGCAGTACACGTAGGAATGGAAAAGGCCTGTACTCCATCCACAGCACTTTTGTATGGAGATGCAAGGTGGGCTAGGGTACCACGGGGTAGGTAGCATGCCAGACTTCTCTAGCATAAAACAGGGTGTTTGAGTCAATTGCTGTTTTACAAGGTGTACAGTAAGGCCCACATCCTCCAAGGTATTTAGGCGCCTAGTTACTTGTGAGGATCTGGACCTACGAGTCTTTGCTTTTGGAATTTAATTGATCTTTCTTGTATTTAGTTCTCTTCTTTTTCTTTATATCAAACACTAGATATTCTGTTGCAAAATAAAGCAGACTTTGAAGTCAGTCTCTAATTTCCTCTTTATAGATATTATTGCTGGAAGCTGACATTTAAATGAAGTCTTGGTTCACAAAAGGTTACAGTATAGAGGGGGATGATTTAAAAATTCTGCCATGAGTCCTTGAGGAAGCAAAGTTGAGTACTGTTTGCAGAAGTCAATAGGGTTGCTGTAAGCAGTCTTTGTATGTTCTAGCACAGAAGGCTGAAACAAATCAATTTCAATTTACTTGTCTAGCAAAGGAGCCATTATTTGGAACTGAATAGCCATAGCGGCTGTAATATATTGTGAAAACTTATTGTAGTTTTAGTGAGAACTAGCTTATGATGAAATTATTTGTTTAGAAGCAAAATGAGGATGTTTGTTGAATATAAATTTCCAAGGTATTGATTAGAGCTTGCTGAAGAATGAGTCACATTTATTTTCTAAACCTGGAATCAAAAGTAATATCAAATTGAGACTGAGGGGAGGGATAGCTCAGTGGGTTGAGCATTGGCCTGCTAAACCCAGGGTTGTGGGTTCAGTCCTTGAGGGGGCCACTTAGGGATCTGGGGCAAAAACAGTAATTGGTCCTACTAGTGAAGGCAAGGGGCTGGACTTGATGACCTTTCAAGGTCCCTTCCAGTTCTATGTGATAGGTATATCTCCATATTAGAGTTTATTGCTATTGGAAAAAGGAGCTGCTGATAGTTTTGTAGACGACAATAGCAATTAGCAAAGTAAGGGAAATGTAATGTTGGTTCTGAAGCACCAGCTACTTCACCTATAAAGAGCAACTGGACTCCTATATTTGGTTCACTTACATTTTCCCTTACAAGAATGTTGCCCTGAGCTCTGTATTTTACATTAACTCCACTACTCAGTATGTTACCAGTAAATTGTTGGAACTCCCTGTAGTTGTAACATTTAGGGCCTGAATCACTGAAGTTTTATGCTTTTCTTTGGGTACAGTTTACATTAAAAAAGACATTTGGGCTCTGAAAAGGATGTATGCAGCAAAATTGGCTGTTTGTGTCCTTTTTTTTTTATATTCACCTTGCCTCTTCATGCATCTTTTCCCAATCCCTGCTACAGCTCAGTGGCATAAATAATAATTTAGTGGAGTCGACGTAGGGAACTCCTGTTAAAGTAATAGCAAATCAGATTTCTAAAATACACAGTGAATTCCTCCCAAATTAGCACCTGTTAAAGGAAATTCATTTAAAAAAGGAAACTTCAGTTTGACAAGATGTGAAAGGTAACAGAATGTTGATCTGTCTATTCTACCAGAATATTAGTTTGTTATATCCATTACATCTATACTCATCACGCTAAAAATAAATAGTAAATAGTAAAAATAAAACACTTTTTTTTGCAGTGAAGTTATGCTTTGAAATGGACTCCACTGTAACATACAATGATAAATATCCAACATCAGTAGAATGAGATCTCCCCATGCTATTAGTACAAGAATGCTATTCCACCCATTTTTTGCTTACTTCCCAGAAATGAAGGCCCAGCAAAGGGAATTGTAGTGGACATATGTCTGTTTGTAACTAAGGCACTGCGCACATTCCATCACATCTGTGCCTTTTGCACTATAAACCAGTATCAATGGGTATCACATTTACAAGGCACAGCTTTGCTGCTGCACAGTAATAACATCAACAAATTTGGTTTTAAGCTTATTTTAATTTTAGTACTCTGTCATTCTGGGTTTACAGCAATAGAACAAATGAAACTGTGTACATTGGAGCCAGACCTAGCTACTCATGACATTCATAATGCACTGCTTTCTCTGAGAGTCAAATGTTTCACTGGAAATAAAACCTCGTTGGGTTTTTATTTTATGAAGCAAGAGTGTCTAGTGATCAGTTGCTTTAACCACAGATGATTGATGCACTGGATGTTAGAGATATTGCAGTGTAAATGTAAACCCAGGGTCTGGTTACTTCTTGACTAGAAGGCACTGAATTCAAATCCGTTTAAAAGGGCCAGATTCTCAGTTAGTGTAGACAAGTATAGATCCATTAAAGTCAAAGGAGCAACACCAGCTATGAATCTGACCCAGAGAATTCACCATATTCACAATACGCAGGATTTCAGATCTTTGGGATTTGAAAATGATTAATCACCGGTGTGACCACAGCAGTAATAAATCGAGCCTAAATACAGGCCTTTGCCTGCTGAGACAGCAGTGTTATTCGTGGTTAATGATGGGGTTAGCTCTTTAGTTATTAACTTTTGATGCTGCTGTTTTGTGTTACGTGCATGTGTTCGGAGGGTAGGAAAGGATCATTTCTACAAAATGAAAGCCAATTTTTGCACCCACATCTAGGTTTTACTGTGTGTCAAAAGTCAGTCACCAACGCTGGGGTTTCTAAAGCAGGCAAAGGGAGTTAGGGGTTCACTCTCATTGACTTCCACTGTGGGGTTTGGATGACAAACTCCTGAAGGCTCCTTTATAATCCCAGCCCCAAATGTAGATGCTATATAGTAACTATGCCAAAATCTGGGCATGCAATCTTGGACAATCTTGTTCATTGAATTGCACCTCAGTGTTAATCAGCAAACTCGTTTGTCCCTTGCTTTTGCCTGTTGTGGATTCTGAGGCTTCCGAATGGACTGATTTGTCCTAATCTTGGAAACATCTTATAGAGAAATTACATTCAGAACTCTATGTAGCCTTCTGAAATGCAGACTGACAATGTATTGGATGTGAAAAGTGCACTGGCCTGTGGAGTTTGGTACAAATCCAAAGTAACTCTATTGAAATGAATGGGATTACTCCAGATTGGCCCCATTGTAGCCAAGAGCAGAATCAAGCCTATATTTACTCTTACTGAAGTGTAATGATATATTCTTGTGACATCCTCCATATACAGCGTGTGTCCTAAATCTTAATTCTTAATAATACAGAGCCCTTATGCTTCCCGTTTATCAGCGTTCTCCTTAAGAATTTTCTACACAAAAGAAAAATTGAGTGAAGTGCATTGCAAATCACACAATGCAGTGTTTATACCTCCTCTTTCAGAAGTCAATTATTATTTGTATAGTGAAGCCTGTGTTGCAGGCTGTGCAAAGTTATAACAAAGAGAAGAAGTGAATTTCACACTGGTAAAAGCGCACAGAAATGTGCAGTCAGAACAGAGGTGTACTTAGAGTATTTTCCAGTGTCTTCAGTAGATAGTTTCAGTACGTGGAACAGACCAATTGAAAACATTGGGCCTGATTCTGTTCTGACTTACAGTGGTTTTTACACCTAGTGTAATTCAATTAATTTCAATGGAGGTACTCCTGAATTACCCCAGTGTAGGTGAGATCAGAAACAAGACCTGCAGTATAACCTTAGAGCCCAGTTAATAGGGCCTCAAATTTGTCCCCTAATAAAGCACCTGCCATTTTGCACATGGAAAGTTCACTGATGTACACAGATCTGATAGCAGACAAATATCTAGTTACCTAGTCTACATGTACTCGTCCAGAGTTTTGCACTTGTAATAACCTATACATGAAGGGAGCGGGGAACATCAGTTTGAAATTATAGCAGCAATTCTAGAAGTCATGAAAAGGTATCCCTTAGGGATTGGATTTTGAAGATCACAGGATTCTTTAATGTAGAGTGGGCAGAAAAGTTTGCATTTTGGCCCCAATCATAGCTCAAATTTTGATAAATTAACAAAGCACATATCCATTCCCCTTCTGCTTGTACTCCAGAGATGGGGCAACAAGCAAACAGCCTGTGTACTCTGGGTATGGATTGCCGGAGAACAGGGATATTCCAGGCCAGGTGTGGGGAAGGGATCCTGCCACCCACACTTGCAAGATAAACTGATGGAGGGCAGGATTCGCTCTGATCATGAGCTTCTTGCGTTTCAGCTTGACCACATTTCTATCCTGTCACTGCATCTGCTGAGCTAATCGCTCTGGGAAAGATTATGCCTGGCCCATGTATGGATGTGCAAGGGAAGGAGAGGGTGTACACAGAGTCAGCCATAACATGGTCCTTTCTAGTATCTCCAAAGTGGAAGGGAAGGAAGGATGTGGGAATGGTTAGGAGGAGCTATGGTCAGGATGGGGTGGGTTTGGCAAAGATAGGATGCAGTCCCCTTTACTGATCCCTGGAGGCAGGGCCCCACAGTATACCTCTAAACTGCATCCAATGCTGGGCTGTCTCTCTAAAGCACAATGCAGCCCTTAATATTGTACTGGATTGAGGAAACTCACATATCAGTGGTGCAGATTTCTACAGACTAGTGGGCCCAGCCTTGCTATTCCCTGCTTGTTCTGTTCTACCCGATGGCCAGAATGCATGACTCTTTCCAAGAGAGGTGAATTAGCCAGCCAAGAGAGACAGAGCACACACAAAAATTAGATGTTTCTTCTAAATACAATTTATGCTCATTCACACAGGAGAAGCTTAGAATTTGCAGCTTTAAATTACACATTTTACCTAGCTAACTTGGCCTTCAAACTATTCAAAAGCATGAGGGCTAACTCATTAGCTGTTATCTGGATAAATGTTGTTCATTTCCTTAGTAACATCATCATGGTACTGTAAGCAGAAAAGGACTAGCTCAGTCTACAGGAGCACAGAACACACTTGGTCATTTCTAAAGCTGACTGAATATTTTTTTCCAGCAGACATCATTTTGCAGTCTATCCAATTTGTTTCTAAAAAGAAAGTGTCAAGTGTGACAGGCCTAAAATGTAACTGTACAAATGTCAAGATCAAACTTCAAGCATATTTCATTAATCTATACAGGTGTAAAACTGGCTCCAGCTAGTTCAGGGCTAGATGATCTACAGTGCTCTCTCTTTTGTATTTTTAGTCTAATTAAAAATGTGGAAGGATGGTGTGGTGGTGAAGTAGGTGGCCTGAGAGTATGGAGACCTGTGTTCAATTTCTGCCCTGCCACAGGTATGACCTTGGGCAAATCACTCAGTCTCTCTGTGCCTGTGTTCTCTAGCTGTAAAATGGGGATAATAGCACTGCCCTGCCTCACTGGGAAGTTGAGGATAAATACATTGGTAACTGTGAGTTGTTAAGATGCTTTGATGATGGGGGCCAGATAAGATAACTTAGGTTTTGGGGGTTCCCCCCTGATTCCACAGAACTTTCCCCCTCAAACAGGGACTGGATTGTTCCTTAGAGGCACCGCCACACTAGTGCCTCATAGAATCTCAGGGTTGGAAGGGACCTCAGGAGGTCATCTAGTCCAACCCCCTGCTCAAAGTAGGACCAATCCCCAGACAGATTTTCGCCCCAGATCCCTCAAGGATTGAGCTCACAACGCTGGGTTTAGCAGGCCAATGCGCAAACTACTGAGCTATCCCTCCCTCCTAGAACTCCTTTCCACTCAGACAGAGCCTGGCCTGCACCAACTCTTAAGAGGTTGCAGCAAGGGCTTCTCTTCCCAGGCTAGCTCTGGTGGCCGTGGTCCCACCTCCCTTCCTGCCCATGCCTTAGGCTAGAGCAAGGACTCGATACCTGCATGGAGAGGCTTGTTTTACCCTCCTGATTGTGTATTCTGACAGCACAGGGCACAGCATAACATGAGTACAAGGTAATGCCCTGTCCTATGTGACTCTACAATAACAAGTCCAGGGTGGTGGTTTCTTTGGATGGCAGGCGCAGGCATACATGGTGTTGCCTCTCTCCCCTGGGTCTGTCTGCACAGCAGTTTGTTAGCAGGGGATTGAGCTATACAAGAAGCCTGTCTGTAATGCCAGGAGAGCAGAATTCTTGTGTATTTCTAGAGCTTATCCTCTCACCCTGAGAGAGTGGACATGCAGTGACAGCGTGACCTGCAAGTATACCCCCAGATATCAGAAAATAAAAAATGGACCGCTCTAATGGTAGCCCTGCCAGTGCCCTCTTAAAAGGCACCTATGAGAAGGTGACTCCTAGCAGTGAAATGAAGATGAGAGAATTTAATATCATCTCCATTCTCCTTAAATTCTCTACAATTCTTCCATAATATAGCAGGTGGTGTACTTGTTCTGTGGATAAAGAGGGGATTTTGTTCTCCAAGTGTGTCGGGCCAGCACCTTTCACCAGCACTGGGGTGAGTGCTGGGTGGGGGAGGAACAGATTTAGAGAGATATTTAGATGCCTAAAGATGCTGATAGGTGCCTAGGTTTCTATGCTGCTTTGGTGCTTCTGGAAATCCATTAGGCAGCTATCAGCATCTTTAGGTGCCTAAATACCTTTCTAAATCTGGCCCTAAATTCATACACACACAGAGCTTAAGACAATCTGTAATATGAATGTAGTTTTCACTCATGGATAGTGTTGCTGAGTTTCCTAACATGTAGATTCACTGAAATTGCTACCTTGACAATAGCAAGCAGGCATGAGCAGTATAAAGTACCACAACAGCAATGGAAAGGAAACGCCGTGCAATCATGGCTTGAAAGAAGCATAAAAGCTTTTTTTTCCGGATCGTATAATCAGGTCTGTGTCAGTTGATCACTGAAGTTGTATCACAGACGGCCTATCTATATTTATTTAATACAAAGCCCAGGACACCATAGAATGTGCAGAACTCGTTAAAAGAAACATTTGGAAAAATGAGTATGGTACTCTACAGCCTTTGAAATTGCTTTTCATAAGTTATCTCCTAATAATCAAATCCAAACGGCGGATGGTGGCAGGGCCGGGGGAGGGGGAATGAAAAGAGCCAAGCCGGATGTGACAGGTACTTAGCTTAAGAAGAAAATAGGCACTTCTATGTTATTGTTTTCTACCAAAATAATAATAAAAAACCCTAGGAAGTGATCTTCTCTGTTCTACCTGCAAGTGTGAAATCAATAGCTACCATTTCCAGACACTTCCACCCCTCCAAAAACTAGCCCAAACCCAGCCACCTCCCCTCTGTCATCTATTGATTGCTGCATTTTATTGTATTTGTTTGCTTTGTGAAGTATTTTTACTCTGATTGGTGCCAAGTGATGCCTGAGTGAGAGAGACAGGGCTAGATTCTGGTCCTGGACAAGCGATGTATAGGGACCACAACGGCGTGTGGGGCAATTCACCCTGGTGTAAGAACAGCATAGAGCTAACTTCCTGGTCCTATTCTGCCTCCTTGCAGGCCCCAGTGGAGGGGCATCCTGGGGGTAGTTCCAGTCATCTGACCTCAAGCACAATCCTGAGCAAATGCATAAGCTACAGCAACCTAGATATAGTCCTGGAAGGCAACGTGACTCAGAAGTACTCCTCAGAGACACGAGTTCTTCTCCTCTTGCTCCCAGAGGGTAGCTATTCTGGACAGTGAATAGGGGAAGAATTCCCCATTCCCCACCCACCTGTTCCAGAGGGGGAGTAAGCAAACAAGTTGTGGGGGGAAGTAGTTGCTCTCCGTATGACCCTAGATGGTTATTCTAGGCCCAGGTAGCCCAGCTAGGGACATAAGGAGAGTAGCTACTCCCCTCCCATCCCCTTGTGTGGGTTTGTAGTGTGAGTCAGAATGTAGCCCACAGTAAATAGTTCTGTTTAGCGTCTGACCTGAAGACATGCCCATCTTTCAAACACATGTGCACAAGTGATGTTGAGAGTCTGCCTGCTGTAACTGAGATGAGCAGCTTCTCAGCGCAAAAGCAGCCCGTAGCCCACTATTATCTAATATATATAAATGTCTAAACAAAACTTTACGCATGACATATTGGCAAAACACTGCTGAAATAAATTTTTATGTGGGTATAAAAATATGCTCAGTGGGTGTAAATTTTATATGGCTATGTACAGATTTCAAAATCTAAACTTGACAAATTGATGTGCTGGCAGGGCAGAGCTGTATTCACTCTCTCTCTTTAAAGTGATAGAAAAACTTCAAGTGCTGTAGACTCAGATAAAAATAAATGTGATCACATAATGCATTTGATTTAATTTATGAAGCACTCCCTGTCCTCCTCCCGCAGCAGAGTACTCCAGGCATGTTCAAACGTTCTAATGCTATAGTGCATGGGCTGATCACATGGGAGTGTTAAAGCATCCATTACCATTAAGTGCTGTCCTCCGCTGTGAATGTAGGTGGCACTTTTGTATCACTGTTTACCAGCGCTTGATGTTATTCCCTGTTCATTTCATTCTCTCCTCTCTCAGCTTTGATGTTGTCCTACTGGGGTTCCTTTGTCTTTTCCTGCCCCTTTCATGCTCCCTTTCATTTTCCTCTTCTTTACATTGTAGGCACCTATAGAGAGAGCATTCCAGCCTCTTTCTCATGATCTTCACACCCCCTGTTTCATTCCATGTTGCCTTTTTTTCACTAAGGCCCTGATCCTACAAAGAAACTCACGTAGGGGAACTTCATTGACTTCAATAGTGGTCTGTGCAGGCTCAGGGGTCCACCCACACATTGTCACTTGTAGGACTGGTGCTTAACGTATTGTCTAAAGATATGTCTGCACTGCAAAGAAAGATACGCTAGCTAACCTGGGTTAAAATAGCAGTGAAGACATGCAACTCAGGTTAGCAACTCAAGTTGAGACCTATAGGGGAGCCTGGGGTTAAACATGAACTGCTAACACATGTTAAAAACGGAGTTGCTGTATCTTCACTGTTAACCCGAGTTAATAATACACCCTTTTCTATAATGTAGACATACCCTACGTTTCTGAATTTGATTATCATGGACAAGATGTATTTTATTTATTTTCATTTATACACTCATACCATAGTATCCTTTGCTTTAAGTGCTCCAGGGCACATTTTAAAAATCAAATTATCAAAACCGACTGCTCCAGTAATCCCTCTTCATTGAATAATTAACACACTGCTCCTAATAGCTCTACTCTGAGCCAAGGAACATGGAATCTTTAATTTCAGTCTGTGCAAATATACCTGCTTCACCTTTAGCTCAGTCTGGAGAGCAGTAGTAGAAAAGGCCTGATCTCTGTGAGAGAGTCTTTCTGGCCTATCCATGAGAGTAGACCCAGGAAGCCAGGTAAGTCATGGGTTGGGTTTTTTTTTTTTTTTTTTTTTTGGCTGCCTTGATCAAACTGCCTCTACCTTGGACCATCCAATTCCAAGGAAGACAAATTTAAACCCAAGGAGTTGCAATCTGCAGATACAGAAATGGCAAAGGAGGAAATCTGCAGATACTGGAAGGTGAGATGAGTGACCACAACTGAAATGGCAAAGTTTGGGAGTGTTCAGATCTGAGATTTGATTTCCCCACCATAAAGACAAGGTCCATGTGCTAACTGTGGATCCAGATCTAGATTAAGATTTCAATCCCCCCACAAATTCAAAATTGTTCAGATCAAGGATTTTGTTTTGGGCCTATCTCTCATGTCAACTAGTAGGTGACATCGGTGTCCACCCCTCAGAGCTATGACACTTATTCCCCCCCCCCCCCATGGCCTTCAGCTCTCTAGGAGGAATGTGAAATAGATGGAAGGTAGTTTGAATGTGGATCCAAACCTTGCAGCTTGGGCCTATCTGCAATTGAAATGTAAAGAAGGGAACTTACGGTGCAGACCATTTGACACGGTTGCTCAGCTCCACTCTGGTTTTGGTAGGATGAACTCTTGGGGAGGAGACAAGTGGGAAAGGAAATGGAAAATGGCAAGAGAAGACTGCAGTAGTGAAAGAGTTCACCTTGTCATCCAGGCTGTTGGTTTAGCATTGCACAACTTCTAATATTTCATAGCAACTACAGTTTCTTTTTTTTTTTTTTAACCCCTCTTGATCCCCTGGCTTCTTATTAACACACTGCTTGTTCTCTGCATCTGACTGCACCCTAAATGTTAGTGATCAGATTGTCTGTAATAGCATATCTGCTCCAGGAAATAATGGTGGTTCTGTGGATGGGGCAGACCAATAAGTGAACAAACTTCTAATTGCTGGCTGAACATCTGCAGTCTGCCAGTGCTTGCTGCTGACCTGGTAAAAATGGAAGAATGGCAGTTTGTGTCCTGAATTGCAGGTTGGGCTTTGGAAACAGCAATTGTATTTGCAGAAAGTGCCCAGCGATTACAATATTCTCGTCTGAAAGACTGTTTCACTGCTGAAAGGACTGGAAGTGAAGAATCAAGAACAGTGTAATCACATATCTTATGCCCTCCAGCTAGCATATATCTTACGACAGATGTTTGATGGAAAACATTTACTATAGAGAAGCTGTCATAAACAAACTTATTACTAATTCAAAAGGTGATGATAAGAATTAAGAAGGAAGGTAAAAAGTGAGGATCAGTAAAAGTTAATTTGGAAAACATATCTTTGCAAGAATGAAATAATTACAGTATCTAGAGAAAGCAGAACTGTCTTGGAACAAGATAATATTCTTTCCTGGCAGACACATGAACATATACTTAACCTTTCTATTTATAAACAAATACAGAATCTTGCTGTTGGCCTAAAGTGATGCTGAATTATTTAATCCTTTTTGCTAATTTCCTTCTAAAATATCTGTAAGGAAGTAGATGGCTAGAGTTTAATTTTGCACAGAATCTGATATTGACCTGTGTGGCCATTCAGAAGTAGAATGTCACCTTCTTATTCAACTCTGTTTTGCTCTTGGGACCTATTCCAAAAACCTGTAATGTCTTTTCATTGATTGAAATGGACTTTGGATCAGGCCCTACATGTTTCTCATCAAGAAGTATCTTCAGACTTTGCTGACAAATAACTTTTCATGAGGGTCATCTTAGCATTGCAAACTCAATATAGCTATGGGAGTGTGAGGTGGATTCTGTTCTACTTCATGCACAAAACAAAATGCCAGTTAAGTAAGCACTAATTCTTTATTACTGATCATTACTTCATTGCTAGCAGAGGCGCCAACTTTTTTCTGCGCTGGTGGGTGCTCGCGCCCCCTGACCCGCCCTCTGCCCCAAAGTCCCCGCCCTAACTTCGCCCCTCCCTGCCCCTATTGGACTGCTCCCAAAATTTCCACCCCGGCCCCGCCTCCTCCCCTGAGCGCACCGCGTTCTCCCTCCTCCCCCCTCCCTCCCAGGCTTGCCATGAGAAACAGCTGTTTCACAGTGCAAGCGCAGGGAGGGAGGGAGGAGAAACAGGACGCGGTGGCGGGCTTAGGGGAGGAGGCGGAGTGGAGGCAGAGGTGAGCTGGGGCGGGGGGCCGGGGAGCTGCCAGTGGGTGCAGAGCACCCACTAATTTTTCCCCGTGGGTGCTCCAGCCCCGGAGCACCCACAGAGTCGGCACCTGTGATTGCTAGTGATTGCTATAAATGACAGGAAGGCCACAATTTAATTTTCAGATTCCGGGTTGCATTTGCAGTTCTGCCAGTTAAAACAACACCCTCACCCCAGGTTTTGATTAGCAAAATAAACTCACTTACTATGGAACAGTCACAGATGGGCTTTTTCAATTAATAGCTGATGAAATGCACCAGGTTTTTAAGGACTGGATGGCATGTTAATTAGGAGGGAAAATCCAGATTTGATATGGGAATGTAATCTTTTGACAGAATGGTGGGCCTGAAATGAAATATCGAGGGTCTAATTTCTTAGTGGACCTGAAAATGGCTTCTAAAATTATATGTGGAATTTGGCACCTGTAATTTTGTGAGTATATATCAATTGTGTGTGCAGAGTAGTGTACTGATTTCTAAACGATAGATTGGAGTGTGCAGGTAGTTATATTTATAAATCTATTATTTGTATTTACAAGCCAAGTGTATATGCAATACTGTAGGCTGTCCTGGTTTTGTTTTAAAATTTGGCGCTCAATGTCATGGACAATGCCTTTGGAAGCCTTTGGATTCTTTTTATGAAAGAAGAATAACCGAGCCTGTTATATGCTAATTCGACAATATAGGTGACAGATTACAGCTTGTTTCCTAATTTGGTCAAGTTCCTTTTCTTCCTTAGGAAAAGAACATGAAATTAGGAACAGGTCCAGCAAGGTCAGTAAGTCACTGATGATAGGTTGGAACAAGTGGGTTGATTAGATGCCAAATGTAGAGCTTCAGCGGAAGTGAAAAAAAGGGCCAACAGGAACGTTTCTGCTCTAGTTTTGTCTATGTAAGGAAAGAGGGAATGTGACCTGTAGAATATCTCTGGTTATAGGCATCTGCTGAGAGGCAGATGGAGTTTTTGAATGCTGGGGATGTTTAATAAGAAGCCTAATCAGAAGACACTTGAATTGGGAAGAAGAGCCCATTATAACACAGAAGAGCTGGACAGCTGGGAGCTAGACATTTGGGAAGTAGATGGCATGTCTGGTGTGTTCTTTAGACAAAATGTGACCTATTATAGGCAGGTAAAAAGAAGGCAAAGGCAGATTGCAACAATGGAGGAAATGAATGTTACTTTCAAAACTATACAATAGGTTATTTTTGGTATCAGGCTGCAAAAAGTTAGAGCCCTGAAAGATGAAGTCTTGAGCTTGAGGGAGGAAAATGGATCGTAATATTACTTAGGAGAGGGTCTCATGTTTAAGAAGTGGGGCCTAAGAGTTGCTAGTGGGAGGGAAATGAATTATTTCTGCCCTCTCTTGATCTGCTGCTGGAGAAGGCTGTAGAGATGCCAGTAGGCAGGGATGCATATTATCTGCTCCTCTCCCACCAAAAAAGTGGGATTTCAAGTGGCTGCTTACTTGGGCTAAAGATGCATTTTGGTTTGTGCTTTGGGTTCCAAACAACCCAACCAATGCAAATGAAACCATTCCATCAAAACCATTGTGTTTCACCTGATTTTGCATAGAAACCCATGAGATTTGAATGATTTCATCCCAAAGCCATAAATCTGCTCCAGTTCACTCAGAACCTAGTGCAAGGTTGTTTGAAAGGTTTGCAGACTCTAGAAAACTTCACTGAACCTGGGCTGGGTTTGTTCCTTGCAAGTAACAATACATGAGAGCAGGTAAGTTTTCTAGGATTTCAAAATTTGTAATGAAAATTCTGCATTGCTCCAGTTCTATTAAAACTTGGGGCCACTAACAAGCCAGGCACGTCACAGGACACTTCGTGGGTCAAAATATTTTCACAGTATGTAAGGCAGGAGAGTTGCACAAATATCATTCTTTGACAACGTCTCTGGCTTCAGAAAGAAGAACAAAAACGAAGCAAAAAAGCCGAGCGTGGTGCTATTCTCATAATGGTGGTTGTCAGTGGAGTGTGAAATGGCACACACGATGTTCCCATTCTCAGAGGAAGGCAAGGATAATAACTGATGCAATCTATTAAAGGTAGAGAGCTAGAAAGTGTATTCAACAACCTGTATTGGTTTTTAAAGCCTTGCTCAGGGCAGATGGAATATTACAAGCATAGAGGACAGGACTGTAAACTGGAGGAGAGGGGGATAGAGTCCAACCTGAGTTAGAACTGGTTCTGCCCTATTTATTCAATGCAAAATATGATTATATACCACTAATATTTATTTCTTTAAAATGCCCTTGTTATGAAACATTCAGTTATTCCAGGAGCAGTCACAACACCCACCTGATGGACTGTTCAAGACAGGAAGAGCAGAGCTGGGCTAGAAACCCCTCTTTTTAGGTAAGTTTTGTATTTTATATGGGTATTTTTACACCAAACACCAGCAAAAACTTATGAAAAACATCTAGTGGCTTCCCTGCTGTTCCCTGTGTCTCTGTTTGAGGCTCTGATGTTTCCATCTTGGTATATCTCATCAAGCTATCTTTCCTATTAGAATTTTCAATAAAGAGGTGGCCCCCAGTTCATATCAATGGAGACTGTGGAACATTTCTAGATATTTGAACATGGTGCTTTGTAATTGGCTCGTTATTCTGGTAAAATGAAACTTTTTCTAGGCCTCTAAGGCAGCAATAAAAATAACATGCAATTTTCCTTTAATAAATCACAGACTATTAAGCTATTGAACCCAATTACAATCCTATCCATGTTTAACCCAGTTCCATTTAACCAACTCTGCTTATGTCCCCCAGGACGTAAAAGCTAACAGATCAGAGCTAACAAGCCAGCAGCAAACTCAGAGTTGCATTCTGGAGTTTGGGAACGGCAGCGTAACCCTATCAAAACTGGCTGGGCCACATCCATCCTCCCTCTACATAAGGAGTGGAGGTAGCATCTCCTCTTCTATCTGTAAAACAGATGCTGGCTGCATCACCCCTTGATTGCATGCCACAGGCACTGTAAAGTGGTCTGCATAATTTCTCCATGGTTTCAGGCTGGGGCATTGCAAAGCCAACCATTTCCCCCCATTGATCCTAACCAGGATTACGTAAAGGTTATTGATGTTGTGGGAAATTTTGGGTCAGTACACAGAGTTGTACCCTATAGTAAATTACTGACTCCATTCTAAGCAAAATACAGAGAAAAGAAAATGTTGAAAAATGTTAATGTGTTTTTTGCTTAGAACAAAGAGAAGAGAGTAAAATTCTAATTACTGCTTGCATATACTATCTCCGTCTATGCATCTGCACTATACATTTATATACAGAATCCCTTAATCTGATATAGCAAATATATGTAATCACAAAATTGTAATTCTGGATGCCCAGTTTGAGAGACCTTAAAGGCAGTGCCAAGCTCCCACCTTCAGAACACAGGCAAAAATGCAAGGCACCCAAAATTTTGAAAATGGTGGTCAAATTCAGCCCTCAAATATACATATATGTGCCTGCTCCAACCAGTGAAGTCATGGGAGTTGTATGTGTGCTTCCAAGGGCTGTTTTTGACCCTTATGGGTGAAAATAGATAGCCATACGTTTTAGATTGTTATCTTTTAATTAAGCTGCGAAGTTTGACATTTTGTTGGTATCTGGCATGCTACACCGCCAGAAAACAGTTCCTCATCCATGGAGCTGTAGATATACCTGGTTTTTTCATGGCTAATTTCTTTCAGACTTTATATCTCTTTTTAAAACTATTGGATGGATTCTGATCTCAGTCATAATGGTCTCAATCCAGAATAAAACCATGGAAGTAAATGGAATGATCACAGTTTGACTATGGAATAAATGATTGCAAAATATGACTCATTATTTTAGGCTTTTTTTTTTCTTTAAATGCCAAATAGGGTTGTTTCAAGATCTGAATTGCAACATTGCTGCATTCTACCTTCCAGAGGGAATCTTGCATTACCTTTTTAAGGATTACACATGGGATGTTCTTTGGCATAATAACAGCACAGACCTTGCCTTTACACTCACAATCAGTGTTGAATATAATATGAGATGAAGAGTCCTGCACTAGAATAATATTGCTGTCTGATGTAATAAGCTAATTGCCATCTTTCTTCATAAATATTGTGCTTTATTGCTTTTTGTTAGTGTGGTAATGTGGGATTCATAATTTATTTCAATTATATCAGCCATTGTAGATGCTAGTAAAATGTGATACTAACAATGCTGCCTTCACTCTACCGCCCTAGATTTTCTGGGAATTAGACAGTGCTGCATTCTTTGGGTCAACAACTCTCTTTCTCCATCTTTCAAAAGCACCTGGAATACCACAATCTAAATAATAAATGACAATTAGTTGAGTTGGCTTAGGGTGCACCAGGAGTCTGAGCCAGAAGGAAGGAGGAAGACAGAAACTGGGAAGGGAAGAACGGGGGAGGAAAAGGAAAAAAAGGGGATGAAAGAAATGGGGGATAGGGATATAACCAAGAGGAAGGGACCAGGAACAGCAAGAGGTGTGTAGGTGGAGTAGTTTAACCATTCAAGAGAATAGAATAAAGTGGACAGACTGTTTAGGGACAAAAGGACAGACAGACAATGCTGAAAGGAGAGGGTTAAAGGGAAAGAGGAGGAGTAACCAGTATATTTATGTATGCAATGAAAATGTCATTGCAAATTCATCTTAACTTTATGGATTCTATGAACTCTTACAATCCAAGCTTTTCTATGAGTTTCACTCTCTGAATTTGGCATGGATTTCACCAGCTGCTAGTAGCCAGGCCATTATCTCCCCTTCACCCAAGACCTCAGATTTTTTGAAGCATGATATGTATTGCTGGTATCTCCTAGACCTATTTTGTCGTCTTCCTGTTTCTCTATCAGAATTCCTTTCGGGCTGAGTGCAAAACTCAGCCATTTCCTTTCTCCTGGATTTGCACCATGTGATGTATGTAACCAGCTACCAAACATGAATAATGAATGACCAATAGTGAATTGAGGAAGAGGCTAGATTGTGAAGAAGCCATAGTTTGCAAACGATCCATCCAAACTATTTGGTGAATACTTATGAACACAAAGTATGTTGCAAGAAAAACAGGGTATTTCATCGGCAAAAAGGGAGTCAATATTTGGAATGAGTGTTACATGTAACCAATAGATCAACAACTGCTACCCAAAACCAATAGTCACACTCTCCTCTCCTCTCTCCTCTTTGTTCATAAAGGTTTGTTTACGGTCAGTATGCGGCAAGCCGGAGTGTAAATCTACTGGGTTCTAAAAGTTCTATGGTGCACTTTGACAGAGTACTGTTTTGTCAAAGGGTACTGCAGAACTTTTAGCACAAGGTAGCAGGGTCCACACGACAAATTAGTGCAATCACATAACATCCCAATGGCAACTACAGTGGATGCTTTATAGAAAAATAACATTAGGAAGATATTTAATGTATTTCTTTCTATGTTTTAATGCAATTTAGCAGCAGCAAGAGCCGGCAACCATAGGAGCAGCCAGTTCTCTGAAGACCACAAGCTGCTGGTCCTCAGACAACCAGTGGAGCACAGTTTTGAGACCTTCTGTACTGAAGTAAACCCTAGCAACTGTCTTTGGAAAACTGTAATCAGATATACTGCTAATGTCATTCTTGGGTGTCAGGTTTTATGTATTACACAGCTCGTAAGCAATCTAATATAATGTGCACTATTCATTTAGTTGTGTATAAAAAGATTTGCCTTTATTCGTGCTGGAAGGAAGCACTCTCTTTGGAGTTCAACCAGGTCAGGAGAGAATATTGTAAATTGAACTTTTCAACCTGGTGTTCCCTCACGATAATGGCAGCCAGCAGCCTGTCAAGAACACAAGTTCAGCAATACAGAGTAATAATGAAAAATGTAGTTTTGCAACTTTTCTGTCAATAAAAAAGCTCATCTCTTTGTGCCAGCAAGACACTGCATGCAGCACACATTTCAAATTCAGTTAATCTCAAAATAATTCAAAAATCAAAGAGCTTATTCAACCATCAAGATATATGAGATTGACTCACTGTGTATTCATGGAGGGGAGAGGGAGAGAGAAGAAAGAATCCAATATCAGAATCAGTAAAAGCAGCACTAGTTTTTGTTCAGTTTAAATTGTTTTTAGACTACATGAGCACACTATGAATACTAAGAGAGCTATGAAAAGAATATTTTATGAGCACATTGTTTGAATTACTCAACTAGGGAGAAAATTCATGCATGTCAGAAGATACAATTAGTCTCTCTCTCTCTCACACACACACATACATACATCCATTTTAAGATACTATGCATTTTGAATGTTGTTCAAAGGGAGCATATACAGCTGGTGCCATTCAACATTAGGACCTTGAATACCCTGCAGGTTGATCTTGCATTGAAGTGAATGGAGTTGTGAGCATGCACTACTGATGGGATGATTGGGTCCACCCACACTAGTAACATTTGCCAAGGTATTTGCAGTATGTCCTATTCCAAATACTGTCTGGAGAATAATATGAATTTCATTGTCACAGAGAATTCCTCTGCACAGTAAATATCCATTTTATTGGCACTTCTCATAGACAGAAGTTGAATAAGATGGGTGAGTATATCTGAATAACAGATATCCTCTGATTAACTAAATAAAATGCACTTGTGCCTAAAACACATGTTAGGTCAAGTTACAGGCCCAATCTTCAGATGGTGCAAATCTGCATAGGTCCATTGACATCCAATCAGGGCCGCCCAGAGGATTCAGGGGGCCTGGGGCAAAGCAATTTTGGGGGCCCCTTCCATAAAAAAAAGTTGAAATACTATAGAATACTATATTCTCATGGGGGCCCCTGCGGGCCCGGGGCCTGGGGAAAGTTGCCCCACTTGCCCCTCTCCCCTAGACGGCCCTGCATCCAATCAGTATAGCTCCATTGAAATCAATTACATCATCTGTGGATCATCTGGCCTATATGTATATGGTTGAGTCCTGATGCGGGGGGAGAAAGGGAATACTGCCCAGCAATGGTAACTTGTTGCTCCCCACAGCTCAGGGTGTGGAAGCTAGGGCACCCACACTGTACATTGAACATAGGCTGGTTTGCTGTGAAATACATACATGGATGGATTCTCTGATCATTCTATCCCTACCTTGCTCTTAAGCAAGAAATAGATTATGCCCCAAGACGTTGCTCTCAACATTTTGCTTCCAGGCTCATGCCATTCCCATTTTGACTTTTGTATGCCTCTTAGAAGCTTTCCAGACAGAAAATGCTGCATTGCTTGAGACATTTTCCCTACCAAGTGTGAAGGACTTTTATTCTTGGAAGTTCCAGACAGCTGAATAAACTAATTTCTTTCACCTGTTAATTATCTATGTTCTGTTTGTCTTTGCACAGCAGAGTCTACTCTAATATAAGCCAATTACAGATTCTCTCTTTTAATTGTCAGTCAAACAGAAGACATGGCAGAAGTCCTGATATACATGGCTTTGTTCAATGTGGGAATTTCAAGTATTTTGGCAACGACGTTAATGCTAGTGATGTGACGGGGAATGACTTGAATTTTAAAGAGAGATTTTCCATGAGATGTGTGCTGAAAAGTTTGGGGTCACATGAGCGGGAATCCTGCAAGTGGCCTGCTTGAAAACTACATAATGAGAAAAAACAGAGGGGGTTCTATCTAACCAGAGATGGACATTTATTCTGCCCCATCCCAATAATATCTCATTAGTGACTCATTACCGCATGGCAGGGCTGGATTAAGCCATAGGCTCTCTATCTAGGGCCCCGTCCCTGGAGTCATGTAATCAGTATGGTGTATTGAAGAACAGCTTGAAAACGTGACTGCAGTGTCATGGATGCAGTGCCATAGGACACTGAGATTCCCAGGCTGGATCAGACCCAACGTCCATATAGTCTCAGACATAGTGTCATAAACTTCAGAGGAAGTGGGCAGATGCAGGATAATCATCACCCCAAATAGATCTTCACTCCTGATCTCTAGTAGCCAGGTATCTGCTGCATCTACAGCCAGCCAGCCTGAAGAAATAGCTCTGATTGGTGTACACTGCCCCATGCATCTCAGTGGGGTGTTAACATTACTCTGGGAGGCCCCACCAGCATCATCCCCCTTAGATGGGAGGGCTGTGTGGGGACAGAACCACAGCACCAAGCCAGGCCATAAGGGCCCTATGTTGCATGTGCCTAGTGCCTCAGATTACTTCCATCTAGCCCCGCTGCATAGACTGACCCTGGTTTCTACTGCCCCAGATGACTGGTTTGGCACCATTTGGTCAGATGTAATAGAGGTTCCGGTGCAATGCTCAGACTTTCTTTTACCTTTACAAAAAAATCTAAAATTTCAGCTGACTTGGGATGTCTCCCTAGCTAACTGTGCTGTTGACTCCATAACTCCCTGTCACTCGGCCGAGCCATGAAAAGCTCGGGCACGCCCACAGACGTGACTAAAAGCTAAAAGGAGATTACGAGGGAGTATTTTCCGCTGCACTTTTTCTTTAATTGTTTGCTTTAACTGATGCGAGAACTGGTATATATTCTTTACATTAACATCGGTTATTTATCTCCCTTCGGCATCATGCCAGCCTTCCACCCTGCTTGCACGTAATTGATGTGGCGAAGTGATTAGAGATGGCATGCTACATAACAGCAGTCATTATCATAACTACAAGGGCATGAACAAACAATGTACAAGCTATCTTTAATTGATAATATTTTAACGACAAAGGCAATGGTCATTTACAACATTCCTTTGTTTTCCTTTTCTACCAGGGGCCAGGTGGTAGGGCTGTTGACTGCGTTAGCCTCTTCCCTGTGGAGGCTGCGTCTGGCACTACGAAGTTCAACACAAAGAGGCAGGTGGTCTCCACTGGCTGCGTTTTCAGGCTCTGAATAATATCTGTGCGGTGTTGGACTAGGGTTCATTGGCAAAGCAGTGGGTGAGGCTGGCTTAGAGTACTTGCTTACACATTAAACAGAGTTCCAGCAAGTGCTGTCAGGCTCCCGCGTCCCTGAGCATTAATTAAATAAAAACCAGAGAAAAGCTAAAAGCCTTTCTCATTCTATCTGGACATCGATTATGGAAGTTTACAATTGTTATTGTCTACAAATTGAATCAAATTAAAAACTACTCCTAACTGCCTCGTCTCCTTGATAAGTGAAGGCAAGGGGGGCCTGACTCTGCTCTCACTCACACAAGGATCACGTGGGAGTAGCCCCATTGAAATCAGAAGCAGAAGAAGAGGTGAAAGGGAGATGAGAATATGGCCCAAAGAGTCCCGCTGCTCAGGGATGAGCTCTATAAAGCTGCATCCTTCTCTTCTGCTTTAAACTCAAAGTTATAGACATGTTCTGTTTGATTCTGTCAACTACAATTGCTTGCTATCAAGCCTTTTAGCTGTCTGGTTGGAACCATTTATTTTTAATGTAAAAGACATATAGGCAATTTTTAGAGCAAGTAGTAATGGAAATGTACTATAAATGTCAGAGGTTTTGAGCAGGCAGTACGTTATAAAACTTTATATACCCCTTGTACATACGCACAGCTCTGCTCCGTTGTAATGAAAAGGCCTAGTTAACCTTAATTCTTCCATCTTTATTCTTACTAATGATTAAGTTTTTTTAACATCTCAGCATACTGTGTGTTCACCAGCTTCTCCAATCAGACACAGATGGAGTAATATGCAGTAGAAGGGAACACCTATCATTTTTATATAGCTTTCTTTCCAACTACTTTGCAAAGGTTTAAGCTAAAAATGAAAAGAGACTTTACAGTATTGATAGTTGAACCACAAAGAGTTTCGTGGTTCAGGTGAAAGTTTTGGAGACTTACCAGATATTTTGGATCTGTGAAATCCCATAAGAACTGTCTCTCTCATGACATTAACCTAGATGGACTAAACCAGTTCTTGTGGTTTGTGATGATTCAAACAAATATTCCTTTGGTTTGGGTTTGCACCCTTGGATTATTGCTTTGAATTTCTGAATCACTGTATGAGATGTGGTTAAACTCTGACCGTGATTTGGCCAAACCCTCGGCTGGTGTAAGGAGTGATGCTGATTTACACGAGCTGGAAATCTGGCCCATGACATTTTTCCTGGTTTCGGGCCTAAACAACACAAAATAGTGTGTGTGCACCTAGGGTTACCATATTTCAGCAAGCAAAAAAGAGGACGGGAGGAGCCCCGCCCTAGCCCCGCCCCTGCCCCTCCCACTTCCCTCCCCCCCAGAACCCCCAACCCTCCCCCCGTTCCTTGTCCCCTGACTGCCCCCTCCTGGGACCCCTGCCCCTAACTGCCCCCCAGGACTCCACTCCCTATCTAAGCCTCCCTGCCTCTTGTCCCCTGACTGCCCCAACCCTTATCCACACCCCCACCCCCAGACAGACCCCTGGGACTCCCACGCCCCATCCAACCACTCCCCACCCCCTGACAGCCCCCCCAGAACTCCCAACCCATCTAAACCCCTCTGCTCTCTGTCCCCTGACTGCTCCGATCCCTCTCCGCACTCCTGCCCCCTGACAGCCCCCCCCCCCAGAACTCCCAACCCATCTAAACCCCTCTGCTCCCTGTCCCCTGACTGCTCCGATCCCTCTCCGCACTCCTGCCCCCTGACAGCCCCCAACAGAACTCCCAACCCATCTAAACCCCTCTGCTCCCTGTCCCCTGACTGCTCCGATCCCTCTCCCCACTCCTGCCCCCTGACAGCTCCCCCCCAGAACTCCCAGCCCCCCACCCCCCCGCTCCTTGTCCCCTGACTGCCCCCTCCTGGGACCCCTGCTCCTAACTGCCCTCCAGAACCCCACCCCCTACCTAAGACTCCCTGTTCCTTGTCCCCTAACTGCCCCCTCCTAAGACCCCCCCCAACTGCCCCCCAGGACCCTACCCCCTACCTGTACCCTGACTGCCCAAAACTTTCTCCACTCCCCCCCAAAAGCCCCCCCCCGTTTCTTGACTGCCCCCTCCAGAACCTCCCTGCCCCTTCTCCTGGCCCCCTTACCCTGCTGCTCAGAACAGGGTGTTGGGCTCTGTGCGAGCCGAGCCGGACACGTGGCTGCGCTCCCCAGCGCAACAAAACCCGGTTCCTGGCCCTGCACAGTGCTGCCGGAGCCGGGCTGCAGGAGAGAGCTGCCGGTTCAGAATGCAGGGCGGATCCGGCTCCTCTACAGCTGCTCCGGAGTCCAACCCGGGACTTTCCTGCAGCCCTCCCAGCTGCTCACTCTGCTCTGCCGGGGGAGGGGGGAAATCCCGGACATTTTGAGTGATTTACAAATTCCCCCCGGACGCTATTTTTAGCACAAAAAGGAGGACATGTCCGGGTAAATCCGGACGAATGGTAACCCTAGTGCACCTGAAACTAAAACTCATTTCAGACTTGCTTGAACCAGGTTTGCTGAAAGGTTCCGAAATCTGGTAAGAGCTTCAGGTTTGTAACAAAAAACAAAGTTCAGGTTTCACTGTGAGAGTTTTGCGCAAGCCCGACTCTCCACCTCTCCCTGCTCCAGGTGGGATGGCAGTGCCTTTCCTTTGTAATTCCCTGCTTTGTGTAACTTCGCATGTACATGTGATGTTGCCCTCTATTGGCTGGCTCACAGAGAATACAAGCTATCTATTAATTGCTACTTAAAGGCTTTCTCCATTAGCTTAAGTGATAGAAGGCCTCAGTATTTGGAACTGGAAAAACTAGTCCCAGCCACCCAAGAGTGTATGTGATGTATGGTGTAAATAGTCTGCAGTATATTTACACTTCTGGTTCTGTCAAGTGTTGAACTGGTTTTCCCATTCCTAGTAGAGAAAAGAGCCAGGTGAATGGTTCAGCTGGCAATCCAAACCTACTTGACTCAGCCATGCTGAATCAAACAAACTGACCTTTGTGAGTGTGCGCTGGTGCCGAGTGGAAGCAGGGCGTGAAAATGTGCGTGATAAGAACCGGCAGTGGAGCATTGCCAGAGCAAGTGCACTTTCTTTGACGTTTGTCTCTAGCCAATCCTTCCCCAGCTCCTGTCACGTGGCAGAGATCAGCAGGAGCAGTAAAGAGATATTCCCAGAGGCCTTTTCAAAAGCAGCTCTTTTCAGCTTCAAATAAAGCCTTAGACCTGTGAATGTTTTAAAGTGTTTTTTTTTTTAAGTTAACTTTTTTTCTTATTTTCTGACACTTATGTTCAGAGGTTTGGGGTTTGCCTTTGTTTCCTGAATTTTTCCTTCTCAGTTTGTCTCTACTCCCATCCTCATGTGCTAAATAACGTAGAATTTTTCATGGGTCCCAAATGCAGCTGGTTAAACAAGCCAATTTAGCTCTCTTTGTGAGAGCCAATTTAGTCCTTTTTCCTGTTCACACATTATATACAAAAAAAGATTTTGCTTTATTAGTTATTCAGAATTGTCTGAGGAACACTTTAGGGGCCCACGGGTTCATGAGCTGCTTGCCTAGCCTATATCTTTTTTCCCCCCTGATTCATTCATTATACATTATTTGTGCTGTTTACTCACCAAAACTACATGATACTTTTTCTCCTCTCTGGCCCTGATTCCCAATTCAGGAAGGGTGCTTGTGGCATATGCTTGTGGCATGTGGTTAACTTTAAACAAATGTTTAAAGTCCATGGAAGTAAAGTTACAGTTAAACACATGCTTAAGTTCTTTCTTGAATTGTAGCCTACAGTTGTGTAACCAGCCCTGCTTGGGTTAACAGCAGGGTTTGAATCTGGAACCACGGATGGAGCACTGGACTGAGACTCAGGAGGCCCTGGTTCTATTCTTGACTCAAAGCCACTGGCCTGCTGGGTGACCTCGAGCAAGTCATTTCTGCTCCTGGTGCCTCAGTTTCCCCATCTGTAAAATGGGGATAACGATGCTTACCTTCTTTGTAAAACATTTTGAAATCTGTTGATGCAAAACACTATATAAGAACTAGGTCAGTGTTTCTCAAACTGGGGTCACTGCTTGTGTAGGGAAAGCCCCTGGTGGGCCGGGCAGGTTTGTTTACCTGCCCCGTCGGCAGGTCCAGCTGATCGCGGCTCCCATTGGCCATGGTTTGCTGCTCCGGGCCAATGGGGCTGCTGGAAGCAGCGCGGGCCGAGGAACTTACTGGCCGCCGCTTCCAGTAACCCCCATCGGCCTGCAGCGGTGAACCACGGCCAGTGGGAGCCGCGATCGGCCGGGGCAGGTAAACAAACTGGCCCGGCCCGCCAGGGGCTTTCCCTACACAAGCGGTGACTCAGTTTCAGAAACACTGACCTAGGTATTATTGTTAAAAACATGAGCCTTGCATTATATTTTCAAAAGGACCTGAGTGACTTTCAATGGGACTTATGTTCCTAAGTCACTTAGAATAAAAGTTTCAGAAGTGCCTAACGTCATCTAGAGATAAGCAGAATGAGACTCAGAAATCTCTTATGTGGACCACAAGAGGGGATAAGGATTCACATTCTCTGGGTGTGGTGTGGGTTACAGTTGCAAGACTGAATCTTTTAGAATGAGGAGGTGGGAAATCAAAGGGATTTGATCTCAGCTCCCATACACTCCTGCCTTTGCGAGAACACCCTTTATTCTCTGCTAACATTCTTGTGAACAAAAAATTACATGCAAGAATAGAAAGGATAATGAATGGCGAGAGAGATCTCTTTCTTTCTTTGGAAGGTGATCAGATATTCTGATGATGGGGACCATGTAAATATCTAGATGTATAATTTGACTTAAAGGTTGTGAATCCTTTTTGCAATATTTTCCTAGTTATGGTCCCAGCATATATGACCCCATCAGACCATGGTGATTTTCTCAGTAGAGCTGAGTGAATCATTTGTAGGAAATCACTTATTTGACCAGTTCTGCCTCTTTTTTCTGTTCACAAATTATCGTAAGCAAATTACCTCCAAACATATTTGTTTTCAAAAATTATTCATCAAATGGTTTCGGGGACTAATTCTCAGTCTGACAATTGGTCAGGCTCAGTTTGTTCTAGTGCCTGTTATACTAGAAACTGAAATTTCCAATCATTTTGGTTAGTTGTGATTGGACAAATAGGTCACATGGTATTGTTTCTCTCCCTGAATGGCTAGCATTATTCTGCGTCAGATTTCAGGTGTCAGAATTTACATTTATTCTCACCAAAATCCAGGTGCAGTGAAGAGGGGGAAGAAAAAGCTCCCTGTACCATCTGTATCCTTTGAGCAATTGTGCAAGTCTAATCATCCAATTGCCCCGAAGTGATAGACAGAGAAATGGTGGTTTAAGGAATGACTTGAGTGTCCAAGACCTTTTCGGAAACTAATACTGGAAGGTAATATTATATGAAAGGGGCAGGAAATGTTCCACAGGGTGCATGGTAACAAAGGACTTGTGAGCATTGCTTGTTAGAATTTTATTGATTTGTGCTGTGTAGCAGGAGGGACTGAACCAATGTGCATGGAGCATACACAGGTGTCACGTCATACAAACTGCAAAACAATCTGATTTCCTTACTTTAAAATCTGTTACTGTCCACCAGCTTCTAGAAGGCTGCATCTCACTGCTGCTTCACATCAGAATGGTATGATTAGCCAATTCTGAAAATATGTCATTTTAGTCTGAGTAGATCAAACGCTCAGTACATTAGACCAAGCTCTCCAAGGTCACGTTTGACTTACAAGCCGGAATTTTAGTTCATTTTGCACTCTTTGGAGCAAAGCAAGATAGGAGCAGTGTAATTTTCTGAAGCATTTCCAATCTTTTCTCATGGGACTGTCTCTTTTGCTCCACTCCCAAATTCTCCAAATTTTCCTTAGTATCTGGTGTTCAGTGTATGTTGCTGATCCCATTCTGTGTCTGATCTACAAGGAATACCAATCTGCTGCAGCTTCCCATTACAGGGCTTAGTCTTGTAGCTCAAGACATTGCACCCCCAATTTTCAGCTCTAGAGGTCCCCTGTTTAATCCCTAGTAATGCCCAAGCTGATAGTCAATATAGATGCATGCTGTTTCTCCAACAGCAAAATCGTGAATTAATCTATATTGTGTATCACATTTCCCACTGATTGTATAAAGTGATGAAAGAATAAAGCCTATACAATATTAATTTTGCAAAACATAAAGGCCCTAAACTCTAGAAGAAAATCCATTGTCCTAGAAATGGTTGCTAGAGCAAATGAGTGGTTTTCAGCACAGATTTCTGAGCTTTAAAAAGAAGACATTCATGATATGAAATGAAAGCTTGGGGCTTATACATTTCTTAAAAGAAGACCCAGGTCTTCAGGGTTTATATCTCTCCAATATAAAAGATTTTACTTGTCAATATTTGATGCTCTCAAAATCCTTTCAGCCAGCAGTGCTCACTGAGGAAATGACAAGATGTCAGGATGCACTAGTAGCTATATTGCATGTCCTAGATGCACATGTTATGAGCAACATAAGGGATCTGCAGAGTTTGGGACACATTTTTAAATGATGTTGATTGGTAAACAATGATAGAACCCGCTACACTGGGAGCAAAGGCAATGCTGTTGCTCTCCAAATTCAGATCATAAGCACTTTAAGGCCAAAATACTTCTACTCAGGGCACACCACCAGATCTTGGGCCATGTGATTGGTATCTCCCTATATGGAGGAACGAATCCCCCCTTATAGATTATGGAGCAACTATGGAGTCTCTCCATACCTACTTCTGCAGTCCTCAAATGTAGTAGCTTCCCCTAGTCCTCTTGTATTCTTTGAGAGGACGGGAGGGTCTGTGTCATGGAGATCTGCCTCACTTTCCCATCTGCCCCTGAATGTAATAGGTGAACCATGACCATTTGTCTATTATTATTTCTTATGTTTTGTCTATACTCTTTAATTTGCAGCATAAGAACAAAAGAACAGCCATACTGGCTCAGACCAAAGGTATCTAACCCAGTATCCTGTCTTCTGACAATGGCCAATGCCAGGTGCCCCAGAGGGAATGAACAGAACAGGTAATCATCAAGTGATCCATCCCATGTTGCCCATTCTCAGTTTCTGGCAAACAGAGGCTAGGGACACCATCCCTGTCCATCCTGGCTAATAGCCATTGATGGACCTATCCTCCATGAACTTATCTAGTTGTTTTTTGAACCCTGTTATAGACTTGGCCTTCACAACATCCTCTGGCAAGGAGTTCCACAGGTTGACTCTGCGTTGTGTGACTTCCTTTTGTGTGTTTTAAACCTGCTGCCTATTAATTTTATTTGGTGACCCCTAGTTCTTGTGTTAGGCAGAGGAGTAAATAACACTTCCTTATTTACTTTCTCCACACCACTCATGATTTTATAGACCTCTATCATATACCCCCTTAGCCATTCCTTTTTCCAAGCTGAAAAGTCCCAGTCTTATTAATCTCTCCTCATATGGAAGCTGTTCCCCTAACCATTTTTGTTGCCCTTTTCTGAACCTTTTCCAAGTCTAATAGATCTTTCTTGAGATGGGGCGACCACATCTGCACACAGTATTCAAAATGTGGCTGTGCCATGGATTTATATAGAGGCAATATGATATTTTCTGTCTTATTATCTATCTCTTTCTTAATGATTCCCAACATTTTGTTCACTTTTTTGACTGCTGCTGCACATTGAGTGGATATTTTCAGAGAACTATCCACAATGACTCCAAGATCACTTTCTTGAGTGGTAACAGCTAATTTAGACCCCATCATTTTATATGTATCGTTGGAATTATGTTTTCCAATGTACATTATTTTGCATTTATCAACATTGAATTTCATCTGCCATTTTGTTGCCCAGTCACCCAGTTTTGTGAGATCCTTTTGTAGCTCTTCGCACTCTGCTTGGGATTTAACTATCTCGAGTAGTTTTGTATCATCTGCAAATTTTGCCACTTCACTGTTTACCCCTTTTTCCGGATCATTTATGAATATGTTGAATAGGACTGGTCCCAGTACAGACCACTGGGGGACACCACTATTTACCTCTCTCCATTCTGAAAACTGACCATTTATTCCTACCTTTTGTTTCCTATCTTTTAATCAGTTACCAATCCATGAGAGGACCTTCCCTCTTATCCCATGACAGCTTACTCTGCTTAATAGCCTTTGATGAGGGACCTTGTCAAAGGCTTTCTGAAATTCTAAGTACACTATATCCCTTGTCCACATGCTTGTTGACTCCCTCAAAAAATTCTAGTAGATTGGTGAGGCATGATTTTTCTTTACAAAAACCATGTTGACTCTTCGCCAACAAATTATGTTCATCTATGTGTCTGACAATTTTGTTCTTTACTATAGTTCCGACCAGTTTGCCCAGT
Organism: Malaclemys terrapin pileata; assembly: GCF_027887155.1. Lineage (NCBI taxonomy): Eukaryota > Metazoa > Chordata > Testudines > Emydidae > Malaclemys > Malaclemys terrapin. The sequence goes on along the minus strand of NC_071513.1, from coordinate 16,709,832 downwards.
ACTGAAGTCAGGCTTACCAGCCTGTAATGGCCGGGATCACCTCTGGAGCCCTTTTTAAAAATTGGCGTCACATTAGCTATCCTCCAGTCATTTGGTACAGAAGCTGATTTAAATGATAGGTTACAATCTACAATTAGTAGTTCTGAAATTTCACATTTGAGTTCCTTCAGAACTCTTGGATGAATACCATCTGGTCCTTGTGACTTACTACTGTTCAGTTTATCAATTTATCTAAAACCTCCTCTAATGACACCTCAATATATGACAGTTCCTCAGATTTGTCACCTAAAAAGAATGGCTCAGGTTTGGGAATTTCCCTCACATCCTCAGCCATGAAAACCAATGCAAAGAATACATTTAGTTTCTCTGCAATGGCCGTATCATCCGTGAGTTCTCCTTTAGTATCTTGATCGTCCAGTGGCCCCACTGGTTGTTTAGCAGGCTTCCTGCTTCTGATGTACTTAATTTTTTTTTGCTATTACTTTTTGAGTCTTCGGCTAGCTGTTCTTCAAATTCTTTTTTTTTGGCCTTCCTAATTGTATCTTTACACTTCATTTGCCATAGTTTATGCTCCTTTCTATTTTCTTCACTAGATTTAACTTTCACTTTTTAAAGGATGCCTTTTTGTCTCCTACTGCTTCTTTTACTTTGTTGTTTAGCCAAGGTGGCAATTTTTTGGTTCTCTTACTACATTTTTTAATTTGGGGTATACATTTAAGTTGAGCCTCTATTAATGGTGTCTTTAAAAAGTTTTCATGCAGCTTGCGGGAATTTCACTTTTGCCACTGTACCTTTTAATTTCTTTTAAAGCATAGAATCAGCTTTTTATCCTGTTCCAATTTTGTTGCAGATGAATTACAGGCACTTAGAAATTCACGATTGATACTTTTAGGTCTAGTATCATCACCTACGATTTCAAAATGTTGCATGTATTTCACTTGCTTTGACTGTCTGAGAAAGCTTCTTCATAATGTCTGCCTTCTTAGAAGTGTACATTAAACATATACTAGATAAAACACACACTGTTCTTGAGTGGGACTGGCATCTGCTTAGATAAATTCACATTTCCTTCTGTGGAGAAACAGTCCTAAGATGTGCAGCATTTGATCACAATTGTAGCAGTCAGAGGTGAGTGTAGGTTGAAATTTCAATGCAAGGTCCAAGGGGGGCATGCTACAGTTGGGGGAGTGGTAGATTAACTACTGGCCAGTTGCAAACTCAAGGCAGAGAGCAATAGAATGGAAGGCATTGGTGCCACATTACTATGGGTAATTCAGAACAAAATGGGGGAGAAGTAGAGAAGAGAGATGCTCAAGTGACTTTAATCATCTTTGTCATGACACAGGTTTATGTTTTTATCTCTGATGACTTTGGCAAAACAGTTTCTGGGTTGATCAACATTCAGTCTTGGCTATCTGAACATTTTCAGAATCTGAAATGTCAGAAAACAAATGTGATTCTAGTTGATAATCCCCATGGCCTTCTGAGTGATACTTCATCCTTTGCAGTTCCTTTTCATGGGAGCAGTATTACAACCTGCTATTAAGGTTCATAACTTTGGGGTCACTACTGATCATGAACTGTCTTTTGATTACCGTTTTAGTTGCACCACAGAAACCTCATTCATTCTTCTCTGAAATACCGCAAGGCTAGGACCAGTGCTGTCTCAGGAGGATGCCGTGTCATTACTTCATCCTTTTGTAATGTCTCAGCTGGATGACAAGAATTCTAGGCTTCTGGACTGAACTTTTCATGTTACAACTCACCCAGAATTTCGCTGCTAGAATTTAAACAACAGTATATTAGTGCACTAATACTGAGTTCTTCATATTGCCTTCTGGCAATGCTTCAGATTCATTTTAAGATGTTTCTTGTTACACTTAAGTCTATCCCTGGCCATGCCCTTGCTATAGTATATCAGAGAACTGGCTTCCATAGGCTCCTAGGTGGTCATTGTGCTGTCCCTGAGGTCTAGATGGAGGCTCTAACTTCCTATGGCAAAAGTAATGACTTCTGTGGGCTAGATTCTGTTTATTTTTCTAAAAAAAAAATGCTGTGAACAGAGAATGTGGACTCCATATTCTGGTAGGAGAACATAAATAGATATACTTATGAGGCAAATTGGCTGTGTTTTGATATCTCACAGCCTTTTTGTGATCAGAAGTTCAAAGCTGTAGACTCAGTCCTCCAAATGGTTGATTTCAACATACACTGTGCTTAGCACTCCTGAATTGCCATAATTTTGACTGTTATGGAATCAATTTTATAAATAGCCTATCCACTCAGTTTATGTTGAGTCAAGCTCTGCATTAGACTGAAGCAAGAAGCAGATACTTTTTTCTTTTAAAACCATAGGAAGATGACAGCAAATCTTGAAAAAGAAGAAGATCTGGACAAATGTGTAAACTGCCCTATTACTAATCACTATAGTATTTGAGTGCCTCACAATGTATAATGTATTTATCCTCACAGCACCCCTGTGAGGGAGAGAAGTGCTATTGTTCCCATTTCACAGATGGAGAACTGAGGCACAGAGAGACTAAGGCCCAAAGTCTCAAAGATATTTGGATGCCTAACTCCCATTGGTTTCATTTATGAACATGATTTCAGTGGGAGTGAGGCACCTAAACTCGTTTGAGGATTTGGGCCTAAATGACTTGTCCAGGATTGCACAGAAAGTGGCAAAATAGGAAAGTGAACAAAGGTCTCCCATGGTCCAGGCTATTCCCTTAATTGTGAGACCATCCTTCCTCTCTGCCTTAGCTTTCAATGGAAATGAATGAGGAAACTGGAAAAGAAATACAGCCTCCTGTGGAAGCTCGTTTGTACGGGGGCATTTCAAGCTTCTGTATCTCTCTCTTGCATTCACACAAATATGCTGGTGTATTTATACTTTTTCCCCTCCCTATATAAATGCTTAGCTGTGTAATTTTCAAGATTTACTTGCTTCATATTTTTTAAAAGAAAATTTTACTGTACCAAACCAAACCCTGCTGCTCACTGTACCTCTTTCCTAAGCAGTCTTCAGCTACGGAAAAAGTCCGGCATCACATGCAAATATTTACTCAAAGACAGAGGCTGTTTTCCCCCCAAACTGAACTAAAAACATTACTTCAGTATATAGTGATGCCCTAAGATCAGAGAGCTAGAGGGCAACACTTTAATATTAGAGTTGCTTGAACTATGTAGTAGTTGAATAGTTTCCACATGAAATTGACAGCCTCTGAGTTATTTGCAAACTGTTTGCTTTGACTTTTCTCTAGCATAATTTGTGGTGTGTGTCACCGGAGGCCCATGGCATTGGTTCTGCTCTCTGGCTGAACAAGTGGCATTTTTAAAACAGGAGAATAATGGACTTTCTAGTACAAATTCCCTGATAAGTAATTATTTATATGTGTACAACACCTAGCACAAGGGGGCACCCGCATTTGGGGCTAGAAATGCTGCTTATGTTATTACTACCACCACCACCATCAGTGCTGAAATTAACAGAAACTGACTGGTTACATAAAAACCCAGCAGTTATCCAAATGCAAATGGAAAACAAATAACTCACTCTCACAACTTGTAACAAACAGAATACCCTTTTTTGTCTGTGAAACATTCACTCACCAGGTTTTTCCCCCAGACCAGCTCTACTTAACATGCTGTTAAATTCGTTATTGAGCTTATTTATGCTTTGCCATTTTCTTTGTGTGAATGTCAAATAATAGATATGTAATGAAAAATATTCCTAGTTTAAGTATAATTTCAGTCATGTGATAAATTCCTGTGACCACAAAAGTTTCCCGTATGAAGTTTTAAATAGCCCATCTTTGTTTCATAGTTATAATGTCCACAATGGCATTGGAGGTATAGGTATAGGACTTTCTTTCCTTCTTTCTTATAAAATTTATACTGCCCATGTAGCAATCTTCCTTTTTTTTATGTAGCTGTTTAATGAAATGAATAAAAATCTCGTCTATTGTTCTGTCAAAAAGTAATTAATGTGCTTACGATATTTCCTGCTGTGATCAACCAATTTGATAATTTAAATCTAAATGTGCCATAATCTGAACACCAGGAGGATTAGAAAAAGTCACAAGGAAAAACCCCACATTTACATTTGATAGATGCCCTTTGAGATCCTTTTCCAATGTAGTGCTGGCCCTCTCTGCAAAAAACAAAAACAAATATCCCTAGAATAATGTCAAAAAAGAGCAATGCTGCATTAATTAAGCCACAAAACACAACAGGGCATGTTTTAATGGGCCATTAAGCCTAGGGTGCATTGTGAAGCACCAGGAAAAAAGGACAAATTACTTAAATTACCCAAGAAATATATTAAATGATTCATTAATACCTGCCATGGAGGCTACAAATGCCATGTGAGGAGCAACGCTGAGTGATCCTCAAATGGGCTGATTTAGATAAGCACCTGAAAATGTGGATACTGATATTAACCCTTTTCAGACCACTTGGGCCTGCAAACTTCGGCCCTGATTTTGCATTTGGATCAAAGCAGGGCAGACCCTTGAACCTAAGCAGAGCCTCATTGATTTCATCTTAACTCCATGCAACTGTGAGAATCTCCCTGCATGGATCCATTTGGAAGGTCTATGTCTAGGACTGTGAGAATGTGTTTTCACCCCCATAGATTGTTCAGTCCTATCTCCTTCTGGTTGGGCTGAAATTTCTATGAGAACAGGCTTTCACAATATAGTTTGGAAATTTACCGAATACTTTTTAGTATCAGTGTTATTATTTTACTATGAGGCAGTGTTTTGCTGAAACATGGCCTATATTTCTACGTCTGTGTTGTTCACCTTGCCCTTGAAATTACTTCAGGTGTGGTCTTGTTCAAGACCTCACATAAAAAGCATGAACTGAAAGAAGTCCAGAAAGCAGGTGGAACTAGTCAAGGATCCAGCACCAGAGGCTGCAATTGAAGTCACAAGGGATTACAGCGAATCAAGTGCTTCAGGTGAGATAACAATAATCTGTGGGAAGATGGTTAATCCCCTTTCTAACTCACCTCCCCATCCCTTAGTTTCTTTTCCCTGTCTCCGCTTCCCTCACTCCCTCCCTATGGAAGTCAATGGCAAAACTCCCAAGTTGTTGAGGTGGAGTAGGCCCAGCCCCACTATATAAGCTTGTAACTGGACTAGAGCTGTCCCTTGTTTGGGGGCCTTAAGTGACATTTTGCACTTTCTTGGTGTAGGAGAGCATGCCTTATGCCCTCATTACATCTATCAATGGTTGTGCACAGACTGTAACATGTACATGTGCAGTGCACAAAACCAGCCTTGTCTTCGTTATTGAAATCCTTTACTTTGTAAGGAAATTGAGAGGTAGCTACACTTAATGATGCGTCTGAGAGAGGATAGCCTGGTGTGATTTTTTTAATTACACCTGTAAATTGGTGGGAAAATAAACAGTCTGAACCACAACAATGTCTTCCTTTCTGAACTAAGGAAGCAAGTGTATTAGAATTGTATTAGAGCTAATAGAGCTTGGGGCCAGTGTCACCAGGTTCTCACCAGCATCTTATAATAATAATATATGGAGATATACCTATCTCATAGAACTGGAAGGGACCCTGAAAGGTCATCAAGTCCAGCCCCCTGCCTTCACTAGCAGGCCCAAGTACTGATTTTGCCCCAGATCCCTAAGTGGCCCCCCTCAAGGATTGAACTCATGACCCTGGGTTTAAGCAGGCTAATACTCAAACCACTCAGCTATCCCTCCCCCCATTGTCAAGTGACTGCTAAGCACTCCAAGACCGATGAATGGCTGCTTTTGATGACTGATGGAATGAGGTACCGCAGGACTCTTCTTCAGCAAACATGAAGTCAGCCTCCACTGGCAGCTCAGCAGAGTAAATGATTAACCTCGTGGCTCTGACTCAGATGATCAAATATTCATCAGCACTTGTTTCATTCCTTTGCCCTCCTTCGTAAATGCAAATGACTGAAGGTTGGAACCATCCTGGCTACTACACGTAATGTGTGTTTTTTTGTTTTTTTTTAAACCCTGTTGTATCAAGTCACTAGGAAACAAGTACCGCAGAAAAATCGGTGGGGGTGTTTTTGACACGATGTCAGACAACAGCTCCAAAGAGCGTTAGCTTAATGAGAAGGTCCCTGGGCATCTACATTTTTGCATAAAGTGGCTGCTTAACTCTTCCATCTCTGAGAGCCTGCAAGAGCCTTGCACTGCCATGAAACTGAGAGGGATTGATCAGGAGGTCTCCTAATTCACAGCATCCCTGTACAGGTGTCCTATGGATCTTGGCAGAGGCTTTAAAGCTTCTCCTACTCTGTGAAAGATCAAGGATAACACCAGCTTCAAGGAGAATCCACCCCATTGCATACCTTGGTATAATTTATACCTCCCAGCACTGGCAAATTAATCCAAGTTTATTTCAGTTTCTGTAGGGAGTGAAAATGTCTATTTCAGATCACAGATCCAGGATATGTTTAGGAAAGTCTACTGGTCCTGAAAGTATTTGAATGATTCAATGAAGATTTTGTAATTCATCTTCTTAGCATATGCACAACATGCCTCAGGTGGCACGTGACCAGGATTCGTCACCAAATTTGGTCCACTAGTTAGATCATTAAATTCCGGGCTGGGTACTGACAGGGAGTGTGATGTGAATGCTGATCCATACCCCTCTAATGTAGATTCCGGCCTGGGTGTAATCTGTTCCGTTAAATCTTTTGGCTGTATTATGTAAACTTTAAATTCTCAGGAACTACTGAGATTAATCTCTTTGCCTGTCCTCTAGTTTCTTATGCCAGAAAAGCCTAAGAGGCTTTTTGGGCCCCAGGCAGCTGCTGACATAAGTAGTTCTTAATTGCAGGTTTTAGAAAAGCTACAATGGCTCAATGATTTCATAGATTTTAAGGCCAGAAGGGACCATTGTGATCATCTAGTCTCATCTCCTGCATACCACAGGCCATGGAATTTCACTCAGAGATTCTGCATCTAGGAATCACTGTGTGAAATTCTATTAAGTTAAGTGGATTAAACATCAAATGTAGAATTAAAAAGATAATCAAGTCTGATATTTTCTTTTTGGCGGTGGTCCAAGACTTAATACAGTGCAGCACTGAGGCATCTGATATACATGTTTTTTCCCCCAGAATAGGAGCCATCTGTAGTATCAGTTGGCAATTATTGATTTTTTTTAAAGGTATCTACCGTAATATGGCGATATAACCAGATTTATTAATGTTAGATTATCAACAATTCTATAGTTCATTGTAAGGTGTAACATCATTGTGGGGAAAGTTCATGACCCCAACAGTAGCTTTGGCAACCTCATGGCTATGACACTTGCATTCCTTAGATCAGTGTTTCCCAAACTTGGGACGCTGCTTGTGTAGGGAAAGCCCCAGGTGGGCCGGGCCTGTTTGTTTACCTGCCCCGTCTGCTGGTTTGGCCAATTGCGGCTCCCAGTGGACGCGGTTCGCGGCTCCAGGCCAATGGGAGCTGCTGGAAGCGGCGCGGGCCGAGGGACGTACTGGCCACTGGGAGCCACGATCGGCCGAACCTGCGGACGGGCCAGGTAAACAAATTGGCCCGGCCTGCCGGTGGCTTTCCCTATACAAGCTGCGCCCCAAGTTTGGGAAACACTGCCTTAGATGAAGGTGAACATGTATGATTTTCCTGCTTATAGCCCATCTAGATAGGTGTATATTTGAGGTCTATGTTGCATCTCCGAGCTTATGTCAGATACTAATATAAAACTGTCTGATAGGCAGGATCACTGTGTGCAGCCCACGTTATCAAAGATGATACTTGAGTCAAGATCCTCCTTCTCCATAGGCAATATCTTTTCAGATGACTGAGCTGAGATCACCTCCTAGGATCATTGCTGTGCTTCTCTCGCATGTGGTTTGCTTTGTAAAATGCCAAATGCCATCACTTTCCCTTATTCTTTTCTTTTCAGATTTCAGATATAAAACAATAGACCGAGCACAACAGCTTGTGGGAGGGTGTGTTGTTAATCTGCTCAGCATTTAAGAGATGGCACCAACAGTATATTCCGAGAATCACATTAATGAGATACAAGTAGCTCTCCATGTGCTGAAGACCGCCACTGACATGTTGAATTCAAGCAATACAGCTTAAAGTCTAGTATTTGCCTTTCCTGCAATTGATTGTGCAGATGTTTGCTGTTCCTCTTGACTTAACACAGGTGATTTATGGCCAATAGAAAAAAAGTAGCCAGTAAAATTCAGTGAAGTAGATTCCCTGGGAAAGTAAAAGATCTGACAGGTTTGCTCTTGTGTATCCTTCTGTGACTAGGTAGCTGGCTAGGTGCAAAGCTATGCATGAAGAGAAAGGGGAGGTTTAACGTGGAAATCAAATTCCCTGCTCTGTGGAGACTTGAGCACAATCATTAGTCCATGGGATCTAAGAAAGTTCTGGGAACTTTTAGTGTATCTATCCATGGTAGCACAACAGCTGGAGAATATAATCAATAATTTAAAGGCAGCATGCTTCTAACCCACTTGTGGTGAATTCCTAATGAAACTTGTCACAGAGGAAAATACACTGATGACCTGGTGCCCCTAAAGGCCTGAGTGCGAGGTGGTGGGGGAAGGCTTCTTCACAGCAAACCTTTTCTTTTTGTCAATCAGTCTCATTCTGAGTTGGGAGCAACAAATCCCTGCAGAGGAGAAGAAATCTTTAGGACAAGGTAAATTTTCCTATCGTGTAAACGTGTGAAGTGTCATTACTTACATGAAGAGTGCTTGGCGTTTAATTGAGTGGTAAAGCTAAAGCAAAATGTACAGTAACTCCTCGCTTAATGTTGTAGTTATGTTTCAGAAAAATGCGACTTTAAGCGAAATGATGTTAAGCGAATCCAATTTCCCCATAAGAATTACTGTAAATGGAGGGGTTAGGTTCCAGGGACATTTTTTTCACCAGACAAAAAACTATATATTACATAGATATACACACAGTATACATTTTAAACTAACAATTTAATACTGTTCAGAGCTATGATGATTGTGAAGCTTGGTTGAGGTGGTGAAGTTAGAGGGTGGAAGAGAGTGGGATATTTCCCAGGGAATGCCTTGCTGCTAAATGATGAACTAGCACTCGGCTGAGCCCTCAAGGGTTAACACATTGTTATTAATGTAGCATCTCACACAAGGCAGCACGAACACGAGGGAGGGGAGACAGCATAGCAGACAGAGACACATACACCTTGTGTGTGGGAGAGACAGAGAGAGAGATGCACGCTGACCCACTCTTAAGTGCGTTGTTTTTTTAAGTGGATCAGGAAGTTGAGACAGCAGCTGCTGCCCCAGATTCTTTCTGTCTCTCTCCGTCCATGTCCCCTCCCTGTTCTATATGGAGAAGGGGTAAGTGAGGTGCATGAGCAGGGCGGGAGGAGGACACCCTGACATTAGCCCCCCCCATTCCTCCCCTACATAGCAAGCAGGTGACTCTGGGAGCAGCTCCAAGGCAGAGGGCAGGAGCAGCACATGGCAGTGTGGGGAGGGACAGATGAACTGCCAGCAATTGATAGGCTGCTGGGTGGCGGCACACAGGGAACTTAGGGGAGCGGGGAGCTCATGGGGGAGCTGCCGGTCCACCCTGGTTCCAAGCCCCCACCAGCTAGCTGCAATGGGCTGCTCTTCCTGCAAGCAGTGGATAAAGCAGGCGGCTGCCAAACAACGTTAGAAGGGAGCATTACACAACTTTAAACTAGCATGTTTCCTAATTGATCAGCAATGTGACAACGAAACAACGTTAACCGGGATGATTTTAAGTGAGGAGTTACTGTATCTCCATTGACTCTATTCCCACACCCATCCCTATGGAAAACTAGAGAATTCAAGTCAAGTAGGAAAAGAGCTTTGGGTATTTCTGACCTCGGGAACTTCTTGAATTACTTAATATAAGGAAAATAAAGAACACGTTGGGATAGACAGTGACGAGGGGCTCATCTGTACCCCAGTTACAGCTGTATCAGGGGACATGGCTGTCCTCGAACATGGTTAAGCCATCGTTCAACTTTGCAGTGGATGGGAAGGTTGAAAGAGTGTTAGACAAAACCATGTTTTAACAATGTTTTATACTGAGTTCCGCTGATGTGGTTATTTCTATAGCATGGATGGGCCTTGTGAAACGTACGTGATGCTATATGTCATGATGCATTTACAGCAACAGTATCAATATTGTGTTCATGCTGGAACAGCAGAATATGTTTACCTGACTAATTATTGATTCTAGTGGAAAAAAGGGTTATGAATTAACAGGCTGAAACAGAAAAGAAGATTTGAAGAAAGTGGGTTTTTTTGGGCGATGTAAAAAATAATCAAAGGCTAATTGCAAAGGAGAGGATGAGGGAAGCCCGTGAATCAGAAAGGGTGAGACTGGAAAATGGGAAGGCCAATTAATAAAATGGTCAGGTAAGATGGAGAGGCAGTAAAAGGAAACGAGAGAGCAAAAAGACACTCGGGTATTTCAGTAGGTAGAAAGCAAGTACAGAATTAGAGTGGTGATTAGCTAGTAGGTCCAGGACAGGAGAGTCTCATAAGGAAGGATGTAGAGCTGGATAAAATACCATCTAGGATACAATAGCAAAGGATAAAAGAGCAGTGAAAGGGCTGAGCAGTTGAAAACATAGTATCTAAACCAGTGGACTATTAAGAGGTGGTGAAATATTAAAGGAAGATTCGAGAGAGAGATTAGAATGGAAACACACTGGTGAAATTAATGAACGAGGCAAGAAAAATAAAACAGCAGGAAAATATAACACAATAGCAAGAAAGACCATAAAAGGGAAACATCTATTGTGTCCATCCAGGCTGGTGAGGTCCAGCAAGAAGGAGAGAGATTGAATATGCTTTTCAGAATCTTTACTAGGGCCTGAGAAGCCATTGCAGAAGTTGCTAGCACTAAAATTCTAGCTCTAGGGCAGGAGGCACTGAATAATTTACAGAAACAACCTAAGCATCATATTCTTGTGTCTTCTTGCTCCCCGGCTTAACCGGTAGCTCACTATCTCTGCCCGTCATGTAGTCTCCACTTTTCGAGGAACCTGTGTGTCGGGAGGGAGCCAGGCAAAGCACAATGAAGAAATTCTCCAATAAGGACAGAAATGGACTCTGGACATATATAGTTTTAATACTTTGTACTTGTATAATGTTGATCCAAGTGTCTCAAAGTGCCTTACTGAAGTTCATGAATTTAGCTTCATCACAGTATTGTAGCTAAGAGGCACAGAAAGATTAAGGAGATTCAAGCTAATGTTTCAAATAGTAGCCATTGATTTGGGGTGTCTGAGTTCTGGAGTACCCTATCTGAGGTGCCTAGGGCCTGAGTTTTGAAGTTCTCAGCACCTGCACCTAAGTCAATGAAAGCTGAAGCTACTCAGTACATTTGAAAATCAGGCCAAAAGTGTCCCAAGCCAGGCACCCCAAATCAGAGGAACCCAAAACGGATGGGCATATTTTAAACTGTGGCTGTAAGTGGCTTGCCCAAGAAATCCATCTGAATTTGGGTGTAAGTGACATCCCCATAGAGAGCCTGCACCCTACTTTATTGACTCTCAGTTCTAGACTTAGTCACAAGATCATCCTTCTGCTCTTAAATAATGACTTCTTAATGAGTACAGTAAATGACACTTCACTAAAACAGCATGACCCAAGAATCAGAGAAGAAACAGAAACCGAGGAAGTGAAAAACATCATTAAAACTAAAGGTATTAGAAGTATATGGCTGGCTTGTGAGACTACATCAACTGCAGCAGGGGCCTGATCCAAAGGTCATGGGAACAAAGGCCACTGTCTTCAGAAAGCTTTGGCTTAGACCTCAGAATCTATATACAGTCTTGTTTTCTATCAGTGGAAGTGTGATGTTTTATAGTTTGTTTCTCTCAAGGAAAAATGAGCAGCATTTTTGCACCAATGCTCTCTAAAAATGTCCAGAAGAAGTAGAATTACATTTTTCCCTCTAAATCTCCAGCAGTCTAACCTTGGAGGTCAGGAGAGAATAGATTAACATAAACTTGAAGTGTAAGAAAATATGGCTTGTGTACTATTATGGGGGGGGGGGGATTTATATGCTAAGATAGTGAGTCAGATGCTGTAGTCTTGGTTTGTTCACTCACCCCGCCCCCTTAGAGCATTCAGCACGGATTTGAGAAAATGTTAAGAATGATGAATGAGGCATAAATAAAGGATTTTTTTACTGCAAATCATAGCCAGTAAACAGATTAAGCTTACAACTGTTCAGTCTAATAGTGGACATTATGCAGGCACACAGGAACTGGTGTTGACTGTAACAAGTATCAAAAGCTATTGATTAGTTTTATTATGGTCCATGTAACAGCTATCATTATTAAGTGTGATTGAAAAAAAGCACGTTAACTTTTTGTGCTCACACTATTGCTGAAACCGAGGCAGGTCATTTGTATTTCATCATCACATTCTGAGTGCTGGACAAATTTAAGGTTCTGACATTACTTCATCGCAAAGGGGGTATTTTATTATCTTCTGGCAAAGAATCCAAATGCCTCCTGCAAGAAATCATTACTAATTTTTGCAAGCTGCGCTCCCTGTAAAAATCAGTGATGTTTTTCAATCTCCATTACATCAAAGTGCAGTAATCTGTTTTTCAATATTAGGTCAAGTTGCTCTCACCTAATCTCTTATACCTTTTGCTTAGGAATTGTAAGAAGAAATATTCTTATAAATGATACATTTATGAAAGGAAAATTAGTAGTTTATCATTATTGACACCAGTGAGACTGTGAAAACAGGTTTTTGAAAGCACTTCAATAGCTTTACCCCTTCCTAGATGGTTGGAAAGGTATAAAATACAGAATATCTAGCTTTATGTTGTATAATATCATAAGAAAAAGACAATGGATTATTTAAACTTGTGTTCTGCCATAGCCGATCTGGATGTGGAGTGATCTATATTTGGCCTCTGTTTTAATAAAGCCAATGGCATGGGCCTTTCCCCCTTTATAATAACTTAGGCAAAAGAGAGGTGAGTGAGAATGTGCATTTTTATGGGAAAAATAAAACATGGGCACAAAGAAATGCCATTTATGGCTCATAAAAAAGGACTCATTCTCATATACATCTGGAGTGTATATGAATGCCTTGTTCATTAACATACAGTACGAGAGAGCATCCAGATTTCTTTCCCATAAAACAGTGGCAAAATTGCTTTTTTTTTTTAAATAAAAAGCTGAGCTGTCTTCTTGAGCCAGGATCCACTTTTTTTCTTTCTTTCTAAACCCTTTAATCAAAAAAGAGAAATTGGCTTCCCTAGTGGTCTGCAGAAAGAAACACCTGGAGAGCCAAGCATGAGGGGACTGTGATTTTGGGTGAAGGGGTGGTCCATGAGATGGGGGGTTATTTATTTCTTGTGAGAGTTCTGCAGAACGAAAGAGCTGGAAAAACATTCTTCTGAAAAGAGATGCAGTGTATAGTCATAAAAACCAATGTGCTTTCTTTAGTACGTTAAGTACAGTCTGTAGAGTGTCTGGGCCAGTTCTTCAGTTGGAATTAATCTGCATAAATCCACTGAAGTTAATGGAGTATAGAAATTTACACCATCTGACCCTCTGAATGCTGTTTCAACAACTAACAGGTCATATCTTGAGGGGAATCTAAAATTTGCAAACCACTTAATTGTTACAAAACTTGCTCTTTGAAAGGGCTATGTTGGAAACCAACTTCCCCATTCCCCAAATTCTCCATTCATGTCTAGAACAAACACTAAATACAACTTCTCAAAATATAATAAAAGAAGTAAGTTCTGGGTCCAGTCCTTGCAACAATGACATCTTGGTGATCTGTAAGAGCTGTTATTAAGGGAAAATTAGTAGTACATCATTATTGACACCAGTGAGAATGCGAAAACAGTGAATTTAAGCAAAGTTTCTCCCAAAGCAATATGGAAACAAATCAATAATATATTCAATATTGATTGCATTTACACTCAAATCCCAATATGTAGGGGGGCAAAGCTTAGACTGAAACTTGAAGGGTAGAGGGATGGAAGTCCTGCTCCCTCTTCAGGGAAAAAGAGGAAAAGCCCCCTCTGGCCAGCCTCATTTACATGAATTTAATGTTGCTTACCCATAGTCACACATACAGTGTTTTGTTGCTTTAGATGAACTTTGACTATGTTTTGACTGTATAAATGATACCAGACTGTTGCTATAAATGTACTCATGTAAGGGCATAGATATTGTTCAAGATGTGCCCTAAAGTAAGTAAGTCACCCTGACTTTGTAGATAGCAGACTCTGGTTTGGGACTGGGTTTCAGGTCCAGCCAGGACCTCTATTCCAACAGTTGGGACTCTGCTTAGGGGTCATGTTTTGATCTGGGTTCCCTAGTTGAAGACTCTGAATTGTGGACAGATGGTTCTACTGTACTGGATTAGGTTAGACCAGAATCAGTGAAGGTATAGAGTTGAACTTACAGCAAGGTCTGAGTGGACCAGTGGCACTTTTGTAGGACTGATTTTATAGTGAGGACTGACCAAAGCTGCTACAGTAGAGTTGATGTCATGGAACTGGAGCAGGTAGTTGCATGGTGAAGTAGGATCTGGTGGTGCAGACTTCTCTCAGCTTGAGTAGGTGGATAGGGAGTGCTCCATGATGCCTTTGACTGCTGACTCTAATTGAACTGGTAAGTGTGGTTTTAGGTGGTTGGGGATTATTCTGGTAACTAAGAGTTCTGCACCTCAACAAACCAGACAATTAATACACGGAGCTGTGGTGTTGGCCATACTCCAGATACACTGGGGTTTTGCTAATTTTATTCCATGCAACTATATACATTGTTGTGCTTCCTGAGTTGTTTCTCTCCCAACAGAAGGTATTTGTGATTCAATATTGCCAACAACTCCTGAGTAGGTGCAAGGGGGAAGAACCACCTGTGAAGGTGGTCAGGGATGTTATATTTTAATTTCTCCAAGCTAGAAGTAGGAGTGTTGCTCCATTTGGGGCTCCAGCCATCCTTCTATTTATTTTAGAACAGGGCCTCTAGGCAGACTGAAACCAGCTGTCATTGCTGCCACTGGCACCTGGCAGAAGACTTACAGCTGGAAGTTTAAACAGCACTTGCTCACCCCTCTGCCCTGCAGAAGTGCACATAGTAACATGGCATTGCAGTTCCCGTTTTCCCTGAGTATTTCTAGGCTGAATATTTTGCAGAGACAAAAGGGGGGGGGGGGGAAAGCTAACATTTTCTGTGTGCTCCATATTATTTTTTAAACACCCAAAACCTGCACTGACTCAGCACCTAGAATAAAGGGCCCTCTTGCTTCACAGTACTGAAGGATGCTTATAAGTTAGTAAAGGCCACACAAAAATCTTATTATAGAGTTTAAACATCATCCCTTCCAGAGTCTGGCTTTAGTAATCAAAAGGTAATCCCAAGATAACACTAGACTAGTTCAAGCTGCCTTCCCAGATTTGACCGTTCCTAGGGCTCCTTTTCTAGACCCTAGTTCAGCTGACTTTTCCTATCTGCCTTTTATTCACCTTGGAGTATAATGAGCTACATCTGCTGCAATGAATGGGCAGTAATTAACCTGCAGCCTCTGCTGTGTTCATACTCTTGCTAACAAGAAGAGGCTACAGAAGAATCCTGGCAACCTCTTCCAACGCTGTTCAGTTCTTACTTTCTCTCTTTAGTGCTCTGGGCTAATCTTTTCCCAGGCTACCAGCAACAGTGTAGTTGTTATATGCAGCCACGTCTGGCTATATTATACATATGTATCCTTACAAACAATATACTACATTTATATGGGAAACTTGCCATTAATGATGCACATAAAGAAATCTAGAAATATGATTAAAGAAGCAAATAAATGGTGGCTGGAATATGATTTTATGTTTCTATTCTTTCAGTGTAGTGTAATTATATAAACAATCTCACAAGTCAATGCTCGATCACCGAACCCTATTTCCCCTTTTTATTTTTTGGCGGGGCAATGCTACTTTTATACTTGTAATCTTCTTGGTGCAATTGTGTATTAAAGGGTTTAGCCACCACAGCTGTAGAAAGGTAACTCAAATGAGAAGGCTAGATAAGCAGAGCTATAGTGACATAGGGTTTATTTGCTCCTGCACAAGTCGAAGCATGCCTGGTTCATTGAAAGACGTAAGTGAGGTACAGTATATTTCTGCTTAGCCTTCTGTTCCCATTTTCACTTCAGGTGGATTAGCTGGAACTGCATCAGACTTGGCTGAATATCAGTTTGGAGCAGTTTTTAACGTCCTCTGTTCTGTTAAGATATGATTTTCTTTAGATCTAAATTCCAAAGGGAGTGGTAGTGGCACCAGAGCTGCTGAACAGAGGGAAAGGAAAGAAGTTTGGATCAATTTTGTAACTTTGGCTTAGATGTGGGGAGAAAATCAATTCTCTTATTATCTCTTAAAAATACTCAAGCTGCAGATACAACAATAACATAACTCCTTGTCCTCTTGTAGGTGTTGTGAATTTGGGATGCTTTGTAATGCACTCAGTAGTCAGAGTTGTTTAGAAGGAGGAACTTAATTAGCTATACAAATATTCAGCTTAGTCTGGGTCATCTCAGGTTCTGAAAGCTTCTCATACACAGAGGGCATGTTCACAGGGATTGACTGCAGTCGCTACCATAAACACCAAGGGGCAAATATAACCCTGTCCTCACAGGTAACCACTATATATGATATCTGTGACTGATGGCATATATGGACCAGAAGTTAGAGCACCAGTGGCAGTTGTTCCTCAAAGACTGGTTTATGGTGACATAAAGACTGTTTGAAGTCTGATGTTGCTGTTGTGGTGAAAGCTAAGAAAATTGTCTTTTCCCTTGAAATTGTTTCTGAGAGGTCCCCAGCAACAAAGCTGTTTTGCATGTTGGACAACCTGAAAGACCTGAGCTGCCTCTTGGAGAAAATAACTTTCTCCCCATCAGGAATTTTCAGAGAGGTGCTGGAGGGTGGTGTTGGAAACTGGTTCATCTTACCTGAAGTCTGTCTCATGCAGGACATGCTAACTGGGCTCATCTCTGTTTAGCATGTATATGCGGCTATTGTGAGTGTTAATGAGAATGAGACAATGGTGGGTACTCCTCTCCTCTGATCCATGAGGTGCAGTTACTAATTGTCAGAGACTTGGTTCTGCAGCAGGGCGGCCAAGCTGGCTAAGTGGAAAAGGTGGAGGTCATATTGGTAGGTTGTAGGAAGCAACTAGAGGGGATGACAGAGATATATCAGCATCTGTGATTGAGGCTCTGTGAGGGAGCTCACTCCTCAGGTTCACTTTTCAGGGTTCGTGTTAGAGCCTTATCCAAGAGCTGTGTTTGTGAATCCATGTTTGATGAGAGGGGTATAGCTTTTCTTTTCAGATGAGGACCTTTTACAATAATCCGTGTCTTTGCCAGTTTGAAATAAATCTACTGTAATGGGTAAACATGAGGCAACTGTTTAAGATCAGTTGGAAATTAGGTTAGTGTAGAATGTAGATGCTCACTTACTAAGCAGTGTTTTATGCAGATGGTTCATTACACTAGTGCTTGGTAGTCTGCACTGACCCCTGACAAGTTTCCATGTAGAGTTTTAGATGTTGCCTTTGACCTCTGAAGTCCTAAATGGGCTTGCTTTTAAACTGAAAGCCATTGGTTAGTGGCATGATATATTTTGTGATCGCATCTGTGACGTGTTATTCTATATTCTTTATGAAAATACGCTTCTGACATGAATATGACATAAATGAGATATACTTTATGCAAGATGGCTCATGTGAGATATCATTGGAAAGGTTATGATTTACTGAATGCGATTATCCAATTTATATGCCTGTATCATTTCTGTATCTGAAGTTATGAATATTGACTATGTATCTGTATTCAACTATGCTACTTTGGGTGACGCCCACTGCTAACACTTCAGGTACAACAATGGAAAAGCCAGACAGGGTGGATGGCCCATCAGTAAGGACAATGGACTGTGAAAAGCTTGGCCTTTCTGTGAACGCTCCATACTGCCACTGACTTATGGATACTGTGATCCTATAGAGTCAGGTGGTCTTGTCACCTGATACTAAAACATTACCTGGGACTTCTTGTAACTTTCCACTGGAAGGGAAGGGGTAGGGGCTCAAGTTTGGGAAACAAAGGATTCCCGCCTTAAGTAAATCCTATTTAAGGGTGGGGAGGAAGGTAAACAGGACTCGTCCTCTCCATGTCCTGTCTGTCCAAGAAGAAAGACTGCAAAAGGGAAGGCAAGGCGGGAGTCCGGACTGAGACGGGGTCCAGTCAGAAAAGGAATATAATGAACTCTGAACCATAGAAACTTTGCAGACTGCCAGCAACAATATCTAGGGTGAGAAGTATTATTTGTAACCAATTTCTTTAATGAAACTAGCTTAGTTTGCATGTTTGATTTCATTGCTTTTGTTCTGCTTGTTACCCTTTTACCACTTAAAATCTGCCTTTTATAGTTAATACATTTAGTTTTGTTTATTAAACCCATTTTCTGTAATTTCTAACTGGGAGGGGGGGCAAGAAGGGTGCATACCTCTCTCCACATTGAGGGAGGTGGCGAATTTCATAATATATCTTTGGGTCTGTACTCCAAGGGAGGTGGACATCTGAATGCTGGAGCAAGTCCCTGAAGCGGAGTCTTCCCAGAGCTGATGTGCAGCTGGATTTGCATGTGCGTGTGCGTGTGTATATATTAGAAGAGGCTTTAAGAGCCTGGCTCAGCAAGACAGGTTAAAGGGGCCCATGCTGGCAGAACAAGTAGACTCAGTGGTATCTCAGCATATCAAGTGGCTTCCCAAGGGGTCCAACCTGTCACAGGATCCTTATTGTGGACTCCTACCTTGGTCTGACAGACTAATTTTACTTGCCCCCAGGGCGGGCTCTCGGGTTTATTTATAGGAACATAGGACATACCACTGCAATGAGTTCCACAGTCTAACTGCGTGTTGTATGAAAAAGCTTTTCCTTTTTTATCATATTTAATTCACCACCTTTCAATTTCAGTGAATGTCTCCTTGTTCTTATATTATGAGACTGGGATCATAGACGCCATCAACATATCGATCTTGTCATTATTTTAGGTACTTTATTTGTCTCTTACAAATACTAAACTTGTTCACTGTCTCTTTCCTGAATTAAACAATTCCATTCTTTTTGAGCTGTCTTATGGTGATTAGTTTTCCAGCCACCTGTTTCTTGGGCTTTTTGTGAGGGGTGATTTAAGGGGCAGTCAGATGAGGAAGGTTGTTTATTTTACTGAGCCATTTGTTTTTTTGGTTGCGGAGGGCTTCTTCAGGATTTCATCTATTGTTTATATATTTAATATTATATAAGCATTGAGAGCTTTTAGGACAGACGCTTTTGGAAAAAAAATTGATGAAATAATAAATGAGTCCAATGTGCTAAATCTTCTTCATGCGACTAGCCCAATGGATTTCAATGGGATTATCTTTGTCAGGACTACACACACAAGTGAGGGTTTTGGAGGCTCAGGCTCTAATATTAGAATTTTCAAGGCTGACCATGACTAGTTATGCGCTTCCCCTATGTGTATGAAAATATGAGAAAATGAGTGTGTATTTCATTCAAAAAACTATTTTAAAGTTCGTTTTATTGTAAAGTCAAGTATATAAAAGTTTTATGGCTGTCCCTTAATTCTGCCCCCTTGTGCATATTACTTTTTGCTCAGGATTCCTGCCTCATTTAGTGTGCAGGCTGTGTACTGAATGAAGTCCTGTGTGTGTGTGTGTGGAGGGGGGAAATAGTACATGATCATGTAATTAAAGACTAGATCATCTGCAAAAAGGAAAGAATTAAGTTTTATGTGGGCAACCATAGATCTGGCATTTCCTTGAAGTGCTTGAGTCTGCAACCTAAATAACTTTAACCTAATGTAGATTTTTAAATGTGATTTCCTAGGTTTTTTTAAAAAGAAAAAGGTAAAAACAAATATTATTATGTGCAGTTGTTGGTTGTTATCATAATGTAGACCTGGGTTGCTCTAGGCAAACTAGGCAGCAGAATATCTTATAATGGAAGGGGAGAGGCCAAATAAATATAGGGATTACTACCAGCTTGTATGATAAATATTGTACAAACTGTGTTTTCCTGGGCACAAAACTTAGAGCTTTCTGAAAGCTATATAATAGGGCAAACTAATTTTCTCAGTTTTTCAATTGCCACTATTTCTTGTGGACATTTACTGAGAGCTAATGAGATACTTAGTGCAGAGACTCTAGTTTCTATATTTCAATACTATTGAACTTATCCATCCTCTCTTAGGCAAGCTATCACCATTTCTTTGCTATAGTGGATTAAAGAAATGAGTTTCTTAGAATTGAGGGTATTTAAATTTGCTTATGTCCATGAACAAAATATCACTTTTTGAACAAAATGTTGTTCAGGCTCCTACTGTGCCACTGATAATTGTTATTAATGGAATTCACGTTATTCTCCCTCATAGACCTGTCAAACCGAAGAATGAAAGTCTAAGGAAGTAGAATTAATAACTCCAATGCAATGCATCATATAGATAAGCCAGTAATTGCAAGGTCAGACGGGCATACATAGATAGATTGTTAACTGGTTATGCTATAATGAAAGCAGAGACCTTTTACATATGTTTATGAATAATGTTTCTCATAAAAACACTAGATTGAATGTCTATGAATGCATCTTTTGAACCAGAAATGATCAACAATAATAATGATGAAATATTAAACAGAAAATTGAGAATCCATATGAGAAGTAAATTTAAAGACCTTATAGCTATCGCTTTACTCATTTCTTATTTCAGCAGTGAGATAAATAAAATATTAGATACAATAAATATTCTGTCTTTCTCCTTTTACCATCTTTGTTACAACAATAAAAAATAGTATTATCTTTTCTTTTACCTAGGATTAGCTGAATAAATTGCGCTTCAATTTATTTTTTTGAAAAATGGGATTTAAAAACCACATATATCGTAGGTTTCTTTTAAGGAGCCACTATATAATTATATCCTTGTGTTATAAAGAGCTACAGGAATTAGATTTGTTGGTTTCCTAGCAACTAACGGGCTCAAGGTTTTAAAGCTGAAGATCAAAACTTGTATAACCTGCTTAGAAGTACAGACAGATATGTATTAGTAAAAACAGTTTCTGAAATCATTTCAACCTAGAGTGAGATACACAATACCTAGATGGTTTAGAAAAATTTCCCAACTCTGTAGATCAACATCAGCTCGCATGGGCAATATGTATTCACAATTCCAGTCCTAGACTGGGAATAACTAGCATTCTCCTTATATTGGTTCAGTGGTTTTCAACCTATTTACCATTGTGGGCTGCATATGCAGTGCTCTCTGTTCTGTGGGCCACCTCCATATAAAATAAATAAATAATAACGCTACCTGTACATCTACACACAAAAAAAAGTTTAGTATTTGTTATATGACAACAATATGATTCAAATCGAGACGTACCTTTCATTTCAACACTGACAAATGTCTACCAAGAGCATGTTGATTTAGCAAAAGAAGTCAAAACATTAACTGTTAAAATGAATTACGTTGCTGTAAGGGTGGCACGGCCTGGCGTATTGCTACCATTTCTTCCGCACTGCTGCTGGCAACGCAGCTCGGCTGACACCCAGAGAATGCAGCTGCGGAGCCTGCCAGCAAAGATGGGGAGCTCTGTCCAGTACAGGGTGACTCTCGTCATCCAGGGACTGCCTCCAGCCACCACTCCCTCCACCTAGAGTCTGCCCCCTGTTCACCAGCTGCACCCCACCCGTGTCTCTAGTCCCCTGCATCTCCTCCCTGTGCCCGCTGGTCTCCTACCTCAGCTGCATGTACCGCAGCCTGCCTAGTGCTGGGATGCTGCTTCAGCCGGGGTCACTGACCAATGATCCTGTGGGGCTGGGGGGGGGTGTGTGCTGACACTGCTGGGCCCAATCCTGCCTGGGAGAGGCCCTGACACCACTGGGCCCGATCCCGTCTGGGGGGCCCCTGAAGCTGGGCCAGATCCTGCGCTGCCCCATTTTTGCTTCCCCCCACATCAGCTCTGAGCCCAGCATAGGTGCTCCGCCCTAGTTACGACCCTGAGGCTGTCATATGGGCCGCAGCTGTGTGCTGATTGGGCTGCAAGCGGCCCACAGGTTGAGAATCACTGTATTGGTCAATATGTTTATGAAAATCTGAGAAAATATGAATGTGCAGCTATTTTAGAGGAGAAAATGTAATCCATTGTTAGTGGGAAGGGAATGGGAGGGCTATGTCTTTTAAATAATGAAGTGAGATATTAGTAAATGTATATCATATAGTTTTAAATGGCCAGTTCATACAGAATATTGATTTATTTCATCATATCTGTTCTTATTATCTTCAGTGAACTGGACAGATGCTGTCTTAGCTAAATGACCCTTAGTCCTATTACTCCATCCTCTGATCCCATCAGTTCTCAAAAGCTAACTAGGATCAATGCTTGGGAGCCGCACCTAGATGTGGGAGGAAAATGTTTTAGAGGAGCTGGGAGGTGTGATTTCCAGTTATCCTAGCAGTACTCGTGCTAGCTCCGCTCGAGCTAACACACTAAAAATAGCAGAATAGCCGGGATAGTATTGGTGGCAGCTTGGGCTAGCCATCTGAGTAAGTACCCAGGTCCTGTACTACTCTGGCTACACTGCTATTTTTAGTGCACTAGCTCCAGCAGAGCTAGCGTGGGTATGTCTGTGCGAGCTGGTAATCACACCTCCCAAATATAGCTGTGCCTTACGTGTTGAACCAGCTGTGCAGCATGGTTCTAGAGGCCCTGTGCCACTCTAGGTGAAGCTAAGTTTTTCAGAGATGGCCAACGGTGTCGGATAATTCAATTTTAGAGTTTCCCAACTTGAGACATCCCAAAGGGAGGATGTTTTTGACAGGGTAGGTACTCAGCCCTTCTGAAAGTCAGGCTGCCTTAGAGTGACTCAAGTGGGGAACCATTAGTAACTTTTGTAAATCTTGACCACCATCTTTTAATGAGCTGTAAAAGTGATGCCCTGACCACTTGTGATCATCAAATGAGCTTATCACACACTTGCCCCAGCAATAGAATGTGTGCACCAAATTTCAGTGCAAGTAATGAGATGGCTTATCTAAACTCTCCAGGTGGCTTCAGTTGTAGTTCAATTAAAATGTAGAGTAGATCAACTTGTATAATGTCTCCCTGTCCTAAACTACTGTGTAACATTAGTATAAATTAGTATGAAATTGTTAGAGTTGCTGTTACACCCATCTCTGGAGTGAATTTTATTGGTAGATAAAAAACAATCCCTGTGTATATCAGTTAAAATTTGTAATACGCTTTAGGACAGAAGACTCTTTCTTTCTACATTTAATGCAATATACAAAAGTAGAAAATGGCCACTTTCAAATGCTTTACCTATTCCTGTGATTTAAGAATTTTTTTTTAACTTAAAAGGAAAGTAGTGAAAAGTCATCTCCTACTTTACTTATACATTGAAGGCAATGTCAAAGGATCCATATTTCTACGAGACAGTTAATGTTCACAAGCATTTAAGCAGTCCCTTTAGCTTAGTTTTCACTTTTAGTTGTTGCTTGCGAGGTCATTAACTTTTGCTGGATGAGTTCTTCCAGCCTTCTATTTTAAATGATGCATCTTTTCCAGAGAGGAGGGATGTGATAACGCAGTTGGGTCATCTTGATGTGTAATGATGTCCAATGGAATGTTGCAGGAATTATTGGAATGGGAGATTTGAGCCTTTTAGTTTCGGTTTTGCATCAAAGGGAAACTTGTAAATAAATATTCCTGTTCTGTGTTGGCTCTCAAAATGTCTCATTACTTATCTATAATGGGAGACAGCAAAGAATGAGTTTTAGTATAAAATACAGAACTTGCTGAGAAATGATTCCATTCTTCTTGAGTGTTCTGGGTTATTTTCATACTGTCTGTAAATACTGGTCACCCCTTCTCTGCTTGCTCTCTCCAGATGTTCCAGCAAACATGCTTATTGGCCTGCATGTGCTCCATCATAGCAGACATAAACTCAGCGTTGCAGAAAGTCAATTTCAAATTCATAATTTGTGAGTATTTCGACACCTGATTATAGTAGTTTTGCTCATCCAATCAGGGAACATTGGTCACAGAGGTCAATTTGAATCAAAATACCTCATTTTCGAACTGTAAATACTGAAAGCAATACTTTCGGTGGACAAGTAACAAACACCACACAGTAAAACACGAATTGAATAATTTTTAAACCAGAAATTAATGGGAATCATGATAATCAAATTTAGGCTCCTCTTCTGTTTGTGATAATAGTTTTCACCCTGAATAGATCTTCCAGCTCTACCTGCCAGATATGAGAATTTAGCAAGTTTCAAAGAGGGAATAGACATATATGTGGATAACAAAATATCCAGAGTTAAAATAGTTCATGCTAACAAAAATTTTGGAAGGGATATTAAATGTCATGTTTCAGGGCTTATGCCAATCTCTAACTAATAGAGACCAGGGTGAGACCTAATGTAGGGGGCGGACAGATTACCCCATAGCTGTCCACTTCAGGATGCTTACATCTTTCTCTGAAGCGTCTGGGGGTGGTCATTGTTCAAGACCAGATAATGGTCTTAGATGGATCTCCGGTCTGATCTAGGATGGCAATTCCTATCTTCCTAATTGTGCTGCCTCACTTATTTATGCGTACTCATCTGTTGAATACTTTGCATTTACACAGTACATTTCTGCCAGACGAATCTCAAACAACTTCTGGATTCTTTATAGGAGCCACTACCTACCACTGAAATGCAGCTACCTCTAGGATGGAATGAAGCTACCTTTAGCATCAGGACTGATATGTGGCTATATGGAATATAGAATAATGTAACCCATTGATTTTAGGTAGGCAGAATGTAAATTGTATCTAAGTTGGAATTCCACCAGCACCTTTTCAAATACTTTCATAGTATCTTTCATAGCATACATACCCTAGGCCTTGGTTTTACTCAGTATCCCACAGAACTACGTAGACCAGGTGAACTTGTGTTTCTAGTATATGGACACATCTGCTACTAGGGATATTTAAGCATATCTGAGCAGTCACCGAAAGTGGAAGCACAGAAATTAATTGGGAGCAGCTCGCTTACTGAAATCTTCAGTAACTGGGGGTCTTTGTCAGCACCAGTTCCAGAAGGTATATGAATTCCACAGCAGTGAATGGTAGATGTTTAAAACACTGTCAGCAAGTCAATAGTTAGCACGCCTATATGTCAGTTACCCTTACTTTTCATACCTTCTCTCCAGCAGTAGCCAGGATAATTCAGCCCATCAGCTCAGCAGATCTCTTCACAAGTGAATTTCACCCTTTTTGATGCATCCTGTGGTCCTTGCTATGCAACATGTTACCTCATTTTGCTCCCCGGGTCACTGAAAGCCCTTGCAGACTTAATCAACATAATGCTGGCAGAGTCTGACCCTTAGGGTATGTCTACACTGCAAAATAAAACTCCGAGGCAGCGAGTGTGAGCCTGGAGTCAACTGACTTGGACTCACAGGGCTTGTGCTACAGGGCTAAAAATAGCAGTATAGATGTTGCTGCTTGGGTTGTAGCCTGGGCTCTGAGACCATCTCCCCTCCTCCTCCTCCTCAGGTTTCAGAGACTGGGCTCCAGCCCAAGGGAGAATGTCTACACTGCTATTTTTAGCCCTGTAGCGTGAGCCTGAGTCAATTGACATGGGCTCTCAGACTCACTGCTGTGGGGTTTTTTCATTTTTGCCTGTGTAGACATGACCTGAGAGAACCCTATTCCATGCTGGCTGTATAATACACCATTAATACTTGGTATTTTTATTAGGAGCGATTAAAGAACAGGAACGATGCAGTTAAGGCGTATCAACCCAAACGCAGATTTTCCTTAACTTTCATCTATCTGTGAATCTATCATTTTGCCGAGACAATACAGTTGTTACCATGCAAAGGCAGTAGTTGTGTTGCCCTTGAAACTTTTAACAAATTGAGTGCCAGGAACTTGGCCTTAGGATGCAACGCTTCCTACACAGTTATATGAACTATTAAGCAAATGGCACAGAATAATGCTCTTTCACTGAGTAGAAATGCTCTCGTTTAGGTAAAACTTCAGCCTGCTGTTGGCAGTTACAAGTCAGAATGGCAAAGAGAAATAAAATGTAAAAGCAATATGAGTTTGAATGAAATTATGATGAGTCAGATGGTGCCATTACCCATATCCCCATAGGCAAGCATTAGTAAAACTCCCCATAATGAAATACTGAAGTAGAATTCCAAAGGGGGAGAGACGCTCAGATTCAAAAATCAACTTTTTACTCTTTCACAAACCTTGAGGTCATGCAGCTGGACAGATTTGTAGGTAGCAAAGCACTTCAGAACACCCAAAACTTTAAGCGCAGAATAGTCCCATTGAAATCAGTGGGAGTAGTTGCTCTGAATAAGGATACGCACATGCTTATGTGCTTTGCTGGATTGGGGTTATAAAGGGTATTGATCTCAGTTCTACAAAGAACTCTCTAAATGCCTAATAATTTATCCTCCACCACCCTTCAGAGGAAACTATTAGAGCCCTGTTGCAATCCCATTGAAGGTAATGGGGCTTTGCCATAACATGCTACATGTAATCTTACTACTGTATGGTTTATTATCTATGAAGTGTAATCCATGTGCTTGGGGCTGTAGAGATGCAAAAAAGACAGTTCCTGTCCTGAAGGGCTTCCAGACTAAAAGATAAACACAGAGACAACACGATGCCCTGGGAAACTTAGAGGAGGGGGTTAGCTTGGAAATGAGGAGGGAAATCCTAGCACCATTGAGGTCAAAGGGAGCTTTGGCCGCACTGAAGTCAATGGCAATCTCACCCCATTTGTTTTTGTTTGAATTGTTAGCTCACTTGTTGTGGGCACTGTGACGGGGTGAGATTTTTGGCAGTGATTTCATTCAGAAGGCAGGTCTGGCTTGTCATGCTGCGGATCTAAAGAAAAGGGGTGCTCAGAATGAAGTCCAAGGAAATATAGGTCTGCACTTTGACCCAAACACTTGCACTGGTGAGCAGTTACTCCCACAAGGGGTCCCATTAAAATCAATGAGATTCCCTGTGAATAACTGCTTGTCAAGGGGGTTATAATCTGATCCAAGAAAAACAGTAGTACTTGGTGAAAAATGTAGCATTAAATGACTGTTACTAGTTTTCATATGCAAAGTAGGATGTGTTTGTTTGAATGTTTAGAAATATGTCCATGTTACATTTGCACGTTGTGGTTTAGGGAGTGTGTCTTGGATGCAATATGTGAACGGTTTGAGTGGGCCAAGTTCAATGGAGTTGCACAAGAGAAAAATTTGCTGAAATTCACATGCATGGAAAAAAATATGGAATCTGAACACTGCTTTGCTGTCAGGGCAAGGGGAGGCGGCATATTCTAGTGGTAGGGCACTCGGCTAGGAGTCAAGATCTGAGTTCTGTGCCACTGAGCTGCTTTGTGAGTCATTTCCTCTCTTTGTGCCTCTGTTTCTACACCCACTGTATGTGCTTTCTAATTAGTCTAAATTCTTCAGGGCTGTGTGTTTGTACAGTGTCTCACACAATGCAGTCAGTAATACATACATACACAGACACACACATAATTTGTAAGTAAAAGCATTATGTGATAAAAGACGTGAGAAGAAATCTCAAATTAAGCCTCAAACCCCACCAGAGTAATACATTTTAAAAAAAAAGTGATTAATTCTCCTCTCCGTTGATCTTTCATTTCATTGTTTGAAATATGTGCATCATTTCTCTTATTTAAGGGAAACAGTAACAAAAAACCCCACCTCTTTCTCTTTCTAATTTTAAAGTGCTGGTTACTCATCGCCTGCTAGAAGATTGTGTGGGAACTCCTTGACTCTGTCTACTGGAGTTTACTCAACAGGGATTTATGGAGAAGGGGAGTATTTTCTAGAGAAATTGGCAAGCCACATAAAACAAACCAGTAGGCAACCATTTAAAAAAAAAAAAAAAAAGCTACCCTACAGCTTCCATTTTTCTCTGACCGCTCGTACCATCTCAATATTTTTGTGAGAGAAGGCTCAGACCTTATTAGTGAACAGAGCTTTTTATCCTTTGCAATACTTGCCTTTTGAATCTTTGCTTGTGTGTGTGTTTTAGGAAGGGTTGCAAAGTAACCGCAAATGATGAATCTGGTCATTTTGGAGGGATTTTATTATTTGCTTGCTTGTTTGGTGTTTTGTTTTTTCTGCCTTCAAATGGTCTTTCCTGATTCTGTGCTACTTAAGGAGCAACCTGTTTATAGAATCCTAGAATTGTAGGATTAGAAGAGACCTCAAGAGTTTTTCTAGTCCAGTTCCCTGCATTCAAGGCAGGGCTAAGTATTATCTAGACCATTCCTGACAGGTATTTGTCTAATCTGCTCTTAAAAATCTCCAATGATGGAGATTCCGTCATTTCTAGGCAATTTATTCCATTGCTAACTACCCTGACAGTTAGAAATGTTTTCCTACTGTCCAACCTAAACTGTCCTTACTGCAATTTAATCCCATTACTTTTTGTCCTATCCTCAGAGGTTAATGAGCACAATTCTTCTCCCTCCTCCTTCTAACAACCTTTTATGTACTTGAAAACAGTTATCATGTCCCCCCCTCAGTCTTCTCTTTTCCAGACAAAACAAACCCAATTTTTTTCAATCTTCCCTCATAGGTCATGTTTTCTAGACCTTTAATTATTTTTGTTGCTCTTCTCTGGACTTTCTCCAATTTGTCCACGTTTTTCCTGAAATGTGGCACCCAGAACTGGACACAATACTCTAATTGAGGCCTAATCAGTGTGGAGTAGAGAGGAAGAATTACTTATTGGGTCTTGCTTACAATATTCCTGATATATGGTAAAATGATGTGTAAACGTCCGGTGCGGGGGTCGGGCCCTCTCAGGGGCCGTCGGGGGCCAGGCCGCCTCACTACACGGCCTGGATCGGTCTCAGGGTTCCGCCCCTCTGGCAGGGACTAGGCCAAAGGTACACGGCCTCTGCAATGAGCTCCTGCTCTCAGTCAGGGTCCGGCAGTAACTCAGGCCCGGGCTCCGGTCCTCACTGCCGGAGCTGGGGATTACAAAGTCAGTCAAGCCCCCGCGCTAGCTCAGGGCGGGGCAATAAACAATAGTTCGGGCGCTCAGCTCCGTGGATCCGGAGCTGAGCCCTGACAAACTCAGGACGTCCCAGGCCCTTATTCAGGGGAGGGCAACCCCCAATAGCCCAGGGCGCTCAGAACCTTCCTTCAGGCTGAGCAGTAAAGTCAGGGGTTCAGGCCCGGCCCTCAGTCAGGGCGGGGCAGCACACAATAGTCCAGGGGCTCAGGACCTTTCTTCAGGCTGAGCCCAGGCAGAGTTAGTAGCCCCAGGCCCTCAGTCAGGGCGGGGCAACAAACAATAGTTCAGGGGCTCAGGACCTTCCTTCAGGCTGAGCCCAGACAAAGTTAGTAGGCCCAGGCCCTCAGTCAGGGCGGGGCAACAAACAATAGTTCAGGGGTTCGGGTTCAGGTCTGGGTATCAGGAGCTGAGCACGGACAAACTCGGGACGCCCCAGACCCTCAGTCAGGGTGGGGCAACAAGCACTCGTTCAGGGCAGCAAGCAATAGCTCAGTGGCGGTGCCAGAACGCTGGCTGGAGGGGGAGACTGCCACCCGTTAAGTGGGGTGGCAGGGGGGACACAGGCCCACCCACTCCACTGTGTCCCAGCCCGGGGCCCTAAGAGCGGCAGTCAGTCTGCCGCTGTGTTGGTGGGGTCCTGACCGCAACACACCAACATGGGTTCGCTCTCTGTTGTAGCTAGACTGGGGTCAGCTACCCCCGGGCTGCTTTCCATTTCCTCCTCCATTTGTACCTGCTCCCCGCTGGGCTCGGCAGCGGGGTCCCACACCATGGGTTCCTCACTTCGCAGAGGGTCGTCCGGGTCGGGGTGCTCCTCCGGTCTCCGGTCAGGGGGGCGCTCGGGCCCCTCCTCGGGGTACCGTGCTCGGGGCAAGGGTGGCCAGTCTACCTCGGGGTACCTTGCTTGGGGAAGGCTTGGCCAATCCGCGTTGGGGTACCTGGCTCTGGGGAGGTCCGGTCGGTCGGTGTCCGGGTATCTGGCTCTGGGGCAGCTCGGTCCGTCCGTGTCCGGGTACCTGGCTCTGGGAAGCCTTGGTCTAGCCGGAGCTCGCACTGGCACGTCTGGCCTCTCCGGCTGCTGGGCTCTAACTGAGGGCTGGGGCCTGGCTCTTATACTTCCTGTCCCGCCCCTTGACTTCCGGGGGGCGGGAACAGGTGGCGGTGGCTCCGCCCACTTGGGTGCCAATTCAGGCTCCTCTCCCTCAGGGGCCGTCGGGAGCCGGCTGGAGTTTTCTGTGCTCCCTTCTCCCTCCGTCCTCCCTGGCCCCTTTCTGCTGCTGCTGTTGCTGCTTTTGCTGCCGCTGCTGCTGCTGCGTGCGTGAGTGAGGAGTGCGGAGGGGGGGGCCTTGCCGGCCTGCCCCCCCCCTCGCCCTCGCCTCCGGAGGGAGAAGCATCGGCCCCCCAACGCCAACACCGATACCATCTGGGGGCCCACCCGCCTGCTTGCTTGCCTGCCTGGCCGGTTGCCCGGCCGGCTGACTGCCGCTCGCTGCTGCTGCTGTTCCTGTGTGGGAGCCGCTGCCTCCGTCGCGGAGTGCGAAGAGACTGCGTCCCTGGTTCGGGAGATTGTGGAGGGGGTTGTTTGAGGACTGTGTTTTGAGTGACTTTGCCATCTTTGCTCCTGGGGTGGTGGTGCCCCCAGTCGCGTTAGGAGTGTGGACGGTACTGAGCCTCTCGTTTGTAATTCCTCGGACTGGAAGCCGTCGCTTGCCAGGAAGCTCCGAGGTCGACTTGGGATCCTGCTGTCCCGTCCCCCGTAGCGGACTGTTGAAGGGGGTGCGGGGGGGGTGCGGTGCCCCCCCCTTCGTTCATCTACTCCCCCTCTACCACCACCCCCACCGCCGACAGCTACCGACAACCCCTCCACCGCCCCGCGTGCCACCTGGACCTGCTTTTCGCCCCTCGGCAGGGCTGTTTGCTCCCCCCGCCATTTCCATCGTCCGGGACTGTTTACTTGCAGCAGTGAACGGCGGAGCCTGCGCTTCGCGAACGCTGTGGGTGCACCTTTTCCTTCGCCCTGGACTTCTCCTGCCCCCCAACTACGTTTCGCTGGTGGGGTCCCCTCCCTGTAGCCCCCTTTGTATTAGTTGGCCCTACCCTACCCCCCTCCTTTTGAGCCCCTTCGGTTTATTTTGTTTGGTGCCCATTCCCCCCCCCCTCGGTTCCTAGCCTGCTGGCTGTGTTCCCGGCCCTGTCCTTGGGCTGCGGCTGGCTGGAGTTTTTCCTCCTACCCCTCCTTGTCCTTGGGCTGCAGCTGGCTGGACATTCCATTCTGTTTCCGAGCCGCTGCTCCGGTGCACCCCCCCCTTCGCCCCCCCCCGCGCGCTTGTGCCCCCGTTTTGTTGCCCCCTCCCCTTTTGCACTGTTCACCGCCCCCCCTTTGTGTTGTCTTTTGCCTAGAGGGGAGGAGCGGCTGCAGGTTGTGATGGCGGGGGACTCTGCCCCTGCCCCTGCCCCTGCCCCTGCCCCTGCCCCGTCGTCCCCGCCCACCCCAGTGGCCGGCCCCTCGGCTGGCCCTGTCCCGGATACCGCCGCTGCCACGGCTGCCCCCTCCACCGGCAGGAAGGGCCAAGGGAGGAAGAAGGGCAAGGGCCCCGCCCGTGGAGCCAGACCTCCTGCGGGCAGGGCTACGGTCCCCGCTGCGGCCCCAACACCGGCCGCGGCCCCTCCCTCTCCTGCCGTCCCTTCCACCAGCTCTGGTGGCGCTCCACCTCCGGCCCCCAGAGCATACGCCCAGGTGGCCGCCGCCTCTTTGCGTGCCGCCCCGTCGTCCGCCCCGACCGCCGCCTTTGGGCCTGTCCCTGGTGACCACGGCCCCTTCCCCTCGCTGACTAGGAGGCATGGCGTCCGTTGCCATTTGGTGCCTGCCTCGCCCCACATTGAGACCTATGTGCGGGCCTTGGCGAGGGTGGTGGGGCCTACGGCCATCGTGGCGGCCTCCAAGATGTACGGGAAGGCCGTGTTCTTCCTGGCGTCGGTGGCCGCTGCACAGGAGGCGGTGGAACGAGGCCTGGCGGTGGGAGGCGTGTTTGTGCCCTTGGAACCCCTGGAGGACCTGGGCGTACGGGTGCTCTTGACCTCCGTCCCGCCCTACCTCCCCAACGCCGCCCTGTTGCCGGCCCTCTCCACCCTGGGGAAGCCCATTTCCATTCTGAGCTCTCTCTCATTGGGCTGTAAGGACCCTGCCCTCCGGCACATCCTGTCTTTCCGCCGGCAGGTCCAGCTTCAGCTGCCACCGGCGGCGGGTGCCGGAGTGGCGCTCGAGGGGTCCTTCCTGGTGCCCTACCGGGGGGTCCATTATCGGGTCCACTATTCGACGGGGGAGGCCCGGTGCTTCCTCTGCCGGGCGCCGGGGCATGTCCGGAGGGACTGTCCCCTGGCCCGGCCTGGAGGGGCGTCCGAGACCCCCGGGGCCCGGGAGGGTGCCGGCCCTGTCATCGCCGGCAACCCTGGCGGTTCGGACACTGCTGCTGCCGCCGCCCCTCCTCCTTCTGCCGCGGTTCCCGCTTTGGCCGCGGAGACGGCCGGGCGGGCGGGCCTTGCCGTCGCCGACCCTGGATCGGCGGGGCATGTGGAGGAGAGGGCGGGGCGGCTTCCGCCAGCCGCGGGGAAGGGCCCGCCCCAGGGGGAGGTTTCCCTCGCCCCTGCTGTCCCTCCGACCCTGCCGCCCCGAGCCCCGGAGCCATCGCCCTTGCCCTCTGGCCCTGCCCCTGCTGACCGGCCCTCCACCTCCTCTTCCACCTCGGGGGGCTGGGTGACCGTCCGGGGGAAGCGCGGTGCCCGCAGGTCGCGGGCTCTCTCCCTCCCCTCTGATGAGGAGGGAGAGCAGGCCCCCCGAAAGATGCCGCGGGGGGCCGACGTTGTTAGTTCTGTTTCCGCGCCCCCGGACGGTGCGCAGCAGGAGGTGCCGGCCATGGAGACCGTGGATGCCGTGGCAGTGGCTGGGGAAACTTCTGTCCCCTTTGTTGAGCCCACACCTGAGGAGGCTTCCGTAGCGGTTCTCCCGGCCCTTGCTCCGTCCGTGCCCCCCGCCGCCGCCGCCGATGCCGGGGCGGCCTTTGTCTCTGTGACTGGCGGGGAGGTCGCCGGGGCCGAGGGGACCGCTTTCGCCTCCATTTTCAATGAGATCGAGGCCCTGGGTCTGACCCCGGTTACCCAAGGGGAGGACGACCCTCTGCCAGCGGGCCCTGATCCGGGTGCTTGCTTAGTCCCGCCCCCTTCTCCTGCTCCCGGTTCCTCGCCCCACTCTGCCGCTCCCGACTTAGTCCTGGGAGAACCCTTAGCCCTACCCGCCAGCCCGGCCGCGACTACCATCTCGTGCACGGCCGCCGAGCCCCTCGGGGCGACGGCCGTTGCTGAGCGGCCGGTTCCTATCCCCGATCCTGCCCCTTCCATCGTTCCTGCCCCTGAGGCTTCCCCTGCCCCTGCTGCCTCCGTCCCCTCGGATGCTGACCTTGGCCGAGGGGAGCCGCAGTCTAGCGGCTTGGCAGCGGGAGATGGGGAGCCCGTTCCCGTTCCCGTCCCTGATCCTGTCCCCTCTCCTGCCCAAGTCCCTGTTCCCGTCTCGAGCCCCGCCCCTACTCCCGCCCTTGCCCCAGATCCTGTCCCCGAGGTGTCTCCTTTTGCCACCTCTGGTGTTACTGCCGCCCCCGGGGTTGTCGCATCTCCGTTGCCTGCAGACAACCCTCAGGGGGCGGTTTTCGTGTCTCCCCTTCCTGCCACTGTTGGGGCTGCGTTGTTCCCTCAGCCGCTCTCTCCTTTGCCGGGGATGGGGACGGGCTGCCCAGCGCAGCAGCGCCGGAGCTCGGCCCCTTGTTTGTCCGTCACCGTGGGCCGCGAGGACCCTTCAGGGGCCCCGCCGGAGGATGGCGGCGGCTTGGCCGCTGCCTCCCCCTCCGCGCTGCGGGATGAGCTGAGCCTCTTTCTATCGGATTCCCGTGGTTCCCAGGGTAAGGTGCAGCTCGCCCTTCAGCGCTGGGGGGACTTCCATCTCGTCCTCCGGGCCGTGAAGGCGCTTTTGGGGGAGGGGCGGGGGTCCGGTCGGCGGGACATCGCGGCCTATCGGCGGGCCCGCAGATTCCGCGACTCCCTTTTGACCTTCGGAGTCGAAACCGGGATCTTGCGGGGCCCGCTGGGGGCCGATGATCCCTCCGCCCGTGAGGATCTGCCCCAGCCCTCCGTATGACAGCTACCACCTTTGCGTCGTTGAACACCCGGGGCTGTAGGGTGGGTTTCCGCAGGAGCCAGGTGCTCTCCTTCCTTCGGGAGGGGGGGTACTCTGTGATTTTCCTGCAGGAGACCCACACGGCTCCGGCCGTCGAGGCTAGCTGGCGGCTGGAGTGGGGAGACGGGGTTTATTTTAGCCACCTCAGCGCCCATTCGGCTGGAGTGGCCACCCTGTTCTCCCCGGGGCTGCGGCCTGAGGTGCTGGGGGTCGCCGAGGTCGTGCCAGGCCGCCTGCTGCACGTCCGGGCCCGTGTGGAGGGGCTGGTTCTGAACTTGGTCAACGTCTATGCCCCGACCACGGGCTCGGAACGCGTGCCTTTCTATCAGCGGGCGGCGGCCTTCCTCGGCACTCTGGATTCTCGCGAGTGCCTGGTCCTGGGCGGGGACTTTAACACCACCCTCGAGGACCGGGACCGCTCCGGGCCTGAGTCTTCCCAGGCAGCCGCGGGCGTCCTCAGGGAGATCGTAGACCATCACTCCCTGGTGGACGTCTGGCGCGACCACCACCCGGACGACGACACCACCTTCACCTATGTCCGGGTGGAGGACGACCGGTCGCGCCACTCCCGGTTGGACCGCATTTATTTGTCCCGTTTTCATCTGGCGCGGGCCCATGCCTCCAGCGTCCGGCCGGCCCCGTTCTCAGATCACCACCTGGTGACCGTGACGGCCTCTCTCAGTTCCGAGCGGCCGGGGCCGGCCTATTGGCATTTTAATAATAGTTTGCTGGAGGACGTGGGCTTCGTGGCATCCTTCCGGGAGTTCTGGCTGGCCTGGCGGGGGCAGCGACGCGCCTTTCCCTCGGCGCGGCGGTGGTGGGATGTGGGGAAGGTCCGCGCGCGGCTCTTCTGCCGGAACTACACCCGGGGCGCCAGCCGGCGGCGGGATGCGTTGTTAGGGCAGTTGGAGCGGGAGGTTTTGGAGCTGGAGAGGCGTCTGGCCTCCGGCCCCGAGGATCCACCCCTCCGCGCGGCGTACCGGGAGAAGCGGGAGGAGCTCCGGGCCCTGGAAGACCACCGGGCCCGGGGCGCGTTTGTTCGATCCCGCATCCGTCTCCTTCGGGAGATGGATCGCGGCTCCCGCTTCTTCTACGCTCTGGAGAAACGGAGGGGGGCCAAACAGCATGTCACCTGCCTCCTGGCGGAGGACGGCGCCCCCCTCACGGATCCGGAGGAGATGCGTGGCAGGGCCAGGGCCTTCTACGCCGCTCTTTTCTCCCCAGATCCGACCGACGCCGAGGCCTGCAGGGTGCTCTGGACCGAGCTCCCGACGGTCAGCGCGGGCGGCCGAGACCGGCTGGAGCTGCCTCTTTCTCTGGCTGAGTTCCCGGCGGCCTTCCGGCTCATGCCCACTAACAAATCTCCAGGCATGGACGGGCTGACCGTGGAGTTTTACCGCGTGTTCTGGGACGTCCTCGGCCCAGACCTCGTCACCGTCTGGGCCGAGTCCTTGCAGAGCGGGGTCCTCCCTCTCTCGTGCAGGCGAGCAGTGCTCGCCCTGTTGCCGAAGAAGGGGGACCTCCGCGATTTACGAAACTGGCGTCCCATCTCGCTCCTCAGCACGGACTATAAGGTCGTAGCGAAGGCCATCTCGCTGCGGCTGGGGTCCGTGCTGGCGGACGTGGTCCACCCCGACCAGACCTGCGCCGTCCCGGGCCGGAGCATCTTTAACAACCTGTACTTGGTCCGGGACCTATTAGAGCTGGGGCGTAGGGATGGTCTGTCGTTCGCCCTCCTGTCTCTGGACCAGGAGAAGGCGTTCGACAGGATGGACCACGGGTACCTCCTGGGCACTCTGCGGGCATTCGGCTTCGGGCCCCAGTTTGTGGGCTTTCTCCAGGTGCTGTACGCTGAGGCGGAGTGTCTGGTCAGGCTCAACTGGACCCTGACCGAGCCGGTCAGCTTTGGGCGGGGAGTACGGCAGGGGTGCCCCCTCTCGGGCCAGCTGTACGCTCTGGCGATCGAGCCCTTCCTCTGCCTCCTCCGCCGGAGGTTAGCAGGGTTGGTGCTCCGGGAGCCGGAGCTGCGGCTGGTCCTGTCGGCGTACGCCGACGACGTGCTCCTCGTGGTCCAGGACCCTGAGGATCTGGTGCGGGTGGAGGCCTGCCAGGCCGTTTATTCGACCGCCTCCTCCGCCCGGGTCAACTGGGCCAAGAGCTCTGGCCTGGTGGTCGGGGACGGTTGGCAGGCGGGCTCCCTCCCACCCGCGCTTCAAGCCATTCGGTGGAGCGCGGGCCCGCTGCTCTATCTGGGCGTTTATCTTTCCGCCACGCATCCCTCTCCGCTGGAGAACTGGCTAGATTTGGAGGCCAGGGTGCGTGAGCGGTTGCGGAGATGGACGGGACTGCTCCGGTGTCTCTCCCTGCGGGGGAGGGCGCTGGTGCTGAACCAGCTTGTCCTGTCCATGCTCTGGCACCGGCTCAACACCCTGAGCCCGACCCCGGGACTCCTGGCCAGGCTCCAGAGGATAGCCCTGGAGTTCTTCTGGCCTGGACTGCACTGGGTCTCTGCGGGGGTTCTGAGTCTTCCCCTGGAGGAGGGGGGACAGGGCCTGGTCTGCCTTCGTAGCAAGGTCCATGTCTTCCGCCTCCAGGCCCTGCAGAGGCTCCTTTATGGTGAAGGTAGTCCGGCATGGAGCACGTTAGCGCACGCCTTCCTCCGCCGCCTCCGAGGGCTCCGATACGACCGGCAGCTCCTTTTTCTTCATCCGAGAGGTCTTCCGCGAGACCTCTCGGAGCTGCCGGTCTTCTACCAGGACCTTCTCCGGACCTGGAAGCTTTTCTCGGCGACCAGGTCCATTGTGGCCACCGAGGGCGCGGATCTCCTCGCGGAGCCCCTGCTGCACAATCCCGATCTTCGTGTGCAGGTGGCAGAGTCGCCCTCGGTGAGCCGGAGGTTGGTCCTGGCGGAAACCACCAGGGTCGGAGACCTCCTGGACTACACCAGAGGGGACTGGGTGGATCCCCGCGCGCTTGGTCGGCGCATGGGGCTCTCCACCCTCGCGACCCCTCTGCGTGTACTCCAGGAGGTGGGCGCTGCATTGTCACCTCCTGCTCTCAGCTTCCTGTGGCGGGCCCTGCGGGAGGGTGTTCCCCGCCCACCCCTCACCCCGGGCCCTCCGGACCTTTTTCTCGGGCCCCTGTTCCATGAGCCCCCCCGGCTCTCCCGCTCCCATAACCCGAGCCGGCTGCGCGCTTTGCAGCCGGTCCAGTTTCGAACCGCGCCTAGGGACTATCTGTACGCGCTCGTGTTTCACACGTTGCATCACCTCACCCTCGTGTCCCGCCCCGACACCAAGTGGAGGGACTATCTGTTACCTGTGGAGGGTGAGGAGCCCCGGTGGGCCAGCCTTTATTCCACCTTAGTTCCAAGGCCCGCCGGGGACATTGGTTGGCGGCTCCTTCATGGGGCCGTGAGCACGGGCGTGTACTTGGCGCGGTTCACCCCTATTCCTGAGGCCTGCCCATTTTGTGGCATTAGGGAGACCCTGGCGCACGCTTACCTTGAGTGCGCCAGGCTGCAGCCCCTTTTCCGGCTTCTCCAGAACCTCTTGTTGAGGTTCTGGCTACATTTTTCCCCGCACTTGTTTATTTATGCACACCCTGTCCGTGGCCCCACTAAGTCGCGAGACCTCCTCGTCAACCTCTTCCTGGCCCTGGCCAAACTTACCATCTATAATACCAGGGAGAAGATGTTGGACGAGGGGGTGCTTTGCGACTGTGGGGCCTACTTTCACACCTCTTTGGTTTCACGTCTCCGTGCGGAGTTTCACTGGGCAGCGTCCGCTGGCTCCCTTGCCACCTTCGAGGAGCAGTGGGCGCTGTCCGGGGTTCTCTGCTCGGTGTCCCCATTTGGTTCCCTGATTTTGAACCTTTGACCGTCACCTTGCTCCCTGTTTTTTTATTGGTTGTCCCACGTAATCATTTGGTACTGGGTTCAGTGGTCCCTCCCGCTATGCTGGGGGAGGGGCTTTTAGTAGTGGGCGGCTAAGCCCGCCCACTTCCCGGTTTGCCAATACGGCCCCTTCCTGCTGCTGCTGTTGCTGCTTTTGCTGCCGTTGCTGCTGCTGCGTGCGTGAGTGAGGAGTGCGGAGGGGGGGGCCTTGCCGGCCTGCCCGCCCCCCTCGCCCTCGCCTCCGGAGGGAGAAGCATCGGCCCCCCAACGCCAACACCGATACCATCTGGGGGCCCACCTGCCTGCTTGCTTGCCTGCCTGGCCGGTTGCCCGGCCGGCTGACTGCCGCTCGCTGCTGCTGCTGTTCCTGTGTGGGAGCCGCTGCCTCCGTCGCGGAGTGCGAAGAGACTGCGTCCCTGGTTCGGGAGATTGTGGAGGGGGTTGTTTGAGGACTGTGTTTTGAGTGACTTTGCCATCTTTGCTCCTGGGGTGGTGGTGCCCCCAGTCGCGTTAGGAGTGTGGACGGTACTGAGCCTCTCGTTTGTAATTCCTCGGACTGGAAGCCGTCGCTTGCCAGGAAGCTCCGAGGTCGACTTGGGATCCTGCTGTCCCGTCCCCCGTAGCGGACTGTTGAAGGGGGTGCGGGGGGGGTGCGGTGCCCCCCCCCTTCGTTCATCTACTCCCCCTCTACCACCACCCCCACCGCCGACAGCTGCCGACAACCCCTCCACCGCCCCGCGTGCCACCTGGACCTGCTTTTCGCCCCTCGGCAGGGCTGTTTGCTCCCCCCGCCATTTCCATCGTCCGGGACTGTTTACTTGCAGCAGTGAACGGCGGAGCCTGCGCTTCGCGAACGCTGTGGGTGCACCTTTTCCTTCGCCCTGGACTTCTCCTGCCCCCCAACTACGTTTCGCTGGTGGGGTCCCCTCCCTGTAGCCCCCTTTGTATTAGTTGGCCCTACCCTACCCCACTCCTTTCGAGCCCCTTCGGTTTATTTTGTTTGGTGCCCATTCCCCCCCCCCTCGGTTACTAGCCTGCTGGCTGTGTTCCCGGCCCTGTCCTTGGGCTGCGGCTGGCTGGAGTTTTTCCTCCTACCCCTCCTTGTCCTTGGGCTGCAGCTGGCTGGACATTCCATTCTGTTTCCGAGCCGCTGCTCCGGTGCACCCCCCCCCCTTCGCCCCCCCGCGCGCGCTTGTGCCCCCGTTTTGTTGCCCCCCCCCCTTTTGCACTGTTCACCCCCCCTTTTACTGTTGTTGTAGTCCCCCCCCGCCCTAGTGTAGCCGGGGGAGCCGGCTTTCCTTTTTTGGCACTTGTGCCCCACCCCTCTCTTTTCGCTCCTGTGTGCCCTCTCCATTGGCACCCTCCTCCCCAGCCTGCGGCCTAGCGGGGGGGAGTGGTTGCCTTTCCTTTGTGTTGTCTTTTGCCTAGAGGGGAGGAGCGACTGCAGGTTGTGATGGTGGGGGACTCTGCCCCTGCCCCTGCCCCTGCCCCGTCGTCCCCGCCCACCCCAGTGGCCGGCCCCTCGGCTGGCCCTGTCCCGGATACCGCCGCTGCCACGGCTGCCCCCTCCACCGGCAGGAAGGGCCAAGGGAGGAAGAAGGGCAAGGGCCCCGCCCGTGGAGCCAGACCTCCTGCGGGCAGGGCTACGGTCCCCGCTGCGGCCCCAACACCGGCCGCGGCCCCTCCCTCTCCTGCTGTCCCTTCCACCAGCTCTGGTGGCGCTCCACCTCCGGCCCCCAGAGCATACGCCCAGGTGGCCGCCGCCTCTTTGCGTGCCGCCCCGTCGTCCGCCCCGACCGCCGCCTTTGGGCCTGTCCCTGGTGACCACGGCCCCTTCCCCTCGCTGACTAGGAGGCATGGCGTCCGTTGCCATTTGGTGCCTGCCTCGCCCCACATTGAGACCTATGTGCGGGCGTTGGCGAGGGTGGTGGGGCCTACGGCCATCGTGGCGGCCTCCAAGATGTACGGGAAGGCCGTGTTCTTCCTGGCGTCGGTGGCCGCTGCGCAGGAGGCGGTGGAACGAGGCCTGGCGGTGGGAGGCGTGTTTGTGCCCTTGGAACCCCTGGAGGACCTGGGCGTACGGGTGCTCTTGACCTCCGTCCCGCCCTACCTCCCCAACGCCGCCCTGTTGCCGGCCCTCTCCACCCTGGGGAAGCCCATTTCCATTCTGAGCTCTCTCTCATTGGGCTGTAAGGACCCTGCCCTCCGGCACATCCTGTCTTTCCGCCGGCAGGTCCAGCTTCAGCTGCCACCGGCGGCGGGTGCCGGAGTGGCGCTCGAGGGGTCCTTCCTGGTGCCCTACCGGGGGGTCCATTATCGGGTCCACTATTCGACGGGGGAGGCCCGGTGCTTCCTCTGCCGGGCGCCGGGGCATGTCCGGAGGGACTGTCCCCTGGCCCGGCCTGGAGGGGCGTCCGAGACCCCCGGGGCCCGGGAGGGTGCCGGCCCTGTCATCGCCGGCAACCCTGGCGGTTCGGACACTGCTGCTGCCGCCGCCCCTCCTCCTTCTGCCGCGGTTCCCACTCTGGCCGCGGAGACGGCCGGGCGGGCGGGCCTTGCAGTCGCCGACCCTGGATCGGCGGGGCATGTGGAGGAGAGGGCGGGGCGGCTTCCGCCGGCCGCGGGGAAGGGCCCGCCCCAGGGGGAGGTTTCCCTCGCCCCTGCTGTCCCTCCGACCCTGCCGCCCCGAGCCCCGGAGCCATCGCCCTTGCCCTCTGGCCCTGCCCCTGCTGACCGGCCCTCCACCTCCTCTTCCACCTCGGGGGGCTGGGTGACCGTCCGGGGGAAGCGCGGTGCCCGCAGGTCGCGGGCTCTCTCCCTCCCCTCTGATGAGGAGGGAGAGCAGGCCCCCCGAAAGATGCCGCGGGGGGCCGACGTTGTTAGTTCTGTTTCCGCGCCCCCGGACGGTGCCCAGCAGGAGGTGCCGGCCATGGAGACCGTGGATGCCGTGGCAGTGGCTGGGGAAACTTCTGTCCCCTTTGTTGAGCCCACACCTGAGGAGGCTTCCGTAGCGGTTCTCCCGGCCCTTGCTCCGTCCGTGCCCCCCGCCGCCGCCGCCGATGCCGGGGCGGCCTTTGTCTCCGTGACTGGCGGGGAGGTCGCCGGGGCCGAGGGGACCGCTTTCGCCTCCATTTTCAATGAGATCGAGGCCCTGGGTCTGACCCCGGTTACCCAAGGGGAGGACGACCCTCTGCCAGCGGGCCCCGATCCGGGTGCTGGCTTAGTCCCGCCCCCTTCTCCTGCTCCCGGTTCCTCGCCCCACTCTGCCGCTCCCGACTTAGTCCTGGGAGAACCCTTAGCCCTACCCGCCAGCCCGGCCGCGACTACCATCTCGTGCACGGCCGCCGAGCCCCTCGGGGCGACGGCCGTTGCTGAGCGGCCGGTTCCTATCCCCGATCCTGCCCCTTCCATCGTTCCTGCCCCTGAGGCTTCCCCTGCCCCTGCTGCCTCCGTCCCCTCGGATGCTGACCTTGGCCGAGGGGAGCCGCAGTCTAGCGGCTTGGCAGCGGGAGATGGGGAGCCCGTTCCCGTTCCCGTCCCTGATCCTGTCCCCTCTCCTGCCCAAGTCCCTGTTCCCGTCTCGAGCCCCGCCCCTACTCCCGCCCTTGCCCCAGATCCTGTCCCCGAGGTGTCTCCTTTTGCCACCTCTGGTGTTACTGCCGCCCCCGGGGTTGTCGCATCTCCGTTGCCTGCAGACAACCCTCAGGGGGCGGTTTTCGTGTCTCCCCTTCCTGCCACTGTTGGGGCTGCGTTGTTCCCTCAGCCGCTCTCTCCTTTGCCGGGGATGGGGACGGGCTGCCCAGCGCAGCAGCGCCGGAGCTCGGCCCCTTGTTTGTCCGTCACTGTGGGCCGCGAGGACCCTTCGGGGGCCCCGCCGGAGGATGGCGGCGGCTTGGCCGCTGCCTCCCCCTCCGCGCTGCGGGATGAGCTGAGCCTCTTTCTATCGGATTCCCGTGGTTCCCAGGGTAAGGTGCAGCTCGCCCTTCAGCGCTGGGGGGACTTCCATCTCGTCCTCCGGGCCGTGAAGGCGCTTTTGGGGGAGGGGCGGGGGTCCGGTCGGCGGGACATCGCGGCCTATCGGCGGGCCCGCAGATTCCGCGACTCCCTTTTGACCTTCGGAGTCGAAACCGGGATCTTGCGGGGCCCGCTGGGGGCCGATGATCCCTCCACCCGTGAGGATCTGCCCCAGCCCTCCGTATGACAGCTACCACCTTTGCGTTGTTGAACGCCCGGGGCTGTAGGGTGGGTTTCCGCAGGAGCCAGGTGCTCTCCTTCCTTCGGGAGGGGGGGTACTCTGTGATTTTCCTGCAGGAGACCCACACGGCTCCGGCCGTCGAGGCTAGCTGGCGGCTGGAGTGGGGAGACGGGGTTTATTTTAGCCACCTCAGCGCCCATTCGGCTGGAGTGGCCACCCTGTTCTCCCCGGGGCTGCGGCCTGAGGTGCTGGGGGTCGCCGAGGTCGTGCCAGGCCGCCTGCTGCACGTCCGGGCCCGTGTGGAGGGGCTGGTTCTGAACTTGGTCAACGTCTATGCCCCGACCACGGGCTCGGAACGCGTGCCTTTCTATCAGCGGGCGGCGGCCTTCCTCGGCACTCTGGATTCTCGCGAGTGCCTGGTCCTGGGCGGGGACTTTAACACCACCCTCGAGGACCGGGACCGCTCCGGGCCTGAGTCTTCCCAGGCAGCCGCGGGCGTCCTCAGGGAGATCGTAGACCATCACTCCCTGGTGGACGTCTGGCGCGACCACCACCCGGACGACGACACCACCTTCACCTATGTCCGGGTGGAGGACGACCGGTCGCGCCACTCCCGGTTGGACCGCATTTATCTGTCCCGTTTTCATCTGGCGCGGGCCCATGCCTCCAGCGTCCGGCCGGCCCCGTTCTCAGATCACCACCTGGTGACCGTGACGGCCTCTCTCAGTTCCGAGCGGCCGGGGCCGGCCTATTGGCATTTTAATAATAGTTTGCTGGAGGACGTGGGCTTCGTGGCATCTTCCGGGAGTTCTGGCTGGCCTGGCGGGGGCAGCGACGCGCCTTTCCCTCGGCGCGGCGGTGGTGGGATGTGGGGAAGGTCCGCGCGCGGCT
Source organism: Malaclemys terrapin pileata (assembly GCF_027887155.1). NCBI lineage: Eukaryota > Metazoa > Chordata > Testudines > Emydidae > Malaclemys > Malaclemys terrapin. The sequence continues at coordinate 16,666,474 of NC_071513.1, read as the reverse complement.
CTTCTGCCGGAACTACACCCGGGGCGCCAGCCGGCGGCGGGATGCGTTGTTAGGGCAGTTGGAGCGGGAGGTTTTGGAGCTGGAGAGGCGTCTGGCCTCCGGCCCCGAGGATCCACCCCTCCGCGCGGCGTACCGGGAGAAGCGGGAGGAGCTCCGGGCCCTGGAAGACCACCGGGCCCGGGGCGCGTTTGTTCGATCCCGCATCCGTCTCCTTCGGGAGATGGATCGCGGCTCCCGCTTCTTCTACGCTCTGGAGAAACGGAGGGGGGCCAAACAGCATGTCACCTGCCTCCTGGCGGAGGACGGCGCCCCCCTCACGGATCCGGAGGAGATGCGTGGGAGGGCCAGGGCCTTCTACGCCGCTCTTTTCTCCCCAGATCCGACCGACGCCGAGGCCTGCAGGGTGCTCTGGACCGAGCTCCCGACGGTCAGCGCGGGCGGCCGAGACCGGCTGGAGCTGCCTCTTTCTCTGGCTGAGTTCCCGGCGGCCCTCCGGCTCATGCCCACTAACAAATCTCCAGGCATGGACGGGCTGACCGTGGAGTTTTACCGCGTGTTCTGGGACGTCCTCGGCCCAGACCTCGTCACCGTCTGGGCCGAGTCCTTGCAGAGCGGGGTCCTCCCTCTCTCGTGCAGGCGAGCAGTGCTCGCCCTGTTGCCGAAGAAGGGGGACCTCCGCGATTTACGAAACTGGCGTCCCATCTCGCTCCTCAGCACGGACTATAAGGTCGTAGCGAAGGCCATCTCGCTGCGGCTGGGGTCCGTGCTGGCGGACGTGGTCCACCCCGACCAGACCTGCGCCGTCCCGGGCCGGAGCATCTTTAACAACCTGTACTTGGTCCGGGACCTATTAGAGCTGGGACGTAGGGATGGTCTGTCGTTCGCCCTCCTGCCTCTGGACCAGGAGAAGGCGTTCGACAGGATGGACCACGGGTACCTCCTGGGCACTCTGCGGGCATTCGGCTTCGGGCCCCAGTTTGTGGGCTTTCTCCAGGTGCTGTACGCTGAGGCGGAGTGTCTGGTCAGGCTCAACTGGACCCTGACCGAGCCGGTCAGCTTTGGGCGGGGAGTACGGCAGGGGTGCCCCCTCTCGGGCCAGCTGTACGCTCTGGCGATCGAGCCCTTCCTCTGCCTCCTCCGCCGGAGGTTAGCAGGGTTGGTGCTCCGGGAGCCGGAGCTGCGGCTGGTCCTGTCGGCGTACGCCGACGACGTGCTCCTCGTGGTCCAGGACCCTGAGGATCTGGTGCGGGTGGAGGCCTGCCAGGCCGTTTATTCGACCGCCTCCTCCGCCCGGGTCAACTGGGCCAAGAGCTCTGGCCTGGTGGTCGGGGACGGTTGGCAGGCGGGCTCCCTCCCACCCGCGCTTCAAGCCATTCGGTGGAGCGCGGGCCCGCTGCTCTATCTGGGCGTTTATCTTTCCGCCACGCATCCCTCTCCGCCGGAGAACTGGCTAGATTTGGAGGCCAGGGTGCGTGAGCGGTTGCAGAGATGGACGGGACTGCTCCGGTGTCTCTCCCTGCGGGGGAGGGCGCTGGTGCTGAACCAGCTTGTCCTGTCCATGCTCTGGCACCGGCTCAACACCCTGAGCCCGACCCCGGGACTCCTGGCCAGGCTCCAGAGGATAGCCCTGGAGTTCTTCTGGCCTGGACTGCACTGGGTCTCTGCGGGGGTTCTGAGTCTTCCCCTGGAGGAGGGGGGACAGGGCCTGGTCTGCCTTCGTAGCAAGGTCCATGTCTTCCGCCTCCAGGCCCTGCAGAGGCTCCTTTATGGTGAAGGTAGTCCGGCATGGAGCACGTTAGCGCACGCCTTCCTCCGCCGCCTCCGAGGGCTCCGATACGACCGGCAGCTCCTTTTTCTTCATCCGAGAGGTCTTCCGCGAGACCTCTCGGAGCTGCCGGTCTTCTACCAGGACCTTCTCCGGACCTGGAAGCTTTTCTCGGCGACCAGGTCCATTGTGGCCACCGAGGGCGCGGATCTCCTCGCGGAGCCCCTGCTGCACAATCCCGATCTTCGTGTGCGGGTGGCAGAGTCGCCCTCGGTGAGCCGGAGGTTGGTCCTGGCGGAAACCACCAGGGTCGGAGACCTCCTGGACTACACCAGAGGGGACTGGGTGGATCACCGCGCGCTTGGTCGGCGCATGGGGCTCTCCACCCTCGCGACCCCTCTGCGTGTACTCCAGGAGGTGGGCGCTGCATTGTCACCTCCTGCTCTCAGCTTTCTGTGGCGGGCCCTGCGGGAGGGTGTTCCCCGCCCACCCCTCACCCCGGGCCCTCCGGACCTTTTTCTCGGGCCCCTGTTCCATGAGCCCCCCCGGCTCTCCCGCTCCCATAACCCGAGCCGGCTGCGCGCTTTGCAGCCGGTCCAGTTTCGAACCGCGCCTAGGGACTATCTGTACGCGCTCGTGCTTCACACGTTGCATCACCTCACCCTCGTGTCCCGCCCCGACACCAAGTGGAGGGACTATCTGTTACCTGTGGAGGGTGAGGAGCCCCGGTGGGCCAGCCTTTATTCCACCTTAGTTCCAAGGCCCGCCGGGGACATTGGTTGGCGGCTCCTTCATGGGGCCGTGAGCACGGGCGTGTACTTGGCGCGGTTCACCCCTATTCCTGAGGCCTGCCCATTTTGTGGCATTAGGGAGACCCTGGCGCACGCTTACCTTGAGTGCGCCAGGCTACAGCCCCTTTTCCGGCTTCTCCAGAACCTCTTGTTGAGGTTCTGGCTACACTTTTCCCCGCACTTGTTTATTTATGCACACCCTGTCCGTGGCCCCACTAAGTCGCGAGACCTCCTCGTCAACCTCTTCCTGGCCCTGGCCAAACTTACCATCTATAATACCAGGGAGAAGATGTTGGACGAGGGGGTGCTTTGCGACTGTGGGGCCTACTTTCACACCTCTTTGGTTTCACGTCTCCGTGCGGAGTTTCACTGGGCAGCGTCCGCTGGCTCCCTTGCCACCTTCGAGGAGCAGTGGGCGCTGTCCGGGGTTCTCTGCTCGGTGTCCCCATCTGGTTCCCTGATTTTGAACCTTTGACCGTCACTTCGCTCCCTGTTTTTTTTTTTATTAGTTGTCCCACGTAATCATTTGGTACTGGGTCCAGTGGTCCCTCCCGCTAGGCTGGGGGAGGGGCCTTTAGTAGTGGGCGGCTAAGCCCGCCCACTTCCCGGTTTGCCAATACGGCCTCACTACATGATGTTTTCTTTTTTGCAACAGAATAACTCTGATTTAATATTTAGCTTGTCATCCACTATGACCTCCAGATCCCTTTCCACAGTATTCCATCCTAGACAGTCATTTCCGATTTTGTATGTGTGCAACTGATTGTTCCTTCCTAAGTGGAGTACTTTGTATTTGTCCTTATCGAATTTCGTCCTGTTTACTTCAGACCATTTCTCCAGTTTGTCCAGATCATTTTGAATTTTCATCCTATCCTCCAAAGCACTTGCAACCCCTCCCAGCTTGCTGTCATCCGTCTTTATAAGTATACTCTGTGCTATTATCTAAATCACCAATGAAAATATTGAACAGAACCAGACCCAGAATTGATCCCTGCAGGACCCCACTTGATATGCCCTTCTAGATTCACCGTGAACCACTGATAACTACTTTCTCGGAACAGTTTTCCAACTAGTTATGCACTCACTTTATAATAGCTCCATCTAGGTTGTATTTTCCTGTAGTATATAAGCAAAGCAGCCTATTCCAGTATAAAATAGATGTGGCCAATGCCTGAGTATTTCAGAATTGGCTGGGATGAGAAGATGTTAAAAATAGCTCCTACAGAAGGAGTACTTCCCTCCCACCCCAGACTCTGTGATTGGAAGAAAGAGGGATTGTCCTCACAGCATGATCTGATGGTTAAGTGCTCGGGATCTTCAAGATCTGATGCAATGTTGATGATTGTGATTTTGATATGCCATTAGGGGGTGAATTACCTGATGTAAAGAAAAGGGCTAGGAAGGTAAGGAAGCCAGATAAGTTCCTTCTGGTTGATTTCCAGAAATAGAAGATGCTTTATTCCGTATCTCACTACTGAATTCCCAGAAGCTTAGTACCACTGTTCTTTGAGTATTAAAAAGTGAAGTCTTCCAGAGTCCCTATTCCTTTGCCACCGGAAATCATTTCCATTCAAGACTAAAATAAATTTGAAGTCAAGGGGAATTGCTTGTATCTCACGGCGGGAGGATTGCACCCCAGACAAGTGGCATCACCAAAAGAACCATTTTCAAAAGTGACCTGGGCACTTGGGCTGGGATTTTCCAAGGTACCTTTGTGGGTTAGGTGCTTAAATCCCATCACTGGAGGCCAAATTCAGTGGGAGTTGGTCACCTGACCCCCTTAGGGTCCTTTGAATACACCAGTCTTTTAAAATACTTTCCGCTACTCTGGGATTTGGTTTTCCTTTTTCGATTTTCTTTTTGGTCTGTCCAAACAATGTTCCCCCCTATTTACTAAAGCATCCAGTATGCTAACTTGTGCAAAGTAATTAAGGACAAGCAATTAGCCCAGGATGGACCGTTTGGAAAACTGCATTTCTGGGCTCTGTTGTGTTATGGTAAAAAAGGGTCAAAAAGTTGTAGAATCACTTGATACTTCTAGGAAAAAGGGGAATTTACATTTGAGCAATGTATCCCACATTTCATTTCACCTTGATTGATTAAGAGGCTATGGATGTGCAAACAGCCATAGATGATCCCAAACTCATCTGTCTTCTCCATTAGAGTAATCCAGGTTAACTGTGAAAAGAATTTGCTTGTTAGGAGGGTTAATAACAATAGAATGATAAAGATCTAGTTTGAAATCAAGCCTGCCTTAATAAAAATATGGGAACTCATTGATGTCAAGCTAAATGTCTTGGTTTTTTAAACGGAATGTTTATCTTGACACATGAAGGAAGTAATTTCCTATTGTAAACTTCTTGTAGAGTATCTGTCAAATTAGTTTTTTTGAGTATTTACAAAGCAATAACTCAGGATTGACTGGTGGAAATCTTATAATCCATGAACGTGACCTTGCACAATATCATCCTGATTTCCTACGTGAGGATTAATTCTGCAGTTTTCTTCCTCCATGACAATGAATACAGTGTGTAGCAAATAGTGCACTGTAAACACATTCTGCTATATCCTAATCTTTACAAATACTTTCAGGTGACCTTTTTATTGAATGTCCTTTAAGAGGTTCGAGGATATTACCAAAAATAACCAAGGAAATCACTGAAAGTAAGCGGGACTCAGTTTCTTCACAGGCTTTGCTAATCAGGTCATATTCCTTTGGGACATATTCTATTTTTTCCCCCCATTAACACAATTTACTTTTGTTTTCCTTGACCTAATTCATATATGCGTTGTGTGAAGAAGAACTTCCTTATTTCTTTTTTTAGATTTGCAGTCTATTTAATTCCATCAGGTGACCCCTGGTTCTTGTGTTGTGAAGGGGTAAATAACACTACTTTATTCACTTTCTACACACCATTCATGATTTTATAGTCCTCTAGCATATCCCCCCCCTTAGGGTATGTCTATACTACTCGCCAGATCGGCGGGCAGCGATCAATCCAGCGGGGGTCAATTTATCGCGTCTAGTCTAGATGCAATAAATCGACCTCCGAGCGCTCTCCCATCGACTCCTATACTCCATCGCTGTGAGAGGCGCAGGCAGAGTCAATGGGAGAGTGGCAGCAGTCGACTCACCGCAGTGAAGACACTGCGGTGAGTAGATCTAAGTATGTCGACTTCATCTACGTTATTCACGTAGTTGAAGTTGCATAATTTAGATCGATTTCCCTTACCCCCAACCCCCCGTGTAGACCAGGCCTTAGTCGTTTCTTTTCTAAGATGAGCAGTTCGTCTTTTTAATCTCTCCTCATATGGAAGCTGTTACATACTCCTAATCATTTTTGTTGCCCTTCTTTGTACCTTTTCCAATTCCAACGCATCTTTTTTGAGATGGAGTGACCAGAATTACATGCAGTATTCAAGGTGTGGGTATACCAGGTGTGACGGGTTAGCTCACACAAACCCCTTTGGGAACTGCCAACTGATGTGCCAAGACTACTTCTGCTCCTGCTTTCCCTGCCAGCTGGGGACTCCAGCACCCAGTCTTATTGAGCCAGACACGCCAGTCTGCTCCAACACAGACCCAGGGTCTGAACCACGTGCCCCAAAGCTGCGGACTTAACTACAAGCAGTTTATAGAAGTGTTCCTGTCTTTAACACTCAGATGCCCAACTCCCAATGGGGTCTAAACCCCAAATAAATCCGTTTTACCCTGTATAAAGCTTATACAGGGTAAACTCATAAATTGTTCGCCCTCTATAACACTGATAGAGAGAGATGCACAGCTGTTTGCCCCTCCCCCCAGTATTAATACATACTCTGGGTTAATTAATAAGTAAAAAGTAATTTTATGAAATACAGAAAGTAGGATTTTAGTGGTTCCAAGTAATAGCAGACAGAACAAAGTGAATTACCAAGAAAAATAAAATAGAACATGCAAGTCTATGTCTAAGAAAACTGAATACAGATAAAACCTCATCAGTTCCAGTAAGCTTCCTTTTACAGACTAGTCTCTTGCTAGTCTGGGTCTAGCAATCACTCACACCCCCTGTAGTTACTGTCCTTTGTTTCAGTCTTTTTCTGGTATCCTTGGGGGTGGAGAGGCTCTCTCTTTAGCCAGCTGAAGACAAAATGGAGGGGTCTCCCCCAGACTTAAATAGACTTTCTCTCGTGGGTGGAGACCCCTCCTATCTCCTATGCAAAATCCAGCTCCAAGATGGAGTTTTGGAGTCATATGGACAAGTCACATGTCTGTGCATGACTCAGTTTTTACAGGCAGCAGCCATTGCTTACCTGCTACCTTGAAGGGCCTCCTGTAGACTTCTTATGTGGATTGGAGCCTCCCAAGATCCATTGTCCCTTAAGTGCTTCTTGATTGGGCACATAATTTGCACATTCCTTTCTCAAGAAGCTGATCAAATGCTTTACAAAACTACTTAGAAATCAAGCCAGTGCCCAGCCAATATTCATAATTTCAAGTACAAAAATGATACATGCGTACAAATAGGAGGAATGTATTCAGTAGATCATAACTTTTACATAGATATGTTACATGGTATATGTAGCATAAAACATATTCTAGTTATGTCATATATTCACTCATAAGCATATTTGTATGAAGCCTTATGGGGCTCACCATCACATCAGGTGATCTGTATAATGGCATTATGATATTCGCTGTCTTACTATTTATTACATTGTTAATGGTTCCTAACATTCTGTTTAATTTTTTTGACTCATGTTGCACATTGAACAGATGTTTTCAGAGCACTACTCAGAATGACTCCAAGTTCTTTCTCGACTGGCAACAGCTAATTTGGAACCCGTAATTTTGTATGTAGAGGTAGGATTATTTTCCAATTTGCAGTACTTTTCAACTATCAACATTGAATTTTAGTTGCCATTCTGTTGCCCAGTCACAGTGAGGTCCCTTTGTAACTCCTCACAGTCCGCTTTGGACTTAACTATGTTGAGAAATTTTGTGCATCGGCAAGCTTTGTCACCTCACTGTTTACCCCCTTTTTCTAGATCATTTATGAATATGGTGAACAGCACTGGTCCCAGTACAGATCCGTGGGGGACCCCACTGTTTGCCACTCTCCACTGTGTGAAAACTGACCATTTATTCCTCCCTTTTGGTTTCCTATCTTTTAACCATTTACTGATCCATGACAGGACCCTTCCTCCTTATCCCATGACTGCTTACTTTGCTTATGAGCCTTTGAACCTTGTCAAAGGCTTTCTGAAACTCCAAGAGCACTATAACCACTGGATATCCCTTGTCTACATGCTTGTTGACACCCTGAAAGAATTCTAAAAGATTGGTGAGGGATGATTTCCCTTTACAAAATCCATGTTGACTCTTCCCTGACTTATCGTGTTCATCTATGTGTCTGATAATTCTGTTCTTTATGATAATTTCAACCAGTTTCCCTGGTACTGAAGTTGGGCTTATTGGCCTGTAATTGCCAGGATTTGTTTAATATTGGCATTACATTAGCTATCCCCCAGCCATCCGGTACAGAGGCGGATTTAAGTGATAGCATACATACTACAGTTAAGTATCAGAGGGGTAGTCGTGTTAGTCTGAATCTGTAAAAAGCAACAGAGGGTCCTGTGGCACCTTTAAGACTAACAGAAGTATTGGAGCTTAAGCTTTTGTGGGTGACTGCCCATTTCATCAGACGCAAGTAATGGAAATTTCCAGAGGCAGGTATAAATCAGTGTGGAGATAACGAGATTAGTTCAATCAGGGTGGGTGAGGTGATCTGCTAGCAGTTGAGGTGAGAACACCAAGGGAGGAGAAACTGCTTCTGTACTGGAGCTCAGCAGTTTCTCTTTGGAGTCTGGTCCTGAAGTTTTTTTTGCTGTAAGATGGCTACCTTTACATCTGCTATTGTGTGGCCAGGGAGGTTGAAGTGTTCTCCTACAGGTTTTTGTATATTGCCGTTCCTGATATATGACTTGTGTCCATTTATCCTCTTGCATAGTGACTGTCCAGTTTGGCCAATGTACATAGCAGAAGGGCATTACTGGCACATGATGGCATATATAACATTGGTGGACGTGCAGGTGAATGAGCCGGTGATGTGGTAGCTGATCTGGTTGGGTCCTGTGATGGTGTTGCTGGTGTAGATATGTGGGCAGAGTTGGCATCGAGGTTTGTTGCATAGGTTGGTTCCTGAGTTAGAGTTGTTATGGTGCGGTGCGTGGTTGCTGGTGAGAATATGCTTAAGGTTGGCAGGTTGTCTGTGGGCGAGGACTGGCCTGCCTCCCAAGATCTGTGAAAGTGAGGGATCATTGTCCAGGATGGGTTGTAGATCACTGGTGTTGCATTGGAGAGGTTTAAGCTGAGGACTGTAGGTGATGGCCAGTGGAGTTCTGTTGGTTTCTTTTTTGGGCCTGTCTTGTAGCAAGAGGCTTCTGGGTACACGTCTGGCTCTGTTGATTTGTTTCTTTATTTCCTTGTGTGGGTATCGTAGTTTTGAGAATGCTTGGTGAAGATCTTGTAGGTGTTGGTCTCTGTCTGAGGGGTTGGAGCAGATGCGATTGTACCTCAGCGCTTGGCTGTAGACGATGGATCGTGTGGTGTGTCCGGGATGGAAGCTGGAGGCATGAAGGTAGACGTAGCGGTCGGTGGCAAACAGAAGCAGTTTCTTCTCCCTTGGTGTTCACACCTCAACTGCTAGCAGAGCACCTCACCCTCCCGGATTGAACTAACCTCGTTATCTCCATACTGATTTATACCTGCCCCTGGAAATTTCCATTACTTGCATCTGATGAAGTGGGCATTCACCCACGAAAGCTTATGCTCCAATACTTCTGTTAGTCTTAAAGGTGCCACAGGACTCTCTGTTGCATACTACAGTTAGTAGTTCTGCAATTTCACATTTGATTGCATTCAGAACTCTTGGGTGAATACCATCTAGTACTGGTGCCTTATTACTGTTTAACATATCAGTTTGTTCCAAAACCTGCTCTATAGACACCTAAATCTGGGACAGTTCCTCAGATTTGTCACCTAAAAAGAATGGCTCAGGTGTGAGAATCTCCCTTACATCCTCTGTCATGAAGACCGATGCAAAGAATTCATTTAGCTTATCTGCAATGACTTTGTCTTCCATTAGTGCTCCTTTTGCACCTTGATTGTCCAGTGGCCCCACTGACTGTTTGGCAGTCTACTTGTTTCTGATGTAATTAAAAAAACTGCTGTTCATTTTTGTCGTTGCTCCTCAAATTCTTTCTTGGCCTGCCTAATTATATTTTTATATTTGACTTTCCAGAGTTTGCTCCTTTCTATTTTCCTCAATACAATTTCACTTCGAATTTTTGTCTCTAACCTCTTTTTCCTGAGTTAAAATAGTTTCCTTTAATGTTTATTTAATTTTCTAAAATATAATGGGACAGACTCTTAGCTGCCTCGCACATTGGGGGTATCTACACCAGTAAAATGTGTGCCAAATGTTAATGTGGTGACCCCTGACCTGAACTTATGACCTATGACACTGATTCATATCTCAAGGGTGATGTTACGCTTGCTAGAGGTGAAACGACCATATAGGAGCATGCTTGATAGGGGTGTATTGCTTATTAGCTTGGAACATGCGTGGGGGCAAATAAGTGAACATAAGCAAATAGGTTATTAAGTTTGTTATAGTTAAGAGCCTGTTATGTTATGTTAAGGCTTGAAGAGAGTAGTTGTGCTAAAGGTTGGAATTTAGCTGAATATTGTAGGCCTACGGTGATCACCCGAGGTCAGATAATTTGCACTCTCATTTTGAGAGACAAGTGAGTAACCACAAATGGATATAGAACAGGATTCTTCAAAAAGGGAGATTTGAGGTGCTGGAGCAATTATATTGCTATGCAGTATCTAAGCAGCTAGACTGCATTTACATATAGGAATTATTAAGAATATTAATATTTTGCTTAATTATGGACACCCAAAGGCCACATATGGATAGGGGCAGCTATTGACCTTATTATAATCAAGGTAAAGCGTATATATCGATACTATTACCATAAGGAAGGGTATAAAATACCACACCCAGTTCCCATTTCTTTGGGTTTGTCGGGTCCCTAAGATGGTGTAAACTGAATCAGGACTTTCCTTCTGATGGGCCCCACTTATTTTCCCTTCCATTTCTGTTTCCAATAGTCTCCATAAGTCGTAAGAATGCACAATGCAAGATGGTAAGTATGAACAATGCAGTAAACCACTGCATTGTGCTTAGCTTATTCTAATAATTATGACTCCTGATCATGGCCTATAATTTCAGTTAGAATTGTCTGTGTTAAATGAAGTTTGTGTGTGTGTTTGTTTCACGCAATTCCGTCTCCTCAATGAACTTTAAGCAACCTCCTAGGAAAAGAACCTGTTATCTGTGACAAGTGCATGTTGCACCCCAATACATAATGTTGTAAGTGTAATAAATATTTGGGCTACAAATGTACCATTTCCCATCCACGTTTCACTCATTTTCCCAGTATAAATGACGACAAATGGTGAAGCATGCTCAAGAATCAGGCCTGGTGTGCAAGGGTGGCCTGATTAGATCAGAGTCTGATGTTGTATTATAGACCCAAACCATACTGGACTTGCCACTTCCCCCATGACAACTCTCCTTTCCACCTCCTCCAGCTAGCCACCTCTCCAGTACAGGTAGTTCACAGGCCTCTTCACCTGGGTAAACTTTTTTGTCAAACAGGAGACAATTTTTATTTTTGTCCAGATAGGAAAAATACAGGCCATTTTCTAGACCGCCTAAGATGCTCTCAGCATTGCAAACACCTTGGGGCAGTCTGCCCCATGCACATTTTACACACCATATCTATGTGCAGTAAGAACACACATGGCAGGAAAATACTTCATTAGGTTCTTAAGCACCTGCAGGTCTGCTTAATAAAATTTATAGCACATAGCTTTTATACTAAAGTTAATTATGCTTTGGAAAAGCATGTTAGGTCTGGATGCTGGTTGAAACAGCTGTCATCAATTTCATGTTCTGTTCTGTTTTTGCTTTCTGACATTGCCCATTTGTTTCTCAGGACTCATCCATCATTCGCTTATATTGCCTCTTTCTACAGTTGCTATGTTACTATCCTGTTCTGATTTTCAGTTCTTTAAATACTTCAGATGGAAGTACATACAGGACATATATTGTCTGTCTATGTTACTGAGTAAGAAGACCTCACCGGGACTACTGCACTGGAGAAAAAATAAAAACAACATCTCTATACATGTGCTCCAGCTTTTCTAACAACTGACATCCTGAAAGAATAGGAAAGAAAATTAACCATAGCAACGTTCTGAAATTCTTCCCCAAACCTTTATTGCCAAAATATTTATTTTTGGGTAAGCATCTGTGGCTCCATTTATTTGGACACCACAGCCACCCTCGGGGACCTTCACTGCCACATGTATCAAAATTTGGCCCTGAAGTAATGGAGAAGTCTTTTAGCAGAAAGGAAGTATCAGACTTGTAATCGCTGTTGCTGACCACTAGTGGGAGACATTGTCCTAGTGCATGTGATCATATCTTACATAATCCTCCTATTAGGCGCACTGAAGGCAATGGGACTACTTGCATGAAGTGAGTGCTCTGCCCGATGAGGGGGCATCCAATTCACTAAATGTAGTCTGTCTTTCAGTTCTTATAGCTCACCTGTCACTGTGGTAGTGGAGCTCCATTTCCCTGCATGCTCTTATCTGATCTTTTGTTCTTAGTAGCCATTGCTTGAAATTTTAGCCTGTATGAAAAAGGCAAACTTTGCAGCCATGGAGTCTGCCTTTATGCACAGAACCAATACAATAGCACAGATTGCAGCAGGACAAGCTTCTCCACACAAGCCTGTGTCTGTGCCTTAACCCTGCCCTGGGAAGACGACCTCAAGGGGTGAAAGACTAGTTCATTTTCCATATCTATTGAGTCATTGGCTTCTCCAGAGATTACACTGACAGTGGTGTCAGTGTGGTGGTCTTTGTGATGGGGACACTTATCTACTGGGAACTGGATGGAATTTGCCAAACTCATTTTCCAGAGAGTCAGCAAATGGTACTAGGATGCTGGCAGCCCAGGTGCCAGCTCATGTAATGCCCCTAGGCCTCAACTGAACACTGACAAATGCATAGCTGGAAACCAGTCTGGCTCACCTGTGTGTTAGTATTGTTAAAATAGATCTTAAGTTTGTGTTTAGTGTTTGGACTTTATGAAATGCTTGTAGATGCTGCATGTATTCATCTCATTTACAACATCTGTGGCCCATGTTATAAACTTATATTGAGAGTTTGCATTGTAATCCTCTGTTGTTGACTTACACAATTAATGCTTCTTTCCTATTTAATTAATGTTAAATGCTGGCTTCCTACAGAAAGTTCTGCCCACCATGAAGGCCCATTGAAACCAAATGAAGCATTGTGGAACATCAAAAAACAAAGACTTTGTTAATTGCATTCCTTCCTCCTCCCACTCCCTACAGAGAGGAGACGTGTGTGTGAACTCATCCCACTGTCTTGAACTCGAGGAAAGGGAATAAAAATCTCTACCAAAAAGAAAATGTATCTCTATGCTGCTTGGGCTTTGGGAGGGCGAGATTTCTAAGCATAAGCAAAGGATCCCCAGCTGCTTAGCCTGGGTTAGCCCTAAAGGGCATCTAGATCTTGTATATTACAGCAGCTTCTATCACCTTTTGAAACCTAAGACTTTAACTCATTTGTTTGTGCGTGCGTGCATGTTTTCCTGTTTTAACCTTGTAAATAATTCATTTATTATTCCTAGTTTATTATAGCATTGTCTACAAATATTGTCTTTGGTGTGAGATCTGAGGTGCACTTGATCTGGGGTAAGTAAGCAGTTCTTTGGGACTGGGAGTAACCTGAATATTGTGGTGGTTTGTGTTTTTTTTTTTTTTTTTTTTTCTTCAGTGTAAGGGACCATCTATCACATAGGTAGGCTTGCCTGGGTGACCGCATAGGCCTTAGTGCCCAAGATGACTCTCCGTGACTCCATGTTAAGGCTGTTACAGTGCTTGAGGAGTTCACATTGGATAATTGGTTGATGAAATGTAAGTAAAGAACACACACAACCAGTTTGGGGTTTATGTTCTGCTTCTTAACAGTCTGCCCTGAGATTGGTACTCACGCTTTTGAGCCACTCCATACAGCTTGTCAAGTTCTTCTATAATAAATACTTTCACTCACATTAGTGAGCTAGCTGGGTCTGAACTGAGACAGAGAGGCATGAGGATGCTATCCCTTTCCCAACCAGTCTCCTTTTTTTCCTCATTTTATTATTTGCATTACAGTAGGGCCTAGAGGCTGCAACTGCGATTGGGGCCTCAGCGTGGTAAGTACCACACACACAAGTCTTAAGAAACTGTCACTGCTCCAACGAGGCTGCATCTAAATAGTTGAGACAAAGCCCCATTACCTTATTACCTCCATTTCACAGATGGAGAATTGAAGCATGGAGTGATGCATCGACTTGGCCAGGGTTACACAGGAAGGCTGTGGCATAGCTAGGAATCCGAGATCTTCTGAGTCCTAGTCCTTTGCTTTAACTACAGGACCATACTTCCTCTCAGGTTCCATAAGTAAAGTGGATTGATTAAATGAAGTTTTTGCTTTGGTTTTCTAAATATGATTACTGCGGCGTCCAGTGTACCAGCTGCTCTGATTCTGCTTTAGGTGAGTAGATTACTGCTAGAGACGTAGTAAAGGATTTCTAGCAAAGTTTGTGTCTCTTTCAAAATAAGTAAATGTTTCTCTGTTGTTAAAAATACACAGAAGATCCTGTTATTCTATCAACGCAGTACTCTGCCTTGTATTAGCTCAGTCTGTAAAGCAGTTTTATACAAAGAATGTTCTCTAAAATAAAGTCGTATTGTGATGTTCCTGCAGCACTCCTTCCTTTACACGTTTACCGGGGCTTGATCAGTGCAAGAGGTTTCTTTGACTTTGGCTTTTCTTTCTTTCTTCGTTTTTTGTGGCTCACTTTGTGGAAATCAAGAGGGCGCATCTTTCACATTTTTCTTGGTCACTTCAAATCTCATCAATACCTTTCTGTCGAATGGAGGTTTGTGGTGGTATGGCCCAGAACAATTTTCTATTCATCTTCCTTTCCTGTCCCTGAAGTTATTGACCTGCTTTCAATCCTTCTCTTTGATGATATTTAACCTTGTCCCCTGCATGTTTCCTTGTCTGATTTCTGACTTTTTAACAGGCACTTAGTTCTACCGCCTCTCAAGTGTGAGTCTGCTGCTTCACTTTGCTTAGTTGGAGCAGCTTTCATCTTCTTTCTGATTGTAGACTATTAATGTCCTTCCTTTCTGACAGCAGAGTTGTTCTTGTTTCACCTCTATCCTTCTCCCCCCGCCCTGGACCAAGTCTTTCCTTTGTATAAGCTCTTTTCCCTAATCTCAACTCATTCATTCAGGGAAGGAGGCAATGTTACCCTTTTCATTGATTTTGCCCCAGCCACCTCTTTTCTTGGGCACTCTGCAATCAAGGGATCTTTCATGGTTGGCTTCTCTCTCGCCCTCTTGAATGTCAGTGATGTTTCATAGGTTGATAATAAAAAGGGTTGAAAGGTCAGCATGGTGAGAATATGCTTGTAGAAACGAAGGGCCACATTCTTTACTGCTTTGAATCCTGTGTAGCCCTTTACACCTCTGCAAAGGGAGTGCAAAGTGATTGTAAACAGCTTTCAAATCAAGTTGCTTCTTTAATGCACTTTGCACTCCTTCTACACAGATTTTAACGACTACACTAGTGCAAAGCAGTGGACAATCCTAACTTAAGCATCTGTTTTTGTGTGATTATTCTTGGGTCTTGATCCTTCTTCCATTAATTTCAATGGGAAAACTCCCATTATATTCAGTAAGAGCAGAAGCAAGCTGCTAGCCACCTTTAGTCTAAGGCTTGGTCTACACTAACCCCCCCAAATCGAACTAAGGTACGCAACTTCAGCTACGTGAATAACATAGCTGAAGTTCGAAGTACCTTAGTTCGATCTTACCTCGGTCCACACACGGCAGGCAGGCTCCCCCGTCGACTCCGCGGTACTCCTCTCGTCTAGCTGGAGTACCGCAGTCGACGGCGAGCACTTCCGGGTTCGACTTATTGAGTCCAGACAAGACGCGATAAGTCGAACCCAGAAGTTCGCTCGCCGCCGAACTACCGGGTAAGTGTAGACATACCCTAAGGGCATGTCTACATGAGCATTTACTGTGCAGCCACCTGGTGTGTAGATCTACAGCCCTCCAGCATACTCCACAGTGACTCTGTTCCCTAGTGCGCTTTGACATACTCTGGTAAATCATGACGGGCTTTGATATGACTGTGACACACCAAGGAACCTGCTGATACACACGAACAGTTCCCTACTTCACTCTGATGTACTGTAGTAAACCATTATGTACTTTACTGCTGTATGTCACTGTACACTAGGGGACTTTTAGTGCACATCAGCAGGGTCCACATGGACAGTATGGCACACTGGAGTGCCATAGATTTACACGCCAGCTTGCCGCTCAGTAAATGTTTGTGTTGACATTCCCTAAGAATGTAGGTTGTTGACTGGTTGGTAGGGACATACTATTGTGGCTTCCAAACTATTGAATCTTGCACAGAAATCTGTGATATTGCTGCATCATCACTAAACTCAATTTCATAACAGCATCTTTGGCAATGTTGTTGTGTAATCCACTGGTGAATGAATATTGTAGGTCCCACTCTGAGCTAATCCACAGAGGATATGGATTGTTACATTCCCCAGTTATAAACAGTTGCTCTTTATCTCAAGTTGCAGCAGCTCGTACTTTTAGCATTGGGGGTGCCTCATTCAATCCCCAGTGTATTGGCCAAGATGCTGGCCATCACAATTGCATATCTTAAATGGCTTTTGAGACTTCCAAAGGCTTAACAGATTTCTTTAGTTGTATTCTGAACAGATAAAGAAGTTTTGTCATCAATAAACAGATTTAGTCCCTCTGGCCTCTATTTCCAGCTTTCTGAAATTTATTTCTCCTCTTCGTAAATATAGCTGAAACAACCACCCTTTAACCACAAAGGTTCCCGGGCAATTCAGGAACAAAGGGAAGATGCAGATATAAGATAATAATGTTACCATTGGTGTGCCAGATATCCATCTCCTTTAATAGACAGCTCAAGTGTCCCAACAAATCCTTATGGGGCTATTTCAGAAGGTGCTCCTAGCATTTAAAGGAGCAGTATCATGCAGAATAAAATCTATCTTCCCAATGTGAGAGCATGTACTGGCTCTTGGAGTTCTGGGGAGAGCTCATCAGACCTAAAGTAACCTGCTACCATGTGATATAAGAAAATCCACTACTTATGTACCTATTGTAGGGATGTGTCTATGATGAGCAGGATTTAAAAATGTACTTGGGAAGTCACTAGTTAAAAATGTACTTTATCTTGCTAGTTAATCCAGCAGAAGGCATATAATCTGTTTATATTCCATAGGAAGGTGCTAGGGTGAAGGCTCTAGCCCAAATGTACGTGTGTGTGTGTGTGTGTGTGTGTGTGTGTGATATGTGTTTTCTTTTTACTTGCTGCTGCTTGAGGACTACGAAAGAAGCACCAGCTCTGGGATGCTTATTAGAGAAGCTCTCACTGTGTTTTATATGAAAATCCTAATAACTACAGCACCCCAGAAAGGAGGAGAATATCTAGAGGGGGGAACTTAGGCTCTATTCCAGCCACAGCAACAGTGTTTATCACTCTGCATAGCAACGCTTCCCCTCGCTATGCCTTATAAAAACAGGTCACCCACCCCATTGTTAGCGGTCCTCTTTAGACTGCAAGTTTCATTAAGTGTGTACATTAACAATACCAGTGGTGCCTGTACCATCATTTCCCCTGAGGAGAGAGCTGTGACTTTATTAATGTAGATTCTTTATGAAAACGTAATGATGCTGTATATCAAGAGTAATGAAATAAATTTTCTTACTCACTGAAACAATAAAGCTCCTTTGTGACTTGCCTATTAATATCTCTCTATAATGGGTTACCTTCTTTTAAGAGCACACACTGTGAGAACCTGTGTGTGTGTGTGTGTGCAATCCACCTGATGAGCAAAGTCTTTTGAATTGTCTGAGCATGTGTTAATGCTTACTAAGATTATAAGAGAGACATGAAAGTTACTGGAGTGACTGCAACATCGGAGCAGAAATGGATGCACTCTAAAGCAAGGGGGCTAAGAAAAAATTTGTTCTCTATTGTGGCAGTGGTTCCTCCTCCTTCTCTACCACCTTCCTATTATGAACATGCCCTTCCTTTGCAGTCTCTCCCTAGAAGCTGATTAGGCCCCTGATTTCTGATTTACAAATAGATTGATTCTGCAAAGGCACCTGAGTTCTGATCTAGAATGGATTTTTCCCGGGTGCTTGGACCACTGAGACTGGGTAAGGCACTTTCCAGGTGCAAATTGACAGTCAATAGAACTATGCTGCTTTACACCAGCTGAGGATCTGGCCCCTTTGGTTCAGCTCATTAAAGATATGGGTCAGTTATGAAGCTTGATTTGGGCTCCAAAATATCACAAGTTGAGCGAGAGGACTTCAGAACTGGGATATTGGTTCAAGCCCATATCTACCTGATTCAACATGAAAACAATTCTCTTTATAGGCATCTCTGCCTTTCTTCCTTATGAAATATTTAATAGTTTTTCAACAACTATTTTGAAGTATAAAATATATACGACCCAATCCTTCAATCCTCCTCTGAATAAATCACCTACAGAAGTCAATTTAATTCAGGATCACAGAATTTGGTCCATGTTGACCAGGGTTGTAGTCAGCAATTTGAAATATGTACCCACACTGTGGGGTCTCTTTTCTCTGAGGCTACAGTAGATCCATATGCTAATTTCTATACAGCCTAAACCTTACCTTACAGCTAGCTTTGAAAATCTCCTGTTTTGTCACACATTCACAGAGGAGCTATAGTCTCATAGTCAGCCTAGGTGTTCTCCTAAGTAATAGCAATACAAGGACAGTTTCTCAAAGCTATAGAGATGGTGAAGCAGTGACACAATGGATACCCTTTGGCAACCTTTTGTAACTCAATAACTTTATCCCAATGAAAAACAGTTACCACGGTGAGCGACCGTTTTCATGTTCTCTCCACAGGTACTAATGTGGAGAGTGGAGTAGGTGATACATCTGAGGGAAGGGAGCAGAAGGAGACTCCACCAATTGGAAGGCATGACATGCACTGTCCTAGGGATGGGGGTTCCATGACCACCACTCCCAAGAGGAGGAGGAGGGTGGTGGTGGTCGGGGACTTTGTCATCTATCTGCCGCCCCGACTGAGGAAAACCGAGAGGTCTGCTGCTTGCCAGGAGCTAGGATTCACGATGTGACAGAGAGACTGCTGAGACTCATCAAGCCCTTGGATCGCTACCCCTTCCTGCTTCTCCATGTGGGCACCAATGATACTGCCAAGAATGACCTGGAGCGGATCACTGCAGACTACATGGCTCTGGGAAGAAGGATAAAGGAGTTTGAGGTGCAAGTGGTGGTCTCGTCCATCCTCCTTGTGCAGGGAAAAGGCCTGGGTAGAGACCATCGAATTGTGGAAATCAACGAATGGCTACTCAGGTGGTGTCAGAGAGAAGGCTTTGGATTCTTCAACTATGGGATGGTGTTCCAAGAAGGAGGAGTGCTAGGCAGAGACGGGCTCCACCTAACGAAGAGAGGGAAGAACATCTTCACAAGCAGGCTGACTAACCTAGTGAGGAGGGCTTTAAACTAGGTTCAGCGGGGGAAGGAGATCAAAGCCCTGAGGTAAGTGAAGAAATGGGATACCGGGAGGAAGCACAAGCAGGAGAGTGCAAGAGGAGAGGACTCCTGTTTCAGACTGAGAAAGCGGGACAATCAGCGAGTTATCTAAAGTGCCTATACACAAATGCAAGAAGCCTGGGAAACAAGCAGGGAGAACTGGAAGTCCTGGCACAGTCAAGGAACTATGATGTCATTGGAATAACAGAGACTTGGTGGGATAACTCACATGACTGGAGCACTGTCATGGATGGATATAAACTGTTCAGGAAGGACAGGCAGGGTAGAAAAGGTGGGGGAGTTGCATTGTATTATAAGAGAGGAGTATGACTGCTCAGAGCTCCAGTATGAAACTGCAGAAAAACCTGAGAGTCTCTGGATTAAGTTTAGAAGTATGAGCAACAAGGGTGATGTTGTGGTGGGAGTCTGCTATAGACGACCAGACTAGGGGGATGAGGTGGACGAGGCTTTCTTCCGGCAACTAGCAGAAGTTACTAGATCGCAGGCCCTGGTTCTCATGGGAGACTTTAATCACCCTGATATCTGCTGGGAGAGCAATACAGCGGTGCACAGACAAACCAGGAAGTTTTTGGAAAGTGTAGGGGACAATTTCCTGGTGCAAGTGCTGGAGGAACCAACTAGGGGCAGAGCTCTTCTAGACCTGCTGCTCACAAACCGGGAAGAATTAGTAGGGGAAGCAAAAGTGGATGGGAACCTGGGAGGCAGTGACCATGAGATGGTCGAGTTCAGGATCCTGACACAAGGAAGAAAGGAGAGCAGCAGAATACGGACCCTGGACTTCAGAAAAGCAGACTTTGACTCCCTCAGGGAACTGATGGGCAGGATCCCCTGGGAGAATAACACGAGGGGGAAAGGAATCCAGGAGAGCTGGCTGTATTTTAAAGAATCCTTATTGAGGTTGCAGGAACAAACCATCCTGATGTGTAGAAAGAATAGTAAATATGGCAGGCGACCAGCTTGGCTTAACAGTGAAATCCTTGCTGACCTTAAATGCAAAAAAGAAGCTTACAAGAAGTGGAAGATTGGACAAATGACATGGGAGGAGTATAAAAATACTGCTCAGGCATGCATGAGTGAAATCAGGAAGGCCAAATCACACTTGGAATTACAGCTAGCAAGAGATGTTAAGAGTAACAAGAAGGGTTTCTTCACGTATGTTAGCAACCAGAAGAAAGTCAAGGAAAGTGTGGGCCCCTTACTGAATGAGGGAGGCAACCTAGTGACAGAGGATGTGGAAAAAGCTAATGTACTCAATGCCTTTTTTGCCTCTGTCTTCACGAACAAGGTCAGCTCCCAGACTGCTGCACTGGGCAGCACAGTATGGGGAGAAGGTGACCAGCCCTCTGTGGAGAAAAGTGGTTTGGGACTATTTAGAAAAGCTGGACGAGCACAAGTCCATGGGGCCGGATGCGCTGCATCCGAGGGTGCTAAAGGAGTTGGCAGATGTGATTGCAGAGCCATTGGCCACTATCTTTGAAAACTCATGGCGATCGGGGGAGGTCCCGGATGACTGGAAAAAGGCTAATGTAGTGCCCATCTTTAAAAAAGGGAAGAAGGAGGATCCGGGGAACTACAGGCCAGTCAGCCTCACCTCAGTCCCTGGAAAAATCATGGAGCAGGTCCTCAAGGAATCAATTATGAAACACTTAGAGGAGAGGAAAGTGATCAGGAACAGTCAGCATGGATTCACCAAGGGCAAGTCATGCCTGACTAACCTAATTGCCTTCTATGAGGGGATAACTGGGTCTGTGGATGAGGGGAAAGCAGTGGATGTGTTCTTCTTTGACTTTAGCAAAGCTTTTGATACAGTCTCCCACAGTATTCTTGCCAGCAAATTGATGAATGGACTATAAGGTGGATAGAAAGCTGGCTAGATCGTCTGACTCAATGGGTAGTGATCAACGGCTCCATGTCTAGTTGGCAGCCGGTTTCAAGTGGAGGGCCCCAGAGGTCAGTCCTGGGGCTGGTTTTGTTCAGTATCTTCATTAATGATCTGGAGGATGGCGTGGACTGCACTCTGAGCAAGTTTGCAGATGATACTAAACTGGGAGGAGTGGTAGATACGCTGGAGGGTAGGGATAGGATACAGAGGGACCTAGACAAATTAGAGGATTGGTCCAAAAGAAACCTGATGAGGTTCAACAAGGACAAGTGCAAAGTCCTGCACTTAGGACGGAAGAATGCGCTGTTACAGACTAGGGACCGAATGGCTAGGAAGCAGTTCTGCAGAAAAGGACCTAGGGGTTACAGTGGATGAGAAGCTGGATATGAGTCAACAATGTGCCCTTGTTGCCAAGAAGGCTAAAGGCATTTTGGGCTGTACAAGTAGGGGTATTGCCAGCAGATTGAGGGACGTGATCGTTCCCCTCTCTTTGACATTGGTGAGGCCTCATCTGGAGTACTGTGTCCAGTTTTGGGCCCCACACTACAAGAAGGATGTGGAAAAATTGGAAAGAGGCCAGCAGAGGGCAACAAAAATGATTAGGGGGCTGGAGCACATGACTTATGAGGAGAGGCTGAGGGAACTGGGATTGTTTAGTCTGCAGAAGAGAAGAATGAGGCGGGATTTGATAGCTGCTTTCAACTACCTGAAAGGGGGTTCCAAAGAGGATGGATCTCGATTGTTCTCAGTGGTAGCAGATGACAAGAAGTAATGGTCTCAAGTTGCAGTAGGGGAGGTTTAGGTTGGATATTAGGAAAAACTTTTTCACTAGGAGGGTGGTGAAGAACTGGAATGGGTTACCTAGGGAGGTGGTGGAATCTCCTTCCTTAGAGGTTTTTAAGGCTTGACAAAGCCCTGGCTGGGATGATTTAGTTGGGAATTGGTCCTGCTTTGAGCAGGGGGTTGGACTAGATGACCTCCTGAGGTCCCTTCCAACCCTGATATTCTATGATTCTATGAATAGTAATTTGTTATAGTGCCTTACATAGCTACTGAAGTAAGATACATGTGCAGAGACAGAGTCAGGGAGATATAGATATATTAAACTAATGTTTACAAACATTTAGGAGTTTTTAACATTTTGAGCCTCTTGGCTGGTTACTCATCTAAGTCTCTAAACTCAGAGTAAATTACATAGGGTGGCAGTCTGTGCAGTGAGATACAGAGGGTGCAGTGTCAACACACTGTTAACATACCCCACTGGGAGAGACGCAGAGTCTTGCTTCTGCAGCATGTTTGTAGAACGAGTCTCAATCTTAGATTAGAAACACAATTCAGGGAACAGGTATCCCACAAGGATAGTGTGAACATACCAAGTAACACCACTGAACTCAGACAGCTGTCGTCCTTGGTTACTTGCCGTGCTGTTGTAGCTGTATTGGTCCCAGGGTATTAGAGAGCCAACATGGGTGAGGTAATATCTTTTATTGGATCAACTTCTGTTGGTGAGAGAGACAAGCTTTGGAGAGAAGTTTTTGAAAACTTGTCTCTCTCACCAACAGAAGTTGGTTCAGTAGAGATTATCTGATCCACCTTGTGTCTCTAATCTCAGTTACTGGTTAGGCACAGCAGTGTAATGCCATCAAATGCAATCAGAGTAGCATAGATCAAATTACTGAAGTATAGAAAGTCTGCCTTTAAGAGTTTAGATGTAGCTTGGAATCACTGAAGTAGTTTGCTTCTCTAAAAGGAAGTTATTTTAAAGTCTCTGTTCAAAACAGACACAAACTGGACTAATAATATTATTGGAGAAGCAGGAACGAATACAGTCTGGTATTTTTAGGAAATACCTGCAAGGCACAGGTCTCAAAACACACCACAGTATATAATAAGGCACAGTGAGAGAATGGAGATACAGAAAACACACCATCTTCCTCTTTTTGTCTTTCATTTTAAACATTAATACCCCTATTTACTACATTCCATTTTATGCAATCAACGTTTTAAATTGAGTCTCTTAAACTTCACAGCTGGTATGGTCTAAGCCTTTAATCTTAATAACGATCCCTTGATCTGCCATGGCCTTTCCAATTCAGAGGTTGTTAGAGGTCCCTTTTGGGAACTTTCCAGCTGTTTTTGTTTCTAGTTCATGTATATTTATTTACATGGCTTTTGAACCCCATTTGATAATAGAAAAGTGCTGCACCATTTTTCAGAAAACCAACTATAGTTGGGAAGAAATCAACATATGGCAACATTTTCTTTATAGAATGTTTGTTCTGTTCTGGTGTGACCTTGTCAGTGCCTTTGACTGTACTGCGATAGGTTATAGAAAAATGCTTTCAGGAATAGCAAATGTGACCTGACATTAATTTGCACATACAGCACATTATTCATACTGAAAATAGCATAATTTCTGCTTGGGAAAAATCATAGACGTTTTAGTACTAAGTTTCTAATTAAATATTTGGTTTTTACTGACAGTCTTTTTGCTTTAAATGTGTAATTGGAATCTAAGTTAACAGTATTGTAAAATATCAAGTTTGGTTGATGACCTCAATGTTTTTAATACTATGGCCATCAAGGACCTTAAAACACTTGGCAAGCATTAGTAAGCTAAAGAGAACACCTTTGTGAGATAGGGCAGGATAACTTATCTTTTTGTTTAGGGGGAAAAAGCGGCATTAAGTCATTTTTCCTATGGCCACATAGAAACGTCTATCTGACCCAAGAACAGAATCTGCCTCCTGGTCTTGTACCATAACCACAAACCTTCCTTAGAACAAGGGAAACTATAATACAGGCATGAGGATTGGAGTTCGAAAATAACTCCTTTGTTGGTGGTATGAGGGAGGTTATTCCATTGGGGATAGGTGAGCGAGTTTGGAAAAAATAAGACCACCCCATTCCCTCATTGTTTTTCTTGAAATTGTATTTTTTGATACATTTTTGTCAAGATTTGAATTTTTGACAAATATACAGGGTGAATTTTTCACACACAAAATATTCCTACCTTTTGACCAGTGTTGAAGTCTTGACAAAAAGAATCCTCCAGAATCTGTCTCAAAAGAGAGCCATCTTTTTTCACCTAATTGAAATTTTTCATGAAATAGGTTCCCATGCTGCAACCAATATCTCTGCTGATTCTCCCCTCCCTTACATCAATAACAATGTGACATTCTGTCCCTGGATGTGTGCGCACAACTCCAAGATCAAGTCAGTGCAGATTGTGATTTTTGCCCCCAAACTCCAGGTTTGCTCTTAGGTTGTGATTCTGCAAACATTTATATACCTGCTTAATGTTCAGAATGTAAGTTGTCCCTTTGACTTTAACAAGACTGCTCACATGGGGGAAGTTAACCACATGGTCAAGTATTTGAAGGATCAGGGACTTAGTGAGTAACAAAATCAATTAAGTGTCCTCTGCATTGTGGCCTCTTGAGTATTGCTGTCATATTGATCCATTTGTTGATTTGGTTCCCACGCCTGTGGAAATTATTTTTTTATATCCCCCCCCCCTTTTTTTAACAAGTGAAGAAGCAAACTTGCAAAATAATAATTTTCAAATGGTTAAAATATTTATATAACTGGTAAATAGTCCAAATGTTCTTTTATTAATAAGCCAAAAGACCAGGGGCAAAATCCTGACCCCAATTAAGGCTACGGGAGTTTTGCCATTAGCCACAATAGGTCCAGGATTTCACCCAATAAGAATTTTAGTTACTTCCCTCTTAATATATTAAAATGTGTACTGAAACTGATGCAGGATGTCTGCTTAATTCCATCCAGCTCCATTTTTCAGTTTCCATCTATGAAAAGCTATAATAAAAGTATTATCTTTTATTGATGCAGATCAGATACCTTTCCGTTATATGAATGGTCAAGTCTGATAGCTTGTGAGGGGGGTAAAGGTGTTGTTGCTTTCTTTATGTAATGGATTATGGGCTTTTCTCCTTCTTTTGCCATGGTAGCACGTGCCTTTGCTGTATGTACCAGCTCCCAATTTACCAGTGAAAACTGAACATAGAACTTGCAACTGTATGGCTTCAGAAAGAGAGAGAATGGGGTGTGGGAGAACCCCAAAGAGTGGCAAACCTTTGACTCAACAAACTTAGAGGTTGTAATACACAGGGTCCCATCTCCTGCTGAAAAAGGGGAAATACAAGGTGCTGCTGCTGCTGTCTGTGGATGGTGGTTAGAAATGGAATTGTTTCACTATAAGCCGAAATGTGTGACCCAGAACAAGTGATTTGGTGAAAAAGAGAATACATGATAACTATATACACTAGGAAGCCTAACTGAACTGTGACTAGGGGAGAAAATTAAAGGGAAGAAAGATACGTGGAAGGGATGGAGAATACAAGATAAACTCTCCTCTCTGTTACATAATGTAACCGTGATGGAGTGAAGAGGCAGTAGAAATGGTTTGCATTTGGGTATGATTTTTCTAGACTACAAAATTAATTCTGTAGAATTCAGAGGGCACTGGGACATATTTCCCAGCTTAAGCACCATAGGCATTTGAGGTAATTAGCGACTCGATGTATGAGGTTTAAAAAATGTTCTGATATGATAAACACATTAATTTCTGGGATATCGATCACAAAAGCATTATGTAGCCAAAAGGTCAGAGCCCTGTTATGTGATCACATCCTGAGCTGTTCCAGGAAAAACCTGTTAGTTGTCAAGCAACATTAACTTGGAGAGTAGAAGTCATGAAAAACACAAAATACAGAATTTAGCTGATAAAACTAAGTGATCTGGGGATAGAGACTCTTGTACTTCAGTTTGGCCTGGTGACCATAAGAGGCATTGAAGCTATTTCTTCAATTATTAGGAATCTATTCTCTGTCTGAGAAAATGTATAAATACATAAACCATTTATATACGAATACATAAGCAGTCATATGCACACGCCTACATAGACACATTTGACATGAGAGAAATAGAATCCATTGCCAGTATGAAGGTACAAATCTATTGCTGGCATAAAACTAATCATAAAGCTGACGAATGCCAATGAAAAATGCAAAGAGAAAAAGATTCTTAGTTCTTTGATATTTGACTTGATATTCTGTGGACTGCTGACCTTTCTTGCATTATTAAAGATGTCTTGACTAATATTGCTCAGTGTCTCTGGCAGATGTTGACGGTAATATGCTCTGGAGATTCTTCCAATCTTCTGTAGACAAAATTGCTAGCAGCACTAGGACAGGAAAGCTTCAAAGAGCTGAGCTTGAAATATGTCACTAGAATTATACATTTTGTGTATTCAGTTGCAAGCATAGGAAGCAATTTAAATTAGAAGAGTGAAAAATCTTGTAGAAATAATCCACAATGTACATAAGTTTGGGGAGAAAATATTAAAGGAAATTCTGCAATTGTACTAATTATTTCAGTGCTCTTATGCACATATTTATTTTCTTTAAAAAAATAAACAAACAAGCCTTATTCAATGCCTTGAAAATATTATTCACCTTTCCAGTGACTATGGGACATGGAGATAATTTGCATATCCAGAGTAAGATTAGGGCTCAAATCCCAATCAAGGCTATGGTTTAAGTTGAATTTAACCATGCTGAAGTTTCAGTAGTTTAGTTTATGACCCAAATGGCTTATCTGTGAAATATTTGCTGTTTTGAGGTTAATGTCACAGAAATTCTGTTTCTGTAAGATTCCATCCATAAAACCGGTCCCGTGTAGGCTTGGCTACAGAACTAAATTTTAGGGGGCAGCTTCAGTTTTGATGCAAATATTAAATGCCATCCTTGAAATCTAAGAAATTGCGACTTGCCGTTATGGTTCTGATTTTGGCCCACCTCTGATTTGTTGAGATGGCCTGACAGTGTTCTGAAAAATCTCATCCGTGTTATTTTTAGGTATCATATGGTTGTGGTTTCAGCATTTGGTTCCATTTTATGTAAACCATTTCAGTGTGGGAGATTTGAATAAACGTCCATTTCTACAAATGTCATGTGATGCAATAATATACCAGCCTATAATAATTCTAATTACAATAGGAACATGATGCAAGCTCTCAAGAGTTGATGCTGTAGTTCCTGAGTTTGATTCCCCAATGACGACATGATGTCTGTATTTATGCAGTCGTGGTTTGTAACAAAACCATATCCCAGAGAAGAGTTTAACCCCTGTAGCCATCAGACATTTGGGATCATCTTGTTTTACCAGGGCAGTATGTAACATGGTGGGTTAGAATGTATATTCTGTCATTGGCTGGACCTGATAAGGCTACACTGTCTGGGGATTGGTCCTGCTTTGAGCAGGGGGTTGGACTAGATGACCTCCTGAGGTCCTTTCCAACAAAAGAAAAAAGGGGGGGGGAGAAAAAAAAAGATGCAGGAACAATTCAGTAAACAAGAGCTGTAGGTGCTTGGCTTAAATTCATGCTAGTGGGTTCATTTATACGGCTACAGTACATTACATTATCTGTTCCTAGCCTCAGGGGCCTACTGTGCATGTTTATTCCCTTGCTTTCTACCTGAATAATTTTGCCTTTCGCTCTTGACTCCTGTACTTTTTTCTAGCCCCTGCCTGATGCTCTTTCCAGCTCATTGTAACAATACACAAGCGCTCTATCTCTGACCTGTACCTTGATTCTCAAAGCTCTATTCCTTGCTCCCAGTCCCCATCTTTAAATCCGCCTGTTCTGGAGGGCAAGGGGAGGCAGGAGTTCTTTAAAGAGAAAGGAAGGAAAACAAGCTACACAAATCAGAATTAGAACCAAATCCCAGAAATTTGCAGCACTGTTAAATGTGGCTGATCATCACTTGCTGGAAGACTTCTCTACCAACAAAGCCTATAACAGGGGAAGGCCAGCCACCCAAGCAGCAATTGCGGTATCCTATATGGTACAGGTTGTTATACCACTCTCATCACTGCAGTATCTGATTGCCTTCCAATAGTACTTTAAGCAACATGACTATGCATCCATTACATTTTCTTTGTTCCAAGGGTGCGAAACAGGTACAGCAGACTCTCTCATTTTGGTAGGGATTTGGAGTTTTTTAAAACACGCATGCTGCTGTGTATTTGTTAGAGAAGGGAAGGTCAATGAAATACACCTTGCACTTGGAGTGGAAGATGATGATGAGGTTTGTGATGTATCTCCCCGCTTAGGAGTGGGAGGGGCAAGTTCTCACATGGAACTACTATATATAGACACATCTGATAGACTGACAATATACAGCAACGTCCTGAACAAACTTTATGGAACTAAGATAAACTTTATTGAATTAAGTTAAACCTTTATTCCTTTTAATACCTTAGGGGTCCATTGCATTAAAATGCAATTGTTCATGTGTTATTGTGGAACTGTATGTAAATCCTCTAGGAGGAGGGGAATGCTAATATAATTCCTTTAAAGGAGAGATTTGCATAAACTAGTTCCAACTGGATTCTCCAGGGATTAACACACAAAGAAAGGATTTTATTATTATTTTTCTGTTGTAAATAACTGGGTTTTAAACAGGCTCAGGGCCTTCTTCCTGATCCAGGAAACAGACAGGGCCCCTGGTCCATGGAGTGAAGGGATGGAAGGACTGGGCGTACTGAGGCCCCATAAGACTGTGTGCTTGCTTTGAGCCAAAGCTGCGGTGAACTTGAAATCACAAGGAAACCCATTAGGTTAGCTGTTGAAGGACTTTTCCTGCCAGAGCCAATGTTAGGGTTGGGGTGATCTTTGGTAAGCTTATTAGCATGCGTGATTAAGAGCATCCAACATAACCAATGGGTCAAGGAGGACTCAGTAAGCAACTGTTTCTTGTTTTGTTTTTAAATATATTTTTAAAAAGTTGCAAAACTTATGCTATAAAAGAAACCTCTTTGGGCTTGAATAAAAGCAGGAACTGCAGCAACACAAGTTTGCAATAATGTAGGTGTGGCAGAAAGTTGAAAGCTTCACATCAGTGGTCCAAGAATAAAGCCACTGCAGGCGTGCAGCTTAACAGGACGTTAATTGGATAGTGGGTGAACATAAATAGGAAATACAGAGGGTATGTGTTGGGGATTTTGTTGCTAAAGGAACAGTGTGAAAGCGATTGCTGAGCTCTGTAATAAAGACTAGCTGAACTTTATGGCTCCCTGTTGCAGGTTTTGTTGCCAGTTCCTTGTGCTATATATAATTTGATAGATGAAAATGCTCGCGTGTAAAACTGTGTTCTGCTAGCTTCCCATCCCAAATCATGAAAATGTGGGTTGACGTGCTGGTAACTTAATTTGCTGAATTCAGTCTTGGATAATTAATAATAAATTTAGTTAACTAGAGAAGAACGACGAATCTATTTCATTGGATATTAGCAACATTTTAGATTGTTTATTTGATTTTTATTATAGTGGCATGGTTCTGTGTTTACTTTTAGATTGTGAAGGACTATTAGGTGAGGGACATTTATAATACCTTATCTATTACCCCTCCCCGCTGATCCTGTCAGAAACGTCCACTTCTGTTTTAGGATATATCCAGGGCAGTCAGTGTGGCTGAACTCCTAACAGGTATACATAGCATATGCCAGAGCTCTATAATTGATCACATACACATGTGCAAAAATTAGCAATAAAGCAATATGAAGGCTGTACTAGGATACCATGTTGGTGGACATAATAAAGAATTGATTCTGTAACGTGCTGGTTTTACTGACCCTGATCTAGTAAAGTGTGTCCTTTCTGCTGAGAGCAAACGTGGAAAAGAGTCTTCTAAAAAGCAACACAAACAAGCTACACCAATCAGAATTTGATTTTAAAAAAGGAATTGTCTGAAGAAATTATAAAGGCGGGAATTGGAATGAAAACCAAATGGCAACTTTATCTAGAACAGATACTACAGGAAAAGTGCTATAATTTTGAACTGGCGTCATTGGAAGCAAAGTGAACTGAGCAGTCTGTGAATGTGTCTATCGCAGTGAATGAAAATACTTTCTAAAGGTGGCTCTTAGTTATTTTAATAACCTGTCAGACTGGATGACGTGGATTGCTTGAGTGCGTTGTTAAAAGCTTGCACAATTATGGATGCTAAGAAATGCCTTGGTCAGGTTATGTCCTCTTAATTAGACATGTATGATAGCAATCAATTAGTAATGATAGCATAAAAGCCAATAGAGATAATACACCGCTCATTGGGGATTGTGTGTGTGTGTGTGTGTGTGTGTGTGTGTGAGAGAGAGAGAGAGAGAGAGAGTTGTTGGGGGAGTTCCTATAAGGTAAACAGTGTTGTATTATTTAAGCCATTTTATTGCATTATCTTCCATTCAATGTTCATTACACCTGGCATAAAAACAATTACACTGTGTGTTAGAGTATTTATTAATTTATATAATCTAACTGGATTAGTAGGTTTCATTTCCTCCCTTACCTTTGAGGGGGCGAGGGGTTGAAGCTTGAAGGATATATATATATACATACATATATATTTTTTCCCCAATAACCTCTACCTGACTTCCAAGTTAGCTGGTTTTCCTTGGCATCTAATGGCAAACCTTGAAACCATAATACTTCAACCAAGCAGCAATTGCAATGCTTCTATTTCTGTTCCAAGCTGTGTATTTTTATTGCTCTCCTTGGCATGTCTCAGGGATAGGTGATCCTGGAAAGCTTGGATAAGCATCAAAACTAGCCTATGAATCTGCCCAGTTTGCTGTGAAAAATCTCATGAATGTGGGCTTTCTTTTCTTTTGAGATCTCCAATTCTTCTGTCTCTCTTTCCAGCCAGAAGAGAGCTTGCGGTATTTTGGCTCCTTACCTCTGCTTGGAAGGTCACAGGTGCTCAGAGTGAGAAATAATGGGAAGAGGGAAACAATTATCTAATTTATGAACGTCAGAAAAGGTTCAATGTGGGTCATGGAATGTTTCTTGCCAATGGAGGAAGTCATCATTTTCAGGCTTGCTTGAATAATGATTCACTGACAATATCCTGTGCCCAATCCAATGCCAATTAAAATCAATAGAAGTGTTTCCATTAACTTCAGTGGTCATTGGGTTGGGTTTCAAATAATTTCCAGAAGGTGATAGCTATGAGTGAGGTACGGCAATTTATAGGAATTGAGTAGTATCCCTCTAAATAGTTTGAGAGTCCTAGTGGGTGGTCTTGGCTTCTATTACAGATGCCACCAGAACCTAACAGAGCAGCTAGGCCTTATATGTATTTGTATAGTCAGAAAATATGGTTATTTGGAACCCAACTGTGTTCATGTGGTTTCTCCTGATTCTTAACATTGTGTAAAAATCAGGCATGACAGACATTAATATAGACAGTTGTGCGTTACTGATGCAGCCATACCAAGTAAAAAGTATTTAGTAACTGTTAGTTTGGCTAGTAGTGAGTTTATGCTGATGAAAATAAAATTAAATCTGTGAGTAATGAATGAAATTAATCAAACAAGTTCAGAATATCCCAATTGTATAATAGTAAGAGGGATGGGTTATAATCTGTTATAGGTACAACCGAGGATCAAATTGGTATTTTTGTTGTTGCTGGGTAATGAATGAGAGAAATAAGAATAAAAGGAAGAGAGGATAAAATGTTTTATGGATAAAATATTCTGTGAATGTGGTGAAGTGACTATTGTGACCTTTCAGCATTTGGTATTTTAAAAACTACCCCTTCCTTTCAGGCTAGTGAGATTTGTAAACCTGGGAAACATGTAGAATGTAAAATGGCCATCCAGTCAAATGCAGAATGTGAAAAGGTCACATTGGAACTCCACCTCCATTATAATTTGAGAGCTCTGTATGTGAGACACTAGAAATATAACATCTCATTCTTGTAACATTGATTTTGAGTGAGAACTGCAAATGGTACATCAATCAACTGGTGTGACAATAAGAAGGAAAAATTTGCCTTTGTAAGATTTTTCACCTTGCAAGGTAATGTAGTCTAGTGGGATGAGCTCTGAGCACAGATTTGGAAATCTGGAATTTGTGAGTAATAAACCATATCCGACCACTGATTCTGTTCATGCTCCGATGCCAACAGGATGGGCAGTTTAGACAAACATAGATGTATATAGGTTTAGGCAAGTCATTTAATGTCCTTGTGTTTTACATTTCTCTATCCATAGAAAGGGAGTAGTAATAATTATTTGCCTCACAGGAGTTCTTTAAGGATTAGTTACTTAGCAGGCTGTATAAGTTGGAGCTGCAGAATTGATTTGCATGATGCAGTGCTGATTTACACCAGCTCAGCATGTAGCTCGAAGTTTTCACAGTACTTTTGAAAATATAAACTTTGATACTTTCTAAGTAAGTTTTAATTCTCGGTTATCTTCAGGTACTGTATGATCATTGTGGTTCTCTTTCAATATGCCTGTCATGCTAGGAGGAGTTTTGTTTTTTTTTTTCAGGGGTGCAGGACCTGTGGGAGGAAGAATGGTTTAGTGATTAAAACATAGGCCCGGAAGTCAGGCAAGATGGATTGTTTTCCTGGCTCTGCTGCAAGCTTCCTACATGACCTTGTGCAATTCACTTGACTTTTCTGCACCTCAGTTCCCTCATCTGTAATCTGAGGATAAAATAGCTACCACCAAAGGTGCTGTGCAACTTAATCCATCAGTGTGTCTTAAAAATGCTCTGAGTCCCTTGGATGGTAGATTCTAGAGAAGTGCGTAGTAGTTGTATATTTATTGTTTTAGGAGAGCAAGATGGCTCAAACTGTACTGTTTGATAAGAGAATATTAATATCCTCGGATGGAATATTTTCCCCACCCCGAAGTTTGAAGCAAGTTTTGGATTCAAATGGTGTGGCTAGTACCTGTTTCTAGGGTAGGCTGGGTTAAAACTCAAGTGCTGAACACGACCAAACTTTGGCAAATTCCACTCTGGATGTGTATTAAAAACTTTGTGGCTTTGGCCCATCTCCACCATCCTCTGACTCCTCTAGTGATCCCAAGCTTCTCACTCCTCTAGGCCAGCACAAGGTTGCAAGGGGAAATTTAAACCATTACCTGGTTTGCGGTTAAACAGAGGACATAACTCTTTTGTATAGGGCCAGATTCTCAATGGAGAATTTACACCAGCTGAGGATCTGGCCCATAAACCTGCATTAAATAAGTTTTTCAATCTGTTAAGCTTCCTTTTGCTTTTATCCCTTATACCAAACTAGCTAGAGAATAAGCAGAAAAAATCTGCTAGAGCTGGTAAATAATGGCTATTGGCGTTATTCTTAACTAAGATATTTGAGTTTCAGCACTGAAATAAATGTAGCTAGCGAGAAATGGCAAATATAAGTCAAATATATAGTTTCCTCGGAACTGTGAAAAAGCAATGGATAAGACAAGGGGAAGATGGAACATTACAGAGTGACATGGAAAACAAGATATAGTGGAATTGTTGAAGTATTAAATGACTTTCTTAATGGATTTACAAGAAAAGATATGAACATCATGCTGGCTGTCATCTACTATTTACAAATCGTCATACATGATTTCATAGTCAGTGGGGCAGAGGGTAGGTAAACTAAAGAGACTCAAGATCAACAATCTCTGGACTCAGATGGTGGTAATCCTAAATTCCCAAGCAAGGCCACCAACACCTTTTCTTGATGATCACAGAGAACATTTATGAGAAGTGTCAAGTGCTGTAAAATGTGACGCTTCAATATTTTTGAGAGAGATGCACCTTCCATGCATGTTTCATAGCAAGAATGGGATAAAAATGAATCAATGGAAGAACAGACCATCATCTGAACATATGTACATTTCCACATGATGGGTTGATGCAAAAGCAAAAAGAAGCAGGGATTAGGAAGGAGCCTGGGGATTATTTGTGGGAAATAGCAAAAGAAAACAAAGCAATAAAAAAGGCAGCATAATGTAAAATTTAGAGCCAATGAAGGAATTTAGGTTAATACGTGAAGTCATAGATTATGTAAATGACTTACAATTTTGGAACAGTTCTAGTTGATGATGATGAACCTGCAAGGCCTGGTGGAAATATAACAAGCCAAAAGGAAAATGTGCAAAGTCTTAGTTCTGCAGTATAAACTAATTGGATTACATTGGCACACAGTGAATGAAATCACATGTCAAACAAATGTAAGGTGATGTACTTTGACTGCAGAAACCCATGAAACACACTGCAAGGATAGGTACATTAGAGCAGGAAGACATGGGGAAAAATCCTTGTGTTAATTGTGAACATCACTGTTCATTGGAGGAAACACAAAGGAGTAATTAAAAAAAAAAAAGTCAGAGGTCACACATTGTAGCATGTCTACTGAAAATGCGAGAACATAAGAGCAAGGATGTTAATCTTAAAATTACACAGTGCTCCAGCCAAAGGTTATCACCTATTTCAAATGTTCAGTCCTTCAGAGAAAGGATGCGGCTTAGGGCAAAAGCCAGTGCCAGACTTTAATATAAATCAACTACATAAATCAGTTTTAAAAGCTTAACCAGCTTTGGTACCCTACATGTGTCCTGTTTTGTACATTTAGCTTGCTGTTGCACTTTCACTGATAGGGAGATTTGTTAGGTGAGAGATGCACAAATTAGGCTTACAGCAAAGACAGGCTGAGCTCCACTCCTAGTGATTCCGCCTGAGGGAGGTTTCCTTATGTCTCACCTAGAAGAAATGCTGGCCACAGACTCCCAAAGTTCCCAGTTTGCATCTTGGCTGGAGTAATGCACAGGACATGTACAGCAAGTGAAGCTACTTGATGGGGTGCTCTGAGGATGGTTAAGCCAGAAACTGGCATTGACTCCTTGTTGACAGATCTGAAAATAACATGCTGGGATCAACATGTGTGTGCAGCTCCTAACAGGGAGGAAAAAATATGGAAGTGACTTCCATTTGAGATAAACTCATCTCATCTCATGGTTCAGCCAGGGGGAGGCTGCCTTTTCTGTTCTCTGGATGCCTACATACCACAAGAGGGATTTAATGGACCTGGATAAAACTTCCTGAGGGAGAGATGGAAAGTAATACTTCCAAATAATGCAAAAAACTCGACAGGTTCAGAATGAATTCTGGGCAAAGACTTCATGAGGATCAAGCCAGGCTGTAAACCTTGTATTGGTAGTCCCAGACATAAAGTTTTAAATATTTGCCCCTCTCATATCCTCACACCCCTAGGAAACATTTGAGATGTGAGAGGCCTTGCTGACAAATATATACATATACTCTTCATGTTAAAGGGAGCATCAAAGGTGTTTGGGGAATGCAGTCAAGTCTAATGTGAACACATCCATAGCAGATTGCTGTGCCTAATCCATCAGGGAGCTCTATCCTTCCAGGGAGCTCTTGCCACATTAGATATGGTTTTCATCTTACTCAGTCTTTCATCCCAGTCAGATGTCATAGGATATGTCTGACCACAGCAGGCAAACTAAGGGGCTGTAGAAAAACAAGATGGAAATATCAGTCCGTTAGAACACAATGTTCGGAAGGCATGGTTTGATTTTCATTTCCAGTGCTCTTCTGGTCTGGGCCCAGTGTATTGTTTCAGGACATTAAAGGAAGGGGGAAAAGCATTGTCACCATTGAAAATTTGCCTCCTCAGTGAAGATGAGGAAATGGTGGAATTTTGCCCTTGAGAAACTTCTACAGGTTTTGGAAAACTTCAGCAATGAAAATATATACTTTCACAGAGGTAGAGTACTGGTTTGAGTCTCCTCTGATCTGCAATATCAACCTACAGAATCCACCCTTCAACTTTTCCTGCATCTCTTCTGGTGACTAGTGAGCAGACACAATTCAATGCCCTCTTTTTCCTAACTATATATAGCATCATTAACCCCTTTTTATCTGCTAAACAATTTGTGTTAATGCTCCATACGATTCAGGGATCAACAAGCTAGAAGTGCAACTTCTTATTATTTTCACATGACCAGGAATACAGCAGTTAGAGACTAGTCTTCATGTAGGTAAGGCAAGGCAAAAAAAAAACAAAAAACAAAAAAAAACTGTCGTCATAGTGGAGATAATGCTGCAGGAGCAGGGCTAGCTGTGTCATTGAAGCTAGCATTGATCCAGCTCTTTATTTTTATTTTTTCTAAAGCACTAACTGAAAGTGAGTTGCAAAAGAAAATCAATTCCTAGAATCATTAGGGTTGGAAGGGACCTCTCATGGGTCACACAGTCCATCACTTATGTGATTGTTCCAAAACCATCTCTAACAGCTGGGTATGTGCTCTAACTCTGAATACCTTTTATGATGATTCTACATCCTTCTTTGTTTGAATGTGACAATAACATTAAAAATACCCACACATTTAAAGAAAAAAGAAAAAAAACAAAAAACAAAACACTGCAAAGAAAGCCTGCCCTTGCCCTGGAGCAACATTAGCTGACAGATAAGATTCAAGGCTCATTTCCTTTTTAAACTTCACAGTACTCAGTTGTGCTTATCAGCATTTCCACCTTCTGCGGTGCACCATCAAAATTACAGCTGCTATTTCACTCGAGGTTTTTACTCTTTGCTTGCCTGCTGTGTGTGTCCTGACAGTCATGGTATCCTGGCTGAGCCCAGGAAAGCAAGATGTGATGAATATTAGAAACGTTGGGCTTTGTGTTATTGTGCCCACGTCTACCTACTGTGTTTCATCAAATTATCTATACATGAGTTTAATATAGAATCAGACATAATCACTAGATAGATTCATCACAATCAGAAAGGAGGCCCATCATCTCTTTTTGCACAACTCTGCTTCTCTAAGACGTTTTCAAAACTCAGCCCTCTGCTGCACATAGATGATATTTCTATGTATCAACAATGATATTTTGCTCTTGTATAGCATTCCATCTCCCTAGATCTCAAAGAAGAAATTTCTGTGTGGAAAGACACTGCTTTCTGATTGCTAAGGAAATACACAGCAAATTTTGACATTTTCATTGTATCATATTTAAAGTGAAATTGACTTTATGTGTTCCTGCTGCACTCTATTATTGCTGTAGTGCCCAAGGGCCCACAAAGGATTAGGCACTGTACAAACAGACAGTCCCAGCCTCGAAGAGCTAACTATCTAAATAGACCAATCCGACACAGGGTAGGGGAAGGGGTAGATCACACAAGCAGAGGGAACAACGGGATGGCAGCAAATGGCATGTTATAGTTCCACTTTTTTTGGTTGTGTTTACTTAGCTGATCCCCTCCTAAGTGGAAAGAAAAGATAGGAGAAGGGGATGGAGGGTGGGAGAGAAGCTGAAATGAAGAGACTGTGAGGGAGGGGGTGGGTTGGAGCTCACAGACAATCAGTGCAAGACAGAGGAGAGTCCATAGTTTAGAAGTCCCAAGGTCCCTGCTTTGGATTGTTCTGCCCCTACTAGCTGGGAAGCTCTAGCTGGCTCCTCTCTGCATGTGGTTTTCCACCCGGCCACATGGCAGGAGTCGGGAAGGCACCACCTGTATCCT
The DNA here is from genome assembly GCF_027887155.1 of Malaclemys terrapin pileata. Taxonomy (NCBI): domain Eukaryota; kingdom Metazoa; phylum Chordata; order Testudines; family Emydidae; genus Malaclemys; species Malaclemys terrapin. The sequence goes on along the minus strand of NC_071513.1, from coordinate 16,628,852 downwards.
AGTGCCCCAGAGTGGGAGGGTGTTTCTCTACTGCAGTTCTGGGTCCAGAGGACTGCTATGGGGAGGGTAGCCCTGGCTGCGCTCCATTTTACCCCGTCCATCTAGTGTAGCAGTCCCCATGTGCACTATTAGATATTTAGAGCAATGGGAGACATGCTACCCAACGTAAGCTTTTCTACCTATGAGTTAGTAAACTCCTGGTGTTTCCTCGTAATAGTCCATGACTTTCTCTTCATGGAATTGGCAGGGGTTCAACTCTGTAGCCCTGTGGATGGCAAGAAAGCTGTGCAGAGCTCAAGACACACACACACACACACACACACACACACACCCCTCACTGAGGCCAAATGCCTTCACAGAGCCTCTTTATTGCTTTCCTTTTTCACGGCAATATCATTTCCCCTTGGAATGAAGCTCCCATGCTCTTCTCTTGAGCTGCTTTCCCAGGACGACTCCTTCCCACAGAGGGAGGTTTTCCATCTAGGTACATGGAGTTACTGCCTGTCTAACCATGGTCCACTTTGCCATCAGAAATCCTTCCATATGTGAGGGAGAACATACCACAAAGAGTGGTTAACTCCTAACTCTTCTCCTTTCCTGTCTCCCATTCCACTTTCTTCAGAACTACAGAAGCCTGAACTCAGGGAAGCTTCAGCCTGTGGGGTAAGGCAACAGGGCACTGCTCTACCCATCCTCTGAGGATTTATCTCTTCTCTTGCCACAATTTACCTCCAAAGATAAAGCAGGAAAGAATTCAGTAACATACTAGGAGTACTTGTGGCACCTTAGAGACTAACAAATTTATTAGAGCATAAGCTTTCGTGGACTACAGCCCACTTGTAGTCCACGAAAGCTTATGCTCTAATAAATTTGTTAGTCTCTAAGGTGCCACAAGTACTCCTGTTCTTCTTTTTGCGGATACAGACTAACACGGCTGTTACTCTGAAAAGTAACATACTAATGCTTTCTCCTAATTTGACAGCTCCCATTTTTTTATGATGTAGAAAAGAGGCATTTAAATTGTAATATCAAGAAAGTGGCAGCATAACACTTTACTTCTGTTGCATAATTTTGCAACTGCAATTACCTGAGCAACAATTTTTAAATTAAAAAACTTTGAAAGCACTGTTACCCCAGAATATACTTGAAATCAATGGAGGATGATTTCATTCCAAAATTGAAGATACCATTTAATAGTCAGGGGAAAAAACACCTTCTTACTTATTACTAGATTCCTTTCTGGCAATTACAAATCCTGACTTCCACAAATTCAATTACTCTTGGCAAAATTATGAATTATAAATACCATTTGCCAATTTAATGCAATAACATCCTAGCACCTAGTTTAAAAAATAGATGGGAACTCTTCAAAATGATCCTAATCATGATGGTAATAAGGAGGATTCAGAGAACATATTCTGATAAACATCACAGTGTCTGCCTTTCTGCATCTACCATTATCTTATTTTCCTTCATGATTCATGGTATCTTAGCAACCATACAGGCCTGATAGTCTTAATGGGTCTAAAAATGATGCACTTGGAAATCTATCACTTAAGGCCTGCTGCTCAAAGTAATGACACTCTTTCCTTTGATGGCAGATCTTGAGCCAAATAGATACACAAGAATTAGAACAGCTTTTTTCACATGGATTTTCATATTTTGCTTGGTTATCCAGACTGGTCAGGAAGGGAGAGGGCTCTGTAATCCAGGCTTAATCTAAATAGATTTTTAGATATGCGCACACATCCTAATTAACTGTGTGAATTCAAGAGAGACTCAGAAGAGCATTGGCATATTGACTGTTAGAGAGAGGGGTGAAGGAGTGTGTGTGAGAAGTTCCCTATGAACCAAGATGAAAAGTCAACATTTATTATCCATAAATGAGAATCCGGACATTGTCAGGCTAGTTGTAAAGCCTATTAGCTGCTTGACTGCTGCTGAATGTTCCAGGAACAGCCAGATTGAAGGCACTCGCTGAGCTGCTGAATGAACATCAAGGGATAGTGTATCTGGTTCATGTTTAATATTCCACTGATGTCAATGGCATGGAAATGGAACTGAGCAGTACGCCAGGTATAGGGAAAGAAACAAGCAAAGGGGTACTTGGTAGTTCAGAATGATCTGAATTAAGTTCTAGTGATCTGGTGGTTCATAAAATAGTAGAAATCAGGAAGTAGAAATGAGTCATGTGCTCCATTCCTGGGATGCTTGTTTATGCTTACACGTTATGTGCTAGCAGATAAGTTTTAGATAAGCTAATTCTGAAATCTAACCAAGACATCACACTACTTAGCATTTCAAGAGCTGGAATGATCATGAAGTTTTTCTTAAAACTACAATACCTACCTGCTGAAGAGAAGAAACAGATTGACAGAGCCAGAAGAATTCCCAGAAGTCACCACCTACAGGACAGGTCCAACAAAGTAACGAATGCCACTAGCCATCACCTTCAGCCCCCAATTAAAACCTCTCCAGCGCATCATCAAGGAGCTACATCCTATCCTGAAGGATGATCCCTCACTCTCACAGATCTTGGGAGACAGGCCAGTCCTCGATTACAGACAGCCCCCTAACCTGAAGCAAATACTCACCAGCAACCACACAACAAAAACACTAACTCATGAACCTATCCTTGCAACAAAGCCCATTGCCAACTCTGTCCACATATCTATTCAAGGGACCTAATCACATCAGCCACACTGTCAGAGGCTCGTTCACCTGCACATCTACCAGTGTGATATATGCCATCATGTGCCAGCAATGCCCCTCTGCCATGTACATTGGCCAAACCAGACAGTCTCTACACAAAAGAATAAATAGACACAAATCGGACGTCAAGAATTATAACATTCAAAAACCAGTCAGAGAACACTTCAACCTCCCTGGTCACTCAATTACAGACCTCAAAGTCACAATTCTCCAATAAAAAAACTTCAAAAACAGACTCCAACAAGAAACTGCAGAATTGGAATTAATTTGCAAACTGGACACCATTAAATTAGGCTTGAATAAGGACTGGGAGTGGATGGGTCATTACACAAAGTAAAAACTATTTCCCTATGCTAATTTTCTCCCTACTGTTACTCAGACCTTCTTGTCAACTGTTTGAAATGGGCCATCCTGATTATCACTACAAAAGCTTTTTTTTTTCTCCTGCTGATAATAGCCCACCTTAATTGATTAGTTTCGTTAGAGTTGGTATGGCAACACCCATTTTTTTTCATGGTGTGTGTGTGTGTGTGTGTATGTGTGTGTATAACTGAATCTTCCTACTGTATTTTCTACTGCATGCATCTGATGAAGTGGGGTTTAGCCCACAAAAGCTTATGCCCAAATAAATTTGTTAGTCTCTAAGGTGCCACAAGGACTCCTCATTCAATAGCCAAGGTGTATTCTAAAGCATAAAGAAAGAGAATTTGGTGTCACTAAGTTTCTCTTACTGTTAACTCATAATTTTAGCTATTAGATGCTGAACACATTGTGTTTACATTAAAAAATGCAAGTAACCAAGGCAGCCACATACACTAATTTATCTTCCTAATGCACTGCCACGTAGATACGTTATTGGTCATTTGCATGGATTGTACTAATGCAAGAAAAAGCTCTCTGAAGCTTGCCTACCAATTTAGAATCTTGTTTTGAAAAATGATTCTTCTTTCCATGAAGAAGCCTAATCCGAGCATAGAGCCATGGCACTGCGCTGGTCACCATGAAATAAAACTTGGGCTTTAACTTCCTTGTTTGAGCTGTCTGTCTAGCTATGTCTCATTTTTAGAATTGCATCTATTGTTATGGTATCTAAAGACAAAGGCACCAATGAGCTCCACTATAGGTACTCAACATGCCTTCTGCTTCTCAGATAGGCACATATGCAAAGATAAGTAAGGTTTAATGTTAGCAGGGGATAACATAGATTTTACTGGATGGAGATAGGAGACTCTCAGTAAATGATCCCAAACAAGATTGCTACTCATCAGTTACAGACAATAACAGCATTGGAAAATGAAACTGTTTTATTGGACAAATAGACTTGGATCATAATTCTGAGATCCTAAAAGCAGAATCCTCTGTCTGTGATGGACATTATCATTGGAACTGGTTGGGGGGGGAGAGAGAGAGAGAGTGTGTGTGTGTGTGTGTGTGAAATTTTTCTCAAAAAGTCTTCCTGATTTTGATAGCTATATTATGGACTTTGCAGTGACACAGCCCTCTCAGAGGAAGCAGGGAGTGAATGTGTGAATAGATTCCACAGTCCAGGCAGTTATGTGACACTGAGCTAGGATCTATTTTTGTTTTGGTTTTTATTTGTATAAAACTTTGGTGGCAAATAAAATCTTTAAGTTGTTGTGCAAAGACAAACTGAGGACTTTGGCAGGTTAAGCTCAAGATTAAACCTAAAACAAGGATAATTTTGCAAACGATTCCTGGAAAATCTGAGCCACAATGCAATTATATGAAGTTAGAAAAACGTTACAGGGTTTCCTTTTTTTTAAAATGAAAACCAGACATTCTGTCACACTTTCATCAACAATTTCTCATGTGTAATGTAATTTTCAAGAGACAATGGAAGAAATGTCAAAGCCAAATAAAGAATACTTACATTATGATAACAGCAATTCGAGATCCAATTTAATCTTTGTGATGAGTTTCACTTCCAGTAAACCCATCCTCTCATGTTTTCTTCCAGTAAATGAGATGTAAAGAATCCTTTCTCATTAGAGAATTAATGCTTTAAAAAAAAAAAAATTTGAATGCCAAGGGAAAAACATACATATTTACCAATTTGATAATGTGAATGTTAGCCCACATAACTTTCCCAAATTCAGTTTGTATAACAGATCCTTAGCATCTGAGAAAGTGAATCTTACATTGCAGGAGACTAAAAGAATTAATAATATTCCTTACCTAGATTCCTCTAACCATACCTGTTTCTGTACATTAGGCCCAGGTGAATTTCTGGATTTGCAAAATTTCTGCCTATTTTCTTTTGCAATTGTATTATGAGGCCTGATTCTCTTCTCACCCACTATGGTGTAAATCAGAAGTAACTCCTTTAAAGTGAATAGAGTTATACTGGGAACTCCTGAGGAAAATTAGACCTATGGCTTGACCTACAAGGTACATTCCATTTAAAAATATTACTTACCTACAAGCCAAATTGTGACATTTGTTTGGCTGTAGAAGTGAATGGAACGAAGTGACTGTGTAGAAACCACAGGTGTGTTTTATGGGGCAAATCCTCAAGGGCTGTAAATTAGTGCAATTCCATTGCTTCAGCAGAAATATGTTGATTTACACCAGTAGTTGCTCTGGCCCTAGATTCTGTTTTTTAGTCTTTTGTAGGCTGTATGACCTTGGCTGTCATGATAACCTGTTACCTGTATTCCTGGGAGACTGAAGATTTCACAGTCAATAGGAGGTCAAGTTTAAGCAAGCAGGCCTAGGTGCTGTGGATTAATGTGTCTGCCCCTAGGGGAAAAGAATAAATGTACTGTTACCATATGATACAGCCCATTTCCTTTTCCCTCAGATATTTCTGAGGTTATTAGGTCGAGTCCTGGCAAAGTTTATGAAAAAGGACAAAACTGAAAACCTAATTTACTTGCAGGGATCTCTCAGCTTTGTAGTCAGAGTTTAACATGAGGTTTATTTGGTCCTGCCTCAGCGCAGCAGGCTGGACTTGATGACTTCTTGAGGTCCCTTCCAGCCCTACATATCTGTGAATCTATGAACAGAATGGCAAAAGATGCCCCAAATCAGGCAGAATAGAAGTATTAAGGAATCTGGGCATGTGTTACAAGGTGCTTAAGAAAACAAAGGCTACTTAAACATATTTATTCAATATGGGATGAATTTTTGTACCATTGAGTCTTTGAATCCAGTTGGCATTGGGGATGGTTTGGTGCTGTGGGAACAGTGTTAAGGGGAACCAGAAAATGGCGGTGACTAGAACTGCATAAAAAGAGTCTTAGTACTTGCAAAACCAGTGAGAAATTGAGGTTTCACTAAGCCGCAAAAGATTCTCATCGCTAATATTTCCGCAAGCAATAGGTAATGATACTTTATAGTTAGATAGGCAAAACCAGGGCCGGCTCCAGGCACCAGGCAACCAAGCACATGCTTGGGGCGACACCTGGTAAGGGGTGGTGGTGGGAGCGTGGCGTGGCATTCCGCGGGGCGCTCCGGCGGTGCGGCGCTCGGCGGGGGGGGCGGCGCGGGCATGGTGCTGGGGGGTTCCGGCGGGGGTCGGGGGCGGGCTCCGGCGGCGCTCGGCGGGGGGGTGGCTCGGGGCACGGCGCTCGGCGGGGGGGCGACTCGGGGCACGGCGCTTGGGGGGGGGATGGGCTCCGGTGGTGCTCGGGGGGGGGCGGCGCTTTTTTTTTGCTGCTTGGGGCAGCAAAAAAGTTAGAGCCGGCCCTGGGCAGAACTTCAGGTTTTTCAATGTGATGGATGAGATGATGGTATTCTGAGTAGGGAATTGTGTTCATTAGGAACTCGGGAACCTTTTGTGAAAGGAGTTTATACAGGAAGGATGGGCTCCCCTTAAACCAAAACAGAACCAGGGTGCTGGCATGTAAACTTAAAGGTTATAGAGAAGTTTTTAAACTAAAGGCTGGGGGAAAGCTGACATGTGGATTTGCACATGGTTCAGACAGAGAAATCCCTGAGGGAAGGTTTTATGAAAAGGGATACTCTATAGCCTAGCAAAGAGGAGAGGATAGAATCAGCTAAAGTACAGATTGAAACAGCCAAATGAAAGAGCCCCATTCAATTACATCACATGAAGGCAGACAATTAAATATTGACATATTTTATAAGTGCTTGTATACAAATGCTAGAAGTCTAAATACCAAGATGAGTGGACTTGTGTACCTGGTACTAAAAAGGAACTCAAATATGATAATTGCCCTGGTCTGTTCATTTCCCCTTGAAACATCTGGCACTCACTGCTGTTGGAAGCCAGGATACTGTGCCAGATGGGCCATTGGTCTGAACTGGTATGGGTATTCTTATGTTCTTATAGTGCCTTTCCTTCAAGGATATCAGAGAACTTTGGTAGGTGATTGCCTCCTACCAGATGGATAAACTGAGGCATACAGAAGTTAATGCTTTGCCCAAGGTCACACAGAGACAGTGGGAGATATGAGATTAGAAATGAGGAGTCCTGATTCCCAACCCCCTGTTCTGTCTACTGGAGACCACTCCTTACCTTGAGAAGAAGGGAGGGAATAAATACTTGGGAAGATGAAAGTGGTAATCTTTTTTTAGTGTCTCAGGTTATCTGGTGGAAAATCTCTCATGTAGGTGTATGGAAGCTGGAGGCCTGATTTCAAAACATGAGAAGTCCATGACTCTGTGCAAAAATACCCATTCACTAGAATACTTAATTTGTGTATACACCTACCCTAACTGTATATATGTCACGTAGTGTATTCAGGCATGCAAATAGCTAATTAGGTATCTAACCAGCCATTTATGCACCCATATAGCTAATGTTTGTGCACATTCATGAATATCCATGAAATTAATTCTTCAATTGTTCTGACATTCTTGTATCTGGCCCCACGTTTCTTGGGCTTTGAATACATTGAGGATGTTAGCTATCAATGTAAACCTCTAGCGTAGGCAAAACTGCTATAAACTACATTTTCACTGGTGCAGCTTGAAATCAAGATAAGCTGCATGAGTACCAATCATGCCTTTTTGTAACTTTGTCTACACTACGTGGTTGTGCTTGTGTAACTAAGCTGGTGAGGCAGGTAAACAGAGCAAATTTCTGCTGTAGACAAAGGCTAACATTTTCAAAAAACCCCAAGGTTAGGTAATGGTTAGATCTTCAAATGTGTTTTTGATGCTTAATGATACAGATAGGAGTCTAGTGTAACTTTCAAAAGCACCAGCAGGTTGGGTGCCTAATCCCCACTGACTTCTGGTCCTTAGGCTCCTAAGTCTCAATTTCAAAAGTGACTTGGTTCCCTTAGGAGCTAAAGTCTCATTGTAAGTCAATGGACCTTAGGCTCCAGGCCAAGGTTCTGAAACGGGACTAGTAGTTTTTAGTTCTCAACTTTTGTTGCTCATGGCAGAGGGGCATTGCTGGCACATGATGGCATATATCAGATTGGTAGATGTGCAGGTGAATGAGCTTCTGATAGTGTGGCTGATATGATTAGGTCCTATGATGGTGTCCCTTGAATAGATATGTGGACAGAGTTGGCAGTGGGTATTGTTGCAAGGATAGGTTCCTGGGTTAGTGTTTTTGTTCTGTGGTGTGTGGTTGCTGGTGAGTATTTGCTTCAGGTCAGGGGGCTGTCTGTAAGTGAGGACTGGCCTGTCTCCCAAGATCTGTGAGAGCGAGGGATCGTCCTTCAGGATAGGTTGTAGATCCTTGATGATGTACTGGAGAGGTTTTAGTTGGGGGCTGAAGGTGATGGCTAGTGGGTTCTGTTACTTTCTTTGTTGGGCCTGTCCTGTAGTAGGTGACTTCTGGGTACTCTTCTGGCTCTGTCAATCTGTTTCTTCACTTCAGCAGGTGGGTATTGTAGTTGTAAGAATGCTTGATAGATATCTTGTAGGTGTTTGTTTCTGTCTGAGGGGTTGGAGCAAATGCGGTTGTATCTTAGAGCTTGGCTGTAGACAATGGATCGTGTGGTGTGGTCTGGATGAAAGCTGGAGGCATGTAGGTAAGTACAGCGGTCAGTAGGTTTCTGGTATAGGGTGGTGTTTATGTGACCATCATGTATTAGCACTGTAGTGTCCAGGAAGTGGATCTCTTGTGTGGACAGGTCCAGGCTGAGGTTGATGGTGGGATGGAAATTGTTGAAATCATGGTGGAATTCCTCAAGGGCTTCTTTTCCGTGGATCAAGCTGATGATGATGTCATCAATGTAGCGCAAGTAGACTAGGGGACAAGAGCTGAGGAAGTGTTGTTCTAAGTCAGTCATAAAAATGTTGGCATACTGTGGGGCCATGCGGGTACCTGTAGCAGTGCTGCTGACTTGAAGGTATACTTTGTCCCCAAATGTGAAATAGTTGTGGATGAGGACAAAATCACAAAGTTCAGCCACCAGGTAATCCTGGTTCCTGATGGTTTATAGTCCATCTTAGTGTGGAATGTTGGTGTAGAGGGCTTTTACATCCATAGTGGCCAGGATGGTGTTTTCTGGAAGATCACCAACGGATTGTAGTTTCCTCAGGAAGTCAGTGGTGTCTCGAAGATAGCTAGGAGTGCTGGTAGCGTTTGAAAAGCTTGACTTGGCTACATCACTTATTCAAATAAACTTTCACTTCTAGGTAACTTAGGTGCTAGTGAGAATGTTACCTATAGCCTCAGATTAAAACACAGGGCTTGACAATTTCCTCAGCACTATTTATGGGATAGATTATAACTGGAGTACGTATGGAGTTGCCTAGGGATCGCTTGTTGTTGTTAATTTACAAATGAATTCTGCTTTATTTAGCAGTTTGTTGGACTTATTTTAAAAGTAAAACTTTTCTGAATTCAATAAATGCTTGCTATCAGTTAATTCCCACCCTCAAGCAAGCTTTGCCCCCGGGAGACCAATGGTGGTGGAACCTTTAACTAAAAGAACAACAGAAACAAGAAAAATAGGGCTTTTCATAAGACACATCTTTTATCTGTACCACTCGCTGGGGCCGAACATATCCATTATTCTGACACTTTCTTTTTTTTCTGAGTCACAGTAATCTACAAACCACTGCTGAGAAACCATTCTAATTAGGACACTTTTTGATTTATGAAATTCAGGGCACTGGGAGGAAGTTGTCCCTGTTGATTAAAATGCCAACAAAATGATGACACGCATTATCTTAAGAGATCCATTAGTGAACACTTTCCGGGATGTACTATTCTCTGTTGTGCTCTTCCCCCCCCCCCCTCATACTTTGGAAATCAGAGTAGTGGAATATGTCCACCTCTGAGCAAGACCAGATCAAACATTGTGGGAGATCGAATAAACAGTCTCCCTGTTGGCAACAATTATTTTGCTAGGAATTTTCTTGCTGAGGAAATCACAGAACCTGGCAGAAAATTCTAAGTAATTCTGTAACAATTAATTTCTTTGGGATTATCAATGAAAAATCAAAAAAGCTGGAATAAGATTTATTTTCATTTGTTGGTAAAAATATTTTCCCGTTATCACACTGACAGGGCGAAGTGCACCTCTCAATCCCTTTCAAGTGCACCCCTCTGATGACAAGCCAGGCAAACTGGATAGAATTGCATGGTCCAACCACTTTCAGACTGGATCACTGGGCTGCAGCCGCCTGGTTCCCAATAGCATTAATGACACATCCCGCTTTGGTCCCTGTAAACGTTTCCCTTTGGGAGCCTGTGACAGCACGTTTGCAGTGAAACACAAACAGCATCTTCAGAGCAAAGCATCATTTATTCATTCCTCAAAGGTGTAAATCATGTAGAGTGAAGGGTATAAACAATAAAAGGCCTATATGCTTGGGTCTTCCTTGCACCTGAATCTTTCCTTGCCAGCTTTTGAAATTCCCCTCAGCCCATCTAGCTCCATCATTGGCAAGGAGAAGGAGCCTGATCTGTGGCAGCAGCTCCCTCTGTTTTTGTGTAACTCCTTGCCAACCTGTCCGCTTTTACACCCTTGGTAGCCTTTGGCCATTCACTCAACCCCTTTCCTTTTCTTTGAAGTTTGTAATCCCCTTTGAACCTAGGCTCTGCCTTGAGGAAAAAATAATCTGCTCTATCACAGGTGGAGGCAAATGGGAGTACTTTCCAACTGACAGCTTCACCCCAGCTTACCGTTATGTAGTTGTGGTATGCTATATAGGTCAATATGGGCCCAATCCTGACTTCTATCAGAGTTGAGAGCACTCAGCACCGCATCCTAAATTGAGTCTTAAGTTAAAAATACTCCTTTAAATCAAACATTCCAGAATGAGCCCTTTTTTTTAGGGCTATGCATTCAGCTCTGGTATAAGTGGGTGCAAGTCCATCCATTTCACTTGTCAATACCAGCTCTGAATGTGACTTCAAATACTTTTTTACACCACTACATCCACACCCATTGTTCCGAGCCTCAAACTTTCATTAGCTATGAAATTTTTGAAAAATAGCACTTTTGCCCAACAACGAGACCTTTTGCCTGAACAAAATTTCCAGTTAAATTGGAATTTATACTCGAAAGTGGGCCTATTTTCAAATATAGCTTAGTCTTTTCACTAAATTGGGCTAATTTCATGAAATGCAAAGCAAACAGAATATTTGAAGGCCTCAAATTTTGTTGAAAACGCTTCACAGACTCTAGTCGTTTCTTCAAATTCAGCATCAACTCTCTCTGAGCCCCTCATGGCCACGCAGGGTCATAAGCAGTACTTACTTTGTGCTTGCCAGGGCTGAGGCTTGGCAGTTCATAACCCTGGCACCTCTGGTCTTGCTGCGAAAGTTATGAAATTTAAAAAATTGCTTGATCCCTGGCACCTCCCATTACAAATTAAGCACTGGTCGTAAGCCCAATCCACCTTCCAGTACTGCCTGCCCAGATCATAAGTCCACTCAGGAATGGGTTGGCAGGCTCTGCAGGGCCACTGCTCCCCTTGGTGACCAAGCAAGTAGGATGGGGAATAGGTTGTGCTTGGCTGGCCACCAGAGCTAAACCAACTCCTGGGAGAGGGAATAACCTGCAGTTGTAAAGACTGTAAAGCTGTAAACTACTTCCCCTGAGGAGCCAGGGGGGAGCAGAGAAGGACTTGTGACCCTCTGAGTCATGAGTCCTTCCCAAGGCTCCTCCTGGGGCAATGTGCACGTCCCCACTTTGTACAGGACTTTGAACTAATGCTCAGTCTGGCCTGAAATGAAGACTAGCCCTTGATTCTCTCTGCCTCTCCCGCACCACCTCTTTTGTGTCTCTGTCACGGGAGAAGAGATGCAGAAGACTGGCCAAACTTTGTGCACAGCTGTGACATTTTACCTCACATTTGACACCTCCTGAAATGTATACTATTTGCTTTTCAGATTCAGGTTTAGACAGCGCACAAGAGACAAAAGACTGACAACAAACAGGGAGAAGTATACTTGTATACATGTAAAATAATACCTAGTTATGCCAGGTAATGGAATTAAAACAGATAAATAATTCATATACCTGCAGACAACAATAATAGTGGAAATTTACCAACCAACGTTAGAACTGGTACCTTCCTCTGAGGAGCTTTCAAGTAACAAAGATATCCTAAACTTTGCTACATAGGGTGCCATGGAATGAGCCAGTGTGAGGTAGGGAAATGGCAATAGAGTCAAATTCAAGAAATAGTTTCACTCCATTAATAAATTTCACAGAAAGCTGGGTTTGCTTCTTCATTTGCAAAGCACAGATACTGGAGGATACTTTTCCAAGGAGATCTTTACCTTTGCCTGTTCCTTGATTTATTGTTGCCTTATCAGGATCATCCAAAAGAATGACAAATATTTCTTTTGTATAAAAGACTAGAAGAAGACTGGAAAAGGGCAAATATAGTGCCCATCTATAAAAAGGGAAATAAAAACAACCCAGGAAACTACAGACCAGTTAGTTTAACTTCTGTGCCAGGGAAGATAATGGAGCAAGTAATTAAGGAAATCATCTGCAAACACTTGGAAGGTGGTAAGGTGATAGGGAACAGCCAGCCTGGATTTGTGAAGAACAAATCGTGTCAGACCAATCTGATAGCTTTCTTTGATAGGATAACGAGTCTTGTGGGTAAGGGAGAAGCTGTGGATGTGGTATATGTGACGTTGTGCAGTCTATATGGTTTTATAAAAACTTGATAAGTCAATATAATGTAACTGAGATAGTTTTAGAGAAAATACGGTAATAAGTGAATGTAAGTAACTGGGATATGCCTCATGCAAAAGGTCTCTTGTAAGGTATCATTACAAAGCTTATAATCTACTGAGTGTGATCATCTGATTTGTAAAAATGTACCACTCTTGTATCTAAAACTAGAAATATAAAATGTAACTCTGAGGGCCTATTGTAATTGTGTAAAGTGTGGACCATTAATGATGGTTTGGAATCTTGATGACTCCCATTGTCTGCAGATGGCTGTTTTTACCTGTGAGTCTTCCTGTATATGTGTGTGCTGGCAAGTGAGTAATGAAGTCTTGCAGTGACATGTGATCATGTCACCTGAACTGGAATCCATCTTTAACCTGGTGCTTTTCCAGTGAAGGGGGGGTGGAAACCCAGAGAGACAAAGAGTTCCCGCCTTATGCAAAAGATATATAAAGGGGGGAAGAGAAGAGAGAAGGAGAGGAGCCATCATGAAGAATCCCCTAGCTACCACCTGAGCTGCAACAAGAGCTGTACCAGGGGAAAGGATTGTGCCCAGGCCTGGAAGATGTCCAGTCTGAGAAAAACTTACTGAAGCATCTCTGAGGGTGAGATTATCTGTATTTAGTTTGATTAGGCATAGATTTGCGCATTTTATTTTATTTTGCTTGGTGACTTACTTTGTTCTGTCTGTCACTACTTTGAACCACTTAAATCCTACTGTCTGTATTTAATAAAATCACTTTTTATTTAGTAATTTACTCAGAGTATGTATTAATACCTGTGAGCAAACAACTGTGCATATCTCTCTATCAGTGTTATAGAGGGCGAACAATTTATGAGTTTGCCCTGCATAAGCTTTATACAGGGTAAAACGGATTTATCTGGGTTTAGACCCCATTGGGAGTTGGGCATCTGAGTGCTAAAGACAAGCACACTACTGCGAGCTGTTTTCGGGTAAACTTGCAGCTTTGGGACAAGTGATTCAGACCCTGGGTCTGTGTCTGGAGCCAGACAGGAGTGTCTGGCTCAGCAAGACAGGGTGCTGTAAGTCCTGAGCTGGCAGGGAAAACAGAAGCAGGGGTAGTCTTTGCACATCGGGTGGCAGCTCCCAAGGGGGTTTCTGTGATCCAACCCGTCACAGTATATACCTAGACTTTAGTAAGGCATTTGATACGGTCTCGTATGATATTCTTATCGATAAACTAGGCAAATACAATTTAGATGGGGCTACTATAAGGTGGGTGCATAACTGGTTGGATAACCATACTCAGAGAGTTGTTATTAATGGTTCCCAATCCTGCTGGAAAGGCATAACAAGTGGGGTTCCGCAGAGGTCTGTTTTGGGACCAGCTCTGTTCAATGTCTTCATTAACGACTTAGATATTGGCATAGAAAGTATGCTTGTTAAGTTTGCGGATGATACCAAACTGGGAGGGATTGCAACTGCTTTGGAGGACAGGGTCATAATTCAAAATGATCTGGACAAATTAGAGAAATGGTCTGAGTTAAACAGGATGAAGTTTAACAAAGACAAAGGCAAAGTGCTCCACTTAGGAAGGAAAAATCAGTTTCACACATACAGAATGGGAAGAGACTGTCTAGGAAGGAGTACGGCAGAAAGGGATCTAAGGGGTTATAGTGGACCACAAGCTAAATATGAGTCAACAGTGTGGCGCTGTTGCAAAAAAAGCAAACATGATTCTGGGATGTATTAACAGGTGTGTTGTGAGCAAGACACGAGAAGTCATTCTTCCGCTCTACTCTGCGCTGGTTAGGCCTCCGCTGGAGTATTGTGTCCAGTTCTGGGCACTGCATTTCAAGAAAGATGTGAAGAAATTGGAGAGGGTCCAGAGAAGAGCAACAAGAATGATTAAAGGTCTTGAGAACATGACCTATGAAGGAAGGCTGAAAGAATTGGGTTTGTTTAATTTGGAAAAGAGAAGACTGAGAGGGGACGTGATAGCAGTTTTCAGGTATCTAAAAGGGTGTCATAAGGAGGAGAGAGAAAACTTGTTCACCTTAGCCTCTAAGGATAGAACAAGAAGCAATGGGCTTAAACTGCAGCAAGGGAGGTTTAGGTTGGATATTAGGAAAAAGTTCCTAACTGTTAGGGTGGTTAAACACTGGAATAAATTCCCTAGGGAGGTTGTGGAATCTCCATCTCTGGAGATATTTAAGAGTAGGTTAGATAAATGTCTATCAGGGATGGTCTAGACAGTATTTAGTCCTGCCATGAGGGCAGGGGACTGGACTCTATGACCTCTCGAGGTCCCTTCCAGTCCTAGAATCCTAGAATCAAAAAATATATTGAGAATTCAACTGAGTTCTGGAAACACTGAGCTTTCTCTACGTTTGGGAATTTTTTTTACTTTTTTTACATAGCATACCCAGCAGATGGCAAAATTCCATTCCCTCAGAGCCCGCTCTGTTCCTAGCCTTCTCTCATATTCGCTTGGCTTCAGTCCTTTCCCTTGGTCTGCATGCTTGGCTCCTCCCTTTTTGTAATTTTTCTGCTCCCTCTCTCTCTTTTAGTCCTCAATTTTCCCGCCATGGGCTAATTTTAGGAGGGCATGAGGGGCATTTTCTGACACCCTGCTCCCAACTTGGAGCTTTCAGGGGAAATTGGCATGGTTCTGCCACCTCTTTCAGACCCAAGCTGGAGAAGAGGGAGGTAGGTAGCGGTGGAAAGTGGGGGGAGATAAAGAAGTCTGAGGTTCTTGGTGCACCAGTGCTTTTCGCCCTCCTCCCTACACAGTGAGCTGAGCTGAACTAGGGTGACCAGATAGCAACTTTGGGGGAAAAAACACAGGACAGAGGGTGGGGGATAATAGGTGCCTAATTAAGAAAGAGTCCCCAAAAAACAGGACTGTCCCTATGAAAATGGGACATCTGGTCACCCTAAGCTGAGCTGACTGGCTGGGAGGTGTCTGGTGGGAGGCCTTTGCGAATAAGGGCCACTCTGTCCTTCTGCTGAGAAGGCAGGTTTGGGAGTTGGCCCAGCTCCTTTCCTGCTTGCACCCTTTCTGCCAAGTCTCGGTGCAGAGCAGGGCAGCCTGCTGCCCACCTTGGCAGACAAAGGGCTGAGTTAGCCCATAGGAGAGCCTGAGCCGATGGTCCCATGCCCAGCAGCCATTGCTGCTTCTTTCCTTCCCCCTCCTAGATTTTAGGTAGAGGGAAGGGGAGCTGGGGGGATCCAGCCCCAAGGGAATTTTTTGTGTGGCTCTAGGATTGAGGGGAAACCTCAGTGGGAGGAGGCTGGGGCAGGGGATGGGACCACAGCCATGGGGGGGGCACTAAAAGTCAAGGTGAGGGGGCAGTCTCACCAGAACTATGAGTGTGTGCGTGCCACTGCTCCCCCAGCACTGCTGACAGACACTCTCCATGAGTAATATCTTGATCCTTAGCCAGAGAGCAATTTTATATCCCTTTCTGTATTTCTGCTCTTTTCTTAGCTCAGACCACAAATGTGACAACAAATGTGAAAAATCGGGACAGGGGGTGAGGGGTAATAGGAGCCTATATAAGAAAAAGATCCAAAAATCGGGACTGTCCCTATAAAATTGGGACATCTGGTCACCCTAGACCCCACTCTCTGTCATGCCCTCTAGGGTGCTCTATGGCCTCAGCCATCTCAAAGTGAGGGTTTCACTCTTTCCTCCTTCTCTCTGTCGCCTGCTAACTGCTGTTGTACTGCACCTTCCCATTGCAACACTCGCCTACCCTATCTGCCCACGATTCTATACAGGCTACCATGGAAGGTGCTTTCTCAAGATCTGTGTTTATAAGATGATTCATGAGTTAAACCAAGTCAGTCACGCCAGAAGAGACACATTTCTAGAATAACAATTGTTTGCTTCAGTGAGTCCATTTCAAAGTACTGAAATCTGAGTGGGCTGAAAATTTACTTGATCCTGTTCTTCCCTTTTGCTACTTGCCATAAAAAGATCTTCAGGGTGATGCTATTGGAGGATTGCAGGGTTCAGACAGCCAGATACTGAGAGGTGCTGAGCACTCTCAACTCCAACTGATGTCAGAGAGTGCTGTGGGTGTTTAGCAGGTGCTCAGTTCCTTTAGGATTTGGCCCTATATGTTTAGTGTGAGAGATTTAACCATTCACTCCGGTTAATTTATTAGGATTCTGCCAGCACGGTGGGAAATTTAGCTGACTTAAGTGTTATCTTAATTATACCAACACTTGTTACTGCTGCAGTTGTTAAGGCCCTGTCAGGATTTCCAAAGGAGCCATAACTATCCACATTTTAAAATACGTATTGCTACGGCTGATCTTAATAGCTCAGGGAAAGGCATCATGACCGTCTGTTTCTGCCTCATATGAGGAATTTCCTCCTGTTTCATCAAACTCACAATAATTAAAAAAATTCAGTAATTTAAAACCACATTTAATTTCCCATCTACTTAGTCTTTCAAACAACGGTATGTTTCAGTGGTGCTGCCTTGTAAATGGTTGCCAAGTAAATAACTGTTGTTGTAAATAGTCACAGGAAGAAATTGCTTTAGCCTAGGACTTATTAATTGTTTTAGTGTCTCTTAATTGAATGGGTGTGCTGCTAAGCTGAGAAATAAATCTTGATTAGCCAGCAGATTCTTAATTATATTGCTTAATGCTTTCCATCTTCAAAGAGCTTTACAAATGTCAGCTAAGTCTCCAAACATCCCTGTGAGGTTTTATCAGCCTACTTTATAGATGGGAAAACTGAGGTAGAGCAGTGGAGTCAAGTACTAGAGTCTGGCTTAAAATTTAGGAGCTCCTGGCTCCCAACCTTGTGCATAGACCACACTTTACCATGCTTTTCTCTGATAGCATTCCCCTTACTTGCCTTTTCTAGATGCTAGTTACGCTTCTTGGGCTCCATGTGTTATCACAGTGAAGAAATTAAAATAAACAAGTCACTCAAAAGTGTTTTAAAAAGAAGCAATTGTTTCAGCAAAAGTTTCCATTCACTTTGTGTCTAAAAATATGCATAGATCATTGCTAAACTACAGCATATCACGGTGAAAAGGTTTACCTCAGGTTTTTGCAAACAATAACATTTCAAGGATAAATACTATTGTGGATCTATCTCTTAATACATATTCCCCCGGTAAGATGAGGTGTCCCTGGTTTCTGGAGTTATCTGCATCTCTGAGGGATGTGTTTTGACATGTTATATACTTCTTTTTGGATAGGAATAAGATACAAAATGTGCCACTCAGCGACAATGTAAACCAAAAGAATAATTCATGTTGTGCACACGTAACTCCATTTTAAAAGAATATATATAGTAATGGCAAAAATGTCAGTGTTCCAGGCTGCATTCAGATAGAAAATGTTTCAGGTTTAAAGTGTCAAAGTTGTTTTGATCAGCTCAGCACTTACAAAAACAAGTAGCAGTAAAAGGTATTACTTAGTTCAGTTAACAAACTGCACCTTCAGCTTCTATTTTAAGGCATTTTTCTCTTAAATTTGTATAGTATTTCTGAACTTTGATATTCTTCTTTCCCTGATACACAGCTCCCACTAGCATCAACGGAAGATCTGCAAACATAGAAACAGCAGAATCCCAAAGCTGACTACTACTGTATGCATCTAAGGGGAATTTCACCCCAATGCTGTAGGCTCAGTGGAATCTACTGACTTTGTCACACATGAGAGGCCTTGTAGCTTATGTTTTTGTCCAGCACTAAGAATTTAAATAAGTATCACTGAACAGAGGGATAAGAAGGCATTCCCTAATAGGAAAACAATAAGGGGCTTGCTTTCTCTGAAGGTAGAGATAGTTGTAATAGGAAAAGGGTTATATATTTGTAACCATATTGGACTCTGAGAAAAAATTAAAGACATGATAATTCTCTTGTCTAGGAAAACTCATAATAGTGGTTTCCCAGCTCTTGCTCAGCTGGAGACTTGTGGGTCATATGGTTCTGATTCTTTCCAGCTGTTAATTTACAGGGACTGGAGATGGGTTGGATGATGAAAGCAAGGTGATCAGTGTGAAGGTGAAGAGGAGAGGAAGTGTGCGTGACCCAGTTGAGATGTGGAGCACACTGTTAAAAAGGTGGCAGCTATGTTCATTTTGACTCATGCTCTGATAAACCCCTTGATACTAAATCCTTTGATACCAAAACCACAGGGTGTGACGAGATCCCTGGGGTACAACCTGGAACTGTGGTACGCTATGCCCCCTTAACTCTCTAGCCTGGGCTGTCTTGCACAATACTTTGATAATGACAAGCAGCAAACCCTTCCACCCGAGCGCAATTATCACTCAGTACAACAGCATGTGGAGCTCCACCCCCAGCTAAATTGCAAGAATGCTGCTTGAACCACTCACAAATCACACAGACACTAGCAAATCTCCCAAGCCCCCAGTCTTGCGCCCCAGGAATATACCGTCTTGCACTGCTGCGGACCTTTTCTTGAGCAATGTAAGTTTATTAATTAGTTCAACACTTCGTCAAAGGAAAGTGGACATGCACCAGCCTTTGTAACCTGAGCAGATTTCCAAAATACTTCAAACAAACTCACTGGTAAGGATAAAACATTAAAATAAGTTTATTGACTACAGAAATATTTTAGATGATTCTAAGTGGTAGGCACAAAAGGTCAGAGATAGTTACCAAAGAAAATAAAAGTTAAACCTTATTAGACTAAGCAGTATTTGTATTAAGTAGTTTTTCTCACCCCATTAGATGTTACAGGTAGGTTACACTCCTTAATGCCACAGGCTTTCCCCTTAAGCCTGGGACCAGTCTCGTTATTTTCAGGTCTTTGTCTTCCCAGTGTTCTTGTTGCTTCCATTGTAGATGGGGGAGGAGAAAGGTGCCCTCATGATGCTACTGTCCCTTACTTTATACTCTTAGTCCATGTCCCTGGAAAGTACTAGCCCAGGCATGCCTGGTGGGCCTTGCTGAGTCACAGGTTGAGCAATCTCCATTGTGTGGTGCTTCTCTTACAGAACTGTAAATCCCTTGTTTACAATTCCCCTGCTGATTATGGTCACTTAACACCCACTTGGGTGTGGATCACCTCCTTTGTTGTCACTGGAGAACTAGCAATGGATGACTCCCAGATTTAAAACCTATTTCAATAACAACCATACAGCAAAATCTCTCAACTTAATACACCCTAATGAATACATATTTTGCTAGAGCAATGGGTTTCAGCAGATCATGAGCTTTCCTATGATATCTTTTGTATAGCATGCTTTGTATGAAATCTCACAACCATATAGGGTGCTGCTTTGACATGAGGTGTGTCTCAAAGGTGCTGTACAAACATATAGGATGGTTCCTGTTTTGAAGAGCTTACAGCCTGTGCCATGCTGTTGGTTGGGAATATAATTGCAAACATGTGAGTTGGTTGGACTTTATCTAGCAGAAGGTCAACACATACTCCAGGCAGTACTTTACAGTAGGTGTCTAATCCCTTGTTAAAACGAAGAGGTGAAATATTAATGGGCAGGGAACCCTCAGTCTCTTTCCCTCTCTGCCACACACTTTGTACTTCAGTTTGAAAGAAATCTTGTTTGTCAGTTTTCAGATCTGTGGCATGCAGCTGTAACAAAATATTTGGATAGAAAACATGTTTTTTAAAATCTACTTAGGATAAAATGGCTGTTTTTATTGTTTATTTCCAGGTTTTGAAAGAACTTTTGTGAAAGCCCAGCTTCTGCACCTGCGTTCCTTCAGAAAAGTGTCTCTTCAAATTCTCCAGACTGATTTGTCATTTTCTTATGTGCCACAACCAGTTTTATCTGTTGTTGCATTACACTACTGACTTAACCTAATGCCTCATGACAGATGCAGCTGCGCATCATTGAGGCTTCGAAGAGACAGAGGGCCAGATTCAAGGATGGCTCACATACAAATTATGTATTTGTGGAATTTTAATGACTAACTGGTAATCCTGTTCTTTATTCTTTATTCTTCTTTTTGTGGGGGTGCAGGCTGAGGGAATCTTACCTTTCTCTCCTTTTCTACACATTCACCCTCTTTACCTTCTGCCAAGGAAGGCTGAATACAGCTCCCTTTGAAACCAATCATTGCCATTTTGCGCACTGAGCAGCAGCTGTATCTAGAGGGACATTCAGCATTCTCTGTCTCTCCTCCCACCAGTGTGACTGCAGTAGAATCAGAACTCCTCACCAGCATAATCAAATGAGGAGAAACTAATGCCAACACAAACCACGATGTCTGCCCAAAACTCATCATGGAGATCGTTGGGCCATGTCACCCCAAAATCTCTTGCATTCTAGTTTTGGGAAATGGGTTTCACAGTTATTTTTTAAAGGGCAGAGGGAACTATTATGATCGTCTAGCCTGACCTGCTACATAATAGAGGCCATAGGATTTCATCTACTGATTCCCTCACTGAGCTGAAGAACTTGTGGTTCAACTACAGAATATCTTCTCTAGAAAGATATTTGGTTTTGATTTAAGGACTCCATTTGATGGAGGATTAACCACTAGAACAACTTTGTGGTAAAAGTTTTGCGGTAAATTACCCTCACAGTTAAAAATTTCTGCTTTTATTTCCCCTTTGAACTTTACTGATTTCAGCTTCCACTGCTTAGATCTCACTATGCCTGTGTGTGTAAAGAGCTTCCAGGAGCAAGGCCCTGGAATATATGGACCAAGATGCCTGTTACCTTTTTCTATGTTCTTCTGTGGTAAAACAAGAGGCTAAAGACAAACATCCCAGAAAGATTTATAAACAGATTTGTCTATTCACACAGTCCTACCCTCATTGTTTTCTGTCATCTGTTAGCTAAGTTCGGGGTTACTAATTAGGTAATAGAATCACCCGTTTGGTAGCTGGACTCACTCTGTGTGTGCGCGCGCGTGTGTGTCTTGGACATAATTGGAGCTGAGACTTGAACAAAGAGCCTCAGAGCAAATAAATAAAATAAAGCCTCTGCCAAATAAAGCCAAGAACTTCCCTCTAAGTGAGCTCATAGGAATGACCTGGACAATTCTTTCTGTAGTAGCCATTTGCTACTATGTTCCACTTATGCCCTAAAAAGCACTTTACTCTATCGTGAACAAGCACCTCTTTGCAAATAAAGGCACTGATATAGGTGGTGTGACAGGACACAGACCTTGCTGTGTTTCTATGAAGTACGCGGAATATACCCTTGCAGTGTAGCTGAGTTTAACTTTTCCCTGTTGCAAAAACAAAAAATGGAAGGTATTAGACATTTTATGTAGTGACTGACATAAATAAGCTTGTACTTCATATGAGGACTATTGATGCCCTAGAAAACAGAACTGTAAACAGTAGGTGAAGGGTGAAAGGAGAAAAATGACATACAAGCTTCTGTGAAAAGAGAATTATTGTAATACAGCTGACCTTTGGCACATGCAGCTGCTGATCTTGAAAGCCTAGAAATGTTAAGGGGAATCTATTTTCATACAGATTAAATTAAAGGAAAGTACCTAGTTCTTTTCCTTGGAGAGAGAGCCTTGAAAACATATATTGTAATAAAGTGGTATCAGTCACTTTTTAGGGTCAAAACTTGCTCACACATTTCCTGAAGATCCGAGGTTATTCATTGTCCCCCAGGAAGTGGTCTAGGGCTAGTCTTTGGGCTTCAAGTACACTATGGTATAGGGGATACTCCAAATCAGTTAGGATTGGCATTGCTACTAATGCCACTGGGATTGCTAAAAACTCTCTTGCAAGCATCTGCCAGGGAGCCAGGTTCCCTGCTGAACAGCAAATGTGACCTGTGAACCACAAAAGTTCAATACCATCAACAATGTGATCTAGTTCACTATCTGTGGGACTGATAGCAAGGGACTTGCATTCTAATTACCGTTGGAACACAGATTTCCTCATAGGGCTGCTACTCTGAAACTTGAGGCACAGTGAGTACTTCAGTGGAACTGCATACAGTGCCACAAGTTAAGTAAATATAGGATTAGTGAAGTCAAAGGGTGGGAGAAAGTAAGAATTATTATCACAATTTTTCAGATGGAGAAACTGAGGCACAGGAAATCTGTAGTGGAGCATGGATTTGAATCTGGATTGCCTGAATCTAAATCTAGTGCCTTAACCACAAGAACATCCTTCCTCTCATAGACATGCACACAAATTATTTTTAAAAATCTGTACTAACTTCTAATAGCTCAATGACCACCAAACTTCCAACTCACCCTACAGTAGATCTTCTTAAGCTCCCATTACCTTGCATCCTCAGAAAACGGCTGAGAAAATAACAGAACAGGACTTATTGTCTTTCCCGAAGGTTAACATGTTGAGACACTGTTGGAACAAGAGTGTAAGTTAGTTCCAGGGCTGGTTATTCAACATAGAATCATAGAATATCAGGGTTGGAAGGGACCTCAGGAGGTCATCTAGTCCAACCCCCTGCTCAAAGCAGGACCAACACCAACTAAATCATCCCAGCCAGGGCTTTGTCAAGCCTGACCTTAAAAACCTCTAAGGAAGGAGATTCCACCACCTCCCTAGGTAACCCATTCCAGTGCTTCACCACCCTCCTAGTGAAAAAGTTTTTCCTAATATCCAACCTAAACCTCCCCCACTGCAACTTGAGACCATTGCTCCTTGTTCTGTCATCAGGTACCACTGAGAACAGTCTAGATCCATCCTCTTTGGAACCCCTTTCAGGTAGTTGAAAGCAGCTATCTTTTGCAGACTAAACAATCCCAGTTCCCTCAGCCTGTCCTCATAAGTCATGTGCTCCAGCCCCCTAGTCATTTTTGTTGCCCTGCACTGGCCTCTTTCCATTTTTTTCTACATCCTTCTTGTAGTGTGGGGCCCAAAGCTGGACACAGTACTCCAGATGAAGCCTCATCCAATGTCGAATAGAGGGGAATGATCACGTCCCTCAATCTGCTGGCAATGCCCCTACTTATATAGCCCAAAATGCCATTAGTCTTCTTGGCAACAAGGGCACACTGTTGACTCATATCCAGTTTCTTATCCACTGTAACCCCTACGTCCTTTTCTGCAGAACTTCTGCCTAGCCATTCGGTCCCTAGTCTGTAGCAGTGCATGGGATTCTTCTGTCCTAAGTGCAGGACTCTGCACTTGTCCTTGTTGAACCTCATCAGATTTCTTTTGGCCCAATCCTCCAATTTTTCTAGGTCACTCTGGACCCTATCCCTACCCTCCGGTGTATCTACCTCTCCCCCCAGCTTAGTGTCATCTGCAAACTTGCTGAGGGTGCAGTCCACGCCATCCTCCAGATCATTAATGAAGATATTGAACAAAACTGGTCCCAGGACCGATCCTTGGGGCACTCTGCTTGATACCGGCTTCCAACTAGACATGGTGCCATTGATCACTACCTGTTGAGCCTGACAGTTTAGGAAGCTTTCTATCCACCTTATAGTCCATTCATCCAGCCCATACTTCTTTAACTTGCCAGCAGGAATACTGTGAGAGACCATATCAAAAGCTTTGCTAAAGTCAAGGAATAACATGTCCATTGCTTTCCCCTCATCCACAGACCCAGTTATCTCGTCATAGAAGGCAATTAGGTTAGTCAGGCATGACTTGCCCTTGGTGAATCCATGCTGACTGTTCCTGATCACCTTCCTCTCCTCTAAGTGCTTCAGAATTGATTCCTTGAGGATCTGCTCCATGATTTTTCCAGGGACTGAGGTGAGGCTGACTGGCCTGTAGTTCCCCAGATCCTCCTCCTTCCCTTTTTTAAAGATGGGGACTATATTAGCATTTTCCAGTCATCTGGGACCTCCCCCCGATCGCCATGAGTTTTCAAAGATAATGGCCAATGGCTCTGCAATCACATCTGCCAACTCCTTTAGCACCTTCGGATGCAGCGTATCCGGCCCCATGGACTTGTGCTCGTCCAGCTTTTCTAAATAGTCCCGAACCACTTCTTTCTCCACAGAGGGCTGGTCACCTTCTCCCCATGCTGTGCTACCCAGTGCAGCAGTCTGGGAGCTGACCTTGTTCATGACGACAGAGGCAAAAAAAGCATTGAGTACATTAGCTTTTTCCACATCCTCTGTCAGTAGGTTGCCTCCATCATTCAGTAAGGGGCCCACACTTTCCTTGACTTTCTTCTGGTTGCTAACATACCTGAAGAAATCCTCCTTGTTACTCTTAACATCTCTTGCTAGCTGCACCTCCAAGTGTGATCTGGCCTTCCTGATTTCACTCCTGCATGCCTGAGCAATATTTTTGTTGTAATAGTTGTAATAGTCTTTCTTTTATTAAATTGTATATTTTATTTATTGTATGTTCTCTCTTTAATGGCTTTACCTGTGTCCTAAAAGGTGCTGTTCAGCTGGCCAAAAGCCCATTCTCATCCCTCAGTTTTCCTTCTTTCAGCTTTGTCTGCACTTGTCTCATTTTATCATTATGTGAAATGTTAAAACAAGTTTAATAGCTAGGCGCGTAGGGCTGGTTTAGCATTTGTCGTGTATCAGCTCATTAGAATATTTAATACTTCCGAAGGATAATTGGTCTTACCTTTCCAGTGCTTACATAGTGGTCTTTTCTCGCTTTATTTCCCCCCTGTGTTGTTGTTGTATTATATGTGGTTGACTCCTAGCTTGGAAAATGGAGTGTAATTGCTTAGATTTCATAGTACACAAGGGATCCCAACGTACTCAGAGTGAAACTTTGATTTATTCCAGCCGTACGCACCTATTCATAATGATCATTGCCATCCAAGGGCATTTACGGGTTTGAAAAGCATGGAGAAAAGGCTTACAGAGCTCAGTATGGCATGGGTAATTTAAAGCTCATGCAGGCCTAGAGGGATCGTTTAGGCTGGGCAATGCACATTTATTTTGGTTTTTATCA
Source organism: Malaclemys terrapin pileata (assembly GCF_027887155.1). Lineage (NCBI taxonomy): Eukaryota > Metazoa > Chordata > Testudines > Emydidae > Malaclemys > Malaclemys terrapin. The sequence goes on along the minus strand of NC_071513.1, from coordinate 16,603,253 downwards.
TGTTTTTGCTTTATTCCCTGACAAACCGTTTCCCTATATATTTGTTATGGGTATCGTGCATTTGCTAAAAAAGTAACCTTTTTTGCTCCAATATTACATCAGAGAGAAGGATTTTATACATTCTCATATGTTTTTGACAGACTGATATCCGAGCTAGACCCACAAATGGCATCATTGAAAACTATTTCTTTAAATCCTCGGATTCCCTACTCCGCTAACATAAACATCTGATTTCCTTGACTTAGCAACCATGTTGAGTGACGCTTCGTTGATAATGGTTTCTGCAGACTATCCTAACATGAACCTATGCCCTTCAAATAGGTGGTCCGTTTTGCCTCTTTTCCTCTTTTTGCTACACAGTAGGATCTTTTTAAAAACAACAAATTAGTGTACTGAGATCAACAGCAAGAACTCAGTGACCACCTTAATGATGGAGCAAATGGCAATCTTACCTTCCATGCTGACATATAACTGATTATTCTGTTTGTGTTTAAATATATAGTACTATTACTGTTTATGGTATTTATGGTTTACCCTCCAGTTCTAGTTTAAAAAAAAAAAAACTCAAAAAACCTTTTGACTAACCACCGGCAATCTGCTTTCCCCTCTCCTTCCTATACGTGCACATGGCAACTTCGTACAAGAATCAAAAGTGAGAAACGCTACAAAAACATGTTAGTGCTCTTGGGAGTAATTTTCTCCAACATAGGGGTGCTGAGCTACCACAAATCCCATTGAAGTCAATGGGACCTGCAGGAAGTCAGCATCTTTGAAAATCATGCAATGTAATAATTGCCTCATTTTCCTAACTGAGCATTGTTGATGTAAATATTGACTAGTGCTGGAAGGCAGGTTGGATACCACTATGCAAATTAGTGTTGGGTGGAATTATACTTGAATCTAAATTAACAGCTGCCATTTGTAACATGGGGGTCAGGTGCGAAAGAATCTACATTTTTGGATGCAAAACAAACTCAAAAAACCGAGGATGCTGGTTTTGTTTAGTTATAACTAGGTTAATTAACTAGGTTCTGTCTTGCAATCTCTGAACAGACTATCATCTGTTGCCACCATTTCTGTCAGAACAGTTTTATTTATGCATGTATTTGTTCTGAAGAAGAGCTCTGTGTAAGCTCGAAAGCTTGTCTCTCACCAACAGAAGTTGGTCCAATAAAAGATATTGCCTCACCTATCTCATGTTTCTTCATTACTAAAAGGCATTCAAAGGTCTCTGTATGGGAACAATACCCAAATACTGCTAACCAGTGTCATGACAGTCTTACCCAGAGAATAAAATAACCAATAAACCTTCCTCTATTCAATTTAGATGAAAGCTTGTGATAAAAGATGAGCAACTTTATAGAAGCAGACTTGGCTTCCCTCAGATCGATGAAGTTGTAGGCCCCATTGAGAAAATCCCACTCACAGTCCCAGATTTTGAAATTAAAGGACTGTTGGCAGAAGCACCTCAGTTATTATAGTAGTGTATGTTTGCAATGGTGGCGTAGCCATGTTGGTCCCACAGAGCTGAAGAAGAGAGCTCTGAGTAGCTCCAAAGCTTGTCTCTTTTACAAAGAGAAATGGTCCCATAAAAATATATGACACCTCCCACCTTGTCTCTCAGTGGCATATGCACAGAAAACTCTTCTCTTGGATAGCCAGAACCCAAGCCAGGATCAATAACAACATCTTGAGTTTGACCCAGAAACTAATGGAAAGCCAGTGCAGTCTGCGGTCAGGCCACCTGTTTCTTTGCCAGCTGAAGCTTAACTAAGTATGTGTCCCTTATTACATAAACCCAGTCTGACAGGGATAAAGGTCTGGCTAACTGGTGCAGGGTGTATAGCCAAGAAAAATAATCACAGTTGTCACATTAAACACAAATGAAAAATGGCACTCTTGGCCACCCACCGGCAAATGGTGCCATGGAGAATGCTTGGAAGCAAATGGAGGTTCAGGATTACTGATCTCCCTGTTCATGAGTGTATATACTGCCTGTGACCCTAAGAGCCCCTCAGTGCCAACTGGCAGAGGACCCACTATTCTGAAACTCCTACTAGGCCTGACCCACTCGCTAAATTAACACATTGCTGTCACAGTATTTATCTGTAAAGTGTGTTGTGTTTGGTATCAAATGAAAGCAGGTGACATAGCAGTCATTAGTATCATTGTCTGATGTATGTATGGTGCATAAAGAGTTATGTATGTGTGCTGGAAATATATTCCTAAAATATGTTTTGGAGGCAGACTTGCAAAACAAGTTTGTCCTAGTCAAAGGAATGCTGATTTGCCTGTGTCTAGAATGTAAATTGAGCATGGTGATGCCAGAGACAATGAGCAGTTCATTTGCATCTGTGGTAAATACCAGTTACCAGGAAGATGAAGAAACAGCATGGTGTCAACACACTGAGGACACCCGACAGTCCAAACCCCACACCTGACTCTCGAGAGAAAGACAATGAACTTTGAGAAATATAAGGAGAAGCAAAAGGGCATCTTGATATCCATAACAGAGGCCTGCATTCTTTGCATCTATGGATGGTGGATCCCCAACTATGTGGGCTGGTGATGCTGAAAAATATCTATAGAGGAGAAAACTGTTTCAGCAAAGCATGGAGTCTGCTAAGGTTACATGTAGATTTTTAGAAGCGTGTTGTTCTTTTATTTTATTTATAACTATTTTCTGTTTCTATTATCTCTACTTAGTGTCACTTAAATCGCCGTTCTTTATTAATAAACTTATTCTGGTTTTATTATAAATTCATCTTGGTGCTGTTATATTAAAGCAAGGAGAGCATCCTCAGATAAACTAACTGGTAGGTATTTGTCTCTTTGGAGAGAGCAGATTTGGTATTTCTGTGACAGGGGTTGCGTGCTGCAGAGGAATGTTCTTCTAAGCCATTTGGGAACTGGGGGCACCGAGAGTTCCTTGCAAGGAAAGAAAGGACTGGCAGAGTTCCAAGGAGTTTGCTGGGCTGGCTAACAGACTGGAGTGTCTGCTGACACACAGCAAGCTGACACATAGTTTTTAGCAGCAGAAAATCTCTCTTACTGAGGCAGAAGAGTAACAGGGGACCTACACTTCTGGATGGCCCAAGAAAGCATCACACCACCTCAGCAATGCTGGAGACTCACCACTTCCGCCAAACTCAGACTACCTCCCACATCCATCATCTCTTCCTTATCGGAGTGGAGCTTTAGTCAGCATGCCTTGCTCTCATCCAAGTACTTATTGCGTGCCATGATGGCAAAAGTGTCGGGGGATAGCCGTGTTAGTCTGTACCTACAAAAACAGCAAGGAGTCCAGTGGCACCTTAAAGACTAACCGATTTATTTGGGCATAAGCTTTCGTGGGTAAAAAAACCTTACTCCATGCATCTGAAGAAGTGAGGTTTTTTATCCACGAAAGCTTATGCCCAAATAAATCGGTTAGTCTTTAAGGTGCCACCAGACACCTTGTTGTCATGATGGCAAAGAGACTGCACTGTGTTTGTCTAATGAAAAGTGGATACCAATCTGCATGTTGTCAGTATGCTGAATAAACTGCCTCTCCATCCCCCATGTGGGAAGTGACAGACTAGGACATTGCCTAGCCTATTTCCACACTTATGGAACCCTCATGGTGAATAAGTAATTACCTAACCCCCTTCTCTGGGATTGCTCTGAAGGCAAAGAAAAAGGATAAAGTGGGAAGGTGAAGGGGTGGGCACATCTTGTCATTGTTGGTTGTAGATATACACTTAATGGGAGCCTTGTTCTTCGTGTAATCTTCGCTTTGCCAGCTCTGCATGGTGGTGAAGGAAGGGCTGCAGATATTTATTCTACCTCAAGTGAATGGGCCTATCAGGGAGAGGGTTTTTTTTCTTTTGCCCACACAGTTCACTGGCTCTGTCTTAAAACTTACCTTGCAGGAACACTTTTCAAACACTCAGCATACAAGGTTGTGTTTGAAACAAAAATTAATTTAAATTTCCAAGTCTAATCATGAGAGGTTGACAGTGCACCTTTAGGGCTAAGGATAAAGTTATTCACAAAGCTGAATGGTTCACAAGGTTATGTGCAAAGCAGGACTAACAAGATGCTGAAAAATAATAGTCTCATAAGGGAAAGGCTTGAGGTTGTAGAGTGCAGTAGAGAGATTTAATACAGTTTAGATGTACTTGAAAATCGTCTTTTTTTTTTTTTTTTTTTTTTCAGTCAATGTCTTCTCTGACCTTGGAAATATCTAGTGGGAGGTGCACAAACAAAAATCCAAACATCGATTAAAATCAGAAAAATATAAATGGAAGTCCTATTTTTATTACATCCCATTTAACCGTAACATGTACACTTCTTAGAAGTTGTCTTATATCGTATCAGTGATAGGCATATAGATCAGCGTTTTCACAAGCTGTGGCACAAATAGATTTTATTTTTTAAAAAGATTAATAGAAAATTGGGCTGCCTTTTTCAGTTTTTTTTTGTGTGTGTGTGAAGATGAAACATCTTTTTATCAATTGTGAACACTAAGAATGTGATATGGGGTGACAGGCTGACTAAACAACCATAGCAACAGTCACTGTTTTCCTAGCGATAACAGTTAAGCTAAAGGTTATCCATATTTCTGCATCCCTTTTACTGTGTGCTCAGTGGTACTGTTCTAGACAAAAGCAGGGATAGAATCCTGTGGAAAGAGTAGGTAGTCACTCAGATTAGGCTTGAGTTACAAAATGCTGATTAAATGGTAAAAGAGGGTAAATTTTCTCCCATAGTGCTGCATTATAGTTCCAAATTAACATTGTAGAATCTCTAGATTATACCAGTTTGCTTCAAGGATTTAATTTAAAATTTATTAAAATAATAGCGGCTTAAATAAGGCTGTGAAGTGAAATTCTGAAAGCCTAGAGACTGTTTAAGATGAGGCAGGTTTTTTCTTTTCAGAGGCAGTGCTGAATTTGCAGGACTGACCTAGACAGTATTCAGAATTGACTTCCAGTCTTCAGCACTTGTCCCCAAAGCTCAGAGCGCTTGAAGGACACAAACAATGAATTCTCCTAGGATTGTGGCAGCTCCTAATTGTTCCCAACATGGAGTAGCATGGAGTTGATGTGTGACATAGGTACTACTTGGTTTCTTGTATAAGTTCAAGGGCAATGTTCATTATGGGTTGGATCCTAAATAATATTCACAATAGCCCCTCACACGTGTGGCAATCCACAGTACTTTAGATTTTAATTCCTCTGCTTTTTGGAATAATCATTTTCAGAGTTGTTTAAGGTTTTCACAAGGAGAGTTATCTACTGAAATTGTGAGCTTTTTGGGCCAGGACTCTTTTATGTTTGTACAGTGCTTGGTACAATGGGGTCTCACTCCATGACTAAGGGTCCTAGGGTACTACTGAAATACAAATAACAACAATGCTCCTCTTGCCCCACCCCTTGCAAATTCAGTGTGGTAGACAAGACATTACCACCTATTAGATTTTGTCTTCCAGGATAAAGTATCTTCATCAGGATGTTGGTGTCATCACAGCTTGCTTCAGCATGACAAGGGGAGCCCTGGGCCCGGGTTGAAACCCATCCCCAGAGCATGGGAGGAAAAGGAAGTTTCACATTCAGAAAGTTATCTAAATATTAGTTTTCGTTCTGCTGTTGCTCAGAAATATCTCTAGGTTTTCCCACCCCCTATTAAGCAGCTGACTCAAAGATTCTGAAAGACTTGGAGAGCAGACTTTCTTCTGGTCCTTGTCAATCTGTTCCTGAGTGACAAGGACAGAGAGGGAAGGAGGCAGGATGAGAGGAAGAAGAGAAAGTAAGATCAAGACTGGCATAGTGACCAGGTGTGTTCCCATGAGCTAAGCAAACTTGGTGCACAGGGTTTGGTATTCAAATGAATTACCTGGTACCAGAGCTTGGATTTTAACGCTACTTAGTCCAGGGGTTGGCAACGTTCGGCACACGGCTCGCCAGGGTAAGCACCCTGGTGGGCCGGGCCAGTTTATTTACCTGCTGATGCGGCAGGTTCGGCTGATCACGGCCCCCACTGGACGCGGTTCGCTGTCCCAGGCCAATGGGAGCGGCGGGAAGCGACGTGGGCGAGGGATGTGCTGGCCGCAGCTTCCCGCCACCCCCATTGGCCCAGGACGGCGAACCACAGCCAGTGGGGGCCGCAATTGGCCGAACCTGCCGCATCAACAGGTAAATAAACTGGCCCAGCCCACCAGGGTGCTTACTCTGGCGAGCCACGTGCCAAACGTTGCTGACCCCTGACTTAGGCCTTGTTTTGGAAGACCGGTATCTTTCACTATTGCTAATAGGATATTTCCCATTTAGGGCACCAAACTGAATCCTGCCCAGTTAAATAATACCCAAAAATTGTTACCATCTGATTGATAGCAGTTGCATGGTCTGTGTAAAGTGAGTTGTTGGCGTCAATCCAGTTCTGTGCTAGTAAACACCACCATCATATGTAGCTTCCTTATTGGCAGTCTTAGCTGAGAAACAAAGGACTGAATGAGCCATAGAATACAAAGTAGGCCCTAAGGTAGTCCTTTTAGATCAGCGATGAGACTCATGAGTGTGGCAGTGAGAGGAACCTCTGACAAAAATGTACATCTTGTGTATAAATAATGAACTTTAGAATTTATAGCCATAACAGCTAAACTTTAAACAAGAACCAGGGCCACCCAGAGGATTCAGGGGGCCTGGGGCAAAGCAATATCGGGGGCCCCTTCCATAAGAAAAAGTTGCAATACTCTAGTAACATGTATTTGGAAATGTAAAAAGTAACCAGTGAAATACATTCAAAAATTAATTTTTAATAATTTGAAAATTCACAAAATACATTATTTAAAAACATTAAATGCTTTAATGGTATGTATACATTTGCAATTACATAATGGGCTGTCGCTGGGTGATGGTGATGGTTGGTGGCAATGGGTTGTCGCTGCCTGGGGGTGGCGCTGCTGTTGCCCAGGGCTGGGTGGGGAGCTGGGCTCTGGGTCGGGGGGTGCCCGGCTCACAGGGGCTGTGCTCAGAGCTGGAGGTCAGGGCTGTGGGGAGGATGGGGTCAGGGGGTGCCCGGCTCAGAGGGGCTGGGCTCGGAGCTGGGGGTCAGGGCTGCAGGGGATGGGGTCGGGGGTGCCCGGCTCAGAGGGGCTGGGCTTGGAGCTGGGGGTCAGGGCTGTGGGGTGATGGGGGTCAGAGGGTGCCCGGCTCCGAGGGGCTGGGCTCGGAGCTAGGGGTCAGGGGGGTGTCCGGCTCAGAGGGGCTTACCATGCTGCTTACTCCCTCCCCTCCTCTCCCAGAGCCTCAGCGCGCCACGTCCAGCAGCGGCCCTGGACAGCGCTGCAGTGGTGTGGCTCCATGGGACCTGAGCTCCTGCTGCTTGGAGCCCCGCCCCTCTTACCTCGCGGCTCTGAGCGGGAGGAGCTCAGGCCACACCACTGCAGTGCTGCCCAGGGCCGCTCCTGGACGCAGCGCGCGGAGGCGCCAGGGGATGGGGGGATGGCAGAGGCAGGGGGAGCCTCCGACATTCTCATGGGGGCTCCTGCGGGGCCCGGGGCTTGGGGCAAATTGCCCCACTTCCCCCCACCCCGCTCTGGGCGACCCTTCCCAGGACTCAATTCACCACGCACAAAACAAACTTCCTGGGGCATGGCTACTGTGTGTTTTGGCTCCTATCCACCTTGATTGTGACCTTGATGTAAGAGGATTCATTAAAAATTGTTTCCCTGGCCTTTTAAATTCATATTTCAGTCAGAAAAAGAATAAAATATACAGCTCTTTAAAGTGAGGGTGTCAACACTTAATTTAATTGCCAAATTTTTGGCTCTGAAGTATTCACCTGATGAATATTCCTGCCATAGTTCTGCAGTTATTTTTTATTTGATGGTATGCCATTTGTGTTGCAAGCAACAGGGTGCTTCTGTGTCATACTACTCGAGTGAATGAAGTAGATTTCATTCTCGTTACCTAAAATTTCCCTTTCAGTTTCCCTTCCCACACTGTCCTTTTTAAAAATGAAATGTCCCAACCGTTTGTGACATGGTATCAGTGCTGGCTCCAGTATTTCTGCCACCCCAAGCAAAAAAAAAAAAAAAAAAAGCTGCGATCGGCGGTGGCAGTTCAGCGGCAGGTCCTTCACTCCTAGAGGGAGTGAGGGACCTGCCACCCCCGAATTGCCACAGGTGCCGCCCCTCTCCCTTGGCTGCCCCAAGCACCTGCTTGTTAAGCTGGTGCCTGGAGCCGGCCCTGCATGGTATGATGCTGTTGAGGATGGCAGGTGGGTAGTGTCATTCAGGTATGCCCAACCCACCTGTCAGGGTCATTACTTAATGTATTTCAGGACATATGCTACTGTTTATGAAACTGCTAGACACAGTTAGGGAGTTCTGGATACAAACCAAATAGAATCTCTCTATAAGTAAGGCTGCTGAGAATTCCCAGGCAAAGCATGTCCTAACTAGAGGCTTAGTTTCCCCAGACCTAGCTTAACAGGAGATAATCAGGCATTCCGGTTAGTTAATACGGTTATTTAAGGTTTCAGAGTAGCAGCCGTGTTAGTCTGTATCTGCAAAAAGAACAGGAGTACTTGTGGCACCTTAGAGACTAACAAATTTATTTGAGCATAAGCTTTCATGGGCTACAGCCTACTTCATCGGATGCGTGTAGTGGAAAATACAGTAGGAAGATATATATATAATTCACAGAGAACATGAAACAATGGGTGTTACTATACACACTATAAGGAGAGTGATCAGTTAAGGTGAGCTTTTATCAGCAGGAGAGAAAAAAACCTGTTTGTAGTGGTAATGAAAATGGCCCATTTCCAGCAATTGACAAGGAGATATGAGGAATTGTGTGTGTGGGGGGAGGGGGCGGGGGAATAGTTTTACTTTGTGTAATGGCCCATCCACGCCCAGTTTTTATTCAAGCCTAATTTAATGGTGTCCAATTTACAAATTAATTCCAATTCAGCAGTCTCTCGTTGGAGTCTATTTTTGAAGGTTTTTTTGTTGTAATATTGCAACTTTTAGGTCTGTTATTGAGTGTCCAGGGAAATTGGAGTGTTCTCCAACTGCTTTTTGAATATTATAATTCTTGACGTCTGATTTGTGTCCATTTATTCTTTTACGTAGCGACTGTCCGGTTTGGCCAATGTACATGGCAGAGAGGCATTGCTGGCACATGATGGCATATATCACATTGGTAGATGTGCAGGTGAGTGAGCCTCTGATAGCGTGGCTGATGTGATTAGGTCCCTTGATGGTATCCCCTGAATAGATATGTGGACAGAGCTGGCAATGGGCTTTGTTGCAAGGATAGGTTCCTGGGTTAGTGTTTTTGTTGTGTGATGAGTGGTTGCTAACACTAACACAAATTGAAGTTTTCTCTTAAGTTCAGCCACTTTCTTCAAATTCATTTCAGAACTTTTTTTGCTGCTGTGGTGTATTCTGTAACCTGGTACAATGAGGCATCTCTATAGGTCCTGGCTAATTTTAATAGACATCTGATGGAACACAGAAAGATTTTATTCAAGATGAAATGGTGGAAGGTTTGTCTCTTTGCTTAGTAATACCAGTTTTTAGTGTCTTGCATTCGTTTCCTTGTGGATTTTTATGCAGCAATAAAATTAACAAATAAAAATCACGTAATGAATGTGTTTTCAGTCTTTATTTATTTTTTAAAGCTTTGGATCGCTAACCTTTTTATACAAAGACAGTTTGGAACACCATGCTGTCTGGATTAATAGAGAAGTCAATGCATAGACCTAGTAAAGATTGCTACAGTTCTGATTCATTTAATGTAATCAGTAATTTGAGTTATTTTCTAACAATGTCACTATTTACATAGCCTGCCCCAGTACTGTACGTATACTGTATATGTATTCACTCAGTAGCTCATTACAGAAAGTTTCACCATGACAGGGACTAACAATTTCGATCTCTATTACAGAGGGCCACATGCCACAGAGAGGCCCAGGAGTGTAATGCTCAAATCTATTGGATGTTCTGCTGTGGGATGGCCTATGCACTTCCTTCAGCCACTGGTCAGAGCAACATACTGTTTCCAACACTAAGCAGCAGTCTACATTACAGGCACATGCTGATTTCTTTCTGCTGGAGAGAACAAGTCTTTTAAACTCCCACTGTCCTAAAAAAGCAGAACATCTGCTGGACTTATTGGCTACTGGTGAGCTTGAAGTCACTTGATCAACTCTGCTATAACCAGTATAGGGTAAACTCTGCAAAGCATATTAACTGTCTACCCTATTGGTGTAAAAAACACAACACAAAGGTACTCTACACTATTAACATTTAAACCCTGCTTTGGATTATTTTACTCTTAAAGTGATTTTATTATTGCCTGGGGGTTTGCCCCTATTTTCCTTTTTGGTGTAAAACCTCCACTCTTCTGATTATTTTGGCTAGTTTTTCATCTGATGAAGATGGTGTCAAAAGGAAATAAAACCTAGCTACACTGGGTATTTCAATCAAGTGGACTTACATAAGCACGTATGATTCACCTCTATCTTGTTCGGCATTAGTCTATGCCTGATGCTTCAGAGGAAATTATGCAACGGTCTGTGTAGGGGGCAGCTTTTATTTGTGACCCCTGTTGTTATCACCAGACACCCAATGTATGATATTTGATTACTTGGTTTTAGCTCGTACCACTACAAATGTTGCCCTTCATAACATTATCTAGTGCCTTTTTTCAACCAGCTGCAGCATGGGTTTCTTTGCCTTCCTGCAGTAGTGAATTCTACAGGCTGACTCTGTTCTTTTTGAAGAAGTATTTTATTTTTATTTGTTACATTTACCTGCTTTAACGTCCCTTATTCTTCTATTATGGGATAGATGGATATTTTGGGAGGGACTGCAATAGCCTCCATAATCTTAAACACCTCCATTAAATGCATCTCCATTGAATGCTTCTCCTTAGGAAGATCCGTTAACTAAGGCTGGGTCTACACTACCCGCCTGAATTGGCGGGTAGAAATCGACCTCTCGAGGATCGATTTATTGCGTCCCGTCGGGACGCGACAATCGATCCCCGAATTGACGCTCTTACTCCACCAGCGGAGGTGGGAGTAAGCGCCGTCGACGGGAAGCCACAGAGGTCGATTTTGCCGCCGTCCTCACAGCGGGGTAAGTCGGCTGCGATACGTTGAATTCAGCTACGCTATTCATGTAGCTGAATTTGCGTATCTTAAATCGACTCCCCCCTGTAGTGTAGATGTAGCCTAAGTTTTTGCAGCCTCTTCTCTTATGTAAATCCCACTATAATGATAGCCAACTTTGTGGACCTTTCAATCTCTGTTTATTCTCTCCTCCTTACTCTGTTACTAGCCATTGATACACCATAAAGACTATTCTGTCTAGACCGAATTAAACATAATAAAAGGGGATTTACAATATTTTTGTGTTAGCATCCGAGTCAATTTTTGAACCTTTCAGCCATCTTGTTGATTCCCGTATTTAGTCTTGTATATTTTCTATTCCAAGTTGTGTGTGTTTCCTATTGTATAATGAAGTGGCTATCTTTTTAAAGGGGATATTTTTGTCATTTTTGACATCCTATCATACAATTTTCCATTCTTTAAAATAATGTTACACTGTGGCACAGAGACAAGGTTTTAGTCTGTTATTTCTTTAAAGTGAGAGATGTTGTTTTGTTTTGTTTTTCTCTCCTAGTAATTTTTTTTCCCTTTTGGGTGGAGAAAAGAATGGCACAAGTTTAAACTTTCCAGTCATTGTACGGGGAACACAGTCTAATCATCTGATTGCTCATGAGGGGTGAATAGCACTCAAGACTAAAGCCCCATACTTATTCACCAGTGAATCAAAACAACAAAGGGAACTATACAAGTAGGAGTGAAACACAGGTTATTTCATTGATACCAAAATATGTAGCTAGTAAAAGATCAGGGATACATGTACATAACCCAAGTGATTGCTGCTAGTGAACATCACATTTTTGAATGGGTGACTGGGATATCTCGAAAGCTTCTGTTTGGATACGCATGCAAAAAATTGGCTGGCTCATTGCATACCTTGTTAGGTCTGAAAATTAGACTGGAAATAGTGCAAAACCAGCTAAGGTCTCAGATACTTCCTTACACTGAGGTTTCTTATATGAGTTGCTAGGTTCCAGATGACTACAGAGGACTGAAATATTCGTTACAGTGTATTGCTGCAGTGATGGCCGGCAACACCAGCAATTTCATTCAAATTGTGTAATGGACAATGGAACAGCTGTCTCCAGGCCAGAGGCAGACAAAGTACAGAAATAAATCATCATGGATGACTTGAACTCTCAGAAGCTTGGAAATAGTCCATTTACAGAGCTGTCATTCATAGACTAAAGAAGAATCTTCCATTTTGAAGGCAATGGGCTGCGGTGACTCTGTCCCAGACTTCTTCATATCTTTGTTTCTGCAGATTTTCCATGTAACTGGCAATACATTATAGGCATGGGCCAAATTTCATATTGGGTGTAAAATGTAATACCTTCTGCTGCTCCAAAAGGTTGTGCTAAAGCCTGAAGTCTCTTGTCTAGACCAAAACTGAGATTGAATTTTGGGTTCTCGATCACCATTCACCTCTGTGGCTCATAAGCTGCTGTAGTTGACAGAAACTGGACTTTTAGCTGCACAGAATCCTATGTTAGCATTGGGGGTACATACATGTAATTAATGGAATCGAATTCTGAAGTGACTGGTAAACGAGAGACAGAGGGAAGGACACAACAGCAAATCCAATTGCTGTTAGGATTTGGCAGCCTTTCCCCACTTTACACTTCTGGTTTCCTTCCACTTAGCAATCTGCTTAATCTCCTGTCTTTGTTATTTCTTCCTCCAAAAGGGTATCCTTGCTCCCACTAAGTCATATGCAACTGGTGATATTAGTCCTCACATATTATCCCACTATTCTTTTCTCTGCCCGGAGGGAGGCTTTAAAAGGGATGAGGCAGCAGCTGGTGCAATAGATTCTAGGTGTATCAGGTCCAAAGACACCAGCTCCACGAGCAGAAGAAACACATCTCTCTTTTGGAGAGATCCTGTGAATGGAGAGAATCTCTAAAACTGAGTGTGTGTTTCGGGAAAGGTGCATTTCACAGCATAAAGTTAGCAAATACTGTTACTGGCATAGTACTTTTTACAGGTATTACCGCCCTACCAGTTAAACCAAACAATGAAGATTTTGCAGGCAAAAGTGGTTCATGTAACTAAGCAGATGAGACCTAATTAGGGAAGAGTTAACTTTTTGTAGAGTTAACTCAATTTCTTGCTGCTTTAACAGAGACTTGACATTTCTAATTAGGAAGTTTTACATACAGGCAAGTGAATTTACCCCCAGCTGGGAAAGCAAGGCTTAGCAAGAGTTTTACATCCGCCCTCATTGATCTACAGATTATCTCACATTCAAGACTGCAGCCTTTGGGAGTTGTAAGGAGGGGAAACAAATGTGGGAAACTACATAGAAATTCTTCCTTTGACTTCAGGGTTAGATAGATCAAGGTCTGGCAAGCTAGAGACAGGAGGGATGAATTTATTTCCTCTTTTATTAGTTAACTTTTTTCTACATGTCTGAATCAACAAGAACCGCATAAAAGTTCCAATAAATTGTTGACAGTGTTTGTGGTAGACAATTGGCATTTTATGTCTCTCTCAAAGCAGAATTTAGGAGATTAGCCTTAAAAAAGCAAAATAGGCTATTCAATGATCAATGAATCTGAGTTCACTGAGTTTACATGAGTGTAAATTGGGAGAAACTCCATCAAATCTGATTGGCTTGATTCTACACTACTTGGACCTTTGTGGAGTCCTGCACACCCGAGCGAAATAAGTATAAACGATTGCACTCAATCTGGTTGCATTTTACACTGATGTAAATGACTACACAGGTGCAAGATGTTGGTGAATCAGGTCTCCAGGTCTGATATAAAATCGTTGTTTCTTAGTATGATGAGAATCCGAGCCAAATGCAACAGACCTCTGTAGCAGAGCTTTCACTGATTTCTTTTGATATGAAAGTGCCATATAATGCACTTCGCTTATCTTACAGAGGTTTTATTACTGCAGGTCTAGGACTTTTAAGTACAGGAGAAGGTTCAGAAAAATGCTCACTATTTAACTTATTTAAGTTTTCTTATCTTTTAATTTATACCAGTGCAATGGAAGGTATATGTGTAGGTAAAACTGTGGACTGTATGTCTATATGTACACCATGCAATGTTGTTTATTTTCATGCATTTCTTGGGAAGGTAAATGTGCCATTATTAAATGTTTAAAAACAGGAAAACAGGTGTACAAAATAAGTGAAATAATAATAGTTAATAATACTAAGAGTCAAGATAATAGAGTGAGTTGAAAGAAGTTCAAGGTAAGTGGGCCATGACTGGCATTGGTATTAATCAGGGAGCCACATTATATATATATATATATATATATATATATATATATATATATATATATATATATATATATATATATATATATATGAGACAGTTAAGCCTTCCTCTCTATGAGTGCAGGGCATAGTCCCCAGACAGAAGGCATCTCAGCTATTAAACTAATAGATTTAAAAATGTTATTAAAGCGAATGTTAAAATTATATAATACACAGGTTAAGGAAAAACAACTGGGAGTCCTTGTGGCACCTTAGAGACTAACACATTTATTTGGGCATAAGCTTTCATGGGCTAAGGAAAGTGTATCTGTACATCTAGGTGTAGTGCTTAGATTATCCAAAAGTACCAAGGTTGGTTTAAAATCATACAATACCTATGGTACTACACTTGTTCTTGGCAAAATGGCCAGGGATTATCAAAGAAAATAAGAGACATAAATTAGGCTTTTACTGTAACTGTGGAAATGACAAGTAGACATTGGCAAAACATGCAGTGAGGGCTTGTACACACTTATGTCGGTATAACGTAAGGTGCTCAGGGGTGTGAATAAGCCACCCCTGAGCAACATAAGTTACACTGACCTAAGCACTGGAGTGGACATAGGGTTGGTCTACACTGGGGGAGGGATGATCGATCTAAGATATGCAACTTCAGCTACAAGAATAGCATAGCTGAAGTCGATGTATCTTAGATCAATTTATCTCATGTCCTCACGGCATGGGATCGACGGCCGCGGCTCCCCCGTCGACTCTGCTTCTGCCTCTCACTCTGGTAGAGTTCTGGAGTCGATGGGGACTGCGTTCGGGGATCGATTTATTGTGTCTAGATGAGACGTGATAAATTGATCCCCGATCGATTACTACCCGCCGATCCAGTGGGTAGTGAAGACGTACCCATAGCTACCATGGCTTGCTGGGGGTGGAGTAATTAAGTCTACATTAGCATTGGTGTGCAGCTGTGCTGCTGTAAGCTCTGTAGTGTAGCCATAGCCTCCTGCTCAACCATAAAAGCAGGCATTAAACCATATTCCAGATGCTAGATTACATATAGTAGTTAATAGGCGCAAGACTAAAACTGAGCATCCATATGAGAGTGCAACTTCTTAATATGTGAAATACTCTTACTACACACGTGGCCTGCAAGCAATTTGTACGAGAAGCCTTTATACTTGGCGTGATATGTTTCAGAACAATGTGATATACAACCATTTCAGTGCTATTTACAGTGCTTGGAGTTAACATACTTTCTTTAGGAATAACCCACAAAGACAGGAGGAAACTCCATAAGTTTCCATTTTCAAATTCCTATTAAAATACTTCAACTGGAAATGGATGCCCAATAAAATGTTAGCTCCCTAAGATTTCCAGAGAATCTCGTATCCCTGAGAGGCAGAGACTTCCCTGGAGAGACCCTGCAACTCCTCATCTGTCCTGGGCCCCCTGCCCTAACTTATCTGCAAGCACCACTCCAATGGTCCTGAATTTCTAGGAATTCCCTGGCCTGCCCTGCCCCAGGACTCCCCTGGAAAGGTTCTACAACACGAGGGGGCAAGCCATCTGAATGAAGATAGCATTAGACTGTACCAATTAGTGTTATTTTTCCCTCAGTGGATGTGATGAAGAGAGAATCCAGTGCAATGCAGCTGGTTCTGTTGCACCCATAAACAGACCACTGTGTGCATAAGCAGAGAGCATGCCACAGATATATAACCAGTCCAGGCTCCCTCAGTTCTCAGGGAAGTACAGAACCCATAGTTGGTTAGTTGCTTTTGTCAGAAAGAAAGAAATGTTGATAGAGAGATAAAACTATCCATGTTTTAAAATATATTTCTCTAAAGAAGCTTTTTACTTTCTCTACGCATGTGGCCATCATCTGCTCTTCACCACACATGTTTTTATTCATGTCTTTATAAAACTTTAAAGTCTTGGAGGATAATGAGGAACGAGAACACTAGAACCTAAGTCTTTTCCCTCCAGCTTTAACCACTTGCTTCTCTCTTCAATTGCCCAATATATATATTAAATACTGCAGTTACTTACTTTCAGAATGGCTGTGAGAGAGAATTGCTGGTGCAGGGTGCATTCATTTCACAGGAATTAATTGTTTAGACTTCAAGAGAAACACTGGCAAGATATGATTGATTAACCTTTTTCTTTGGGTCATTTGTGAGAATAGTTCATTTTCTTCATGTATTTAGCAAAAGGTGTATTCCATATAAATATTGTATGTGTCAGTATACCCAGATCTTATGTTTTCTTATCCATGTTCTTTGAGACGAGCAATTCTCTATTTCATAATCTGATGGACAGATTAATGCTGATGACAACCTATTTCTATTCTTAGTTATTCTTAGTGAAGATGTAAAAAGGTCGTTTTTTTCCTTTGTGATTTTACTACGTTGTTGCTGGCTAGTGTTAATCCTTTTAATTAAAAGGTCAATCACTCATCCTCCTCTTCTTAAACCTACTGTGACTTTAATTATTTTTCAACAAATGAGCTGATTTAGTATTATTTAATAATGCTTGGTTTAAATAATAATCCTAAGAAATGGAAATTTGTTTTGAACATTTACAAGCTTTGAAGGTTAGAGTAAATTGAAAACAATATTTTAAAGTCTGTTTTTCCCATTAAAAGCTATTAAAATCACAGGAGCATTTTGATCAGAGCCTTTGAATGCTTGCAGATCATGTCTTTTTCTAATTGGCCAACAAGATTACTCAGAAACATATTAAGGTGCTATAAATGGGAAAATACAAACTATTGTTCACTCACCAGGGCTATAAGACCTGATGGTAAAGTGGTGATGAAGAAAGTGCATGGACCCTTACTTCCTCCAAATGGGGACAGGGATCAGGAATCTTCCCTTTTTGTGCATTCCCTTTTAGTATCTGAAATAATTATTAATGAAAGTTTGCAATCACCCAACAAATAAAAAAAAGTCGCTGTCTCTCCAGTCATTTAAGAATCTATCTGAAATTATTTAGTTTTGAGTATTGGTACCATCAGTGGACTCGTCCCACCTTTCCCCAAAGATTGTTTTCTCCTGTCAGATCCTTCTACACTTCTAGCTAGTTGCTGTCTCTCTCCCATCACACAGTACAGCTTTCTTGATATGAGACCTTTTCCCATTTGCAGCATATGCCCTCATGAGCAACTTACCTGTATCTCACAGCCACGATGTCCCCTCTTTTCCAATTTTAACTGAAAACATATTTCACTTTCTTTCTTTCTCTCTGCTATTAGGAGGCACAGACATTAGTCTTGTAACTGCATTACTCAGCTCTGTATAACATTTTGGGATAGAGTTGATATGAATGATCCTATACAAAGTACAAGTTGTATTGTACCATGTGTGCTAGGTGGGGTGCTGGAACAATTTTTATAGTGGGGGTGATGAGAGCCATTGAACCCTGCAAACCCTGTATATGATGAAAATTGCTTTAAGCCAGAGGGTTCATCAGCACTGCTAGATCCAGCACCTATGCGCATAGGAAAACAAACTAGGTGGTAGTTTGACCTTTGGCAGTGAACACATCTATCCTGAATTCTGTCCACTTGTTATTCAGAAGGAATGTATTTTTCTAACTTACTGTAAGACATTTAGCAATTTATTTAGCAATCATAGTTGGCATTTAGGCCCTGATCTAGCAAAGCACCTAAGTATGTTTGTAATTTTAAGAACATAAGTAGTCCCACTGACTAACTTCCATGTTAGTTACTATTCATAATATTAGTCTACTCCATCCTCCTGCTCAGTCAAAAAGATTCCCAATAGTAGGTGAGTATTTATTGGTCTTATATTATGGATGGTTACATTGTGGTGTGTGCTGTTTAGGTGACTTACCGAAAATGTTATGGTCAATCAGTGACAGAAACAGAAAAAAATTCCTGTGCTATCTGCTATACTTTCTGCCTTCCAAATAGTCTCCAAATGTTATTTAAAAGTTTTAACCCAAGGCATTGACCTGTATCCAAACAACTCGCAAAATATGGGTATGCTTTTGGAGACTTAATATCTCACATTATAACACTTTTTAAATTAATGATGATGTATTTGTAGAATTCAGAATAAAGCTGAGGAACAAACAGTGATGTAAGTTATTTGAATACCAGGTCGTATTGAACTTAGCAAGAATCCCCAGATGTAATTCTGTCTGGTTTTAGCTGAAGGAGCTGATGTGATTAAATGCAGAGTTTTTGATTAGCTGGACTTTGACAAGTTTTATTTGATTGTGTTGGGCTGGGGTTTCTTGAGGAATTGCCCGTGTCTCAGATCTGAACCGCTAGCTGACATGTCAAGGAACTTGGGATTTCCAGGCTGTGAAGCTAAAAGAATTAATTTTAATTGGTAAAAAGCAAAGACTGGGAAATTTAGAGCATTATCACAAACAGCCTTAGCTGACAGATCAGGCTTTTTTTTTATATAACAGCCTCTAATTTTGGTGATATAAAATGACTACACAGTATTTTCCATGCATTTTCTAAATATGCACCAGTACAGAGTAGCTGAAGAATGCCAGCTCCAAAGGGTGGCCTGACCTATCATGGACAGAACACACAGATGGACCAATTATTAGTCAAGCATACCTAATAGGGCTACTAACCAAGCAGCCGGTGACAAGAAAGGTCAGGGGTGAACTTGCTGTTTACTGAACATGAAGCTAATTATTCATCTCACTAAGCACAGTAGCATTGTATCCTTCATGTGATGCAAAAAAAAACAAACAAAAAAAAAAAACCCTGGCTCTGCATATAGCGTTAGAGTTCAGTAGGTACTTAATAACTGCAAAATTGCATCACATTTGGACCTAGTGAATTGTAATTTGGTATAATTCTCTACTTAGCCCTGTGTCTTGAAAGTTAGAATTTCTTATCCGTAGTAACAGGAACAACCTGAAGCATATTTCTTATTTTTGAAGACTATTCCGAACATTTTGGTGTCATGGAAAAGGGCAGACATAGAGCTAGATCAAAGGTCTATATTCTATCCTCATTTTGTTTTTCCTTTGGGCTTGTCTTCGTGGTGACATGGGGTATAAATCTACCTTGCACTAGCTTGCCATGCATTAACTATCCATGTGGACCCTTCTGCCACGCACTAAAAGTTCCTTAGTGAGCTTTGATAGGCCCCACATTGAAACGGGAGTAGTCAAAGTGCACTAGGGAACTTTTTAGCATGAGATAGCAGACTGCACATGGACAGTTAGTACACAGCAGGCAAATATGAGGTAGATTTACACCTCAGCTTGCCACACACTAACTCTTTGTATAGACAAGGCCTTAATCAAATCTACGGAAGCCAGGGAGTTGTAATGATTTGTTTCACCAAAAATACCTCTCCCAGAACTCTATACCATGTATCAATTCCCTTAAAGCATGGCTCTGTTCTGAAAAATACGTATGCGAAAATGGGAGCTTTTTATTGAACAGGTCTGTGCGTATTCACAATCCTATCATCTGATTCAGCAACACATGTTTTCACTGAATTTTCCTCCTGTTAGCACTATAGAGACAAATCTAGCTAAAAGAATTGAGCTGGATTTGCTTCGGTCTTGTTCATAACGGACAGAATTGTCTCATAAGTTTCAATTATAGGACAAACAGTTACAGCTGTACAAACTCATTGGAGGCCATAGGATTGCACAGATACCAGCCAGGACATAATATGAAGAGAGCGGGTTTTCTCAAAGTATAATTGAAAGCATAATTTGGCCTGTAGATCCTTTATTACATAATGGTGATGATGTCTATCTGCCTCTGAGATTGAGTTTGCAGGGCCAACAGCGAGAAAAACACATTTTTCTTGAAAACTGGGCACATTTGATCTGGGGCTCCCTGAGAGACAATAAATATGGAACCCCCACCATCACCATTTTTACGGTTTGCATAATTGAGAGACAATGAATGTGGTGGTGTCACTCTAGCTTCTATTATACATTTTTCCACCATTGCAGAACAAAATCTCTATTGCCTATCATGTTGAAGACTTTGGGAAGTTTATATTCTCTCTCACTGGATGCCTTAATGTTAAGGCCTATAGGCAATGCCATCGGAAGGCATGTCTATATGGGGATTTAGGGCGTGACAAGCTGGGGTGTGAATCTGCAGCACATTGGCTTGCTGGGCACTAAATGCCGGCTGCTTCACACTAGAAGTTCTGTAGTGCACATTGCTAACACATGGTTACGGTGAACCCCAATCAGGCTCTTTGGTTCATGATTGAGTCTTACCCCTGAGACTGGCTTGGATTTCTAGACACATTCCTGCCTACATCTCTAAGAAATCCCAGTGGAAAGGTGACCTTTTCCATAATGAAAGCAGTTGACCTGACTCTCCTGTCATTTACACTGGTGTAGTCCGATTCACTCCAGCGACACTACTCTTGCATCACACTGCTGTAACTGGGTGCAGTATCCAACCATGTGGCTCTGCCTGGCATTGGGCTGGATTACAAACACTTCATACAGCTTTGTTATCTGCCACGGAACTGGTTGTAACCACTGCTCCCTTGCATGAATACTGAAACCCTGTGGTATCTGCCTGCAAGGCTCAGTGCAAGGCCCTTCTGTTCAGGTCAGCTCACTTGTGACTTGTCCCCCACCCCTCCTTTGTCACCAGCTCTTCCCTTTGGGGTTTCTTTTCATTTTTCTGCTTTCCCTCTGGGTCATTGCTGCTGTTTGTAACTTTTGTAGAGGGCTCAGATTCATGGGAAAGTGTTGTATATAAATAAAGGCAAATTTTAAAAATGAGCTGGCCATGGAAGTGATTGATCTGATCTGCAGCCTCGGTAGTTCAGCTAGCTTGGCCAATCTAAGAAATAGTGCAAAAGGAGAAGGCTGGATGAGAAGCAGAAGCATAATTATTTAGGGCTGGGTTATAGCCACCCTTTGCATGAGGCACAAAAGAAGGGCACAAGAAGCCTTGCCTGCTCCTTGCAAACCTGTCATAAAGGTAGATGGTAGATGTCCCGATTTTATAGGGACAGTCCTGATATTTGGGGCTTTTTTTATATAGGCTCTTATTACCACCCACTCCCTGTCCCGATTTTTCACACTTGCTATCTGGTCATCCTACATAAAGGGCTATCCAGACATGCAATCCTGGTGCTCTTGTAAGTGCAGACATTGCTCCCTGCTAGCAACCCCCCACTCCAAAGGGATTAGAGTTGCTGTAGGGAAGCATATGTTGCACACCCTGAATGGATGCACTGATGGCTGCCCCCTGAGGCATAACATATCCTCTTGCTCCCACAGGCGCAATGTGGCTGTGCACCATCCCCAGCACAGGACGGTGGCTAAAAGCTTAAACACGCATTATACATTAGAGGTGGATGAGAGCCTAATGCCCAGATGTGATCACACCTGTGATTTCAGTGTGTCCAAAAACCAAAACCAGATTTGGATACAACTTTTACAAGTAACTCCTGTCTTTCTAATAGCCTGAGCCTCAGTTCTGGACAGAACTTTGGGCTTTGTGATATCTGGATGTGGGGCTACACTTGGGCCCATCTGTACTGTATATAAAATGTTCTGTTTTCCCTTGAATACAATTAGCGGTTTATAGTATCCTGGAATGTATATTGCTTACATAGCACCCAAAGTGTGTCAGATACTTTGTAACTGTTCACTTCATTAGCAGGGTAATAACCGATAGGATAAGAAAACCTATGGACCTAAGGAAGAGAGAACCTTGCCAGAACTCAAGCCGCATACTGTATCATTTATGTTTAGCATCCATTACAGATGTTAGTCATTGAGGACACTGCATTGATGGCTGGTACCATCCGTTGGGTAAATTGCTAAATCAGTGTCCCATCTGGCTTTTGAAAAGAGTTCTTTAAGATGCTATAAGTCTCAAGGCTTACTTCAAAAGAGTAAGAACCAGCCATGCTTTCTGGGCCAAAATGCCCTCTCTGTGAGTTAATAGCAACAAAGATTAATTAGGACCCAAAATGTTCCCAGCTGTACAACCTGTGAGATGCTGCTGCTGAGTGGCATAATGGAAGCCATGATGCATGTAGTCCCCACGCTACAGTCTGTGATTCATTGCTCTGTCAGTAGTTTGAGATGCTGTGTATGAAAATGCCATATAAATGCAAATATAAATACAAACACTGAATTCCCCCTGTTGGCTAGTGATAAGGTGCTCATCCAGATGACATTATGATTTAAAACTAGAACGTAATATTTGGGCAGGGGGAAAAACCAACAGTTACTCTGAAAATACAGTACATTTGTCTTTATTTATTTATTTTTTTTTTATAAAGGCATTAACCTAAAAAAGGCAGTTATGATCACCTCTTTTGCTACCTCTTTGGCAGTCTGTGATGATACCTTTCTGATTAATGAAATTAGAATGATGATAAGCTTTGAAGTAGGATAGGGTATGATTTGCTGCACACAGGAGTGTGCGATCCCAGGAAATGAATGGACCAAGTTCTGTTCACATCTGTCTCTGAGTTCTTATGCTCTTTGACTTAGTAACAAGGAAGGCTGGATGTTGCCTTTGCTCAATTCCCTGAACTGCTGAATTGCCTTAGGATGAAAGGTATGTCCTGACAGAGAGAACAGGGATAGCTCTAGACAGCATTTACCCTGCTGGTCAAAAGGCAAAGGATAGTGGCTTTGATTGGGTGCAGAGTGAAAGGGTACGTCTATACTTACCTCCGGGTCCGGTCGTAAGCAATCTATCTTCTGGGTTTGATTTATTGCGTCTTGTCTAGACGCAATAAATCGATCCCGGAAGTGCTCGCCGTCGATGCCGGTACTCCTGCTCCGCGAGAGGAGTCGACGGGAGAGCCTGCCTGCCGCGTCTGGACCCACTGTAAGTTCGAACTAAGGTACTTCGACTTCAGCTATGTTATTCACGTAGCTGAAGTTGCGTATCTTAGTTCGAAGTGCGGGGGTTAGTGTGGACCAGGCCAAAGGTAGCACATGAGATGAAGTGGCTATTCATGTCATACTACGTGAATACCTTGAAATTAAATGGCTTCCTCATGTCTCTCTTAAACAAATGTTCTTAATGAAAAAAAGATTCCTATTGTTCCGAAAAAGAGTTTTATCCTGAAGGGACCAATATAAGATAATCATACAAAGACAGGTATCAATGACAGAGACTTCTTTTTATAGTATTGTATGACTATGCGAAAGATAATCAGGGTCAGGACAAGGCATCAGCAATTTACAAAACACATCATTTTACTTTATTACATCTAAACATTCAGGCTATTTGGAAAATGGGTATTTCTTTATTGTTCCCTGGCTCACATGCTGATTGTTTGACAGTGTATGTCTTGCTGTCCTTTGAGTGATTTTCTTCCCATACGATTTCACTGAGGTTGCTTTCTTTTTTTAAGCCTGGGAGGGTGTCCGTGTCTAGTCTGCATGAACCTTTGATTGCAAGGTGTCTGTTCTCAACATACCGAGAGAGATTTTAAATAGTCATCTTTAGAGGAGACCCAATATCATATTTTCGTTCTCTCTCTTAACACCAGGCTTTTGGGGGCTTTTCATAATTAAAAATCCCTCTATCTCTGACTGCAACACAGCTTGTTTATGTTGATGTTTTCTTCCCCGCGTTTCTGATTTCATTATGTAGCCCATTGTTAATAGTAAAATGTAATAATGCAAGATGACACAAAGAGGCATTTGTATTGTGTGCTGAATAGACTGTGTGTGTGTAGTAACAGGCTGCACAATAAACTATGGCATTTGCTAACTGTAACACAATTACGTAGGTATAACATTGAAGAATTGCAACTGGACTGCAGGATTTTCAGTACTGAATCAATTGTACCAGTTCATAACCAAGGCTGCATTATCACTAGCAATGCAACGCCAGGTTCTGATCTCTAACTTACATCAGTTTTATGCTGGTACAATTCCCTTAGCCTCAGTGGAATTACTCAGATTTATACAAGTTTACACTGGAAAGTAACATGAGTGAGTAGAAGGGAGAGATGCAGGGCAAGACAATGGATCTTTCTCTTCTCTGAGGAAACCTTTGCTGTGGTTGTATTTCAGACTGACTCCAATCACCTTGCCTGGGGGAGAGCCTATAGGCAGAGGAACATATGCCCTGGAAGGTGTCCTTGTTCAGTTGAGAGACTCCTGAAATCATGTGGTGACACTGACAATATTTAGAACTGAGAAGGCCAAAGTGGGGAAAATTTCTAAGGGCTAAATGGAACTGAACCTGTGCAGTACTGGATCATTGATCAATCATTAATGGCCCTACCAAATTCATGGCCATGAAAAAATATGTCACGGACCGTGAAATCTCATGGGAGCGATCAGCATTTCTCAAATTGGGGGTTCTGACCCAAAAGGGATTTGCGGGGAGGGGAAGGGAGGTTGCAAGGTTGGTTATTTATTTATTTTTTGGTGGGACACAGTATCCCCACCCTTACTTCAGAGCTGGGCAGCTGGAGAGTGGTGGCTGTTGGCTGGGCACCCAGCTCTGAAGGCAGCACCACGCCAGCAGCAGTGCAGAAGTAAGGGTGGCAATATCATACCATGGCAGCCTTACTTCTGCGCTGCTGCTGGCAGAGGCCCTGCCTTCAGAGCAGTACCGCAACCCCCCCAGTGATAAATCACTAGTCAGGGAGACTCGATTTAATCATGGTTTTCTCCATAAAAGTGCATGCTTGTTGGTTGTTAGAACCTTAATACATATTCCTCACAACGCAGAGATAGATGTAGGTTTCATTTTTAGAAGGTACACACTACACATTTTTAAACCGTGACTTATTTTGAAAACTTTTCAGATGAGTTTTACAGCTATATCAGAAAACGAATGATTGTTTGGTTATTTCATTTATCAAAGATAATTGAAGCAGATATTTATGAAGTCATTGGCAGGTGAACTATCTCCAATTCAACAGGTTAATCATTAATATTTGGAGGATTTTCTTGCCAGGCTATATTAGGAGAACATCACCAGACAGACATTTAAATTGTTATTTAACTAAAACAACAACGTTATGTATTCTGGATTTTTTTCTTCAAAAGCAAACCTAATATTTTAACAAAAAAGCATATGTCCCTTGCTTCTCACATTTATCTCCAGACTACTTCTCCTTGTCCAAATCTATTCCACCCCCAACAATCTTCTATTCATTAAACCTTTTTGAAACTTTTCACTTTTAAAGAGAGGTAAGGGATTGACTCTGTGTACACAAATGTGCAGAGGGACAATAGAGTTGAGGTCTGTTATTTCTCACCTCTATATTTATTTATTTAAAACAATTTTTTGCAGTTAACAAGCATGTTATCTCTGGAGACACAAATCCACAGTTTGAGAATTGCAAAACTAAGCATCTCTGATGGTATCTTCTAGACTGAGCACTGAGTCCCATTGGGTAGATAGAAAGATTAACCTAATAATCTATACAGAAGCCTGTGGAGCCCCATAAGATTGGGTCCCTAATCCATGAACTATTAGAACTCATTTACAAAACTTTTCTTAAACATTACATGAATATATTGTCTCATACTATAGAATTTATAATCCCTATTCCATGATGAGATATGTCTTAATTAAAACTGTCTTTAGATTGGATTTTTTATTTAAATTGGATTTTTGAGGGAAAAAATCTATTTTTATATATATTGAGTTATTGATTTTTATCCACCCTGACAGCGGGACATGGGGGTAGGATTGGTCCCCAGCTGGAGTGAGGCAGGGGCCAGGGGCAAGATGAGCACAGCGGGGCATGGGGGGAGGGTTAGTCCCTGCTGACTAGAGCAAGGCAGGGGCCGGGGGTAAACAGGATCCCCGCTGCCCCTGCCCACATAAAGTGGGTATCTTCCTTCTCCCTGGTTCTAGCCCGTTCTCTTTGTCTCTCTCTGCACTGAGCTCAGGGCGGGGGTGCACTGAGCACAGGCTGGGGGTGCAGGGTCTGGGAGGGAGTTAGGGTGTAGGAGCAGGCTGGGGGTTGGGGTGCAGGGTCTGGCCAGGAGTTAGGGTAAGGGAGGGGGCTCAGGGTTGGGGCAGGAGGTTGGGGTGTGGAGTGCTTACCTGGCGCAGCTCCCATTTGGTGCGAGGGGTGCAGGTGGGAATGTGGGGGGTGGGGTGCAGGAGCTCCCATTTGTGCTCAGGGTGGGTATGTGGGGGGTGCAGGACTGAGGACTGGGGGCTGGGTGTGTGTGAGGGGTGCAGGAGTCAGGGCAGGGGGCTGGGGGTGAGTGAGGGGTGCAGGAGTAGGGTGACCAGATGTCCTGATTTTATAAGGACAGTCCGGATTTGGGGGGCTTTTTCTTATACAGGCACCTATTACCCCCCACCTCCTGTCCTGATTTTTCACACTTGCTATCTGCTTATCCCATGCAGGAGTCAGGGCAGAGGGTGTATGATGGGGGTGCAGGAGTCAGGACAGAGGGCTGGGGGTGAAAGCATAAACGAGTGGAGCTATTCAACCCCTGATGACAGAACAAGGAGCAATGGTCTCAAGTTGCAGTGTGGGAGGTGAAGGTTGGACATTAGGAAGCTCTATTTCACTAGGAGGGTGGTGAAGCACTGGAATGGGTTCCCTAGGGAGGTGGTGGAATCTCCATTCTTAGAGGTTTTTAAGGTCAGGCTTGACAAAGCCCTGGCTGGGATGATTTAGTTGGTGTTGGTCCTGCTTTGAGCAGGGGGTTGGACTAGATGACCTCCTGAGGTCTCTTCCAACCCTAATATTCTATGAGTCTGTGATTGTGTGTAATTCCACATGCTGCCATTAGAGCTATGGAAAAGTGTAACAAGCAGTCAGAACTCAGGTGGCCCTAAAACTTTCCATTTAAAAAAAGGCCTGGGTCTAGATAGTGAGTAACTATGCTATGCAGAAAGGGGCAGATTATACAAAAGTCTGAGATTTCTTCAAATCCACCCCTTAGCTACCCATCAACTGACTTCCGGTTTGTTATATACCTGTCCCTACAAATATTCAGGCTGCTAAAAATCCAGGCTCCTGTTTTTCAGTTCTTTTTTTTAAAAAGCTATTCTGAACTTTTTGAACCATGTGTGAGCTTCTGCCTCACGAATTTGAACCAGATGAGAATAAAGTGGAGCTTTGCAAAATATATGTGAATAAAGAGACAATTGCTGATTAGTAAAGGTGTCAAATATCTTTGTGTCTATAGTGGTGTTGGCTATGTTTTGAGAACATTTCATCTCCTGTTCCTTTTTCCTGAGCATCATAGTCTTCTCAGTCTAAGTATTTTTCCTCGTTTAAAGCGTGTAAGCCGGTGCTGTTTTCAACATGACAGTGCTCAATGCATGTAGTCTACTGTTCTTATTTTTTCATTGATGTATATCAGACTGGCCTCAGGCTTTCCACGGGTTGAACAGTAATAAATCCATGTTCAGGAGGCAATGAAAATGCAAAAGATCTTGTTTCTAGTTCATGGAGCAGTTTCCTGCTGGCTTGGTGCGGCCCTGGTATTCCAGAGGGAGTTTTCACACACAATACTTGACATGAGCAGGACGGGAACCAATCTAGGTGAATGATATAGGAAATTATGCCTGGATGAAGACTTCAGGTTCAAGCCTCTGGAGAAATTTGCCAAGGTTCCATCAGTCATGGGTGGATTAAGACAGACAGGATCCTTGTGATCTGGGCCCAATAATAAGGCAAGTCCCACGTGAATCAGGCAAAGGAAGATCATCTAGCAGTAATACAGCTCACACGTGAGAGTTATCAGGCAGCCACCTGATGGGACAGACTGGCATGGACTGGGTGGGCTCATTTCTTGGGCACAAAACCAAAGACTCAAGCTTGAGAGAAAAAAGCAGCATCTATCAAGGGCTTGGTATAAGGCTCAGGAGAAGAGTTCAGTGAAAGGCAGGCCTGACCTTGGGGAAAACATCTGTCTGAGGAAAGGGGATGGTTTCAGAGGATCCACCTGTCCAGGGCTCCTGATCTTTGAATGAATCCAGTTTCCATTTATCTTAAATCTACCCTTGACCAGAAATCTCCAGCCAGCCCTCTGATGAACAATCACTGCAGATCCAATTTTGACCCAATAAAGCACAAGATAAATCCTCCTGTTACTGGATATGAAAAGGTTATGGGGAAGGGTTGATATGTCACTTAATGGGCTTTGTCCAGAAGTTAAGGTAGAAAATAAAATAATTGATGTCACTGCAGCTGCATTGATTTACGGCAGCTGAGGAGCAGATCTCGAGCTACAAGGAAGCAGAGAAAAAGTTCCAAAGTGTTTGTATTTGAGACCTACTAGACTCACAGAGGCATACTAAGAGCAGACATGAAAGAGAAATGCATATAGCCAGGAGACAAGGTAGTAGCCCCAAGATAGTAGGGGCTTGAGCCTGAACCCACTGACATCAATGACAAAGCTCTCACTGACCTCACCAGAAAAGTACCAGCGCCCAAAAGGGTAAAAGTTGTTCAGGAAGGGCAGAACAAAAAGGGAAGTATTTTTCGTACAGATTTTAAGAAATGCAGTTGCCAACTTCACTGAACTATGGGGAAGGGCAACTTGGTGTGAACAAATGAGGCACATTAAGATAAATAGATTATATGACTGTGAGATTATTTCCCCCCACTTTTATGTCAGTAACTAGGAAGCCTTTGAGATCTTCAATGTGATAGGTAGAGAATGGTTGAGATGGTGACTGGTAACTAGTGTGTCAGACATTGTACAGAGGAAATGGTGCAGGGCTGCGCTATCAGGACCGATAATACAGGCAGAAAAGGATGACATTAGAAGTTGACAAGCAATGCCTGTACTGTGCTTCTGCCCTCAGGCTTCTGTCTGAATGGGAGGTTGTTAGATACATTTGAAAAAAATTAAAAACTTGAGCATTTGCATGGAGCAACTGGCTGGAGAAACAGTGAAACCCTGATAGACTTTTACATCCATTTTACAGTTTTATTTATAATCATTTCACTTGTACTTGTGTTACCCCAGTCTTGTGTGTTCACTTGTTGTCTCTTGTCTTACACTTGGATTGTAAACTCTTTAGGGCACAGGCTGTGTGCACAGTGACTAACACAATGAGGCCATGATCCCTGACTGAGGCTGTTTACGTGTTTATCCTACACTAATAATAATAATAATTAATAATAACTTCACAAGGTACATGGGAGTGGATTCAAACCCTGAGTCTTGGGAGAAGAACATATCTCTGCTTATTTTCCACATCTCTTCATGTATAACTCTGAGGGATGAAATGATGTAGTTACAAATTTAGTATTAGTTCAGGGAAATCACATTTGCTTGAGGAATACCAAAATAATATTCTTAATTTTTCAGAGCAATGTCTAGAGAACTTCATGCCTGAGGAGAATAAGGGATATATATATATATATTTATAATATAAAATAGCACATGCCTTTGAGGTTATCTGTTTGAACTCCAAGTATTCAGGTAGGTTAATATCAATCAAATGATTCTGTAAATGGGGATCCCACAGGAAATCCCACAGGAAATGAAACAATGTCAAAGATAAAGCTCCTTGAGGAAACAATGGAGGGAGCTATTATTTGAGGAATATCTCTGTCTGGTTCCATGCAGGCTAGAATGATTGACTCCTCCCAAGGCCGAGCATAGGATAAATGGGGATTCTGTACTTCAAAGATGCTAGAAAAGGAGAGGAGGGGTTAAGTTAAGGGGCCAAGCAGCTATCCAGAGTGCGTCTGAAGACACTGTTTCTGTGTTACTGCAAACTTATGCTGTCTTAGGCTCATGAAGGGAAATTCTTAGCAGTCCCAAAAGTAGGGTCTAAAAGATGCCAGAAGTCATTAACACCGTTGGAAACTGAGGGCGGTTAGTGGGGGGAGGTTGCAGCCCAGAGATCTTGTCTGAGTGATTGGACTACGTGATTCCCTCTAGAGTGAGATGGAGGAACCCATCCCTGTCACCTGAGGAGAGCACTTGAGAGAGTCTAAATGCATAGTTTGCCCGGTAGCTGTGACTCCCTGTTCTCAGTGCAGTATATAGCTGCTTTTACGAATAACTATGTGAAGGAATTAAGAGTACAAAATGAAAAAAATGGGGCAGCTCTAAAAGTAATTGTGGGATTTCCTTTGTAGATGTCTAAACATTATAGAGCTACAACTAAGGAAGCCAATAGACTGTGCGGATGCATAGCTGAAACTATATCCTATAAGCCTGTATCCTATGCCATATATCCTATATGAGGAAGTGGGGGATGAAATGAGGTGCCTGATTTTCAAAGCAGTGTGTGGGAAGAAGTGGGTTTTTTACCCACGAAAGCTTATGCCCAAATAAATCTATATCATTAGTTTACTTATTATTTTTATAGCACTTGCAATATTCTAAATAATTTATAGACAAGTATGAAAAAAGTTCTGCCCCAAAGAAAGAAGAATGTACACTGAATATCATACTACAGAATCTCATCTGATGCTGTGTGCTACATAGGCTCCAATAATGAACCTAGATATTGGAGATATCCTGTCTCCTAGAACTGGAAGGGACCTTGAAAGGTCATTGAGTCCAGCCCCCTGCCTTCACTAGCAGGACCAAGTACTGATTTTGCCCCAGATCCCCAAGTGGCCCCTTCAAGGATTGAACTCACAACCCTGGGTTTAGCAGGCCAACGCTCAAACCACTGAGCTATCCCTCCCCCCCAATATTGCACTGCTACAAACAGAATTTAAATAATTCTCTTGTGTTATAGGTTATTGTTGTATTTAACTGACTGTTTTTCCTCTTCCACTGTGTTTCTAAATCCTTCGTGCTTTGCTGACTGTTCCCCTGTCTATTTGCCTCTATGTGTATTCTCTGCTCTCAGTGCTATCAAAGGTGTATTAAATCATTTGCATTATGCAGAAAGAATAATTGGTTTGTCTATAATTGTAAGCAAACGGAAGATAATCCAAAACCCTATTCTGGTATTTGTCTTTGATAATGTGACTAGGCTGGTAATAGTTAAAGTTAATGAGCCAATTATTTCAGGACAGGACAGCAGGCATATGCATTGACCTGTTTAGCTTTACTTTACTGTTAATAAGCATGTCTGTAGTGTAGGTTTTGTATAGGCAATTCTTCGCATCCTGAGAGTAGTCCTAAGCATTGAGGATACAGTAAGGTCCCTGAATGCTTGTGGACTGTTAAAACATTGCAGAAAGTATGTGGTTTAGAAGAACATTGAAAAGAACATATGGTTTTGCATGATAGCTACGGTGTGTGAAGTTTGCTGCAGAGTCTGATGTAGAAAATGAATGTTATTAACAGTGTATTTTGAATACAGCCATCTGACCAATAACCCTGGAGAGAGAGAACTTTTCTTCATCCTCAATATAGGTGTAGCACGGGTAACGCAAGCTTCCCTGTGACAATGCAAGTAGATGTTTCAGAGGTACCATGTTCGGGGTGAAGGGGCAAGTCAATTATTGGCCTTTCCACTGAGCTAGCCATTGAGGTTTCAATTTTGTTAAAGGCACTTAGGGCCAGATCCTCAAAGGTGTTTAGGTGCCTAACTCCTGTTCCCTTACTAGTAATCAAACTTTGGTCACTTACTCTTTGCATGTACGTGACCAGCCAGATGGTGATAATGACTGGGCATCTACTGCTGATCCGTTGTCCAACATGGTTCTAGCTTTCTCTACTAAAGAAGATTCCATTGCCTTTGCTGAAAAGAATGGCTGGAGCTGTGACGTTCAAGAGAGGAGGATTCCAAAGCCTAAATCTAAGTCTTATGGTGAAAACTTTTCTTGGAACAAAAGAACAAGAGTATCCATGAAATAGGTTGGCATTCGCTATCTCTCTGACTGTGAATAAAGTCAGCTGTGCTGTATTTGTAGTCCATGTATAATACATCTCTTAATCTCCTAA
Source organism: Malaclemys terrapin pileata (assembly GCF_027887155.1). Classification (NCBI taxonomy): domain Eukaryota; kingdom Metazoa; phylum Chordata; order Testudines; family Emydidae; genus Malaclemys; species Malaclemys terrapin. The sequence goes on along the minus strand of NC_071513.1, from coordinate 16,571,053 downwards.
TAAATGTGACCTTTAAATTAAAAAAAAAAAAATAAGTTCACTATTACACTAGGGTGGATTTGAGTTGATGACTTAGAAGTGAAAAGAGTCATAAACTATTAGTAAAGCGCTAAACCACCAACTCATTCTTCCTTTTTCTTTCTTTATCATCTTCCTCCTCCAGTACAGGCATCATCACTGGCAAGCAGTAAGAAAATCCAGATGCCAGACATTGGTGTATATACTTGCAACAGTAGGATCAAGCTTTGTTACTATATCCTCTCTCTGCTACAGAGGCAAGTGGAAATTGGCTGTGAAGGGGACTTGAACTGTCTGGCTTGTCTTCCTTGCTTCTGTTTTCTTTTAACTCTTTTGAATATGCCCCATTTTTGTCTTACATACATATGAAGAAGAAAATGGACTAGATTTTAAAAAGTATTAAGGTAACTAGCTCCCATTGATTTAAGTGGGAGTTAGGCACCTTTAAAAATCTGGCATCATATCTACAGTCAAGGTACATGTACAAGGCTGGTTAACATGGAACCAAGGCAATTCATTTGTTTGATTAGTTTGAAGCTGAAGGGTCAGGCCTGAATCCTCAAAGATATGTAGGTGTCTAATTCCTATTGATTACTCTGAATTAATTCTTGGGAGTGAGATATGAAGGTCCCCTTCCTTTGGACAAATCTCAGGCTTGCCATCTGAGGTAAGAAAAATCCTTACCTTTCTCTTTTTTTGTTTGTGTGTATGTGTGTGTGTTTCAGTTAGATGCCCAAATTTAGGAAGTTGCATTGTAATTCCCTGAAGCTTTTTCACCAATATATTTAATCTCTGTCCTTTTCCAAGCATGAGGTTGGGTAGAACTAAGAATATGCTATTCTCCATCTGTGTAATGTTGAAATTGAATATGCTTTCGTTCCTCTACAATACAGTGAAAAGATTCCATGTTTGTGCACAGATTGTAGAATAACGTTAGTGATTTCCATTTTCTTCCCTTAGATGGTGCTAGCAGGGTAGAGAAAGCACAACCAGATTACACTGTTCTATGAAGAACGTGAAGCATAACAATGGTTTACCGTTTGGGTCCTTTGAACATATACCGGCTCTCCTGCTCCTTACCCTCAACTTCAGCCTTCTTTGTTCTTATACAGGCTCCTGCATTACACTACTTTAAAGTAGCAAATTTGGTAAATAATTACATCTGATGACTCTATATTTATACTGGAAAAAACAGAGGAACAAATGCTATCTCTAGCTGAACTGCAAAATGAACAGAGGTTTCATTGGTTTTGGATGTTGAAATGGAAGAAATGCACTAGCCTCTAAGCTCAGGAAGCATGGGCTCTTATTTCACTTCAATCCAGGGATATTCTGTCAGTATTTTAACAAGGGGCCCCTGTAAACAATTTCCCCTCTAGCTTGTGATAAGCTCAGTGGACTAAGGATGCAGGAGCTTGTGAGGAAAAAGGAATCTGCTGGTTTCTTTTCTCATTTAAACAAAGAAATCTTCTTCTAGCCAAAACCGAGGAAGGAGGTAACAGCCCTGGGCAAACAAACTTTTTAAAGCACACTTTTGCCATGTTTATACTTTGTTCCTGAAAAATATACCGAGTATATGACTGCATCATAGAGTTTGATTTATGTCATTTGAAATCAGTGGGGATACCTTTGCTGAAATCTTGTCCCCATTTAAGATAATGGCAAAACTCCCATTGATTTGAATCAAGCAAGGATTTCACCCCTTGACTGGGAGATTGAGGGGTTTATTTCTTGGCAATAATTTTTTTAATACAAGCCAGCTGGCATAATCACATCCATTTTGAATGCAAAACATTTGCTCTTCAAAAGTATATTTGAGCCCTAAGGATCTGTTATCTCTGGCAGCAATGAGCAGTATCCTGAAGGCGGGTGGCACTTCACCAGAGCATCCCAGCCTGCCCATAAATTTGGTAGTAGAATTTTAACAAGAGTCTCCTGAGGTCCTCCTCTAGGACATCACTGCTAAAATCACAAAGAAATAGTGTTTTTACTTTCAGTCTAGTCTGCAGTGAACATTCCTTCCACATCACAAACCCAGTACATAACTAGTCATGACTGTCCATCACAGCTCAGAAGAGGCTCAGTCCTTCGAACAATAGGAGTATTACAGGTCAAGATTTCAGTGCATTGGGAGAACTAAGTACTTGGGGAAACTTGTACAGTTCCTGCCCACATTATACCAGTGGGTTCTGCAGGAATATAATCAGCATTTCACTCTCAAGAGCAGTACAATTTAAAAAATTCATCTAAAATCTGCGAATGGAGGAGTAGGGGATTCTAGACTTTCCCCGCTAATAAAATTCTGACTAGTTTGATTTAAAACCTCTGTTAGCCCAGAAGTGGATCTGTTTCTTCCTTGATCCTTCAGTCATATTCATTATTGATTTTTCCTGAAGGATGTCAAGGCAATTACTGAATGCCACTTTACTTTATCCTCTCCAAAAGAACCTTGAATGAAGTTTCAGGACACTATGAAATCAAGGAATGTTTACTCCAATCAGACACAGCCCACACTTTCTTTTTGTTGCCCTTAGAGATAAAAGTTTAAAGTGCAGTCTTGATTAGAGTGCTTCTGTGATTGCTGATCTGTAGCAAGTCCCACATTTCTATAGCCCATCTACCTCATATGGTTTGCTTTGACAGGCCAAAGTACCTTTTATTTTTGTTTCAAATTTAGGCATCTTGTTCGGGGATGAATCCATTGTCTGTCTTCACTCTTCACTTTTTTTTCTATTGAAGAGCCAATGTACCATGGTTGTAGCAAGTAGATCTAAAATCAAAACATCAAAGCTTTGCTTTACCCTTCCATTACCTAATCTGAGGCTTTAGATGAAATCAGTGACATGGATGGTTTTAGAGACTGATGTAAAATTAAACTATTTTTCCAGTGAAAGGTTGTGACATTCAAGTCAAATTACAACTCTTTTTTTTGTACCACTCACAACTCTCACTTCCTATTACAGTACAAGACCCCGACTTAAAATAACGACAAAAATACATTAAAAGAACATAATTCAGGTTGCAAAGTCAGGCACTCATGAGTTAGGAAACCTGTGCAATCTTAGTTCAGCCCCCTTGTGCATATACATTAGGATACAGTCTTTAATTACGTGACCATAGTTATTTTCATCCTCACTGCACCTGTGCCTCTTTCAGTGCACAGGTTGGATGGTACCTACTGAATGAACAATATTTTGTTTCGTCTTCATTGTCAATGTGTGGCCCCAGGGCTTATTTACACCAAACTATTCAAACTATTCTCTCTGTTCTGAAGAGAGACTTACTAATTTCCTCAGGGGCTTTTCAGTGCTACTCATCACTATAGTTATCTAAGTTTTCACAAACATTTTCTAATTAATCTCCACAAAGCCCCAGTGAGTTGAGGTGAGAGGAACTGATGCACAGACAAATTAAAGTCAAAAGTAGTGACTAATTTAGCACCTTATATGTTCAAGCACAGCTCCCAATGACTTCTGCAGTTGTGAGTGCTCAGCATTTCTGCAAATCAATCCCCAGGGTCACTTGTAGGGCATCCAGAAAATGAGTAACACACAATTAGTGACCACCTCTGAATATTTTGGTCTAAATGACTTGCCAAACATCAGAGAGGACCTCTGTAGCAGAGGCAGGGATTGAATGCAATTCTTCAGGGAAGCATTCAACTGTCTTAACAATGAGAGACCATCCTTTCTCTTCCTGCCATCCCCTGCATCATATGCCTTCCAACTTCCATGGTAAATGAGGCAAAGATCCTATAGACAAAAACCTCCTTCACTGTACAACTCTGATTTCTCCTCTGGGCAAGTCCATCCTGTGCACTGAATGAGATGGGCTCCCATGGAAAAAAAAACCACACACATATGTGATCACGTACTTAAAGATTGTGTCATCATGCTTAAGCACAAGCACAAATTAAGGTTACACATGCAACCTTAAGTCTGGCATTTCCCAACATTTGAGTGCCTGACTTTGCAACCTTAATAATTTTCTTGTAATGTAGTTTTTCTTTTGCTTTTAAAAAAGCAAACTGAAGACACAGTCAAAATGATGCCACAGGATGGTATTTCTCCTACATGGATTATCAGCAGGGTTGGAACCTTTAGATTTCCCATACAGATTTCTGCTAAATAAGCCAACAAAGTAACTTACAGCAATATTAGGCTGTTATCATCATCCCCCTCCACTAGAGGGGGATGAGAAACACATTTCCAGTGGGTTTCACAGATATTTGTAGACAGCAGAAGAACAGAGACACAGGAACCTTGGGTTCCATTCCAGGCTCTGAAAGGAAGTAGGTTCCGGAAGGGAGTGTGCTCTTATGGACACAGACTCTTCTGCCAGTTCTCCCACAAGCATGACCTCTTTTGTCCCATGCTCTCCAATGTGTCGCTGTCTCAGCCCTCTCTCATAGCTAGCACCTAGCTCTTTGTCCCTGCCCCAATCTCCTTGCCCATCCAATCCTACTCTCCCCTTCCAGGCTTCCCATCCATCCTGTCTATCCATTTCCTTCATTGGCTCTCAATCTCAATTTCCCTGTCTGGGCTGCTCATCACATCTCAGTCTCTTATCACCCCGTCCCTGGCTCCTTCACCCACTGTCTTTGCCAAGCCAGCCCCAGTTTTTCCCCCACACTTTAACTCCTTTTCAGATATGTCTCTAAAGCCCCTGTCAGCATCCCCTCACACATCCTATTCTCTGGGTCCATCTAGTCCTAGCCTCCCTCCACTCCCCTCAGCTCCTGTTCCAATTTCAGTTCCCAGTCCAACCCCAGCTAACTGGCTCCCACTCCCTCCCCACATTTCTTTCACCAGCTCCCAGTTCCACTCTCCTTGCCCAACCAGTCCTGGTCTTTCACTTCCAACTCCCAGTCATTATTTGGCTCCTCCCCCAGTACCAGTCACGTCACACTATTCCAATCTACTACTCCACCCCCCAAGTCTGGCTTTTGTCACCTCTGCATTCAAATTAGATGGCTTCTTCCTCCATGGTCCCAGTTGGGGCCCAGGGTCACTGAAGGTATGTCTACACTGCACACGAAGCTCGGGCTCTCACTCAGGTTTGAGCCCAGTCCCTCTTTCTGTCCACACACGAATCAGTCTGATTCAGGTCAGCAAGCTCTCAGAACCTGGGTCATAGGACCCTGCTAAGGAGTGTTTCAGAGCTTGAGGCCTACTGAGATTCAGATCCAAGCCTTATCACTTTGTGCTGTGGATGCAGCTCAAGCCACAGAACCAAGTCAGAAGGTCTGCGTAGTGCAGTATGGACACATCAGCATGGCTATGAGACCCAGGTCCAGCAATTGTAAACAGGTTTACAATGCAGTGTGGATGCTCAAGCATGGGTTGGAGACACCAAGTCCATAAGCCCAGGTTCCACAGCATCGGGTTTACAGGACTGTGTAGACAAACCCTGAGAGCACAGGAGAGCCAGGCTCCCTACTGGCAGTTCTGTGCTGCAGCTCAGCCGAGCCCAGAGCAGCTGAGAGCAGCCACTACAGGGAAAGTGCTTCTGAGACCCATAGCCCTGGCCTGGAGCATGCTCAGTCATGCTGCAGGGATGGCACATGCTCAGTCTGGTCACCACTATGGGCTGTAAAATGCTGGAATATGCTTAGTGAGGACAGAGTCTTTGGAGATTTTAGCTATTTGGCAAAACAATCTATTTGTCCCTAGCCTCATTCTTGGATATAGCTGAACTATTTTGAGACAAATTTTGCAAAAGAATTCAACCTGAGGCAGACCCCCAGCATGGAAAATTTCAGCCCAAACAGTTAGCGTGGTAAAGTTATAAGCAAATCAGGGTCTTAGAATAGGAACTGTTGAGCAACCTTAATCTATAACAATACTTGCACACGTATAGCAGTTTTGTGCATGCAGCTCAAGGAACTTTTAGAAGCATTAGTTATACCTCACAGCATACTTGTGAGTTAGATATTACTTAGAGGAAAAATGAGGTACAGCAAAGTAAAATGAATTGTCCAAAGAGAGACAGTGAATCAGTGGAGGAATTTGGAATAGGACACAATGGACTTTGCTCTTGTATGGTCTGAATTAGAGCCAAGTGAATAATTGATATTTTTGGCTTGATGGCTGATCTAAAAGATCCAAAACAAAATTCTGAATTGGAATTTGAGGGCTGAGGTAGTTGGTTGTTTCAATTTGGGTGTTTGTCGCCAGAAGTAAATTCAGCCAACTTTCTAAAAAAATATTTTATAATGTAAAGCCAAAACATATTGCTTCAAAAATGTTGAAACAAAATGTTTCAACTTTTGGTGGGGAGCCAAAACTTTTGGCCAAATTTAACTCAAAATCAGAAATAATTTTAGTTGACTTGAAACTGCATTCATCCTAAAAAAATGTTTCCCAGCTCTGTTCTGCATAGTTGACAACACATCCACTCAACTATGGCCTATCTGTTTTCATGGTTTGGAATCAAAGCTAAAAAGACAACCTCCTCAGTTTCTCTTGTGGAACTGAAGCTCAAGGCAAAGCACAAGTGCTGTGAACCCATACAAAGTAAAATAAAGTGCAAGCTTCTACAAGCTCTTTGTGAACACAACCACCATGATTTTCACAGTTCTAGATTTCTTTGTTCTTTAAATAATTATTAGATTATCCAGCTAGCTAGCGTCTGTATTTTAGGCATTTCTATAGCAAATTGTAACATTTCACATCCATTATTACCATGATGATTCAAGACAGCTTAGTAAAGAGTGCTTGTTTCTGAAAAGAGCTATATAGAGAGGAAGGCTTTTTTCCCCCTCCCTAAAGATGGGCTGTAGCTAGAAACGTCACATCCAGAATTGAATTTTCTCAGAGTTCACAGTGCTCAGATCTGGGCGTTTGGTTTGGGTCCCATACAAAATGGGATATGATTGCCTATGAAAGAAGTACTGCAGAAAAAGATCTGGTGGTTATAGCGGGTCACAAAGTAAATATGAGTCTGCGATGTAATACTGTTGCAAAAAAAGCAAACATCATTCTGGGATGCAGTAGCAGGAGCGTTGTAAGCAAGACTTGAGAAGTAATTATAATTAATAAAGCCTCAGGTGGAGTCCTGTGCCTAGTTCTGGGCACCACACCTTGGGAAAGATGTGGACAAACTGGAGCAAGTAGAGAGGAGAAGAACAAAAATGATTAAAGGTCTAGAAAAAATGACCCCGAGGAAACTGGGTTTGTTAGTCTAGAGAAGAAGAGATTCATTGGTGGACATGATAACATTCTTCAAGTACCTAAAATGTTGTTATAAAGAGGAGGATGAAAATTTGTTCTCCTTAACTACTGAAGATGGGAGAAGAAGTAATGGGCTTAAATTGCAGAAAGGTAGATTTAGGTTAGATGTTAGGAAAAACTTCCTAACTGTAAGGCACTGGAATAAATTACCTAGGGAGACTGTAAAATCTCCAGCACTGGAGGTTTTTAAGAGCAGGTTAGACAAAAACTCGTCGGGAATGGTCTAGATAATATTTAGTTATGTGTTAGTGCAGGGGACTGGGCTAGATGCCCTCTCAAGGTCCCTTCCAGTCCTATATTTCTGTGATTCTGTGATCTTTGAGTTTGCCTAGTTGTGCAGAGAGCTGAGATTTATGCTTTCGTTTTTAAAATGTCAATCCTATGTTATATGAAAAAGATGGATTCAAATGCATTTTGACTAAAGTCTGTATTTGAAATGATTGGCTTATGTCCAGTTTTGTTAATCAAACACTATAATCTATACTAGATTAGTTTAGAATTCAGAGATCATGCCCATATTTGGCCATTAGGGCTGAATCATGGGAAGTTTAGATTAAATTGTTGAACCCTTTGGGTTGAATTCCTCCCTGGTGTAATTCCACTGTACCATGAAGTGACACCGAGAATGAATTTTGCTTATTATATGGAGAACTTAGGCTTTTGCCATATTCTGCTCAAGTGCAGACCTTCTCTAGCATTGGTGGTTTTCCATTCAGCTGATTTGTTCTAGAGTGTGGAGTTCTTCCAGTAGGACTATCCTTGGTAGCTAGTCCCCTTCTGTTTTGCTCCAGAGATGGAGTCCCTAGCATTAGGGTCTCCTACATCATTCATGGAGAAATGGCTACCTCAGTTTGTGTTGCAAAATGGTGAGACAATATCAGAATAAATATCAAAAACATATCTGCCAAACACAACTCTTCCTGTCCTGGTTCGATTCATTATACTCTAATGTGGCTTGTTCAGATGCGTTTGGATTTTTGCCCACCCCCCTTATCCATCAATGTCACCACAAAATAATTTTCAGTAATTTTCTATCACATTTCAGTACTATAATGGGTATGTCTTCTGTGGAAGATAAGTCCTATATTCATGTTTCTAACGCTTGCACTAGTAATCTGATGACACTCCATTCAATAGAACAGGGGTCAGCAACGTTTGGCACGCGGCTCGCCAGGGTAAGCACCCTAGCGGGCTGGGCCAGTTTATTTACCTGCTGACGTGGCAGGTTTGGCTGATCGTGGCCTCCACTGGCCGCGGTTCGCTGTCCCGGGCCAATGGGGGCTGCAGGAAGGGCGGCCATCACATCCCTCGCTCGCGCTGCTTCCTGCCGCCCCCATTGGACCGGGACGGCGAACCGCGGCCTTGGGAGCCGCGATCGGCCGAACCTGCCGTGTCAGCAGGTAAATAAACTGGCCCGGCCCGCTAGGGTGCTTACCCTGGCGAGCCGCGTGCCAAACGTTGCCGATCCCTGCAATAGAACAACCTTTCTATTGCAAAGTTGCCTTGATTTAAATCATACCCGCAGGTCATCATTTGGGTGATGTTACAATAACCTTTTCAGTTAAATTATATTGGCTTTAAATAGTTAAAGGAGCTGCTTTCACATCAGTTTTAGAGAGTCAGTTTTAATTTAATTTGAAAAGATATTCAAGGCAGGTCTCTAGTCAGCGTTGAGCAGTTTGTGGAAGGGTGGAATTGAAGCATTATGGTTTTAAGGCTCAAACAAGGGATTTCCCTTCTGTCTCTGAGGAGAATAGTGAAGTGAGGGTACTGGGGGTTTAATCACTCAAGGTATGTCTACACAGAATTTTGGAGTCTGCAGGAGCTAGCCTCCCCATCTGAGTCAACAGACTTGGCTAAGGGGACTCATGCTAACACTCTAAAAATAGCCATTGAGAGACAGTACTTTTGGAGCTGCAGGTCAGGCTCTGAAGCCTGCTCCTCTCGGCATCAGAATCCCAAGTTCCAGCCTGAGCCGCAACTTCAAAGCGCTATCTGTATAGCTATTTGAAGAGCACTAGCTCAAGCTCTGCTAGCCCAAGTCTATCAGACCAGGTTGGGAGGCTCACGACTGCAGGCTCCAAAATGTTGTGTAGACATACTGAGGCTCAGTTAGAGGCATGGGCTACAAAGTCATCTCCGATAAAGGGAACTGTTATCAAGGCTATAGTCTGACAGGCACTTAGGAAATATCCAGGCAGCACAGTCAAGTACTGAGTTGAAGGGGGTTAAGATATCCTAGATTGGCCTATCTAAAGTTAAGATTGCCTGACACTTCCCATTATCAGACCCTGTTTCCAGTTGCTTGTAACTTTATCCAACTGTAACTGTTTGGGCTGTAATTTTCCGTGCAGAGTGTCAGCATCAGTCTGAATTCTTCTGGAAAATTTAAGCCAAAAGGGTTCAGCTGTTTCTGAGAATGAAGCAAGGGACAAATGTGGTTTTGCCAATTTAATAACTAATGAAACCTTTTCTTTCAAGTGCTATAGTGCTCCCATGCTTTGGAACAGACAGATTTGGAATTTGGCAGGGAGTGGCCTTTGTGTAGGCTTGTCCTTTTTGCCATCCCCAAGAAAACATGGTCAAATTTGAAAAATTGCATCCGCACATGTTCAGTAGACTTGCTAAGCTTAAACCTGTGAAGATGCCATACTCGCTTCTCACAGCTCCGAGTGTTGAGCAGACTCTGCATGTGCCATCCCTGCAGAATGACTGAGCATGCTCCAGCCCAGGGCTGAGGGGGGCTCAGATGAACTTTCCCGGTCACTGCTGCTCTCAGCTGCTATGGGGTAGGATGGAGTGAGTCCAGGCTCTGAAACTGAGAGAAGGGAGCTTGTCTCTCCTGTGCTCTCAATGACACCCCCCCACACAACTGGCACCCAAGCAGCAGGGAGAGGGAAATTCTCTATCTGATTCAAATGCAGAAGCAAAAGCCAGACCAGGGGAAGGAAAGGAATAGATTGGGATAAGGTGTCTGGAATGCTGGGACTGGAGAGGAGTTGGGAAGCGGCGTGGACCGAGGGACGTGCTTGTCGCCCTTCCCGCAGCCCCCATTGGCCAGGAGCGGCGAACTGTGGCCAGTGGGAGCCGCGATCGGCTGAACCTGTGGACATGGCAGGTAAACAAACCGGCCCAGCCCCCCAGGGGCTTTTCCTGAACAAGCGGCGGCCCTAGTTTGAGAACCACTGTCCTAGTGCACTTTAATGTAATGCTGTTTGAAACAGTACTGTGTTAAAATACACCAGAGCAATTGCAATGACATATTACTCATTACAGTATGTACTAAGAACTCTGAACCCCTCCCCCACTCTCCCCATTTATATATATAAAGCTATATATATAAAACTAAAAAAAAGCTAAAATAAATTCAGAAAAAATGATATTAACATAACTCCCCAAACAGAAGCCCTATCAATAAAACCTGGGTCTCCATATTCAATAGTGAGGATAAAACAAAATATTGAATAGCTGCTAATTAAGTGAGCACAAACCATCCCGTGGCACTGAATGAGGCAAGGGTCTGTGATCATGTTATCAAAGACTGTATCATAAAGCACATACACAAGTGGGCTGAATTAAGATTGCACACGCGCTCCTAACTTTTAAGTGCTTGACTTTACAGGGTTAGAAGTTCTTTTAACATAGATTTTTGTGTGAAATTGTCTTTCATACTTTCTTGTGCTGTTGGTTGACAGTTGTTTTGCATGGAATATAAGCAGCAGAATGAGGGTTCTTTTATGATCAATATGACGAGAAGAGATTAAAAAAATGGGATTACCCTGGGACTTTACCACGAGAATTTCAAACTTTTCTGTATTGTGTCCCCATTCTCAAGTAACTAAACTGAAATAATATTTATAAATAGTTCCCTTATAATAAATCATGAATCCCTAATACATTATTATGAAGTGATACAATACAGTGTAGTGACAGGTATAAATAATTGTATGCACTTCCATTTGGAAGTGCTTCCTAAAGGACTTAACGCTATTAAATAATTTTGAATTATTTAAAATGGTAATACTCTTCTTCAACATGTTACAAAAAGCCTTGCAATAACAAATTAAGAAGAGCTATTTCCTTTAGGTATTATTAGTGTGTATACACATTTCGAACTATTACAAAGTCTTGTTTTAAACTTAAGAATTTTTTCTAACTCTGAGTACCAGCTGCAATACTTTGAAAACAAAGTGTGTGACATGGTACAATAACATTTTTCCTGTTTCAAATAATAAGGTAAAATGCATTCATACTGAACTAAGGGGTAACAGTCTTTTAAAAACAGAACTAGCCAAATAGTAATTTTAAAAATAGATTTGCTAATATTTTCCCAAAGAAAAAGTCAGGTTTAGTTCATTGTGATCTGTGATATGTGGAAATGCTTGTGAATCCTGATTGTTTCAAGAATCTTGGTATCAATATTTATTCAGTTGACAATTAACATATAGAATAAAAGATTCTAGTACTCTTAATACTAGCATTTGTTATTCTTCTGTTTGAGAAGTTTGTTATCCAGTCAAAAAGCAGAAATAATAACATGTAGCCAAAGTCTCATACAACATGAATAAAGAGTAACAAATATTCATAGCTATGAATTCCTTACAACTGGCAGGTTGAAAAATATTAATTGAAACAAAGTGGTGAATATTTATGAACAATAAATAAATTCACAGTAATTGTGGATGGCTCACAAATGATTTATCAAGCCAAAGGGGGGCAAAGTTTGTAACGAATACTATTCTGTGCAATCAGTCTGATTGTCATTAGCCATAAGTTTACCTAGAAACATGTACTTGAGTAGGTGAGGTGCATACTGTGATGGCATAGTTCCTCTAAGTCTGTGCTGAGCTGGAAAGGCATGAAATTGAGGGTAAACAAGATGGATGGTGTAAAATCCAGACCTAGAGCATAAGCCACAAGTTCAAACCTGACCTGTGGTTTACACAGCAAGACAGGATGCACCAGGAGTTCTCAAGGTTTTAGATGCTGACAATAAAACCAAGGGAAATCTCTATGTATTGAAGTGTGAACTAATGTAAAAAGATGCATACAGTGGGGCCAGTTCTCATGTCTAATTGAGCTTCACTCAGTTTAGGACCTGTCTGAGGCAGGAATGAGCAAAGGTGGCTTTACACAGTCTCAATGCCCCTAGTCCTAGGGGCTGGCTCAGAGCAGGTTTGGCTCTGCTGCAACTTAGAGCAGCTTGAGGCCTGCTCTGATTTACCTCAGGTTGCTAAGTCACTAAGGTATAGCTCCACGGATTTCCCCCTCTTCCTCAGACAGGCTGGCTCTACACCACTTGGGAGTTCCTCAGCTGCCAGTTCTATTGCCATTTTGCACCACCAGTACAGTGCAAAGGGGCTGCATTAGGGCTGGGTGTCTGGTCCAGCCATGCAGTCATAAATACAGACTAATCTAGCAACATTAGCTGCTTCTGGATATAATTCTCTTTGAAAGTATCAGTCAAATCAATTAACTGGAGCACTCATTCTTGTTTTTCTTAAGGAAATTAAGCTGGATCCATTTCAACTCCATCACCTCTTTGAGTTGGTTCACAAAATGTGTTTAGACTCAGTCAAACCCGTTCCTCGAGGGAAAGCAGCCATGGAAAGCTCGTTCAAAATAGCTACAGCCTCGAACCTGTGGAAAACATGAGCATCATGTTCTCCTAATTCCAAGGTTGCATGGGTGGTCCTGGGTCCATCCTTTGAGATTTCAGGTTATAAGCGTGGAAGGCCTGCTCCTCTCCCCTGTGGCATGGTCAGTTTTGTGGTTGTGCTGCTGCTTGAGTCTGTAAGAGCTGTGTGTATAAGGGGTATAATCCATTTATCAATAAGAAACACTGCAAGGAGCAGCATAACGGCGGAGACAGGTCGCACAAAGGGGGCTTCCAGTAGCCTTGGTGGGATTTGGATTTAAATGAGTAATTCCACTATTTTGCTGTCCTTTGTGCTGTGCACCTGGGGGAGCAGGGGTTCCATGGAGTGGGGGTGGTGGGTGGGGAGGAGAACACAGGCCCAGAGTTTCAGAAGTACTCAGGCAGACTGTTAGAAGGGCTGAACACCCATCATTTGTGGGAAGGAAGATTTTCAAAAGTGCTCAGCAACTCAGATCCTCCCATTGTTCCCAAAAGAGTTCTGGGTCATGAGTTCTTTTGAAAATCGGCCTCCCTACAAATTATGGGGGTTCAGATCTGGGTTGCTAAGCACTTTTGAAATTCTGGCCTAGTTCTTTTGAAAATATGGCCCCAATTGTAGCTCCTGGGTCCCTCTGAAAAAGCTAGCCCTACAGATTAGGTACAGGAGAATGCTTGTTTCCCGGTATCCCCAGAAAGAGGACACTGGAAAGAAAAGACGAGAAAAGCTCAAGTCCTGTGATGTGAGGTGTATGGCAAAACTTATCAAAATAGCAAGACCTGCAGCGGAGACAAGGAGAGCCCTGAGGCTGAGCAACACATGCATAATTAAGCATGTCTACCAAGGCAGTCTTTGGCTAATGAGCTGAACTGAAGCTGGACAGTGGGTTGAGGAATATGTTCCTCTTAGATAAAAATAGCTAAAAACCTGATTTAAAACGGCCCCTTCTCCTTGTTTCTTAGTAGTAGAATAGTAGAAGTAAAGCAATGGGGGTGATTACTCAGTAGCTGACAGCCTTGATTTTGTCTCTGGAGACAGGGTTCACAAACACCATTTTGCTGGCTAATAGATACATTTGAGTCGCCAAAGATGGAGCAATAATGTCAGTAATTGGACCAGCTACACCTTCAGAAGACCAGATAGGAGAGGGTCAGACAAACATGTTTTTAATTTGACCATCCCCACAGTTAGACAAATAATATCTACCATAGTAACTGGAGCAAAAAAAGCACAAAAACAAGTGGAAGCAACCACAGGTGGCCTTGAAAGTAGTAGCTACAAAATGATTATTTGATAAGACTTCCTGGATACTAACAATCCCAATAAAAATAAGTTGGCAAAAACATTAGGATCTTTAACTGACTTAAAAAGGAGAGAAATGAGTGGGGATTAAAGTAAAGACTCTGAAATAAAGAACAACTGCTGGGCATGTCCACTGTGTGAGTCAGTCAACGTGATGGGAAGCTGTTGGTGAGTAGCCAAAGTCAACTGCTCTTTATATTTGGAGAGGCATTTTCTCTCCCTTGCTGTAATTATTTGCATTAAAGTTGTGCCTAGAAGTCCCAGTCAAGATCAGGCCCCATTGTGCTATACACCTTACAAACACATAATAAGGGACAGTCCTCGCCCAAAGAACTTAAAATCAGCACACACAAGACTGAGGAAGGAGATAGTACAGATTGGTAATAGACAGATTTTTCAAAAGAGCTCAGCTCCCATCTACGCTTTGGTAGGAGCCTTGAGGTCTTCTGAAATTCCATCCCTGTGTGAGCTGGCCCAGGTTGTCTGTGGCGGAACCAGAAATTAAACTCAGATTGTCTGAGTCCCATTGCAATAAGTACTGATTCAGGATAACAAGGGATCTCATGCTCATCGATACATTCTAAAATAATAATAAAAATAATAAACTAAGAAATAGGATTCTATATATCTATATCTATATTATATACACACACACACACAGTGCAAAACTGTTTCTACAGCTCTCATTTATTTTCATCTATAAAGAAAGCAAACAACTATGATGGTGACAACAAAAATAATTAGGGAGTCAAAATATGATCAAATGAATAGATGGATAAGTATTGAAAATAATACTTAATAATAAAATTTCAGGTATATAAGAACAACCCTCCAAGGATCTAAAAATATATTACAATGTTAACCTGTCATTCCCTTCCACGTCTCATAATTACCACCACTGCCACCAAAAAACAAACTCTCCACCAACGCCCACCTGGGAATAGATAACAATTATTAATCTTATTTTACTGTTTGGTAAATCTATGGCAGAGATTGATGAAGGGCCCATTCTACTCCAGTTGAAGTCAATGGGGATCTATTGACATCTATAGGAATCCGATGAGTCCTTATCTAAGGTCATACAGCAAATTGCAGAGCTGGAACTACAATGCAATTACAACTGTGACTAATTACACTCCCCATGAAGGGAGCATCACATGGATTTGTACAGTTTGTATGTTATCGGATAGAACTCAGCCAGATACATTGCTACAAATAGCAAAATACCATGACACAATCACAAGTTTAATTTTCTCTTGGAAACTATCATGAAAATAAGCAATTTTGGTAGGTGGGAGAAATGCGTTATTTTGCTGAGACTAGCCCAGCTGGTGCTCTGGAAAAATTGTTTCCCAGCTGAGTTAGTTAATAAAATTAATGATAACTTACATCCGTTTTTCTTAATGGACCAGATACAGATCTTAGTTATACTGTTGTGAATGGTGGAAGTTCAGCAGAGTCACTCTAGCATTACTTCAGTCTAAATGAGATCAGAATCAGGCGCATTCTCTTTTTCATTCTTTTTCTGATACAAATCCTCCTTAAGTTCCTCTTGGACCTGATTATTTTCGTTACCTGTAGAATGAATGTGTGTGTGTGTGTGTGTGTGTGTGTGTGTGTGTATACATCCATCTTATAGGTAAAACAACAGGGCTAAATTTGTTCCATTGTTCGCGTCATTTAAAAATATGGATTCTAGAAGATTTTTCAGAGTTTTCTAAACACTCATTCTAAGTTTAGTTTGTTTTTAGTTTTGTATCATGTTATTTCTCTTTCCCTTTAGGTTCTGTATATACAAAAAAATCTTTAAAAGTACAATAAAATAGACAATTTTGCACACATGGCTGGATTAGCACCTCTTTTGTCCCCAAAAATGCATTTCCCTAAATATTGCATTTTTCCTCCAAAAGTTGTGTTTTGGTGGAAAGGGATTTTTTTCATCTTAGATCAAACTCACTGATCCTCCTAAAATTGTTAATTTTCTTATTTGAAAAACAACAAAAGAAAAACTGGTAACATCACCAAGTTTGTTACCTAATTCTAAATTGAAGATTACTTTGTCGAAAACAAAAATGGGTTTAATGAAAGGACAAACTCTATGGCTATTTTATCGATCATTAATCCAGTTGGAGGATTAACACTTTTTGGATACTTTGGAGAGGAGAAGATTGTAAGGTCCTTTGGGTAGGGACCTCTTTTTTTACTTTTGTGCTCGTACAGTGTCTAACAGAGTGAGGTTCCTGGTCCATAACTGAGGCTCTTAAGCACTACCATCATAATACTAACCAAAAGCAACTAAGTTATTTCCTTAGAAATTAGGTTGACTTTGTAGGGCATAGGGTGTGCATGAGTAATTTTTCAGCAATATATTTACAGTGAGTTTTAAGAGGCAGTATAATTGTACAAACTGTACAACTGAATAACCTGTACATTTTTGAATTCCTAAGTACTAACAGATACTCTGAATGAACCATTACCATTTATTGGCTTGGGAAACTGCTCTTTCAAAAGTCTCCCTCCCCCATAGAGATTTACATTGGAATCTGTTTTTAAAAGATTGCAAATATATGCTGATGATTAAAGTACCACAATAAAATAGCAAAAGGTTAAATTTACAAAGCATTTGTTTGGCTACTTAATGCCCCATAATTGTGGGAGAGGCATTGTGTTCCAGTGGTCAGGGGTGGAGACTGGGAGCCGGAACATCTGGGTTCTGTTCTTGATTCTGTACTAATGCTGACTTGTTTTGTGATCTTTAAGGGGATGTTGCTTCTTCTCATGCTGTTTACAGTTCCTCATAGCGGTATTGTGAAAATTAGGGTAGACCTTTGACCCTGGTGTGCCCCACTGGTGTAGGAGGGGCTTCTTGTGGCATGGGGGAAAACCCAGGTCATGCAGAGTGAGTCAGGAGCAAGCCTCCAGAGATGGGGACATGGTCAAAGCACTGCGGCAGGCTCTTTCATGCTTAACGGCATTTGTGAACTATCCTCAACTAACCGGATTTAATTTATATCAGTGACCACACTTCTGTTCCCCATACTCTCCTTCTAGGGACCTGCACCAAGTGTGGTTTGTCTGTTAGGATTTGGAGATCCTCAGGTGAAAAGTTGATATAAGTGCACTTAAAATATTATTATGATAAACATGAATATCTTTTTAAGATTTTGTTTGTTTCAATATGTTTACAGTAATTCTAAATTCCCTTATCTTGTGTTTTAGGTAGGGGTTACCTTGCCTCTGAGAGAGACACCTATAGACTACCCTTCCTAAAGCAAAAACAGATTTTTACAAAGAATGATCTGCCCTGATAAAATATTTATACCCAATACACCTCGACCCCAATATAACGCTGTCCTTGGGAGCCAAACAATCTTACTGCATTATAGGTGAAACCGCGTTATGTCAAACTTGCTTTGATCCGCCGGAGTGTGCAGCCCCACCCCCCTGGAGCACTGCTTTACCGCGTTATATCCGAATTCGTGTTATATCGGGTCGCGTTATAACGGGGTAGAGGTGTATTAGTCATTCACTTTCTGCCAGCTCAAAAATACATCTTCTGCAGGGATAGTTTTCATACGTGTCAGTCCCTGAAATAAACCAAGCAATGTCACTTCCCTTTGGAGGATGAAAGTGAAATGCCAATGTTTAAGGTGTCAAGTTGAAATAGCAGAACACAGACAAATCTTAGAGCTGGTCTACACTGTGTGGCGGGGTGTGAATAACGTAGCTGAAGTCAAAGTATCTTAGATCAACTTACCTGGGGTCCATACGGCTCGGGATCGACGGCCGCGGCTCCCCCATCGACTCCGCTACCGCCGCTCGCTCCGGTGGAGTTCCGGAGTCGACAGGGAGTGCATTCGGGGATCGATATATCGCGTCTTAACGAGACGTGATATATTGATCCCCGATAAATTGATCGCTACCCTCTGATATGGCGGGTAGTGAAGACGTACCCATAGTTTTGCTTATCAGTACAACCCATGTAGCATGGAACAGGTGATAGCATTGCCACGCAGCTGGGATTCATATCCATTTGCCCATCCAAAGTTAGATTAGAGACAGAAGCTAAAGAAGCAGGTAAAGCTATCGACCCAAATTTGACTCTGAAAGTTATTGCTATGGACCCCCAAGGAAGTGCAATGGAGCTGAACAGAACAAATGAGAGCAGAATTTGATATTCAGTCTCCAGATGCCCATTCCCTGACAGGAAATGTCCTCCATGACAGCTCAGGTGTCGGAGAGGTAAAATAACATGGTATTAGAGCAGTGGTGGGTAACCTGCGGCCCATCAGGGAAATCTGCTGGCGGGCCGCGAGACAGTTTGTTTACACTGGCGAACCGTGGCCACTGGGAGCTGCGGGTGGCCGTGCCAGTGGACAGCCAATGTAAACAAACTGTCTCGCAGCCCACCAGCGGATTACCCTGGCGGGCTGCAGGTTGCCCACCGCTGTGTTAGAGGGAAACAATGTGGTCTGGTAGATAGGGTAAAGCACTCAGACTCAGAAGAGTTTAGTACCGGTTCTCCTTCTAACTTGCTGTGTGACCCTGGAATAATAACAATCTCTCTCTGCCGCCATTTCTCTAGCTGCACAATGGAGCTTATTACCAACCCTTGTAATGTGCTTTTAGATTGAAGAAAGAAAAGTGTAAAATAACTCATCATTGTTTCAATGTTTTGCTTCATCCTTTGAACACTCCCCCCCCCCCACATATATATACTCTGTTAATACCCCAAAACATCCATTTTTTGCCTGATTTCCTAGATTTGTTTTTTAAAAGCGGGACCTTTATTGGCTTGGATTTGCAGTGAAAGGCAGTTAGTCTTTTGGAAGCACGTTATATCTCTGCTGTAATCGTGTGACCGGGAAGCCTGTTTGTGCTGCAAAACAGACATTGCCATGGAATAGGGTTAGGTGACTGGGGAAGAGGACCCCCCTCCCCCCAAAGGATAATTGAAAAGGGGATTTTATTTTCTTTAGGGCAGGGAGCAGTAGTGAGAGATGTGTATAGTTGCACTTCTTGTTATATAAGCATTAGATCTCCCTTCCTCTCTCCCTCACCCCACTCCCTCTACATCTCTGTTGTTGAAAGGAAGGAGAAGAAAATCTGTTTTTTAAAGGGCACACTGAGAAATTCATGATGCTGCAGAGACTAGGTGAGGATAGAGCTGCCTGGGGCTCTGTTTTGAGCTCACGTGGGTTGTGAATGAATCACACAAGCAAGGAATAACACAGAAAACTGTGTGTGAGAGAAAGCTGTACTCTGTACAAAGGGCTTATATTAAAATAATATATTGTATTGCAAAGCTTTTGACCAATTTTCTAAGGTAACCTGATACATTTTTCTTGTCACACAAAAACCAAAAAATATCACCTGGTATTTGGATGCTGGATACAGAATATCGTTCTTGGGTTATTTTGAAAACTGGACCCATCACTTATTGATTCCCACCAGGAAAGCTGTTGTTAATTAAAATCAATTTAGACACTAGAGTCATTTTTCCAATCAGGCAAAAGTGTAATTTCTAAAACAATTGTAATTGTCCTGTACAAATAACTGCAAAGGACTGAGGCTCATTGCTTTGTTTCAGGGGTAGTTGCTTATGCGTTCTGAGCCCGATCCTGAACACCTTTGTCAGTGCAAACTCCCGGTGAAGTCAGCAGGAACTTTGACTAAGTAAGGGCTTCAGGATTGGTCCTCTACCTGTATGGCAGGTCGAGCTCCCGGAGAGGCCAGGGTTTCCTACGACAGATTTTTGTTTCTCTCTCTCTCACACACACCTTCCTCTCCTTGTATCCTATAGAACTGGGGGCTATTTTCATATTTAATCTCAGAAAATAAAATCAGACCAGGTTATTTTCTGGATAGGAAGCTTCCAAGATGAACCCAAGAGGGGCAGGAAGTGGTGTGGGTGATTCAGGAAGTGGCGCTCTTTCCCCCTGAGTGAGTGCTGAGCAACACCCCATGTGAAGTTAGGGAGAGGGGTACAGTTGGAGTTGAAGTAGTTACTCAATTTCCCTTCACTCTCCCACTGTGGAGTGGAGTTCAGGGTTGTGAGGAGACAGATTCAGAAACAGACATCCTGAAAATACTGTATATGATGCATGCAGGCCCATAGTCTGCAAGCACTACAGGGTAGCCAACATAGAAATGAGAAGATTTCTCATCCCCCAAATCCCCAAAAGTGATTTTCTGCATTTAGATGGCTTTAAAATATTCCAGTGTAAGAAGTTTATGCATCCCCCAACCGCCCCTTCGCCCCCTCCACCCCAGGCATAGCTAGGCACTGTGGATGAGGAAAACTGGTTAATATGGCAAGTTAGGGTCTGTTAAAACACGAAAACATTATTTAAGTGCACCACTCCAAGAAAAGCACAATACCCCAATATTTCCCATTAGATGCACGAAGTAATATACAGCATCTTATTTCCAGGGGGACTTCAGCCCATGTGCAAAGGGAGAAGCAGCAAGGCTCCCTCCCTGCATGTGTAGCCAGCACAAGGACCAGGGATAACAGCAATTAATTCATTGGGAGTCATAACCCCTTCTCCTTCCATTCCGGCCCCACTGAGTGGCAGGTTTTGCCATTCTGAAGGATAGTAGAGCCTGAGTTACCCCCAGCCTACATTGGCCCAAGTCTTTGGAGTGATCCTAGGGTTCCTGGAACAAGAGAGACTGACTGGGGGGAAGAGCATTCCAGGTTTCCCATCTGTGTGAATTTCTTTAGCCATTGTTGACCAAACTTTTGTAACCAGGGACTTAGGTTCCCAGTGATGAAACCTTGAGCGCAAAGGTTAATTTGCCTGGATCTGAGGTGAAGGATGAATATTTCAAATAACTTTGCCTGTTTCTTGTATCTAAGCAGCAAGCTTCACCAGACACCACACGTTTTTCCATACACAGTGCTTTCTCTTTTGCACTTATCAGAACGTAACGGTCATTTGAGTTTTCTTGTCAAGTTTTTCAGATGCTTGTTTTGAATTGATGGGTTTGAACAAATTGAGCAATTTGTTATACTGGCACTTCCCCCTCAACTGCACAAAGAGTCAGTCCTTTTGCAGATACATTATCATCTCTTTCCCTGCAGAAGCTACTTTTGTTAAGATGGAATGAATGGGTTGGAAAAGTTTAGGTCGGAACCAAAGGTCAAAACTGATGCCTGCAAACATAGGATATGCAGACTGGGTGGTAGATTTTCTTGCAGTTACAAGGCTAGTTAAAATTAAAAACCTGGAACTCAGAATTTTGTTAAAAAAAGACATATATTTAAAAGCTTTCTCTCCTTCTCTCTTTGAATGTTTGATATTTCAGAAATACAGGCTTTTGCTCTATTATTTGCGCAGAAGAAAGCTTTAATGTCAAAGTGTAGACAATGCAATGAAGCATGTAACCTCCAAACCTTTGTGCAATTAATGTTTAAAACATCCAAAATCCCTGGCTTAGGTGATGAAATACAAGTTGAAAAACTATTTTCTATATTAAACTTTGTCTTAGGCTCTGTAGTGTAGACATAACCTAGCTCGGCACAGCTATACCGGCATAGCCCCCTCTGTAGACACAGACTACACCAACAGAAGGAGTTTTCTTGCCAATGTAAGAACTCCGTCTTCCTGAGTGACATTAGCTATGTGGCTAGAAGCACTCTGACATTGGCATAGCTGGGTCTATGCCATTGTTTTTGTTTGTTTGTTTTTTGGCATAGCTGTGTCAGTCAGGGGTATGGGTTTTTTCATAGCTACATTGATATAAATTTTAAGGCATTCTCTAAATAGACAAAAGTTGTAACATTTTACCTATATCAATATAATTAAAGCGGTACAGCCCCTAGTGTGGGTGAAGTTATATGATACAAGGGGAGGGGAAGAAGCTATACTGCAGGGGTGGCCAGATTGGCTCGCAAGCCACATGTGGCTCTTTTACCATTAAAGTTCAGCTTGCGGAGCCCCTCTCCCCCATATTTTCCACCTACCAGACTGGGGGGGGGGGGGGAGGGAAGAGGGAGCTTGGGACCGCTGCCTTGTGGGGGGTGGGGTGGGGTAGGGGCTTCTGTCCAGTGGGGAGGGGGAAGTCTCAGGGTGCGTTCCAGTTCTCAAACTTCTGAAGATTGTCCTGTGCAGCTCGGAGGGTCAGTAAGTTTGGCCACCCCTGCTATACTGGTATAAAGCACCTTTGTACTGGTATAACTGGCATCCACACTAAAGGTTGTACCAGTCTAACTATTTTGGTAAAAAACCCACACCCCTAACCAGCATAGTTATACTGTTACAAAATCTCTGTGTAGATCAGGCCTTCGTGCCTGTGCTTCCCGTCCTGCAAACCCTTTCTTACGTAAGCAATCCAATGACTTCCCCTGAGGTGAGAGGAAGATTACAGGTCTTGAGCCCCTGCTGAGAACTTTGGTGCCAAATTTGTTGGGTGATTAGGCAGATAATTAAACATCTGAATGTTTTAGTTAATTATCAGGGCAGAAGGAAGAATATTCTTACCCATCAAGGGTAAAAAATGAATATTGTGTATGTATAGTATTTCTAGTTTGGCTCACCTGTGTATGATCAGAGATTTATGATTAATGTCAAGTGCATTCAGTGTACATCTACACAGCAATGAAAGAACCAGGGCTGGCTCAGGTTAGCTGACTCGGGCTGCAGTGTAGACATTGGGACTCAGGGTGGAATCTGCGCTCTGACACCCTGCAAAGGGGGAGGGTCTCAGAGCCCAGATTCCAGCCCAAGCCTGGACATCTGCACTGCAGTTTTTAGCCCCGCAGCCCAAGCCCCGTGAGCCACCCGCAGTCAGTCAGTCTGGGTTCTGAGACTCAGTGTTGTAGTTTTTTATTGTGATGTAAATAGATCCTCAGATGGAGACAATTTTACAGGCCTATCAGTAGGCTTAAAAACTTGGAAAATGACTGATTCTGAACATCATCACAGGTTACCTAACTTAAGGTGGAGTCAGAATCCCTGCCAAAGTGGTGACAAATTCACTCCTGTCTGTATCTTCCTAGTTAAAAAAAACTCAGACCTGCTGGCCACCTGATTTAAACATGGGGTCATTTCAAATTGCGTCTGACTTACATCAGTTTGACATTTCACAAGTGTCTACAAAGTGTTTCTGGATTAGAAAAGTAAAGGGGTTGAACTGTATTTGTTTGCAGGGTTAAGCCTGCTGAGAGGCAAAGGATCCTGATTATTTAGGGGCTGTGGCAATACTCAGCTTTTTCTTAAAATGTCCTGTTGTCGCATTACCTCCAGGGCCGTTCCACAGGAGTTAGCTGTAGTATAAACAAGGTGTCAGCCTTTTAATGCTAAAGTAAGGCAGAATTGCTACAGTGCAGAGAACAGATCAAAGGCTTCTCCCATAGTTATGAAAGAAACTCAGTGCTTCTTTCTTCTGCTTTTGATTCCTGTATCTAAATTCTTTTAGGGCCTGATCCAAATTCCATTGTAGCCCATTTTATTTACTTCAGTGGCCTTCGAATCAGGCTCTTAATTTGCATCTATACATTGGAAACCGTGTCTGAAGTTCAAGGCAGTTGTTGCCTCTATGCACAGATTAGCTGAACTAGGTTTTGGTTAGGCACAAATCTACTAAAAAATCTCAATTACTTACACACACACACACTCACACTTACACACTCTTTCTCTCTCCCCCATGTTAAAATGTATTTAAGGAATTGCAGAGAAGAGTAAATGTCTATGAACACATCCTAAATTTGAAAACTCTGTTCTATTCCAGCACCATTTTAATTCTCTTGTCCATAATTGTTAATAACATTATCATTGCTTTGCAGTCTGGACTTGCAATAACTAATTGCTTGAGTTGCATTTGAAACAAGAGCTATTAGGGCTCTCAGACTTGGAAATGACTCAGAACTTGCAGAGTGTTGCTTTTCTAAAGAGTCCTGACTAAACAGACTTAACCTAGCTGAAAGAAACGTGACAGCCTTCTAATCCCACCACTGGTAATGAGCTGGTTCTGTGACATCTACTCATTGAATAGAGAGACTAAAAAAAAAATATGGAAGTAAGTTTCTTTGGGTTACAATGACTTAGTTAAAAAATGATTTGTACTAAGGAGGTTGTGAAAGTGGCCAGAGAAATGATAACATTAGCTCTTCTGAGCGATTGCAGAGCCCCCATTTATATCTTTAATGATTCTTGTGTTTTCCAAACCTGTGTGCAATTAACGTTACTTAATAGATATGGAAATTTTCATTGAACATTTATTCAGCAATATATAAAATTTTAAGCAAGTTAGTTTCCCAGATGATAACATTCTCTTTGTCAAAGTAGATATTCTCAAATGGTGCACATTAAATTTTTGACTGCAAATATCACCTTTAATGTATGCTTCAGTGGCTGCTGGGGGCTGAAAAAATCATTACTAATTGATATGCCTTAATGGCCTGAGAGCTTTCAGAGTTGGATGAGCCCAAGAGAAATGCTGAGAGGTAGATATTTGATTCTAATTATGCCTGAGTAGGTACAAGGAGAAAGTAGAACCATCGTGACAGCTATATCATTGTCAAATTGCTATACCTCAGGTTTTCTACTAATTTGACACTATTACAAAACACTGCTTCAATAAGCCCATGAAAGGCAAAGTTAGATAAAGGAGAGAAGCATAGAAAAGTAGGTCTATACTGGTATCTGTATTTGCTAAGAGTGTCACTGGGGGAAAAAAGGACTGGGATTTGTAACTGATCTGTTAATTAACCTACCTTAGTGTGTCATTTTATTTCATCCCACATCCTTAATATCTGAAACATTTTAAAGGATGTTGGAGATCTGAAATTTCCATTTGAATTCAACTGCATCACGTGTCTAGGATCAGAGTTTGTTCACTTGTTTTTTTTAATATGTCTTTTGATCAGCTCTACTGTTGTTACCTGAAGCTGGGCTAGCAGTACATTGTACACAACCAAAGGCAATGCTTTGAGTGAATGTGGGAAACGCTTGAAAGCAGGTTTTTTTTTTTTAAAGCATGGATCTCAGTTGTCCACATGAAATTATTTCTGCTTGCCTATGAAACGAGCTAATTTGTGAATCTATTGTCTCAATGTTCAAAATAGGTTTACAACTTTGTAGCTTTCACGTAGAGATTTGTTGATGGAGCTCTGATTTCATAACCAAAAGATCCTTTTGAGTGAAGGGGTGGTGAGAGATGTGTTTTGGTTCAGGATTAGGTTTAGTGCGGGGTTCTGTTTCATGGCCAAAGCAGGGCTAGGGCTCAGGGTTATCTGTTCTCACAACATTTCTGCCATCTTTGGCCACCTTTGAACGAAGAGCGTGCCTTCCAGTTTTGGACTGAACCTTGAAGTCATCCCACTAAACTACGTGTGTGTGAGGGAGGAAATAGTGTCAGGTTTGAGGTTCTGGTTCTGACCCATTTGTAATTTTAATGACAGAACAATGTGTATGCAATGTATGCAGCTGATAGTCAGCAGCAAATTAGGACACATATCCATGTTCGAGGCAGAGCTTATAGTGATTTAAGGTTAAAGTTGTCTGATATTTTCCATTACAAGATTCTGTTTTCAGTTGTTTTTCACTTTGTTAGACTTAATCATTCAGACTGAAATTTTCCATGCAGGGTGGTGGTTTCCTCGGGGTGACTTTTTTTTGAAAATTTCAGCAAAATATTGTCCAGCAGCGGTTTCTGAGAAAGAGGTGAATGAAAAATGAATGACACAGGGGCTCTGTGGAAGAAATAGTATGTGATCACGTAATTAAAGACAGTAGTACAAAGTATGCGAAAGGTTTCACAGGCAGCCTTAATTCTGACATTTCCTAACATTTGAGTGCTTGACTTTGCAAACTTAATGTCCTTTTAACATTGATTTTTGTATGTAATTATGTATTTGACACCCATCCCCCTTCATTTGGTCATTAACCCTTGTGTTATCAGGGCATTACCAGGCACCACATGGTCAACTTATATTACACTCTATTTCCATCCCTTCTCTGTCTGTCTGTTATTTATAGTGTAAGCTCTTTGGGACAGGAAATGTGCCTTCATTTGTCTTTGTACAGCATCTAGCACATTGTGGGAGCTACTTAGGCTTATTTTCCAGCTGCTTTGCCGTGTAAAGTAGCTGATGCAGAGCAAAGAATCAGGCACATAGAGATTGATGTAGTGATGTCTTTACTGTAGATTTTTAAACCACTGTATAGAATTCTGCACCAGACATATAATTTTCTATTAAATTCCATACATAACGAGATTATTTCTGTTCAATTATTATTTCTTATTATTATTAATTTAGACTGTGATCACAAAGTATTCCAGAGGAAGATGCGGTGTCTGCCGGAACATCAAACTATCTTAAATAGAACCTTTTCTGTCAGAGCCATGTTGGAGTGTTATTAACTGCTGTCTCTGCAAAGCAGGGGTTGAAATGAGTATGCAAAAAGGGTGGGTGGAAGGCAAAGGAGCTTGTAGGTGGTAGTCCTTGCTATGCTCACAATCCCATCAGTCCCTGTTTGCCACGACCAACTTTATGAGTAAACAGATAAAATGAGACCGAAGGGAGGTATAGCAGCATTGACAGCAAGATGCTGTGTAGGATGTGAGAGTTTTGTTGTTTCAAGCTGTGGCAGCTCCTGATGTTAAGAGCAATAATACCAGTGAACAACAGATGAAAGGAAAAGGGTTTAAAGACTTTGAAATGCTTGCAGTGCTGACAGCAGGTGTCCTGTTCATTATCGCTCCCCATTTATCTTCTCTCTCCATTCCCTGCCATTTTCTTCTCCCCCTATTTGCCTATCTAATGCTCTCCATGACTTTTTTTGTGATCTCCATGACTCTCAGCCGTCCTTCAGCACTGGTTCTGGACTGTCTCCCTCACTGCATTCGCACCTCTCCCCTCCCCTTCTGAACGGACAAAGAGGATAATTTCCTTTAGAGGCGATAAATGAATTGATATGCTAGGCAAGTCCCCCTTTATTGACAGTATGTATAGCTTCTGCTTTGAACAGAGATGGAAATTACATGACAAAAACATCACAGTTCTGGCCTGCATTTTCACACACTGCAACAGCTCCCAGTCTTCCTGCAGACAAAAACTCTGCACTTCCATGTATGTCGGTTTCAACAAGATCTGATTCTCATCACTCTCCCAGCACAGCTAAAAAGCATCTAGGTTCAGAAGCCAGCTGGGCAAACTCTCTCTTCCACCTCCTGCTGTGTTTGGAACTTCTTTCTTATAGGTTTCAGAGTAGCAGCCGTGTTAGTCTGTATCAGCAAAAAGAACGAGGAGTCCTTGTGGCACCTTAGAGACTAACAAATTTATTTGGGCATAAGCTTTCGTGGGCTAAAACCCACTTCGTCGGATGCATGCAGTGGAAAATATAGTAGGAAGATGTATATACATAGAGAACATGAAAAAATGGGTGTTCCCATATCAGCTCTAACGAGACTAATCAATTAAGGTGGGCTGTTATCAGCAGGAGAAAAAAACCTTTTGTAGTGGTAATCAGGATGGCCCATTTCCAACAGGTTTCAGAGTAGCAGCCGTGTTAGTCTGTATCTGCAAAAAGAAGAACAGGAGTACTTGTGGCACCTTAGAGACTAACAAATTTATTAGAGCATAAGCTTTCGTGGACTACAGCCCACTTCTTCGGATGTATTTCCAACAGTTGACAAGAAGGTGTGAGTAGCATTAGGGAAAAAATTAGCATGAGGAAATAGTTTTTGCTTTGTTTAATGACCGATCCACTCCCAGTCTTTATTCAACCCTAATTTAATGGCGAATGGTGTGATTTTTAACACTGTGGGCCAGATTAACTGGTATGTTCCGACTGGTTTGTGCTGGCTAAATCTATTTTGCAGCAGCTTTGCCTGACAAAGGCCATGGCTACACTGGCGCTGTACAGCACTGCAACTTGCTGCGCTCAGGGGTGTGAAAATGCCCCCCCCCCAAGCGCAGCGAGTGCAGCGCGGTAAAGCACCAGTGTAATCAGAGCCTGCAGCGCTGCACACTCACTCGCAGCGCTGCACGCTATTCCCCTCGGAGAGGTGGAGTACTTACAGCGCTGCGAGAGAGCTCTCGCAGTGCTGGCGGTGCAACTACACTTGCGCTTCCCAGCGCTGCAGCGCTGGGAAGTCCTGAGTGTAGCCAAGGCCAAAAGCAGCAGAAAGCAGCCACAGCGTACCAGTGAAGCAAGCACATAAAATTCTGCTCTTGGCTAAACCAGTAGAACTCAAATAACTTCAATAGAGGCATTGCAGTTACCCCTATTTTGCCCCAGTGTAAGTGATAGAGTCTGCTGTTTTATTTTGGCTCCAGTATCAAAGGGATGTCTTTTTGTGTGTGTGTTTGGATACGGGGAGTTAGGCTTCTGTCTCCCAACGCTCAAGTATGACTACTGCATGGAATATGTATTTTTGTAAGCAATGGTTTTCTGCTATCTCAGTTTTAACTTACATTTATACCAAAGACGTTTTGGAAAATTCTTTCAGAGCTGCTTCAGTTGGTTTTTTTAAAATGATAGCAGCTGTTATGAATTGCTTTTATGTTCTGGGTGCATTAGAAAGAAGCTGAGTTTTTGATAATATCATAGTGATATGTGTGGTCATCCCTAGACTTTTCAGATGATGTATTAATTTTGTCTTCTCAAGGATACTCTAGTTAGAGGTGTTTCCAGAGACAAAAAAGAGATGTTTTCATAAGCAGTTGTGGGTAGAACTTTGGGCTTGATTGTGTGGGTGGAGGTGTTTGAAATGCTAATTTTTTTCCAGGATACTGGTGTGACAGAGGGTGTTAAGTTTTGATAACTGGCAACTGCAAAGTGAATGCGAGTTTCACTCTGTGTTCTGGTTGATAGTAACATTCTTACTGTCACCCTGGATTCTTTTCTTTATTCTTTAATTCTGGTGTTTAGACAATTCTCCAACAACGTACATTACATGATCTCCTTGGGGGATGTCAGTTTTCAGCTAAGGTTGCTGCAAATAGTCTGTAATGTTCTGTTTGATTTTTCTCTTGAAATTAAATGCACACTGGAAGTTTTATTAAAAAATTAGAAGCAAGTTTTCAACTGAAGGTTTGTGTGTGTTTAATATAAGAAAAATAAAACCTGTTTTCTGCAGCTTGAAGAAAGCCCTGTGTTTGTCAAATGTTGCTTGATGGGGTGTGTGTGTGTGTGTGTGTGTGTGTGTGTGTGTGTGTGTGTACACTCTATTTAAAGTGATCGTCTAAACCACTAAAAAAAAATATAGCCTACACTGGTTTTGTTTCTCAAGATATTTTCCAAATTAATGTTCTTGTTTAGACAGCAGATTCCTTACAAACAGTTTCTATGTATTTCTATCTATTTTAGGGTGTTGTACTATATTAATTAGATCTCACTGCCTGCAGAGACTATAAAAGAGCAAAAAACGGTGTGAGGTCAGATGTGAATTAGACAAATCTTGACCCACTGTGAATATCTTGGGAATTCTTCCTAAAAGTAGAAACCAAAAAATGTGTTGTTTTTTTCAAGTGATCTTTACTAATTGCAATTTCTACTGAAATGAGCTCTTAAAACAGAGAAGATGCTGTTCCCCAGCCTCCTTTACTGATGTTCATGCAGGAAAAGGGTAGATGCAGAAGGGAGTCAGTCTGGATGGAGATGGAATGGAAAATCAGACCTTACAGAGCAGTACCTAAGTAAGCTATAGTAAGCCACTCACAGACATTTCAGGGGAGTGTGATTCAGCCCTGAGTGTGGGTGATGCAGAACCAGATTGCTAACCTACTGTAGATGGATGAGTGGATGGTCACTTCAGGTTGCCTGGGAAAGAAGGAATTTAAAGTAATGCCACAGGAAAAGTCTTGATTGGACTCCAGATGTCTTAGGAAATCAAATCATAGTAAAAGATGTGCCAGTATCTTATCTCCAATTGCTCCGACATTACACCCTACTGAAGGCAACAAAGCATTGAATATCTGCCAATGCAAAACAGATTTGTGTAGTTGAGTATTTTTTTAGCCTTAGAGATCTCAGATCCCATCAGCTTCCAAGAGATGGGAGAAAAGTCCTGTGGAACTTTAAACATTTACTTTCACAGTACAGTGACACTGCGAATATACATTGAATTCTGCCATGACACCAGAGTTGTTAACTTACAGTGAGGAATAAAATTCCTATGCTTAGATGTGTTTTCCTTAACTAGAAGAGGAGCTGCTAAACTGAGCGCAGTTCATAATGAGCAAATTGTTGTTCAATGCTGGGAATTGTGCTAGTACATCAAACAGTGACGAGGACAATACCAGAAGGACAATCACCTGATCTGAACAGTTAACCCTTCGTTTTTGCCTGTACATTTCTTGTTTGAAGTTTGCTATTTACTGTTGTGGTTTGGGCCTGAAACATATTGAGGACTTAGACATTGAAGATTTGAGCAAGAAATATATCTACTGGGTGTCTGTTGTGTGAGAGTGGATAGGGCACTGCAGGGGGGGAGTCTAGATACCTATTAAATAGTTGAGGGAAATCCTGACTCTGTTGAAGTCAATGGTAGAAATCCTGTTGTCTTCAGTGGGGCCAAGATTACACCCCTGGCTTTTATTGTTGTTTCTGCCACTGACCTAATGTGTAACCCTGGACAACTCATTTACCTGCTCTGTGTCCCACATTCTCTCTCCATGGAATAGGAATAATCATACGTAACTATCTTTGTAAAGCACTTTCAGACAAATGAATGAAAAATATTATATTATGGAGTTTTCTATGGTTTTCAGCAGGAAATGTTAGTTACACTGTTGCAGGTATTTGCCCAGTATTAAAATTTCCAAAAGGTGTATTTACAATTGGTAGACAGATGTTTCTCTGTGCATGTAACAAATATAAAAATCAACTAAAAAGAAAATAAAAAGAATATATTCTTCTTTAACATATGTTGTGGACATTTTCATCCAGAGGAGAAAATATTAAATCACTGTTGATTATGATTGCATAAAAATACTCTCAACTGTCAGATACAGGACAAGATTTTTAGTTTTTAACAAAATTGTTAAGGATCTGTATTATTTCATGTGATATTTATTTAATTATACATCAATTATGTAATTGCATGTAATTATATGATTACATGTATTTACTCTTAATACATAATTAGACCCAATTATACAATAAGAACATGAATTCATGACAAAAAAATAATAATCTAAATGAATTCACAAATCTGAAGCACATTAACATTAGCACATGCATTCCAGCTTGATAAAGTGGACCCTGACGATATATAGCTGTGACTCAAGATAGGTTTCACTAAAGTGAATTGCCATGAAAACATCTTGGTAAAAAGCTGACATTTGCAAAGTTATTTGTAAAGGTCAAAAGGTCTCAGTTCTAGCTGCCGGATTGCCAGCTTTACATATGCAAAAATTGTAAGACAGGGTCCCCAAAATCACTACGTGAGCTTAAAACTTGTGATTTAAAAAAAACAAAAAAACTTTTTTTATTTGCCTTCTGCATTTTGAATCTTTAGGGTGCACTTGGGTCACATGTTTCAGCTTTTCTGTGCAACCACCTTGAAATTTCCTTTTCTGAAAAAAATTGAAAGCTGAGAGTCTCACTTAGGCACTTGCGTTTGGGTACTGAAGCTTTAAGAAAAATACTGAATGTCACAAGATTCACACTAAAAATCACAAGAGTCCAGCAACACTGCAGCTTTTATGATGAATCACACAAGTGAAACTGGTGTTGTCCTGCTTCCTGAGATCTCTTGTTCAGTTTTCTTACTGATGGTGGAAGGTACCTGTCACAGTTTCAAGGGAACTGCACCTGTATTTCCCCCTCTGTGGTCCCTTCAGGGCACCCACTTAAGGACTCTAGCACACAGCTGTCACTTCTCTTGCGCATCTCTCACTCCCTCCTAACTAGAGATTTTCAGGCTGCACAGCTCCCTACCTTGCACAGTGATATCCCCAGCAAGCCAGACTGCCTAAAAAGATCACCACCTGGACTTTGCTTTCTCTCCAAAGGCTGAGACCAGTTATAAGTCACCTCACAGCTTTTTCTAAGCAAACACAATTTATTCTTAAGGTAAAACATTACAGAGAAAACATATTAAAACAATAAAAGAACCGATGTACACGCTAAAAAGCTTACCAAAAATCTCCCCCATCCCCAGTTCCACAAAAGGGCTCTTGTAGGTTTTAGACCTTCCAAACCCACAGCTGGGTTTTCTCCATAGTTACAAGTTTATCAATCTTAGATCCAGAATCAGAACTAAGACAGACAGCCATTTATATATACAGCTCAGGCCTTTGTTCTTGGCCTTCTGCAACAAATAATCAGCAGACATAGACCCTCTCCTCAGGGTGTAACTTCATAAGTCTGGGTTTTTTGCATAACCAGAGTTGGGGAATTTGCATTAACCACTACCTAGGAATTCTCCAGGAAATCCACTTAATACTCATTGTGCCTAAAGTCCATACTTGGCCAGAACATGTTCAGTATAGTCTTTTGAACACCCAGGTCTCACATCTGTCCCATCTCCCCGGCCTGGAATAACACATAAACTTAATTCAATACGATTTTCCAAAGATATTGCAGAAAATTGCCCTATCAATCACAGTGCCAAGTTGACAGCAGCCCTGGGGACAGATGCTCTCTTTTTAGCAATGGATCAAATACATGATGTGAAACAACAGCTACAATGTAGGCTTTTCCCGCCCCCTCCCTATGCTGCTTCACCAATGTACTTCAGCACTGACCTGGAGGGACCCACTCTAGACGGTCAATGACAGTAACTCAAGCTTTGTCACCTTGCAAATTCAATATGCAGGCAGTGAAACATAGGAAGTTTTAATGCTTTTAAATACAGCACATGCGCTTATTAACTGATCAGGGAACTAACAGGGAAATGATGTGGGCATTTTTTATAGGCTCCTGAGTAGTAACTCTGTTTCCAACTTCCTGGCTTCCCATAATGTTCTTTTACAGGAGGGTCCACACAGAGAATTAGACATGTTTGTTTTTCCAGAAATACAAGGACTGCTTTATCATACTTGCTCTCACTAAAGGGGGATGGGACATGCAAAGTTGGGATATGGATTCTGTTATGTTTTGTCCAGTGCAAAAAAACCCAACCTTCGTCAAAGTGATTTTTATTTTATATTAAGGAAAACACAAACAAGAAAGAACAAAAGTAAACTCTCTCTGAGAGAGCACACAGTAGTTGACTCCTCTAATACCCTGAGCTGAGGTCCTAGGACAAAAAGACTGCTGAACTCTGTATGCAGAACACAGGAAGTATGCTCAAAATGCAGCGGTGCGGTTCACAGAAAACAAGACTGCACAGCTTTATAACGGCATACAACACAGATCCAAACTTCCTCAAAGTTTATAGTGTTTGGATCAGGCCCATCTGAGAACAGAGAGAGTTGCTTCTCTTCTGACCATATTCTACTGTCCTTACTCACTTTGTACCTGGACAAAATATCAAGGCCAATATTTTCCACTGGTCACTAGTTTTGGGTGCCTTAAATTTTGTGTCTCCAACGTGAGACACTTTAATGTTTCAAGCTGGTCACCTAAAATTAATGGCCCCTTTTGATTGATTGATTGATTGATTTCAGTGAGAAACTTTCAGGATTGAGGAAGGACTTCAGAATTTGAAATATATTGCGCAAACACCCTCCCATACACCATCATGCAGCTTCAGAATCAAACGGAGACCAAACCTTTCATTACATCATGCAGCAAGTGTAAAATGTAAATGTGTAATATCTTTACAGCACAATCAACTACTATAAAAGGGATGGCATGAAACACAATTCAGCAACTGTTCCTGTTATTCAGTCAATAAAATATTTATCAAATTGTTTTTCAACAATAGTTGATCTCCTCTAGCTGTTTTATAGGTAAATGATGCACTTTAAAGTTGCGGCCTCATTTTATAGTCTTTGCTCAGCCAGAATCCCTTTCAGATCAACAGGAGGTTAACGTGAGCAAAGAGCCCAGAATCAGCTCCCAGATCTGGAAAATTATTTGGTATGAGGCCTTTAAAAATAGGAAGATCAGCTACATCTTTTACTTTTGCTTCCTATGATAAACATGTTGATATTTGTATCAACCATCAGCTTTCAAGCTGATGGGTGGTTATATAAGCCCACTGAATCTTTCCAGTTGATTAACAACAGAGAACTCAAATACACAATAGCAGGAGTTAGAGCTTTTACAAGCTGCTTCTTTTACCTGTGTGACTCAATTTTTAGTGACATCAAAAGTCTCAGAAATACACCAAGAAATGCCAGTAACATTTCTATAACAGTTAAACACTTAAAAAAATAATTTAGGAGTCTGCTCTTTTTCTGTTTTGTGGATACCTATTGGTTTATGAGAGTAGGAACACTCTCTTTGTCTTTAACCCTTACAAACATGTTGTGCTTATGCCTTCTTCCTTAGCTGCAATCTTAGTCCCTATTAATTTTCCAACTACAGTGTTTTCTCACCCACAGGTGGCTACCTTTGTAGTACTTTACCATGAAGGACAAGATGACCTCTTTCAGGGACAATATTGTATGGCTGGCCACTCTCCCAGAAGGTACACATGGTTCTTCACAAATTTCATGCCAGTTCCCTACAAAGTTTCTGAGGGGAAAGGCAAGCCTTAAGAACAGGTAAAACTGGAATCTCACATTCCAGGTACATTCTGTAAATCACCTGTTAGTCCTATCTCCAGTAACAGGATGTAAGAGAAATAACAGATTGGCAGATGCTCCTCCTTTCCCTCCAGACAGGAAGGTGCACCAACTCATGATTTTATTTTCACTTCCATGTCTTTCAAGGAGCTTGGAAGCCCATGTTTGCTTTGGGCTCTGTCCCGCATATAATGTAGATGTACCTGAGTTAGCTCAAAGGAACGAAACCCAGTATTTATTTCAAAGCTGAACAGTCTTTAAAGGAATTGTTTCAGCAGCTCACGTCCAATATGTCCATTTTCTCACACACATTGTTTGCTGTTGATTTCTTCAAATGTGAGGAGTTGAAGGCACAGATGGCAGGGTACGTGTTCTAGTATCAGTAAATGCATTTCTCTAAGTATTCCCATTCTCTGTATATAAAACATAAAGGCCTAAACTAATATTTTCAAACACGGACTCTGATTTTGGGTGACTCAATTATTGGGTGTACGTCTTGAGATATCTCTGGTCTGATTTCCATGGAAACTGGAATGGCCATTGCTCTCAAGAACTTCAGTTGGAATTGTGGGTACTCACCATTTCTGAAAAGTAAGGGGGTGGGGGGTGTCTCAAGCTGGACAGCCAAAATCAAAGCCCACTTTTGAGAGCTTTGGCATTACTGGATTTTAAATCTATATTGCAAAGGAAAATAAGGGTTGTGACAAATGTATTCTATATCTTGTATGTATACATTGTCATTCATCCCAAATAATCCTAGTGTTTTATACATTGTACGTGTTTAGTAGTCACTTCACCCACTGCTGAAATGTAAACACCTCCAGTTGAAACTGCAGTTGAATTTATCCTAATGCTACCTTACAATAACATTAAAAATCAACTTTAAAACCTCTTGCAAATAACTACATTCTGCAGAGTACAATCTGATAATTTTAAAGGTGATTCCAATGTAAAGGTATAGAGAAGAAGGAGCAGACTACTATACAATTTTGGAGGACAGGCTGGAAATCACATTTCCTGCAAAGTCTTATAATATACTTTTGGATAATTTATGCACAATTGCAGCGAGTCAATCTGAAAATGTTACAGTGTCCTATTAAGTCCTTGGACAACAGGATTTGTGTATCTTTAAGTCTAAATCAAAGGCTAATCCATACTCGGTTATTCTGAGTGAGCTAAAACACAGTAATTCATTTTCATGATACATTAGGCA
This sequence comes from Malaclemys terrapin pileata, assembly GCF_027887155.1. Lineage (NCBI taxonomy): Eukaryota > Metazoa > Chordata > Testudines > Emydidae > Malaclemys > Malaclemys terrapin. Next base: position 16,535,020 of record NC_071513.1, on the reverse strand, counting down.
TGCTGAACAGAGTAACCAATATGTTACTGAAATCTGGTTTCTGGTTTCCATTAGCCCTGAAAAAGCAAGAGCCGTTTTGACACTTTTCTTCCAAAAGCAGGAGGTAGTATATCATCTCCAGGAGTCGATAGTCTGCTAAAAGAGTTTACGCCACAGTGATGGCTGTTCGAGGCAGACTGAACAAATGGCTAGGGTCAAAGTTTGGTGCTTCCGAAAAGCAAAAGCAAACTGAAGAATTAATTCTGTGGGAGGAGCGCCAGTGAAAAGGTATTCAAAGCAGAAACTGGTGACACTGGCTACAAAATCCTGGAAACTGTACTCCTGGAAAACATTCAGTAAATCTGCCTTGCAAAACTCTCATAACAATTTACCAGTTTAAGCACAAAATCTGCTTCCTCACCTCTTCACTAAGTAAGGGATGATGATATTTTACTTAAGAAATATTACTCGCTACAGGCATATAGGCAACTCGGATTTGAAAGGATTCATTATATGAAATGCAGCATTCTTTCTTTACAGCAGCCATGCACTTGCATGGAAAACTGGAGCTACCTGGAATGTTATGACATATTAAAAGTGGATCTGAATTTTGGTACTTTTAATTTCAAAGGCTCTAATTTTGCCATTGATTTTCAAGCAGAACTCTCACTGTGAAATCAATGGCAAGTTCTGATTAACAATATGGCCCTGAATGTTTCCATTTTTTGAAACTTGATGGAAGCTTACCACTGTTTTGGAACTATTGACAAATAAGTGGGCCCAGTCGTGTAAATGTTTTGCATGCATAATTCCTATTGAAGTCAATAAGAATTTTGCATGCAGAAAGGACTGCCGCATCAGGTGCTGTGAAGGTCAGGGTAGGCTGACATTACTTAGTGTTGGACAGTACCAGTGCACTTCCCTTTAACTTTATTTAGGAGGGATTTATACAGATTAATGTAAACTCCAAATATGGCTGCCAGGAGGCATATGTTTTTCTTTTTATGAAGGTCAGAGAACAAATATAGATCAAAATTTCACTTATGTGCTTATTTTGCCACTGTGCACAATAGATTTTGTCCCTCCAATTCTTTGTGAAACAGCTTAAAAGGTGGATATAACTTTAAAAAAAAAAAAAAAAGCTTTTTTTTTTAACCAAAATTGGTCATTCTCTGAAAATAGACTATTCAGAAAACAGTCTCCAACTGTGTATTTTTTGGCATGACGTGTACCGCCCTTGTAGAATGACAGCTCATCTCAAGTTAAATGGCATCCTCTCAAGGCGAGCATCTGCATGTGTCACAAGTTATGGAAATGAGCTGCAAATTGTGGCAAAGCTCAAAAATATAGACTCTGCTTCAGGAAACCATCTAAGCATGTGCTTATGACTTCAGAGCTTTCCTAAATTAGGGCCTTTCTTTGTATGTCTGATGGCAGAAAGCGCCCTTTCCTTTCTTGGGGACACAGAGTCTTGAGTCAATGTATTCTTTCTGCTTCTACTACACCCATTCTATGAATGAATAAATAAAGGTTTCCGTTTTCAGCATTCATTTTGTACCTTTCAGCTCTATAAACAAGTGAACCAACCATTAGATTATTAAATATTATACTGGAGGCCTTTAAGGGCCTGATCCAAAGCGCATTTAAGTCAATAGAATTCTGTCTGGTGAGCTCAGTGGACTTTGGAGCATGTTTTAAAAATTCAAAACTGAAGTGGCTTAGTTGGTGTCCACCTCTTGTGATACAAAATATTAAGGATTGTCTGGCTGAGTACACAATAAGATACTTGGGAAAATTAAGGATAGTCTTCATGTTATTTTGCATCTCTACTTTTTTTCCAGACACAAAAGTGAACATAAGAATAGAAGAATGGCCATATTGGGTCAGATCAGTGGTCCATCTAGCCCACTATCTGTCTTCTGAGGCTGCTTCTGTCTTTTGCCAGATACTTCAGAGGACATGAACAGAACAGAGCAATTTATCAACTGATTGATCCTTTGTTGTCCAGTCTCAGCTTCTGGCAGTCAGAGGTTTACAGAGCATGGCGTTGTATCCCTGACCATTTTGACTAATAGCCATTTATGGACCTACTCGCAATGAATTTATCTAATTCTTTTTTGAACCCATTTATACTTTTGGCCTTCACTGCATCCCCTGGCAATGAGTTCCACAGGTTGACTGTGCACTGTGTGAAGAAGTACTTCCTTATGTTTGTTTTAAACATGATGCCTATTAATTTCAGCGGGTGACCCCTAGTTCTTGTGTTATGTGAAGGAGTAAATAACACTTACTTTCTCCACACCAGTCATGATTTTACAGATCTCTATCATATCCCCCACCTTAGTTGTGTCTTTTCTAAGCTGAACAGTCCTGGTCTTTTAAATCTCTCCTGTTATGAAAGCTGTTCCACACACCTAATTGTTTTTGTTGCCCTTCTCTGTACCTTTCCCAGTTCTAATGCATCTTTTTTTGACCAGAACTGCACGCAGCATTCAAGTTGTGGGGGAAGCATGGATTTATATAGTGGCATTAAGAGTATGTGTTTGTGTTTAAATGAATACTTGTCTCTAGGTGGCAGCAACTTGTAAAGCTTTAATAGGCTGCAAATGAGCTGAGTGAGTAGAGCAAAAAGAGTACAGGGCCTGGTTGTTTTGTTTAGCAGATTTCAGGATGTTGACAGGGAGGAGATTGTCTTTCTGAAATTGGAATTATCTTTCAAACTAATAAAAAGCTCTTACAGTCCAGGCCAAAAGATAATCATTTATTATTTGGTTCACCTCTACTCCGATATAACGCGACCCAATATAACATGAATTCTGATATAACGTGGTAAAGCAGTGCTCGGGGGGTAGGGGGTGGGGGGCTGCGCACTCTGGCGGATCAAAGCAAGTTCGATATAATGCGGTAAGATTTTTTGGCTCCCGAGGACAGCGTTATATCGAGGTAGAGGTGTATCTTTTCTGATTAATATCAACTGATACTTCCAAATGGTGGGGTCTGTCCAGTAAGACTTTATCATAGCCAAACCATTTGGAACATGCAGATAGTATCTTTCATTCTCATCTTTACACAGGAGAGTGAAGATCACCCCTGATTTTCAGAGTAAGGGAGAGTGTGAGGCACCACGAAATTTTCCCAGTGCCACACAGTGCGCTAACGGCAGAGTTGAGATTAAAATTGGGGTCTCCTCACCCAGATTTTTCTGCTCTTACCACTTACCACTAAACCATACTGTTTATGGGGTGCTTGGAGTGTTTCAGGAGAGTCAATCTAGTAAAAAAAGTCAGGTATTGCAATAATAATGAGGTCCCTGCTTACAACCTGTTTTCCTTAGTGTGCGTGAGGTTAGACGAGGTTCCCTCCCTCCCCCCGCCACATTCTGGATCACCAAACCACGCGACCGCTAATGTGCCTTTACTGTGCTCGGCATGGGTCGGCAAGTAGTATAAGTGGCTGATAGGGAACTGGAGCCCCCACATGTGACATTCCGCAATTTGGGAGTGAAAATGTTCCCCCTCCCTCCATCCCATTTGTAAACAGCTTCCCGTGGTGCTATGGGGAAGGGTCATTGTTCGACTAGCTACCTTTGCTCCCGACATGAGCGTGCCATACACTTAATTAAAAGTGCGGTCACCCATGACTCGGGGGCAGGGGGAGGTACTCACCATGGCTGGAGCAGAAAAATGGCGCAGTAAATGGTTACAGATTCTGATTAAGTTATGGCTTGCACCTAGTGTAATAAAGGTGGTTATTTTTTTTAAATGAAAATGGGCTTGCTATGGAAACATTTTATGCATGTACAATGGCTCCTTTCTTTTTTCCCATGACTGACAGCCGGAAATGTGTCTTTTGGCATATCATCAACACCTGAAAGCAGACTTTCACTGATTAGAAGGAGGAGAAAGAGAACGCAGGAGGACATGTTCACCGAGATCATGAATGCCTCCGGGACAGCTGACACACCACTGAGAGCGTGGAGGATTTCACTGTCTGAGAAGTTAGACATGGACGTGGAGAGCAGGAAACCATCCCATGAGCAGCGCAGGATGAGATGCTTTGGATTATGAGGGACCAATCAGACATGTTGAGGCCTCTGGTTGAACTGCAGGAACAGAAACAGGGGGGTAGAGTCCCTCTGCAGACCCTGGTGGACAGCCAGCCAGCATCACCTGGCACAGAATCACCCTCCCCCAAGTGTTCCACGCAGCGGACCCTACTTCGGCTCTAGAAATACTGCAGGAGAAGGTGTGAAGTGTTTGAGATGCTCACAGCAAGAGTGCACAACTGAGCAGGCTCCATGCTTCTGGGGTTATGGCCTATGCGCAGCGGTTTTAAGGCGCGAAAACCACTGGGTTGTTTGCTGTTGATATGAGGGACGGAGCACAGTGCATCATGGGATGCCGACGCAATGTTCCCATGCTCCCCTGCGACAATGTTTTGGTCCCATGAGGTATTGCACAAACTTCCCAAAACACGCTGCGGCAAGTTGGACTTTGGGATAGCTACCCATGATGCACTGCGTTGTGCGTTGATGCAGGCTCTGCTAGTGAGGACACACTCCATTGAGACAATAAGCATGGTGTGGCCACACACAATCGACTTAAATTAATTCAGAAGCTCGAGGTCGAATTAGACACAGTCAACTTAATTTTGTAGCGTAGACAAGCACTAAGTGACATTTCAAAACACAGGCACCTGTTCCTCTTTATTTAGCTTATTTGTTTCGGTTTCACACTTTGAGCTGTTATTTCTTTAACCAGTAAAAATACACGAAGTATACACACAGCTTACCAATGAGCCACAAAATTCAAACCCAAATTTCAGAATAAACACACCACAGAACCCCTCATTACTCACTTCAGGTCTGTGCCCGAAGAACGGAAATTTCGGTGATCTTTGCAGAGAGTGGGAGGGATTATCTCTATTTCTCTTGGGCTTATGTGGACTTTACAGGTGTCATTCTGCTGTGACACACTTACAGGAGGAGAGTATCTGCTCTTTCAGATGCATCAGCCTCTTCTCCTTTATGCCACGCTGGCCTGAGTTCCTAGCAGTAACGGGGTATTATCTCCACCGCATCATGCTTCCCACTCCCCGCAAGAGTAGCAGAATGACATGCCAGACAGTGGGGTAACGTCGTCATGTTTTGGGAAGGGGGAAGATGGAAATTATCCCTCTTGCTGTATGTAGTAGCACCATTAAAACTCAGTTGTGCACCATGCATATGAGATGGAGGGAATGGAGTTACCGGAGAAACCTGCTTACTCGGCACATGCAGCATGATCACCAAAAGCAGTGACACACGTGTCAGAGGAAGTAGAAGTAACAGAGACACATTACAGTCCCTTGCAGAGAGATTCTGCATGGCTGCTACCCGGCATGGCTGTAAAACAAGGCACAGAAATTCACACAGGGTTCAGTTTAAATCTCCCACTGTTAAACCACAATTAATCCTTCTGGATGGCGGTGATAGGAATTTCCAATCCTCAGAACTACCTAATTACAAGACAAAACAGAGATTAGGCCTGAAAAATTCCTTTACATTATCAGCATGACAGCAACAGAGTAAGATGAAACGTTTAAAGAGCTCTGTAAAGCATCACAGATAAATCTGATCAAACCTCACGTAATGCAGCTGGAGAACAGCCCCACAGAATACATGAAATAGGGGGGCTGAGTCTTTCCTTACAGATCCTGTAGCTTGCCCAAAACTGAGCTGTGAGCGTCATCAGAGACACAGAGACACTGCCCGTGTCTGGAGTAGGGTTACCAACCCTCCAGGATTGTCCGGGAGTACCCAGGAATTAAAGATTATGTTGTGATGAAATCTCCAGGAATTCGTCCAACCCAAGTTGGTAACCCTAGTCTGGAGATGTTCTGGGGTTATGGCTAAGAAATGGAAATGACTAATAAGAGGGCTAATGCCGTTGTGGCCTTCACTAAGCAGCTGCTGGCTCATTATTGGGTACTGTGTTACCACCCAGTTTGGTCTTCAGTTGGGATTACTAAACCTCCAGAGGACAGAAAGGGAAGTACAACCTGAGGGCAGAGAGGACCAGGCTCAAGAAGGAGCCAGAGGCTGTGTGGGAGCAGAAGCAACAGTCTGGAGGCAGCAGTTTAGGAGCTTAGAGCCCGGCAAGGAAGCAGGCAGAGGGCCCAGCAGTAGCTGTTGCTGACAGATACCTGGGAGCAGCCTGCCAACGGGAAGACCTTGCAGACAGGTCTGAATGAAGCCAAGGGTGATGCACAAAAGGAGTGAACTCTTGCTGTGGGATCTCTAGCCCAATGCATGATTGCCTTAGGGAGAGGAGGGGCCTGGCAAGGCTAATCTTGGCACCAGAATTGAGAAGCCCCACCCCACTCCCCTGGACCGGCATGTCCCTCAGGGGCTGGGTTGGGAACTGCTGAGTTAATCTTTTTGTTGTGACCCTTATAGTAATTGTGCCATAGTTTGCATGGTTTAATTTCAGGCAGTGCTAGTAAAGCAGTAGTTTTGCTGCCCCTTTTCTGAGTGGTAGCAGATGGCTGGAGTTTTGCAGGTCGGATTTCCAGTGGAGCATTCAGTGATGCAGAGTCAGGGTATATTCTAAGGGTAACTTGTTCTACTTACACATCTGCCCCAGTACAGGATCAGACATGGTCAAGCAGCATGCAGGACAATCCCTTCTTTCAAGAATCTCAGCCTGACATCAGTGCCTAGTTTCCAAGGAGCAACTGTGCTCCCTGTACTGAGAACGCTTGCATAACAAGAATAACACCACCGTGCAGCATGTCTTCCCAAGATTGAACATTTGGTTGCATTCCAAAAAAATAAAATAAAAAAAAAGTGAACTTGGAAGTTTACGTATATGAGTGTCACCTTATGACACCTACTATAAGGGTGTGTTACTGAGTGTGTTCAGGAACCCATCCGGGACTAGACCTTGGGGCGCATACAGCACTTGCCCCCAAACTCATGGAGCCCCCAGCACAGTGCCAGATATCAGAGGGGATGGGTGTACCACGACACTCAGTGACAACCTGCACTGAGGTCAGGTACATTTGCTTATGGCAATTTTTAATGCCTCTGAAACCACATGGTTTAAGTAGCTCCACAAGCAGGAAAGCACTAATGAACCTCTGTGGAGTTCTTCTGCAGCTGCTGGACCCCCCACCCCCGATAGCATTTCAGACCTTGCCTTGTGTAGTCTAAGCTCCATACTTTCCTGGGTTGTTCAGAGTTTCAGGCAATAAAGCAGAAACGCTCTCCACAATTTGTTTTCTTTCTGGGGCTGAACCAGAGATTTAACCTTTCCTGACACTTACAGAAAGAAGAAAGATAGCTGTGAGGGATCCTAAATAATAACACAGGCCCAGAGTCTCTACTGCAGTCTGACCCATTTGCCCAAGGCTGGGAATCGCCCAGATCTCCTCAGCTGGGCATAACCCTGGCCTGGCACCTGCCTTAGAAGGTGTAAAGCCAGGTGCCTATAACACCCCTTGCCAGACCTGGCATAGGGAGCATGTTGGAATGTGGTCAAAGCATGTTGAGTTCTGGCAATCCGTGGCTAGTGTATGGGCCCCTTGGGGACCACAGACAACCAGTTTATATTACAGCAGCCCCCAGGCTGCCCTCATGTGTCAGGGTTAGTGCTAGTGTAGAACTGGCCCAGGCTCAGAGACTGTATCGGCTTCCCTGGTAGGTCCCCACCCTCCTACCCCTATAGGCTGAGAGCAACTGGGCATAAGTGAGCTAAGGACAAAGCATACACTGATTTAATATTTTGAATCACTATGTTTTGAAGCGGAATATAGCATTTTAAATGGTTCATTTTTGTTCTTCCATGACTTTAATAAATCGGCTTTTGCTTTGGAAGCTTGACAACCTTGGAGTAATGAATTGTGTTCTTTGAAGTGAGCTTGTCCTACAGACAGCATCACCTTCCTGCCCTGGCTTCAAGCTATCTGAGATCTATCACATCAAATCCTAAGTCAGAGCTAGATAGAATCTCTTTAGTTGAGATCTGAAAGTCTACGGTCTTAGATAACCATAAGGAATTTGTTTGAGCCACATGCTGTGTTAATACACATTAGGATAAACCACAATTTATATATATGGTCTTGAAAATCTTATTTGTTAAAGTTTGATGCCAAGAACTTTCTCAAGGTAGAGAGAATTTGGTAGATACAGAGTCATGCAGACAAAATAAAATACACTAGTGGTGTTTATTTACTAGTGCAGCCAGCTGCTTTGCAGAGATTGCAGTTTAGCTCGTCTCCCTGCTAGTTGGTGTGAAAATCCAAATTCCAACTGGGAACTTTAGATTGTGGTGTATCAAGAAAAGAGCAAATTCCCTAGGCCAATTGTCTTTGAGGGGAAAAGGGGGATGCTAGCAGTATTCAGTGGATAGGCAGCCTCATACCATTAAGCTGGCATTTCACACTAAATTAGTATTGTAAGCGTAGTTCAGTTACAGCGAGTACTGAAACTGCCCCAATGACGTATAATAAGACTCAAAAGGCATTGAAATCCAGGGATGATAGTGAGTGAAGTAGATAACAGGGCCGAGAGGTAGCTTTTAAGAATGGATTTTGTTTTAAAACTGCAAAAAGCATCTTTGACGCAAATGAAGTTTCTCATTATGCCAGTCATTCTGCCTAATAATTATATCCGTGTGCCAGGAGAACAACAGTTCAATTTATAAATTGGGTAGAAGACAAAATAATGTTTTCCAGACATGTGTATGTGTGTGTATTCCGGGGAGGAGGGGAGATGTACTTTTGAACTTGGGTTTTTATCGTCTCCCTGGCAGATGGGTCAGGAACAGTATTAAGTTTATATTACAGATCCTGCAATGATGTTAAGGCAATGAATCCCTGTGATATTTTCCCACCATCAGGCAATCAGAGTATTGCAGCAGAGACTAGGGTGACTTGGTGGCTTCATTATTTTTCTTCCCTTTCCAGACAGAGGGAACCATGTGGTGAAGATGGATAGGTGGTGGTCTGTTGGATGGATGGATGAGAGTTTTGGGACCCCAGTGGGAGGAGGGCACTGATATAACTATTTTGCTTGGTCCTTTCTAAGGGCAAGATCGTCCCTTTGCCTGCACCCCTATGCAGGGTAGATTCAGACTCCCCGCCTCACTTTAAACCCTTTACATAGGCTTCCCAAAGCTTGGGTCTGGATGCACTGGGGAAAGTGGAGGCTGCATGCTGGCTATTCTTTCCTCCTGCACGGGTGGGGGAGCACTGAGCTCTGCTCCCCCTCTCTAACACACTAGCCACTGGAGCCAATTGTTGGAACAGACCAGCAGCAAACTACAAGGCTGCAGGAGTGCGGGGCGCTGGAGGGTGATCCTAGGATAGGGCTAGAAAATGCTGCCAAAGTGACAGAAACGGAAAGTCCCACACCCTCATCTTATAATGCTATTTTTGAAGCATCTGCTTGTGCCCCAGAGCCACGTGGTACTGGGCATGATACATTGTGCTCTCATAGCAATGTGGAGATAATAGCCTGAATCTGCCAGGGATCAGGATCTCTGTCCTTTGTGGATTGTCTACATGGGGAAATTGAGCAGCCTAATTATACTTCTAGAGTTATATTGGTATAACTCTTATTCTGGTATTAGAGGCCCTTTCCCCCCTTCAGCTTAAGTCAGTTCCAAAGAGTAAAGCCCTCTCCCTTGTTCTCACTCCCTGCACACACCTACCTACTTCTTCTATAAGCCTGAGGGCTTCTGTGAAATGGCTTAAGGTTTCCTTGAATCCAGTCTGCCAAGGGAAAGGGAGGTAGCAGAGCTGGTGAACAGCTGCTTGCTCGCTCTCAGGGCCCTGTAGATTTCTGTGCTAAAAGCACCATTAACTCTTCCAGAGGCCACTCCACCAGCTCTGTGCAGATGCTGGTGGAAGACATCCAATGGCAGCTATGCAGCCAGGCATCGGGGAGTCCACAGAAAAGCATAGTGACCCAGACGCTCCATGGATGAGGGACCCAGCTCTGTGGCTGCTGGCCTCTCTTTCCTTGTGGATACCGCGGCTCCATGTAGCGTGAGAGAGCTTGCCACCAGCGCATCCATGTACCGCATGCTGCATAACACTAGAGGACTCCATTGTTGTTATTAAACTAAGCTGGCTCTTTATCAAAGCACCTCGTATTTACAGACCTGATGCCCCTGTAGCTTAGTGTTCAAAACATATGCAGACACCTAGCTCCTGGTGCCATCTCCAAATCTTCCTCCTGCAACCTGTGCTCCTCTCGCCAAGTTCCACGCTAGTTGCTAAGACCTTCCATGAGGATGACAACCCAGCCACCTCTAGGAAGAATAGCTATAGGAATCCAGTGAGAGGGTAACATAGGCCATCGATTCCTCCAATATAAGGTAGCTTGTTTTATTTTTCAACTCAGCGCTCAGGAGGAATGCACAAAAATACTGCATGAGTATCAACAAAGTAGTAGGGGTGGAAGGGAAAGCCCTGGCTCTGGGTAATAACCTATCATTCTCTTAAAACAGTGAAACACCAGGACAATCTAGGTAAATGTAGCTTTTGAATAATGTCTAATTATGAGTTGTTAACACCAATCAGTAAATGTCAAGAGCCTAGGACAGCTTCTTTCCTGTGCAAGAGATTTCTCGTCGGCATCAGCATTTCTCTGTGACAAACAGGAGGATTAAGCCAAAGTATGAGACAACTGGAATAAAAGTCTAAATATATTTAGCATTATGGTGGTAAAACCAAAACTGTGTTGTTAGGAAAAAACAATGGTGGTTTGTTTCTTTGTCTCAGCTCAGTGAATCTTGGTTTTCAGTGTTGTAAAGCAAGAAGTTGTCATCTGCAAAGCAAAGGGTTCATGATGATTTGACTTACGGCAAATCTACCCACGGTCAACAAAGACACACCAGAATACAAAGCAGGAATAAACATCCTGAGAGTTTCCTACTAATAATTCTTTCTTAATGTATAGCAAAAGCTCTGGAGGCTTCCTAAATCATATACTATTGTAATCTTACCTTTAGATTACCCAGTGATAGATTTGTTATAAGGAATAATGAAATTGTCATCTCTCCAACCCGTGTAACCACCCGGAACCTATTTCCCAGTCCAGCTTCCAGAGAAATAAATGTAAAGACAGTAGAAGGATATTTATCATCACTGTCATAATTAGAACCAATTGGGAAAGCCAGATACAACTTCAGGCTAGTAATTCGCTGAAGGTAAGGCACAAACACCATTTTGCAGGACATGTCTAATAACCTCCACTCATTTATCACTGCTCCCAAATGCCAAGATCATTAGAGCCAAGGCAGGTGTTGTGTATTTCACTTCACTAAATTAAAATGATTACAGTCATCTTCCCAGTATTAAAATGCACAAAGGTAGCCTCTGTCTTCTGGATAAACATTTTGAAGGGAGAATGTTTGTTTGTTAGTTTGTGTTTTTAAAACACAGGAAATAGACTTCATCAGTCTAAAAGTTCATTAAGATAAAGATTTTCTAAAAAGTGACAAAGTGTCCTGTGGCACCTTATAGACTAACAGAAGTATTGGAGCATAAGCTTTCGTGGGTGAATACCCACTTCGTCAGACACAAGTGGGTATTCACCCAGGAAAGCTTATGCTCCAATACTTCTGTTAGTCTATAAGGTGCCACAGGACACTTTGTCACTTTTTACCGATCCAGACTAACACGGCTACCCCTCTGATAATTGACACCATGCAAGATTTTCTAAAGTGATTCTTCCTCCTGAATAATTGCCAGCTAAGTGACCTATGAATTATATATCTGATTCAGCACCCCCATACCTGCTACAGTGCACTGGAGTGGGAACTGGACCAGATCATGCCCCTGAGATCTTTATGCATGCTGTGGGTGTGGAAGATCATCCATCTCAACAGCACTTCCTGTGCCCCTGTGGAGGCCTATCCAGATTGTCATGATCTTCATGGTGGAGAGGATGAGGAGTGGGCAGGCGTTGGTCAGGAACCGGTTAGGGCTAGGTCTGAGGTGAAAGTAAGCCGGTATGCCCTGGTACGCCGTACCGGACTAGCTTCCCCAGGCAGTAATTTAAAGGGCCTGGAGCTCCCAGCAGCAGCTGGAGCCCTGGGCCGTTTAAATTGCCACCAGAGCCCTGCTGGCTAGCAGAGGTGGCCAGGACCCCTGGGGCTCCGGCGATGATTTAAAGGGCCCGGGGCTCCAAAGGCCCTGAATCTTCTGGTTGAGGCCACGCCTCTTCCAATTGAGGCCACGCACCCTGCTCAGGACTCCGGATACCGGTAAATCCTTTAAATTACTTTCACACCTGGGCTAGGTTGAAAAGGAGTTGGGGAGAAGAGCTTTGGGAGTGGGTTGGGGAGTACAGCCCTGTATAGGCTATCAGAAACGGTGTTGTAGCTCCAGGCCATGTTATCTTTCGCATAGAGCTCCTCTGAACTGGAGAACCCCCATTTCATGGGACATCTTGCTAGCATGGCTCGAATGGATCCACACTTGGAATTTGGCTAGTGCCTCATCCTGCAATGGGATCCTCAAGCATGGACCTTTATTCCTATGGGAGTCCCACTGAGAAGATTCCACAGAGAGATAAGTGGGCCAGACTCAAAGCTGAGAGGTACAGCTCAGGACGTGGAAAGAGGCTTTAAGTCTCCTTTGTGTCCCCCAAAAATTCTGAGCTGGTATGGAAGCCAGCTACAATCCTCTCAGCCTCAATCTATCCCTGGGACTAAAACTGCAGGGCAGAAGGCTCTATCTGGATACAGGCCTATTCATCTCCTGGAGTGGTGTAAAGGGGCCAGTCCATAATCCAGAACAGTCCATATATGCAGGTCCTATTTGCGTGATGAGAAGGGCTAAATAAGGACTCAGGGTCCATGGGCTTTGCTATTGTCAATAGAAGTTTGGTTTTTTTTTTTTTTTAAAGAATAATGTTACTGTTTCCTTTTATTTTAAAGTGGGAAATATGTCTGTACCCTACTGTAGAAGTTCTGTACAAATATCTGACATTAGGAGACACAAAGGATAATGTACTAAGGTTCGGCATTAACAAAATTACCACAAATTGTGCTAAGAGTGTCAAAATTTGAGCTAATGTAAAATAAGTAAGGATTTCTGAAAAGCACTACATTCAGTTAGTGCTTCTGTGGAAGAGCTAAATGCATTTAGTGTGCATTCAAGGAGAGGAAAAAAACAGAAGCAGGAGGATTCTTTTGGCATTTTTTATCCTTTTTATTTGATGTGAGTTTATTATATTTACAAATTGGAAACACCCATTGTAATTAAATGTGTGGGGGGGAAATAATTAAAGTAACTATTGGTATGGTGGAACGATCTTCTGAGTTTATTTTGATTTCTACAATTGTTGACAATTTTTTATAAAACCCTTGGAGCGAACTTCTCCCTTCTCTCTCTCTCTGATGTCTATGAAGGTACACCAGGAATGAACTGGGCTCCATGGGATAGTAGACTGGGAGAGCCAAATAGTCCCTTAGTATATGCCATCATGTGCCAGCAATGGCCCTCTGCCATGTACATTGGCCAAACCGGACAGTCTCTATGCAAAAGAATAAATGGACACAAATCTGACATCAGGAATTATAACATTCAAAAACCAGTAGGAGAACACTTCAATCTCCCTGGTCACTCAATAACAGACCTAAAAGTGGCAATTCTTCAACAAAAAAAACTTTAAAAACAGACTCCAATGTGAAACTGCAGCACTGGAATTAATTTGCAAACTGGACACCATCAAATTAGGCCTGAATAAAGACTGGGAGTGGCTGGGTCATTACAAAATCTAATTTCCCCCATACTGATTTCCCCCCTACTGTTACTCACACCTTCTTGTCAACTGTTTGAAATGGGCCACTCTCATTACCACTACAGAAGTGATTTTTCCTCCCTTTGTATCTTACTATTAATTGAGTTGTCTCGTTAGACTGACCTCCCACTTGGTAAGGCAACTCCCATCTTTTCATGTGCTGTGTATTTATATCTGCTACTGTATTTTCCACTCCATGCATCTGATGAAGTGGGTTTTAGCCCACGAAAGCTTATGCCCACATAAATTTGTTAATCTCTAAGGTGCCACAAGGACTCCTCGTTGTTTTAGTATCCATTATACCATCTCAAGCAATGTGACTGATTTCAGTGAAATTTCTCCAACCTTATACTGTCCTAAATGAGAGCAGATTTTCCCCTTATTTATTTTAAAAAGTAAGGTATTTTCATAGTAGTGAAGCACAGATCAAGCCAGGCATCCTTCCCAGTTCCCCTTTTAGGTGTTAAAGTACCTGGTTAGCAGTCATGGTACGATGGGGAAGCTCATTATTTAGTGACTCCTAGTGCCCCTTTCCTAGAGCTGCATAAAATGCAATGAAAAAATATCTCAGCCAGCACTTCTGTTGCAATTAGATTAGCATAATTCCCACACCTACATGTCCGCCATTAATGAAAGAAGTGTGTGTATATTGTGTGTAAGCATATTGAAGCATTTTGTATCAATCGGTCATCAAAAATAAAACCTAACTATTTTTAACACACACTAGATTTAAAGCCTGGCCGGAAACCGCAGACACATGGTAAGAGCAAAGAAAATGCCTGTTTCAAATCAGATCACACCTTATATATGATTTTGAATGATCTACTAGTCTTTAATTTCAGAACTGTCCTCTTCATTGCACAAATGACATATCACCGTGAGCTTACCCTTTGTATGCTAATAGAGTTCTGCCTTGGAGACTGTAATATGGGCTCATTTAGCAATACTAAAAAAAGTTAATTGAAAGATATACCTAAGTTAGGGTTGGTCTACTCATCTGGGAAGGATAAGAGCGACTCTGCAATAAGTCTCAAGATCCTGTTTGAAATGGATGCAAGTAATGAACGCTCTGTGTAATCTGAGACAGATTCCTACCTATTTCTAGCTAAATTACCTTATTAAGGGGATGCCTTTAAATGAAGGATTAATGTTTACCTGGAGCATTGTTCATTTACCTTCCCCTAGGAAAAGAAGGATTTATTTGTATTTGAACTGAAACCAATAGGATGGAGAGAAGACAGGTGTCTCCCAAGAAAAGGACAAAGCCATCTGTCACACAGTAAAGGCTAGATTCAAAACCCATTGATGCTGATTAGGACTCTTTCCATCAACTTCCGTGAACTTTGGATCAGGCACTGGGTGTATGCTGTGAATCATGTTTTGAAACAGATGCCTAGTATATTATATCGCAACAAGGTTTTTTCAGGTAGACTAGTGTGAAAAGATTTTTTCATAATTGCCTTTGTCTGGTGATTATCATTTACTATGTTTCATTTTCTACTTTTTCTATACCAAGTAATAAACAAACATTTTATACTAGCGATCTGAATTGGAATTGGCTATTATCTCAGGGAAGGTACTGATTGCTGACCTAAGAGAGTGTCATTTCTGTCCTGTTAGAAGCAGGCCGATAGTATCTTACAGAAAATATCACAAAAAGCCTCTCCTCTCACTATCACCAAAATTCCCAGCCTGAGCAGAAGCTGAGAGTGCTGGAAGTTTTGAGGCCTTCAGACAAGTTCTGCAACTGGATATGTTGGGAAAAGCAACCAAACTTTTGGTGGTTCATCCAAATCCTCCAAATCAGAGATGGATCCAAAACAAAACCTTGCATCTGAATGCCCTTGAAAAGTAGGTTAAATTTGGATGAGATCAAAACTCCTTGACATTGGATGAAATTAACTCTTTATAATGGATGAAATGAAAATCCTGGGTCTAAATATTTTTGGATTTTGGAATCTTTAGATTTTGGGGCTAGGGTACATCTCTGCTCCCAATCATTTTACCTTCACTCATTAACACCAAAAATATGAATTGTCCTCAGCAGTGCTAAACGTCTCACATACCATTAAACCCCAACTAACTACATTGGGGAAAAGGATCAGGGCCTTATCTGTTGTCCTGCAGTCCCAGGAGTTAAGGGTAGAATTTCAGCCTTCCCTTAATTAATTTGGTCTCCTGAACAGGATTTACCTTGCATTCTTTGCACACCCAAAGATCCCAATGAAGTTATTGTCACCAGCTAAGTACAGCAGTAGACAGCATAATATACAGAATATTGGGTCTTTTGGCTTAAAAGCATTAGTATTGTTTAAACACAGTGCGGAGGTGAAAGTTTACTGATGACTGCAAATTAAAAAGAACTGTGTTTTGAAAAGCCATTTTCAATTGATAAGCCATTTGGGAAATATCCATCAATCAATTAGAACTACCCTACCATTTTATTTTAAAAGTTTTACATAAGCCTACGGTTGCTCCATAAATATACTTTGAATAAACAGCTGCAGTAACGAGAGAATTAGTAATTCCATAACTATAACCTTCCTTATTTTCCTGTCTTTGACAGCTAAGTAGTTAAATTGGATGAGCAGGAGTATAGTACACAAAAATGGATTAGAAAGAAATTGATAATGTAACACACTTTTCCCCTTCTCTCTAAAATGCTTAGTGAAAAACAATCAGCCCTGTAAAACTCTGTCCATGTATCAGTTAATCAATAAGAATGTTCAGTCTGCTCCAAGATTTTCTAACACCTGTCAAAGCTGACTAATCAGTGATTGTTTAAATCTTACATGGAAGAGAAAACCGCAACAGAAAACCTTTACCATCTCAGGGGGATTAACTCTGCAAGACTTTGATTACTAGAAAAGGCGGGGGGGAGAAAAGAAAAAGAAAAGATCCAATTCTCAGATGATCCAATTATTATTTGGAGGACTAGGTAAAAAATTAGAGCTGGGGGAGCCAGGGATTTAATCATGATTATCTCACCCTTGTGAGTTAATGTGAGAATCTGCCAAGCCCACCTTTGCTCGTCTACCCTGGAAGGGTTGAGGAAGAGAAGTAAACATAACTTGACACTTGTAGGCACACTGTGAGAGCAACATTGCAAGTTAACTAATTCCCTCTCAAGTTGTTTAATCATCCTTCTTTATAATTCAGTCATACTATTATTAGGAATTTTAAAAGCTCAGTTGAAAAACATGGGCTCCCTTATCCTATTGCAGTCCTATCCCTCATTAGCAGAATGGGAACTTGCTACATGTGCTGAAGGGGAAACCAGAAAAGACCCTCAGCATTTATGGCAATTTGCCATCTGGGCCCCAAATTCTGTCTCTTTTTTTCATTATAAACCACGATTTCCAAGGTTTAATATTTTCAATGTCTCAAATCACATTAGGCTCCAGCATGACAGAAAAGTTTTAAGATCAGTTGCACTTTTTAAAAACACAGTCCTCAAAATCTGTTTAGTTCCTTAGTTAACTACAGAACTCAAATGTATTTACTGGTTGCAGATGATTCCCCTCTCCAAAAAGCCCCCCACAACAAAAAGAACCCCGCACGCTTTCTAACAAAACACAAGGAAATGTTACTTTGAAGGCAATTAGGAGTGAGGCCTAAACATTGGTATTTTGAACAGAGAATTAAAAAATAATATTTTTACCTCAGTTTAGTGCAGTTAAAAGACCTGGGATTGACTGTCCTGGAAAACAGAGTCTGCTTTATGCTCAGAGCAAATATAGATGGGCAGTGGTAGTGCCTGCTTTCCCACACCCCTGTGCCAGAGTGTGTCTATCCTGATCTGTAAGGAAACCTGGTTGGTTCAATCTTCATGCTCATCCAGAAGCCCCGCCAATGAGATTGTATGCTTCTGGTTGTGATGTTTTTTTCTGTGATGTGGATAGTTGTCCCCTAGCAATTGGACTGATACCATATTTCCCTTCGCCAACATACACACACACACAAATCCCCACATGATAGCACTAAATGTACTTGAAATAGCTGGTCATAACGTTGAGGATACGTCCTGCTGACACTTGCTTCCTGTTAGGATTTTTTTGGTTCTGGTGGCATTACTCATGGCAGTTAGCACTACACCAGATTATGTTTTCAGGACCAGGCCTTAAGTAGTGGCTATTCACAGTGTCTTGTGGTGCACAGACCCTCAGCATTTATGGCAATTTGCCATCTGGGCCCCAAATTCTGCTCTCATCAATGTAAATGTGGAGTGACTTCATTAGAGTTATTCCAGATTTACACTGCTCTGACTGAGAGTAGAATGTTAGTGTGTTGAAATGTTTGTCTGAAAAGGCAAAGGTAGCATTATGGGAGAGCAGCATGCTCGGGAGCTATCTCAGAAGCTTGTGCTCTAGATCCCAGAGACAGATCATGCTGTAGACATAACATAATGTGTGCTCAGTAGGAAATATTGCTATTAGTGATGCCTTTTAGGAGTGAAGTGGTGACCAACTGGGTAATATTTCTGGCTCTCAACTCCACAAAAGGTTCTGAATATGGGCTGGTGTAGACCCATATGAGCGCTATTGGTATTCAGAGAAAACTTGGCCAGGCCTCGTACTTATTTTTTGGCTGCATGCCAGATAGGCCAGTGTAGTGCTCCGGGGCTGAATTGCTAGTGCTAATGAGTTCTCTACCACCTGCAGCGCACTAATCCTGATTCATTAGAGGGGTTGTTTTTATTAACACTCCGTGGCCTAATTTTTTTCCCCAGGAGTTATTCCAACAAGAACAGAAGCAAGCCACTGCCGCAGCTGTGTCTCAGTAGCCGGTTCCAGGGACCGCTTGGCATTTGCCATGCCAAATACTCAGTGGACCTCTTTGTTAAAAGCCAGTTCTAGTGTTCTGAAGTTTTTCATTGTTCAGTCCCAGACAAGATTTACGTCTCTCTCTTTTTTTTTTCTTTTCGTATTACAAATGGACTCAGTGTTGATGGTAGATTGACAGCACTGGAAACTGAAGAAATCTCTCTCTCTCTCTCTCTCTGGAATAGTTGCTAGCGAAGTGCAGACATCAGCAGTGCAAGCATAATTTGGTAAAGCCAAAGGCTTTGCCTGCTATGCCATGTAATAGAACCCATTCTTTATTTAGGAGCTAGAGCATGATTAGGCTGCACAGGTTTTGAGCTATGAAATCTGGAAGAGGCTCAGCTGCGCAGCACTAGCAGAGATGAGTCTCTGAGAATCACTGCATTGACTCAATTCTTTTTATGCTGCCAGTTCACCCAATAACCAACCCTACAACCACTGAAAAAAGCCTACAGGATCACAATAGCTCTTCATAATTTGGACTCAAATATATAGAAAGTCAAGTTTGTGAGGTTTTAAAGCTAAATAAGAAATTCCGTAACAACACACAAGATAAAGCTTACAGAATAAAGGTAACTACCCTGCAATGCAGACAAAAATAACGGCTCCTCTTATGTAAGAATATTTCCATCTGTTTGCTACATGCTGCTTCATAATTTAATCTTGCTTGCTACTTTGCTGCAGTTCTAAAAAAACATGTTTATCAGTTTCTCCACCGGTTTACTTGATAAAGAAGGCAGCTGCCAAAAGGTTACAGACTTGGTAATACAGTGGATTAATGTGTCCATCCGTTACCTGCTAAAAGATGTACAGGTATAATCTTCCGCATTACAGAACTGTCAGGGTGCCAAAATTTGCCAGTTGGATGATAAATCTTTGCATGCAGCTATAACATTACATCCACCTGGGAAGTTGCAAAGGCACAGTGAAGGTATCTCCAGATGTAACGTTCCCTTTTCTTGGCAAACAGATTTGGCAGTTTCCTCTAACATACCTCCAAAATAATCTAACCACTCTGTCTCTCTCCTGGTAGAAACTAAACGAGATAATGAATACTAAGTGGATTTTCTATTAATGCCACTGGACTTAGAGAGAACCTGGAGTTCTTCCTGATTCTTTGTCTCCCAGACTAAAACAAAACACCTTGGACCTGATTTCTCCATTGTCCTGCATTTTCTGTAGTAATTTGCATTATTGCAAAGTAGGTGTAAAATGGTGTTAAATCAGAATGGTAATATTTTAAGTCCATTTCGCACTGCTAGGGAACAGATAATTGTACCTATCGTATGCTCCACAGAGTTCCTAACTCCAGGCTTAGATTTAGCAGTGGAAGGAACTGAGACATTCATCACACCACTGTATGCGGAGGAGGAAAGAAAGAAGGTGTGACTCCCTACAATGCTGTAGCTGAGCTTGTGCCATACAAAGGAATGGAGGTAGGGAGGGCTCTGATTTCTAATTCAACTTCACCCATTGACTCATCTGAATATGGGAAGCTCTTGTCTGCCTCAGACCTCCCCAGTTCATCCATCCATCCACTGCAGTTGGGAGGAGCATTGAAAAACGAACACTGAACCTGAGTGGACCTTTCCAGGATAAACCTAATTAAAGAAAACTGAGGATTAATCTGGTGAGAGAAACTAACCAGAGTTTAGTACAAATATGGGAGGAAGATTAATATAAAGAGACTACACTGCTAAAATGGAATCAGTCTTGGAAATTCCTGTCAGTGACTGATAAGAATTGCCACTTCTAGCAGTGCCGATTTAGCAGATCGGTGGAGCGGCAGTCTGGTGTCAGGAGAAGAAAATTGCAGTGAATGAGCTATTAGTTTTGACTTGTTTTTCGGAGGTATTTGGAGGGGGACATTCAAAGTGGTGTTTGCTAATACAATGTCACTGAGGAGACTGGGAGCTCAATTCTATAAAAAGTCACACATGTGGATCTTTACTCCTAAGTGGCTTCCCATTGAAGTCAGTGGGACTTTGTATGGGAGCAAGTGTCCACACATATGGATTAATTTGCAGGCTCAGACTCCATAAACCATCCCCATCATGGTGAAATTTAATTTCCAGCAATGGATTATATTATTTATAGGGCTGTCAAGTGATTAAAAAAATTAATCGCAATTAAAAAAATTAATTGTGCAAATAATTGCATTGTTAAACAATAATATAATACAATTTATTTAAATATTTTTGGATGTTTTCTACATTTTCAAATATTGATTTCAATTACAACACAGAATACAAAGTGTACAATGCTCACTTTATATTTATTTTTCAATACAAGTATTTGCACAGTAAAAAACAACAGAAATAGTATTTTTCCATTCACCTAATACAAGTACTGTAGTGCAATCTCTTTATCATGAAAAATGAACTTACACATGTAGAATTATGTATAAAAAAAGACCTGAGTAGTATAAGGGCCCCACCGTCAATCAAACCCAACCCCCGCCCCTTGACCCATTAAGCCCCGCCCCTTGACCCCTTGGTCCCTCCCGCCTGTCACCAGAAGTCCCACCCCATGGGGGTATTACTTCCGGGGTCAAGGTGCCACCTGACCGGAAGCAAGGTGTGTCATGTGACCCCTCTAAGAACTTCCCACCACCACCGTCTACCAATCAGGAGGGGTTTCGTCCCGATAGGACCACCCCGAGAGGAGATTTTGACCAATTAGGGTGACTTCCGGAGTGGGGGTGACCCGTCCGGAAGTGGGTCGTGTGACCCCTCTAAGAACGCCTCCCAAGGCCCAGGCATATTTGGATAGAATGTCTATCACTGTTAAGATGTACTTAAAACCGCTGTTGTGCTTGGAGAACCGGTGCATATCCACCAAATCTGCCTGCCACTGCGCATCCACCTCTAAAACAATGGTCTTGTTTCTTTTAAAACGTATTTGAGCCGGTTTGTGTAAAGTGTAAGCATCCTGGTCTGAAAGCCATGCTGTTACCTGTCTTCTGTTTAAAGTTTTACTATGCTTTCTGGACGCTTGAAAAAGAGGGTTGACCCCGCGGAAGCTCCCAACTTCCCCGGGGGTGTAATATATTTTCTTTAACAGAGCCGTCTGTGTAGACATGACTGTTACCGGTACCGTCTTTTACTACCACAAGTATGAAAGGGAACACATTCATATTGACACATTTAAATAAGTTTTATTAATCGCCTGGTTTAACACGACCTTTTACAGCCACCTGTAAAAATGGATGCCATGACCCCTACCATAAGGGAGTCTCAGATGGTTCATTCTTCCATTTTGTCCTCTTCGGTTTGAGATCTGTGTCTCAGACATGAGCAAAAGCAGCTGACGCATGATATGTTTACTCCCACAGGGCTTCCAATGTGTACGTTCTTAAAGGCCTCTAAAAAGGCATCGTCGACCTGTTGAGAGATTTTCAGAAAAGAAACCGCGTAAGCACCCCCACTGCTTGGTTTTTTTTTTTTAATTTACGCAACCCCCGGTTCCTACCCCGTTAACCATCCCTCCTCGACCGCCGCTTCTTAATCATTCATTTTACCTGAGCGCCGTCTTTTCTGTTCGCTTTGTCCGCCGGTGCCTCCCCCGAGCTGCGATCGCCTTCCACCTCTGAGGGGGTGGACAAAGAGAGGCCGTCATGTTCATCGGGGTGTCTCACGAGGGTTTCAGGGTCGGGTTCCGGCGTATCCAGCAACGGCTGGGCCAAAGGGCTCCCCTCTATTATTAGAGATGCAATTTCCTGTAATGGCTGTCTTTTTAAAAGCCCTAGTCAATTAGCCCTGCCCTACTACACCTGTATTAGAAGCTGAATTTAAGAGGAGAAAAGCCAACCAGTTGAGGGCTGACTCGGGGAGGAGAACAGATAGACTGCTCCTATTTGGAGGACAAGACGCTGCTTTTGAGCTAGCCTGAGGAACTGGAAGCCTGCAAGAAGTCAGGAAGCTTGAGTGAGGCTGGGAAGCCTAAGAATTGAAGGCCTGAGAGGCTGGAAAGTCAGGAGGCTGGGGAACCAAAGCCTGAAGCTGGGATACCTGAGCTAGGAGGAAGCTTGTAAAGCTAGATGCAGGTGTGTGTGTAAAGACTGAGCCCAAGAGGAGCCAGAGGTTCACGGGCTGGACTTGGAACTTGGGGACTGAGGAGGAAAGCCCAGCAGTTAGGGACTGGCTGTGGGGAGAGCAGACAGGGTACTCCTATGTGAGGCAAGAATCTCACCTTCACCTAGGAACTGGCCGAGGGCTATAGACTTCCAGAGAGACCCTTGATAAAAGGGTAGAACTGACCCATATGATTTGGTTGATTGGAGCCCAGGTGCTGCCAGTTAGACTATAAGACCAGCTGTTGCTGCTGGGAGACCACCTGTAAGGAAGGATGCTGAAGGCTGAGCCCAAATGGGGCCAAAGACTCTCTTGTTTTGATATTGTTGTTGGACATGGACTAAGGGACTCTGTTACCCCAGAAGGGGTTAAATGCTTTAATGTGGCTTGGCCAGAGGGCTGAGTCGCCTCTCCACCGGGAGGAGGTTGAAGATCATTGTGGGGAAATGGAGGAGGAAGTGCTGCAATGCCTGGTCTTACAGCTAGGGGCGCTCTGAGAAGATAAGTCTTGTAACATGGGCCCATATTATTTATTAACACAAGCAAAACCTGGTTTAATGACAGTTACAGCTATAGAAGGACACTCCCCACGTAAGCCAGACCTTGAAAGTATGGAAATAAGAAATCAAGGGAAAGGTCTCCAGCAATACCTGCCACCTTGACATCTCCTACAGCACTGTCAATATACAGTGAATCGAGGTTTCATTTCCATCTCTAATACAAAGAGAGAAGCAGCAGATGACCCCGCTCTAATGTGAAACATTAACAACAGTCTTATACTCTCGTATCAAGAAACTGGCACATTTCACTGTCACACAGTCCACACATGGGTAGCACTACCTGGATACTGTAGCAGGCACTATCAAGGTTTTGCAGGAGCTTGTGAGTTTATTAGAATAGATTTAAGAATTCCAATACATTACTGAAAAATATCAGGCTTCACAAGTCAGCAGTTTTGTTATAAAGATGAACCAACTACTTGTACACTTGTAAGATAGTTACACTTCCTAGCTAAAAAAACAGAAGTGTAGAGGAAACTTCCACTGAAATGATTTTATTAGTTACAGACCTCTAAAATATGAGTTTATAATGAAATTGCTGACAGACCTTAACTATTGTACATGAATGCGACACTATAGTACAGTTGTGCCAAGCTACATTATGTTGCTGCAGTGATTAATTCGTTTTGCTGAAACTGTGTTCGGCAGAAACTTCAGTAGTCATAGGTTTCAGAGTAGCAGCCGTGTTAGTCTGTATCCGCAAAAAGAACAGGAGTACTTGTGGCACCTTAGAGACTAACAGATTTATTAGAGCATAAGCTTTCGTGGACTACAGCCCACTTATGCATCCGAAGAAGTGGGCTGTAGTCCACGAAAGCTTATGCTCTAATAAATTTGTTAGTCTCTAAGGTGCCACAAGTACTCCTGTTCTTTTTTCTCAGTAGTCAGAGTTAATCCATATCTGAGAGCATAGATATAAACTTAGTGAGCACCAAACAGAATCACATTGCAAGACTCACCTTTTGATCATGGCAGCAACCAATTCATAATACAAATAGGAATGGAAATCTGAGGATCTTATATAATTAATTAAACATAAAAGATGCATTGTCAACACTAAGGCCCCTCTGTACTCCTACATAGCTACTTTAAACAAGCAGCTCAGGTTTTCCCTACCATAGGAGAAACCTCAGCCACATAGACAGTTTCACACCACTCTGTTCTAGTTCTGAGGTAGGGGGACATGGCAGGAAGGGGTGTGGCCAAAACATACCATTGTGAAACTGATACATTCTAGTGAAACCCTGGCCAACATAGGTTAAAGGAGCCTTGTGGCTGCTGTATGTTACACCAAGGCCAAAATCATTTTAAGTTATCCTGGTGGCCTCTCCTACCCCTCCACCTGAAACAAATGGAGCTGTAAGTGCAGTTGAGGATACACCCAAAATACCTCTAATATTTCAGATGGGAAATGACTGAACACATTTTTAAGAAACACATATGACTAGATATGATGATTAGTAGAAAATGTTCCAGTGGAACAGTTTTCTGTTTAAAAATGCTGATTCAACTAAATTCAAATGTTTCATGGGAACATATCAATTTTGTCAACACTTTGTATGGGAAAGTATCAAAATGTTTAGCTTCAATAAAGTTGAAACGTTTTGTTTTGACTTTGTTTCAACTTGTTACATTAGAATATAATATAAAAGTCCAAACAAAATATTTTGGAATGTTTCATTTTGCAGTTCTGAAACTTCAACTTTTTGACCTATTTTGGGACAAAACCAAACTTTCAAATCTCAGAATTTCCTTCGGGATGAAAATTCTGTTTCTCAACCAGCTCTAATAATTACATAGCTCACAGGTCTGACTCTGTTCTTTAGGTACACTAGTGAAAGTGTGAGCAGAATCAAGCCCATTAACTAGAATGATTAATACTAATATGTTTGTTTAAAGATAATTGAGTCATATTTATGAGAGGTATAAAGGAGGTGAGAAAGAGAGTACAATGAGGATGTTGTGGTTTGAGCATTGGCCTGCTAAATCCAGGGTTGTGGGTTCAATCCTTGAGGGGGCCATTTAGGGATCTGGGGCAAAATCAGAACGTGGTCATGCTAGTGAAGGCAGGGGACTGGATTCAATGGCTTGCAAGGTCCCTTCCAGCTCTATGAGATAGGTATATCTCTATATATTTTTTTAAAAAAGAACCGAAACATCAGATCCTCAGCCAGCGTAAACTGCTGTAGCTTCACAGAAGTCAGTGTAACAAAGTAGATTTACACCAAATGAGACTCAGACTATGTCTGTCCTATGCAGGGCCGCCCAGAGGGGGGGCAAGTGTGGCAATTTGCCCCGGGCCCTGAGCCCCACAGGGGCCCCCACAAGAGTTTTTTGGGGCCCCTGGAGTGGGGTCCTTCACTTGCTCCGGGGGCCCCGGAAAACTCTCGTGGGGCCCGGACCCCCGGAGCTTCTCCCGCTCCGGGTCTTCGGCAGCAATTTGGCGGCGGGGGGTCCTTCCGCTCCGAGACCCGCCACTGAAGTGCCCTGAAGACCCGCGGCGGGGGGTCCTTCTGCCCTGGGACCCGCCGCCGAAGTGCCAAGTCTTTGGTGGCAATTCGGCGGTGGGGGCCCCCCGCCACCGAAGACCCCAGGCCCCCTGAATCCTCTAGGCAGCCCTGGTCCTATGTTTCAGTGCAGTAGAATGGCATGGAGTGGTATTACCTACTATATTTCTCAGATTGAAAAATGTTTCAAAATATTAAAGATGTATATCCCAAACCCCGTGTTTCAGTAAGAACAAATGCTAATAGAAAGCAGAAATGTGTATAAAGCTGCCTTCTTTCTCCATATTTATTCTATGTAGCTTGAGACCTACTGGTAATTGTGGCATGCAAAGAAGGAAATATTGAAGTAATTTAATTCAGAGAATGAGGTTACGGTAGAGATAAATTATATTATTTCACTGTGTTTTCATCAGTAAACTACCTGCAGTGTATCATAAAAGTTTTTCAAATGATGTTGGCCTGCAGAGCTAGCTGAATGCTGCAAAACCTTGCATGGAACACTTCTGCTTGAACTAATCATAGCTGTGCTTCCTTGTTATTCCCCATTCATTAACATTTTGGGTAATAAGGTTTATTTGTATTTACATGCAGGTATCTGTGCGTGAATAAGAGTGTTTAATATTATTTGTCATTTATTCTGCCACTTTAAAAAGTTTTATTCAGCCAGTTAAGAAACTGAACTAATATCATGCGACTAAGTTGACCTATCACATACCACAAATAGAGAATAATGGATAGTCAGGCTGAACAACTCATAATTATCTCATTGGCTGAAAATTGTTCATCCTAATTCTCCATAAAACAGTTACAAATGCAAATACATCTGTGAAAATTGGGATTTTTTCCCAAATAATTTATGAATAGACAAAATAATTAAATTCACAGTGAATACTATTCACTATGACTAATACAAACAACCAACTGGTCGACATATGCTTGCATTTTTACAGCTTTTTGGATTGGTGTTGGCTTAGACCTGTGTGGGTTTCTACATTGCCCATCATGGTAGCAGTATAGGCCGTATCAAGTTAGCATCTGCTAAAGATATGCCTGAGCACAAATTAATTTTTTTACTGCGCAATGTTAATTAAGTTCATGCCAGATTTCCAATACTAACTCCATTGTATCACATATATCATATTGCCTTCATCCTAAAATTGGGCCTGATGCTGGGGGCTGACAAAACTAATTGATGGCCATGTAACTTGTGTTTCACAGAGGTCCTCCCATATCACTTTCAGTACCATTTTGAGCCATCGTGAAGATGTGGGTGTTGGACAAGGTTGCTTTAATGACTTTACATGTTTGTCACTGAAGCTGTCATTGGCTTTAAGAACTGGCCCCAATTTGGACTCTAATGGTAAAATGGTGTTCCCGTGAATCATATGTACATCTGTAGACTTGCATAGCGCAAGCCTCCTTTTTCAGTAGTTGTCTCCTTTGATTATGTATCTTATTTGTACATCTTGTAAAATGTCTGTGTGAAACTAATGTGTATGAATATGTATGCAGTTCTGACTGTTTCTGCTTGGAGCTAGCAGAAAGATAATCAAGTTTAGTTGGAACATGTCATGTAGAAGAGCAGAACAATTTGAAGGGGCCACTTTGCTTTATACACTTTTCATTCGGCAAAACAGGTGCAGAAAACAAATGGGCCAAATTCTGCTCAACTATTCCTGAGTTCAATAGAGTCTCATAAGATTCAGTCATGATGCTTTTCCTGGGGGATGGGCACTGCCCTGGTGTAGCAATTTGGTAGTGCTGTGCAAAAGTTTCATAATGTGCTGCCAATATTTTAAGAAGGGCATCCCCCAAATTTTTCAGTCTTAGCCTGTGATGAAACCTATGTGCCAGAAATGGCTGTCCATGGACGTACTCCTGTGAGAGACTGAGGAATCTATTGATTAGTTTTACTACTTAATTAAACAAAACAGTTTTCCTATAACCATAGACACACAGAAGGCAGCCCTACTTGATAAGCAATTTGTTGGAAGTGCATTTGCTGGAAACTTTTTGAAAATGTACCAACTATATGGTAGAGCAAAATGATCTACTTTGAGTAAGGTGAAGTGGGGATGGTGAAGGTGAAGACCTTTCAGAGGAGATATCGGGGTAGAGCCTTCCAAGGAGTATTTTAAAAATACCTGCCATTTGGTGTCATCTGGTTCGTTCCTAAAGCAAACATTTGTTCTTCAGATGTGTTTTTTATGAGCCCTCTCTTCTCTGGCATGGATAATTTAGCAGGCTATCATCCCAATCTTCCCTTCATATGGTGGGAGGATTTTAACAGGGGTTACCCAAGAAAGTCTCCTTCAATATATCACGGTATCTGCCCAAAGTTTAGGCCAGATTGCTGATGTTTGAAACCAATTAGGATTACTTGGGCTAAACTATGCATTATCCTGGGCCAGATTATGGTTTCCTGCCTATGCCCGGAACTTCAGTGGATTTTGCCAGACTTCCAGTTGCTCAGTGGTTTCAGCTGAGGGTCATTTTAAGATTTAGGGTTGACTCAAACATGAAAGAAACAGAACTGGAAAAAATGGTTGCCTACCTAGACTCTTAACATTTGCAAGATTTGCTCTGTTTGCAGAACAAACATGAATTTTATGTGTTCATACACTTAGTAGTGCAAAGTAGGTACAATTCAAAGACTTCATACAGAAATGAAGGCAAAGTGAAAGGGCTAAAAGTACTGTCATTTTAAGATCCAGGTCCCAACAACATAGGAATTGCAAGACTTGACTATACAGCATTTTCCAGGTTAACAGTGACAACTCCTTCAGGTGAGCCGGCTGGCAGAGTTTAAAAATAGCTGATGTTAAAATGGCCACTTGTAAAAAGAAAATGTATTTACATATAGCCAACCAAAATACAGTAAACAGATTGTATTTGCTATCTTATCTCTATTCAAATATATATGTTTGTAAGCAAAACAAATAGTTTTAAAGTGATAGTGGACATGTTGAAAGCCACCACAATTCTGAACATAGGTGTCACTCTTCACTAAATCCACTCTGCTGTGTCTAGCTATTTAAGGAGACTCAGAATAGACATGATTATGTATCCTATACATGATATGCTATGGAGATTATGGGACTATAAATGATCCAGACAATTAAATGAGCATAACATCTATGTACTGAAATATGCACTTTCTTTTCAGAGATAAGAAATCCAAGATAGCAATGCAAATCTGCAAAATCTTTCCTTGGACTTTACAGAAAAAAAAAATCACCCACAAACTATACAGTGAAATCTTTTGCAATTTCCTATTGCAATATTTCACAACATGAATATAATTAGACTGTGTTAACATATTTAATTAATAAAGAAGCAGTTCTGATGCTGTTTGATCCTTGGATTTAAACAGGTTTGCCATGGGAAGTTTAAGATACTCAATGTGACTCTGGCTTGTCTACTTCTCACACGCCACCCCAATTAAGGTGTTCATGCCCCCAAATTAAATAGCAATTCACAGTTACTGCAAACTGATTTCTGTCTGGGTTGCGGTTAAAGGTGCCAACTGAAATGTCAGAGAGGAACAGTTTCTTAACTGAGAATATTATATGGATTTTTTTAAAAAACTTGTTTTAACATTTATAAACATTTGGTAAGTAATCTTTAAAACCTTTATTGAATCCTTTCTTTGTGAAATATGGAGCATAATAAAATATAAAATATAATTAATCTATCTTCTTTGTATATGTAAGTGTAGTTAATATGGGTCTGAGAGCAGAGTAGAAGGTAATTTAAATTTTAATACATTGCAGTCAAGCAATGACAATGTATTATTGCTGCCTATGGAAAGATATCAGTCCTCAGATATGGCAAAAAGGAAAAATCATATCCTCAATGTGCATTAAAAAGAAATACTTCTGTACATTTTTATGTTCTGACATCATAGGCACTTACATGATTTAATAAATGTCCCTGTGTCTGGGATATCTGGGAGCATTAGTGATTACAGATCAGCCATTTAAAAATAATGCTGAAAGATTTGACTTTTCTTCTGAGTTTGGTATGTTCATTGTACAAAGTAGCCTGGATTGATTTGTAAATCCTTGATTGTTCAAAGGGGGCAATAAAAGGGAGCAAGGATGGTCTTGTGGTTAACAGAACATGTGGATTATATTCCTGCATAATCTCCACATGCCTTAGATCCCAATCTCTTGTTTCTATGTTGTTTACCTTCCTCCCATCCTTTGTGTGTCTTGTCTATTTGGGCTGTAATTCCTTCAAAGAGGGCACTGTGTTTTACGCTGCACAGTGTGTTGCACTATGGGGCTCTGATCTCTGAAGGGGCCACTAAACACGACAAATAATAATGTTAATAATGACTTAAGCAATCACATTGCCTAGACAGCAGAAGTTTCAATTCCAGCTGACTGCTGGCAGTCAGCTAGTCTTTACCTTATCCCAGACTGCATTTTATGGAGAGACTCACAGCAGGGTTGGACACAATCTATTAAGCTATTTTACAAGAGTGGGTGGCATGTTCACACAAGCTATTAAAGTAAGATACAGCTATCAAACAGTAGTAAGAGTTTTGTAGTGTACTTCATTAGTACTCTCACAGCATATTGAAAGAGCAAGGGGAACCTTCAAATCAAATATATGGTAGTTAAGAGGTATTATGACAGAGACATTGCTCAAAGTGAATCTTAAGGTTATAAAATAGACCAACTGGTAAGTATATAAACATATTAATGATAGACTATTAGGCTACCTTATTAAAGACATAAAAAGCAATATAAGCAGTGTAAAAAAAGTATAATTCTGTCTGGATCTTCTTTCCGTAGAGTTACACAGTAATTTTAGGGTTTCTAAATAAAAGCCACATGGCATAAAAGAGGCTTAGTGCACTGGAGAGCTAGAGCTAATAAGTATTAATAATAAGTTCAGCTTGGATCCGAGGTCAGGCACTACCCTCTAATGAACCAAATACAAATATTCTGATATTCTGTAACATTCTGATTTTAAATGCCCAAGGTTGGGATAATATGGATCCAGGGTTCCAGTCTGAGATAATGATTAATTTATTATACTGAGTGTTTTGGAGCATTTCTTCTTGTCCTCCATTCATGCATAGGTAGAATTTAAATTGATATTTGGATTTCCATCTTTTGAACAAAGTATACAGGATAATAGAACTTGTCAAACTGGAACAGATCATTCGTTCATGAAGTTCATGTTAGTATATAGACTTGTTTGCCAGCCTGAGATGGAATTTTGGGTTTGACTTTTTGCTACTCCTTTATCTTATACTAATATATGTGGACAAAGGACAAAGACATTGTATGTGTTGCTTCTGCCTAGCCAGATGGGTTTGTTACAGATAAAACAAGTTAAAGTGTTACTGGGCGCGGTGGGAGTATAATATAGGGAGTGCACATTTTAAGACTGCCTCAACTCGTATCTCAAGGCAAGGTCAAGCAACCAGTCAGGAGGGGAAGGGAAGATGGAGAGGGGGCAGGCGTAAGAGACACTAAAAGCCCAAGAAAAGCCTAGCCTAGCCCAACCTCACTCCTTACCCCTCCCAGGGGATGTGTGGGTGTGCATTGCAGGTATATATGGGTCTGCTAAGAAGGAGGGGGTGGGAATGGGAAACGGGGACACAGGCAAGGCTCAGCGGCATCACAGCTGGAAAAGGGGACACGGGGTAAACACTGTGCGGCGTCAGAGCTGGGAATGGAACACTGGGAAACAGACTCTGCTGGCAGGTAGAGCTATGGATCTGATCTGCTTGAAACTAACCCCAATAAACATCACATTGCCTGCACTTTGGACATCTGGTCTTCTGCTTTCTGTCTGCATGACAAAAACCAGGGGAGT
Organism: Malaclemys terrapin pileata; assembly: GCF_027887155.1. Lineage (NCBI taxonomy): Eukaryota > Metazoa > Chordata > Testudines > Emydidae > Malaclemys > Malaclemys terrapin. The sequence goes on along the minus strand of NC_071513.1, from coordinate 16,503,448 downwards.
GAGGGGAAGGTAAAGCCCTCTAACAGTTCAGTATCTGTCTGAAGATGGGATAAAAGCCAAATGATTCAGAAGAATAACTGATGCTTCAGCGGAAGGCAATATCCTTCATCATATACCTAGCCAAATTGTACAGCGGTGCATAGTGCAATGGGGAAAATTCTTTCCATGGCCCTTAGTTTACAAGCATAAGTAAACACAAATGGTCTGCCCCTATATTAAAGACTTGAAGAGTGTGGATTTAAGGTACAGCACAATGTGGGATTGAAGCCTTCCAGGCTAAAAATATGCAACCCTAGGTTAGAGAGTAGTCACTTGTTAGGTGACCTAAAAGTAATAAACATGTTACTGATTGATTCTGTGTAAAAATCAGACAAAGAAATCTGGGTGAAGCTGGTGAAATATATTAGAAAGGAATATGATGGTACTTGGGAAAGGCAGGTGGAAATTAGTCTATTATAAAGAAAAAAATCTATGCAAAAACTTTTCTGCATATTAACAAGATGTTAGGGTCTTGACTGGGTTGATTCCACCAGAAGTAAACACTGAAGACTTACAAGGGAATTCAGAACTTACTGAATTTCTTTACCTCACATTTTAAATTGAGGGAAATGAATCGGTGCAGGTATGCTTTGTTTCTATAATGAATCTGTACTTCACTGAAACCAAAATTATTAGGCAGGTATAGTAACTTCAATCAGCCATTCTCTAAATGACCTGCCTGTCAATTATTCTGAAATGTTATAGTCATGGAAAGCCAATATCGCAAAATCATACTACCTAGAACATGTAGTCCCAGACCCTGGAGTGCAGTGTGGCTGCTTTGTACCACACCACCTGTAGCTCCAACCTTGAAATCAGTCACCCTTGCGAGGACCACCTAAGTATTACTCCGACAGAGTGGTGGATCCCAAGTTACCCTGGACAACTTCACCAGCATTCAACCAATCCAGGATCAGGGAGTGTAAAAGATATGTCCGCACAATCTTTTGAACTGCATTGTGTGCTCTTCAGCCATAGCCAAGGATCTGGGCCCAATTCTGCTCTTCATTACACTGGTGTAACTCTCATTTAAGTCAGAGTTTGGAGTAGAATTTGGCCCCTAATTTAATACCATTCACTGATTATACAGACAATGTTTTAAATGACTGAACAGACTTTGACAATGCACTCACATTCTGCAAAAACTGAACAGTAAAAATAGCATATACAGACCATATTTAAAAACTAAAATAAAAAAATCCTACTTATGTGAGATTCCCTAGTCTTGGAATGGGTAATACCTCTCAAGATGGTCAAAACTTTTTAGTGATTCCACTATATTATGATTTGATTGTAAAGTACTTTGCAATGGCAGGTAAGCATTATAATCTCTGAGGATAATCTCATAGGCTCCATTCACCTTTTTGGCTAAGTAAGTCGGTGTTGGAGTTGTGAACTAACTCAGGTTTTCTGACTCCCAGCCTTGTGCTTGATCCACTAGGCCACAGCTGTTCCACAGTGTTTTGGAGATGGCATGATCTCATGATTAAAAAAAGATTAAAACCAGGACACCTGTGCTGCTGGAGCATAAGCCTTTTCCAGAACAGATGCAAGAAAGCAGCCAACCTTCTGCTCCCCCTCCCCCCCCAATGTGCTAGGGAATGAATTCCCACAATGCATGATTTTACAGGGTAGTAGCCAATGCTCTCCCCATGAGACACAATACAAGATGAGTTGTATAGTGACGCAACAGCACCGTAATGATACCTGTATCTAAATGGGGGTAAACTGTGCCTGTCAAAACACACGCTCACATTGCAGGTTCAGTTAAGTAGATACAAATGAAGATGGTTCAAGGTAGTTTGAATTTCCTCTCCAAACTCATGCACCCAGCCTTAGTATTGAAAGATTTAATCTTGGTAGCCAGCCAAGTTCAGTATGGGTGAAATTCACAGGCAGAGGACTTACGCAAAATGCACCACTTAAGCCTCATATTAAAATCTTAAGTGCTCTTTAAATAGAGAATAGGGTCTGGTGCAGGCACTCTGCACTGGGATGAATATGGCCAATGTGAATTGTTTGGTTCATGGTAGTGGTCGCTTTCGGTCGAAATGCGCTCTCTTGGGAAGACCTGTTAATCCTGTTTTGGCAAGACGTGGAGCCCTGATGTTGCCTCTCTTTTATTGCTCTGCTGGTTTCTGTGCATCCTGTTTGACTGCTTTTAGTGGCTTGCTCCCCCATGCCTGTTACCTTCCTCAGCATCTAAATCACGTTGAAGTCAGACGGAGGAACTTTGTTGTAGGGCTAACCTGAAAAGCAATTAGTTCTTTTAAATTGTTTCCTTCAAGACGTCTGCATATTTCTTATCATATCTTACCGTCTTCAAACCTAGTTACCTCCCTTGAAAGCAACTGAGCCAAGCAGATGTTTTCTTATCAAGCAAGAATTCATACCAGACCTATTTATTCTCTGTTAGCATATCTCATTAACTGTCTCAAGGACACTGGCTAAATTCATTTTTAATAAGCATCTCAAAAATCTAGCCTTTCAAAATTGAAATGTAGCCACAAGTAAGCTGTTTCTTTTTAACCCTGTAATTTCTATAGCAGAAACACGGTGGACCAATGGACAGTTCAACAAGCTAGGAATGGGCTACACAGCTTTTCTAGTCAGCCTGGGTCAAAGTGACCCAAAGTCACTACAGTTAACATTTGGTGTCCTATATCAACTGGTGGATCTCAGTCCGTATCCTGACCTAGTGGATCAGAGCACAAAAGGTACCATCACAATTAGCATCAAGTTGCACCTTTTTCAGCAATGTGGCCTTTTGAATGGAAAAGGGCAAATAATTTGTCAACAATATTCTTGCTTGATAGATCAGGTTTAGAGAGGGGCAGGGAGCACTGTCCAGTCTTGGAGGCCAGCGCATGCTTCCACTTTCTAAGAGGTGGCTCGGGAACTCAGCGAGGACGCCTACCCAGAGCTTCCTCTTGGGTGTTGTATTCTTAAAGCAGGAGTGTATCTAGTAGTTGCATTTTGACCCATTCACTATATTATCTTGTTTGCCTTTAAGATAGCTAATGAAATTAACATTGGTCATTCATGCACTTTGGAGCCCTATTTAATCATTTAACAAGAAACCAGTAATTTATATAACTTATTTCAATCACATATAATCCAGCAACCCTCATTTATATACTCTTCTTAATGTGTGTAGGTGAAAGTAAAATGCCTCTGAGGCCTTATGGATGGTGGTTGTCAGATCCAGGAAAGTTACAGAAAATGTGAAGCTATAAAATGTTGGTTTTATACGCTAGTGAGAACTGCATCTTATTTTTTTCTAGTGGTTGAATGTAAACAGAACATCATTATGCCAGTGAAAATTAGAATACTACAGTGACCACAAGGCTTTCAAGAACTGGGTCTTCCTAATTATGCAAGGTCCAAAAAAATTGTAACTTCTGACTTGAGCAAAAGTGGTAACAAAAGGCTGTTAATTACAAAGACAACAGCTAAATGCAGTAATGTATATCTGGAAGGGCCCTAATAAAATATTGGTGGGTTTTTTAAAAGGATATTGAAAGAGCCATGACTGAAAAAACAGAATGGAATAAAGGGATTATGGGGAATGAGTGACTATTTTAAAAAAAGGAAAGAATTAGAACAAGGATATTCCAAATAAAGAAACACTTCAAGATCAAACAAACCAGCAAAAATGAAATATATACAAAACCAACTTGGAAATTCTGTTCACACCAGGAATGATTGATTTATGAGATGTTTCCAGCATCTCAGCTGCAGTTATCCATTCCAATGTCTCATCTGAATTTCATAGAATTTATTTTATAATCCAAACAGTGTATCACTAAATAACAATGTGGATAGAATTATCTTTCAAGCGATTTGGATCTTCAGTGCTGCCTGGGTCAATGTGGCTCAATCCATATGGCATAGCATCACCATTCATGATGATGTAGTTAAGGTTATGCCAACACTTGCATTATAAATGCCATTTTCAAAGATTTGAATGTGTAGAGTGTCATTCAACAGTCTACTACACCAAACAATGGCACCTGGAAAAAAATTCAATAATATAAATCTAAAATTGAGCAAAGAGCTCCCTCTGTTCAATGAAGGCAAGTCCAGATATGCTTCCTGGTGATGCAATGTGAGGAAAAATGGATACTGCCTAAGTAACAGGCAAAACATATACTAATTCAGACATGTTCACATAAATAGTACACCTAACTTTATCTGGCTTTGAAACAGATGTAGATGATCTATAACAGGAATAGGGTTTCTGTAGCCAATATAGTCTTCACATCAGGCTGAGAGATCTTTCCTCCTCAGTTCATATGTATAATTCCTCTTAACACTAATGGAAATTATGTGTATCCATTAGGAGGAAAATATACCACACAGAACTCTGACTCTCCTAAGGAATCTTATGATGTGCATAAATACTTTTTACTTAAGACTAATTGTAACCCTGTATTTATACACTATTGTAATCATCTTTGTAAAAACTGTGCCTTGTGAGGTATCATTTGAAAACTAATAACTCACTGATCAATAATATCATGGTAAATGTATGTAGAAACATTATATGCAAAGTTATGACTTCACCGGAATGATGATGATAGCACATGTTCAAATCCACATAGCCCTGACTAGGCAGATGTTGTAAATGGGTCTATCCTAAACAAAGAAATGTGTGTTTATCTCAATTTTCATATAAGTAGTAAACAAAGTCTCTGGGACAGCAAGAGGAGGTAAATCAATTTCTCGAAAACAAAGGGCAAGCTGACGCCTTTAGCCAGGTGTCATCAAAGTTGATTGGCAGTCACCAGTCAAGTGGTCACTGTTTGGCAATGGAGGGGGACAGGAACAGATTGATCCACATTTTAGCAAGCAACATGGAACCTCTTCCACCATGAGACTCCATGGCTCCTCATAGAGGGAAGGAACTTTATCTAGTGGTAACCCTCAGGAAAATGAATTTCAAAGGGTGTCAGGACTACAAAAGGGAGGGGCAAAAACATCCCTGGTTGGTTGACTGGCTCTCTCTTTCAACTAAGAAGACAAAGGAAACCAAGCTTTTGACTTTGGGAGGGTTCCTGACATGAAAATTTGGCTAACAATGTTGCTGGAATTTTACCTTGAACCAAGTCTAGTTTAAGTTTTAGCTACTAGAAAGAGATTTATCTTTATTTCTCTTGTAAACATTTCTGACGTTAGTACTTAAACTCACTTAAAACCTATCTAGTTGTAATTAAATGCATTTGTTTTATTTTTAATTCAAAATTAATCCAGTGCTGTGTTTAAATTGAGCTATTTGGTAACTCCATTTAAAGTGGCAGGTTGCTGGATACTGACCCCTTGCAGGGGCACGGACCTATAATATCTGAACTCTCCAGGAGAGAGCTGGACAGCACAGAACACACATTTTGGGGAAAATTCAGGACTGGGAATGTGTTTGGGTCACCCTGCAAGTGGTAACCAAAGCTGCCGGAAGCCAGTTTGGTTGGTGTGTTGCTGAGAGGGTGCTGGGGTCGGAGTTGCTGGACCAGGGCTGTAGCTATACACAGACACTCAGGGTGTGACCTGCATGCTATTTGTGAGCAGCCCAGGATGGGAGCTACATCAGCAAAGCAATTGTGAGGCACCCAAGGTTGCAGGACAGGTGGTGACATGACCCTTCACTGGTCTGCATTGCACTCCAGAATGTGACACCTTCCAGAAATTACTGTCAGCCAGAGTAAGATCTTAGATGTCTGCACAACTCCCATTCTCAATGGACACTGCACCAATATATATGAGGGCAGAATTTAACTTATTTTCTTTGCCTACTGCTCTGTTAGTCATACAGGTTTAAACCCAGAAGTCAGATCTCTTTAAAATCTGTAAATATCCTTTAGACTTGCTAAGTCACTCATTCTTACATGCACAATCAAATTGTTAGTAAATTTCTGTTTTGTCTGAATAGTTTATTCATCAATTGACTGCTTAATAACAATTTCTTATATAATAAATGAGTGATACAGGAGTATTGGTAAGAAATTCAGCTTTTCTCACTTCAAATCCTATAACATGATGTGATGAGGTGTCTACCCCACACCAAGCCTGAAGTAGTTAAGGTGGCTACATGGGCCAATTAACCACCTTGGCTGCACCTGGAAGAGGAGTCTGGGAACAAGGACTAATTAGAAATGAAGCTCAGTTAGACAGGAACAGGGGGGGCCTGTATAAAAGTCAGTAGCTGAGAGTAGAAGGGGTCTGCAGTCACTCTCAGGGTGAGAAAAGGCAAGGTAGGAATTACCCCATGGATACAGCAGTAAGGTTTTGGACCCTGAAAACCTTGGTTGCTTGTTCTAGGGAACCCACTTTTGTGGGTGGGCCTATGTTCCCCTACCAGCCACTGGAGAAGTGGCACTGTTAAGGGGGTAGTGAAAGAGAACTGTCTTGAACAGTGAGTCCAGAGAAATTTAGATCATGCAATTTCCCTGGAAAGGGAAAACCACGGTGGGCCACACCACGAAGGGGCAGAGAGTGACAGAGTGAGTAACCGCAGGAAGGGGCCTTGCAGATCTAATCCCCAGATTCAGCCAGAAGGAGGTGCTCCAGCAGTGAGTGAAGCACCCTCTGACACATGGTTAGAAACATTTAGGATCTATCATATGACAGGAATCAGTATCCACTGACTTCCATGCCTATCATTTCAAAATGGATTTCATGGAGCGATTGAATAGACTGCAGGGGGCACCATTGTAAATATAACATTTCCAACCATTCCACTGCTGTGATTGCTTTTAGAGTAAAACTTCCAATGTAGTTCACCTTATATTACAGATACAAAACAAACTGCATTCCTTATAAATTCAGAATCCCACTTTCACCTGCTCACAATCTGTTCCTCACTGACTGGATGCTATTCACATAACTATTACTCCTGTTTTGACAAAGTATTTGGAGATGAAAGGAAACATTATAAATTGTTTCTTTACAGAGAACCTAACATTTCCCAGTTTTCTGGGAGTTAATTAGCCAAAGTTCAGATTTAAACAGAATTTTACTTAATCCTGAGAAAGCTAAGAATATGCAAATAAATCCCTAACAAAGTCCATTTGAAAATGGAAGAAATATCCACCTGCCACTAATTAAGTCTGTATTTTTTATAAGAAAGCAATGGTTGATTATACTAATTTTACCCTAGTGGTAATTGCCACTAATTTTCATCATGTTGTATGTGTCTTAGTCTTATGAATCCCACATCCCCTTTTGCCATAAATATTTCATAAAATATTCAAAGCCAGTCTACAGCCAAGTAATAACAAATGTCAAATGACACATTAGGAAGATTCATGGCTATTTTAAGTACAAATTTTATATAAAAGCCTAATGCGTTTATTATGGTCAGTGTTAAGAACTGATTTCAGCACAGAAGTGCTAGGCAATTAGTATCAGCACCTTTATTTCCAGCTCATTACTAAAGTCGAATTAATAGAGATACCTCAGAGTACATGGTGAAAGATCATTCACATGAGGGTTCATTCAGGAGCATGTAGACGCTTAATTTCTAAAAGCCTCACCCAAAGTCCATTTGGATTGAATGGATAGACCTCCATTGACCTCAAGGGAATCTGGATCCAGTTCCAAATCTAACTTGTTTTTCCTCCATAAACTAGGTTTATGTAACAAACATATCCAAGGAAGCGCTAATAGCAAGCTTTAAATGTGCATGTTCTCTTCCAGGTTCCAATGGGAATCCCCCTTTATGTTAAGCATTTTCATAGGACTCTGATCCCTGCAGGTTAGAACAGTTTTTGCTGGAGTTCACTCATTAGTTTTAAAGCATTTCTGTCCAACTCTCTGTCCATGTTCATTGCAGGTACTTTCTCAGGTTTCATAGATTGGAAGGCCAGAAGAGACCATTGTGATCCTCTAATGTGACCTCCTATATAAAACAGGGCATTGAACGTCCCTAAAATAATTCCTAGAGCAGATCTTTTAGAAAAGACATCCAGTCATGATTTTAAAATGGTCAGTGATGGAGAATCCACCATAAACCTTCACAAATGGTTCCAATGGTTAATTTTGCTCACTGTCAAGTATTTACAACTTATTTCCAGTCTGAATTTGTCTAACTGCAGCTTCCAGCCGTTGGCTCATGTTAAAACTTTCTCTGATGGACTGAAGAGCCAATTAAATATTTATTCCACACGTAACTACTTATAGACTGTAATCAAGTCACCTCGTAGCCTTCTTTTTGTTGAGCTAAATAGATATAGCTCTTTGAGTCTAACACTATAATCCTTTAATCATTCTTGTGGCTCTTCTCTGAATTCTCTCCAATTTATCAACATCCTTCTTGAATTGTGGGCACCAGAACTAGACACAGTATCCCTGCAGTGGTTGCACTGGTGCCAAATAACGAGGTAAAATAACCACTCTACTTCTACTTGAGATTCTCCTGTTTATGCATCCCACGATCAGATTAGCTCTGTTGGCCATAGCATCACATTGGAAGCTTATGTTCAGCTGATTATCCACCATGACCTGCAAATCTTTTTCAGAGTCTCTGCTTCCCAGGATGGAGTCCCCCATCCTGTAAATATGACCTACATCTGTTGTTCCTAGATGTATACGTTTACATTGAGCCATATTAAATCGCAAATTGTTTGCACCCAGCTTACCAAGCAATCCAAATCACTCTGAATCAGTGACCTGTCTACTTCATTATTTACCACTTCCCCACATTTTTTTGTCATCTGCAAACTTTATCAGTGATGGTTTTATGTTTTCTTGCAAGTCATTTATTAAAATGTTAAACAGTGTAGGGCCAAGAACAGATCCCTGTGGAAGCCTACCGGAAGCACATCTGCTTGATGACGATTCCCCATTTATAATTACATTTTGAGACCTATCAGTTAGCCAACTTTTAATCCATTAAATGTCAGCCATGTTAATTTTATATCATTCTAGTTTTTTAATCAAAATGTCATGTGGTATCAAGTTAAATGCCTTAAAGAAGTCTATTATATAAACACTATTACCTTTATCAATCAAATTTATAATCTCATAAAAAAAAGTTAGTCTGACAGGATCTATTTTCCATAAACACATGTTATTTCCATTAATTACATTACCCTCATTTAATTGAGTCCTGTATCAGCCGCTCCATTATCTTACATATCTTACTTGGGATCAATGTCAGACTGACAGGCCTATAACAGCCTGGGCCATCCCATTAAACCTTTTTTTAAAAGCTGGTACATCAGCTTTTTTCCTGTCTTCTGGAACTTATTGAAAATCAACATTAATGGTCCAGCAAATTCCTCAGCCATTTGTTTTAAAACTCTTGGATGCAAGTTATTTGGACCTGCTGATTTTAAAATGTTTAACTTTAATAACTTTGGTTTAACATCTTCCAGAGATACTAGTGGAATTATCATCACCATATAATGAATATATCTGTTTTCCTCCAAATACATTACACAAATATTTATATTTCTGGCTTTTTTGCATTATTATTGTTAATTCTACCATTTCCATCTAGTAATGGACCAATGACATTGTCAGGATTCTTATTGTTCCTAACATATTTAAGTAACTCCTTATTGTTCTTAACTCTGCTGGGCATAGACTTCTCCTTGTGTCCCTTTGTTACTCTTATCAATTTTCTACAATTCCTAACTTCTGATTTATATTCATTGCTATCAACTTCCCCTTTCTTCCAATGGTTATATATTCTTTTATAAATTTATTTTCTTATAGCCGTCTTAACTTCCTCTCTAACCAGGTCATTTTTTAATCAGCCTTAAAAAAAATCCTTGATTGTGGCTTTTTGTGCATTTAGCAAGGCTTTGTTGGGTAAAGCACACTTTTCACTCTTGGTTTCCATTATCAATAACTAAGAAGAGTGATTTTTGATGGGAAATAGCCATGGAATAGGCATAGATTTTTATATTGTCAGTTCCATAGGACATCAAAATATATTAATCTATTTTCTTGATAGTGTTTCTTTAAAACAATATTTTTAAACAATGTATTCATTGGGTACATATGTCCCTGTAGTCTATCATTTTAATTCCTTACAAAAAAATCTCTATACAATTGACTTATTATGAAACAATCCAGTCTGAATTTATGAGAGATGGGAGAAGTTTGTATGCTATATTGTGATAGCTAGTGATTCCTGGATACCACAGAAGCATTGGATATTACAGTTACTGGATTAGTTTCATATTGAATGGTGACAGGCACAAGGCAGGATCTGGCCCTATATTTTAATTAATTGGCTTGTTTTACTTATCAAGCATATATCTCTGTTTCATGATCAAGGAAATGCATATTCTTAAAGCAATCTTTGATTTGAGGATAGTATAAATATTGGTATGGCTAAGGTATGACATAGTTATAATGACAACAGCCAGGAAGTCTCTCTCTTTTGTTTTGCTTTGCAGCTGTTTATTTCTGAATAAATAAAAATGATTATCTTACACACACTAAGTGTTTGAAGTTTCCACTTTGTTTTCCCACAGATGAATTAATATGCAATTTATTTTTGTTGAATTTTTTTCTACCCTCCTTTCGTGAAAAGTATCAAGTCCTTAGTAGTTTTGACAACTATAGACATGTTTTCTATTATTGTACTCTAAAGCTGTCTTGAATATATAGAGTAGAGTTCTTCATATTGTATATCTTAAAATCTACAAAGGTTTGTGCCTAATTGACATTGGTTCATTATTCAATATGTCTCAGATTGTTCACATAGTAAATAATGCATCAAAAAACTTCTTAGTCAGGATAATAAGAAAAAAGTTGTATTCCAAGTTACCAAATTATCATTACAAAAGTAGGGTTGATTTATCATTTTTATCAAATGTCATCCTTGTTCATATTGTGACAGAACTTCATTAAGGTTTTTGTGTGAAAGTTTTCCTGTAAATACATTTATAATTCAGAAAAACAAACATTTTTCATTCCAAAGAAAAGACTGATTTATGAGAAAGAGGAGTTCCTTTTGAGAAACAAAACTTTGGCTTATGTCCATTTTCAGACTGTTGATCCTTCCTAACCTGTTTTGCCTTAAATCTCATTGGTGAAATCCTGGCCCCTTTGAAGTCAATGGCAAAACTCTCATTGACTTCTATTGGGCTAGGGTTTCGCTCCCATTGCTTAAGAAGAGGTATGATCTGAGTTAAGGACTAGGTGTCAGAATAATTTCTAATCCCATTGACTTCCTCTGTGGCTTTGGACAAATGACATAGGGCTAGTCAGCTGATGTAATTTGGCAGAGCTGATGGAGTCCTATGTTTCCCCCAATGTTTCCCCCCAATCTTGAAACAGGCAAAACACTTCATGGAGGCGTTACAAAAATTAATTCATGAATACTGTAAAGCACTTTGTAGAGAAGTGCTTAATAATTATTCTTATTTATTACAATCAAAAGATCGAGTTCTGCTCCTAGTGAAGTTAATAACAACAACAAAAAAATAAGTGAAGCTCCCAACCCAAAATCAGAAGTCTCAAATAGAGATACCAAGAAAAAATTACTATAAGGCTTCTCATTCTCTTTTCAATTATCAGATACTGATGTAAAATTAAACAGGAGTAGCAAGGAGTTTCACAAAATAATTTTAAAGCCATGTATGAGAACAGTTGATTTGTTGATTCGGCCACCTAGGTTAATAATTCACAATCAACAATTTCAGGGATCTTTTCAGATTTGCATAGTGACAATGAACACACAATGACTTTTACAAATTTTGTTTCCATTTGCAATTTTAAAAATAGTTTTTTGGCCTATGAATTGCTTGCCAGATTTTTGCAACCGCTATTCCTGAAAGTATTTGATATAAAAACACTATAACTGGTCACCTTAGTACATTTCTGTTGCCTGACTGAATTAATCTTTACAAGCAATTTATAATTTCACACAAATAAAATGAATTTTGTTTTACTGTAAAATAATTTAATTTCACAATTTCACTTTGTGATTAAAGAAATCTCAGCTACAAGCCAAAAATACGCTTTCCACAAAAATGTCCACAAACAAAATTCTACTTGCATGGAAACCAAATAAAAGGGTCATGATCATAATCAAAACTAAATTCTTTTTGGAAGTCTGACATTTTTATAAACAGCTGTTTTGAAAACTATTTGTTTATGATGCCTAAAATGGACCTTCAGTTGATATAAATAGGAAGATTAATATTAAAATTACCATGGGCACGTGTGTTGTTTGGAGAACAGTTAATTTCCTGATTTGCTGACATACTAGATATGGTCACAACTAAAAGATCTTTGAGGAACTCATCTGTATGAAATGTAAATATTACACTAGTATAGTCCTTTCACCATATAGTTGCCTTTAACCGCATGTTTCTCCCAGCCATATTATTATTTGACTGTTTGTACCTAAATATCAGGCTGGTGCGGCAGCATTATCAACCTCTATTTGGCATTCATATATTTAGATATTTTAACTTTTACTTCTGCTAGGTTTATTGTTGTGTTGTAGTCTGAGTATTTGTTAGCTATGTTTAATCCAGTAAAAATTATTATTGCTGCTATATATTTCCACAGTACATACGGTTAATAAGGCTCTTTGGTGCATGTATTACTTTTGTTCAATGGCATCTTGCATATTAAACAGCATTACTGCTGATGTGAAGGTGTTAAGTGCTTATAGTCCTTGGCCTCTGAATGCTGAGCTTAGCCCCTGGTCAAGATCAGTGGGTCTCCTGATCAACTGAGATGCCAGGGGAGAATTTCATCTAAAATGGTTCAGCCATTTCTGAGAATTAAGTTAGGTAAAAACAACAAATTTATCTCTGTTAAACAAAACAAAACATACAACCATTTTTTTCCTGAGAAACTTTAGTGCCCTTCATGCTTTGCAGTGAGGCCCAGATTTGGCAGAAAGGGGTCACTGTGGTGTAAAGGATGTGCTTTTACTGTCTCCATAAAAATCTGCCTAAATTTGGTCAAGTTATAAGCCTCTGGAAAAATATCTTTGCAGCATTTGTGAACTGAAATGTGCGAATTTGGCAGCTAGAGTCTTTGAAGAGTCTGTCTGCACTGGTCATGCTCTATCCTTTTAGCGTTCCAGTGTGGAAACTAGACTGCATATGTGCCATTCCCACAGATTCACAGAGCATGCTTGAAGACTGCGGTGTAATGTACACAGACATGGGGGCCGAGTTAAGGTTGCACAGGCAACCTTCTGGCATCTTCTAACTTTTGAATGTCCCATTCTCCTCTATGGGCTGAGATCACCAGACAGACATCTCCTGTTGCCATGAAACCTCATCAAGAGGGAAGACTGGTGCATCACGAGGAAATTAAGTCCAGCCTGGGAGCTTGAAGCCTGAGGCACCAAGGCAAAACTGCAGAATCAAAATACTTTGGGTTTTGACTGGCTTGGTTTTGGTTTTCACCAAAAAAAGCTCTAGTGCTTGTCCTCTTTGCCATGCTCCCTAAGTCCCCTGCCTCCTGGCAATATGGCTTCCAGAGGAGCTGTGTTGCCTTTGAATTCTCCATTGTTCTTATGGGAGTAGAAGGCAGAAAGAATTCATTTAATGCTGCGTATAATAGCATCAACTTCCAGCAGCTTTTCTAAAGTTATTTCCACTGCATTGCCGGAGGAGCAAGCTGTGGAGAGATGTTGTTCCCTGTCAGCATCCTTCCTGTAGGCAGACGTATCCCCCACACCACCTCAACCCACAGAAGAAGCCTATCATCAGATTTTTTTTTTTTTTTTTACATGAGAGGGCTTCTATGGGATTGGGAGGGGAGAAATCACTGTAGATCTGCCACTCCTCCAATCCCTTGGATTATTTCTAAGGCCCTTTAGCCCTGTGTTTCTTTTTGATGCCCTGTAGTGAAATACAAGAAAACAGGCAACAATAGGGTTGACAAGAAGTTCCAAGTGTATTATAGAGACGGTGGTTAACATACTACACCATGAGTGGTTGGATACCTATAAATTCCAGTGCATCAGAATTCTCTGGGGTCAGATAGAAACTTTTCTCATTTAAAACTACTCAGACCTATGTTTTGAGAAGCTGAGGTTAGTGGGATTGGCAGATACTGAAGGCCTCTGAAAATCAGTCATTGCAACACTTAAGCAGCAGCATGAACTCTCTTATTCAGTCAGATAATAATTGCAGTTACTCTGTTAATCATGAATGAATTTTGATCTTTTGACTAATATAAACAGACTAATTTCCAGTTTTGAAGATTATGCAGAGCACTATTAAAACTAAACTTTTGAATTAAGTTATTACTTTGGGTAAACTTTCAGGTAGGGATATAGGTAGAGGTACAGTAGATTTCTTCTTCCAATGTATTAATGTCACCAACAGAACATTTTAGGCATAAAAATGTTACAATCTACACAATCTTTCATGTTATGTGTGGTATTGATTGTTTCCTCAGTATGGCTTGTTCCCAGGCAAGTTTCATTATTCTGGGGAGTGGCGGGAATTGTTTGTGTTTTGTTTAGTGTGCCTGTCCTGTGGTTGTTCTACAGTAATATTGGGGAGAGACAATTCTTGATTTAGTTCTAAGTGGAGCACAGAATCTGGTCCAAGAGGTGAACATAGCTGAACTGCTCAGTAATAGCCACAACCATCCTGTCCATAGGACGGATGAGGCAACCGCCCCGGGACCTATGGGGGGCCCTGCACTTTGGGATGCGGGGTTCAGAGCAACCTGGGAAGTTAGTGGGAGCCTGGCGCTAGCAGCAGTGAGTGACCCAGGGCCCACTCCCCCCCTATGGACAGCCCTGGTAATAGCAACCATAATGTAATTAAATTTAATATCCTTGTAGGGGGTGAAATACTAAAGAAACCCACCACAGTAGCATTTAATTTCCGAAAAGGGAACTACACCAAAATGATAGTGCTAGTTCAATGAAAATTAAAAGGAACCGGCACAGGAGTGAAATGCCTGCAAGCTGCATGAAAAGTACTTAAAACATCATAATAGAGGTTCAAACTAAATGTATACCGCAAATAATAATAAAAAAAACAGTAAGAGGTCCAAAAAAATGCCACTATGGTTAAACAACAGGGTAAAAGAGGCAGTTAGATGCAAAAAGGCATTCTTTAAAAATTGGAAGTCAAATCCTACTGAGGAAAAAGAAAGGCAAGTCTGGCAAGTGAAGTATAAAAATATAATTAGGCAGACCAAAAAAGAATTTGATGAGCAACTAGCAAAAAACTCAAACTTAACAGCAAAAAATGTTGTACATACATCAAAAGCAGGAAGCCTGCTAAGTAGCAGGAGGCCTGTTAAACAATCAATGGGGCCACTAGATGCTAAAAGAGCACTCAAGCATGACAAGGGAGGGATAGCTCAGTGGTTTGAGCATTGGTCTGCTAAATGCAGGGTTGTGAGTTCAGTCATTGAGGGGACCACTTAGGGATCTGGGGCAAAATCAGTACTTGGTCCTGCTAGTGAAAGCAGGGGGCTGGACTTGATGACTTTTCAGGGTCCCTTCCAGTTCTAGGAGATAGGATATCTCCACATATTATTATAAGGCCCTTGCAGAGAAGCTTTTGGTAAATAGGAAAACTTTCAGTCTCTCCTTTTTAATCGGTTTTAACGCACTAAGGAATTTGACAGCATGAGGAGTGAATAGCTCAAGGAACTGGTAAATGGGGTGCTGAACTTCTCTCATTAATTTGAATCCAGTGCTGGCCAATGCGATAGTAACCAAACTTTACCACCACTTGTTGCTTGATTGTGCCGTGTGCATGCACCGTTTCTCTCAATGCAGTCGTTAGTATTACATCACAGTCGGTAATCTCAGTAAAGAGCCCAAGAACAGGATTGTTCTGGAGACCAAACTATCTTCTCAGTTTCAGAGATTGGCCTCCTACTTCAAGGCTAAGGTGCTGGGTCACTATCGCTGAACATGCTCCGTTTTCTGTTTTCAGGTTATTAAATAGCAGAACTGCATCTTGAACTCTGTCTTGCAATTTTCAGATGCATTGAAAATTCACTTTATAACCAAAAAAAACCAACAACCCCAAAACAAAACAAAAAAAAAAATGGGAAAAGTTGAGTTGAGTCAAATCATTTTAGAAGAACAGAGAAAATAAATCAGGATTAACAGCTGACATAATTTCTCATAAGAAAACAGATCAAAATAAACCAATAAATCTTTCTTTCATTAAAATACATAAAACGTTTATTTGTCTGGTTATAATTGAGCTGATGCTCTGTCTGTCTGACCTTTAATTTAGTTATCTCTTAGTCTAGAAACCCAGTGGGGTTAAAGTTCCATGAGAATGGTTTTCAGAGAAATCCTCTTCACTATGTTTTAGCCTCTCGTCATGACCTGACATTACAGATCACTCAGCAGGAGCTGTATCAATACATGTTGGCACTGTTCTCTGAAAGGAAAGTGCCTATCCTTTGCTTGAGGAATGTTAATCATTCATCTCTCGTAATCAAACTTCCCCATTACTTAGTTAAAAAACATGCCAGTTACACTGAAATATAAATGCTTTCTGAACAAATGCTGAAATGAGGACAGCTTTGATATTTGAAAACAGTAATAGACCAAGGCAGGCCATACTACTAATTTCAGAGGTCCTTCCCAGGGGCTAGTATTGTAGTATTAAACAATTTCCCGTGAGGTTAATGTTGTATTATAGCAGAAGAAGCTGGCAATGTTATATAACAATCTTTTCTGCTAGGAATGTGAGGGCAGCAATAGCTTAATTATCCCCTGGGGTCACAATTTAGAGGAGGACTAGCTGCTGGTCTTAATGCAGACAGCAGTAGCCAGAGGAGGAAAATTGCCATTTCAGGCTGGTTCTGTCTGCATCTCTGCTTCCATAGTCAGACTGTTTACTGAAGCATCTGACTAACAAAGTCTTCTGTCAGCATAACTTTATTTTTTTCCCAGATTGGCCCCGTTAGGAGGCGATATCTCAGTGGTTTTTTTTTAGACTGAAGGAGGACTGAGCAAGGTGGCAAAGATGTAAATGGTAGGACATGTTCATAACATAAAGTCTGACTGTATGTCTGTCAAATCAAAATAATAAATCATCTCTCCCTGTTCCAAGAGTGTATTACTATTCACCCAAACACCAGACAGTATCAGATAGGCAGGGTGTTCTTCTGTAAAGTGATGACTGAGGGGAATGTCAGGATGTGGTTCTTCCACTGATAATATGCCCCAGACTGCTCCAACATTGATGCAAGTAATCTCATTCCCTAAAAGACTCCTGGGCAGAAGTGAGCTCGATGCTAGTATTGCTCTGTGTTTCTGCTAACAACAGATCAGCCTGGCCCATTCTGTTGGAATAATATTCTTCCAAGGTTTTTTTTTTCTTAAACTATTTCTATACATTTCCCCTCTTATACCTCTCAGTATTGCTGCTGTTCAAATAGACATTTGAGTTCCCTCTTGGCTTCATCTGGGAAGTAGAACATCCATATGCACTTGCAAGGACTAGACAGATTCTGTCCCGAGGTAAATGGTCTGTGCTCATTAGTGCCCTGTGGGACTCAAGAATGAAGAGTCCCTAGTTTAGGAGCAGAGTCACTTCAGTAAGCCACACATACGCTGCACGTCCCCTCCAGGTGGAAAGGCTGGGACTTAGATGTGGGTCAACTGGCCCTGCTTTCCAAACTGCTCTCCACAGGGACACAGAGTAAGCCCCTATGGTGCATAGTCTAACAGTGTGCGGTGCTTTTGGCTTCCTCTCCTTCCCAGCAGAACCAAACCAGCTGCACAGCATTCAGGATTGCCACTTGCACAAGGATGGAGCAGGGTGGCAGCTGAGATATGCAACCAGAACATTGACCACCTCTGATGGTAATATGTAGTATGTTCCTTCTCACCTTGCAATGAGAAGTTTTGGGGGAAATGGTTCTTCAGCTAGCAGCCAAATAGCGTGTTAGTTTTGTTGAGGTGAGGGTGTTATTGATCACTTCTGTTGGCTTCTGGAAGGAGACAGATTTAATTCAGTGTAATCTAGAACAAAATTCTACTCACTTTGTGTATCTTTTTTTGTTTTCATCAGATTGGTGTTGGTTAAGGCTAGTATGGAATAACATCCAACAATTCAGAGGTTAGGAGATGCCCTGAAAAATCTGGACACATCTCCAAAGTTTCTTCAGATCAAACTGATATTTAAATAAGAAGGATATCTGGGGAAATGCTCAGTACAACTGGGTTTGGGCCAATTTGGAAATTGCCATCAAAACAACCATTTTCAGAGCAGTTTTGTTTTTGCTTTTGGCATCAGCAGAAAACAGGTGACACAACTTTTAAAAAAGCAAAGAGAACCAGATTCTCCTGAACCTCACAAAACATTCAGATTTAGCTTGGCATGAGCAGTTGAGTTGCTTCGTATTTTGCTTTCAATGGTTTTCTAGTTTCAGGGATGAGCTTTTAGCCAGAAAGTAAACCCCTTATTCACCAAGTCAAAGTGCTTACCTGAGGAAGGGTTCTACCATCTGGCCCTCTGACTTGAGGTTATTCAAAAAGTTTAAGGCTCAAGTCTATATATTTAGCATCTGATTGCCTCTTTTCACAACAGAGACAATTAGGAGTAAAGCCACTGAATGCTGGTGTAAATAAGAGGAGAATCAAACTCTTCCCCTTTAAGTGATGATCCCCTGTCCCTTTTCTTTAAACTGGAATGCTCTACGTTTTTATTAATGTATTCACAGTCATCTTGTGTTTCTGTACAGCCTGAACCTGGATATTAGCCAAGCTCAAACTGAACCTCTCTAAGCTTTGGGAAAACATAAAGCAAGCTTATGCATTCATTAAGACTGAACAGCCTTTCCTGAGGGAGAGATGGGATTGGACCATGTAGAGTTAAAACTGGCTGACCTGAATAGATATGAATGTCAATTCTACTTCGTGTTCACCTCAAGTCAAAAGTGTAATGTAAGGTGATGTCATTTATAGATTTTTTTTAATTGAATCACTACTGTATATAGCTATCATTATGCACATGGATAGTGTATCCTTGACTTGACACCAGGTATAGAATGTACATTTCATTGTTTGAGAGGAATGTTTTATACTTTTAAGAAAAGTCTGAGGGGGGAAATTAACAAGTGAGATTTTCAAAGTGCATTGGCAGAAATTCTTGTTTCTCTGACAGAAATTTGCCTAGAAACGGTAGAACTTTCCGTAAATCTAATTAGCTGGCAATGGCACTAGGGGGAGGGGACCCTTTAGGCATCAAGCACCTGTGCAATCACATTTTCTTTTAATGAAGGTAAAATCAACGTTTCTTTAAAAATAACAATCTAGTAGAACTCTACTAATTCATGCTGACAGGAAAGCCATTGTCAGTGACTGAATTTTAGAGCTCTCTCACCAGCAGAAGTTGGTCCAATAAAAGATATTACCTCACCCACCAGGGCTCTGTTCTTCACACACACACACACACACACACACACACACACACACACACACACACACACACACACACACACACACACACACACACAGGCTTAATGTTAAGCACAGGAATAGTCCCACTGAATTCACTGGGACTACCTGTGCTTAAAGTTAAGCATAATAGATTGCAACATCAGGGCCTTAAGTCAGCCATTCATTATTAGTGCAAAGCACTTAAGATTCAGCTTCAATAAGACATTACCATGTGCATTAAGCATGAACTTAAGTGCTCTGCTGAATAGGGATGGAATTAAGTTTAAATGCTTTGTTGAAATGGGGTTATTAGTGAGAAAGGGCAGAAAAGCCCACCATTTAAAGACCTGTTTTATAGGGCTAGATTTTGCTAGATACCGAGTGCTTCCTGAGAAGTGCCCAGTGCCCTAAACTTCCATTTAAATCAATGGACTCTCATTTAATCAGTTGAGGTTAATACATTTGAGGACACTCAGCAGCTCTAAGGAGGTGCTTCATATCTCACAGGATTGGGCCACGCTGCTGGTGTTTAGTGGGAATTAAGAAGTGCAAGGGAATTACATGGGTCCCATGCACATTGGGATGAAATTCTTCCCTGTACAAAGGGCCTAGGCATCACTTAAGTCCCATTGAAACCCTATTTTGAGTGCTGAAGTGGAACCTATGTGGTGCACAGATCTTAAGTTGCCTTCCGCAGAGAGGTGAAATCTGTCCTGTATGAGCAAAGAATAAGAAAGCCAGGATAATCCAACACCAAATATATTTTTCTATTTTATGTTTTATTTAATTTAATTTTTATTTAACGCTGTTTGAATGATTTAGGACAGTACTCCAAAATGTTCTTACAAATACTTGAGAGTATTTTGTGAAAGTAATGGAAGTCTTAGTAATACCACTCGATTAGACACTGTACTGTAGATACTATAGTGATGGATATAGTAAAAGATCATAGATATTAATAGGCCAACTCCCTTCTGCTATTACCTTTTGCTGAGAGGTAGGGATAAAGCCTTGGGGGGTGGGGGATCAACATCCTAGTGGAGAGTGTCCAGAATTGTATTTGGTCAAGGTGTGCAATATCAATGCAGTGTGCACTTGCTTCTAACCCAGAATAGGAGCTACAATCTGCCTCATCTTGCATGGCTGTTCCTTTGGGGAGGGGAGTGTTTTCCATCTGTTCTCCATGAATTTGTGATGAGCCAGGCAGAATGGTGACATAGCACACCAATATGTGCTCTTTGGGGAGCATGGAACATACTCCAGTGGTAGGTCTTTGTCATGACTGGGACATGAGACATCTGACCTAATGGTTGGAGTCAGGAGCCAGAGCAGATTCGATAGCAGGAGGTCAGAGTCTGAGATATGCCAGAGGGAAGACCAAGGGTTAGGAGGCAGGCAGGGTCAGGTTACCAGGAGATCGGAGTCAGGAAGTAGGAACAGGTAGTGCAAGGGAAGCAGCCTTACACAGGGGAAACCCAGTTGCATGGACAGCTTCCTGTTCCTGTGCTTGGTTTAAATAGAAGCAGGATGCCCAGAGTTCCACCAGTCAGATCCCAGTATTGGAGTCCTCTATCAGAGGTGAATTTCTAGTTCTGGCAATTATAAGCAGGTCCCTGGGTGGCAGATTTGAACATACTGTCTCCTTGATAACACCTGCTTCCCCAGAGGTGCCCAATGTTGGACCAGGCTTCTTAGGTCGATTCCTATGGAACGATTGTGTAGGGGCGGGTACCTTTCCACCAGGTGCAATTCTCTGGACCATACCCCTCTCAGTCAATAAAGTACCAGAGCCTGCCACATTTATGTTCTGAGTCCAGGATCTCATGAGCCACGTATTCCTCATGGCCCTGTACATGTACTGGTGGAGAAAGTAGCTGGGTCCTGTGGGAGGGATGGTTTTATTATATGGTTTCAAAAGTGGTACATGAAACATTGGGTGAATCTTCAGAGAGTGGGATAGTTGAAGTTCAAGAGTGACTGGGTTAACCTGCTACAGGGTCATCAAAGGGCCAAGGAACCGAAAGTCCAGCTTGCAACCAGGTCTGTCTGTGCAGAGATGCTCAGTGGAGAGCCATACCTTTTGTCCCACTGAGTAGATGGGCCCTTGCTGTCGATGCTGGTCCTTCGACCTTTTACGGTCCTCCCTTGCCTTTTCCAGGTGTTCCTTCACTTCTTCTTGGGCCTTATGATCCACTGCACTAGGTCAGAGGCAGCTGGGTTGGGAGACAATGTGAATAATTATGGATGGAATCAGGATTTAATTAGTTTTTAAAGGTGGGGGTGGGCTTTGATCCATAGACGCATGGTATGCATCGTTGTATGCAAACTCCACGTAAGGGAGAAGTGAAGACCAATCATCCTGGTGATGTTGATGTAACATCACAGATATTGCTCAAGGATTTTGCCCATTCAACTGGGAATGATAAGAGGACGAAAGACGTCTATGGACCCCCAGCAGGCACAGGGCCTCACACCAGTACCAGCCTATGAACTAACACCCCTAATTGGAGATGATGCACTCTGGAAGACTGTCAAGGCAGACTACATGGCTAATCCTTAGCTGGGTTTTCTCTTCAGTAGAGGGGAGGCCTCAGCAGGGGATGAGGTAGGCCAGTTTGGTAAAGTGGTCCCCTACCATCAAAATTGTTGTAAATTTGTTGGACTCCAGTAATTCTACAATAAAATCCAAGTCAATAGGTGCCCAAGATTGAGATGGGGTGTCCAAGGGCTGGAGGAGAAAGGCTGGGCTTGTGGTGTGGAGTCTTGGCATGGGCATGAACATCACAGAAGGTTATGAATGATTGTATCGCAAGGCATGTGCAGGGGTCAACAAAAAGAGCGGGATATTAATCACAGGGTCTTAAAGCATCCCAAATGTCCTGTGAAAGGAAAGTTATGGTATAATTGCAGGACCACGACTCTTGAGGTTCCTGGGGGAATATAGCTGCTGTCCCTTATGTATGTGAGCCCTTCCTGGGAGTCACACAGTTGCTTGTTGATAATGGCTTGTCAGCAGGGCCGTCCTTAGGCATACGCAGCATTCGGGGCTGTGTAGGACATCCGAAAATTTGGGGCACCACTGGGATCATAGGCGCCGACTTCCCATCTTGTCAGGGGGTGCTCAACCCCCCACTCCATTCCAGGCTCCGCCCCCACTTAGGGTGACCAGACATCTGGATTTTATCGGGACTGTCCCGATATTTCCTTGTTTGTCCCGCGTCCCGACTGATGTGCGGTCGGGACGCTGGACAAACAACGAAATGCTCCAGAGCCTGGAAGTTCTCGCGCCCCCCCCCTGACTCCGCCCCCTCCTCCCCCCATTGGCTCACTCCCTGAATCCCCGCCTCTTCCCAGGGCTCACCATTCCTCCTCCCTCCACAAGCGCTGGAGGGAGGCCCGGGAGATGCCCGTCTTGGCCCCAGTGCAGGCAGGACTCAGTCGGGCGGTAGGGAGAGTAGCGGGGCGGCCCGCGGGGCCAGGCGGTGGCTGTTCTCCCCCCCCAGGCAGCAGGACTCGGGAGCTCCCACTGCCGCAGGGGGAGGAAGTGGCTGATGGCCAACCTCGGCGGGCCTGAACCCCCTGAGCCCGGGCCTGCTGCGGGAACCCAGCAGCACGCACGCTGCGCCCAGCCTCTGGCCAGTCGCATCTGGGCTACTGCCCAGCTGGTGCAATCCTGCGGCGGCCCCGGGTCGGAGGCATCGGCAGCCTAGGCCCGTTCGTTCCCCTGCGGGACTCGAGCAGGACGGGGGGGCTGGGGCCTGCTGCCCCCACTCTGGGGCCGCCGCGGGATTGCACCAGCTGGGCAGCAGCCCAGACACAACTGGCCAGGGGCTGGGGGCAGTGTGTGCGCTGCTGGGTTCCTGCAGCAGGCCCGGGCTCGGGGGGTTCCGGCCCGGACGCCAGAGCCTCAGCCGCAGCCGCCGAGCTTGGCCATCGGCCGCTTCCTCCCCCGCGGCAGTGGTAGCTGCAGCAGCGGCTGCTCCCGAGTCCCGCTGCCCGGGGGGGAGAACAGCCGCTGCCTGGCCCTGCGGGCCACCCCCTATTCTCCCTACTGGCCGACTGAGTCCTGCCTGCTCGGGGCCAGGCTGGACTCTCACTCACCCTGGCCCCGCGCTTCCCCTGCGTCTCCCGGGCCTCCCTCCAGCGCTTGTGGAGGAAGGGTGGGGTTTTTTTTGCCCCGCCCCCTCCCGCCACACCTCCCTGCCCCCCCTGGCCCCACGACATGTCCCGATATTTGACTTGGGTGCTACCCCCACTTCACCCCTGCCCCTAAGTCCCTGGCCCTGCCCCTGCTCCATCCCCTCCTCTTCTCCGTCTCCTCCCCCTCCGTCTCGGAGCTTGAACGCCGTGGATCAGCTGTTCGCGGTGCTCTGGAAGCACTAGGGGGAAGAGTTGGGAAGCATGGGGCCACCGACTTGTGAGAATCAGGGGGGAAAGGAGGAGCAGGCTGGGGGGGGGAGCTTGATGCTGGTGGGTGCTCCACACCCACTAAATTTTCCCTGTGGGTGCTCCAGCCCTGGAGCACCCACCCACGGAGTTTGTGCCTATGACTCCTGCACACCGAGCGCGCAACGCAGTCTCCTTACTAGGCAGAAGGCAGGGGCCATAATCACAGAGCCGAATGAGCCAGAGTAGGGGCACCAGTTGCGCCAGCATAGGGCACCAGTATAGGGGCAGTATAGGGGCACCAGTATTCACAGAGCCAAATGCACCAGCGTAGGGGCACGAGTTTAATAATACTGCGTAGGGCCCCATAAATCCTAAGGATGGCCCTGCTTCTCAGGTGGAATTCCTGAGGCAGAGTGTATCAACATGAGTGTATTCTGGTGAGAAGCTGTGCTGAGAAAGTTCTGGAATTTGAGGAGGAGAGTTGGACCAACTCTAACGAATTCTGAGTTTGAAATCCCCAAAGTCCTTTGAAGCATTCTGACTGGACTATTGTGCACTTTCTCAGGGCTGCTGCAGCTCTGCTCCCTCTTTAGATAATGCTTAGGAAGAAATGACATCATTTAATCTTATGTCCATTTTTTGTTTGAGCATGTGTAAATCCTCATCTTCTCTCCCTGAAAGTCTGATGTATTTCTCATGGTGTTGGATGATTTAAGCTAAATTCTGTTCTATTATACCCCATGCAACCTCACTAAAGCCATAGACTTGTGCTTCTCTTCTTCCTCTTTACATAAAAAATAAAAACACTGTAAATGAGAACATTAGTGGGTCATTGGACAGGAAGATTATTTTTAAAGAACTATTTATCAAGTCCTCAACCAATCTTTAAGAGGAGCTGCATTGGTTTATTTCTTAGGAAAAGTCAATAGACCATCTGCCCTGTTTAAAAGAACTGAAGATACCTCAAATCCTGCAAGGCAATATATAAGCAACATGCCAACAGCTTATTGTGTGAATCTCCTTAGCTATTTTAAGGACAAGGGGCCAAATTGACTGATGGCATAAACCAGTATATCTCCATTTAAATCAGTGGTGAATTTGACCCCAGACTGAAAATCATCGCTAGGAATTGCTTTGTACTTTTCTTTGAAATAGGTATTTGTCATCAGTCCATAATAGCCCATCTAAAAATTTTCCAAACTGCTCACAATGTTTTGAAAAGTTTAAACCTGATGAAAAAGAGAAACAGTTTTGTTAGTTTTTTCACATACAATTTTCTCAGTTTTTTGACCAGCTCTAGATATTCCCTATGTATGATATATAACTGATCCATCCTATTTGGACCACAGTGGCCGAAAACACAACGAGACTATTGCTTGAGTTACAGAACAAACCTGTGGCAGAGTCATTAATCACGTATGTGGACCAGCCACTGGAGGGGGACAAAGATCCGTATTGTGCTTGCACCTGTTACGTCGCAGGTTGAAACTAGTCTGGTGAAAATGAATCTGCTCTTTCGGAGTATATAGAAGGAACACCTTGGTCTGTCTGTGCTGGGAGCTCACTGGTTTTGAAGGCACTTCTGTGCAGCCCTCCAGTCATCTGCGTGTGTTCCTATGTTTGCGCCTTCATATATCCAACAGCGTTATGGAGAATCCGCTCTGCCTCTCACCCGAAAAACCTATAACAGCTTGTCAAGCCACAAGTTATTGTTACCCTAAAATAAATGTGCATAATGGGAAGGAAGGCTTACGCATGACTCTATCAGCTTTTCTCTCCTTTATTATGTATCAGTTGTATTTATTTATCTATTTCTATGGCCTGCATATAATGAGGGGACTTTAAAGCACAAATTTCTAGTGTTTTGTCTTATATGTATTTGTCTTTTAGACAGGAGCAGGGACAGTCTGTATTTATATTGTGGATTGTACATTATGGGACACATTTTTGATGCTAAAAAATAATAAATAGTCACAGTAATACATCTTGGAGAATGGCAAGAACAGCTTAAACAAACTGTAGAAAATAGTTAATAACCTAAACCTACTGTACTAGCTACCATGAAAAAATTAGCAGCATTTATGCACGGTTACTAGACAGTTGTGTCTGCAATGCAACAGTACATTACTGGATACCGCTGAGTGGTAACTGTTGACTTTTTAATGCAACACTGTATTTGCTAAGTTATATTATCCCATCATTCACACTGACGGGTAAGGGACATCTAACAGAAAATGATGGGTATATTTTTGTTAAGGTTGGCTGGTAACTTTGATCAAACAAGACCCCTGGTAGCTAGAGAAACCTATCATTTTAAAAGAGAGTATTCTTTTTAATTAAGGTTTTCATTTTCCTTGTGTTAATAGGTGAAATAGATTTTTGCTCTGACACCTCACTGTGAACTTCCTGTAATTATTTAACAGTAGGAATTGATCTCAAGCAATTCATCAGGAAATATCTGGGGACACCTAGTTAGTCCTCAGGCTATGGATAGTTTGTGAGGAGGAAATAACATTCTGATTTGCAGTTATAATTGAGGAAAATTGCTTGAGAGGATTCTGACAGTACAGAAAATAGGCCAATTAGTTACCCAGCTCCGATCCTCCTGTGATTCATGATTGCCTCCATTTAATTTTGCTGTCACTTATGAAGCAAGGTTAAGAATAGATTAGCTTCTTTTAGCCACCTCTTAGCTTACTGCTTCCTAGTTTTTTGCCTTTTAAACAGTATGATTTGGTTTTAAAATCAAAGGTCCTCAACACTATATTTAACACTTATTCATCATAAAGCAATAGCTAATGATGAAAACCTTCTAATAGAAAGATTTAAAAAAAAATCTTGCCAGACAGTCAATCACACTTTCATGACATAAGCTTGGAGTGCTTTACAGTAAATAACATAAAATCAAAGGCCATACAGTGAAAAGTCACAGCCCTGTAAATCTGCCTTGGGGTAACTGGTAGACCCCATCCCTTTTGGGGTTCAAAGCCAATAATGCAATGGAAATTCTATATTTTAATATGTCAGGTAAGGCACCCAGTACACTAAGGGACTGTACCTCCTTTATGGGCTACAGTCAATGGTGGTTCTTCACCACTCCCCTGGAGAGAAGAAGTTTGAGCAGACCAGAGGAACAGAAGGAGAATGAACAATGAATCTATGCACAGCATGAAGCCACTAGTTTAAAAGCACTCATAGGAAGGAGCAGCATGGTGTGCCTCCACATAGCCAGTAGTAGTATCTAAGGCCTGGTTTCTGTGGTGTACAGGCCCACTGTGCACTGGCTGGGGGGAGAATACCATGCCTTCCCCATACCACTTTGTCCTTGAGTTTTGCTAATAGAATGATGATTGACCACTATCACTAAGATTACACCAGGTAAAATACCTAGACAATAAAGATAAGCAGAAAGAGAACTCCACAGAAGATGTGAAATCCACTTGACCTCTGAGGCAGGGCTTGTAGCCCAGCCCCTGCATGGTTGCCACTACTCAGGCATACCTCTGTTTTGATATTTGTGCAGTGTGTTTGAGCCACTGAATCTGTATAACCATGGAGGCCATGGCTCCTTCCTGGACCTGTTCCTGACAGCTGGTCCAGGGTGCTAGTGTGGAGTTCCCTTTTGCAGCACATATGGGATACAGAGGTATCCTTCTCGGGCTGCTTGACACCCCAATCTCTTGTGTTACCCTAGTGAAGAGCTTAAGTGGTGAGCATGTCTTGTCCTGTCTCCCCCCATCATGGGTGCATTTCACCCTTTCTGAATAGGTGGGATCAGCTGGAGATGGACTGAACACTTCCCACTCAGAGCCATTACCCATGCATGAAATATTTTTGAGGTAGCTGACTACTCTGCCTGTATGCACCAGAAGTGGTGGGAAGTGCCTTCTTTGGTTGTCATCTTTCCCATCAGTGTCCCACAAAATTGGTACAACTCCATATAACCTTTACCATATATGTTGTTAGCTGACATTGTAACATATGTACCACCACTGGAGACAGAACTTTTAAAAAGAGCATAAAAATGTCTAAGTTTGGTTTTCTCCAAAAGGTTGTGTGCCTTTGGATGCTTAAGGGATTTGGGATTATCGGCATAAATTAGCCTGTCGGGAAACTAGATAGGAACAGCTATAAAAAATTTCACACCTGTAACTTCTCTATGGGAAATTTTACAATCTCTTGAGATAACTGCTTATCATTCAGGATAATGTTCACCAAGATGTTTTACAGCTTCCCCTTATGATACTTGTCAATGGAATTTCGACATGTTGTCATCCTTAGGCACAAAGCAGGCAGTATTCTTGTTAGCCCTATTTATTACAGAAAGCTCGGCCTCTTCTCAAAAAAAAGTTGAATAATCATGTTTGCCAGTTCCTTATCACAGATTAGGAATCTCTCAAAAAATATGTTGTGATTCTTGTCAAATTGAAACTGAATGGTGAAGAGAATATTTTTCTTCCATTAATGCAACCTATCAGAACTGTATCTTAGTATGCCACTCCACCTCTCTTTTTAATTCTTAAACCATACTCGTAAAATTACTATAAAACAAATTTCCAACCAATATATTCATCATCATGAACACTGACAATGTGGCTAATTAGACAAAATGCATTACAGGATTTCTTAGCTCTTCTCCTATGTTTAAAAAAAAGTACACTTGGGACAAGGCTACACTGCAGCGCTACATCGGTGCTGCTGTAGTGCATCTGGTGAAAACATGCCATGACAATGGTAGAGCGCACTCCCATGGACATACTTATTCCACATTGGAGAGAATCATAAGCTATGTCGGCTGGAGAGCATCTCCTGCTGACATAGTGCTGGTGTGGACAATGCAAGACTTTGTTGTTGGGGGCGGGGGATTTTTTCACACTCCCTGAGTGATATAAGTTAGATCAACTTAACTCAGATGCAAAACCTGAGCAAATTTCTCACAAAGCAGATTTTTTCCCCCCAAAATTAAAATGTATGGCTTCCTCTTTCAACATCTGAGTGTTTTAACTCACTTTAACTACCTGATACTGCATGTGATGGACAGGAAACTTTACAAAATTCCCAGACACCTACATCTTATTCCTTAGGCAAATAAAACAAATCTCTCATTCTCTGTATCAATCCAGATAACTCATACTCTTATCAATTTTTTTGCAATGACTGTAGGTGTCTCTAACAGTCACTGGGAACGTTTGGCTAAAAATACCTCTGTTAAATTATCATGTACAAGACTAGAAGGACAAATGCAAGCAAAATAAGAGAATTTCATTGTGTTACGGTTTTACTGTCTACAAACGGGTGTACATGCTTCATCAGAAAATCCATTGTTTCATTTTAAATATGTGCAATTCAGTTACAAATGACAAAAAAAGAGAGCTGGGGTTATAGGAAACCTCTGCAAAAGGAGTGAGGAGATGTGTGGTGAAAAATCAGATTGAGCCAGACTATCCACTTTCCTAGACCTCACATTTAATTTTCCCTAAGAGTGGAGAGAAAAGGAGAAATAGCTGGTGGCTTTAGTTTGCGTACAGTATGAACAAGGATATAGAGCCAGAGGAAAGCTGAACTGGGCAGTGGGAACCTTACATGATGTACATGGTGACAAAAAATAGAAATGGGGAGGGGGCCAGTTTTACTCAGAGCCTTTTTGATTTTTGAAACGTTTTTCTTTTGGTGTACAATAGCTTTATAACAAGGATCATTGTGCATGTATATCATGTAACTTTTAATTCTATATACTAAAAGTTAGAGTAGAACAAAACCAACTTGCAGTTTGGAGCAAGTTAATAGTATTTCATTAACAAACTGTAAATAGTAACAGCATAAGCTAGATGTGAATCTGCTTTCACAGGCCATAAATGCTTAATGTTTATTACCAATAAAAGTCAAAGGAGCATTTAGTAAAGCAGTTTACCAAACAAACATTAAATACCGTAATGCATTAGCTTTAGTGGACAGAATTGGGTTATTTAATTAACAATGAGTAATCCGTTAAGGCTTTATTCACCACAAATGATCTGCAGCCTTTCATATTAAAAGAGCCCATGAAAGCTGAAACGCAGTGAAGGAGCAGCTTATATTCAGTGGGTTCCTGCTACAAAGCCACAATAGGTGAAGAGTTCATTTTAATGATCATTTCTGCCCTGATTCAACATACTCCCATATGGCCTTTGCATGTACAGGGTTAGATGTTCTGTTCTTGATGTTTTTAAAGTTAATCTGTTTAATGATCTGGAATAACTAGTGTGAGAATTCTGGGTAAACCATTGTGATAATATTTCAGAAACAGATTATTTCAGGTCAGTTTTGTTCTCCGGCTTTGACTTCACCATTGTGTGAGGTGCAGAGGCCGTAATGCCACAGACAACAAATATCATACAGAAGAATGATCAACCAGTGAGTTATCCAGACATTTAATAGTTTGAACATTTACCAGTGTGATGGGTTTTCCCTAACTAGAAGCAGTGATCTTAAAAAATAAATATCTATGATGGAATCTTGGCACCTTTGAAGTCAAAGGAAAAATTCCTATTGTCTTCAGAGGGGCTAGAAATTTCACCTCTGAATTACAGTGACTGTGCAGGTGCAATAGCTTTCCCTGATTTATTGTTTTTCTTGTTCACTACAGAGCATACTGATACTGCAAAATTAATGGTGAATGATAATGTTTATGTTTTGGATTTCTGTATACTCTGTGTAGGGAGATCCAAATATCAGACCCCAAGGATGAAATCCTGGCCTCATGGAAGGCAATGGGAGTTTTGCCATTGACTTCAGTGGTATTGGGATTTCACACCAAGTCTACCAGGCAGATCTGAAAGGAGAATTATGCACTTAGTATTTTTGCTACCAGACTATCAGAACTAATTTATTTTGGTACATTCATGAATGCCCCACTCCTAAGATCAGTTAGGCACATGCTCAACTTTATGCATGTGGGTAGCTCCACTGAAGTCAACAGTCTATGTTTCTGCAGGACTGGATCCATGTTTATTTTATACAAATTATTCTTCATAAAAACATTTTGAAAGCCCACAGTATCCACCTTCAAATCCCTTCTTAAAATTCTCCTTTGCTGTGTTGCCTGCAAACAACTTGACAACAGTTATGCTGCTGTTGTGACCGTTATCTATCACCAATATCGGCTCATTGTTGCCTTGTACTCCCTCATCTGTTTGTATCCATCTGTTGTCTCTTGTTTTATACATGGATTGTAATCTCTTTGGGGCAGGGGCTATCTCTTTGTTCTGATGTATGTACAGCATCTACCACAATGAGGTCCTGGTACATGGTGAGGGCTTCTCAGCACTATGAGAATGTAAATAAATAATAACGTATTATTAAATGTGTATTTCCACTGGAGGTTACTACTTCCTGATGGTGAAATTTTGCAGACAAATGAGAATTTTGGTGACTGAAGATACAATAAACAAGTGACTGCAAAGAGTGCTTTTTTATAACCTTGGAGTTTGGGGGTTTATTTCACAGACTCTTGTTTGATAGCAGTTTATGGTTATCATAATAATGTGGCTAATGTTCTGTAATTTAATTACTGCACTGTTGTGAACATTAACAATTGTAGCAGATCTGAGATACAGTGGGAGAAACTGGCAATATTCATATTTCAGTTAGTTGCAGCCTATTGCATAATTACTACAGACAAGTTACCATTTAAATTGTAGCTGCGTAAGGAATGAATTACAACAATATTTATATGGATAATACAGTCTTTGAACTGAAAAAAAGAAGGCAAAACCAAAATTATAGCATGGCTAGAGATTATTTACTCCTCCTAGCAACAAGTATGTTATTTACAAAAAAAAATCAATTGTTTTCAGAACCTTGAATTTATCAATAAAGATCATGAATTAAAATGTTTTCTCAATAAATTTTACAATAAGTGGTCATTTAAAAAAAATTTAATGAGATACTTCCTGATCTGGGATACATGTTTGAATTTTTAGAATTTAAATCAGCTTTGAATCTGATATAATAATATGTAACAGACCATAAAATGCCAACATGTTGGAGTTTGTTGTTAAACTTTTGTTATATGGAAATATTGCTATCTAATTAAATGCTGTATTTACCCAGGAGACTTTCTGATCTCTCAAATAAATGATGCATATTCTTCTTTTTAACCTAAATACATATTTATTGGCAACAGATACTTAAACAGCTTGATTAGAACCATTTTGGTCTCTGAACTAAATATCAACCCTTTTTCATTTTCCCTTTTAATTACTGTAGGACAGATCCTCAGAAGGTGGAAATTAGCATAACTCCATTGCCAACAGTGGAATTGTGCTGCTTTACACTGCCTATAGAACATTTATTTATCTTTGATTGTGGAATGCCTCTGAAGGAACCAGCATGTTTCTATGGTGAATAGAATCTTTTATAACCTTCATTTTTCACTAGAGATTAAATTATTACCAGGATATGAGCTATGGTAAAACTTGGGTGAAACTGGAAATGTACAAAACTGATCAGATGGCTAGATACTATTTTTGTTCCAATTATGGAAAGGCTACACTGTGGTCTAAACACAAATATTTACTGCAAATGTATGAAAGGTGGAAGATAAGTCACAGCAGAATCTGGCACTACATTCTTCAGCTTTTGTCATTTCTTTAAATGATTCCACCCCCCCCCCCCCAACGAAGCACTGGTTTTAAAGGTCAACCTTTGTTTCCTTGACAATACTCCACAACTGTGATTCACTAACAGAATCCAGTTCAAGATCTTGTATAGCATATTTTGTTGACACCGTTGAGCATAACTTATAGCTGATATGGGAAACAATAGTGGTTTTAAGTGTGTTTAGGATGACTAGACAGCAAGTGTGAAAAATCAGAACAGGGTGTGGGGGATAATAGAAGCCTATATAGAAAAAGACCCCAACATTGGGACTGTACCTATAATATTGGGACATCTGGTCACCCTAAGTGTGTTGCACAGTGTACCGTACTTGCACTGTGATATTTCATGATAGCGCTTTAAAAACTAAGTCATCGCCTTCAAAAATATCCACACTTCTTTCATCATGCCAGAATTCTTATTCCACTCAATGTCAGAATAAATTGCGTGATTGATGCTCTAGTCTGTTTATCTAGGAACACTTAAATTCCATTTTTAAAATCAATACTTTAGAATAAAATAACACTAGAGCAATTTTGTCAATGTTAGTAAAAACGCTGGCTAAAAATTCAGCTGAGGAATTAGCATGTTATATAATTTTTAAAACCATCATAAGTTAACAGTAGGCTATGCTGGCTCAGTATTCTTTTCATTTGGGTGAGACTTCTTCCCCCAAGAAATAATAAGATGGCAAGGCAATTAACTTCAGGTGACTAATGTACCCAAGTTACATAGTCTTCTATACTTTCTAAAAAGTTATAGTTTGGTGAGTTACAGTAAGTAGCATAGGTATTAATTGTTTCATTTGGTTCTCCTACCCACAAAGTGTTCTAAGCCATAGAACTATATCCTGTTCTTACAGGAATGCATTGAACAACAACAAAATTTGGCATTAACCAACAAAGAAAATCGAAAAAATTCCCACTAATGTCAATATGAGGGGAGCACCAAGTAAGAAATAGAAGAGAGTTAGGACTGAACTTGTAGAATGACCATTTGTTTCCCCCAGGCCTCTAGTTGTGAAAGGGCCAAAATACATTGGAGCCATTGTAGTTCTGCTCCTTTCTTCAAGAAGCAGAAAGACCACATACTAAGGGCTTGTCTCCACTTACTGGGGGATTGACGTGCGGCGATCGATCCACCGGGAGTCAATTTAGCAGGTCTAGTGAAGTCTCGCTAAATTGACTGCCAATCGCTCTCCCGTTGACTCCGGTACTCCACCGGAATGAGATGCATAAGGTAAATGGATAGGAGAGTTTCTCCCATCGACCTAGCGCGGTGTAGACACTGCAATAAGTTGACCTAAGGTACGTCGACTCCAGCTATGTTATTCACGTAGCTGGAGTTGCATAACTTAGGTCGACTTAGCCCCATAGTGTAGACCTGCTCTAAGACTCTGTAACTCCTTCTATGCCATAATCCAAACTCTGTGGTGACCCACACCATGGAAAGGCCTCTTTATGTACATATAGCCTTATTGTGAGCTGGTTGTAGCTAAGGGGCAGCAGTAGTAGCTGCATGTTGGGTGCATCATTGCTTCACAACCCTACCTCTGAACAGAGACCGTGTTTCCTCCAAACTCTGCCTTGATCGTTCATGAAAATCCAGTATTCTATTCACATAGTTAACACCCCATGCAATTCTACTGACTTAATCATCTCTTGTTGGTAAGTTCATTATTTGTACAGTTTTTCAGGATTTAATAAAAAGTCAAAACCACATAATGTCATTGGCATAATATAATTTTAGAATAGGTGTAATATTATTTGGCTTCATTGTTACTTTATTTAATTTCTAGTTCCAGCCTAAATGCTGGAAATTGCAAACCTTGTCTTTTAAATGTGTTCCCCACTGACAATAAAATTCACATGCACAAGCCCGAGGGGATTAAGGAATATTTATATTTAATAGTAACCTATGAAGATACAATCGCATTTTAGGCCCCAGCAGACAAACACTTACAGACATCAATAACACAAGTAGTAACACTACTTACATGCATAAATGTTTGCAGTGTCATAGGTTTTGGTTTTGGTAGCGTTTTTTTTCCTCCCCCTTTTCAATAAGGCCGCTCCCCCGTCCCACTGAAATAAGGTTAACTTTTAACTCCTTAGTGCCCTTTTGGTCTACTGTCTCCCAGTCTGGCAAAACAACTATGTCACTTTGGCCCACAGCCTGGAAGTATTAGTGTACCACTGTGTAGTAATTGCCCGGCAGTGGTTTCTGGATGTTCTTATCTCGGGAACCTTTGTGTTGCCTTCCTATCTTTGAAAACTCATGGCGATCGGGGGAGGTCCACGATGACTGGAAAAAGGCTAATGTAGTGCCCATCTTTAAAAAAGGGAAGGAGGAGGATCCGGGGAACTACAGGCCAGACAGCCTCACCTCAGTCCCTGGAAAAATCATGGAGCAGATCCTCAAGGAATCAATTTTGAAGCACTTTGAGAAGAGCAACAGAGGGTCCTATGGCACCTTTAAGACTAACAGAAGTATTGGAGCATAAGCTTTCGTGGGTGAATGCCCACTTCATCAGACGCAAGTGGGCATTCACCCACGAAAGCTTATGTTCCAATACTTCTGTTAGTCTTAAAGGTGCCACAGGACCCTCTGTTGCTTTTTTACAGATTCAGACTAACACGGCTACCCCTCTGATATTTGAGGAGAGGAAAGTGATCAGGAACAGTCAACATGGATTCACCAAGGGCAAGTCATGCCTGACTAACCTAATTGCCTTCTATGATGAGATAACTATCTCTGTGGATGAGGGGAAAGCAGTGGACGTGTTATTTCTTGACTTTAGCAAAGCTTTTGATATGGTCTCCCACAGTATTCTTGCCAGCAAGTTAAAGAAGCATGAGCTGGATGAATGGACTATAAGGTGGATAGAAAGCTGGCTAGATCATTGGGCTCAACGGGTAGTGATCAATGGCTCCATGTTTAGTTGGAAGCCGGTATCAAGCAGAGTGCCCCAAGGATCGGTCCTGGGGCTGGTTTTGTTCAATATCTTCATTAATGATCTGGAGGATCGCGTGGATTGCATCTCAGCAAGTTTGCAGATGACACTAAACTGGGAGGAGTGGTAGATATGCTGGAGGGTAGGGATAGGATACAGAGGGACCTAGACAAATTAGAGGATGGGCCAAAAGAAATCTGATGAGGTTCAACAAGGACAAGTGCAGAGTCCTGCACTTAGGACGGAAGAATCCCATTCACTGCTACAGACTAGGGACTGAGTGGCTAGGCAGAAGTTCTGCAGAAAAAGGCCTAGGGGTTACAGTGGACAAGAAGCTGGATATGAGTCAACAGTGTGCTCTTGTTGCCAAGAAAGCTAACATCATTTTGGGCTGTATAAGTAGGAGCATTGCCAGCGGATCGAGGGACGTGATCATTCCCATCTATTCAGTACTGTGTCCAGTTTTGGGCCCCACACTACAAGAAGGATGTGGAAAAATTGGAAAGAGTCCAGTGGAGGGCAACAAAAATGATTAGGGGGCTGGAGCACATGACTTATGAGGAGAGGCTGAGGGAACTGGGATTGTTTAATCTGCAGAAGAGAAGAACGAGGGGGGATTTGATAGCTGCTTTCAACTACCTGAAAGGGGGTTCCAAAGAGGATGGATCTAGACTGTTCTCAGTGGTAGCTGATGACAGAACAAGGAGTAATGGTCTCAAGTTGCAGTGGGGGAGTTTTAGGTTGGATATTAGGAAAAACGTTTTCACTAGGAGGATGGTGAAGCACTGGAATGGGTTACCTAGGGAGGTGGCGGAATCTCTTTCCTTGGAGGTTTTTAAGGTCAGGCTTGACAAAGCCCTGGCAGGGATGATTTAGTCGGGGATTGGTCCTACTTTGAGCTGGGGGTTGGACTAGATGACCTCCTGAGGTCCCTTTCAACCCTGATATTGTATGATACAGTCCCCATTGAATTCAAGCATTATAGATGTATAATAAACATTCCATTAACCCAAATATAAATAGATCAACCTGGTCATCCAGTAACCTCATTGACCGGGTCACACACAATTTACATAAAATTGTGATGTATCTGTATTCATAATATTATTACATATTGGTCCCATGCCTGTCACACAAGTTACAAATGGTAAAGAGTTTTAAAAGGTTAAATCTGTTCTCTATGATGTATGCTTTACAGTTATAAAGAAATAATTTTAAAGGCCTCTTTAAAGGACACTGTTCTTGACATTTCATGACTGACATGCATGTCACAGATTACAAGTTGATTGGGAACAAAGTTAAAAAGAGACTATTATTTTGAACAAAGCCTTTGAAAGCCTAATGTGAGATGCTTGACCACATGTAGTTTATCTGAGCCTCTTTGAAGTGCAGGTTTTAATCATGCATCTACATGCAACTGTCATTAAAATTCATCACTAGCTCATCAGATGAAAACTCTGGTGATATACGTTATAATGATCTTGCCCCAGGAACAAACCTTTTTTTAATGCTTTGAAATATTTCCAATGAAAAGGCAGGTACTGTGCTGAATTCCACTAATGTGCATGTGTGGTAATCACAGTATGTTTGCTGCCCACACTGAACATATGGCAGTGATGTTAAATGTTAAAGCCACATGAGTGTCTGGCACAGGACTATAATTTTCATGCTGCTAAGTAGGAGGATATTCTATAGCGAAGCAACTTGGCTTGCTTCAATTCCTACAGATTCCACAGGTGAATAAATCAAATCCTTGAGTAAGATTTTTAATACTGTACTATAATATTGTGTTATTTTAATAGAGTGTCTCCAATGTTTGTTTTTAATAAAACCTGATGAGCATTATTAAACCATTAATGGAAACCATCTTTAATCTATATAGGATCTTTCATCATGATCTTAATTTAGATATTGAAGTTTTCTTTCTTGTCTTTGAGATGTTTTATTCAGGATGTGGATTGGCTAAAATGTTAAAAAATTATCTTTACTTGTGTGTACCCAAACACGACATCTAATCAACTTTCATGCACAAATCCTGAATCTGCACATTCAAGTCTTGAGTATAGAAGTTACATATGTGCAAAAATGCAAATATGCAAAATTGTGGGGGAAATTTTAGAACTTGCATTTGGGTTCTTTGAAATCTTAGGCCTGATATTATAACTTGCAAAGAGCAGTAAAATAGTTATGTCACTGTCATCAAAAACCAAAATCATCAAAGTTTGACATGTAATCAGGATTATGTTATTAAAAGCTTATTTTATGTGCTAGAAAGAATCCTTACTCTGTTCTCTTTGTTTCAACCTGTCTGATTAAAAGTTAGATGCACATACATTGTTCCATCGGCACTTTCTGAGTGACAGATTAAAGAATCTCTGTATTTTAAATACATTTCTTTTCTTGACAATGCGAATCACATAATCCCCCTTTTTATCCATTTTAATAAACTTTGCTTTATGCTGATCTAGTGACTGAACATTTGATAAGGATTATAAAAATGTGTTTCATTTATGTTAAATCGCCAACATTTCTCTTTGAATCTGACTTCAATAAAGTGTATGGAGATAGACGCAGTTCCTTTCCCTGGCCATTTTAGAAAGCACTGATCTCCCATCTAAGGCTAGTGTGCCTTAGCTCTTAATTATATTTCAACTTATTAAAATCATGCCTGTTATGATAGCCTCCCTTGATAAATGTGCCTAATGTCTGGTTTTCAAGGATGGAGTTGCCGTATGAGGGTGGAGTATGTTTGAATACAGGGTGGTAGCTCTTGGCAATAAGATTCTCTTACAGATAACATTAATAATGAGCCTAGGCATAATTTACACCAGAGCCTTGAGCGGGACTATTTTTTTGAATTTCGTTGTGCCCCACAATACCCACTCCTACTCCCACCTGCTCACACCTTATTTCTTGCATTTTTATCCCACTCATTCCCGCGAAAACCTTAGATCCCACAAATCCCGCAAGAGAGACAGATTCCCCCCGCTACTTCAAAAAAAAAAGTCAGTTAATGTATGATATATACAAATGGAATTCAGACACAAGTTTTACCACTAAACGAATAAAAATAGTCTTGCTTAAACCACATAAAAATATTTTAACTCCTGTTATAATAGACATCAAATCTCTTTCTATCCCTCACTTAAATTTAGGTGTTAACATTTTTAAAGTGTTTTCCCATAAATTACCATGGTCTGTCTTTTTTTTTTTTTTTTGGTCCAATCCCACCTGCAACAAAGTTTTCTATACCTATACCAAACATTTTACCCGCTCCTGCTATTATGGCAGTGATTCCTGTGGGATCCCAGTCCTGCTGCAGGGCTCTGATTTTTTTCACCAAATCCAGCAGAATGAAGATGCCCCCTTCTACCCCATCTTTGTTTTGAGTTAGAACAATGGGGAAGTTGTATCCGAAATTCCTGACTTCTGAGCAAAAAACTTCACTTTCTAGCATTCTGGAGAGGGTTGACCTCTGGGCTTGTGGGGTGGGGTACAGGATTCCATTGTGTGCAGAGAAGTAAACATGGAGTTTGCCTGAGTGTAGATGTGCAAACAGCTTCAGATTTATTTCCTAAGGCAGTTTTCCCATTATCCCTTCCTTTAGTTGCAACCCTACTCTAACACTGAAACCATCAACCTTCTTTCAGTTAGTTTGATTCTCCCTCTACCCTGCACTGTCCTTCCCTCATACACATTGTACATAGCAGTCCCTGCTTGGGTGAGGAAGTCAGTTGGGTACCTCAGGGAGTTGGCAGGGGAGCTCAACTTTAAATACTGAGCTTCTGCTCCATAGGTTTGCCAGCAAAAACCCTCCTGGGAACTAATTGAATTAGCACAGCCCTTGGGTCTCCTGGATGCACTCTCACCTGCCAGTAACCCATACATTTGGCCACCTATGTGGCCCCTTGCCAAGACTAGATAGTCAATGGGTTTGTGCAAGCCACATCCAGGCTGATTTTATGCTTCTTGGGGCCCCGCTTCCTGGGTAACCAGCATTATAAGTCAAGGGGGAATCTAGCTCAGCAGCTGTTATTTTTCAAATTTCTAGCTGAGTTTAAAATAAACCCATTGTAGTCTTTTCATTATAAAAATGAATTAATTATGTATATGCTGCCTCTTCTCTGTGACCTTTCAGGATTTTCTTTATCAGGTTTCTACCCAGTAACTGGTAGAATAAGTCGGCATGTTGCTGTGTGTATATAAGCACCCTGTGTTTATGTGTATGTGTTTAACCACCCTGACAGTTAGGAACTTTTTCCTAATGTCCAACCTAGACCTCCCTTGCTGCAGTTTAAACCCATAGCCTCTAAGGATAGAACAAGAAGCAATGGGTTTAAACTGCAGCAAGGGAGGTCTAGGTTGGACATTAGGAAAAAGTTCCTAACTGTCAGGGTGGTTAAACACTGGAATAAATTGCCTAGGGAGGTTGTGGAATCTCCGTCTCTGGATATATTTAACAGTAGGTTAGATAAATGTCTATCGGGGATGGTCTAGACAGTATTTGGTCCTGCCACGTGGGCAGGGGACTGGACTCGATGACCTCTCGAGGTCCCTTCCAGTCCTAGAATCTATGAATCTATATGTAATACATCATTCCTCAATGGGTTGGGGGTCTGAATAATTCCAAACTTGCTGCTGTTTGATTATTTTATCACATCACTGTATGACAAACAGCTAGATGAGAACATAACCTAAAGTAAATTCCATAGACCAGAGTTTCTGGTATATTAAGACTACTGGTACAAGGTAATGCAGAGTGGTATTAAAGCAGCTGGAGAAGGCCAGAGGAGAATTGCCCTGGTGTAGGGGAACTCTCTGTCAGCATAGCCACCTCCTGAGCTTCTACTCTTATTGTAGGTCAAGGCAAGGGGCAGGGTGGGGCATGACAGAATGGAGCTACAGTATTCCCAGTCTTCCACTGGTGAGGTTTCTAAGTAATCTTTCACTAGTTGTGCAAGTTAGACCTGCCCCCTTGCAGCTGTAACGTGAACCAGGACAAGGCACTTTGGGGCACTCCCCCATCTCTGCTTTCACTGGATTTTCCAAGGATAATCTTGCCCTGTGTCTGTTATTATTTGAGTTATTCCTACCTACTGATACACAGGGCCAAGTTTCATCCCTGATGGGACTCCTTTGGCTTCCTTGGGGTTACACAAGGATGACTTTGGCCCACAGTCTTTGTAGCAAATCTTATTATAACCATCAGGGATGAATGCTGAGGAGAGATTAGCAATAAATAGAGATGCCTTACCCATCTGCTTTGCTTGTTTCTATTCTTCAATCCAACAGATATGTACTGCTCCCTGGGGAATGAGATTTCCCTGAGGTGCAATTTATAAATTTCTTTCTAGGTTTTCTGTGGATGTTTTGTGCTGCTGTTCTTCAAACAGACCATTAGGAATCTTTGCAAAGGAGATAAAAGGAAACCTTGAAAAACCCAAAACTGTCTTCCAAGTGAATCTACAAATTCACAGCAAGGTATTTCATGCATAGTGTACTCAAATAATGCATTAGATTGAGTGAATGATGGCAGCTGCAAAACTGGGCAGTCTGTTACTGGAGTTATGTTATAGCGGGAGTTTTTGCCCATTCCTTCAGACAAAAGAATAGTTTATAAATCGAATAGCTATAAAGTAATTCTCCAATCCAACAATGAATTTAACATCAAAGAGTCACAACTCCACATAAATGAAATGCTAATACAAGAAAATGGGCCTGACCCTCTAATCCCTAATCATATGTGCAGCCTTTATTCAAGCAAGCTGTCCTGTTGAAGTCAAGTAAAAATGGCAGGTGAGTGACTTCTGAGTAAAGGTTTTGGGATGAGCTTTTCAGCCTGGTTAAAGACCTATTTATTTCACAATGAACCCTGTTGATCCAGCATTTATAATGAAGGCCTCTGTAGCCCATATCTTATTCAAATAACCTCCTGCCAGTCATTTAAAAGTAATGATTATTTGGCCTTACAAAAGTGTAAGATGGCAGACTGAAATCTCTGAAAATGATAAACCTATTACAGGAATAGAGGACACTGAGATGACGTGTTAAAAGATGTTTCCACTCTAATGGAGTAAGCAAAAATCACTCCAGTCGAAGCAGAATCTTATGCTCTGGGGAAATCCTTTTCACCTTGGTGTTTATAAGTTGTGATGCTATATTCTTCCAGGGCTGAAATCAGCAATTAGTTAATGAATAACCAGCTTTGCAGGATGCAAGCAACAAAGGCAGAACCTAATTCTAGTTCACTGCCAGAGAAAGCTGAGGACTCTGCTGGATCTTCCATGCCACTAACCTTCTCAAGAAGGTCCTTCAGATCTGTCTACAATCCTTGCAATCTATCAGCCCGGCCTTTTGTAATGTGGCAAGGGAATCATCTAAGCATGTTTGTGGAATCCCCCTAAATTCAATAAGTAATAGGTCTACCATGTAGATAAGAGCAGTGTGCAAGGAAGAGAAATTGGTGGTATGCTTGGTACACCATCTCCTCAGCTGGAGTAAATGAGTATAGCTCCAAGCAGTTCAATGGTACTACACCAATGTACATCCGCTGGGGATCGGACCCAGGGTTTTTAAAGTGGAAGCATAAGAAATAGTCGTCTGACCGTTTTTGTTGATGTAAGTCTTCAGAAATAAGTTTTCAGACTACAGTGTGCTAAGAAAAAAATTCTGATGAATAAAGTTCAGTGACAGTACATGAGTCAGGCGTCGGTATTAACATGAATTTATGTATTATAATCTATCTCACTCCTCTCACAGTGGTGCCTTATAAATTCATTCAGGTGAACACGTGAGGTTCTGTATTGCTATGAGTCCTTCAGTCCAATGAGTTATATTTTATTTCTCTAGTGGAAAATTCTAATGATTAAACTCAAGCAAATACCAAAAGCAAACACCTTGGGATGCTGAGCCACCAATACTTTTGACATCAAAATAATACATAATCTTTGCTTTTTTTCCTGTATCTGTCACTGCCTTACCTGCATTCTGCCAGCTAGCCCATGTCCTGGGGATTTATTCTAATATTCCAAAATCCTGACATCCTAACTTCAAACAGCTAACTCTTTAAATGATTATCCTGCCACAAAATTTTTTCATCTTACTCTCCCAGAATATTCCTCACCCTTAAAATTACACTGGCTCAAGAGATAACTGTATTCCCTACCCAAGCATGGGGACATTTTGGAATGAACTTTTTACCATTTTCAGGCCTGATTCAAAACCCATTGAAATCAACGGAAAGATGCCCACTGACTTCAATGAGATTTGGATTAGGTCCTTATTAATGAAATTTTCAGTTTTCCAGGTAGGTCCTGAAATATTGGACTGTAATACTATGATATTACTCTATATAGACAAACACATATAAATAATTTTAGAGGTTTTAAATAGCATTAGCTATATTTTTCCCCTCCTTCCAAGGCCTGGATTTAGGATTACTAAAGGCACCTGGGTCTGATATAAAAAGTAGTATTAATTTTTAAATACTCCTGAGCATTTCTAACATATTTTGAAGAAAAAAAATCTAGCATATGTAGGACAGATGATGACAGGGTATAATAAACATGTTGTATTAGATTTTATTTGGGATGACTGCACTATTGTCAAACCCAAGCATTCAAACTTGTATTTCAGGACAACCCCGCCCCCAAAAGCATGTGATTGGCTCAAAATGAGATTTCTTAAAATTAATATTTTTTCTTTTGCCTCCTGGTTTTAGAGAGTTTAGTGCAGATTTAGTTCATGTTTTCAAGTTTTTCTCCATAATCATGAAGGCTAGAAATTTTTTCTTTTGTAAGTGAGAGCTGAGAGTCTCACATAAAGAGTTGACTCTCGGAGCTGGGAGCTTTAAGAAAAATAAATATCATGAGACTTGTGATAAAAATCACAAAAGTTGGCAATACTCTGACTTACATATCTCACGCTCTGCCATCACAAGATTTGAACACTGTGGCTATCCCAAACACTTGTTGATAAACCTCATAGCTCTTCATCGTGAGTTTAGATATATGTATTGATAAAATAGGAAAGGAAGGAAGATGCATAAAACCCTGAAATGAACATTCTCTGCTTGTTCTGATTTTTTTAAATTGTCTGAGAATGTTTGTAAGAAGATACAGTTGGTCTATATTTTGTCTTGCTTTATTTTATAGTTCACACTTTATATTAAGTTGCCATTTATAATTTGTGTTTAAAGGATCAAGACATTTTCAATAGGTGTTTTAATAAATGGTTAATTCTTTATTGCTTTTAAGGTGTCTTAAGAGTCTCTCCATGCTCTGATTTTTGAGCTTCGAATCTCTCCTGTTGTGCTATTGATAACAAATCAAATGTTAAGATGTTTTATAGTGTTGAAATGATGCACTAAAACAAGTTATGAATATACATATATATATGTGTGTTTCTGGGTGTGTATAAGCATATATATAAATAAGTGTGTGTGTGTGTGTATTTAAGGTCCACAGACATTCCACTAAAAGAAAATAGTTTAAATAGGAGGTCATCTTCACTTTATAGCAATGACTATAAGAACACATACTGTATGGAGCTAATAAAGAAAATAATAACAAGAAAGCCGTCACAGTTTCAATGCTTACATCAGTGACATTATTTTGCTTTCTTTCTTAACAGAACTATCCTACACCACTTCCTGTTACATTTTCCTAGTAATGCTGCTGGCTTTTTTCCGCAGTGATTAATAAAAGCCATCCTTGAAGTACTTGGAAGACCAAAACAACCAAATGAGGCTGTTACTGCCCAGGAAATCATTTTTCAATGGATAAAAGGTCAGGGTGTTTTTTTGTCAGTAGATACTCCTGTTGGGAATTTTTATCATCTGTAAAGCACTGCATCTGCGACCTTTGTGAGTATTTTATCAATAACAAAGAACTGAATAATTCCACCATTTTTATAAGCCACTCATCTATATTTAAACAGTATTGAAAAGAGAATCTACTGAGAGCATTGGAGTCAAGTTGCAGATTTTAAGTGTTGTCTCTTATGGCCATATCACAACTTCAGTTGCTTTATTTTGTTTAACACTCAAAATGGA
Source organism: Malaclemys terrapin pileata (assembly GCF_027887155.1). NCBI lineage: Eukaryota > Metazoa > Chordata > Testudines > Emydidae > Malaclemys > Malaclemys terrapin. The sequence goes on along the minus strand of NC_071513.1, from coordinate 16,459,021 downwards.
GCCTGTGTATTATCTCCATAGTTTAACACACCACCAGTTTATTCAGTTATACTTGGATTTACAGTTAGTGACCAGATGTCCTGATTTTATAGGGACAGTCCCGATATTTGGGGCTTTTTCTTATATAGGCGCCTATTACCCCCCACCCCCTGTCCCGATTTTTCACACTTGCTGTCTGGTCACCCTATACAGTTGTTAAATTGCCAGCGTGTTTATGTCCACAGTAGTCAAGGTAACTATAATATTCATGCTGCCTGTCTCAAGATACCCTGTATCGGATGATACAAGAACAGGGAGGAAGGGTGATCTTGGGGTAAAGCAGGGAACTGGATTCAAGTTGTGTGTATTTTTGCCTTTGATTCACTGTGACTTTGGGCATGTCCCTCACTCTCCAAGCCAGTACACCCATCTGCAAAATTAATGTAATAGTACTCACCTACCTCATGAGATTGTAATGGGGCTTAATGAAAAGTACTTCGTGTGAAGACACAAGTGCAAAATACACCTCTACCTCGATTTAACGATGTCCCCTTGAGCCAAAAAATCTTACTGCATTATAGGTGAAATCGCGTTATATCGAACTTGCTTTGATCCGCTCGAGCGTGCAGCCCCATCCCCAGGAGCACTGCTTTACCACGTTATATCTGAATTCGTGTTATATCGGGTCGCGTTATATCGGGGTAGAGTGTATTACTCTTACTCCTCTGGGGATGTATAGAGGATTCTTTTCACTTAAGTTTGTTTTTTATTCAGTGAAGTTTATTTTTGCTGATAAGTTTAATGTTGCTGTCACTTGTAATGTACATAATCCATGGGCAGCCAAATTCTGCCTTTATTTGATCATTTGGGGCCCTATTTATTCTTTCCAGTGTAAAAGCTTTACATCAGAGTATGGAATAATCTGTAAGATTCACCTTCTCTGAGTTTTACCAATTTTTTTTTAGGATGGGGGGTGAGTTTGTTCCCTCCCAGGATATGAGGATATGCCTCTGTCAAATTGTCTGGAGTAACTCACGATGTGGGTGCCAACCTCTGGGCAGACTGCCACAAACCAGGGCACAACCCCCAAATTTGTTGTTTGTTCTGTAATAAGATTTCACCAACCAAGTACCAAGCGTGAACTCCTCAAACACTGTAACAGCCTTGATATGGAGTCAAGGACAGTCTCCTGGGGCACTCCAGTCTATCTTGCCACCCAGGTAAGCTTGTCTTTGTGATAGATGGTCCCTTACACCAAAAATCACATCAATATTCAGGTTACTCCCTTATCCGCTGGTCAACTGTGCCCTGGTCAACTTCAGATCTCAAACCAAAGACAATGCTTGTAACCGATCCTGTAATAAACTATCTAAAGATTTATTATCTAGGCAAAATAAATGAGAGATATTTACAAGGTTAAACCCGGTAAACATACACACACAAATGAGAGGGTCTTAAGTTCCAAAAGAATATAGTAATTGCTATAATATGCAAGCTTTCTATGCCCGTAAGGGCTAACCCAAGCAAAACTGCTGGGGACCCCTTGTTTATGCTTAGAAATAGTCATCCCTCTGAGTTCAAACATCATAGAGACACAATTTTTCTTTAACAGGGATTTTTATACCCTTTCCCCAGTGTTCAAACTGATGAGATGAGTGGTTGTGCATGTCTCCTCTTCATGGGTGTCCAGGGGAAAAACCAACAAAGTCTTTTGTCCAAATGGCTTATCTGATGTCTGTAGACCTTATTTTGTTGGGGAAAGAGAGAACACCTCTTGTGGTAAACTAGTATTTCATACTTAGTAATGTTTCATCCCAGACTATGGGGGCTTTATAGTCTTAGCAAACATTTTTATAGTTACAGAGAAAACATTTAAATATTATCTTATAACATGGGATACAGATATTATAAACAGGATTAATACATGCAGTATCTTACAAGCATTCCATAACGTCTAAACACTAAACACATTCTTATAACATTAATATCTATTTTAACCATACTAAAACATAGGCAAGCCAGACTGGTTTCCAACTATGTATTTGTCAGTGTTTAATGAGGCTCAGTGGCCTTGCCATGAGCTGGCACCTTGTCTTCCAGCGTCACAGCCTCCTCCAAAATCCATAGATCCCAGGAAACACAAAGGAGTACACTGCTTTTGCCTGGGATCAATCCTGCCCAATATTTTTATCTTAAATTTATATGGCAGTTTGTATTCTAAAGTGCTTTACAAACCTAACACAGCAATCACTTTATCCGCCACTGAAAACATCCACTTTGGGATGAATTCAACATCATGAGGTCATACAACACCAGCTTAGGGCAGGAAGTGTAGAACTATAACATCCAATTGAAACCACAGGATCATTTTAGATAGGCAGAAGGTAATTAGAAGTGGGATTTGGCCAGGATGCGGGGTGTATACCCCTATACTTACTGCAAGTGGCCCGCATCTGCACATCACCCCATCACATTATCAGGGAAATTTAGCTACTAGTGACTCAGGAGGAAGAGTTCCACCTTCCTAATCAGAGTTTTTGGGTTTGCTTTGAATTTCCTATGTCTATATAAAATATCGAGCAATTTACAACCCCACAATTGGATTGACTTTGAGGGGTTTTGGTAACAAGTATATATCCAGTCCTTTCTGGGACAGAATGCACATAGCTGCAGTGCTAATTTATATCAGTAAAGGTTCATGTAGGGAGGGGTCCCTCAGCTTTGGGTTGATGAAAAGGAATGCTAAGAGTGCAAGTGAAAAGCTAGTAAGGCATAAATACCACATCCTCAATGTACCCTTTCCCAACAAAGAATTGCCTGGGTTTTCCTTGGGGAATTCTGAAGCCTTAGACAGGACGCAGGCTCTAGGCTTTGACAAAATACAATGAAGCGATCATGTAGTAGTATTTATAAAAGGGAGAAAAGTGTGATGGGAAAGAGGGCTTAATACCTCAGGAATCTGTGAGGAATTCTCTGCCAGCTGAAATCCAAGATGATTTCCTGACAAGGGCATCCAATTTCTAGTTTTTGAGAAAAGAACTTGAACACTAATGAATGTGTTTTGAAAGTCAAAATGTGTGTTTGTACTGAGGGAGGCGTACACTGGAAGAATAATTAAAAGACTATTTGCATTATTAATAATCTGATTAAACAAAAATGAAAACTCAACTAGTTTCTAATTTTAAGATTAATTACACTGAGTTACTTAATTAGCTGGCATTGAATAAACCTGCACGAATGACTAGCTTTTTTGAAACTTTTATCAGAGGCAAAGCTGGAGTCTCATTAATGGAGTAGATAGCTACATCCTTTCTAATTCAGACATATGAGTGGTGATGTTTAGAAATTGCACGGGAATTATCACAAGCCCATGAGAAGCCTATTGTACTTAGTGCGTCCACCACTTTGTCCCATATGTGCTGGGTAAATGGTAAATCTTGTAAGTATGATATCATGTATTAATGAAGCAACTATGTGGAGATATCCCTAGTACAAACGTCCATGGATGCAATTTTGATGCCTTCTGGCTCAGATGAAAACTATGTTTCATCCCACTGCATCTTTTATTAGCTTAATTTCTTCAGATTAATTTTTTTCTAATTGTGCAGTGAATTGGGTGATGCTGCTCTACATTTTTCAACTCTAGGTGCCCGAAAAGTTAGTAAGTCTATAGGTTAAGACTGAACTGAAAAATGGCTTGACTTTCACCTGAGGGACAGTTAGACACAGAAACTATCATATGGAAAAATGAAAGGAGCCAAGGGGGAGCCAAAAAGATCCTTCCCCAGAATATAGTGAGGAGCCCGTTCTAGTGTGTTTCATGTGGGAAATTGGGCCTCAGATTGACTGTGTCTATTGGGAACATTAGTGTCCAGAAGAGTACGAGGGAGGCAGGTTAGCCTGAGATCTATGCTGTTCTTCGTGGAGTTCCTAAGAAAGCCAAACCCAGGAAAGGGTTGAGTTTGGACACTAACCCAGGCCCTGTCTACTATGTTGAGAACAGGATAAGGACTTAGCCTATTCATTAACTACTAAATACATTTTCGGTATGACATCTAAGGTAGTGATTATGGCCATTGTGGTGTATGCATCGTTTCTTCAGCTCAAATATTCTGAAACATTTATGTGAGCATTGAGACATAAGTGACTGAACAAATCACTAGGCAGTGTATCTTTTAAAATGTGCTATCTAAATGTGATTTAAGAAGCTGGGTAGTTGATTCCTTCTCCTTAATTGAGCTTTTAAGTTTGAAGAAATATTCAAGTGAACACATGAGGGTGACTTTCATAGTTTAGCTAGAAGAAACAGCTTGCTCCCGGGACATATGGAAAACTCAGGTTGGATGAACAAGTTGGGGGTACCCAACTTATTTTGAGCTAGGACTAGAGGAAACCTTCAAGTTGAATGATTTTTATGAAAAAGGTTAAAACATCCTATTTTTCATTCCATGACAAACATAACACGACTGGTCCAATACGTTAGATTTTTTTTTTTAATTTCAATTTAAAAGAATGACTATATTTAATTTTAGATAAATGAGTCATATATTTAATCTGGGGAGTTCTAGTGATTACATTATGGAATATGCTTAGTTTTCTGGTATTTTTTAAAAATAATCAATACCTCGATGGAATAACAAGTACTTCTCATAGTTCTGTTCAAATGTCATTTCTTCACTCCCCCTCTTTTATATGTGTGTCATATTATATTTTATATTGCTATTTGTGTCCTTTTCCTGTTTCTAAGGAGAAGAACATTATGAGTGCAGCAGAGAAAACATTAATCAATATAAATTTGCTGCCACCCACTAAGCACTTGTAGTGAATTATAATGTTTTACATGCAATATTAAGTTAGGGGTACCAAAATTATATTAAAGTGGCTCATTGCTAATGTTTAAATCTAACAACCAGGGTTTAAGACTGAAGTGATGACCAGCTACAAATATCACAATCTATATTTTCAGTTGGTAAATCCCTAGCATAAGGCTTTTAAGGAAAATATTGAAAACAAAATTCAATAAAAAGGTAATTCTCAAGGAAATGATGATTGCCTAGAGGAGTACAGTTGCTTTCCTCTGCCATCTTTCTGACTTAGAAGGAAAAATTATGTCCTCTAAAGTAAAAATTATCTCAAAAATTGTAAAGGTTGTTGATCTGGTGATGAACTAACCAGTTTTTTTAAAAAATAAGAAGACTCTGCCTCCCCATGAATCTTCACCCAAAACTCAGTCTGAACCTAAACCAACCCTGTTGTGAATTGTCAAGTGCTGGTTAACATTTTCCCCATAATTTTTTAAGGATCTCTTTACTCCCAGGTTCTAGTCAGGTCCAGAAAATGAGCCAAAAAAACCATAAGACAAGCTGTTCTTGTAATATTTCCAGGCTGTCTTGACCAGTCATAGGAACCTTGCAAAATTTCTGCTTTTTAATTTTTAATTTAAGTGGTCTGAATCAACATTAAGAAACTGCATTTTTGGGGGTGTGTAACTGTTGTGTCTATTGCTCTTTACCCAACAATAATAATGTAAGAAACCACACAGGGTTGGGTCCCATAACCACGTTTACTAAATATACACAAACTTAGCTACATCTGTTCTGCTACTCTGATTAGTTTCGGGCAGCTTCTAAATCATATAACATGGTGAGTTCCATTAGAAAGCTCACACGCTGTTTATCGGGATACTCCTGTATTCCTATACATTACAGTAATCGGACTGAGCTTTCAAACCTTCTAGATGTTTGCTTATAACTACCACTGGGAAAACGCTGCAAGTTCATTCTGAAATTCTACATGGATTTCTTCAGCCAGCCTTGTTCCCCTTTTGTGTTCACTTTCCACCAACAGTCATGTGACAGTTTTATTGACACTAATATTCCCAGAAAAGTAATTTCAAAGTCACATGAGTGAGCATTTGTGGAAACATATGTGAGAATGTTTTTTCCTGCTAGGTGGGTGTGTGGGTAGGTGCGTGCGTTCGCGCATGGCACACACAGAATGATAGTCTTGAATCCTGCTCACCCTACATGTGGCTGGTGTATGTGACCCTCATCCTTATTCCTGAATTCTCTTATTGTTTATTCTTATATTTGTGCCTTGTCTTAAATTAGATTGTAAGCTCTTTGTGAAGGGAATATTGACTACTCTGTAGCACCTAGAACAATGGGGCACTGATTCTGATGGGGCCGGTGGGCATAACTGTAATATAAATAATAAAATTATACTGGTAGTGATTGTGCATTCATCCAGTTAAGGAACGTAAACATTACTGTGACCTACAAAAGATATTAGAAGTAGTTCAGATCAAATAGTTAACACCTGTGATCTCTTCATAAAGTTTCAAAAATCAGAAACAAAATTCATCAATTTTCAAACAAGTTCAAGGAGCTACTATGGAAGCATGCTGATGAAGGGGAGGCCCTATAGAGAAAGGAGCACTGCATAATATTCAGTTGACAGCAGAGTGCAAACAAGGAAGAAAATGAGGAATTTTAGACAATATGTCAGAAACTGAACAGGCAAAGAGTGACTCCCAATCTGATTTAATGCTTTATTTGACACAAGTGATTTTTTTGTTCTCACTTGTCAAAGTTGCAAAATACATTGATGTGGACAGAGCAGCAAAATGAGGACAGACACATGTATGGAATTAAGCAGCAAGCTGCAACTTTTATTAAACTTTAATACAAGAGAGGAGCACTACCTGTCCATCACTCATACTCTCCGATACCAGGCATTTAATTGGTTCCATTGCGGGGAATACAGGGCTCCTTGTCATGTAACATATAACACGGGGTAGGTTCTCCTCAAACTAGCCCCCAGAACTCGTCTCTCTCTGAGTCCTGGCATCTTCCCTCCAAGGAGAGGGACAAGAGGGTGCAGCAGATTGGGGACCTTGGCCAGTGAGAGCCACCAGGTCTGACCTCAGCCCATGAAGACCACAAGCTCTCACCTTATCACATGAACCCAAGACCTGAAACCAAAACCTCTGGGAACCATTCATTTTATTCTCTTAGCCTCACTAGAAACCGGCCGCAAGCTGTGACGAGTAAACAACACCGCCCCAGTACCTCAGTTAGGTACCATGCACGTTCCTACTTAACCACTGGGGCTTGCAGGTGCTGCGAGGAAGACAAAAAACTCTTCAGTCCTCCACCAGTTGGCCCATGAGGAGGGGAAGTCCTTCCTGAACCCCAAAACAGGTGATCATCTAGGCCCACAGCATCTGCTAGGCCAGGTTCCCATTCCTAGTTCGGGTGGGCTGCTGTAATGGAGCCAAAAGAGGCTCCACATGACCCTGGCCCTGGGCTAAATCCTGGGAGCTGGGGAATGCTGACCAACCAGCACCCTTTTCCCCAGCTGGCCAATGGATGCCAGATACTCCTAGTTGAGAACCTACCTATTGTTCTTTGGCAAGTGTCTCTCCCTTGCTGCTGGGACTGTCCCCTTTTCACCACCAGCCCCATCAATTTCCCCAACCCATTGATGCAGGTTGTTGTGGGAACTGTCTTATCTTTCTTTCAAAATTAATCATAGCTAATAAGTAAATGTTGGCAAATACAGTACTGGAACAGTTAACAGGAGTACTAATCACTATTGCTGGTCAAACAGCTGGACAGCAAACAAAAATAGGACAAATTTAAACTCTTTTTTAGTTTTCAAACCATTCTAGATTTCAGGGAATATATTTGTTATCTCCACCAAAACATTTGGACAAATAATTGTCAGACTGTCTGTGGTTCAAAAAAATGTTTGCAAACTGTTCACTACAGCTATTCACTATTCCAGAGGTTCCCCTTTCTTCCCCCATTATTTGACCATATCTACTATTTGTGGTAAACATCTATGAATATGCAACATTTTGGAACAAGGTCATTCCACAGATGAAAATGGTACAAACATTGTTATTTTGCTAGACTACATGCTGCTTTATTGTGAATAATTGATAGCAAGAGAGCCATATTCTGTTCCCAGTTACCCCAGTGTAAAACTCCACCATAATGGTGTCATATCCATTAACTTCATTGACTCACTAGGGATTTACACTAGTGTAAGTCAACATAGAATGTAATTTCTGTGTTGTGTTTATACGATGCTTTAATTGATGTACTTATGGAGTGCTCTGTAATATTATAGAGAAGGACGATGCTATGTAAGTAAGGCAAGGCAAACAATTTTGAATAGATACAAATGGCCATAATCTTTGTCCATATTTTAAAAATCAAACTCAAACTGAATTTTGTTGGGGTTCTGAAATGTTCAGATAAATGTCTTTTCACTCTTCTGACTTCTCAGCAGCACTAAAAGCCATTAAAATTAATCCACTGACTTCAGGCCCTTGAACAAGAAGGACAAAGTATGTAAAATATTCTGAAGAAGAACAGCAGGCTATAGTCCCAGGTGAGACTGGAAACAAAAGTGATGGCAATAATAATGCTGAGTACTGTACATTTTCAAAGAGTTGCTTATTTCTATGAGATATGCAACTCAGTCTCACAGACCCAAGAGGTCTGCGTAGTTTGGATAAGATCTGGATAGTGATCTGAACTTTTGGATTCTTATCTGCACCAAACAGTATCAAACCTTTTGAGTTCATGCACATATTGTGGTGGTGTTCACTTGAAAACCAATACAAAATCCCAGTTATAATGAAATTCTTCAATTCTTGATAGAAACTTGCATATGATAAATTTTAAAAGGGTAGAGCTGCAAAGTATCAAAATATCAAGATGTATTTTCTAAATATTTAACAAGATTCTCTTGCTCAATTATTTATATAACATCCAGAGTTCCCTCAAAATATTTTTAGTTTTACATGGATTTTATACAGAGTACAATATGAACTAAATATTACAAATATGTTTGTATTCTGACATTGGTGAACGTAACAAAAATTACAACCAGACTTCAAAATTAAAACTCAAGGGGTGTTTTTGTTTTCATCTGCTGAAATAGACAAAGATACTGGAATCTACAAAGAGAAACCTGAAATGTTTTATTAATTATATGGCTTAGCTTTACTTTATTTTTAATTTCATCAAACGTTATTGTCTTTTGATGCTGTTTTGTCAGCTACAGACGTAATTAAGACACAAAATATAATCTGGTTCCATTGATTTGTAGGGGGAATAGAATCTTTGGTCACAGATTTTATTCCCAGTATGTTTTATGTAACAGAGCCTACAGTAAACCATTCATAATTATGTAATCAACGGGAGCCAAGTCAATCTCTCACACACAAAGACGTGGAACGAGAACAGTTAAGTAAACTATCTAGATAATGAAATGGGCATATTTTGGATTCATTTTTTCATTGACGCAGGAGTTGTTTGGGACTACTTGAAGGTGATGGACAGCAAGGCCTCAATCTCTCATAGACACCAGTAATAATTGAAGAATATCAGATCTGATGGAAGCCCCTCATCTTGATTCCCTGAGGTGCCTGTTTCTGTTCTGGCTCACTGTATTGGCCCATATTGCTTCTTTTCCACTCCTGCACTCTGTGACTGCCTCAAGTGGGGCCAGCCTCACCATTAACCTCCTGGAAGAAATCTAAGGGGAGGAAATCAATGAGGTTCTCCTGATGGAGCTGTCTCCCCAATCATTCCGTTACGAGAGTGCGTTTGACTCAGTGATCCCATGGAACAGATTGTGGGGCCTGCTCCCAGATCTGGGCGGGATTCACATGGATGATTGTGAGGAGTCTGAAGGAGACTAGAGACCTCGAGATGGCCCTTTTCCTCCACACTGGCTTTGGATCTCCCGCCTTCCCTCCCCATCTCCACATCGATCTCCAGATGGAAGGAGAGTCCTCTGTCGGGCATGGGGACACTTTTGCAAAGGCACCTAACCTCTCTTGTGTGTGAATCTTGGGAGCAAAGTCAGGCCCATAGTTTGGAAGTTTATGCTGTACAGTGCAGCATTAAATTTATGTCCAAAAACCAAGTTCAATGGGGAGCACATGGAGTGGCTGGCCCTTGCTCAAAACCCTCTTTTCCCCCCATGTGACCATTCCAAACACATATTTCCCTTACAGCAGGCTTTGAGAAACTTCCATAGGCTCAGTGGGAGGGTGAAGATGCCGTGGGTTTGTTCCACCTTCTGTGTACAGCATCCACATTTGTCCAGTGTTTGCACTCTTTTCCTCTTCTCCAGTTCAACAGAGGAGGGGAGCATTTAGGACCATTTGATTAATGACTCAGGGTCTATACTTTTTTGTGCTGGTGCCACCTTGCATGTTAGACAACAAACAGGAGGTTTATTGCCAAAAGGATTCTACAGGTATGTGTTTTCTGCAAACCTCCACTAATCACTAACAGTTCATAGGGGTTGTTATTTTTACTTTTCCCTTGGGTAATAAAATCCACCTAAAATCTGTTGCGAACACAGTGAACTTTGCATTAATTACATAAATAAACAGGGATTCATTGGCCTTCCTTATTTATTCAATTATATACCATAAGGAATGGGGTTATCATGTGGTAATGAGACCCTGTGGTGCTACATTATTCATCATATAGAGGAGTTCCTTGAATTTAAATAAAAAATAAGAAAATAAAATCATGCTGCCCTAAAACACACCTTGGAGATGTCTTGCTTTTTTGTTTTTTGTTTTGTTTATGGTAAATCATTTACAGAAATAAGATAGCAAACTTCTATTCCCCTAACTTTTGAGCACTGCAAGAACACTGAGGTGTCTAGCCTTTGTCTGATTTAGTTATTTTAAATTTGCAGATATCATTTGATCCAGACCCATGATGCAGAGTAGCCTACTGCACCAAGGAGGTCAGAATAAAAATAAAAAAAACCACCTCTTTTCTTTCCAGCATGCTAATCTTTGCTTACAATTCCAACAGCGTGCCTTTGCCCTCAAGGCAAGCCATACTACTGTACCTGCAAAAGTTGAATTCCCCTCATGTTTTTTCACTTTATTTTATTTTTGTGGTGTATAACCTGTAGAAGGCCAGGATGCCTCCAGTCAGCTACGTTGATCTCTACAAACTGTCACTGGTATTGGAATGTTTTGGCTGTGAGTTCCAGACTTTAAAACACAATGCGGCCAATTACAATGCTCCTTTAGTCTCTGCTAGTTACAGTTTGCAATCTGAGCTATAAAATCAGCCTTAGTTAATGGGAAATAGTAATAGTAGTAATCCAAGATTAAAAAAAAATCACATTCCATTTTAATTTGTTCATCTCTGTAAGAAAACTCTTATACCTGATAGTTTATTATTTATAAATTGCTGCTGGTCACATCTACATATAATATTATTTTTGTTTGTTTATCAGAAGGTGCCTATCTGCTTCATTAGGTACCTTTGTTATAATAAAAACTCAAAAGATCAATCTGGAAAAAGAAAATGCTTACCTACTGCACATAAAATCTTTCCTCTCACCTCATTTGGACCCCAACTGATGCTTGTGGAAAGCCTGAGAAGTCATGTAACCTTTGCAGCACATCTTGAAGGTCAACAGATCTGTGCTTTGTCATACCAAGATGAGGTGAGAGGTTGAGAGATGAGGGGCCTTTACAGAAAACAGCTGACCGCCACCCTCCCCCATTTTAAACCAGAAAGTGTAAACTTGAACACCTCAGCTACTACTAATGCCATGGACTTGCACAAGGAGAAAGGCTGCCTGAAAATAACTCAATTATTTAGGGTTGTGTGGAACAGAACCAACATCTCCCTGTGAGAAATACCACTTCATAGTTTTAAGTATCAGAGGGGTAGCCGTGTTAGTCTGGATCTGTAAAAAATGACAAAGAGTCCTGTGGCACCTTATAGACTAACAGACGTTTTGGAGCATAAGCTTTCGTGGGTGAATGTTTCGTACAGATGCATGTACATGTCTGATGAAGTGAATGTTCACCCACGAAAGCTTGTGCTCCAAAACGTCTGTTAGTCTATAAGATGCCACAGGACTCTTTGTCACTTCATAGTTTGGCATGTGAAGTTCTGAATGGCCCTAAGATAAAACCTCATGCATTGGGTTTTGCAGCACTCCAGTCTTGAGGTGGCAAAGGCATTTTGTTATAAGTTATACTTATTAACCCTCAAGATGGAGGTAACTAACACTCAAGTCATCTGTATTTTTGCTTCTCCCCCCCCACACACACACTCTGTTCCAGCCCTTAGGAGAAGAGTTTAATGGCAATGTTTACAACCCTTGTCAAATCTCATATTTTCGAAACAATAGGAGAATAATCAGGGGAATATGTCTGGCATGGGGGCAGTTTTGCTCTCTGGCTAGAAAGAAAATCCAGGATGTTTAAAAATATAAACCAATTTCTACCTGTGATTTTTCACTTTATGACAGTAAGGCATCTTGAAAAGCCCATCAAATGCCTGATGTGAGCGCTAATGAGTTTTAACCTGCTTTTTTTGCACAAAAAGCTTTGCAGACTTCCTGTGCTCATTGAAAAATGTGGTATTTACCAATGCACAGATTGCTTCAGAAACCACTCCATGAAATCCCAGTGGACCCACACATTGCTAATGTTCATGTACTAGTGTTTGAGTCTTCTTATAACTGCAGATTTTATAAACTTTGCTTCATTTTTGCTTCCTAGTACATTGAGGAGGTGAGTTAATCTGTAACTGTATCAACAGTAGAGTATCACTTAAGATGCTGTTTTTCCATGTTAGTTGCTCACAGTTTTACAGGATCCTCATTTTGAATTCAGATGAGGAGAAATTGTTTTATTTCCCTTGATCAGGCATTCCAGTACTAGGGGCAGAGCTCAACACAATGTCATATGTTTAACATTCTGACCGACGGATATACTACTTATAGATAGGTTTAGGTACACACAGTAATCAACCTTCAGACACTGCCTGGAGTAGTGCAACAGAAATACTATTCAGGGAGTCATTCCTTCAGCGTTCAAAATCTTATCATTCAACATCAAACTCATAATCTGAGTGGGAAGTTTCTCTTTAGAAGCCTGGATTTGGAAGTTATACATTTAGTTGAAACAGTAAATGATTTTAATAGCTGCCTAGGCAATAAGTATATGCTTTTTGATTTAGAAAGTATTAGGAAACAGGACCTAATATGTAAATGATGTCGTATTTGGCAATAGGGCTCATTACTGTATGTTAAACATACAGTAGAAATATATATAGTAGAGACATCTCCACATTTGGATGGCATGAAAAGGCAAGCCTTCTACCCTGCCCCCAGGAGCCTGGTTGGCTAAAAAGATGGCAGGAAATCCCGTCCATTCTTCATGCTGCCAACTTCCCTCCAATTGGGAGGAGGGGAATGCTGTCTGAGATGGGCTGCTGCAAGGAGGCTGCAGAACCAGAGTCTGAGCTAGAGGATGGGTGAAGGGAACAGCCAGCCTGTGTGGCCACCATGAGCCTGTATTTTTACTGCAGATGGCCATCAGCCACAGCCCAAAGGGAAGGAAGTGTCCTGATTGGTGACCTAGGGACTGACCTGGAGGGTATGTAGACGGTTTGCTGATACAGGTGACGTGCTGATGAGCTGATCGTTTACAGATAAAGGCGTTGGTGTCAATCTTGGTGAATTCCTTCTTCCCCAAAGGTTGCTAGGGTGGTTGTCTCTCCCAAGGCCTGGGGTGGGAGTTTGGAGCCCCTACTACAATATGAATTTGGCTATGTGTATGTTACATATCCCCCACCAGCATTCTCCTAACCTATAGACAAGGCGGCATGGGTGTATTTCCTTTCAACTCAACTACTAAAACCTGGGGAAATCACTAGTTAAGGTGACCATCACACCCAGACTAACCACAATTCATACTTCTTACCCCTCAAACATCATCTACAGTGCACAAAGGCAGTCCCTCACAGTGGCTTTGACAAGAACAGTATCTAAGATTGTCCAGGTGTTTAAAGGTAGAAATTAGGTCTTTTCTTGTGGAAGTATTTGTTTTGGTAACATAGTAATCGTGCTGAGGTTGTGTAGAGTCTGATCTGCAATGTGGAGTGGAGGGATTTAGAGCTGAGTGCCGGGAAACTGAGGCAGTAGAGGGAATGAATCAAGGGGTGAAGCTCAGAGCTTTTTGTGTGGGGAGGATCGGGGCTCTGCTGGAGGGACATGACATGAAGGCGTGTAGAGCAGTTTAGGGAGCCTTGCTCTATAGCTCCCTGTCATCTTGTCTTTTCATTCTTCTACACCCATCTCTTCATGCTACTTATTAGAGACCTTTCACTCCAAGTTTCTTTATCTCCTCGCTCCTATAGACATAATATGTTTTCCTAGTGTAACCCACATTCATCCAGTGTGGATTTATGGCTCCCCTAGTGATTGGAGGTCTATGGGTTTGCTCTTGGACTCAGGCTAATGGAGAGCTTAGAGGCTCATGGTTTTAAATTGTGAGGTCCTGAGAATTCAGTTCCCACATATGATCTATACAGTGTCTCATTTACACAAATGGAACTTCTGATATTGAGAACTATAGGAGGCTCACTTGAGGGAGAAGCTGCATCCATATGGGACTGCAAACCTTGCTCCTGAGGCATCTTGAGCAGCAACCCTTGCCTTCTCCATGCCCATATTACTGTTAGGGTTGGAATATAGTAGGAGGGGACAGAGAGAATAGGGGCATATCTTGCAGGCCAAGTTGCCTGAGATGCAGAGCTAGGAGCTTCCTAAAGGAGACAAAAAGAAGAACAGGAGTACTTGTGGCACCTTAGAGACTAACAAATTTATTAGAGCATAAGCTTTCGTGGACTACAGCCCACTTCTTCGGATGCATAAGGAGCTAAAGGAGACAGGTTTTTTTTCCTCCCTGTGGCAAACTTCCTGTATTCTGCAGGTCAGACTCGGCATCCTCCTGATGCACCTGATTGGGTTCACTGGAGACTGGTGGTACATGGGAGGATAGAGGAAACTGAGAGTGTATGGATTCCTAGTTGAGCAGTGTGGAAGCTGACTGCCTGGGCAGCCAAAGCATCTCAGTGACTGTCAGCCATGGAGCTGTGGCAGGAGAGTGAGCAGAACTGGGGACCAGGTTTGTGCCATGTACTTCCAGTTTCTGACTCTGCCTGTTTTGCTCTCCGGTCAGGAACTGGCTGGGATCTCAGGACAGTCGGAGAGGCAGGCTAGGCAGCAGTAAATAGAAATGTGCAATGGATACTGACGTTCACCAACTTCGCTTAGGACAAATAAAAAGATTAAAAAGGAGAAATGTATTTAATTAGAACATTTCTGAAGTGTCTTGTGTCTGACAGGTAGTGCTATGTCTGTGTGTGTGGAGTGTGTGGCAAAGTTTAGCTACAAGGAGGAAAGCCAAAGGGAGAATGGCCAAATTTCAGGAGTGACTGATTGTTAATTGTTTTCCCTTGAAAAGTTAGTTACTGTTTTATCCCAAAAGTCTCCTAGAAAATTTAGTTGTCCCCTGGACAGTAATTGTGGTAAATCTGGAGGCTAAATTCAATCAATGAACTGTGCAGTAGAGGGATTTTAATCCTGCTTCAAGCAGAGACGTGGCCTTAACTATGGAGCTGCCAACACTTCTAGTGTGTGTTTGTGTGTATGCGTACACACACACTCACAAACACCAGCTGACTAAAAATATCATTCTCTTCATATTATCATACCATGGTATTTGAGCTCCTTCCAGAGTTAAGATTAAACAGTGGTTAACATAGTACATAGACAAATGTTCATTGTGGCATATATGTTTTTAACATGTTAAAGAACAGTGATGTCACATGATATGCTGAAACAAGGAGGATGACATTGTCTAGCATGGATTCTCTTACAGTATACCGCTGATTGCTAGTATTATCCAAGTGTGTTCTATTAAATATCCAAACCATTAAAGTGGCACAGTTACAATTTTAAAAATGCAAGAACTGCTAACTTCACTCTTCCACAGGAAAATTAACTCTAACATATCGCGCACATGTTGTCATTTCTATTCTTGTCTTGGAGGTTAAATATATAGTATGATGTATTAATTACATTTTATGCAGGGAAACATATACCATATAATATACAGTGTGTGTAATGTCACTGGGAGTGATGTCAGCATGGGATTGGAGAGTCCACATTGGGGTGGATCTCTACTCATTTTGCATCACTCAGGCAGAGCCCACTGGCTACATCCTTCCAGCTAGGCATAATCAGATCTTACACCACCCTTGCAGAAGGCATGGAGTTATGGTAATAGAGCTTGGCCTGTGTTCAGCTGGTGGATGGTCCCTTGGTTGCTCAAACCAGGGCCAGAAGCCAGGCACAGAATTAGAAAGATGTAATGATGCCAGCTTTCCTAAGAGTGGCCCATTAACTTTGTATTTCAATACAGTCTGAGGTCCCTGAAATTATTTAATTGCTATTGAATTTGTTGAAGAATATTTAGGTGAACTTTGAATTTCCTTTGGATGAACATTGCCAGCCTTTGGACTTTTGTAGTGGGTAAGTATTAGGCAGCTAGGGGGATAGCTAACCCTTGAGCTGCATCTGAATAGAACATCAATTTGTTCACTTAATTTACTAATTTGTAATAAAAATTCTTGGTGCCTGAGCCAACTCTAGGCTGAGTTTTATGAATCACATTAGTTCAATTGCCTTTTTCCCAGTTTCTCTCTTGAGGGATATCTCCAATATCTGTAGATTGCCAGTACAGAAACAGACACTCTGCTGAGATTTTTCTCCATGCTTGAATACTGTGAATATTGACTTCTGTAATTTCTTGTGCACAGCTTCCCTGATAAGGTTATTTCTCGAGTACACAGTGTTCACAATGTGGCAGCTCATCTCTTGAGTTAAACAGATCACATCATCTGAATTCTTCTGTCTAAACCTTCTTATCTTGCCAGGATTGTTTATACAATTTTAACTGTAACTTTTAAGTTCCGACATAGTGCAGTGCCAACTTCTCTCTAGGAACGCCTCATTCCTTATAGATCTTCTTGCACTCTGGCCATCTGCATGTCTTCTATATTTTTAGTTTAACAGGAGCAGAGTGTAAGAGGCCTAAATACGCTTACAAACAATATCTGAATTTGAGAGAACCAGGAGGCAGGTGGTGAACTGAGACCACTGCATGCAAAACCTACTGGGCACACTTTTACCTTATGGTCTCACGTCCACCTCCATTTGTCAGCTTCATCTGCCTGTTGCATCTTGTCATAATTGTGAGCTCTCCTGGGCAGGGCTTTCACCGCTTCAGTAAGCTCGCTCAGCTGCACTGACTGGTACAGTGAGAAGACAGAGCCAAGATATAACAGAGTCCTTGGTGGAAACCTGATCATACCCAATTATCTACTCTGGGTGGTAACAGACCCCACTTCCCTGCTATTTGCAAGGAGGGCTCCGCACTTTGTGGGCCTCCTTAAATCTCTCCAGCTGTGGGATCAAAATGAGAGTCACAAATCCCACATGTTCAGGGATACTCCCTCCCCATAGTCCCAGCAAAGGGCAGGGGGCAGTAGCAAATCTACAGTGCTGCCAACAATCCAGCCCCAGTGTAATGGATTTGGGGAAATTGCTCTGGCTAGGTCTCTGAGACAGATTCAGTCTGTCTGGGAGCCCACTGTACTCTCCCCAGGATCAAGGTGAAGGTCTCTTCCCTAGGCATTCCCTCCACAGCTTCAGAAGTCACTCCTGCAGTCTGCTGTGTAGAATGCCCTCCAAGCTGACAGCAGTTTCTGCCTTTTAAAGGCCTCCTCCCTATTATGCATGATTGACAGGACTGGAGGAGTGGGGCTAGCCCCACCACCAAGGCCTCTCTGGCCCCTTCCTTGTCCATGTGGGGCTTACACAGCCTGTTACACAAGGGTTCTTCCCTCCCATAGCCCTTGCCCACTCACTCCCCATTCACTTTTGCCGAACGAGGAGTAGACCAGCCACAACTGCTCTCCTCCTTCATCTATCTTGTGATCTGTAATGAAGACAAACATTTTAGGGAAATATGGAAGCACCAGCACACACCTATGAGCGTGTAGCCCAGGTCACACCTAAGGACATGAGCCCTTAGTGACACCTCTGCAACCACGTGGAACTGGAACTGCAAATGTTGATGTGCAGGAAGGGATGGAGTCTGCAGCTCACTCTCTCTTTTTTGCTGTGTTGGCTCTGCCATGTGATCAGGAGTAAAAAGCAGGGATAACATATATTTGTCACGACACAGTCAATGGGTATGACACCGAACACACAGAGGGTTATGGCACTTTCCACACTTCTCTCATGTTGACTAGATCATGGCCCTGCCAGTGGCTCACTTCTGAAAAAACAATATTATGGACCAAATTCATTGTGGGCATCACTCCTTGGAAGCCAATGGAGTTACACCTGGGTGAATTTGATGATGTATCCTCTGGCACTCTGTGTTTTAATGCAGTCAAAGTCATTTTCAAGGTCGCTTGTTTAGTGTTCAATCCTGCAATATTTACTCCTGCAAGAGTCTCGTGGAAGTAAAGAAACTAAGCATTGCATCATCACACCCTTAGCCCAGGCCATTGCTAAAGTAAATATTTATACTGAATTCATATTTTAAAATAGTTTAAAATGACACAAAGTGCAAACTCATATTTAATCCTATGTAATACAGTCTGTTCAACATCAATTCAGCTCTGATCTTGTATTGAGTTCAGCGGGATATAATAGTCAGCCTGTCCACTACACAATTCAGCATTGCCTAGTGGGTAAGGTACATCACTGGAAGTTCCTGTGTGACATTAGTTTGCAGTGTGACTATGTATCAAAATCTCTAATCCCTCTCAGTATCTCGGGGTCTCCATCTCTGTAAATAGGAATAACATTTAGGGTATGTCTGTACTTAGAACTGGGGCATAATTCCCAGCTTGAGGAGACATACCCATGCAAGCTCCAATCGAATTAGTGTGTTAAAAATTACACTCCTAGCTCAAAGTGTACCTTACCGTACCTCATGGGGAGTTTTGGAAGGCTTAATGTATTAATGATTGTAAAGTAATTTGGTACTCTGTGAAGGAAAGCTTTGTGGGAATACAAAGTATTTTTTTAAAATTTAAGTAATATATCTGGATATTACAAATAACTAATGCCATATATGTAATGTTTAAAAAAGACAGATGTAGTATTAAAACTTTCTTTAGTCATGAAAAATAAAAGATCTCTAATTTACCCTTCTTATAGCAGTGATCTGCTTTCTTATTTAAACGTTAATTATTTATGCCCCTTATTTTTAGCTATTACAAAAACATTGTAATGTTGTTGTTCCTGTACGTCAAAGTGGGAAAAATCCCATCCACGCAGAAAGCAATACAAGCTGTGATGTTTATTTGAAGATAAAGAGTAAAAAAAAAAAAGAAAGAAAGAAAGAAAAATAGGAAGATGATAGCTAAAGAAAAGGACAGCCACTAGACTTAAAAGCGACTATAATAATGTTACCTAGTATATAAAAGTACCTTCCTCATAAAAGTGTGTATATACTTTTGGGGTCAGTTCAAGCTCACCTTTTGCACTTTACTAGTCCCTTTGACGTCAATAGGACTAGCTATAGCTCTGGTTTAAAAAAAAAAAAAAGTGAGAATTATCTGTCTTTTTGTGTGATGAAATATAATTTATTGTTTCCAAGCGGTCCATCATTTCTGTACATCCTTGGCAAGTTTGATATTTTAGATATACTTACAAGACCCAAAAGCACCTTTATTTTCACGGATGGTCTATCTGTAACTTACACAAACAGTACCTGAGGACCCCTGTTGAATGTCTGCTCTTCTCAGTTGCTATTTACCTCTGATTACTTGTAATATTATAGATTTATTGTGGATATGAGCACAAATTGCAAGACAAGATATTGATTCAGAATACCAGGTAATAGAACAGTAATTGCTTTGCTTTAAAATTAAGTGACCATACTCATTTTAGAATCTATAGTATTTCATCATTTCTAGTGGTATCTCAAAATATGAAATAGAATAGAATCAACACCCAATTACCCTCACAGAAACAATAGTTTTAGTAATATTTCACAAACAAATGACAATTATGAAGGCTGTTCTTACTTACCAGAAATGCATCTAAATTGAATAAACTCGACCTTTCCAGAGGAAAATAGAGCAAAATAAAATAAAATACCTGCTGAATTATATATAAATACATATAGATAAGGAGATATTAACATAAACTGTTTTTTTCTTTCTTCATATGGGAATGCTTCATTGATGCAAATTAAAAAAATGACTAAGAATTAAATATACTCTAGGTTTTTATTATTACAAATACAATATAAAAGTATATTCTTCAGTAAATAATAGTTTTCAATTAACATTTTAAACAAGTAGAGAAAAATATGGGCACTGTTGCAGTACTGATTTACTGTGCAACCTGGGAATGGGATCTGATGCATTTTTCTGCTTTCAAAGATTAAATTCCCTGTGGCACATAAAATGCATATTTTCTGAATTGTTAAGTCATTTGCATTTTTTAAAACATATGTTTATGAATATGTTTCTGATAATAATTACAATTTACAAAGTTTTAATCAGGAATGTGGGATTTTAAATGAAGAACACTATGGGGAACATATTTTTACCTTCTGGTCATTATTGCAGCAATATATTCTTTTGCAGTCTGTCAATTTATTTTTGCTCCTTTATTTTATCCCCATTTCTAAGTTTGCATTTGTATGTTTTCTTCATCACTGATCACAGGCCTGAAAAAGCTAAGAATGAAGCTATTGTTTAATTCCATAGGCTATGAAACTTTTTTTTGCGTGGGGTGTCGGCAGAGTTTTTGTTTTGTTTTTCTGTTTTCAGAGAGATTAACTGGATCTGTCAGCAAACTAATAAGCTGCACAACAGTGAATATGTTTAGAGAAACATGGCAACCTGGTGTGAATGCTAGACAGAATGTAAGCATGTTTTGAATAAGGACTAGCCTGCAAAAAGTAGTGCCCTGAATTAATAGTGGGCTAGCCTTTGGTCTGAATCCCATGACTGGTCACAAATACCTGAAGCTGAAAGAAGTCATCATGTGGACATGAATGTCTGCAGAGAAATCTACTAATTGGCTTAAAGAAGAACAGGAGTACTTGTGGCACCTTAGAGATTTGTTAGTCTCTAAGGTGCCACAAGTACTCCTGTTCTTCTTTTTGCGGATACAGACTAACACGGCTGTTACTCTGAAACTAATTGGCTTGTCATTCAAAGAAGAAAACAATAACCAATTTCAAGTGTTGTTCTCCCTCAGCTCCATTTAGCTAAGCAGCAGAACTGAGGAAAATCTTACAAAAGGTGCCACGAGCCTATTGTTCTCAAACAACTGGGAAAGCTCATTAGATTTTAACACCTTGGAGAAGCTGCAGTTTGTACAGTATTGCCATTTCCCCCCCTCACCCTCAAGCATTTCAATCAATTAAACACCATGGGCCTGACAATGATTCACACTAGAACTGTGTAAAGGGGCTTTAAAGTGAGTGCCAGAGTGGTGTGAAGGGGCCTTATTATAAATGAAAATCAGGCCCCATGTTGTCAAATGAATGTTCCTCTAACCAGTCTTTCAGTTAAGGAGACTATCTCTTTTCTCATCTCACACCTCTCTCTCTCTCTCTCATATCTTGAATGGAACTTAACTAGGAACTGAAATCTTGAAATTTTAGAAATGGTGGTGAAGCTAAAGCACATACAGTTTTCAGTCTGGCCTTGCATGGAGTGGAAAATACAGTAAGCAGATATAAATATACAGCATATGAAAAGATGGGAGTTTTGAAGTTTTTGTTGTTGAAGAATGGCGACTTTTAAGTCCAGGGAGTGTCCAGGGAGATAGAAGTGCTCTCCTAACCCTAACCCTCTCCTACTGATTTTTGAATGTTACAATTCTTGATGTCTGATTTGTATCCATTTATTCTTTTGTGTAGAGACTGTCCGGTTTGGCCAATGTACAAAAACATTTGCCAACTTCAAAAACAGACTCAACGAGAAACTGCAGAACTGGAATTAATTTGCAAACTTGACACCATCAAATTAGGCCTGAATAAAGACTGCGAGTGGCTGGGTCACTAAAAAAATAATTTTCGCTCTGTTGATACTCACACCTTCTTGTCAACTGCTGGGAATGGGCCACATCCACTTTGATTGAATTGGCCTCATTAGCACTACAAAAAGTATTTTTCCCTCTGTTGAAATTCACCCCTTTTTGTCAGCTGTTGGGAATGGGCCACTTCCACCCTAATTGAATTGGCCTCGTTAGCATCGACCCCCCCCCGCCAACTTGCTAAGGCAACTCCCATCTTTTCATGTGCAGGTATATTTATACCTGCTTACTGTATTTTCCACTCCATGCATCTGATGAAGTGGGTTATATCCCACAAAAGCTTATGCCCAAATACATTTGTTAGTCTCTAAGGTGCCACAAGGACTTCTTGTTGTTTTTACTGATACAGACTAACACGGTTACCCTTCTGAAACCTATAACATATGTGGTAACTAATACATGGTGTAATCTTGGTGAGGACAAAGCAATTGAAATTTTAACATGTGTTAGGTGGCTAAGGTCTAAACTGCTAACAGGTGCTAAAACTATAGCTATGTCTTCATTGCAAAAGGAGGTTTGTTTTTACAGCGAGTTAGCTATCTCCAGATTGTTATCTCGAAAAATTTTAGTGGAGGCAAGGCATGGATAGTTTTTACCTTGACATAGCTAGTCAAAGTCAGCCTTACATCCTCCACCATGTGCTTATCTAAATGAGCCACATGAGGCAAAAACTACAGTGCCTCACCTCCACTAGGATTTTACAGTAAGATAGTTAACTTGTGTTACCTCTTGTGAGTTAAAAACACACCTTTTTGCAGTGATTACATCAACCTACAGATGCCTTGTCCTCACTAGGATTATACCACATGTTTGATCCCAACTGCTAGCTAACATGGTTAAAAACCACCTTCTTTCCTAGTGTATGTCTACACTAGAATTGTGAACCTAATTTTACCTTATGGCCAGTTAATTCAAGGTATTTAACATGTTTGTAAAGGCTGGTGTGGGGATTCTCAACATGATTGCTCTAAGGATTCATAGGTTATAAGGCCAGACGGGACCACTGTGATCCTGTAGTCTTCACCTCCTATATAACACACGCATCTGAAGAAGTGAAGTTTTTTACCCACGAAAGCTTATGCCCAAATAAATCTGTTAGTCTTTAAGGTGCCACCGGACTCCTTGTTGTTTATATAACACAGGATCAGCATAGGGCGAAAAACCTGGATCAAACATGGGGAACGTAGCCTGGATCAAATGTAGCAAGTGTTCACACCACCCTTTACAAATGTGGTAAGTTCTGGGAGTTAATTGGCAATCAGTTACCTAGAAGTCTAGTGAAGACAAGCTCTTTAGGTCCACCTACACCACAAAAAAACACCAGCTGCAGTAAGACTGAGAGCCCAGGTCTACAGACTCAAATGCTGAGGTTCATGCTACGGCACTAAAAATAGCAGTGTAGACATTCCTGCTTGGGCTCGGAAATCCAGCAAGGGAGATGGATCTCAGAGCCTGAGCGGGAATGTCTGTGCTACTATTTTTAGCACTGTGGCATGAGCCCCTCAAGCCTGAGACAGTAGATCTGGGCTGTGAGAATCATGGCTGTGGGATTTTTCTGTGGCTGCCACTGTATAATGTACTGTAACCCTGAGCCATTAGCTAATTTCTTTTGGTAACACAACCCAAAAGGGAATGTTACTTCTGTTCTATTCTATAGAGGTTTATATACTGTCTTCATCACCATGGTAGCCGAGCACCTTTCAGTAGACATTATGTAACGTGACTAACAGCTGTCAAATGTGGTTTGTTGTTGCTCTCATTTTTCCTCACCAGGAGATAACTCAGTGTAAAGTGTTTTGTTTTTAAATATACACGTTGTTCTGGGTTTAAATTAGAGAAGAGAAGGTCAAAGGCAAGGGCTAGGGTTGGACCACAGGTTCTAGGACCCTGCGAGATGGGAAGGCCTCAGAGAGCATGGGCTGCACCAGAACCTGAACGTCTACACCTCAATGAAGCAATCACTTAGCCTGAGCCCCACGAGCCTGAGACAGCTGGCGGAGGTTTTTAATTGCAGTGTAGACATCCTTTTAGTTCCTGTGAGAGTTCATTCCACAGTCTCAGAACAGCCCCCGAGAAAGCTCTCTCTCCAGCAGTTCAAAGCTAGGGCTGGCTGGGAATTTTCCCTCAAAATTATTTTTCAATGGAAAATGCAATTTCTGCAAAACTTTGGTATTGCCAAAAAAAATTATTTTTCTGTTGGGGAAAATCTAAATGAAATATTTTGTTTCCTTTTGATTCAACCAGAATCAAAACACTACACTTTATTGAACTGAACTGAAACATTTTGTTTTGAGTCAGTTGGACATTAATCTGCATCTGCCTAAGCTGCTGGGGTGCCTCATGGGAGTTGGAGTTTGGGCTGGGGTCCTTGGCTGGACTATATCTCCCATGATTCAGTGTGCTCTTCCCTCTGACCAACCTGTGTGGCATGTCATGAAAGTCACATGACTGTAGTGCTTCATCACAGAGCTGTAGCGTGGCCAGGAAGTCTGGTCCATAGAAGAGATTGGGGGCATGAAGCACCCAGGCTACAGCTCTCTTGAGGCACTGAAGAAGCATAGGCAGATTCACGTTAATACTGAACTGACTCAAAGTGAAACCATTCAGACATTTCCAAAATCATAAATTCATGAAAAATGTTGATATTTTGTCTTTTCATCCTGATTTGGAATGAAAATAAATATCACAATATTTGGTTGGGGTGGAATGTCCATATTTCCGCTTTATGCAGAAAGAAAAGAAACAATTGCAATGCAAGTCCCCTATTAGGAGCCTCATTATTTGCACATACTGTCTCATGTCCACTTTTCAAATTATGCCATTGTCCCACAGAGCAGGATTACATTGAAAACCCCAATAGCATTGTCACTCTCTTTTATTTCAGCTTCCTTATACACCAAACTCCTTAGCCTTTTAGCTTCACTAACTTTCTGTCTTTCCTTTTTTTTCTGGTGGTGCAGCTATGATAACAGAAAGCCCTAGGCTAAGAGTAGCTAACAGCAAGTACACTCTTAAGGCCACTCCTGGAGCAGTCAAGTACCCACCATGGAATGTCTATCCATTATCCCCTCCTCAGACTTTTTTTGTTTTTCATTCTGTTTTATCAAATGAGTTTCACTCCTGGCAGCCTTCCTCTGCAATCTAATATGCCGTCTTTCAGCACCTCTTGTCCTAAGACAATAGGGAGTCCTGTCAATGCTATTGGAATCAAGCATTTCTGAAGAAAGTGAGAAAACCCTTGACAATAAAAAAAGAACATCTAGGAGGGGAAATAAATTGAGACAGGAGAGGCAGGAGGAGGGGGAAAGAACAGAAAAGATAAAGGGGAGAGAGCAGACAAGATCAAAAGGGAGGGGAGATGAAAAGGAAAAGCAGAACTGTAGGGGAGACAACAATGGAAATATCACAACAGCACCAATGATATTAGAGACTTTCTAAAAAGTTTGAGAGCAGAAATCTTCTTTAATTGATTTTCTTTCTTTCTTGGGGGGATAGGGAGAAAAACCAAGTGATTGAGGAAACAGTCCTTTAAGACAGGATAGTGTGTACATGCTTAGTTGTAAGCTAGACAATGCAGCCAAAGATGCCAACAGCAACATAATCCATTGTCCTGATGGAGGGTCAGAATGTATGATGGCAGCTACCTTCCTCCATTGTGGAAGATGGCTGTCTTTTCCTCTGATAGAACACTTGCGCCTAGTGACCAGTCTTCCTGGTACAGTAATAATACAGAACCATACGTAGGAATTATGGCCCAGAAAGATTCCACAGTCACTTTCAGCTCTTTGTTTTGCCAGAGAAAATTTTCTCCTTAAAATCAGCTGGGGGTTAAGAAACTAGATGGGCTTCTAGACTGTCACTTTTAACGTAACGTTTAACTTTCCTTAGCTGATTGTGCACTGGGAACGAGCGGGTGATATGGTTGCTTGTTTCTGTCTTATCTCCATGGCTTCTGGTTGAACTCTCAAACCCTTTGCCCCTCTGAAACCTGAAACCCTCACTCTTCTAACCAGAACTAAAAAGAAAATTGCTTTGATTTATTATATAAATACATATTTATTATGGAACTTAAATTTACTGTCAAGTCTGTCAGAGCCTCTGCAGGCTGAGTTACACATGGATAACTTAATGGAGAGAGATTTTCCCCATGGGGTTTTAAAGCGCAGAGTTCAAAAGTTCAGCTTTAATATCGCTCCACTATCAATACTTATGAGACAATCTACATCAGTGACTTGAGATGTTTGTAGACCATGATGATACACTATCCCTTGTTGGATGGGCAGTGGGGCCTCGATTAAGCGGAAGAACAGTCCACATGGCCAATGTGCTGTTTTTTAAATGTTTTTTTGCAGCATTTGTTTTAGAGCCACTTCCTGAAGGTGACTGGCACGGACAGCACCATGTGACTCATCATAACTTGACATGATCAGAAAAACATCTCAGAGATCAAATGGGGTTATCAGAAAAATATAGGCCCTTTTCAGCAATAAAAACATCTAAGGTACTATTCCCTAGATGTAAATGCCTGTAACTCCTATGGAGACTAAATGTCAGTTATGTTTGTGTATGAAGGGAAGAATATAAGCCCCTTAATTTGTCAGCAAAAAGAAGAACAATTTTTATTGTACAGGTCTAATGTTGCATGACAGGCTTTACTGCAGGTCTGCTGGCTGATAAACTCTATCCACTGACAACAATAAAATTTAACTCCTTCAAAACCCTCCTCAAACTCTCCTTTGCCATGATGCCTACAAAAATCTTGACAACAGTTAAGCTGCTGGTGTGCTGAGACCACTGCCTGTCAGGCTGACCAATATTGTCATATCGCTTCCTTCTACTCTTTGTCGGTATCCATCCATTTTGTCTCTTGTTTTATGCTTAGGCTATGTCTACACTAGAGAGATTACAGTGGCACAGCTGCGCTCCTGTAAGATGTCTCATTTAGCCACTCTATGCCGGCAGGAGAGAGCTCTCCTTTTGACATAATTAAACGAGTGGCAGTAGCTATGTCAGCAGGAGAAGCTCTCTGGCCGTCATAGTGCTGTCCACACCGGCGCTTTTGTCGGTGAAACTTATGTTGCTCTGAGGTGTTTTTTCACACCCCAGAGCAACAGAAGTGGGCTGTAGTCCACGAAAGCTTATGCTCTAATAAATTTGTTAGTCTCTAAGGTGCCACAAGTACTCCTGTTCTTCTTTTTGCGGATACAGACTAACACGGCTGTTACTCTGAAATAAGTTTGGCGAACATAAGTGGTAGTGTAGACATGGCCTTAGTCTGTAAGCTAAGGGACTGTCATTTTTGTCCTGTGTTTGTATAGCATCTAGCACAGTGGGGTCCTAGACCATGATTAGGGCTCCTAGTCACTACATCAGCGATCAGCAGCCTTTGGCATGTGGCCCGCCAGGGTAAGCACCCTGGCGGGCCGGGCCGGTTTGTTTACCTACTGTCAGGAGCGCTGCCAGCTTTATTGCTGTCCTAGGCGGCAGAAGGTCCTACCCCCGAAATGCCACCCCCGACAGATGTGGAAGGTCCCGCCCCCAAAATACCAACGACGACCGGGGCGGCCAAAGATCCAGCCGCCGCAGTCACTGACCCCCAAATGTTAGTGCCCTAGGCGACCGCCTAGGTCACCTAATGGGTTGCGCCGGCCCTGCCTGCCATGTCCGCAGGTTCGGCCGATCGTGGCTGTCACTGGCCGCAATTCACTGCTCCAGGCCAACGGGGGCTGCAGGAAGCTACATGGGCCAAGGGATGTGCTGGCCGTGGCTTTCTGGCGGGCCGCTTGCCAAAGGTTGCCGATCCCTGCACTACAGTAATAAAAATAATAAACTCCTTACTAAAGTGAAGTTGGTTATGTTTTGAGTGAGGCAGGGCTGACTAAAAATTGAGTGCAAATTTCTGATTTGGCACACCATGTAATTATCTGGTGTATGTGCCACTGCATGCATCCAGAACTGCTTAGCTGTGTTTCAGAGCCCCTATACTGCTAACGGAGATTTTCATTTTTCCCATATGGTAAGTACTTGTCCCCTTGGAGCAGAAGGATGAAGTTGATTCCTGCTGTTTTCATGAATATCTGTATAGCAATTCACAGTGAATAATTTCCTCTGTGTTCTAGTCACACATTGACTGCAAGCACATTAAGAATCTATTTTTTTATTTGGAATTATTCTCTAGATAATTCTTCTTGTGGAGGTTGCACATGAGCAGGATATTATGAATTTATGGAACTTGAATTAAGACAAATCAGCTGAGTTGTTTAATCTTGATTGGTCACATAAGTCAGAGTGTGTTGTCTCTGTGCATTAATTGGGTGAGTGCAACTCTCAGCATCCCAAGTGACATCTTCACTGCTGCTTTGTCCCCTTTATACTGCATCAAGGGCCAGAGTGGTATAAAGCCACGTGGATGGTACAGGCACAGCACAAAACAGTCATATAGTTGCCCTCCAAGGACTTTCTTGCAAGCCTTGATGCAGGAGGTCTGCGGGTGGGCTGGCAGTGGGCAGGGCGAGATTGACAGACAGGCAAACTAGGCATGTGATTAGGGCCCAAATTCGTGGGCAGCCCCAGCAGACTACCATATGATATACTCACCAACTTGGGGTTGCAGCACCACTCCAATTTAGCCCAGCCACACCTCTGACATGGTGATCAGTGCTTTGAGCAGCTGGTACTGGCAGATCTACAGCCTGGCCATGGTGAGTGCACTATATGGCTGTTTGTTGTTCATTTTAGAAGGCCCAGAAGTGATGTTTCCCTAGGACCCAGTGATGGGTTAATCTGGCCCTGGGGTGGGAGGAGTGTGTCAGGGGAATGGCTGGAGCACACAGAGCTGCATAAATTCTGGGCAGTGCTGAAGCCCATTAGGCAGCCCAGGGAAGCCTGTTTGAGTTACGTTGGGGGTGTCTCCAGTTCCTGGGAGCAGCCGAAGATTGGAAGAGCACAAGGTGGCTTCCTGCCATCCTAGTGCCCACTCCTTTGGGTTGCAAGTCCTGTGCTGCGCCTGTCAGAGATGCAGCACACAATCTCATCCCACATTTCTGGTGTGAAAACTCATATCTGAGTTTTAAAACTGGCTTTTTCTGTGTATTCTCCAATGCATGTTTCAATGTTGTTCAATGGGTCTGATTCAAAGCCCACTGAAGTCACTTATTTCAATGGGGTTGGATCAGGTCCTCTTTCTACCTACAAACTCATTTCCTGGAACGTATTTGGAAAATGGGCAGAACAGGGATTTGAATGTGATTACGTGTGGACATTGTTTTTTGCAGCATTCACCTAGTTCCAGTGACCATGAAGGCTTCTAGATGCCCATGGGTGTTTTACAATAAAATTGGTAGCAAATTCCTAGTGATGAAGACAAAGTCAGTAGAAAACATCCAGGAGCCTATCTGGATAAGCCAACTAATCCAAATAAAAAATACAACGGATCTGAATCATAAACCAAAACTTGCACCTGGTTCAACATTTTGAAATTCTAAATCTTTGGGTGACCATTGATTTAAATTCTTCCATGCTGTTGTCATATAATAAGAGAGTGCTTAGGATGGGTGGAATTGGGTGAGACTCAGGTTATGACATAACTCAGGTTATGTCTTTACCCCTACAGTCACCATGAGCCAGTCATCAGGCCAGTGAGATTAAACTAAGCAGGGAATTGAAGCCCTGTACAGCTGATTCTTTATCGTTCTTTTCCAGAAAGGCAGAGACAGAGAAATACACCACTTGCCATTTAAGGTAGAAGAGACGCCTCTACCTCTATGGGCAGTGATTGAAAAATTCCTCTGTGAAAAGACTGTACATTCATATGGCATAGGGGAACATGACTATTTTAGTGTAAAGGCCGCAATGCCGCAAAGACTTAACGGCATGTTTAACTTTATGCCCAGAGAGTTGTCCCATTGAAGTCAATGGACCCATTCACAGTGGGTAACGTTAAGCATGCATGCTTTAATCCTCACTTGGAGTCCTTGTAAAGGCAGAAGCAATCAGTTACACAAGAGTAGAAAAACAATGTGGCATCATTCTTTGAAGTACAATACAAAAAACATTACCTGCTTTAGGGCAGAGACAGAGAAAGAATATCAGGACAAATGCGATACTTTGTGCTTACTAAATGAACACGATTTGCAAAGACGATAAAGAATGAGATGCCAGTGCTCGGAGTAATTCGCCAATCCACAACTGTGCAAAGTTAGATCACATTACTTGAGTCACCTGGAATGAGAGTGAGGCTGACCACTGAGGCTGCAGCTGGAAATGGGTGCAGCACAACTGCAGCCTAATTCATTTTCTTGCACCATCTAGTGGATTTTAGCTGTCACTGTGACTGGCAGTGCAAATTGTTGATGCAGGTTTGCCTGTGGATCTGCCTTGACTGACTGTATTTGCCAAATGGAAGATTCTGTGATAATGTAAAAGATGCTGCAATTTCCATCACTGTTTACTCTCTCTCTCTCTCTCTCTCTCTCTCTCTCTGCAGTATAACAGTTTGTATCCCTTAACTGCTGGATACCTACTGAAAGCTTAATACAGCTGAATGTTTCTCTTTTCCTTCCTTTAATTTGTTTCTGTTCCGTAATGTAGCTAGGAGGGATATCAGCACCTTAACAATCCATTATATCCCTGAAATGGAGAGGTATTGAATGGAACTATATGAAGACGAGCAGATAGCTTGGTATATACAGATGATTGCTGTGTGGATACATTGAGGGCTGTAGCTGATGGAAATTGAGTTGAGCTGTTTTAGAGCTAGTTGAAGAAAGCTGTTTACTGCATTTTATGGGTTTAAAAAGTGCACATACTGGTTAGAAATGCTATAGTGATGGCCACTGCAAAAGTCAACATTTATCAGGAATTATTTCCCATTCTAAGTACAGGAAAACTCAGCCTCTCAGATACAATCCTGTGGTACTTCTCTGCATTCGGAACAGGGAATCAGTGTGGTAACTGTTGGCATGCATCCGATGAAGTGGGTTTTAGCCCACGACAGCTTATGCTCAAATAAATTTGTTAGTTTCTAAGGTGCTCCTCGTTCTTTGTGCTGATACAGACTAACACGGCTACCACTCTGAAACCTGTTGGTAAATGCTGACTTTCGGTAGCAGTCACTGAATTACAAATAATAATATGGCTATTAATGTTATTTGTTTAAGTGCCATTTTCTTTGCATTGAGTTTTCTTTTTGTTTAGTAGCCCAGTATTAACCATTGTCCATAGCTAGAGCTTTTGCTGTTACTGGATGTTATGGAAGAATAAAGGTTTTTGTAACTGCATAGGCTGAACTCTGTAATACGACTCTTCCGCCAAGATTCTCACTGTACTGTTTTTAATTTAAAACGCACTTTGTCTCCTCATAATATGTAACAATAAAACATGAATTTGGAGAGCGGACATAGCACTGTTTATTTCCCATATGCTTTAAAGAAACAAGGTCTGGTCCAAAGCCCATTAAGTTTAATGAGAATCTTTCCATTGATTTCAATGGGCTTTGGAAATCAGGCACCAAACGTATTGTATAGAAGAATCCTAGAAATAACGCTGAGGACTAGCCCTTCACACAGCACTCCCACCATCCGGGGCAAATACAAGCCCCATTTGTGCTATATCCTCCTGGGCATAGTTGAGAATCTGTCTCTCTCTCTAAATTCAATATCTTAAAACAGGTACATAAAAAAAGGAAACTATCCCCTATTAGAGCAGTGTTGAGGGCAAAAACTCACCATTTCCCCCCAATTTCATTTTCAGAAGTTTTGCCAAAAAGAGATAAAGAGGGAGAAACCAGGCCATTTTGTGGCTTTGCCTCAAGTATTTTTCTGAGAAAATGGAATGAAGCATTGGGCAGTGACAAGCTGCAATTTTGCTTCAAGAAATGTTATTTTAATAGAACGTCACCATTTCCATAATTTAAGGTGTGCCCCTGGACAAAAATTGCCCTTTTGGAAACAAATAAGCTGTGTTTACTCATGAGAATGGTGGCATATCCTCCTGCAGAAGTGTTCAGAATATTAGATCTTGCACATCACCTGTGAAAATTCACAAAGTAGAAAACAAGTTGTTTCATCCAGCTCCAATCCCATCTTCTGGGCCATCTGTCAAGCCTGGAATTTGCAGATTGTGGTGGCTTCTTTAATTGTTTTCAAGTTATTCATTTTCAGATTTTTAAATATAATCCCACGCCATTAAATTAACAGCACTCCACAGTGCGCACACCCTGCCATCCATCTGGTCAAGGTTGTCTTTAAATGGCACCATCTTGTATCTTGTGTTCAGAACTATCAAACTTGCCTACAACATAATCCACCTTCTGTTGCAAGCTAGAAAACAGATTTCACCATTTTTTATTCGAACAACTGCGCAGCAATCAGCAGTTTTTGCACTGAAGATTTGTCCCGGGTGGACGTGGCTGTTGCTGGAATTAAAGGGAGAGGCACTGAGCCAGCCATAAGAATGTGAAAGCTATACGTACTTTGAGCTTTGCTTTTATGGAGAGAGATTGAGAAAAGACCTTCTCCTCTGCCTTTGAAAGAATGTGGTTCCTGAGGGCTAGCTATGAATGGTGGGATTTGGAATGAAGGCCATTATGTTTCCTGACTTCATTCCTCGTCTCAAAGCCCCCTCCTCATCACCTTAATATCATTAGTAGACATAATGCATCTCTTTCTTTGACTTTGTCACTGCAGTGACTGCTTTTTGGAGCTCTGAAGAAATTAAAAGAGATATATGTTATGACTGCAGATTTTTGAAGAAATTGGGCCAAATTAATCCCTGGGTGTAATTCATCAGCCCTTGTGAATTTGGCCTAATGTCTCCATTCTATGAATGTGTTTTGGGTTTTTTTTCCATTTGTTATGGGGTTTTTTTTGGCATGTATAATCTGTTTTCATGCAAAAGTCTGATGCTACCTGGTATCTGTTTCATTAAAATTGCAGGAGGTTTTATGATCTACTGGTTTCCTGTATCATTTTATACCTATTATTAAGGGATTAAAAAAAACCCAAATGTCCTGATGTTTCATTGTGACACATCTTGAATTATTATTTACTAGAGCTTGTTCCAGGAGGAGTTTTATTCTTGTAAAAAACCAAAACACTGTGTTCTTATTTAACAAATAAATCCCAAAACCCCAAACCCTGTTATGGGGCTGTACCCATGTATCAGCTGATGGACTTGAACAATTTTGAGACATATTATTTTCCCTTATGTGCATGCGTAACTTTCATTAGCTTTAACGAGACTTATAGGTTCACAAGAGGAACGTGTACATATGTATGTCACTGTCAGTCAATATATTAGAAGGAACCTGCTGAGCAAAATGGCTTGCATTATAAAGTTGTGTGTGCCAAATAAGAGAGAGCTTTTCAATCCATTCTTATTCCTTTCTTATTCCCCACCTTTTATTTTTGCCATTTGGGAAATAGATACAGCAACCAAGAGTACATCCAGTCAAAACTTCAATTGAAATAAGGATTTGCTAAGCCTTATAATTATATTTTTTTTAAAAAAACCCTTTAAATAATGTTATTTAGGTTGCAAAGTCAAGGACTTGAACATTAGGAAAGGCCAGAATTAAAGTTGCCTCTTTATGCTAGTGCATTATGATAGTTGGTAATTTCACAATCACATACTATTTTTACACACACACACACAGAGTAGAATTATTACAGCTTTTGTGAGGTGTGTGTGGCAAAGGTCTGATATGTGAGGGTAGAAGACAGACGTGGGACACAGAGAGAGGGATAAAGGAAGGAGGAAAGGCAGGGGGTTTGGACACAAGGAAGAGGAGTGTGGGCGATAGGTAAGGATCAGGAATATGAGATAAGAACGGTGGCATCCATTTGCTGCAAAAGGTGGCAGCAGTTGCTGCTGCTGGCTCTGGTAGTAGGGCAGCTTCTAGGGAAGCTTCAAGCTGCATTCCTAGAAGCCTCCCTGTTGGCAACCACATGTAGAGACTTCATGGGGGTGCTGTGGGGACTCAGTGGCCCTGGGCTTGCTCCATACATCAGCATGGGAGATGGATGAAATTAAGAAATCTGGCTGTCCTTACCTCCCTCACTGTTCCTGCTGCTGTTTCCTCTAGTGCTAGGCAGACTTTGGGGAGGGGTAGAGAGACTGAGGTATCATAGGAATAAAATTTCCCATAAAGGGTTACCTCAACAAGACAATGTGCATATTAGATGCTAACATCTGCCCCCAAATCCTTGAGTGCAATAAACCTCTCTTAGTAATATTTCTGCTTGGAGTTATCCTTATAGGAAAAGTCTTTCATTTAATGCAGAAGCTATCTATTTATTACGTCTCCTATACTTAAAGGTAGTCAATACCATGAGGAGCTCCATCTTTCTTCTCTATTCAGAATGAGCTGTGCTGTTACCATTGCTCTGTTTAGATTATTTGCTCCTATATGTTAATTATCTGAAAATGCCCCCATCCGTCAAAGCTTCAAAAACAATCGAGCGCAGGTCTACAACTCTTGAATCATATGAACAATCTCTTGTCCATTGAAGTCAATGGACACTCTTGGTTGTGTGATTAAGGATTACTCTGGTGAATAAAGTGTTGCCAGATCAGGGCCCTAACTCTTATTTTTTTAAATTAACCTTCTAAGAAAGAATTTATACAGGAAAGCTCAAGATGAGCAGTGGGCAGTCAATAAGACATTTCTTTGTAATTCCTTCCTTCCTTTGGGCTCTTTGTGCAAGGCTTAAGTGAAATGGATCTCACTGTCTGTACTTTTTCCTTGCTTCACCCCTGCCCAAGTCAATCACTTTGTAAATGTCATAGCCTCTCTCCATCTTCTCTTTTCTGGCCATTTCTTCGTGTCTTACCTTTCTGTGTTAGGTTAACTGTTTTTCTTATCAGGAGAAAACCTAGGCAGCCTATATAGCAATGTGGAGAGACAAAGTCCTTTCAGTTAGTCCAGTTTGGGATTAAATTCCTACTTCTAAAATTAATATTCCAAAGATTCCTTTCAATTGGGAAAAATAAAAGTTTCCAACTTAAATATTATAGGTTTATAGATGGTTAAATACAAAGTTCTAGGGACACGGAGAATGATGTTTCTTTAAAACAATCCCAGATCATTACACATCTTTGTTGTCCCACAACCCCTATGCTATAATTACCCTGAGGCTGACCGGGCAATATAGAGATAGAGGCTGAAGAGAGGACTGGGGAGGATAAACTGTGGAATGGCAGGAAGTAGAACAAGTACTCAGTTGTCATGTACATTTCTGTGGAGAGATTTTCAGTTCCATTCATAGGAAGGTTGAAGGTTCCAGGGAGAGGGTCGGAGTACCGAGTTCTCTCCCCTGGCAAGGGCAGATGCTGGTACTTTAATGAAATGTGATTAATATGGTTGACATAACATTAAGGGCTTCTTCATTACCTTGTCAAGTCTAAGTTTGGGTGAACTATTCCTCATCAAGATTTTAGCCAACAAACATAGTCCCTTTTTTCTGTTTGCAAATTATCCACAAATAGAATTTGATTGTTTCTGACTGTATTTGAAATTATTTGACAAACACTTCACGCAATTATATTTCAGCCTGTGGGTTGTGCATTAACTATTTGCTTTGTCTGCTCATTATTTGCAGCATGTGATTGGTCACTTTCATCGCATCACATAGTACTGATTTTGCTCCCTGACTGGATGACTGCAAGTGAATAGTGCACACCAAATAGTGAATATCTATGATCACTCATGAGTACCCTTATTTTCATGTGAATGCATAATTTTTGCTAAGGAAAGTCACTTCCCCAAATATTTCCCCATTCACGTGAATGTTTGAGGATGGCTGGACAAAAAAGGTGGGAACATGGCCAAATCCAGAGAATACCCAGAGCTGATTAAAATATTCACCAATCACTTTTTCAACTATAAACTCAGCCCTATAAAGACTATAGTCAACTTCTTCCTTCTTGGCATTTCCGATCAACATGGAGAAGTCAAATAACCTGGTAACTGACTTAGTTGATACACTGAGAAATAATGCCAATGTGGCATGGACATTCTTCTTTCATTTAGATAAATAAATATATCAGTGCTAATTATGTCCAATTCCTACTGAAGTCAGTAGGAGACCTTTCATTGTCCTTACTGGGCCTTTCACCCAATCCTTTTTGAATACGTTCTCTCATATCTTCTCTTGGATTGTTCTTGTATAATTTTCCATTCAACAGAACAGATCAGATTTTTTTGAGAATTCACAGCCACTACGACTATACCCCTTTTTAATCAAGAACCACAGCTATAGATCCTTTCTCTTTCCATATAGGTGTCTGCATGTATTAGCAAGAGTGAATGTCTTCTAAAACTTCAGGTTCAGAGAAGACCATCTTGGGAGGAATGCTCAGCTGGAGCATCTCTCTGGTTAGATAGATCCTCAGTAATAACATATTTGCCCTCTCTCCCCACATTCAGGTGATACAGACAAAGTGACATTAATGGCATATCCTTTATTTTCTCTGAAGATTCTTCACTTTCTACTTTAGAGTTTGCTGTCAAGAAAACCTTTCTGACAGATGTTCGTTCTGGGCACATGTCCTTTGCAGGAGGACATTCAACTATTTCCATGGTTTTAGTCTTTACAGATGACTTATAAATATTCTCTGCTCAACCTCTTTGTTTAAAACACCAAATTACTTATTCTTTAAGCATATTCCTTTATTCCCTGAAATATAGGCCTAGAGGGGGGAGAGGTTTTAGAAGTCATTTAATACAGGTAAATGTTTATTTTCAGCTATTTCCTCTATTCCATTTATTTCTAATCAGTTTTGTTAGGATATTGGCTTTTATACACATTCCGTAACCTTTGCACATCGTGTTTTAGCCTGTCTCTCCCCTAATGCTTCTCTCTCATACTTTCAAACAGAAACTTTCCATTCCTGCACTCTGTGTCGATCCGCTGCCTAACCTCAAACTCTCTCTGTCCCTCTAACTTGTTTAACTCTACCTTGTTATACCATATTCACAAATCCCTTGCTAACACTGTGTGCTTTTAGGACTTTATCTCTTGGTCTCAGAAAGGAATTAATAATCCTTCTGGCAACTTCATCCCATTTAGCCTTTCACCTTAATTTCCTATCAGATAAATGTTTACAGGCCTACAGTCTGTCACATGCTATGGCCTTAAGCTCATTTTTTGCCTCGTTTGACCTCATGTCTTAAATAGTCTTAAACATACAGAGTGTTACTTAAAGTATATGTTGGCTCAGTCAACCTAGTTTTTAAAATAAACCCAAAGATATGGCTATTCCAAAAAAAAAAAAAACAAAAACAAAAACAGATTCAGGGGAAAATGCAGCCTTTTCTTTCTTAAAATCTCCTTATTCTATTTAGCTATAACTATCAACATTGCACGTTGGTTGAATGTTTAGGAGAAGATTTAAAAAAAACCTGATAAATCCTCATTCAGATTTCTAAATAAATGGCCCAATTTTTCAAAAGTACTGAGCACCCAGAATCTCTGATGGAAGTCAATCAGTGCCCAGTCATTTGGAAAATCTAATCACTTATTCAGTAGCCTAAATGTGGATTTAGGACCCCAATTAAGGTACCATTTGGCATTAAAATCTTGTTTTAAAGACTTTTTAAAAGTTATATAGGGTTTTTTTAGAAAGCAGAATTAGGTCCCTGTGCTCTAGTAGTTTCATTATTTGTTCAGAGTCTGAAAAACGTTCACTTTCCTATTGGGTGACTTGCATGGATTGGAAGCATTATTTTCATTTGAAAAGAATTTTGGTTCTTGATTATTTCCCCATTGGTAAATATTATTTGTTGTTGTCACCACCTTATGTCTGGATCATCTGTTGTATTATTGGAGGTGTTTATAAAGCTCTGGTTTTTCTCAGCTACCTTTTCACACTGCTTCAAAGTCTTATCAGTACTCACTTTAGAGGATACCTTTTGCCAAATGTTGACTATCAACTACACTGGTCTACAATTTTTGAGAAGTCGTCTGCTTCAGAGATAAAATGTGCTATTTATTATGTATTTTGCTGAATTCAAATATGACAATTAAAACAACTGATTGGCTACTGTTTCTAAGATATTTAAGTTTTTACATTTTATGTCTATGTATATTGTGTAGATAGTAGAGTTTTAATCATAAATTGTAAACCTAGGTCTTTTCATGTGTTTATGGTTGCTTTACATGATAATATTTCACCTGTCCTGTTTATGTAACACTTTAAAAATCAGCAAAAGGGTTATATAAATAAAATTTATTATGAAACAAAAGGCAAAAAACTATTATGTACATAGTTTAGTCCTATTCAGTGTCTACTCAGTGCTTCTTGGCTTGTCTCTTGTATTCATTAAATGGAGCATCTCTTGTCACTGTCCAGCAATAGTCTGCAAGCATTGATGGGCTCCATTTGCCCAGATAGCGTTTCTCCATTGTTGCAATGTCCTGATGAAATCGCTCGCCGTGCTCGTCGCTCACTGCTCCGCAGTTTGGTGGAAAAAAATCTAGATGAGAGTGCAAAAAATGTATCTTTAGTGACATGTTGCAACCAAGGCTTTTGTATGCCTTGAGGAGGTTTTCCACCAACAACCTGTAGTTGTCTGCCTTGTTGTTTCCGAGAAAATTTATTGCCACTAACTGGAAGGCTTTCCATGCCGTCTTTTCCTTGCTACGCAGTGCATGGTCAAATGCATCGTCTCGAAGAAGTTCACGAATCTGAGGACCAACAAAGACACCTTCCTTTATCTTAGCTTCACTTAACCTTGGAAATTTTCCACTGAGGTACTTGAAAGCTGCTTGTGTTTTGTCAATGGCCTTGACAAAGTTCTTCATCAGACCCAGCTTGATGTGTAAGGGTGGTAACAAAATCTTCCTTGATTCAACAAGTGGTGGATGCTGAACACTTTTCCTCCCAGGCTCCGATGACTGTCGGAGTGGCCAATCTTTCTTGATGTAGTGGGAATCTCTTGCACGACTATCCCATTCGCAGAGAAAACAGCAGTACTTTGTGTATCCAGTCTGCAGACCAAGCAAGAGAGCAAAAACCTTCAAATCGCCACAAAGCTGCCACTGATGTTGGTCATAGTTTATGCACCTCAAAAGTTGTTTCATGTTGTCATAGGTTTCCTTCATATGGACTGCATGACCAACTGGAATTGATGGCAAAACATTGCCATTATGCAGTAAAACAGCTTTAAGACTCGTCTTCGATGAATCAATGAACAGTCTCCACTCATCTGGATCATGAATGATGTTGAGGGCTGCCATCACACCATCGATGTTGTTGCAGGCTACAAGATCACCTCCCATGAAGAAGAATGGGACAAGATCCTTTTGACGATCACGGAACATGGAAACCCTAACATCACCTGCCAGGAGATTCCATTGCTGTAGTCTGGAGCCCAACAGCTCTGCCTTACTCTTGGGTAGTTCCAAATCCCTGACAAGGTCATTCAGTTCACCTTGTGTTATGAGGTGTGGTTCAGAGGAGGAGGATGGGAGAAAATGTGGGTCCTGTGACATTGATGGTTCAGGACCAGAAGTTTCATACTCTTCCTCTTCCTCGTCTGACTCAAGTGAGAATGATTCTGGTGCATCAGGAACCAGCAGTCCTTCTCCGTGGGGTACTGGGCGTATAGCTGATGGAATGTTTGGATAATGCACTGTCCACTTTTTCTTCTTTGACACCTTTCCCAACTGGAGGCACCATGCAGAAGTAACAATTGCTGGTATGAGCTGTTGGCTCTCTCCAAATCATTGGCACTGCAAAAGGCATAGATTTCCTTTTACTGTTCAACCACTGGCGAAGATTTGTTGCACAAGTGTTGCAGCATATGTGTGGGGCCCACTACTTGTCCTGATCTCCAATTTTGCAGCCAAAATAAAGGTGATAGGCTTTCTTAAGCATAGTGGTTATACTGCTGTAGTGAGGCCGTATTGGCAAACCGGGAAGTGGGCGGGCTTAGCCGCCCACTACTAAAGGCCCCTCCTCCAGCCTAGCGGGAGGGACCACTGGACCCAGTACCAAATGATTACGTGGGACAACTAATAAAAAAACAGGGAGCGAGGTGACGGTCAAAGGTTCAAAATCAGGGAACCAGATGGGGACACCGAGCAGAGAACCCCGGACAGCGCCCACTGCTCCTCGAAGGTGGCAAGGGAGC
Organism: Malaclemys terrapin pileata; assembly: GCF_027887155.1. NCBI lineage: Eukaryota > Metazoa > Chordata > Testudines > Emydidae > Malaclemys > Malaclemys terrapin. Next base: position 16,418,913 of record NC_071513.1, on the reverse strand, counting down.
CAGCGGACGCTGCCCAGTGAAACTCCGCACGGAGACGTGAAACCAAAGAGGTGTGAAAGTAGGCCCCACAGTCGCAAAGCACCCCCTCGTCCAACATCTTCTCCCTGGTAGTATAGATGGTGAGTTTGGCCAGGGCCAGGAAGAGGTTGACGAGGAGGTCTCGCGACTTAGTGGGGCCACGGACAGGGTGTGCATAAATAAACAAGTGCGGGGAAAAGTGTAGCCAGAACCTCAACAAGAGGTTCTGGAGAAGCCGGAAAAGGGGCTGCAGCCTGGCGCACTCAAGGTAAGCGTGCGCCAGGGTCCCCCTAATGCCACAAAATGGGCAGGCCTCAGGAATAGGGGTGAACCGCGCCAAGTACACGCCCGTGCTCACGGCCCCATGAAGGAGCCGCCAACCAATGTCCCCGGCGGGCCTTGGAACTAAGGTGGAATAAAGGCTGGCCCACCGGGGCTCCTCACCCTCCACAGGTAACAGATAGTCCCTCCACTTGGTGTCGGGGCGGGACACGAGGGTGAGGTGATGCAACGTGTGAAGCACGAGCGCGTACAGATAGTCCCTAGGCGCGGTTCGAAACTGGACCGGCTGCAAAGCGCGCAGCCGGCTCGGGTTATGGGAGCGGGAGAGCCGGGGGGGCTCATGGAACAGGGGCCCGAGAAAAAGGTCCGGAGGGCCCGGGGTGAGGGGTGGGCGGAGAACACCCTCCCGCAGGGCCCGCCACAGGAAGCTGAGAGCAGGAGGTGACAATGCAGCGCCCACCTCCTGGAGTACACGCAGAGGGGTCGCGAGGGTGGAGAGCCCCATGCGCCGACCAAGCGCGCGGGGATCCACCCAGTCCCCTCTGGTGTAGTCCAGGAGGTCTCCAACCCTGGTGGTTTCCGCCAGGACCAACCTCCGGCTCACCGAGGGCGACTCCGCCACCTGCACACGAAGATCGGGATTGTGCAGCAGGGGCTCCGCGAGGAGATCCGCGCCCTCGGTGGCCACAATGGACCTGGTCGCCGAGAAAAGCTTCCAGGTCCGGAGAAGGTCCTGGTAGAAGACCGGCAGCTCCGAGAGGTCTCGCGGAAGACCTCTCGGATGAAGAAAAAGGAGCTGCCGGTCGTATCGGAGCCCTCGGAGGCGGCGGAGGAAGGCGTGCGCTAACGTGCTCCATGCCGGACTACCTTCACCATAAAGGAGCCTCTGCAGGGCCTGGAGGCGGAAGACATGGACCTGGCTACGAAGGCAGACCAGGCCCTGTCCCCCCTCCTCCAGGGGAAGACTCAGAACCCCCGCAGAGACCCAGTGCAGTCCAGGCCAGAAGAACTCCAGGGCTATCCTCTGGAGCCTGGCCAGGAGTCCCGGGGTCGGGCTCAGGGTGTTGAGCCGGTGCCAGAGCATGGACAGGACAAGCTGGTTCAGCACCAGCGCCCTCCCCCGCAGGGAGAGACACCGGAGCAGTCCCGTCCATCTCCGCAACCGCTCACGCACCCTGGCCTCCAAATCTAGCCAGTTCTCCGGCGGAGAGGGATGCGTGGCGGAAAGATAAACGCCCAGATAGAGCAGCGGGCCCGCGCTCCACCGAATGGCTTGAAGCGCGGGTGGGAGGGAGCCCGCCTGCCAACCGTCCCCGACCACCAGGCCAGAGCTCTTGGCCCAGTTGACCCGGGCGGAGGAGGCGGTCGAATAAACGGCCTGGCAGGCCTCCACCCGCACCAGATCCTCAGGGTCCTGGACCACGAGGAGCACGTCGTCGGCGTACGCCGACAGGACCAGCCGCAGCTCCGGCTCCCGGAGCACCAACCCTGCTAACCTCCGGCGGAGGAGGCAGAGGAAGGGCTCGATCGCCAGAGCGTACAGCTGGCCCGAGAGGGGGCACCCCTGCCGTACTCCCCGCCCAAAGCTGACCGGCTCGGTCAGGGTCCAGTTGAGCCTGACCAGACACTCCGCCTCAGCGTACAGCACCTGGAGAAAGCCCACAAACTGGGGCCCGAAGCCGAATGCCCGCAGAGTGCCCAGGAGGTACCCGTGGTCCATCCTGTCGAACGCCTTCTCCTGGTCCAGAGACAGGAGGGCGAACGACAGACCATCCCTACGTCCCAGCTCTAATAGGTCCCGGACCAAGTACAGGTTGTTAAAGATGCTCCGGCCCGGGACGGCGCAGGTCTGGTCGGGGTGGACCACGTCCGCCAGCACGGACCCCAGCCGCAGCGAGATGGCCTTCGCTACGACCTTATAGTCCGTGCTGAGGAGCGAGATGGGACGCCAGTTTCGTAAATCGCGGAGGTCCCCCTTCTTCGGCAACAGGGCGAGCACTGCTCGCCTGCACGAGAGAGGGAGGACCCCGCTCTGCAAGGACTCGGCCCAGACGGTGACGAGGTCTGGGCCGAGGACGTCCCAGAACACGCGGTAAAACTCCACGGTCAGCCCGTCCATGCCTGGAGATTTGTCAGTGGGCATGAGCCGGAGGGCCGCCGAGAACTCAGCCAGAGAAAGAGGCAGCTCCAGCCGGTCTCGGCCGCCCGCGCTGACCGTCGGGAGCTCGGTCCAGAGCACCCTGCAGGCCTCGGCGTCGGTCGGATCTGGGGAGAAAAGAGCGGCGTAGAAGGCCCTGGCCCTGCCACGCATCTCCTCCGGATCCGTGAGGGGGGCGCCGTCCTCCGCCAGGAGGCAGGTGACATGCTGTTTGGCCCCCCTCCGTTTCTCCAGAGCGTAGAAGAAGCGGGAGCCGCGATCCATCTCCCGAAGGAGACGGATGCGGGATCGAACAAACGCGCCCCGGGCCCGGTGGTCTTCCAGGGCCCGGAGCTCCTCCCGCTTCTCCCGGTACGCCACGCGGAGGGGTGGATCCTCGGGGCCGGAGGCCAGACGCCTCTCCAGCTCCAAAACCTCCCGCTCCAACTGCCCTAACAACGCATCCCGCTGCCGGCTGGCGCCCCGGGTGTAGTTCCGGCAGAAGAGCCGCGCGCGGACCTTCCCCACATCCCACCACCGCCGCGCCGAGGGAAAGGCGCGTCGCTGCCCCCGCCAGGCCAGCCAGAACTCCCGGAAGGATGCCACGAAGCCCACGTCCTCCAGCAAACTATTATTAAAATGCCAATAGGCCGGCCCCGGCCGCTCGGAACTGAGAGAGGCCGTCACGGTCACCAGGTGGTGATCTGAGAACGGGGCCGGCCGGACGCTGGAGGCATGGGCCCGCGCCAGATGAAAACGGGACAGATAAATGCGGTCCAACCGGGAGTGGCGCGACCGGTCGTCCTCCACCCGGACATAGGTGAAGGTGGTGTCGTCGTCCGGGTGGTGGTCGCGCCAGACGTCCACCAGGGAGTGATGGTCTACGATCTCCCTGAGGACGCCCGCGGCTGCCTGGGAAGACTCAGGCCCGGAGCGGTCCCGGTCCTCGAGGGTGGTGTTAAAGTCCCCGCCCAGGACCAGGCACTCGCGAGAATCCAGAGTGCCGAGGAAGGCCGCCGCCCGCTGATAGAAAGGCACGCGTTCCGAGCCCGTGGTCGGGGCATAGACGTTGACCAAGTTCAGAACCAGCCCCTCCACACGGGCCCGGACGTGCAGCAGGCGGCCTGGCATGACCTCGGCGACCCCCAGCACCTCAGGCCGCAGCCCCGGGGAGAACAGGGTGGCCACTCCAGCCGAATGGGCGCTGAGGTGGCTAAAATAAACCCCGTCTCCCCACTCCAGCCGCCAGCTAGCCTCGACGGCCGGAGCCGTGTGGGTCTCCTGCAGGAAAATCACAGAGTACCCCCCCTCCCGAAGGAAGGAGAGCACCTGGCTCCTGCGGAAACCCACCCTACAGCCCCGGGCGTTCAACGACGCAAAGGTGGTAGCTGTCATACGGAGGGCTGGGGCAGATCCTCACGGGCGGAGGGATCATCGGCCCCCAGCGGGCCCCGCAAGATCCCGGTTTCGACTCCGAAGGTCAAAAGGGAGTCGCGGAATCTGCGGGCCCGCCGATAGGCCGCGATGTCCCGCCGACCGGACCCCCGCCCCTCCCCCAAAAGCGCCTTCACGGCCCGGAGGACGAGATGGAAGTCCCCCCAGCGCTGAAGGGCGAGCTGCACCTTACCCTGGGAACCACGGGAATCCAATAGAAAGAGGCGCAGCTCATCCCGCAGCGCGGAGGGGGAGGCAGCGGCCAAGCCGCCGCCATCCTCCGGCGGGGCCCCTGAAGGGTCCTCGCGGCCCACGGTGACGAACAAACAAGGGGCCGAGCTCCGGCGCTGCTGCGCTGGGCAGCCCGTCCCCATCCCCGGCAAAGGAGAGAGCGGCTGAGGGAACAACGCAGCCCCAACAGTGGCAGGAAGGGGAGACACGAAAACCGCCCCCTGAGGGTTGTCTGCAGGCAACGGAGATGCGACAGCCCCGGGGGCGGCAGTAACACCAGAGGTGGCAAAAGGAGACACCTCGGGGACAGGATCTGGGGCAGGGGCGGGAGTAGGGGCGGGGCTCGAGACGGGAACAGGGACTTGGGCAGGAGAGGGGACAGGATCAGGGATGGGAACGGGAACGGGCTCCCCATCTCCCGCTGCCAAGCCGCTAGACTGCGGCTCCCCTCGGCCAAGGTCAGCATCCGAGGGGACGGAGGCAGCAGGGGCAGGGGAAGCCTCAGGGGCAGGAACGATGGAAGGGGCAGGATCGGGGATAGGAACCGGCCGCTCAGCAACGGCCGTCGCCCCGAGGGGCTCGGCGGCCGTGCACGAGATGGTAGTCGCGGCCGGGCTGGCGGGTAGGGCTAAGGGTTCTCCCAGGACTAAGTCGGGAGCGGCAGAGTGGGGCGAGGAACCGGGAGCAGGAGAAGGGGGCGGGACTAAGCCAGCACCCGGATCGGGGCCCGCTGGCAGAGAGTCGTCCTCCCCTTGGGTAACCGGGGTCAGACCCAGGGCCTCGATCTCATCGAAAATGGAGGCGAAAGCGGTCCCCTCGGCCCCGGCGACCTCCCCGCCAGTCACGGAGACAAAGGCCGCCCCGGCATCGGCGGCGGCGGCGGGGGGCACGGACGGAGCAAGGGCCGGGAGAACCGCTACGGAAGCCTCCTCAGGTGTGGGCTCAACAAAGGGGACAGAAGTTTCCCCAGCCACTGCCACGGTATCCACGGTCTCCATGGCCGGTACCTCCTGCTGGGCACCGTCCGGGGGCGCGGAAACAGAACTAACAACGTCGGCCCCCCGCGGCATCTTTCGGGGGGCCTGCTCTCCCTCCTCATCAGAGGGGAGGGAGAGAGCCCGCGACCTGCGGGCACCGCGCTTCCCCCGGACGGTCACCCAGCCCCCCAAGATGGAAGAGGAGGTGGAGGGCCGGTCAGCAGGGGCAGGGCCAGAGGGCAAGGGCGATGGCTCCGGGGCTCGGGGCGGCAGGGTCGGAGGGACAGCAGGGGCGAGGGAAACCTCCCCCTGGGGCGGGCCCTTCCCCGCGGCCGGCGGAAGCCGCCCCGCCCTCTCCTCCACATGCCCCGCCGATCCAGGGTCGGCGACGGCAAGGCCCGCCCGCCCGGCCGTCTCCGCGGCCAGAGCGGGAACCGCGGCAGAAGGAGGAGGGGCGGCGGCAGCAGCAGTGTCCGAACCGCCAGGGTTGCCGGCGATGACAGGGCCGGCACCCTCCCGGGCCCCGGGGGTCTCGGACGCCCCTCCAGGCCGGGCCAGGGGACAGTCCCTCCGGACATGCCCCGGCGCCCGGCAGAGGAAGCACCGGGCCTCCCCCGTCGAATAGTGGACCCGATAATGGACCCCCCGGTAGGGCACCAGGAAGGACCCCTCGAGCGCCACTCCGGCACCCGCCGCCGGTGGCAGCTGAAGCTGGACCTGCCGGCGGAAAGACAGGATGTGCCGGAGGGCAGGGTCCTTACAGCCCAATGAGAGAGAGCTCAGAATGGAAATGGGCTTCCCCAGGGTGGAGAGGGCCGGCAACAGGGCGGCGTTGGGGAGGTAGGGCGGGACGGAGGTCAAGAGCACCCGTACGCCCAGGTCCTCCAGGGGTTCCAAGGGCACAAACACGCCTCCCACCGCCAGGCCTCGTTCCACCGCCTCCTGCGCAGCGGCCACCGATGCCAGGAAGAACACGGCCTTCCCGTACATCTTGGAGGCCGCCACGATGGCCGTAGGCCCCACCACCCTCGCCAACGCCCGCACATAGGTCTCAATGTGGGGCGAGGCAGGCACCAAATGGCAACGGACGCCATGCCTCCTAGTCAGCGAGGGGAAGGGGCCGTGGTCACCAGGGACAGGCCCAAAGGCGGCGGTCGGGGCGGACGACGGGGCGGCACGCAAAGAGGCGGCGGCCACCTGGGCGTATGCTCTGGGGGCCGGAGGTGGAGCGCCACCAGAGCTGGTGGAAGGGACGGCAGGAGAGGGAGGGGCCGTGGCCGGTGTCAGGGCCGCAGCGGGGACCGTAGCCCTGCCTGCAGGAGGTCTGGCTCCACGGGCGGGGCCCTTGCCCTTCTTCCTCCCTTGGCCCTTCCTGCCGGTGGAGGGGGCAGCCGTGGCAGCGGCGGTATCCGGGACAGGGCCAGCCGAGGGGCCGGCCACTGGGGTGGGCGGGGACGACGGGGCAGGGGCAGGGGCAGAGGCAGAGTCCCCCGCCATCACAACCTGCAGCCCCTCCTCCCCTCTAGGCAAAAGACAACACAAAGGAAAGGCAACCACTCCCCCCCGCTAGGCTGCAGGCTGGGGAGGAGGGTGCCAATGAAGAGGGCACACAGGAGCGAAAAGAGAGGGGTGGGGCACAAGTGCCAAAAAAGGAAAGCTGGCTCCCCCGGCTACACTAGGGCGGGGGGGGACTACAACAACAGTAAAAGGGGGGGTGAACAGTGCAAAAGGGGGGGGGGCAACAAAACGGGGGCACAAGCGCGCGCGGGGGGGCGAAGGGGGGGGGTGTGCACCGGAGCAGCGGCTCGGAAACAGAATGGAATGTCCAGCCAGCTGCAGCCCAAGGACAAGGAGGGGTAGGAGGAAAAACTCCAGCCAGCCGCAGCCCAAGGACAGGGCCGGGAACACAGCCAGCAGGCTAGGAACCGAGGGGGGGGGGGGAATGGGCACCAAACAAAATAAACCGAAGGGGCTCAAAAGGAGTGGGGTAGGGTAGGGCCAACTAATACAAAGGGGGCTACAGGGAGGGGACCCCACCAGCGAAACGTAGTTGGGGGGCAGGAGAAGTCCAGGGCGAAGGAAAAGGTGCACCCACAGCGTTCGCGAAGCGCAGGCTCCGCCGTTCACTGCTGCAAGTAAACAGTCCCGGACGATGGAAATGGCGGGGGGAGCGAACAGCCCTGCCGAGGGGCGAAAAGCAGGTCCAGGTGGCACGCGGGGCGGTGGAGGGGTTGTTGGCAGCTGTCGGCGGTGGGGGTGGTGGTAGAGGGGGAGTAGATGAACGAAGGGGGGGGCACCGCACCCCCCCCCGCACTCCCTTCAACAGTCCGCTACGGGGGACGGGACAGCAGGATCCCAAGTCGACCTCGGAGCTTCCTGGCAAGCGACGGCTTCCAGTCCGAGGAATTACAAACGAGAGGCTCAGTACCGTCCACACTCCTAACGCGACTGGGGGCACCACCACCCCAGGAGCAAAGATGGCAAAGTCACTCAAAACACAGTCCTCAAACAACCCCCTCCACAATCTCCCGAACCAGGGACGCAGTCTCTTCGCACTCCGCGACGGAGGCAGCGGCTCCCACACAGGAACAGCAGCAGCAGCGAGCGGCAGTCAGCCGGCCGGGCAACCGGCCAGGCAGGCAAGCAAGCAGGCAGGTGGGCCCCCAGATGGTATCGGTGTTGGCGTTGGGGGGCCGATGCTTCTCCCTCCGGAGGCGAGGGCGAGGGGGGGGGCAGGCCGGCAAGGCCCCCCCCTCCGCACTCCTCACTCACGCACGCAGCAGCAGCAGCGGCAGCAAAAGCAGCAACAGCAGCAGCAGAAAGGGGCCAGGGAGGACGGAGGGAGAAGGGAGCACAGAAAACTCCAGCCGGCTCCCGACGGCCCCTGAGGGAGAGGAGCCTGAATTGGCACCCAAGTGGGCGGAGCCACCGCCACCTGTTCCCGCCCCCCGGAAGTCAAGGGGCGGGACAGGAAGTATAAGAGCCAGGCCCCAGCCCTCAGTTAGAGCCCAGCAGCCGGAGAGGCCAGACGTGCCGGTGCGAGCTCCGGCTAGACCAAGGCTTCCCAGAGCCAGGTACCCGGACACGGACGGACCGAGCTGCCCCAGAGCCAGATACCCGGACACCGACCGACCGGACCTCCCCAGAGCCAGGTACCCCGACGCGGATTGGCCGAGCCTTCCCCAAGCAAGGTACCCCGAAGTAGACTGGCCACCCTTGCCCCGAGCACGGTACCCCGAGGAGGGGCCCGAGCGCCCCCCTGACCGGAGACCGGAGGAGCAACCCGACCCGGACGACCCTCTGCGAAGTGAGGAACCCATGGTGTGGGACCCCGCTGCCGAGCCCAGCGGGGAGCAGGTACAAATGGAGGGGGAAATGGAAAGCAGCCCGGGGGTAGCTGACCCCAGTCTAGCTACAACAGAGAGCGAACCCATGTTGGTGTGTTGCGGTCAGGACCCCACCAACACAGCGGCAGACTGACTGCCGCTCTTAGGGCCCCGGGCTGGGACACAGTGGAGTGGGTGGGCCTGTGTCCCCCCTGCCACCCCACTTAACGGGTGGCAGTCTCCCCCTCCAGCCAGCGCTCTGGCACCGCCACTGAGCTATTGCTTGCTGCCCTGAACGAGTGCTTGTTGCCCCACCCTGACTGAGGGTCTGGGGCGTCCCGAGTTTGTCCGTGCTCCGCTCCTGATACCCAGACCTGAACCCGAACCCCTGAACTATTGTTTGTTGCCCCGCCCTGACTGAGGGCCTGGGCCTACTAACTTTGTCTGGGCTCAGCCTGAAGGAAGGTCCTGAGCCCCTGAACTATTGTTTGTTGCCCCGCCCTGACTGAGGGCCTGGGCCTACTAACTTTGTCTGGGCTCAGCCTGAAGGAAGGTCCTGAGCCCCTGAACTATTGTTTGTTGCCCCGCCCTGACTGAGGGCCGGGCCTGAACCCCTGACTTTACTGCTCAGCCTGAAGGAAGGTCCTGAGCCCCCTGGACTATTGTTTGTTGCCCCGCCCCTGATTGAGGGCCGGGCCTGAACCCCTGACTTTACTGCTCAGCCTGAAGGAAGGTTCTGAGCCCCCTAGACTATTGTGTGCTGCCCCGCCCTGATTGAGGGCCGGGCCTGAACTCCTGACTTTACTGCTCAGCCTGAAGGAAGGTTCTGAGCGCCCTGGACTATTGGGGGTTGCCCTCCCCTGAATAAGGGCCTGGGACGTCCTGAGTTTGTCAGGGCTCAGCTCCGGATCCGCGGAGCTGAGCGCCCGAACTATTGTTTATTGCCCCGCCCTGAGCTAGCGCGGGGGCTTGACTGACTTTGTAATCCCCAGCTCCGGCAGTGAGGACCGGAGCCCGGGCCTGAGTTACTGCCGGACCCTGACGGAGAGCAGGAGCTCATTGCAGAGGCCGTGTACCTTTGGCCTAGTCCCTGCCAGAGAGGCGGAACCCTGAGACCGATCCAGGCCGTGTAGTGAGGCGGCCTGGCCCCCGACGGCCCCTGAGAGGGCCCGACCCCCGCACCGGACGTTTACAACTGCGCTTTTGTGATGCAAAAGTCGCTTCACCAGAAAGTTATCTGCACTGTTCACACAAGTACGAGGCATCTCTGCTCACTTTGGCTAAACAGAAATGTGTCCCTTTGCAAAATCAAACACTGACAAATAAGAGAGCATGACACTGTATGATTTCTAGAGCTGATCTAGGGCAATTTGTTCAGCAGAGTGATGTAAGCTTCGTTATGATTGCATCATCCATGACTTCTAGAAATAACATGATGAAATTCATATCATGTATGACGCAACACCAGCTTCAGATTGCATCATTCATTGTTTTGCCTAAAAAGCAAGTACTGTCCAAACCCAGTCATAGATTTATTCATAGATCCAGTCAAAGATGTATTTTCGTCATTTCTGGTTTAAATTGAGATCCCTTCCCTTTATAACTCACTTATCCTCCGCCATTCCCAAGGCAAGGGTCGTATATACTGACCCAATAGCATATCTTGAAAACTAGAGCCAATCAACAATTTTAAGCATCATTTTCGTTCTCAGTGATCCAGAATTAGTAAAGTTTGACTACATTTATTTCAGAAGCATTTTGGATGTAGATCAGATAGCTATCTGAGGAAAGGTAGTTGGTTTTAGTATAGTGCAATGTAACTACAGTACATTGAAAAGGGACTTACTTTACATATATGAAATGATTTGCATTGCTTTTAAAATCTACTCAGATTAGGGGCTAATATATATATTAATTGTAGTTTATAGGAATTGGGGAAAAAAAAATAAATAGTTTTGGAGTCCTAGAGAGGACCTCCCTATTTCCGATGGCAAAAGCAACTCAGGCCCACATTTTTAAAGGTATTTACGTGTTACTGCCCTCAACATTGCATTGCCTAACTGATTTAGGAGCCTAGGTCTCATTTTAAAAAGGCATTTAGGCACTTAGGAGCCAAAATCCTAATATGTATATGTAGTGAGGCCTTGTATGTTGGTATATAGTTAATTAAAACAGTTTTTTGTTTCCCAATTGTGTCTATATGGTTTCCTCATATTCTTAATACAGAAAGCAAAAACACAATACTAATCTGCAGTATTAATAATGTTAAGGACCAAATTTTCAAAAGAGGTCACTAGATTTATGTGCCCAGAAAATCCTATTTGCATGTGCAAATAGTGTTCCTTCACCAAACTCTGTTTGTCTACCATTTCTAATATACCCCTTGCCATACTGGGAGTTCCACCTTCCTAATTTAGATGTGCAGAGGCCATGCACATGGATAACCCTGAGATTTGGGTCAGGCAATCTCGGGTTTTAAAAAAAAAATGGCTCTGACACTCAGCCCAATGAGGTAAATGAAATTTTTGGACTGTGCTGAGGCCACTATGAAAATCTGCCCAGTCATTGAATCTGTGAAACAAGGTAAATTCATGTTTGTGTGTCTTAAATATTAATTTTGAAATGACTAATGACACCGAGGTGCATATGCCAAGAAAGTGCTATCATTGGATAGAAAACAGGTTGAGATTGGGATTGTAACATTCCAATGTTTGCATCTTTATTCGGTTTAATCCTTTGTTAAATCATCTGAGGATGCTATTCATTCAGATTTACGCAGATGCACAAACATGACAGAAATGACAAAGTATTTCCTCTTTGCTTTCGAAAAGAATATGTACAAGCACTAACTTAAATGAAAGTAAGCCCAAAGATGGCCTTTGTTTAATAGTAAACAGTGGGCGGTGGGTGAGCTAATGGACTGACACTGCAGATGTTGATTTTCTTTTCTGTCCTAACATCTTATATCCAGAAAAACAAGCTTGTGCGTTTGCTTCATTAACATTTGTTTTTCCTTCTCCATGATAATATGCTGTCTGTGCCTTGCTCAAAAATAGACAAAGATTAATGCAATGTTGACAGCAAAATCACCAAGGAAGGAAACTGCTGCACTAGATAAACTTTATAGGTCACGTTCCTCAAGTTTCACAAACCGTCTGATGAGATGACTATTTATGTAATAAGGCATGACAGGGATTGTGATTATCATAAAATAATCAAACCCTGGAGTATTTTAAGGTACAAAGCATAACCAAGTGTGTTTAATTTCCCAGGAATGTGATTATCTGGTAACAACAAGAGTCATCTGGCTTTCACGGGTACCTATTTCTGCCTAATTGAGAGAGAGAGAGAGAGACCATTTTCCCTATAAGAAAGGCATCAGAATTTAGATCTGAAAAGATGAAAAGCACTTGCATACTTGAGCACTGTGATTTGCATTTTACAGTTAGTATCAGTAATAATAATAATAACAACAACATAAATTCCACTTATGATACAGGAATAAAGACAGGATGATGTACTATGGCAAAATTTATCTGCACTGATGGTGGAGGGTTCCTGAAGGTGCCAGAAGCAAGGGATAAAAATAAAAGTGTAATTTAAGATATAATCAGCGAAGTTCTGGGCCATGTTGTGCCGTCTGTTTTTAGGAAATCAATAGGGATTTCTACTTAAACACTGATGGCACAAAATCTGATCCTCTTGTCTTAACTCATGCCGCATGCTTAATATTTCAGAATATCAGAAAAGTGGACAATACTGCATATCAAATGAGTTACTAGGTTGCTGCACTACAAATAGTAAATTGAAGCTGGAATCGCAGACTTAATTCTGAATGTTCTTGCTTTTGTCAGTTTAAGTCTGACCTTTAGCTTTATTTGACCTTGGCATTGATATTTAACTGGTTTATCATGGTAATGCAACATGCACTTCAAGAAGCATAGAATGGTCAAGCATAATATGTAACTTTCTCCTCATCCATCTCCATTTGTTTCGCAGTTGTTCCTTCAAAAGTGTTGTAATATGAGTCCAAATGTGCAAGACTGTTTTTCTGAGGTGAAGCAAGAAGCATGGAACCTGCCCTCTGTTTGCGGTTCTTTCAGACATAATACAAGCTCATAAGAGGTGTTGTAATTCATAACATGTAAGAGCCACTTCCACTTACATTGTATTCAGTCTATAGGTACTTTGAATACAATTGGCCAAATTCAGCACTACCATTAAAGTCTGTGGGAATTGCATATGCATTTTTGAGGGCAGAATTTGGCCAGTGAAACAACTGATTCTTCTGTTAATATGAGAGCAGCTTTGATGATGTTGGAGAGCCAGAGAAGAAGAAACCAGTCAGGAGATGATTTATTTTCGTTGAACTCTTCTGGTCAGGCCAGTTGTAATTTGGATTTTTCTTTTACCCTGGAAGGGGTGGAGCTTAGTTGGGCCAGAGAGCTAATCCATGTTTACCCATAAGGGATCCTGAGGTGGTTGCATCAGCAACGCTGGTGGTAGCAGCTGAAGCAGCATCCGACCAAGTAAAGGATCTGTGCTAGTCATGTTACTCACTAAGTAGAATTTCCAACAAATAGTTATCAGACTTCAACAAACAGTTCTAAGTCCCATTTACTTCTTGTCTACATTATCCAAATGCTGTTTAAAGTGTGTCAGTACACAGATTTCAGTGGAAATATTTAAAATAAAAATCAAATGTGTTGCTAAAATTATAATTTAACAGTGGAAGAAAGGTCTGAATTGATGGTTAGGTAATAGATCATTGTTAGGAAAGCCATTCATTTAGAAAATTTGAAAATCAATTCACTTCGTCGGATTTGCCCCTTGACAGATCAACAGATCTGGATGACTTGTATCCTGAGGTTTCAGGGAATTAACTAATGAATGTACTGAGACCCAGGCAGTTGTAAGAGGGAACTGGGGAAGTGCCAAAGGACAAGGAAAAAGATATGGAACCAGTCTTGAGACATCCGGCTACCCAGCCTCTTTGTTTCGTTATCTCTGGGCACCGATCCTGCAGTGTTCTCCACATGGACGAAGGGGTCTAAATGACATTTCAGTTCAGATTAGAACTCTGCTGTCAATCCCTGAAATGGCAGTGTGGAAATGTGCATATATTTGTAGTCATCTAAACTTATTTATTTATTTAGATATTTATGTTGGCACCCATAGTGAAAGCATGGAGGGTTGGGGGTGGGAGGGACTTCACATCCTTAAAAATAGTGAAACAAATACTGAACACATTGAATATATATGTGGAATATGAGAAAACCAGATATGCCAAACCCAGGGAAAAAACACAGAAATTGGGCTTGCTTTTGGCTTAATTGGCTTGTGAGTTGCTTGTTGGTTGGTTTTTGGCTTGTTGCTTGTTTGGCTTGTAGCTTGTTGCTTCTTTTTTTTGATCGGCTCCCGGCAAGCAGGGGCAAGGGGGTGCAAGCAGGGGCAAGGGAGGGAGAGAGTCCAAGGTGCACAGTGGGCCCACCACAGTCCCAGACTGCACACCGGGGGCTCTAGTCACATAGAGTGTTGGGGTTCTTAGGGATTGGCTTGTTTTGGCCTTGTTTTTAAATGGGATTAGCTTGATTTTTGGCTTAATGTGAAAGTGGGGTGCTTATTTAGCGCGTGAATGTTGGCAACTGTGGCAAAAACACAAGCCTATAAATTTCATCTTAGTAACTCTAATGTTAACAAACTGACAAGAGTCCCAAATGACTGTTAAAATTGGAAGGTCCTTCCAAAGCTTGATCAAATAAATACTTATTGCTTAGTGCAGGGCATGGATGGAATACGCATCGTGCACTCATAGTGCTTGACACCCATAAGAGGTGGTCTGCTACATTCTGCACTCTGAAGCTTTCAAGTAGTTTTCGAAGTTATTTTCAAGGTTAGTGGGACTGTAGGTTTGCCGTTAAAAAGACATAGAATCCTACTGTTTTAACTAACCTAATAGTGGAGAGTAGACGGGGCTGGTGTTTTGGGTGTTTGCTTGCCTGTTTTCTGTTTTTTTGAAAGCTGGTTCTATGAATGGTGTTTACTTTGTGACTGAGTGACAGATTGTCTGTGTTAACAGTGCACTTTTAAAAAAGAAGAATTTTCTTTTCCCCCTTCCTATTTTGAAAAGCAAATGGCATACATGCACTTAATAGACCCAGGTTAACCAGAATGCCAAAATACATATTCAAGTGGCCGCTTTATTTTACTTAGTTAGCAATGGGAACACAAAATATGCTTTGGAGCATAGCAACACAGATAACTAAGAGATAGAGCAAGGTCTGACAGGAATGTGCACTGGTATCTCCTCCCTCAGCCTCGGTATTCTACTTATCCATCAGTTAACTTAAGTATGATTTAAAGTATTATTAATTCTTCTTATTGTTACTATTTATGTCAAGCAAATTGTTTTGTGTTAGAGACCAGGGAGAGGGCAGTCAGGCCCAGTGGTTTGAGCTCAGTCAGGCTCAGTAGTTACGGGAAGAGTCAGTAGCCAGGAGTTGGAGCCCAGGGTGGGAGTTGGAGTTAGAGGCACTGGAGTCAAAGTCAGAAATCAGAGTTGAGGATAAAGACTGGGTTAAGGCTGGAACCCCATGAAGGGGCAGGGCTGGGAACAAACAGACTTCAAGGTATTGGCTAATCCTCTAACTGGTTGGGGATTAGGAAAAAACTCCCCTTGTGGGCAGATTATTCTATAATTGTCCACTATTGGGTCTCTTGTACCTTCCTCTGCAGCATCTGGCACTGACCACCGTTGGAGACAGACTATCTGAAAAGATGGACATCTGGTCTGATACAATATGGTAATATCTATCTTCCAGTTCTGTGATTCATTCATATCTGGTGATTTCATGATATCGTGATGGTTCCAATACACAGGCCATATTGTGCTATCAGTGTCTGATAGAATTCTTTGCCCAGGTGAATGGGGAGTTCTGATCAAATACTCATGGCAGCTGTTCCATCAGTTTGTGGGGAGCACATCCCTAAAAGTGGCTAAAAATGGCAACAGAAGGATATGTTTGAGACTAGTAACAGTTCATGGAACACTTTAGTGGTCACAACAGAGGATCTGCTTTTCATTGTTTTTAGGTTTTTTTAGTAGGAGGTTCAGAATAGTTGATTTTTGTGTTTGTTGGTTAATACTAAGAGGGACAGAACCTTGGCTGGTGGAAATGATCACATTTCTATTGAAGTAAATGGAACTATGACTATTTACACCAGCCGAGGAGCTGTCCCAGAGTTTGCTAGTCCACATAGTTTGTTTCTCAGGGTTTGTTTTTTCTGGGGCACTTTTAGGGAAGGAAAATTGTTTTAAATGTTCCAGTAGGTTGTTAAATGGCAGCTTTGCTGTATTGAAAGAAATCCAGCAAATTGAGCTGTTAGAATAAAGTTAAAAGCTATTTGCATGTACACACTTGATGTCATCTCAAAGATAAACTAATGGCAGGTTTAGACAAATAATTTTAGTTAAAAGGGGATATCAATGAGTAAACAGAAGATTGTTTGTCTCTGTGGATTTAGATTAATAAGGTTGACTTAATAAATAGCTATATTAAGACCTCTATAATTATTAAATAGTTTTGATAAAGGGTATTTTATTAATTTGTAAGAATGGAGTAGTAAATATGGATGGCTACTTTTACTATGGTTGTCCAGTCACACCCTTTTGTGTGATCAACATAGCTGTTACAGTAGGTACCAGTGGACAAGGCAGTACCTTAAATTGACTGTCTCAGTAGCGAGGAAAAGGTTGAATTTCCATAGTGGTTGACGACCCTATTACCTATACTGATGGCAATACTAAGTGCTGTGGAGAACATTAGAGAATGATATCCATCTGCTGCCTGCAGTGTCCAAGTGCTCTGTTTTAAATGGAGAAGTTTAGCTTTGAGGACTGTCTATTACCACTATGTTTTTTAAAAGCACAAAATAGCCGCAGATTTGTAACCCAAGAAATACAGAGATTCTGGGACTGATTCTTCTTTCACAGAGGTGTTACTGTCTTGAAACTCCAGTGGCTTCTCTATGTTTTCAAGAGCAGCTTAAAAATTCTAGTAGGACAAGATCTTTCATCTTCAGTAGAGCCGCAACTTTTCATCAAAGATTTGATCTGTGATGTTCAAGCCAAAAAGCTAAAGTTTCTGTGTTCATTAGTGTTCAACCATTTGGCTCCCAAGTGCAGAGCAAACCCCCAGAATGAGTGGAATATATTGCCTCTATACAATATTCACAAGGAGGTGACTGCACTGTGACTTTAAACTGAATGATATCTTCCTTCAGTTCTTCCTTTCTTTCTTTGTCCCCACCTGGATTTAGAAAATGAAAAAACCTTTACTTGGCAACCCCGTGACAAAGGAGCCTACCTCAATCTGGAGAACAATGTACAAATGGGTCAATACATTTTGTTCAGGCGCCATTGTCAGGAATCATAAAGTGTATGAAGCATCTATTTAAGTTTTTATATTTGGCTGCATCTTATTCAATTAGACTATCAAATTCCTCATTAAGTCCTTGAGCATTTAAAGCTACATGATTAAAATACCATTACATTTGATGAAAGGGGGGGAAAAAAACTCTTTAAAGTGCTCTGTATCATAAAAAAAAATCTCTTCGGGAACTGATATTGCATTAGCATTTATTACTATTAAAACACATTGGAAGTGTGGAGAATAAAAAACATTTCTGTGTATGTAGACCACAGAGAATACATATGAACCAGCAGCAGACACAATTTTCTACACTTTGGGTCCTAGTGGCATCCCCCCACAGTCTGGCACCTGAGATGGCCACCTCAGTTCGCCTCATGGTAAGGCCAGCCCTGATTTTGGGGATCACTCAGACCAATAAGGGGTTCTGTTATTGCCTGCCTTGTAACTATGGGTGTCTTAATACTATGCTGCTATGGTTCAGTATTCTAACACCAGTAATCAATTTATAACCACCCTGTCTTCCACTAGGGTTACCATATTTAGTGCCTCCGAAAGGAGGACACTTTAAAGGGGCCCCAGCCCCGCCCCCAGCCCCGCCCCCGCTCCCGCCTAAACCCCGCCCCCTCCCCAAAGTCTCCGCCCCCTCCCCTGCTTCCCGCGAACATTTGAGTCGCGGGAAGCCTGAAGCAGGTAAGGGGGGGGTGTGGGGGGAGGAGGCGCGGCCCACCCCCGGCACCGCAGGTCCCCAGACTGTCCCCCGAGCCCCCGGCCCGGCCCGGCACCGGGCCCCCCCGAGCACCGCCGGCCGAGCCCCCGACCCGGCACCCGAGCCCCCGACCCGGCACCCGAGTCCCCGGCCGGGCCCCCCGAGTCCCCGGCCCGGCACCGGGCCCCCCCAGCACCGCCGGCCGAGCCCCCGGCCCGGCACCCGAGCCCCCGGTCCAGCACCCGGCCCCCCCGAGCACCGCCGGCACCCGGCCCGGCACCCGGCACCCAAGCCGCCAGCCGAGCCCCCGGCCCGGCCCGGCACCCGAGCCCCTGGCCTGGCACCCAGCCCGGCACCCGGCACCCGAGCCGCCGGCCGAGCCCCCCGGCCCGGCACCCGGCCCCCCCGAGCACCGCCGGCCCAGCACCTGACCCAGCACCCGAGCCGCCGGCCGAGCCCCCGGCCCGGCACCGGGCACCGCCGGCGGAGCCCCCGAGCCCCCGGCCCGGCACCCGAACCCCCGGCCCGGCACCGGGCCCCCCGAGCACCGCCGGCTGAGCCCCCGAGCCCCCGGCCCAGCACCCGAGCCGCCGACCGCATGTCCGATTTTCCCGGACATGTCCGGCTTTTTGGGATTTCCCCCCGGACGGGGATTTGGAGCCCAAAAAGCCGGACATGTCCGGGAAAATCCGGACGTATGGTAACCCTATCTTCCACCAGCCTAGTTTCTTTTTTTAGGGTGACCTAAACAATCCCGTCTGGTTCCAAGTCCCCCCAAATTCATTTTCCTGAGTTCTTAACTACCAGACACTCAGACTTTTCCCCTCTGGTTTGTCACCCCTGAAGGTGTGAACCTGCCCCCAGTTATCAGTTCACACTAGGACGTACACGCCACACAATTTGCACAACAGAGACCAGCTTGAGGTAAAAATAAACAAAATGTTTATTGAATAGAAATATCATAGATTCAAAAATGGAGTAGTAAGGAAAAGCAAACACATACAAGTTACATAGAAAATAAACATAAAGATGCAATGTCAGGCTTTACACTTCTTCATTAGCTAAATTCCCTTTTCTAATAAAAGTTACCTATTGCCTCTGAACAGTTTCCCAGTGTACCTGCTGTCCTAGGGGGGATCCAGTGCTTCACTGACAGCACCCCGATTAGATGCTGGGCTTCAGTTTCTGGATAGTCTTCAATTCAAATCTCTTTTCTTTTTAATAGGGTGTGCAGTTTTTTTCCTTTTTCTCAGACTATGGTAATTCATGATTACACAGAGTTAAACTCACTCCTTCCTTAGTTTTCCAAGATTGGGGTTGTCTTTCCAGTTTCAAGGCTTTTCCATTAATTTTAATGGTCTACCACTGTCGTTCCCTAGGTTGTACAATGCAAATGGCAGAGGTGCAGGAAAATAATAGTGTCATGTAAAGGAGAGAGGAGGGGTTCATGGGATGGCTGGAGAGCAAGCACACACCACACTCAGGGCCGGCTCTAGGCACCAGCAAAGCAAGCAGTTGGTTGGGGCGGCAGATTTGCAAGGGGCGCAAGAATCCAGCATGGGAGCTGAGAACCAACAGGGGTCCCTGGGAGCTGTAGTTCCTTGGTTAGCTCCCTTCCTATAGAGCCAGCCCTGGAGCAGGGAAAGAACTACATTTCCCAGCATTCTCTTGGCCACTAGCAACATGAAAGGGAGAGGGAACGAGTATAGAACTGAAATCTGCAGCTTGCTGTGAATGGTAGGGACGGAGCCAGCTCTAGGTTTTTTGCCGCCCCCCCCCCCGCCCTGGGCTCCCCCTGCACCACTGTATTGCCCCAGCCCTGGACTCTCCCCCGCCCACACCCCCTGCTGCCCCAGCTCTGGCCCCCACCTGCACCGCCCTGCTGCCCCAGCCCTGGGCTCTCCCCCCACCCGCACCTCCTGCTGCCCCATCCGCATCTCCTGCTGCCCCAGCCCTGGGCTCTTCCCCACCCCCGCACCTCCTGCCGCCCCAGCTCTGGCCCCCACCTGCACTTCCCTGCTCCCCCAGCCCTGGGCTCTCCCCCCACCCGCACCTCCTGCTGCCCCAGTCCTGGGCTCTTCCCTCCCCCCCCGCACCTCCTGCCGCCCCAGCCCTGGGCTCTCCCCCAAAGAAGGAATTGGGGGGACGGTGCACCTCTCTATCTGAAGCCTAGCAAGGGAGGTATGTGGATCCCACTAGAATTTAAAATGAAAATTAAGGGAGGGGAGGCTCTACTAGACTGGGCAGCTTTAGATACAGAACCAGGCACATAGGAGGATTTACACTTCTGAGCCATGGAAGCAGAAATTGACATTTCCTTTCCAGATTTAGCTAATATTCAGAAAGGGAATCTAGCACCTGCCTTCCAGATTTGAACACCTCAAAATTCAGGTGTGCTCAAGCTCAATTTGGGCAGCTGTTATTTCATTTCCCCCAAATCAAATATACTGATCCACTATAACTTGCTGTAGAAAAAGTAGAATAAATTGAGCAAGAAATGCTTCCCAGTGGTTATTAGGACTGGAATTGCTATTTTCAACAGACATTGCTTTTTTAAGTTTTAGTTTTATTTGTTTACAAGGAAGACCATGATAGTGCATTCCCCATAGAAACAAAGAATGGAACAAAAGAATAATAAAGGCACCTCAACTTTTCCTCATTTATGTAGGTCAGTCTTATAATATGCATCCAGAGATCCTCCAGTCACACAAGCTGCAAATTGTTCCACTTTACTGCAGTTCTGTAACCATATGGGAACCAATCCTGTCTGTGTTCTGTGCACATCCAAAATTCCTGCTGAATGACCCGCCCTGGGAGCGAGTTACCAGTGACCCAGGGCTGGGGCGGCAGGAGGTTGCAGTTGGGGGGGGGGAGAGGGGGAGAGCCCAGGACTGGGGTGGGGGGCAGCCAAAAAAATTTTTGCTTGGGGCAGCAAAAAACCTAGAGCCGGCCCTGACCACACTCATCCTACAGCAGAGGTGCATATCTCCTGGGGCTGTTGTGACCTGGCCCACATGGTCACAGTGCCACTCAAGTTTGGCATGTCCACTCCTCTGTCTCCATCTTTGGAGGAATGGACACGGCAAACCTGAGTGTTGCTGCAACCTTGTGGGCCAGGCCCTGCTGGCCAAGAGCCACTGCTGCAGGGGTCACGGACTTTACTCAACTTCACAATTCTTGTGAACACAGTGACTTCTGCACCAAAATCCTAGTATCATTCCAGATATTGAAGTTAGGCTGACTAGTCTATAATTCCCCAGGTCCTCTTTGTTCCCCTTTTTAAAGGTGGATACTATGTTTGCTGTTCGGTCATCTGGGACCTCACCCATCCTCCATGAGTTCTTGAAGATAATCAGTAATGGTTCTGAGATTGCTTCAGCTAGTTCCCTAAGTACCCTTAGATGAACTTCATCAGGTCCTGCCAACTTGCATACGTCTAATTTAGCTAAACATTTTGTAACCTGCTCTTTCCCTATTCAGGTTTGTGTTCCTTTCCCGCACTGTAAATATTAATTGTGTTAAGTGTCTGGTCACAATTTATCTTTTTAATGAAGACTGAAGCAAAATAGGCATTAAGCACTTCAGCTCTTCCTCTCTGATAAGCAGTGTACTTATACTTTCCTTTGTCTTTCACTTGCTCCTAGTGTACTTACAGAAACTCTTCTTATTACCTTTTCTGTCCCCTTGCTAGGTGTAACTCATTTTGTGTCTTAGACATTCTGATTTTGTCCCTATATGTTTGTGCTATTCTTTTGTACTCCTCCTTAGCAATTTGTCCGTGTTTCCACTTTTTGTAGGATTCTTTTTTGATTTTAAGGACATTAAAATGCTCCAGATGCAGCCATATTGACCTCTTATGATTCTTCCTAGCTTCCCTTCTCAGCAGGATAGTTTGCAGTTGTGCCTTTAACACTGTCTCCTTGAGAAACTGCCTGGTCTCCTGAACTCCTTTTTCCCTTAGATTTTCTTTCCATGGGAGCTTAAGACTGCTTCTTGAAGTCTGTTGTCCCTATTCTGCTGCTTTTATTCCTTCCTTTCCTTAGAATCATTAAATCATAATTTCAAGTTCACTTTTCCCCAAATTGCTTTCCACCTTCAGATTTGTAACCAATTGCTCCCTGTTAGAATCAAGTCTAAAATGGCCGTCCCGCTGGTTACTTCTTCCACCTTCTGAAACAAAAAGTTGTCCCCAGTATATTCCAAGAACTTATTAACCATTTTGTGTTTTGCTGTACTACTTTTCCAACAGATGTCTGGGAAGTTAAAATCCCTCATTACTAGCAGATCTTGTGTTTTGGATATTTCTATTATTTGTTCTAGGAATACCTCATCTACCTTTTCCTCCTGATTTGGTGGTCTATAGTAGACTCCCACCATGTTTTTCCCCCAAATTTTATCTTCAGCTGTCTGCCTCCCATTTCTTTCTGGACCCCAGAGCAACTGTATACTTTCTTGATGTACAATGCAACACCAACTTCCTTTTCACCCTTCCTGTCCGTCCCAAACAAGCTATCCCCTCTATCTCAATATTCCAATCATGAGATATATCCCACCAAGTCTCAGTGATGCCAACTAAGTCATAACTTGTGCTTATGTACTAATACTTTCAGTTCTTCCAGTTTATTCCCCATACTCCTTGCATTTGTGTATAAATATCTAAGATGTTAAGCAGATTCCCCCACTGTTTTCTCTCTTGATGATCTTGTGACCCTATTGGAACTTTCCATTCCTCCTTCCGCTGCTCAACATCTAGCTCTTTGTTAAGGTCATCTTTTTTTTTTTTTTTCACTTTAGCCCTTTGTCACCTGCTCCCTTTGAACCTAGTTTAAAGCCCTCCTTAGTGGTTTGTTGTATGAAGATGCTTTCTTACAAATGGTCAAACACAGGGAGGGAAGAGGAAGGATCATTAATAATAATATCTAGCTCTTATATACTGCTTTTTATCAGTAGATAAGTATTAAGTATTCAACTATATTAATATACTTATTGCCTCAGTACAACAGTTACTCTATAAATAAATAGATTAAACAGAGTAAGTTGAATTAGAACTCATGAATGCCTGTTCTCCAGCTTTGTGCTCAGTCTCTTATTCATTGTTGACTCTACTAACCTTCTATTTGGTTATAACACAGATGAAATATATTGGAATAAGGAACACTGTTCTTGCCTCTATAAACCTCTCAAACAGACAATATTTCAGACCTGGAATAGTGTATGTAGCACCATATCTCTCACATTGTGTAAGTTTCCTTTATAAGTATCTAGGTTTTTCCCCCCTCAAAACTTACGGAATGGTCGGTCACCAGAAATTACATAAAAAATTATATTCTGGGCTCACATAGAATAAATTGTGGCAAAATTTAATTTGCTTTTCTCTTTACTTTTTACTGCCTATTTAAAATAATTGCATCCTTAGGATTTACACGACTTGGTTCTCTTGCATTTATAGCTAATTATCTATTTTTGATTAATACATCATATTTTAGAATCATACTCTTAGAATATCTGATTGTGATTCATTTTCCAGGTTATTACTGTAATTTTCAACCTAAGGGATTGGTTTACAGTTAGTGATGTTAATATACTTTGACCAGTATTATGGTTCAAAATAAATTACTGTATTATAGTCAGCTGGTTAGCTTTAATATTGGATTTGGTGCCACAATATACCTTTTTAAATTAAAAAAAAAGAAAGTTGAATTTTGTACTCATAAAAGCCATTGGAAAGGAACAAGTTTAGGGTCTGATCTAAAGCCCATTAAATAAATGGAAAGACTCCCATTGACTTCAATGATATTAGGATCGTGCCTATAGTATAGATTGGTGCTAAACAAGTTGGCCCATAAAGTCTAGACCTGGTTTTCTCTTGAAACAATCAGCTGGGGTGAGCAGTTTGGAGATGTTGTGAAACTGAGAAAGGAACTAAAATGAGACTAACCAGATTATTTTCACGTGACTGCCAGAGATTGAAAACTAGTGCACTAACACACTGTTAATCTCTAAAATTGTTTAATCATTTTTAATAGAAACAATTTAGTGGTTTAGTGTTTATACCAAAAAGATCATATAACCATCTACAATCAGGCGTAGAAGAAAATTCTTGTAATATTTTTGCAATGTACCTGTCTTGACTTGCTATTTGAGTCTTTGAGCCTAATTTATCAACTAGACCAAATTATGCAGTAAATTTATAATGTGCACAATTTGTTTTCATCTTATCTTCCATCAACTCTTTTTCACCTGTGACCAAATGAGATTTTAATTCAGATTTGCAGAGAAAGTGCATTAAACTAGTCTACATTATTCTACCATAAAGTTGACAATAAGAAGGGAATGGGATTATGAATGAAATTCAGCCCTGATGCAGCACAGCTGACTTGCCTGGAATCATGCTAGCTAAAACAAAGACTACATTTGGTCCTATTGCTTTAATAAAAAATCTACATAAAACTAGCATCATCAAAAATATTGAAGCTAGCGTTAAACTTGTACACTACTTCGATAGTCTTAGCAGAGAACTGAACAGACCATGAAGTCTGCACATCATTCTTAGCATGGGTTTTTCAAAAGTTTCTAAATGAGTTACCTGCCTAACTTCCATTTAAGTCTATGAGAGTTAGGCACCTAAGTCACACAGGGTATAATTTTCAAAAGTCGACTGTGTGACTTGCCCAAGGTCACACGAAGTCTGTGGTGGAATAGGGATTCGAACTCCCAATCTCCAGGCGAGCACCCTGGACCATTCTTCTTCTCCTGGATCCTCCTTGCTTCCCTGTTCTTCTTTCCCTCTTGGATCTATCCACTTGAATTAAACCTTCCCCAAGCTCAGGAGCTTGTTGAGCAGCAAGGAAAGGTGAGACCATTCAAATAAATTAAAAGGCAGTGCAAGCTCTTCCCTAGAATCTGAAGCAAACCCAAGCTGAAACATAGGCCTGATCTACACTACGGGGTTAGGTTGAATTTAGCTGCATTAGGTCGATTTAAAAATGACTGCGTCCACACAACCAACCCCATTCAATCGACCTAAAGGGCTCTTAAAATCGACTTCTATACTCCTCCCCGACTAGGGGAGTAGCCTAAAATCGACCTTGCTGGGTCGAATTTGGGGTAGTGCGAATGCAAATAGACGGTATTGGCCTCCGGGAGCTAGCCCAGAGTGCTCTGGACAGCACTTTGAACTCCGATGCACTAGCCAGGTACACAGGAAAAACTCCGGGAACCTTTGAATTTCATTTCCTGTTTGGTCAGCGTGCCGAACTCAGCAGCCCTCAGCAGCACAGGTGACCATGCAGTCCCCCAGAATTGTAGAGCGTAGACTGTTTCTATGCTCCCCCTATCATCTCCGTCCCTGAGGTTATCACAGATTAGAAGGCGAAAAAAACACACTCGTGATGACATGTTTTCCAAACTCATGCAGTCCTCCCGCACTGATAGGGCACAGCTTAATGCCTGGAAGCATTCAGTGGCAGAGGCCAGGAAAGAATTAAGTGAGCGCGAAGAGCAGAGGCAGGATGTGATGCTGAGGCTAATGGGGGAGCAAACGGACATGATGAAGCGTCTGTTGGGGAAGCAAAATGACATGATGAAGTGTCTGTTGGGGAAGCAAAAGGACATGATGAAGCGTCTGTTGGAACTGCAGGAAAGCCAACAAAAGCACAGATCCCCACTGCATCCACTGTATAACTGCCTACACTCCTCCCCATGTTCCATAGCCTCCTCACCCAGACGCCGAAGAATGCGGGGGAGGAGGGGGAGAGGGGGTGGCTCTGGGCACCCAGCCACTCCACTCCAGAGGATGGCCCAAGCAACAGAAGGCTGTCATTCAAACAATTTGATTTTTAGTGTGGCTACAATAAACAATGTGGCCTTGTCCTTCCCTCCTCCCCCACCCCGGGCTACCTTGTCCGTTATCTCATATTTTTTTAACTAATAAAGAAAGAATGCATGGTTTCAAAACAATAGTTACTTTATTTCAAAGGGGGGAGGGTGGCTGGCTTACAGGGAATTCAAATCAATAAAGGGGGTGAGTTTGCATCAAGGAGAAACACAAACAACTGACACACCGAAGCCTGGCCAGTCATGAAACTGGTTTTCAAAGCCTCTCTGATGCGCAGCGCACCTTGCTGTGCTCTTCTAATTGCCCTGGTGTCTGGCTGCTCAAAATTGGGCACCAGGCAATTTGCCTCAGCCTCCCACCCTGCCATAAACGTCTCCCCCTTACTCTCACAGATATTATGGAGCACACAGCAAGCACCAATAACAATGGGAATGTTGGTTGTGCTGAGGTCTGACCAACAGCGCCACCGAGCTTTTAAATGTCCAAAGGCACATTCTACCACCATTCTGCACTTGCTCAGCCATATAGTTGAACTGCTCCTTACTACTGTCCAGGCTTTGTGAACGGATCCCCCGAGCAGGAGAGCAGAGTTGCAGCGGAAGCGGTGGAAAAGGACGGTTAGCAGTCCTACTGCACTGTCTGCTGCCAGCAGCACCCAGGAGGACCAGAACGGATCCCCCGAGCTCATTGCTGGGGAGCAGGGGAGCAGAGTTGCAGCGGAAGTGGTGGAGCCGTACACCATGCCCTGGAGGTTGCTAGGAGCTGGGCAGGGAAGACGTTCCCAGAACCCCCGGCCAAGCTACATGTCCGACGAGGACGGTTAGCAGTACTACTGTACCGTCTGCTGCGAAGGCAAGAAGCTGCTGCTGTGTAGCAATGCCAGCTCCTGCAGGTGCTTCTGTGTCGAATGCTTGAAGGTCCAGGTAGGGCAAGGTACCTTGGCCAAAGCAAAAGAGCAAGAGCCCTGGAGCTGTTACATGTGTCAACCACAGAAGTACTATGGGGTGTTACAGTGCGGACCGTACTGGAATGTACGGCTGCAAGACTTCTTCACCAGCGACAAAGGACAGGAATATGATGTACCTAAAATCTGAAAAGGCCCGCACATTTCCCAGAGTCTCTATCCTTGATAACAGAATGCCAATGATTGCATTGGCTACTTGGATCACTGCAGCCCCCACAGTAGATTTGCCCACAACAGCAGCGGTGACGGTGAGCTGAGCGGGCTCCATGCTTGCCGTGGTATGGCGTCTGCATGGGTAACCCAGGAAAAAAGGCACAAAACGATTGTCTGACATTGCTTTCATGGAGGGAGGGGCGACTGACAACATGTACCCAAAACAACTGGCGACAATGTTTTTGCCCCATCAGGCATTGGGAGCTTAACCCAGAATTCCAATGGGTGGTGGCGAATGCAGGAACTGTGCACCACTCTGTAAGTCGATGCTAACCACGGTAGTGAAGACGCACTCCGCTGACTTAATGCGCTTAGTGTGGCCATACCCAATCGACTGTATAAAATTGATTTCTAAAAATCGACCTAATTTCGTAGTGTAGACATACCCTTAGTGAAGTTCCCAACACTTTGTTCGTTATTTTTCATTACCGCCTCTTCACTTCCAGATTCCAGCTGACAAGTTAAAAGTCTATTCGAAAGTCTGTCCTCATGCTATTTTTGACTTGACAAGAAGCACTAGAAATCTTTTGAGAGAGCCTTTTCCCCATGAGATTTCCAGCCCGATTTTGCACATGCGGGTCATCCAGATAAGCTTTAAAGAGGCATCAATATTCGTGGGTGCTTATCCAAAATGAACTTTTGAGCCTTTTGAGAGTCTCTCATCACAACTTGCAAGCTTTATATTTCAAGCATACTTACTGCCTAGCAGGTGACATATTTTACAATTCTTCAAGTACCTATGCTGCTATCAGTGAGGTAGTTTGGTAAATTGCTAACTATTACTAAGTATTTATTCTTGTAGGATCATTTTAACCTCCAGGTAGGACCCACTTCATAGAAAAAAGACCTTCTTCCAAGAAATATGGCTGATTTCTATGACTATCATCAAAGTGCTTCTTGCT
The DNA here is from genome assembly GCF_027887155.1 of Malaclemys terrapin pileata. Taxonomy (NCBI): domain Eukaryota; kingdom Metazoa; phylum Chordata; order Testudines; family Emydidae; genus Malaclemys; species Malaclemys terrapin. The sequence continues at coordinate 16,391,454 of NC_071513.1, read as the reverse complement.
GAGCTAAAAGTTATTATTGAATATAAAAATAATTGTGTCAGCGTGTATGTAGGTGGTGAATTAAACAAAAAACCAAAGATTTCAGAGAAGCTTGGGCTTTTGTAATACCTTTCTGAAACATGAGAAGTGTTACTTCTGAATGATCAGAAGAACAAAGAATGCTTCAGACATTTAAAAAAAAGGTTTTAGCACTTGCAGGTATTAATTAGGCACCCAGACATGGTCATTAAAAATGTTGCAGGTTAAACAAATAGTATGGTTTTGCTGTAGAATTAAAGATTTAAGACTATACAAAGGCCAAATATTTCAAAAAAGGACAAATCCCAGAATTAAGCAGGAAATTAAAAAGCCTGTAGGGAGTTAGATTTGCCGTTGGCTCCTTCAGTTTTTCAGTTAGGACTCTCCTCTCACATAAATCTTACAAACCAGTACAAGGATTTATATACTCATCTAGATCTAACCACTTATTGCCTGATTTTCAGAGATGCTGACTATGCACAATTCCAGTTTAAGTCAATGAGTCCAGTTGTTCAGAACTTCTGAAAAACAAGCTCCAAGAATGTTACTGTGAGGACCTGGGAATTATGCACCTCTCTGAAAGCCTCTGAGAGTAGAACAGGTCAACATTTTTTTTCAAAATGCTTTTTAATGAAAAATTTCATTTAGTCAAAATAGAAATTTTCACAGGAAATGTCCATTTTTCAATGAAACGTTCTAGGTTTTTAGTAACTAAAAACTGAAAACTTCTTCTAGTTAAGTGGAAATTTCCAATAAAAAACAATTTTTGTGGAAAACAAAAATTCTGTTGAAAAAATATGCTGAAAACAAATAATGTCTCTTTTTTCAGGGGGGAACATAAACATTTTAGATCCTGCTCTGTCTGAAAGGCCTGAGAGAGGTTGGATTTCTCCTACTTACGGACAAACTTTTTCTTACTTGCAAGACAAATTGCAGGAATTTGTTGTCACTTAGATACCACTTTTAAGTGTTTCAGTAGAAACTCCCTAATGCTGGCAAGGTTTTTGTATTTTATATGTTTTGATTTTGAGTTTTGATTTTATATAACAGTTACATTACTTAATCAGAAATATTGGCATAAAAAAAGTGTTAATTTAGTGCATGCAGATAGCAATCCAAATGGGATGAGTAAACACAAGACCTGATTCTTAATTTTGTGTCTTTATTTTTATTAATATTTTAATGGGCATGTATTCTCCTATATATGTAAGAGTTTCCTTTCAAAATTTTATTAGGTTTATGAGCAGTTGGTCTTAAAATTTAGATTATTTTAGTTTGTGAGATCTGGAAATTTGAAGCTGTTGGACCTTTTAACATATTTTTTGTTATCTGCTAATGCACCTTCTTTCTTCTAAAGTGTTGCATATGTGTAATGTGATGAAAGCATTTTCATGCCTCTTTCATGACTCTATGTTCCACTATTTCCCAGGTGAGCTATTGGCCCCTGGAGGCTAATGACAACTGGCATAATTTACAGTATCCATTAGCTCTCTTAATGAAATTGCTTTCATGTGTAGGGACACATAATCCAGATATCACTCAGTATGTTCATACATTTTTGTTTTCATATTAGCAAGGCCAAACATAAATAATGGTGCGGGGAACTCCCCTACTGGTAATCAGTCCCAAACTACCACCTCTTGTCTTGGGGTGGAGCCTCATCCTACAGCCTATGGGGAGGCAGGATTTCCCCCAGGAATGATTCAAACACCTTCGTCAGTAAAAAAATCAATTAGCAAACAGCCCCAGTGCCCTTTCAGCAGCAATCCCTTCATCACCAGCCAGGGACCTCCTTCCTTTAGGGTTCTGTGTGATTCTCATGTGTGATGCAAATTCCCAGCAGCTTTGCAGTTAAAATGCTGCCTTGCCTGCATGCCAGCCCAGAGCTCGGATTCTGCATCTGCCGTTGCCCAGTGCAGCAGCAGCTTCACCTGCATCTCTAACAGCCCACATGTTTCCTTCTCCAGTCATAAGAGAGCTGGCAGCAGGGGCAGATTTCCTGCCAACCAGAGCTCTGAGAACTCATAGAGGTCAGATGTTTGCTCATTCCACTCCCCATCACCAATCAAGGCTTTGGGGGGAGAGGCAGTTCTCACAGATTTACTGCTGCTCTGTGGACTGGGACTCTGTGAGATATTACAAAATCTTCTGCTAGGCCTCAGAATACCTTCAAACCAGGGAAAACCCAGATCTAGGATAGTTTTGCAGAGCTGGATGTCTGGCTTTAGGAGTCCAGTGTCATGACCTATGTCTTCTCAGTCAATCAGCACTCTCTACTTTCATACTTTTCCATTGATTTTTTTCCTTCAGTTTTTAAATCACTTTAACCAAAGAACTACTCCTGGTATGCCAGACAAGCTTTACTCTGGTAGCCCCAACAGTTCCTGCAAAATTTACACTTTATTTAAGTTTCTGCCACTTATGCTTCCAAATTAAACTGATACTGAATTGTCTGATTGCATTTTAAGAGAGGTATGCATTAGACCATTCACATCAAAGGGATGTTAACACTGATGCCAAATGATGATAGAACTGTCAGCATGAAAAACTATTTCATTGTTAATAGTTGTAGCAAAAACATCCAACTACTCCATGATCATGGGTGGAAGTACCTTCCTCCCAAAGGATCTGCTTCTTTAGCCTCTTCCTGCCAGAAGAAAGCAAGAGAGTAATGCTACCACTGTTCATGAAGAGATAAGAAGAAAGAGAGGAGAAGAAAAAAAAATAGAAGAACTGTAAACTGTGTTCCATTCACTTCAAAGAGAATCTGCAATACTGCATTTCTGACACCTGTGTGGGGCTGTTGGTCAACTTCCAGGGTTGCTCACAGGATTCCAAGATGGCATCTCCTACCATGAGTAAACACTGTCTTCACCTCAGGGGAACCCATTACCCTGGCAATTGTTCAGTTTTTAGAAGGTTACTTCTGTAAGGTAAGAGCATTTATTTCTGTAGCATTAGGGGTAGGAATTTGGAGGGGGACAGTTCCATGGTTCCTTCTCTGGGTCTCCCTTGGGTTTCATGCTGAATCCTTTTGAGGGGAGACAATTAGGCTAGATTTCTGGGTTAACCTTTTCAGTGACGTTTAGGTCACTCTTCCTCAGGCATATTGCTCTGTCAGCCTGTATGTATTACAGAAGTTCTCTCAGAAGGCCAAATATCAGTACCTGTTGTATATTTTCAAAGGTTATTTTATATTGTAGGAAAATTAGACTCTTTGTAATAGAAACTACTCTGCTATATATGTTTTTACAATGTCTTTCAGGTCTACTCTGTAAAAACAAACCTCATTGCAAAATGTCCTATTCTCTAATCCACACTTTGGCCCACAGACTAACCCCTCTGGTTTTATGTCAATGTGCAGCTATGATGTATACGGTATTAGTCTTTGTGGGTTTTATAGTCACATTTGTTCTTACAGAGGAAAACAACACATTTCAGTCCAGAAAATTTTAAAAAGCATGTACTAAACTATAAAATTATCAAAAAAGTGCTACCCACACTAGGATTAGTATTTGGCCTATGTGAGCTGTAAAATTTCCAAACACAAAATATGTATGCGACTTGGATGTGAGTGTATATTTATATAAAATAGAAGTAAGCTTTTTGGTGAAAAGACTGACTTTTTGTTCTGTGTTTGTACAGTGCTCAGCCCAATGAGGTCCTGGTATGGGACTCTTAGGTATCACCATTCAAATAATAAAAATAGGCCAAATTAATGATTGACCCAAGATAAGAGATTCTGATCTGGATTTGGCAATTTTCTAAAGCCCCACTCCCACAAACACTAAAAATATCTGAGTAACTTTATACCTGTGAATAATCCCATTGACTTTAGGATTTTGCCTTGAGTTCAGATCTAGGTGTTCCCAAAGTTCAGAGTGGGATTCTTGGGATCTGGGGGTTTGATTCAGGCCTACATCCAGTTTATAGATAAACCTTGATTTTTATGAAGGGATATCAATAATTTGTAGAAAACTGGGATTCTTCAAAAATGAATTTCTATTTGGATTCAAATTTTAGATACATTTCAGATAACACAGAAATGTGGGGTTTAGAAAACTGGGGTATATTTGTATGTGCCCTTCCATGATTAGAATCTCACAGTGATAGTTGAATGGCTGCAGGTTGAAAATCCAGAATATTTGTGTGTATGTTCACATGGATTGTGACTTAAAGACCACCCTGCACATAGGAAAGCTGGTTCTCTTGGCATCTGGAATCGGAGAGAAAGAGACGTGTTATCATTTAGCAAGCTTCAATAGCTTTAAATGCTTCCTGTAGCGTTCAGACTATTCCAGTGGAGAATCCTTGCTCTGTCACTTCACAGTTGTTGGCCCTTTATTCGCTCTTTCTCTGTTATGGAATTAAAGGAAGAAAAATGCTCATCTCGTTATCTCTATACCTAAAAGTATAAAATGAATGCACAGCTGTGCTTTGGGATGAATGCATTACAGATTCACAGCAGTTATCACATCCCTTGCAATTAGATTTTTTTTTTTAATTGGCTATACTTCTCTGACAGGTTGGCAATTCACTTACTATAGTATAGTGTATTGCCTGGTTCAAAGTTAACCTTCATCAGTCCCCACAGGCGCATTCTATTGCTTGCATGTTAAAAGCTCATCAGGGTGCCACCAAGCATTGCTGTCCTTCCGTCATACATTTTGCAAAGGCCAGGAGCTTCCCTTGCCATAGCTGCTGGCTGGCTGTGCCCACTGTACTGTCATAGTATAGTTCCCTTTCCTTCCCAGTGCCTATTTAGCTGAGTTTTCAAAGGGCCTTGTAAATCTGTCCTCTCTGTCCTCCCCCTATTTTTTTTAACAGCAGTACTAACGCCGCCCTCGGGCTAAGCCACTTTTCTGGTCAAACATTCATATGGCAGAAAATGGTTCATAGAAAAGTGATGCCTGTGTAATGTGGCTGGTGAACAAACTGAAAAGGGTACAGTATGTTTAGGAATTACTATAGTGTATGTAATGCACAGAAAAGCAATAGGACAAATAGACGATGCACTTGTTTCTTAAAGTGCCATTTTTTTAATATATAGATTTTTATTTCCTGAAGTAACACTGGAAAGCATGTAGATGTGTTTGTACTTACCAAATCAAGGCTAACGTTTTTTTCTCATTGTAATAATGCTATTTAAAAAAAAAAAAAAAAACCCGGCTGATTTGCAAGTCCTCTGAGCAATGTTGCAGGGATCCTGGTAACATGTATCAGAGTTTTCAGGGTAATTGAGCCTTGGTGGAGCATAGACATGGAAATAAATTGGATAGCTGCCAGCAGCCATTTCTTAAATGTAAGAGCTATTTGTGGTTTTGGAAAGTTCTCTATATACAATAGCAAATTCTGTCACATAGATAAACTTCTGGTTAATAATCCAGGCAGCTTTACCTTCACACAGAATTATAACAACTGGAATTCTGTACAAAACATGTCTAGATGCATTCCAAGGGGATTAAAAATTGAATATTAACGTTGACTCATTATTCCATGTTTGGGGTTTACTGCTAATAAAGCTCTGTAAGTGCATAGATGTTGCTATGTTGCTTTGTTTCAATGTTTTCTTAGGTTTCTTTTATTTCTCTATTTTCATCAAGAAAGAACTGACCTTCTGGTTAAGGTACAGGTTTGGGACTGAGGAAGAGAGGGATATTACTCCAACCTACCTCTCAGGGATGTAAGGATGAAAATGGAACCCCCCCCCCAAATTGCTGCTAAAACTATTAGCTGCATTTCTCACAGTTGATCATGAGGTGTTAGTAAGCCCAGAGATGTGGAATGAGTGGACACAGACTTACGTTGTGCTAACTCCCATTTGTGTCTAATGCAACTGTGGACACTCACTCGTTCACAGTCGCATTAGATTGTAACAGACACAAACCCTCGTGCTTTTGGGCACTGACTTCCAGGAGTTAGAAGGAAAACATCAACCAAACATTTGGTACTGACCACTCTCAGAGGTAGGATGCTGAAATAGATGGGTCTCTGGTCAGTTCACCTATGACATTTCCTACGTTTCTGTCCTTTCTCTTAGACAGATTGCAAAGGTAGTGGTGGGTAGCATCTCCTTCACTTCAAGATCATTCTCTTGCAAAGTCCCTGGACTCTGTGTCATAAATGATAGGGTAGATGCTCAGCTGGAGCTAGCTCTATTGAAGTTACATCAGCTCCATGGACTCTAGTACCCATGGTATAATGGTGCCACACAGCTCTACATTTTTTTCATACTGAACACAGACAGTAGGACATGCATGAACTGAAGACACCTAAGACTTGCTGGTGAGCTCAATTTTTCGGAGGATAGTGTGTATAGTGTGCCTAGTTTTTTGCTAGACCAGCCCTGACAGTACTCAGAGGAGGGGGTCAGCCAGCTCTAAATGACAGTAGGAACAACAGAGCATACTTTCCCCACTTACATGGGTCCTGATCCAACACAATTCCCCCCTTTGTTTGCGGAATTCTTTGCTGGCAATTTGCAGCTGGATTACAGCCCCTTTGCACCACCAATCAAGTGGTGCAAAGGGATCAAATCTCAGAAGAGAATGTGACCCCTGATAATATGTACAAGTCTCTCCAAGCATGTTCTTTTCCCCAAGTCCAATTCTTATCAGCTTTTTTCCTTGTAATAGCTGATGGATAAACTTCTGTTTTACTAATGCTTTTTGCTGTCTAAGTCCGGGTCAGAAGAAATTGACAAGAACATACTGTTTGTTCTACCCTGCATTACCATGGCTGCTTGTCAGATACTGTTTTCGTAAACTCTTTTTTCCTTTTCATCTCTTGTGTCTTTACCCTTGTACAGAAATATGGCATTTATTATAAAAATCATTATAATAATACACTGATAATTCTCAGCATAAGTGAGCATGTGTCAAGCTTCAATGCTGCACAAAAGAGATTTAAAAACAGTTGTTTGTCTTGGTTAGTAATGAACTCCTTAGCCTGACTGGACTATAAAGAAATATGTCTGTTTTGGAGTCTTACCTTTTCTTGTGTTTGTTTTCATGTAAGTCTTCTGTAATTTTTTACATGTTGTCCCTCGTATGGGAGGAGTTGCCCCAAACATCTGCAAAACTATCTTATGGTCCGCCTTCACATCCCTTCTTTACTGTGATTCCTGCAAAAAACATGTCAATGATTAGGCAGCTGATGATCTGAGATCAGTAATGCTTATCATGCTGATCAATATTGCCTTGTTTTCGTGTGCTCGCCCATCTGCCTCAATACAACTGTTGTCTCATATCTTAGATTGCCAGCTCTTTGTTATATATTTCTACAGTGCCTAGTGCTGATCTTAGTCTGTGATTGGGGCTCCTAGATGCTTCCACAGTACAAATACGTAAGTGTACGTGTGTCTAGAGTAATAGTGTATATTTTCCCAGAAAAAGGATATGGCTGCTTAAAACATTCAGAGTGAATCTTAAGGACAAATTTAGAGACATTTACTGCATGTCTGCTGTGAGTTGTCTGGAAGTTAATAAGCACGAGTAAAGAACAAATCTAATGAAACTCCATAATTTAAATTGATTGAGTTTTTCTTGTTCCAATTTCATTGTAACTGTATAATTCTGAGAGTCCAATGGACAAATTCTAGTGATTAAGATCTGAAGAATGTGCAGTTTATCAGACTGAATCCAAATAAAATCTGCTTGATAATGTGTCTGCTGCTTAATAATACAGGACTGGTATCTCTTCCTTTTGTGTTGATATGAAAAAGAGGAGAATGGCTGTTTACTTAGTAATTTCCTCTTCCATAACAAGAAGACATTCTAGGTTTATTTACTAAGCACAAATGGTTCACATGCTAATGTATCTTAATGAGAGGCTCTAGTTTGCATGATAGCAGCCTATTTCTTAAACATTTACCCACACAATTTTAGGCTGAAGACAAAGGGCTTGCTTTGTAGTTGTCTTTCAATTCAGATTGTTACAGTATTTTTCTGTGCAATCTACATAAAGTCCAGAATATATCAAAAACAGTGTTCATGTTTTCAAAACTCTTCCTCCTGTGTTTGATTAATTGGCTCTTTACTGTTTTCCACAAAAAACAGGTGAAAGAAAGACCCTGCTGTGATGTGATGGAAAACATGGTAATGCTAGAATGTTATCTGTTTGTTGTGTTTCTGGGCCCTGTAGAACAGCCCAATAGGTTAATGACATAGATCTATTTATTTTGCATTAGTGCACACACCTCTATTTAACTTTAGTGTACAGTATGTTGCAATATAACAATGACATTACTATTCACGGCAATGAAGACAACATTTGCATACTGACAATAAAGAAGGGATAAACACCATTTCACTGAAAGGCAGAATTAGGAACAGAAACAGCAAGTGTAAATTAAATGATTAGAATAATTACTTCCAAGCCATTTAGGATTTCTTTTCATTGGCAGGAGCTGCTAGCGCTCTTTATACAGGAGGGAGAAAAACACTTCTCCTCCTGCATAGCTTGTTAAGTCTCCTTCCACCAACTAAGAGGTACCTTTTGTCCATTTCTGAAGCTTGGTGAGGATTCTGAGGTCTGGGTTTTGGTATGTTATGTGGGAGTAATACACATTCTCCAGTGCTAAGCAAAGATGGAGAGGAGAAGGGAGAAAATATGCGCCTTTTGTTTTGTGCTATAGAACAGAAGAATTGGTGAGTCTTGCCCCTAGTTCCCTCTTGCAAGGCCAGCTGATGGATTTTTGTTGTTGTTGTTAAAGCATGTGGCATAATTCCTTTAGAATAAGAATATTGTGACATCTTTCTGTGATGGAAATAAAGCATCAACTGTCTTGGTTAATTTTGGACACACAAGTCAGATGACATGTCTCCGTACCACGAGTGTTCCATTCATGCTCATAAGTTGAACACCTTCTTTCTATGAATATTCTTTAATAGTTCCTTCAAGTGTTCCATTTCTGCAGGTGTATTTCTGGTGAACTCATTCTCTAGAATGGCTGTTGAAACTCAACACACAAAGGCCACAAACACAACTGAAGTAAATTCAGTGTTTCTTTGAATGAATTTATTTTGCAGCTATTGGCCCATCTTTAATTTCCTATTAGTGGCACCTCTCTAGAAAACAATTATATGTATGTCTGCACAACTTAAACTAGTCAAATAGTTCAGCACAAATGCTGTGTGAGCTCTGCCAAGTTCAGTATGAAATTGCTCACACCGGTTTGTAGGTCTGCTGGAAATGGAAGTGGGGCTAGATATGAGCTCTGATATTACAACAGAACTCTGGTCTTGAGAGAGAATTCTCCTCATGTAAAACGGTGTTATCTGGCAATCAGTTTAATAATAGTCCACAGTAATTATGGAAGGTAATGTACTAAGCTGGTGCCTTACAGATTCAGAAACAGGAGAAAAGACTATCCTTCACCTCTCTGTTCCTCTGAGGTGATGGCGCTGTTGAGAAAACTCACATGAGCCACCACTGCCCTAAATCAACCTCAAAGATCTATCTTCTCTCGTCCACTGGAGGCTGTTACTGCTTTAATGCTAAGCCTAGATATTTGGCACTCAGTTGTGAGCTGGCCTATGTACCTGTGCAAAGTGAGGAAAATGGAATACAGAGCTTCCTTACTCCCCTTCATTGGACCACTCTCATTGTGGGTTACAACATGATGATGGGACAGCAGCATCTCTGGGGCTGCTATTCCCCTTCCTGTACAGATAGGCACCACCTGATCTCTGGCCTCCCCCATCATGCCAGCCAGCACAGCTAAATGGGCATGAAGGGGGAAGTAGGATGTACCAGGAATTTGGCTGGTTCAGTTTATTTCCCCATGGAGCAAGAGGAAAGCTGGGACTAAATTATGACTCTGAATTAGTTTGGTCCAAGCTCTGCTCCTGAGGCAGTGCCCTTACATGCTGCCCCATATTTGCCAACTGAGCCCATATGGATATATGTGTGGGCATGTCTGCACTTTTGGTGCAAATACCTGTAATGCAGATGAAATATCAATGTCTTCATGAGTAAATGCTCCTCCCTCAACCGTTCTGCAAACAAAGAACAGTCACCCTGATGTTCGCTAAGCAAATAAAGGCTATGAATTTGCGGATAGTCAGACATGTTTGCAAGTTTATTTTGCTATTACTTTCCCAGTGTTGTTAGCTCCTGTGGTCTGTTCCTGGCCTCCTTTTCCCCTTTGCATTAGTTTACTGTACCATGCACAACCCAACATCTATTAGAAAGGAGCTACTCCTGTAATAATTTTTTAATACTGGCCAGTAAAGGACTTATGCTGAGCTTCAAAAGGAGTGTGTGAGGGTGTGCTAAAGTTAATCTTGCTCATATTGAATCATCTTGTATGATTCTTCTCTACAGATATGTTAGTAATTCTTTACCCATGAGAATTCCTTTTTCATTTTGTTCTGAAATGAAAACATGTAGCTGCAGAGTTGATTTGGATTATAGTGATTAAAATTTATTTTCCTCCAGTAAAGTCAAAGTGAGTTTTCTCACAATATTAATTCTATGATGATATTGTGGTTTCATGTGAGATGACTGCAGGAGAAAAAGCAGTTCAGATGGGTCCAGTGTTAAAGCCCAATATGCCTAAACGTATTTCTCCACTCCAACCCCCTAAATATATAGAGGCGCTTTTGTTCCTTCTGAACAGTTTTATAGAGTTAGTATATTTCTTCAAAAAATAAAATTGGCTAACGCCCTAAACATTTTACAAGAGGGGAGGCTGTCTATTTCATTAGCTGCATTATTTTCGGTGACAGGCAAGTCTCAAGCTTTCACTGGACTACACAAACCTTTAGAAATTAACACTTTTACCGGGCATACCCACGGCAACATTTCTCATGCTATGTTGGAACCAATAAGTACTGAGGGATACAAAAATCAGAGCGAGAGAGAGCGAAGTTAACTGACCAATAACCTACAAAAATTGTCTTAGAGTTTTATGTTAATACAAATTTTGAATGAAGTCTGGGGCTTATTCCTTGTTTCACTCTTCTTTATTTCTAGGTTTTACAACATTACTGTGTAGAGATAAGGTATACTGGGAAATTTTTAAAGATTTCTAAAATGTTTCTTTTCTTGCCAAACTCTGTAGGGTTGGGACTGGTAGCAGTAGGGCAACCTAGTGTTACATGTGGAGTGCTATGAAATATAGAATTAAATTAAAAATGAAAACAACCCCTTACAGTCTCTCAAACAATGTTACAATATTTTTCTCTTTAAACTAGCACACAGGATGGTGTGATATGTTGAAAATTGGTGGGCAATTATTTGGGGTGGTCTGCCCAACTTGCTCTGGATTTGCCTCTGGTAAGTAATGTGTCCAGCTCAAATCCATGCCAATAAAACGGTAATGCCACACCAAACTCTCATGTTGCATAATGTCCTGTATAATCTTAGACCAATGTGATAGGAATCCACTACTCTCAGAGAAGAGTGGAACTGCAGAGGAGCCCGTGATGGGCATGTGTTGATAATTCGAATTGTGTGGAACAGTATTTGTATGGGACATTGGTAGCCCAGAAGGGAGAGTCTTTAAAGTGACCTTGTCAGAGAGCTAAGACACAAGAGGAAATAGACCAGCATAAGGCCACAGGAGTTGTTGGCAGAGGGCGCCAGATGAGAAGAGCTTCCTATGTCAGGCCCAGTCATGAGGGGGCATGTTGGTCAGTGAGTCACACTTCAATTGTTAATCTGGATCTTTCAGAAGCACTAAATTCACTTCTTCAAGGAAGGTTTCTCCTCAAACCTGTTACTGAAACAGAAGCTTAGATTTTTACAATGGAAAGAATAATCCAGAGTTCTCTTCACCCATTATACTGTTTTCACTTTGTACTTTAAGTAGCTTGTATAACGAAAACTTTCAATGCTGTATGAGAGTTTGATTTGACACTGTTGTGTCTGCCTACTGATGAATAAAACAATCTGTGGTTCCCCTTATCTGTTGGCCAGACTTGCTGTGTGTCTGGGACCTGTAAGGTGCGGTAGCTGACACTTGCCCCAGAACCACTGTGATCCTTAGGAAGAAGTTTTTAATTGTTATACCAAAGAGACTTTACCTCTGGCAGAGTTATTAAAAACTCTGTTTTTCCCAACTGGAAGTCACTCTTCATACATCTGACATTTGCATGGATGTGAAATTAACAACAACAACAACAACAAAAGATCTTTGAGAAAATGCAAGCACAAAGATGGAGTGTCTTAAACTCACAAAATGTGTCTTCTGCTTTATCTTCTAACAAAGGTACACCTTCCTCTGAGGCCACAACTTTGTTTCCTTGCTTTTGTTGATTTCAGCAAGATTATTGTAGACCCATGTTTTTTTAATCTAGTGAAGTGTCAATTTATGAAATGCAGCACCTGATGCTTTAAGTAGCAAAGTACTGTAGCACTGTGGGTGGTAGCGCTACTGAAAGAGGTAATAATGCCTATTGGCATTAGTTACTAGTTTTCTCCAGCTGTGCTGCCCACGTTCACCACAGTGCTAGGAATAAATGCTTTGTTTCCTCTTGGGCAATAAAACCTGATTTAAAAAGGAAGCCATAAACTGTATGTAGTATGTGGTACCAAGAAGTAACTGTTGTTAAAGGAATTAGTGGATGGAAAGCTGTCGAAGGCTGTAGCACTATATAAAATTAGAGTGGAAATAGTAGCTGTAGATGTTATTTTATTTTCGGTGGTTCAGGACAGGAAATCCACATAGAGTTTAAAGTTGTAGGATGCTGGTGATTTGCAAGGAAAATAAAATAGATTTTTTGCAAACGCATTTCTGACACAGAAGAGGGATAGGACAGGGTGGTGGTTGTTTTCAAACTGCCTCACTTCTAAAGGTGGGTAACTGGTTAGTCATACTAGTTAAGCTAAAATTTGTTCTATAACAAGATATAGAAATACTGCCTCTTTGAATATGGCCTGTAAAAGCTTAATCACTCACCTGCCGGAGGGTTAGCTTTGCAACCATTTCGTGACAATTGTTACTTCATTGCTGCTGTTACCATCTTCAAACAAATCTGTTAATATCTCTTGGCTGTGCTTTGCTGAGCAGATGCACAAAAGGAAAGCTGGCACACTAGCTGCATGCCTCATAGGTTGTAGATATACTATTCTCTCCCTCATAACTGATTTCTAAGGAGGGCAATAAAACATTTGTTCTGAGGGTTTGGGGTTTTTACGTTGGGGAACTGCTCAGATTATATTCTTCTGACTTTAATTTGTAGGATGCCAGCTATCCCAAAGAAAACCATGTACTGTATTTCTGACACATTTGGGAATGTGAATCTCCTCCACATTTGTCTCTCCCGAGTCCCAGGTTTTACTGGGATTGAATTGGCCCGCAGAGGAACATAGAGTAATCTCTCAGGGCTACTCCAATTTGTGACCAGCTTCCCACAACTCTAAGGGGACATCCCATCAGGCAAAGATATCTGAAGCTCAGTGGAGTTTTGGCCATGCCCAATTTCCTTTTCCCACAACTCTACATAGGATGAGTAAGGCTGATAGAGTCTGACCCTGTATGGTTTTCCTCTGTAGTCCATGCAGGTTACAATATGCTTAATCGACCCAATAAAAGATACTGTATATATACATTAGTCCATTGAAAGTTATCACATTATCTAACTTGTTCACTTGGGTTTTTAAGGTTTTTATGGCTTCAAACACTTTCTGTGTTGCAGAAGTTGTGCATCCTGGAACACGGGGTATTAATATGCCCTATTATACATCTCTGCATAAATCTCTATGGCAAGTCAAAATGGATATACTACAATTGTGGTTATACCCCAAAGTTTGATTAAAAAATACTGTCGTTCTCAATTTTGCTGTCCATATTTGCCATACTGAAACACAGAAATAAGATCATATCATCTCATTGGGACCAATTTTCTTTTGCACATTTAAGAAGTGCAGAGTTTTCAATGATTTAATAACTATATTTCACTGCTTAAGAGGAGAAACACTGTAATATTTCTCCACTTGTTACAAGTGTCCCTCTCCTGGTGCTCTATTATTAAGTATAGATTAGCTTATCTGAAAGGAAAGCTATCTTGTTTTGACACTTTAGGTCTTTTCTATTGTTCTCTTGAGCTACTCCGTGCTCTCATTTTCTAAGGCAGAGAGCTAAAATTTCAGACAATGTTTTTAAAACAAAACTATATAATTAAATTACTCTTTGGTCAAGTAGACTGTGGCTTTCAAAGATGCCTTTGGGAATGAAGTACCCAATTCCCATTGACTTTCAATCAGAGTTGGATGCCTGACTCCCATGGAGGCCACTTGAAAAATCCCAACCCTAAAGGATCAGATAGTGTATCTCAACAAACTGGACTTGAGGGGATTGATCTAACTTTCGTTGATATCTGTGGGAGTTGGATCATTTTCCTTTAACATTACCTCACACATAGAACAATGATATTTTCTAAATACACACAATGGTTTGTTTATGGAAAAACAAATAGCGTATTGGATGATAAAGGGGATTTTTTTCATCTTTGTTGCACAGTCATGTAGAGTAATTGGTTTAATGTCATGAACTCATTGCAGTTGAAAGGGCATTTACCAGAGGGAGGTTTTCTGGTCATGTGCCTGTTTCTAGGGAAACTGACTGTAAGTACATTCTAGATCTTTTCTTGAAGAGAACTGGAAGTCCTGATCTTTGGTTTGGAGTGGAAGTGAAGTTCTAGACTTGTCTGAGTGGGCTGAAGTGCTGATCATTTGCTTTAAGACTCATTTGTACTTTGCAGTGAGTAAAGACGAGTTCAACTTTTTATCACCGTTCTGTTTTCAGTTTTGTTCTTACAGTTCTACACCAAGCTTTTTCTTTTTAATTACTCAGGGAAATCACAGTGTCTATAACGATTTCAGTCTCCCACCATCAAACTAACTGAGATATTGTCAATTCAGTAGTCTGACTACTGCAGGAGCCTAAAAATGCAGTGGCTTCTGAGGCATTGAGCTCTTTTTAAAACGTCCAGCTATGCATGACACCTAGCATCAATGGCAAGAAAACATGCTGAAAGTGCTATCACAGGCTAGTTGAAACATGCATGCCACATTTCAGTAGGTAAAAGATTAAAGTTTCTGTTTGCGATAACAATAAGATTGTTATCAATAAAATGTCAATTTATTTTAGAATGAAAACTTGAATCCAAACTTTGATGAGATTCTTTTTGGATAATTTGATTTTCATTTTTGCATATGCCCTTTTGTGCCTTGGTTCTTTTAAGACACAAACTACAATGCTGTCCCCCTTCCTCCCCCCCCCAAAAAAAAGATTGCTAGCTCGCAATTTGTAGCCAGAATCTAATGCAGAAGCATCAGAAATCTTTCACTTGCTCTTGTTCACTTGGCCAGTTTTGTAGATTCAGATAGTTTAGATTAGTGTCTAAACTATTTATTTGAACTGAACATCAACTTTTAGGCTGAGATTTTCAGAGCTGCCTACTTTAATTTTATTGGGAATTGAGCATCTAAATCTGCTAGTCAGCTTTGAAAATACAAGCAAAAGTCCTATGTGTTGTACCCATTAATATTTTGAATGTTTCATTGGAGAGTGCTTTGTGTCCCTCATGGAAAGTGTGACCTTCCTATATATATATTATACATTGTTTCAATATCTATTCTTTGTGATTGGTTGTGGCTGCCTTACAGGCTGCTTCCTTACAGTCTTCTCAGGAATGGGAGGGCTTTCCTCTATTGGTCCATTTTAAAAAAATCCTTTGCTGTTGCCACTAAACTTTATGGAAGCCATAAAATATCTTTTGGCTCTGACTTGAAGCACAAGGAGAATGTTTGCACAATGAACATCAGACATTGTCAGTGTTAATGTGTAATGTCTGTTGGCAGAGCTGTCTAAAGATTTTTTTGGCAGCCAAATGTTACTTCTATTTCACTCAAAACTCACATCTGTCACGGGATAGGAAGAATAACAGGTTATATTAATATCAGCTACAGGCTGTTTCATTTCATTTCTTTTTTTCTTTCTAGTGCTTTCTTTTTGGTAACCACTGGTGACAATCTGATGCATAACAAGTTGTTTTCAAGCCTTCCCTAATTGATGGAGAAATGTAGATACTGAGATAATTTTACAAAATTCTGGACATAAAACTATTGGACATAAAACTATTGTGAAGAATTATCAATAGGTGTCTTGAAAGTTTACATATGATTGATCTTAAATGCATCAGAAAAAAATTGAAAAAAGGTATCTTTTCATTAAGCCAAGTGCTGAAGTTAGACTTCACCAGTTTCTAATATATTATATAATTAATACTCAAGATGACAATCTCCAAATCATCTAGAAACAATTTTTAGAAATATACTATGAATAGAAGCCCCTAAGGAAAATACATATCAAGAGTAATTGGTAACACGTATTAGAATTGCCATCCAGTATCTAATAATACAGTCCCTGCTTAAAAAACACAAATGACATATGGCAAAAAAGAAAAAGCAAGATCAAATGATACATTTTTAATGTCTTTCTCTATCATTTCTCTCCTTAATGTCTCACTTTTTGAGAATACAATATTGCTAACCAAATAGTTTAGAAAACTAAAAATAGCGGAATAGTATAGCTACGTGTTCTATTTTCGTGTGGTGACAAAAATTCAAAAAATTGTAAGTTTGAAACCATTTTTAAAAAAATCTATCAAATCGCATAGAAATTCCACCCAGGACTTTCCAGTGAATGGAGGAGTTAACATATAGATGCCTAGATATAAAACCAGTCTTGATTCCTTATGACACGGTATTTACAGACAAAATAGAAATATTTTTGACATAAATGGTCATTGCAGGATTTCGCTGTTTCATGACCATAAGAGCAAACTATATCTAAATCATACTGCCAGATATAAAGAATAACTTGAGTGTGGCACGTGTCGACAGCTACCTCTATGCTTAACTCTTGATCCACTGCTTTAGGAAAATAGCTTAATAACACTTTTTTCAGAAAATCACTATAACTTTTTGACTCTTGGTTCATCTCTACTTAAAATCTACTTAAAATCCCTTTTAGGATTGACCTGTAGTTTAAGGAAGCAGGTGCAGTCACAATGATCAGAATGGGCCCCAGGTAGCAGCAGCAGACAAATAGAATCATACAAATGTAGGGCTGGAAGAGGCCTCAAGAAGCATCAAGTCCAGCCCCCTATGTTGAGGCAGGACCGAGGAAACCTAGACCTTCCCTGACAGGTGTTTCTCTAACCTGTTTTTTAAAACCTCCAATGACAGGGATTCCACAGCCTCCCTGGAAAGCCTATTCCAGGAGCTAAACTCCCTGTATAGCTAGAGAGTTCCCCCCCCGATATCTAACCTAAATCTCCCTTGCTGCCGATTAAGCCCATTGCTGCTTGTCCTACCTTCAGTGGACATGGAGAACAATTGATCTCCGTCCTCTTTATAACAGCCCTTAACATATTTGAAGACTGTTACCAGGTCCCCCTTCAGTCTTGGTTTCTCAAGACTAAACATGTCCATTTTTTAACCTTTCCTCAGAGGTCAGATTGTCTAAACCTTTTATCATTTTTGTTGCTCTCCTCTGGACTCTCTCAAATTTGTCCACATCTTTCCTAAAGTGTGGTGCTCAAAACTGGACACAGTATTCCAGCTGAGTCCTCATCAGTGCCAAGTAGAGGGGGACAATTAGTTTCTGTGTCTTACATATAATACTTCTGTTAACACACCCCAGAATATTAGCTGTTTTGCAACTGTATCACACTGTTGACTCTCATTCAATTTATGACCCACTATAACCGCCAAATCCCTTTCTGCAGTACTACTGTGTACACAGTTATTCCCCATTTTTTAGTTATGCATTTGACTTTTCCTAACAGCAGTACTTTGCATTTGTCTTTATGGAATTTCGTCTTTTTGAATTCAGACCATCTCCAATTTGTCAAGGTTGTTTTGAATTTTAATCCTGCCCCCCAAATTGCTTGCAATGCCTCCCACCTGGGAGTCATCTGAAGATTTTATAAGCATACTCTCCACTCTTGTCCAATAATTAATGAAAATATTGACTAGTACCAGACCCTGGACTGCCCACTACATTGGTCTTCCCAGTGTGACAGCGATAATTGCTCTTTGAATATGGTCTTTCAACCAGTTGTGCACCGACTTTATAGGAATTTCAGCTAGACCACATTTCCTTAGTTTGTTTATGAGGATGTCAAATGGGACTATGTCAAAGCCTTACTAAAATCAAGGTATAATCTGCATCATTCTGGTTCCTCTGAGTCATTCTGGACCCAAAATATGTGAATTGCTCATTTAACAAAGCAGCTACAGGCTCTTTGTGCAGACAGAGCGTGCCCAGGAACTCAAACATACATTCATTTTTTGTATATGCTTGTCTTCATCCCTTCTCTTAAGCATACTCAGTCCTCACATTTTCAATGATGTGGCTTCCAGATGGAGGAGACTGATCTGTTATATAACCAATTGTTGCACAATTGCAGTGCCAGTTTCAGACTCTCAATGACCAACGTAGGAATATAAAGAGTATAGCTATGCTCATTATTTTGTGGCTGGAAATTTCCCCCCAATTTTGCCTTGCATGACTGTTCATGAAATGATGATTTTTGTACCTGGAGTCTAAATTTCTTACATTTAGTATGAAAACTGATTATGAAAATGAGATGTTTCGAGATGCTAAATGTCACTATTTCTAAAAAATGGTACTGTTTTAAACAAAAAATAATTTCTGTTGTCTAAAACTTGTCGTAAATTTTGTGTTAGTTAGGGTAACATTACTAGGTTATGTTATTATACGTGAAACTTACAAAACTAACAATTGACTGTGGAAAGAATAACGTATGCTAGCCTGAGAAGTATGACCCAATAGGGAAATGGGTTCATACATCTGTTACAGCGGCTAAATTAGAGATCCAAATGCAAAATCAGGACTAGGGACTAGCAAGTGCATTTTTGATAATTCCTGGAGAATGTTAAGAAGATAAGTCAATGGATGGATTCCTTTGATCCATAAATGCAGATATTTTAACTGCGACAGATAATTAAATACCATGAAAACTATTATAAATTTTAACTGGGTGATAGCACAATGGAATGGAAATAGTTTACACTAAATGTTCCAGGAGAGCACAGTACTTTGCAGCATGCTTGTCCCTGGAAATAAGTTTTTATTAAACGGAAACTTAAAAAGGTAATGGTAATTAACCCGCCTCCCTCCCAAAAAAAAATTGACATGCCAGTGATATTTGCAAGGGATAGTAAGAAAATATTATTGTTCTCTCAGTTTTTTGTCTAATTTGAGTCAATTTACAAGGCAATATATAAATAACCGTAATTGGCATAGTGCTACAGCTTTAGTGTACTATGGACCGGATCCAAAGCGCACTGAAATCAATGCTAGTCTTTCCACTGATTTCAATAGGTTTTGGATCAGACTGTGTATGAGGATCTGTTTATGTTCCTTATCACCCATCCCCTGGGAGAGAAGCATCAGCTATGCCATGGGTCAGATTCTGTAACCCTTACTCATGTTGAGTAATACCTTAATTCACAAATAATTCCACAGATAGAGTAGGGTGCTACTCAACATGGGTAGCAGAATCTGAACCCATGAAGGTAGAAATGGACCTGTGCTGCAAAATTCTCATCCAGGTTTGGATGTTGAACCTCACAAAGTTTAGGGGTGTTTAGATCTGGGATTTGGCTCAGACCATTCTAAAAATTTAGTAAGGACCAGTCATGAAATGTAGATCCAGACCCAGTTTTGGATTCTAAAGCTTCAAAAAATGGGGATGTTCAGATCCACAGTTTTGGTTTGGGGTCTGTTCTTCTAAGAAATCTAAAGTTCCAAAGCATGATGAAATTTGTGTGGATGTTGAGGTATGTGGTGTGTGTGTTTGTAAGAAACATTAAGGTAGGAAGTGGGGAATATAGCTTGTGTTTCTTGATTGTAAATGTATTGCATGTTTGGCTCCTGCAATTTCAGTTGAAGAATGTTTATTCTTCTCATGATTAATCATGATTATTTTTGTTTTGCCTGGTATATTAGGAATCCTTTATATTTATCAAGGTTCTCATATGACCTTCACCTGAGCACTTCACAATCACAGCTGTGCAAGTGGGGAATTGCTTATCCCCATTTTGCACCTGGGGAACTACAGTGCCCAGTAAACTAAACAAATTGCACAAGGAGGTCTGTTGCTGAGCCAGGAATTTAACCCAGGTTTTCTGAGTCGAAGACAAGCACACAATCCACTAGACGAGTGGTTCACAACCAGGAGTTTGGTGTCCCCTGGGGGGCCGTGAGCAGGTTTGTCTGTCAAGCAGGGCCAGCATCAGACTCACTGGGGCCCAGGGCAGAAAGCCAAAGCCCCATGGATGGGGCTGAAGCCCGAAGCCCTGAGCCCCACCACCTGGGGCTGAAGCCGAAGCCTGAGCAGCTTAGCTTCATGGGGCTCCCTGTGGCATGGGGCCCCAAACAATTGCCCTGTTTGCTATCCCCTAATACCAACCCTGGCTTTTATATGCAGAAAGCCAGTTGTTGTGACACAGGTGGGCCGTGGAGGTTTTATAGCATGATGGGGAGCCTCAGAAAGAAAAAGGTTGAGAACCCCTGCACTAGACCATCCTTCCTTTTAAAAGGGGTAGGCATTTACTCTACTGGGAGAAAACAAAATGCCAATACATGTATTTAGATATGAATTAAATATTGAACATATTTGCCCATAGAGATGATATGGAAACCCTGCCCACAACTCCACAGATCTGCCAGAATAGAAAGGGTAATATTTGATGTAAGCAGTGTTGCCTTTATTAACTCAAGAAACAAGGTGCCTCTCTGAATATTGCTGAATACTTAAAAAATGAAAGGTGGAATTGAGTTGTTAGGGTACAGTATAACTGATTAATTCAAGGTGTCCAAAGCCTGCACATCTACTGGCAGTACTAAAAAGGTGAGTATGCTATAAATACCACTTCACAGGAAGACGGATAAACCCCCCATGGTAGAGAGGTGTAAAACCAAGATAAAGAACACCAGAAGGAAGCGCCATGTGTTTTCTGAATTTTGTGGACACTGAGGGCTTGTCTTCACTACTGGGGGATACACGCTGCTGCAATCGATGCAGCAGCAGTCGATTTAGTGGGTTTGGTGAAGACCTGCTAAATCGATGGCAGAGCATTCTCCAGTGGACTCTGATACTCCAGCTCCCCGAGAAGAGTAAGGTAAGTCAACCGGAGAGCATCTCTCGTCGACTCGGTGCAGTGAGGACATGGAAGTAAGTCGACCTAAGCTATATCAACTCCAGCTACGTTATTCATGTAGCTGGAGCAGCGTAACTTAGGTCGACTTACCCCGGTAGTGAAGACAAGTCTAGAGTAATGAAGCTAATTGTTTGCTAGGTAGTAATCATCACATACCCAAATGACCATTCAGCAGGCTATAGGAGACTCCGTTGATGGCAACAATAGGGCCAGAACGTTATGGCCCATTCCGAGCATGGTAATGTGGCCAAGAAATGAGTGAATGCTGGAATAATCCAGCTAACTAAGAAATGAATCTCTGATGAAAAAGAACACAAGCAGCTTGTGGTTTACATATACTCTACATAACCTGCAAGCAATGGAATTTTTTACATGCTCATATATGATCTTAGAGCTTTATTTTTACATGTGTATGTGTGTGAGGGGGTGCATATGGATGGGTGTAACTGATATTGATAGACACGCTTGAGCCAAATCCCCAGATTCATGTTCAAAATCCAAATTTGACTTTTACAACTTGAGCCCATTTCTAATATTTAGTCAGATTTATAACCAATGTAGTACTTTGGAGCTAACTCTTGTTCGTAGTTTAGCCATTGTTCAGTCATCATTAAAGTATATAAAAATTATGCATTTATCTTTTTAGCCTATAGACACTTAAGCCTCCGTGTTCTTGGGGTTTTATTTATTTACTCCTTTGCTGCTTGATAGATAGGAGCACATAAAATGTTTCCTAACTGGGAATGTCTTATTAGTTTTTTCCTTTTAGTGTCATCTGTCATACAATAGCAGATAATGTGGAGTCTTCACACATTCATGTGACTGTATTGTATTTTTATTTATAATTATAAACTAGTTCCTTTTATGTTTGCACAGGGCAGTTGAGATTAAATATAGCCTTGTGCTTAAACACTATCCCCAAAGAAGATGCAGTTATATTTAAACCAGGGCTCTATCTTCTTGTGTCATTACAGCCCCACTGTTTTCTAAAAAGCAAGCGTGCTCTGTGATATAGAAGGTGGAGACTGGGAAGCTGGCTCTGCTAAGCCTTGCCTAATGCAAACTGCTTTAGTATGCACATCACATCATGCCAGCTATACTGCAGGGAGCAAGCAGTTATCGCACAAGCGTGCATCCTCAGAGCCAGGATAAACACTCCGTTACTCTCCCTCTAAACTGCTCTTCTGGGAGGGAGAGAAAATAAATAGAGAGAGAGAGAGAGAGAGAGGCATTTGAAGTAACCTTTTTAAGGAGAAGGCAGCAACCAATAGAACCTTTTCTTATTTTTTTCCACTTCTTACTAGAGAAATTCGTGTTATCTCAGCAATTAAGGAGAAGAGCCAGCATCTAGGGTTCCAGGCTGTGAGGGGAAGTAGCAACTTGTACCAGGTAGGAAGCCCTTTCAGCATCCTCTTTAATTCATGCAGCTCAGTTACTTACTACAGTACTTGCTATGTTACAATACTGTGGCTGACTTCTGGAGACCTTGTGTCTGTTAGCCACCATTCCCTGAGTGAAAGGGACCGTGGGGAGCCTTAATTGTCAATGACCTTCAGGGTATTTCTTGGAAAGGCGCTAATACTTAGTGCTGTAAAGTAAGGCAATCTAGACTTCCATCTAACTGCTTAGATGTGTGCATTTAGCATCAGGATGCAGCTGGTCGAAACTGCAGCTGTTACCCATATATGAACCCATGTCACAAATGAGTAAAAATTAGCCATTTTATAATAACAGAAACAGCTGCTCTGCATATTTAGCAACACTGATGTACTACTTTCCCAAACTTATTACCATAAATTCATTGTGTGCTCTAAAGTAAGCAAATAGGCTTTAGTGTATTCAGAGATATTCCGACATTTAATGTACTATTACATTTTCATAGTCGCTCATGCATATTTCATCAAGAGTTTTTATAAACTTTTCTGTTGCAGACATGTCTTCTGTTGTAGATTGATACTCTGCCACTAAATAATGAACAATAAAAATAATCGGTAGCCTTGCATTGAACTGCCGGCAATACATACTTTCCAGAATTACTTACTGAAAGGCTGTTAGAATACAGGAAGCCCTCTGCAAGGTTTGGGAGGAGGGTGTGGAATGGGATGGAACACTGAGTTTTTGGGATGCACTAATGTAAAAAAAACCAAAAGCCCTACTAACCTGATTTGAGATCCTTCTGTTCACAACTTTCTATCTGACATGTTATGTTTTTGTTGAATCAAATGAATTAACCTTTACTTGACATTCACATAACCTTTTCATCTTGCGATGGTCACGTGACTTAAGTTTCTTATTAAAAAACATGAATTTGACAATAGGATATGCTTTTTTAAAAATTCATGGCTATTAAATTTGCTCAGAGCCTAAGTTAGTCTGCAAGAGCTAGCATGATGTTTACCAAAAGAGTCGATTCTTTTAAAGTTTTGTTGTTTAACGCTAAATTTAAGTTACTGTCTGTTTTGGGTAGCGGTTGGGTTTTAGGCAAACTTTTACAAGTCTTATCATGGCTTTGTCTGTAATACCAGACTCTTGTGATTGGTGAATTCTGTTAGGATAAAGCAAAAATCTCTTTTGAAGGCAAAAAAAGTGTGAGCAAGAATACCAGGTCTCTGCTTTACCTTCCTATAACAGAATTAGAAAACCTGCTTAGGCCCACTAATTTCATAGATGTTCAGCACCAGTTAATATTAGGCATAATTCTGTGCCTAGGCTTCTGATGGCATCCACACTACCTTTTGCTTCTTCTGACTGCTTTATTTAATACCTAGAAAAATACCATCAGCATAAATATTTTCATAAAGATGCATTGTGTTTTATCTGTGGTGGGGAAAAATTCAAAGAAAATCAGTGTACTTTGTATTATCGTCTCTTTTTTTGGTCTTTGGCATATTAAATGTCCCAGGGGAAAACACAATGTTCAGAATTTATAATTATGCCTGATAGTAAATCAATGCTATGGAATTTACAAATATTTGCATATTATTCAGCCCAAGTGAAGTCAATTAGGTCCAATGAGCTCCCTAAAACTAAAACTCTCAGTTTAAGAGTCCTGATACCACATGAGAGGAGTTTTATCCTCCGTGCCTTATTTTTTACTGAACTGTCATTTGGGGGACACAGAGAAGTCCAGCTTCTTGGAGATTTCTCCGTTGTTTAGAAGTACTCGGGTTTCAACCAGCCTGTTATGATACACAACTGGAAGGAAATCTGAGACAGAAAATTGACCACTGAAGTTCTGACTCCTTTGGTATGTGTTGCTGCTAGAAGAACATGATAAAGAAAGAACGTCTTCTGTTTTTATAGAGGTAAATATTTATGGGATGTCATGTTCAATGGAGTTATTAATTTAAGGGCATTGAGAAAAATAGCAAGAAATGTGATGACCTGGAAACATGTCATAAATACAAATTTGGTGTAAAATTTTAAGCAAATACAGATTTTGTTTCTTATATGCAAGGTGTGCTCGCTTGTTCCTGTAAAGATTCTAAGATTTCCCTAAGGAGACATTGATCCCTGACATGACCCCAGAAAAGTTAACGGAGTCAGTAAATTAACTTGCTTTATATAATTTTGTTTTTGTCTAACCATCTGAGTTACAGAGAGTCATTGATATGGCATATTTGCCATCTCTAAAAAGGAGGGTGTGTTTAGAGAATCAGGTATCAGGATGCTAGTTTTCTTTTCAACTCTGCTGCTGACCTGGTGTGTCATTTAACTTTTCTGTACCTCAGTTTACCTATCTGTAAAATGAGTATTTGCCTATTTTTGCAGTGCTTGTGATGTTTAATGATTGCAAAATGTTTAGATCCTTAGATGAATGGTGATATTTATGTATTTCAAAATCTTGCTAACATGCAATGGACATTGGGCATTACAAAGGCTGAAGCACCTTGTTTTAATTAATAGAGAAATGATAAACCTTTAAGTCAACTATTCATGGATTTCATCTTCTGTTACTCTCATTAGACTTTGCAGGATGACAACTTGTAGAAATATTCCCTATTTCATTTTATTGCTCTTCTAACGATTGTATTCCAGTGTTTAAACCTTTCCCCCATTCCTGGTAATACTAAATCTGTGCAACCTTTGTTTCTGTTTGTATCTTATGAGTAACAAAGAGTCTTGTGGCACCGCATACGTCTGACGAAGTGGGTATTCACCTACGAAAGCTTATGCTCCAATACATCTGTTATACAATACATCTGTCTATAAGGTGCCACAGGACTCTCTGTTGCTTTTTACAGATCCAGACTAACATGGCTACTCCTCTGATACTATCTTATGAGTGTGACTTTAAAAGAGTATGTGTGTTGATTTTTACATTGATGGTAGTGTGTGCTACTGAAAGGTGCTGGGTGAACATTATCATCCTTGGAGGCTCAAATTCTTTATTCTTTTATACAACAGGTTTCAGACATGCAAGCTTCTTCATATTGTCCTTCCATAGTGTTTCAACCCTGAGCTGCAAGAGACCATCTTTAGAGAGTAAAGTTTGAATGCGCATTGGGCTCTGCTAGTGTGTGGACCTATGTGCATCCCATTGCCTTTAATGAGACTCTTCATGAATGCAGGGATACATGCTACAGATCTCTGTACAGGCGAAAGGCCTTTAAGGGTACGTCCAGACTACCTGCCGTATTGGCGGGTAGCGATTGATTTATCGGGGATCGATATATCGCGTCTCGTTAAGACGCGATATATTGATCCCTGAACGCACTCCCCGTCGACTCCGGAACTCCACCGGAGCGAGCGGCGGTAGTGGAGTCGACGGGGGAGCCATGGCCGTTGATCCCGCGCCGTGAGGACCCCAGGTAAATCGATCTAAGATACTTCGACTTCAGCTACGCTATTCACGTGGCTGAAGTTGCATAGCTTAGATCGACCCCCCCCACACACACAAGTAGACCAGCCCAAAGAGTAGTTCAATCTTCTTGGCCCAGTCAGTCCCTGAATTTTTATCTTTGATTGTCACTGTTAGCACCCTTTGTTGTCAGTGGGTTTTATTACATGGGCAACAGTCTACTCTGAATACAGCTGAAACCACTAACTCATTCATGTCTCCTGGTCCACCACACAGTTATGCAGTAATCAATTCTGGTCACTCCCTCACAGGGCTTTGTACCAGAGCTCTGAGCTATCCTGTCCTGTGCCTCAGGTGTGTGGCATTGAGCCTGATAGCTCAGCTGCTGCTATGGTGAGTGAGGGTCAGATCCATTTTGAAGATCATATTTGCTGCAATGTGCATATGTAAGGTTCAACTATAAATGTACAAGCAAATAGTATTTCTTCCTTCCCTTTGACTCTCTCCTGAGATAAAACTGACCAGAAGATGCAGTATATGTTTAACCACAGCATAAAGGTTATAACAACACAAAGTATGAGCTACAAAGCTTTGGTATAAATAGGAATTCTTATGGGTCTCCCAAGTGGCCATTATCTCTTGATCTCCCTTTAGATAATTTTCATAAGATCTTTGTTTTTGAAATCAAAACACTAAATGCACACTCTAACAGCACATTACTCTGCAAATGGATGAACGATGATTCCATAACAATCCAATGCTGTGTGATGGGAGGAAAAGACTGTCCCCCCCCCTTTTTTTTTTTTTTTTGAACAACAGATATGTCCATGTTCAGAGGTATGTTCCTCCTAAAGTGGCTAGAAAACAAAGAATATTGGTCTGGCTTTTCTTTAACCTTCCAGATGTTAAATAATAATTTTTCAAGATGGAAACTTGATGACCAATGACACTGATATTTTGCTTTGTGTGTAGAATCAAGTTCAGAGTGAATATTGTAGCTGACTAATGCTGGGCTCTGTTGCCAACTTTAAAGAAATAGCAAATCACTTAGCAGCACAACTTTTGAGATTTATTTAGGCAATAATCCCCAAGAAACCAGTCATTACTAGTAATTAACTGCTGGTTTGTTAGTTCACTATGGACCATTAATGCTCTAACAAAGTGACTGTTAACTAAAGCAGCAGTAGCAAATTTTGAGGTGGCTATTGCTCTTACGCTCTTACTCTATTTGTCTTCTATGTGGCATATGTTCTCTTTTATCTGTCCACCCCCCCCCCACACACACACACTTTGTTTAGCAGCTAAAGGGTAGTTAACAACTGAATTTTGCCCAATTAATGCTTCTTCAGTAGGGGAAATATCAGTGGCATCCAGGCTGGATTTGCAATATATATATATTTGAAAATAATAAACATTAGTCTGCAGTGTATTACCCTGGATCTGCATCTATTTATCATCTTAGAACATTTTATACATGATGCAATTAGTCAGAGATTATTTCTGATCATTTTATTACTTAAATGAAATTGTAATACTGAATCCAAACAGAGTGAAAGAGTATGCAACCAGACAATCCCAAATATTGATCTTAGAGCAGTTTTTCTGATGGAGGCTGTCCTCCAGATGGAGGGAATTAAAAATAAAATAAAATCCCAGGACATTTTGGACATCCTGTTGTGTCTCAGCATGTCCAGAGCCCAAAAAGACACTGGACACCTGAGGGTATGATATAATGGTGAGATCCAGAAAATAAATTGGAGGCTAAGTGGGCTCTAGTTTAATATGTTTTAGTGCTGTGTTTCATTCAGCCTCATTTTTTAAGGACCACAAGACGGAGAATTGGAATAAATAATACTCTTTTCTTATAATTAACACAACTGCTTTCTCTTCCTGGTGTCTGATGGTTACAAGATACAAAAAAAGTCAATAACTCAGGGTGTAAGTGTGGGTGTGCTAACTTTTTAGCTAATGGAATTGAGGTGTGCAGCTCCACTAGGCTGATTAGAACCATCAGAAAATATGCCATGTTACAAGGAAATCAAGGGAGATGGATTTAGGTCAGTATTTAATGAGCGCTAGATACAGTGCACTTACATTCTGTGCAGGAAAAACAAAAAGCAAAAAATACAGTCTGGTGTAACTCAGTAAAAATTGGGCAGTCACTTCCATTAGTCTTTAGTTTGACTCTTACCTGGTACAGAAATTAAAAAACAAAAAACCCCAAATAGAATTATCATCTAAGTATTGGAGGTGAACAAGCAGAAAGGCTTGTCAATAAGCATCTTACAGCCTCAAGTTTTTCTTCCAGTCCTAGTGATTGAAAGTGGTCCACGAAATACTGGTAACTGTTTTTTTGCACAAGGAAGATAGAGGGGGGAGGGAGAGGGGTTGTAGGGTTTTTTTTTTATATATTGCATTAATTTGGTACAAGAGACCAAGATTGTCACACTGAATATTTATATTTTGTTTTGAAGTATCTCTTCAGATAGCCTCATCTGTTAAGTAATTCATCAGAGGTAACCTTGCAGAATCATTGTGGTCAGTATAATGCATAAGATGTATAGCAAATGTATGAAGTCACCAGTAAAGAAACAAATGTATACAATAGAAAGCCAGGAAAGAAAATTGTCCTTTTGAAGTGCCCAAACTTCAGAAAATATATGTTCTCTTTGTGTGCATCATGCTTGCTTCAGAGTTAATTGGAGTTAGGTGCAGACATCAAGAAAAGAATAAAAACACCTTTGGAGAGCTGCAGTAAAGGTGAAGCAGAATTCTTCATGATAAATATTTTTATTTCACTGTTTTCTATCTAAAAATTACTAGTATTTAATGGATACGTTTTTCTTACATAAATTACACACATTGAAAGATTGCCATTAGGGATTTGCAAGTATAAGGCTAATCATAAAAATCTGGAATGGGTGGCACAGTTACCTTCCAGGCCTGCCTGGAAAACACCTGTCAGATTTATAGTCAAAGTGGATTCAACAGTCTGTGCATAACAGAATCAGGTCTTTGGATCTGCAGAAATGACAGGCTGCTGTTTTCCAGTGACAGGAAAAAAATACTAGTATAGAACAGTCAAAGAGTAGTTCACATAGGCTGGGGCTCTGATGACTTCACTTGATTGACTAATGTATTATTTGCCAGCAGTCCTGCTGAAATTGAGACTGCACACAGAGTGAGGTGCTATGCAGCATAAATAAGGGTAGCAGGATCTGCCCTTCAGACACTAGTATACTTGTAATTTAATATGGTCTGGGGTGTATTGATAGAAAATAATCACCTAGGTTTAACATTTTACATAAGTGAACATAATTCTTGCAGAATGACAAGGGAATTGCATGTTACTGAACTCCTTGGGTGTTCGTGTGAATTTTTATTGCAATGGATACCAAAGTTCAATTATTAAAAGCTGAATTACCACCAATATTAAAGTGTTGACATATTACTTGCCATTGGGTGTCTCTGCAACTCCACAGAAACACAGCTGTATGTGTATCTTTCTGCCTGTTAATCAGAAGAATCCTCCTACTGTGATTGTAGTCAGAGAAGTCCCTTTAACTCCCCCCAACTACTTCTGTGATGCTCCCAGAACTGAGATTGATAACTTAATTTAAATGTTACACTCCCCTTGCCCATCCCACAGTATGCTGTCAACCTTGCTACCTCTGCATTTCCTAGTGCATTTTGTCTTGTGCTGTATTTATTTAGATTTATAACAACAATAGGATGGGAATTGTTTGCCTTAAATTCTAGGTGCCTCTGGCATGGTATTAAAAAAATATATTCCTGCCTCCATGAAGATGGGCCTTTGAGCATGTGCTGTAATAAGTGTGTACCTTCTAGATTGTCAGCGCTCCAGGAAGGGGCTGGTGTTACTTTGTGTATTGTACCTTCGCGGTAGAGGGAGGCAAACAATAAATAACAATGTAAGAATGACACCTTCTTACCAGGTGCTCCCTGTGTGTCCTTGAGTCACATCTGCTTACTTGACTTTCACAAACATGTTTTTTGGTACTCTGAGCAATGTAAACCAAATACAGCTATGGCAGTGTGAGATTGAATCTTGTGGGGAAATAGAATGGGGGGGCCTTCTTTTGAATAGCCAAAGCTGTGAATCTGAAGGCCCCAAAATAAACCCTCCAACAGAGATCTGTTATGCTGACTACCCTTACACAGAGTAGTACAGGCCCAGGCCTAAGTAAGACTGAACAACACAGTTCGCTGCCAAACTCAGTCAAGGGTAATGGCCAGAGGAGGGGGAAGGAAAAACAAAGAATAATGCTAAAGGCTACAAGAGAAACTGCTTTAGCAATATAATAACCGCAAGTTTATGAAATAATTAAGAAATTGCTTTTGCAAAGAGCTGATCACTCTTGCAGTTGCAGCTATCTGCAAACTTTCCAAGTCCAGCTATCTGAAAATTAGCCAATCATAGATCTTCTTTAGGCGTCCCATGGTAACCCCCTTAACCGTAAAACCCCGGAAAATAACATGTACCTTGCTGAGAAATGTACCCAAACTGGTGCCAAGTACCACCCCTGGGGAAAACCACCAAGCGCCCCCGTACCCAAATAAAACACCCAATTCTCGGAAAAGAATAAGGAAGGTGCCAGGAAGGGGCGACTGACCCCAACCCCAATTTCTTAACTCATGACGTATTGTTTGTACTTTGCTTGCGGTTTAATGAAATAAAAGCTGCCTGTGAGCGGTCCTCGGGGTGTCAGTCTTCGGACTGCACCCCAGTGCACTGGTATGTATGTCAATAAACTGGCCTCAGACTTGAGTCTTTGAACTAAAATCAATGCGTGGGTGTCTTTGACCACGACAATCTATTCTGCCTCATGCAACAACAACACAATGCCTAGTACGTCTGTATGTGCTGTATAAGTAATAACGGAAATCGTATTAATAACAAAACTGTCAGCTAGATTGCAGAGTTTGTTCCTGGTGATGATGTACTGTTGAGGCAGGGAGAGCAGAGTGTGATTTCTCAGAATCCAGCTGCGTCTGTAGTATTGGCAGCTCGGGAAGTAATCTTTTGACTTATGAAACAAGCACATGTTGTATGAAATACATTCTACCTGCATAAAACCTGAGTCATTGCGCTCTATGCAGGTGGAGGCAGAGAGAATGAAGAGGTAAAAATCAACACACCCATCCTGACCTATTATCTTCTCCCCTCCGCCCCCGCATAGCCTATCAACTGGAATAGTAGCCACATCCTCATTTTGCAGGGTGTTGAGGCTATTGGATCTGTTGGTGTGGATCCCATGCATCCACAGTGGTGGGGCCAATACAAAAGCACTTTCCATGCTGAATAGCTGGTGCACAGTATCCCCTGCACTGCTCTTTTGCTTAGATCCCCCTTCGTAGCCCTTTCCTACCACAAATGAATTCCAGCCAATGAGAGTAAATATAGAAATCTGTCACTTTTACTAGACATGGTCCTAAAATGTCACTTTTGGCTATGGATCCAGATTTCCACATCCTGCAAATTTGGGTGCATTCAGGTTCTTTTTTTGGGGTGGGGAGGGAAGCAGAGGGTTGGGTGCAGCCAATAGTAGACAAGAATCAATGAATGGGGAGGTTTGTTTCCTACACTTTGTGTATGGATTTTCACTTTACCAAATTGGTGTAATATGCTACTATCTACTAGAATGTACAATCTCACCCCAGTGTACATGATGACACAATGTGACATGTTCACTTTGCTCACCACAGTTGTCTCAAAAGAGAAGTTTGAAACACATTTATGGGTGTTGGTCTCAATTTTGCAAATAGGGTTTTCTTTTTTTATTGTACATTTCATCATCTGCAGTGGTACAGATGCTTAAAAAATCCTGATTAAATATTTTTTTGTTGTAAAATTATAAATATTC
Organism: Malaclemys terrapin pileata; assembly: GCF_027887155.1. Lineage (NCBI taxonomy): Eukaryota > Metazoa > Chordata > Testudines > Emydidae > Malaclemys > Malaclemys terrapin. Next base: position 16,359,546 of record NC_071513.1, on the reverse strand, counting down.
TTTCCTCATGCATGGGCTTGTTTGAAAAGTTAGTTTAGATTCTGGCATGGAATAGTGATATTCAATTATTTTGAAAAATGAAATATATATTCAGTAAGGAACTATAGCATTAATTATAGGAGTTTTGGGGGGCTCATTAAATTATTTTAAACTATTTGGTATTGCATTTCTTTGTATCACCCTTTTGGAATAACTTAATGAAACTAACAAGGGAAATTTAAAATAAGAAGGCTGTGCTTGTCTGATAGAGTATTAGGTTCTTTAGATTAGATGTTGATACAGTCTGTAAAACTGGCATTCTAGGTATTTCTCTGACACTGAAAGAGATTTACTAATAGACTCAGGTGAATCCTCAGAGATGCTCTGGGAAATCCGCCAATTTCTCTAGTATGCCATCAGTTAATATCACGTTTATTGGAGCTTCATAAAGCTTGCTTAATTTTGAAATTTCTTTGAAGCAACATTTGTTTGGAGGGGGAAAAGTTTTCATTAGCATCAAGGGAGTGAGACCCCGGGATGTTCATTGCCATTTCAGGGAAGGAGGCACCAAGGAGCTGTGTCCCGCAAAGTAGAAAAACATGCGTGCGCAAAAGGGATAGCATAGGGCAGTGTTTTCTAAACTTGGGACGCCGCTTGTGTAGGGAAAGCCCCTGGCGGGCTGGGCCAATTTATTTACCTGCCCCATCTGCCGGTTCGGCCGATCACGGCTCCCAGTGGCCGCGGTTCACTTCTCCAGGCCAATGGGGGCTGCGGGAAGCGGTGGCCAGTATGTCCCTCAGCTTGTGCCTCTTCCAGCAGCTCCCATTGGCCTGAAGCAGCGAATCGCGGCCAGTGGGAGCCACGATCGGCTGAACCGGCAGACGGGGCAGGTAAACAAACTGGCCTGGCCCACCAGGGGCTTTCCCTACACAAGCGGCGTCCCAAGTTTGGGAAAAACTGGTATAGGGAATTGAACTGGGTAACTGACTTCTTTGTCAGAAAGGAAGAGGTGTTTTATTTTCCCTGATGAAGAAGCATCAGAAGAGCAGGAAATATGATTTAGCCTGTAGAGTGAAGTGAAGAATGGCTTTCCCCTTGTAGAGATGAATTTTCATCATGAATTAATGATGAACAAAATAGTTACGCCCCTAACACACACAGGAAACTTTCCTTGAAATATTCTATTTGCCAACTTGCCCAGGATAAGTCACTGTTCTGGTGGGAGTGTATGATAGAGAAACCGAAAGTCCTTTTCGCATCCTTCAGTAGGATGATGAAGATAAACAGTGCAAAATAGTTCTTAGATTCCATAACAGTGTTGAGTGTTTAAATAAACCAAAGAAACAATTAAGTTGAGTTTTTGTTTCCCAGACAATAGAATAAAATCTTCCTTCTCTTCTGCTCTCCAGTCTTACCTTGTTTGTTGCTAGTCATCTGTGTATAATATTCAGCCCACAAAAATGTGCAACTGGATTGATTGGGATGGGTGAATCTCAAAGTTCAGAAGCTGTACTCATATAAGCACCCGAAGTTTCAGTGATTACCCAACAGATTGCTGATATCTAGCAATCACACCAGGATAGGCATTCTTGAAATATTTCCAATAGGGCTGAATGAGACCATGAGAACAGCTATTTTCAGGTTGTTTTGTCATATATGATTCTGATTTCAACTAGAACTAGAGAGTTTTAGCTACAAGCTGGGGATGCATTGGTTAGAAGTAACGGAAGAGGAGAAGGACCTAGGGGTTCTTGTAGACCGCAGGATGACTATGAGTCGACAATGCGACGTGGCGGTGAAAAAAGCCAATGCGGTCTTGGGATGCATTAGGCGAGGTATATCTAGTAGGGATAAGGAGGTGCTGCTTCCGTTGTATAAGGCGCTGGTGAGACCTCATTTGGAGTACTGTGTGCAGTTCTGGTCTCCCATGTTTAAAAAAGATGAACTTAAATTGGAACGGGTGCAGAGAAGGGCCACTAGGATGATCAGAGGAATGGAAAACCTGTCGTATGAAAGGAGACTGGAGGAGCTCGGATTGTGTAGTCTGACAAAACGAAGGTTGAGGGGGGGATATGATTGCTCTCTTTAAATATATCAGAGGGATAAATACAAGGGAGGGAGAGGAATTATTCCAGCTTAGTACTAACGTGGACACAAGAACAAATGGATATAAACTGGCCGTGGGGAAGTTTAGGCTTGAAATTAGACGAAGGTTTCTGACCCTCAGAGGGGTGAAATATTGGAATGGCCTTCCGAGGGAAACGGTGGGGGCGAGGGACCTGTCTGGTTTTAAGATTAAGTTAGACAAGTCTATGGAGGGAATGGTTTAATGGTAAAACATATTAGCTGAGGAATACCAAGCAATGGTAGGCAAACAGTATAATGGCTAACAAGGGTTAGGCCGGAGACTCTTGCCTACATGCTCGGGGTCTTACTGATCGCCATATTTGGGGTCGGGAAGGAATTTTCCTCCAGGGTAGATTGGCTGAGGCCCTGGAGGTTTTTCGCCTTCCTCCGCAGCATGGGGCAGGGATCTCTAGCAGGAGGGTTCTCTGCCAATTGAAGTCACTAAGACACAGGAATTGGGGACTTCATCAGCAGAGTCAAGGAAAGGGTAGGGACGGTTTTGTGGCCTGCAGCATGCAGGGGGTCAGACCAGATGATCATAATGGTCCCTTCTGACCTTAAAGTCTATGAGTCTATGAGTGCAACAGCAAAAAAAGAGATAGGGGGAGAAAACGTTTTTCAGACACACAAAAAATTCATTTTAAGGGATGGGCAAAGGCTTCAGTCAGTTTTCATGTTGTCAACTGGCTCACTCATTCCTCAGTATATACCCTTTGGTTTTTCAGTGGCCATGTGAACGTGAAATATCCAAGCTGTGTTTTCACTAAGCATGGAACTAGTTTACAAGTGGAACAAGAATGGGAGAAGTTTCTTTTGCACCAAAATGACACAAATGATACATTGTCTTTGTAGGTGCCAAACATTCCATAGAGTCTGCATTTATATTAACACTGTAAGTGACTGCAACATAACTATAATAACTAGTGTAGATGGGACCTGACTATGTCTCCCCAATCAGATTAAAACTCAGGTCAATCCAAAACTTTAATGCTGGTGGTGGCAGTGAGGTTGGGTCCCGTGTGAACTCTAACTTGCAACTGCATTGTTACAGGGTTCTTAAACTTCCTTGTTGTCGTGTACACAGCACTGAGGTGGATCACCATGCATGAGAAGGAAACACAGACTGTGCTATGCCTGTGGTCTGTAAATGGCACGCATGCCCACGGACTTTTCAAGAGCTTTTCAGAGAGTAAAAATGCTCTTGAACCTGGCTGTAAAAACTCATTTCAGAGTCATCATCGGAAGCCTTCAGTGCCAACTTATCAAAATGCGAAAATGAACTGTGCCACGGCTCCTCTGACAGGCCGACATGAAGCTGGAGTTAGTTCATTTTTTGTTATCACGGAGAGAGATTAAATAGGGTTTGCAATCAGCCACTGACTAGAACAGGTTTGTTTGTTTGTGCTGATTAGAGAGTGAAGTAGAAGACTGGTGGAGACAGGTGTTTTTTTTAAGCAAGGGAAATAATGTAAGATTGCTGAGAGTTTCTAAGTGAGTAAATTGTCAGGCCCTGTGGATACGGTAAGCACACGAGTTGAAGAAACCAAAATCAGGTGCCTGCCCGTGGCTCAGGAACCTAAATATTCTGTTAACCAAGTCTCTGTCGCCTGCCATGCTGGAACCAATGAGGGTGAGAGGTGGCTTGTGATCACTCAAGTGGTTTTCCCATTAGGACTTACAGCTCTATCTGCTAATTGCATCTTTCAGTTTCAATGAGACAATGGGTATTTCCTGGAAGAAAAACCTTTTAAAGGAAACCTATAGCAATGCTGCTCCATTGTCATAACCCGTGTAGGAAGCAAAATGTAAGCAATATACTTGGGTTTGTGATTGGGATGGATTTTCAATGTAACTAGATTTTTGTCATTAACATAATGTACCTATGGGAGATGTCTTTCTTTATTTGTAAGGAAAGACTGAGACTTTGAGGTCTGCTTTCAACAATCCACCATACTTTTAATTTTCCAGTCTTCAAATTTCCACTTTTACTATTTCCTTTAAGGTTTCTGGGTGCTGGAAGCAAATTTCCATGAGGCATGCTACAATTAGAACTACCCAGAGCATTCAAAATACTGGGGCTGAAACCCAACGGCCTTGCTTATTTTGTACTCAGTTTACCGGTTTTGACCCTATGTGTTCCCATTGCTGTATTAGCCATTATGAATCTGAGGCCATTCTAAGTGTTTGAGAAAAGGAAAAAAATCATCACCTTGATCTGTTGGACAGGAAAATCATTGAGATTAACCAAAAGGCTCGGTTCCAGAAATCAATCTGGAAATGCCTGTCGAGGCCTTCTTGTAAGATTCCAACCACTTCCTAGCACCATTTATGTTTGAAATATACTGCAGTGAATGGAAAAGCCTTTCTCGTAGTATTTGGGTACTTGCACTTCCAAGGAGAGGTAGCATAGAGTCATGGTAATGAAGGGCTGGAAGGGACCTCAAGAAGTCATCTAATCTCTTGAGGCAAGGCCAAATAAACCTACCCCCTTCCCATGGGTGGCGGGTATCATAGGCTGTGACTCCTGAAACAGCCTAGCATGGCCGTGCCCACACTCCGCCCCCAGGCCAGGCCCCCTCCTGCGATTCCCAGTGCTCTGCCCTGGCTGGCCCAGGTTGGCTGGCCTGCCTCCCTAGGGACTCTGGGCAGGTGGTGTTAGGGCCGCGCTGTCTGGAGCACCGCGGCTGGGGGCACTGCAGGCACGCCATCTGACATTCTGGGATTGGCCGCCCGGAGCACCAGGACTGGGGGCACTGTGGTGGCACCGCCCGGAGCACCGGGGCTAGGGATGCTGCAGCTGTGTCGCCCGGCCACCCAGCGGTGGGACTGGGGACTGCAGTGGGGATGCTCTGGGGAGTGGGGGGTAGAAAGGGAGGGAGAACGGGGGTCAGAAGGGGAGGGGCGGGGGGGTCTTGGGCAGAAGGGAAGGGGCCGTGGGCTAGCCTTCGCCAACGACTGGATCACCAGCCGCCCATGCCCTTCCCTGGCAGATGTTGTTTAACTTATTCTCAAAAATCTCCAATAATGCAGATTTCACAATCTCCCTTGGAAGCCTATTCCAGAGCTAATTATCCTTATCATTAGAAAGTTCTTTCTAATATCTAACCTAAATCTTCCTTAACATATTTGAAAATTGTTATCGGGTCCTCCCTTAGTCTTCCTTGCTCAAAACTAAACGTGACCAGGTTTTTTTTTTTTTAATCTTTCTTCTGGGGTCAGGTTTTCTAAAGCTTTTATCATTTTTGTTGCGCTCCTATGGACTCTCCAGTTTGTCCACATCTTTTCTAAAGTGTGGTGCCAGAAATGGACACAGCACTCCAGCTGAGACCTCACCGTGCCAAGTAGAGCAGGACCATTACTTTCCATGTCTTGCATGTGATATGCCTCTTAACACATCCCAGAATGATATTAGCCTTTGTTTGCAACTGGATCACATTGTTAGTTCATATTCAATTTGTGATCCACTATAACCCCCAGATCTTTTTTAGTAGTACTACTACCTACCCAGTTATTTCCCATTTATAATTTGCATTTGATTTTTGCTTTCTAACTGTGGTACTTTGCACTTGATTTTCACCTTGTTGATTTCAGACCAATGTTCTAATTTGTCAAGGTCATTTTGAATTCTAATTCTGTCCTCCAAAATGCTTGCAACACTTCCCAGCTTGGTGTCATCCCTATCCTCCAAGTTGTTAATGAAAATATTGACTAGTCCTCAACCCAGGACAGACACCCGCGAGACCTCACTATATAAATATAGTAAATTAGCATTTAAAAATGGTCAAAATAAACATTTTAAACGAACTCTCTTAATCTTGATATTGAGGTTAGGCAAAGTTAATGTTAAGATACCAAAACTTCCTTTTATTGTTAGAACGTTGTTGATTAGCTGTTAACATGCACACAGAGCAACCTGCAAAATGACTTTGTTATTATAACCTCATAATATAACTTACACCTACAGCCTGACAATAAATTTAATTGCAGAGGGAAATAGTAATTTATTGCAGCAAATTTTCCTGGTACTTTGGATTGGATCCAAATATTATTCAAAATTTTTAAGTTGGTCCTGACAGTCTACGAAAAACCCAAACACCAAAGTTCTGTATGTTTTTGTATCCAAGTTGGGTCATATGATATTTTCATAATTCTAAATGGAACAGACACAAGTTTCCAGCAAATCTTGACTCCTTACTCATGGAAAAATCCCCATTACCTTAATTGGAAATGTTGTCTTAATAAGGAATAAAATTAGGTGCCATAAAATTGCTGATTCTATAGTCATTCCTTCCTGTGCCCCCAGATTAGTGTATTTCCACTTCATATTTTTTTCCATTACACTCCTTCTCATTTCTTGCCTCTGTTGCGTTCAGGCCACTTCTCCCTTGCTGGACTGAATTGGTACTTCAGAAAGCAGCATGTCTTCTCCAAGGTGTGAAATCAGTGGAAATGACTGGGGAGCAGGTGCTGTGTCTGAATAGCCAATTAAGTTAAGCAGGGAAGAGAGACAAAAGCAAGGAAGAGACCAGGATGAGGGCTGTGGCAAGAAAAACAAAACAAAAAAACAGGGATGGGAGAAGGTGGGGGTAAACAGGGATGGAGAAGAAGCAGGAGACTTGCTTGTTGTATGAGTGCCACTCCAGGGTAAAGGTTACACATTCAATCGCTTATCTTAAAAGGTCATGTCATAGTCAACAAAATCCTACAGAATATTAAATAGCTAAGAATATGGGGCCAGATGCTCAACTGCTGCTGAGAAGCATTCAGTGCAGCTACAGTGGGGAGGGCACATAGGTAGCTTGAACTCACTTTTGCGCTCCCCTAGTGCTGGGGCCATTGGTGTGCTGATCTAGTCATGGTGTAAATTAGAGCAACCGGAGGGTCTCTCTGACATGTTCAAGCTACCTATGATGTCCATCAAGGGATTGTTCTAGCATCTAAGGAACACCAAGACATAAGAGAGATCTAGCCTTGTCTTTCCCCTGGTGACTCCACATGCATTGGCAGCCAGTACAGGGGCAGAGTAGGAGCTGTTGTGGTGATTCTATGCTACCAGAGGATTCTTCTGTGGTCTGGATCCACTGGCTTTGTGCTGCTGGAGCAACCAAAAGCCACCACAGAGTGCCGGAGGAGCACAGAGTGGAAGCCCAACCTTTTTTCAAATCCCGTGGTGAGAAAGTTTTCAGACTTACCCCAAATTCTTGGCTTGTCACAACAGATCCTTATAGTTACTAAAGATCAGCTTCACTTTGAGACCCTCACCCAGTGTATGATCAATAACTTCCAGAGCTGTCCTTTCATTCCGTCACTCGATGATGACTTAAGCTGAAGTGCATCTAGCTCTCTATCCCTATATATGTACAGAAAGACCCTGTTTATACCCACTTACTGCAATACCTCATGTATCATAGAATGATATCTCCCTTTACAGAGAATAGACAATAACTGCAGCGTCTCATATCCTAATGTATGGTAATTGTGGCTATAAATCTTGCCCTTTTAATGCAGGCTACTGTTATTAGAATTTCAACAAATATCAGAATCTTCAGGCCCAAATACAGACCTGATGTCCTTCAGGCCCTATTGGAAGAATTCTTTTGAGGTGGTGTGTTTCACTTTGGTCACCGAGTTATGGACCTAACTTAGTTAACAGACAATGTTCAGGCAAGCAAGAATCTACCAATTACAAGGAGAATTTTTTTTTCTTTTTTAAATGGTGGCTGAAAAGGAAAATGCAGGAACTATTCACGGGAAACACCATTTGATTCCAAATTTCTAAATGTAGTCTTGTGCCAAATTTGTGCACATAATTACCATATTTGCACATACGTTTTGTTCTAAAAATGGAGGCCATAATGGCAAATAATTCTCCCTATGCACTTTCCAAGCCACTCCAATTCAGAAAATAAGACGAAAATACCTGCTGTTGGGCAAAGGAACCTTGTGCATCCCCCTCGGAAAATAAATCCTTCACAAGGATAATATGACATCCATGATAGTTCAAGGCAAGTAACAAAGAAAGTGTCTCTTTAAATAAATAAATATAAAGAAAAACCATTGCCAGGAATCCGCCTGTTTTTATGGTTTGCTTTAGTGGGAGATGAATGGTAGCAACTAAAGCGAGCCTTGTGATGCAGGAGAAAAATCCCCCAAATAAAATTGTCATTCCTTCTGCAAAATTCTCTTTAATATTCTTCTTTGAAGTTTGCGATATCCTAGTCTTCCTATCAACAGCATTATGTAGTAACTGATCATGTTTCATGTAGAATAACTAAGCAGTGTTAGTGGCTTTGATTAGAAAGGATACGTTCTTAGCATGTCTGCAATATCAGTAAAAAACGTATGCTGTAAAATGCAGTGATAGAACAGCAGCCCAGGAATTGAAATGACCCCCTCAGAGCTGCTACCCCTCTGCACACCAGCAGAAATCGCTGGCTTTGTCTCTTGGGTCTGTTCTGTGCTTCTCAATTAAGAGCCTGTAGCTTGAGTCATACAACGTAGCAGTTGACAAACTCGATTTAACTTTATCTCAGAGAGACTGTTGCTTGAATTGATCTCACATAAGGCGTGCTTCTTTGGAAATCTGCAGTTCCTGACCTACTACTTTGCCAGGTAATTGTTTTTGGCATTAGCATGTAGAATATACAGTTGATTTAAAATATGACAGCTGTATAAGCCACAAAGTTTGCAAAGAGGGGCAAAAAATTAAGTTCAACTGAGAGGCTCAGACATATTGCTATAGGCACCCTGAAATGTAGAGCTGTTTCTGACTGACCTTATTCTAGTTCCAAGGACAGTTTTACACCTGCTACAATAAGCAGTCATTGGAAGCTATTGGTCATAGATGCAAATGTAACAGCTGGAAAAAATCCCTCTCAGAACTTGGCATCAAAGTCCCCCAGTTGCGAGTGCCAAACACACCTCAACAAAAAGTACTTAGTGTTAAATAGTGATGCTAGAGCACACTACTGTAAAGGAGGAGCCAAAGAGTAGCACATTAAAGAACTGCACGCAAAAAGATGGAGCCCAATTATTGCTAAAATTGCAGGTATGTGCCAATGTGCTTTCAAATTGCATTTAATCTTTTACAGACTTTAAAATGCCATTCAAGGGAACCAGACTCTTTGCATTTTTTTAAGATATTTGAACTTGTAAGGGGGGTGAAATGAAGAATTTTGTGCCACTTTAAGGTAAGTGCATGTGTGTGTGTGAGAACACGCACACACACACACATGCATGCATGCAAAAGTGAGGCCTCCAGAGCTTTGGGAGGGAACTTTCCCTTGACCTTTTTGAGGCACATCATTCATTATTAAAGCACCTAAAAGATGAAAAGTGACCTCTGCTCAGCAACTCTATATCAAGATACATCTGTGCAACTACAAGAGCTCCTCTTATTCTGTGCAGGACTTGGGTTCTTTCAGATTTGTCAGAAGGTGGTAAGTGGGTGTTCTCTCTTAAGTGCATAGTTAGTGATGGTAATTTATTCATGTTGTTTGAGAGCCAGAAGAGAGAAGGCTGAGATACTGCCCCTGAGGCTTGGAAGGAGGAGAAAAAGGCAGTAAGGGCCACGGAAGTGACACTAATTGCCATTGCATCCCTTTGTTTGTCTTGTGACTCATTTCCTTTGGAGATAAAAGGAAGCAGAATCACTGGTACAGAAGAGAGTAGCAATGCTCAGCTGCACTGTGCCACTATGCTTGCCTCTCGCACATTTGTTAATGCTAGTCAGAATTTCTTGTATCCTGGAGCACTTTCAAGAGTGCAAATCTCTCTCTTGTTATAAAATTGTCTGCATTAGTGTATTCTTCCTCCCTCCTGTATCATAGATTAGAAGCTGTTGAGAGAAGTGGCCATCTCTTTGTATGTGTTTACACAGTGCCTAGTAAAATGGGCTCCGAAAGTTGATTGGAGCCTCTTGGTGCCACTGCAGTATACACATTTAATAATAACTACCGTAGTTATATTTGCTTTTTAAAAACTTCATAATCTCTGCTAGGGAGGTTGTGACAATGCAGCCTGGTCTTCAACAACAACTTTATTAGCATGAATGTAACCATACAGATGCCTACAATTTCTAGTACTGAAAAATCACCAGCAGATGGCAGTGTGACTATATGCCATTGTTTGAAGTGTTAACCATATCTCATTTCTTTGTGCTACTTATAACATTTGGTGGTTCTCTCTTTCAGACAGGTTTTTAGCTACTCTGCCTGAAGAAGTCAGAATTTTTGGAGGCAAAGGAATAACAGTAAGAAGGTTTCTTTTTTCAAGGCATAGTCTTTTGGAGCAGGCTCCAATTAAAGCAACCAATTCCTCAGAATCACAACTTCCAGCAGTAGGAATTGGATGTCTAGTGATGACCCTTTGTGTAAATCATCATTTCCTAAGAGTTACCGTATATTGATGTATGAGAATATAATATGAAATACCGGTTGGTAACGTCTTTTATGGTGACACTGTAGTAGCCTAGACTACTGAATTTAGCGTTGACAGTTGTGACCTCATTCCATTAGATCTTGCCATTTATTTTAACTCTAACCAAATCTGCCAATATTTGTCTCAGTTCAGATGTATAGTATTGTAGTTGGCTGCACTCTAAGACGGTTATGACTTTGTCTGGATGAAATCCATGTTCATTTACTGCTCCCAAATCTGGCAATATTTTCGCACTTTTTTAGTTTGTTGGTTTTTATTTTTTTATTTTCTAACCCAAAGCGCACATTATTTTTACAACTCCTCTGGGCACTTATGTTCTACTTCTGAACATCTACATTCTTGATGATTTCTCCACAATAGTATTTGTATTCCCTAACATTAGCATGGGGATACCACAGATACCATGTTAAATGCCAAATTTGTAATTAAATTTACCTGAGAAAGTACAGTTCAGAATATCTTAGCCCCAGACATAAGATCCTTTCAAAGTTGAGAAGATATATATTTCATATCAGCAATTATCAGGGAAAGTATAAGATAAACCTGAATCTATCTTCCTGTTTTTCATGACAGGAGCAATAGGAGAGCACCATTCAGTTGATTAATGAATCCTCGTGATAACTCTGTGACTCTTCATTTTCCCCAACTCTGCCTCTCCTTTTGGCAGCTGTGGAGTTGTTACTCTCTGAACAACATTTGCACTGTAGAGGTCTGCATTTCAGGGCAGTCTTTACATGATCTCCCTACAAGAGAGCAAAGTGTCAAAATACACTAAAACTGATCTGATTTGTGTGTTTGATTAAGCCCATTGCATTTGTTTATAATGTCCCAGTAAGCTATCAACCTTGCCTTTGCAGACCACAATTAAGAAAAGGAAGTCTAGAACATTTTTCTTTATTTTGTCTGTGCAACAAATAGCTTTGGCCTCTGGGGTCTTTCCATTGTACAACTGTTTTAAGAAAGTAAACATTCTGTGCACACTAATGATTACATCTGTGGTATCCTTTGGGAGATATCCTGGGCCAGATCTGGCCCTGTCTTTCTTCAGTTTTACCAATCCTCGTCCTTTGGCATATGCTGGCACTGTCTGATTTTCCTTCTGTTCTGTGAGCAGCCTTGTTTCACAACTGGACAGACCCAGTATGCTCAGTACTTTGAGATTTTATCCATTAGTGGCGCTAAGCAATTTCCATAGCGCTGTTTAAAGAGAGCTCTTTTTTTCTTTCGTAATCTCTTTAAAAATCTGAGCATATGCAATAACATTTTTTTTCACACTCCTTCTCTTGTTTGTAAAGTGCCTAGCTAAAGAAGGCTATGCTCATGAATGTGTTGCCAAGTTACTTTTGTAGTTAAAGGCCTCATTCCCTGTGTTGCACCAAAAGACAGCTGTGCTGCAGGTTAACAGGAAAATGTATAGGCAGAAATCATTCACTAAGGTCCAGATTCTGAAAACTAATACTTAGGTGGATAGTCCACTTTTATATGAAATTTACCATGCATTCTGAACTTGGGCATTTCCTAACAATGGCTACTTTAGTAGGTACCCTTCCATTAAAAAAATATTAAGGTTGCCTGCTTAATGAAATGTTCAGTGAGAGAAATTTCATTAATAATGGTGTTTCAAAAACAAGTCATCTTTGGCCAACTGTTGCTGCTCAGTGGTATCTGAGATACCTTCATTTACCCCATGCTTTGATTTGCTATTAACGGTGGTATCTTATGTACCAGTGTTGTGGGAAATGTTGTAACGGTTGCATTTTTTAATAGCAAAAACAACGAGGCGGCCTTGTGGCACCTTAGAGACTAACAACTTTATTTGGGCATAAGCTTTCGTGGGCTAAAACCCACTTCATCAGGTGCATGGAGTGGAAAATACAGTAGAGAGGTATAAATGCACAGCATATGAAAAGATGGGAGTTGCCTTACCAAGTGTGGGGTCAGTGCTAACGAGCCAATTCAATTAAGGTGGAAGTGGGCTATCTGATGAAACGGGTTTTAGCCCATGTAAGTTTATGCCAAAATAAATGTTAGTCTCTAAGGTGCCACAAGGACTTCTCGTTATTTTTGCGGATACACACTAACAATGGCTACCACTCTGAAACCTTTTTAATAGCAGTTACTTTATGCCAAATGCCGAGGTGGCTTGGAATTAAATGCATGAGCATAGAACTCAAAATGTTTCATCCCTAATTTACACCAAGGATTTGGATAACACGGTGCAGTGGCTAAATAGGTTAACAGCATTATTGGGAAGATAAGTATTTCGATATCTATGTTACTCCTTTATTTTCTTCTGCACATGATTCCTTTTCTTTCCCAGCCTTCATATAAGTAATCTCTGGGTTGATGTTACAATGAGTCACACTAGTCACTGAGCGTATGTGTAGATATTATCAACACAGTCTCTGTCAGACATGACTAATGGTTGTACAGCATCTCTCCAATTTAATTTTTTGCTTTTCATTAACATCTTATGAGGTTTTTTAATAACCTTGTTTACATTTCCACCTTTAAAAAATCTGTAAATTATCATTGTTCTATATTTTGTTTTAGATTCTGATGGTATTTGGGATTAACAAAACTAATTATAATATTGTAGTGCATAGTATCAGGGAGTAGCCGTGTTCGTCTGTATCCATAAAAACAATGAGGAGTCTGGTGACACCTTAAGACTAACAGATTTATTTGGGCATAAGCTTTCGTGGGTAAAAAAACCCACTTCTTCAGATGCATGGAGTGAAAATTACAGATGCAGGCATAAATATACTGACCCGTGAAGAGAAGGGAGTTCCCTCACATTGTAGTGCATGTTGCTTTTTAAATGAAATGGAGCATGTAACTTTATATTACCCACTTTTTCAGTGTTACTTGATCTTATTGCTAATTTCTGGGAAGGAATTACTTCTGTTACTATAAAAAGACCTCCCAGTAATCAGGAATTCTTTCATGGGCCATTGTTTAGATGTAAAAATGTTGCTCTCTGCATTATATCATGGCTTATATTTCAGTGATCGGGGGGATGGTTATAGTGTTGTTGATCTTATTGTAGTTCTGCGAAGTGACTAAGTAAGAGCTGACAACTGAGTGTGAAATCAATATATGCTCTTTTCAGGTAGTGCTCATTATTGTGGGACACACTACACCAGAACACACTGTTAGTATCAGGAGACTATTTCACATGTAATCAAGACCAGAAACAATATACTAACTAATATTTTACCCTCTTTATATGGGTGAGAAAGCACAGACGCAGTGCAATGGTACTGAAGTGCCACAGCATTTCAGATTTGTTACATGCATAATCACTTGCAGGTGCAAGCCTATACATGTAATCATTTGCAATGCCAACATCAATTATTGAAGACAGTGGAGTCTGAGCACAAAACCAGACACTCTGATACCTTATGAGTTGATGCAGCATATGGAAGACAGGGGCAGGAGGTGGACAGCACCATGTTAGATGAGTCAGGTTCCAGGGCCCACCTCCTCCTCAGATCCTCCAACTACCATTGGCTGGGCTGGAAGGAGAGGGTGGATTGCTTGGCACTCCTGTCTCCCATTTATTTAAATTCTTCCCAAGTTTTTCAGGGGCCTCTTGTCTCTTTAGGTGCCCCACCCTCTCACTCTTTAGTTTTTCAGGAGCTGTGTTTTTTGCAGGATGCTGTGGGCTGACCAATCACTTGTTATGGAAACAGGAAGGAATTTTTCATGAGGGTCTGGGTTGGCTGAGCTCCGGTGGATTTTTTTTTTCTTTCCTTGCAGCGTCGCGGAGGCACAGTTGGGCTGAAAGGAATAAGACTTGAAAGCTTAACATTGTAAAAGTGTCGATCTCATCACAACCTGCCACTAGTGTCCACTGCAGAAGAAAAGATAAAAGGACCAGCTCCCAGAGGTAAATGAGACCTGGGACTTCTCTAGTGGACCCTGCGTCTATAGGAAAAGGGGAGACCTGCAATTCTTGTGGACCAAGGTCCACCTTTGGTACCTTCTCCCTCCCTGTTAGGTGAGGGTAAGAGGATTCAGAAACAAGCTGAGATCCAGGGGTAAGCTGAGAAGAGTCTATCCGGAATTATTGGTTTTATGGTGGAAGCCCTGTAACTCCACCCTGAATCCAGTAAAATGTCCTGCTGTGTGAGAGGGGGAGACTGGTATAGCACCTCCCACAGAGGGCAGTTGTGGCCTGCTGTTGCAAATCCATCCTTGGGTCTGTCATCCATTCATCTTCGTGTCTGATCCATCTACCCCTAGCTTGAACACTGACTCCCTCTGTTGCACTGGGCAAGTCATCTGACCTCCATCTGTTTCCACATACATAAAAATAGAGACAATGCTTGCTTTGCTCAGTGGGATGTTGCAGTGATTGATTAGTTGATGGCTGGAAAGTGCTTTGAAAATTGAAAACGCTATTGAAGTGTTTTTAAAGTGTTTAAAATGAGATATTTCTGGTGTTTGTGGTCAGGGTTATACTAAAATTGAGAAAATTTGAGTAAAATAATAGGGCAGTTCTGTCCTCATGAACTCCTTAGAATGATTTAAGATGACAATAGCTAACTTAAGTAAATAGTGTCATTTAATTTGATAATCCTCATATAATCATATATTTGCAATATAAGCACCGTATTGAGTAAAATGCTAATACCCAGTTTAAGCCTAGAACAATTAGAATAATTGTTTCAAGTTAAACTTTTGCCAGCTAATGATGTAGGCCAATAAAAAAATAAATAAATCAAATAGTACAAAACAACTTACAAGTGCAAGGAGATTATGTTCTTAAGAATGTCTGAATGTACTATTTGCTGTTCTTGTTATACCCTCTTCGACATAAGAATGAGAATATACATAAAGCATTTCAAGTATTCAAATTCCATGATAATTTATTCATAAGATAAACACTGTAATACAAATGGAAAATGGCCTAAAATTAATCCTCTCTTGTTAGTGAATGTTGTAATGCAAACACAAAACATAGATGTTGTATCCTTGTTTCTGACAATCGTACCTCTGATTCTTTGTGATCTAGGAATTAGTAAAAGATTGCTGAAGAGCTGCTGCTTCTTATAGGAAACTGTTTTGGCTTTTCATGAAGGTACTGCAAATGCTTTATCCTAGGACAGGATGTTAAGGACCGTGTGAGATTTGCCATAATGTATAAAATCCAAATGCTGGAATTAAGCTTTGTGGGGATTAATTTTAATGGTGCAATGGTGGGTGCATATTCTGTTAGCTAATCCCTTATTTACTTCTCAGTGAAGACCCTCCGTACTCAGATACTACCTCTTCTAGTCAACAGGGGGCAGCAGTTCTGCATTCTTTCATTTGACATTAAAGAATTGTAATCCATATTTCCCGTTGTTTCTGACATTGCTAATAGCAGTTATCAGTGACTGACAGGATTTATTATACTTAATTAGTACTGTTGTATTTTATTTATTTATTTGTGTTGAGGGTTCCATGGGTATCCACCATTATTATTTAATCTTACAGAGTCACTGTAGCTGCTTTTAAACAATAACTAAAATATCATCAGTTTCTGCCCAGGGCTTTTTAAAAAAAACCTGTTCAAGTAATGGCTCCATATGTAGTCAGTCAGGTGTTGACTGGTTTTTATTCTTGTCAGCACTGCAGAGCCAGTATAGATGCTTCTGCCAAGCAATCGTCTTTCTTTTCTGCCTTCTACATCAGAAACTGCAAAGTAGAAACAGGCTTACTAATAGAATTTTGAAGAGAGAGTTCTAATAAGGGAAGTATTGTCATTTTGATGAACAAGGAGCTATATATGGCTAGATGGGACCGTGGCTCTGACTCCAAGCTGCAGCTAACCTGAGTTCAGAGCAGTTTGGTGGACAGGTGGGAAAAATAGTTTAGAGACCTTTCCCAGCCCCCAGATTTTGGCGGCACCCAAGGACTGTTCTGCTCCCCAAGGTAAATTAGAGCAACCCCAGAAGCTGCTAGCTCTCAAGTTCTTTGGGTCATTGCAGCAGCCATGAATTGCCCTATTCAACCTGACACACCTTCCTTCCTTCACCAGCCCACAGCTTTGGCACACCAATTCTAAGGTTTTTAACTAACTGCCCATTTCTGAATTCTCTTAACCCACACAACAGGCAATTTCACAACCTCTTGTCTATTTATCCTGTGACCACCGTGTTTTTACTTTTCATTGTTCGCATAGTGACCTTTGTTTGAATGTTCAGTGTTGCTCAGTGGAACGGCTTTCTGAAGTATTGGCACGACTGTACTAGTAGCATGCTCAGCAAAGTGAACACTGTGTAAGCATGTTGCTGTTGAAGAAAATAACTAATGGGGTCATTATCTCATTTATCCGGATAGGAAGGGAAAGTTGATGGGCAGAGAATTGGCCTGTTATAAAGGTTAAAAAATAGACTCAAAATGTGTGCATTGTGGATATTCTAGCCCCAGTAGGTAATCCACAGCAATTGGAAGCAGATTTGTAATTGCTTTGAAGTGTTTCAATTGAAAGGTTATGTCTCTTTAAACCTGTTCCCTTTGACTATGTGTCACTCTTTGTGACAAAATATTCAGTATAGACTATTGTGCGGACATCTTGACACATTGCTGCAAAACTCCCAGTACTTTGGCTACATTTACGCTGGCAGCGTACAATTCAGTTCCTAGATTTTAATGCCAAATAACAGATCTCTTTGAATCGTGGCTGTCAGATATACAATTAGAAATTGCTTTGAAAAGTCTCATTTGGAAGTGTGAGGTGACATCAGGTTGATTATTTTTAAGTATTACATTAGTTTATCTATAGTGGATGTGATTAGAATTGCTGTAGCGTTTTCTCTTTTCTTTTCTTCTCTACACTCCTTCTTTTCTTCCAAAGTTTTGTCTGTGATTGTCACACAGCAGATTTTCAGTTCTTTCACGTTGCCATTCTCCTCATTCTGTAACTTCCAACTTCTGTATGCTCTTCTTTTCAAATATTTAGAACCAGCCATGCAAACAGACAGCTGTACATAAACACTGAGTAGGTCAACATCTGCCTGTGTCAATTACACACATGAATTAGAGTTTTGAGTGCACATATAATTCTGAGAGCCCCTAGACATGAACTTGTAACTTAAAATTTGACTCTTACTAGACCTCACCTCTTCTTCTTCACTCCTACAATACAAGAGATATACGGATATTTTGTTTCTTTGTCCAAACATTTGTCCGGCTTCTCAAATTTATAGAAACACCACCCTGAAGTTCTGAGTGAATGAGATTTGGGCTTCTTCAGTTAGATAACAATGATAATTTCTTATTGATAGCATCCGAAGAAGTGAGGTTTTTACTCACGAAAGCTTATGCCCAAATAAATCTGTTAGTCTTTAAGGTGCCACCAGACTCTTTGTTGTTTTTATTGATAGCATGTGTTTCAAAACTTTCTTATGGGTTTTAAGAAGCAATAAATGTTCAGTAGACTTGCTGTTGAAAGTGAGCTAGAACTTTTATCCAGTTGTATGACTGGGTCAGAAATAAACCGAAATGCTAATAAGACATAAGGCCCTGCTAAGCTATGCTTGCTTCCTCTTAAGACCTAATCTTTTGAGATGCTGAGAACCTCTTAAGAGGAGTTGTGTGGGAGTTTATATTTATTAGTACTTTGATGACACTCAGCACCTCACAGGTTACAACACTTTAGTCTATTTGATTACATGTCCTTTCTCTCTGATCCAAAACCCATTGAAATCAAAGGGACTTTTTCCAGTGACTTCAGTGGGCCTTGTCCCACTGATTTAAGACCTGATCCATTAATTTTCTCCTTTCCATTTGTTGGGCCAATGATGGACTTTGCAGCTCATATGATTAGGCTTCATTTCAAAATAAGAAGTCTGAATGTAAGTTCATTAATGTTTTAACTCTAACATCAAACAGCAATTGAAACCAATTTTGATACTTATTTTTGAATTATACAACTGTTGGTGTGCTCTGAAAACTATTCACTTAGCCCATGTCAGCAGCTGAGTGGAAATCACATTCAAACTCTTATTATTGGGCTTCAGGTTATGACAGAAGTATACCAGGAGAATGGGGCTAAATTCCATCATAAATCAGTCTTTGTGGGAATATCTTGCTGCTAAGTTGCTTGATCTACAAGAACTTCAGTCCAAATCTATCATTTACCTTTTGACAAAGTCATGTTAGAATATAGCTATATTTGAAATACATTTCCTACATACTTTTTCACAATATAGTTCTTGATATAACTCGTAGAGCTCTGAACAATTCAATTTTATACAGATTGATTACATTTTCTAAAGGATTTCTACAAGTAATAGCTGCCAGAAGACCACTATATCACTGAAATATTATTAGAGGAAAAGAAATGGGGAGGTAGGTATTAGGATGAGGACATTAGGCTTGAGAAATTCCATAGATATGTGCTTAAGCTACGGGTCTTCCTGTTTTGCCACTGGCTCTGGTAATTATTCTGTTTTAATGTAAGACTTGAAGTTAAAACTATGTGTTGGGAAAGCATTGTGCGGTATTTATATCAAAGCTTCAAAGTCTGACTCATTATCAAGGCATGCTTCTGATTTTTTTAAAAATCCTCTTTTATCTTCTCTTTGAAACAAAGCTATTTTTGAAGTATAAAAACAGGTGAGGTATCTTTTGTAACAGATTCATGAAAAGGCAACTGAGGGAGAAGATCTGTAAGATAGATGAAATGCAGGCAAAGGATCATTTGAAATAGTAAAATGAAAAATAATAGAATCGTGCCAGGTTACAGGCACAAACACAAATTACCTATGCTTGGTTTACAGATATCAGCAATCAACAGCAGGTACCATATTTATAATGTATTTTTAGAATTTGTTCACATGATGTTGTATTACGGTTAGTTCCTTCAAGTCTTTTGAATTTAAAATCATAAGTTTATACATGACAAAGGAACATTGAACTGAAATAAAAAAATCTTTTGTATCACACTTGATTCAAATTCTAGTGTTTGTGTAAACTTTGGAGTCTGTTCTATCATGGAATAAGAAATTTACAGAAACAAATCCCTCCCATTAATTCCTATTAGGAGAAACTGTACATGCTTAAAATCTCCAAATATCGGTATTGGGAACTGGATCCCTTTTTGTACCTACAGTTACTATTCTTTGTATCCAAAACCTTTTACAGTGGTCCAGCTGTATGCTGAGCCTCAAAACTATGGAGATCATGCAGTTGTGTTTTACAGTAAGTGAGGACCAGCCTAGTGCTTATCTTAGTTATGATGACAAGGTCAAGGGGAAACCTCTACTTTGCATCTTTTAGATAGGAACCAAATTTTGTATTAGAAGTCTTTACAGGTCCTTCGTCTATAGAGATGGATGTGTGAGTGTCTGGTAAGAAAGGGGAACCCTGACCGAACAGAATATTTCCAGGGAATCCGCCTTAATAATTCTTGATTTATTGCTGCTGCTTGTCTGACTTTGCAACTGTTACTTTTGCAGCAATGGAGACTGTTGTTTTCATGCTCTCTTCTGCTAATCTTGCCATATAATTTCTGGATTATCTAAGGCTAGAGACAGCCTCTTCTGTAATGACTTGAAAGGCAAAGACAATTCCAGATTTAACAGAACCAGCTAGTACAAAATAGTGACTACAAAGCATTTTGCACTCCAGTAATATAATAGTGTGAAGTAATATTTCAACGTAGCTCAACAATCCTGATTCCTTAATGTCCATTTATTCCTTAGGCCTATATTAAAAAAGCCAGTGAGCGTGTGATGTGGACACCTGTCCATTAACAACAACAGGCTTCAGACTAGCAATTGTGTACAGAACCTAAAGCGATGAGAGGAACATAAGGGGGAAATTTGCTTCAGGAACAAGAAAGGCCCTGTTTATACTCTGATTGAAACCATGCTATCACTGTAGTGTTTTAGCTTGGATGTTGCTAGCTGGGTCCTATTGTGGCTTCCTAAATGTGGTGTTTTTATGTTTCTGATCACAATATTTTAGCACAGTTTATTGCTAGCAGCTTTCTAGCATATTTTCTGTTACCACTGTGGAGAGGGAAGTTTAACCTAGTGGGTGGTTTCTAGCATGGTGTGAGAATATTATTTTCATTTTGGAGGCAAGGGGAGGGCACAGTCATGGGCTTTACAGGCCCCAAAGTTTGGCTATGGAAATGGTCACGGGCTTAAATTAAGTTGAGTAAGTGATGACCAAGACCGTTGTATAGGAGCAGAAAAAATGCCATCTCTGAAGTAGGGAAACTGTCATTGCAAGTCCAACAAGAGTTGTCATAAACAAACAGAATCCCACCACAAATGTGGTTTTCTTTTTGCTTTTAATTTAAAGTTAATTTTTGGATGCAGATTTTCAACCATCGCTCATTCATGTATTGTTTCGTTTGATTTGAACTGGGAACTGCAAGTTGTTAGATACAAGGATTGAAAACATTATCTAATTTCAGTGCAATGTCTGTAATGATGTTACTTTGTGACTTCTCCAAGAAATATCTTTTAATGAATCTCCACAGAGATCCCTGTGTACCCCTTAATGGGATGAAGAATGGAAGAATTTCACTATTAGAGCTGGACTAAATGAGGGTAGTGTGTATTTCTACATTATGAATAGTCCTTGTACTTACAGTGCAGATCTCTGAAAGGAAGCATCTTTTTAACTTGTAATGGCAAGTTTCTTAGCCTGGATTTATAATTTTGCCTGCACAGTTATGTGGCCAACTGGTTGTGCCTGCAGAAGTGGGGGGTTTGTGAACACAAATGTATTTTTCATATAAAAATGGTGGTAGAGATTTCACATTTGTGGGTGTAATAAATTGTGTATGCAAAAGTGGACATGAAAAATTGAGACTTTTAAGCTGAGCTGAAATGTGCTCCTCACCTCACTGTGGGGGAAGAACTGCTAAGAGACATTAGCATAGCCTCAAAATGTACTGTAACCTATCACTACGTTTTGATATTTTGCTGGGGAATATCCTCAGGCTTTTTAATTTAAAAAAAAAAACCCAGCATAATGTTGTCAAGGACTAATAATGGGGAGGAAGAGCATTAAATAAAATGTGTTCTGAGATGTAACTAGCCCAGAGCACGTTAGCTATCAAGTCCTCTATTCAGAGCTCTGCTGACGTCTTTAATTACACTCTCAGTAATGTTAATTTTAATGCATACTTGAGAATGTGATAAAAATAAACTAAAGAAGATTATTTGTAGCTGCATTTTCATGGCTGAAATTGAGCTGAGACTTAAAATGAAACTAGATGAAACGCTGGAAGATGTGCTATAGGAATCAAGCCTGCAAGATTAGCTCAATGGGACCTACTAGTTATTTTGTGTGTGTCCTGGAGCCAGGACAAAACCTGTGAACTCTCTAGTGCCGTGGAAGGCAGCACGCGGGCCACACACGGCCCATCAGTGTAATCCGCTGGCGGGCCACAAGACAGTTTGTTTATATTGACCGTCTGCAGGCACGGCCGCCCGCAGCTCCCAGTGTCCGCAGTTCGCCATTCCTAGCCAATGGGAGCTGCGGGAAGCGGCAGCCAGCATGTCCCTGCGGCCTGCGCCGCTTCCCGCAGCTCCCATTGGCTGGGAACAGAGAACTGAGGCCACTGGGAGTTGCGGGTGGCTGTGCCTGCGGACAGTCAATGTAAACAAACTGTCTTGCGGCCTGCCAGTGGACTACCCGGACGGGTCGCATTCGGCCCACAGGTCACAGGTTGCCCACCACTGTTCTAGTGACATGGGACTTGAATATATTTTAAAATATTAATTGTATTAGAGCCATGTGTTTACTAAGACCAAATTATACAGTCCTTGTTGCCATCATCTTTACTGTCATATCAGTTGAATATGACTAATTCTAAGGTCTATGCTGCTTATTTTTGTAGATCCCTGACTACCTTTCATTTGCCATCAAAAAGTGGTTGTACAAGTACAATTTACAACATGTTGACTATTACTTAGTTACTTAGTCCATCCCGTGCTTTGCTGCACATTGGGCTACCCACATTTGCCATCCTTGCCTGTCAACTGCCCTTCTCTCCAAATCTTCCCATTTCATGTTGAGGAGCTTGATGTAGTTCAGAACTGTTTATTTTCGTGTTATTCATGGTCTTCCTCTCTTTCTTGTGTTTTCTGGCTTCCATTCAAGGGTGGTATTTGGCAAGGGTTCTTTTTCCATTCTCAGCCCATGTCCCAGCCAGTGATGTCTTCTTTTGTAGATTATTTGTGGGAGGGTGCCTCGTCCAGTAATTTTTCTGATTTCTTCATTTGTCTTCCTATCTCTATATGTTATTCCCAATATTCTTCTCAGACATTTGTGAGGAAATGCATCCAGTTGACTATGCTGGACCTATATTTTGTTGACTTCAAGTTACTCACATTTACATTATCCATTTTGTCTGGAGCATGAGTAAAAAGTAGGTCATCTAACGATGGGTGAATCACAGGAATCAGAGGTGTAGTTAGGTGCTTCTGCAAACATCTGAATCTGGCCTGCAAACATAGACCAGAAGTAAAGTAAAGACAGGATTTTTGGTGAGAATTTCAATATTTCCTTTTTCTTGTTGGATGGGACATACTGTAAGATAGGAGTCGCTTTCACACATGGTGAAAGTTATTCACACTGTTTGATCCTCAAAAATGTTTTGGTATGGGCTTGGTTCAAGTTCTGTGTTTGGGTCAATCCTTATTTTAGCCACACAATTTTGCTTCCCGCAAATTCAGGAGTCTAGTACATGGTGCACATGTATCTTAAAACTTACTGATTATGCTAGGAGCTTTCATTCTATAATCTTCCCAGGATGAGCCCTAATTTTTCCAGGGTAGCAGCCAATGAATGAGAGCAGAACAGAGTCCTCTAATGGCAAGGAGGGTAAGCAAACAGCCATTTGGTTTAATTCCTCTCTAAAGACACTTCCTTGGGGGTTTAACAAATGGTACTTGAATTACTCTGGCTTCTATTCATTACAATACAACAAAATGCCAACAGAAAACAAATGGTTCTAATAAGATTAGAATATTGGAGGTTTCCAGTGAATTGAATAATCAGAATAATCTAGTCCATTATAGTATTAAGTTCTGCAGAAACCTTGGAGTTAAATCATTCCTATCCCAGTCCCCTTTTTTCAGCAGTTGTACCAGAAACACATGATGACATGTGACCAGGAGGGTGACTGGAAAAAACTGGTCAAATCTATACTGCAGACAAGTGTTTTCTTCAGTCAGTCATGGAAACAATAGCGTCTCACTAACAGAAAAGACAGATTTCTTTGACACATGTAATTCTGTGTTTGTTATGAATGCAGCATATTTGACGTGCAGATTTATAAAATAAATATATATCATTTGTGGATTTTTTTGTAGTACAATATCTATTCGTAAATTAGAAAAAACAAAACTTCCTAATATCTGTATTAAATAAGAGGGAGAGACTACAAAATAGTCACATGGGAACGTTGCTTTGCAATGCCCTCAGATAGCCAGAAGGAAAGGGAAGCCAAGCAAAACCGCTTTAAAATGCATATATTTAAAATGTATGTCATCATCTTAGCACTTGACTGACTAAAACCACACCATGAAAAACAAATCCATAAGCTAGGCTTAGGTCACCAAGTGGAAACACTTCACAATATTAAACAAACACACACACACACACACACACACACACACACAGTGCACTAGCTGGGTTTCTGTTAGTCCGTGTGTGTTTGTATTTTATTACTTGCTGTTTCTTTGTTTTAAGGATGTTGCCCCCCCTTCTCTTAGGAGGGGTGGGGTAGTTTTCTCCATGGGCTCCACTTCAAATGGGTTTGGCGATTTGAACTGCAAGCGGGGGGTTCGGTGTGTGACTGCTGTCTCCTGCACCAGGGAGGAGGTGGTGTTGTTGAGTGTAGGTAAGCTTATTGGCTGTGCTAATATAAAATCTGCCTCTCAAACAGGGCCGGCTCCAGGCACCAGCCTTCCAAGCAGGTGCTTGGGGCGGCAGTCTGCAAGGGGCGGCAGTCCGGGTGTTTTTGCCCCCAAGCAGCACGCCGAATCTCTGCCGCGGACAGCGGGGGCAGTCTGTGCACCGTTAGGGTGGCACGCGCGTTTCCGCGGCGGCGGCAATTCAGCAGCAGATTCTATGTTCAGCTGCCCGCGGTGGCAGTTTGCCGGCAGCTTCTGTCTTCCGGCTGAAGCTGCCGCCAAATTGCCACCGCGGCGGAAACGCGCGTGCCGCCCTAACGGCGCACGGACTGCCCCCGCTGTCTGTGGCGGCAACTCGGCGCACTGCTTGGGGCGGCAAAAACAGTTGAGCCGGCCCTGCTCTCAAATGAGTACATCTGTAGTGATTTTCCTGGCCCAAGAGCAGTTGGTGAATCATTTGCTATGGGAGGGACTGTGGGTCAAGGAGTCTTTTGTTCATGTTTTGTCCCTTGTTTACTCCTGCTTCTAAAGTGTTTTTTTTACAGTGCATGCCCCCTGCCTCCCCTTTCACAATGAGACACTAGGGTCTGATCTCTCTGGTTACAGGAAGGTAGTTTCTGCTGTTAGGATGATTTCATAAGGCTGCTAGAACCCGATGTAAGGTATGTTATGTTGTTTTGGCACCAGGCTTTATGTGGCTCTAAATAACCCTGAACAGCCCTTGAACTGGTTTTAAAGGACCACATCGATAGGTCAGATTATATAGTGTTTGCTACTTCTGAAAATATGTTGTGTAGTGAACCTGGTAATTTGAGGGGTTCCTGCCCACACACTGCTGACTCGAGGGTCCTTGGTAAGTATGTGGGACCCAAGGATAGTAGGGGTGAGGGGACTGGGACATCAAGGGACCAACAGGAGGCAGAGCCTGCATTTGCACTGCCAGATTCTATCTCCCCGGCTTGCCATATTCGTCTGCTGTTGTCCAGGAGCAGCTCCGCAGAAGAACCCTGTGTTATGAATCCATCACTTGTGCCTGGACAGAAGTGAGTCCTGAAGGTTGGGGAGCACAACCCTACAGAGGAAGCAGAGATGGGGATGAAGAACAGACCTATTAGATGGGTTTCCATGGGACTATTTCTAAATGGACTAAGACTTTGGAGGCCCCTGAGCTGTTGGCGGTGGCTGAGGATGGAGCTGTGTGCACTGAGAAGGAAGATAGCATTGCATTGGGTGGTAGCTCCATTCCTAGAGCTTCAAGTTTGTATTGCCTTCCTCTGGTCGGGAGAGTCCTCAAGTCCCTGATCCTGCATGTTTCACTGTTGACACTGGGTCCCAGACTGGGAATGCACTGCCTATCACTTTGGGGAAAATAGATATGCCAGCTGCTCCCACCAAATCTCTCTCCTTCATGAATGATGAGCATGTTGGAGTGGTGGATCAATGTTCTTTGGAGCAGATGGAGTCCGAGGGAGATGAAGAGGATGACCATAATCTCTCTGACTGCTCACTGGTTCCTGATGTCCTAGCCCAGGGGTGGGCAAACTACAGCCTGGGGGCTGCATCCAGCCCTTCAGATGTTTTAATCTGGCCCTCGAGCTCCAGCCAAGGAGCAGGTTTGGGGGCTTGCCCTGCTCTGTGTGACTCCTGGAACCAGTGGCATGTCCCCCCTCCGGCTCCTACATGTAGGGGCAGCCAGTGGGTTCCACATGCTGCTCCCGCCCCAAGTGGAAACTGTGGCCAATGGAAGCTGCAGGGTTGATGCCTGCGGACCGGGCAGTGCGCAGAGCTGCCTGGCCGCGCCCCTGCGTAGGAGCCGGAGGGGGGACACGCCGCTGCTTCTGGGAGCTGCTTGGGGTAGGCGCCGCCTGGAGCCTGCACCCCTGATACCCTCTGAACTCCATGGTCCCAGCCCGGAGCATCCTCCAGCACCCCCAACCCCTCATTCTCAGTCCTACCCAGAGCCCGCACCCCCAGCCGGAACCCTCACCCTTTCCCGCACCCCAACCCCCAGTTTCAAGAGCATTCATGGCCCGCCATACAATTTCCATACCCAGATGTGGCCCTCAGGCCAAAAAGTTTGCCCACCCCTGTCCTAGCCAGTCAGCCATATAGGAAGGGTGGTTACTTAGTGACTTTTCAGATAGTACTAAAGGGAAGTGGTGATTTGAGGTTGAGGCCTATTTCCCTGATTTACAGCATTTTGTTCACTCAGCTGCCCTTGTCTTGAGAGGTACCTCGGTTGACCACTAGCTGTATAACTGACACAGGTTACTTCTGATGTGCATTGGGGCGTGGGGAGCCGTGGCTCCGGCTCCTCCTCCTCCTTCCTGGCGCTGCCTGTCATTCTTCCCCATGTGTGCTAGAGGCGAAACAGTGACCCCGTGGAGACTGCTCTCAACCCACTAACATGGATACCATATGCAGCAGAACGAGTAATCCTCTACCAGCCCCCTTACTTCCTTGTGAGGTCATATAAGGCTCATCCCAGAGTGTAACTATTTAGTGCTAGTATCACCACATCTCACAGATTCTTCAAGAGAAATGACCTGCTCTCCAATTTAGATATTCCAGGTGCATATGCCTCAAGCTTAGTGTAATGTCCTTCCAAAGCTTTATGAAGTAGGTGGTGATATTACCAATGCAAGTTGCAATAGTTTAAACAACTTTCACAGACTGAACATCTGGACATATGGGCTATAACAAAGCCCTGGTAGAAGACCCTGTAGCTTGTTTCCCCCAAAAGACTCCATACTTAAGATATGTAACCAACAATTTCTGCATCTTGTTTTTCTGCCTATTGCTTAACTTTTCCAGGTGTCTTTATGATGACAAACTCAAATGTAGGTTGAAATGGCTATTCAGTAAGATAGAGACCACAAAAATGAAACTTCCCAAAAAGGAAAACAATGACTCCACTGAATCCTAGCTCCTCTCCTTAGCCTTATTCATATGAAAATAAACCTTTGACTAAAAGATCATGTATCAGATATCTAAAGAAGTAACTTCCAGCTAACGCAGGGATAAAACATACTGCTGAGCATGAATGGGGTGGGGGGAATTGCCCCTAGGGGGCAGTGTGGGAATGGGGTGGAAGAACTGAACTGGAGGAATAAGTGCCTGATTGAAGGGAAACTACTGAGATAATTGCTTACTGTGGAGGGGGAGCTGAGGACCTACAGTTCTAATTTTTGCAACTGCAGAGGCTTTTTAACAGCTATTTGACTATATAGTAATCCTCCAGTAAATGGATGGAATTGTAAATGCTGTCAGAATAATTGACTGTCTATCAAGAATAAAAAATGAATAGTATCATTTGCTATTCACATTTTCTAATCAGAATTAAATGAATTCATCCAAGTCCGCAGTTTCCATGGAGTCAAAAGGGGAATAATAAGAGCAAGAGATGGGAACTTGTTAATGCAATGACACATCCATAAAATATCTATATTTAAACTAGTGGCCTTTGTGTGTGATGGAACTTCAGGTTAGATATGGCAAGTTAGTTTGGAAACAAACGTGCTTCTCTTCTGACTGGGACCAGTCTGAGGACCAGTAGGAGGAATAAATACCAGACTTCGTCTGTCAGACTTTGTAAAATAAAGCAGTGCTGTTTTGCATGTGGTTGTAAATGCTAGGAGATGAGCAAAGAGCAATCACTATTGCAAGAATATAAAGAGTTGCTGAATTACTTACTCAGTTCTAAATCAGATCTAAAATGAACATTGGGTGAAGAATGACCTTTAAGCCTACTTTGGGCTCTACCGAGATTCATCTTTAGAATTTTCACTTGATCCGTGCATTCACTGGATGAGCCAACATATTGCAGTGTAGGATGATGAATTCATTCATCAGTGTCACTAGTGATGGTGTCTTGAGTTATCCGTATGTCTTACACTCGTAAGTAATGTTTTCTAGACAGGAACTCTAATGTTACCTGGGTGTTTAGAGCCTATGCAGCAGGTCTCTTGTTTGCAATATTCACATGGATTCAAGTGCTGGGGAAGCCTTTCAATTGCATGTATTAATTAGTATGCTCTTAACACTTAATGAACACGATCGTCCAGTGCCTGGGTGCAGTGGTCTGTCTCACTCCTAGACATTCCTGATGGGCTGGATGGTCTCTGATCCACAGCCTATGAGGTGATAGCTGGCATGAGCAAAAGGGATGGGAGACCATTGTTGTGAAAGAGATTGGCCTTGTCATATTTCCATGGGAAAACAGAATGCTGGGGTCTCTTAAGTGGTCCTTAGTCCCTGCTGAAAACCACTATTGCAGACACCCAGCAGTCTTCCTGTCCCTCCCCCAGCCATCTGTGCCAAAGGAGAATGCACTCCATCTGGGGCAGAAACTGCACCAGCAGCACCCACTGCTGCTGCACCCTGGTGTAGAGCAGCATAGCTGGGAGCCTTTACAACTACTGCAACATCCAAAGTGACGTTTGTCTTCTCGTGGTGGCTTAAGCAGCAGATGGCCTCTGGCAGCACAGGAGGCAGTAGTGCCCTCCTGTGGGCAGAGACATTACCAACTGGGTAGTAGTGGGGGCGGGAACACAACCCTGGGAGGCCTCTGACATTGAAAGAAGGGGGGTGGGATTTGTGGTGAAGGAGGTGGTGGTTGTCGAGCAGTCATAACGTCCATGGGATTGCTGCGGGGAGTGAGAAAAGAGGGTATTTGGGGAGTGAAGAGGATGGGGCAGGGAGAAGCGTTGGCTACTGAGGGAGGGTAGTGGAAAGGGGGCACGTCCCCTTGGAAGGAGATTATAATGAGTTGTCGGGAAGTTTTATACATACTGAGAAATATTTCATAAAACGTGAGAATAATTGAATGACCCCATGATCTTATTTTTGTAATAACTCTGGTCTACTCAGCCATCTATTTCCCCCACCTATTGTATATGGCAGACACATCTCAACATGTAGGTGCTACATGTACCAAGCACTTCTGCTTACTGAGGTATTTGTCTGAGGCAGTGTGTGTGGATGGAGAGGTGCTTTCTGCCCAGATGCCTGGGTGGGAATATTGTGTTTTGTTTTTCATTAATTTACAGTGGTTGCTGATAATTATTAATCTGAGGGTTTTTGTTGGGAGCAAATTAATTTTTTGGCATTAATTTAGGTATCTGAGTTATAAAGATGTCTGGAGGTTTGTGTGATGGGCACAGCAGATGCAGTATAAATAAATAAGCAAAGCACAAAATGTTAGTCATGTTTTCAAACAGGAGCACAAAAGGGGCACTGGCTAGAATGTGTTTACGCCCGTTGTGAATGTAAAAACTGCATTTCCCCTGGGGTTTGTGGGCACTGATGTGTGCGCTTGTTGCCAGTACACCCTCTGTACCATGCTTTCAAATTTTAAATCTCAGAGGAATTCAGAAGTTTTACAATAATTTTTTGCACTTGTTATAATGAGCCATTGGAATTTTGGACATGTAAAACTGCTTTCTTCTTGATATTTTCTCCATCCATTTACATTTTTATATTATGGCCCTGTGATTGCAGGATTGCTTGCGAATGCTGGATTCAGGCATTGAATTATCTACCTACCTTTTTTTAAAAAAAAGGTCTGAAGCATTTGTGTAGAAAATAAAAATAAAAATCTTCTTAAAGAAGTGTATGAAGTCCAAATCAGGATTGTACAAACCTTAATAGTTATCCAGTTTAAATACTTTCAGTATAGTCTACAGAGCTATCACACACCCAGCTGACCGCTATAAACAGCCTTCTAGCAGCTTCATCACAAAACCAGATGGCCGTCCCTGCTCTCTGATGGACAAAGTTCTGGACCAATAAAAAACACGTTATGAAAGCAAGCTGAATAACACACCTGTTGATGACTATCGAGAGCTCTGTGACAGGCAAACTGCCTGGCTACACACCCAGAGATCGACACTAATCCTCTGATGCTCGAAGTGTGAGGGGCCATCCGAAAGTTACTGAATGGACATGCTACTGGATCTGATGATATTCCACCCAAGCTTCTCAAAGCTGCTATGGAACCTATGAACATTGGCCTGCATCAACTGATCTTAAAAGTGTGGGCATCAGGCAAAGAACCAGCAGAATGGAAAGATGGCATCACAGTGTCCCTATACAGGAGATAGAGATCTCTCACCAAGTGTGGCCCAATCTCAGTGTTCTTGGTCCCTGGAAAGGTCTTTGCTCACTTTTTGCTTGGCAGGATGCAGCCACTCCTTAACAGATATCACCGTCCACAGCAATCAGTTTTCGCTGCGGGGTGGCTGACAAGAGATGCTGTTCTTCCCATCTGGTTCTGGCTGAGCTTCACATGGTATATATTGACATCAAAACAGCTTTCTGATTTGGTTGACAAGTCAGCGTTTTGGCTTACACTGAAAGAAGTTGGTTTCCCAGATTTTCTGCTAAATCTGGTACATGAGCTTCACATCGGTACTGTGTTGAGGGTACTTGTTGGTCCATGGCTTTTGTCCCTTTTCTACACAAACTCAGGTGTGTAACATTCTCCCCCGGCACAGTTCTGTCAAGCTGGATATTAGGACTTGCTCCGCTTGTTGGAATCAAGGTTGGTCAATGAGTGTTCACTGACCAAGACTTGCTGACAGCTCTGCCTTGCTTGTGGAGAAGTAAGAGAATTTCAGCCTTGTCCTTCAAGGTCTCCAAGATGCCATCCACACTATGGGGTTGTACATTTCATGGCAGGAAACTGAGGTCCAGAAACTTTGAAGTGGGCCTCCACAACCTCTGGTGTGAGTGGGATTGAGGACGGTGAAGAGCATTGGATGAGTTCATGTATCTAGGCTGCAAAGATGGTTCAAATGGTCACAGCAAAGCAGATATCCTTGGAAGAATAGGTTTCACCACCTTCTGCATAAAGTCATGTCTTGCTTATGGATGCAGAAACATCTCTGCCCGGTGACAGAGCTCAGGATCTGTCAAACTTGTCAACTGTCTGTATTGCTAAATAGATCAGAAATCTGGACCTTCTTACAGGCAGACTTGGAACAGCTAAAGGCATTCCGTAGGTGCTGTCAGTGCCAAATCCTGAGCATAGTGGTTCAGTTTCATGTGAAATGCCATAATCTCACAGAAGTCTGGCCTCCCTCCAGGCACTCACTACATTCAAAAGCAGCATTGCGTGCTCTTTGGCCATGTTAATGGGATGGACAAAAATACCCCAGCGCTCTGTGCTCTCAAACTCTCCATCAACATGTGAAAAGTGCATGCTCTGACCCTTCCTGGCATTGTCCATGGGACCATCCCAGAGACTTGTGGATTCCTGGGATAGAGCCAGATCTGGGAACTTCACTTCATGATGCCTGGTGCAATGCCATAAGCTATGGTCACTCTGGCTGGTGCAGTGGTCCTCAGTACGCTATGCACATTTGATTGGTTGACTGTAGTCTACCCTGTGGTGAGCCTTGTGATCATCAAAGAAAATGATTAGTTCATCCGCTTAAAGCATTGCTCAGGCTTCTGACTATTTATTCTAAGAAGTCTTCCTGAGCTCACCCTATCTTTCCTATTATCTTGTTTCTCCTTCCTCAACCTTCTGTTCACAGGAATTATAAGGAGAGGTTCCCAGAATTTGGCAGTTTTTAAGTACAAAAAGAAAGGGGGTGACTTCTTCCCTTTGGAACAGCCCCAAATACAAGCCCCTTTCTTTGATTTCCTTTTGATGTGTAGCATATTGTGGAAATGATGTGTGACAGCCGCCCTTTCATATAGGTTCCCTTCTCCACTGATGCATGGAATGATATTGGCAGTGATTGTTGAACGAGCCAAATGACATGCTTTCCTTGCTCCTGGTGAGATTTGACAGGTTTGAACGAACTGACAGGAAAAATAGAGGAGAAAGAAATTATTTCATTTGGTGCCTGTTCTTTGTTCTGGCTGGGAACAAAGATATCTTTGGTAGGGGATGTTCTACCTGTTTTCTGTATATTATTCATAAGTATGGCTAGTAGTTTATTAAGGTAAATGACATAACCGTTTGGCTGTAGGGATAGAAAATGACTTACAATAAAAATGACATGAGTCACACAGATTGCATTGTTTCATTTAAATTGCCTTATTGTGCACTAAAATGATCTAATATTTTGTAGTTTAAAATAATTTAGGTGCTTCCCAGTTCAACCCTGCAGCAACACCTGTGACCTCTCCCATAACAGAAAAACCACTGAAAAATCACTAGCCCTAATTGAGATTGCCTGCTCTCTTAGCCTCTCATTTAGTCTGTGTTTTAACTTGGGGAGCTCTCGGACTTCAGCTGTTTACTATCACATTCTCCTCCCCACAGCTCAGAATCCCACTATGTCAAAAATCATGACAATCAAGGAAACCATGTGGCCACTGCTGTGACAAAAATGTAGCCTTAGGAACCATGTGTTTCCATAGTACCCTCTAACCAAGGCATTCTTTACAAGCATTTTTTAAATTAAGCATCCCAATACATATGCAAGGATGGTTGGTATTATTGCCAGATAAAGAAATTGAGGCAGAAAGGGGCTAAATAGTCACACATCAAGTTGATGGCAGATCAGAGAATAGAACCCCCGTGGTGTCTTGATTCCCTGTCCTGTGAGAATATGGCAAAAGATGGATTACCTGCTTAAAAAAAAAAAAAAAGGCACCTCTACCCCTACTCATGTCTTTCATGGGAACATCGACTTGTTTGTAGAACAGTATTTAAGCTGTAATTTATAGAAGTTGTTTCTTTTAATTTCTTTGCTCTTCTGGATTCTGATTAGGACCAGAACAGTTGCAATATTGCAGGAAAGGTCACTTTCATTTTGTGCCCTTCAGCAACTGGAAGCAAAAGTATCAGAAAACTCTGGACAAATACAGTGTGCCCCTTTGCCCCCCCCCAAAAGAAGTATTTATGGCTATACTTGAGTGACATGTTTTTCTCATTGGCTATTTTACCTTTTGTTTTGGTGGGGGTTGTTCTTTAGCATGTTACTTAATAAAATCCATGAATATATCCAAAATGCCACTGCCAAAGTAAGCCTCATCTCCCACCATTCCTCTTCTTAAATGCCCTTACCGGCTTCTGCTCTTTCTCTGCCTAAATTCAAGCTCCTCATCCCCAGTGGCAAGTCTCTTCACAGCTCTGTTCTTATTCCACCTTCATCCCTTTCTGCTCGTCATGCTTTGCCCAAGCTTAGTTCTCTTTGCTACTCCCTTCTGTTTCCTTCACCTACTCTTGAGCTGGTGCCTTCTTTCATTCCACCATCTGCATGTAGATTAGCTTGTTGATTAATCTGTGGCTTGTTGAGAGCCCTCTCTCTGCTCTTTCATAATACTGTCCAAGACCCATCTGTTCCCTGAAGCATTTTGGCTATAATAATTACTCCTGACTCTCTCTCTTTTTTTCTGATTTGTATTGTACTGTATGAGACCCAAATCTGCCTTTCGACTGTAAGCTCTTCATGGTAAAGTGTGTGCTGTATGTTTGCCATATTTTACTCATTGTTTGGCAATGTACAGCTCTATTATGCTATATAATTATATTATGAATTATATTTTTGTTTTTAATAACATGCTTTGATATTTTGGCACCTTTCTAAAACTAAAGATGGCTCCAGGCAGCAAACTTCAGATGCAGGTCCAAACTTTTGCCAAAATTCATGTGTGTTCTGATCTGGGTTTTTTTATGGTCCTACTTCTATTTATATATCTTTATTCCTTTATATGGTCAGTGCTCTAATTTAAGAGCAGATATTAATGAATTGTGGGAATGGATATATATACACCATCATTATCAATGGGGGTTGCATTGCCATCATAACCATAGCGCTTAACTAAACGAGCACCAGTACTTATGGTCAGTAGTTAGCTGTCTCTTATAACTCCCAGAGCCAGCCACCAGAGGGAGAGAGGATACTGTCACCACAATTGAGTTGCATGCCCAGAGTGGAGGAGTTTGCAAGTGCTCAGATCTTTGTTCACATTGGGCACTTTGTCTGTTTGAAAGTGCACACAAACTTTTAGAAACATGGGTCATTTCTCTTGCGAAGCAAATTGTAGATTGTGCTCTGTTAGATAGTTGACCTGGGAAACTCTTCATACAAGACCCCTGAATTCCCATACACTCTTTTAGCCAAACATGAGCATCACCTTGAAACTGAAGTTTAGCAGTAGCCTGGTCAGTGTCAGTGACAGGAGGAGGAAATCGTAGTAAATGGGCTATCTACTTAAACAGAATTATCCATAGCAGTTGGTGTTGGAAGTAGCCTTTGTAGGATTGTGTTCCTTCAAAAATAAACAAATCCAGCAACAGGAAAAACAGGACAAAGCCGATTAAAAGTGAATACAAAAATAAATAGTGTTGTTACACTGGATTCTTGGGTAACCCAATAGGCTGTTCATTGCTTGCTGAGAGCACATTCAGTTCCTTCCTGTGAAGGCCTGAATGCACACTGTCACCGATTAGTATTGTGGTCTAGAGCTCAGCCAACCGCTAAGCTTTTCCTGAGCCACTGTTCTGTAACCTTTCCAAATGCTGACCTTTTCATTATCACCAACCTTCTTTTTTTTTTTAGTTTTGTGGCTTTTTAATGTCATGTTTATTTCCACTGACTTTTAGGCTGTCAACACATACTGATTCCTTGTGTGGTTAAGTGAGAGACGGAACCAGTCTTTAAATGAAGAAAAAATCTTTTAATTCTCTTCTTCTGGATGAGTACAATATCACATTACGTCAATAAGCCACGGCACAGTGCATGAGCATTACTGCCAGTTGAGAATCCAAACATCACAAAATCACATGCGAGAAGTCTATAGACAATAACAATGTCCTCCCTTGCCCCCTGAGTCAATAACAACGAAGTCCCTCTTTCAAAACAGAGTCTGCTGGAAATCCAGAGTGCCTTTATGGTAAAATGCCTTGCATAACAACTTTGAGAACCTTGACGCGTAACCCACAGTGGGATATGTAATTTCACTATAGAAAGTACATTTTTTACACCCTTTATAAAAAACTGATGGCTTCTGTCAGGATTCCGAAGAATGAGGAGACAAGCACTGACAGAACAGTGCTACTAAGCCAGCAAAGTGCAATCTGAGTATTATTCCCATTCTGTAATGCCCAGATCAAGGATGGATGTTCCTGTTCCAAAATGCCCAGGTAAAGGATGAGGCCAGAATAGCTGCCTTTTCCAGGTGACTCTCTATCATGCACGTTGCCTCCAACAGATCTAGACAGATTGAGACTCTGTTTAGATGAGTTCTGCTAGTTGGCTGTTAGATGAGTTGGATTTGTACTTCCCTGTTGTTGCAGAAGGCTTTGAAAGCAACTAGAAATCCTACTACTACTGGAAACTTGAAAGCAGTATTGCCAACCCCAGCATTCAAAATCACGAGTAAGACCTCCCCAATATGAGATTAATTTAAAAATCATAATCTTAAAAATAGATTTTGGGTTCTTTTTATTAATCACATGGTTTCTCAGCCTTTAGGGTGCACTCACTTCATGATTTCAAGCTTTTCTCCACAGTCATGAGGGCTAGAAACTTTTTTATAATGAAATCTGAGATTCCAGCAATTGGGCCTTTAAGAAAAACACCAAGTATCATGAGACTGGTGCTAAAATCACAAGAGTTGGCAACACTTTGAAAGTGCAGCAATACTTATTTTGTCCCACACGAGAGCCTCACGCTCCACAGATATATGGACTTTGTTTAATATCGTTATCGCCTTTTGTTTAAAGAACAAGCTGGGTTTAGACCTGAAAGAGGAATTGTGGAGCAAATATTCAATCTGCATTGAAATGCTAGCGGTGTTTCCTGTGCATTCGCTATATCTTAGAGGCAATTGCCTGAATTTACAGCATAACTGGAGTGATACCATATATCATCTTGGTGATCAGACAAAGAAAATTTGAATTTGCAGGATAGTTGGGATGGGTGAAGGGAGGAAGATTGCTGAAGCAACTTTTACAGAGATTGGTACCAGGTGCAGTGGAGGGGGTGCCCAGGATGAGTGTGGTTCGACGATGTTGCTAACTAGAGTGAATGTGGTATGGCACACCTCAAGGCTGTGTGAAGACCACAAATCATGGAGGAAGATCACTGGCCAATGACTCCCATGTGTG
This sequence comes from Malaclemys terrapin pileata, assembly GCF_027887155.1. Lineage (NCBI taxonomy): Eukaryota > Metazoa > Chordata > Testudines > Emydidae > Malaclemys > Malaclemys terrapin. The sequence continues at coordinate 16,323,057 of NC_071513.1, read as the reverse complement.
ATGTTACTGTTTATTGTGATGTGACTCTATGGTCCTTTGCACGATGAGGGAATGTACATGTGTAATGTTAAAGTTAACCAAACACAAGAGATAACAGCAATACAGCCTCAGGAGGAATACTTATCAGAGCTAATCCCTCAATGAAACACAGTTCCATACTTCTAATGCAAACAAAGCTTCCATTCAAGTTAGTGAAAGACTTGCCTATATTAGGAGTTCAGGATGAGGCACTAAATCTGAATTCTCATATTTCCAACAATGATTTGGGGTTTCTCAGTATTTGCTTGCCGAACTTTGTCTGTCAAGACACCCGATTTTCAGAAAATATTTAGCACCCACTCTTTGGATTTAAAGGAGTCTTATTTTCAAAATGTCATAAATTGGAGGCAGCCCAAATCACTAGTCACCTTTGAAAATGTGGACCCATTTCTCAGGTGGCTTGACATCATGACTTTCCTCTCCACAAGATTAGTCCCTTAAAATAATATTTTGGGTGTCTCTTTCTGTGTAGGTAACTCAATATTAATGTAATATTTTTTGTCCAAACAAAATTATTCAAAATACTAAAACTTTAATGTACTACCCTTTGTGATTATGCAAAAAGTCTGTGGGCTGCAGTTAAAAAAAGTCCACAAGTCTTGATGTTCTCAAGTGTTTTGAATTTATCTGTTTTATGTTGAGAAGATAATTTCTTTCTTAGAGTCTAGAGAACTATACTTTGGACTTGCCCTTTTTAGTATTCTTCCAGTACAATAGTGAATGTAGAGTATCTTCGTATATTCCTACAATGCAGAGCCTTCGCATTCACTGTCGTGCTGGCTCCTGAAAATATTTGCAATCTATTAGTGCTAGAGAATTAATAAAGCAGTTTAAGTCTAAAAGCCCATGAACACCATGGATGACTTTCAGCAATCTTTGTCTTTTATTTCACTGAATCAACAATACACTTGTATCTGCAATGCAGTTCTAATTTGGAAATATTATTTGCCCACAAGAAGGGAATTTATTTATGCAGGACTATGGAGTTAATTCTTAAAAGCCAAATTAGAAATGTTGGATCCCTGCTCCATATGCAATTGATTATTGGCAGTAACAAGTGAATAGGAACTTGGAGCCCAACGTAGATGTGTTTATTCAGGCTCTCACTGATCTCTGCAGGAAGTTTGCTTGCATAATGTAAGGGGACTGTTGGTTCCTTACTAAAACTCAGTGAGGGTTTTTGGTTGGCGAGCTCCCAGTACCAAAAGGAAGGGGAAGGGTCGATGGGAAACTAGGACCCTGGGACTGACAGTCCCCAGTGGCAATAGGGAGAGGCCAATGCTCCAGGTCAGCCTGACTGACAGGGCGGGCAGGCTAATGATGGAGTCAGGGAGTCAGAAAGGTCCCGTCCTCTATGTGAGCTGAAATCGCCCTGGATCAGACAGACAGAGTAGGGCTGAGCTAAGGAGAGGGCAGATCCGGTGCTGGGAGCAGAGCTGCAGCCACAGAGCCAGAGACATAGTCCAGGGAGAGCAGATCCTGTGCTGGGAGCAGGGCTGCAGCACAGAGCCAGAGGGGCCAAAGAAGCAGCCCAGGGGGGTGGAGGCAGAGCAGCAGTGTCAGTGCTGAGGCAGAGTGGAGCTGGAGCTAGGACAGTGGAGTTGGGGCTGGAGCTGGAGCTGGGTGTGGTGAGCAACTGGGGCCAGCCAAGGGGGGACCCTGGGGAAAGGGCCCAGCGCAGAAAGACAACCCCAGCCAAGGGTCCTTGCAGGCCAGACTGGGAGGGGGATCTTAACCTCACGGGGGGCTGATGCTGGGAAGAAAGGTCCCACCACCCAAAGCCTGGAGGTTTGTGGCCACCACCAGAGCAAGTGTTCAACTCACAGCATCCCTGCAGCACAGCCAGAGCCTGAGAAGGAGGCCTGGGACCTACAAGTAACAGACTGTGAAGTGCCCTGATGTCCAGAGACACTGTTTGTAATGTTCCCTGGCACAGAACAGGGTGATGTGTTTTCCTTTAACCTTTCCCATTCTTCCTTATTCTTTTTTAAATTAATTGCTGATTAAATAAATTGTATTTGCTTTAAATTGTATGTAATATTCAATGGGTCAGGAAAGTGTCCAGTGCAGAAAAAAGTACCCCAGAGTGTGGACACCCTAGCCCCTGTTCTAGGTGACCACAGCAAGGTTGGGGTTCGAGCCCCCCAGGAATCCTGGGCCTAGCCTTGTTGGGGTTACAAGGACTCTGCTAGACTGGAGAGTGGAAGGGGAGTCCTTGAGGTCAGGGAGGCCTCTGGGTAAAGGAAGTGGAAGTGAGGACTCGGATTCTTTCGCTAGCCCATTTCACCGGGGTAGTGCAGAAGCCAGGAAAGTTCCCCACAATAGCGGGACCATTCCCCCGCTTACAATAAGGATGGAATTGCTGAGACTTTGTTATATAGCACACCATCTAAAAAGGGGTGGCCAACCTGAACCTGAGAAGGAGCCAGAATTTATCAATGTACATTGCCAAAGAGCCACAGTAATACATCAGGATCCCCCTATCAGCTCCCCCCACACACTCCCAGTGCCTCCCACCCACTGATAGCCCCACCAATCAGCACCACCTCCTCCCTCCCCGCACCACCTGATCAGCTGTTTCGTGGCCTACAGGCGGCTCTGGGGGGAGGGGGTAGAGCGAGGGCACGGCAGGCTCAGGGGAGGGGGCGGGAAGGGGTGGAGTGGGGGCAGGGCCTGTGGCAGAGCCAGGGGTTGAGCAGTGAGCACCCCCCGGCACATTGGAAAGTTGGCACCTATACAAGGAGCCGCATATTAATGTCCAAAGAGCCGCATGTGGCTCCAGAGCCACCGGTTGGCCTCCCTTGATCTAAAATGTTCTCAAGCCAAAGATTCTGGCTGTTTGGACTGAAGCCAGACAATAAAAAACAATACTTATCATTCTTCAAGATATGGTTTTAAAACTTAAATGCAGAAAATGTCAAGTTCACATCCTGTCTGTGTCTTCTGCAGTATAGTACAGCTAGTATCATTTACTGCTCATTCTCCCTGTGGTTCATTTCTGTCCAAGAACTATCCCTGCTTAACCACTTCAAGACCAAGCCTAGAATTTTCTACAGTCTCTCACCTGTCCCTGAACCTTCCCTGGGGTTCTTGAACCAAAGTCACTGGAGATGTAAAAGGTGTCATAAGTTTCACATCAGTAGGCTAAATGAAAGTCTAATTCAGCAACATATTGTGGATGGAAGAATGGAGGGTGTAAGATGATATATGTCCATTGCATGTAAATCATACCAATGTAGACTCCCTTATACCCACTTAATGATGTGTAACTAACACGTCACCTCTGTGATTGGCCCCCAAATCCCCTTTATTCTGATAATCGGTATGGCAGGCCTTCTACTGAATTACCTCCATTATATTCCTGTCTATCCTAGGAATATAAGGGTATTTGGAGATTTGTTTAAGCTAGGAATGAATACATGCTGTAGGAACCTGAAAGGTGCTGTGTTGCTGATGTGAAAGCGTGTTTACGGATAAAGCTACTTTACAGATGGCACATTTTAGGGAAAAAATATGTAGTGTCTTCATGAAGAAAACCTATAAGCTGTGTGTGTGTGAGAGAGAAAATAAAAGCACACACACAAGCTTTCCCCTTGCAAGGACTCACAGAGATTGTGTTCTATAGAAGTCCCATCCCTGGTATTTGTCATGCTTGAAAGGCTACTGAATCTCACCTCTACCTCCCAGGAGTGACTTTTTGCTCTTCGTTTAATCACAGCAAGATAGGAGTCTTTCAAACCAATAGACTGTATTTACCAAAGTGATAGTCCCAGAAGAAATTTCCAAGAACAAGTGTAATCACTAACTGAAGATATCCAGCAACATGATCTCAAACTGATAAAAAGAAACTCGACAGCTGGGAATATTGTTTGTCAACAGGATGGGATGGTTCTTCATGCAAGACTTCAGATACAACCCTAAAAGAGAAAAGATGAGGATCCTCTTGGACCTGCTACTCCATAGGCCAGAACCAAGTGAACTAGAATGTTGCATACAAACAAGCTGTCACAAAATTAGACACTTATTTAATCCTGTCAAGGCTGAATCCCCACTCTGTCACTTTGACTGCAGAAGGTAGGGGCCTGCAAGGATTCTAAAAATTAATACTTGCCACTCCAGCCTTGTATTACACTCCCAAGGTTACAGCTTCTCTCTGACCTTGGCTTGGTAAACGCTGCCACTACACAAATGCAAAAAAAGCCCTTTGAACCCAGGAAGGAGCACTTGCGAAATCCTCCCTGTGGGGTACCCTCAAGCCCTTTCATCCCCCTCCCCCTCCATCCGAGGAAGAGCTGAGAAAGAAAACAAAGGAAATTAGCTGTGGCTACCAGCTAATCAAACAACTTGCGCAAACCTCTTAGAACAGGAGTACTTGTGGCACCCCTTAGGACACCAAAAATTCAATCCTATTCTTAAAAAAGGTAAATTTTATTAAAAACAAACAAAAAAAATACATCTGGAACTTAGGCTTTTTGCTAGATCTTACTACTCATGCCTATAACATTCTTCTTATCTCTCAATTATTTACTAAAACTATTTATACATGTATTTATTTACTTAGAGAAACGATTAAAATTTTTTTTGTAATCTTATTTTTGTGACTGTTACTTTGCACTCCCTAATTTTAGGGAACTATATATCACTGTTACTGGACTTTTTAAACTCTATTCCTTTTCTTAAACCTATGACTACATACAGTAAACACTCCTTCCTTCCTTCCCCCTACACATACCCTCCATCCTGTTCACCTCAATGGGACTTCTATGCTCATGTCAAGTATAGTGCATAGTTCTTAATTCTTATCTATGGAAATGTCATTTCACACACAAAGGCACTAACACCTACATTTTCAGCTAAGTGCCTGAGGTAATAGCTGTGTGTGACTACCATTAAGGTTGCTAAATCTCTGTAATACACTTTTAAAGGGAAGGTAAGTTCTTTCCTTATTCTACCTTTTATTCAAAGAGAGTCTTTCTAGAATAGTTCCATTAATTTAATATAACCGTTTATTCAATTAGTAACTAGTGTTGGTTTAACACATTCTTTCATATGAAGTTGTTTCCACTTATGAAATATGCCCAAAGAAAGTAAGATAACTGCTAACGCTATTCAAGATGCTTAAATTGGAAATGACTTCGAGACCAGAGCAAAGATATATCATTAATGTGAGATGAGATTTAAATGTATTGTGAAGAAAAGGAAAATGTAATGTTCAGAAGCCATTTCCGGTTACCAAACAGATTCTATTGTAGTATGAATATCAGAACCCTATTACAGGGCTCTGAAATGTTTTGTAAACATTTATATGAATTGTGTTCTTTCTATCTGCCTTAGCTATCTATCTAACAATAGATGGTATAAAAAACTTAGATACAGTAGTTGTTTTTTACCTGCTAGTTATAAAGCATCTCTTGTAACACAGCAGTATCAGGAACAGTGTGTGTATATTTGATCCTCCAGTTCTCATAATTTTGTTCCTGGACTTAATATTCTTGCCAATGAGTAAGACTCTCCTTGCACTTGTGTTGCATAGCATGCAATGACTTTTTAAATGAAAATTTCTAAGCTGATAAAATGTTGCTGAAGGTACTGAGAGGCCGAGTAAGGTATTCATTTGACAGAAGCAAGCGTGTCAGTATGTGTCACTTTATCAACCTTCTCTTAGATTCCCCCAATTTTAAATCCTCATCTTTAGCTATGATTTCCAAATCATACATCCTGATCTGCAGTGAACTATTATCTTTAATGAGATATTATCTGCAATGACTTGTTTATCTTTTATGGTCCTTTCATGGTTGCCAGCTGACGATGGCAGCGGTCTTCACAAGTTTTCACTCTATGCCAGGGGTTCGCCGTCCCAGGCCAATGGGGGCGGCGGGAAGCGGCGGCCATCACATCCCTTGGCCTGCGCTGCTTCCCGCCACCCCCATTGGCCTGGGACGGCAAACTGCGGACATTGGGAGCCGCGATCGGCTGAACCTGCGGACGTGGCAGGTAAACAAACTGGCCCGGCCCACCAGGGTGCTTACTCTGGTGAGCCACATGCCAAAGGTTGCCGACTCCTGCTCTATGCCATTGATTTAAATGTTGGCTGATAAAGCAGTGAGAGACGGTGGCCAGCATGATATTTGTTTATGGGACCAACTTCTGCAGGTGAAAGAGACAAACTTTTGATTTTACATAGAGCTCTTCAGGTCAACAGAGCAGGCAGTTTTGTTATAGCAAATAGTATCTCTTGTTCTGCAGGTTGGTATATGAAACCCGGCTTCTTCAAAATTAGTTTTCAGTTCCTACAACCTTTTACAAGTTGTGGATGTAGAGCCACCTTTGTAATCTGGGAAGATTGTCTGTAGTGAAGAAGGCTTCTTTGTATGTCTTGTCCATTTCATCACCTTCCCATACAGTGATCTTGTAAAGGAGACAAAACTAAGCCAAATATAAAAACTCAATTGTCTTAGCCTGGCACAGAGCTCTGAAAACAGCATCTATCCTAAAGCTCATGGATGTGCCCCTCCATCACTGCAGATCAGGATGTACAATTCGGAAATTCTACATAGAGAGGAGAATTTAAAATTGGGTGGGTCTAAGAGAAGGCTGGGAGTAATTTGCTTTGTGAACATCGCCTTCCATGGCTCACTGCTCTTTGGAAAAAATCCAACAGGGAAGAATGTTAGGCCAGACTCGTCTTCCCTTACTCAGATTTTGAGTTGCAGCCTACTCCTTCAGTAGACCTGTTTTCTGCCCATGGAGTTAGGTACTATTCATCTTGAGTAAGCATAGAAGACTCTGGCTTTAGAGATGAAATGCAAAGGATGTAATGTTGCTACTTTTGTAATGGAGAAAAAGAAAATGCATGCACATTACTTTCATCATTACACAGTCATAAAATATAAAAACAAAATGCCTTGGAAATCCATTAATGGAAGATACTTTTAGCAATAGATCAGACATCACTAGGATTTTTGTAAGCATGAAGAAAGTGTTTTTAATATCCCTGACATTAAAAAAGTTTGTGAGAGATTGTAGAATAGTTCCCAGGTACAATGGACATTAGTATTTCTGTGGGACACAGAACCTAGTTCTGTATATAAATATACCTAGTGCTATATATATGTTTTTAAAAGTCTGTATTCTCATTTCAGAACTTTATTCATCACATATTTATTCCAAGTAATTAAAGAAGGTGATTTGTAAGGTTGAGTTGCACTATTGGGGCTTGTGTACTTCTTGTTTGAAGGGAAAAAAGTTAATAAATTTAATATAGCCTGGATCAGTTTCCTCCAGTGAAATGCTTGTGTAGTTTTTGCAGGCTATTTAATTAGCACATGGCTAAAAAAATGTAACCTTAATTAGCTTTTATACTCCTTATTCCAAGTAGGGTTATTGTAGGACTTCAACTAGAAATGGATTTCAATAGTAATATATCAGTAGGGTGCCTTTAGCCTGTTTTTGAGGACACCAGCTAACCACTTTGTTACATCCATATGGACTTTTTCCCAATTAATATATGCTGCTTAGGACATCACACAGTCTGTGGAGTTGCTTCCATACAAGGTTTTCTGTAGCATGCCTTTAGTTACCTTAATTAGTCAATCTGTCTAAATAGGTAGATATTACTCAGCGTCCTTCCTCATACCAACTTGAATAATGGAAAGTTGGTTCAAAGTATGTTAAGGCAGGCATTGTCCAGGCAGACCATGTCTTGATGGAGTGAGTTTGTGTTCAATCTATCCTTCCACTCATAATAGCAGACTACCTTCCCCTCCCATTGACAATCACATAACATTCTTATGGCAACTACTGCTAACAATAAACTGTTCTGTGCTTATTTTGTGGAAATATTTTCTATTTCCATATACTATATAATTCTCTAATAGAGCCACACTGGGAACAGGAGTGAAGTTTGATCAGGAACCAAAAGCCTGACTCAGAGTAAAATTTTTCATTGCACTGTGGCAAAACTTTGGGCCAGAAAGTTCAGCATTAACCTATTCTCCAACGGCTGAGAGAGGACAACAGAAAGGGCTAAGATCAGTCTTCTCAAATATTGGCTATGACCTCACCTGTCATTCCCAGTTCAGTCACTTGAAGTCTATACCCTTTGCCCATCTGTCTCACTCTGTTGACAACATATTTCTTTTTCTCTGACTCAGCATTAATATGATGATCAATGTCCTGATTAACAAATGCATTATAACTAAAGCTGCTTGACAAGTTATTGATTAAAAGTTTTTTTTCCGGACAATGCTGATTTGTCAAAACCAATATTTTTTGTGTGTGGAAATGTATCTCTTTTGATGAAAGTGTCATCAGGAAGGTTTCTCAGGTCCAGGATGGAATTTCCCCTCAAAATAATAGTTGCACTTTAGAATGGCCAACAGTCCAGTGGTTAGAACACTCACCTGGGATGTAGGGGAGACAGGTTCAAATTCCTGGTCAAAATTAGGCAGAGCAGAAACTTGAATCTGGGTCTCAGAACCAATTTGTATACCCTACCCACTGGGCTATTGGCTATCCTGGGGTGGGTGACTGTCTTTTTTTTTTTTTTTTTTTTTTTTTTTGTCACAAAAAATCTCAAAAGGCTCAAGTTTGTTCTGATGTGGAATGAAAACAATTTCTGAAACCTCAATTTTTCATGAAACTGAATTCTTGTTTTCTAGTCAGCCCTCTTGTGAGTGCCTCCTGTTGGCTGTGTATAATGCTGCCATTTTATTTTTCTCCTAGTACCCCCTGTAAGTTGTTGACCTCATCAGGCAGGTCTTTAGTTCTCCGACTAAGTCATGCAATCATCAATGGATGAACCCCTTCTGGGGTAACAAAAGTCCAAGGGCTATGACTGTGCCCTTGTTAGTGTCTTTACCCTGTCTCTGAGCTCAGTTCTCAGCCACTTTAGGACTAGCTTTAAGTCCGTCCCTGCCCTGTTAAAGAGCACTGCGCACCAGGGCTTTCTGCCTTGAGAAGCTTTGTCTTCACCTCTTCTCACTGCCAACTTGTCAGCCAGGTCACCCCTTAAGTTCAGTCCCTTTTGGGGTAGCAGAGTTCCCCAGGGTCTTCAGTCCCATCTCTAGGCCAGTTTAAACTCCAGCCCCTTTCTCGGGCTTTTAGTAGAGCATCTTATCCCCATCTCGGGGCTTGGGCCACTTCCCCTTTGGCCAATGACGGAGCCCAGCCCACCCACTATTTCAGGTCCCAACCCACGGACTCCATGAGCTGCAGGCATGCACTGCTCCCTTTAACTCCATCGATTAGCTGCTACTGTTTTCCCTGGGGTTCTTCCCACCGGATCTCTTCCCTGTCATCCAGTGCCTTAGGGTTACTGTTCTCAGGTCCACGATCTCCTTTCAGAAAGAAATACAGCCAACTTCTGGTTATCTCTGGGGCTTCTATGGCCAGAGCAGAGCACCCTTGCTTGCCGTTCAGGTCCCAGCCAGAAAGTGACTTGCTAAGCCCCTGCAGCTCCTTTTAATTGAGCCTTCTGGGCTCTGATTGGCTGCCTCCCTGCAGCCTTTCTAGGCAGGTCTGGAGGACCCACCCACCTGTCCTTGGGCAGCGTGTGACCACGAGGCCTCCAGCAGGGGGCCTCAAAGGGCCTGATACACCCTGTCATGATAACCGTTTAACCTGTACTGTGGATAGCTATGGTAAATTAATTCTGTTTATATCTGAGATGCCAAGTCAAGCTACTATTAACATTCTGTTATGTGCTCCTATCGAAAGTTTCCTATTGTAAATACATGTCTCTTTCCAGTGTCTATATTTTTACACCTATGTACGTTTGTCCATTGATCACCGGGCTAATCACTCTGGGACTCTCACTATGTTGTAGCAGCCTCCACATAGCAAGTTACTGTGTGGTGAACTGGTGTGCTGTAGATTCACATCCTGTCTTGCCATGCAATAACTCGCCATATAGACAAGCCCGCAGTGTCACCTTTCCTCTTTATCTAGCTCTCTCTATCTAGATGTTCTGTATGCTTTTCAAATCCATTCTCTGTTTTCCTCATGATACCTCATTCCTGAGCTTATCTTTAATTGATCTTCAATGAGACTGAATCAAAAACGTGTGTGCTTATATGTTCTCTATCAGGTGGTAATTATTAAAGTCTTCATGAACTACAGTATTTTCCAGCCTGATGTTGAATTTCATAACTAAACTTTCTGATTGAAATATTGGTTATCTTATTAATTTGAGTATTATCCTTTCATCTCCTATACTACCTTGTCAAACAACCTTGACTTTGAATTAATGGACTGTGTGCATCATTAAAATGGAGGAGTCGGTTACCAGTGCAATTTAGAAAGGAATAATACATCTGTATTTTGTAAAACAAGTCACAATCCATTTGTTTCCAACTTGGGTTATTGTCCTGTGATGAAATGTGCTCTGTTTAGAGCCTGGATAGATGGTACATAAACCTGTGCCTCGTCGTTTAACATAATCTTTTTATTCATTTTACCTTGCTTTTGGAAAAGGGAGATTTCACCCAGGTTGCTCATCTCACCCCACGTTGAGGGGTGCACTCTGTGTACAGCAAGTGGAATGGCATCCATTATGCAGGCAGTTGGGGAAACATTGAAAACCAATTATGCGGAACCTGAATGAGCAGCTCTTTTTGTGCAAACCAAAAGAAAATCCACATAGGTGTGAACTAAATTCCCCAAATGGAAAACATTCTTCTAAACTGTTTTGCTTATCTATCTCGGTTTTTATACTGCACTCCACACCACGGTATATGAGCATATTGTGAGCATACAGGGTGAGAGGTTTCCTGTTAGTGTCTGCATTCACTTTAAACAGAAAGTTGTGACAACAACTAACCCAAGCTACAGGATTTCTATACTTTTGAGGCGACAGCCTTATAAAATGTGGTAATTAAAGTGTCATCTTTTGACTTGGAATTTTGCTGCAGTCTGCAACAGATGTTGCCATAAAATTAGTTTGACTGTCTTGATGGAAAAATAATGGCAAGCCAATGGTTACATCATTATTATCATTAATGTATTGTAGGAAGGAAGCTCTAGGACAAGATGTTGATGCTATAGATCGATATGCATAAAGATACTGCTGTTAGTGTTACCTATGAAACAGACTGTTTATCTCAGGGTAACACAAGCATGCTGCATAAATATGTCTGTGGTAGAAAGAAATATATTTAGTCCTGCTCAATATCTTCCTTCAGTCTTTCTCATTTTCAGAGTTGCAAAATTGCACCAAGTTCCCCTATTAATATAGCTGCATATTTTTTCAAAGAAACCACTGTGGCCCTTCCCATGGCAGCTGGTCTCATATCAGCATTAGTACAAAGCTAATGGTTATGAAATCCCATTCTTTTACTTCTTGAGATAGTATCAAAGGCTAAAGTAGTCTTTGCACAATCAATGCATCTATTTTTATAGAAGAGAAAATTATTCAGAACTACTTTTTTTTTTTAAGGTGAAGCTCATAAGTTTGTAGGGCAGAAATCTTTAAAAGAATTGTTAATGTTACCAGGAAAGTTTGGGACACCAATGCTGTGTTTGTTCCCTTCCTCCTTTTGGTATTACTTGGATCACTTTCTGTCTTTCTCTTTGAACTATGTGCATTTGTTTGCATGTGATACTCCAACACTAGAGAGATAGCAAGTTGCTGTCTAGTGGTTAAAGCGTAGGCCTGGAAGCCAGGAACTGCACAGCTCTATTCCTGACTCTAACACAGGTGACTTATTCCCCCAAGCAAGTCATTTACATTCTCTGCTATCTGTAAAATAAGGAATATGATACTTACAGAGGATGTATCAAGAAATAATCAGCTAAGGCCAATAAGGTACTTTTTACACAAAAAGTACTATGTGATTGCTAAGTATCCATGTGTGTATGTATGTATATAATTATAGGCGGCAGCTGCTAGCACCACCTATTATTAAGGTCGCCTTACACTTCCCATGATAAGACCCTGTTTTTAGTGGCTTATAACTTTACCTAAATTTAACCATTTAAAATTTTCCATGATGGCCATCTGCCTCGAGCTGAATTATTTTGGAAAATTTCAGACAACACGGTTCAACTGTTTCTGAGAATGAGACTAGTGAAAAATACTTAGTTTTGCCCACATTCAAAAAAATCTGTCAAATTTTCTCCATGCTATGGAGAAGGGATGTGAAATCTGGCAGTGTATGGCCATTGTAAGTGATGTCTCTATGAAAATCCACCAAAATTGGTCCAAGGTATACGCCTTTGAAAAATTGCGGTTCACACATACTCAGTGAAGAGTTGCCCAGAACTTAACAGCTACATTCCCTGGCTTGTCCATATAGAGGATGACAACCTACTGCTATCAGTTCCTCCATTAGTTCAAATGGCAGAGGTCTGTGTGGTGGATGTCAAGATTCCATCCCTGTTGATGACCCACATAGGTGTCAATATAATGCCACATGATGGAAATTCTGGGGGAGGGCGTTTCAATTTGCTTTTTAAAAACTTAAAGGAAATTTCACACCAAAAAACAAAAACAAAAAACCCCTGCTAAAAATATTAACTGTGCAAGTCAAGCACTCCAAAGTCAGGAAGTTACTTCTCAAAAAGAAGAACAGGAGTACTTGTGGCACCTTAGAGACTAACTAATTTATTAGAGCATAAGCTTTCGTGGACTACAGCCCACTTCTTCGGATGCATATAGAATGGAACATATAATGAGGAGATATATATACACACATACAGAGAGCATAAACAGGTGGGAGTTGTCTTCTGCAGCCTTAATTTGGCTCTTCTTGTGCCTATGAATTATGATGCATTCTTACACAATCGGATACTGTCCCGTGTGTGTATATGGAATTATGGCAGATAATACTTCATAAGGGAGAAAAGCTAGAGACTCTTGTGTACATTAAGGACTTTGCTATTGCCAATCTTTTTGTGTGTGGAATAGATTAGGACGTATGGTGATGAGCTATGGTGATGAACAGCAGCTCAAAACCCTCAGTGATGGTGTGTTTTGGGTTAATGATAAATGTTTTGTCACATTGAATTTGGGCTGAACACAACTCATGAGTCATTCAGGTAATTCCAAATCAGTGCTGATCGGGGAAAAAAAAATCCATACCTCAGCATATGTTACAGATAAACTATTTTAATAATGTTTTAGGAGTTTTAAAAACTTTTGTTCTAGTCCCTCTGCTTGTAAACCAAGTTTTAGTTTCTATGAGTTCATCCGTACAGCAATCGGAGAACTACATACACCTGGAGACATGACCTAAAATAGCTATTTTATACCTAAAGAGGTCAAAACTTTAGAGCCTAATATCTCAAGGGCCAAAAGTGAGTGGGTGTTTTCCATTAGGAAGCTCCCTTTTCTGAAGGTATAAAGCGTCCATTTCTAGCACTCTGGGGTAATGAGATATCAGACTTTAGTTTCTGCACTTTTTTAAGTGCAGAATCATATGCAAAATTGGCTTCAGGCAAGTGTGATTTTGGGAAGGGAAATCCACATATAGAAGAGAGGTAAATGTTTCTCTGACAAGTCAGTTTAAAAAAAGAACAACAACTATGCTTGAAGCAGCTGAGGGATTTGGAATATTAGAAACAGTCATCGGGGAAGGTAGAACAATGGGCAGACAAAGTGATCAAAGATGTGATAAATTTATTATATGGGGGGGGGTGCTCATATGTGCTAAGGAGACTGACTCTCTGCAATATTTTCCCCTCAAATGATTATAGTTACACTGCTGGATCATATAATAAAATATGTTTAAATGGCAAGAAACCTTTGTTGTTCTTCATCTGTGCATGTATTTTTAGACCCACAGACAGCCTAGGGGTTCCTTCAAGACTACTTCCTGTTATGAAAGAGATGCCTTTTAACCGAGAAAAGCAGTTAGTTTTGAAACCTTTTTTTTTGTGCATAACCTTCAGTTTTTATTATTTTTTTGCTGCGTTCACAAGCTAAACCAGCTGTGAAAGGTGCAAGCATATAGTTTGTATTCAGCAAAGATCTGTCTTTTTGTGCTTACTGCAAGGCAAATGGCTTTGCTAGTTGGGGCTACAATTTATCAAGCTGGCAGAGTGACAATTTTCATTGCTCTTGAAAATTTATCATGGATAGTCAATTTTGAAGGGTTGACTCTTTTGTTTGAGCAGGGTTCTTACATTTTTAGACTTATCAAAATGGCAATTATTAATGCCATTAACCCATGAGGCAAAGATCAGTTTTGTCCCTGGAAGTTTGAGTATGTCTTCCTGCCAAAGAGATTTATCTGCTGCTGCTGCTGCTTCCAGGGTTTGTGAGTTTAAGGAACAGATGTAATGTAAAAAAAAAAAAAAAGTGTCTCCCTAAAGAACAATGAAAATCACTTTTGTCCCAGCTGTTTCAGGGAGAAATAAAGTTAATATATTAAATATTAATGTTCCAAAATATTATGTTCCCTGCTCTTATCTTCTCCCTTGTCCTCAGAGGCTTAGCGAATTTTTAGAAGGTTAGTTGTGTCTCCATAACCACAATTCATGATAAGGCTCTTTCTTTCACGGTACATTGTAGACATTTCAAACAATTAATCCTCCAACACTAGCAGCAAGTGAATTTAGCCATAGTTCTGGGAGGTACTAAGCAGCTCCTGAGGGTACATTTAATCTGCCATTGCAGGACGTGATTGCAGCTTGAATGGACATACCTGAGCTAGCTCTGATCTAGCTAGCTCAGGTCCCAGAATAGAGAAGCTATGGCAGCTCGCACTTCAGGCTAGCCCTACAAGTAATTACCCAGGCTTTCAGGCTGGCTTAATTGCAGGACAGACCTACCCTGAGAGATGTTGGGTATCCTAAGTTTGCATTGATTTCAATGAGAGCTGAGGACATTTGGCACCTTGCCGACTCAGATCCATAATGAGGGTTTTCTGGTGGTGCAGACTGACTGAAGCAGAGGTCAAGGTCAAAGTTGTCCGACATGATATGATGATTTGTTAAAAGTACTGGTGGTAAGAAACCATATTGTCATACTGTAGTACTAGCTTGCATCCCCTGTTTTCAAGCATGATGATGATTCACTTCTTAGTCACGTGAGTTATAGGAATACGATTCCAATTTAAAAATACACCTCTACCTCAATATAATGCTGTACTGGGCTAGCTTGATTATCACTTCGAAAGTTTTTTTTCTCTTAATTAATTGGCCTCTCAGAGTTGGTAAGACAACTCCCACCTGTTTATGCTCTCTGTATGTGTGTATATATATCTCCTCAATATATGTTCCATTCTATATGCATCCGAAGAAGTGGGCTGTAGTCCACGAAAGCTTATGCTCTAATAAATTTGTTAGTCTCTAAGGTGCCACAAGTACTCCTGTTCTTCTTAATGCTGTCCTCGGGAGCCAAAAAATCTTACCACGTTATAGGTGAAACCTTGTTATATCGAACTTGCTTTGATCCGCCGGAGTGCGCAGTCCCGCCCCCCCGGAGCGCTGCTTTACCGCGATATATCAGAATTCGTGTTATATCGGGTTGCGTTATATCGGGGTAGAGGTGTAGGTAGTTTTGTCTTAAAATGTCCACCACTGTTTAAAAGAAAAATAGTGGCAGTATAGTAAAATATCTTCATAATGCAAGGCAGAAAATCTAACATACACATACATTGTGTGCTAGCAGTTCTGTGATATAGAGCAAGTGTACTGTGGTATCAACAGATAATTTTAACAGGTGTATTCAAGCTCTGTATGCATGTCGCAGCGAAACACATGCTTTGTATTCAAGAAATGAATTTATGGTTTAATACTGCATTACATATGCAAGCAAAATGTAAAACTAAATATACACTGCATTTTTACAGAATTGTGTAAAAATCATATAATATCCATAAATGAGTATTAATGGTATTTTAATAACAGAAAAAGGAAGCTTTAACACTAAATAAATGGGAGAGAATGTTAATAACTAAAATGGACAGCCACTTAGAATTATGTCTGGAGAGGGAAGCTATTTTATGATTAACAGCCAACATTGGCTAATATTTAATGAACAACTATTTGGCATTAAAGAAGCCCTGTGGAGAACTTGAGACCTCCAGATTAAGGTTTTGTTTTGTTTTAAAAAGAAAGTTGAAGAGCTTATATAGTGAAAGGCAGGTTTTCATGATTTATTAAAAATGTCAAAGTAAACTGTCTTAAAATATACTTTAAACATTACGCTGCTTCTACAGCCAGTCCCTTTCACAGCAGCAAGTTCAGTGCATCCTTGATGTACTAATGCACTGGACAGTTCATTCCCTGGAAGACTAATGTTTAGTAAACCAGGGAAGAATTTTAAAGAGGCTGCTTGGCAAAGTAGGAAGTTTCCCTCATAAATAGGGCAGTGTTTAAAGAGCTCAGCCATGGAGAAGAGAGAGGCCAAGTTGGACCAATGCCTTCACCCACAATGACATTTAGGAGGAGGGAACAAGGGCAATGCAAATATACTCTCCTACCTCTGACAGCAATTTGGGGCCCACCTAGGATTGCCAACTCTCCAGGATTGTCCTGGTGTCTCCAGGAATTAAAAAAAAAATAATCAATCAATCTTTAATTAAAGATAATGTCATGTGAGGAAACCTCCAGGAATTCATCCAACCAAAGTTGGCAACCCTAGGCCCACTTCTACTTCTGCCTGAACTGCTCCTCTGCACCTTCACATCCCATCCTTTACAAGTAGTAGGTGTTTGTTATTTAGTATTTGCATAGTGCTACCACTGTGCCAGGCATTTTACAGACTAGTCTAAAGAAAAAAATCTCTTCTCTGAGGAGTTTATACTTTAAATAGACATGTGGTTAAGATGAGAAACAAAGTGAATGAGTGGAGAGATTGATCTTGTGTCTAGTTAGAAAATGGGAAATGAAGTGAATTATGTGCATGCTGGACCCACGCTTGTTCCTAACCAGTCCATTGACCCTATAAAATATGTGTATGTAATACTTAAAAGGTGGGGAGGGTTATTACTCCACTCTTCTATCTTCACATAAATGATTCTTGTAATGATTCCATGGTCACATAGATGTTTGTCATCAGTTATGACAGGTACTGCAATGGAGTAATATATTTTTGCATGCTACCATACTTGTAGGTGTAACACCATATAAAAGTAAGGATCTTTGAACTTGTATTGTAAAATTTAATGCCTTTGTATTATCCTTTTTGATAGTAAGAGTATATTGATTTGTAAGTACTCTCCGTGTAGTGGCATACAGATAATGTTTTAAAACCTTTGATTTTTCTTTCATGTAGAGCAGCAAAGATGAGAAGTAACTACATTGAAGTTAATGGAGTAACAGTGGTGTAAAGGTAGTGTAAATAAGAGGAGAATCAGGCCTCTTTTCTAGATGGAAGAAAGAATAATGCTAGGGCTGTCAAGTGATTAAAAAATTAATCGTGATTAATCGCGTGATTAATTGCTGTGTTAATAATAGAATACCATTTATTTAAATATTTTTGGATGTTTTCTACATTTTCAAATATGTTGATTTCAAATACAACACAGAACATAGTGTAGAGTGCTCACTTTATATTTATTTTTTATTACAAATATTTGTGTTATAAAAAACAAAAGAAATAGTATTTTTCAATTCCTCATACAAGGACTGTAATACAATCTCTTTATCATGAAAGTTGAATTTACAAATGTAGAATTATGTACAAAAAATAACTGCATTCAAAAATAAAACAATGTAAAACTTAGAGCCTACAAATCCACTCAGTCCTACTTCTTGTTCAGCCAGTCACTTAGACAAACCAGTTTGTTTACATTTACAGGAGATAATACTGCCCACTTCTTGTTTACAATATCACCTAAAAGAGAGGACAGGTGTTCACATGGCACAGGTGTAGCCAGTGTTGCAAGATATTTACGTGTCGGATGCGTTAAAGATTCATATCTCCCTTCATGCTTCACCCACCATTCCAGAGGACATGCGTCCATGCTAATGAGGGGTTCTGCTTGATAACAATCCAAAGCAGTGCAGACTAACATGTTTATTTTAATCATCTGAATTGGATGCCACCAGCAGAAGGTTGGTTTTCTTTTTTGGTGGTTCGGGTTCTGTAGTTTCCGAATCGGAGTGTTCTCTTTTAACGCTTCTGAAAGCAGGCTCTACACCTCGTCCCTCTCAGATTTTGGAAGGCACTTCAGAGTCTTAAACCTTGGGTTGAGTGCTGTAGCTATCTTTAGAAATCTCACATTGGTACCTTCTTTGCGTTTTATCAAATTTGCAGTGAAAGTGTTCTTAAAATGAACAACATGTGCTGGGTCATCATCCCAGACTGCTATAACAAGAAATATGGCAGAATGTGGGTAAAACAGAGCAGGAGACATACTATTCTCCCCAAGGAGTTCAGTTACAGATTTAGTTAATGCATTATTTTTTTAATGAGCGTCATCAGCATGGAAGCATGTCCTCTGGAATGGTGGCTGAAG
The DNA here is from genome assembly GCF_027887155.1 of Malaclemys terrapin pileata. Classification (NCBI taxonomy): domain Eukaryota; kingdom Metazoa; phylum Chordata; order Testudines; family Emydidae; genus Malaclemys; species Malaclemys terrapin. The sequence continues at coordinate 16,304,614 of NC_071513.1, read as the reverse complement.
CGTGAAGGGGCATATGAATGTTTAGCATATCTGGCATGTAAATACCTTGCAGTGCTGGCTACAAAAGTGCCATGCGAATGCCTTTTCTCATTTTCTGGTGACATTGTAAATAAGAAACTGAGAGCAGTATCTCCAGTCAATGTAAACAAACTTGTTTATCTTAGTGATTGGCTGAACAAGAAATAGGACTGAGTGGACTTGTAGGCTCTAAAGTTTTACATTGTTTTGTTTTTGAGTTACATAACAAAAAAAAATCTACATTTGTAAGTTGCACTTTCACAATAGATTGCATTATGGTATTGTAAGAGATGAATTGACATACTATTTCTTTATCATTTTTACAGTGCAAATATTTGTAATAAAAATAATATCAAGTGAGCACTGCACACTTTGTATTCTGTGTTGTAATTGAAATCAATTTATTTGAAAATGTAGAAAAACATCCAAAAATATTTAATAAATTTCAATTGGTATTCTATTGTTTAACAATGCGATTAGAACTGCGATTAATCATGATTAATTTTTTAATCGCAATTAATTTTTTTGTTAACGTGAGTGAACTGCGATTAATCAACAGCCCTAAATAATGCACATTGAGATTTGACGCCATGACAATTAGATATGAGAAGTTATATGGTTTAACACTGTACTGGGTGATTTAAGTGCCCTAGTGAAGTTGGCACCTACATGTCCCTACCCTTGTTTAAGAAATGCAATTAATTAGCTGAAGAAGCAGCCTTGAAATAATTGCAGAAGTGTCCATGTGATGTCTTTCTGGCCTCTTAGAATGAAGAAAGAGATAGAAGACGTGTTAGTCTATGTGGAGTGAAAAAACAGGTGTTAGTGTTAAGTGCCATGCCCAAGGGATTGATAACGTTTTTCTGTGGTTAGACAGGAAAGCATAGTTGACAGGCTAATTAAAGCAAGGCTATGAACTATCTGTGTATAACCTGCACTGCACTCTGCATAGCACCTGGAAGATGGATAGGAGGTACTCATTTAGGCTGTTGTAGACAACGTCAGATACAACTTAATGAGAAATCCTAGCATTATACAGTATATCTGTATGAAAGGTCCCATGAACCTATGGCAACACAGTGAAATATAATTGGGAATGGAAACTAGGGCAGACAAGGGGGAACAATGTAATTTTTGGATATTACTTTGTGAAACTTTAAGATTTTTCATTATATGTATCAGAAGTGTTTGGTTTGATTCTCCTCTCACTTTTGCTAGGGTTAACAAGAGAAACACCATTGGAAACCAGTGAAGTTAAATTGCTGTAAAACCACTGTAAGTGCACTGTAAGATTTTGTGTGGCTTTAACTGAATGCATACTTTAATGTAAGTTGTAAAGCTCTATGAGAAAACTGAATTCACAACTGCAGAGACTGCTGAACTCGAATTAATATGCAAATTAGACACAATTAACTTAGGCCTAAACAGAGACTGGGAATGGTTGGGTCATTACACTAATCAAATTTTTTTTCCCCCATGTTAAGTTCTCCTCACACCTTATATGGGTCATCTTGATTATCACTTCAAAGTTTTTTCTTCTGCTGCTACTGATAGCTCATCTCAATTGATTGGCCTCTTACAATTGGTATGCGTACTTCCACCTTTTCATGTTCTCTGTATGTATAAATATCTTCTGTCTGTGTGTTCCACTCTGTGCATTTGAAGAAGTGAGCTGTAGCCCACGAAAGCTTATGCTGAAATAAATTTGTTAGTCACAAGTACTCCTGTTCTTTCTTCTAACTGCTTATCTGTATCTGAATTTATTATTACAAATTGGGCTCCGCTGTAGTCGTGTGATGTTTAATGGTTCTCTTACTTCTAGAGAGTTTTCTGACTTTCAGTAATGATTTTTAATATAGAAATTTAAAAAAGAATTATCCACTTTTTTTCACTGATTATCAAGTGTTTGTGGGAAATGAATGTCCCAAAAGGGCAGCATATCAATGTTTCATAGTAGGAACTTTTTCACAGTGAGAATGGGAGTACCTGTGGCACCTTAGAGACTAACAAATTTATTAGAGCATAAGCTTTCGTGGACTACAGCCCACTTCTTCGGATGCATATAGAATGGAACATATAGAATGATAGTCTCTACGCAAAAGAATTAATGGACACAAATCTGACATCAGGAATCAAAATACTCAAAAACCAGTGGGAGAACACTTTAACCTGTCTGGTCATTCAGTGACAGACCTGCGGGTGGCTATATTACAACAGAAAAACTTCAAAAACAGACTCCAACGAGAGACTGCTGAGCTAGAATTGATATGCAAACTAGACACAATCAACTCCGGTTTGAATAAGGACTGGGAATGGCTGAGCCATTACAAACATTGATTCTATCTCCCCTTGTAAGTATTCTCACACTTCTTATCAAACTGTCTGTACTGGGCTATCTTGATTATCACTTCAAAAGTGTTTTTTTTTTTTTCTCTTAATTGGCCTCTCAGAGTTGGTAAGACAACTCCCACTTGTTTATGCTCTCTGTATGTGTGTATATATATCTCCTCAATATATGTTCCATTCTATATGAATCCGAAGAAGTGGGCTGTAGTCCACGAAAGCTTATGCTCTAATAAATTTGTTAGTCTCTAAGATGCCACAAGTACTCCTGTTCTTCTTTTTGCGGATACAGACTAACACGGCTGCTACTCTGAAACAGTGAGAATGGTATCATTAAGTAAAAATAATGGTGTGTATTTAAAGTCTTATACAAAACTAGAAAGTCCAAAACCCAAACAGCATCACAAAGTGAAATGTATTAACTTTTAATATGCCACAGCTGTAACCTGCGTCATATGGCTGTCAGCTATAACCTGCGTTTTTACAAATTTCAAAGCTTTTTCATTTGCTTTCTGTATATTTCAGTAAAAACAAAAGTTACCCTCACAGCCAGGTGCAAGAAGATTTCAATTATTGCATAATAATTCACTTCATGGTGTTCCAGAGGGGCTCTGCCATCAGTTTTGTATCTAAACTACACATTACACATGAATTATTTCCACCGTATTTCAGCCTGTCTCCATTTATTGCTATATTGCCATGTCTATGAATATTCTAGGCACATTATCTGGCTTTGGCGCTCCATTACTTCCTTTCCTCATTATTCTCGTTGTTCTCCTAAACCTAAAGGATAATATTTGCATTAGGTGTCTCTCGTTCAATCACAAGTTTGGGCCCTGATCCTGTAGTGAGCTGACCACAGGCACAAGGGTCTTAGAGTTTTCATGAATGAGGCTCAGAGGATTTGGCTTTAAATATCAGATCATAAAACAAATGGCTCATAATTAACAGCTGGTGACTGTGAGAAATCAGAGTTTGTAACATCCATAGGGAATTGATATCTTGGATGTGTCTGTAAACTCACATTTCTAACAACATCATATGAGAGAAATGTCTGTCTGAACTGGAATTGGTATAGCAGTGAACTATCAATTAAATTCAAGCAGGTGCAGATGCTGGGGGTGAGGATGGGGGAGATTTAGCCTTGGCAAAATAGAATACTGAGCTGTTCCTGATTTGTCTTTGAAACCCTTTTAATGTTGATATTGCTAAGGATCTGATAGGAAGTCAGAATCCAAAGACAGATTGTAATATCATATCTGGCCCCTTTCTCTCTCTAATGAGCTGAATCTAAAACTTATATGCTCCCACAAACATGGAAGGTGGAAGAATAGTTTTGAATTCAGAAACAATTTTTTTGTGGCTGGGACTCATTTTATTAGAAAGTGAAAATGATTATAAGAAAACAATGTTCTAATTCAAAGCAAGAGCTGAACTAACTGCTCAAAGTGAACATGCTAAACTTGAAAGCTTTTTCACTTGTCTTTGGTAGCACATGAAAGTGTGTGACAAAATGTGCGATTTGTTTAACTGCTGCAATGTTACTAATCTAGAAGCAAATTCTGCTGTCCTCAATGAAAGTTTCTCCTGAATACTTACTGCAAAATTTAGTCCAAAGTAATTACTCATCCATCATGCATCCAGGGCTGGCTCCAGCATTTCTCCTGCCCCAAGCGAAAAAAAAAAAAAAGCCGCGATCGGTGGCGGCAGTTCAGCGGCAGGTCCTTCGCCCCTAGAGGGAGTGAGGGACCTGCCGCCCCCGAATTGCTGCAGGTGCCGCCCCTCTCCCTTGGCCGCCCCAAGCACCTGCTTGTTAAGCTGGTGCCTGGAGCCAGCCCTGCGTGCATCAGTTCTAGGCCTAATATTGTTTCCATAGAAGTCAATTGGCTTCATGGATTCTAAGGCCAGAGGGACCACTGTGATCACCTAGTCTGACCCCCTACATAATGAAGGCCATAGGACTTCTATCAATACATTCTAGTTCAAGCTGGAATTAATCGTTTAGAAAAACATCCAATCTTCTTGATTTAAAGTTTTTTCAGTGATGAAGAAACCACCTCAACCCTTCGCAGGTTGTCCCCATAATTATTAACCTTACTCTTAAAAATTTGCACCTTTATTTCCAATTTTAATGTGTCTAGCTTCTACGTCCAGCCATTTGATCTTGTTGTTGATCTGTCTGCTTGATTGGAGAGCCCTTTATCAAAAATTTGTTCTCCATGTAGGGAGTTATAAACTGTTATCAACCGAAGATTTGCCGTTGATTTCCATGGGAGTGGGAACCTCTACCAATAAATAGAGGAGTTACATTTCCAGTCTGTCAACATCTTCTATGAGCAAGTAGATCATATCTGAGAAAATAAGAAATGTAGTCTTGCGGATAGGCCTCTAAGGCCGTTATCCTTCAGTCTTGCTGGTTCTCACAGCAGCTTCCTCTGTGGCTTTAAGCAAGTCACCCAGGGAGAGCACCTCATCTCTGCTCTTCCCCTTTTACATTTGGGTAAGAGGGCTGCAGTGGCATAGAGGGGCACTAAAGTGGCTGGGGAAGAAGTCCCCATATGCAGGCATTGCAGAAACAGGTGTAAAGATGCCTTTTAGAGAATTGGACAGTACTTAGGGTGGCTAGCTCCCCCTGCTGCTTACACCGCTGCAGCTACACTTCTATTTTTACAGTGGTAGTTTGATCACAGATAGCACAGGCAAGTCTCTTTGAGCTGGAATTTACATAACAATGGCCATGCTGATTCAGACCAACAGTTGATCTAGCCCAGTATCCTGTCTTCCGACAAAAAGAACGAGGAGTACTTGTGGCACCTTAGAGACTAACAAATTTATTTGTGCATAAGCTTTGGTGGGCTAAAATCCACTTCATTGGATGCATGCAGTGGAAAATACAGTAGGAAGATATATATACACAGAGAACATGAAAAAATGGGTGTTGCCATACCAACTCTAACAAGACTAATCAATTAAGGTGGGCTATTATCAGCAGGAGAAAAAAAAGCTTTTGTAGTGATAATCAGGATGGCCCATTTCAAACAGTTGACAAGAAGGTGTGAGTAACAGTGGGGAGAAAATTAGCATGGGGAAATAGTTTTTACTTTCTGTAATGACCCATCCACTCCCAGTCTTTATTCAAGCCTAATTTAATGGTGTCCAGTTTGCAAATTATTTCCAGTTCTGCAGTTTCCCATTGGAGTCTGTTTTTAGAGGTTTTTTGTTGGAGAATTGCGACTTTTAGGTCTGTAATTGAGTGACCAGGGAGGTTGAAGTGTTCTCCGACTGGTTTTTTAATGTTATAATTCTTGATGTCTGATTTGTGTCCATTTATTCTTTTGTGTAGAGACTGTCCGGTTTTGGCCAATGTACATGGCAGAGGGGCATTGCTGGCACATGATGGCATATATCACATTGGTAGATGTGCAGGTGAACGAGCCTCTGATGGTGTGGCTGATGTGATTAGGTCCTATGATGGTGTCCCTTGAATAGATATGTGGACAGAGTTGGCAACGGGCTTTGTTGCAAGGATAGGCTCCTGGGTTAGTGTTTTTAGTGTGTGGTTGCTGGTGAGTATTTGCTTCAGTTTGGGGGGCTGTCTGTAAGCGAGGACTTGCCTGTCTCCCAACATCTGAGAGAGGGATCGTTCTTCAGGATAGGCTGTAGATTCTTGATGATGTGCTAGAGAGGTTTTAGTTGGGGGCTGAAGGTGATGGCTAGTGGCGTTCTGTTACTTTCTTTGTTGGGCCTGTCCTGGAGTAGGTGACTTCTGGGTATTCTTCTGGCTCTGTCAATCTGTTTCTTCACTTCAACAGGTGGGTATTGCAGTTTTAAGAATGCTTGATAGAGATCTTGTAGGTGTTTGTCTCTGTCTGAGGGATTGGAGCAAATGCGGTTGTATCTTAGAGCTTGGCTGTAGACAATGGATCATGTGATGTGGTCTGGATGAAAGCTGGAGGCATGTAGGTAAGTATAGTGGTCAGTAGGTTTCTGGGATAGGGTGGTGTTTATGTGACCATCACTTATTAGCACTGTAGTGTCCAGGAAGTGGATCTCTTGTGCGGACTGGTCCAGGCTGAGGCATGGTGGAATTCCTCAAGAGCTTCTTTTACATGGGTCCAGATGACGTCAACGGTGTCATCAAAGTAGCTCAAGTAGACTAGGGATGTTAGGGGACGAGAGCTGAGGAAGCGTTGTTCTAAGTCAGTCATAAAAATGTTGGCATACTGTGGGGCCATGTGGGTACCCATAGCATTGCCGCTGACTTGAAGGTATACATTGTTTCCAAATGTGAAATAGTTGTGGGTGAGGGCAAAGTCACAAAGTTCAGCCACAAGGTTTACCATGACATTATTGGGGATGCTGTTCATGATGGGTTGTAGTCCATCTTTGTGTGGAATGTTGGTGTAGAGGGCTTCTACATCCATAGTGACCAGGATGGTGTTTTTTGGAAGATCACCAATGGATTGTAGTTACCTCAGGAAGTCAGTGGTTTCTCGAAGATAGCTAGGAGTGCTGGTAGCGTAGGGTCTGAGGAGAGAGTCTACATAGCCAGACAATCCTGCTGTCAGGGTGCCAATGCCTATGATGGGGCGTCCAGAATTTCCAGGTTTATGTATCTTGGGTAGCAGATAGAATACCCCTGGTCTGGGTTCTAGGGGTGTGTCTGTGCAGATTTGATTCTGTGCTTTTTTGGGGAGTTTCTTGAGCAAATGGTGTAGTTTCTTTTGGTAATCCTCAGTGGAATCAGAGGGTAATGGCCTGTAGAATGTGGTGTTAGAAAGCTGTCTAGCAGCCTCTCGTTCATATTCTGACCTATTCATGATGATGACAGCATCTCCTTTGTCAGCCTTTTGATTATGATGTGAGAGTTGTTCCTGAGGCTGTGGATGGCATTGTGTTCTGCACGGCTGAGGTTATGAGGCAAGTGATGCTACTTTTCCACAATTTCAGCCCGTGCACGTTGGCGGAAGCACTCTATGTAGAAGTCTAGTCTGTTGTTTCAACCTTCAGGAGGAGTCCACGCAGAATCCTTTATTTTGTAGTGTTGGTAGGAATGTTTCTGTGGATTAGTGTGCTGTTAAGAGGTGTGTTGGAAATATTCCTTGAGTCGGAGATGTCAAAAGTAGGATTCCAGGTCACTGCAGAACTGTATCATGTTTGTGGGGGTGGAGGGGCAGAAGGAGAGGCCCTGAGATAGGACAGACTCTTCTGTCGGGCTAAAAGTATAGCTGGATAGATTAATAATATTGTTGGGTGATTTAAGGGAACCACTTTTGTGGCCCCTTGTGGCATGTAGTAGTTTAGATAGTGTAGTGTCCTTTTTCCTTTGTAGAGAAGCAAAGTGTATGTTGTAAATGGCTTATATAGTTTTTGTAAAGTCCAGCCATGAGGAAATTTGTGTGGAAAGTTGTTTTTTTATGAGAGTATCCAGTTTTGAGAGCTCATTCTTAATCTTTCCCTGTTTGCTGTATAGAATGTTGATCAGGTGGTTCTGCAGTTTCTCTGAGAGTGTGTGGCACAATCTCTCAGCATAGTCTGTGTGGTATGTAGATTGTAATGGATTTTTTACCTTCAGTCCTTTTGGTATGATGTCCATCTGTTTGCATCTGGAAAGGAAGATGTCATCTGTCTGTATCTGTACGAGTTTTTTCATGAAGTTGATGGATTCCCATTTCATATGGCTAAATTCAGTGCCTTGTATGGTAACAGGTTTCAGAGTGGTAGCCGTGTTAGTCTGTATCAGCAAAAAGAACAAGGAGTACTTGTGGCACCTAAGAGACTAACAAATTTATGTGGGCATAAGCTTTCATGGGCTAAAACCCACTTCATCCGATGCATGCAGTGGAAAATACTATTTCCCCATGCTAATTTTTCCCCTACTGTTACTCTCACCTTCTTGTCAACTGTTTGAAATGAGCCATCCTGATTATCACTACAAAAGTTTTTTTTTCTCCTGCTGATAATAGTCCATCTTAATTGATTAGTCTTGTTAGAGTTGGTATGGCAACACCCATTTTTTCATGTTTTCTCTGTGTGTGTGTGTGTGTGTGTGTGTGTCTGTCTGTCTGTCTATCTATCTATCTATCTATCTTCTTACTGTATTTTCCACTGCATGCATGTATGTATAGTTGGGATAATGTTTTCCAACATTCATTACCTTTGCATTTATCAACATTGAATTTTATCTTCCATTTTGTTGCCCAGTCACCTAGTTTTGTGAGATCGCTTTGTAATTCTTCATAGTCCGCTTTGGATTTAACTATCTTGAGTAATTTTGTATCATGTACAAACTTTGCCACATCACTCTTTAATCCCTTTTTTGAACAGCACTGGTCCCAGTACAAGTCTATGGGGGACCCCGCTATTTACCTCTCTCCACTTCGAAAACTGAACATTTATTACTACCCTTCGTTTCCTATCTTTTAACCAGATACTGATCCATGAGAGGATCTTCCTTCTCATCCCATGAATGCTTTCTTTGATTAAGAACCTTTGGTATGGGACCTTATCTTCAAGTACACTATATCCACTGGCTCACCCTTGTCCACGTGTTTGTTGACACCCTCAAAGAATTCTAATAGGTTGGTGATGCATGATTTCCCTTTACAGAAATTGGGTTGACTCTTTCCCAACATACCATGTTTATATATGGATCTGATAATTCTATTTGTTACTACAGTTTCAACCAATGTGCCTGGTACTGAAGTTAGGCTTACTGGCCTATAATTGCCGGGATTGTCCCTGGAATCTTTTTAAAAATTGGAGTTACATTAGCTATTTTTCAGTCATTTGGTACAGGGGCTGATTTAAGCAATAGGTTACATACCACTGTTAGTAGTTCTGCAATTTCATATTTGAGTTCTTTCAGAATTCTTGTGTGAATAACCTCTGGTTCTGGTGACTTATTACTGTTTAATTTACCAGTTTGTTCCAAAACCTCCTCTACAGACACCTCACTCTGGGACATTTCCTCAGATTTGTCATCTAAAAAGAATGTCTCCGGTGTGGGACTCTCCCTCCTGCCCTCTGCAGTGAAGGCCAATGCAAAAAATCCATTAAAGTTATCTGCAATGGCATTGTCTACCTTGAGTGCTACCACTGATTGTCTGGCAGCCTTTCTGCTTATGATGTACTTTTAAAAAAATTGCTCTTAATTTTTGTGTCTTTTGCTAGTTGCTCTTCAAATTCTTTTTTGGCCTGCCTAATTATACGTTTACGCTTGACTTGCCAGTTTATGCTCCTTTCTATTTTCACCATTTACTTTCTAGCTACACATCCAGCTTGAAGTGTAGACATACTGAAAGTTATACTGGTGCCTCTCCAGCCCCTGGAGCAGCCTTTGTTTGGGATGGTGCAAAGGTAGAATAGCAACACCTTTCCCCTCACCCCTTGCCCTGGGCTGTGAGTCACCTCCAGTCTCTTTGTGTCTTGGCTTCGACAAATAGGAATAGTAATGCTCACCCACTTCACAGTTTTTCAAGCAGTTATAACTCATTGATGGTCATAAAATGCTCTGAAGATAAAATGCACTGTTGTATATAAATACATAGGATGAAATTCTGGCCCCTTTGAAGTCAAAAGCAAACTCATATTGACTTCAATGGGGTAGGATTTCACCCATTGATTTTTTAAAAAGAAAGTAATTTGAAAAGAAATGTTCAGTAGGAGAATTGCAACATCGTACCTTTAATTCCACAAAGATAGTTTTGTATTTCTAAAATGAGTGTGTGTCAGTTTTAGAAGGCACTGTATTTTATAGGTATTTCAGCTGTAGTGTATTCACTCCAGTGAATTTCATAGGCAATATGAGAGAATTTGTTGATATCAAGTATTTATGGATAAGAACATAGTACTTTGTTCTTAAAATGTAACTTTTTCTTAAGTTTCTTTTTCCTTGGAACTGCTGAAAATTGCAGACATTGGGTCAAATGAGAGAAAAAGTACTAAAAAATATCGTCAGATGTAACAAAATCCTAAGTAGTTACTAACTGGCACAACGGTAAGTGCAACAGTGTGAATGCATTTGAAATAAATCATTTCCTGGCAACTGCAAAGATTCTGATATCACTTTCCATCTTGTCACTACTTTTGATACTTGCATAATTGCAATGAATGACTTTGCATGTGATCGTTTTAAAGAGCAGGAGAGTTTTAAGGTATCATCTTGCTTTGCAATGAAGTTTATAATAACCTGTGTGTGTATATATGCTAGTAACACAGGTTTAATGAACGCACCAGTCAACTTCAGACTATTCAGTCATGTTTCCATAGTGACAGTTTAAACCATGTTACAACAGTCTCTTTTTAAAATATATTAATGGTCAGCAAATGAAATACCAATTCAATAAATTGAAACGAAGAGGCTCTGTAGACATATCCAGCACTCATTTACATTTAGGATGATTCCACTTGAGCTTGGAAAGCATTCAGGATAATTGCTGTTCCTCAAAGGGTCATTTTGATTAATACACAAACAAAACTTAGTTCGGTATTTAGGTAGTTATGATTGCTGTGAGATTTCAGTTATAAATCTTTGTGGTGAGGCTAGAAATAAAAGGAGAATTTTATAGCCCTTCTGCTGGGTTTGTTCTTGTGTATAATATTTAATAGCACACAGTTCATAGTTCAGTTTAGACAGACTATCAAGTGTGCAGACCTCTTGGGTCACAGGATGCCCCAAACAGTTTATCTAAAAATGATGTGGAGGGAGCGGTACATGCGTATCACTCCAGATCAGTTGCTAAGCATGCATGAGAAGAGATTCTTTACAGAATTACCCTGAATGCCTGCAATACTAAAATGGAGTTACTCAATTTATCCCTCCTACCTTTATTTCCAAAGGAGTGCATTCAGATTTGCTTGCCCTAACTTTGAGGCAATTAGTTGCTAAATTAAAGTTAAGCTCATAATGGACTGTAACATGTATTTTAGGTGACTTGGGACTAAAAATGTCTCTTTCCTCCTATCCAGGTTTTGATTACATTATCAGTTGCAATAGCTCTCACTTAGCAGTCAGTGTCTTTAAGAGCCTACAAGAATTAACATTATCGAAGCAGAATGTTCTTATTGAACACTTTTAGCAAGGATCTGTAGGTGTTTCTACTTGGATTTAATTGAATGAGCTCTTAGATGGGTTGTGTAACAAAGGATCTAAAAAGCTGTCCCTGCTTCATAATGGATGATTCCAATTTTGCTTGTCAACAAAGACATCTTAAAAAAGCAATTTAATTTTCTTCATCGATCAGTTACATTTACCATGAAAAGTCATGATTTTTATCTAGCAGCCTAGTTGCAAAGTCTAATAAATACCATAGTTCAGGGTGGTTTGTAGCATGGTATTTAGAGCATGAGTAGGAAGACTTTAATACATTTTAAATAACATGAACAGCATGTCCTTCCCAAATCACCATGTTAAGGCTTTACATAAAGAACACCTCAGTAGCACTGTGTATCTCTTGCTGAGGTCTATGCCTTTGAAAGGGGGTGACCTATTTGACAGGAGCAGGGCCTTGTATATAAGGCTACTTCCTGCATAATAGTACCATGCACCTGGGATTTTTCAAGTTCTTGGAGAGAGCAGGAGAGCTTGTTTCTACAGTTGAGCTCAGACAGCTGGTTACATCATTTGATGGTTACAAGTCATTGTAAGTGGGGGTTTATAATAAGTCTGCTCTCCCTAACTGATGCACCTGCTAGCCACCATTCGTAGACTGATTTCTTGTAGGCATCATAGCAGAAGTGGGCCTTGAGAAAGGAGAGTAATGGCCTTACAGATCAGTTTAAAGAGGACTGCTTGCATAATAAGCATGGTCAAAGGCAGCACAGAGATGCTTGTGGAGAAGCAGGCAAATGGCTTTCCAGGCTGGTAACATTCATAGAAAAAAGGGGATTTTTTTTATTTTAACGGTACTTATGTATATTTTGATCTGAAAAGTGGCTAGATAGGAAAAATAGTTTTCTGCATTTATTTGTTTTAGCTCCAACTTTCTTTTCCTCGGCTTTTGTATAGATTTTCCTCTTCCAGACACTTTACCCTTTCTTTCCTTGTGCTAGATTGTAACTTCTTCCAATGACTCTGCCATCATATGACAAGTTCTACTATACGTAGCACAGCTGTTTCCAGGAAGATCATTGGGGAAGATTGAGGCACCTTTTCTTGTATTGATTAACAGGTTCTCCCACTGAATTCAAGGGAGTGAATAGATCAGTAGGGTACTACTCAGTGAGTTAAGGTAAGAACAATCTAGCTGTAGTAATTTTGATATTTCCCTTTCTTACACTCTCAGGATTTTAACCTGAATCCACACTTCTCTTTAAGCTTGCTACTGTTTTTTAAATATTTTTCATTTTATCCTGAAACATTTTACAGATTACCATTAAAACATTTCACTCCATGACCAGGCAAACTAACCAGATCAAGTTAAACAACACACGTGCAACTCCTGGCCTGTTGCTTCCCTGAATGATGTAATTGTGGATATTCTTTCCATGAGAAAGTTAGTGACTTTGAAACCTGTATACGTAGCCTAGCTCTGTCAACATAGGTAAGAAACAGAAATACCATGTGACTTATATGATCAAGCAATACAGCTTGAATTTTGAATATTAAATACCAAAATATCAAGTAAATGTAAGATCTGAAAAATTTTCTTTATCGGTTTCAAATTAGCAACTTTCTGAATTTTATTTTGTATCTGCTTGTGGGTGATACATGACTAAAAGGGGAAAATTAAATAAGTTATTTGTTATGAATTAATCATTGAGATCTGGTAATTTTAGTACTGGGGCCCAATGCTTAAGAACATAAGAATGGCCACACTGGGTCAGACCAATGGTCCATCTAGCCCAGTATTCTGTCTTCCAACAGTGGCCAATGCCAGGTGCCCCAGAGGGAATGAACAGAACAGGGAATCCTCAAGTGATCCATCCCCTGTTGCCTATTCCAAGCTTCTAGCAAACTGAGGTAGAGACATCTCAGAGCATGGTTTTGAATCACTGCCCATTCAGGCTAATAGCCATTGGTGGACCTATGCTTCATGAATTTATCTAGTTCTTTTTTGAACCCAGTTATAGTCTTGGCCTTCACAACATCCCCTGGAAAAGAGTTAACATGTTGACTGTGCGTTGTGTGAAGAAATACTTCCTTTTATTTGTTTTCAAGCTGCTACCAATACATTTCTTTTGGTGACCCCTAGTTCTTGTATTTATGAGAAGTAGTAAATAACACTTCCTTATTTACTTTCTCCACACCAGTCATGATTTTATAGACCTCTATCATATCCCTTCTTAGTCATCTCTTTTTCAAGCTGAAAAGTCCCAGTCTTATTAATCTCTCCTCATATGGAAGATGTTCCATACCCCTAATCATTTTTGTTGCCCTTTTCTGTACCCTTTCCAATTCTAATACATCTTTTTTTTAGATGGGGCAACTAGATCTGCATGCAGTATCCAAAATGTGCGTGTACCTTGTATTTATATAGAGGGAATATGGTATTTTTGTTTTATTATCTATCCCTTTCCTAATGATTCACAACATTCTGTTAGTGTTTTTGGCTGCCGCTGAACATTGTTTTCAGAGAACTATCCACAATGATTCCAAGATCTCTTTCTTGAGTGGTAACAGCTAATTTAGACCCCATCATTTTAGATGTATAGTTGGGATTATGATTTCCATAGTGTACTACTTTGCATTTATTAACATTGAATTTCATCTGCCATTTTGTTGCCCAGTCATCCAGTTTTGTGAGATCCCTTTCTAACTCTTTGCAGTGTGCTTTGGACTTAACTATTTTGGGTAGTTTTGTATCATCTGCAAATTTTGCGACTTCACTGTTTACCCCCTTTTCAAGATCATTTATGAATATGTTGAATAGGACTGTTCCCAGTACAAACCCCAGGGAGACACCACTATTTAATTCTCTCCAGTCTGAAAACTGATAATTTATTCTTACCCTTTTTCTTTTTTTTTAATCCAGTTGCCAATCTATGAGAGCTCCTTCCCTGTTATCCCATGACAGCTTACTTTGCTTAAGGGCCTTTGGTGAGGGACCTTGTCAAAGGCTTTCTAAAAATCTAAGTATATTATATCCAGTGGATCTCCCTTGCTTGTTGGACCCCCTCAAAGAATTCTAGTACATTGGTGAGGCATGATTTCCCTTTATAAACACCATGTAGACTCTTCCCCAACAAATCATGTTCATCTATGTGTCTGATAATTCTATTCTTTTCTGTAGTTTCAATCTATTTGCCTGGTATTGAAGTTAGGCTTATTGTCTTGTAATTGCCGGTATCACCTCTGGAGCCTTTTTAAAAAATTGGCATCATATTAGCTATCCTCCATCGGTGATCCTATTAAAGTAAATGGCAAAATTCCCATTGATCTCAGGGGGAAGAAAATCAGGCCTTATGACCAGAGCTGGTTGTAAATTAAGACTAAATGTTTGTCAGAAATGCTGATTCATCGATACCAAAACTTTTTGCGGGAAAGAGTTGGTTTCAACAAATTTTGACTCAGACATTTTTGAAAAATTCTGAAATTGTCAAAATATCATGCTCTAACAAAACAAAAAAATCCAGTTCTCTGGTTTGAAATGACTTTGTTTTGACATACAAGTTAATTACAGTTTTTAAAATAGTTGAAATCAAAATGAAATGCTTTGACCTCAACTTTTAAATTTTTATTTTATTTTTGGTCTATGAAAATTTGAGGTTGACTTTTTGTCCTGATTCAGGATAGGAAAATTTTAGATATCTTGACAGTTTTCACAGGACAGGAAAATAATTTCCTGTCTATCTCTACTTGTGATGTGTGGTCCTGTGTTTTTATTTTCAAACACTTTTGACACATAAGGGGACATCTGCTTTCTCAGTGTGAAATTTTGGTCTTAAAAATGTCACTCTTCAGTCAAATTGCCATCAGATTATTCCACTTATAGTTAAAAACATAACTGTCAAATAAAATTCACAGCATCTTCCTGATGGTGCTTCTTAGCATGTCAGTTTTCAAAATGATCCTTTGAGTAAATCAAATGCCACCCTCTTTCACAAAGATGATTAAAAGAAACAAAACTACTTTCCTTTAGAACTTATTCCAAAGTTCTTCCCCATCTTTTTTGCCTTCCCAACAAATGTCTTTTTAAGATATTAATCTCATTTTTTGTCTCCCCCGAGCAAACAGAACACAGCCTTTCAATCTAATGCCAACAAGCATCTAAATTGCTAGTTATCGCTAGCCTGCCAACTCTGATTTCATTTTTGGTCTGCTTAATTTATGAATGACCAAGATGGAAAACATAATGCAAAGAGGACCCAGACGGTACTGCAGTGAAGTAACAGAGGTACAGCTGACACAAAAATAGAATGAGTTATTAGTTGATTATAACAAGGGAAATAATCTCATCTGTTTTCTAACAGGAAAGACACAGGGAGATTGAAGGACAAGAAAGGAACTCAAGGGGAGATTCTAACAAATAACAACAAAAAGAGGAAGGGGATGGAAATATTCAAAGTGTCAGAGGAAATGAAATAGAGAAATCTAAAGGAAGCAGCACCCATTTCACCCAACATAGCCTTCTGAAAGCTCACGTGAAAGAGCTCAAACTGCATTTTTAAATTACATTTTTATGTTAAAATTTGGATTTCTAAGCCAAGTGCTGGCAGTAGGTGTCTTTCTTTTTATCAATCAGTATTTGCCCTTCGTATAGCACCGTAGACACGCATGGCTCTTTCTAAGGGGACGAGGTACAGGGGCCCTGCTCTGTTGAAAAGTTACAACATTCAATAGGCTAAATGAATTACAGCTGGTGCCATTGAACCTCCTGCTGGAACTGCAGCTTGCTGAAAAGTAAAACACAAGCTCCAGAGGGCAGAATGACAGGTTAAAAACTAATTGATTAATACGAAAGAACAGAGATATCCCTTTTCTATTAATATATGATTAAACTGTAATGTGCTTGATTGATATTTATATTATTCTGACCCTGTGTGACTCTGGTCTACATCAAGCACAAATCATTCAAATATAAATATTATTTTATGTTACACACAAACTATTAGGACCTAGCCCTGTTCAGTATTGAGAGATTTCAAATCCCACTGGGGCAAATCCTGAGGTCTTTGCTCAATTTCTGCTCAGGCCAATTCCCATTGACTTCATTGCCAGGCAAGGTCTGATTAAAAATTGAACTCCCGATTCTGCTTCATTGAAGGCAGTATGAAGTTTGCTATTGACTTGTGTGGGGGCAGGATTAGGAACTGGGTATAACCTCAAGATCTTGCCCATTAACCTGAATGGGATTTGAGTGTGGTCAGAAACTTGCAGGATCAGGTCATCTGTTATAAAAAACATACCAAAAAATTAGGGGGAGGGATAGCTCAGTGGTTTGAGCATTGGCATGCTAAACCCAAGGTTTGTGAGTTCAATCCTTGAGGGGGCCACTTGGGGATCTGGGGCAAAATCAGTACTTGGTCCTGCTAGTGAAGGTAGAGGGCTGGACTCAATGACCTTTTAAGGTCCCTTCCAGTTCTAGGAGATAGGATATCTCCATTAATTTAA
This sequence comes from Malaclemys terrapin pileata, assembly GCF_027887155.1. Classification (NCBI taxonomy): domain Eukaryota; kingdom Metazoa; phylum Chordata; order Testudines; family Emydidae; genus Malaclemys; species Malaclemys terrapin. The sequence goes on along the minus strand of NC_071513.1, from coordinate 16,287,699 downwards.
TTTAAATCGTGTGTGTAATAATGGTTGCATGCTGATAAGAGCAGACCCCTTATGCTCATGAGTAGTTTTTACTCACATGCAAGGAATCCCATTACCTTCAGTGGGCTATTTGCATGGGTATAGATTATGCACCTGACTATAGGTTGAAGAATCACTTGTATACAATTTAAGCAAGAGGAGGTATATTTGTATAATTATTATGCATGCGACCCATAATCCTCTCCCTACAAAGTATTGCATGATTAACAATAAGGAATAAATATGGGGTTAAAGTTTCAAAACAGTACCCAGGAGCTCCAATGTAAGCATCCACACTGACAGCTAGATTTTCAAAAGCACTCAGCTGCTCCCGTTGGTCTCAGAGAGCTTCCGGTCGTGGAGGGATTTTGAAAAATCTTACTTTTCATGTACAACCTCTCATATGGGCCCGATCGTAAGAACTGCTGCTGAGTTCCTACAGAATCCACTGGGCTAAATCCTAAAGCCCTCACTCAAACACCCATTGAATTCCATGGGAATTTGCTTATGTGGGGAAAAGACTTCACGAATTGTCCCACAGACTTCAATGAGAGTTTTAGGGTCTCAGCTCTTCCCCTGATTTGGCTGCATATAATACTGATTAATACATTTGTTTCTAAGGCATTACCGTAAGATCTCTGAGCATCTAACAAAGTGTAATTAAGACAACACTATCAGAATAGGCATAACAGCACAGTAAGCATATGCAGCAATCAGCCTGAATTTTATCCATGTAACATCAATCAACGTGTGCCCTTTTCCAACAGAAACTAAACAGGAAACAAAAGACTTTAGTTTGACTTAAAAGTATGCTGTTGATAGATATGTTATTTTCCAATTCTGTGTCTCTATACAGTTTGTACAGTGCATGTGCATGTGTGTATTTTTGTGTGTGTGTATGCGCATATGCGTACACACACAAATACAGTGAAATCTTCAGGAGAATAAGATTTAGGCAACACTTGTGCATGTGAATAACTTTACTCATATAAGTATTCTCACTGATTTTGATGGGAATATTCACATGAACAAAATTACTCATGTACCTGAGTTTGTAAAATCGTGCCCTTTGGTTAGGTAAACTGCTCTGAGAGTACAATAATTATACAAATAATGGTTGCTTATCTAGAGGTCTTTGGTGATTTTTATAGCCTGTGTGTTAAACTATATTACCCGAACTTGCTGCTTCCATGAAGAAGATTCCTTGCGACGTGAATAGGTATTTTAATTAGAGCTGACTGGTAACTGGAATTCCCATTCCATAGGAAATGCCAACATTAAAAAAAAATTCCAAAACAGAATGAAAAACTACATTTCAAATTTCCCCATGAAACAGGAATTTTAATATTTTGTTCAGAAAAGGTCAAAACAGCATTTTGTTTTAACCTTTTGAACAATTTCTGAGACTCTGTGCTGTATGGAGACCTGACTATTCTCCAGCTGAGGAGCAGGGCACTTGAGGTACCAGGAAGCTCCAGTGCTATGGACGTCTGTCTGGTGGGCTGCGACTGCAAAGTCAGGGACCATGGGAGACTGGGCTTCTGAGGGACCAGGAGTTTGGAAGGTGGGGCTTCTAACAAAGAAAAAGTCCGCAAAATCGGGACTGTCCCTATAAAATTGGGACATCTGGTCACCCTAAGAAGTGGAAGTAACACTGTCATTGCCCAAGTTCACTTTGTTCAAAAATCAGTGGGGTTTATCATGGATATGACATTTATTCTGCGCTGTGTATAACACCATAAGACCAGGCATTCACGGGGAAGGGTAACCACGACGCAGACTGCAGGCGTGCAGAATCAAATAGTAACCTGGACGGTGGTAATATCAAAAATTCTCTTTAATACCTTTCATGAGCATCTGTTGTAAAAGGCAATAGCAAATTAAAATGTATTTTAAGATATCTCCAAAAAGGTTTTACATGAACATTTAAAAATGTTCTTAATTTTATTTATCATAGATGATCTCACTATCCCAGCTAAAACTGCTGTATATTTTGAGATGATTGCTCCCCTCCTTAATTATTTGGCCTTTGAAAATGGTTTTGCAGGACTCTCTAAGTGTTTGCTTTTGGCACCATACAAGATTGTAAGGACGGAATGTTTATGGTTTGAATTATTGCTCTCTGTGTGCAGGTATGGTTTGCAGCCTTGAGGAAGCTATCTCATAGCTCATCGGTTCTGAAAGGAAAAAGAAGTGTGTGATGTTTGATTTTTAAACTTCTGAGAAAAGAAATATCACCACAAGTGGCACTAAGGGCCTGATCCTCTAATCTTCACTCAGGCAAGATTCCTGTTGAAGCCAATGTGTGTCTTGCTGCAGAGAAGTCTGCTGAGTTGAGCTATAGCTGACATCTTTGAACCTATGAATCTTTGGCATCCTCACAAGAGAGGCCATGGGGGGAATTGGCATGGGCACTGACTTGCATTCTAGACATGACCTCAGGGTGTATGTAGGAGAAAGAGAGAGAGAGAGAAGCACCTCAGCAGTTGTGAGCAGCCACAGCTCCAGAGACTTCAATGGGAGTTGGATGGGGCCTATGCCTTTACCTCAAGGTATATGGCAAAGTAGGTGTCTATGTCAGATAGATATAATAAGTCATGAACTACAATTGCTGAATGCATGGACTGAAGAAGACATTATTTAGGGAGTGAAGGAAAGAACACTGCACGAAAGAGGAATTTTGCAGGTGGAATTTTTGCTGGTCAGAGCGAATGCTAGAATAAGGTGAACGGGATATGGTGTGTACTGGGTTAACTGAACTCTATAGATTAGGTTCTTGTCAGCTCAACTCGTGTATGGTTCACTTAGATGTTCGGATTTTTGTAGTTGGTCTTTATCTAAATAGAAGCTACAAACCTTTTCTGGTTTTCACAGAAATATTTTTAGATGGAAGATGAGAGAAAAAGAAAGTCCCATAAATGACAAAGTTCCTTTGATAGCAAAGGCTCAGCTTCAACTTTAAAAGGGATATTGATTTTCTGTATACGACAGTTTTCTTGCCAGTCTTAATCCGGTTATCACATCGGACACTAAGATCCCTTGATAGAGTAAGCACAGTAGCATGAGAATTAGGAAGAGACAAAGGCGGAAACAAAGATCTCAAAATGAGGAGTTCCTTTGATAGGACAAGTTCTATACCTGAAACACAAATATGCAGCATCTGTTCCCTTTATTTTTGACAAGTCCCTTGATAAATGATGAGAGAGATACAGACCTCTTCACTGTCTGTTCACCTGAAATAAAACTTTCTGAAATCTTTATAACTTTAAAAAATAAAGTAGTCGCTGTAGATCAAGTGAAAACAAGATCTTCCTCAGCAAGTATGTCTTTTACTAGAGAAAAGCTATCTGAAGTAAAATTGTGTGTGTGTGTATGTAAGTAACATGCTGGTGAGTGTGTTACAGGTCCCACTCTGGTTGATCGACAGAGAAGGAGTGGCTACAACCCATGACCTCCCAGCTAAAGAATCTTGGCTGTTTAGTTCAAATGGTAGTAGCTACTATGTTTAGCTCTGGAGGTCCCTGATTCAATTCCTAGTGTGTTGGCCAAGAAGGCAGTTATCACATGTGCAGAATAAGCATGAGAGAGAATACACCATGAAACAAGGCTCCTATGTGTACAATTAGATGGGACCCATGAACAGTGAGTGTAAGTGTAAAAAGGGGAAGTGTTTAACCCAATGATTGAGAAGATGAAAGGAGAGGCCAGAATAAAACTGAAGCTGTTGGAGGTCATCCTAGAAATGCTTGGAGACAGACTTAAATTCTGCTTTTGGGTGATTGGCTGGAAAGAGATGAAAGTGAGAAGTTTGGATTGTGAGGTCAAGGGGAACCAGTGAGATAGTATAGAATCATAGAATCTATCAGGGTTGGAAGGGACCACAGGAGGTCATCTAGTCCAACCCCCTGCTCAAAGCAGGACCAATTCCCAACTAAATCATCCCAGCCAGGGCTTTGTCAAGCCTGACCTTAAAAACCTCTAAGGAAGGAGATTCCACCACCTCCCTAGGTAACCCATTCCAGTGCTTCACCACCCTCCTAGTGAAAAAGTTTTTCCTAATATCCAACCTAAACTTCCCCCACTGCAACTTGAGACCATTACTCCTTGTTCTGTCATCTGCTACCACTGAGAACAGTCTAGATCCATCCATCATAGTTATGATTTTTTTTATTTTGTGCACCAGAAACACAAATCTAATTTGCCAGCTAAACAGCTCCCTCAGAGGTCTTGGCAAAACACACTCCATCAGTGCAGTGGGTCTCTGTGCTGATGTGAAGCCCCATTGATTTCAGTGTGAACTTCCTGAGCAGAGCCAGTTGCAGGATACAGGCTTTGATGTTTAACTTGTCATTCAACTTTTCTGTTTTGAAATAAATAACCAAATATCAGTAAGGGGAAGGGGGGAAGAGAGAGAGAAAGAAGTCTTTATTTGTAACCCTGCTGGGAAAGAATCCAGTCTCATGTTGTTTGTTTTCAGGTCTAATAGAAACCACTGTTAAGATCAGTATAGAATATTTTGGAAAAGTGTTGTCTGAAGTTTTGCTCATTTCACAACAAATTAATGTGGAATGTCAGTAGTTAAGTATTGCAATTAATTTTTTTAAATAATTGGAGTTAGTTGTATGAAATTCAGTGACAGGAATACAATTTATTGAGTAGTATAAAGTAAATTTTGACTAATACTATTAATCCTATAAAACAAAAGGGAGTCAATACAGTTTTCATTGTTTAATGGAATAAGAGCATTTCAAGGAGTTTGGGGTTTGACTGTATAATGACAGAATTGAATACTGAGATATGCTGTTAAGAAATACACCTCTATCCCAATATAACGCGACCCGATATAACATGAATTCGGATATAATGCGATAAAGCAGTGCTTTGGGAGGGCAGGGCTGCGCACTCCAGTGGATCAAAGCAAGTTTGATATAACGCGGTTTCACCTATAACGCGGTAAGATTTTTGGGGTCCCGAGGATCGCGTTATATCGGGGTAGAGGTGTAACTCTTCATTGTAACAAATATTGTAAATTGCCATTTTTGCTAAGAGGTGAGGGGGAAACTTCTTGTTTCCTAAAATGATCACTCATAACTTTAACATTTTGGATTTTGATACCTTTAGGAGGATTTTTGTTTGTTTGTTTTGTTTAAAGAGCTTCAAAAGGATGGGAAGCTCATAACACACAATCTAGAGGTTACACAAGTCACGTTACTGTTGTTAATTCAGGTTTCCCAAGTCACTTGGAGTCAGGCTTGCAAAATTAGCCTAAGTACTATTTTCAAAATTGGCTTAGGATCCAAAGTCCCACCAACTTTCAATAAGACTTTGGATTCTAAGTCACTTTTGAAAATGAGACATGGGCTCCTACGTCTACTGAAAAATTTATCCCTGGTAACTAGCTTGAAGTTGGCAAGGTTGATACATATTATAGCAGGAATAATTATATCTATAGATAAAACTGCATAATTGATTTCATGCAAACATTCTTAAGAGCCTTATAATGATCCCAGGCAAGATGATGGAGCAGCTGATATGGTACTTGCATCATAAAAAAAAATCAAAGGAGGGGAATGTAAGTAATGCAAATCAGCATCGGTTTAAGGAAAATAGATCCTGTCAAACTTACTTGATATCTTTTTTTTTATGAGATTACAAGTTTGGTTGATAAAGATAAGTGTTGATGTAATATACTTAGATTTCTGTAAGATGTTTGACTTGGTACCGCAAGACATTTTGATTAAAAAAAACCCCTAGAATGATATAAAATTAACATGGCACAGATGGATTAAAGGCTGGCTAACTGATAGGTCTCAGAATGTAACTATGAACAGGGAATCATCATCAAGCACGTGTGTCATCAAGTGGGGTCCTGTAGGGATAGGTTCTTGGCCTACACTATTTAACATTTTTATCCATGGCCTCGAAGAAAACATACAATCATCACTGTTCAAGTTTGCAGATGACACAACAATTGAAGTAGTGGTATATAATGAAAAGGACAGGCCATTGTTACAGAGCAGTCTGGATCACTTGTTAAAATGGGCACAAGCAAACAATGTGTTTTAATACAGCTAAATGATCTAGAGTAGACATTCTGGTAAGAGGCAACTATATAAAAGAGGCAAATAAGGTCACTTCAGACAGACCTATTTTAACTCAGATACTTCCAGACAGGAACAATTGACATGCAAACCAAGTCTCAGTCATCTTGACTATTAAGGCTGATTAAGATGCAGGCCAGATCAAAGTGGCCTTTGAAATGTTAGGATTTGAGAAGGGAAGTTGGAAAAATCTTTTCACACCAGACTGGAGGAGTGAGGGGGCGGGAAACTGGTACAAGAAATAGGGGCAGTAGCTGCTGTACAGAGGACAGAAACTATTCTGTCTCTCCCAGAGGGAGAATGCACTATCAAACTTTGATGAAATGCTGATATAACCTAGACCTGTATGCCTGATAAGATGAATTCTGTAGCACCTCAAAGATCAAAAGGATCACTGCCTCCAACTGAAGGAGCCATCCCAAAGGAGGGGTCCACGGAGGTCTGACACTGAAAATCCTGACTCAGAAGAGGGATGTGAATTGATTCTGACAAGCAGGCTAACCACATGTAAGTGAGACAAAGAAGAAATACACTCTCTACAAATGTAGGGTTCTGTTATTTACTTATGTCTAAACCTTAGGGTATGTCTACACTACGAAATTAGGTCGAATTTATAGAAGCCGGTTTTATAGAAATCGGTTGTATACAGCCAATTGTGTGTGTCCCCACATAAAATGCTCTAAGTGCATTAAGTCGGCGGACTGCGTCCACAGTACCGAGGCTAGCGTCGACTTCCGGAGCGTTGCACTATGGGTAGCTATCCCACAGTTCCCGCAGTCTCCGCCGCCCATTGGAATTCTGGGTTGAGATCCCAATGCCTGAATGATGCAAAACAGTGTCGTGGGGGGTTTTGGGTACATGTCGTCAGCCCCCTCCCCCTCCATCAGAGCAACGGCAGACAATCGATTTACGCCTTTTTACCTGGGTTACCTGTGCAGACAACATACCACGCCAAGCATGGAGCCCGCTCAGCTCAGCTCACCGTCACCATATGTCATCTGGATGCCGGCAAATGTGGTACTGCATTGCTACACAGCAGCAGCTAATTGCCTGTTGGCAGTAGACGGTGCAGTATGACTGGTAGCCTTCATCGGCGATCTGGGGGCTGGCAGACTTGGTAGAAGATGGTATATTATGACTGGTCCCTGCTCCAAACCACGCAGCACAGGAATTTGAATCTGGGTCTTGGACCTCCGAGGTGAGTGGCTATAATGGGTTAGGAGTGTCTCCTTGTTTCTTTGAGAAAAGGGGCTGCACCTAACTCCAGGAGTGAATTCACCACTGAGAAGCCCAAGCAGAGATATGCCCCTCCTGGGCTATTAGTCAGGAGCCTAAGGCCCGGATCTATGAGAGTTAGGCACCTAAGTACTCTTGTGCATCTGGATCCTAAACCCCGCCCCTTTCTTCTGCATTTTGCTGCTGGCTAGCTTAGGCAGCTCTCCCTCAGCTTGCTGACTTCTGAGGATCCCTTTCTGAGGTGACTAACGCTCCTTATGTGTTGTGTGGGTTGCCTGGGCACCTAACTCAGGGGTGAGGATTACACTTGGTGCAGAGTGCCTAGGAGTTAGGCACTGGAATCTCTATGTCCTTTGGTGGATCTACCCCTTGCGAACTTCTGAAAATGTTACTGTAGGATTGTTGTTTGGGGAATTTCACACCAGCTACCATAAAGATGAAAATTTCCTCTCTTGCAAAGAATGCCTTCACCACAGCTCTGAGGCCATGGTCCAAGGAGTCCTCTCCCATAAGTTGTTTTGCTCTCAAGGCAACAGTCAGTCATACTGGAAACACCTAAAGGATCATAGAAGAGAGCTGAGTTGGAAAGGGCCAAGGTGCAAAATAATGGCTGGCATTGGAGTGTAATGGGAGGAATTGGAAGCTAGTAGTAATTCTTTTAGCATCATGAACCGTTGAGATAGTGGCAGCAGCCCAGGAGAGGTTTGCCAATTTAAGTGACACCAGATGTCACAGATATATAAACCTTAATGTGTTTGTGGGTCTGGTTAAACTCTAGAGGCTGCAGTGTTCTAGCTCACTAATAAGGGGTAGTACTTTCAAGTAAATGGAGTTGAAACGGTCTGTTTTTTGGGGTGTGATGGCTGCAGTTTGTATGGCTATGTAGGTCTAAGCTTCACTATTGGTCTATTAATGTGCTTTTTTTCACTATTTAGAGCTAATTACATATTGTAGAGTGGGATGATAAATTAATCCTCTGGGACATTTTCAAAGACATGAATCCGGGGGAGGTTTGGGGGTGGATTTTCAATAGGGGCTGGGCACCTAACTCCCCTTTTTGCATTTTAAAATCTACCCTCTGTTGCTGCCCATGTTTTTTTCTCCAAAACTGGAGATAGCCAACACCTTGATTCATACTCCTGTGATCCTCTTTGTATGTACATTTCAAAATGAGTTCTCTGTTGATTACACTCTTCCATGTGCTCATGCTGTTTATTTCATTTTGTATTTGGATCATCAAATGTGTTTTATTTGTCATTTTCTGAGTAGAAATAAATAGGGGTATGTCAGCAGTAAACAAGGTTTGAATGCCTCTTGAGGAAGTTTAACAGGAATGAAATTATGAGATGACTGTTCCATAACATATGGGATTTTTTTCTCTTCTTATCCCATTGGGGTATAGTCTTTCCAAGCAAAATCTGCTCCCATAAGCTAGAAAGTTTCTCTTCACGGCTTTCAATTCTGTGTAAATCTTTAAACATCATTGTAGATACAGTGCCACAACAAACAATTCATTTATTTAGCATGTCACTCAAAATGTCCCATCTGCTTAGTTTGCCCTTTATGAATCTTTTGGCTTAGACTTTAGAAGAGAGCAGGTAGATATTTTGTTTGAAAATTTCTATCAAATCCCAGGGGAGTGGAAAAATATCCTTTGATTGGCATTACTGTATTCTTTTGTAGAAAGTACGCATGGACCATAGAGATCTATCCCCTTCTACAGTCAACTCAACATTAACTACCTCTCTCTTCCAGCAACTTGCTTTTTTTATGTCCTGTATTCCATTCTAATACATTATTTTTCAATGAATTCAACTTCTGTTTAACCCTTTCCAAATGCCATTCCTTCCATCTCAACTTTTCGTCTTTTGTGATATCCTCATTCCAGAGAAGCTCACTGGCAGGTTATTAATCACATTTTTTGTTCAGACTACATTAGCACTAAGTGGTAGGCTCCCCTGATCTGCTGACATTTTATCATGAGAAGAGGTGGTGATACTACATGCCACAGTGCTTAGCTTAGTTCTGCATTTGTTTGATATCCACCGAGTAACTCAGTCGAGGATTGTCACTATCAAAAATGCAAAGAGCTTAATTAAGAAAACACAAGATTATTTGTAATTCACCAAATTCTGTTAGCTTCCATATTTATTCCACTACTGAATACAGTGCTGACCGACAGTGAGTATATAATAAATGTACATATTTTAATGTAACAACGTAAACTAGAATTGAACAAAACAATTCTTTCATTTTTCTCTGACAAGTTGTATGCTGAATCTAAATAACTCTATAGGGGGCAAGAGAGTTTTTCTTTTCCAGGTGTACCGTAATGCTGTACTTATCTGTACACCTTTAACCTGTGTCCAGTCCTAGTGTCCACAATTCAAAAAGGATATGGATAAATTAGAGAGGTTGAGAGGAGAGCCACAGGAATGATTAAAGGATTAGAAAACATGCTTTATAGTGATCGACTCAAGGAGCTCAGTCTATTTAGCTTAACAAAGAGAAGGTTAATGAATGATTTGATTACAGTCTATAAGTACCTACATGCAAATTCCCTTTAAGTGGTTTAGCGGTCTGGTAACTACATCTCATGGCTGGGAATGCGAGTGGCACCTGGATCCCACTGTGCCAGCGAGAACCTGAGGCAGCTCCTCCTGGCACTAGGACTGGCAGGAAGTAAGGTGTTAAGGGGGAAAAGGGAATGCTCTTGCTGGGAAGGAACACAACTGTCATCTGGGTCCCTCTCTGCCTGCTGGAACCCAGGGCAACTCCTCTCGACACTACAGGAAGCCTCAAATCGGGGTGAGGGGAAACTCTTGCTGGGAGAGAGCCTGGCTGGCACATGGGCCCCACTCTGCCTGCTAGGCCCTCCTGCCGCAACCCACAGTAGGTCTCCTCACAACCAGGGACCAGCAGGCACCTCCAGCCAGCAGGGAGCAGTAAGGATTTTGGTAGGGCAGCAGGGTGGTGGGGGGGGGGAGAGAACAGGCTATTCTTGCTTGGCCTGGCCTGGCAGGGAGCTGAGGTGTAGAGGAAGGGGGAGCCTTTGCCACTGCTGCTGGGGCACCAGTGTCTGGTCCGTGTGCTCCTAAACACTTTGGGCTGCAATGGCAACTCCCTCCCGGGAACCACTGGGTGGGGGGAGCAGGGATGGATGTGGGGTGAAGAGGAGGGGAAGACCCTAACCCCACGGAAGTCTTGACACAGCAGAAAGGGGCTAAGGAGTGGGGTGAGGGGAGGCAGAGGCTCCTGGGAGGGAGCAGTGGGAGGGGGTCCCTCGAGGGCTAAGGTCCCTGTGGGCGGGGTGAAGGGCCGCATGAAAGGAAAGGTAGGGCTCCTGCTTTCCTGGGTTTCTAACTTTTCTGTAGTTTTTAATGCCAAAACTCTTGAACGTTAATAGGTACTCAGCTCGTGGCTCTGTATGCCTGTTTCTACCTTATGTATATGTATTACTGAAGTGCCACTTTAAAAATATCTTACACTTTCTAGTGAAATATTTGAGGCCTCTTGTGTTTAAAGTTTCATAAGATGCTGCCTGGGAGAACTTGATAAGATGGGCACAGCTTAAACCTAATTCCCAGTGGACATTAGGAAATGTCTACAGAGTTTGGAATAATCAGTCTCCTGTACAAGAGAAGCCCCAGAACTGAACTTGCTGGTATTAGTAGAGTTCAGAGCTTCTTTTTAATAAAGTACTTCAACAATTTCATTTATCCAGACAGGTGCTGCATGCAGTGCTTGGCTTTGTTGCAAACAGTTCCAGGTACCCTGTTCAAACAGTGACATGTCCAAGTGTAAGTTAGGAGTGCAGGTGCCAACAGTGGCACAGAAATAATGCAGTTTAACGTTGAAAGATGATTGGCTTTTGGAAAGCGTGGAAACCAAAACAACTGATGTTCTAGGAAGGGGTCTCTTGAAACTGGGAGGCTTTTTTCTGTAGTCAGTCAGTGTCAGGGTCATGTATACATAGTGTTCTGAAGTTAAAGTTAAGGGGGAATTTACAACTGGTAAAAAAAAAAAAATGGAATGGGTGGAAATTGAACGATCTAAAATGCCGCTAGTTCAGAAGGCTCATATTGATGCTGTAAGAATTCTACGCAATTGGAAACATAGCTTTGAAATTCGTCATTTACTGAAAGCCAACAGAAGTGTGTTCGAGTGGGGGAATGTCAGTGAGCAAATCAAGATGAAAAAATATACTGATTGGCAATGTGCTCCTTGCTAATAAAATAAATTAATCCATATTGTCCATGCTGCGCGTTCATGATCACAGAAAAATATTAATCGTCCTGACAGCTGGAGAAGCGAGAACTAAGCATTTGAATTTGTACAGTCTATCAATGTGGTAGTCCAAAGTGAGCTCATGGCAGCTGTATGCAATGCACGATTTCATACACTGATAGCTGACAAGAGCACCGACATTGTAGTGAACAAAATGTCAATCCTTTACATCAAGTTTTGAGCTCAGGACGATGTCAGCCACAAGACTGTGTTTGCTGCCATCACCCAGTTAACTTCATGCAATACTCGGCATATTAAGGAGGCCATCAAACGATTCTACACAGATCACAATCTGGCTATACAGAGAATGGTGTTCACTTGAGATGGTGTTTCCATCATGCTAGGTAAGCATAAAGATGTAGCTGCACTGTATAGAGAATGTGTACTGCACTTACTAGAGCAACACTGTGTTGCCCATAGTGAAGACCTCAGCGTTGATGATGCCTGGAAACATATACCAGTGATGAAAGAAGTGCGTTCTTATGAACGGTATATACAATATTTAGGAGATCAGCTGTTAGGAAAAGTAGTTTGGCTAGTATATTGGAAGTTGATGCATTATTGTTCAGCCCTTTGAAGTGTGCTGGTTCTCATGTCACTTTTCGGTAAACGCCCTTTTGTCAAATTATAATAGAGTACTGCACCAATCAAGTCAGTGAGAATAATGATCCTGCAGCAAAATTTTGTCTCCAAAACCTTGTTGATCCCCAGAATTGTATTGCACTGGCGGTGCTAGTTGATGTCTCATTGAGGTGTGTTGATATGCAAAGGCCAAAACAGCAAAATTTTGCTCCCAGTATCTGGGAGAAAAGTTATCTGGAGTAAAAAAGTGAAGTAACATCTGGTGTCTCTTGCCAATCCTGTCACTACAAAACTCTTGTTTCATTATAGAACTCTGTGAATATTTAGATGGATGATTTCTGGCGAGTGAGCTGCAAGAGTGGTCTGCGTTTGCTACTGAAGCCATATCTGCCATATTTGATTATGGCACAGAACATGTTAGTAAACTCATAGGCAAGTACTATGCAGGATTGAATCTCCCAGTGCAAGCAGACGGATCAATAACCAAACGCGTTTGCAAGCAGAACACAGACTATACATTTATCATTCTGGAAAAAATGAAAACTGCTGCAATAAATACATTTGCTGCCATAGTAACTTACATCCTGAAAGACGAGCAGTTTATAGATCTCACTCGAGTTGTTGATATAAATGGCACCTTTCAGACATCTAGAGCCAACTGCAAAGAGGGGGTTAGTTTAATAAATCAGACTAAAACTAAGTCTTACAACAGATTAGAGGTATTTATATGGACCATGTTATAAGAATAAAATACTACCTCACAGCAAATGGAAATATCAACCTAGACAAAGTTTACCATCACTGAACAACTGAGAAACACAGATGAGAAATTTCCAGCATCACAATGAGTGTCATGTTCACTAAATATGAACCGTACTACGTTGTGGGTATATATATAGCATTTGCTGTGCACACAATTTAATGTTGCTTATTTAGTGGTTTAATTAAGGTGTTACAACATTCTCACTTTAATTTGGGCACCTTTGAAGGTATAGTGTGTGAAGGGGGTGCCTCCTTGTGGTCAGACGTGGTACAGCGGCTCTCTCTCTCTGCCTCAGGCTGCTCCACTCCTGCACTGGCCTGTCTCTTTCTGTGACTTGGCCCTCCAGCCAGGCCATTTCAAAATCTCTCCCCTTCTGGGATAGACCATAAACAAAAAGCAAGGGGAATTAACCCAAATAATATGAGTTAGTAAGAGAGAGAGGGGAATGACTCCTTCTTAGGGTGTGTCAGGATCAGGTCCTCCCTTCCCTAAGGGGGGACCTTCAGGCAGTGGTGTCATGGAAGTTCCTGCCTTCCCTCAGCCCTTTCCTCAGGAGCTGAGGGTTGACAGTCTGCTCTCTTCCCTGGTCTGCCCCCAAAGAACTGACTCGGCTTCTCTTTCAAACTCCCCATCCAGCCTGTGCATATCTTGCAGGTGTGGCAGGGCTGGCTGAGCCCAGAGCCGCTCCTTAGCCCCTTGTTGTCCAATATGGAGTCTATATACCCCATCACAGTGTGCCATACTATAAGTACTGCTATTTTCTTCTCAGTTCATGTGTACAGTTGTAGCTACACAGCGGGGAGTTAGTTCAGTGTAAAAAGACTTAACAACAACAATAACCCTTGTCCAAGGACAAAAATGTAGTCCTCAGAGGAGTTTATAGCCTGCTCAGTACAAAGAAAATATAGAGGGAACATTGCCTTCCTGGGGAACAAATATTTGATAATGGGCTCTTCGGTCTAGCAGAGCCAGGTATGACATGATCCAATGGTGGGAAGTTGACCCTAGACAAATTCAGAGTAAAAATAAGGTATACATTTTTAACAGTGAGGGTATTTAATCAATGGAACAATTCACTAAGGGCTGTGGTGGATTCTCCAGCACCGGCAATTTTTTAAATCAAGACGGGATGTTCTTCTAAAAGATCTGCTCTAGGAATTATTTGGGGAAAGTTCTATGGCCTGTGTTATACAGGAGGTCAGACTGGATGATCAAAATGGCCTCTTCTGGCCTTGGACTGTATGAATTAGGCACATAAAGCAGGGACGAGTTATTCTGTTAGTGAAGTTGAGTTTCTTTTTATCTTGGAGTTCAGATGGAGTCATAATTATGCCCATTTTGCTCAATTGGAGTATTTTCTGAATCTAGAAGTGGGCATGGAGACTCTAATGAAGCATTCTCATTTTTCATATGAAATCCTTTGACATGGAGTAACATATTGTTGATCTGTGCAAACAACTGGAATTCGGAGACATAGACATACTGGAGAAAAGACAGTGTTTCAAGTAGAGGGGTAGGTAAAAATAAGTTTTTATACTTAGTTTGATTTTAGTAGTGACTCAAGATTAAAGTATTTGCAGTAATGTGAATGAGATGTATCTATTTTTTAATAATTGGGGCCTTTAAAAATAAACAAAACACCCCACTTTCAATCTGTTTTGTTCTGAAGAGTCCCACTTCAAGAAAAATGAAACAGTTTTGCTGAATCCTTTACTAGCAAGAGAAGAAAAAGTGTTGGGAACTTAACCTGTGATGTAAAGAGCTGTATTAACTAACTTTAAAAGAGCAGGTCCATTAACCTATTTAGAATTACTCTAATTCATTCATCTGAATGCAGTTGGTTCCATTTTTTCAGCATCTGTCATATAAATGATCCATCAATGGCTCTTATTGTGAAGAAAATTTACCATTGAATTTCCAAGCATTATGCATCAGGCTACAATTTATTCTCATAAAGGAATCTGATGTTTTCTCAGATTACTTATGGAAGGTATAAGCCAGAACTCTCAAGATCATTTCTGTATAGACTAAATTTATATCCATTTTGGGAAAGCAGATATTTGGAATAGCCCATCTAACAATCAAGAAGAGTGATTGATTTCCCCCTCCCCTTCCTATATAGAAGGTACTAAGAAGTGTACTACCAACAATTTGAAACCTAGTATTTATATCTTTGAGGAAAATACAAGTATTTATAGCTTCTAGATAGATTAGAAATTCAAATAGAGTGTAAAATATTTCTAAATACACCTCTACCTCAATACAACGCGACCCGATATAACACGAATTCGGATATAATGCGGTAAAGCAGCGCTCTTGGGGGGGGAGAGGGCTGCTGCGCACTCCGGTGGATCAAAGCAAGTTCGATATAATGCGGTTTCTTCTATAATGCGGTAAGATTTTTTTGGCTCCCGAGGACAGCGTTATATCGGGGTAGAGGTGTAGTATGGTACAAATTCGGTCAAATTTCGATTAACTGTGCTGGTTAAGTTCATGGATACATTGCAAAATACAGGGATGGGGGAAAGCAATAAGAAATACAGTATATATGTGTGTTTTAATGTGAAGGTACAAACAATCTATCTGCAATACAGCCAGTTCTTTAGCTGGCACTGCATGTAGATTATTTGTACAATGAAAGTATATGAAATTCAACAGCAGTCACTGCAAAAGTTCAAATGAAGAATGAATTAAAAATAAAGTTGGCTGATCTTTTAAAATTGCTAGGCCAACACTGTATAGTCCTACAATTATGCTTTGCTTCTATTCTCTCCTCCCTTGCCCCACCACGCCTCTTCCCCCCACCATGGTACTTTCTGATACAATATTACAACATTCTTACTAAGGTAAAAAAAAATCTGTTAATAATTAATGCCTCTTTACTTTAAAATACCTTGAGGAATATTTCTCTGTAATTCTTTGTCAAAGGTAATAACTGTCTGGGAACCAGAAGTAGAGAAGAAAATTTTGGTGTGAACATTTTGATTCTTGCTTGATTTTCTAATCCTGATTCAATGCCTAAGGTATTTGACTGCTATAAAAATACATTATTTGACAGATTTCCGGGGTTGGGGAGGGGAGGGGCGGGGCGGGGGGGGGGGGAGGCGAGAAATCAATGGGTTTAAGATTTTTATGAAATTCGTTTGCTTAGCCAAAACCTAAACATAATGATAATTCAAACAGAGCTATGTGGCTTCCAGGGACTGTTTGAATAGTTTTATGTCCTAGGATGCTTACCATATACAAGGAACGCTATTCTTTGTATGTGAATAATAAGGTTTATCCTATTTCTCTAAAAGACTGCATGAAAATTTTCTAAAATATTATTTTAAGTTAATATCTCAGCAACTTTAATATTGCACTGGGGCAAGAGTGTTGTGAAAGTGTGTGTGTGTGTGTGTGAGTATCTGTTGAGAAAATGTGGTCTAGTAGTTAGGGCTCTGGATAGGAGGTTGGTGACCTGGATTTTGTTCCTGCCTTTGCCATATGCTTCCTGTGTCAATCTGGACAAATCACGTAACTCTTGTTGACTCAATTTTCCCCATCAGTAAATTGGGGATAAAACTTCCCAGAGTGTGGGAGGTTTACCGCTGTTATATCTGTGAAGTCTTTTGGAATAACTTGATGAAAGGCTTTATACAGATTTAAATATGATAAATGCTCATTATTCAAGATCTGAGTTTTTTTGCGTGTGTGTGTATGTGTGTGTACGTACACACTTACAAACACACATTTTGTCCTACATTTTCAAAAGTGGGTAGTGATTTTGGATGCCTTACTTTCTTGGAGTGATCAGCTTGAGACATCTTAGAAAGGCTTGAGTTTCAGAGGGAGTTGCTTGGTACTTTCTGAAAATCAGTTCACCAGAATCACTAGCTACTTTTGAAAATGTAGGCTGTTATTAAATAACTACATATGGTGGGTGAAATCCTGGCTCCAGTGAAGTCAACAGTAAAGTTTCCATTGACTTCAGTTGATGGAGGATTTCATCCTTGCTGTATATTTGTGTGTGTGTGTGTGTCTTTCTCTCTCTCTCTGGAATACATGATGATGGAGTTAGACTGGCTTAAAATTGAAAAGATCATGTAAATCACGAATAGCAACACCATGATTCAGTTATTCAGGTCATCCTAAATGTGTGCCAATAAAAATGTTATACCACACCACTCCATTATCTGTTTTGTATATGTCACTATTTTATGAATATTTTAGAGATTTTTTTAAAATTGTGGGGTATTTCTTGTACCCTTCACTTTTTAAAGCTGCATGTCTTAGTTGTCGTGAGTCCAAATGTGCAGGACTCAGAGAGAAGGAAAAAATAAAATTAATAAACATATAACATCTCCAGAAATGACCTAAAAGAGCCTGTCTATATAGATTTAATTGTCACAAACATAGGAACATAGGGATCCCTGTCTTATCCAGTGCACAGGATGGACCTGCTCTGGGGATGAATCAGGGTTGTGTAATAAGGGAGGCTTTTGTCTATAGGGCCCTGCCTCATTTGGTGTAGAAGTTAGAAGATGATCATGCAGGATTAAAGGACGTGAGAGAATGGTTTCATGGCTAAGGCAGTAGAGTGCTGCCTGAAGAACTGGACTTTTTCCCTGCCTCAGCCACAGAGCTCAAACCAAACTTGTCACAGGTGGTCACTCACTTTCAGGGTGCCTGACTTGCCAGGCCAGATTAATACTCCTATGGGCCTGGGGATTTTGTGGGGCCTCTGTATACAAGTATTTTTCCTGGGAGGGAGTTTGGTGCAAGAAGGGATTCTGATCTGGGGCAGGGGGTTGGAGTGGAGAAGGGGGTACAAGGTGCGCTTATCACAGGCGGCTCCCGGCTGGCAGCACAGCAGGGCTCAGGCTGCCTACCTGCCTGCCATGGCCCCATGCCGCTCCCGGAAGCAGCTGGCTGCCAGCATGTCTCTGCGGGCCCTGCAGGGAGGGGGGCAGAGGGTCTCCGTGTGCTGCCCACGCCCGTAAGCACCGTCCCTGTAGCTCCCATTGGTCAATGGGAGCTGCGGGGAGGGTACTGGGGGCGGAGGCAGCCCGTGGAGCTGCCTCCCCCCCGTCCCCCTTGCCAGAGGCCACAGAGATGTGCCAACAGCCAGCCACTTCCGGGAGTGGCATGGGGCTATGGCAGGCAGCCTGAAGCACCCCTTTTAGTGGCCTGGACATCGCTACCTCTGATTTATTTTTGCAGGGCTCCCCTTGAGCCGGTGCCCTGGGCTGCAGCTCCTAAAGCACCCGTCCCTGCTGACTTGAGATTCTGGAGTCTGATTTAAAGAAGTGCTGAGCATTCACAGTTGTAACTAAACTCAGTGGTAGCTGTGCTTTGAACATAGGAAGTGCAATATCTTGATAAATAGTATGAAAAATCAGGTCCTAGTTGTCTCAGATTTGGCACCCTACATTAGTGCATCCTTTTGTCCTTAATCTACCTGTGCTTCTGTTCCCTATCTGTTAAATGGAGATAATACCACTCCCTCACCTCACAAGGGTGTTGTGAGAATAAATTAATTAGTGTTTGTGATGCACTCAGATACTATTGTGATAAGCACCATCAAGAAGGGTTTGAAAAATGCAGCAAATAGGGCATGAGGCCACAGAGTGAGCAATATGGGGAAAAGAAAATATTAAATAGTTGTTTGTTACATGAATACTGTCCATTCTGTGCATAGAATGAGGCAGGAGGTCCTGCAAAAAAAAAAAAAAGATCATGTAGAGAATGCATCATAATGCATATGAACAAATGGGCATGTGCAACCTTAATTATGGCATTTCCTAACTTTTGAGTGCTTTACTTTGCAACCTTTATAATGTTCTTTTTGGTGTGTGCATGTAGCAGGGTAGCTGGCTCACTAAAGGAAATGGGGCTCAGCTCTCCTGTAACAATCCAAGTGCTCCCTGTTTGGACTAATTAAGAGGGCAGGACAGCATCTGGGAAGCTGTCAGAGGCCTGAAAGTGAATTCAGAGGGAGAGCAGAGTGGCTCAGTTAGGAAGAGTGATGTTTGGTAGAGGGTTGAAAGCAGGAGAGGCACAGCAGAAGGAAAGTCCTGCTGGCTCTTAGCTGGGAACTGGAGCCAAGGGTCAGAGGATTGACGTGAGGGGAGCTGCCAAATGGCTTATTCACTGGCGTATGCACCGGCGTCTCCGTCTCAGGGAGCTGGGGACCCAGAGGAACCAAGAGAGGCTTCCAGCAGAGAAGCTGAGAGAGTTCCTGCTGGGAAGAGCATGGTTGTGTCTAGGGTTGCCAATTTTGGTTGGATGTATTCCTGGAGATTTCATCACATGACATAATCTTTAATTAAATTGATTAATCTTTAATTCCTGAAGACTCCAGGCCAATCCTAGAGGGTTGGCATCCCTAGTTGTGTCCCAGAAGGAAGGATTGGGGTGGCTGTCCTGGAGGAGGGACAGAGAACAAATGATAGAGACCAGGTCTGGCAGAAGACACTGGGATGGTGAGTATGAGGTTTTTAAAGATTACATTCATGGGCTGTGTTGGGGGATGTTTAGTTTGGGACTTTTGCAATGTGTTTTGATTATTCAACTGTGATGGACTTGAGGACATGCTTATATTTGATTTACTTTGAACTCAAGAGGGAAACTGAGGTGAGGAGCCACTCGCAGGGCTGCCTTGAGGCCATGAGGAGGCGGCTGGGAGGAGGCCACCCATTTACAGTGTGTAATAATGTGTACCTCCTCCCCCCCCCCCATTTTACTACTAGCCCAGTTCTGGGCTAAATTCAATCTGTAGTGTTGTGGCATAGAGATAAAGATGCTGCAGTGGCTAGAATATTATGCCTGTGTACTACAGAAGCAGGGGTACATGCATGTGATCTGACACCTCTTGGAAAATGTTGTATAATTTCCTTCCACCAGCTATGGCCACCCTCACAAGCCATCCAGACATGCTCCCCTAAGGGTGTTTAGTGATGTCAGCAACCCTAGCAACCCCAACATGTACACTTGGGCCTCGTCCTATAATTTACTCTGTATGGGCACCACAGCGCACCCACATGGAGCTCCACTGACTTCAGTGGGGCTTTGTAGAGGTGCAGCAAATTGCAGGATTGGAATCTTCAGGAGCACAGGTTGCAGCACTCGCACCACTTCTTGTGTCTGAGCACCATGGAGGAAGAGTCTCTGTTTGCCGTCCATTGCACCAGCTGCACTTTGGCCCGCTGTACAGTTATTTAGTAATAGGACAAATATTGTCTCAGGAGAGAAGCATTTAGTAAAACGCTATTTATAACTTCAGTATCTTTCATGCAGTTGGCAAGATACACTACTCTAGACCATTAAAGCCAATTTTTAGGGAAAGTTACTGTTATGGAAACAAAAACACCGTGCGTGTGTTTATATTTATATTATAAATCTTTTTTCAAGTGTTTGTGTGTGTGCGCGCACACACATTTCCTAAAGTGTGTGTGTGGTTTTTGTTTTTTGTTTTTTTTAAAGTTTTAACAGGTTTACAAATCCTGGCCGTGCAAATATCAGAGACAAAACAATAATCATTACAACAATGAGCTTTTGTGTAGAGCAGCATACAGCACTGTAATAATCAGGTCTCTTTATATTATTTAATAGGGTGTTACAGTGTGAGCATCTTTTCATACCCATGATGTTCTTTTTCTAATGATGTTCTAAAATTGAGTGAAATCTCTGATTACACATTTAACAAACCAGGCGTGTTTATCAGAATGTTAATATTCAGAAACGTTGGGCAGGTGTGCTGGATTTTTTGCAGATGAGTGTACATTGTCTGACTATTGAGTAAATGGTAACCAAATATTTAAGTATTGATTTATCCTCTGTCTAATTTGTTGCATACATAATTGGTGCATTAATTTTTTCATAACAGCATCCCATATTTGTCTGAACCATTCCTCTACAGTTGGACTATTTTATCTTTTTCCAATGAGATGGTATCAGTAGACGAGCAGCTACTAACCGATGATATATTAATTCATCATTTCTTTGTGTGTGACCATTTCAGTTAGGAAGGCCCAGGAGGATTACCAAAGGATTATTTGGTAATTGATTTCCCACAACAATCTGGGATATTTTGTTATGAATTGCATCCCAGTATTCTTTAATGTCTGGACATATCCATCATTTATGTATAAAATGTCCTCTGTCACCACAGGTTCTCCAACACTCATCTCCATTCCGTCTGTATATCTATATCTATATCTATTAACCTGACTGGTGAGAGGTACCACTGAAGGAGTATTTTAAAGAAGTTTTCTTTTATCATGCTACTGGTTGAGATTACTGGTTCTTTTTTCCAGATCAAATCCCAAGAGTCTGGGGTAATTTGTCTATTGAGATATTTTTTCCAGCGTGACACGAGAAAGTTGTCTGCAAAGACTGGTAAAAATTAGTTATATATTTTTTTTGTTTCTTAATTGACCAGACACCATCACTTCAATTAAAATTAGCTTTCTTTAAAGCAACTTTCCTGGAAAGTTGAGAAACAGAATGCCTAACGTGAGAGTACAGATACAATGGGAAAGTTGGCCACTTCAGGTTAGTTTTGATCTCTAAATAAGTTACAAAAATTTCTTTATTGAATAGCTTGCCAATTGTATGTATTCCATGGCACTCTCAATCTTTAAAACTCTCTGGTTTGTGATTTTGGTTAAGATATGGATTATTTGCAGTGGGTATCATTGGTGAGGGAAAAGAACTTATTTATCTCTAGTTCTATCCCATAGTGTATTTTTTATTAAAGGATGTGTATAAATTTCTGGAGGGCATGATTTTTTATTAATCCATGGTAGCCTAAAAATATTTACATCCCACAGTTTGGTGGCTAGAGCAGTATATCTTTTTCGTACCCTCAGTGACTGGAAAAAAAACTTTCTTTAGACTAGAAAACACATTAGATAACTGGCAGATGAAAAAGGCACAATATAATATGAGTCAATGATGAGAAATGAACGAGGCTCTCTTCTCTGTGTAACAGAGCACTGTCCTGCTTAAAGTACCACAAATGCAGGCAGTTTTAAAATTGGTAGGCCAGTAATGCTGTTGGTTTGGGTATCTCTTTATAAGTAGGTTAAATATATAATTGGAACACAGAAATATTCAAGAGCACAAGGTCTAAGTCTGGAGAAGTTCACAATGGCTTAGTTCAGGTACCTGTGTGTTTGTGTATGTGTCATTTAATATTAATGGGAAACTTACCCCAGAACATTTGATCTAAAGATCAGACATATCAGACAATAAATAATAATCCATATTTAGCCTTTCCTCTCCTGAATTGTAAATGGTTTCATTTGTCTAGCACTTCTTGAGCCAGAATTGCTTGGAATTTCATTGACAACATTGTCTCTTTAAACAATCATTGCTTTGTACAGAGGATTGAAAATTGTCTCACCAGTTAATGATATCTAGTATCTCAATTTAATCATAGTTTAGTTTTCTTCTCCTGAAGCATCTCTTCCCTAGACCGAAGCTTCTCTTTGTAGACTCGGTGTTTCTAGTTGCTCTTGCCAGTTGTGTCTTAAGATGTGAGTATTCTTGAGCCTCAAGGTTGTCAGAGTTACAATTTGTTCCCATTACGGATGCTTGGTAGAGATGAAGCCCACAGAATTATAAATACATGTTGCATGACAGGCTTAGAACAGTGTGTAACCTCTTCTACCCTATGGTGTGCCACATCTCAAAAAGGAATAGAACAATTATGTTTGTTAGTGACATGCCTCTTTTCCAAAGGATGCTAATAAGCATTTGTCAGTACATAATGGTGCTACTTCTGTATTGCCTCACACCTGATGCAGAGCTATACACTTGGGCAAAAGTGGGTGAACTTCTTCCAGAACACAATGGCATCACATTGCCCAGGTCTAAATCAGCACACACAATGTAAAACAATGAAGAACCAGGTCCCATATCTGTGTATCCAGCACATATCTGCCAGAACACGTGTGTGTGCGTGCACACACACACGTGCAAATACTAATAGTGCTTCTCTGCTAAAATAGTCCAGGTAGGAGAGGCTCTTTTTTGTATATCAAGAGCCTTCCAAAAGCTGCATTTATATTCTGTGAAGAGAAGTGCTTGGTTTTGCTCAAGATAGCTGCCACATATTATAGCTCAAATATTTTGTCTCTTAATCCTCCATTTTGATATAAAGCAAAAAGTGCTGTCTATCTCAATGGAGGGTCAGGCCCTTAAAGTTTTAGGGCTGAATCCTATGTTCCTTGTGTACCCAAAGCTCCCATTGATTCATCCAAGGAATGAAGGATCTTGCCTTTACTTAAACTTTTCCATCTACTTAAACTATGCTTTAGTTTGAATGGAACAGATCTACTGAATAGCTTCAATTATTAATTTTGTTTTCCTGTCAAAGAAATGATCCTATCTTCAAAGAAGCATAAGAGTAATGGTGTTAACACCTTTGATGCTGCTAAGGGTTGAGATCCTGCTAAGTGCTAGGAATTCAGGAGTTACAGTTTTAGGCCTGCCCTTCCTCTCTCTGTCTGTCTCTTTGCCCTGCTCATTACTGCAGGCAAAACCATTTATTTTACTTATAACTATTTTTTTTTGTAATTGACGCACGAATACTAGTAGAGGCTTTTCTTTGGAAAATGTCACTATTCTGTTTTGAGTGTGTGGCTGCACACTATCTAGTTATATCAACTTACATCTGTGCTATATGTGTATAACGAAGATGTAAAAGCTCTCTAGTACTTTCTTCTCAAAATCTCAGGCTGGCCATTCTGAAAATGTTCCTTAGCACAAAGAACTTTAATAGCTGTGTGGCAGGATGGGCTTTATTCTGGTTGGTGGTTAAGAATTTTAACACAAAAAAGAGAAATAGACCTATTGCCCAGATAGATTATGTCAGTTTCTCTTTTCAAACGCTACTTTAGTCAAGTCAATACTTGAACTGAAATAATGTAATGCTCATAAGTGCTCAGGACTTACCAAGAATAATTTTACTGTCTCTGTGACTCAGAGCCCCTTTAGTGGTTCACTATTCTGTGTCAGCAACGCTTGTCAGGCCTAACACGTTCACTGTAGCTGACACGCAGTTGTCATGAAATATACCCCAAAAGGTGGCATGTAATATATCATAGAAAACTAATAATTCACTGATCATTAATATTCTTGTGTCATAGAATCATAGAATATCAGGGTTGGAAGGGATCTCAGGAGGTCATCTAGTCCAACCCCCTGCTCAAAGCAGGACCAATCCCCAACTAAATTATCCGAATGAAGGATGTCATATATGTTTGGGGTGTGTACAGAGAGTTATAAATATGTGCTAGAATTGTGTTCTTAAAATGTGTTTGGCAAGCAATGCATAAGCCCATTCTGCCCTAGACAAAGGAATGTGTATTCATTTGTTTGACCTGCCTCGTTGTCATACAGAGACAATGAAGGCTTATTTACATAAAAGATGGGCAAAGTAACTAAGGGAGTGGGGGAGATTGCCTCTGAACTATAAAGCCTGAACCTCCAATGATAAGTAATTGAATCAACTGATTGCATATAAAAGTATGTCAAGTAAAGTATTATGTGAAAGATAACGACACAGTGAGGATTGATATCATGGTAAAGTGTATGTATTAATGCTAGATGGGGAACTATGAATACTCACTGATATTATACTTTAAAGTCTGTGACCAAACAAAGGGAGAGAAAGGTCTTCTCCCAGACAGGAGGGAAGGCAGCCACCTACCTCTCTCCAATGAAATTAAGCCAGGTGTGACCAAAAATAATGGAAACCCCATAGACATATGAATCAGCTGGAGGATGGGAAGTCCATGGGAGGAGAAGAACGGCATGGGATTATCCTGAGTCTGGGGACAAAACAGTGAGTTTGGGAAGATGTATGGAGAGTGAAGAAGCCATCTTGGCTACATCACTGTACATATACAAGGAGACAACGCTTTTGCAAGCTGGGAAAGATGAGACCTTTAGCCAGGAACTGAATATAAGGGCAAAACCTGCTTTAAGCAAAGATCTTTCACCTAGGACGAAAAGAGAAACCAGTACCTCACACTGCTGTGGAATGTCTCGGCTGTGACAGTGAGCCATCTGGAAAGGAAGTCTACCTTGTATCAAAGCTTGTTGAGTTAGGTTTTATGCACATGAAGTGTATTTTACTTTTATTTGCTTGTCACCTTTTCTGATCTTCTCCCTTTTACTTGGACTTACTTTAAGTTCCTCTCTCTTGGATTAAATATACTTGTTTTAAATTTATTCTAAACTGACCCAGTGCTATGTTTGAATTGAAGTGATTGTTAACTCCAGTGTGCTTTTGTTTCTTTAAAGGAGCAACAAACCTTATTATTTGCCTGAAGTAGTCCAGGAGAGGGCTTAACACTTCAGGGCAGAGGGTTTTGGGGGAAATTCAGGGCTGGGGCTGTATTTGGGTCACCCTGCTAGTAGTAACTGAGGCTGATGGAGACGAGGGTAAGGCTGTTGTGTTGTAGGCAGGCTGCTGGGGTCAGAGTGCTAACCAGGGCTGCACAGCACACAGACACTCATATTTGTCTGCTGACTGTGTGTGTGGCACTGCAGCAGAGCATTTAAGACCGCCAGTGTTACAGAGCATGCTGTGACACAGCCCCTCACTGGTCTGGGCTGCACCCCAAAACATGACAGCTTGCCCTCTGGGAAATGTTAGGGTAATATTGTATATTAGTTATTGTACTAACTCATAATGCCTGGGGAACATCAATATTTTCAGTTGGAAAAAAAGTATAATTTTGGCTCACTACGATATTAATACAAACCTCAGCAAAGCCGAATCTCTGATCTTCCATTTGTTATTTAAGATGTACTCTCTCCCACAGTTCTTCTGGCAGGGTGAAATGTGGTTGGTTAATATAGAGGATTTTTTTTTAGAGACCTGAAAACATTGGGATTTGCTTCTTTGCAAGATTCTTTTGAAGAGAACACTAAATTGAACACTGAACGTAACTTGATTTCTTCTGAAAGCTTCCTAGTCACTTCTCTAGTCATAGCAATGAAATGAAGCTTTAAAGCTGTACATTTCAGTTTTGTTTTTGGGCACCTGGAACCAGGCAATCTGACAAAAAGGAGATTTCTGAAGTCGCTTTGTGAGGATTCCATCGAAATTGTCCTGAGATTGTGTTTTGGGAATGCAGTACTTTGGTCTATACCAGCTTTCACGGATGAAGGAGTTTTTTGTTCTCGGCACTTAGGATTTTATCTAGATTTTTCCTAAGTGGCTACTACAGTAAAAAAAGGCAGCTTGTTTGGATGGGTCTTGGGTAATAATTTCTTATGTGCCGTTGAACACTGTCCTTTGTTACTCTTTTTGATGACATGACTTACCTTAGAAATATAGTGAGTGGTTTGTTGTTTTTTTTTTTTAGGTGAGCCTATGTTTAAATAGATCCCTAATGGAGTGTAGAAATGAAGGCTTTAATGCGTGTCTCATTATGAGTAGATATCTTTTAGTTATTACCAATGAAATCTCTGTCCATGGCCAAGAAGAAGTTGAAGAGGAAGCTGCTTTATATAACCTTGAAGGTATTTTTTTAAGTCCAAAAAGCATGCTATACCAAGATACATTATATGCCCTGAACTCTTGCATTTTACAACTGCTTGGGCTTTCTCTCCTTTATAATACCTCCCTTCATTTTAATTGTATCTGCTGTATATTTGGCAAATAAAATGTTGGTAAACACGTAAAATTAATCCTTTTATTGTCTACTTGCTGCTTGGAATTTATCTCCTGTAGCGTCCTTAGTACTTGGTTTGAAAACCATAATCATGACACTGTAATTAACATAGGAGTCATTTAATGTGCTTATTTACAGCATTCTAACTTTTTGTTTCTGAAATTATGCCTACTCATGCTACTTCTTCCTCACCTAGCAAATGTATTTGTTTCCATGTCACTGGGTAATTCCTGGTCTATGTCTAATTATAAAGATAAAACATAGAATTAAAGCACATAAAACGGGAACTTTGGAATGGTTGTTTTGAAAATCTTCCCCTCTTATTTAATTATTATCTTGTCCTTAATTATAAAGTGGTGTGCAGTCTTGTTTATATTTATAAGACATTTATAAGAATAGTAAACAACATCACAATCGTGTGTATAGCTAATACAGCACTGATTTCATCTGGTTTTTTTAGAGTTCTGCAGAATCATTAGCTTTTGCTCTCGGCAAGCATGTTGAAAACTCAATTCTCCTCTCACGAGCTTCTATGAGAAATCTCAAATACGCAATGAAATTTCATTACTTATTCATGTTTTGGTGGAGTCTGAACTTTTGCTAAATATAGTTAAATTTGTGAATTTTGTGTTTTTAAAAAAGGCAATTTTTTGCACACTTTCCCCTCCAGAAAGGTTGGTCTTTCATTTCCTGTGCTCCGAACACTTCCATAAATTTTAGTGGAACTTTCTGTTACACAAGGGATGCAGGATAGGGTCTACTCTTTATATGAAAAGACTCTGGGTGCAGTCGTGGACCTGTTGAAGTCAATGGGGAGTTTTATCATTTACCTCAACAGGGTGAAGTTGTGCAAAAAATAAAAAAAAATAAAAACCCAACTGTTGCAAATAAACTAATTTGTTTTTGCAAAACATTTTTTGTGGTAAATCAAGTAATTTGAGCTCTTGTGAATTTGCAAACCAAGAATTTGTCCACCAGTAGTGAATTCTTTTGCATATCCCATAAATCATGGGCACAAAACTCAGGTTGTTTATCATTGTCATTCCAAAAATGGTGGTGCAAAAGTGGGACTGTCCTTCTGATTTGTAGAGCCTCAGGCTACAGCAGGAACCCAGCCATAGGGCAAAATCAGGCCTTGACTTGTTTCCCAATGTAATCTTGCTGCAGGAAAGCATAGAAGGCCAGCTGGCAAGTTACAGAATGTGCATGGAATATGGCATGCAACAGTCCCAAAAGAATGAAGTCCTTAAACTGTTGGCTTTGCTTGTGCTTTACGGGGGCACTGTCAACTTGAATTTCTTATTATTTTTTTAATCGTTTATATACAGACCCATGGAAATAGTACATCCTGACTTAAATTGTATATTGAAGGCTTGGACAGCAAGAGATAGTGGACAGCTCAAGACCTAATACCACCTAATGCCCCTTTGCTCCACCAGAGATCTATGTACAGCCTCTCAAGTTCTAAACTCCTCCCAACGACCTAAAGAGAAGTCTTGGGGAGTAAATAAGCCTTCCTAGTAATTCTCTCCATCAGTTCTGCTCCAAGGTTCCTGCTGCATGAGACAGGAAGTACATATGCTGTCTAAACACCAAATGCTGTCAAACCACAAAGAAAATAAACTGAATGTATTCCCACCATCCCGATTTCTTTCAGTTCAAGTAACTGCTGATATGACTGGTAACTAGATTAGGTTTTTTAAAAAAAAACAGACAAATGATTTTCTATTGGGTAATGATTTGGTACTATCTCCTTAAAGTTAATCCTGTGCCTTATTATAAAATCTCCTAAAGGGGAGGAACTTTTTTCTAAGTAAACAGGAATTTAAGTGGCAAATTATTGTGAAATAATCTTTATTGTGAAATGGAGAATTCTGCTCAGTGAGTGAATATTCCTGAAGGCTTAATCCTACTGGAATGGAAAGCTGATTGACTAGTGTGATTGGATGGCTTTAGAATTTGGAATAACCTTAGGGTGATTCAGTTCTAGGTTGGTATTAGAAACAGAAACAAACAGGAGCGGAGGAGCTTCATTGCTGCCCTAAACACCAGAGGCATAATGGGAACATGATGATGATGATGATGATGACAACTCAGTTCTAGGATGGTATATGTTAGATACAATGATATGTTTAGCATCCAGGGAGAAAAACTACATACTCTGTTACCGCTTATATTATCTCTGCTGGCCAAAGTAGCAAGAGCACTGGTAACAGCTGAAAAAACCCAAATCTTTCAGATGAAAGATTAAACTCAGTTTTGGAGACTCTTATGCAGCCACATGTTTTCTGCTAAGCCTCTTCTGTTTCTGTAAGGATGATAGAATTCTTATACATTGGGTGTCATCCTATTCCCATTGAAACCAATGGCAAAGTTTCTATTACCTGCAGAGGAGCCAGGATCTCACCCATTATGTTTAAACAGAACTAGATTTAAATTTATCTGGAGTTTTCAATTTTATTCTATGTTGCACAATTGACAAGTTTTGGGTAATTAATTAATGGTTGATTTTCCAGCTCAAATACAGCACAAAACACTACTTTATGTGTGGAGTTGGCTGCAGCAAGTTAAATTGGTTTATTTATTCTTGGTTTTGTCTTCATATAATTCAGCATTAGTGCATATTGACAGATTTAATTGTGATTGGTTGAAAAGCTAAGGGCTACTTTTTTTCACCACAGAGTTTCTATATAAACTTGACATTAATAATGTGTATTTTAATTAAGTTGTAGGTAGCTTTTAGTGGGTGATTTTTTTTGAAACTTCACAAGAAAAACAGTAACGGGTGAACAGGCAGAAACAGAATTTATGGTGAGAATGAAGCTTTTGCTAGTGTTTCTTACTTGAAGCAAATCATAGCATTGTAAGAGTGTGTGTTTTCAGGCTTGTATAAACATAATATATTAGTGAGGCATGTGGGTTATGCATAACAGAAACAGAATCTGCCCTTAAATATAAGCACACAGGTCCCCTTTGAAATCATTGGGAAATGCACCCATATGTAACTGAGAATAGAATATAGCCCATATAGCAAGATTTTCTGAATATCTTATGCAAGCTTAAATATCAGCCTATCCTGATGCTACCTGCCTATTATTAAACTATTTTTCTATCTCATCATTGTCCTACACTTCTCTTTGGTTGTGAATTTCACATAGTGCTCGGAAGCACTTTTTTCCGATCTTCATCTAGCCAAGATATTTTATCCATTCATCTCAAATGGAGACCTTTCTACAGTCATATATGTATTTGTTACCTTAGGCTAGGCTGTTGCAATGTACTTTACTGAGGACTACTCTTGAAGACCAATGGAAATGTCAACTAATGCATAATCATAGAATCCTAGAACTGGAAGGGACCTTGAGAAGTCATCTAATCCAGTTCCTTGCACTCAAGGCAGGACTAAGTATTATCTAGACTATCCTTGACAGGTGTTTGTCCAACCTTCTCTTAAAAATCCCCAATGATGGAGATTCCACAACCTCCCTACGCAGTTTATTCCAGTGCTTAACCACTCGCACAGTTAGGAAGTTTTTCCTAATGTCCAACCTAAGCCACCCTTGCTGCAATTTAAATAATGTATGTGTCCACATTTTAGGAAGTGTTTAGAGATGTGCTCTGTACCCTGCATTTTCTAAATCTTTGGATGCTTTAACACATTAAATATTTTTTCCTGAACAGTTATCACTAACAACCTTATTTAGCAACGAATAGATGCCCCTTGAAAGTGAAACCCTGTAGAACTGTCCATAACAAATCAAATAAACCACATGTTCTTGTTGGTTACCCTGATCCTGCCTTCTGTTTGTCCTTAGATGTAGTTATATGCCTATGCCTTTTCTGGATCTCTCTTTGGCTTCAGTGGGCTTTATTTTAAGATACCCAGAGTTGTAAATTTTTCTGGATCAGCACAGTGGCTATAGTTAATGGGAGCTGCCAGTATTTGTCACTTCTGAAAATTAGTCAGTGTTCTTGTAAAACACATCACACCATGAGACCATATAATTTTAGAAGCCTGGGACTTTTTTGGCCTCTTTTGCTGTATGAAAATATTTTACTCAGGCTATCATATTGTGATATAGGTTCTCCTGTAACAGACTGTGCTTTTATCTCCTGAACAATGCAGATTGGTGTAATGCAATATATGAGTATGTATACAAATGCAGTATATGAAGTTATAAAAAATATAGTAAAAGTAAATTGTTTTAAATGTCTACGAAGTAAGTTGTATCTAATTTGTTAATTATTTATATTTTCACTTAAAATATACCAGACTTATTTGCACAGACTGTATAATAGTGTGGCTTAAGCAAACTCCTGTAGATTGTATTCTACTGAATGTTCTCCTGAGTTCCAGGATCACATCTTTGGGTCAACTATCTGAAAAATGGTGAAATACCTTCTTTATTGTCAACATGAGACCAGATGCACTGGTCCCCAGGAAGTTGCTCAGGTAGTTCTCAGACATAACCTCTAACTAAATGTCATTCAAGAACAGTCTACTTATTCCTGCGCATAAAAGTGCATTGAATGCTGCATTTTTTCAATCAATTTAACTGATTATAAGGATGCACAGGCTTGGGGGAATTGATTCAGCTCCCTCTCAAGTCAGTGGGAGTCTTTCCATGGATTTCAATAGAAGCTGAATCCAGCCCTAAGAACCTTTATAGTGTAAAAAGGTAGCATCATGGAATATAGATGGCAAAAAGACTTCTCTCCCAATGGTTTGGGTGCACTTGATAAAAGCAAAGGCTAGACACCAGATCTAAAGTTTTGAAGTGGCTTGTAAAAGAAATATGTAACTAGAGGGTGAAGTTTGCCTCAATGCAGTGATATTACATAAGGACCCCCATAACACTTAAATATTATGTTAAGGGTCAGATCCTCAGTTGATGTAAATATGATTTACACTAACTGAGAATCTGGCCCTTAACATAGCATTTGAGTGCTACAGGTGTCCTTGTATGCCCTCAGTTATGAGATGAATTCCATCCAGAACAATTTTTTCTTTACCTAGCTAACATCACACTAGATTTTTTCCCCAATACTCCTTGGAGGTTTGAAAGCAATTTAGAAGGAAGGCCCCAGGTCTTGGAAATCTATGTTTCTATAGCCTGTTTCTTCAGGCCATGTGGATAAATACTCAGATACCCTTACATTAAAATACATAAATAAAATTATATGTTTAAAAACATGGACAACTTCCAAAGATTCTAAGGATTTTTGCAAACTTTTTAAGCTTCTCCCACCACTGGTTAGGTCCACTATTATATACATTCTGCAAACTTAATGGGAACAAATTGCCATTCTTCAATAAACATGACTTAAAGAAATGTCCCATTTCTTTCTTCATTTGGTAATTGAGACAGCAAACTGGCAATGGTAATTCTCCCAAAATGTACCCTGGAGAAACTGATTAATGTTCTATGGTGGCAAAGCAAGTCTTCTAAGTCTTTAATTTGGAAGGTGTAACTAATAAAAATAGAGAAGCTAAACTTTTGAAATTTTAAAAATTAAATGTAAGGGTAATTTGTTCCCACCAGAAGATAAAATTATCTATCCTTCAAGGTTGAGTGGATATAATTGCCCATCATATAAATCTCTTGACAAATAGTGCCCTCAGGCAGCATGACATTAATAATTGTTCAATTACGTACTTTTAGCTTTTCAAATGGCCAGAGTCATCATTATGCACCTCATTAATAGATATACAGGGATAGTTTAACCACACAGAAAAATATTTTTCTTTTGAGGATAAATTCAGCTTTGCAATTAAGGTGTATAGTAATCATCTGTAATTTTTTAATACCTCTAATTTAATTCCCTTTACTAACAATGATTGCACTCTAATCAGATCATTCTATCGAAAGAAACAGAGGTCAGTCAATCAGATTAGTAGGTTGGCCTTACAGAATGTAATATTGAATGTTAAAATATTCAAACTTCAACCAGTACAGTACCAATGCATTAATTTTAGAAGACGATAACATTATATACATGCTTACAGGAATTTTTACTGGCTTCCTACAGGTTGTCTTTTAGTGATCTGTGAAGGAATTCACTCACTGCTGGCGTTGCCTAGTGGGCAGCCTCGGACATGACAGGCCCTCTCCTTTGTGGGTGCCCCCTGTTCGTAGCCACTCCATCCCTACAGTGGTTTGTCCCTTCCATGACCTGCCCCTCTGGCCAGGTCACTTGTCTGTGTCTGCCCCTTTTTGGGGTATATAAAGCGTCGAGCAATGGCGTAGCTCTCTGAGTTAGGGAAGGGTTCTAGTTTTTTCCTAGGTTGAGGTCTCATGGTCCAGACACTGTAATTTGCAATCCCTTTCAAAATGAATACAACCATTTCTAATTCCAGTTTTTCCAAATTTTGCATTTTTGACATTTCTGCAAAATTATCTCCTGACTCCTTTGCAATAATTCTTATTGATTGCAATGCACTTCATCAGAGACAAAGCAAGAAACTCCAGTCTTCTGTGCTGCTAAAGTCAGCATGTACAGTAGTTATGGTTTCATCTGATCTTTTCTTTTAGGTTTTGGAACAAGAACTTTCTGACCTGTCCTGAACTTCACAAGCTAATTGAAATTAGAAATGGGATGAAAAGTTCCATACTAATTTAGTTAGTTAACGATATTTTGCATCTATATAGAGATCTGGTTGGTAATTTTCCAATGAAACAGAGTTTCACAGAAACATATCTGATTCAATGAACCTTCTACTAATAAACAGGCAGGGTTCCAAGAAAAACCTCCCTGGTTTCCTGTCAGCTCACCTGTCAGGGCTGTCCATGGCTGGAGGACAGCCCCACCATGCGGTCTTCCTTGGAATCAGGGATCCCAGGACTTTCAGACTACCAGGACAGCTGGCTCCCCAGGTTGCCATGCTGTTCAGTGGTGGGGAACAGTGAAACTGATAAGAACCATATAAATTTTAATCAGGATCCAGGGAG
Organism: Malaclemys terrapin pileata; assembly: GCF_027887155.1. NCBI lineage: Eukaryota > Metazoa > Chordata > Testudines > Emydidae > Malaclemys > Malaclemys terrapin. Next base: position 16,254,089 of record NC_071513.1, on the reverse strand, counting down.
CGCATTGTGTTTCAGAAACACCATGTGTTGGTGTTTCCAAAACAGATTTTTATGGAATTTTCAAGTTGGAGGATATCTTTTAAAAATATGTTGTTCCATATCAGAACAAAACCATATTTTAAAATGTCAAAATTCCCCCTGAACTGGAAATTACAAGTTTCACCCAATTCTGTCTGTCTCTCTCATATATATATATATATATAGACAAATAGCCAAGCACCTTATAAACGTTGATACAAATAAGCCTCTGTTTGGGAGCTGTAAGGCTAGGGCTCTACTCCAAGCCTTCCCATGCTGAGATATATTTACATAGTAATTGTGTCTTTTCTTTAGTATCTGGATTCATGTGTATCTGCTCCTCGCCCTCCCACACATGTTGGCCGTGCTTCATTGGCTGGTAGAGGGACAGGCTGGGCCATGCTTCTCCATACCCTTTTTAGATGACAAAGGCAGATTCTTTCAGTTCCTGTACTAAGGGATCACAAGGACTCAGATTGTGTGAGGGAATCCTCTGAAGTACAAGGGTCTGGGGAAAAATTCCTTGTCCCCAATCTCTCACCCAGCCACCTTACCAACCCTCCTCTTTTCCAGGTCTTTATGTGCACACTGGTATTTTGTTAGGGTGCACTTGCCCCTGATTTCATTTTCTACTATTAAGTAGTGCTAGAACAAAATGTATTCATTTATTTTACTGAATATGGCAACGCACTCTCAGATTCTTATATTCCCAATTGCAAATTACCCATTTATGTTTCTTCAGTTTTATTTTTACTGTTTATAAACATGAGCTTAAACCTTAGCCACTTTCATTCCTCCTCAAGCCTGGTTTGTGTTTACAATAGGTATTATTTTCATGTAAATAGTTATGAATATGATTACACTTCAGAAAAGCATTCAATTACTCCTCTTACTCCTTTCCCATCTGGAGCACTAGCAGAGTTGATAACCATGGATACGCACAGAGCATGGCTACTCCATGGTAGGACTCAGATGTCTGGCATCATTTTTCTTGGCAGGTTCTAGAGGGAAATGTGCTGATTATAGTGTAGCTGACTCTTTGTCTTTTGCTTGGTAAAATCTGCAGTGAATTGGAGCTACCTGATTATTTGAACACTTTGTCTTTGACATGTATTCTGTTACGAGAAATTTGTACAACTGCGAGTATCTGGTGTGTCTGAGAATTACAACAACATGGTGTTTGCTTCCTCCTGAGATCCAAGCCTCAGTGCCCATATATAAAATTTCACTGGTACAAAAGATACATTGTCCTTTCATGCCACCTGAACCTATTTGTCAGTCACTTGTGCCCTGAGGGTGGTTTTGTGTGTGGAGAAGCTGGAGCTGGCTTCGCAGCCGTTTCTCATAGAAAAATAAATTATAGAAATTTATAGAAACAACTGTGCCATGTAACGATTATTAGGAGCAGAAGCAGGTGTAAGAACAAGTATTGAAACGGTAGTTAAGTCTTGGAATCATTAAGGTATTTCTGTAATGGTGCAGCTATGTTTTTAAAGCAAAGAGGCTGGTAGAAATTATGAAAAAAAGAGGAACCAAGTAAATATCTTCTAATTGCCCCTAAAATAATCTTAGCGTACAAAGAACACCTATCTAGAAAGAAAATACAATATCTTAGCGCGCTGAGTTTCTGACTCACAAGTCAGTGGGAAGCATAGATAGTTAACAGCTGGTTTGAAAGTTGAAAGAGTATTCAAAATAAGTAATTTATACAGTGCTACCAGAGTGGTGCTTACTGAAGTGATGCCATTTAAAATAATACCATATGGTGTTTAGTGCTTCATTTAGCCAAATTTTCCAACCTACCAATGTGCCTCTAAACATCTGTGCTTGCTGGTACTGAATTATTACAGGTTCAGAAATGTATCTCAACTAATCATTACAAACCTCTGCTTAAAAGTGTTGTTCAAGAGGTGACAACACTTAGCCAAAGTCAGACTGTAAAATAATGTTTTTGGTTATTTTATTAAAATAATATATTAAGTGCCAATATTCAAAATCACACAAGTACAAATATTAATACATTTATTAACCAGCGATTGTTCCCACTGATCCTCCCCACGTTGAAGGAAACATGCTGAGTAAGTTGACCTGAACAAAAAGGAGGCTGTGGTTTGAAAACAGCATCAGAAAAACTCTGCTCAGGAAAGGAATTCCAGAGGTGGAATCCTACCAGTGTTGAAGACCCTGATCCTGTCCCAACCTTAAACATGAAGACTAAGGTCAATCTGTTTCACTTCCACAGTCTTGACCAATACAGGTCTGTCGCATCTTATGCGCATTTAACATGCGCGGTTTCAGCTTTACATGGTCGGCAAAAACCAAAAAAAAAAAACCCAAAAGAGAAAAATAACCATTTTAATACTGTACTTGTAGTGCGGGCGATTCCGCCCGCCATTGAACTCAATGTAATTTTGACTATACGCGGTTTTCGCTTTACGCGCTAACCGCGGAACGGAACCCTTGCGTAAGAAGAGACAGACCTGTATGTGGTCCTTCAGTCAGTATAGCTATATAAGACTTGGAGCGCATCTCTTGGATTATTGGCAGATAGTGAGATTTGGCAAACTAGAAGGTGGCTATAACCAACATCTATGTTCATGCTCTGGATTTCTATGAACATATGAGAGCTGGACCCATCTTTTTTCCTTTCTTCCTCATTTAACCTTGAAACGTGCTTATAGAATGGAGCCCAAAATAAACGGTGCTCTGGAAACACACTGCCCCTCAAGTGGCCTTCAAAAAGGCTCTGGGTTGTTTGGGGAGAATAATTGGTGGCACCCTGTATGCTGCCCGCTATTCTCCTGCATGGCCAGCTGTAGTGGGGAATGAAACCAGGGCTCCACGTAATCCCTTCTCACTCTCCCTGGGAGCAACTGGGGTGCATTCCCTGGACACAAGTCAAGAGCTGATATAAAGAACGGAACTCCTATAACAATAAGGAGCAGCCCTAACATGGAACGGGGAAGGAGAGAGTGGTTATCTACTCCCTGCTACTCCAGGGCACAATCCAGCTCTAAACTAGCACATGTTGTTTTTGAGTATGCATCCACATTCGTCACTATTTACTTGCTCTCCTTCCTACAGACTCATTTAGGAAGAACTCCCCAAAATGTAAGAGAATCTTGTTTAGAATGAAATATTAATGACACAGTGATAATTTCCTGCTTGGATTGAGAGATTAGGGCCTGATTCTGGGCTGCGTATGAACAACTCTGTTTGTCTCCTTCTCTAATTCATAGTCCAGATGTTATGAAGCCAATAATCTCTGCCCGAATCTCACCTTTTAATTCCTCCCCTCTATAGACTTGCTGTCCATCATAGGTCTTTAGTAGTGGTGGAGGCACTCAGATTTGCAGAGGATAATTAGTTTATTCAGGAAAGGTACAAATATTAAGGTGCGTAGCCCAGTGGGCTAGCTTACCTCTATTATATTCACTGCTTTGCATTTTATTCCGCTGCATTATATTCAGCAGTAATGCAAGGAACTTACAGCTTCAGAAGTTAGCATGAGGCTTGAGGCCTACGAACTTTGGCATAAATAAATGTATGTAATTTATAAGTTTTGGGGAACTGGAAATAGTGTGTGTGTGGGGGGGGGGGAATTTTTCCATAATGACATCATCAAACCACAGAACATGAACTGACACCAGCTTTTAAAAGGTTTTGAACAGAATTCCAGGTGGTGAAGCACTGGAATGCGTTACCTAGGGAGGTGGTGGAGTCTCCTTCTTTGGAGGTTTTTAAGGCCCGGCTTGACAAAGCCCTGGCTGGGATGATTTAGTTGGGAATTGGTCCTGCTTTGAGCAGGGGGTTGGACTAGATGACCTCTTGAGGTCCCTTCCAACCCTGATATTCTATGATTCTATGATTCTAAGAATATCCAACCGTAAGAGTGACATATATTATAATGGGGTGAAATCATAAATATACTAACCTATAGAAGAAGGGCACCTTAACATTGGGGATGAAATACAAATAAGGAAGAGGGGAGAAACCCCTATTGAATATGCATTAGACATGGTAACATCAGAATAACATATTATAAAAGTGGCATCCCAGGGCAGTAGGGAAGAGAGATGTAGCCCTTGGGAGGGGTCAGAATGATGGCCACTGGTGAAGATGAGGAAGGAAATGGTGATGAGGAAGATAATGGCTAACATTTCAGGTTGTTCTGCAAGGGATGATGTGAGTATGGATGTTCAGATACACTTTCTGTATTATCTCTATCTATCTTACTGAGTTAGTGTGTGTGTGACTTTGGTAAATGTATTAATACATTATTTGTAAATATAAAAGAGTTCCTATAGTGTGAGTGTTGCACCTGTGTACATTGGGGTTCCCAACTATATAATGATTTTAATAATACTGGTCCTGATCTTGGGATAAGAATCTGCCAACCCTTGAAGTGATAACTGGGATTTTATTCATAATCTATAGATCAGGCTACAAGTGCTCGCCTGCTGGTGTTCAAACATTTGCTGTAGGCCTCTTTTAAAAGGAGACAGTTTGCCACCCAATCCTTTTTGTCTACATTGTTTTGTTATTGCAGACCAAAGGCCAAGTCCTGTGGGCTTCATACTAGAAGCTATGTTGGTTTCAGCGGAACTACATGTGTAAGTAAAGAGAGCAGAATTTGGCCGTAAATTGCTAATAGCAGTGCTACATGCACACCATTAAGATTTATATAAAGCTGTGTTCCACATGGCAGGTTTCCACTCACATTACGTACTTTTGAAAGCCAGAGTGCAGGGTATGAACATGGATAAAGAACTAGATTTTAAAATAGTAGGTACAAAGTGCTTGATAATGGACCAACTCAGTATGTTTAACTGAGGGAGAACTAATTGAAGTCTCACAAGGATTATTATTTGGCCCTGTTTTTAATTTACTTGAATGGCCTAAACAGTGGGAGCCAAATGTGAACCAGCAAAATTTGCTGATAATAAAAAATTTGAGGGAGTAATAAATCCCGCGCTTACAGCAGGCGAACAAAAGAATTGTGACCTACTTTTAATTAGGTAGGCATGTGGGGATTCAACATACCATATCAGCTAATATGAAATAATATACTCTGGGAAAATAATAAACATGAACTTCAAGTGAATGGCACAGAACTGCAGCACAAGTGGCTTGAAAAGTGTCAGCATAGATTTCCCCCCTCCCACCCCCAAGTATGTCTAGATCAGTGGTTCTCAAACTTTTTTTTTCACGGACCACTTGAAAATTGCTGAGGGTCTCGGTGGACCACTTAATGATCTTTCCAAATGTTGTTTGTACCATTAGCTAACTATTGTAAAGCACTTTGGATAAAAGCGCTATATAAAAAAACCCCTTAATAATAAACATTTTTTTGTTCTACAAATAAAAGCACACAACTTATATTTTAATATCACTAGTCTTACCTTTCTAATGCAATGGATGTGCCCTCTCTCCCCTGCTTCGGGCTGGGAAGGCAAGGAGTCTCTCCCCACCACAAGTACTCCTGTTCTTCTCCCCACCACAACAACCACAGAGCTGAGGCTGGGAAGGAGGGCTGTCTCTCCCTGGCATCCGCAACCCTGGAGCTCGGGAAAGTCACCTCTTTCTCTGGCCGCTGCAGCCCTGTACATCCCAATTCCCTCCACCCCCTCTTCTCACCCCACTGCTCCCTCCCACCTACCCCGTATTCCCCCCAAGGCCACCACCTCACCTGACATGTGCGTCTTTTCCAGGGTCCAGGCACCTAGTTAGTGGAGCCACGCAGGCGTGAGATTAGGTGGGTGGCCCTTCATCGTCTTGTATGCAACCGCCCAGGTGCGCACTTTAGAGGGAACTATCCGTGGACCATCTGAATGGAGCTTTCAGACCACTGGTGATCCATGGATCACAGTTTGAGAATGTGTGGTCTAGACAATTATTTGTAGAAGAGTTTGTTTTTAAAACAGATGGCAAAACTGTTAAGAGCTCCTAAATCCCATTTTCAAAAATAATTTAGGTTGATATTTCCACTATTAAGGGTGTCTCAATGTATTACCCTTCAACCATAGGCAATAGGACAAGTGCATAAATGGATATTAAAGAGACCCAAATGTGAATGTGCAGCATTTAGGACTCTGTGGTCTCCCAAGTAAGTTCCTTAACATAAACTGTCTCAGAAATTCTCAAGGCCCCTGTTCTGTCATCGCTTACATACAATACAATGTATCTTTCCATACCTTTTACATGACACAGGTGACTGTGTGACACTATTGCATTCAGTAATACCTGAATATTTTGCTGGATAAAATTAGAAAGCTGGGGACAGTATTAGCATGATGTGCTGTAAAACACAGGGAGCTGGTTTCCTGGTTTTCCATATCTCAGACCAGAAGGTGCTACAGAAGCACTTTTCTCATTTGGATGTCCCAATCTATATCAGCCTTTATTGATGAATTTGGATAGAACACACTTTGTTTAAGTACAGTCTTCTCTCTCCCTTCAGGTAGGGGATGCTGGTTTTTTTAGGCCAGGATACAGGTAAAGATGGGAATGTTTCCACTGGCAGAGAGCTAATATGCTCCATCAAACAGGTGTGTGTGTGTATGGCTGGGCTGCAACGTTGGGTCATGGCCCTGTCCTCTGGCAGGCCTTGAGTCGTGTGTCTGAAAGATCCCTATCTCCTATTTTAGGTTAAAATTTATCTTGGACCTTTTAATGTTAGAAATTATTGGGCCAGACCCTCAGCTGATGTCAATCATAACATTCCATTAACTTCAACAGAGCTATGCTGAAATACACGAGCTGAGCATTCTGCCTAGTAGCTTCAGAAGCACTCAATTGTAGAAGCTAAAATCATACCAAATGTCAGTTATTATAGACATTGACGGCAAAAGTAGCAGGTGCGTGGAGCAGAACACAAGTTCTGCACTACCCCATGTACAAAGTACTTAAATGAAACCCTGTTGTGCTAGTGAATTGATTTAAGCCCATACATTATTATTATTATTATTAGTTTATTCCTTTTTGTTTGAGTCCTTTATTTTGGGTGTTTGTCTGACATTTGGGCCTTTATAGCTTTGGCTCTACAAAAAAGAGCTGGACAAGATGGAGCAACACACAAAGTGTAGACATACCCTAAACTGAAGTAATTCACACCTTCTACCTTGTCCCCAAGCAACGTGTCGGTTATGTCATCTTATACTCCTTGGACTTGTCATGACTAGGATAAAAATTCCTTTTTTAAGCATGTTAGCCAGTACATTCTTTAGTATGTGTAGCTGGTCGAGTTGAAGCCTAGGAAGTAGCATAGGTTCAGTTTTTCCCCTTATGAACAATTGGTCAGATGCATTCTGTGTTTTTCACCTTTTTCTGAAACAACAGAGATTAGCCACAGCTGGAGATAGGACACCAGGTTGGGTGGGCCAGTGCCTTTTTCTACATGGCTGGTGTGTTTTGCTCACATGTTAAAAATCAAACTGATCCCCAGATCTGGAATTAGGAAGGAATTTCCCCCCTGTTCAAATAAACTGGGATCTTGGGTCTCTTCCCTCCCCCCCCATCCCCCCCACCCCCCCATAGTATGGAGTGTGGATCACCTGCTGAGATCATCTGGGCATATCTCACCTGATCACTTCCCTGCCACTGTAGGGGCCATGGGCACTGGTGCTCTTCAGTCTCTCGTTTGCTGTTTATGGCACACAACAGGTTAGTCTCCTGAGGACTGAAATGTTTTAGTCTAATGAAAATCATTGGGCTCAATATTGGGGTATCAGGGTGAAATTTAATACCTGTGATATACAGGTCAGACTAGATGATCTAATGGTCCCTTCTGGCCTTAAATTCTGTGAAAAACTATGACCTGAAATCTGCTTAATTCAGACTCACATCTACTCTACCAATAATAAACTTGATTGGCATTTATATATCACCTACTTTCACAGACTGAGTCAAAGGAAGACTTAGACTCTGTAGATTTCTAACACTCACATATTTGGGGGATTCTATATCAGAGTAGTTTACACTAAGGTGCCAGAAGCAGATGTAAGTTAAAGTAGACAGTGAACCTTAATGTAGGGCTGGATCATTAAGGTTCATTCTCTACTTTCACTTGCATCTGCTTTTGGCACCTTAGTGTAAATTACTCCAATGTAAACTCCCAGAATATGTGGGCGTAAGAAGGTCTACAGGGTCTAAGTTTCACCATCCTATACATCGCCTCTGAATTCAGCTGTGCTCTTCCCACTTCCCTAAGAAAGAAAAGAGGAGGTGCGTGTGTTACATGAGTAGAGTGAAAGCAAAGCAGGTGCAATCACTGTGCAAATAGAGATGGAAGTGAGCAAACCAAAAAGTATATTCTCTTCTTCCAAAACATTCACAGTGAAATAAACCGTGAGCATATGCTAAGGCTGACCCGGAGCAGCTTTAACTTCTGCAGTCCTCCGCTGTGCCATATGTTGCCAGAGGAACTCTTCATTTCTCCACTAACACCAAGCAATCCCTCTAGGCTTCCCTCTGCACTCTCGCCCAATTACATCAACATCCATACACACTCTGACTGCAACAGCCAATTCACACCTTTCTCACAGGAAAACAAATATAAGGAGAGATTCACCAAGTCCAAATTCCACTGTAAAATATTTTCTGCTTTCAAGAACTATTTGCTAATGTTAACATATAATACCATTTGTTGTTGCCTGAAAAGCTGAGCTAAAAACTGTTCCATATTATCCAAACACTGTTAATCCTTTATGACTTTATATACAACCAAGTGAAAACATGCCCATTTGTATAGTTGTTATAGTTATTATAATGATTATTTATTATAAAATGTCTTGATATAGCTCCAGAAGTTCTGGTTGGATTATTTTAGGAATCTCATGTATTGTGATCCCGTGGCACAAACTTGATGCCACTGTCCCTTCCCTATGAGACTAACATGCTAGGATTGCTGGAGTGGTTATTTAGAGGCAGGATAGTGAAAAACACTGTATTTCTAGTTAAGTATGTGACAAGTAAAATAGCCTGGGGCGGAAAACTGCTCATATTTCTTGATGACTTCTGTCACAGTTCAGAGCAATCTGTATTTCCACCTTGTGGACTAGCAAGGGCACCCACTTCTAGGTTTCCACTCCCCAACCATAACCTCTCCTGGGTGGGGACTCTCTGGTCACTGTCCCTCTTGACTGAGGTTTTTCCAGACTCCACAGTTCCCTGCCTGCACTGTGAGTTCCCCAGCAAGTCAGACTGCCTAAGTAGGCCTGCTTTGCCTTCTCAGAGGCTATAAACAGTATAATTGCCAACAGTTAGGACTTACCGCACAACCCTTTCTAAGCAAGCATGTTTATTCTTAGGGTGAAAGCATTACAGAGAAAACATATTAGAACAAGTAAAGAATCAACACACATGCTAATATGCTTACCAGAGATCACCTCAACTCCAAAAAGTGCTCCCCTCCCCCCCAGATCTTTTCTAGAAAACCCACTCAACTTTGTTTGTCCCAAAAGTGTTGTCTTGTCTGGCACATTGTTTAAAATAGTGCTTTGACGCTCCTATTGCTTCCAGGGTTTACATTGCCCATGTCTCCCCCTTGAGATGCTACATACAATCCCACAACAGTTGAGATGCTACATACAATCCCACAACATTTGCATTTTTAATACAGTGATCTCCTAACATATTTAAGCAATTCAGTCAGGTTTAACTGAATTCAATATGAATTCAGTATGGTTTGTCCAGTATGTTGCAGGTAATTGCTACATCTATCACAGCTTCATCATACAGTGTTCACATGCTGAATAATCTCAACAGGGCTAAGGGAATTATTTGTTGTGGTGCTCTTTTTAAAATTATTCTTAAACCAGTCCTTATTTCTGAAGATCTATCTACCAATTTGTATCTATTTATCTGACAGTTTGGACAAACAGTTCTTTGGCTATTCGTCATGGATAATCATTGGTCACCTAGGTCACATGGTATAATTTCCCCTCCCTGATAGAATGATTGAAACTTTTTAAACCACAGAGTAACAAATAATAAATAATATCTTTGTGCATTAAAGCCCTCATTCACATGTGAATGTTGATATTTGTATGAATGTTCATGACTATAAAATAGGAGTATATAATGGTGGAATCAAATAATGATTAGGTTTTGTGTATATGTGTTGCATTATTTGACCAGCCCTACCTTCCAGTTCCATGCAATGAACTAGAAAGAAGGTGTGTTTTTCCCATTTTGGGACTAAGGTATAGAGAACAATGTGATAGTTGGAACATATTTTATATTATTTTGTTAAAAACAAAACAAAGTAAAACCCCATGACTCTACTTGAAATTCCTCATATTTTATTATGCATTATTCATACTATTCCAGTGCCAGCAAGTACCTGAATATTGGTAGGCTTTGATGTTCAAAGCCATCTAGGGAACTTGCGTGTTTGAGCCCATTAAAATTTTAATTTTAATGGGCATTGGGCATACAGATCTCATGTATGGCTTTTGAAAATATCAACTGAAATGTAGGAGTTTGAGATGGTAGAACTCATTTTGGTAGAAACCTATGAGCCTTCGCTTCAGAAGGAACCTGAAATCTTTGAGTATGCATTTAACTAGGGAGGCAGTATGACCTAATGAATAGACCACTAGATTGGAACTCAAGAGACCTTGATTCTGTTACTGGCCTGCTGGATGACTTTGGAGAAGTTACTTCACATGCACTGTTCCTCAGCTTCCCCATTTATAAAATGGGGACAATGATATGGATTTCTCTTGTACAGCACTTTGAGATCTGTTAATGAAAATGATTATATATTAGCTAGGTATTATTTTTTATTAATAACAGCTGGTTCTGAGAAAACATGAGTTGTAGATGGTTGTATGTTTTTGTTTTCATTTTATTCTTCTGGGAGTCCAAGAAGAATGTCACATTATAAATTCAAATAAGACTCATGATTGTTTGCATAGCACAGTCTTCTGTGAACTTAGAATTATGTTTCAGAGGTTAGAAAGGGAAATATGTTTGCAGTAGATGTTACATTATACTATAGTTATCTCATTATTTTACTGCATAGACCAAATGAGATGGCCATCGTCTTTGCCAATACATCAGGGATTGAAATGGGCGCCTCCAGAGCTAAAAGCATGAACTGTAACACCTTGAGCTAAAGAGATCATGATCTGTAGATGGGGCTGTAATAGGCTTGTATCCTTTCTGGACCAGGCACAGCAGACAGCCTGTAAAACAGAACATTTGCCAGTGAGTTACATGAGCGTTGCCAAGATAGTGGACCACTGTACAATAAGAGGATCTACTATAGAGTAATAGAGTTGGATTGGATCGAATAAGAAGAAAGATGGGCATTGCTGTGTATCTGGTAGGGTGACAGATCCAGATTATTACAAATTTAAATGAAAAGTAACATTAAATTACGCTGACTTTCCCCCCAGTTTATACTGTTTTTAGACTAACCGTGTTTCTGCAGTTTCCTTTACACATATTTTGACATAAATTGTGGTGTGTTCTCCCACAAATAATATATATGTGCTATCTTGCCTGCAGTAATAAGGTTGGTGGTTGAAATATTCATGCTGGGGGGAAAACAAATTGGTTTATGGTTGTCTGATTAAAGTTTCATTGTGTAATTCCAGACTGCAGAAGCTATGACATTTTCTCCCTCTGGGTGACAATTTTTGGAGCAAATCAGTTTGTGAAGTGACCCTGTTTCACAATATAGCCTACCTCCAATACACATCTGCTGTTAATTAGTCAATCTGATCTGTTTTGAACATTGTTTTTAACTTTTCCTTTTTCAGTAATGATAGCAAAAGTGGTAAAGGAAACTTATTTTTACATTAAAATTGATATGCCAGTTTAAGGGGTTACTGTGTTATTTTAGTTGACACCCATCAGCAGCTGGACTTAAAAATCTTTGCTAATGGAGTTAACCCTTTTTGGGTCTGTACTTGGCTTTCTAACCTTTACATATACATTATTCATTACATTAATGGCCAATTTCACAGTTTTCCAACAAGTATTGCTTCAGGAGATGATACAACTGAATCATAGTACTAAAGTGAAATTGAAGAGCTAGCCAGGAAATGTAATAAAAGAACTATTCTGAAGAATCATTGTACAGTTTTGTTATAAAATTGTACACTTTTGAAGATGTATGTTACCAAAATGAACATTCAGTTTGAAAAAAGGCAGTTTAATTAATATTTAAGTTTATGTAAACACACAAGCTTTTACAAATGCCTCCAATTAGAGTTTGTACTCCAGTTTACATCTATTCATTTTATGTATTTTATATGCTTTATTAAATTGTTTAAGACTTTATCAACTGCATGACAAACATGCAGAGATATTTTATGCTGGTTTGCAGTGAGAAGGCACCATTTCTATTACCCTGATAAATAATATCCACTTTGTAAAAATACTTTCAAAAAGTATAAATATTAGGGCTGTCAAGCAATTAAAAAAAATTAATCACGTGATTAATCGCACTGTTAAACAATAGTAGAATATCATTTATTTAAATATTTGTGGATGTTTCCTACATCTTCAAATATTTTTATTTCAATTATAACACAGAATACAAAGTGCACAGTGCTCACTTTATATTTATGTTTGATTATAAGTATTTGCACTGTTAAAAAACCAAAAGAAATAGTATTTTTCAATTCACCTAATACAATTACTGGAGTGCAAACTCTTTATCATGAAAGATGAACTTAGAAATATAGAATTATGCACACAAAAAAAAACCCTGCATTCAAAACAATGTACAATTTTAGAGCCTGCAAGTCCACTCAGTCCTACTTCTTGTTCAGCCAATCGCTCAAACAAGTTTGTTTACATTTGTAGGAGATAATGCTGCCCTCCTCTTGTTTACAATGTCACCTGAAAGTGAGAACAGGTGTTCTCATGGCACTGTTGTAGCCGGTGTCGCAAGTTATTTACGTGCCAGATGTGCTAAAGATTCATATGTCCCTTCATGCTTCAACCACCATTCCGGGGGACATGCACCCCTGCAAATGATAGGTTCTGCTCAATAACAATCCAAAGCAGTGCGAACTGACACATGTTCATTTTCATTATCTGAGTCAGATGTCACCAGCAGAAGGTTGATTTTCTTTTTTGATGGGTCGGGTTCTGTAGTTTCCGCTCTTTTAAGTGTTGCTCTTTTAAGACTTCTGAAAGCATGCTCCACACCTCGTCCCTCTCAGATTTTGGAAGGCACTTCAGATTCTTAAACCTTGGGTCGAGTGCTGTAGCTATCTTTAGAAATCTCACATTGGTACCTTCTTTACGTTTTGTGAAATCTACAGTGAAAGTGTTCTTAAAATGAACAACATATGCTAGGTCATCATCCGAGATGCTTTAACATGAAATATATGGCAGAATGCGGGTAAAACAGAGCAGGGGACATACAATTCTCCCCCCAAGGAGTTCTGTCACAAATTTAATTAGCGCATTATATTTTTAACGAGCATCATCTGCATGGAAGCAGGTCCTCTGGACTGGTGTCCGAAGCATGAAGGGGCATACAAATATTTAGCATTTCTGGCATATGAATACCTTGCAATGCTGGCTACAAAAGTTCCATTCAAATACCTCTTCTCACTTTCTGGTGACATTGTATATAAGAAGAGGGCAGCATTGTCTCCTGTAAATGTAAACAAACTTTTTGTCTTCACAATTGGCTGAACAAGAAGTAGGACTGAGTGGAATTGTAGGCTCTGAAGTTTTACATTGTTCTGTTCTTGAGTGCAGTTATGTAACAAAAAAAATCTACATTTGTAAGTTGCACTTCAAAGTTATTTAACTGTGGTACTTGTAGGAGGTGAATTGAAAAATATTATTTCTTTTATCATTTTTACAGTGCAAATATTTGGAATAAAAATAATATACACTTTTATTTCAATTACAATACAGAATATAATATAATATGAAAATGTAGAAAAACATCCAAAATATTTAATAAATATCAATTGGTATTCTATTGTTTAACAGTGTGATTAATATTACAATTAATCACAATTAATTTTTTAAATCGTGATTAATTTTTTTGAGTTAATCACAAGTTAACTGCGATTAATTGACAGCACTAATAAATATTGTAAAAATAAAAAGAATTTCATGTAAAATGTATTTAGCAAGCATATTAAAACATTATTTGATAAAATAACTCTGTCCCATTCTAATACAAATGGTAGCAAAATGAACAACCTCCCTCTTCTGATGCAGAGCTCTTAGGGACAATTATGGAACCCTTTCTCACATGAGTAGTAATGATAGTAATACTAATATAGGCCTCAACTCAATTAAGCATTCCCATTCAGTACAGCATTTAAGCATGAGATTCAGTCTCAGTGAAGTCAGTGGGCTGTAAGTACACACTTCAATGCTGTCCTGAATAGATATAGAATTAAGCAAGTGTTTAAGTGCCATTCTGAATTAGGGCCATAATGTATTGTTCTATTGAAGTCAATGGGTATTTGTGCAGGTGAGGGCTTGACAATGTGAATAAGTGGCTCACATCTGGCTCTGCAAAACCTGCAGCTTCCCCTCAGAGTTGTAGGTGCTCAGCACTTCTGAAAATGAGGCTCTGATGTAGGAGGAGTTGTGTTTTTTAAACAGGCCATACTTACGCACAAACAAAAATATACTAGACAGGATGAACCACATGTAATTGTATAATAACTGCTAGAAGAGTCAGTTGTGAATCATAAAAAGATGAGGGAGACCAAGACACATGTTAACTGTAAGAGACATCAGACAGATGGAAATTAATTTTTAAAATTCTAGAGAAGTAGCATTAATCCCAAAACAGTGTATTGAGGATTCCCATACGACTACTCTTCATTCAGCTCATCAAGCATAAGCCATAACTTTTCATAAAGTGATAGTTTGTTCAGCCTCATGTGATTTTTCTTTCAGCTGTGTCCAACAAGCTATGACTTAATACATATAACCTATAATGATTTCCATGAGAGAGAGGGAGCAGTTTTTTTAATCATTAGAGGAAGAGTGTTCTCAAGAACTAAAGCTTATTGAAATAGTGAAATAATTTTGGGGATGTATTTAGTAAATATTTCTTAATCTGTCTTTGAAATAGCCATCATCAGTGATGAAGGCATTTGGTGTATGTGATTCCACACATACTGGGCTGATCAAGTTAATGCAGCAGCAAATGCTTTTCTGTACAACAACAAAGGCAACTTTGCATTATTTTCTCAATAAGTAAATGGCAAAAAGCAGCAAAGGAGAATCTTGGGAAATAGTCTGTTCTAGATAATTGTTCTTATCTTCAAGTGAGCACAATGTAGTAATTTAAAGCAACACATTTCTGAGCTATTCTCTATAATTTTCAGATGGGGAAACCAAGAAACTAAAAGGTTGAGTCACTTGCACAAGGTCAAACAGCAAGTCAGTAGAAGAAGTATGAACAGAACCCAATAGACCTGCTTGTAGTTCCTTGCTATAACCAGTAGGTGTTACCCCATTTGTACACAGTGGCACTTCCTGATTTATTAATATGGCAGGTGTTTCCCTTCTTTGCATCTATTTATTTTTATTTTTGTTCTGTAAACATCCTTTTGTAAATGAAGGGGAAAGGCCTTTTCATTAAAGTCTCACCTTAAATGGAGGTAGAAATAAGATTATTCATACAAAGGAAAGGTTATAAGAGGACAGTTGGGAAGTGTGTATTTTCAAAACAATATTGACCTGTGTCACAGAGTAGCTGGCCCTTGAAGGAGGTCAGGCACCCAGCCTACATATGACAGGCTCTGCTAAGGAGAATGAGCCAACCCAGATCCACCTGTGAGTAACTACCTAGGTGGCTGGGTACAGGACCGTCCTTACCCATACGCAAAGTACGCAGCTGCGTAGGGCACCAGGAAACTTGAGGCACCAAACTTCCTGGTGCCCTACACAGCTGCATGCTGCTCCAGCCCCTGCCCTGCCTCTTCCCCAGGCCTCCCGCCCCAGCCCTGCCCTGCTCCGCCCACACCCCACCTCTTCCCGCCACTGCTCTACCCCAGCCCCACCCCTTCCCGCCCCTGAGGACTGCAGCAGGGCTGGGCCTGCACTCACCGGCAGTGGGAAGTGCAGGGACCCAGCCCCAGCTGCGCCGCTGGTGAGTGCTGGGAGGTGGTTCCCCCTTGCACCCCAAGCCAGCGCCCCCTCCCGCGGAGGCCTGAGGCCAGCCCCCCCACCTGCAGAGGCCTGCCCCTCTCTCCCCCCCCTGCGAGGGGGCTGCGTAGGGCTCCAGAATAGCTAGATGACAGTTAATTACTTAAGGAATATCTAGGCCTAATAAAGGGGTTATGCGGGCTCAGTCAGGAGGCTCTGGAAGACAAAGAGGAAGCTCCTGAGGAGAGGGACTTCTCAGGGGAACGGGTTAGAAAGCTTACCAGAAAAGGAGACTTAGGAAAGGTGCTCCTGGAGAGAGCATGTTCTGAAAGGGCTATAAGGGGCCAAGTCCTAGGGAGCCCCAATCCCAGCAAAATTGTGTTTTCAGGGAAGAACTCCAGGTCATTGGGGAACTACAAGCTGCTCCAGGGAAGAGCTACAGCAGTGTGACCTCTTCAGGGGCCCTGAGTCTAGAGAAGGATCTCTCACCTAGGTGATGGTAGGATGCATGACTCCAGAGGAGGATCAAGGTTAAGAGGATTTTAGGGGTGGAGAGCCTGGGTGGAGGAAAAGGAGGGACTCAGTTAAGGGAAAAATGACTCAGATTAGCTTATCCTGCCTCCTTCCCACCCTCCTCTCCCCCAGTTAGGATGTTGGAGTGAAGGCTTTTTTGCACATCCTGTTTAGCGTTTAGTTAGATAAACTAGGCCCCTGGAGGGGCACTGTTTACTGTATACAAGCCTCATTGAACTTACTGATAGCCCATAAGGGCTCAGATTTGTTATGTTGGTCCATGGCCTTTGAGTCGCATTGGTCTACTTGCTGCTTTTGGATATCCAAATAGTCATAGATGCAAAATCACTACCCATTTCTTTCTGTGATTGCACCTTAACCTGTCAGACAAAAATCAGGTCATGGGGTTCCATGTATTCATGGTCTATAACCTTAACTACTGCAGCTGATTATATCTAGGAGTGAAGCTACACTATGTGGAAAAGCTGCAATGGTACAAAACACAGTAGCCTATCTACTAAGCAATACAAGTCATCACCCCATGGCTCTGCTTCCTGCACTGTGTCTCCACTGAACACCAAGTCCACTTCAGTGTGTCTGATCTGATATTCAAAGCCTTCCATGAGAGATTGCCTCTCTCAGTACATCCACTGGAACAATGATGCTGTTGACCAGTAGGGAATGCCCATGAGACCTTATTCAGGAGACCCAGACTGTGGAGTTCACTCCCAGATAAGAATGATTAGTAGCCTTGCCATATACAGGACTAAAGCAAAAGTCATTTATGTGGCCGACCTCTCTTTCTCACTCACAAAATAACAATAATGATAATTATATATGCCCTTTAGCTTGAATTTTTTTTGGAAGGAAGATAGGCCATTTTTTTTGTCCTTATAAAAGTTTGGATGTGCTCAGATACTATAGTAAGTGGAGGCAACATAAGAAATTGTAGATAAAATGTGTCTAACAAAAATAAACAGGAAACAGTAATCTCTTGCCTATTGCAATGAACCATGCTTTTGTATATCGTTTCCAAAGCCTCCTCTGATTTCAAGTGATTTAGTGAAATCATGTTTCCTCTATGGACTGAAAAATCAGCTTGATTATACGTAAGCTTTGAAGGAATCGGCACATGGATTGGATCAGTGACTCATTCTGTATCAAAAAAAATATTAACAATGCAAGTTGTGGGTCATAAAGCTGATCAGAGGAGTAAGAAACAAAGTATAGGAAGGTTTTTATTTTCTCCAGCTTATCTGTCTGCCCAGAAACCTCTAGTGGTAGGCTCAAACTCAAGGAATCTTCAGATTCACACTTTTGATGGAGCAAAGTTAATAAGCATAGGTCACTGCTTAGCAGAAAATACATTGTCAACTTCAAAAAATAAATGGATAAAGAATGAATTAAGTTACTGGAGTAAAAAGGATATACAGCATGCTGATATGGGAACAATCATGAAAAAGACCTTCATAACTCATACTTGTGGCACCTGAGATATGGATTTTTAACTTTGGAGAAAGAAACGTAATAGTTACCCCTTTGGTTGAAACGTGCTTACTTAATATCTGTTCTGTGAAGAAAAAGAGAGAGAACAGAATAGAATAACCTTTAAGTGTAGTTTTCTTCAGTGTTTTTTGTTGTACGTTTTGTGGCATGTGTCAGTACTATGAAACTCTCAGTGCAATGCAGCAAAGAGATCTCGGCTTCAAGAGTAATTTCTGGATGATCCAAACTGATATGCATATGGCAACATGAACCAGTGACCTCGTGCATGCTGTTTGTCCTCTGAAATACATTAATTGAATTGACTCAGAGCCTGATTTTCAATTAGTGCCCAAGGAGCAGCAGCAAAGGGTGTAGAAGGTTGAAGGCCACCTCTGCCTCCCCCGAATTGTGGAGCCATGCCAGGCCTACCCCGCTCCCAGTATAATTTGGAGCAGTCTTGAAGCATCTCTAATTTCAGTTCTACTTCTCAGGGATCCTTGTGAGCTCAAGAAGCAGAAGTTAGAGGTAGAGCAGTGCACTCTGGATACACTCTCAGCCACATCCTTGATCCATCTCTAGCACCCCCAACACTCGAGGCTGGAAGCAGGGCCAACGTAGAGCCTTCACAACAGCCCTACCCTGGCTGGAGCAGAAGGGGTATGGTGGCCTGCAAAGGTATTATTCTCAGGGGGCCATTTCCACCCACTATAGGGCCACTCTGATCTGCCCAAGAGGTGTAAAAGTTCCTTACCCATCAACAGACTGACATTTACCAGTAGTTACTATACCACTTATTACTGGGCCTGGTTGTCTAAGAATTACACACACCCCTAATCTGTACAAAAATATTCTGTTAATTGTTTTAGCTATCCTCTTCCTTCCATCATTTCCTCCCACGCACTGCACTTGTTTATCTCATTCACGTTGCCTTGTCATTTAGAGTGTAACTTTATCAAGTGACTAGCCCTGACTTTTTGGGGGATTCTAGGCACTATTGCAATATAATAAAACTATTACCGTGGTATCTGAGTTACCACAATGTGGGAACAGATGGTAAATGCTGAGTTTTTAATGGTGACCACTGTCCAAGAGGTAAAGTCTCTTCAGCACACGAATCTTTAACATAAATGAATACAATGTCAGAAGTTTTCCATATTACTTTCTGTTGTTTAAGTTGTCAAGTGTCAAAATGCTTGTTAACTCTTGAAAACATCAAGCTTTCAATGTTGCTATTTTATAGCAGTTAGGTGTGTGGTATACTTACTAATCATAGAATTACTTGGCGGGGTACTTCCACTTAATGGGTCAGCCATTTTGTCCCCCTTTGTAAGAACAGGACTGAATTTTTGTTATCCCAGAAACGATCCTTAGATATTTCTTATGCATCCTTAACCACCCTTTGGTATTTCAGATTAGTATTAATATACTTTTGGATACTTTCTTTAGTATCTTATTCCACTGTCTTGGCTTTGCATATAAAAATTTCCTAATATTTAACCATCCTATGTTCTGTTTCCATTGACTTAATAAGAATAATTGCTCCCTGTCCTGTCTGTCTGCCAATCCTTTACATATATGTAGACGATTATCCTGTCTTCCCCAAATTTTCTTTTCTCTAGACTGAACATGCCCAAACTCCTTTCTCTTAACATTTACTTCATTTTCCAGTTAAATTCCCATTATATTTCAATACATTCTCTTTTTCCAAAGGCTAGATTTTTCAATTACTTTAATTATTAAATCAATGTAATCTAATTGCGTAAAGTACCTAAATTGTTAGAGGAAAATTAATACTATGGAATATTTTCTATTATAGCTGATTAAAAAGTAAAAGCATCTGAAATGTAAATTGATTTAATAATAAATGATCACTTATTGTGAAAACCCTGTGTGTTTAAAACCAGGCTTTGATTCCTCTCAGTGGAGGAAAATATGTATATACTAGAGGGATAGGCACCTTAATGATGAATATTTAAAAAGAAAACGTCAAGTATCAGGCTATGTGCAGGTCAGTATCATGTACATGCCAAACCTCAAAATGAGCATAAATTGCACACCTTCTGAACCCAAACAGGAGATGAAACCATCAAAAAGCTTTAAATACACTTTATTTTATTTATTATATTTCAAACTGAAATGGAATCAGAGTTTTTGTTGCATTCCTCCCATGGATTTGTAAATGATTGGTTTAATACTCGTTTTGTTTTTGCCTAATCCCAACCTGCCCGGAAGCCATCATACTGTGTGCTAAAGCGTGTCAGGAAATTTTCAATAAAACATTTTTTTCATTGGAAAATGTTGATTCATCTAAAACAAAAGTTTTCACAGCAATGCATTGGTTTCAACAACAAAAAATATTAGAAATAGTTCCAGGTCAAAACAAGGAGTAGCGAGAGCATGTGAGACCAGTAGTTCGGACACTCACTTGATATTTGTGAGATCCAAGTTCAAATCCCTGGTCTGAATGAGGCAGTGCAAGAACTTCTACCTAGGTCTCCAACATCCCAGTGGATACCCTAACCACGAGACTATTGGTCATTTTTAGGTGAGTATCTGCCTACTTTCATGGGAAAAAATACAAAAGGTCTAGTTTTTGGTTTTGTCGTGGAACAAAAACAAATGTGAAATGGAATGTATGTTCTCCAGCCAACCCTACTGAATGCTCAGTCCCAGAGCCTCTCCTTGTGTGGCTTGCAGTGGAAGGTTTGTGTATGTTGCAGCAAACTGGATCCTAGCACTTGTAGTCATGAATTAAGATTTGTTCTGTTATTTTTACTTTTTAGCAACCTCTAAGAAATGCCCATCTAGAATCCAGTTATACCAGAAAAGAAGGGATACTGAAAAAGCTAGGAGAGGTCTTGACAAGACCACAGCATCTTGGGCAGCATTTGAAGCTGATATTGTTTTGAAACAACATTTTTTTCAGAAACACACAGGTTACTGGACTGAACAAAAGCTAGGGCAAAAATTGAATGAATAATATCTAAGGGCTATATTGTGGCCCAACACCCCACACTGGAGAGGAAAAGGTGGGATGCAAGATGCCTCTTTACTCCCTTACAGTGGCTACCCTCCTCTTGGGTGGAGAGTAGCCCCTGCAGAGCTTCTACATCCTCACCTGGGAAGATGAGCAGGGAGTGGGTAGGTAAGCCCAGAGAGTGGCCAAAGTCTTGTCTCAGCCCACAACTCACTGGCTAGAGCATCTGAGCTAGCGAGCCAGGGGAACTAATCTGCATCAGCTGTGGATTAACACAGATTATGTACCTCTCCAGAGCAGAGGCGTGAACCATGAAATAGACTCTGACTTTCTGAAGCAGAATCTGATTTCTGGACCGTTTATCTAGGCAGTTCAGCAACATGCTTTCCTTTACTCAGGGCTTGTGGCCAAGTCACAATGAGCCCTAAATTCTCTGCTCAAATATAGGTCAAATATAACATCTTGCTCATGTAATTTGTACATTTGACTTCAATTTACATTAGTAGGATAGCAGGATTTACCCGTTCTTCTATTGGGAGTTGGCAAATAAGATTGTTAGCTGTCTTCTCTTTTAACTCTGCAAGTCAGTACTGTGGTGCTAGAACTAAGAAAAAAAATCAATCTTGCCATATGTCTTGCCACTCCTCCTCCATTTCAATGTCTGTCTTTTCTAAGGCTTAGAAATTCGCCTGAGCATCTGGGTATTTTGTTCCCTTGAAGTAGTCCATTTATTTTATTGATGAGTCCACAGCAGGCAAGACGACTGAACCCAACAATCCATCCCACATATTCCATTGCATCTAGGATTCTAGCTTGGGAGAAGAGTTTTTATTAGAACCAAGCGAAGTCCAATGGAAAGAGTCTTTTCTCCCTTGGTAAATATTGATCTACAAAAGGGAGGGCAATTCAGTTGGGGGAGTTTGTTACTGATAGTAAAATCAGAAGTTAATACCAGATTAGCCGTAAAGCTATGAATAAAAAAAACATTACAGTCTGTATTGATAGCCTCTCAAGAACTGGAAAGCATTATCAGTAGCATACTCATATTAGAATAAATAAATCATGCCCTTGGCAGTTAAGCAGAAAATGTCCCCAGTGCCCGGAATAGCGTCCTAAGGAAATGAATTCAAATACTGCTAGGGAAAAAAACGCATATGCTTGCAAGCACCGTTACAGTGTGAGATTCATTTTTACCATAATTCTCTGACCAGTATATTTTCTTTTAATATGATTATTAAATTCTTAAGTGCTTTCAACAATCAACGGATGTTTAATATGTAAAAGACATCATACTAAACCAAAATTAAATGTTTACTCAGTCACTGATGGTAGGACTTGATTTTTCAATATTTCACATGCACATAGATGTTCATTGTTTTACAAGAAGCCTGGACATAACTAGGGGGGACAGTGTAGTTTGCCAAAAGGGGTTGCATAGAAGTGGCATTTGGATAGGACCTTCTGAATAAATCCTTACTGGAAAGGGCCTCATCAGTTTACCCTTAGGTTCTATCTAAAAACATCTTATTTATTTGCCTAGTTCTTGTTTACACAAGGAGCATATGTTATATTATATTATTATATATTACCTTGGGAGTGCCCATATATTGCCCAACCCACAATTTGCAAAGAGCCTTAGGCACTCATAGTACAGTGATAGATGCAGTACAAGAACTTAAATAGAATTTTAGAATCTTCATCTTATTATGGAGTTGCAGCCTGCAGAAGCTACACATCCCAGCTTGCAATAGCCCATCTCGATGTAAACATGTCAGCCACTCAGGCCAAGATGGAGCATTGTACACTCAAGCCAGAATTCTCTGTGAGCCAGCTTTTGCTGCATTGAAGGAAAGACATGAGAAGTCACTTCCCACATTGCAAAACCCTGTGTTTTACTCACAGTTGCTATTTAGGTTCCTCCTATTTACATACTTACAAAGCTGTCAATGTAGAGAGCATAGCGGGCTTCAATTATGGAAGTTCATTTTTGAAGAGTTCTCTTTATCAGCTACTTAGAAATCCATCTAGACGTCTTACATACAAAATATTTTTCCTGCACCTCGTTGAAGTTGTGAGGTAAACACATTGGTTGGCAAGAGTTCAGCATGTTCCTTGAATCCTGCTGTCAGTTTAGGCCTGTAAAAAAAGGAGAGAAAATCCCTATCTGGCTGAACACCATGCTTGTAATGCCTGATATTAGTAGGCTCTTAAAGGAGTTGTAACTTTATCCAGATTTATTGCTTTCCCCTCTTGCATTTATCTAGAAGTGACTAGATTTCCTATTGATGTGCTGCGAGCAATTTTGCAAGAGAACATGATAAAACATATTGCTCCATGTATCAGAAATATATGCTGGTTTAATATTTCAGAGTGTGCGCGCCTCAGAATTCCAAAATCATAATTTGTCCAGGCTATCAAAGTCTTCCAACAACCACAATAAAACACTTCAGATATAACACACTGAACACTGCACTTTGTCATTATTTCCTTTTCCTTTTGATTTTCTCTGTTTTACAAACCTGAGTCGGTTGGTTGATAACAGTTATTATCTGGCCAGTTGTGTACACGGCTCCCCTTGTCTTACTAACGTGAGCTGCATGCACGCCCCCTTCTCACCATGCAAAACATAGCATTCGCCTCCTGAAGTTCACAAGCTGTCACAAGTAATTTTCACCCTCTCATCTCTATTTTTATTTAGAACATACTTCTCCTAGGTTTTGAAGCTAATTACTAAAGAGGGAGCTGAATGGAACTCATGCCTTTTTCTAAGACATGTAACTGTAAAGGCTTGTCTTCGATGACGTGTGCAAAGATTATGTGACTGGTGTATCTATTCGATAGAAAAGGGTATTCTCAATCATTTTAAAGTTGTAATATACACCAACAAAAGACAGAAAATTCAGAGTTGGGAGTGTGGCCCTCTTTGTGACTCAGCCTATATTGAGAAATACCTACAGAAAGGAACGCTCAGGATGGAGCAACAACCTTAGGGTATGTCAGCAGAAGATCTGGAAGGTGCAGTTTTCAGCTTGAGGAGACATACATGCGCTAGCTCCCATAGGACCAGCGCAGTAAAAATAGCAGCATAGTTGTGAGCGGGAGGGTCTCTAGCCACTCCAAGTACATACCTAAGGTCTAGATTGGGATTGTACGCAGGGTGGTTAGCTCCTTCCACCACTCACACTGTGAGTACACTGCTGTTTTTAGCACACTAGGTTGATCAGAGATCGTACGTGTAAGTCTATTTGAGATGGGGATTACACCGTCCAGCTCCAGGTTAGATACATCTTTAGTATTTGACTTATTGACTTTTGTGGCGGGTTGTCACACCCTAAACATTATTGGAAGATTGCGTATATTGAATTTCCAATTACTGCTTTCATCAAAGGAGATAAAATATTGTGTTTTTTAAGGGGGTGGGAGCAAACAGCACATGCCTACCAGATCAATTCATAACTAATAGTGCAAATGCTCACCTTCCCCTTCCTCTCTATTTCTGTGGGCATGCAAAGCTCGCAAAACACGGCTGTAGTTATGCTTTGAATGCACATGGGGCAGGTGGCAAGCTGTAGAGAAGATTGTGACCACCATTCAGCAGCAGCTGTCGCCATGGCAGTGAAGGGATGGGGTTTGCGGCGGGTGTGAAGAGGGTGGTTTGGCCATTAGGCCTGTGAACTGCACAGATAAGATCCCCGAAACCATTATTCAAGGAATAGATGGAAGGCTTCTGCAGCCCGGAGATTACTCCATGCCCTGGCTCCAGGTAGAAGGGAGGATCCTGTGTGTTCAATGTAAGCTCCAAAGTACATGGCCTCTCCAGTCGGGCTTTGTGTGTGGAAGAAGGAGAATTTATTCCTGAAGGATTTTTAAAAGAAAAGCCACTTAACTAGGCCAATTAAAAATATTGTATACAATTTTCCTGAGTGTTACGGTATATCTTAGTCTGTTCTCCTGGTAGAGAAAAGGGTATTTTTCCATGGTGTACATAACCTTGTCACGTC
This sequence comes from Malaclemys terrapin pileata, assembly GCF_027887155.1. Lineage (NCBI taxonomy): Eukaryota > Metazoa > Chordata > Testudines > Emydidae > Malaclemys > Malaclemys terrapin. The sequence continues at coordinate 16,229,003 of NC_071513.1, read as the reverse complement.
TCTACTGACTTTCTCAGTTGTGGAAGCTGTTAGGCAACTGTCACACCTCCTCTGTTAGGTGCTGCGCTGGAAGATTGTATTGTCCTTCACAGTGGCTAAGAAGATCGGACAGTGATTGAATGTCATCTGGTGCTTATTAATATGCATGTAGTCATTTGTCATCTCAGTCATCGCTGTCACTTTGTCACTTCTGTTACTGTAAGCACTATATTGGCTCTCAATGTTGCTTTATTTCTGTCCCCTGTCTTTCAGGTAGACTCATCAAAACTATAAGTTAACGTCTTTGAGGAATGTTGCTAATAAAAAAAAGGTGTGGGGGGGCATTTTCTTCAACAATTTCTATTTTAAAAACTAAGAGGAGTGGTTTTTAAAGGAGCTCACACACCAAAAAAAAAAAAACCCACGTGTATGACCTGTTGCAAAAGCATGTTTGTCTCATTCACCGTTTACTCTGCATATGAGTAGTAATTCTTCTATTTTAAATTAAAAGGAGCCACTTGTAAAAGAATATCTTCTATTTCTATTTCTCTGTGTGTGCAGTACAAGAAGAAAAGTCCCACAATCCCATTGCATTAGCAAGAATAATTCTTCATTGCTTCTGTTTAATCGAGCTCTGTTGTTACAGTTTTCAGAAAAGTTTTAAATATTGTGTTTCAGAGGGGCTGGTTTTCCTATTTTTAGAAGGCTAAAGGGAGATACTAATGAGAAAAAAAATCTCAGGCTCCTATTACCTAGAATTAAGTTAAATTAGGCTCAGCGTAACCGTGGATTTTAATCCCATGGTTGAAATGAAAACAAATATGTAATTAAGGAGGAGAAAGGAAAAATCATTTGAGAAAAGAAACATTTCCAAAATAGGAAACTTTGTCCTGTTTTGTACACATTTCTCAGTAATATCAGCAGGCACTTAGAGTGGAGACACCCTGATATTTGTTAAAATATTTTTAAATTAAAGTTTTGATATTAGCATTTAGCTTATATCTATAGAGAGTTTAAGTGAATTGAGTATATTCCAAATGAATATTAGACATACCTTTTTAGTGAGGAATAACAGCTACATTGTGTTCTAAGGATCTCACTGAGCACTGTAAGTAGGTGAGATTCTTGCCCTGCTCAAAACAGAGCATACATATACTATGTATATTTGAAATTTACCCCCCTTCTGGGCTTTGACTTCTTTATATTTAAGTAATGAAGTCTAAGCTTCTCTGCAATGGCCTTTCTTTCTCACTCAGCTATTCCAACTAGTATTAAAATTACTTCTCTAGAAATCCAAATCTCAAGATTTTCCATAAAGATGCTAAACTGATGTATAGATTATCGGCACAATGAAATCATCAATACTATCAGAAATATATAAGAAATGCACAGTCCTGCATTCCCTTTACCCTCAAAAATTCCCATGGAGTTCATTAGGGGTCTGGGGAAAGAAGGTTTGGGTCCAAAGAATGACCCACAGTGATCTAGACAGCAGATTTAGAGTCTGATCCTGGAAGGGAACCCAATGTCTATTGACATGGTAATGAGCAACACAAGTATATACAAAGAGGGATATAGTGAGAATTCATATTACAAAGTACAAGAGCCTAGAAAGAAATGTTATGGTTCTGAATAGTGTCATTTTTAATTATAGGTAAGCTTTGGAAAGTCAAGACATCCTTTCAAAAATGGAATATAAAAAATTACAGGGACTTGAGTCTGATTAGTACTTTTAATAGAAGGACTGTGTATTTGAAATAACATTTTGCCTGTACATTAATTGAAAATTAATAAATATTTGTTATTTCTAGGTTAGTATTTCTAGGTTATGTACATTATATGTGATTTTCTTTTTTGCAAGGGTCTTGCTTGTCAGCTAAACAAAAGCTTGAAAAACCTGTTGGTGACAAAGGAGTAATGTGGAATGTTAGATATCATTTTCTTCCTGGAACTGCCTGACAATAGCTAAATGATCTGTATTCATTTTGTTGAGAAGGAGAAATGGCACTCATTACTTGCCTGTCTTTTTTTGCTACTGAATCAAAAATGACTAACATTTTTTAGACACATCTGCTGCTTTCCATCGCACTGGAGGAATGTCTTTGCTGCATTAAAACTTCAGTGTCTTTAGCGTCTTCAGAAAATAACTTTCCATAATTTAATTAAGATCCTGGGAATTGCTTTGTTGCTAAATCACCTTAATTTTATTGCTTTAGTTTTCCAATTTGCTACATTGTTTACCAAATAATGTAATAAAGCAGTGGAAGTTCGTTACAGCATCCAATAAATAATAAGGTGAAATGGAGCAATAAAAATGATCAATAGAAAAATAATTTAATTATGCATGCAAGTATGCAGTTTTAACTATTTACACTTCCTTTCCTGGGAGACTAAACAGGTAGGTAACTGGAAGGACCAAAACTCCATATTTATAAGCATATACAGGCCTATTTCCAGAAGAGAGGGGAAATCTAACATTCGGGAAAACTTACCATATAGTTCCTCAAAGACCCTCTTACTAATGCATTGAGGTGTTTGAAGTGGTTATTGTTCTATCAGTCGTGTTTGTCTTTAGTTTTCACTTTGGGCCTGATCCAAACCTTGCCGATTATGGTCTTTCCATTGGTGTCAATGGACTTTGGATCAGGCTGTTTGTGTATTTCCAAATGCTGAACATATTGAAATGTTTTGAATACACTCAGATTCTAGTAAGGGTTATATTTATTAATGATTTATGGGGTTGTCTCCCACTTCTCCTCATCCCTCTCAGCTCCAGTAGTTGAGGATAACTCACCTTCATTTTTGTTCTGTAATAATCTTCTTTCAGCAACCCTTCCTTTGATTGGGGAGGGGGACACCCAGCATCATCAGTGCTGAATTTCCTTGGGAGCAATCACTACAGCAGCAAAGGAAAAGCCATCTTTCTTCTCACTGGAGAACGCAGAGTGAGATCCTGAGATTGCTACCAAAGTAGTGCTAGTTGAATATAAAGAATGACCTAAATTTTCAAACCTGAGTCCTTTAACATTAGGCCCCCAAACCCATTCTGAAGCACCTGAATAAAGTTGGCTTGATTTTTCACTTGAAGCTCCCTTTGGGCCTGATCCAGTACCCACTGAAATCAAGGGGAAAATTTTCATTGACTGCAGTGGACCGTGGATCAGGCCCAGTGATTTCGGTCAAATGTGGCGGTGCTCACTTTTCGAAAATCAAGAATGTGCCTTTAGGAAACTAACTTCAAGCAGCCAGTATTGAACATTTTGGCCAATATGTTAACCATCCGCATTTTAAAGGAGAGAGAATCCGTGTGTGAGAGAAAGCAAGTTAGAATATATAGAATATGTTACATCCCATATACCTTCATCTGAGGTGTACAACACAACTGAGAATGGTGGATGATGGCTTAATCAGTAGCTTGATAGAGAGAAGGAAGGAAGAGACAGAACTTTGCTGAGAAGTGGATCATGACTCTTCTAAGGAAAGATGTAAAAGATGAATGATGCTGTATACCTGGTCAGTTGAAGAGGATTAAACACATCCTTCCTCAGTAGTATGGTTGCTGATTTTGCTGATACAAATGAGAAGGACATTAGGATCTAACAATGACACAGAGAAGTAAATAATTGCAACATAATGGAAAAAAATTCCCATCTGCCTAGAGCTGGGTTGTACTACAGATACTAAATGCAGAAATCTTACCTTAAAATGAATATTTAAGGCCTGATCTAGCTCCCGCTGAAGTCTTTGGGAGTCTTTCCATTGACTTTTATGTATTTTGGACTAGGCACTTAGACTTTCTGTGTCTTCTGAAAGAGTTAATCTTTAAGGAAGGTTGGAGCAGCAACAGTGCTTGGAGTCTAGATAGAGCAAAGGACTGAGGCACTTCTTGGAGTTATACCTAACCATAACTTTTTACAAATCACTAAATTGCACTCTTCTGTGAAATGGGGACTTTAAACCTTCCCATTCTCCAAGGGATGTTGTGAGGACTAATTAACTGTTTGTAAATAATTTTGAGATCCAGGAGTGAAATGTGCTGTTTACTGAAAGTGCAGGCTGTCAGCATTATTCAGAGACTTCTCTATATAAAACAGAGAAAGAGAGGATGATCTGGACTATGCAGTCAGTCTGGTTTAAGGAAGGTCACAAAATCTGAGTGGTGAACTAGTTTGGCCATAGTTTTGACTGCTTGTATATTTCACTTTGATTTTCTTGTTTCCTTCTTCCCCTTGCTATATTCAGGAAGAGATAAGATTGAAATATTGACAACTAACTTTCTAATCTCATATGTTTGGTTTCCAATTAGGCTTCAAGAATAAGAAACTTGTTTTACCATTCTGGGACAATGATTTACTTGGCCTTGGGTGATAAATTGAGCATTTTAATATTTCTAGAGAACTTAGATTGATTTTGTGAATGAACACACACAAACCGTTTCTTTGGCACTCCTACAAATCTTAACAAATGTGTGTGCACAAGCATACACACACACACTCCTCGTCCTCTCTCCCCTCCCCCCATGAGCTGTTGACATACTTACATTAGGCTTTTCCTTTATTCATTTAAGAACTGAATTCTGGTGACTTTGGTACTAGCGGACAGGGCTAGATTATAGGTAGGTTTTTCTACACTTTGTCTTCATGGGCTGAGTCAGAGATATGGAAATACTCTCAGATTGTAAATATCTTGGGGCAGATCAGGACTCCCGGATATTTTTTTATGGATGTGATTTTATCTAGCCAGTGAAATCTAAGGTGTTTATACTATATCAGCTACACAGTAACTGGACATCAAGTACATTACATTAATCTGTAAATCTGTCTACTGCAGTAAGTAATGGAGTGTGAGTGGAGGCTTTTTCCTGCTTATGTTGCAGTAGAGTTCATTGTCCTCAGCTGCATTAATTTCTTCTGGCAGATGAAAAGCCAGAGCTAGAACTCTCCAAATCTTAGTTTGATTCATGAATAGGTCTGCAACTCAGTGCTGCAGTTTGGGTCATGGGTGGAATTAAAACATTCCCTGTTGTGAATCTGAATCTCTAATCACGCATTTCTGAGTTTCAACCTCCCCCCGAGCCCTATCCAATTGGATACTTCTGACTTATTTATTAAGTCACACAATTCCCTTGAGTATCCTCAAGGTGGTTACCATTATATTCTTTACAATTTTCCCTTACTTCCTGTAGAGACTACTGCAGTAAAGTTAACTGCATTTATAAATATTTTAGTTGTGGTAATTGCATATAATTTTGAATGTACTCTTGTCCCAAACTGATACTAGTATATACTGTGTGGTTTTAAGACTTACCATTTTCCTAAAACTCTGTATTCTAGTTGTTAATGTATTTCCATTCTATTCAGCCAAAACTTGGCCTAAGTATGGAATTTGCCAATTTTTCTTTCTGGTTTACTAAGCATCCTGGGATGCTTATTAGATCAAGTGCAAAACCCCTTAAGTGAGAGCATCATGAAATGTGTAATTTAGGTGACTTTTACTAAGTATAACTGTCAGTGTTTCACAAAGTAAATATTGCGAACTGTCTTGGATGGCCTCCACGTGCATAAATGCCTTTAGCTAGACAAGGAAGTTAAAAATGCTGCAATGCTTTAAATATAACTCTTTTTGGAACTGAGTGGTGAAGTGGACCAGTATGCTTGTTTCTGTTTCCCTTTGGGACGTGTTAAACCCAAGTAACAGTAATTTACAAATCCTAGATGTGTTAAACCAGTAGTCTTGAAAGTAGAGTTCACTCACCATTTTGTGTTGCAGAGAAGAATAGTGCAGGAGAATATTATTCATTTTCCCCATGTATATTATGTTCCCATTTATTTTATATATGTAAAATTGTATTACACCTTGGCTTAGATATTCATGTTAGTCTAAGCAAGCCCACAACATCCAAACGATTCAGCAGTGACCGCTGCTTTCAAAAACCAAGTTGGGAGCATAGCAACATTTGCATTATATAAAATAAATTTCAGTTAGATGATATTGCTGATGTACAAGAGAAACAATAAAAATTTGCTTTGAGATATTTAAATATTCAAATAGATACAGTACCTAGCGTGTTCATTTTAGTGGAAGCAATATTCACCAGGACAGCAAATTACAAGTGAATATTACAGAAGAGGGAAGTGAACTTCTGAATTGAAAATGAAAGTACTTCAGTGGAAAACTGATTCTAAGAGTTACATTTGTCCGATCAGGGAACAGAAACATACCATGTGATTTGTGAATTAATAGGTCAGCTTTTGAATATTGAACACTCAGAGCTATTTTCTTTTCAATTAGCTACAGACGACGAAGCATGCAGAAATTATTCTGTGAATAATTTCAAATAACATGAATTTGAAAAGATTGTGGTTTGTTTTATGGACAATTTGTAAGCAGAAAAAGTAGTTAAATTTATTTAAGAAATTATTCATTAAAATTATTCATATGGCACTAGTGTTTTCTAGTCTTTTGAATCACTAATATTCTGTATAGCCACAGTGGAATCTAAAGTAAGCCAGAGCGCTGAGCTAAAGTGCTTATAGAGGACACATATTTCTATTCCAAACAGAAGAATGAACAAATTATGAACATTTTGCAACTGAGCAAAACTTAAATGCACTGGTCTGAGATACACAAATGAAAGTCCAAATGATGTCCTGAGGGCCTCATCCTATGAGTGTTAAATGCCTTCCACTGACTAACTGAAAACTGAAGTTGGAAGTGCTCAGATCCTCAAATTTAGATGTACAGGAGCTCAGAGCTGTGAGCAACTGTACTGAAGATTTCAGTTTCATGTGCTGATAGTGATTTGACTCTTATTAGCATGTGATTTGCTCAAAAAGGGAAGAAAATCAATTTAATTAAATTAACACACACACCATAATGGTAAAGAACTTAAACAGGAAAGAACAGAATTTTGAAAGTAGAAATGAAACTGAAGTAGCAAACTCCTTTCATATAGACAAGATAAGTTTGAATTTTATGAACACAATTTTCTGCTGGTATAAGTCAGTCAAGTTACACCAGGTAACCAGAGAGAGAAAGTATCAGGGGGTAGCCGTGTTAGTCTGTATCTACAAAAACAACAAGGAGTCTGGTGGCACCTTAAAGACTAACAGATTTATTTGGGCATAAGCTTTCGTGAGGTTTTTACTCACGAAAGCTTATGCCCAAATAAATCTGTTAGTCTTTAAGGTGCCACCAGACTCCTTGTTGTTTCAGAGAGAGAAAGGTAGTTCACTAGTTGCTAAATAGGAGACACAGTGAGATAGAAAAATGGCATGTAGAAAGGGAAGATTTGACTTCATGACTTCCTCCACCATTTCAGAATTCCTTCTGAATTCATTTAGAAAATAATTGGGGGATTTGCATGGAAGGACAGAGAAGGTAAATGTTTTCATCTTTAACATTTTTTAAATAAAGTTCAGGTGCATTTCACACTCTTTTTTCCTATTATTAATTATAAATGCTTTCATAAGTGACCCCTGAAATTAAATATCAGTTAATGATTCTAAAAAAATCTAATACAATGTAGGACTGATTGATTATGGCTGGAGAATCAAGTGCTGAAAATACTAGCTCAGTCTATCTAAACCCGATTCTTTTCTGTGGTGGATCTGGGAGCATTTCCAACATTTTATAGTCCCCAGTAAGTTAAAATGTGTTGATCACTGTTTATATATAAACAATCACTGTTTATATCTAAACTTATGTGAGTTCAAGCACTGAGCAATAACAAACATTTATAGTTCATTTGAAAATATATGAAAAATACGGTAACTAGTATTTCAGGTCTGCGTGTTCTTTAATAAATCCTAAAAGCCGTACTTTATAGAAAATAAAAAGTAATCTATCTTAATAAGACAGTTATCCAATTTAAGGAGAAATGTTTGTTACTATTCTGTGCTTGAAAGCAATTTATAATGTTTTAATTAGTTCATTCATCTTTTATCGTTTCTAGGCAATTTTTCTTCTTAACCATGATATTAGATAACATTTGTAAAAAAAACTATCTTTCCCTTTCACACTCCCTTAATTCCTTCTTGTTTTATGGGCCACTCATGGCAAAATAAACCCTTGTTGTCTATTGAAGCACTACATCCACCATCCATGCCAATTAGGGTCGTGTGAATAATTTTGGTGGATTAACAAAACATGTTCAGAGTCACCCAGTATCCTAATACAGGGACAGGTACTTCCTGGAATGTCTGAACATTGGTTATTCACAGAATAATGTTCAAAGTGTTGCTATGGCCCAAATTGCTGAGCTCTCACCTTGATTTAGAGCACCCTTCCTGGGGCGAGCCATAAAAAGGAAAAAAGCAACTAATTGGGCTGAACCCCAATCCCAGCCTTTGAAAAACAAGTGGCATTTGGGGTGGTGAGAAGCAGTCTTCATAAGATTCCATAATGGGGAACAGGCTCCCTTAAATATGTTAGTGAGTGAGGCAAGAATAATCCATCCACAGCTCACAAAGGTGGTTAGAGATGGAAAGTCTCAATTCCAAGTATTTTTCAGGTTTCTAAACATTTAGTCTAATGTTTGATCTCTCTTAACAGGATAGTAGTTACTTCTGCAGGCTGGAGTGAAGAGCATGTCTGTCACAAGAACTAGACTACTGAAGCATGATGGTAGGGGAGAGTCCTTGTCTGCGCTTTCCTTCTTCTAAGCAACTTGGCAACTTACTTCTAAGTAATGTTTTTATCATAAAGGTTTTGCCTTCTTGCCTACCTTTTACTTGAATGATGTCTGGGAAGAACACCTGGGTCCCTCCATGGCGTGTGTCCATTGAGGTTAGAGTATTGTTTGTTAGATCAAGCCCTTTTTGATGAACAATTGCCTACCACAGTACCATCCATAATTATTTCTGTAGTAATATATTATTGAGGCCTTTTATGAATAATAGGGAGGTCGGAAAGTCGGAGAGAAAGAAAGGGCCCATTAGCAGCAGTAGTAGTATTTGATGTTTATAAATTACTGACTGTGTGCTTAGAACTTTATAAAACATGGGAAAAGATGTGATCACTCCCCTAAGATGTCTACAATCGAAGCAGAGATCCAAAGCCCATTAAAGTCAGAAGTCTTTCCACTGACTTCAAAGCACTTTGGATCTCAGCCTAAAGCAGCTGACTTCAATGGAACTTAGGGTATGTCTACACTTACCTCCGGGTCCGGCGGCAGGCAATCGATGTTCTGGGATCGATCCCAGAAGTGCTCGCCTTCGACGCCGGTACTCCAGCTCGGCGAGAGGAGTACGCGGCATAACGGGGGAGCCTCTCTGCCGCGTCTGGACCCGCGGTAAGTTCGGACTAAGGTACTTCGAATTCAGCTACGTTATTAACGTAGCTGAATTTGCGTACCTTAGTCTGAAGTGGGGGGTTAGTGGGGACCAGGCCTTAGCATGGGAGTACAGGTCCAGGCACTCAGAACCCTTCAAAGGATTGGGTCCTAAATTAGACATCAGTAGTGCAGTCCTAAAAATACTAAACAATCTTACTCCAATAGGAACACACAAAAAGTATGTTTGAAGGCAGCATGGTTTAGTGGTTTGACCACCAGACTACTAGTTGGTGACCATGGGCAAGACACTTTACCTCTCCATGCCACTGCTTCCCCCTCCCGCCAGTTGTCTGTCTTTACATGGTAAGCTATTTGGAGCTGGGAAAGTCTCTTGCTATCATGGAAATGGCAGCTGGACTGAGCCCATTCAAAATAGTTACCAAGTCATGGTTCTTCTTGCCTGTCATTGCTTAACTGAATCAGATCAACACCTCCTGACTCTGAGAGTGCATTTTAATATTACACACCACAAGTCAGAATTTGCCAATGCTGAGTGATACCTCTCACTGCAAGTAGCCCCATTGACTTGCTGAGTGAGGTTAACAAATTCTGGCCCAGAATGAAGAAAAATCATGACAAATGAACTGAATAACAAATAAGTTTGAAAGAATCACTATATGTTTATGGACATTCCAAGAACAGAAAAAGAAGCAGCATTTGTTGAATTATTAGTGATAAATGATTCCCTTAGTTCTAACTAGTACAGTGACACCTATACTGGTAACATATCAGTCCTCACAGATACTTGGCATATAGTTTGCTCTCTCCCTTTCTCTCCCACTCAAAACAGTGCACACACATTAATATATTGTAGATATAGAACAGTGCTACAGCTTAAGGAAAATGGACTGATTGCATGAGTTAATGGTCTTTTCATTGCTAATGGGCCAGATTGTTACCCTCACTTACATTGAGCAGAACCTTGCTCTGCCGCTAGTCCCATTAATTTTAATGGGACTACTGGTGGGTTTAGAAAAGATATCAGGATCTGACCCTACAACTGTACAAAACCTAAAATCAAGTGAATCGTTATCTAGCAAAACAAGAGTGGTCTGAAAATTGGCACAGTTATATAAAAATAGTAACTCCTGTTCACACTCTAACTATTGTTGTCAATGTGGAAGGCTTTTGGGGAAGTGTTTGATGTGCTCCATACAAAAACCTCATGGGTATTCCAAGAGAGTTTTTGGAGGTGGAGGGAGGGAGTATTTTTTTTCTTAAAACTGAAGTTTCTCTAACCATGTCTGATCACATTTCCCTAGGCTAATGTGAAATGTTGTAATGCATCATGTTCACTTGCATCAGTCATGTTGTGTTATTCATTTGTCTTCTAATCCAAAGTGAATTTATACAATGAGATCGATGCAGTGCAAGACAGTAGACCATCCTGGGAAATTTAAAATTTTCCTCTGAATAGTATGCAATACATTACAGAATCTGTGGCCTTTTGAAACGCTGCTGACATAATCATGTTTTTATGAGACTCTCCTGATTTTGGACCAGAATCTTCAGTTGGTGTAAATCAAGCATAGCTCCTCAGACTGAAATGGAACTATAGCAATGTACATCAGTTGAGAACCTGGCCCCATGTATATTGAATCCTTATGCGATTTGGGTATTAAAAGAACCACAAAACACGAAGGCAGATTCAGGTTCACGGTGGCGAACAAAGCAGCTGTCTCTTCAGGATGCATGCAATTCCATGAATTCAAAGTAAACTCAGGTACAAGAACAAATAGCTTGAGAAGAAATCTTTTCAGTTCCCCTCTATGATTAGCAGCTGTCTGTAAATGCTTGCTGTACTCATGTTGGTAACACTGATCCAGATTGTCCCCTTCCTCATCAAAACCTTCCTCAGGGGACTTCCTACAAGAAAATTCCTGCAAAGATTCCCTCCTGGAGATTATTCCCATTGGCCGTTTGGAGGTGGTGGGGGATGGATTTGCACACACACCTACTTTCCTCCTTCCCCAGTCAAGGAAAAACAGACTCCAAATGTTGTTGATCCCCTGAAAGTGGGGAGTGGGAGCCTCCATGCAATGGCCCAGTGTCCAGCTATGAACTCTGGGAACTCCAGAGGAACCTCATACAGTGGCTCCCAGGGATCCCATGAAGGTGGGCATCTCCATGGACAAGGTAAATACAGACTGGAAATGTATTACTACTTTCTGGTAAATTTTCACAGGGCCAGAGGGGATCATTTTGCCTCTCCACCAGGACCTAGCCTGGCCCCTCTTCCCCTTAGTCTATACAGTTTGCCCAGCATGGTCCCTCACCCCTATGGAGAGAACTCCACTCTGTCAAGGGGACAACACTGGCATAGGGATATCCTTCTGGTAAAAATCAAGGATGCTGATCTGGGCCACTAGGATTAGTATTGAAAATGCACAGATGAAATTAGATTTGAGTCCACAAAAATGTCCCTGAATTGTCAAATGTTATAAGCTAGGAGGAAGTGATTGAAATAATGGTTCGTTTTACCTGTGGGTACAGTTTATGCATGTTAAATAAAAATATAATACCATATATCAATGTATGTACTGGAGTGGGGGGGGTTATATGAAAAATGGCTTCAGTTGTATAAAAGATATTGTTAATCAAATGTGCAGAAGGAAAATGGACTGAGCTTATTTTTATTTTGAGCAACTTGAAACTAAATTTAGAGCATCACAAATTATTTTGATGTTTCCATGTATCAAATAAACAAATGAGTCCCTTCCAGGCACTGTGATTCAGTACACAAATTTGCACAATTTGTCACCCCTACTCACTCAGTGGAAGCTGCTGTTCCCAGGGGGAACAAAGGGAAGCAGAAGCAGCTATTTATGTACTATAACCAGAATGTGATTGGCTTATTCTCTGACAATGTAGAAGGAGTTCTGTTTGTCATTACCACTTACATCATCACTAATTATCAAAAAGTTGGTGTAAGAAATGGATTAAAGCCAGCAAGTGCTTTTGGATGTTTTGCTGCTTCCTGTGGATTGAAATAATTAGTAAAAATGTTACTATCAGCAAATGGTTCCATCATTATTTCCCATGTGTGTCTCTTGCAATTGCATGAGTCTTTCCAATGATAAATCAAAATAAAGCCTGTAAATTTTCCATTTGAAAGAGAAATGAAAACTGTCCCACTGATACCAATGTGAGCAATTTCATTTTGTCATGAAAAACTAAAGTTATTTTTTTTATTTACTGTGGCAAGATTAATTTTTTAAATCAAAGTTATTCTGACTCAGTGGGACATCAGCAAAAGCTTCCAGTGCCCCAATCTAGGAAACCCAAGTTTAGGGCCATATTAATTATTGTATTGAATCAGTCTAGTGGTCTATTTAATCCAATAGTTTGTCTCTGATGCTGACCAGGATAAAGATGTTCAGAGGCAAGTGCAAGAAACACTGAGGTGGGTAATTACAGAATAACCTGCTTATAAAGGAAGCTCCTTCCTAATCCCATCATTTAATGGGTAGTTTATGCATATATATATTTTACTTCCTTTAAATAAGTAAATAGCAGTGGTGCTCTCAAACTATTAAACATTTGCCATGTTATGAGTTATCATTATTATTAAACATTTAATATTAATATTTCAGTAGTGTTCAAAAGCTCTAGTTAAGATTGTGCTAGGTGCTGTTCAAAGACACATTCCTGCCCTGAAGAGTTTCCTGTCTACAAAATTAACCATTTATTCCTGCTTTTTGTTTTCTGTCTCTTCACCATTTCAGTGCATGACTGTGTATGGCCTCTCCGCGCACAGATAGTCAGTTTCCTTAATAGCTTATTGTGAGGCATTTTGTCAGTGTCTGAATAAATTATGTCAACTGGTTCTCCTATGTTGTTTTTTCCTATGTTGACACACGGAAGGAAACTAGTTAACAGGAGAGGGGCAATTTTCCTTTACAGAAGCACTTACTAGTTTGTCCATGTTTTATCAGGCTCATAGAGGTGTTTTATGCTAACGTATGTCAGTCAGTGTTTTGTAGTGTTGTTGTAGCCATGTTGGTCCCAGGATATTAGCGAGACAGGTGGGTGAGGTCATATCTTTTTATTTTATTCAAGAAGAAGAGTTATGGGTAACTGGAAAGCTTGTCTCTTTCGCCAGCGGAAGTGGGTCCAATACAAAAAATATTGCTTCACCCATCTCATCTGTGTTTTGGTCTGTTACAATTGTATCCAGGATGCTAATGTCATGGATGCCAGCATCAGTAGTGTATAGAGTGTGGGCCATTTAAAAATGCGACAGTATTCACCCAGGAAAGCTTATGCTTCAATACATCTGTTAGTCTATAAGGTGCCACAGGACTCTTTGTTGTTATATTAAGAAAGTTAATCAATATTAACTTTCCTAATACAAAATTATTGGAGGAGTATAGAGGGAATGTGAAGGCTTCAGAATTGGCTAGCACACTGACACAAACACTAGCTAGAGTGTTACTTGCCTGTCTTTAGATATCCACATTTCCTGGGGTAATGTGGCACATGCCCACTCAACAGTGCAGGACATATGCATCATATTGAAGTTACTGTACACATGCAAAAGGGAAAAAGAAAATAATGGAAATGATCCAGCTGCATTTAAGTCACTGGCAAAACTTACATTGACATCAGTGGTACAGAATCAGGCTCAATTAGAATAACAGGCTTAGTAGAAAAGAAGTAATGTGTGATCTCATCAAAAATATATTGTTAGGTTGACAGGATCTATTTTCCATAAATCGATGTTGATTGCCCCTACATTTTATTATCCTCCATTGATTCTTGATTGAGTCCCGTATCGGTCTCTCCATTATCTTGCCCATGATCAGTGTCAGGCTGTCAGTTATATGGATCATCCTGTTTACCTTTTTAAATATTGGCCCATTAGCTTTCCTCCTCCAGTCATCTGGGACTTCCCCAGGGTTCCAAGAGTTACTGAAAATCTATATTATTGGTCCAGGGAGCTCCTCAGCCAGCTCTTCTAATAGTCTTGGGTGTAAGTCATCGAGATCTGCTGCTTTAAAAATGTCTAACCTTAGTAACTGCTGTTTAACATCCTTCTGAGATACTAATGGAGTGTAAATAGTATTATTGTATGATATGAGTACATCACCTATTTTCCCTCCCAATACAGAACAGAAATATTGATTGAACACTTCCCCCTTTTCTGCATTATTATTGATCATTCTACCATTTCTGTCTAGTAATGGATCTGTACCATTGCTAGGATTCTTGTTGTTACACTTTAAAAACTTCTTGTTGTCCTTAACTCTGCTGTCCATAGGTTTCTGCTTGTGTTTCTACAACTCCTAGCTTCTGATTATATTCATTACTATCAACTTCCCCTTTCTTCCATATTATATAAAATCTGCCTTCACTTCCCCTCTAAATCAGATCCTTTTTTTAACCAATACAGGCTTCTTCCTCGATTGTGGGATTGCAGCTTTTTGAGCCTCTAATAAAACATTGTTAAACAATTCCCAATTATCATTCAATCCAAGCAATAGAAACATTAAAGAGGATGCCTCTACTTTCCAGCTGAACCCATTGTTGTCAACAGGCACATTTTTATATAGCTGTCCCTCCCCCTTCCTGGCTCTGAGGGTTTAATTCTAGTGATTCCTCTCACTGATAATGAAGGCTGGAGTGGCTGAAGAACAGCAGGCTCCAAATCGTAAAGGTATTTGGCCAATCTTTGAAAATGCCGGCATAAAAGGAGAGGCATGGTCTAGTGATCCGAACATGGAACTAGTAGCCAGGGACTCATTAATTCAAACCCTGGCTCTGGCATGGATTCTCCTTATTCTTATCTTAATTACAGATGGCCAGATTGTGAAGCTCTTACTCATACCAATGACCAGTTACTCTCACGAGTAATCCCACTTAAGTTAGTAACACGGGTTCACAATTTGGCTCAGACATGCTACTTTTATCTAATTTTGACTGGTGCTAAAATGTCCTATTTAATATTGTATGATTATATGAGATAAATAATGCAAGCACAAGTGACACCTAATTCAAATTTTACTCGTATTCCTCTACTTTGGTTTCTACAATTTCCATCCTAACAAGGACAATTTAATGACCCACTGGATCCTCAGGAAATACATGATATACATTTGAACTTGTTTATATAAACATCATTGTGCAGTGCCCCTGAACGATAGATAGGCATGGTGACTGCTGTTTGTTAGTAATATGAAAAGGATGTTTGGCTAGATGACCTTCGTGCACTATAGAAGAAAGACAACTAACACAATGACTGTGAAATAAAAGATGACATAAGCCAGCCAATTATAAAATCCATGTGGTGCCTAAACTTCACAGGAGGAAAAATAAGATACTTACCATAGTACAATTTGCTTTGAATTTCCTTACTTCCAGCTTATCTTTGTTTCAGGGAAAAAAGAAGCCACCTTGCTTACAATAAAGGTAGCATCTCTATATTATTAACAGAGCTGCCTTAAATGAATATATAGACTGTATTAAATTCTTTTCTCTAATTCTGGTGACCTACCCTTGTCTGTCATTTATATTTCATAGGTTTTATGTTCTATCGTGCCGATAATATGGATTTTGCAATTCCATGAAAAACAGATTTATACAACAGACCTTGATTACTTTCAAGAAATTATTAGGAATCTATCAGGGCATTCATTAGTCATGGGCAAACCTTGGAAGGTTTAAAGACTTTGCTAAGTTTGGATAAACACTCAAAATACTCAAAAAGAACAGGAGTACTTGTGGCACCTTAGAGACTAACAAATTTATTAGAGCATAAGCTTTCGTGGACTACAGCCCACTTCTTCAGATGCATACCGAAGAAGTGGGCTGTAGTCCACGAAAGCTTATGCTCTAATAAATTTGTTAGTCTCTAAGGTGCCCACAAGTACTCCTGTTCTTTTTGCGGATACAGACTAACAAGGCTGCTACTCTGAAACTCAAAATACTGATGCTTGTCTGTGAATCTCTTTTGCACTATCCAACTTTGTTGAATCTTAAAGTTACTCTGGAAATCTCACAGGATTCCAGTGAGATTTCCTGGTCTTACTATTTCTAGAATCCAAAATTCATCAAGAAAAGCAGTCCAGTTTGTGTGCTAGACAAGTGCAGAGATTAACTAAGATATAAGGGAAAAGTTAATGGAAAGCCTCTTCTCACAATATATAATGGAATCTCTCTCCTCACAAAATATCTATTCAGTTTGTTCAGACTAGGTTTAGAGTAG
Organism: Malaclemys terrapin pileata; assembly: GCF_027887155.1. Lineage (NCBI taxonomy): Eukaryota > Metazoa > Chordata > Testudines > Emydidae > Malaclemys > Malaclemys terrapin. The sequence continues at coordinate 16,212,486 of NC_071513.1, read as the reverse complement.
CATTTGAATTTTTCACCCTTGCGGAGATATGCCCAAAACATGGAATACAGTTTAATTTTTGTAACTAACATGCACTGGCAGTGTAAATCTTAATTTGAGTTACTGAATTTTGTATAAATATTCCTCTACTATGGAATTAAGAATGAACAATAGTTTGGTCATAAAGTAAATGAACACAAATTAATTAAAGTGAGCACTAAATATAGCATGTGACATCAGGTTTGACTTATTTGTGAATTATACAGAAATAATTTACCAGGGAGAGTGTTACAAATCAGACAAAAATATTAATTTTAAAATTATGTGCCATTCTAGCATTCTTTGCAAATGCATACAGCATGTTAGAAACAAACTTGGGATATGAGTTATAAGAGTGGCATGACTGACTGCATTTACATTAGGTCTGTTTGACCTGCTGCATCACCTTTATGTGCTTCTTGGCCTTCTCAAGGTTTTTAATCATTTAATTGATTGACGTTTGAAATGGAACAGGTGGTTCGATTACTTATTCATTCAAATTATTCAGTCAGTTGGAATTTTGATATATGCAATTTGCTACATCTCCTCCTATATCAGCCGCAAATTATGCGGGTGTGAAGATTCATCACTATGTCAGTTTAATATCAGGATAAAAACTTGTAATGTGTCTGTATGCAATAAGTGTGTGCAAATCATCTCATACTTACCATGGAATATAATAATGTGCAAACCCATTATCACTGTTAATAACTATGCATATTATCTTGATGCATTTAAGAAAATCTGTTGAATGCCAAATATTTAAGGTTTGTATAAACCATGTTTTAAATACAGCATAGTTTAGGATGGACTTACAAATTAGTGTCTTTCTAGGCTGATGCTGCCCTGAATGGCTTCCAGCTTGGCTACTAATAATGTAAAAATTAAAATTAAGTAATAATGTATCCTGCAGTGTATCAAAAAAGAGATGGATTCAAAATATAAAGATTATGAATTATGAAAAAGATTAAACATCTTTATATATGAAAACATCTTTAGCTTAGATGATAAGCATAACTGGAAGGTGTATGGAGCAGATTATATATATATATATATATATATATATATATATATATATATATATATATAATTTCAGATCTGTTTTGGTTTGCTACACTCTTCTCGCCAATTTCTTTCAGTGTTTTGTTGAGACAGAAGTCCCTCATTGATTGCTTCTCATTTTCATTACTGATGGCCCCCATCAGACAGTCAGGCTCCGAGCTAATTAGCAGAGCTTTGTTCGTTAATGCTTGTTTCCTCCAAAAACTCTGCAGGAAGGAAACTCATGAACACAGAACACAGGCTGCAATTGCACACACGATAATGGTAACAGTAATATGCTACAATGTTTAAACTAAAATGTCCCACATTAGAAATTACTAATAATTCATATGCATGTGTTATAGAGCTTCAATAATATCCAAATAGGGTGATACACTTTCATTCATTAGACAAATCAAAGTCTGCTACGATAAAAAAAATTCAAAATCAGAATAATTTTGCTAAATCCTTCTGAAATTTTGTGGTTTAGGTACAAAGGGCCTTTGGTTGGGCTGTTTTCCAGTTTTGGCTTTGCAGATTCAAAATCTAGTCATTTTTGAGCTTTGAGTGAACTAAAATTATTTTGTATGTTGTTATATTTAGCAGCGGTGGAATATCGACAGGCCTGCGGATTGAAATACTCTGTAGATCCACAGTGATGTAGCACAGGGAGTGGCAGTGGCTCCTTAAGCAGCACCCGCAGGGTGTATGAATATAGATCTCAAGGGACCTTCTCTTGTCCACTTTAGGCTTTTTGGCAAAATGTTTGTACATCTGCCAGTGGTGGATCAGTGGTGACGTTGGTGTGGGCAACAGGGGAGACATTTCATGAGCAGAGTTAAACAATGGTGGTAGTGTAGACAGCCTATGGGATGAGAGAGTAATCGAGTTTTTATTTGCAGTCATTCTCTTATTTCTCTTCTGGCAGTGCTAGTTAGTGTCATTTAAGGTGGCTGTGATTTAATAAGTAGGGACACATGTCCTATACTTTTCAAGTACAGAGGGCTATAGAATAGCAATCAGCTATGTACGATGTCTGGTCACTACCAGGCTTGTGAGAAAATACCCTCTCTAGCCCTTGAGCAGGTGATTATATCAATAGAAAGTGCCCAAACTTTTCCAAATGATGTAATCATATTTCTAGTCCTTATGGCTGAGGCAGTATAGAAATCAGACCAGTTAACATTTAACCGACTTATGTGAACTCATGCTTTCTGAACTCAGTTTGCCAACCCCTCTGTCGTGGTTGTACACAATGAAAGTGCTTACCAAAATAAAATGCTGAGAGACATGGACATATGAAAATTAGTGCCTCAGGAAGTCCAGTTTTAGGATCAAGACGGCCTCAGCTGAACAAATTCTATATGCAGTCCCCCTAATGGCAACTCTGATAGATGCCCACATTAGGGTGCCCTCTAACAACTATCTAGGTGCTGTAATGCTTACCTTCCATCTTCGATATCAGGTAGTACTGAAGAGAAATGTGCTGTGTTCTGTAAACATGGCTCCTGCTAACTGAAATATAGATAACTTCTTTGACAAATCTCAGAGAATTGTTGACCCCCACCCCCTCACATTGCTTTTCCCCCCAGCATTGAGGAAAGATACACATATTGCTAATTTTATAATTTTAATGGAATGAGTGTTGATTTTTCTTGTAATTGTAATTTAACAGCCTTCTTTTTCCTACGGAGGTTACATGGAAAGTGATACATTTCCCAAGAGCTGATTAAATGTAGGCATCAAACACCAGACGCTAGAACGTTCTTAAACCTGTGCAGGTATTTTACCAAACTGTGTGTGATTTACTGTAGGAAATTAATTGATGTGTTGCTCATGTTCTTTTACTACCTCATGAAGTGGGGTCAACGATGCTGCCTAACTTGTGCAATGTGCTCCCCGGGATTTGTGGCACAACCATAAATATGGTCCTGATCTGTACCTGATTTACACTCTGTTATCAGAGGAAATCATTAATTGAATTCTGTCACTATCTTGTTCTTTTCCTTACTGGGCATATGTATTTTGATTATTGCAAGGGAAATGTCATTCTCCATTAATGTTTACTTTCTGTGTTCTCTTGACAGAGATCTCAGCGTGCAGCTGTTAATTTTTGGTGGTATCTTTTTTTCTTTAAGGGATAGATTCTGCTTTTAGCATCACTGGTTCATTTTGAGATAGGAGGAGGCAACGGCACAGTAAGGGCTCTCTAGTACTTAAGAGCCTTCTAGGTATGAAGACTAGCTACCACTCCTGCTCATACACCACATGCCTGGTGTGGCAGGGTTCATTGACTGTGGGGTGATCAATCATCTCAGCTAGTTGGAATTATTTTGCAGTCTGCAATGAGCACTAGATTGGACTGTTTCAGACTAGCAGCAAGGTTTTCTTGGTGATTTGTCCAATTCATTATGCCCATCACAGGTCTTGGCAGGATTTGGCAATAAGACTTTGTTGACTTGCAATAAGGATAGTATTTCAACAGGGCATTGTTCTGGCTATGAAAGGTTTGAGGTCGATTACATTTCAGCTATGCAATATAGGGCAATCATTTGTGTCATCTTCTCAAAGTGACTGACACCAGTGATTGAGAACTGGGATGGTTCAGGTAGGTCCCCAAAGTTCAAGCTGCAGGAAAGCCCCTTCTCAGGAGAGACAGCTTGCAACATTATGATGAGGTTTATTGAACGTGGTCCATGAGTGTGGGCTGCTGCATTTAGATGGTCTCTGCTCTGGTTGCAGTTTGTTTCCTGTTTAACAGGAGAAACTTTCATCAACATATCCCACTGATCAGCCTTCCCTGCCCCCGTCTTCAGAGGGAAGAGTATGCTGCAACCTCATCAGAGGTTTTGGCTGTGGTGGGCATGTTCTCCTTGCACATAGAAGAGCTCCTAGATGGATCATACTTACTGGAGCAGCCCTCAACAAAGGTACTTGTGTCACAGTGTTTACAGTACTATGAAAAAATGCATGTGACCTGTATCATTAATGCAGCCAGATCCTATCCATAAATCCTACCTTCTAGTAACTGCTTAAATCTGTGTTTTGGAAGATCTTTCTTGATGCTCTCCTGAGATCCCCAAATGAGGGCTTGAATAAAGCCATCTAGTATATTAATTAATCAGTAATCTATGAGGAACAGGCCCTCATGCTGCTAGAACCAAAAGGACCCAGAACATTGATTAAGGGGTAGGTCTTGCAGACACACGTTAATCCTTCCTCATTCATATAGTTCAACTTCGAAGTGAACCTGCACACGAGGAAGTTTCTGGACAACCTGGCCATAAATTGACACTGTTTTAAGCAATGAGTAGAACACATATTTCATCAAGAAGTTGTGTAGTATATTGGGTCTATTAATATGAAGGCATATTTTATTAGCCTATCATATAACTATATAATACATTATAATTACTATAATAGCTTAAATTTATCATGAGTGGGCATCACAATGTGCTAATACTTGAAAAAATTATCTTATCATAGAGTAAAAGCTGTGTATGATGGGTTTGATCAGATGCTGCATATTGAGTGACAGTTACTGAAATTCAGATGAGAACTAGTAAGATGAATTAATGAAGGAAATTGATAATGGAATGGCCATAATATTGTTTTAAGTAGATTCATTAAAAAAAAATCTAATTCTGAATCAACAGCTGATAAAAATTCAATAGTAATGAGTTCATTTGTATGTAAATGAATGTCATACCATCCTGGGCTATCCATGTTTTATGGCTTCCTGCTCGATGTCACTAAATGTGGTCATGAAGATAGGGCCTTTTCAGGAAATAATCCCTTTAAAAAAATCAATTTAAATGCAAAGACTTTGGTTGGCTTTTAAGTTTTCTAAAATTCATTCAGAGTTTATGATTTATACTGTTTTATCCCAGTTTTTAAAGTTTTGTAAAAGTATTACTTGGAGCCAAGTATAACACAGAATCAATAGAAGAATGTCTTAACAATGCTATACAAATTTAGGGACTTTCTGACAATTTTGACATATCAAAAGACTCTTAAAATACATTTTCCATTTCCCAGTTCAGATTGAAAGAACTTGAGAAACTCAAATGCAAATATGTGCTTTCATGCACATACACACACTATATATGTAGATATAATTTATGTGTGTACATGTGTAAAATAAAACCTTTCCCCGTTAGTAAAGATTGGAGTGAAATCCACTTTGCACAAGTCCCTATGTATCACTTAAATTGACTGTTCACTAATGCTGACATTTTTAAGTGACTATATTGGAATATTAACAAAACATGAATCTGCAACCAACTGTCAGCAAAAACCTGACCCAAGTGTTTTGCTCATCAGTCGGGGTAGAGAAATATACCATGTGACTTGAGTCCAATGACAATAGCTTGAATATTGAATATTCACAATGAACTGCTTGAGAACAAGCTGCAGACCAATAAATTATTCAGCCAGTAAATTTTCAAATAACCAAATTTGAGAAAAACCACAACTTGGTTTTGAACAGAGACAAATGCAGCTAATTATTCCCCCTGTTCTAATAGAATCTGATCCTGCGGTCACATAGAAGATTTGTCTGAGTAAAGACTGCAGGATCAGGCCGCGAGTTGATAAAATCTCAGTTGACCTTGTTTCCTTTCTGTGTTGCACCACTTTTCTCTATTTTACCCACCTCTGAAGCATTCCACAGAGCTCCTTTGTTATACCTTGCATTCTGGAAATGTACACTAGCAATATTAACTATTCTCAAAGACACTACGATCTACTGCACTTGTATTTTGATTATAGCAGGTAGAGGTTATGTGTAAATAGGCTTAATAGAATACCAAGTGTTGTGCAATTAGGAGCACTTGTAATCTTCCAGAAAGTGTGGGATATCCCTAGAAATGTATCAAATGTCATCAACTCTATATGTATGCAGTATTGTAGCTGTATTGATTCCAGCATATTAGAGAGATAAGGTGGGTGAGGTAATATCTTTTATTGGCCCAACTTCTGTTGGTGAGAGAGACAAGCTTCCTCTGATCTGAGGAGGAGCTCAGAGTAGCTTAAAAGCTTGTTTTCTGATTAAAATATTAGAGTCTGGAAAATAAACGTGGTTATTCATGTACTGAAATATGCAGAATAGTTCTGAGCTTCAATATATTGCATACTGTCTCTTTGAGAAGTGCATTTTCAGAACTTTTATATTTTTCCGACCTTAAGGTCAATTCTAAGCTTAGTAGGGCCTCAGTTCAGTAAAGCACTTAAGGAAATGCTGAACTTCAAGCATGTGTTTAATTTAAATCATACGCTCCCATCCCATTAACTTCAATGGGACTTATGCATGTGCTGGAATGCATTGATGAATCGGATAAGTGCATAAGGTATAGGAAATTAGAACTAGGTGTTAAAATGAAAACCAGAGATGATTAATTTGATTGATAGCTCAGTAGGAAAAGCCATTGATAGATACTGTTGATTGCAACAGTATTTCTGGGCAAGTGGTAATCAGTTGCTAATCTAAACAAACAAGACTCTGGCAGATATTTCAACTGTTCACCTTTCCACTTGTCTTTGAGGTGCCTTTCCCAATCCCATTTATGAACAAGTTGTATGTATTTGTAATGCTGCTAGTACATTTCAAACACCCTTAGAGATTCTTACAAAGAACTAGATTTTTAAATTAAAATGAATAATAATGACTCAGGGGAAAAATCTTCTCCATTGACCTTTGAGAATATCAGCCTTGGGTACTATCAGCAAAAATAAAGGATCTAAGAGATGAATAAGAAGTTATATACCTCACACAAATCAGTCATGAGCCAAATATGCATAAGAATTTTTCCCCCCATATAGCAATGTCAGATGGAATGTGATTTTTTTCCCCCCAGCATTCTCATACCTCAAAACCCCTAGTATAAGACTTAGTTATATTAGCAAAAACAAAAGTGCTTTTGCCAGGATGGCTTATTTTATTCACTGGAGCGATACTGGGAAAAACACCTTTTTTCCCGTATAACATGTGTGTACACCAGAAGGATTTGCTGGGATAGCTAAACAGCCAACCCTTTCCTAGTGTAGACCTGGTCTTGGCATTTAAATGCATTTTAGATGCAATGGGGCAAAGAATCAGTTAGTATAAATTGGCTTTAGTGTTTTACACCAGCTGAAGATGTGGCCTTATATTCAGTGAGAAATGGTTTTGACACTGACATTATCCAGGGTACAATATGGACTGTTGAACATCTATGTCCACTCAGTTCTCCAACCTAGGGTGCCTTTTACATTGCTTTGCCATGAGACCAACCACTCCTGATTGACTATAACAGGGTTCAAAAAAGAGCTAGATAAGTTCATGGAGGATAGGTCCATCAATGGCTATTAGCCAGGATGGGCAGGGATGGTGTCCCTAGCCTTTGTTTGCCAGAAGCTGGGAATGGGTGACAGGGGATGGATCACTTGATGATTACCTGTTCTGTTCATTCTCTCTGAAGCACCTGGCATTGGCCACTGTCGGAAGACAGGACACTGGGCTAGATGGATCTTTGGTCTGACCCAGTATGGCTGTTCTTATGTTCTTATGCTCACACACAGCCTCTAGCATGTAAATTATTCCCAGCTATGTTAGGTGAGTGCTAGCCACTCCTGAATTATACTATAGAGGAAAAACCAGCAAATTCCCAGTCCCAGACCTGTCCCCAGAAATTTACATCCTGTACTGCCTCTCCTTCTGGACAATACAAGCTCATAGAAAATCTGTCATTTCATTAATAGAAAATTATATGTGCAAACCCTGGTATCTCAAAAAGAGTTTCCTAAACACTTCAATCCAAACATACTGGTTTATATAAAACAACAAAACAAGTATATTAACTACAGAAAGAAAGATTTTAAAATGACTACAAGTAATGAGGCATAAAAGGCAGAATTGGTTAAAAAGAAATAAAAAGTAAAAACGCAACTAACATCGACCTTAAAAGTTAAATAAATTCAAAGCTAAAATTTCTCTCACCATGTGCTTTTGCAATCTTGCTGGCTGGATGCCCTTCAGTCAAGACCTCTCCCCCAGTTCAGTGTTAATTTCCTTGTCCGTCAGGTGTTGTTGATGCTGTGAGTGGAGAGAAAGGGAAAAAAATAATTTGTGTCCTCTGTTCTCACTTCTTATAATTATTTTCCTCTTTGAAAATCATCTTCAGCTGAGATTCAGGAGACAGAAAGTCAGTTCACACAGGAACTTTCTGCTATTCTTTTACCAAAATGTAGATTTTTCGCTCATACACTTCTTGCTGCTGAAGAATGGCCACTTAATCATTTTGATAATCCATTTGATTATATTGACACCTGGCTCAGATGTCAATTTGCCTTTTGTGTCCAAGGAACTGGTTTGTGCCTGCTAGACTTGGAGCCAGGTCTCAGTAAAGTGAGAGAGTAGAATCTTAGAACTTTAACAATGTTTCCACACCTATTTTACCACGCAGTAATGATCAACAGATATTGAGTTTTCAAATGATACCTCACAAGGCATCACTTTGTACAAAATTTATCATCGCCTTGTAAAAAGGGCGAACATAGGACTACAGAGTGTCACCCACACGCAATTCATTTTATTAAATGCAATACACAAAATTCTCTTTTTTCACACGAGAGACTAGTATTTAGCATTCGTGTATATTGCCAACTGGGTGCTTTGTATTACTTGCTGTTTGAAGATGTGCACATTTAACCTTTTGGGGACTGCAGGCATTATGTTTGGCATGTATGAGTCAGGTTGCAGCTCTTCACTGCTTAATATTTCTGGAATTGCTGTACAGCTGGCCTATATGAAGCGTTGAGTTTTATATATTTATATAAATTACTTCTATGACCTCTAAACACTCCAGCAACTCCAGAGAGCAGCTGCTGTGGTGATCTTTGAGCCTGGAAAATGTTAAACAGCAGAGAAAAGGTTGCTAGTGACATCCAAAATTTCATTTACATTTGGGAGGTTTCTGTTAGAGGCACAGCCAAATGGTAAGTCTTGACCAACCTAAAGTACACCTCGATTCTTCCCCTATTCAGCCCTTGATTAGGCTCATATTTCAGATAGCATAGTTGGGTTGGCCTAGGCAAGATGACCCAAGATGCACGTGTGACTGCATAAAGATGTAGCTTCAGGCTGTTTTGATGAGTGTGCTGGCCTCGTCATTGCCGTACTGTGAATTAAGTATTTAGCATGTTTTAAAAACACATTTTTCTTGACAGTTCTCTGCAGCTGCTTTGAAGTTTCTCTCAGACTATTCTTTAAATATCTAATTATGGAATTTTGAAACACGCATTACTTATTCTGTAATATGGCATGGCTATTTCATTTAGATCTAATTAGTAGAGCTGGAAGAAGACTTCCCAAAAAGAGTCTGTGAATAATTACTCAAATAAAAAATCACTAAGTTCCTCTTTTTGTTTGCTTTCTACAAATACTGTCTCGGAAAAAAACAGCAAACTTTAGGTGAACTTTCAAGAAAGCAAATTTTGATTCTTAAACATGGTTATTTGCACCAAAACTTGAATATGAAATTACATTTATCCAATCAGGGAACAGAAACAATATCATGTGAACTAATTAGCACAGCTTACATTTTGAATTCTTGAAAGGAACTGCTAAAGAATAATCTACAGACCAAGAATTATAAGCAGTAAATAATTATGCATAATGAATACATTAAAGAAAATCATAAGCTGCATAGAGACAATTTGTCAACAGAAAGAGAGGCAAAAGACATCAGATTATTCATTATGAAGTGTTTGCTCAGCTCTGAAAATTGGGTATTCTTTGTTATTTTGTAGCGTCTCAATGTACATCATAAAGGTCACAGTTCGAATTTGAAACTGAAACACAAGTGGTACCAGCCACCCACAAACCAAAACAACAATGAAAGTTCATCAACTCACCCTGCAAATCTAAACTTGCCCCATTTCACACAGCTCTGGTAACTCAGGAGTTTAAAAAAACAAAAAAACTTGATGCAATTTCACAGACTGTCGTAAAGAATTAACAACAAACCCTTTTAAAATGCACATTACTGTACTTCAGAGTCTCCAAAGACTCCTTTGTCAAAGCTGGTTTATAGTCTATATAGTTGGTTAAAAAAGCTTTTAGAGTCATCATGGTCGATTGGATCACTGTGGCTATCGTGAATTTGCAGTAAGCCCACATTAAAGTGCTTATGAAATTTTAACGTAGAAAGAATTAAAAGCACATGTGCTGTAACCAGTTTATAAAACCAAATATTTTAAATCTCCAACCCCAACCTACAAGTGGGAACCATTGTATAGGGTATGTTTTTTTCCAGAGTATCCATGTACTCATCAGTGATTTTCAATACAGTTCAGTGACTTGTGTTTGCTATGTCCAGCCTTGATATTTTCTCCTGCTTATGTCCAGCCTGGATATTTTCCACCCAAGGTCATCTCATTCTGCATGTAACAAATGAAACATTGTGGTTAGCTTTGTGGTTTTGGTGATGTAGTCTATAGGTTTCTGCAGCAGTGGACTCTTCTGAATATCTGTTGGTATGTTCAAATACCAACCTCAGAGTGTGTATTTGTGCACCTATTGTTATTGAGATCACTGTTCGGAGGTGACTGATCTATGTTTAAAGTTACTTTTATGTTTGTCATATAGTAAGTTGATTCTAAGTTGTCTGCTAAATTTTCTGTCCAGGGGCTGGTAGGTTTGGGCCTGGCTTCCGGCTCTGCCTTATGAGATCGTGACCAGGCCCGCCTTACAGGCGGGCAACATGGGCGACTGCCCAGGGCAGCATGGTCATTGGGGATGCCATCCAAGTGCTGCAAGCTGGTGGGCCTGGGCTGCTGGAGTGGGGGTGAGTGCAGGCAAGCCTGGGACTGGAGCGCCTGGCCAGCGGGGTGAGGGGTGAGCGATGCTGCCTAGAGCTGCAAGCCTGGCGGGGAGGCACAGGCAGCAGGGCTCACCCCTGCAAACCCAGTGGGCCAGCCCCTGGGTCACTCCACGCACCTATTGTCCTTCTGCTAGGTGGTTGGGGGTGTATGGTCCCTGTGCAGTCCAACTGGGGTCTGGGTCCAGGAGGTTGTCCTCGTGCCCTGCACCCCATGCTGCTGTTCTCAAATTCAAAGAAAGGGAGTCAAAATACAAATTCACTCGGCGCCATTTTCCCTAAAGCCGGCCCCGGTCTTGATTTCTGGAAGATTAGGGTTTTACAATGCTACTGTTTTGAGGTCGTTCATTTGCCCTGTTCCTTTTCCCTCTGTGCCTTGGGGAATATCAATCTCTCTTGTGTATGACAAGCAGTGGGTGGGTTATGCTGTAGCTTTGCAGTTTTCCTGAAAATATTGATAGACATAATCCTGATCTGAGTGACACCAGCCTAAGGCAGGTTGGTTTCGCACTAGCTATCAGACACTGCTCCATCATCTTACACAAACATAGAATTGTCATAAATCTGTACCACACAGCCCTAACATAACCAACTTCCTCCCCATCTGTTTCCAATTACACCCATGCCAACTCTTAGGAACATTTTATAGGACCATTTTATACTTCATCTCCCTCTGTTGGACACTTTTTTTCAACACTGTAATATTCCCTTCGTGTTTGGCTCAATGTTCAGAAGTACAAAAGTGACTGGTTTAACAGTGAAATATATCAGTATAAATCAAAACAGATGGGATGGGTGTGGGGGGTGGGAAGCAGGGCCGGCTCTGGCTTTTTTGCCGCCCCAGGCAAAAAAGCCAGGCGCCGCCCCCCCCGGGGCACAGGGGGGGAGGGCGGCGAGCCCGGCCGGGGCTCTGCTCTCCCCAGCGGCCAGAGCGCCGGGGGGAGGGTGGAGAGCCCGCCGCAGCTCCGCTCTCCCCGGCGGCCAGAGCGCCGGGGGGAGGGCGGCGAGCCTGGCCGGGGCCCCGCTCTCCCCGGCGGCCAGAGCGCCGCGGGGAGGGCAGCGAGCCCAGTCGCGGCCCCGCTCTCAGCCGGAGTGCCGTGCTGCCCCCCTCCAGGTGCCGCCCCAAGCACATTCTTGGTGGGCTGGTGCCTGGAGCCAGCCCTGGTGGGAAGATCTAGCACCAGTTTTAAATCCTGCTAGCTTTCACCCAGGGCCGGCTCTGGCTTTTTTGCCGCCACAGGCAAAAAAGCCAGGCGCAGCCTCCCCGGGGCACCGGGGGGAGGGCGGCGAGCCCACTGGGGCTCCGCTCTCCCTGGCGGCCAGAGCGCTGGGCGGAGGGCGGCGAGCCTGGCTGGGGCTCCACTCTCCCCGGTGCTCTGGCCGCCGAGGGGAGGGCGGAGTGCCAGCCGGGGCTCCGCGCTCTCCGGCGGCCAGAGCACCGGTGGGAGGGCGGCAAGCCAGCCGCGGCCCCGCTCTCAGCAGGAGCGCCATGCCGCCCCCCTCCAGGTGCCACCCCAAGCACATGCTTGGTCGGCTGGTGCCTGGAGCCGGCCCTGCTTTCATCTCTTCTGAATTGAAGCAATAAGTTTGTCTTAAACCAGATCCATCAAGTCACATGGCATACAAATAGATTAAACAGAACACGTTAACACCCCACATGGTAGTTTAGCCTAAAGCACATGTTTACGGCTTCTTTTTAAATCTAAAGAGGTAAAAAAAGATTTTACTTGTGGGCAGACTAGATGGTGTGCTGCTTCAATGCAAAATAGAACCAGTTATGCTAAAAGGCAAAGTTAATCTAGAAATATAATTAGTTCTGCATCAAAATAAAAGCATCTGTATAAAAATAGGTTGTTTTCTCTATGCCACTATGCCTTGTAAGTGGCATGGAAGTCAAGGTTCCAGGCAATTATTTTGCCATAAGGTATTAGAAAAATTTTAAATTCTGAAAATAATGTGGAAAAAACAAAGGTAGTTGTGAAGTAACACATCTTAAAGTAACAGTGGCATTTTTTAAACTTTGATTAGGGACTGATGATTTACTGCAGCAGGAGTTTGTGTAAACTATACATGAAGCAGGCATTAACCTCTGTTGAGGGGAATAATAAGATTTATTGACGGGAGAGGTTAATACTTCCTGAGGCCAATGGATTCCAATATGTACTTTAAATGACAATAATTTTTGATATTCACTGAAACAATGCTTCTATTGTTATATACATCCTGAGGGTCCAATCCTGCAGTCTTTCCTCAGGAAAATTCCCATTGAAGTCTTAATGTCAATATGCCTCCATTATGGACAACTGTTTCAGAAGGTCAGATAATTTCCTTTAAAATTAACATTCTGGAGGGAGGTTAAATCAGAGGTAAGTAGCAGTTGTGAACAAACTTTGTTGCAGCAACTCAGGAGCATCTCTTGTACATTTAATCTGATTGGTTAATAAATCAGGAACCTTTGATAAATCTTGCTTGGAGCATTTTTAATCCTTGCTAATGAAACAGTACTAAAATCTATCTATTTTAGGTATTTATATGATGCCTATTCCTGAAATATCTGAGCACCTCACAATCTTTAATCTAGTCATCCTCACCACACCCCTGTCACCTAGGAAAGTGCTAACAACCCCCATGGGATACAGAGGCACTGAATAGCCAGGGCCGGCTCCAGGCACCAGCCCAGAAAGCAGGTGCTTGGGGCGGCCAAGGGGAAGGGGCGGCACGTCAGGCTGTTCGGTAGCAATTCGGCAGGGGGTCCCTCTCGGAGGGAAGCACCTGCCGCCAAATTCCCGACGAAGAAGAAAGCAGCGCGGTGGAGCTGTCGCCAGAGTGCCGCCGATCGCAATTGTGATCACGGCTTTTTTCTTTTCTTTTCTTTTCTTTTTTTCCCCACCACTTGGGGCGGCAAAAACCCTGAAGCCAGTCTTGTGAATAGCTAAGTGACTTGGCCCAAGGAAGTCTGTGGCAGAGCAGGGAATTGAAATTGGGTCTCTCAACTTTCAAGCTAGCTCTGACCACTGGATATTTTGTCCTAGATTATGCCTACACCCATTCGTGGTACTAGTTGTTAGCAGTAGGTAATTTTTCCTAGCGTAAATCATGTCTTCTTAAATCTAACTGGGGACAGGAAACTGAAGCTATTTCATCATCAGGTAAAATAGCCATTAGATTAGAGAGACGTTACAAAGGAATCAAACTAAACTCCTTTCCCCCCCTCGGTGGGGAACAGGAGTCTTTCTTCTTGACCTGAGCAGAGCTGCAGCTACAATGTATCACTCAACTCACAGGAGCCCTTTTAATCAGAGCAAAGGACAAAACTAAATAAAGAAAGAAAAGGATGGTTTCTTCTCTATGCCTGAGAAAAGGCTGAAAAGACAGAATTCTATAGTGAGTTTGCAAAAGAAAAAAAAGGGGGGGGGTAAGTGAGGATAGCTAAATATAATACAAGACTCTCTTTTAAACACTTACACATACTTTAAAGATTCTCAAGGGCAGCTGAAATGGAAAAATAAAATTGGAACCATTTCTCTTGCTTCCCTCCCCCCAGAGCTTCTATTTTACACTTCAGAGACTCCACTCAGGAAGTCCTAAACAAAAGCAAGTAAACCAGAGCATGACAGCAATCACTGTTCTTTGCCTAAACTTTAAGACATAAAAGTTTGTGTTTTTGTCTTAATTTAGGCTCGGGCATCTATGGAAAGATATTTTCCAGCCAATGTATTGATTTTTTTTTGTAAATTTTATGCTCAGACACCCTAATTATTAAAATTATCTGAAATAAGCTGATTGAAGATGTGAAAAATATAACAAAATGTATGTTTTAACCATATACTTACTGCATATTTTAAAATACACATGACACAAACTATCTGTACCAATTAGATGAAGCTGCTCCCACTGAAAGCACCCAAAATTCCTATTGGCTTCAATGAAAGCAGGTTTGGGCCTAATATCTGAAGATAAAAATTAAATATTTTGTGGTGTCTGTGGCACAGTAAATTGTATTGCAACAGTCATCATCTTTGTAACATGGTTCATTTTGGATTTCCAAATAGATGCTAGGCCCAAAAGGGACCATTATGCTCATCAAGCCTGATCTCCTGCATATCACAGATTAAAGAACCTCATCAAATGATTTCTGCATCAAGCACATAACTTCTGTTTGAGCTACCGTGTATCTTTAAAATATATCCCACATTGACTTAAGGACTGAAAGTTGTTCCAATGATTAATTACCTTCTGTGAAAAATTCGCATCTAATTTCTAGTCCAATTTTTTCTAGCTTCAGTTTCCTACCATTGGATCTCATTGTGATAGAGTGGGATATTCCTGTGAACTCCATTTTGTATTTTATCCTCCATTTTGTATTATGAGCTGAACAAACAGCTAATCTTGCCCCAAACAAAATTATTGAATTGTTTTCAAAATAGCCGACCTGCCCAGGAAAGGCAAGTGCCATCTCTTTGAAAGACCATCACTGAGAAGCAATCATAGAGCAATCTGAAGCCATCAACTTTAATTGTGTCTCAACAGCTGGCCCAAAACCATAGAAAAAAGGATTCTCTACAGAGGTGGATCTGCAGGTTCACAGCTGAGCATATGGCAAAAGGAGAAAGACTGTTTGAGAGGGGGGCTTCTGTGAGTGAGAGGACAGACCATCACCTCATGTAAGCAGGACAGGCTGGAAGGGGAGAAGGCAGTAGGTACTTTGACCAGACTTATCACTGACCAACTTCAGGCTCACAGAAGGGTTCAGATCAGATGGGGGGCTAAGAGGGAGGGGACATTTCTATAACTCTGTAGTGTTTTTTAAAAAGTAAAGAGAATGTGGTTAAAAACATCCTTTCCTAAGCCCGTGTTCCTTACTTTCCAGATATGTTGTCCCTAAGGGTTAAACTAGAAGCCCACAGAGTGCCCACAGCTAGATGAAGCTCTGAGGGAGCATGTATAAGAGACTGGGTGACTTGTGAGGTCTGAGGCAGCTGGACTGCAAAGTCCCATATCCTAAAGAAGAGCTCTCAAGATGTCTGAGCCTTGGCATGTGCCCTAGAAACCCAAAGCTTGAAACAGCGATTCAAATGCCTAGACCTAGGGAGCCCTGCAATTTGGATAGACTCACAACAGACTAGTGTCCATATAGTGCAGTACTGAATCAGGTTGTGATGCTCATTATGCCTTTTTATGCCAGATTAAATAGCTGTCTTCTGTCAGAAATCTCTTCCCCAGATAGATATTCATTATACTCTTATGATATTGCCAAACTGTTCAAATCATACTAGAAAATTTTAAAATACGAAACATAATTAAAGCACAATGCAAAAAAACCCACCAAAAACTGCCTCTAGCCCCATCCCCTGAACAATAAAATCTTATGTACTGCTGAAACTATATAAGAAAATCAATATAAATACTAACTGAAAAATTATATAAGAAATAATACAAAATAAGGTATTTTAAGGATACAGTGTAATTGTCCCACATGTGAATAACTTTGAGTGTTAAATGTTTTACTGTTAATCTAAACTACCTAATGGTACAAAGGTCAGTGTGACTTTAAAAGTTTTGAAGCTTGTGAGCCTTCCAAGTAAACCGTTAGAAATAGTGTGATATAATAAAGTGAGTGGGTCCCACTTCTTTTGAACTTATAAAAAAACTACTTCTTTTATACTTATAACAAAAGTAAGTTTTAGCGGGTTTAAGCTTAAAAGCCTTCTTTAAAAATTTCTGAAGTTAAATACCTGATAGTTGAAAAGTGTTTCTGAAATTTATGCAAACAGCAAGTTGTGTGAGGGGAAAACAAAAGTCTACATTTTATTTCAAAACTCTTGACAGTGTACTGTGCTGGTTACAAGTAACAGTTGTTCAGGCTTCACTTCCCCTCAGGCAACTGCCATAATTTAAAGGCTAATCGAGTTCTTAGGAATCTTCTGGGATGATGTCATTCTTTCACTATGCCAAGGCTCCTGTTGCTTATTTATGTCAGTACAATTTTTCAAATTAGCTTCATTAACATTCCATACCCCGGTGAGAGATGGGCCCAAACAAAACACTTTCATGCAAATCCCCCTTATTTCTGGTAGTTTGTAAAATATGATTCTCAGTTCTCAGCCCTCGTTTGGTTTTGCAAAAATAAAGTTTGGCTGATAATATTTTGCAAAAAAATTATTTTTCAATTATAGAAATGGAACAAATCCAAAATCTTTTATTCAGTCCTGCCCTCAACTTTATTTCTGATCAAATGAAATCAAAATCTAAGTCAACCATGATTTTGGATTTAGTTCTGCAAAAATGAGATAAATGTGAGATTTCATATCCCTTTTCTGGATTTATCCTGTCTTCCATCAATTAAATATGTTCCAAATAATCTATTTGAGAACCAGGCACCTACAAACACTGGTTTATCAAGTAAGAAGTCTCCCTGTTATCCATCTTTTTCATTTTAATGACTATCTGGCTGAGAAACTTTGAGAACCTGCTTTTGCCAAAAATGCAATTTTTTAGAGAAAAAAATCTATTGCACAAATGTCTTGACTACTGAGAGATTCTAAAAAGGCACATCTGGTTGTGTTTGTGATACTGTATTAATCTATATTCAATATAGACATCCACCTTTATACTGTATTGTCAAAGGATACATTGTTACAGAAACACCGATACCACTGTGAAACTTAGGATGAGATTCAAACTGGATATATAAGTAGGTACAACTCCATTGAGTCAAAGGCGTGGCACCCACTTACATCAGGTCTGCATTTGATCCTATGCATAAAATCTGTTGCTTGAGCTTGTCACAGATCTAGATGAGTTTTCCCTTTGCCCCAGTCTTGGGGCCTCTCAACTCACACTCAGGGCACAGCAGATCCTCTGTCTAGTACCCCTGTCTGAAATCCTGTGTTCCTGCTGCCTAGTCTCTGGAGCCAGTGCTGACCCCTCAGACTCTTGTGTGTGAGTGTTCTGGGTTTACAGTTTCAGAGTAGCAGCCATGTTAGTCTGTATCCGCAAAAAGAACAGGAGTACTTGTGGCACCTTAGAGACTAACAAATTTATTAGGGCATAATAAACTGGGTTTACAGTTTATCTCTTCAGGAGCATGTGATAGGGACAGACTTTAGAAATGATTATAAAACACCATTGATCTTGACTTAGCATGAGAAATATACCGATCTGTACAAAAATAATAAACCCTACATGCATTTCCATGCCTGAGTTTCCTAAGCAGACTGGAGCATGCTTTGGGTCACGGTCCTCTGGGGACGTCCAGGACCTTTCTGCTGCAGATCATGGCTTTTCTTCTGAACCACAGAGCCATTCTCTCTCTGGGTCAACTTGCTTGGAATTTGGCCAGTCCTGCAGTTAAACCAGGTGCCGCCCTCTTCCCTCCCGTTATGAAAGTATGTCTGCCCCTTCTCCCATCCTGTGTCCCTCTCCCCAACCTTCCCCCATCAATCCTTTTTAAACTACTGCTTTGTCATCTACATCTCATTTTGTGTAGTCAGAGTACAGTTGTTAAGGTTACTTACATTCGATTATCCCTAGTCTGGGGGGTAGATGGTATAGGTCTTGCAAGCCCATAGTGGATACATTTATGCAGAGGCATTCAATGATACAGCAATTTTCATAGTAATAATTTCATAATACTGTTTCAATATAGAATTAAACAGATTCCCCAAATCATCACAGTGACTCTCTTTTCTGTATTAAAATTCTTCCATTTTCTTTTTATCATTATCTCTTTTCCCAAAAAATTAGGATGATCATTTTTTTATTATGTATCATACTAAGCTATGAAATTTCCACTTCAAACACCTCTTAAGCAGAATGAAGAAGGCAAATATAGCTGAGCTCCTATTTGCTGCTGAAGAGTATTCTTCAACACTTCTTACTCTTTAGTTACTCGGACAAAATTTCTATTGCTTTCAGTGGGGTTGTTTTCTGAGAAAAGTGCATACCATAGCTAAGGAACTTCAGTTAAAACATCGAGGAGTCCTTGTGGCACCTTAGAGACTAACACATTTATTTGGGCATAAGCTTTCATGGGCTATAACCCACTTCATCTGATGTGATAAGCTCACGAAAGCTTATGCCCAAATAAATGTGTTAGTCTCTAAGGTGCCACAAGGACTCCTCGTTGTTTTTGCTGGTACAGACTAACACGGCTACGCCTCTGGAACTTCAGTTACTAATTACTAAATAGTAGCAGCTTTAAAGAATTTTCTTTTACTCTCTTTCCTTTTCTTAAATTATTGCACTAAATGTCATAAGATGGACTAAGGTAAAATAGGGATGGAGTTTATCGTTAGGAATCTGGAGCCTCGTGTGAAAGAGGAGAGACCATCTCACTCCCAGTTGTTGATGAACTAATGATGACATTTTGATCATACATATATCCAACCTATTTTCTCTTGCTTTCAATTTAATATTAATGGATACGTGTGGTTGCACTTGTGTAAAACAGAACTGCTGTATAACACTCCAGTGTTGTTTACTAATAATTTATTTTGATGTGCTTAACTTCATCTTGTTCTAAACATTGATTCAAATACTATCAGAGTAGTTAGAACTCAATTGTCTGTTTAAAAAAAAATGTTTACCCAATATGTATTAATCTGTATGCATATCATTATCTAAAGGAAATTAATAAAATATCAATTGAAAATACCTTTCTCTGTGTCCAAAGTTCAATAGAAGCATTTTAATATTGTACAAATCTACAACACTATAGGGAAAGATTAGATTTTTGTGTAATTTGAATTAAAAAGTGGGCTCTATGCAGCTGTCCTGGAATTTGCTGCATATCTTGGGAAATGTACCAGAAAGAAAAGTGCAAACACGTGTCTTACAAAAGGTGTAGAATGCCAAAAAAAAAAAAAAAAAAAAAAAAGTACTGGGGGGGGGCAAAGT
The DNA here is from genome assembly GCF_027887155.1 of Malaclemys terrapin pileata. NCBI lineage: Eukaryota > Metazoa > Chordata > Testudines > Emydidae > Malaclemys > Malaclemys terrapin. Next base: position 16,192,672 of record NC_071513.1, on the reverse strand, counting down.
ATTCCAAACAAGTAGCTAATGTGTACATTGTTGTCTTCTCACTTTAAATAAAAGTTGTTCCTGGGCAGATGAAACATTAAAGTATTTAAAGACACAGCATTAACGAGGTCATATTTTCACACAGAACAAACTACTTCTGAACAATGATATAAACGTATTAGACATAAACATGCCTCTCTTCCTCATCAGGCAGCAAGCTCTTTCTACCTATTTGATCTTCAACGAACATTTAATGTGGCAATTGCAAGAGAAACCTCAGTCTTCATTAACATCTGTGTTCCCCTTGGTGACTTTTCCAATCTCTGTGCCTATTTGAGTAGAGGGTAAATTTTTCTTAATGGTAAGGGTTATTAGACTGTGGAATAATCCCATTGGCTTCAATGGAGCCAGGATTTCACCCACTAATCATAGGAAAAAATCTTCTCTTGGCTCACAGGTGAATGGATTACTAACAAAATTCCATCTATGATGTTAGCACAATAAAATTAGTAAGAATTACTATATTCTAGTTATGTCGTGTTAACACTCAAATGTCCCTAGCAGGACCTGACGTCTATTGGATGCTGTACAAATTGACCAAATGAGACAATCTCTGCCCCCAAAGAGTTTATAATTGAAAATATGTAGGAGAGAGAAAGCAGAAAGATGAACTACTAAACAAAATGGTCAGGTCTTGATAATGTATCTGTTTTCTTTCCCACCTCTGTTTCCTCCTCCCCTCTCGTTTCACATCAGCCCAGGTGCTCCTGTCAACTTGCTCTGCCACTGCTGCCTAATGCGTGTGTGCATGATGATGAAGGAAATTTCCAAGACCAGCCAGATGATGCCTGAGCCTCATGACTTTTTTAAATGAGTGATCTCATCAGATCAGCTTGTTCTAACCAATATTTCAATTCTGATGGGGAATTGAAATCGTAGTTCTTCAAAATAGTGCAGGATAGAAGCCTCAGTGGACAAATTTACAGTCAGGGCCAAAAATCTTCAGACTTTTGAGGATTCAGAATGAAGGCTTTCATTTGAGACCAGGTGTAACCTATAGTTATTGTGTCATGGCATTGGAATTGTGCCAAGTCATGTGTTGATCCTACTGCTAACACCAATGCCCTGTTTTGACACCAGTTTCATCCCTCTGCCACATAGTGGGTGGCATCTAGTGTCCTGCAGGTTGCCTTCCAGTGGAGGAGATATCCCTGATTCAGAAGCTAGATATATTCTGAGTGTAACTCGTTTTATTTACACATGCACACCAGTCCTAAAACAGTGGAAATCAAACAGCATGCAGGGCAATCCTGCCTTTTAGAAATTTCAGCCCAGCACCAATTCCTAGTTTTCAGGGAGCATGTCTGCCACAAAAATTGACTCTCTCAGAGATCAAGGCAGAAAAATATCCTCTTGCTGCTAGTACAACCTCCTCTCCAGAAAATGCTGCTACACAGTACTTTGCATAACTCAGAACCAACCACAACACATTATGTCTTCCCAAAACTCAACATTTGCTTGTATGCTAAGAAAAAACACCTGGGAAGACTGTATATAACAGTGCCATCTGATTATACCAGCCATACATGGTAGGTGTCCATTGTATTAGTCCATGCTTTAAAAAAAATATAATCTCCTTTTAAGGAAAGAGAAAATAACTGTTCACTGTGCTCAACAAAAGATTAGGCTTAAAAACAATGTGGATAGTTTATGATGCTTCATTTCCATGTGTTAGTTTTTACTTTGTCTTTTTAAGAAAATGTCATTTGCTGAAAAGTTTAGTGACATGGCAAAATGATTTGAATACAAGGGAGCCAGTACTGCTTAAAAATACATTGTTTAATGATGTAGTGTCCCTAGAAGATATTTGGGGAAGCAGCTATGTGTATTTGGCAGAAATAATAATTTAGCCATATTTCTCAACAGGGCGCAGATATGATTTTCAGCCAGAACAGCTTGAGAGTACATTGTTTCAGGCTATTTATTCAAGAAGTGAGAATAGAAGAAAATTCTCCAATGGGACTGAAAAAGTCGCATAATAATATCATAAAACATTAACTTAGCAGTAGGAAAAACACTTATGAACCATTTTAAGTTGAGTTCTCATGGGTTTAATTTTTTTACAGCCTTCATAAATCCAATTGATGCATAATTCCTTTATTAAGTCAGAAATTGTATTTGCTTTCAGAAGCTAGCAACCATTTCATCCTGTAAAAATATGAGTTCTTCATTGTAAACAAATCGGCACATAGGAGATATTATTATAGTTAGATAATCTTCTATGGGTAAATGATTAAATATTGAATCTCTCTTTCAAATTCAGGATGAAAGGTAGCAAATACAAATGTCTATATTAATAGTATGTCTTAATTGACGTGCATCTAGGGATTTCAGAAATGAGAACAGATTTTTACTCTATCAGAGGGCTTTTCAAAATGGGATGGGATGGGGACAGACCCATCTCATCTCAGCTCTCTCCATTTATCATTTGTGTCTAGATATTGCTGTTCATTGGCCCAATCCTGAAATGAGCCCTGCTTGGGAAGAGCCCTGTGGCCCTGCCGAGTTCTAATAAAATTAATGGTGCTCTGCATCTGCATAGAGGTCTGTCCACATGGAACCATTTGGAGGATTGGAGCTATGGTTGGTTCAGTAAGATACAGTAGCTGATTATGTTCTGGTTCCCTACCTCATAGAAGATCACTTAATGTTAACACCTTACTGCCTTGCTCTTATGGATTTAGCAGACTTTTACTCAACCAGGCAGAGTTCTTAGAGATTTTAAATGTTTAAGACTTTAACAAGAAAGAACTTATTTTACTGACCAAAAAGAACAGCATGATCTAATCACAAATTAGGGCTATACTGGACTTTGGTAGCACAGGAAAGGCTTGGCTTTAGACGTTGGTACTCTTGGAGAGAAAAAATCCTTTTTCAAACAGTAAAAAAAAAAATTTTATACAAAGAAATGTGACCAGCTTGGGGGTGTGGGGCAACATTAACCAACTTCTTGCCATTCCCCTGCAAATGTGGTGCTATGTCTTTTTAGTATGTATCTAACCTATTCAGCAAAGATTTGCGCATGTGGTAGGTGCATTATACATCTGAAGGGTCATTGAGTACATCTTTGAAGACTTAATACTGTTGGTCAATAGACACTCACATAATTCATGTTTTATTAAAAATATTTCAATAATATTTCTCATTGTATAAGTATCTTTGTATCTTAGAATATTGGAGCATTAAAGATGACATTGGTCACATAGTCTGACTCCCTGTATTTTTCAGGACTGTAATTTCATTGGTTCTTCTTTTATGTTTTGTAAAATGCCTGGCACCTTTAATAGTACAGTATAAAAGTTTAAATATTATAACCATTCCAATGTCTTATCCGCCTTTTAAACGAGACATAAAACTTGAAGTCCTAACCTCCTCAGGTTACTAAAGATCTTATGGTATTTGTTTCAAAAGTATTGTTCATTATTATTAATTAGTGTGATCAGGGGACTCTATCTGTACAACTTATGAAGTCTCATCGATGTTATAAAACTATTATACAATTTGTTGTATCAGGCATTGCTTTTATTTAGATGTAGAACCCACCATTTGCTAACACTGGCTGCAGAATGTACCTACCAGACCAGGAACAATGGAGAGTCGTTAAATTTAACTACTTTGCTTTGACTGAACAATTGGTATGCTGAAATTGGGAGAAGCTGCTTCCTCCACCTTGTCTGAAGAAAGGGCAAAGTGGAGATCTGTGTATTACTCATGCTGCTAAGTAAAGAATAGTGGTGTTTTAGAATCCTGTTTAAAGTGCATGCGTTGGCTTTCACTGTCACATACCCCTGAAGAGGCAAACTGTAAACCAGAAGGCTCACACCTTTGGTGGGATTCTAGTAGGAGTTGCTAGGGAGGCTTGGGGGAGACAACATTAGTTTTAAGACCTGGGCAATTGGACCATGAAATTCCCACTGCCAAGGTCAGCACCTGGAGGATGTGGGAGTTCTACTAGGCCCTAGGTCTGCGACAGTTAGGTATTGTGAGGTGGCTGTGCTGAGCATTATACAAATATAAAGCTAGACACAGTTTCTGCTATCAAGGAATTCTCTTTGCCTGGATGGAACAGATACTAATGTTAATTCCCATTCTCAGAGAATACACTTCAGACAATAAAAAGCGGAGGATGGTGGCATGATGTCATCATGGTGGAGGATTTGGTTTTCTTTTAATAACTATTTGTATTATAGATGCCAGATTACAGTTGAAAGGTTTCATGGATGAAGCTTTTTTCAAGCAGAATATAAATGTAAAGAGGGAGGTAATTTGGAGCAAAATGAGAATAAAGTGTGGCATAGATGCAGACCTACCAAGTCTCCAACATTTTGCTGCAAACACAGGCAGTTGGGGTTTTTTGTCCAGCTGTCTTGTAGGAAGTGTTGACTATCTAGCATTTGAGTACCTCTGCTGTTTGTTTTCCGTGTCCGCCATCTTTTTAAAGGACACTGATCTTTTTGTTATGACACCATCTCTGTCCGGGGATGCGTCTCTTCTCAGCAAATGGAAGACCTGGATGAAGGGGTTAAGAGGTTCAAAGCACAAAGAGTTGTGAAATGGCCAGCTGGAGTGGTTATATCAACTTTTTTCCCAAATCTAGCACAGCTCTTCAAGCATCTACAGCATCTTTCCAGTAGCTCCTCTGCCTCTGGGCCCCTATACCTGTAGAATACAAAGGGAATATTTAGTGGGGAGGCTTGGGATGAGAGACCATGCAGTGGAAAGATAAAATATGTGGAAATCATTTTTGAGCTATAGGCAGGTGTAGCTTTATACAGGGAAGAATGAGAGTTATTTGAGAAGTTGAGTTTTCGTCATTTTTACTTTAAGATGGAGGCTGGGTTTGCTGAAGGAAGTGGTGGGGAGAAACAGATGCAGCACTGAACAGAGTGAGAAGTCAGGAGTAGAAAGACAGATTCTGGAGTCGTCATTGTAGAGATCATAACAGATAGTAGATATGATGAAACAGGGATAGACTAGAGAGGGAGAAGGGATGAAGGATAGAAACTCGAGGGCTAGTGACAGCGAGTGGGAGAGGAAACAGAAGTAGAGTCATTGAAGGCAATCATGGAAAAATATTTGAAGAGGTAGGCGAAGGCTCAGAGAGCTACAAAAAAGCCATAGGCAGAGAGTGAGCATGATTAATTGTGTTGAAAGAGGTAGAGAGATCACAAAGGAGAACTACAGAAAAGAGGCCAATACAATTTCTCCTTTAATCCGATGGATTATTCTTGTCATCCTAAACTGTTCTAGTGTTACCAATATTGTTACAATGGCTGCCATGCTCTACCCCAGAAATTACTGCTCCTCAGTGGTAGGTGAAGTGAGCTCTACAAGAATATTGCTAGTAAAGTCATTTGGGGCTTGGGAATCAATTCATAATCATCTAACCTGCCTTTGCACATTGCAGTTTATTAGAGCATTGCTGGTTAGTGAAGCTGTAATTAAGGTTGGGAAGAACACTCTGTTCAAAATTGATGATAACGCTTACTGCCACGGGTTGGGAAAACAGCTGAAAAATTTTTAAAAAGTTGTTTTTTTATTTCTTCTGTCACTTTTGAAACCTCTTTCTTTAGCCCAAACAACGGCTGTGAATCAGCCTGGGAGTCCTGCCGCCCTGGTGAGACTAGTAAGCGGCTTTAATAGATTTCCTGCCAATTTTCTAAGCCTGAGGTGAATTTAAATAGTCCGGGGTTTATGCTGTATTTCAGGCTTCTCTTCAGAGAAGCAGATAGGTTACTTGGAAACAATTTGTGAATTTAGCAAATAGGATACTTGTCGCATAGTTAGGTGGCTTGCAGGCATTTGGAGGGGGGAAATAAATTTCTTTTTTTAACAGGGAATAATTTACTTTACATGTTTATTGAGACAACCATATTCAGAAGGGTTGTCATTATCCGTTCACAGATTGCCATTTCACAGTAAAATAAATCAATCCAACCATATTAGAATATTAGGTAAAGGGTCAAAGCTGGCAGTGCTAAGGGGCACTCATGCTGCCTGAGGAGGAAAGATGAGAATTCCCTCTGCATGGGCTGCTGAACATTCCATTTCTGGCTGTATACCAACAGCTTTTACCCTGCTTCCCCACATCATAGGTGGCATATTGGTGGCAGAGGGGCTTGGCCAGAATAAGCTGTACTCCAGTGAAACAAACTCTAGTGGCCCACAAGAGTCTGCACATTAGATCAGCATTGACATTATGGAACCTTACATGGTGAGGTGTGCTTGAGTTGAGGGCTAAACTAAAACCTGTAAACAATCCAGAGGGCTACGGTGCAGCCTGCCTTCAGACTGTGTTCCCACCCTATCTTTAAGATGTATAGTCACTGCACTTGTTGTGTGCCGCCACTGGATGTGGTTTTGTGCTACTGATATGGCTCAAGTGGCCCCTCTTTTCAACCCCCTCCCCCCGAACATCTGCTTTCATGTAGGCCTATTTGGAGCTGGCCTGAGTACTTTCCCTGGTGCACAAGGAGCTCTGAGTTACCGTTGCCACCTGCCCTTCATCCAAACTTCCTTCCCCACTGTGCCTCACCACCTGGCTTAAATAGCCCAGAGGCTCTAGAGGATTCATTTCACCCACACTGGAATATAAATGATATCACTAATAATGAAAAAAATCAATTGGAGGATGCATTTTAGGGACTTTTATTTGGGAAATTGAGACTTTGCCTTTATGAACCTGACTCAACACTAAGCTAAGTCAGGTTAGGGGATTGTTCATCATGAACAAATATTGCAGATATACATAAAATCTAAAACAGTTTCACATAGTTCAAGTGCGATGAGCCTCCTCTACAGCTAAAAGAAATGGGAAGCAATATTCTGTCCTTCTAAGCATTTGTGAGCAACATCTATTATATCAAGAGACAGCTCCACACAACCCCTGATTTTGGTCCTTAAGGTCCAGACAAATAGTTTGCAGGGATCAGTTCTGCTTTTTTGAAATCGGTAGCAAAACTCTCATTAACTTCACTAAGTTCTGGCCCTCATTAACTTCACTAAGTTCTGGCCCTAAGTGGTGTTTAATCAAATTGAATTAGATATATGCAATTGCAATTAAAGGCTACTGTTAAGATAGGTTTAATGTCTTTCTTCTTTGTCCATTACAGCAAGTCAGACTGGGAAAGTGGTCATCCTAACGCCCGTTCCAGGTCTCCTGGGACTCTGTAATGAATTGGAGCTACAGCACTTATGGCTCTAAACTAACATATAGAGTCCAGTTTACTGTTTACTTAGAAAAGCTGACATTATTTTTTCAATAGAAAAAAAATACATGAAAGAAAGACAGATAGCAGGGGATAAACTTGAGGGGTGGTGGTGTATTGGGAACTGAATGTGTAACTTCCATTAACGATAAGTGGCCATGTGGAATGGGAAATTCCCTACACACACCAATGAACAAATTCCCCATTAGTGTCACTTAGCTAAATTAGACTCTACAAAAGGTTACGTGAATAAAGCAAAACAAGTCTCTTCACTAAACATCACATTTGCTTGTAAAAACCGATTTTCAAATGTTTTATAAAGCCCCTTTCATTTTAAAAAGAAATGTCCTTATGTGTAGTTCAGCGGGTAGCTTTTCTTTAAAAGTGTGCGTCAGTCATTGTAATTGTTTACTTGTATAAACTGTGCCCAGTAACCAGCCCTACAATTTATACTGTGCTAGTACCATTTAAGTTCATTATTGTAGAATATTGTAATGCAAAATTGAAGGGATTCTGTCACTGGATTCTCTCTCTCTTTTATATATTTAAAATTGTTGCTTTCCTTGAGGATAGTGACAATAGGCCAGTTCCTTAGCTAATGTAAATTCGCAAAGCTGCATTATCTTCAACTATAGCTTTTAGATAAATGTCTCGTTACTAAAACAAATGAATTGAGGACAGAAGGTTGAACATTGGCATTGGCTGTGTAATCCAGTAGAGTATTTAATGAACTCTTTTTAATATGGGACATTTTGTGTTAAGGGAGTCACATCTCAGAAAAGTTAAAATATTAATAATGTGGCATTTTCTCTTGTGGCTGGGGATAAGTATTTTGCTTACGTGAATGTAGCTTTGCAGCTCTGCACAATGTTTTAGATATCATAGGCTGCCACTTTAGTGCCATTTTAGTCATCTCAGCATGATTTGATACCATGTTGCTTGAGATCTGCTTCTAAATAACTCACACGCTAATGAGGATAAATGGTACTACTGCCTGTACAAGAGGGTAGGATTTTTAGAAATATTTGTGTTCAAACTTTAAAACTCTCTCTCCCTCTGCATTTGCTGTAGGCTAGGAATTTTGCTAATTTAGGGCCCAATACCTACAAATTACAGTGTGCTTAGTTGACAAGATGAATACTGTAACTTTCACAAGATACAACCAATAAATACTATACAAAATGCAGCAAGCAGTATTCTACTTTCATATAGAAAGGATAGTTTGAGGTCAGCAGAAGTTGAGAGTACTCAGCACCTTGCAGAAGATTCTCAGAACCTTGGAATACCTGGCCCATAATTAGCATTGTAATGTATCACTGAACCTTGAGTCACATGTTAATGAAATTAATAGAGCTATCTCTAAGCTTGTTAGCTTTATGAAACAGAAGATACATTTACTAGCAAATCATTGCCTTTAAACATTTATTACAAGTAGGGCTGTTGATTAATACCAATTGAAATGTATTAAATATTTTGGATATTTTTCTACATTTTCATATATAGTATATTCTGTGTTGTAATTGAAATCAAAGTGTATATTATTTTGGCTTACAATATTTTGCACTGTAAAAATGATAAACAAAAGAAATAGTATTTTTCAATTCACCTCATAAAAGTACTGTAGTGCAATCTCTTTGTCGTGAAAGTGCAATTTACCAATGTAGATTTTTTTTGTTACATGACTGCACTCAAAAAGAAAACAATGTACAAGTTCAGAGCCTACAAGTCCACTCCGTCCTACTTCTTGTTCAGCCAGTCGCTAAGAGAAACAAGTTTGTTAACATTTAAGAGAGATAATGCTGCCCTCTTCTTATTTATGATGTCACCAGAAAGTGAGAACAGACATTTGCATGGCACTTTTGTAGCCGGCATTGCCAGGTATTTATGTGCCAGATATACTGAACATTTGTATGCCCCTTCATGCTTTTGCCACCATTCCAGAGGACATGCTTCCATGCTGATGACGCTCATTTAAAAAAAAAAAAAAAAAAAGCATTAATTAAATTTCTGACTGAATGCCTTGGGGGAGAATTGTATGTCCCCTGCTCTGTTTTACCTGCATTCTGCCATATATTTCCTGTTATAGTGGTCTCAGTTGATGACCCAGGACATGTTGTTCATTTTAAGAACACTTTCACTGTAGATTTCACAAAACACAAAGAAGGTACCAATGTGAGATTTTTAAAGATAGCAACAGCACTCAAACCAAGGTTTAAGAATCTGAAGTGCTTTCCAAAGTCTGAGAGGGACGAGGTATGGAACTTGCTTTCAGAAGTCTTAAAAGAGCAACACTCTGATGCGGAAACTACAGAACCCAAATCATCAAAAAAGAAAATCAACCTTCTGATGGTGATATCTGACTCAAATAATGAAAATGAACATGCATCAGTCCACACTGCTTTGGATTGTTATTGAGCAGAACCTGTCATCAGCATGGACGCATGTCTTCTGGAATGGTGGTTGAAGCATGAAGGGACATGGGAATCTTAAGTGCATCTGGCACATAAATATCTTGCAATGCCAGTTACAATAGTGCCATGAGAACACTTGTTCTCACTTTCAGGTGACATTGTAAACAGGAAATCAGCAGCATTATCTCCTGCAAATGTAAACAAATCTGTTTGAGCAATTGGCTGAACAAGAAGTAAGACTGAGTGGACTTGCAGGCTCTAAAATTTTACATTGTTTTATTTTTGAATGCAAGTTTTTTTTTTTTTTTGGTATGTTCTACTTTTGTGATAAAGAGATTGCACTACAGTACTCAGATGAATTGAAAAATACTATTTCCTTTGTTTTTTTATAGTGCAAATACTTGTAACCAAAAATAAATTTTAAGTGAGCACTGTACATTTTGTATTCTGTGTTATAATTGAAATCAGTATATTTGAAAATATAGAAAACATCCACAAATATTTAAATACATGGTATTCTATTATTGTTTAACAGTGTGATTAATCATGATTAATTTTTTTAATCACTTGACAGCCCTAATTATAAGAAATTCAGGTTAGGATAGTTATGCATGAGCATAAACATCTCTAAATTACAATTAAAAGTTAAGACCACAAATTATGAACTTTCAGTAAAAATTGACAGGAGCAGGATTTTTTTGTAGTTAAACAACACCTCCACATTAATTCTTTACTTTGTGTGAAAAGAGGGACAATTGCTTATACAGAATGCAAGGGAAGGAACAAATGTACAATGTGGTGAAGGAGATGCATAAGGAGCAGCTAATGTGCATAACTTGGGTTAGGCGTCTTAGAGCCAACAGTACCAGAGTTCTGCTTGAAATGTAGTGGTGTGGCCAGCCAGAGGGGGAAACAGCTGCTCCCATGAGATACTAGAGCTGTGTCATGTGCTGTGGAGGGTTTTGCTGTATGAACTGGCATTAACTGCTGATAGTGGTGCAAGTAGTGGGGAGAGCTGGTCATGCTCTCCTGAGACTGAGTGGAATAGATGATAAGCACAGTGTCTTCTGCACTATGAAGCTTACTGGGGCTTCATAATATAATATATAGAGCTTTTATTCTTTGGATTGGATCACAGGATAATATCCTTCCAAGGCCTGGTTCCTACCCCTTTTATTAGGCTACTGTCCCCAGTTCACTAAAAGGATGATGCAACAGCAGAATCTTGGCTAAAATGTTGTGGTCTTTTCATGGTGTGTTTTTTAAATCAACCTGCCAGAGAAGAGTTCCTTCTCTCTTCCCCCTCCATATGTGAAATTATCCCTCCAAAATCACACTGTCCTGATGTTCAGGACATGCGAAAATTTAGTCCCGTGCTAGTGACAGCTTTAAGGCTCAAGTCAATGAGACTTAAAGTTAAGCAAGAGATGAGTCATAATTGGCATGCTCTTCAAGAAAAAGAAACACCCTGCCTCATGTTTAGTCTGTTATTTAATGTGAGATCTTTCCTTAACCAATAATGCACAACAGGGTATAAATGAGAGGGTGTTCATTCATACCTATTCCATTGTCAGGTAGGAAGCCAAACTCAGTGACATTGAAGATGCTAGATTTGTACCCTATGACCAGCTTATACCCTAATGTAATTATAATATGTGTGTGAATATGAGGTGGTTGGTAGAAATGGAAATCATTACAATTATTTTCAAGAATTTACCCTTTGTTCAGGAAAGTTGTTCACTGAAGAAAGGTAGAATTCACTAGATCATAAAAAATCCTCCATATTTTCTCACTCACATTTTTAGATGTTCTTGTTTTGTTGTGGTTCACATAGATTCACAAACCAAAGGGTATACTAAGCTGTAAAGGTCACTGTTTTGTATACAATATCCCCAGAGCAATCTTGCATTTGAAGTTTCTACAGCATTCCCCATTTCATTAAATTGCCCATCTCGCATTCACTGTGGCTGATGTCTGCACAGTGTTTATCTCACTGAAAATATGTTGGACAAAGTAAAATATGCTGTCATTTTAGAAGGGGTTGATAATATGTGTTGATAATATAGTCCAGTTGGTCCATTGTTGAGTGAAGCTAGGAGGCGTCACAGGTCATAGGTTACATCAAACTTGTAACTTGCGCTCAGATGGCTGGTTACATTTCTGTAATAGTCTCCCAATTTCTTATAGCCTCAACCATCAATGTCAGCCTCCAACAAGTGCTGTAAACAATAATGGGAACATTGGGTGGGGGTGGGGGAATTTGATTCTTTCTGTTTCAAAAATCTGTAAATGTCTTTTTATTTAAGGAGTTTGTGTTCTCAAAGTAATGTTGCAATTCCCAAACCTTCAGAACGCCATGGAATAATAGATGTAAAATGATCCCGTTAATAGCGCTAGTAAGTACTGGTCAGACTGTTCCTGAAGTGGATCTGGTCTGTAAGTTACAGCTGTAATGAAAGGCAATAGCTTGCCTTAGGGCCCGATTTACAAAGGCATTTAGGTGCCTAAGGATGCAGCTAGGTGCCTAGTAGGATTGACAAAAGCACCTAAATAATTTGGGAGCCGAATGCCCGTAATTTGAGATTTCAGAATGTCCTATGCCTGCACTGCTGAGAAAAATGCATACTACCAATGCACAGTGGAATTCTGCTGGCTACTTAATGCCTTGAGAGTAGTAATGCACTACAGAGCCTTTCACCTCAAATTCATTAGTTTCAGCCCAGCTTGGTCAGTATGTAGTGATTTTAACTGTCATCTTAATTGATCCGGACCCTCTTGAAAAACACAAGGAACCTTTAGAATGGGCTTTATTCTTAAACTTCAGTGCTCTCAGCAGCTCTGGCTGAGGGGACTGTGTATAAACCATCATTTTTAATAACAATCACCCTGACAAGCTTTTTACTCCACTTACTGATTAGTTCCACTTTTCTAACAACAGAAAACAGCTCCTCAGCCTGTGTGAATCAGCTCCATTGATTGCAAAAGAGCTATGTTGATATATACCAGCAGAGGACCTGGCCAAGACTTTTTTTAATCATTGAAAGCTGAGCTGAGCATTGCAATGTAAAGGATCTCAATAAAGTGGGGAACTGCACACTCACTGACATCTCAGGTGCCAAACACCAGCCTTGGTGGGCAAACAAGGCACAGAACGAGTGGGCATAGAGGCACTGTAACGCCCAGCCTGTTCATGAAGTCTGCCTCTCTTCCCTTCCTGAGGTATGGCAGATTCTTCCTGGGGTTGGTCATGTTTTTACTTTTCATTTTTAAGGACTTACATAGACCTGTAGACTGACTTAAAAGTTTGAACATAGCCCAGTTAAAAAATAGAGCACTTAGTTAGTGTCCCATCTTTTATGTTTAAATGACTGTCACCTAGCTAGTGTGGTTACATAGCAACTGATGGCTCCTTTGAAAATGACTGTGTGGAAGACCTAAGTTAAATTTATGTAAAGCTGTTTTAACGAAGGTGTTTATGAGAACTGTAGGCTAGAAATTAACACTCTAGGGATTTAGCTTGTTTTTTGGGGTGGAATACTAGTAAAGGACTTGTGCTCTTTGTAATGTTGTATATGTGTGTGGTGACTATGTAAGAGGAACATATTTATAAATAACATAAAAGAAACAAATCTGGGAAGAGAAACATGTTAAAACATTTGGGTCATGGTAATCAATACATTTTAGAGGCAGTGGGACATACAGGCATTAAATCACCTGGAGATGGACTTGTTTGCTGATGAAAACCGTATTTCAAGGTTCACTTGTTTAATATGTAGAAAAGATGTCACCAAAATCTTCAAAAGGATGACATTTTGTTTTAAGGGACCTGCTTGTGTGTTTTACAAATAGAGACACAGGGTGAAACTCAGCCCTCCCTGCACAAAACTTGAGCAGATAGTTTTGGTGTGGGATGCTAAAGAGAATTTTGAGTGGTGGAATCATTGAAAGAATTAGAAGGCAGGTTGTGGGGCTGTAGCACAGCGTCTGTGCTGCAACCACTACCCATCTGAGCCAACTATGCATCTTCAATCTCCATCCCCATCCATCTGCCAAAACTTCCTTGAGTCTATCTCCACTCCAGCTATATACCCACGTGCATCCGCAATTTGGAAGCTTTGCCTGAGGTCGTTGTAAGGAGATGAATTTCCCCCATTATAAATGGTGCTAATAGTCCACTATCCCATTTCTTATATTTACAGAAGACTGACACAAATTCCTGATAGACCAATTCTCCGTTGATAAATTACAGGCTTTCTCTAACTAATTACCAACGTTTCATGCCCTTCCTTGTCTTAATGCATTTTTTTATGCTCAACTGCATAAATTGTCAAAAGATCAATCAGAGATCTTCACTTATACTGCATGTCAAGCACCAAGACCTCACTACAAACCAACTAGAGCAGCCGTTGTATTTCAAGGTCTAATGTTCTGTCTCCAGCAATGAAGGCAGTTACGTCTCAGTAGCTTTCACTGGGGAAAATGGGCAAATACTATAATAATCTCATCTACATAATGTTTCCTTATGTTGTGCAGAGAGGGAGAAAAAAGGAGCTTGGGCTACATTATCAGTTAGTATTCTCTGCTAGTAAAGTTATTATGCACTATATCTTTAAAAGTCAGAGAAAGAGACATGCAGGAAGTTAGTAAGCAATGTTTCTGTTGTTGTTATCAGTCTCTGTCTGTACACCATTTCCCTCCCTAACAGGAAGAATCAGTTAAAGCAACCTTTATAGTTAACATAGTGATTGCTGAATCAAATACAGACCTGGCTTAGTTACACTAGGTGCCATTGATTTCAATTGTTGCTATATTTATTATTAAGAGAGAAGCCTAAAGCAAACCCCCACATCCAAATACCCTCACACTTCAGAGGGAATCAGACACTGCACACTGATATGGATTTTGCTTTTGGCTCACATCTCTATAGTGCATTTGAACACCAGATCCAGACATCCTTGAACTTTGAGATGGGGGTTCAAAATCCGGACTTAGATTTTACAGCTCAGGCTCATCTCTAACTATTATTATTTTTGTTTAATTATTATTCACTTAATGTCTTTGGTGCATTAAATGTGAATGAGGTGCAAGGTCACCTCCCTGAGGCGCTTACAGTCTGAATGAAATGGATGTACAATGAGAAACGACAACAGATCATAGGGGGTGGAAGAGGGCAACAAAAAACAAGTGGAAAAGGGACAAGAATTGACACATTGTTTTCTAGAAATAATAATAATAATAATTGAAAAATGCAAAACACTTCATTATTCCTTTTTTTCTGTCTTTTGAGTGCATTTATTTTCCTTTTATTCTAAGACCTTTCAGCAGATGTACACTTGTCTGTATTGAATACACATGCACAAAGGTTAAGATTACCAGTTTGATTGTCATTTTTACATAGCAATACAAATGAAATCAGAGTACAACATTGGCACTTGGACGATTTCTCTGTCTGTCTCATGCTCTCTCTTGATAGTTGCATTATTTGTACTCTGATTTGTCTTTCTCCTCCTCAGTATGCTCCATGGATGGACCTAACACTTGTGCACTCTCTCTGGTTATGCTTTGACAACTGCAAGCCTCGGATGCCAATATCTTGAATGTATTTTTTCCATCATTGTCATCTGAGTCAGTGGCTATCTTCCAGGCAGTCGTCTCCACCATGCCATGTGCATTACTAGTTGTTGGGGGAATACTTGCAGAGTTGGTGGTGGGTCACAGTGCCACTGGGCTGGTTTGCTCTTTGCAATCTCATTTATTTTAGACTCAAAACCAGCAAAGAATTTGCTTTCTAATATCTGCCTTTCTAGGGAAAAGGATTCTGCTCCAATATCTAAAGTGTTTAAAGATGTTTTTAGATCATCTGCTCTTGGCAGGAACCATGTCTTCTTCTGTGTCTTCTACAGTGTCAAGTACTGCCTTTGAACAGTCATAGTCCTACAATAGCTGTGTTGTCTTGGCTGCTATAGTTAAAGGTGTGTCAGCACATTCCTTTTTGTCTCCTATTTTCAGACCTTTGAAACTTGCTTATTCTGTGCAAATGGTTTGTAATTTCTCATCTAAGCACTGTTGGCACACGTGAAAATAGCACGTATAAGGTTAGATTGTCCGTTTGTGATCTACTTAGAGGAAAGGGACAGTTCTGCTTCCCAAGAGTTAGATTGTGACCCACAGAGGGCTTGCCTACACAAAGCAGTAATGCACACTACAGAGGTGTGATTTCTAAAGCACACTAATGTGTTGTGCATTAATTGGTCCATGTAGTGCATTAATTGGTCGCAAGCTGTCAGCCTCCACCCCAAATACTTCTTCACCTCCTGCATTTATAATAGGGTTAAATATAAAAAAAATGTGTTTTTAATTTATAAGGAGGGTCACACTCAGAGACTTGCTGTGTGAAAGGGGTCACCAATACAAAAGTGTGAGAATCACTGATGTAGGCCCTGCTGGAGTAAACTAAAAATTCCCTAGTGCAGTTTAACATAGTGCTTGTTGAAACAGTACTAAGTTAAAGCACCCTGGGGAACTTTTAGTTCACACCACCAGGTTCTACACAGACCAGTTAATGTGCAACACATTAGTGTGCTTTAGAAATAACACCCCTGTAATATGCATTACTCTTTGTGTAGACAAGCCCTGAGTCACAATCTCCCTCCCCATCTCCCTGGTGCTTCAGGAGCTGCCCATGGTCTAAACCCAATAAAGCATATGTTCCCCAAACTAGTAACATATCCGTCAGGAGCCAAGGGTCTGCCCCTGCTGGCCTACTTGTGTAAGTGCAGGACATTGCAACTCTGTGAAGCCTGCTACTCCCTTCATGCTGGAAGTGGCAGTGTGACACACTGTTGCAAGGGGGCACACAGCTTTAGAACTAACAGAGGACCAAATCCTACTAATCTCATTAACAAAATCTGCCATTTACTTCATTGAAACTACTTCTAAAAAGGAGGCAAGCAGGATTCAGTCTCACATCTGTTCAGATGTGCTGTATGCAGTAAATCTTGATCCTTCTGCATGGTCACAGACTGACTCTTTAAATGAGCCTTCTTTTCAAGAAACAAGTGATTGTTGGGTGCTGCTAAATAAGAGGAGTAGATGCAGCCTAATCAAGCTGGATAGTCCAGGTTCTCCTCTCTGCAGTGTGAACACTTGCCTTACAAACAGAAATCTAATGTTATGGTGGGTGGCAGTTTCATATAGTCTTTCAAGTATTTTTTCTTACTGTTCAAGCAAGTTTTTAGTCTTGGAAGAAATGCTTATATTTTTGTTGGTTTGTTGGCAAGATTCTATGTAGACAGAAGCTGTTGGAAACAGCAAGAAGTTTGCTGTCTGCTAGAATCCATTCTTTGTGCTGTTTCTTCATGGGAATGTGCACTGGAGTGTTTTGCATGCATGCTGTTTGCAAGACTCACTGTTCCAAGACTGGTATATACATTAAAGAAAGCAAATTATAGTTATAATGTAGCCAGATAGCAGGTCACTGATTTCTTTTCTACTAGGAAGCCAACCTGCAAACAGGGCCAGCTCCAGGCAGTAGCCCACCAAGCTTGTGCTTGGGGTGGCACCTGGAGGGGGGCGGCACGGCGCTCCGGCCGCCGGGGAGAGCAGAGCCACGGCGGGCTCGCCGCCCTCCCCCAGCGCTCTGGCCGCCAGGGAGAGTGGGGCCGCGACCGGGCTCTCCACCCTCCTCCCAGTGCTCTGGCTGCCGGGGAGAGCGGAGCCCTGGCTGGGTTCTCCGCCCTCGTCCCAGCGCTCTGGCCGCCAGGGAGAGTGAAGCCCCGGCCGGCTCTCCGCCCTCGCCCCGGCGCTCTGGCCGCTGGGGAGAGCGGAGCCCCGGCTGGGTTCTCCACCCTCCTCCCGGCGCTCTGGCCGCTGGGGAGAGTGGAGCCGCGGCGGGCTCACCGCCCTCCCCCCCAGTGCTCCGGCTGGTCGGGGAGAGCGGCCCGCGGCCGGCCTCGGCGTCCTCCCCTGCCACGCTCCTGGGGGGGGGGGGAGAAGGGGGCGGTGGGAGGCTTTTTTGCCTGGGGCGGCAAAAAAGCCAGAGCTGGCCCTGCCTGCAAAATCCTGGAATTTTGCTACCACTTGCCCAAGGGTCGACCTAGGTGTTTGAAAAGGGGCAACAGTAACTTCACAGTTCCTGAAATACAAAATCATTTGCAATAAATTATAATTATGCCTGTAGGAATGTGCTCTGCATACCATTCCTCTCTTGAACTCTGAAGGTTGCATACAGAGTTGGCAATTGCAATTTTCACATGATGATATCCTCTGAAGACAATTCAATTCTTATTTTTATTTCCACAGACAAAGCCCTAGGGTATGGAAAACTTTGTGTGAGGGGGCCAGAGAGAGATATGCACAAATTAATTGGAATCAAGCAATTTATTGAGGCAACATAGTGGAAAATGCTTTCTATTTTCTGTTGTAAGCAAAATGTTTTAGAACAAAAAAGATAACCTTCAGAGATAAGGCTGAAATGAAGCAAAACTTCTTTCAGTTCCTTTTTCACATTGAGGGCTGATTTTTATCAGAATACTCAGATGCATTTGGAAATGGAATCTAAGGGCAGGAATGGACCTTCAGTGTGCTTATGTGACTCTGCACATTAACTGGCCAATTATTTTTCCTATGCTTGTCAGCTACTGCTCTCTGAGGTTAAAGCTCAGCATGGTAGATTTATTTAGACAGACTTGTGTGTTTACAGCATGCAATATGTATGTATATAAGTGTGTGTGAATGTCTATATATACATATATAAAACATAGAGCACTTTATAGAACACTGTTTTTTTCATTTTTCTTTAATATGTGGAATAAGAGAATACTTTAATCTATATGATTTATATCTTAAATTTTCTCTTTCAGGAATTTACATGTTGTTTGTATAGTTATATGGTCAAGTTCTGTCTTTCCTCTGAAAAATCCCATATGTAATCCCACAAAGTTGGCTCAAGGATATGCACCTTCAGTCTTATTGATATGTGGCCAGTTCTGATTAATATGAGGCCACTTACGTTGCTATTAATGAACCAAAACCGGTCTGTATGTCTGAACAAAACCCACAAGTTTATAGTCTTATTAGCTGGGGAGCTGAACCCAGGCATTCCCCCCAGTCAGGCCTTTAACATAAACCAATCAAAGATGGTACAGCATTTTGTACAGAGCACACTGTAGGATTGGTCAGCAGGGATTCGTATGCTGGGTTTAATGTACACCGTACCCAATTTTTGTGCCATGCATGCAGATCACCTAGTTTCCCTCTAACCATAACATAGGCAGATATCAGCCACAGGGCTTGTTTGGTGTATAACAATATTCTAACCTCTTCTCTTAACACATTCTCTTTATATTTTCCCCATACACACCTGCCATAATTTAGCCCATGGCCTTGTTTAGTTGTATTTAATTTCATCAACAACATTCTGCATTGGGGTGATTTCACAATGAAGAGTCAGTCTGCGGCAGGGTCCTCTCTCTCCTGCCTCTGCTCAAGTCCACAAACAGCTCGGACACCTTCATGCTGGTAAAACACCCAGTGCAGTTTATTTCCAATGTTGGTTCCCACCCACCCTTGTACAGGTGTGGCCAAACCGTGGCTCGCAAGTTGCGTGCGGTTCTTTAAGGGGTCAACTGTGGCTCACGGAGCTCAGGGCTTCACCCCACGCAGGCAGGGGACACAGCCAGCACTCACAGCTCCAGCCCTGCAGTGGGGGCACTGAGGCTCAGGGCTTCACTCTGCAGCAAGGCGAGCTGGCACTCATGGCTTCAGCCCCACAGGGGGTGCTGAGGCTCCGGGCTTGACCTCACAGTGGGGCGAGCCAGCACTTGCCCTGTAGCTGAACTGGCTGTTGACGAATCCACAGGTATTCAAGATAAATCACAACTAGCGATATTTGTTTGCTATGTTTCTGTGGATGTAATTGTGAAAGAAGAAATGTTGGACTGAGTGAAGCTAAAAGAAACAGCCCGCAGTGTTGACATAAAGAATGCACTTGACAAAGCATTAACAAATACTGATATACTGCTGGATAAACTTGTCAGTGTTGCAACGGATGGAGCACCTGCAATGGTGGGGGGAAAAGTAGGCCTTATTGGACTTTTGAAAAGCGATCCCAAATTTCCAGAGTTTCTCCCTGTTCATTGCATCATCCATCGTGAACATCTCACAGGCAGATACTTCAAGTATGAAAATGTTATGAAAACAGTCCTGGAAATTGTCAATTTCATCTGCTTGAATGGGAAGACTCATCGACAGTTCAAAAATGTCCTTGAAGAGCTGGAACTTGAAGACAAACCTAATGACGTCTCTTTCTATGGTATTGTAAGGTAGTTATCAACCAGCAATGTCTTAAATAGGTTTGTGGAGCTGTTGGAGCCTATCAGTGCTTTCTTTGAAGAAAAGGAAAAGTCTTATCCACAACTGAAAGATGAACAATGGATGCATGATCTGATGTTTTTCACTGATATTACGCAGCATCTGCAAACTCTCAACGTGGCACTCCGAGAGAAGGATAAGATTATTTCTAACCTTACTCAGACAGTCTTCAGCTTCCAGAACAAGTTAAAGCTTTTCAAAGAGACATAGCATCAAGAGACTTCAACCAATTTCCCCATATCATTCATAGCGTAAACACATTCCCTGAAATCAAAGTAGAAGATCACATACTCGAGAAATACAGAGGTAAATTACAAGCACTGTTTGATGACTTTCAGAACAGGTTTGAAGACTTGCAGAAGCTGAGATCCTGCTTCACCTTTCTTGTAAACCCATTCATGGCTGATATGATCAACAATGCTATCCAGTTCCCAAAACCATGGTTACAGAAACAGCTACTGTAGAAATGGAACTACTGGAACTCCAGGAAGGCCAGGCTCTAAAGATGATGCATAAATCACAGTCTACAATTGAGTTCTGGAAGCAAGTGCCAGGAATGAAGGATCCTCAACTCAAAAAGATTAGTGTGTGACTCATTTCAATTTTTGGCACAACATACTGCTGTGAATTGCTGTACTCCATGATGAAGTTTGTAAAATTGAAACTAGGGTGACCAGACAGCAAGTGTGAAAAATCGGGACAGGGGGTGGGGGGTAATGGGCTTCTATATAAGAAAAAGCCTCAAATATCGGGACTGTCCCTATAAAATCGGGACATCTAGTCACCCTAATCGAAACATTGTGCAGCCCTTACAAATCAACATCTGACCGAGCTCCTCCATAGTGCCTTGATAACATATCAACCAGATTTCCAAAGACTTACGACCAGGATGGAGACCCACAAGGCCTCTAGGTCTAGCAGTAATTAGACGTGATACAATAAGTAAGATGTTATTATTTTAAAAAATGCATGTGTAAAAGTTGTTAGTGTCTTGCGGCTCTCGAACTTCTGAAGATTATTGTATGCAGCTCAGAGGTTCAATATGTTTGGCCAGCCCTGTAATACAGCCTTAGACCTACAGTCTTAGAAGGCCCTCAGTTTCAGAGGCAATCAGGGAAGATCAATCAATCAATCTCTCTCTGTATCTGCTTCGCCCCCTTCCCCATTTCCTTCCTCTGCCTTTTTGTGTCCTCTCCCTAATGGCTTACTTAGCCTTCCAACTCTCCGCTACTCAGCAGTTAGGCACAGTTCTTCTTAACAAGGTCTGTTCTGCAGTGTTTAATTGGAGCTGCAGTGACCAGAGTGCTGGCTCAGCTGTTGTTGCCCAACACTCCGTCACATAGTCAAATAGGATTTTGGGGTCCTTCGTACCTAGGTCTAGTCACTCCTTTTGGGGTGGGGGTTGTTTGTTTTTAAATAAACAAAACCTATTCTTTTGTAGGATTTTGGGGGTTCTCTATTATGGTTGTAAATATCATCTCCCAGCTGAAATAAAAACACACTTTCCCCTGAGCATTATTGTCCATAAAATAATCACATTTCATGCACTGTTGCCATTGGATAATATATGATGTCCTTTGCTAATCCCTTCAGCAGTATGGTGCTAGACAGTTAATGCTCATGATCATCTGTTGGATGTTGACTCATAAAATTAAAAAATTAAATATTTTCAGTGCAGTTTCTAGGTGTCCATGGTACAAAACCAAAACAATTTATCTAACATTTCAGCACTGAGACCAGGGATGGAATCTGCATAGACACTGAACTATCTTAGCACTCAAAGAGCTGGTTGCTCCAGTTTGGGATAGAGGCTGTGTGAGGGAGATTGCATTTTGCTGCTCAGAATGCCCCTCTTCTGTGTGTAAATACTTGTTGGTCACCAGAGCTGTCAGCTGGCAATTTACAGTATGATTTTTTTTTTAATCACTGGGCGGGAGCGGGGACCCATAGTGGGAAAGGAAATAGATAAAGGGTCCTCTTGTGTTTGCCACAACACAGTTTCTGTGCCTTTGTGTTCATATGGGATTTTAGGAAGTGATCTGCCTTGAATGAAGCTGATTTTCTCTGCTATGTTCCGTATAAAACATTTTAGCAGTTTTCCAGCTTTCGATTTGTTGTGGATTATAAGGCCTGTCTTGATTTTTGAGAGTTAGGGGGATGTAGAGACACCACTGAAGTCAGCCCTAAATCTCATCTGCAAGTCTGCGGTAGCATTGAAAGACTCAAGCTTTTAGATGTCTTCTGCTGCCAGGTTTCCTGATCTCTACTGTATAGACTTGGAATATTCAGATGCATAATCTGCTGTCAATCACTATGAGAGAAGGAAGTGCTTTGAAAGTCCTAAACCAA
This sequence comes from Malaclemys terrapin pileata, assembly GCF_027887155.1. Classification (NCBI taxonomy): domain Eukaryota; kingdom Metazoa; phylum Chordata; order Testudines; family Emydidae; genus Malaclemys; species Malaclemys terrapin. Next base: position 16,170,294 of record NC_071513.1, on the reverse strand, counting down.
TACCAAAATATACAGGTGGCTGTAGGAGGAGACCTTAGAAACTCACTAGTGACTGGCTAGTTAACCCCCGGATACCTAACCACCTAATGACGACTCCAAACCTGTGGGATCCATCACATTTTGATGCTGTTCCAGGTAATATTGCCTCAGGACAGAGGTCTTTTCCTGGAAAGATATCCAAGTGTTAGACAATGGGCTCAGTTTCCATTCTATCCTATTTCAATATATTCCCATGTAGAGAAATACTGGATAAACCCCCCCACAATTCTGGAAACCATATCACAGTGCTGGCCAGGCAACAGTGAGACTGTCCCCAGAAGTGCTACTTTCCAACAGACATATAAAATGGCAGCCACTCAGCAGTTTGCATAGATTTGGCTGGGAAAACTGCCTGCTGCAAGACATGTATCTGAACACCTGCAGTTGGGAGGTACCCCATACCTCAGCCAAATCCATTCAGTTCATCTCCAACGTAAAGAAATATTGGATTCAGTGATAATTCAGTACCTCCAAATAGATATGCTTTCATCATCTTTTTTTCTCTATATCTGAGAGTGATGTGAATTCAACGAATTGAAGCAATTCTTTAGTAAAATCTACTGGGAGATCATCTGGGTACTTGTGACACAGATGTTTGCTACCTTCACTGACTTTGAAACTTGAAATGTTAAGTGAAAAATTTGTCAGTACACTAAAAGTTTTGTCAATATTTTCATAAGCCTCGATCCAATGTTCTAATGAACTCTTCAGTTTGTCAAAGGCTGTGATGAAGGTATTAACTCTGAAGGCCTTCTTGTCACTGAATGAGTGGGCAGTTGCATCACCACATGCCTTCTTTTGCAGCCTTTGGCTGACTTATACTCATGGTTTGCAGTCCTTGCAGCTCTCTGAATTTCATATTCATCAAAACTATCACGCATTTGTGGAAGAACAGTTCCAAGACTCCTCATTAGATTTACAGCAGTGGAAAGGTCAATTTGAGCACTTTGCAAGTTTAGACTGCACCTGCTGAATGACTGAAGTATATCATTCCAGACCTCTCACAAAATACCAGTTTCTAAAGTGCGCATTGCATCACTCAGGATCTTCGCATCTTTTCTTGTTGCTGATTTTTGAGATTCATCATCCTTGATGCTCTCTACGCTTCAAGGATGGTGGGATATCCCAGAACAACTGCATTTGCAGCTTCAGCATTGGCACTCCACCATGCCCCTGAGAGTGATTTGGGCACTCCCTTTGGTAGTGAATCTCTAAGAATCATCCAATGACTGGTTTATGCAGAAAAAAAATTGTAAAATTTTTGGACAAATCAAAAAAAAAAACTGCTTCAACACAACAGTCCATGGCAGACTGGGCAACAAGGTTAAGTGAGCATGCAGCACACGGTATGTAATCAACCAAAGCATTGCGCTCTTTTAGCGTTGCCTGCATCCCTGAATATTTGCCACTTATATTACTTGTATTGGCATAGCTTTGGCCACAACAAAGGCTGATGTCAATCCCATTTTCGGTGAAGAAATCGAGTAGGTACGAGGCAAGTTTCTCCCCTGTGGGGCTGGTGATGTTTATGAAGGTCATGAAATGCTCAACTGGTCTGCTAAGTAGCACATAATGCAATATGACAGTCAGCTGATCTACATGTGACACATCCAGTTTTGAGTTGACGGACACTGAAAAAAATCCCACATCTTTGATCTCATCTACAATGGCTGATAGTGTCTTCTTTGCCAGCAGTGCAATGAATTCATAACAAATAGTCTTTGATAGATATAATTGTATGGCCTTTTCCACAATTTGCATGTTTATTGATGTTCTGAGCTAAGAAAAGGTCGAACTTAGCGATTAGCTCTAGAATGCCAAAGTAATTGCCATTGTGTTTCGATCCAACAGTCTCATCTGAGACAGGGAATGGCAGACCAAGCTCAGCAAGAAAAACTATGGTTTCAACTACGTGCCAGAGAATGTTCTTCCAATAAGCACAAGCTTCCAAAAACTGGTTTTCCATTTGCATATCAATTCTGCCACTAACTTTCTTTTGGGAATGGTACCTGACAATGTGTGCTGCTGCTCACTCATTGTATGATTGGTAATGTGTGCAGTATTCTTCCAAACACTGAAGCCTTCTCAGAACATTCCCCATTTTTTGGTATCAGAAAACAGGTGGCAATAAAAACAATACACTTTCTTCTTAGAAGGCGAATAGATGAGCTATTGTCACTTGCCAATCTGTTTGTTAGGCTTCACATATTCAAACATTGATTTTGTCAGATGATTATTCTGATTGGTGTACTCTCACTTTGTCAATGAAAAGTCAGCATCTAGATTCTGGCATTTCTGTGGGCCCTTCTCACTCCGATATGCAATGAGATCTTTAGAAGTCATGTCCCACTCGCCTGGATTACTGTAAAAGGATATTTTTGCATTACTGTCACTGGGAAAGTCTTTAGAGGAGTGGGGTGAGACTTCAGCTAGAGAACTCACAGGAGGCTGCTCCTTTTCATTAGGTACAACAGGTTCACTTGAGGTGGTATTCGCCTGGACTTCCTCACCACCAGACTTAGTAGGACTACATCTTGTCTTTGCCATTTTTCTTTGGCCTCCTTAAATTTCTTCCATCCTCCTTTCTTCAGCGTGGTTTCTATTGTCCAATGTAGGCCTACTGTGTACAAAGTTCAACATTTCTTGGGCCCACAAACACTTACTTAGCCCACAAAGACAAAATCACAACCACCATAAATTGAATTCACAATTTTGATGGATTCATTTATACAAAGAAATATCCAATGAGACAAAACATTTCCAGTGGCCCCGCTACTGCCTCTGAGCTGTTACTTCAATGTGGAATGGAGAGCCTACAGTAGGGCCTAAAATTAGGAGGGTCTAAAAATTATGGCCTAAAGTAGAGCCTAAAAATAGGAAGGCATAAGGCTATAGCCTTATTAGCCTATGGGTTAATCTGGCCCTGATTAGATATAGCATCTGGGCTAATTGTGAAGCATGTTCTGCCTGTGAAAACCACCTTTTGTTTATCACCTAGCATTTCAAGTAAGAACTAAAACTTAAAAAAACAAACAAACGAAAAACAACAACCAAAACAGTCATAGTAACCACCCAAACTATGAAGAAAGTAAGAGGAAAAGACAAGGAGCACAGATCAGTTGGCAGTGTAATCTACCTCTATTTTATATATGTCTTAGCTGTCTCCTGGTGAGCTTAGTGATTTCAATGTCATATTTAGATGTGAATAGATGAAAGGGGGCAGGGGCCATCTTTTTGTTATGATTGTAGAGTGCCCAGTACAGTGGAGTCCTGGCCCAGAACTGGGGCTCCTAAGTGCCATAGCAATACAAATCATAAATAAGAACTTGGTTTAGGTTTCTAAGTCAGTTATAGCTGGGCTTGGCAGATTTCAATTTCTTTTTATAACTTTGATGGATAATATCGAGGTTTATTTTAAGCTTTTTTAAATTTTTATCAATTAAAATTGTTATAGTTGTGGGAAATTTGTGGGTCAGACAATAAGGGGAATTGGACAATTATTTAATGACAGTGAAAGTTGAGATTCAAATAGTTATAACCATTAAAACACAAATTGTCAATGTCATGTGTCAAAATATACAAAGTAAATATCCTTAAATCGTCCTCTAATAAGTTGTTAAGAAGCATCTTGCCTATTTGGAAATTTTTTATCATCATCAATGGAAATATTTTTCATCAGTTTATATGTATATGGTGAAATCGACATTTGCCGACATTTACACCTAAAAATCTAATCCTTCCAAGCCTAGTAATAGCATAGACATCACTATGTTCATGAGCAAAGGTGTAACTGTCACAGAGCCTTAGGTTGGCAGATAGGATACTATATATAAAACTCTTTATATAAAAATGGTTTAAAAATGAATTCCCATATGCACTTCTGGCTCCTACTCCTGGAGTATCATTTCATTTTTCCTTTTTTGCTTCTAAATCTGCTTTGAGGTGAGAAATTTTTCTCTAAATGGAAATTAAAGGAAATAATTTAATGTTTTTTAAAAACAACACACATGTGTCTCTGTGCATGTCTGTCATCATTTTAATGATCATTTCACAACATTGTTGTCTCTGAAGTTAGCTCCATTTCAGCCACCCCAGGCTAATTATCATGCCGTCTTAGGAAGTATAATTTTTTAGGTAGAAATAAAGGAGTTTTTCTATAGTATCTCTGCAAAATGTAAGAACATCAGAAATTTCATGGCAAATTAGAAAGAATCCACTGACACCCCGCAGCAAAAATATTAACGTTCTGTATAAATACTTTTCTATGCAGTATATACAGAAGGTGTTGCTGTTTATTCCTCAATTGAAGATATCAACCCATATGTGACAGTGAGAGGTTCAGTCTGGAAAATCTGGGTTCAGATTCTGATTGTGTCAAAGTTGAGGGCAACTTGGCTTAAGGCTGCTGATTTGTTAAAACTGTATCTAAAACTGTGATTGGATTTCAACCCTATCCCTTCCCATCTCCTTACATATATTCAGAGTTCAAGGGTGCTCACATTCAGAGCAATACTTTCAACCCATCACTAGTTTTTGACATCACATCTGGCTACCGAAGTGATAATGATGAGATCATAAAGGCAGGAATAAGTTGGCAATCTCTTGAGTGGCAAAGCTCCTAGATTTTGCTAAAGTGTCCTTAATAAATAAAGGAGGGGATGGGGGAGAGAAAAATGACATGGTATGTGGACAGAATTGTTTCTAAATAGAATAGGGCAGATTCTCATACTGGCCCTTTTATGTCTAGGAATGCTGAACCATAACCCCATCACAGTGGCTGGGAATTAGCCCGACATAGAGGTTCCCCAGCCAAGCCATCTTTTTCCTAGTGTGGGGGTGTAGGAACTGCTAGTCTGGCCCTGCAGTACTGTTGATTAGCACACCTCAGAAGGCTCCTGAGGTAGCCAGTGGAAGCCAGATTTGGCAGCTGGTTTGGGCCAAGAATCTGGGCTAGAATGTGTTTAGAGTGATTGATACAGAAGTGGCAGCAGCTTCTCTTTCAAGAAAATTAGATTTCAGAAATGTGATTCTAAAAATGGCACCTCCTTACTCAGCAGATCGGCTTTTAGAGTATTCTTAAGACTTATCTGCTTAATCTATTGATAAAACCAAGTTTTATTAGCATTTTATTGATGTAGAACCCATGCGGCTATGAATGAGCAAGCTAGATTGTATTCTGCCTTGTGTATTATCAGATAAATTCTAATTATTGAGTAATCTTTGCTATTGGTAGTGATAAGGAGGGCAGTGTCAGCAGTTAGAAATATCTTATTTTGACTTGTAAATTGAGCGGATTTTGTACGAAAGCTAATTAAAGTGAATAAATGTGGAACCCAGAAATGTCGTTTTTACAGTCACTTTTTTGTGTATAACTACACTTTTTAAGAGAGCAGTTTCACCTCAGCTTCCTCAAGGTATGATAAAAATAAGTGAATTAAAACAAGAATGTGATGTTTCACCTACTTGTCAATTTCCCCTCAAGAGTTGGTAGTTGCACCATACCACACTTTCCACGACTCTCAGTTGGGGAGAGGGAAAAATAAAATTAAAATAGAGGGACAAAAGTTGGAAAAAAGTTTGAGCAAAGACAGGCACCATTTACCAATACAATCATTGCCAACTTTTGATTGAAAAACAATATCTGAACTAGGGCTGTCGATTAATTGCAGTTAACTCACACGATTAACTAAAAAAATTAATCATGTTTAAAAAAATTAATCACGATTACTCACAGTTTTAATTGCACTGTTAAACAATAGACTACCAATTGAAATGTATTAAATATTTTGGGTGTTTTTCTACATTTTCATATACATTGTATTCTGTAGTATAATTGAAATCAAAGGGTATTATTTTTGCTTACAAATATTTGCACTGTAAAAATGATAAAAAAATAGTATTTTTCAATTCACCTCATACAAGTACTGTAGTGCAATCTCTTTGTCATGAAAGTGCAATTTACAGATGTAGATTTTTTTTGTTACATAACTGCACTGAAAAACAAAACAATGTAAAACTTCAGAGCCTATAAGTCCACTCAATTAACCTTCTTGTTCAGCCAATCGCTAAGACAAACATGTTTGTTTAAGTTACAGGAGATAATGCTGCCCTCTTCTTATTTACAGTGTCACCTGAAAGTGAGAACAGGCATTTGCATGGCACTTTTGTAGCTGGCATTTCAGGGTATTTACGTGCCAGATATGCTAAAGAATCGTATGGCCCTTCATGCTTCGGCCACCATTTCAGAGGACATGCTTCCATTCTGATGACACTTGTTTAAAAAAAAATGGGTTAATTAAATTTGTGACTGAACTCCTTGGGGGACAATTATATGTCTCCTGCTCTGTTTTGTCTATCCACATTCTGCCATATATTTCATGTTATAGCAGTCTCGATGATGACCCAGCACATGTTCACTATAGATTTCACAAAACACAAAGAAGGTACCATTGTGAGATTTCTAACCAACCCAAGAATCTGAAGTGCCTTCCAAAATCTGAGAGGGACGAGATGTAGAGCATGCTTTCTGAAGTTTTAAAAGAGCAACACTCTGATGCGGAAACTACAGGACCCAAACCACCAAAAAGAAAATCAGCCTTCTCCTGGTGGCATTTGACTCAGATGGTGAAAATGAACATGCATTGGTCTGCACTGCTTCAGATTGTTATTGAGCAGAAGCCATCATCTGCACGGATGCATGTCCACTGGAATGGTGGTTGAAGCATGAAGGGACATATGAATGTTTAGCACATCTAGCACGTAAATATCTTGCGATGCCGGCTACAATAGTGCGATGCGAACACCTGTTCTCACTTTCAGGTGACATCGTAAACAAGAAGTGGGCAGCACTATCTCCTGCAAATATAAACCGATTTGTTTGTCTTAGCGATGGGCTGAATAAGAAATAGGACTGAGTGGACTTGCAGGCTCTAAAATGTTACATTGTTTTATTTTTGAATGCCGTTTTTTTGTACATAATTCTACATTTGTAAGTTCGACTTTCATGTTAAAGAGATTGCACTACATTACTTGCATTAGGTGAATTGAAAAATACTATTTCTTTTGTTTTTTATAAGGCAAATACTTGTAATAAAAAATAAATATGTGAGCACTGTACACTTTTTATTCTGTTTTGTAATTGAAATCAATAGATTTGAAAATGTAGAAAACATCAAAAAATATATAAATAAATGATATTCTATTATTGTTTAACAGTGTGATTAATCACGATTAATTTTTCTAATCACTTGACAGCCCTAATCTGAACCCGTTCACTCCATTCCTCTTTCTGATGGCATGTATTAATTTTAAATAATGAACAAATCTGGCACTGCAGTAATAGTTAAAATTATCTAGATAAAAGAGAGGTCCATAGCATTTTAATTGATCACACATCAGTACAGTGTGAGAATATAATAATAATGCACATCATTGTAAGTAGCTGAGCTACTGGCAAGTGATTGAGTGTGACTGGGATTGGGCTTCTCCTTAGGGATCCCATCTAACTTTTTGAGAAATAAAGTGATTGGGACAGACAAAGCAACAAAGCCAGTTTCTCTGTCAAATTTATTAAGCTATGGTTGGGCAGAGAGTATAAAAGAATAATCTCAACGTGGCTAATCTTAAGTGTTGTTAAAGTCCCTTTGTGGTTTCATCGATATAAATGTTTTATAGATATAGTAATTGACAAGACAGTGGATATAATCAACATACATTGAGGACAAGCCAAAAACAGTATGAAAGAGAATAATGTAATAATAGAACAAATCTAAAAACATGACACACACAGCTTAGCCTTTCCTGCCAGACACAGTTTTGAACTCTGAGGCTATATTCTCTAAGTTTGCTTCTGAATCCTCCCATACAGTTTGTTCAGGGTAGAGCAGAGAGACCGATAATAAGTCATGCTATCTAGCTACTTCGTTGTTGTGTGCACCTGTGCACTATCAACAGCATGTGATAGCACACACGCTGGCCAGTCTGTGAAGCTGGAATTCAGGTTTGGATTACCTTGAGGCTGCCAACTGATGTGCCAAGACTACTTCTGCCCCTTCTTTCCCTGCCAGCTGAGGACTCCAGCACCGTGTCTTGTTGAGCCAGACACGCCCGTCTGCTCCAACACAGACCCAGGGTCTGAACCATGTGCCCCACAGCTGCAGACTTAACTGAAAGCAACTTAAGAAGTGTTCCTGTCTTTAACACTCAAATGCTCAACTCCCAATGGGGTCTAACCCCCAAATAAATCCGTTTTACCCTGTATAAAGCTTATACAGAGTAAACTCATAAATTGTTCGCCCTCTATAACACTGATAGAGAGAGATGCACAGCTGTTTGCCCCTCCCCCTCTGATATTAATACATACTCTGGGTTAATTAATAAGTAAAAAGTGATTTTATTAAATACAGAAAGTAGGATTTAAGTGGTTCCAAGGAGTGACAGACAGAACAAAGTGAATTACCAAGAAAAATAAAATAGAACACACAACTCTGTCTAATACAGTAAGCAAACTGAATACAGATAAAATCTCACCTTCTGAGATGTTTCTTTCACAGACTGGATGCCTTCCTAGTCTGGGCACAGTCATTTCCCCTGGTACAGCTCTTGTCCCAGCTCAGGTGGTAGCTAGGGGATTCCTCATGATGGCCGCCCAATTTGTTCTGTTCCACCCACTTATATATCTTTTACATAAGGCGGGAATCATTTGTCCCTCTCTGGGTTCCCACTCCTCCTTCTCAATGGAAAAGCACCAGGTTAAAGATGGATTCCAATTCAGGTGACATGATCACATGTCACTGTAAGACTTCATTACCCACTTGCCAGCACACATGTATCCAGGAAGACTTACAGGTAAAACACAGTCATCTGCAGACAATGGTCCTGGTTAATGGGAGTCATCAAGATTCCAAACCATCATTAATGGCCCACACTTTACATCAGAGTTATATTTCGTATTTCTAGTTTCAGATACAAGAGTGGTACATTTATACAAATAGGATGACCACACTCAGTAGATTATAAGCTTTGTAATGATAGCTTACAAGAGACCTTTTGCATGAAGCATATTTTAGTTACACTATATTCACACTCATCAGCATACTTTCATAAAATCATATAGAGTGCAACGTCACGCAGGTCAATTGGCATGTGCTGCAAATGTTGTTACAAAGCATTTGGAAGAGAGAGATGTGGTTTGCTGGGGGTGGGAAAGAGAGAGACTATGTCAATGGCTTTGTTGTAGTTTCAGTTAGCTTAAAAAACATTGCTTTCTGCCCTGAAATTCCAGTTGTTCCAAAGCTGCCTTCAGTATCTAGTACTAAACCACCCACCCACATGCTCAGCCAGGATTTTAATGGTGCCGGTAGTAATGACAGCCTTTTTGTTGTTGTTTCACAGAAAGCACTGAAGTGAAGTTCTTTATGCATCTGTATCAAGATCACATATGATTTTGCAACTTGAACCTTATATTTGAGGTTTGTTGTGAACCAAAAAGCTTGCAAAAATGGAGAGGGAGGAAACCCACAATAGCCAGGTTTTTTTCAGTGACTCCTGGAGAAGTCCTTTATTCATCATCTTAGATTGCTTTGGTAGCTCCTCCCAGGACCCCATTGTCTTAAATGCTGTCCAGCAAAGCCAAGCTCTCAAACGTATTTGGTGTCTGTTAGCACACCCAATGCATGGAATGTATAGGGATGTTCCCAAGGGTCCACCTTATCCTTGCCTGCCTCTGCCTCGTAAGGACAAGACATTTAGGCAGCATAATTTTAATTCTTTAAAGATGTATAACATAACTAAGACTTTTACTAAATATATTTCCTTGTTTCCTAGCCTTTTCCTTTAAGTTGTGCTAATATTTTATACTGTTCATTTTATTCCATCTTTAAAAGCTTTCATTTATTTTCCCCTGTAAATTTTTTCTTATTAATTTTTCAGAGCCTGCTTGCCTGGTAACTCATGCATTTGGTACCTCAGTCTTTTCTTCTTGACTACTGTGATGGGCTAGGCTTGCCTGTTGCTACTAGAGGCTCTCTCTCCAGGTTCTCCCCGGCATGTTGTACTGATCTCTGCACCTTTTCAGAGACTGCTTGTGGAGTGGGGAACAGGATGGGGAGGCACTTTGATTTCTGCCATGACATCAGCGCTGCTCCTCTAATGGTGCTTTAGAAGATTGCAGGTTTCTTCTTCTATGGTAGCAAGTACAAACCTGAGCAGCCACTTGATGTACAGTCTGACTCCAATGCTGCAAAGATTTATGTATGTGAATAGTCCCCATTGAAGACAGTGGGACTACTCATGCATAAAGTTAAGCATGTGCCTTAGTCTTTGCAGGATCTATTCTCCCTCTCTCTTCACTAATTCTGATGATTCTGTGGTTGACCTAGTAAATACATCCTATATGTCAATGTTTGTACTGTAATAAATCTGTGGTCACCTTGGGCTTTACAACTGGAAAATAATGGGCAAATAATTTATAACAAGTAATGTGTCTGGGGAATTTTGTTTCTTTCTGTTTAACACATTTTCCCTCCAATTCTTTGTTGAATAATTTCAGTGAATATGTCTTCATCTCTTTCTGGATCACAAATAATGGTTGAGAGTATTCAGTAGTTTCAAATTTGGGTTCTTTTGATTGGACGCACAGGTCGTATGGTATGTTTCCGTTCTTTAATTAGATGGGAATAGGGATAATCTTAAAATTATGTATCCAGTGTGAATACACTTACATATTCAGTATCTGAAAATATCTATAAAATACCTTGCTTCAGTGAACGTTCTAGCCAATAAACTGATTTCCCAGAAATAGCTGCAGAAAACAAATTAAAAACTATACAGCTCTGTTGGGGCACACTGTGGCCAGTTGGGAGTTCATGGCTTCAGCAGGGATATAATGTAATTCAGATCCTCTGCTCCCAAAGCCCACACCCCTAGCGTTTGAGATAAACTCCATACTATTTTAGCAGTCTAGCTTCTACGTCATGCAGTTTAGTTGGTGCTGAGTCTCTTCAGAACAGGTCAATGGTGTGCATATATACTGACCAACCTATGACAGTATAATGCAATCTAATAAAAGGGCAATATCAATGGAGTTGGGGCAGGAGGGAAACACATTTTACTGCTTTCTTTGAATAAAGTCATGGTTTCCATCTATTGTTTTCCAGTCTTAGAGGCAAATAATCAATTTAAAACCACAGTTTCTGAATATATTTTACCTCCTATTCCTACAAGAGCTATCTAGCATTAATGTAAGTGAGGGTGATTAGAAGGGGCGGGCAGGAATACTTATTTTTGTTCAGTTAGCTGAATAGTTGTACTTTGTATATTGACAGATTTTTGTGTACAGTCAGTCTCACTGTTGCATTACATTGAGTTTCCCGTGGGTGTGTGGTTCTTTCACACAGAAACAGGGGAGAGAAAACATTTTAACAGATAGGAAAATGTGACTGTGAAACCACAGAAACAGGCGAGGGGACCCCAGGGAAAGTGTATTACCTGAACCGGCTCTTTTTATTGACTAGGTTTCAAGTTGATGGTGTCCCTTTAAACCTGCTGCTGTTTCTTTAGCGCAGACATAGTCTTGTATACAATGTGTGTGTACACCCAGTTGGTGAGTAGGAGGAAGAAGGTAGTCTGACAGAAAAAAAAAGCAATTGATTTGTAACACTGTACGCTTCATATGGAAGTGGTAAGTTAAAGTAGCATTTCTCCTGCAGAACGCAGATATTCACTTGTATCCCTTCAAATTTGTATTAGACAGTATTTTATCATTTAGAAGTGTCATGTTGTTTCACTGAATAATGCAACATAGTCTGACCCACTTTAATGTTCAAACACTGATTCACCTGTCAACATTTTAGAGCAAATTGAAATATTTGTTCTTGTCTTCAAGTAGAACTACAAAACAAGAGCAGATGTTTACAAACATGGATAACCCTCAATGGACTAAGGTTCCCTTTCAGCATATATTCTAACTATCTAGTTTCATGTAATCTATCATATATCTAACTACAGTGTATCAAGTCTCTTATCTATCCTGTACAAATATTATTATATCGTGTGTGACATTAGCATAATAGTTAATATTTACTATATATTGTCATTCTTGAGTCCACAGGTTCATGTGATACATTATAGTACAAAGCCCAAATATTAGATAGATGTAGCTATTGAAACTTGTCCCTGTAATATGAACTAAAGGGAATAAAGAGTTCAGCTGGTGAGCTACAGGGCACATCTCGAATACTCTATAAAGGAAAACAACATGTCCAAGCATTTTTTATATAGATCTCTTTTCAGGCTAGCCAATTTCTCCATTGAGAGAACTCCCCAAACTTTTATTAGCCATCTGTTTGTAGTAAGTGTGTACTGGTCTTTCCATTCCACAGCAATTAATGCTCTGGCAGCAAGGAGAGGTTGAAACCATGGCTTGGTTCCTGAAGAATCTGCTTGTTACATATGGTTCTCCCAGCTAAATCACAGACTAGCTGGTTGAGCAACCTTAAGAGAAGTATTTTTAGCATGCTGCTCCAGTAATTAGGTGTGCAGGCACATTAACAGCAGCAGAAAATGTACTCAATTGCCTGCATTATTTGCTGGCTGGAGCACTAACTATGTTTATAAATTTTCAAATTATGGTACTGGCTACAACTCGTTGCTAGTAAACAGCCACTATCTCTTTATTTCTGTAGAAGATGAAATGCTGTTTTGTAGGGAACTATTTATATTGATTTTAGATTAAGGGCTGTAATTATTAACACAATATCTTTTCATATTGCTGTGTTGACTCATGAGATACAGTTATATTCTGGACAGTTTGTGTATGTTTGTAGCAAGAGAGATTAGTGACTCTTGAGTAGAGCATGTGACTGATGATATTTAAAGGGCCTGAGTGTGCTTGGCCATTGTATGGGTAGTGGATGGGCACAAGGAGCCCATTGCACAAGGCCAGGCAGAATTGCTGTCCCTGCGCTATCCTTCACCATGCTAGTGACCCTGGGTGTCAGCTACATAACAAAGGGTGGGCTGTGGCTCCATGTACCAACCAGTGGAACTGAGTGGCTACAGAAGCAAGTGTACCATGCACCTTCCTAAAAGGTAGTGCAGCCAGGCATATTCCCCACTGTGTAAAGGGAGCTCTGGGACCCATTGTGCCTTCTTTATTATTATAATTATTTATTATTTGTATTACTGTAGCACCTAGGAGCTCTAGTCATGGATCAGGACCCCATTGTGCTACGCACTATGCAAACACAGAACACAAAGATGGTCCATGCCCCAAGGGGCATACAATCTAAGTGTAATACAAGAGAGAGCAGATGGATGCAAGACAGACAGGAGTACAAGGAAACAATGAGACAGTATTGGTCAGCATGACCAGCTGTGGTCTCTGCAGCCTGTTGTTGTCAAGATTTATATAGGAATCACAGCGCTGAGGAGGGATACCTGAGGTAGTTTTGCAGATGTTTATGAAGAGTCCCTCTCAAGCCAGTGGGGCAGCATGAGAGAAAGCACAAAAGTGTTTGCTTGAAAGCTGAACAAGTGGGTAGTGGAGCCATGGCATCCAATCAGAGTTGAGCTTCTACAGCACAGTAGTAAATGATAGAAGATATGTAGGGTGTGGATTGACTATGTAGGGCTTGAAAATGAATACAAGCAGCTCATGTTTGACACATAATGGCTCTTGGGGCTGCCATTTCTACCTTTACACCCTTCCCAGTGTGATGCAGCCCTACTCAGGGCTAGGATAGATAAGCACAATCACACCCTCAATACTCCCATCTTTACTTTCTACTTTTGTTTGAGTTAAGAGCTCACACAGCATGAGAGAGGCTGTTCCCTTAATGCACGGGGAAGTAGGAAATATCACAATGCTCAAAAGTGCCCCTTCCTGACCGATTTCCACTTCAATTTTACAGCCCACAGATTTGAACTGCCGTTCAGAGCAGCAGTTGGGTTTTTCGGCACGTATTCAGACTGAATTGCTGCGCTGCTGAGGTTTGCCCATCACTTCTTCCAGCTACTTGCCACCATGCTAATTATTACCCATCTAAAATCTTGCGTGGCTGAGATAATTGTGCTGTCATCGCTCTCTCTTTCTCTCACACACAGTGACATTTAGACCACTTATATTTCTACAACTTTAAGGTAGTTAAACTATAGTATCAAGTGTGTATTCTGAATTATCTGTCAGAATTAATGGGTTGGTTTACCCACAAGTGAGTCATTTTTCAGTATGTAGAATCTAAGCAGGAAGGGCATATTTTAGTACCTACACACCGCTCTAGGCATAATATTATATTGATGTGCAGCATAGCTTCCTTAATAAGATCATTGTGGGAGTAGCTTGCATATGGTAGGTGAATAATGTGCAGATGATATTTGCATTTGACAGCAGCCATCACACTGATTCATACCACACTTGTGCTGTAAATTTTTTTTCTGGGGCAGCAAACACACAAGCAGCATCTCGTATGGTCTTAATCAGGATACAGTGTGCATTCTCCCCCGTGATAAAACAATGCCATGGTCCAATCATCACACAGTTCTTCTCTGACTCCTTGGCGGTTTCTTTATAGTGCTAACTCTTGGAGCTAGAGTTCCCTAGTCTTCGTGCAATGGGAATACAGAGATTGTGCTAGTCCCAGGCATAGGGAGGAAGAAGGTGGAGGGGTGAGACTGCTCCTTAGCACCTCCCTCCTGCACTCTTATGCTCTTGTAGAGCTACCCACAAGGTATCTTAAAATAATAAGAACTAGCAAAATTTGGTATAAAGTTTAAATGCACTTTTTAGTTTAATGTAGTGCACACATCCAGATTGAACAACTTAGTTTTAGTATTCCCTGCTTATAGCTAGACATTTAGGACAAGATTTTTTTTTTTTTTAAGAAAAGGTTCAGAGAAGGGCAACTATAATGATTAGGGGTTTGGAACGGGTCCCATATGAGGAGAGATTAAAGAGGCTAGGACTTTTCTGCTTGGAAAAGAGGAGACTAAAGGGGGATATGATAGAGGTATATAAAATCATGAGTGATGTGGAGAAAATGAATAAGGAAAAGTTATTTACTTGTTTCCATAATATAAGAACTAGGGGCCACCAAATGAAATTAATGGGCAGCAGGTTTAAAATGAATAAAAGGAAGTTCTTCTTCACACAACGCACAGTCTACTTGTGGAACTCCTTGCCTGAGGAGGTTGTGAAGGCTAGGACTATAATAGGGTTTAAAAAAGAACTGGATAAATTCATGGAGGTTAAGTCCATTAATGGCTATTAGCCAGGATGGGTAAGGAATGGTGTCCCTAGCCTCTGTTTGTCAGAGGGTGGAGATGGATGGCAGGAGAGAGATCACTTGATCATTACCTGTTAGGTTCACTCCCTCTGGGGCACGTGGCATTGGCCACTGTCGGCAGACAGGATACTGGGGTGGATGAACCTTTGGTCTGACCCAGTATGGCCATTCTTGTGCTCTTATGAGCCCAACTATGTATAGAGCCTCATCGTATAGAGGCCTGATTTGCATGGGGTTGGGTGCTTCTTCGCACTTTCTGAAAATTAGACTCTTTTAAGGAGTCACAAGTTTGGCACCCAAAGTCACTATTAGTCGCTTCTAAAAATCTCGGACTTAAGTCGTACAAAGCTCAGGTTATTGACCTAATATCACACTTATCCAGAACTGCTTGAAAAAATTGTTTTGAATAACAGCATTTTGTTTGCATTTTTTTACACCATTTATCTTCAATTCCCCCTCTCCTCACCCCATTCTTTATCTGCTTTGTTCTTATCTATGGTGTATGATTGGATGGGGATAAAATAAAAATTGACTTGATTCTTGATCTAAAATTTGAACCAAATCTAAATCAAACCTCCTTTGATGTCAGAAAAACTTCGGTGAGCTTTTGAAATACTTTTTTTTTTTTTCCTGGTCTGCCATTCTGAGTTCCAACCAGAAGGGAATGTGCCAAAGCATCATGAAAGAGCTGATCTTGTAATAGTTAATTTTCTGGTCCGTGAAGTCCTGGAAATATTATAAGATCCTATTCTTGTGAGAATTCTAACTCAATTATGAAAACTCATGACATTCACATAAGCATCCAGACTTCGTGGTATATTACCAACCCTAACTTCTTGGGGTTCTAGTCTCATCTACCTATATTTCTCTTACTCCTAAAGCTCTTGTATGTATAGTATCTTTTAGGTAGGACTGATGAGATCTGTTTTTTAAGTAATTGTGTGAATGATCAGCCAGCTCCAGAGGAAAAATTCATCAACCTGCACCTTTGAAAAGAGTTTGCTTTATGACTAGATGGAAATTACTTGTGGCTGGAAACACATGCTGTTTGGCCTATCTGCTTCCTTTCTTGGCATAAGCAGCATGGCTGAGATTCGAATGATTTTTCCATGATGAGTTTGGGGATTTTATATACAGAAAAAGCATGCAAGAAAAAACAAAATCCTGTAATTCCATTATAAGACTAATTCAGTATAGAATCTCTCTTTTTTGTACATGGATTTATAATAGAGTCACATTCAAATATAGTTGCCAAATTCACACTGAAGACATTTCCTCCCTGGCTTCTGGTGTTTCTTAGGAATCCCACAGGACACTTTGTTTCTCTGAAACTCAGCACTAGTATAATAAGAATACAGATATATTTATTTGTTAATAGACAGCTTATTTGTCCCTAATTAAATAAAACTACAAAGAAAACTGGATTAAAATAGAAAGCATGGCCTTCTGAAACTGTTGAAGGGTCTGTCATAGTTTCAGGGTAACTGCACCTGTGTCCAGCTCCCACCCACAGTGGTCTGCCCCAGGAGTGCCCAGTCAGGTCTCAGGTCTCCTGCCATCATCTGTCTGTCAGCCGAGACCCTTGTGCCACTCCCTTCTGACTGGGACTTTTAAGGCTGCACAGCTCCCTGCATTACACTGCGATATCCCCAGCAAGCCTAATGGCCAGTGCCTGTGCATTTTTTTCCCTCCAAAGGCTATGAACAGTCTATTGCCAGCAGTTACAAGTTACTACACAGCTCTTTCTAAGCAAGCACATTCTTCTTAAGATAAAAGCATTATAGAAAAAAGACAAAAAAACAATAGAAGTCCCTATACACTTGCTAAAAACTTACCAGAGGTCACCCATCAGTCTTACAGGGTCCTAGTTAACCAAAGTCTTTCCATCCCTTATTCCAGGGTTGGGGTCCACAGTGGACAGAAGGTCCTATTTAATTGCTGAATTAAAGGCCCTGAGGTAGTTTAAACACAGCCTTTTTCTTCCAAAAGCTGTTTCTTTCTCTGTTGGTCTCAGGAAACCTGTTTGACCCAATATATGCAAGCCTGACTAGGAAGTGGTACCTCTCTGAAGATGTTTACAACCTAGGTGATTCACCTGAGTCACTGCCTGCTGGTTTTGGTCCCTGGAGGGGTTGTGGTAGCCCTCCCTTATGGAGTTGCATACAATCTCTGGCTTACAGTGATTTATAAACTTAATACATTATGATAATCCAAAATATTGCATGGAATTGCAGTATCTGTCACGCACATGGAAGATAAAACACACCCAATAATTCCCCTGACACACTGTAAATAAAATCACCCCTTAACCACCTAACAAAAAAGAAAACAGAAGTGTCTTAAGCTTCAGTTGGGAGGACACCACATGATGGAGAGAGCAATCAGACTCCTTCAATGGAAAGGATCCTATTTTTTTTTCTGATTTTAATTTATAGCACAAGGCAGCCAGTAATTTCAGTTTTGCTGTATCATTGGCCCCAGTAATACATAAGGCAACTGACTATCCCTTACACTGTTCTTATATTCTTCAGGGCACAAACTTTGATTATCTTTACATGGCCAGGATTCCACCTGAAAGCTGTAATTACTAATATTAATCCATATTATTAACGTTACTAATATGTATTCAAAGTTGCATGGGCAATGTGCATCTAATGAAGATAGTGGGATGAAGGAATGATCTTCAGAGCTTTCAAAAAATGGTCACAGGGGGACTCTGAAACAGAAATTAGTGAAGGGAACTGACCTCTATGGACACTCCACAAACACCACACATGAAACTCCTAGATTGGAGGATTTCTTCCAGTTTTCTTTACATTTTTGTGAAGTACATGTATATCAGCCCTAACCTGGCTGTCTGTGTGTGTGTGGATTCATTTTAGCAATTACCATAGTATCTAAGCACCAGTAGACTAATTTTCAGATGCACTGAATATTAGCTTCAGTGGGAGATGCAGGTGCTCAGCACCCCTGAAAATCAAACTACACATTTTAGAATGATTATATGCTTGCCTTCCAATTTGATCTTCAATGTCTTTCTGTAATATCTTCCTCCTGTCCTGTAAATGAAAAGCTGCTGATGTGATAAGTTAGTGAAGATGGACAACATTTCTTTGGCTTGTGATCAGGTTTCTGTCTGAGGGCTAATAGGATCAAGAAGATGGTCATGCCTAGAAACACATCAGCAACTATCCCAGCTGAGATTACTGAAGTTGTACTCTTTCATGTCTATGGGCTGTGAATGGAAATTTTCAGGAGAGCTGACACTAATCTATATATCATTTTCACTTTTATTCTCTCAGCCCATGGTATTTGCAGAGGGAACATCTCTAATTCTTAGGCCTGCTTAGGGAAGAAAGTAGAAATATCCTCAGGTAATGCCAGACAGGATTCTTTTAAAAAAATATATTTGGAAGATAAGGAGCACATGGCAGCCTTGTCTTAAACAATGTTAATTATTTATTTTGTTGTCTTTTTTTTCTTTTAAATAAAT
The DNA here is from genome assembly GCF_027887155.1 of Malaclemys terrapin pileata. Lineage (NCBI taxonomy): Eukaryota > Metazoa > Chordata > Testudines > Emydidae > Malaclemys > Malaclemys terrapin. The sequence continues at coordinate 16,151,481 of NC_071513.1, read as the reverse complement.
ACTCAGGGGCTCAAAAAAATGTCACACCTTGAAAAAGACACCAGTACAGATTTTCCATTCCACCAAACTATGTGCACAGCAGGAAGAAAGGGTGTATGTACAAGGTGGTGTCACAGGATGTGACTGCACTGCAGTGCCCCTGCTAGCTGAATGTGGTACTGCAGGCATTCCCTGCCTCAGTTTCCTCCTCCCTGGGATTTTCTGTCTCTCCTGGAATCACATGGCTTAGTCCTCAAGATAGGTCTCAAAGTTCAATTCCATTTTGCTGAGTCTGACTTGTCTTGCGTACCCCCAAGTTTCACCTCACTTAAAAACTGCTTGCTTACAAAATCAGGCATAAAAATACAAGTGTCACAGCACACTATTACTGACCAATTGATTACTTTCTCATTTTACCATATAGTTATAAAACAAATCAATTGGAATATAAGTATTGTACTTACATTTCAGTGTACAGTATATAGAGCAGTATAAACAAGCCATTGTCTGTATGAAGTGTTAGTTTGTACTGACTTTACTAGAACTTTTTATGTAGCCTGTTGTAAAACTAGGCAAATATCTAGATGAGTTGAGTACCCTTGGAAGACCTCTGCATATCCCCAGGTGGAGAACCAGTGCCGTAAACTATCAAAATACAATATGCTTCACACTGGACAATAATCGTGCAGCAGAGTGTCAACAAATATTGCTTGGTAAAGGCCACACAACTCTGTTGCCATGGCAACCCAATCCCTACTCACAAGAAAGGAAGGTAAACATGTGGTAGAAAGAGTGTGCTACTCCAAGAACATTTCCAGGATCACAACTCTCTTTAAAAACAAAACAAAACTTAAGTCAAAGAGAAATCCACTTACATTTTCATTTTTAAATGGATAAAAAGGGTAAATTTTGGGTAAACACTCTGGGCATCAGCTTCAATTATTTCCAGCACCATGGAATGGAGACGCGTGGGCTGGGATGTGGCTGAAGAGGGGGGAAGCTGGGACCAGTCTTTTGTTTTTGTCGAAACTGATTTGAACCTTTTCTCCAAGGTTTGGGTACGATCACTCAGCTATTTATACAGGCAACAATTTAGACTTGCATCTGATTCAAAATAATTAGGACCTGGATTGCTCATGCTTAAACATATGAAGTCTGAGAAATGTACAAGAAATTAAAGGTGAGGAACACTTTAATATTTAGAAACTTACATGAATGAGGGCGCAGTGAGTGAGACTGGGGTGAGTCTGTATATATTCTGGGTCTGAAAGAGCAACATATTATACCTATGATATGCCACACACCATACTCACTATTGAAAACAGGTCATAAGACCTTCAAATATTTTGGAAGTGCGTGTTTAAAAACTTGGAGATTGTGGGTGGATGAAAGATAGTATGGAGTCCATTTACAATTATTTTTCCTTAAAATCCATCATAGGACTGTTCAGTAGAAGGGCATTGCCCTGGTACCGCAGATCTTACTCAGTGCAGAATAGCAGCGTTATTGGAGCAGTTGTAGAATTAGAGCTTTTCAAATCGCTCATAAGAAAACCCCAAACCACAGGGAATTTGACTAGTTTGGGTACAAAGTAAAAACTCAGATTTGATTAGTAGGTAAGATCTTCATGAATCATTCAAGGAACCTAGCCCATGAGAAATTCACTTTTACATGGTTTCCACATAAACCCAATCTTTCCATCTGGGTTTTATTTTGAGATTTTGGGCTCATTCTAACTTGTGTAAGTGTGAACCCACACACTGAATCAGAAGAAAGTGTCCTCAGAAGTGATGGTCAAAATTTTCCCATTAAAACTGTTTTTTGACCCCCAAAAAAGGGTTTTGACTAAATAAGGGGAAAGTGTCCACTTTCTGCAAAAAAATTATGCTTTTCATAAAACCCCAAAAAACAGAGAACAAAAAAGTTTTCAGTTTTTGCCTGAAAACCTTTTGATTTTTGAGTTCTCAATTTTTTGCTGAAAAGTAGAATTTTCCACAGGGCATAAAAAAACCAAAACATTTTATGACTACCTCTGTTTCTCAGAAACTCCTGGGGAACAGAGCCACTGAGCTTCACAGATCTAGTACCTGTCCTCTGCTTTTGATATATCCAGAGGATTCCTTCACGTACAGGAGTGGCTTGACTTGAGATAGAACCATGGCTGGACGTCTTACTTAAAATGAAAGAGCCGGGCTGAGATTGAATGGCATTATTGTCTTTTTCACTTTTGCTTGAGGGTGTTTGCTACTGGAAAGAACTGATAGTATCAATGGGATGTTAACCTCAAGGAGAGCAAAGCTGTTCTATGGGAATGCCAGAATGTTGCAAATCATTTTATCTACGGGATTTTGTCTTGTGAACTTGAGGTTAAGCGGCATCTTTTGATTTCAAGCATTATGTTAATTTGGGTTGAGATGATAAGGGGGTAACATCTTGCTAGTTTTGTAAGACATGTCACTGTCCTTGTGTGCGTGTGTGGTTTACTTTCTCACTTGAGTAGTTCTCACAGTTGATTTTTCACCCAATCAACCTACAAGCTTTACATTCATTTTAATTTGTAATTGCTTATAACCCTTGTTAGCCGAGGGCTATTTTCAGTCTTTCTCTCTCCCCTTCTCGCTGATACTCCTGCATCCCCAAACAGATGCCAATCTGCTCCTGCTGTTTCCAAGCTTTCATCCCAGTGTGTTCCATGATGGTTCATCATTCCCAATTTGTATGTTTATGAGATTAGACTCAACTAAAAAAAGATCATTAGTACAATATGATAAAGGTGATAATAAAATAGAAGTATTAGGTTTATGGGACATTATACCTAAATTACTGTATTAAAGCGGTTGGCATTGCAAACTGATTTAATATTCCTACTTTGTGGCAGGTTTTTTTTAATAAAGCAAGAAATGTGTAATTTATTTGCAAAAAGAGCATTATGTTGCATATTTTATAACTCTGATATTCTAAAATTGGTATCATAGTTCAACATTTTATTTAAACTGATACAGACATTTCAATTGTAAATCGAAAGCACTTTATAATTCTGCCAGTAAAAATGGTTTTTGCTCTAGGAGAGAATTCTATTCCAAAATTTCTAAAAATCACTTTTTTGAGAGCTGCAACTGAGGTTTTTCAAATACATAATTCAAAAGTTTGATATTTTGGGGGCTATTTTAAAAACTGAACAATTTTCAAAACTTGTATTGGCAAGTACAGCAATCAATTCATAATATAAACTACTTGCTTGCCCTTTTAAAAATAATTTCTTTTTCTATAAACACCATCTTTTTCATCCAGAATATCTAACTAAACTAAACTAAACTATCACATGGAAAAATGCATCCTCAGGTGAGGTTCTCTGTCCGATTGTCCTTGAGGAGAAAAGAACAATATTATTGTAGGTCTTCTCCACCTTTAAAAAAGACGGTGAACAGATGGCATATACTTTCAGCAGAAGTGAAGAGCTCAAGTAGTAAAAACCAGCTGACTGAATTTGAACCTGCAATGCCCCATTTGTGAATGGCCCAGTTTAGTCACTAGTGTGTTCCCCTGCAGAGAGATCTTACAGAATGGTTTTTTATAGAGCTAAACAAATTAAGGCCCATTTATAAATACTGGCATAGTGGTCTACCCATATGGATCATAATGCAGGACTCGGGCAAAATGAAGGATATTAATTAGACTACCATTCCAGTCATATGGATGAACATGTTGGGTGAACATGTTTTTCCTCCCAGATTAGCTGTGTTGTACTTGCATGGGAATGTTTTTATCCAATACTAACGCAAAATATAAAATTATTAAAATTATTTCTTCTACAAAAGTTTTACATGGTTTAACCCATATGGAAAAATAATGCCAGAGTTCTTAGCAAGCAGCTCTAGACATGAGGCTCATACTCTGTGTCTGCTCTTTCATGTTGTGTGTAAAAGTCTAATTAATCCAATGATCCTAAAATTCACTGCAGAATTGCAAAGAATGTACCACACCCAGCATTAGTCCCTGGGTATGCTGTTGTTTCAAAGCCATTACCAAATCTAATAATAGGGCTGATGATATTATTGCAGAATTGAACTCCATCAGTTTGCATTTCAAAAGAACTCAGCTAAAGGTCTGATAAAAAATTTAAAATATCTAGAGAGCAGTTTAATGAGAATAGTCCAACTCTGTGGTTAAATAGAACAATGAAATGGATGGAGGACTAAAAGGTCAATTGTAAGGAGAAATTATTAGCTCCAGTGGCTGTTCTGTCTCCTGTAGTTTGTTCCCCAGATCAAATTAACATCTAGACTATATGTGACCTCTACTAAACTGCATTGTAAGCTAAAACCAAATTTTCTCCTAGAGGGGTTTGTCCCCTAATGATGATTTGGACATTCCATGAGGCAATGCCAGCTGCCCTGATCAGTTCTCAGCAGATGGGGAAATGTTTCTCAGTATAGAAGAAGTGCTTATGGGAGATGATGCTTCAGAAACATCATTTTCTTCTCTGAGAAAATCCTAGCGTGGTTGAGCAGACATCATCCTGGTCCTATGCTCTGCACAACCACATACCCCAGGCCTCATTCAGTGGAGGAAGAAGAGCTTTTCTTTTCCAGGGATTGATGGAAAGGCCCTTGCTCTCCCCTTTTCCCCTATCTTTGATTCCTCTCCACCTATGCTAGCAGAGGAGAGATTTATGTCCCCTTTTCATCTGATTTTTGGCATAAATATGGAAATGGCCCTTCTTTTCATGTATGGTAGAAATGTCCACGCATTGTGAAAGTGTAGAAATCATAAAGAGATTTAATATAGAGGATCCATGCCAAGTGGCTTTCAAATGGCTGGAGACAGCCACTGGAAAATTCCCTTTTCATGGCTGAACTCTCCACCCATGGAAAGGTGGCCTCCTGCCACCTCAACCCTGGCTTAAAGGGAGAGAGGGAGCATGTCTGGGACATGGGAGGGAGCATGGAGAAGCAGAGATCCATTACCCCTGATCTGGACCTTACATCAGTTATGGAAGTGAGGGTAGGCTGTGCGCTTCTCTAGCTTCCACCAGGGTGACTGAAGTTCAGGGAGATGTAACTGGATCCCAGTGCTCTTCCCTATCACCATCATCTCCACTCTGTTTGAGTAGAGCTCACATGGATGGCTGCATTGAGCCTAGTATGTTTAATTGGGAAAAAACCTGATACCTGACCCAAAGTTTCTATTGTTATCAGCACTTATGAAAGTGGCTCCAAGGATCATGAGAGATTCAGTCCGCTCTAGCTGACTGGGCAGAGAGGAGGAAGCAGGTGGGGAGGATGATATCTCAATTAATCATTGTTTGATGGCAGGAAGACAAGTATCATTTGGCAAGACAAGTGCAAAATATTTTTGTCTTTTCGTCCCCATATTTGTTGGATTGACAGGAACTGAGTATGGGGAAAAGCCAACCCATGTTTTGTTTTATTCCAGCAATCACTAGCAGAACACATATCACAACTGACAGCCTTTACTGGAAGTTCCCTGTTCTTGTGAATGAAGAGCAAGTTGAAAATCCAAGTGAAACATGCACAATTTGAGTAGTTTCTGATTTCTCATTTTCTAGTTTTCTCTATTGATCACTGTTTCTGCAATATATGACTTGGTTCAGTGAATATATTATGTTGTTGTTTTTTTTCAAAAGTGTTGAATTTTTTTTGGAAATACAGTATATTTGGAAAATTTACCTTTGGGCTTTTCCCTAGTCCCTTATGTATGCCTATATATAGGTGAAGAATAAAAATCTTCTGCATGCTTGGAAGCAGTGCCAGATTTAAGACAGTCATTCTTTGCAACATTTTGCAGATGTCCTGAGCTACCTGTTTTTCACTGGCATTCAAGCAGTTTCTAAGAGCAGTAGGAAAAATATACCAGTACTTTTCAGTCTGTGGAAGAGCAAACTGCCATCCCAATGAGAGTAGCATGGTAGGCCATTTTTTATTTCACAAGCAGAAAGAATTCACAGAGTAGCAGGATCTAACTCATAATTCATAAACAAGCAGAATGTGTTCAGCTAACTATCTTTAATGATGGCTGAATAGTCCAAATAAATAAAGTCTATGTATGATAGGATGCATGTGACCGTGCCTCTGGCCAGTGGGGAACTGAACCCAGGCCATGAATGTGATATTCTGTTGCTTGAGCCAAAGGTCTAGATCTAGGGGTCAGCAGTGGAGAAGATTCAGAAACATTATTATATGATCCAGTAGAGAGAAGGGAAAAAAAGACACCTTCAGCCAGTGTGTTACTTGCAGACATAATTCATATATCTATGTAGATTGTCTGTATTGTGTATGTATATCTAACTCCTTTCTAGTCTCTGAGTGCATACCCTCAGGTGTTTGTCCTCTTGCCATTACATGTCACAGAGTAGAATATCATGATTTGTCCTCTCTTAGACCAGCACCTGGCTCTGGTACCATGCATATACCAACTGTGTATCACCCTGCTGTTCCAAATTCAGTTTCAGGCACTCATGTTTTCTTGTTTTGGAAGCCGGTGGCACTGATATTTGCCAACAGCCTTTTAAAATCAAATGTAGCATGTCACAGTTATAGGGGTAACTGTACCTCTGTCCCCTTTCTGGTCTCTCTGAGCATACCCTGTCAGGCTTTCTGTCTTTCTCTCTCCTAGAATGGAATTCCATGATTCTCCCACTGTTAGACTAGGCCCTGGGATACAGTATCTAGTGTATTGACAATTCTTACCCGGCAGGTTTGATTGGGTTTGGGCACCTGTGGTTCTTCCCTTCTGGACTATATGACTAGTGGTGTATATAGTGACCAAGCAGTCTTCTTAAAATGAAATGATTGCTTATTTTAGCAGTAGGACAAAGGTTTTAGAGGAAAAAAGGCTTTAAAATAATCTGTACACATGTCTATTTTACCTAATGTACTATCATCGCATAATGGTGGCAACCTAGGGAGGCTTATTACCTTCAGACACCGGTGGGTACCTGAGTGTGTCTTCTAGTCTGGTTCTCTCTGACACCCTTTTTAAGAGAACTTGTGTCCTTGTATCAACCACCCCCTGCCTTTTGCTCTCTTGGGTTCTTTACCAAATGGGTCATGCTTCCCCCACCGTTCAAACTGGTTTGGTGGCTGCCCAGGAGACTAAGTGCTGTAGTGTAGGTGTAGCCTGAGTGTTGTGCATGATTGACAGAATGTGGAAAAGACTAAGCCATGTGTGTGTCAGTTCTATCCATTTTCTTTGTAAATTTTCACTGATGTTCCTTTCTATTCAACGCACCTCATTTTGGATGATTAACTTCTTACTTATCAGTGGTACGGACTCAGTACAGTTACTGAACTAAATGAAAACAGTTTGACATTTTGTAGCATAAGGTGATCAGAAGTCCCATTTTTAAAGCGACAGTCCCATATTTAAGCCCTCCTGCAGATGTCCGGACTTTTTCTTAAAAACTGGCAAATTGCCCAGTTTTTTCTATTTCAGTAGTGGCGGGTCCTGCTGCTGGCTGGATCCCTGCTCACTAGCCGCCCTCCCCCACCCAGTGGCCAACAATAGGGGTGAGTGTGCAAGACTGGTGGCGGGGCAAAGCTGCAGCGCACAGGGCCAGCTGCTTCCCCTGCTGATCCATCAGAGCTGGGAGTCGTACCGGGAACTTTCGACTCTTGGTCCAGTCCTACAATCACAAAACCATCCTTAATCTATAACATTTCTGAAGAGTGACTTTTATAATTCTTTTAATTTTACATACATGTTAACAGCTCAAGTTAAAATCTCCTTGTTGAGGTATTCCCGAACAAAGATTTCTGAAGCGAGGTTTTATGTATAATGTATTACTTTGTGTTTATTATCCCAGAATGCTTCCTTAGCTCACTCGTCACAGACGCACAGGGATTCAGGTTCGAGAAAACCAAGGAATGATTGTGAAATACTTGAGTGCACACTGAAGTCTTTTTTCAGAGCATTGGCAGTTAGAATTTTGGGATGCTTTTCTAAATTTGGATTTCACTGTATACTGTAAAAACAACGAGGAGTCTTGTGGCACCTTAAAGACTAAAAAATTTATTAGAGCATAAGCTTTTGTGCGCTATGACCCACTTCTTCAGATGTATGGAGTGTCATAGCCCACGAAAGCTTGTGCTCTAATAAATTTTCTAGTCTTTAAGGTGCCACAAGACTCCTCGTTGTTTTTGCTGAAACAGACTAACACGGCTACCCCTCCGAAACTGTATACTGTGCACTTTATAATATCTCAACTGTTGCACTGCACTTATGAGCTAAAGATAGTAAAACTCTTCATTCTTATACCTGGGGAGACTTATTTTGATCACAATTACGTTGTTGTAAACCAAGAGTTACTCCAAGGACTCTGATGGAATTATTCTAATTTACATTGGTGTAACTATGATGAGATGCTGTGCTCTAGCCTAATCCATTGCTAGAGTATTAAGCAGGAGGATTTCTGAGGCAAACAGAAGGCTTGGTGGGCTCCTTTAAGTGGCAAGATGAGAACATTATTTTAGCTCCACGCCCCTATTTACAGTGCTCAGCCCTGTTTTTACTGTCCCTCTGTTTTTTCTTTAAATTTCCCAGTTATAAATCTTCTGATGTATTTTTTAAACATGACACTTTCAGAGGTGAGAGCTAATGTTGAATATGAGAGCTACAAGTATCGTTAGCTGCCTGCCTAAACAATGCTCTTCTTTAATCTTAAAATTACTACAGATAGCAGAAGGAATTTGCATTAGTTATTAAGATGGCTTGTTTTTTGGCAGACCTGAAAACTGTGTTTTAGAGCAGCTGCTCAAGTGAACCTTTATTTTTCAGATCTGGATGGAGTGTTTCTTCATCTGCATGATGCTGTCTAGGACTACAGCTCTGTGAGACTCCTCAGCTGTGCTAGCAGAAGAGGCAGAGAGGCTTCCAAGAAGCTCTGAAAAGGAGAAAAGTCTGGAGCTTCTAATTAGGTGAGTGTACAAAAGGTGATTAGCAGCAATGGATTGCTATAATTCACTTGCTTCTTTACAGCAAGGAAGATACAATATAATAAGCTATCTGACCTAATATTAATAAATAGTTATACAACATATGCCTCTTTGGGCAGTTATAAGACAGAGCAAGCTATTCACCCAACATTGCACTTCATCAAGTATTTTGATTATATTATTAAACAGAATGTATACAGAGACATCAGGAGTGGACATTTCATAGATCACTTACGTTTCATCAGAAAGAGCAGTTTGTGATCAGAGCTTTTTCATAACTTTGTTAAATATGGAGCGGATCTCAATTATGACTAACGAGCTACAGAAGTGTGTATATCTGTTTAGTTTGGCAAAGCTAGCTCTCCTCCTAACGACGATCCTATATGTTCCACTATTTCAAAATGATATAGTATAATGTGACACAGAACAAAGAACTTTGACTAATATATAGGGTGCGCTGTATTGAGTGATTTCTGATTTTTCTATCCTGGCACAATTTACAGGGAAACTAGACTTTGTTTTTCTTCAGCTTGGTCCCTAAAAAAAAGCAAAGTGGCAAAAAAACAATGGTTTGCTTCTTCCAGAGGAAAAAAACAAAGGGTGATATATCTGGCCACACTGAAGTCAGTAGCAAAACTCCTATTGACTTATGTGGGGCCAAGATTTCACCCACTATCTGTAACTTAGTGTGTCTAGTCAACAAATAGTTCTTCAGTTTCCTAGTTCTTGAGGCTATCTGTGCAAAATCTCCTTCTTCCACTCATGACCTTTCCCTAAGCTTTCCACTCCCTCCACTTTATTTCTCTGTTTTAATTATCTCTTTGTTAACCTCTTCAGTACTTATTTCAGTGTGTGGCATATGTACATCACATCATAAACAGTTTTTTAAAATATATTTTTGTAATTGCTTCACCACCAAACAACCCATCACCAAACAACCAAACAAAAGACCCCCACATATATGGAGTTTATAAGGAGAGTTTATAACAAAAGTTGCTACAGTGAAAAAAAAAATCCACAGATGAGTTGTGGCCCATGAGATTTCAGGGTGATTAGTTTCTTTTGTGGAAGAAGGGAGTTTGGAAATAAGGCGGAAACTAATGTCTCTCTATAAATCTGAATTATGAGGAGGTACCTCAACTCCCAAATAAAATTCTTCCATTCCCAAATACTTATATTTGTGGTAAGTCACTGACTCTGGGTTCTAATCCAGATTTTGACAATGACTAGCTGTGTGAATTTGGTTAAGGCACTGAAATTCTCAGTTTACTCATCAGCAAAATTTGCAAAATATCAGTATTCTGCTAGCTCCCAACATTCTTGTGACACTTGATGTTTCTAAAATAGAACATTATTTATTAATATAAATATTGGTATTATTATAAGGCATCTGCACAGTTGTATTCAGTTAAATAAACTAAATGGTATAAACAAAATGACATTATGATACATGAAGGCAAAATCATTGCGTATCATAGGAATCAATTCAGTTGTTCACATAATAGTTTACCATGTTGTTCAGTCTAAAATATTCAGTCTTTACAACACCTTTTTTTCTAGATCAGCAATATTTTGTCCTTCCACACATCATAATGTCCGCTCCATTGACTTGTATTGATCTCATTTTGCCTTTCTTTAGATTATAATGTTGTTGCCTTAGACTCCCATTGACACAGCTTTGTCTTTTCCCACCAGCCTCCATTGATTAGCATTGATATTGTTTCCACCTAATTATGATGCTGTCTTAAGAACTTTGTGACAAAGCTTATTCTCAGCAGTGCGGCTATAAATATAAACAGTAGCTGCAACTCTGTATCTCAGCCATTTCCAAGGTGTTCCTCCATTTCTTTCAGGAAGAGGGGGCGAAAGTGTGTTTTAAAGTACTGTAATATTAACTTTGGTTCATCAGCTCTGCCAAATATGGGATGAGATATTGTAATCCAACTTCTCTGAAGATGACCCATCATCAACACACTCATGGCACAGAGCTTTATGTGAGCACATTGTGTTCTCCATTCACTTTGCCGCCTTACTCCATACTTGTATTGAAGCACTGTAGACAATAATTCTATAATTGGAATCCCCTTGAGAGCACACGAGTTGTATATTTCACTAACCTGCCTACTCCCCAAAACACCTCAAACAGGCAGAGTGATGTTTCCCCGAGAGGCACTCTCACACTACCATCATTTGTACTCAGACCCCCATATGTGCAGTCATGTTCTAGCTTCTGAATGTTTCCTTTTGACCAATAAGAAGGCAGATTTTGAGTCTGAAATTCAAGAGCAAGGCCTGTGGCATCAAACTATAGCAAAAATGGACTTCCTGAAAAAGAGATGGACCTCACTGTGCAGGTAGAGACTGCTTCTCTAAACACATTTTAGCAACTTCTGCCATGGTATTTTGACAGCCTTGTGAGCAAACTTAATGCTATCTCAACACAATGGTGCATGAATGAAAGGTTCAAGCTAATCAGTTGAGGGGAATTAGGGGCTGGATTCACAAAATACTCAATGAGTAGTCGGTTGCTGTAGTGATGGCTGCTTATTATACCAATCTGTACTTGGGCATAGTTTCACTGTTATCTTTTCCTACTCCCTTCCCCATGTATGCTGATTTGTATCCACTTGTTGTCTGATGTCATATGATAATATTGTAAACTCTTTAGGGAAAGGACTTGTTTTTATATTACATGTTTTATATTACATGCATAATGCCTATATCACAGGAAGTACTGAGCTTATAAGAGGATTTAAGGCCTCCACTGCTCTTTCCTGTGCCTGGTTTCCTCTTAGAGCAGGGACCAAGATGAGCATATTCTTCCACAAGACCCACTAGGAAGGGAGAAGCAGGACCGAATACTGTCTAGACCATCCCTGATAGACATTTATCTAACCTCCTCTTGTGGAATCTCCATCTCTGGAGATATTTAAGAGTAGGTTAGATCAATGTCTATCAGAGATGGTCTAGACAGTATTTGGTCCTGCCATGAGGGCAGGGGACTGGACTCGATGACCTCTCGAGGTCCTTTCCAGTCCTAGAGTCTATGAATCTATGAAATAAAAAGCTCTGCCACCCCATATCCCTCCCCCTGTGCAGGGAGAGACCTGGGGACGAGCAGGAGTGGGTGGCTGCTGCTGGGGTTCTCCTGAAATTGGGAGTCTGGACCGAGACCAGTGGGGTGTCTCTGCTGAGAGGAAGCTGGGAAAGGCACCTGAAGATATCTGGGAAAGGGCTAAGGAGAAAGCCTAAGAGGAGACCAGCAATCACAGGAAGTGGCTGAAAAGTGAAGCAGGATGGTTTTGACTCTTGGATGGACAGTGGCTTTACGGTTTGGCATCCTTGGGCTGGAGGATGTAGATGTGGCATTGTGACATATGTGACACATGTAGATGTGGCATTGCATCCAGGAGCAAAGGACCGTTGTGTTGCAAGGTGGCACAGATACTGGCGGAGTCCCAAGGCGGGTTTAAGGCTTTATGGAAAAGCCTTTTGGTTTTCAACTTTCCTTACCATGGAAAGGAAGGACATTTGATGTAACCAGATGCCCAAATCATCCAACTAGCTGGAGACAGAGAGAGTCTTCAGTGGGAAAACTGAAGCAGCAGCTGTGATCAGTCCACAAGGGAAAGCTACTGTTCTACATCTTAGGACAACTGGCCTTGATCTTGATTGGAATCTCTAGGTGTTACCACAATAGAAATAATAACAATTAATAATGTTTCCAAGACAAGAATATCAGCTTCAATTCATTGTTCCTTCGGAGCTTTTGCTCTAGTACTTCACACTTTTGCCATTCCAGTTCCATGGATGACTTACAGCTCCCCATTGTCAATTATGGGTGCCTAAAGTTAGACACCAATATTCATATGTAGGCATGTGACAGGTTGTACCAGGCCTTTGTAGCCCCCCCTGCTGGAAGTCCTGTGGTCTTACTATGCCCTGCCCCCGGTAAGGAGCAGTGAAGGTGGGTACTCCAGGCCTGTCTAGAGAGGCTGCATGGAAGCAGCCAATCATATCCCAGCAGGGTCAGATAAAAAGAGCTGTGGGGCAATTCCTGGCTGGGACCAGAGGAACAAGGGCCTCCACTCTGTCCAAAAGAGCTTGTTTGTTTCTAGCTGCATTTGCTTAAGCTTGGAGAGAGAGAGGACCTGAAAACTTTAACCCTGAGGTTGGGATGAAGATGAGAGGCCCAGGAAAATAGCAGCAATGAATAGAAGTGAGCGGCATGTGGCTAATGTGTATAGCATCCCAGGGTTGGAACCTGGAAGGGTGGGCTTGACTGGGTTTCCCCTCACCAGCAAAGTGGTGTAAGCCCCAAGAAGGGAACAAGGCTCATTTAGAAACCCAAGTGAAGGGCTGAATTTAAAGGGCCCAGAGTGGGGTCTGAAGACCCTGGTGAGGGCAGATAGACAGTTGTTGGACTCTTTGCTATCCCGGAACGAGTTCATTTTAACTGTGTGATCTGACCAGAGCCAATGAAGACCCACCAAATGAGATCGACAACCTAGAGGGGGTGCCAAGAGTGGGAAAAGGCCTGCAGTACTACACACAGCAGCAGGAGGTGCTCGAGAGCTGGGTGCCCCCCTTTACAAGGCACTTTAAGAGAAATCTGATTTTTCAGAAGGTGCTCAGTACCTCTGAGAATCAGGACACCTATTTAGATGCCTGACTATAGAATTTAATGCCCAAATTTTGTCATCCAGGTGTGAATATTTTGGCCCAAATCTTCAGAAGTGTTTTGCCAGCACCTTTCATGACTACTTAATTCACTTAACCTTTAAAATGGGGGGTGGGGGGAGAGTGAGATGTAATAGTTTATAAAATGGGTTTGGTTTAATGAAGCAGGATCCATACTTGGGCTGGCTTCAGGTGCAGCACTACCAAAACTGCTGCTGATCCTATAAGTATAACCAGCAGGCACTCGATCCTGACAAAGTTTACACATGCAGTGTAATCCTTACCAATGTAAATTGTCTCATTGACTTCAAAGTGAATGGCACCTAGATACCTAGCCAATGGGCATATTAGAAATGCTATCGATAGTAGGATCAGTAATGCTACTGATGGATCCTTGATTGACAGAAGATCTGTATTACCATGAGCTAAGAAATGGTTTTCCAGAAAGCTAAATAGGTCAGAAAGGTGAAACAGGCCCCTTCATGAAATATTTCCACTGAGTACAGGATTAAATACATTTACTGATCTCTCCATACCAAGCTTTTTGTTATATGTCTTCTGCTCTAACTCTCCATACCATTTATTTCTATTATAGAGTCCTATTAATAGGCTGCACCTAACACCTACAATCTTGCTGCTATTGAAAATTCTCTAGAGAAGGGATTGCCTCTGGTTTGTACAGTTCCCAGCAGAATGGAGGCCCCAATCCCGATTAAAGTCTTTGGGGGCGGGTGTTAATTAATAATATTGACTCAAAGCAACGATGTTAAAAAGAGGCAGAAGCATCCCAAAAATAGATGGAAAGCACCATAGCACCTTTGATGTTTTACTCCCTGCAATAGGCACATCACTTACATTGAAAGAAAAAATACATAGAAGAGAGAAATAATGCTTGTTAATTTAAATACCAGGGGAAAAAAAGATCAGATTTGCAAAACATCAAGTTGCCAATCTATTGAACAGCTAATTTATCAGCATAGGTAATTTAACAGTAGGTTCACACTGCTATATTAAAGAGAGACTCGAGCATGTTGGAAATTGAAGAATACTAACTAGTATTATAATTATAACAGCAGGACTTTTTATAATTTGTAATTATCTGAGAAACAGGTGCACCTGGAACATTGCTTAGTGTATAAAATCCTCTTTATTTTCAAACAATTATCAATTTTCTGCAGCACAGCATTGTGTATCTTTAATTAACACCATAAATTGTGATTATTTGCTTTGGAATTTAACCTGAAAAAAGGCTGGCTATAATTGTAGTGATGATTTCTCCTTCCCAGGAGGTATTTATAACTCAGAAATAAGATTTATTTTAAACTGTGACTGATTACTTACCTGTTAAGAGTTTTGTAGGCAAAAACAGTTTTGCCAGTAGATGTTTTAAGCTAAAACTCCATCACCCCTTTCACACATTGTCAGTTCCTTTAGTTCTGTGAAAAACTAACAAGACGAGGGCCATATTAAATTGTTATGTCAATGCCTGGAAGAGAGAACTTTAAGGCATGATTTTATCCCTCTCTCCTGATGCCCAAAAAGTTCCTTCTGCCTCTTTCTTCAGTAGAGAAATGTTGGTAACCAGACACCTAAATTATGGAACACAAGGTAGAACTCCCACATCATGATGATAAACACTGTCTGTTTTGTCCTTCAACAGGTTCATTTCTTTAGCAAAAATTACTGTACTGAAGAAGGGTTACATGACAGATACAATTAATGATAATTTTGTGTAGAGCAGGTTCATTAATTTTAGGTGCAGACACAGGAGTCTGACCTACCTCAGCTTTCACAGGCTTGCATAGAGCAGAAAGCCTGTGACTCCCATTGCTGGATGGATAGTAAGTACTTCATGTCTGTACCATGTTTTTCCCAAACCAATCCATATGATTCAAAAGAAAGTCAATAGCCTGTTTACAAATTACTATTCTGTTATATATAGGCTCTTATGCTGCACTCATCACTGTAGTATCTGAGTGGCTCCGACTAGGACATTAGATAGTCATAATCACACTGCTGGTCATGTTTTGTTTGTTCTGTCTGCCTCACCCCAAGGGAACCAGTGTGTGCAATGGAGTGTCTTAGTTAGGTAGGATTTTAGGAATATTTTTAATATACATGTTGCTATCTATTTGTGTTAGAGAAGGGAAGGTCAAAGAAATGTGCCTCGCACTTAGTGCTAGAGGAGTGGAGTTGTCTTCGTCCTGAATCTGGTGATTTTAGATCAGAGTCACTTAGCTCAGGCTGGATTTCTGGGCACTTTTGATAAGAATCGTTGTGGATGACATTTCAGTAACTTAAGGATGTTAGTGATGGTTCTCTAAATGCTGCTCATTTTTCAAATCATACCTGGGGAAGGAATAATTCCATCAATGGTGATGGATGATAGGGAACATGTAGGGTCCAGTGCAGCAAAGCACATAGTCTCATGCTAAATTTTCAGAATGTGAGTCATCTAATTGACTTCAATGGCATTACTTATATAGTTAATTTTTTTTTCTGTACTGTGGTATCTGAATCACCTCAATATTTCCCTGTAGCTTAGGGTGACCGTACCTTCTGTTTTGGCCGGGAGAATCTCTTTTTTAAGCCCTGTCCCGGCCATCCCGACTTTTTTGGCAAAAGTGGGCATTTGTCACATTTGATCTTGCCAACCTGATCAGTGGGCAAGAGCAAACAGGACAAATGCCCTCTTTTGTTAAAAAAGTGGGATGTAAAGGAACGGGGGGGGGAGGGGGCAAGGAACAACACCAACCTCACGAGGGGAGGGAGGCAGGGTGAGGAGAAGCAGCCGGGGCCAGGCCTGTGCAGGAGGGGGGAGAGGGGGAGGCTCGGGCTAGCCCCATGTGGTGTTCCATTTTGCCTTTGGAAAATATGTTCCCCCACTATAGAAAATAACGGCAGCATCCAGGATGTGCTTTTGTACTAGATGGGAAATGTTGATTTTAATGGCAACCATTGCATAAAAGGACTCTTAGAGAGAATTTCTAACCAGGAGTTGAGGTAGCATCATTGTGCTGACGATTCACTTCTGTATGTTGATTGCACTATATATCCTAATGAGTTAGACTCTTGAGCTTTAAATATATTAACACAACTGAATCAGGACTTGACCCCATTAAAATGATTTACTAAATGTTGCACCAGTTTAAGAAAAATGACAATGTTTTACAGAACTATAATGTATACACAGGAAGGAAGGAAGGAAGGATTAATATTTGAAATTGGCCAGTGGCTAGCTTGTTTTCTCGGTTAGTTTCTGAAATGTATGTCAGAATGAATACTTACCTCTCAGTGAATCATTTAAGTCTATAGAATATAATCACAAAATCGCCGGTAAGATAGATCTTGAAAAGATGCCTTCATAAGCTTCAAGTTATTTATCAGTGACAGCATCATTTGACCCATAAACAAATCCATTAGTATATTTGTAAAACAAGCTCTTGGAGGAATCATTAGGTAGGGGGCTCCATGTGAACTAGGATTCTAGCCTGAGGGCAGCTATCCCAACACTTCTGTAGTGTTAATTGTATTCATGGAATTCTATCCATGTTGAATACTTAATTTTACAAGCTCACTGACTAAGTCAGAACTGTTGGACTAAATAATCAACTTCATTTTCTCCCATGTACCAACTAGAACCTGTTATGGACACTACTGAAAAAAATACTTTTCAGTGATTTAATGCAGCATATGCAGGTACAGATAAGAGAGATTGTTTCTTTAACACTTTATCATATTATGACATTTTAATTTCCTAGTGAGCATGAGTAATAACACTTGGAAATAATTTATTACCAGTACTAATTCAAATGGCGGATGATCTCTAAAATCAGCTGGCAATATTACTGATATTTTGCAGATACTTTCTTAGTTTGATAAATTGACATCCACTCATTAATACCACATTCATTCTCATTGTTGAGAGGTAACTATCACATTTCTTAGCTTGAAAAGAGTGTCCCCTACAGTTCAAAGACATTTTGGTCTCTAGGAAACTAAATTATGCTAAAGCAGAATAAAACTCTCAGGCTGATTCTTGCCCACATAGGAAAAGTGCTCTGATAGTTGAAGTTGCAGTGCTTATTCTGCTATATAAAACAGACTATAAGGAGGCATGTGGCATTGGTACCAGGCAATAGAAGACAACTTTGGGCTTTATTTCCTATTAAATTTATCATGCAACTTCAATGACAGCAAACACAGCTTAAGCATATGAGTTAAAAAGAGAACAGCTATTGCTTGCTTAAAAAAAAAAATCCAGGCTATGGACATGGTATTAAAGCCAGGGCCGGTGCAAGGATATTTTGCGCCCTAGGCAAAACTTCCACCTTGTGCCTGCCCCCCCCCCCCGAGCATCGCTTATTATAAACTTTAAAAAATGAATACTTCATAATGTGGCATTGTTCATTAGAATTAATACACATTCGGCTTGAAAATGTATTAATTTCATTATTTAGTCTACATATTTAATGAAAATAAATGAATAACCTGACAGGGTGTGGGGCTGGCTGGCTTCGGGCAGTGGGGTGTGGCAGGGGTTGGCTGGAGACAGGGGTGTGTGGGGCTGGCTGGCTTCGGGCAGTGGGGTGCGGCAGGGGTTGGCTGGAGACGGGGGTGTGGGGCTGGCTGGCTTCGGGCACAGGGGTGCAGCAGGGGCTGGCTGGAGACAGGGTAGGGGGTGCAGCAGGGGCTGGCTGAAGATGGGGGTGTGGGGCTGGCAGGGGGGCCCCAGGCTTCTGTGGGAGGGCAGGCCTCCGTGGGGGGCGGGGCTGGCTTGGAGGGCAGGGGGGAACCACCCCCCAGCACTCACCAGCGGCGTGGCTGGGGCCGGGTTTCTGCACTTCCTGCCGTTGGTGAGTGCAGCCCCAGCCCCGTTGCAGAGCTTAGGGGAGTGGGGGCGGGGCGGGGCCGAGCAGGGGCAGGGGCCCTGGGGAAGAGCCAGAGCAGCAGAGAGCAGCGCAGCGCCCCCAGTTGGCGGAGGAGGAATGACACGCTTCCCAGACAGCGGGAGTTGATCAAAGCAGGGGCGCCCCCTCGCACGGGGGCGGGAAGCGGGTTACACGTGTAGCCGGCTCCCAGTGAGCATCCCAGACATTTTGGGCACCGCTTTTTGGTGCCCTCAGATCTTGGTGCCCTAGGAGGCCGCCTAGTTTGCCTAGTGGTTGCACCAGCCCTGATTAAAGCTGCACACCTGCCTATCCTCTAGAAAATCAGTGTCTTTACAGATACTTGCTGTACCTTACCTATTTTCATGTGAAATTATATGTCCTTGATATGGTGCTTCCCCACGGTAATGACACATATAAGTTTTAGTTATAAGTACTTCTAGAATTCATTGGGCAACTAACTATGCGTGGCATAAAAATAACTGCAGAAGAAAATACAATCTCCTCTACAGAAAACCCCCTTGAAATCATGTTGCACAACGTACAACTACTATTACACAATTCAGTGATACCACCACATTTCCCACCGGTCTCAGAAAACACAAATTTCCAAATATGGTATCTTCGAGCGGTACTGTTTGTTTGCATCCCAACAGGTTAAGCTGTCTTAATTATAAACCACTGTTTTCAGGGGTTGAAATGGGCCATAAAAAGTCTTAATTCTATAATCTGATTCACACAGGTAAGGATAAGTTATCCCATTGAAAGCAATGGAGCCCTTCATTGACTAAGGCGTCTAGTCAAGTAGATAAATTCACAGGATCTGGACCAAAATTTGTTCCAAGTGAATAATCAGTACTTTCCTTTTAATATAGTGAGGAAAATAACGTATATTATAGAAACCTTTTGAGTTATTTTTAACATCAGGAGGTGAAGAGGAAAGATAAAACATATTTTGAATGAGGTTTTGCATCCATACACATTTTTAACAGTGTAATTTGGATTACATTTTCCCAGAGGGATGGGTTGCCAAAGAATGATCTGGGGCCTGGTTCTCCACTGCCTTTCTCCTTGTGTAGTACAGAGTGAGTGGCAATCAGCGCAGTAGTGTCTTACACCCACTTTGTACAGGTGTTAATGACTACAGCTGTTTAAGGCAGCGGAGAAGAAGGCTGTGGGTTAGCTAGACAGAAATTTGGAGATTCCTCTCAGGCGTACCAGTCTTTCTCATGCCCCCGTCCTTCCCATGCTGTCTCTTTTGTGGCATATCCCCCTTGTACTTGCTACATAACACGGTTTTCTGAGATTGTTCTGTCAGTTGCACCCAGGAGGATTCTACATAGGTTAGTCCTTCAGAATATGCGCACACCCTCCACCATCAAACACACCCCATTTCCTAAGATCTCCTGCATGCCCTGCCACTGGGAGGGTGCTTGTCATGTGGAGACATCAGAAGGCAGCAATTGCAGCTATATGCATATGTGGGGCATGCAAACATACAAGGAAGATGAGCTATCCCGCTTTGCACTATGTAGGACACTGCCAGATTCTTTTGTCACTTAGAACCTGTACATCCCTTGCTGACTTCTTTCCTGAGCAATTCCTATTCCATCTTCATCCTCCTATCACACTCCCTTTGCCTCCCACATATGCAATGAGAAATGTGCTGCAGGCAGAGTAAGGACCACAGGAAGTGTTCAGTAAAGGTTAATCCTGACTCCTTGTGACCATGCTTTACTAAGTCGACGCTGAATGGCATTTTCCCCTCACTCTGCATTCACTGTGAACTTTATTTCACGTGCCTAGATGCTTTGTTAGAATTTTTTGAAGGGAGATTGATGCTGTGAACAGAGCACACCATAGGAAATGACTGTAACACATCATATGGAGGTGGGATTGCTGTCATTGATTTCAATCTGTCTGTGGTAGCATTCTCAGTGTGTGGGGTTTGAGGAGAAAAGAAGGATGTAGGTTAGAGAACTGCAAATAAAGATCACTGGAAAATAGCCTGATTTTTGAAGGTTGAGATGAGAGAGACAGTTTAATGTACAGTACCACCTTTTCCTCATATTATACGTGGGGCTGACAGCGCCAACTATTATTAAAGTTGCATGACACTTCCCAGTATAAGTCTCATTTACAGCTGCTTATAACTTTGCCAGACTAACTGTCTGGGCTGAAATTTTCTGTGCTGTGTGTCTGCCTTAAGCTTACCCTTTTTAGACAGCCAGGTGTCCAACCATTCCTGAGAATGGAGGTAGGTGTGCCTATGTTTAAAAAAAAAAAAAAAAAAAGTTCTGGTGACCTTTTCTTTGAAAAGCTCTAGCACCTCTGTGCTTTGTGACATTTTTGAAATTTAGCATAGTGAGGATTGGGAGGGGGGTATCCTTTATGTCAGGGGTGTGCTTTTTGCCATCACCATGAAAACCCACCCAAATTTAGCCAAATGAAAGAAGCCTTTGGGGAAAAAAATCAGTTTGCACAGCTCAGTAGAGACTTAGATTTTAAGCAGCTAAAATATCCAAAAAGTCCATCTTCACGGAATGTGCTCAAGCCTCTCTCAGCTTCTAGTGCTGACCACTTAGCACTCCAAAAAGTGACTAAGCATACTCCAGTTCAGAGACAAAGCTGGTTGCTCCCAGGGTTGGGCACTGAAACTCAGAGCTGGGAAGTCTCTCTCTCCTGGTCCCTCAGTGAAAGAGTAAATTGGGATAAGGTGCCTGGGAAGAGAAACTGACTGGCTGAGAAGGCGGGGGGCGTGGGGGACTGGCTGAGCAGCAAAATTGGGACTAGGAAGTGGTGGGGAGGGGAGACTGGGACCAGGAAATAGTGAGAGAAAGAGGAGGCACTGGGACCCAGTTGGCTTGAGGGTGACACTGAGAATGCATGAGGAGCTGTGGGGAGGGAGAGACTGGGAATAGCTGGACAAAGACACTGTGGGGAGAACATGGGAACACTGGCGCTGGAACTAAGGGTTCTGGGGGTGTTGCTGCACCCCTGGCTTGAAGTGGTTTCCATCATATACAGAGTGTACAGTTTGGTTAAATGGTGCTCGGCACCCCCACTATACAAATTGTTCCAGCACCTTTTCATGGGGGTGGAAGAGGAGTGACAGCTCTGATAAGGAGCTGAGGTTATTACAAACAATAGGATAACTACTGCCTGGAGCCTAGAGACATGAATCTATATGTTAAATTATGTGTCACAGGTTGAGTAACCATTTATAGACTGGAGGAGATTTTACTTATTACTGTGCTAGAATTTTTCTGACCCCTTTAAAATAATTTTTGTTAAAGCAAAGGGCAAAAACACTATCATCTCTCATCAGGAAGCCCTATGTTTTATTTAAGGTATGATTATGTTGATTTTTATCACAAGCCCGAAGACAAGAACTTAGTGGATAAGAATTTTTGTATTCTCTCAGGAAGAGTTCACAACTTGCTCGAAAGACTCTACTTCAGATATCAGTGTGGGTTTTCACAGCAAAAAATGCATTATGCGTTGGCTTTGAAGTTGTATTTTTAGGCCATTCAGGAACAGCACTGTATGCTCATTTAATCACATTCTTACTGTATTTCTGTTCACAATGTAGATAGGAAACTGTTCAATAAATAGAGCAAATTGACATGATACTGCACAGATATTGCTGGAATACTGTACAATAGCAAAAATGTGTAGTGTTTATTGAAGAAAAACCCATACCATTAAACAGCCATTACAAAATAACGGTGGCTCCACTCTGCACACACCTCCCTCCCTCAAGCCTTGGAAATAAAGATGATTGGTTTAGATATAGGCAATATGTGGTGGTTGTATAAGAATCACCTAAGCTAATGAATATGCATTAGAAATCTGAAAATCATGTACAGCTCAAGTGAGCATGCAGTTAGTAATACATCTTGGTTTTAGAATATTGCAGCCTTTAATTCATTTATTCTGGGGACAGATGAGTAGTGCTTTAAAAATAATAAATAACAATAATAGTTTCAATTTAGAGAATAACACCTTGTAAACAGTAATCTGTTCATCTTGTAAACCAAAAGAGATTAATAAAAGTTCCTCAACACAGTGTAGCTAGTGGTGCAGTAGGTGAATTAATATTACATACTTGTTATGATAGGCTTTTCTCTCACCTTTCATTATTTCCCCTTTATTACTACTTTTGTTAGTACATGGTAGCTTCACTTAGATGTGAGACTGAAGGGTAGAGCATTTGCCAACAGCCCTATTATACTATAGACAATCAGAGCCTTATTCTAATTTTTTTGTGAGAGGTCCTCCAGGGTTCCATTCATTTGTATCTGATATATCCCCTATGCCCAAAGATTTTGCATTATGGTGACCTTTCTTCTGGCCTAGGAAGTCCGGGACCTGGTTGTCTCCCGAGCCTGTGAACACCTCTCTGAGCAATAGCTGAAGGGGTTTCTGAACAGGGACGGACCTCTCCGATAACACCACACACTCAAAGATTGAGTGTGCTGCCTCTGCAGCAATCCCAAGATCTTGCCCACTGTATTCTGGCATTACCATTAAGAGCAGATATTTATTTTTCTTTACAAAGATGGCGTCTGCTCAGGCTGTTTGGCATTTTGCCTGCAGAGTGTTTGAAATACCCAGCCAGCTCCTGTCTGGGGGTAAGGGTTTGACCAGGAGAGCCGCCAGCTTTTCTGCCGCCCTAGGCGGCAGAAGGTCCCACCCTGATATGCCGCCGCCCACAGAGGTGGCGGAAGGTCCCGCCGCCGAAATACCGCCGCGGTCGCCACCCCCCAAATTGTAGCGCCCTAGGCGACCGCCTAGGTTGCCTAATGGGTTGCGCCGGCCCTGGGTTTGACCAGCAATGTTTTTACATGTAACTTAGGAGGGCTTCCCTTTTGACAAAGTAACGGAATGCCACTAAACCTAATCTCGTCATATCTTTACTTGATATATTGATTTGACAATAAGCAGTAAATAGCAACAGCTTGTGTTAATGAGATATGGTAGATGAACAGCCTCAGAACATTTATCCTGTGTTGCTGATTCCAAAAATTTTGCTTCAGCATCCAACAAGCAGGTACCAAAACATGCTGTTGGGTATAAGACAAAGCCCCCTGTTGGATCTTCACATTTAAACTCAAATTGGTCATTGCTCTTACTGCCCAGGAGAATGGGATTTCTAGTTATAGTACACCCAGCCTCAGATACTCTGAATGTGGAGTGATTAAGGGGGGAAAGAAATGGAATGAGATCTTATATGTAGGGACCTACCAAATTCGCAGTCCATTTTGGTCAATTTTACAGTCATAGGATTTTAAAAATCATAAATTTCATGATTTCAGCTATTTAAATCTAAAATTTCACAGTGTTGTAATTGTAGGGGCCCTGACCCCAAAAGGAATTGGAGGGGTCACAAGGTTATTATGGGGGGGGGTTGCGGTACTGCTACCCTTCTGTGCTGCTGCTGGTGGCAGCACTGACTTCAGAGCTGGGTAGCTGGAGAGCAGCAGTGGCTGCTGGCTGGGATCCCAGCTCTGAAGGCAGAGCCGCCACCACCACCAGCAGCCCAGAAGCAAGGATGGCATCACATGGTTTTGCCACCCGTACTTTTGTGCTGTTATCTGCAGGGCTGGGCCCTCAGTCATCAGCCATCACTTTCCGGCCGCACAGCTCTGCAGGCAGCAGCGCAGAAGTAAGGGTGGCATGGTATGGTATGGCCACCCTTACTTCTCTTGCTAGCAGGGCATCTCTTTCAGAGCTGGGTGCCCGGCCAACAGCCATCGTTCTCTGGCCACCCAGCTCTGAAGGCAGCACAGAAGTAAGGGTGGCAATACCATGACCCCATTAATAACCTTGCAACTCCTCTGCAACTCCCTTTTGGGTCAGGACCCCGAATTTGAGAAACATTGGTCTCCTCTGTGAAATCTGTACACTATAGAGTAAAAGCACACAAAAGACCAGATTTTGCGGGTGGAGACCAGATTTCATGGTCTGTGACGTATTTTCCCTGGCTGTGAATTTGGTAGGACCCTACTTATATGTATCTTTAAAACACATAAATAAATCCTTTCATTGTAAAAGGGAGACACTGCTAAAACTATCTTACAATGTATCCAAGATCAAGAAGTGTCCCTTTGGATAAGCAAGACTTAGTGTTTACTGATTGATTGTCTGTGAGTTGTTGCAGGTCACTAGAGACTGAAAGGGGTCCTGTGCTGTGTGACTGCTCTTGGATATTGCAAATGTCTGAATGTGACATAGGGCAACTCGAAATTAAGGCCCTGATACTGCTCTGTTTGTGCAGGTGGACCCCTGCACTCACATGCTGCAGCATTGATATTAATAAGATTCACATCAGGGTTCTTCTGTGTGGATCTAGTTGCAGGATCAGGGCCCAAGAGTACAATTTCTTAACAGGTGCAGCTTGTAACACATATATATGTAGAATAATCCCACTTATGAATTTTGCAGCACTTATTCAGGAGTCAGAAGCAAGCACAATGAGATCACAGCTCATGGCTGTGTGGTTCTTATATTAACAGATAGCACAGACAGGTATTGTGAACGGAAAGGGTAATGGTTTGAGATTACATGGAATTTACAATATTCTGGGCTCTTTCTACCTTCTTGTAATACTGGTTTATTGAATCAAATTTGATGCCAGTTTTCAGCTTTGATCATGGTAAATTTTATGTTCAAAAGTCTAACGTTTCTCTTGCATTCTCTATAAAGCTTGGAATGACAATTAGATCAAAACTGCAAAATTCAGTAACACCTCTAAAGCCTCTATCACAGAAAGTAAGAGTTACAAAAAGCAAAACCAAAAATTAATTTGAGCTTTCTGTGTATAGAAGAAATGTTTTTGAAAAATTGCTAGGAAATAATCACAATTCCCACATAAGAATGCCATTGTCTAGAGATACTTAAGAGCTTAGAAAACAATAAAGAATAAATATATTCTATAAAGAGACTTCTATTTAAATTACATTTGTGCAGAATTTCCATAATGGTTTGTTGTTTGGAGGAACAGACTGAAATGCGAGAGAATTAAACATTGTATATACAAATATGTGCAAAGTTTATACCTGGAGTTTTAATGAACTACTTCCATCTATTTCAAATCAAATAAATTAGTAACTTTGCAGAGAAAGCTACCTCAGAGGCACCATCTAAGGGCAGCACACAAAAGAATAGTGCCTTTGAAAAGCACATTGGATAGTAATTATTGCAGAGGACAAAGGAGCTGAAAAGTGAATAAATAATTGCTCTTGTTAAAACCATAAACTGTGATGTTTTAAGTCTTACGTGTTCTGCACATTGATCTTTGTTCACTTGGGTAATCAAAATAAGTTTCCAAGTGCAATTATAGAACAAAAGGTCTTGAACTAAAATTTATTACAAGATTGGAATACTCAAGACCACCCACTTACTGAATTGATTATGATTTGCCCATAGATTGATTTTCTTTTTTCCTCTTTTTTTGCTTAAAGCTAAGCCTAAAGTAGGAAAGAAAACACTTTTGAAAATAGAATGCTCTTAAAAGGTATAAAATTATAAGGTAAGGAAAGTAATTGCTGAGCAAGTACTGTAGTAGCAACATCTTGGGACAAGAGACCCTATTAGTGAAATGCCCTGAAAAGCATAGTCTGTTTTATTTCTGGCACGTGCTTAAATTCTTTGCTCTAAATTGCAACTTCTAGTCATTATGCAGGATGGCAGTGGTATGACCAAATATTTTGTACCATTAAAAAAGATTTTAAAAGTCAGGTAACTATTGGTTTCATGTCAAGTGGAGAATTGAGATTTTTGCCTTGTATTGGATGTCTTTCTCAAAACTAAGGAAAATTTTCAGAGCCCAAAAAGAAAAAATCCTAATCCCTCCTCTCCTCCCTCCCCCATACGGTTGCCAGTTATACCACAGTAAATACAGAATAACTCGGTTGACTTCCTGTAAATTATTCAGATTTACACTGGTATAACAGAGCAGAAATTGCCCCTATTCATCTCTAAACTAAGTAAATATCAAGAGTGTCAGCCTTCAGTCAAAACAATTCTCTTGAACATAGACCAGTCCATTGAGTGTTCAGTGTTGACTTCTCTACTTTGCAAATCTACAGAACCATCGTTTGTTTTCCTACTGAGAGAGCACACATAAAACATAGAGCAAGTCATCATCTCTTAGAATCAGTTGAGCATGACACATGATAAACGGTTTGTGTGTATGTATGTATAAACCTGGGTGTGTGTTTGTGAAAACATTTAGCTATAGTAAAATAATGAATCTTGTCCAGTTAAGCCACCTTAGTTCCATTATTCTTTTTGGGAAAATATGTGATTCATTTGCAAATACTGTGAGCCAATTTTACTTCCCAATACAGCTATAGAGTCTAGGGTCTATTGCAGTCTATGGGGGGCACCTGTAAGGGCAGCAACAGGGCTGACCTAATCCGTTGGAGACTGGGATGTGGGCAGTCATGCCCAGTGGTTGGAGCAGGAGCCAGCAGTCAGGACTCAGAGTCCAAGGTCAGAGCCAGATGTGCAGGAAGTCGGGAATCGGAGTTGAGCATCAAAACTGGGTTACCTGAAGTGGGGCAAGGCAGGAGCAGGGCTGAGAACGAGCAGGCGCAGGAGGTATTGTAGCCGCCAAACTGCTGCTGGGCCTAAGAGAGAGTCTGCTGATTCTTGGGGAGAGATAGCTCAGTGGTTTGAGCATTGGCCTGCTAAACCCAGGGTTGAGTTCAATCCTTGAGGGGGTCATTTAGGGAACTGGGGTAAAAATCTGCCTGGGGATTGGTCCTGCCTTGAGCTCCTGAGGTCCCTTCCAACCCTGATATTCTATGACTTCTATGACTTCCCACCAATCCGATAAATTAGACAGCCTATTACAGGCCAGCTGCACTCATTAGGTTGCCTGGAGACTGGCTGTATTACCCACCCTGATTCCAGCAGAATAGGAATAGGTGCAAACAGCTTCACCACTATCCCTATGCCTGCCCTACTAATGACACAGGGGTGAATCTAGCCCATAGTCCTCTAAGGTTAAGATTAATGATGTTATTGCCATGAAAATGCTTTTTAATTTTGTTGGAGCTATGTTTTTATCCTCAAACAACTTGTAGATGCTGTAAAGTGAGGAATGACCTTAATTTGGCCTCTTGCACATAATTATGTCTTAGGGCTCCAAGAAGTAGACGAGGACTGTGTATTGAATACATCTCAGTAATTACTGGCTTTACTACTTTTAAAGCTATTTTCTTTTCCATGTTTTATTATTCATCTCACCATATGTAAAAAATAATACTTTGGACTTCTGCAGGGTGAAGGATCTGAGTTCTTATACTGGCATCCATCCCTGTACTCTCTGAGCTTTGTAAGTAACACTCTCAAAACGATTTCCAAACATTCATGAGTTTTGTCTTAAAACATCCCTGTGAGGTAGGTAAATAGTTTTATTCCCATTTCCCAAATGGGTACACTGATACATAAAGCAATTAGATACTTATTTTCTCCTGTGAGGGGCTGAGCAAACTCAGCTGACGTTGATTTTAGCCAAGGACTGGTTCAAGTGTTTTCACATTGTGGACCACAACTTAACAGAGAGAGTGGGCCAAATGCTAAACTGGTGTAAATAGATGTAGCTCCATTCAGGTCCCTGGACTGATGTTGATTTATAGTAGCTGAGGATCTGGCTGTTGTCTCGGAGGCAGCTCTCCTCCCATTCATTGTTGCATAAACCATTTCTCCCATCACAATCACAGACCATCGGAAAGTGTTTAAATTTTTAGGTGTTTAATTAGAATAAAATTGGAGAGATGGAGATAAAAACCTACCAGTCACTGAGGGCTTGTCTACATGGTGGGGTTATGTGCTATATGGGGTTGTCATTTCTAAAGTGCATTACTTGGTCTGCTTAGACCCTGCTGGTGCTATATTTGGGGGTAGGGGAGCTCCAGTCAGGCCAGCAGGGCTGCGCAAAGGGGGGCAAATTCTGTGCCTGCCAAGGCTTGCAATTTTGGGGGGGAGGGGCAATGCCCCCTACTTCCCCAAACTACACCCATGACATTACCCCACCGTGTAGACAAACCCTAAAAGAACGTAGAGAGACGAACATCTTTAAATAGCAACTTCCTTCAACAAAATCTCTAATAGAATTTTCTAAAATACACAAATTACTCCATCTGTAATGTAGAAGGCATTCATTAACCCTAAAGTAATTACCAAGAAATCCTTTGAAATGATAATTTACAGCACTTAAGAAGAGTTGACCATCATTAGTGATGGTACAATGAATACCTAAGAAATTCCAAGTGAACCATGTGTGTTACAAAGTTAAAAGCCTAAATACCTATGCAAAATGAGTAGCAACTACAGCATAGTAAGGGTGGAACTGGGTGAATGGGGTCCCTTTTGTTTGTGAATGTTGGATGAGTGAGGTTTTATTTATGAGAATGTTTGTGAAAACAGAAATCAAAAACATTGTGAATAATACCCACAAATAAATACCCACAATGTGTATGTACTAGAAGTGCCCTCATAATTCGACCAGCTCTAGCAAAAGACGGGATATTGCACTCATGAAAATGGATGGTAAAAACAAAAAGCCCACCTCTTCCAAACATGTAATACAATTATCTGTTTAAATTGGAAGGGTGATAACAGCAAATAGAATTTCCAATTCCAGACAAGCCTAGACCAGATTTTGAAGCTCTTAAAATAAATAAATAAATAAATAAATAAAATAAAGGTTGTGCTACCATAACAAATGCTCATCTCCATCCAGATATTTAGGAGTTAACTAATTTTCTCTCCAGAACTAGTTCACTTTCTCTTCCTAATGAGTCTTTTTGTTTTGTTTTGCATTCTTTATTTCTTCAGAAGTAGGGAATAGTGCCAATGAGTGCCTTAAGGAGGTTTTTTGTCGTTGTTTTTTAAGGAAAATCCTCATAGCTGACAGACTGAGATTTTTAAACAGTGGAAAGGATCAACTAAATTGGATTTGAGATGTTTAATTAAGTCAGTTCACAGACAAATGGACTTGATGAGTGACAGCTTAGTGTGGAGCAGTCCACCAGGAACAACTGCAATTAGAATGAACCTGTGGACATTCTATTAAGATCTTTTCAAGGTCAAGCCATGGAACTAATTTGGAAAAGAACTAACAGGATGCTGACAAAGAATCAATAATAAACCTGTCCACAGGACATACAAATAATATAAAGCTGCAGTAACCCCTCCCTCCAACTCAAAACCTGTTGCCATTTTATCCAAGTGATAAGTTGTTGCATTAAACCATTTTGGGAATACACATGCAGGTTTGTTTGTTATTCAGTATTAAGTCACGAGGACATGCAGCTGTCCATCAAGGAACCTTGGTCCTTATTTAAAGCAGTGAATGTGTTTTATACGTATGTAAATATATTGGGTGTAATCCTGGCCCCACTGAAGTCTATGGCAAAACTGCCATGGACTTCAGTAGGGGCAGAATTTCACCCAGTATATTTACTGGTGCACATTACAGACCAATGCTTGTTAAATGTAGATATTTATTAGGAGGATTATAATAGGCACTTATTTTGACCCATCCTCTTAACAGGAGTTAGACCCTTTCTACAGCTGCCTAGTAAGTTCTGCTATCCTATTGTGCTATCCCCTCCACTGGGATATGACTTTCTGGTTAGAGTAATGTAGGGAAAAGACAGGGAGGTCCTGCAGGAAACCCTAAGAACAGCCAGGCTTTGAGCTGATGATTTTATTATGTTTACATTTGCTGATGGGCCGCAAGGGATAAGTGCCTTTCTCTCTAGTTATTTAAGTTCTCCTATTGTGTACATTACCATGGTGTATGGGAACGTCAGATTGACCTTATACAACGTGAGTAAACTATATTTGAGCAAGATTAGATGGCACCTGCTCACAAAACTTTTTCACAATGGAAATGACAAAATATTAAATTGGTCCAGATTCTGATTTCAGTTGCTTCTTCCTCTCATGGATGTGATTGCCACCTGGTTCCATAATGAACAATATTTCTATTGCCGTCTTTCTCTTGTATCCCCACTCCTGCCCTCCTCCTCCTCCTCCAACAGTTTAGCCTGGAAAAATTGGTTTGGCCTGAAACTTATCATGTTACTTAGAAAACAGGGAGTGTTTTTCTACACATATCAAAGAAAGGCAGTTAAAGTATTTTTGACCTATAAATCAATCTAGACCAGGGGTTCTTACAACAACATTTTTAGTGGTGTCAGAGTATGGCCACCAACTCTTACTCTTACAAATTTTCCTAATATACTTCATTAACTTTAGGAAACACAAATAAATATGCACATCCACAAGTCCAAATTTATTTTGTGTAGGCTTTTCTTAAGACTCAATAATAAAAATGCAGAGTTGTATTTTGGTACCCCACACTGACCTCCCTCCCCCCCCCCGGTCCTCATCACCCTCTGGGCCCCCGTACTTCCCCCCTCATTGCCCCGAGCTTCCTTCCAGGCCCTCCCTCTCAGGCTCACCCTGTTCCGTTCCTGGTAAGGCCGTCCCTCCTGAAGCTCCGCCGCCCTGAGCAGGAACCCCATGTCTGGAGCCAGGGTTGGGGGAGGCAGAGAAGGATGAAGCTGGAGGGGGCCACTGAAGCACAGCGCCTGCCACCAGAGTCCCAAGGCTGAAGGGGGGGAGCGGGGTGAAGCCCGGCCCTGGATCCCTGGAGCTGATGGGGGCAACTGAAGCTCTCCCCAAGAGTCCCTGTGCGCTGTAGGGAGAGGCCACTGCTTTGCCCTCTCCCCCATCTCTGCCCAGGAGGTGGTCATGGCTGCAGGAAAACCATGGTGGCTGCATTTGAGAAACGCTGATCTAGACGTCGCCCTGCGGAGAGAAAGGAGAAGGAATGGATAACCAGGAGCTTCAGCAAGGTGCAGGGTGCAGGGAATGGTGACGGGATACATTTCCAGGTATCCTGGAGATACCTTTGAATACAGGGCTTGTCTAAACACCAAGTTACTGCAAGGCAAGTCAAAGTGAATCTGCAGTGCACCAGCTGCCTCACTGTAACACCCATATGGACTCTGCTACGGTACAATCAAAATCCTGGATTGTGGTTTAGTGTGCTACTGCTTGAAAGTGTAGTAGACCTGTGAGATGCTATGTGTCAGGAACAGGTCTGGCATGAATGTTTCAAAATATTTGAAAAGTGCCAAAAATCTTCACAAAGTGAAAAGGAATCAGGCTTTGGGTGGGAGGCAGATTGTATCAGAAAAATATTACCTGTTTGGAGGTGGGGAGACATCTTGCATAGAGGAGACCTGAGGGTGCAGAGAGGAACTGAAGGTCAAAGGACACATTTCTCTTATGACAAAAGTGCTTTGAATATGATTAGCAGCATTCACATTCCCAGTGGGATTAGATATAATTAGGAGAGGAAATAGTGGCATATTCTGTGGAAAAATCTTTGTTAGCAGAAAACCTGCAAGTTCATCACTGTACCCACCTTTTTCAGCTTGTTAAAATTAATTTAACATCCATGAGGAAAAAATAAATAGTTGAAAGTTACCTTTGCTGCTGCGCTTTAGACAGGACACACCTTTGGATTTCACAGTCATTTCCAAAATTCGGAACTACTAATAGGACAAATTTAAAGTTCTCTCTCCCTATGCAGAAGTTCTTCTGATGTCAGCTGAAAGGCAAGCATTTGAAGAATGCAGACCCTGCACATAATGTGTATGCTCTATGGGACAGTGTATCATTACATTATTTCCACTCTTAATTGGCACCTCATTTGCTTCTAAACTGTCATTGTAAAGTAGTTTCTGTCTAGATGAGTCTAAAGGAGAACAAACATAGAATTCTGCACACCGTGGCATATTACAATTCACTTTCATTAGATGTTTGTTAAATCTCTGTGATACAGAAATAAGTAACTGTTTCACAGGATTAATGGTTGGAGGTGATTTCAATTAAACACTTGCTAAGTGCTTTAAAAGTCCTCTTCTATAGAATGCCAGGTAACACTTTAGATTAATTAGTTCATCATGTTTGCACAGTGTTTTGGAAATGTAGAGCACTAAATAAATAAGGAGAGAGATTATTTTACTATCTGTTAGGTTTTGTCAGTATCATAGATAACTTTCTACTAGTGGCAGGTTTCAGAGTAGCAGCCGTGTTAGTCTGTATCCGCAAAAAGAACAGGAGTACTTGTGGCACCTTGATGCATCCGAAGAAGTGGGCTGTAGTCCACGAAAGCTTATGCTCTAATAAATTTGTTAGTCTCTAAGGTGCCACAAGTACTCCTGTTCTTTCTACTAGTGGAAACTTACTGGATGCTTAAAATAATGAAGTACTCATAAGTGCCAGTTAAGGTACAATATTACTTACATTGTAAGTAGTATTAACAATTAAACTGAATTGTATTTGATTGTTATTTAACATTAAAGTGGGAATATGCCCATACCAAAGAACTCTGTGCAAAGAGAAAATTGTTACGCTATTAAAAGAATGGAAAGGAACAGCTGGGGGAAGGTAGGTAAATATCCAAATCCTCAAAGTTCTTACAAGCTCTCAAATAAATGTAAATAAGTAAATTATCACAGTGCAGATTCTGAAACCAACCACTAACTGTACTTTCTCGCTCTGCCCACCTCAATATAAGGCCAGAACCCCACTTATACCCACACACCTTAGACTATGATCATTAACAAGTCTCATGTTCAGGTCTACCTTTTTTTAACCAGTAGGTGACGCTAGCAATTTTCACATTTGCTACAGTGTTTATCAGAAATTTTTTTTTAGTTCAGAATCAGTATGATTCAAAACCATTTTTATCCAAAATGCCACATTATCGAAATCCCTTCCTTGTCCCCTATGCTGGAGGACAATGGAAAAGATTCAGATAAAGAGGAGGTTCAGATAATAGAGCAGAGGACCCCAGCCAGGACTTCAAAGAGCCCCCAGCTGTGCGGGAGGCCACCCTGCTGCGGAATGACATCTGCAGCAGTGCAGGGATCCCTCTGGAACCCTGCTGTCCTGGGAGGGAGGGAGCTGGGCCCTGATGTTGGAGGTGCAGAGGGCTTCCTTTGCTACAGCGGAGCTGGTAACGCCCAATCCCTGCAGGTGCAAGGTGCAGGGAAGGCTATAATCCTGAAGGAGCGGAGCAGAGCAGAGACTCATCTCTCCACCCCCAGCTGCAGGGAAGGCTACCCACTGCTGAATGGCTTTTCCCCTCTCTATTATGTGAATAAAATCCATGTCCCCCATGCTACTTGGATAATTGGGGGTATGCTGTAAATATTGATTTTTTTCATTTTTCTTATACCTGTAAATTGTATCCATAGGCACTGTATTTGCTGCATTCATCTAGATAGATATATTTCAAAAAGGCAATGAAAATGTACCTAAGACCACATTATTTTTAGATGCATTTGATCCAAACTTTCAAAC
Source organism: Malaclemys terrapin pileata (assembly GCF_027887155.1). Lineage (NCBI taxonomy): Eukaryota > Metazoa > Chordata > Testudines > Emydidae > Malaclemys > Malaclemys terrapin. The sequence continues at coordinate 16,117,577 of NC_071513.1, read as the reverse complement.
CTTTTCTGGAACCATGAAGTTCAGATGTGGATTCTGACTTTCCTAAAGTTCAAGTTTTTTCAGATTCTGGGTTTTGGATCAGTCTTTTATAACAGTAAGACTTAGTAATGAAACTCAGGTCTGCATCTGAACTTTCCTACATCTGGAGGGGTGTTTGAATGTAGGGCCTTCATTAAACCTCATCTCCAATTTCTAGAAAGAAAATCCTCTCCTCCCCCCGCATGTTCTCTCCATCTCCTCCTTAAGGACTCCTGCATATTCTGGATGGTATGCATATATATTACAAGTTATAAATGACATTTTTAGTGTTTCAGGTGACCTTTAAGCTTTTGTGGTTTCTCCTGCAAACTGTTTTTTGTTTCCTCTTTATTTCTGTCACAAAGAATTCTCCCAGCATCTGTCATCTGTAGATTTATAACGAACCCAGCGTGCTATTTGCTGTGTCAAATCAGTTCATTAGCAGTTTCACCAATTGCTTCTTTTTTTCAGTGTTTCTTTCCATCACTGCTGCCAGCTGTGTCCTATTTCCAAAGCTTCATCTAACAGCGTAAAACAGCTTGGAATAGTGAGGTAGATTTTAGCAGATTAAAGATTGCACTGTAATACACTAGACTTAATCCTAATGCCGGGTAAACTCTTTATATGCTATCTTTCCCTCAAGATTACAAAGATTTATGTAACCATATTTTTTCACATCCAAAGGAGCTTAAAAGAATAGACATAGATTGTTCTGGGTGTTGAATAAAAGCAGTAAACCCAGATAAAGTACTTCTGTTCCTCAGATACTGTATTAGAACATAGCATTTTTGATTGAGTGGTCATCAGATATATGAATGAATGGGGGGAGGCGAGAGGAAAAGCAAGCATAATTATTACTTGAAGGGATATTATAAATTGTACTTCATGTGCTATAATAGCTTATAATATTATAAGAAATTTGCTACATAAGGCACATTAGTTTAAAAATCCTGATTTTAATGAAGCTATACAGCTTATTTAAGTAAATCTTTATTCTCCCCATCTAATATTCTCATTTTCTTGTAGAATCACTGTGTAAATTGAAACTGTAAGTGGAAGGTGGTAGTTTGAATTAAGTAGGACTGTTTATAACCATATGCTAAATGTAGCAGCTTCTGTAGCAGGAATATAAACAGAATTATCTTCTTTAAAAGTCTTTTTTTAAGTTTGTTATTTAAGGGTAAGAGAGTAGAGGATGTTTTTTTAAAAAGAAAGTATTCAATCAGGGTCACACGGCTCAGATTCACCATAATTTTTTCAGTGAGGTCCTACTTTTACCCTGTTTTATAGGTGAATTGTTTGAAAACGCAGAGAGATCAAATGATTTGCGATGAGCTAGTGGCTTATGGCCTTTGCTCCAACCACTGCGTCTCTGAGTTTGTTCTCATTTACTCCCTAATATAACCTTATAGACAATATCCATGTTGAAAGAAGTGACAGCAACAATGAACTTACAAATCAGTGATGCACAGAAGAGAATATTTTTCACCTACTGGGATGAACTCTTTAAAAAGTGTAATGGACAAATCATTTTTGCTGTATGAATTTTACGGAATGATTATCATTATTGTTGTCTAATTTGAATGTATACTTTGTGCATGTTCTCCATTTAGTCAACTTTTGATGATCGGGAGAAAATTGTGATATTATTACTATCTCAGAGCACCAGCTCTCTCCTTCTCATCCTTCAGATCTCTCTTGAAAATCCACCTCTTCTATCAGGCCATATGTACTATTGATGTTTCCATATCATCTGTTTATATTTTATTGAAATGGTGATAGGGCACTGTCAGTAGCATGTGTGACTTAACAGAGTTAAATGGCTTTTGAAGAGGGATCTAAATGATGAGGGGAAGGAGCTCAGTGTTCTGGGATAGGGAGAAAATTGTTTTATTGTTATTACTACTCAGTGGCACCCAAAGCTGCATGCACATTATGCACATTATGCATGTACATGCTTACCATTGGCAGGGGGGAAGAGGGAGAGCAAAGGGGGCAGTTTGCCCTGAGTTCTCCATTTGAGAGGGCCCCAAACTGAATGGTATTGCAACCACTCACTAAAATTTGGCTGGGGGCCTCTCCGTTGTGACACAGAGACGTCAGGGCCAAACCTTAATGGTGCCATACTATGTTAATGTGTGAGTGATTAAGTTGTGTGTACCATATGTCCCTGTTACTCACTGTAAAACAGCCTATGCCAGATGGGTTATATAATGGACCAGATTCTGCTAGCCTTACTTGTACATGTTCAATGTAGTCCTGTAGAAGCAAATGGTATTACATAGTTTATTACGATGTAGCCTTTTGGTGATCTTGATCATCTATTTTTTTGGAAATGGCACATGTAAAAATACACAACTACAATAGATACATGTGTATCATTGTCTGCTATTGTGTATTAGCACAGATTAGCACGATGTATGTCAGACAGATTCCATGAAAGTCATTCAAGATGCATCTTGAATAGGGCTTCTTCAGAGCCCTGGCATATTCACAGCATCCCTTACATATCCACAGTAAATCAGGTCCTGTGGAGCCCTCTCTCTACTCGCGCATCACTTTGAGGCTGTTAAAAAATGTCTGACACTATATTGCACTATTTGAGAAGTATGATTATAATGCACATGTGTAAAGGGGTGAAATATACGTTCTGCAAGCAACCTCATTTTTACATTGCTTGTATTTTGTGTGCTTAATCATGCAAATCATTGTCAGTTTTTTAATGGGATTTCCTACATTTCTTAATATAAAAAATAAACCATTCCACATCAGGTAATTACATGGCTAAACAACATCAAAACACCCTTGCCAGTGAAAAGTGTGCATTGACTGCTTTATTCAGGGCCCAATCCCAGGGCTGCCCAGAGGATTCAGGGGATCTGGGGCAAAGCAATTTTGGGGGGCCCCTTCCATAAAAAAAGTTGCAATACTTTAGTAACATGTATTTGGAAATGTAAAAAATAACCAGTGAAATACATTCAAAAATTAAATTTTAATAATTTGAAAATACACAAAATACATTATTTAAAAACATTAAATGCTTTAATGGTATGTATACATTTGCAATTACATAATGGGCTGTCGCTGGGCGATGGTGATGGTTGGTGCCAATGGGCTGTCGCTGCTTGGGGGTGGCGCTGCTGTTGCCCAGAACTGGGTGGGGACCTGGGCTCTGGGTCAGGGGGTGCCCGGCTTACAGGGGCTGTGCTCAGAGCTGGGGGTCAGGGCTGTGGGGGGATGGGGTCAGGGGGTACCCGTCTCAGAGGGGCTGGGCTTGGAGCTGGAGGGGGATAGCTCAGTGGTTTGAGCATTGGCCTGCTAAACCAGGGTTGTGAGTTCAATCCTTGAGGGGGCCATTTAGGGATCTGGAGCAAAAATCCATCTGGGGATTGACCCTGCTTTGAGCAGGGGGTTGGACTAGATGACCTCCTGAAGTCCTTCCAACCCTGATATTCTATGAGCTTCTATGAGTCAGGGCTGTGGGGGATGCGGTCGGGGGGTGCCTGGCTCAGAGAGGCTGAGCTCAGAGCTGGGGGTCAGGGCTGCGCGGGATGGGGTCGGGGGGTGCCCAGCTAAGAGGGGCTGGGCTCGGAGCTAGGGGTCAGGGCTGTGGGGGGGATGGGGTCAGGGGGTACCCGGCTCAGAGGGGCTGGGGGTCAGGGCTGTAGGGGGATGGGGTCAGGGGATGCTTGGCTCAGAGGGACTGGGCTCAGAGCTAGGGGTCTTGGCTGTCGGGGGGGTTCCGGTTCAGAGAGGCTGGGGGTCAGGGCTGCAGGGGGATGGGGTCAGGGGGTGCCTGGCTACAGCGGCATGGCTCCATGGGACCTGAGCTCCCGCCGCTCGGAGCCCGCCCCCTTACCATGCCACTCTGAGCGGGAGGAGCTCAGGGCATGCTGCTGCAGCACTGCCCTTGGCCGCTACTGGACGCAGCGTGCTGAGGTGCTGGGGGATGGGGGAAGGCGAAGGCTGGGGGGAGCCTCCGACATTCTCATGGGGGCCCCTGCAGGGCCCGGGGTCTGGGGCAAATTGCCCCACTTGCCCCCCCCCTCTCGGTGGCCCTGCCCAATCCTGGGAGGTGTTGATCACCTGTAAGTCCTTTACAAGTTCAGGCACTCAATACAGCTGAGAAAATCACCTGACATAAAACTGAGCTATTATTCAATGTGCTGCTACTGTACTTTTTAACTTCTTAAATGTCTGAGACAGATTTATTTCACACTGTGACACTAAGTTAACCATGCACATGTGCAGTGGATTCTTCTTGTGCTTAGAACACTGGTAAGAGTGCTAAAAAAATCTCATCCTCAAAATACTGCGTATTCACAAAGAGTGATTTTTAAACCCTCACAGTTAGTCCAGACCAAAACCAGAACACTCAATATGGGCTATACTACATTTCACCTATCTAGTCCCATTTGTTTTAGCATTAAAGCTTGTTCAAAAAGGGTTGTAAGAATTTTTGGAATTAATTTTTTAAATTGATTTTGTTCAAATTTCTGCTCTATTTCCTTCTCCCCACAGTCACATCTAAGCAGAGACCATGGATGAAAAACTTCAGCTTGATGAGTTAAAGTTTCATAAAATTACAAGCATCTAAAAACAGGGGCTATAATGGTGACACTTTAAGCAACTTTATCTATGGCTAACATTTAAGAAGGACTCCATTTATTATAATAATAAGAATAAACATTGTAGATAGGAAAGATCTAATTAGGTAATCTAAAACCCTGGTCCATACCTTAGTCAGTTATCATCTGGAATACTATCAACACCTCCTCTTTAGTCTCTCTTCCTTCCCTTGCTCCATTCTATCCAAAATGCAGTTCCCAAAATCATCTTCTGTTCCAGCTGTTCTCAGCATGCATCTTCCTTTCACTCTCCTTCTCCATCCAGTTCTAACTATACAACCTCACATTTAAGAGTTCTACAGAACTCTGCCTCCACTTACTACACATCCCTGTCCTCAACACCTACCACATCCCGTCTTGGTCCCTGTGCCCTGCCCAAGTTTCTCTTGATAGCTTCCTTTGTCTCTATCTATTGAATTTACAGTTTCTTTCCTGCAGCCCTTGACACTTGGAACAGGTACCCAATATAATATTTGCCAGTTGCATTCCCTTTCTGCCCTGAAAACACATCTGGGGACTGGCCCCATCCCACTCCGAATTTTTATGGTAACATTTTATGACAAATGAGCCCAATTCTATTCCCATTCAAGTGAATGGGAACTTTATTATTGATTTGCCAGGCTCAGGCCCTTAGGAGGCAATCCCTTTGAAGCGGAGACTTTGCTAGTTGTTCTGAACTCTTAAATATTGTACATAATAGTGTATATTTTGTATAGCTATAGAAAAAGTATTTTAGAATAGATCATTCAATGCCTATTGCAGGTTTGTTCACAGCAAAGTATATTTTCCAAAGCTTTGGACAATCTACTTACAGTGCCAGATCCTCAGCTGGTGTAATTCAAAATAGCTCTATTTACTTCAGCAGAATTATGCTGATGTAACCCGGTCATGATTTGGCCCATAATCACTAATCAATGGGTTTTCCACTTCTGTTATTGAGACTAATCCTAAATAAATCTCCCCATATGGGAGTTTCTCCAACATTCTGTAAACAAGGTAGTCTTTTATTATTAATAACAATGTCAGTCCCATTTGAGAATGAAAATTATCTAACTGGCTATTTTCTTTATGATTCTGACTATTCTCTGAAGAGTCAGAAAAAAATCCAAATACAACAACTTAAAATGCATCTTGCATGTTAGGAATAGCCTAGAAGAGAGTGAGGTGTGATTTTTTTTTTCTTGGAAGTTAGCCAAAATCATTGAGTAGAGAGAACAACCCTAGACTCTGAGTCCCAAAGCCATGTTCAAGTTGTTCAGTCTAAATTCCACATCTACAATCAATGTTCAAAACAAACAGGGCTGCCAACAGCATTGTGAATAACGCATGTGACATTTTGAGTTTTTAAAATATTTTTGTTGCACTGGAGATGTGTAAAGCACATATTTATATACCGCTCTGCTCTCTCGTATGTCAGTGTCTACTCATTCAAGGTTCTAAAATGTCTGTATTTGCCAATATTTTCTAAGTGAAATCAGAACAGAAGTATTATGTGGGTGGGCAGTCACGCTATTAGAAGAAGAAAATGCTTCAAGTGTAACATGTCTGACAAACTCCGAGTTCCAGTTTAGTTGCTGAGTTTACGGCCTGAGGGCCAAATCCTAATCTGTTGTAATTCAGCATAACTCTATTGTATTCAGTGGAGCTACACTGATTTACACCATCTGAACCCCTAGATATCTAATAAAAAAAAACTCTGACAGGTGTTTAAAGCTATTAGCAGCATAATCCTGAAAGTAGCTGTGTTTATCTACAATTGTGTATGCCAAATTCTGTTCTTTGTTATACCTATAAACCCTTGCTGAGGTCAGAACAGAAAGCTTAACTCTGTCCTTCAGTAACCTATTTTAATATTCTTTAATGCCCCCAAAGTATAGCTTTTAACAACAAAATGAAATAGAATAGAACTGTGGGAGCTTAGATCCTTAATCTTAACTATGGGTAGAAATGTGCTGGGAATAGGGAATTCACTGCTGACTAGTTGGAGTGATATCAGCCATTGAATGCAATTACCCAGGTTGAATAGAGGTGAAAATAATGGGAAGAATTTTATTTCAGTTACAATTTTACAAAAGTTTATAATTGTCATTTCTTTTTGTTTTCTTTTCACATACAATCACCATCTTAAATTATAGGCACATCAGAATTTTTAATATATCCAAACTGTGGTAGAATGTCTTTAGTAATCACATTAATCCAAGCTACACAGCTAGAAAAGTAAAATCTTTCCCCAAGATTCATAAATTCTTCTCTAAGACTGAAATCACTAAATTTCATCTGAATTTTTTACCCAAGATTTGGCTCTGCTCTAATTTGTAATACTAAATCTTTGAAAACCATTATGTTTCTATTGTAAAATGTATATTGAATTCTGTCTGCTTCCCAATTCACATCATGTGCAAAGCATATGGAGGATTTTAATCTAAGTTGCTTTTCACCCTGAACTACAGCAAAAACCACCAGACACATTGTATATGTTAGGATAGTGGTGGTGCTTTAAAAAGAGCAAGTTAATAAACATGCAGTCTTATCTTAGTATCTGCAGTGTTGCCCTATGCTTCCTTATACTTACTAAAGGAAATACTTTGAATATGGCAAATACCAAGGTTATCTTGCTGCAAATATCTCCGGCATTTAAACTTTTTAAGGCCCACCACCATTTGAGTGTGTGTGTGTGATATGCTATTCCTCAGTGGTGATTTGCTAGTCTTTGGCTTAAAGGAGGGCTGTGCTGTTCAGCACATCTCTAGCTTGGTTATGGATGTGTAATATTTTGAGTTTGAATGGGAGCACTTAGAAACTGTTCCCTTCTGCCCTGGCTTATCCCTTTCCTCCATGTTTTGGTATTGCCTTGTTTGCAGATTGTTCTCTCTCTCTTTGGTTAAGGAGAGGTTTTAGAATCACATGTGATCTCAAAGGAGCCGGAGCCTTTCTTTAGACTGAAAAGCTCTTCAAACAGGACTCAGTCCATTAAGATGACATTTATCACTGTCTGGATTTCCACTGAGTTTTTTCTATACAGATGTAAATTTAACATTATCTGGCCTTTAAAGGGAGACCTCTTGATAGCAAAACAAAAATTGAAAGGAACCAATGGGTTATAGCAACACAAACCATTTGAACACATTCTGCTGGTTTACCATTGTATATGAAAACACATACAAAGATTACAGCCGGGCCTCATTATTTTCTAAGAGAAGTGCGGGACAGGTGAGAATGTTTGATTTCTCCGTACTTCTTGAATTGCTTCAGCAAGGTGCTTACTCAGTGAGCAAAATCACAGAGAAGCAGAAAAGGAGAGAGAAAAGCATCTGGCAAACAAAGCATTGTCTCTTAATATCCAGTATCTCAAAAATGATTTTTATAGAGGAAAAAAATAAAATGTTGAAGTATTTTTTACAACAAACAGGGTCATTTCAAAAAGTGGAATTTCATTGCCTTTTCACAAGTGCCTGGAAGCCTTTGACAGCAGTTCCATAACTACATGCAGAGAGAGATATGAAATGAAACACTTAACATTTTATCAACCAGTACAAGAAAAATAAAAGCCTCGTTTGCTATTTTTAAAAACGAGTGAATACTGAAAAATGCCTCCAACTTGAATGATGTTTAACAATATATTCAAAACATCTAAGAGCTGGAATGTGGTGCTATTCTGCCTCCTTTGTCCCTGTGTGCTGGTGTGACAGAGCTCCCTTGGTCAGATGGGGTGTTGGACTGAGTTCACTGGATCTGGCAGGGTGGCCAGCGCTCCTCTTGCCTGAGTCTCTATGGCACTTACATTCTGGGCTATGAAGGGTGCTAGTTTCAGTCGCACTGGAGTGTGCAGGTTTTGCCCTTAAACTTAGTGGGGTCAGCTAGTCCTGGCCAGAAACCCCTGTGGTTCTAAAGTCTCTCAGGGGTTGGTAGGGGAATCCAGGCCCACCCACTCAATCACTGGCTTCCAGCTCAGGGCCCTTAAACCAGGCTGGTAGAATCAGCCCGCAGCAATTCCGCCTGCTGTGCTCTGAGCTCCTTTCTATTTCCCTTGGTTTCTGTAAGCTTCTCCAGCCTGTAAATCCAGTCATTATCCCTTCTCTAGTGCCATGGCTTCTCACCAGCTTGCTGGCAGGAGTCTCCTTCTCCAGCCTACTTGCTCCTCTGGCAGCCACCCCATCCCTCTGCTTCTCAGCGCTTCTATTTTCCCAGCTGTTGTGAAGCTGCCAATCAGTGCTGGCCAGTAGTTCCTGCATTAACCTTTTGGTTGCCAGTCCAGCATGGGATATATACATCCCATCACAGTCCCCTAAATATAAAGAAAAATCAATTATTATTGTTCAAGTGATTTGCACATGTGCATCACAGTCTTGCAGACTGGAGGGTACAATGAAAATAATCTCATAGACTCATAGACTTTAAGGGCAGAAGGGTCCATCATGATCATCTATTCTGACCTCCTCTGCACAATGCAGGACACAGAATCTCACTCACCCACTCCTGTAACCTATGCCTGAGCTATTGAAGTCCTCAAATCATGATTTAAAGACTTCAAGGTGCAGAGAATCCTCCAGCAAGTGACCCGCGTCCCATGCTGCAGAGGAAGGCGAAATCCCCCCAAATCCTCTGCCAATCTGCACTAGAGGAAAATTCCTTCCCTACCCCAACTATGGTGATCAGCTAAACCCTGAGCATGTGGGTAAGACTCACCAGCCAGACACCCAGGAAAGAATTCTCTGTAGTAACTCAGATCTCGCCCCATCTAACATCCCATCACACGCCATTGGGCATATTTACCGCTAATAATCAAAGATCAATTAATTGCCAAAATTAGGCTATCCCATCATACCATCCCCTCCATAAACTTATCAAGTTTCGTCTTGAAGCCAGATATGTCCTTTGCCCCCACTACTGCCCTTGGAAGGCTGTTCCAGAACTTCACTCCTCTGATGGTTAGAAACCTTAGTCTAATTTCAAGTCAAAGCTTCCTGATGGCCAGTTTATATCCATTTGTTCTTGTGTCCACATTGGTACTGAGCTTAAATAATTCCTCTCCCTCCCTGGTATTTATCCCTCTGATATATTTATAAAGAGCAATCATATCTCCCCTCAGCCTGCTTTTAGTTAGGCTAAACAAGCCAAGCTCTTTGAGTCTCCTTTCATAATACAGGTTTTCCATTCCTCGGATCAACCTAGTAGCCCTTCCCTGTACCTGTTCCAGTTTGAATTCATCCTTCTTAAACATGGAAGACCAGAACTGCACACACTATTCCAGATGAGGTCTCACCAGTGTCTTGTATAATAGTACTAACACCTCCTTATCTCTACTGGAAATACCTCGCCTTATGCTTCCCAAGACCGCATTAGCTTTTTTCACGGCCACATCACATTGGCAGCTCAGAATCATTCTGTGGTCAACCAATACTCTGAGGTCGTTTTCCTCCTCCGTTACTTCCAACTGATGAGTCCCTAGCTTATAACAAAAATTCTTGTTATTAATCCCTAAATGCATGACCTTGCACTTTTCACTATTAAATTTCATCCTATTACTGTTACTCTAGTTTACAAGGTCATCCAGATCTTCCTGTATGATATCCTGGTCCTTCTCTGTATTGGCAGTACCTCCCAGTTTTGTGTCATCTGCAAACTTTATTAGCACACTCCCACTTTTTCTGCCAGGGTCAGTAATAAAAAGATTAAATAAGGTCCCAAAACCACTAGTAACCTCCCTCCAGCCTGATAGTTCACCTTTCAGTATGACCTGTTGTAGTCTCCCCTTTAACCAGTTCCTTATCCATCTTTCAATTTTCATATTGATCTCCATATTTTCCAATTTAACTAATAATTCCCCATGTGGAACCATATCAAATGCCTTACTGAAATCAAGGTAAATTAGATCCACTGAGTTTCCTTTGTCTAAAAAAATCTGTTATCTTCTCAAAGAAGGAGATCAGGTTGGTTTGGCACAATCTACCTTTTGTAAAACCATGTTGTATTTTGTCCCGATTACCATTGACCTCAATGTCCTTAACTACTTTCTCCTTCAAATCTTTTTCGAAGACCTTGCATTCTACAGATGTCAAACTAACAGGCCTGTAGTTACCTGGATCACGTTTTTTCCCTTTCTTAAAAATAGGAACTATGTTAGCAATTCTCCAGTAATACGGTACAACCCCTGAGTTTACAGATTCATTAAAAATTCTTGCTGATGGGCTTGCATTTTCATGTGCCAGTTCCTTTAATATTCTTGGATGAAGATTATATGGGTCCCCCCGATTCAGTCCCATTAAGCTTTTCGAGTTTGGCTTCTACCTGGGATATGATAATATATACCTCCATATCCTTATTCCCATTTGTCATCTTGCCATTATCCCTAAGCTCCTTATTAGCCTCATTAAAGACTGAGGCAAAGTATTTGTTTAGATATTGGGTCATGCCTAGATTATCCTTAACCTCCACTCCATTATCAGTGTTTAGCGGTCCCACTTCTTCTTTCTTTGTTTTCTTCTTAATTTATATGGCTATACAACCTTTTACTATTGGTTTTAATTCCCGTTGCAAGGTCCAACTCTACATGGCTTTTGGCCTTTCTCACTTTATCCCTACATGTTCTGACCTCAGTAAGGTAGCTTTCCTTGCTGATCCTCCTACCTTCCAGTCCTTGTAGGCTTTCTGCGTTTTCTTAATCACTTCTCTGAGATGCTTGCTCATCCAGCTTGGCCTACCATACCTGCCTATGAATTTTTTTCCCCTTTCCTGGGATGCAGGCTTCTGATAGTTTCTGTAACTTTGACTTGAAGTAATTCCAGGCCTCCTCCGCCTTTAGATCCACAAGTTCTTCAGTCCAATACACTTGTCAATCACTGGTCAAGTGACAGCAATTTTATTATAACTTAAAAACAGCACAGCAAGATATGTATACCAATAGAAAATGCTGGGAGCAGTGATTGCAGGGGAGGCAATAGCTGCTGCCCTGAACGGTCATCAGCCTGGCCCTTCTTTTAGTGCTTGGATCGTGAGCAACCCCCATTGGCTTTTATAGTATAGGACAAGGGCCTAACTGCTTAAAGCCTAACTACCCAAGGAACTGATGGTGGATTTGCAGATTTCAGGGCCTGTATCCCTGTGCGGGCTACTATATGAGGAAACCCTGAACCTCGCCACAAGAGTCTGACCATCCTTGAAAATCCAGCCCCTTATGGCACACAAGGCAGATTGATGCCTAATTTGCAGGAAAGCATATTAACTCATCTTTCAACTTCTGTGACATTGGGAGATCCCGTGCCCCTAGCCTACCCCTTCCAAAAATCATTCTAAAATCCCCAGGGGGAATCATACTTGCTATCAGGAGAAGCCACCCACAGTTGTGATTCAGAGAGAGGGAAGAGGGAAGGGTGGTCAACAAACGTTTAATTAATTTTACACATAACATATGCTGATTTGTTCATGCACTCAATCCTGCCATCTGCGAAACACCCTGATTACCTAATGCCAACACATAACTCCATGTACCTTCTTGTAAAGTGCTTTGAGATGAAAGGGACAATTTCAGAGTTAAGTATTAATATTATTATTGTATACACACACAAAGCCACAGCTGAATTTAACATTACCCATCCATCACGTAGTTCATACAGGAAGGAAGGTGTGATATAGCAATGCTGGCTCTTCACATCACCATCTTTTGGAGGTGCAAAGATTGACCAATAGTATCCTCCTAAGGGCACCATAGTGGTGCTTTGGGGGTTGATGGCCAACATTCCTTAGCACAAGATGTTTACTAGATTCTTTGTACTTCTGTATCTTCCAACCACTGATCTAAAAGCATTTTACAGTAATTGATTAATCAATCTCACAACATCCCTTTGAGGTAGGTAGGTAAATATTATTAACCCCAATTTACAGGTGTGGAAACTGAGATTCAGAGAGCATACTTGGCAAAGTCACTGATCAAGTCAATAGCACTGCCAGGAATAGAACCCAGATCTTTTTACTCCTTGTCCTATGTTCTAAGAACTAGACAATTCTCCTATTATATTCTTCACTAAAAAATATCAATATTCAAGGTGTCAAAAGAGTTAAAACATCCTACGTGGCCAGTAAGCAAACAGATTATTTTATTATTAATTCTGAATCACAAAGGCACAATTTTTCTACCCAATAAGAAAGATCATCTACAAATGTGAACCCAAGGTGCACAGCATGCAATATCCCTTATTGGTATAAAATGATTCTGCTCACGTTTTTATATTTTTCAAAAGAGGCAGGATAAAGTGTCAGCTTAATCTGCCTTCAATGGTGTTTATGAATTGTATCAGCTTCTCAACTTTATTAACCTCCACTCCTTTTGCTGTTGGTAGTCTCCTAGGGAAGTTCTCATTCACCGGACAATAATTATGCCAGAATCTGATGATATTTAATTCAGAATAGCATGACCATCATTTGTCTTGATATCACATACTGGAAATTTTTATATATATATATATAGAATCCTTTTCTACAAACAGAATGCCATCCCATAATTTGAAAGTAGACTGTTAAGGGGGACTATTCCTTCCATGTGAAGCAGCGCAGAACACACATACACAAGTGATGTCCCTCATACCCACATCGATTTATAAAAAGACCAATCTCAGAGAGAACCTTTAAAGCCTGATGGAGTCTAGCATTATGTTCTCTTTCTATATATTCCCTAATCCCAAATTAGGATTCACACCTCAGACTCCTGCGCCTATGTAGATTCCAGTTAGTTCGGCCAGACCCACAGGGAGTTAGGGGCCCAAGCTAGTGGATGCAGAATTTGTGTGTTTGTGTGTGTGTGAATGAGAAGAATCAGCTGAGCAGTAATGGATGAGCAGAGGGCAGTGAATTGAATCTGCTGGGGGTGATTCTGCTGCTGCTTGTTTCCTCAGGCTCAGGTTTGTGAGGGGGAGGCAGCAGGGGGAGATTCTGGGCAATCAAGGACAGCTGGGAGGAGAGGGAGACGGACCATGGTCTCTGGCACCCTGAGAGGGTGTTGGTCTTGTGGCCAGGGGTGTATTGGAACCCGTCCAGTGTGAGGTCCAATAAAGCCTTAGCAGCTGAAGGAACTACAGGATATGAGGCACTACTAGATATTATTTCAAGACTAGGGCTGATACCACAGTGCTCCTGCACCTCATGAGGGGGTGGCATTTTAAATGTGTTTCCCGTGGCTCCATGGGCTTGCTACATTTTCACTCAGAGGAATGCCTGCTGTCCAACATTAGAGAGATGGAAGAAAACTTCACACTCAGCTAGTTACTCAGGTAAACTTTGATAGAGGGGCACGATCAAGGATTTTTAAACCCATAGTTTGACCTCACTTGAAATTAAGACGACTAGTAGGAAATTTTTCTGAATTCTAAATGTCTATGAATGTTTTCAATTCACCCCACTGTCGATGAACCTGTAAGGATTGACCAGCTGTTATTCACGTGGAAGCAACAAAAACACCAATTTGTACCTTGAAATTCATTTTACTGGTTCTGCTGCAGCAGAAACAAATGAAGAAAAAAAGAAACCCACTGGTTGTTTTGCTCGGATTCCTGGCAATGCTGGGTCGCTCAAGAACATCAGTTAGAGCTAGAGCTTGTTGGAGGGGGGGCAAACATTTTCACAAAAATGTTGTGATTTCCCCTCCTCCCCCCCTTTTATTTCCATTGGCATTTTTCAGGTGGCTCTTGTTAGACCTCCCTGTGAAAGAAATGACTAAGAAGTTAAGGAAGGAGGGAGACTATGATCTTAAAGTCTCATCTGTAAGTATCTCAGAAACAACAAGAGAAGCAGGAATTGCATGCTGAACTCTAGCATAGTAAAAACAAGTTCCTAACTTGTGGAGCGTCTGCCTTCTGTGTTGTGTATTAAAATAAGAACAAAAGACACTCTGGATTTTTTGGGAGCTTCCCAATTAAATCCACTCCTAATGCTCAAAGAGAGCCGGTTAGTTATATATATTCATTAGTTGTAATATCCTTTTTAAAATAAAATTCCTTTCTCTCTTCCATTTTGTAAACATTGATTTTTCCCTTATGTTCTATATTGAACTGAAATTATTACATCTGATTTTGTTTACTTCTCTGAGTGAACCAACAGCAGCACTATTTTTGATATTGTTTTCCCTTATCTTGACATCTAAGCATGCAGAATGTGCTGCTTGACAGCGCCATTGACACTGTGATGGTGGCAGCAGCCCAGAATGCAATTCTAAAGGGTCTCAGAATAGAAGTACAGTATCACTTATATAAGAGAATATGCAGGCTGTATTTGAGGCACTCCTCTTGTTTATGCTTTGAGACCTAATCTGGTTTCTACTTGTGGTGTCACACGCAGGTGGCAGCTTTCTCCATAATGATGAATGCAAACTACTGACTTTGTAATAATTTGTGTATGTTATGTTAAACCAGGCACATAGAGCATAACCTGTATTTCTTGCCCTGGATGGCTTCTATTGCACAATAAAGACAACATCCAAAAGAAGGAATAAAAAATATCCAGGTGAGAGGCTCGCTCTGTAACATTGTGCAGCTGAACTGTAACACAAAATGACAACTATCCCTCTAGTAGACAGGGGGCACTCCTCTAAATTTAATGGTACAGTTCACACAAAGCAGAATAACTGCATCTCTGTTCAGTTACATAGCTGTACACACCACAGTGCAGCTTTTTGCACATTATATCATCACAGAATAGGAAAAGTTTCTTTCCAGTGTCCAGGCTAGAAATGCAAATTAAGAAGACTGCCACTTAAGCTTTCTATTACCCTTGAGGGGATATTATAAATTGTGCTTCATGTACCATAACAGCTTATAATATTACATAAATTTTGCTACATGAAAAGCATTAAGCCAAAAATCTTCTCATTTTAATGAAGTTGCAGGGCTAGTTGAAATAAAGTATTTCCCAATCACTTCAGATCCTCATTTCATTTAGTTATACATCCTTTTATTTCCTCCTGGCTGGACTACAGAAAGTCTATTTACCTGGGCTCATGCTGACAACCATTAGGAAATTCCAACTTGTACAGAATTTAGCAGTCTGTCTCTTCAGCAACACTGGCTGCCCCAAACGCATCCAATCTGTCCTCCATGCTTTACCTTATTTCCCATTGAACATAGTGTCAAATCTGAGGTCTCAGTCCTTATATTTAAGGTACCCAGCCATTTGGGGGCAAGGATACCCAATAGATTGACTAATGCTCCAGGATGAGGACCATAGACATCAGCTCTACTGCAAAGGCACAATGGAATTCTCCATAGCATGTAAAGCTCATTTGCACAAGAAACAGAGCTTTCTTTCTCTTGACTCCCCTAGGAATTAGGACCACTTCCAACTTTCCACTCCAAGTGCAAAGCACACTTCTTCATCCTTGCTTTTGCTAACCTAGCACAATATGCCTATCATATATTATTTTTTTTAAATCGAAACAAAACCCCATGCCCACGCAATTTTTCCTTGGGGAAGTAGAGAGGGAAAGAAAGAGCAACATCTAACAGATGCTAGACATGCTGTTTACTTCAGTTCTAGAAGGCACTTATATACAACTGTGATGAGGGCTATATAAGAACCTAAGAAAAACAGAAGCTGTAGTTTGAATTAAGTAGGGCTGTTTTCAATCAGACACCAAATGTGGCAGTTTCAACTATTATCTGTGTGCTCTCTCAAAAAATTCTGAGTGGAATTTAAAAAATGTGGCAGTTTCATCACCCTTGTTGACTTACATAGTAGCTTCCACAAACAGTCAACAGCACAGAGGTACAGTCTGGGAGCTGTAAAAATCCACCTGTTTTGCAGCAGATTATTGTGTCATGAAAAGGGATTTCTATTGAACTGCACTGAATTTTTATTTAGATATAGATCTATACAGGTATAGCCAGGTAGAATTTTAAGGCTTGATGACTATATCTGAGATGATACAACAATTTGAGATATTTAGAATAAGAAATAACTGCAGTATCTCAAATATGGTAAACATAGAGGGTCAGACTCACCAGTATGTCCCAGCTGCTCTGCACTACACTGTGTCAAAAAGTAGCTAT
Source organism: Malaclemys terrapin pileata (assembly GCF_027887155.1). NCBI lineage: Eukaryota > Metazoa > Chordata > Testudines > Emydidae > Malaclemys > Malaclemys terrapin. The sequence goes on along the minus strand of NC_071513.1, from coordinate 16,100,899 downwards.
AAATCTAGTTTACCTGGTGTGCACAAAGCAGCTGAAATGTATGGGTGAATCTGGTCTTGACTTTTTAATGGCAGCTACTATAATGTGGAGGGGGGTGTGAGGGCTTCAGCTGGGGGTGCCGACTCTGGGGTGGGTCTGGAGATGAAGGCTTTGGGAGGTAGGAGTGTGTTCCGGGCTGGGACTGAGGGATTCGGAGGGTGGGAAGGGGATCAGGACTGGGTCAGGGAATGGGAGGGGGTCAGGGGTGAAGCTCTGGGCTGCATTTACCTCAGGCAGTTCCCGGACATAGCGGCATGTCCCCCCTCCGGCTCCTACGCGGAGGTGCGGCCAGGTGGCTCTCCGCGCTGCCCTGTCTGCAAGCACTGCCCCTGCAGCTCCCATGAGCCAATGGGAGCTGCAGAGCCAGCACTTGCGGAAGGGGCAGTGTACGGAGCCCTCTGGCTGCCCCTATGTGTAGAAGCTGGAGGGGAGAAATGCTGCTGTTTCCGGGAGCCACACGGAGCTGCATTAGCCCCGCTGCGCTGCCGACTGGACTTTTAATGGCCCGGTCAGCAGTGCTGACCGTAGCTGCCGGGGTCCCTTTCCAAACGGGCTTTTCAGTTGAAAGCCAGACACTTGGCAACCCTAATCAGGAGTAACTCTACTGAACTCAGTTGAGATCCACTGGAGTCAAAAAAGGCATGAGATCGAAATCAGTCCCAACTATCTTGAACCTATTATTTTTGACTGTGTTGATTTCCTTATAATTCTGTGTCCTATGTATACACAAAAGCTCTAAACCATATTCTAGCAAGCGGGCAGAGGTTGTACAGATATGACTCAAATGTTTTTAAATGCCAGTCCGTTGTTTGTTTTTTCCTAGCTCCCTGTGAAAAATACATTTATCAAGCTTTCAAATAAACATTCATAACAGATGCACTAGAACCTGACTTACTTAGAAATTCATTTAATATAGGTGTATATTCTCGGTAATTAGATTAACAGATGTTATTAAAAGGCTTTAGAGTGTGGATGCCCTAATATCTCATGAGGTAGCAAGAAAATTCTATCTGCCTGTAGGTGCCAAAATAGGAAAACTTGGATGAGGATGCTTACCTCTAAGTTCATTATCCTCTGTAATACAAATGCTTATATATCCTGATGTTGTCTGGATGTTAGTGATAGCCTTATTAACAAGCACTGCACTGACTGTGTAATTGATGAATTATAGCTGCAGAGCAAATTCCTAATTGGAAATTATGATGATCATACAACAACACAGCAATTCCATATAAATTGTATGGTACATGCATGCCATGAGTTACAAACTGTTGTCTTCTTGTGTGGAATTAAAGTAATATCTCACAGATGATTAGATGACCCTTTGCTACCTTGAACTACAGCAAAAATGAATGGGAGCAATTTCGCTTCTACAGACAATGGTAGAAAATCCAGCAAATATCAGAACTTGGCTGCATATAAAGGTCAGCCACAATCCGTTGCCTCCATCTTTTGCAGATACTTTGAAATGTTTGGGAGGTCCCTCAATATCTTGTTTATAAGAATGACAGGTCTTTATTAATTATTATTATTATTATTTATTTATTTATTTTATTAATTACTGTAGACCAGAAAAGTTTGCTGTAAATGTGGTATTGCTTTTGTTTTGTTTCATGTGTGGTTTTGGAAGAATATCACCAATAATTAATGAACAGTGATTGTTTTCAGCAACTGGCAAGCCATCCAGGAGTCTGAAAATAATTTAATGTGAATATGTAGATTGCCTCTCTTCTGCTTAAATAAACAGCTCTATAGTATTTTTTCCATGTTGCTGGTGATTACTGCAATGTTTGCACAGAATCGGGATGTGTGTAAACTGGCTTGCAAGGATATGCAATCAAAATAGTTGATTAGATGAAAAACAAATTTCATATTGCTAGATGAAAATTCTCACTCGTCTCTGCTTTCCTTATCAAGTAATTAATACATCCAGTGTTCATTCTTTCTATTGCCCTAACTGAATTCAAAACAGATTCAGATGTGAGTTTAAGAGCTTGTCTACATGGGGAAGTTTGCGCACAGTGAGCTAGGGTGTGAATTTAAAGCACAATAAGTGCTCCGCACTAACTCCCTAGCTCCCTCAGACTTAAGACACTTCCAAGTGCACTTAGCTAATATGCACACAGACACTTTCACTGCAGTCAAAGAGTCCACATGGGGAGTAAGTATGGAATAGCTAATGCACACGAGCTACTTTAGGCTTTTCCCCTGTGTAGCCAAGCTCTAAGAGAAACTATTGTAACTTATGCCTTCCAGATCGCTTTGTACAAATGTTGCATGAGCTCAGACTGACTCAGATTAACACCCATTTATTGATGCGTAGGTTACAGTTCCTTTCAGACAGCATCTGAAGTTAGCCTTCTGAATCTAAAGGAGTTTAAACTGGTATAATTTACATGCCAACAGTTAGAGGCATGGGCTTAGTAGGAAAACAACTAAGAGTAAGAGCTAATTAAAGTACCCTCTTAACTTAAACACCTTCTTCCAGCACCTAGATTAGAGTATGTCTACATTACAGTCCAAGGTGTGATTGCAGCACATGTACACATACCAGAGTTAGTTTTAACCTAGCTAACCTGGAGTACCAATAGCAGTGAAGCTACAGCAGTATGGAGTTCAGCACGGGCTAACTGCCTAAGTAAGTACCCAGTGTCCTGAGAGGGCTTATACAGGCCACACTGAAGTCCATGTTGACATGGGTTCACTGCTATTGGTACTCGAGCTAACGAGATTAAATATATACCTACAGGTGTTGCAGTCACACACACTGATTGCAGTTTAGATGTACTGACAATAGGCTCCTTTAGAGGGAGACTTCCTTGCATCTGTTTACATTCAGTCACTAATGTGTACTTTCACTGTCTTTCACATCACCTCGCAGTTTGTCCCCAAGTTTAATCAGAATGAATCAATCAGAAGTATTTTTTTCCCCTGATGCATAAGTCACCAAGATGCGACTCACTGGGCTTTGTAGAGCTCAAAATGAAGAATGGGTTTCGTCCATAATGAGCCTTGCTTGAGTTATTATTATTGCTGTCTTAGAGTGCTGTCTCATTTTTGTTTCCCAATCTTCGAAAACAAAGCTTTCCTCACTCAAAATAACCCCGGGATATTTTTGACCACATTCAGAATAACAAAAGCTTACCCTGCAGCCTTGCTGTTTGGAATCTTCCCTTGTTTCTGTGCCTGAAAGGGTAAAAATAATATTTAAGGATGTCAATCATTCTAAAGCTCCAGTACAGATCCCCTTCCCTTGGTGGTAATACTCTGCACTCAAATTGTTACTTCACTGTAGGCAGAAAACTGTTCATACACTTTTCAATTAGATTATGCTCTTTGAAAAATATGAATCCAGCTGGATTTATGGTACATTTATGTACATTGTCTTTGCCAGTGTAGTTCAATGGGGTATCTGTCTTTAATCTGGCAGAACTTTGACAATGTGTCTCATAAGCATACAAGTTGAGCCAGTTTCTGTTGCAAACTAATCAAGTTCCTTTGATGACAATCTGAGCCATCTTTCTATTTTAGGTGTGATGACATTTTAATTCTCCTCTCTCAAATCATGAGAATGTTAACATCTTTCATCTGTTATATCTTTCCTGAGATAATCCAAGGAAAATAGAAAATATAGTGTTCAGAGGTGGAACCTGTTATGTTCATTCATTAAATAATCAAAGGGAGCAGAGAGCACATGGAATGTGTTAACATTTACCTTCCCCTGCAAAATGAATATGCCTTCTGTGAACTTTTCAACATCTCAATAATTCATTCTCTAGGCTGTTGACTAAGTAGTTGATATTTCTATTAAAATTGGTACCAATATTTGATGGTTTTAGACCCTTAGCCATTAGAGCTCTGTTCACTAAAGAAATGTTTGATTCTGATTTATAAAGATAATTTGGCATGCAAGAGCAATGAATGCCTAGAGAACGTGAATTGATTCATTGTTGACAGATACTACATATCTGTATGAGAGACAAAAGATTCTTAAAATTCCACTCTTTGACCTACACAAGCACCATGTTTGTGGTCTCATCCTGAATGCAAATAAGATTTCATTTCCAACTTAATAATCTCGACTCTTCATGACAGTATGAAAGCTAAGCTAGACTGACAACTACTTTATCTCCAACCCTGGCCCTGAATGGAGTTCTCTTTCACTATGTCAGGCACATGATCAAATGAAAAAGTTCAAGAAGTTGTTGACAAAATTCTACACGACATTAGCTCCGAGAATAAGAGGATGTTACTATTAGAGTATGACTATGTATTGCTGCTGCATTGTTGGCTGAATTTTTCTTAAACTTTTTTTAAGTTATCCTTATTATTTACCCTCAGTTAGCTCAAAAGCAGAAAAGCGGTGACTGAGCCATTAAATGAAGAGTTTAGCAAATATAAATATGTAAGAATTTAAGGTGATCCCCGAATCAGTTTCTAAAAGGGACCCCCCTCCACCTCCCAAATAGGACAGAGGCTAGTAAGGCCCTAATCCTGCAACTGGCCCTGCCTGGGCCGACCCCTATTCCAATGCAGAGCTCCTTTCACTTCAAAGGGTGGAGGGGCAGAGGTCCATCCATGTGTATCCAGTTTCAAGATCAGAGCCTGAGCAACTTCACATATGACTTAAATGTACCCAGTTAAGTCAATGGATGTTTTTGGCACTGGTTTCAATGGGTTCAGGATGAGGACGAGACAGGAGGCAGTTGATAGGATTTGTATGTTGTAGATGTATCTGACTAATACCAAGAATAGGAATAGTGCCATAGGCCAATAACTGCGCTGCTAAAGTGACTTTTTTTTAAGAATGAAGAAATACACTACATTAATAGTATGTGCAAATACAGAGAAACTTCAGTGAGTATGTAATCAGTACAACTTCTCTGATTTGCCTTAGTGACAGGAATGGTGAATTGCTGATTTTTTTAAATTAGCAACAGAGCAACTAACACGATAATAAAGCCAAGGCAATGCATCAAAAACATACTCTGATAATGTATTTTGATCATTGTAGTTTAGTTATGCTAATATTTCATAATATACAAGTAAAAGTATAGTTCCTAAAAGTAATCAAATTTTAATGATCCGAGACCTCATTAAAGTGCTGTGAGGACCTTTATTCAGAAGCAGTGAGAGACACCAGGTGTTTGTGTGAATTATAAGGTATGTGGATTATTGAATTGCTGATCGGTGAGGGTAGTACTTGTAATGCTTTACATTCTGGGGATCTGGATGCTGGGTTATTTTGTAATTGAGTTCATCAGCTAAATTTACTTAGCCTTAAAATAAACCTACCTTGACACGTGTCCTGTTTGGTAGCATATATTGTACCTTAGAGTGAAGGTAACCAGAAAACTTATTATGAAAGTGTACCAACGTAGAGTTAGCTACTTAACTTGTAGCTTCAAAGCATGGGCCTCTCCTACTTTAGCTAAAAGAGTAACTGTTGTAACTGTTATGAAACCAGCCACTGTGCCAGTATTGTAAGGGCATCCATATTTATTCTGTGTCAACAACTTCTATATTGAATTGGATCAGCATGCAAGGCAAAAGATTTGGAGGTCTGTTTTTCTACGGGTGAATCCTACAAACTCAATTAGCAATCTGAAAATCAAGCTGGTTTGTTTCTTCCTCTTCCACTATCATTTAACCTACAGTTTCCGAGGAGTAAAAGTAGGTTCAGCACTTTGCAATTAGCTGGAGATCTTACTGATGATGCATGATGCAGAATAGAATGTAGTAGTTAGAGTACTACAGTCTTGTTTTTGACTGCAACGTTGAAATAACACAGCCCCAGATCCATTGCTGCAACTAAAGAGCTCATAACAGAACTCATGGGGTGGGGGAGGGGTGCCACATTGTACTTACATAATCCTGGGCCATCTGAATTCTTGACCACTCCCCTGCATGAGTTAGAGCAGTGTTAAGGTCCTCTACCTTACATAGCCTGCCAAAAGTTCCTAGAGACGGATATGATAGGCTAGAGCACAGTGAAGACCAAGCCACATCCCCTTTTCCTAGCCATGTCCCCTATGCCAACAAGAGGGAGGGGGCAGTGTGTGAGGGCCACTGAATCAGTTCTTCTCCATCAGAGGACTCTTCATGGGCAACTCTCCCATAGTAAGCTACTCTGCTCTCATTTTCTCCGTAAGTGCTAAAAAGAAAACCACATGGTGCTCTTTAATCCTATCTTGAAAACATTATTTTGATTTAAACAGCAGCACTACACTGCACTACAGCAGTGCAGTGTGTAATTTCATATTCTTCAGCCTAGATCGTTTCTATTGTGCCTCAAGCTCCTTCCTGACAGTAGTAGCGAAAGTCATACTTTGCACATGGATAATGTCTTCCCTCTCCAGATGTCAAAGCATTCATTAATTAGGGCCACTTACTAAGGGCTCTCTTGTAAGGACACATATGGATCTTAAATTTTTCAGTACAGCTGTGAAGTAGGTACCTTTTAGAAACAGGGTGAAATGAAGCTCAATGAAAATGGAGGGTTGATCCATTTCCTATTGAAGTCAATGGGAGTCTTTGAGTTCAGTGGGAGATCCATCAAATAACTTTCCGTAGTTTACTAAGGGTATGTCTACATTACCCGCCGGATCGGCGGGCAGCGATCGATCCAGCGGGGGTCGATTTATCGTGTCTAGTCTAGATGTGATAAATTGACCTCCGAGCGCTCTCCCGTCGACTCCCATACTCCACCGCTGCGAGAGGTGCTGGCAGAGTTGACGGGGGAGCATCAGCAGTTGACTCACCGCAGTGAAGACACCGCAGTGAGTAGGTCTAAGTACGTTGACTTCAGCTACGTTATTCAGTGTAGGCCAAGCCTGAGAAAACTGTTGGGAACAGATCCCAGGAATCCTTAATCTTTTATGTTCTCGCTATTATATAATGCCCCTTCTCTATAAGATTAGAGTACTATGTATTAAAATAGAAAAATATTAACATTAAACCAGAGAGACGGATGTGATGTATGGCAAAGGCGCATGTATAACTTTAAATTATAACTCTGTAGGTTGCGGGGAAGAAGAAAAAAAAAGTATCTTTAATAATACAATGTTAGACTCTACATCAATATTACAATATTTTCTTTTAAATAACTGATGAGTCCTGTGAAACGATATGATGTATGCCATTCTCTGAATTGCATCTGAAGGCTTGATTCCACAAAGTGGAGTTCTGGGAATATTTCCAGATCTCTCAAAATGTGTAGAGAATATTAGGCATAAATTTAGATTACCTCCCAGAAAGTAAATTGCAAGAGGTCTGTCCCTCCTAAAAAGAAGATGGGAGGTTATATAATTTCATGCAGAATATTTTTTTAATTACTTTCAACATCTGAAAAACAACATTTGAACAAGATATAAGAAACACAAATGCATTGGAAAAGATTCAGGGACAATAATTACAGAGTACTACAAAATACAAAACTAAAACTGCAGTAAATTAAGATTCTCCATAGACTGTATTGGACATCTTCAGAAATACAAAGTCTATAATTTAGAAAAACAGATATTTTGAAAATATAATTAAAGATTGGGCAATTTTATGTACATGATTTGGCTATGCAATGTAGCTCCATGCTAATCTGCCTGTGTATATACTGACAGCCTACACCCATCATAAATATTTATTTCAACCAACAAACAATATGAATTTCTGCAGGATAGCGTGATAATGGTAAAACAAATAACCCTATATTTCTATAAAGATATCACCTCATCAAAGCATGAATAGGTTTCCTATCTCTCATCCTGAGAGCAGATTAAGAAATAATGACATAAAGATTAAAATTATACTTTTAAGGGTATATGTCAAGAGTTAAAATTTTAAATCCAGCCTTTCTGTCTAGCTCACAATTTAGAGGTGCAAATAACAGAGAGTGCAATTGATGTCACTTAGGGCATGTCTTCATATGGAGCTAAATTGGTGCTGCTGCAATCTATGTAGCAGCATCAATTTAGTGGGTCTAGTGAAGACGTGCTAAATCGATGGGAAAGCATTCTCCAGTCGATTTCTGTACTCCACCTCCCCGAGAACAGGTAAGTTGTCGGGAGAGCATCTCCTGTCAACACAGCGCAGTGTAGACACCGGGGTAAGTGGATCTAGCTATGTCAACTTCAGTTGCATTATTCACGTACCTGGAATAGTGTAGCTTGGATCGATTTTCCACAGTAGTGTAGACCTGGCCTTAGTTATCAAAGTACAGCATCTGCAGTGTTGGCACAATTAGATAGATAAATTATATCAATGTAATAAAAAGTGACTGCACTGCAAAATTGAATGCACAATTTTTGTGCTTTCAAAACTGTAGGTGTAAATGGGAGAGTTTGCTCCCAGCTTTAAATCAGGATCCAACAATATAATGATTATACTGCTGTGACTTAAAAATATATTAAGATAACAAATTGGTCCTAAACTTATTGTCATTGCAAACCAATAGAACCACAAACTATTTCACATATTACAATAAAAAAGTAATGTTGATATCTTTCTTCATTACACAAGCTGCCTTTTTTTAAGCTTTCCTCTTTTTTTAGATGGTAAGTATTTAAGGAGAGGGACTGTTTATTACTTAATGTGTAAAATAATAATTAACAACAGCATGGCATAGTTCATTTTGTAGCTCATTTTGTAGATCCACCTTTAGCATACATGGTTTGGGAAGAATAATTAAATGTATTCCTATGTGCCCTTTTTTGAAAAACACTCCAGTTTTCAAACTGCCCGAGGTAGGAATCCAATTTAACAGAAGTAGTAGCTCCTAAGTGCTTCTATAGCCAGAGTCCTGTAATGAGCACTGAAAATATTTTAAGAACTTCCTTCTCAGAGTGCAATACTAAACATAAAAGTTATTAGTGAATCGAATCTGAATTCTTACTGTAAAAGAGGCTTTAAAAATTGCCTCAAATATGAAGATGGTAACGATGTTAGGCAGAGAGCTACCCATCAGCTTAAAAAAAAAAAAGCAAGAATGGCTTCCCTAATGATAAAAATCATGAACAATTAACAAGCAAAATCACAATTTCACAGGTAGTTGACCATTTAAATTCATTCAGACTTTGGGAAAGAGTGAGACTGCATTAAATTTTAATCGAATTTCACAGCTGTTGAAATATATTCATGCCATACTTGATTGACATTTCTAACACAAATAGTCTGATCTATAAACAGGAGCGTTATGTTTTAAGGTCAGCCGTGTCATTTTCATCTGCCCATGTTCAGAATGCATAGTGTTGAAAGATAGTGGTTATTTCCAGTAGTTTCTATTCATTCCCTTAATAAACCTCATTTTTATATACTATACATATCACTGCATCACCAGGGACTTAAATGAGTCTGATGAATGCTATTACTTTTTCAAGAGTATAATAATAATTCTTTATCTTTTTTATGTATGTTATCTCCCTATCTTCACACATTCAGCCTGTTTTATGTATTAACCAAATTTTATCTACGTGGAAAGGTTTTAATTTCTAAAAAAAAAAAAAAAAAAAAATTGTTCCGTTGTTCCATCATTATAACCAGTGCTATTTATACTGCACTTGTTTAGTCTATATCAATATTCCCATTAACACTTCTACATATATCAGCGTTTCCCAAACGGTGGTCACGACAATCCTTAGTGTGCATATGCCATTTTGTCCCACACAGCATGACCTGGATGAACTAATTCCCAGCCTGACCAGCAGGAGGTGCCACACTGGTGAGTCGGCACTCTGTTACAACATGTTAGTGATAGATGGCTAGTTACGAGGCACTGATACTACAATATAGATTATATATAAGAGAAATAGTCTTAAAATGGCTGAGTTCACATTTAATTATTAATAACAGTACCTTTAATAACCTTTAAGGACCTTATGTCCCAGCTCTGTGAGCTACTTAAGCATACGTCTAACTTTAAGCATATTTGGGTGCCACCAAAGTCAACAGTATCACACAGAGCCTTAAGAAATCACTTAAGAAATGTCAATAAAAATTTGTAATTCAATATCCAAACAAAAGTTTCAAGTTTTAGAGTGTAACGTACTTAGGATTGTTAAACTCCAAACTGGCATTTACTGTACTCTTGGAAAAGGAACAGCATTCAAAAGCATCCTGAAAAATCATTTCTAGGATTGTCTCCCCGACACTGGATGATGTCAACAGATTAATGTATGTCAGCGTTCTCAATATATATATTTTTTTACTGACTTGACCCCATTTTAAGGAAGTATTTCCTGCCGGGACTCCAGACAGGATGGGGTCACGCCCTCTGCACAGCGTGACCTTGCATGCACCGTACATGCGAGGTCAGACCATATGTGGTTTGTTCTCTCCTTCTATCATCTGTGACTGATCCTTCCTACATTTGGGACTGATCCTGCAAGATGCTGTGTGCCTCCTAAGAGATGCTGAGCACTCTCAAGTCCCATTGACCTCTTTAGAATTTGCGGGTGATCACCACCTGGCAGGTCCACTTTGGTATCTTCTGGTTAGCCAGACACTGTAAAATTGTCAGACATTTTGTGCCAGGCTAGTATGTCTGTATGTGGGCATACTATGGCAGTCAAGCTGAATATTGCTTGCAGTGTTATTGTAGCCATGTATTTGAGAGATACAGGGTAGGTGAAATAATATCTTTTATTGGATAAATTGCTGTTGGTGCAAGCTACAAGCTTTTGAGCTACAGAGAGCCCTTCTTTAGATCTGGGGAAGGAAACTGAGTGTGAGTTCAGAGTGTCTGAGACACTCTGCTTCCTTCCCCAGACCTGAAGAAGAGCTCTGTGTGGCTCAAAAGCTTGTACTTTCCACCAACAGAAGTTAGTCCAATAAAACATATTACCTCACTCACCTTGTCTTGTTCAAGCTGAATATTGTCTGTTTGGACATCCAAAATTCTACTGTGATATTCCAACATCAAACAGGATTTTTATCCACCAGATTGTTTGGCCACCATTTTAGACTCACAAAAGGTTGCCTTTTGTAAATTAAATGATTGCAAGCATCACATCAAGAAGAACACCTCCCCCCTCCACACACACACACACACACACACACACACACACACACACACACACACACACAACTTTTGAAATGGTATCATTCCAAGATTGGGAAGATCACTGCATTTTACCTGCAGCCACAAAGTATATGCTGGCAGATGGGGTTTGTTATTGCCACCTGTTCTATCTGGATCAGCAGCTGTATTTGTAAACTGGTAATACAGTATTTAGTAAATGACCAGCTATCTACATGCATTTTTGGAGATTTGGATTAAAAATGCTATCTTTTTGTAAATGATATTACCCATTTTTGTGGGTTGCCTTATTTAGCTATTTGTACAAGGCAAATAGTTTGTCCTTCCAAAATAGGGAAACAGCTATGGCTACAAGTTATCCATATCTCAGTGTAATTAAAAACAAACTCTCTGTTAAATGTTGGCTATGCCTATTAAAATTAATTAAGACCTTCACCCTTTCCTGGACTGTTTCTTAATGAGCTTAGAATGAAAGTAATAAATCCACCAAACAAGATCTGTCTATAATAGCAATGCCTCCATATCTCTTTTAGAGGGTTCACTGTATATTTCTGTTGTTTTTTTTTTAATGTTTATGCTCATTCTTCAGTAAACATCTATGTGCTTTTTGAAACTAATAAACTACTTTGTATGCAAAGTAGAGGACAATAATATGGAAATCCGAGATAAAACATTTGAGGACTGAATTCATTGAAAGGTCAGGTTTTCCTAGTTAAAAAGGCAACTCAGCCAGTGGATTATTAAAAGCTCCATTAATAATCAATGAATTCCTAGCTCTGGCTACAACAGGGTGCCACTACTAAACCAGGACAAGAGTTGATTCTCTTAATTTGAACGTTGTGCAACACATTTTAAGTGATTTCATTACATAGATGAACAGACTAGAGTATAATGAAAATAAGAAATACAGTGAATATGTAATTAATTAGAATTAATATTTTAAACTAAAATTAATTGGTTATATGACAAAGAATAGTTCATTTGAATAGTGCTTGCTGGCTGATCTTGTTACTCTGAGATCCTTTACAGCATTTTGTTTCTGCTATTTATTAATTCAATTAGAAATTTTTTCAAAGCTTCATGTTCCTGAAAAACCCTGCCTCCTATGGAAAAATTCTATAGACTATCTCAGGGATAAATCAAGAAAAAAATCTATACTGGTTAAGAAACCACACGTGACTTAGAAGGGAAGTGAAAGCAGCTATAAAAATGGAACAAAATCTATAACCAATGAAAAAGGGGAAATGGGTAGCAATATCTATAAATTAAAATGTAGGACCTATGGGGAATTGATAAAAGAAGCAATAGGACCAAAGGACAAATCTATAGCTAGCAAAGTTAAGGAAAAGGAAGGAGTTTTTCAAATATATATTTGGAAACAAAAGGAATCCTAACTATGGCATTGGTCCATTACTACATGGAAATGGTAGAACTGTCAATAATAAAGCAAAAAAGCAGAAATGTTCAATACATATTTTTGTTCAGTATTTGGTAAAAAGCCATTTATATTTATATCATATGATGATGATGAAATACTCTCCATTCCAACCAAGGAGGATGGTAAACAGCAGCTACTAATGTTAGACATTATTAATCAGCAGGCATGAATAACTTACATTCAATAATTTAAAAAGAGCTGGCCCCGGAGCTTTCGGTAGTATTAATGTTGATTTTTAATAAGTCTTGGAACACTGGAGAAGTTCCAGAGGACTGAAAGAAAGCTAATATTATGCCAATGTTTTAAAAGGGTAAATGGGATGACCTGGTAATTATAGGCCTGTGCAATTGATACCAGCAAAATAATGGAATAGCTGATACAGGACTTGATAGATAAAGAATTAAAGGGGGTAATATAATTATTGCCCATCAACATGGGTGTATGGAAAATAGATCTTTTCAAACAAATTGATACCTTTTTTTGATAACATTACAAGTTTGGCTGATAAAGGTAACCGGGTTGATGTAATACTTCTTTAAGACATTTGACTTAATACCACATAACATTTAGATTAAGAAACTAGAAGGATACAAATTCAACATAAGACACATTAAATGGATTAAATACTGGCTAATGTAGTGTTAAAATGTAATAGTAAAGGGGGAATCATCATCGAAGGGGTTATAACGGTGTCCTATAGAAGTAGGTTCTTGGGCCTACAATATTTAACATTTTATCTGTGACCTGGAAGAAAACATAAAATCATTTTTTATGAAGTTTGCAGATGACATAAAGATTGGGAACACAGTTAAAAATGAAGAGGACAGGGCACTGATACAGAGTGATCTGGATCTCACGGTAAACTGGGCGAAAGGAAACAATTTGTGTTTCAGTATGGGCAAATGTGAAGTCATACATATGGGAACTAAGAATGTAGGCTATTCTTACAGGATAGAGGTCTCTATCCTGGGAAGCAGTGACTATGAAAAGGATAATCAACTAAACATGAATTACCAATGTGACCTCATGACCAAAAGGGCTAATGTGATCCTTGGATCAACCAACACAGGAATAGGGCATAGAAGTAGAGAAGTCTAACTTATAACTCCACTTTTAAGTGGAGGTAATTTCTAAAAATGTAAAAAGAATTAATTTGGACTGATAAATCTCTTAATTTTTTTCTTCAATCGCAAGATAGTTTATCAGTCCTCAATGTGGTCTTAATGAAATATTTTTTTTTCATTTTTAAAAGTTACTTCCACATTTGCAAAGACACTCAATGCTCCCTTTCATTGCTTTCAACACTATCCTGTTCAGAAATCAGAGTACAGAAAAACACCCAGGTAGGAACTGCAGATAGTTGGAGGAAGAACAGAAATGGAACCCTATAGTAGATACTGGGAACCATGTGAGTATTTACCAGATAGAACTCTTGTTTTCCTATGTTTATATGCTAAAAATTTGTTTTTGTAGCCATGGGAGGAAGCCTTGGCATTTATGCCCTCTCATTTATTTCCCCTTGTAATGAATTATGTATTTATCCTGTGTTAGTTAATCTAATTCCTACTGGCAATAGCTCCGTTGTTCATGTGTGCTGCATTATGTTCACTATACTATAAGTTAGACTTAAGTTTTCCATGGATGGTTTAGTACATTGAATTTCTTATCCCTGATTTGCTTTTAAGAAGGCCCAAACTTTAGCTGCAGGCTTATAAGTGCCTATGTAAACAGGTATTTTGGGAGAATTACATACTGAGTGTACTCTCTAATTCATGCATGAAAAATTGCAATTTACTACTCCACAGCTCTCAGCTGGCCTGGGTTTAGTAGAGCCTGCATTGGCTTGTGGCTCTTAAAACCAATATTGTCTTGTTTTCCTGAATCCCTTACACATAAAAAAGATTGACATGACAGAATAATAGAAAGTGTATTGCATTAGGATTTAGCATTAAAGATAAACAACACAAATGAAACTGAAAGCATATGGCACTCTTTGCCTGCTATGCCAGTTGATGAGCAATAGATTTTGTATTATGATCCATTTTGGAGGTTTTAGACTATTAAAACCTAGTTGCTTTGTTTTGTATGCTCAAAAGTTGCCAGTTAAACCAACTGGCAGCCTAATTTTGCTGATTGTATGATGGACGTGTCAGACTTCTGGCTTTGATTTTTCTGATACTGGAACTGGAGGACTAGACAAAAAATGTGATGACAACAGATTGTATTCAATAACACAGCCTTAAAAAGGAAAATTACAACTGAAAGAATGACAAAAACTAAAATAGAATTTATGAAAATATATTCGAAGAAGTAGAGAGAAAACAGACTAAAACTCAAATGTTCAGGTATCAGATGCAGTGGTTGCCATTAGAAAGTTAACATTCGTTTCCAGTAACCTCATAGTAATATCCAACAAACAGGAATATTCTCTTGAACTACTTGCTAGTGTAACTGCTTTCCAATAAGAACAACAAGGAGTCCGGTGGCACCTTAAAGACTAACAGATTTATTTGGGCATAAGCTGTCGTGGGTAAAAAAACCTCACTTCTTCAGAATCTGTTAATAAAGGTGCCACTGGACTCCTTGTTTATTTTTGTGGATACAGACTAACACGGCTACCCCCTGGTGCTTTCCAATGTAAGTAAGGCTTCAATTATTGGGCCCTTAGAGTAGAAATTAACTGCAGTCCCTCAGATACTATATACATTTAGGGACAAGTTGTGGTTAACCCCTGCATAGTACACAAGAGATACAGAGATCGCGTTCCCCCATGCTCCCACTTACATCATCAATCCAAATATACTGAACAAATCATTAGCATAAAATCAAGACGGTGCAAGAAAATAAAGGTACCGGAACCTCTCAGGACTCCCGATGCAAGTGCCTTTCCCTCAAGACCTATGGTGAGACTGATTTCTTTGAGTTGGGTCATATAGAATAACCCAGATCATGTAAGGTGCATGTACTTAGGAGGAAGGTGCCCCAAGTCCTCCATGTCTGTTCTCGCTAAGCATGTCCAGCAAGCAGTGGTGTCCCGCTATTGAAATGATTTAAGTGGAATGTTTTAAGAATTAGGAAAGAAAAGCCTAGGTTACATTTCAAAAACATAAAGTGATCTAATGATTACCAGTGTTTCATCCAGGCAGGAGAATGATGTGCACTAAATACAAGAAGCAACAGAGGGTCCTGTGGCACCTTTAAGACTAACAGAAGTCTGACTTGCATCTGAAGAAGTGAGGTTCTTACCCACGAAAGCTTATGCTCCCAATACTTCTGTTAGTCTTAAAGGTGCCACAGGACCCTCTGTTGCTTTTTACAGATTCAGACTAACACGGCTACCCCTCTGATACTTGACTAAATACAAGATGACGGTAACCAAGTGAGAATAATTCAGTCAGGATTATGGCAACCAAAAGTCTTCATCTTTGTATATTATCTGTTGATAACATGAAACTTGCTTATGCCACCACCTGTAAAGTGATCAGTCACTCCTGTGCTGGGATCCAGCCAATCTCCAAGCCAAGAACTGGTCTGGTATATAAGCCTCACAGGAGGAACAGCATCTTGAAACTTTTTCCTGCCTGACAGTGGTAACAGACTCCCCAAGCCTTAGCCTGTTCCAGCCTTGCTCTCATTCTGGCCTCGCCCCAACCCCGCTCTGAATGCCTGATGTGGGCGCTGCTCCTGACTCTGATCCCTAGGCCTCACTACCGTGGCTCCAACCACTAGGACTGACCATCTCCATCATGGTTTCTGACACCACCATATTGTATGTTTTATCTTTATCGTGACAACCATCCTTTTGTCCCTAGTACACTGGGGATTGAACTGGGGGCATCCAGAGCTAAATTCAGGAGCTACTAAAGCTTGGGCTAAATTTATGTTTCAGGGCATACAAACAGGTAAGTTTGATTAAAAACATAAAATACTCTTGCTGTAAGCTTGTAACATAACACTACTTTATTTCTCAGAATTCAGAATGATAACACACAAGAACTCAAAGATAGAGACACACAAAACAGGCTGCTCCCTAAATCAGAGAGGCACAACTCACCAAGCTTACTCTAAGATGTCTCTCTATCTGACTGACTCTGCTGGCAGACTTCTCTACAGAACCTCCTGTCTGCAAGCAGGACCAGGGAAACCCCTGAGTATTTAAAGCGATTGATCATAATTTTAACCTATTTTTCAAATACACCTCACTAAAGAACCAGGCCTCTGTAGTGAGCAAGAGTAACAACTCATATCCTCTGTGGATTGGCATGGAAGGGACCTATACTTCTCATTAGTGGATTATGTTATGTTCAGTTCATTCTATCTAAGATATGATTGCTTAAAACTACCTTCCAAGTATGCAGCTATTGATTCTACCTTTTAATGAAGTTTGTTACAAACTGACTGTCTTACGGGGTCAAAGGAATTTTAGCTCCTCGACACTCCTTTTTTTTATATTGAATTTCTTAGAAATACTTGAGTCATAAAAGAAATCAACATTCTCGAGGGCATCATTAATCTAATTCCATTTATGTCTCTCCTATTTTGCATCAGTCCTTTTCTTGCAGAGGCACAGATCTGTTTAGACAGATTTGGCAGTGTGTGTGACAATTTGTTCATGTTTATTTCAAACTTGAAAGAGCAGTAAAGGCAACATTTTCTTTTAACTTTCCTGTGATTAAATGTGTTATGTCAGTGAGAGAGAGCCCAACTGAAGGCTTAGCTCTTTGCTGTTGTGAACTTTCAGTAATACAGTCTGGATGCTTGCAAGCTCTCTCACCAAAGCAAATGGACTCATGGGGTTTCCAGCTGGTTAGTGCAACACATTTAATTATACTGATATTGACAGTATTTTTGACAATTACTGTGAATTGTTTCAAATGGTCTCTTGTGGATTGACTATTTGAGATTGGGCAGAAATATTGTTGATTTTCAAATTCATTTTTAATAAATACAAGTTTCTAAAAAGAAAGTAGTGGTGTTTTTCACTAGAACTCTCCCCTCACTCTCAGCCCCAATAGAAATTATCAATCTGCAGCCCCCACAAAAGTGTTATCTTTCAGAAGTTGCTAGGTACCACGATTTCTGGAAGCCATTATTGTGACCACAGAAAACCTCGTGTTTCATTGGTTGAGTGTGTACTCTTCTAATACCAGACCTGAATCAAATAATGAAATCAATTGCAAATGCTTTATTTGATGATTGATGGGGGGAAAATAATCAAATACATTATTCATCAAATCATACCATCTACAGTACTGACTGCATTTGCCCCACTCAATACCCTGCTGAATAAGCTTTGTGTAGGAAGTAGTGGTCTAGAATAAATCAGCACATTATTCTTCAGCTTGTGCTTGTATCTGAATTTAATCTCTTAATAAAAGTCAGTTATTGATTGTTATATTTTTAATTTGCCTCAGGGCTCTTATATAACATTATTCCAAACACAACACAATCTAAAGGAATTTTCCTACAGAGGATACTTCAAGTAAAAGTAAATAACACATAAGCCTGAGTTAGACTATGTTATCCAACTTTGAGTTTCTCCTAGTGAGGTTTAGCAAGTGGAAAGTTTTGTTAAAAATTAAACAGCGGAGGAATTTTCCTTTGCAAAGTGCACTGAAAAGTTTATATACAGCAAATGCTAAAGTGTATTTCATTCATGAGACTGTCAACTTAAGGACACCTGAATGCTCTCATAAAAATTGGAGCTCAGCCTGAGCCCAGAAAATTGGTTGCAAGTTGAGATCCACATAGTAAATGCAGAGCACATGTGGATCTCTACGATTGGATTAAATAGAATTTTAATCCAAACAACCAGTCTCTCTTTTTCCCCTGTAGGTATGAGATTAGAGCTGGATGAAATTTTTCACCCAAAACTCCCCCTCCCCCCTCCCCCCCTGAAAAATGTAGATTCAGATCAAACAAAATATTTTGTTTGACTCCAAAAAAATGTTTTCAACTTCTTCTATTTGCTGAATTAAAAAAAAATCAATTGCACTTCAACCCAAACTTAATTGTTTTAATATTTTTCGGAACTGTTGGTAAATAAAAAAATCAGTTATTTGCGTAGCTCTGTTTGGAATATCTAGTTCAATTATATGTTTTAAATTACCTAACTTGATTTATTTACTGCTGCTTCTGATGCTCATTAATCATTTGTTCTGAATGTAGATGTAATTTACAAAGTGAGTACTGTACTATTAACATTGGCTCCCTCCCAACTTCCCCTTTTCTTTGGATCCACATCTGTACAACACAAATAGCATTTTACAAAACACGGGCATTAATGTCCATCACTGCTACCAAATCAGAGACCTACAGTAAAGAGGTCTGTGCCAGCAGACAGCAAACGTCCAGTGCTGGGTAACAAACACTCTTAGATATGTTAGCTGGATATCATATCTGTGATGAGAAGCAGGTATTATGCCTATGTGGTGTTGTAGATTTTATTTGTGCTCCCATCTACTATGAAATTTTATGCTCTGTGATTTTATGTTGTATATCCTGACATGGGACATCTTTAATGCTGAAGATGGTGAAAGAAACAAGCCAATACAGAGAAGAATTTTCTCCTAGAAATTGCTGTCTTAGACAAACTTGTGGCAAAATAGTGAATAAATTATCTGTTGCAATGAGGCACCTAATTACTTTTGGCATTTCAAAACGTCTAGTTCTTTAAAATTTAATGTCAACTATAATATGGAGAATATCACTAGAACCAGCAATAACTTTAGAATTGGAATGAACAGTTCAAGTATAGGAAATATCTTGGAAACCTTTATGCCTCCAAAACCAGAAAGAACATTAAGTGTGTGCGCTGTACTGTATATACAGGTAATTATTAGACCTAATGTATCACTTTTTTTTTAACTAAGGGTTTAAATAAATATAACATTAGCAGGATTGCAGTGAATGTAGAAGTTATTCTTGTGATCTATTGGCAGTAGATAGAACTGAAGTGTACTTGGTACAAATATACACACGTAGATTTGAACAAAAGCAACGTACTGTTTTGTTACTTTAATTGTTTTACATGAAAACATTTTAAAAATAGTTTTTCAGATAGTCTAACCCAGGATAAATGGACAAATGCTGCCCTTGTTTCTTTCCAGCAACTCTACTGAAGCCAAGAGAGGTGCCTAATTATACATGAGAGCAGAATTCAACCCTCATTGTTGGCCTGATTCTTTTACCCTTACTCACTGAATTAAATTGGACTGCTGGCAGAGTGAGCTGTTGTTCATTGTATGTGTAGCAAGACTGATTTTAAAAGAATTGTTGTTGATCCCATCCAGAGCCTCAGAGATAGGGAGGCTTTGTCCAGCAAGAGAGACCGGGGACTGGCCTAGCCAAGGATTTACAACCTCGGCATCTCCCCACCTCAGGGGCTTGAAGAGGGGGCTCTGTGGCTGATTGGTAGGAGAGAAGGGAGAAGCATAAGCCTGTTGGTTCCAGTGCAACCAAAGGGAGGGTTTATAAGCTCTTTCTCCTGCCCAGGGGCAGTCCTCTGCACCAGCAAGAAAAGCTTGCCCTCCCCCCGCCGCCTCTTGGGATTAGAGAAGAACTGGATTCTTGTGTCTACTGTGGACATCATGCTAGTCGTCTTTTGGGGGATGGGAAAGAATTTTTCCCTCACTACCAGTCTGACTTGGGTGGGGTGGGTTTTCTCACCTTCCTCCCAGCAAACCAGCGACTCAAAGGATAGGTTAGATTGTAAATTTATTTTGTTGCAATTTGGCAGTTGCTCAGTGCAGGGAATCATTTAATATGGGTGTGGTTCCCTGATAAATTGGAATTGGAAATTGGAAGTGGATAAAGCAAGTGGGTGTAGCAGCGTGTAGTCTCTGACCCTATCCTCTTGTGGCATGGCATACCTCAGTTTCCCACACAACCTACACAGACTTGATCATGTTTACTGCTGGAGTGACTTAGCCATCCAGCTGAGTCCCAGATTAGTCCATTCCTTACAGGGCATTAAAGTTTCAACAAACACAAAAACTACTGCCACTCCTGGGTTCTGCTCAGTTTCTTCCAGTCAGAGAGTGCTGATTCTCAAGGTAACTCCGACTGGAGTTTCTCTCCAGTCAGGGTCCTCTTCCCTAACCCACGGGTTTCTGTGGGAACTTCCTTGCAGCTTTTCCCCAGCTTCAGCTGAGCTTCATAAGGGCCAGGAGCTCCTCATCAGCCCTGAATCCTCAGCTGAAAGCCACTAATCAGTCACAGGTGGGCTTAGCCTATCTCCCGCCTCAAAGAATCCAGTCACCCTGTGACAGTGGGGAATAGGGTTGTGGCTCCTTATGTCTGGTACATTGAGGAGACAACCTTCTCTTTCCCATCCCCTTAACTCTTGTACAAGAGGAGGGTGGTGGGTCCCAGCAATGGAGGTAGGACTAGGTTAATAGGTATGGCGCTGATAATAGCTCTCCACCATGTGGTATGGATTACAAAGGAAGAAGATGCTGCTCTGGATGAGTTATTGCAAGATACTTCTCAGATGAGAACTTTATAAAGTTGCAGCCTAGTTAAACTACTTTTCTGGTATCTTGTCTTTCTTTCTGTGATGTCCTGGGCATTTAGAGATTGATCTATACTAAAAATATCATCGGTGTTTACAATCCAAACTGGATGTGACTATATATGTCATGTCTGTCCACTGTCTCTGTAATCAACTGGACCAAATCCCCAGCTAGGAACACTTCAAGGAGCATTTATGGAGAAGGATTGAAATCTGAATCGAGGTCCATATTGTGTAGCTCACGGCAGTCCTATCTCTATTTTTTTTATTAGTATTTGTTATTTACTACAGTAGCAGCTAGAGGTTCAAACCAATCTCAGGGCCTCACTGTGGTAGGTACTGTACAAATAAGAGGCAGTCTTTACCCTAAAGACTTTGCAAATCTAAACAGACGAAGGATGAGAAGGGAAAAAGAAGCTCAGAAAGATGAAGAGAATTGCCTAAGATCACATAGCAGATCAGTGGTACAATTGGGAATAGAGATCTAGTCCTCTGACAAGTGTCCTACCTGCTACACCATGTTGCCTTCCATCAGTTTGTAGGAGAAGACTGGAAAAGCTAAAGAAATCTAGTGTAAGATGAGCAGATGTGAAGAATGAGATGCTGCAGAAGGTAGAAAGGACTTTAGTCTAGGTATATACTCTCAGAAATAGTCCTTAGTTAGTGGGTTGGCTACAACTGTTCAGTGGTTTAATGCAGTCTTGAAGTAAAGGAAGTTTTATTGACGTAACTGCCCTATGGTGATTTGACAGAAAGAAGGGCTTAGGCATGATAATTTACTCCCTCCAGTATACTGTTTTCATTTTTAGCACACATTTCTAGGACACTGATGATTGTGAGGAGACCACTGGTTTCTTTTGGGAACTCTGATCAAAACATTTGTATAGTATCTTTCTTTTTAGCTTTTGTAGGTAATTTAGCAGAAAGGGAAGCTTTGTGTTTCATCAGGGTAATAAAGTTTAATTGGAACAGTGATGCGCCTGCCCACTTCTAGTGGCCTTTCTGTTAAAATTCCTCATCCCCAGCTATTGTCTTTTCAAAACCAAATGTCTACATGATCAAATATCCCAAGATTGCTTCCAAACAGCGAGGAGGCTTCCATGATGTAGCACTTTCCCATTTTCCCTTCCACTTTTCCTCAGGGAAATTCTTTCAATGGGAGATAAACCAACACTGTAACTGACAATTTTCCATCAGTAAGATTTGACTGAACAGCAGGGTACTAGTAGCTATTAAACATCCTGACAACATTACCTCTCTTACACAGTCTAGTCTTCACATCTGGATGTTGACCAAAATAACTCCTCAACTCAGTAATGTGATTTGATCTGCTTTATAGACCTACAAAGAAATATACAATGTATTACGAACCTCCTGTGACAGTCATTTTAATACATTCTGTGTAGTGACATTAGCAACTCTGCTACTGTTATCTAAACAGCTGGATTTTTTTTAAGTATTACTTTTCTTACATGTCCCTTAATTCATAATTTTCTTATATATTTCATTATCCATTATTAATTTTATTTACTATTCCAGGTTTCTTTGCTTTATACTATGTCCCATTGCATTACACTACATGGAGGGGTACAATATAGCATGACTAGTGAAAGGGAAAAATTGGTTGTCTTTGTAGTACAGCTATCATGTACTGTACTCACTCTTTCCATATATTGTAGCAGAGGGACTATACAGGATCTTTTGATAGCCCAGTAAGTTGAACTGGCCAGCTGTTCTTTCAAAATCACTACCCATTGCTTTAAAGATGCTGTTTTGTGCTTAATTTGTCCAGTCTCCATATGTTTCAGTCTGCAATGACCATAGCTCAGTAGCAGAACTTTATTACTGATGATTGCATTGTCCTACAAACAATAATGCAGTTTGTTAGCTGCTGGCATGGAAATGTCTTCCAGTAAATTAGTTGACCAAGTTACCTAGGAGGGATGCATAATAGTCCATGTGTTAAAGTCTGGCAAGGAGCAAGCATAAGACTGAAATAACTGCCTTGATGATAGACCAGATGGAGAAGTTGAGACTGTTTCTGTACCCATAGAAACTCCATGTTTGGCTTGTTAAAACGTATCCCTATCCATCCCTGTCCACCCCCCACTATTTTAGTACAAGCTATGTTGCCTGAGTCACAATTGGTAATAGCTTTCTACCTTTTCATTTATGAAACAATGTTCTTTGTGATTGTGTGATTGCTACAAAGAGTTGATATCAATGGAATAAATGAAAAGGTGCCACTGAGTTAGAGTTGATAAAGAAAAGTAGACTCTCATCAGACAATAAATAAAAGACATGAGAGAGAGAGGATATGCAAAATCATGATTTTTCATTATCCTCCCAGGACTTAAACTGTTAAATAAATGGTATGACTAGAAGTGCACTGAGCTTTTCAAAAGGGATTTGAACTCTGGTGAACAAACCTTCGAGGATTTCCTAAAGAACTAAGCCTTGACTTTAATCTGTCCTCTAGGCTTGTATCAGGCTCACAGAGAGCTAGACAAAAACAAACCAAAAATTTCCCTATGAAATTATTGCCCTTTGTGGTGGACTCAGTAAGTGAATCAAGGAAAGTTCCTCTCTATATAAGTCATTAGAGGGCCCTGGAGCAAAGGAAAGACTGGATCAGAGTATGATAGAGCTGCAGCTAAAAGAGAAAGATGTATCTGGTGGCAACGTCAGCAACACAGAGCATGGGGGAGGTGCATGAACATTCTCCAGCGAGGCACCCTTAGCTGTTTGCAGAGGAAGAAGGATGAGAAAGTACCGGTAATAGTAAATCAATCGCATTACAGGATTAACAGTTCCATTATAACTGTAACTTTCTGAGATGTTGTAATTAAACCACTAGGTTGACAAATTACAAATGTTTTATAACAGAAACTTATTTCTTCTTACTCTCGCTATAGGGCCCAATTCAGAAAAGCCCTTAAGCATATGCTTACTATCAAACATGTGACTAATCCTCTCCCTGTTCAGCAAAGTGCTCAAGCATGTTCTTAAATTAAGTGCATGAGAAGTCCCCATTTAAATCAATGGGATGAGACTACAGCAGCAAATATTTTTCTTTATTAACGTTCAGGAAGGTTGAAAGAATGATTCCTCTGTGTGAAGAGCCATCATGCAAGCTTTCCCATGCAGCAGCATATGTTGGGGTTGATGATGCTCTCACACTGGTTTGATGCTAGTATAACTCCATTTACATCAATGGAGTGACTCATCATTCACTCTGGTGTAAATGAGAGCAGAATCAGTCCTGTTCAGTCTTGGCTAGCACCATTCCTGAAGTTGGAACTCTGCAAAACATTTTGCAGGGAACATAAAGGTGGTCAAAATCTTTTGTCTGCCGTTGGCATAGAAAGCACACTCTTCTATAAACAGGACAGAAGGGTGTCTTTCTCTTCAGTAGCAAATTCCTACTCCATCAGTGTAAACCCACAGCTATCTGATAAGTTTCAATCTCAAGCTCTTCAGGAGTGCCTTCTCTTGTCTAAAACATTACTTTGTTTTCTGTGGGTAGAAACTCTTTCAATGTTTGTATGTATAATTAGCTAAATGTCACAGGGTGCACTTAAAACAATTCTGTTACCATGCCTGTACTCGGGATTATTTCCCAGGTTAGGTTTTATTTTCAAATGCAAAATTTATTTCTTTTTAGTGAATTGAGTTCTGTGAAAGGTACTTCCCTGACAGCGCTAAATATTGAAATCCTATATTTATCCACAAAAAGGTTATATGGATGGAGCAGCAGTGCAGGCTTCCCATTATACAGAGAAGACCAAGGGGTGAGGTTTGAATCCAAAACTGAGTCTGTCTCAGTTTGGATCTGAACTACCTAGGGAAAAACATTTAGATCAGGTCTCATCTAAGCTCAGTTTTTATGTTCTAGATACACAGCTATAGCTATAGAAGGTTTCAGAATAGCAGATCTTAAACTTGTCACTAGTAGGGGACTGAAAGTTGCTCATCCTGACTAATTTTTGCAGGAAAGAAGAAAATATTTTGTGGCAACAGTTTTTAAAATGGCTTTTTTCCACAGAAGTGGTTCTGGAGGAGATAGGCTAGAGGAGAAAGTATAGGAGAGGTTGGCAAGGTTGCAAAATTAAATGCAGTCTATCAAAAGGTGGTAGAATTAAAGGGCTTTATTATTTATCATATGGCTATTCTCACCATGTACAATTTGCATTAAGGGCTCAGTTGTCTATTGGGAGCAAGGTCATGCTCAGGATGTCAATTCCCTAAATTCATATATCTTGGGGTACCTGTGCCTCTGCAAAATCTTCCCCACCGCCCCTCGCTAGATGATGTGCCAGGGCATCCTAAAATGTCTCTGCCCTTGAAATCAGCTTGAGAGTAGATCCCACAGCATTAAGTTGAAGTTAGTTACAGACTGGATGGGCAGTAACTTGAAACACTGTGTCCAGTGGGTTTGTGAGGGGAACATGCTACGGAAAGCCTGCATTCTTATTTTGGAAATAAGAAATCCATAGTGTAGAGGCTTTGATTTTGTCATCGCTACAATAATTGCCTTTAATTACTATTTTGTTTAGGGATAGCTCAGTGGTTTGAGCATTGGCCTGCTAAACCCAGGGTTGTGAGTTCAATCCTTGAGGGGGCCACTTAGGGATCTGGGGCAAAATCAGTACTTGGTCCTGCTAGTGAAGGCAGGGGGCTGGACTCGATGACCTTTCAGGGTCCCTTCCAGTTCTAGGAGATGGGATATCTCCATTTATTTATTTATTTATTTATTTATTGTCTTCCATGGCCTAGACCTGCATTTCTGGCTCCACTACAGAGTTCCATATGTATGCATGAAAAATTAAGAGAAAGCTAAGGTTGGATAGAATCAAGGTACAATAACAAAAGAGGAAGAAATTATTGTTCAGATATCTAGAAATGATGCGAAGGACAGGTCTCTTCAGCAAACATTCTCCCAACAATTTAAAGTCTATTAATTCACAAAACCAATCATTAGATGCAATAAAATCTCTGGGAATAGTTTTGAAATGAATGATGAATTAAATGGTAGCTCTAAAATAAAACATAATATTTTTCAGGAATGTATGTGTGTGTATCTATCTATCTATCTATCTATCTATCTATCTATCTATCTATCTATCTATCTATCTATCTCAAGAGAGAGAAGTTTTACCTTATATATCAAACTATAACTTGTTTCAACTACTTTCTTGGAGAGACCTGGTAAACAAAATAGTAATTAAAGGCAATTATTGTAGTGATGACAAAATCAAAGCCTCTACACTATGGATTTCTTATTTCCAAAATTCAAAGCAAGCAAGGCAAAAGCAGTGACTGAGATTTCCCCTAGATTAGTTGAAAAGGAACTGAAAATTAACAAACTCATGTACCATATCTCACATCTGAAACAAAGGAAGATTGAGATCACAGTGTCATAGTCAAGGTGAACTCTTCAACCTAAGAACTACAGCAGGCGAGCATGTAGCCTAGTACAATCTTTTGTGGTTAGAATAATAACTTCCTAACAAAAATGAAACAATTCTAATGCAAAGTACAATCTTTACTTTTTCTTTCTTTGTTTCCATGCTTATTCTCTGTCTTTTCATTTCTATATTTATTTCTATTTTTTCTTTTATTTCTCATTCCATCTGGTACTCTCCTCTCCTCATTTTCTTGTTACTTGCTATTTATTTTTTCCCTTTCATTATTTTTCTTGTCTTCCTTTTATTTTCTTCAATGCAAAACCAACATAAATATAGCTACTGTATCTATACACATAGATTCTATGTATTCATATGAATACATAGATAAATCACAACATAGTCTTCCTACAAGAGGCAGTATTCATTGGCAATTCACCATCTCAAGGCATCCTCTCTTATATCAAACTTGCTTTCAAGCAAGCACACATGTGAATGAATGATCCTTGCACCTACAATGAAGGTCAACAAACTCAAATTCTGATTACACTATTGTTATGAGAGCTGTCTGTGTTACAGTAATGCCTAGACAGAGACCTGAAAAAAGATTATTGCCCCAGTGTGCTATCTGCTGTTTGTATAGAGAAAGTCCCTACCATGAAGAGCTTATATCTATACAGAAAAGGCAGGGGGAAAGTGTTATCCCCATTATTATGGCCCTACCAAATTCATGATCCATTTTGGTTAATTTCATAGTCATAGGATTTTTAAAATTGTGAATTTCATGATTTCAGCTATTTAAATCTGAAATTTCACAGTGTTGTAATTGTAGGGGTCCCAACCCAAAAAGGAGTTGTGTATTTGTGTGTGTGTGTGTGGGGGGGTACAAGGTTATTGTAGGGGAGGTTGCGGTACTGCTACACTTACTTCTGTGCTGCTGCTGGCGGTGGCACTGCCTTCAGAACTGGACAGCTGGAGAGCAGCAGCTGCTGGCTGGGAGCCCAGCTCCGAAGGCAGAGCCACCGTCAGCAACAGCATAGAAGTAAAGAAGGCGTGGTATGGTATTGCCACCCTTACTTCTGCGCTGCTGCCTGCAGAGCTGGGCGCCCAGCCAACAGTCGCCACTCTCTGGCAGCCGAGCTCTGAAGGCAGCGCAGAAGTAAGGGTGGCAATACTGCAACCCCCCTAAAATAACCTTATGACCCCCTGCAACTCCTTTTGAGCAGGACCCCCAATTTGAGAAATGCTGGTCTCCCCCGTGAAATCTGTATAATACAGGGTAAAAGCATACAAAAGACCACATTTCATGGGGGGAGAGCAGATTTCATGGTCTGTGATGCGTTTTTCATGGCCATGAATTTGGTAGGGCCCTACTCATTATACAGCTGGGGACCAGGTTAAATCCTGAGAGCTGAGGAATGTTGGCCAGTCAGCACCCTCCCACCCCCACCTCAACTGGCTAATTGATGCCAGAGACTCTAAGGAGAGGGGGGAATAGCTACCTTCTATCTCTCAGCAAATGTCTTCCTCACTCCTCGGGCTTTCTCCTTTCCCTGCTGGCCTCATCACATTCCCCCACCTCTGATGATGATAAATGGCATTTAATATCCTCATTAGCCCCATTTTACAGATGGGAGAACTGAAGGATACTTGCCCAAGTTAACATGGTAAATTTGAGGTAGAGCTGGGAATTGAACCCATTTTTCTGTGTTCAAACCTGTGCCTTAACTACAAGACTATCCTTGCTGTCTAGGTAGGAAAAGTCTCTAGGTGATTACATTTCAGATAGAGCTGTGTGAATATTAGATTTTTTGGTTTGCAGGCAATTCCAAAAAAAAATTAAAACATTTTTTTGGGTCAAACTGCAAACATATATTATATTTTTGGTGAAATGCAAAGTTGGAAAAAATTGTTTGACCTGAAACTAAACATTTCATTTTGATTTCAAGCATTTTTTTAATTTTAAATTATTTTTAATAAAATTGAGGGAAATTTCTAAATGAAAAGTTATTTCAAACTGAAAAATCAAAGTGTTTCATTTTGACATTTTTGGATGTTTTTCCCCCAACATGAACAATTTGGTAAAATGTTTTGGTTTTGCTGAACCTGCATTTTTCATCAAAAACGGTTTTGGCTGAATTTTTTCCCCCCAGCAGTCGTTTCAGAATCAAAGCCCCTTTCTCAGCAATACATGCCTCTAGTTCCCCCCAATTCAATACTAGGGACTGTAAATATAAATGTCTCAAGTGATCTTACACTGATGGGATGAAGTTAGGGAGACAGGCAGCTACTTTCTTAAATAGCCAGGAACCAGGACCATTATGGCTAATAAATAGAGCAAAGACTTAAAGATAGAGCTGTAGTGATTTTTATTTTATATATTTTTTTCTTTTCAACAGAAATCAAAATGTTTTGAGCATCATGCATTCACACTACCTCCTAGAGCTTATGTGACTTGAGAGCTAAAGAACACAGCCCTGCAAGCTATAGTACATATAACTGTGGTAAGTTCAACATCAGCCTTTTTTTTTTTAAGAAAAAAATATTAAATGAAATGAAGTAATATTTATGCCAATTACTCCCAACGTTTTACCATTTGAAAAAGTCCAGTCCTAAACAAGAAGTGAAATGGCTACTTTGGGGTGTTTTACGCAGGGAGAATAAGGTTATTTATCTGAGTGAAAAATAATCTGATCTTTCAAAGCCAGATTCAGTGTTAAAAGTTGCTACATTTAAGATTGTACAATCCCTGAAAGATTTTTCTGGGCTGAGTCAGCTTTCTTTGGGGATATTTGACTCAGGGCTTGTCTACACATAGAGTGCTGCAGCAGTGCAGTTGCAGCACTTAGGGCTTGACCTCACTACGGAGCTAAATCGGCGCTGTTCCAATCAATGTAGCGGCTTCGATTTAGTGGGTCTAGTGAAGACATGCTCAATCGATGGGGGAGTGCTCGCCCATCAATTTCTGTACTCTACCTCAATGAGAGGCGGAAGCAATGTCGGCAGGAAAGCGTCTCCCATCGACATAGTGTAGTGTGGACCGCACTGTAAGTAGATCTATGCTATGTCGACTTGAGTTACACTACTAATGTAACTCAAATTGTGTAGCTTAGATCGAACAGCAGCGGTAGTGTAGACCTGGCCTTATGTTGGTAGAACTGTGTCGCTCAGGGGTATGGAAAATCCCGGGTGCAGACAGAGCTATGTTGATAGGAGGACTTCTCCTGTCAACGGAGCTACTGCTGCTTCTTGGGGAGGTGGTCTTCCCCAAGAGTTGGTAGCTATGTTGACCGGATAAGCCCTCCAATCAGCATGGCGCTGTCTACATGGGGGTTTAGGTCAGTATAACTACGTCACTCAGTGGTGTAGATTTTCCATACCCCTGGGCAACATAGTTATACTGACATAAGTTGGTAGTGTAGACCAAGCCACAGTCTAGTGTAAACTTCAGCCTTGAGGAAACTGCTGGGTTTTATTCTTGTTGATTCTGATTACTCTTATTGATTTAGTTGTCCTCCAGAAATTGCTTCAGATGCAAACACTCACCTTATGGAGGTAGATTAACTGTCTGACCTTTAAACACTGCATGAAAATCAACTCACCTCTCTTAAATACAGAAATGTCACCCTGGCAGTAAAAGGACTGGTTAATGTGTTTGGAAGAAAACTGAAGTTTTTCATGGGATATTGTTGCTACAGCCCCACTCTATATTCTGCAGCTTGCCTTGTGGCAGATTGTTTCATTATCTAGCAGTATCATTAATCTTTTTTATTAGCACCTTAAAAATAAACAAACAATGATCTTGTTGCATTTGACACAAGTAGTGCATTTTAATTTTGTAGGCTTGTATTATTGACTTAAAAAAAATAACCCAACAACAATTCAGATTGAAATACTGCCCTCAGTTCCTTACAAATACGAAAACACTATTCAGATATGTAGAACTATAACAGCATCTGTTATGCATATTAAATGATGTGTGCTATTTTTGTATCTTCCACATGGAGCTTAGCATTAACTAGGAAAGTTAGTACTAATTAATTTTGAGAAATAATATCGTATCAGTCATTTTGTGCTCATACATACCGTGAGTCAGTGCTACATGCATTACCCAAAGCATCTCTGTTTAGAAATTGTCTTAATATTGTTCTAAGTTATATGGTCACCTTAATTTCAAGAATATTATATTGAAAAGTGAAGGTCTATCTTCATGAATTATTCGTTGTTTATAATGAATCAAAAGCAACTTTTGCTCTTTCTTTATCGGTATGCAGTTGTCAAAAGTAATAATAATGGTGATGATAAACAATGCAAATATCCAAGAGTACTACTATTTTGTCTTAGATATAAATCACCTCCTTAAGAGTAAACCCACACTCCCATGCATTATGAAAATATCAAAATCATTACCAAGTTTCCCCAACTGTGTGAGAGTCTAGAACATGGGAACAGGGAGAAATGGCAAAATTGCCATGATTTTCTGTTTGTGTAACAAATATTCCAAATATATAGCTTGTGATCCAGTTATGTAGGCAGGGGGAGAAGCAATTTAGCCCTTCTATAAGCATTCACCTGCAAAATAATTTACCGTGTCCTGGATATATGACACAGATACCCAGATAGATACTGTTTTATTGAAAAAAAAAATCTGCATATGGAAGAGGCTGATGAAGCTGGATAGTCTTCAGAAAAGTTAGGAATTGGAAAGTATGAATACATTCTTCTTCTGAAGAAAAGCTCTGTGTAAGCTCGAAAGCTTGTCGTGTGAGTGTGTTTGTTACCAGACTTATTCAGGAAAAAAATATGGACATAGATCTAATTATAATCATTCTGCATTTTCTTTTAAAATGTCTTAATATGGATCAGTCCTTCCAGAAACCTTCCACATCCATTCTGTCACCCAGTTGTAACATAGCTATAAATCAAATAATACCACCATAAATGAACATCGTTTGAATGTTTTCTATGCATTTAGCACTGGTTTGTGTTAAATTCCTCCAAACAGCTAGATTTCTTAAAATAAATATTTACAATTGGCACATGGTACATCTGAATGTATTACAGTGAAGTTATTTTAAACTGGCTTTCTCCCACCACTGAATTATGATTACTATGGAAAAGCGATTCTGGACACTAGATTTGTATGGGAGCTCAGGGCAACAGCTTCATATTTTCTTCATCTTCCTTGGATTTCATCCAAAGCCAATTCTGTTTAATCTGCCTGCTGCTGCTCTGGAAGTGACATCTGTTCAAATTTACACTCTTTATCATGGCTGACATGTTGTTTGTGTGTATGTTTACCCCAAGCCCTAGTTCCAACTGCCTCTTGCAGATAATTTGTGATTGCTTCCTTCAGTCCATCATAGGTTGCTAGGCATTGCTTCTCTGCATATGGAGTTTTGCTATTATTTCTTTCCTAACTCTACCTGGAATTACATTTAGAGAAAAAGAGAGAAGTCTAAATGCAACATGTGTGACATCAAGTATGCTCACTGGAGGTGGAAGGGAGCTGAGAGAGAGAATGTGTGTAATATTCTTATTTAATATCCATAAGTACTACCAAAATACCCAGAGGTAACCAGGTAACTTGTCTCCTTGGTACTTCTTGATACCTAATACAGTGTGGGATCCATTATTTGTGGACAACATTTAGGTTGTCCTTTGTAAAAACAGACAAACACACAAAACCAAAAAAACCCTAGTACACCTCTACCTCGATATAACGCTGTCCTCGGGAGCCAAAAAATCTTACCGCGTTATAGATGAAACAGCATTATATTGAACTTGCTTTGATCCACCGGAGTGCGCGGTCTCACCCGCCCCCCCAGAGCACTGCTTTACCTCGTTATATCCGAATTCATGTTATATCGGGTTGCGTTATATTGGGGTAGAGGCGTACTGTAATTTTTGATGTAGAGATAGGCTTAAGACAAAAATCTTAATTTAAATTTTGAGTTACTCAAGATCTGAATCCACATGAGATTTTTGTGGCTTGTGGTTCATATTTGTTTATATATGTAGAACACACACGCGCGCGCACACACACACACACTTACCGACCATCCCACTCATTCAAAAATCATGAATCGAATCTCAAAAAATCAAGAGATTGGCTTGACAAGCATAAGATTTATTTAAAAATAATGAATGTGGGTTTCCTTTTTGTTTACCTTCTGGTTTCTAAGCCTTTGGTGGTATATTCTAGTTGCATCTCTATTTTTGAGATTCTTACATAATCATTTGACTCCAGGGGAGGGGACTTTAAAAAGAACACTAAATATCTTGGGAATCATAAGTGCTGCAACACTCTATATATTAAGATGGGCATTTCTGTAGTACATACAACTTGTGGGGGCAGGATTACTAAGTAAAATATATGCCTAAACAGTGATACTAAAAACAGTGTCTGAAATCATAGAATTCCACACCATTGCTAGATTTAGATGCAACACTCAGAATAATTGCGATGTTTGTTCCCAAAAATGAATATGCAAGTAAGGCAGAGAGAGAGAATATGCACTGACATTCACTATGAAATGCCATAAGGAAGATAAATTATTGAAGCAAGTAAAATGAGTACTCAAATCTACTAGTTAACACTCTTTTGGATTATCAGAGAATACAAAATAAAGTTAGGCAGTAACATGAGAACCAGCTTCAGATTTTATTTGGAACTCAGTTACTACTGTGACATGCCTGGTATAAAAGTGTAGATTAAAAGGAATCAAACTATAGTACTTAAATGGTCCCTATTGACATAGTATCTGAGCATTCACAATCTTTAACTCCCAAGTCCCAGGCCAGCACCCTAACCCAGTGGTTCTCAACCCTTTGTGCTGGTGACCCCTTTCACATAGCAAGCCTCTGAGTGTGACCCCCGCCCTTCCCCCATACATTTAAAAGACTTTTAAATATATTTAACACCATTATAAATGCTGGAGACAAAGCAGGGTTTGGGGTGGAGGCTGACAGCTTGCGACTCCCCATGTAGTAACCTCGTGACCCCCTGAGGGGTCCCAACCCCCAGTTTGAGAACCCCTGACCTAACCACTGGACAATCTTTCATCTCAAATTCATTTGTGTGTGACCGACCTGAGCTAAGAGGAACTGAAACCCGATGAAGGATGTACTTTGGTGTAGGGGTAAAATATTTAATTGGTAGAGAAAAGATGGGCAGATCTATCTGTACCAGCTGTCATATCCTGGACAATCCTTATGGAATTAAGATAAACTTTCTTGATTTAAATTTAAACTTACTGAATTAGGTTTAACACCTTTGGGATCCATT
Source organism: Malaclemys terrapin pileata (assembly GCF_027887155.1). Taxonomy (NCBI): domain Eukaryota; kingdom Metazoa; phylum Chordata; order Testudines; family Emydidae; genus Malaclemys; species Malaclemys terrapin. Next base: position 16,067,188 of record NC_071513.1, on the reverse strand, counting down.
GTGTTGAAAATGCAATTCTGTATGTGTTATTGCAGAATTGTATGTAATTCCTGTAGGAGGAGGTGAATGCTAATGTTGTTTCTTTGGTTATCAGCCCTTTTAAGCCAACCTCTGGAGAGGTTTACATATATTAATTTACACTGGATTCTCTGGAACCAACAGACAAAGGATTTTTTTATAGAAACAGCCTGGTTTTAAACAGGCCTTCTTCCTGAGCCAGCAAACAGACAGGGCCCCTGGTCCATTGAGGTACCTAATCCTTAGGGACAGGTTTGAAGGACTGGACCTACTGAGGCCCATAAGACTGTGTGCTTGTTCTGTGCTAAAGCTGTGATGAACTTGAAACCACAAGGAATCTCCGTGGGTGAGGCACTGAAGAACTGCATCTGCCAGAGCCCACGTCAGGGTTGGGGTGATCACTGGCAAACATATTAGCCTGTGTGTAGGTTCTTTTATTGTTTTAATATGTTTTCTGTAATGCTTTTTACTTTAAGAACAAAACAGGCTTGCTTAGAAAGAACTGTGTGGGAACTTATAACTGTGGGCAATCACACTGTTAACCATATCTGAATAGAAAACAAGCAGGTGTATTAGGGCAGCCTGTCTCTGCTGGCAATAACACAGTAAAGGCAGGGAACTGTGAAGCTTTGAAATATCCTGGTCAGAAGAGAGTGAGACGCAGGTCAACTTGGAAGAAAGGCGACAGCTGGGGAGTTGGAAACCTGAGAGTGGGTACTATTACTGGACCACTGAGAGGAAATACAAATGCAGTTGCCCTGTACTGTGAGAGTGGCATTGTTACGGTTGACCTTGGGTTAACCTGCAGTCAGAGTTCAATACCTCTGTGAATCTAAAATGCATTTAACTGTCAAATTAAAACACTGGTACATCACCTCACGTTGCAACACAGCTCAATGAATAAATAAATAAATAAATAAAGCTGACCAGAGAAATAGGAAAGGCCAATTCTAGTCCAGTGGCTGACCAACTTCTCCCCTCCCCAACCCGCACATGCACATTCTAACCCCCCAAACATGTCTGTATTGGTCTCATCCCCTGCCTCTGTAATATCTGCCTACTGGTTGACTAGGTAGTAAATCCAAGCAGACACACCTTTGAGCCAATATATCCACAGCTGTACGATCCATCTGTAGAATATGCCTTATGTCAATTGGTTGACAAAAGATAAGTTGAAAGGAGGAAATATTAAACACCATGAAATAATGAACAGCACAGTTAAAAATGATTTTCCCCTCTCACCCTTACTCTCTTATCCCATCTCCCCAGTTTCTGTGCTATTGTTATTCCTACAACTGCAATGATGCTGAACACTGCTGCTACAACAACATTTGGTGCAACAGTAACATATGAAGTCATTATTTTTTTAATGATATCATGGATGCCAAATAGTTTTGTGTTCTGTTAGGGTCCCACATTAGTCATATTGTCTAATTTCGCCACATGTATATTGAGAGTAGCCAGAACAGATAAGGTATTACAAAGCCTTTGCCAGTATAATTACTTGACAAATAAAATTCTTATGGTATATGTTAATACCTCCTGAAAATAAGTAGGCTAATGGAAAAGAAAGCTGCATTACAATGGGCTAAAACTGAATTACAGGTGGAGAGAGAGAGAGAGTGCATAATGTTGCATACTTGTTTTCTGTCTCTGTAAGTTCCAGCAGTGTAACCATCACTATAGTATTTGAGCATCTCTGAAGAAATGATAACCAAAATCATAATGGGCCTTATTTTTCCTCTTTGCTTCCATTAGTATGAGCTCTAAAGCTTCGGGCCTGTTTCTGAGAAAGCCGTGTCTCCCACTCTCACAAGCTTCATTCTTCAGTTTCTCGAGTTCCTTCCTCCTGTTGAGGGAGGTGGTGAAGAAAGTGATGCTCTCTCAGTTTACCTGGACCAGTTCCATAGAGAGCCCCGATGAGGAACTCAGAGACCTTAAATTTCTATGAGGTTTCACGTGCAATGAGCAGAGACCTGGCTGATGAGTTCTCAGTGGATGATGTTAAAAGTAGCAAGCATAAAAAACTTCAGGCATGCATGAGCAAGCACTGGATGCAATATCCAAGTAATCAGAGAGCTATCAGGTGGTACATAAGAAAACAGATTATCAAATTAAATTAAAACAAAAATAAACCAATTTTATGAAAAATAGTCCATATGTCATTTTACTCTCTCTTTTTCATTTAGCCGGTAGCTGTTGCCTCTAATATATTGTTCTTCCAGGTCTATGCCTGTTTTGACAATAGATAATATGTTTGCATCCAAGTTGCATAGAGAAACAACGCCTGGCTACTATTTGACTTAATATTTGCAGGGTGCTCTTTCTAAACTAAACTAAACTAAGAGAAAAACCTCCCTTCAGATTACAAAGCTGTGAGCATGTTGGTGAGAATCATTGTCTGGCTGGTATATTCTGCTAAAAGGCTTTTAGATCCACCTACATTTGTAAGCCAGGAAACTCTATTTAGCTACTTTCATGCACTTATTAGTACATCACAATCCAATGCTCGTATTAGACTTTCATGCACCAGAATACTAAAAATAGCATTAATCGCCTTGTTTTAATGAACAAACTATAAATGAAGGGGATGGACACACTGTCAGCCTAAAACCAAATCACACTGCTGTCTGAAAATGTTTACTTACTAGCGTTAAGATTACCATAATACAGAAATTAGAGGGAAAGCTTTGTTTTCTATTTTTTGTTTGCTTACTTTGTACATGTAGCAGCAGTTTGTGTGTAAGTCAGTAAGTTTGCTCTTACACCTCTACCGTCAGTTAGGTCCCTTATTCTTCAGTTACGTAGGCATGTTCTTAACTTTATGCATATGATAGAGTAATCTCACTGAAGTCAGTGTAACATTAAGTATGTTAGCGCGCACATGTGTGTGTTTGTCTGTGTGTGTGTGTGTGTGTTGGAATGTGGAGGACTTCCACAGGGGAAAAAATAGAAATCTCTGATTGTAAAAATAACTAAATGTAGCAGAGACATATCCCGATAGGTTGAGTTACTTTTAACTCATTTTTAATTCCTTTTAACTCATTTTTTAAATTGACTATATTTAGAATCAGTGTGTTCCTTTAAGGTAGAAACACCATCTTAAACTTAACCTGCAGTGCCTGGATATTGATTTTCATTTGATACAATAGGTAAAAAATATTCAATATTTTGATCATTCCCTATTCTGCCAACCAAGGGAATAGGCCATGACGTTCAATTTTTAATTTTCTACACTATCATTGTTAAGGGGACTGAGATCTAACTCTCTCAGTGCTCCCACTGTGTTAGTGATCATATTTTGTAAAGTCATTTTTGTCTTGGGAGTTTTTGACAAAACTGCCAGTGGGGGGGCAACACGTTGGTGAATGAATTTGAAATTGCTGCTAGATATCGGATGTGAAGCTAAAAAGATAAGTTAAGTGTGGAATTTTAGTTCTTTTCCCAAAGGGTCTGAGTTTTGTAGTTGAACAGTCTTTTATCATTATTACCACATAGGGTTTTTGTTTGTGAGTGTATGTGAATTGTTAATGTTCGTTTAAAAAAACTCATAAAAACGATTGATAGTTGTGAGAATTGTTAAGAAAAGTTGTTATTTTCACACTAGACCAAACAGCTGCTTCAGAGACATTTCCCAATATTATGTCCATCTTTGGGGTCCTATTCAAAAGTTTTCTTTTTTAAAATTTAATGTATGGGGTTTTTCTAGTGCTCATAAAAACAAGGACTCAGCACTAGCTTTAGCCAGAATAGCAACAGTGCCTGCTTCTATCTTTGTATTAATCCATCTATGCAATCTACATTTTTATACTCTGCTCATGATCATGGTATCTAGGTGACTCCTACATCCCACCCCCTGTGAGATCTGCCAAATCTCAGTTAACTAACACCAAGATATTCAAGATTCTCAGTCCTGCACTCTAACAAAGAACGCTTTCCATTATATCTGTCAAGTGCTCAGCAGGGTATGGATGTAAATTCCTTACAGGAGCACGGTACAGGATATAATGAATTGCTGATGTTTACACATCCCTGCTAGTTAAGGGAGCCTATGACATGAAAATATACTTGTAAATAGAACATGAAGAAGGCGGGGGATGTGGGGGCAACAATGGCCCTCTCCTATCTGCAATATTAAACCACTTAATAAGTAAGTACTGCACATCAGCATAGATATCAGGTTCCCGAAGTGCCATAAAACTGGATGGAAGTTTTGAAAAACAAAAACATTTGTGCATTATGGAAGCAATAAACAATCAACCACATTCAACTAGGGCTGCTGAAGGTTTATGCTGTTATAAACCCAGGAACAGGGCTTGGTTCTCTTTTGGTTGGCAAATTTATTCCCTATTCAAAGAAGCATTTCAGCTGTGTGTAGATAGGCACATACCAAGTAATTCAAGCTCACTTTTGTTCACTGTGCCTACAGGGGCAAATGCAGCCTAAAGAGCGAGCAGCATTGGTTTGTATGGCCAGAGCCAGCTGGAGGAAAGCCCTGATTTAGCACATCCTCCCAGCAATGCTCCTATGAAATTAAACCAATAGCAGCAGTAATGCTGCCTGACCTTCCCTTTTGCAGAAGTAAGGGGGCAGGTTGCTGAAGGCAGTGAATATTCTGGTAGATTAGCCTTTCAATATTATGTCCTCACTTTAAAAAAATACCTTAAAAGGATACTCATTAACGGTTCACTGTTCTCCTGCTGATGCTTAGAAGGATCTTTAAGGCAGGTCCAAATGCTCACTCTCTCTTATTTCTTTCCGTACCCATACCCACCTGCTGCTGTTTCACTTTCAGCTTTGCTGCTGCTGTTACTGGTAAACACCTCCTTGCAAGGCCCTAGAGGAGAACGTGAACATGAGCTCCCGACCACAGCAGTGGATGGGAGTGATGTCATTATACTAGTGCCTGAGTCAGGAAATCCAATTAACCATCAAGAAAAGAAAAGAAAAGAAAAAGGAACTGACAAATACACAAAGTTAAGAAAACAAAAAGATAAATATCTTCTGTAATGCATTTATTTTCTGCTCTACTAATCTTACTTCTTACTTACCTTAAAGCAGTGCTGGGCAACCTGCAGCCCGCGGCCCATCAGAGTAATCCGCTGGCGGGCCACCAGACAGTTTGTTTACATTTGCACAGCCGCCCACAACTCCCAGTGGCCATGGTTCACTGTTCCCGGCCAATGGAAGCTGCGGGAAGCAGCGGCTAGCACATCTCTGCGGCCCATGCCGCTTTCCGCAGATCCCATTGGCCGGGAATGGCGAACTGTGGCCACTGGGAGCTGCCTTAAAGTGTTACTGGCAACATTAGTAGGTGCACAATTTTCAGATGGAAATACGTTTTTCAAATTGATGGAGTTCCTCTAACCATACCTCAGTTAACTGAAGTGCATAGATCATCTTGTTCACTCCCCCCCCCAGTTGAAATAACTTTTAACCAACCCCCCACCCTCCCAACAAACCAATCCAACAACAACAAAACTACCTTTTTATTTCAAAAGTCATAGATGGTTTCTCTTTTTGGGGGAGGGAAGGAGTGTCTAGATATTTTATTTCATGTTTCACCCTAAATTAAATTCTCTTGGCCATATTATGAGTCTTTGAAACTAGGGAGTATACTGGATAAAGACTGACTGAGCAAGGGAGGAGAAGGACATAGTATAAAAAAAAAGTTAAACCTAAAAAGAAGTGTATGTATCACCTTGAATGCTCTGCTTATCTGTTGCTTCCCTTTCTCCTATATGTTGTCCGTTGTATGAGTGAGGACCACATAAGTCATTGTTAGATTCTTTTTTAAAAACTTGGCTATTTAGTGTAGGTCTTTATGGCATGTATCTTGCTATGACAGGTGAATTGTTATCCTAGTTATGTAATTAGAATAGATTTGTTTCAACAATTTTCAGTTTCAAAATCCAGCTTCATTTGGCTATGAGATACCATGAGTAGTTTAATTTAAGATTTATCTTGTTGAAGTGCAGAAATAGAATTTCACCAAATTTTTCTATGCTCCTAATTGGAATTTCCATGGCCTAAACACAACACCGATGTTGGATCCAACAGGTTTAAGGGGGAGATGGTCTAGGCTGAAAAGGAGTGACTTTGGTCCCTCATATAAATACAGATTAGTTAGTCCCTTGATTTGTTAAATAATTATCATCTCAGGCTCAAAAGATATTCCATCATTTAGATTAATTTACTAATTTGTAATAAACACATCCTATGTGGAGCCACTATACAGAAGCATGCCTACAGAGGTCACCACTATAAAGTCAACATTTACCTACACTTGCCACCTAGTGGTATCTGAGCTATCACTGTGTCTCCCTCTGCTGATTATGGAAAATACCTGTAGTATATTATTTACTGACTGGTAATTGTAAGTAAATGTTGACCTATTTCTGGAAAACAGTATCCTCACAAAAAACTGGAAAACATGACAGTCACAAAGTGGATATTAGCAGTCCAGAATGTCCTGTTGATTGTGGGCATTTTCTGGTATAGTTTTAGAATACCAAATATACAAACATCACATGTTGATCTGTGTTTGTATAGCATCTAGCACAATGAGGTCCTGCTCCATGACTGTGGTTCCTAGGCTCTCCAGTAATATAATAAAATCAGTCATGTTCCTTCATTCAGTCTGAATTGAGAATGAATCTTAATATCCAAATGTAGACAGAGATCTGTTAAGCATTATTGAAAATGCTCAGAGGAAAAAAAAACATAAAACTGAATTTTAGCCTTTCTGGTGAACTGAATTCTTACCATTATCCAGCTACAGCTACCTTGTAGCATGGTGCAGCTTGGTTCGTGAATCACAAGCACACATCATTTGTAACACTACATTCACTTGTTGGTCATGAATTTTGGAACCAGAGGTGCTACATGGTCTTAGGCCTGTGTACAATGTCAAACATTGTCTGAGGGATCTTTCGTAGCTTTCCAGACAATCTATAGTGCTGAACTTATGGGGCCAGTTTAGCCAATTTTTCTGTTCCTGAATTATCAATTTTTTACTAACTTCTATTTTTACAAATTTGTCACTCAGAATCAATCATCGGCGGTTATGGTGAAAAATCATAGCTTATGTGTTGCTTGCACACTATTGACTGTGTGACAATTGCTTTGATAGATTGTTTTTGCAATTCACTGTTAAGACTGAGTCATCTGAGACACATGGTACTATTTTCTGGTCCCTGGTTGAGTGGCAAACACTTTCATAAACAAGAAAATGTCTTGAATCAGTCACTTACACAAATATGTGATCACATGAGTGTATGCAACACTTCTGGTATGAGCACGCAAATACATGAATGACTAGTAACATTTTTTTTCTTTTTGCAAAAGTACTTGTGAATATTTTTTAAATGCCTAAATGTGTGCATATTCATAGAAAGCAAATAAAAATTGTTCATAAAAACTAGTTACTATTTAAATAAATATTCACAAAACACATTATTTTCAGTGTTTTCAATATCTATAGTATGTTATGGAACAAACTATCAGATTAACTGTTATGACCTTAGTTTCCCAACACAAATATAAATATGCCCCAGTACTAGCGCTATTGAGTACGATATTCTGTGCACATGTAGGTGAAGTGGAACTCTGGACCTAGATCTATGTTTGCCAGCTAAAGCACAGGGCACATCAAACCAAGAAACACGCACAACATAATTCTCTGTGTGCTGCATATGTATGTACATGCACCATGGAGAAGTAGCATCGTCTTTTTTCTCTTTTGTTATTCTCTGAAAGTAGCTATACTCTGGCTGACTATCAAAGTACTGGCAGACATGCATTTAAATCTGAACTGTGGACAATCTCATAAATGAGATTAATTCAAACATCTTTTCCAGCTCTCATTAGGCAAATCCCTGTTATTTCCATTGTGTTTATTTATTTATTTATTTAAACAGAAAATGTAAATATGAACATATCTCTAGATCTTGTATACTAACTTCAGGTAAACAGATTTGCTTTTTTTTAAATATATATTATATTGAGGCTAATTGTGGTTTATACCCCTGTGAGTCTGTCAATTTTATTTTGGAGACCACGCTTCTTATTTCCTTTATGTAAAAGGTATATTTTGGCATCTATCACAAAGTACAATAAAAAACAGCACACACTATTTCTAGAAAAAATTGAGCCCAATAAGTCTTATGTCACAGGCTCCTAGTTTAGTACCTTTTCAGTGACCACATAATGAATGTAAACTACCTTTGGAAAGGTACTATTATTGTCCTCATGGTTACTACTGTTTTTCGGTTTTAGAGTGTGTTTAGCCTTTGAAGATTAAAGGTAGTCTCTTTCATCTTTCTGTCATATCTTTCTAAGCAAAGGAGAAATTGGAGCAGACAGCTTTAATAACTTTACATACAGTGAGGAAACTAGGCACAGGCAGAATATAAAAAAGCAATCTAAAATTCAGCACCTTAAGTGCCTGGAGCTTGAAAATGACGAAGGTGTTATAGCTTAATAATATCTTTTCGGAATCACATTTTGGGCTGAAAAAAAGGGAAGGAAATGCGACTCATGATTTGTGATACAGTATATTGCTGTTTGGAGGATAATCTGTTGTTCATTACGACATATACCCTGCACAGAAGTGAAAGCAGGTTTAAATGAGCATTTGCAGATTATTTAGGACCAAATTTATGGTAGAGGAGATCAGTAATTAAAAGCAGTTTTTTCTGCTGCTAAAGTGTTGCTGGAATATTCTGCTCAGTTTCCTGCTCCTCAATTATGAGTATTAAAAAAGAAAAGAAAAGCCTCTGTTTAAATAAAAATTGAGATTCATTTCAGTTCAGATCTATATTCACTGAAAGATATTACCATGTAATGGATGTTTGATTATCTTGGTTCTGTTATTGTCTTGCTCATGTGACAAAATGGTCATCTATGCTAACAGTCCCAGCAGAGTAAAGGATTTGGGTGGGTGGCCCTGGAGAATGAACTAGTTGTTCTAGAGTTGGTTGATCCAGATCAGGATGAGTTTTACTGGCAAGATTTTGCAGGGAAATTTACAATGCTGCTACCTGTGCATTACTAGCTCTGTAAATAAGGAACTTCAAGCTCTAGGGCTTTCAATAACAAGAACTAATTGTAATAATTAACGTTTGGCAAACAACTGCAATGAACAGTTTATTTGGTGTATTTACCTGTTTGTTTGTTTTTTGTTCATGAATGGACTATGATTATTAAATTGTTCACTATTCAGGATTGTTAGATTAATGTTTTATGGAACAAATGTCAGTGTTTAGATTGCTCATGCACTGTTTGTGGCACGTCTCCCTTTGAATATTCTATGCCGCAGTTGGATATTCCAGCTGTGTGATTTATCACTTATGTCACGTGAACCCAGATTTGTAAAGATGGACACAAAAATAGGCATGTAACGCAACTGCTACATAAGCAAACTTGGTGTCTCGTGTGCAAAATTTACACACACTTTTGCTCACAGAAGCCTATGTATGGGCCTTTGTGCTGTTTCTGTTCCTCTGTAGAATGACCTAACCTTTACAATCTACCTCAGTGTTCAACCAAAATAAAATTTGTTTTGTGTGTACAGGGATCTTATCTGCAAGCCTGAAATTTACTATCTACAAAGTTAATATAAATAAAAATTCACAACAAATATTTGGTGAAAAACAATAAAAATGCAGATGCATGTGGAGTGAAATTAAATTCAGCAGTTTCTAAAATGTTCATGATCATTGTTTCTGACTATTTCTAGAGCTTTAATAGTAATGACAAATAATATGAAAATTATTATTCAGCAAGCCAACAAAGTCAATGAAGAGTATCTCTGTTTGCTTCTGCTAGCCTGCTTGTTATTACTACTATTGCAAAATTAAACCAGCTTTTCCTGAAACTTAAAATATAGACTCTTTAATTTCACTTCTTAATAGAATTATTAGTATTTATTATTAATATCAATACTGTCATTTATACATAAGTCTTTCAAATGTTTTCAAAGCACTTCAGTGATACATAGGTAGAATCACAAAAAGAACAGGAGTACTTGTGGCACCTTAGAGACGAACACATTTATTTGAGCATTAGCTTTCGTGGGCTACAGCCCACTTCATCGGATGCATAGAATAGAACATATAGTGAGTATATATATATATATATATATATATATATATATATATAGGTAGGATCGATTACATTCATCTCAACTGTAGCTTCAAAACCTAGGTGCAAAGGATTAGGGTTTGGTCAAATGAGTCAGTGGCAAATAACTGGGATTAGAACCTAAACCTAAATTTTCTGCCTAGTCCTTTGCTGCTATCTAAGCACTAGGAGGTAATGCTATCTCCTATTATTAGAGATGATGGGAAGGGATAATCTTGTTGCTCAAGCACAGGACTAGAGGTCAGGAGATATATGTTCATTTCCTAGCTCTGTGACAACTTGTATTGTGATTTTGGGCGAGTCACTTATAGGAACTTTTGGTGATCATCAACTTACTATTATTATTCATGTTTATTATGGTAGTGTTTGTGGACCAACAAGAATGGGCCCCATTGTTCTAAACACTGTACAAACACAGAGTAGTAAACAGTCCCCAAAGAGTTTATAATCTGAATAGATGAGGGAGAGACAGAGAGAGAGAAGGAGGAGAACACACAAACAGAGTGAACAATGGTATGGCCAAACAGCATGTAGTTACACAATTTTTTGAGTGGATTTAGTTAGGAAGGGATAACATTATTAAGCAAGTCTTTAATCGCTCTGTGCCTCAGTGATGGGGATAATACCTATCTACCTCACAGGGATTTTATGAGAACTGATTAATTAATATTGGTAAAACACCTTGAAATTCTTAGGTACAAAGCACAATATAAATGCAGACTATAATTCTTTTTTTTATTTAAAACAAGCTAATGGAATATTTTTAGAGCTTTTTTTGGTCTCACAGGTAAATACAATTCAGACAGGGATTAATTACACATTTTAAAGAATCAGCATTGTTTATTTTTCAGTTTATAGTTTATTTTTCAGACTTGTTCAGATTTATAAAGTAGGTTAAATGTATATTTAAACATTTCATTGTAAATCCCAATTTACTGAGCTATGGAAACAACTCAGAAACAGAACTGCAAAGTTTGTTTTGTGATAGGTTTCAGAATCCGAAGTCTCCAGGCTGCTTCACAGGGGTTAGCACTAGTCCACCAAGCCGTACAAGCTTAGCTGGAAATCTAAATTCAGTGGATACCAATCTCTGGGTTCTCATCCTCCTTATTCCCTTCTTTCTCCCATGAGAGGGTGACCATACATCCCATTTTGGCTGGGACAGTCCCTTTTTTAGGCCCTGTCCTGGACGTCCCAACTTTTTTTGACAAAACTGGGCATTTGTCCAATTTTGTCAAAAAAGTGGGGTGGGACCCCTAGCAGGGCACAGAGGAACATGCCGGGGCACGGGGGGGAGTGGCAATGCCAACCCTGTGCTGGAGGGAGGGCTAGGGAGAGTGGACTGGGCTGGCCAGCCCCATGTGCAGGGAGGAGAGGGGGACCTCAGGCAGTCCCGCACGTGGGCATAAGGCAGGGGGCTCGGACCACCAGCCCTGTGGAGGAGGGAGGGGAGATGTGGTAGGGTAGCGGGGGGTTCAGACCCACCCCATGTATGGGGGGAGGGAGGTTGTGGTTGGGCGACAGGGGGGCTTGGGCTGGCCCTAGGTGCCAATGGGGAGTGGGACCTCAGACTGGCTCCACGTAGGCGGAAGGCAGGGAGAGCTCGGGCAACCCTGCGCATGGAGGAGTGGTGGTGGGAGTGCGGGGGTGGGGGGAGAAGCAGTAAACCTTGGGCTGGCCCCATGCGGGGGTGTCCCTTTTTCCCTTTGGGAAAATATGGTCACTCTATGACCCATAAGAGCCTGTTGTATTCATTCAGAAGGAATAAATGGGCCAAAAGCGTGAACACACCCCAGGTCACTGTCTAACATTAAACAGTGTTAACCTAGGTCAGCCTGCTTAGCACCATGGCAGACACACCATTAAAAGTCTTTATAATTTTTTTTATTAAAGACACAGAAAAGAAGAAAAAACAGTTAACACATCTGAAATGTTAAGTAATAAGCAAGGCTTTTATTTTAACAACATTTCTTGTCCCCTATCCCTTTAGCTGGACGAGTTTTAGCAGGAAACCCCCCCCCCCCTTGTGTGACAGTCTCTTAGCCAGTACTAAAGATGGCAACTACTGTCCTTTGGGGAAAAGAGAAGAAGGTAGCTGAGATGGGCTAGAGCTACTGCTGTTGCTGCTGTTAGAGCGCGATCCTGTTTCATCTCCAGTGGTGTTTGGGATTCAGCTGGAGCTGGTAGAGGTGGCGATGTTATCTGGGTCCCTCTCTTTCACCTGGTCTGGTCAGGACACCCCTCAGGATTAGGATGATGAAGGCTTGAGGTCCCAGGAGATGACAGGAGGGTGGGGGCTAGGGTGACCAGATGTTCCGATTTTATAGGGACAGTTCTGATTTTGGGGGCTTTTTCTTATACACCTATTACCTGCCACCTCCTGTCCCAATGTTTCACACTTGCTATCTGGTCATCCTAGTGAGGGCAGCCATGATGGTGAAACTTACTTCAGTAGCTTTTGTCTGTTTATTTAATATTTTTCCTCTAAAATCTTTTTTTTTTAAAAAAGGACCCAGCAAGGGAATGGTGGGTGGAATAGCTATGTTGTCCACCAGTTTAGCCTAATATTTGACACACCAGTTTTGGTTCATTAATTTCTGGTTCCACAGCTTCTGTTTTTACCAAGCATGATTTTAATATGGTTATATCAATAAGCCTTTTTGTTTAGATTAATTCAGTTTTTCCTCTCTCCCTTTCTTAACTTTCCCATTGACTTTTGTTATTGTGACATTTTATGAACTTTTACATACCTCTTATAGTTGAGCTTATAATTGGGGTAAATTTGTAGGCCAAATTATTACAACAAGCCCCACCATCAAGAAAGTTAAAGTTAGTTGGTTGAGTTCCCCTGGGTGTGTGTTGGATGCATTTCTGACTTCCAGAAAGACTCTCACCACAGAGCACAAGAGAGCACTATCAAAAGCCATAGTGTAAAAAACATCTTGTACATTTGCAGTGCTATATAAATTATTACCATAGACAATAACTTGGTGCTGGGACCCATATCACAGGGCCAGGCCTGGCTTCTCGAGGAAAGAGAAACGGCTGGCATTTAAGCTAGCCAAGCTCAAGATGGCTACAAGTAAAATGTGTGAGGGGTGCTTGATGAAAGGATGCACTGCATTTAAATGGCTTCTTGTTTGGAATCCAGAACTGTTTGGAATCCTGTCCTTCCCTAGAACCCTTGTACCCATGAGGTTTCAGCCATCATCTCTTCTGCCTTGCACTACACAGCCTATACTGCATACAGGTAGGGTTTGGGCTTAGACATCTCTGTTCAATCTCATTTGCACCTCAAAACTAAACCCTTTTGAGGCTGAAATTTCTTATTCTTATTTTCTGCCCAGAATCTTTCCCTCTTTTCCAGAAGATTGATCATATACATTGTTTTTCTGGATTTCAAGAGATAAGAGGAAAATGAGTGGTTTTTACCTAAGCAATTTTTCAGAGGCTTTTCTCTGTTGGTTTGTAACAAATGGTTTGATTTAAAAACAGCAAGCTTGGCTTATCTGAGGTCCTGAATGAAAACACTTAGTGCTTTTGTCATGTATGAAATATATATATATATATATATATATATATATATATATAAAATTCACCAATCTTGATTTTCAAGTGAATCTGCTTACTCATTTCAGAACTTATCACTCACTCACTCATGCCCGTCACCCCAATCGGGGTATGGGCCGCCAACCACAGATCTCCAGAGTCCTCTATCCTGGGCCATTTGCTCTAACTGATTCCAAGTATAGCCCATTTTTATGCTATCAGCACCCATTAAAACCCTAAAGCAACTGTGGGAGTTGCAAAATATTTTCATGATGTTCTGAGTGAAATAGCAGTTATTTCAAGCCAATATTCAAGCTACATTTTATATATATATAAAAAAAAAATTCCTTCTGGTCGCTGTTTCAGAAAGTCATCCTTCAAGGTGGTCAGGGCCCTGGAGTCTCATTGCAGGACCTCAGCGCTTACCTCCTAACTTAGACAGCATTAAGAATTTGACCCAATACTTCCTCTCTTCTCACACAACTAGTGCCCATTAAAGTCAATAGAGCTATATCCATGAGTACAGTAAACAGGATGTGATTCTTAAAGTACAAATTATGAGCCAGTTCTGAGCAAGTCCTGCAAGTTTGTGAAGACTTCTAACTTTCGCTGGTCCTGTTGAGTCACTGAAGGCAATCAGCACATAACAGGATTGGGTACTACAAAAAGACTGCTCATAATACCACCTTGATAGTTTAATTAATCAACATCCTCATTTACATTTAAAGTTGATAGGTTTTGGGAATATGCATTTTGTTTTCATCCTTTGAAGCCTCCCCAGTCAGCACAATACAGTCACAATCCCAAATGTTTCATCATAGGATGAAATAAATAGAATTTTCATGCTTATGTTCATTAGGATGTTACAGCCCTTAAATTTAATAATTTTAATTCAGAGCACTTTTGGAATGATTTACTTGGAAGTATGCTTTTCAGCTTACACTTTCTTGAAAAATCATATAATTTCTGAATATATATCAAATAACATCACTTTACGTGATTTTTCCAAGGACATATATCAAGGAAATACCCAACTCTGGTAATATAAAATGTCATACTTCATCGTTCTGAAAGTTACATGCACAATATATCATTAAATACAGGAATACAAAGTAAAGTGTATGGTTTATTTATGTAATTATTCAGAAAATACAGCATTGGTTGCCAGGGCAATAAGAAAAAGGGATGTTGCCAAAGCGGGTCAACAACTTACTTCATCAGGAGAATTGTTTTAATCTGGAGGCAACCATAATTTAAGAACTGGAAGCTTTAGACTCTTTATGTGAGCCTACTCACGCTTGCCAGCCAAGGGCCTGACTGTTGAGAGGAGGTGAGCACCTGCAATCCCCATTGATGACAATATCCAGTCTGATCTTGCAAGGCATCGAGTTCCTCCCCAAGGGTGCGGAACGCCATCAAGTGCCTTTTGAACTAATTGGGAGCAAGGAGCACTCTGCAATATTCTGTGCTCTGCACTTTTCTGGATCAAGCCTATATCTTCTTCCAGTATGCCTTGAGGATAGAATACTGCTTAGGTTTAGTAGAGCTTTTCTTCATCACATACTGATTTAAGATTTTCTCTCTAATTATGGAGGCACTGGATGCTGGGCTCCCATGTGGTAGACTCCTCCTTGGGGCTCAGCCACTGATGCTCAAGGCCTCGCAGCCGCAGTTCCTCTTTCCCTGGCACTATTTCCTGCTTACAGCAGGTCTAACTTGTAAGAAATAGTAATCCTGTATGTTTTCTTTCTCCTTTTCCCCCTCATCTTCTGGATTTTTTTAACTGAAGTACCTGTAATATGGTGTGTGCTTCTGTGTAAGACTCTAGAGATGGCAAAGCTAAGCATTACCCTGGTGACTGAATTCTGAACTCATATCTATTGAGACTCCCAAAACTAGGTGCATACAATAGGAGAATGGGATTTTAGGTAAATTATTTTCAAGCCAGAGTTTCTAAGATTATATCTTATTATGGAAAACATTAATATTTCCCTTACCCTCTGCCTCCTATCACCTCCATTTCCTCCTCTATTTGTTTCATTCACATATTATGTCTTTTTATCAACCTAGATTATGACCTATTTAGGGCAGGAACTGCCTCTTTACTGTACGTGGTGCCTGACACAATGGGACTTTGTCCTTCCTTGCCCTGTCCTTGGCACTATGGTAATCAAAATAATAAATAACAAGAAGAACCCATCTCTGTCCATCATGGTAGGAAGATAATTTGTGATCAGTACTATGTCCATGTGTGAAATTGAATGCAATGTAACATACCAGTGTTGAGTCTTTACTGTTCACGTATTTCTACAGTTGTGTCATCACTATTTGCCTCCACATGTGGTCCAAAAATGTCAGGTTAGAATTGAGTGGGATGCAGGATATAATCATTGGGATTCAGATAATAGAAAAAGAGAGAGCGTAAATGGTCCAGGAAGATGACAGTTTGCATATAATTAGGTTTTATCATGTATTTTATAACACGGCTGTACAAAGAAAATGAAGTATCGGAGATATTACTTTCATATGCATATGGAAGCAAGTGAAAGGGAAAGAAATCTTGTGGCACATGAAAAGAGTTGGAATAAAACAGGGAAAAATGTGAAAAGCAGACTTTGAACAGTAATTGTATCTAAACAGTATTATTATTTAATTGGATTAACTTATTTCATTTTATACCAAATTAGATGATTAGATGATTTTATTTCTATTTGAAATATGTTAAAATATGGAGTATTTTAAAGTGACACTTAGCAAATCAATACAATAAAATGGAGCTACCCTTTATATTTTAGCTTAAAGGGTTTAAATCTGAAAAAGCTCTAACAACATGCTCTATGGCTTCAAAGGCTAATTAATATTTTCTTTGTGCTTATGACAGGTACCTGAATTGTTGGATAGGTGTCTGCGTTTTTCTGAGCTTTCTCTCTGTTTCTGTGTTCTGTTGGGTATTGATCTAAATCTGATTAACTTCAGATGTAGTCTCCAGATACTCAGGTTTTTTTTTTTTGCTATGGTCTCTCATGTAATTAGTGCACATGAGTCTGTTGCATTGAACCCAGATATGTTGGCCACTGAGTTGTTCATTTCATGTATTGTCTGATGGGAAGTGCTATCTGTAGCTTTCTATAGTATGATTTGATGACTTGCAACTCTGATTCTTTATAAGGTTTATCACATTGCCCCTTCAGGGCCTGATACGAACCCTACTTGAAGTCCTTGTGTGCCTTTCCATTCTCTTCCAAGTGCTTTAGTTAGACCTTTACAATATTACCAAATATTAGTCACTTAAAATGTTGCCTGTCTTTTTGACTTTCGCAATTGCAATTTTATTTTTTTCTCCTTCCTTCCCCCATCCTTCCCATTTTAAATGTATATATTTACTTTATTAACCTTATTAATCTATCTGTAGATTGCAAGGGAGTTAATAATAGCTTTCAATATCTCCAATACAACCTTCTTTATAAGGCTTGATAAGGCCTCAGCTGGAATACTGTGTCTAGTTCTGGGCACCACACTTTAGGAAAGATGTGGACAAATTGAAGAAAGTCCAGAGGAGAGCAAAAAAAATGATTAAAGTTCTAGAAAACATGGCTTATGAGGAAAAGATTGAAAAAATTGGGTTTGTTTAGTCTGGAGAAGAGAAGACAAATGGAGGACAGTCTTCAAGTACATAAAAGGTTGTTGAAAATAGGAGGAGGATAAATTGTTCTCCTTAACCATTGAGGACAGCAAAAGAAGTAATGGGCTTAAGTTGCAGCAAGGGAGATTTAGGTTAGACATTAGGAAAAACTTCCTAACTGTAAGTGCAGTTAAGCAATTACCTAGTGAGGCTGGAGAATCTCCATCATTGGAGGTTTTTAAGAACAGTTTACACAAACAGCCTGTCAAGGATGGTCTAGATAATACTTAGTCCTGCCTCAGGGCTGGGGACTGGACTAGATGACCTATCGAAGACTCTTCCATTCCTACATTTCTATTATTCTTATGGCCAGTTAGGCCCTATTTTTATATATTTTTTCATTCTGGAGTGGTTTGCATCAGTTTATTCATCTAGTTGCATTCTTTAGAACCCACTGTGCCACATGCTTTCTGCTGCTGCACGACACATATTGGAGCAGTGTCGCAGAAATACCAGCCAAAAGGTGGGCAGTGCAGAAAGAGAGGGGACTACATGGTATTTTATATCCCCATTTGTCCAGCTCTCAGCAGTCTCTTCATGGTGACAACATGTATCTTTGATAATAAGCTCATGTAGTATACTCATTATTCCTTCCATGACTGCCTAGTCCAGACCAAGATTTAGGGAGCCCTTGTGAGATGACCCTAGCCCACTTGTGTTTTTTCCATCAGGAACCTAGAGAACTAGGGACAATTAGAAAGTCTATCTGTGTCCCGCAGCTGCAAATATTTCTCTCTATATAAATTACAAATGAGTTATGTCTTGTGTACTGTGAGATGGATTACAGCAAGTTTATGGTGTATGGCAGCTGGCTTAGACAAGAGTGGAGATACCCAAATGTTCAGATAAACTTTCCATAAATATCTGAAATTTTGTGTGCTTATTTGATCCCTACCGAAAGTCCAAATATTCTGAAGTTTGCACATCAGACACCCCTAGTTATAGTAAAGTTTCACATACAGGGCCAATTATTGCTTTAAGATCCACGGGTATAAATCCAGAGAAATTTTGTTGAATTCAGTGAAGTAACTCCTGATCTTGATTGGTGCATATGAGAACAGAATTTGACTAAGTGTATTTCCTTTGGACAGTGCATCAGCCTTGTCCAGTTGCACAAGTGTTAAAGTATAGATCTGTTCTGAAAAGTGATGTACATAAATGCCGCCAGTTTACTCAAGATCTGCTTCTTGCATGTATTCAGAGTCATGTCTGCTGACTGGAATGGTGTCAATAACTTTTTGCTACTTAATTCCTTTCAGCACTGCATAACTAATGTAGCTAAGAAGGAGTGAGCTGCAGATTCTGTTCCATCTGGGGGCATCAACAGCATTGTTTATTAATTTCGAATCAGTTACTCCAGTACAACCCCTTTGAAGAAAATGGAGTTACACAGGTGTAGCTGAGGGCATAAGTTGCCCTGTAGAACTAGTGATGATGCAAGAACTGGAAAGAGCCCAGCTTAGTTAGCTGAATTCAAGCTGAGTTTGCAGAACTAGCACTTTGGGAGGGTGGGGGGAGGGAGTCTTATCTTGCTAACGGAGCACATTTGACAGGGAAATAACTTCAAGGCAATAATCATACAACTGTGACACTTCCTGTAGGTATCCAGGGTTGGGAGGCACACCAATACCACCTGCCTTTAGTATGAGGAAACCTTTTCTGTGCCTGCCAGGGATCAGTTCCCTCAGTCCACCAGGCACAAGCAACACAAACATTCCTCTCTCCGCCCACCTGGGCTCCACTGTCATTCCGCAGGTAAGCAATTGGCACAATCCAAACCCCGAGTCTTCTGAGCATTTCTCTGGAGTGCTCAGCTCTGGAGTTCATGAGACACTCATAGAACTTCCAGATCCTCTGTTCCCAAAGTAATGTACATCACATCTTACTAAATACAATGCAGGACAAAGCTCTGCTTACCATACAGTACTTATATCTGCTTATAGAGAAAGCAACTATAACTTTATTTATATCTAATAAGGTACTGCTGACCCAAAGTCCTTCTCACAGAGTTGTTCAACCAGGATGGCTGAGACCCTCCTTTCATAAAACCAAGCCCCGTGGTAGCTTGTCTACCCAGCTGAAGGATGCCAGGGCATCTCTCTTTACCTCTAGATATATTAGACCAGTCCTGTGTTCTTCACCTGTAAACAAGGTCCTCCTACTTCCCTGCTGTTCAACTTTTCCTGTTAATTTCTTCTCCTGAAGTCTCTGCAATCTCTTCATTATCATTTGATTCAGTATGCAAAGAGACTTCCATTGTAAGATACACAATACGCAGTGATCAGTGAGGGAGATAAATGTCTCCTACCTCCTCTATGGTGGAACCTGTCTTAAAGCATGTCACCTCCTCTGCCCAGACTCAGCATAAAGTGCCTCCAGTCCCCCGCTTTAACATCACAGCTTTGAAGAACATAATTTCTAATTTAAATACATATCTCCTTATGTATTGTCTGCACATACTTTTCACAAAGATTATGGTGACCTTGACCAGTGTGACATGGGCTTTCAGTAGAGACCTTACATGACACTCTTTGGTGAACTAGTATATAAATCCCAGACCCAGGGGGATCCCTGTAACCTTTATGCACCTTTGTGTCCTCTGCTAGTTGCCATCAAGAGTTCCTTGGGTCACAAGAACCTCACCGTGCCTATGTTTTATAAATTCAGTTCAGCATAAAACCACTCTTTAAAATGGAGGGAAATGATCAAATTCTGTTCAAGCAAAAATCCACTGGAATTACTGGAGATGCACCTGCTTGAATAACCACAATATGTTTATAAAAAGTAAAGGTATATCCCAATATTATTTCCTTCTTTTTGTATCTATTAAAGGTTAGAGCTAATTGTTTGATACTGGGTTGTAAAAAACGACCAGTTTTTACTTAACAAATACTTACATGCAAAAACTGATATTTCTGCTTAATTTTAATAATTTGATATACAGGAATTTAATAGAGGTTTCTTTTGCCAATGAGACAAGTTTTTCATGGTGAAAATAATGAAATCACATCCATGGATAAAATTATGAATTTGAGGTGAATTTTTTTCCCAGCAGGAAGTTCAAAACTTTGTCAAGGAAAACAGCTTTTTTCCCCAATGAAATGAGTTTTCCATCTGCAGAAACTGCCCTTTGTTATTGCAAAGGAAGGAAGGAAGGAAGAAAAAGAAGTTTTTCTTCTGGTCCTACAAAAATGTGGTTTTAAAAAAAACATATTGGGGCTACACTCTGAATGAGAATTACTGTGCACACCTTTATTGCTGGATTAATTGACATATGGTAAAAGAGCAGCTTCTTTTTTAAAGATACAAGACTATATACCTATCATTTTGCTATTTTTACACCATGAGTAAAAGCTATGTGTACTTTTTTCTGCAAAAGGCTATGCTGGAAGACCAGCATCTAATTATTCCAATAACTAACTGAAAACAAGCATTTCAGATTGCTTGAGAAATCCAAATATACAATAGTGGAAAGGGAAAATTGAGACTGAAATTTGCAAGATACCCACATTCTGCTTTACAGTCAGTCAAATAATAAGTCAAGTACAATTGTTCTGTTGCTACACAATTGTACAAGAAAAGGGCAAGAGATTAAATAAATTATCGTTACAATTGCTGTTTATTCCATGTTATATTTTCCCCCACAACTAAAATGAGTTCAAAGCAGAATATCTTAGTAATGAGGTAAGTCGGGGTAAAATGCACACATTTCTTCACATGAGGACATTTATGACCTACATTAACTTGAAAATGATTGGGTTCCATTATCATGAAAGTTCTTCCCATCTGTTTTCAAGCCTATCAAACAACTTTTCCAGTTCACTGTTTGTAAATATTGTGACACCGAATAGTGGAAAAAATGGTGATGAAATAATGTAGAACAATATGGAAAAGAAATGTTACAAGCAACTAGACACTTAAGTAGATCATAAAAGTTCCTGAGTGCGAATATCTGGTGCTCCATTAACATGTTGCAATACCCAGTGTATATTTGATACTACAAATGTCAGAGGTTTAACAAATCTAACATTACTTTTAAAAAGTTTCTATTTCATATGTTAGCTTTCCCAGATCATTTATTTCTGTGAAGTGCAGCTATTTTGGCATTAGCCTGGTCAGAAATAATTGGTTTCTTGTTGATTCCAATAATATTTGTAATCCGTGATATGCTTGTCACTTGGATTCATAACAGAGGCAGAGAAGGGGAGAAAAGACATATGGCTCCTGGACTGAAATTGTTGTACTGCATTTTCTCTTCTGAGATATAGTCTGTGGCAGTGTGGATCTGGGAAGGAACATGGGTGTCAAATTGTGCGAAGGCTGATGATTAGCAGGAGTTTAACTGTTTGACTTGTCCAAATGCCTAAACCTGGCTTCATGCCATGGAATGGAATATTGCACAACTAATATAGCGGCACAGGACTAAGAATCTTTAATAACAACACCTCTACCAGACAGATCCGGGAGTTGACTAGCTGCAGATTTGTGTGAATTCAGAGGACATCATTCCCTGATTGTAGTGCACTAATTTTCAGGTATATAGAAATACTGTACTTGAAAGACATAACATGTCAGAGTGTTACCAAAAAAGAGAAGTGCACTTTTGCTTATTTTGATATTCATGAACAATTAGTGATGGACAACAGACCACAATTCACTGCAGCAGTATTTAAGTAATTCCAGACTAAATATGATTTTGAATATATTACTAGCAGCCCACATTACCCACAATTGAATGAAGAATCTGAGAGACCTGTACAGATAGCCAAGAAAACCCTACTGCATGAAGATCCATTCCTTACTCTTCTGATTTACAGATCGATACCAATAGCAGCTACTAGATATATTCCAGCATTACTCCTTCTGAGAAGATAACTGACTTTGGAAAAGAACCTATCTCCAAAATGGCCAGACATGAAGAGAGTAGCCAAATCAGAGAAAAAGGCAAAAGGAGCTTACAAACACTTTCACAACAGATGACACTCAGAGAACTTCCTGGTCTAGAACCAGGTGACCGTGTTTCTGTCAAACTGGAGGGAGAGAAAGGACGGAGAACTCCAGCTGTTGTAAAGAAAAAGATTTCAGCACCCAGATCATATGTGATCAAGACTGACAGTGGAGAGTTCCACAGAAACCATTGACATCTACAGTTTGTTCCTCTGAAAGAATAATCAAAAGAGCAAACTCTACAGATGGCAGATGCAGAAAAAATAAGACAACTCAAAAGATTTCAAACCTATCATAACTTGTTTTTGCAGCTAACGGACAGCCAGATAACCGAGTTGTTATGCATTCAGATCGTGTAATTAGAAAATCATTATGATTCAGAGACACTTAACAAAAGGATCTGTACTGAACTTGCAAGATAGCCTAATAGCGAGTATTTTGTAAATGGTAGGAATGTAGAATTTAAAGGGGGTAATATAGTGGAATGCTAAACTGTATTATACTGTTCAGCCACTAGGTGATGCTATGTGGCAGCCATCTCTCACAGAGGGCAGACATAGATGTCGACATTCAGCACAGAATTCAATGTGCAGGCCTTGCCTTTGGCAGACTGTCTCGCTGGGTGTTCAACAATCACATCATCAGAACACAGACTAGACTTTTAGTTTTAAAGCGGTGCTAATCCCGACTCTCCTCTATGGCTGTGAGACGTGGGTGATCTACAGAAAACACCTGAAAAACCTGGAATGCCAGCACCAGCACTTTCTTTGGAAGATCCTCAACATAAAGTGGGAGGATCATTGCACTAATGTCAGTGTCCTCACAGAGGCCAACATCTTCAGTATTGAGACCCTGATTATCCAGCACCAGGTGAGGTGGAGCAGGCTCTGTGTGCACATGCCTGATGTAAGCTTACCAAAACAGCTGCTGTATGCCCAGCTCACCAAAGGAGAAAGGACTGGGAGGCTAAAAGAAATGCTTTAAAGACACCCTCAAGATAAACATCAAGAGATGTGGCATTGATACCACACACTAAGAGATAACAGCCCGGGATAGGGATAACTGGCGAAGACCTGTCAGAGAGGGAACCTCCACTTTTGAGGAAAATCACCTTGCCCTGGTCGGAGAAAAATGCCAGAAAAGAAAGGAAAGACGACGGTCATGCAGCAATCTCGGCCGAGCCCTGTCTTCCAACACCACCTGCAATGTCTGCCAATGAGCCTGTGGGTCAAGAATTGGACTCCTCAGTCACCAAAGGACCCATGAAGAATAAAACCTGCAAAAGAGATCATCCTCGACCTTGAGGCATCACCAACAAGCTGCCATGTTTAACTTATTTAATTTAAACTCACAACATCTATTTGGGGATGCACCATTAAAGGATCTTTTAGAAGACAGATATGGTGTATCTCTTTGAGAAAGAAGCTCTGTAGCCAGTCCATATCTGGTACAGAAGTCTGACCTCCGAGTAGCAGCCTTGCACGCTACCATGTACAAGGTGAACATAGCAGTGTCCCATTTTCCTTCCAGCACCGGCAAGCATAGCTTGCATTGGGGCCATGCTGCTTTTGACTGGCCCCTTGTACAGGCATTTCCTCTTCAGTGTATCCAACCCCACCAAAGTGAAGTTAGTGCTGCTTGAAGTAGCCATAATGTATGACTATTCAGTGATCCCCATCTCTTCCAGTCACTGGCCTGTACAGAAGTGGTTCTCAACCAGGGATATGTGTACCCTTGCGGGTACTTAGAGGTCTTCCAGGGTGTACATCAACTCATCTAGATATTTGCCTAGTTTACAACAGGCTTCATAAAAAACAGTAGCGAAGTCAGCACAAACTAAAATTTCATACAGACAGTGATTTGTTTATACTGTTCTATACTATGTACTGAAATGTAAGTACAATATTTATATTTCAATTGATTTATTTTATAATTGTATGGTAAAAATGAAAACATAAGCAATTTTTCAGTAATGGTGTGCTGTGACGCTTTGGTATTTTTAGGTCTGATTTTGTAAGTAAGTGGTTTTTAAGTGAGGTGTAACCTGGGGGTAAGCAAGACAAATCAGACTCATGCCAGGGGGACAGTAGTCTGGAAAGGTTGAGAACCACCGCTGGCCAGTATGTGTGTTGGAGTCTGCTGCAGCACTGAAGTTCAGAGAAGCGTACCACAGAACCACCCTTTATCTCTGTGGCCTGACCATTTCATTTTCTGTCCCGTCTGTGCTGCATAGCAAGAATCTCATTGATGGTGCTGTATTAATATGTACAGAATTCTCTTAACACTTGTTTTTCATGCCATGTTTATACTTCAGGAAAAGAGACCACATGGTCTGGTGAGTGTGGTCATCAGAACATAGGGACGTCGTATGTGCTTATTAAAACAACGCTAACTTTTTATTTTTTCAAAAAAAAAAATCTTTTTTTGTTTTAGCTGTTTTTAGAAAACATGACCTGAGGTAAGATTGAAAAAATTGGGTTTGTCTAGGCTGGAAAAGAGAAGACTGAAAGGGGACATGATAACAGTTTTCAAGTACATAAAATGTTGTTACAAGGAGGAGGGAGAAAAATTGTTCTTTTTAACCTCTGAGGCTAGGACAAGAAGCAATGGGCTTAAATTGCAGCAATGGAGGTTTACGTTGGACATCAGGAAAAACTTCCTAACTGTCAGTGTAGTTAAACACTGGAATAAATTGCCTAGGGAGGTTGTGGAATCACCATCATTGGAGATTTTTAAGAGCAGGTTAGACAAATATCTGTTAGGGATGGTCTAGATAACACTTAGTCCTGCCATGAGTGCAGGGGACTGGACTAGATGACCCCTCGAGGTCCCTTCCAGTCCTATGATTCTATGTGTCATTGACCCTTGTTTCTGAGCTGAATTGCTATAAAACAAGAAGTAGAGCACCTGATTCCAAAAGGTTTTGTATAACCCCAACTTCCACTGTGGCCAGTGGGTGGAAATGGTTTGTGAGTACTTAAAACCTTGCAGGACCTGGCCCTGAACACCACAAAATGGAACTGAGAGACCTAATACCATTCTCTTTCTTTGCCACACTAAAGTTTCAGAACTTGAAAAAAATATTGAGATAGGGCAAAGAAAAATATTTCTTCTGGGCCTGATTAAAAATACCACTGAAATCAATGGCAGTCTTTGTATTGACTTCTTTGTGCTTGCATCAGGAATTCTTTGTTTTGAAATTTAGTCTATGTGCAGACTTCAGCGTGGGTGATCCTCTGAATTGTCTCAGGGAGTCTGGTGTTTGATGTATTCTATTCTGCTCTATTCTTATACTATACTCATCACTTAGTATCTGCGTGCTTTCCAGTAGTGCATTAAGTAACATGACTACACGCCTGTCACATGTTGTCCCTGATAAGGTTTGTTTTTTGTGAGTAACTCATAACTTGTTTGGATGGAATGCTTTTGCAACCACCCTTGCCTGAATGTGGATTCTTTTTTCCTCCAGTCCCTGCAAATTTTCTCTATTGCATTGTTGAACTCAGGCTTGGCGGGAAAGGGATTTCTTGCCATTATGTGCTAATTCACTTTTTCTTCTGGTCTCCTTAAAACCTCCACCTTGTTCTGTGATATTAGAAAGAGTCATTAATATCCCATTGAGATTCATCTTACTTCTTTTGCCACTCTGAAGATGATTTTGCAGCAACATTTCATACAAATTGGGACTGATTTGGTAGTCAATTTAAAGGTATAATAACTTCTGTGATTCAATGTTAGCATTACATTTCTGGCTGATAATTCTTTAACCTACCATTGTTACAAGTGACACCGAACATTGTCATCACTGAAAGACTCCAGAAAAAATTATTCTCTAGTTTTTCAGTTTCTTTATATGGTGTCTATAGTGGTTTCCCTGTTGTTTCTCTGGATCCGTCACACAGCCAAAGAGGAGAGAAAGTCATTTTAAAAAGTTTGTAAAATCTTGCAGCGTGGAATGACTCAGGAGCAAATGCTGCTCTTGAAACTACTTTTAACTTTCTCTTTTTCTTTTAATTGATAAGATTTAAATGTGATAGTACCCTATTAAATAAATGTACAATTAACTCTTAGCAAAATGCAATAGGATTGAGCTGCTCTTTGCTCACTGATGCCCAAGGGTTTTGATTTTTTTCTAAGGTTCTCCATCTCTCTTTTCCTATCAAGCTACGTGCACATCTGTACTGAGTAACAGTAATTGTACTGCTGTGAGGTCTTCAGGGCATGTGCTTCTATATGGTCCAAAAAGCATTTAGCACTCTTTTGCATAAAAATAATTAATAATAATTACCTTCACTAATTTTTTTTGACATCTTAATATGAGTGACGTACTTGAAACCTTATTATGCCATGAGTTCCTTCCCCAGGGCTTCTTTCAGATGCTTCATTGTCCCTAATACATGGGTACTCAGATTATCAATTTTGGCTGCCGAAGTTTTAACTTATATCTTTCACAAAAGTCATGGTATTTTGCAGGTTTGCGGTTTGTAGAGAAAGAAAGGGATGTCTTTTTGCCTAGTAAAGACCAGATGACATAAACCCTAGTTGAGCCCATGAAAATGCTTCTTGCTCCTAAGGATAGTGGACAACACAGATTAAGGAGTGAGGAAAAGGTTAACTATCTTGGGTAATGACTAGAAGTGGTTAGAAAATATGGACTTTTTGGCAAAAAAAATCAAAAAATGAAATATCTCAGACAAAAAAACCAAACTTTTTGATTTGGAAAAGCTGCCATTGTTTTTTTCATGGGAGTTGGAGTTTGGGTGACTCATGGTCATGGTCCTCTATAAGCCAAGCTATCTTATCACACTACATTTCCCATTGTGCCAGAGTCTCCTCTCATGGTAAAAAGAGGTGGTTGCATCCTGGCTGTGGTGTCTTCTGAGACATGTCTGAATAGAGAGCCCCATTCATAGAGGAGAATGGAGACATGAGGAAATTGCAGTACAGTTCCCATGAGGCACCGCAGCTGGGTCCACAATGAAAATATTTTTGTTTCTTGGTCATTTTTTGAGCATTTGGTTTTTCAGTGAAAAATTAAAATTTTCTATGAAGGCAGATACTTTTTGCAAAAAATTCTCTTTCATTGAAAAAACTATTTCCTGTTGCAAAACGGTTATCACAGAATTTTTTTTGGCTAGGCCTAATAATGACCATATATTGCAAACGATCCTGACTCTTTGACGAATCACATATTGCAGATTTTCATCTGAAGATTCCTAAACCTTAGCAGAAAATTTAAATCACTTGAATAGAAGCAACTACTCTTCTTAAGAAAAAAAATGCCAAAAAGCCATTTAAAGAGACAATTAAAGAAATTTGACTGCTTCAAAACCGGGTGGTCAATAAATAACATACTTTGTGGGCATAGAAGAGAAAAACAAAAACAAGGAGGAGATGGAGATGAGGGTGAGGGGAAGGTATGTTAAAACATCATGAGTCCAAGGATATTCCTGGAGAATTATAGGCAGGCATCTGAGTTCTTAGGAAACAAATTGGGTCTTTAATATTGTTGTTGAATTGCCTGTTCTCTAAAGGTTAATATTAATGCATGTGGTAAAATAAGCCCATCTATTAACACTGGCCAACATTTTCAGAAACAGGCGCTTAGTTGGTCATTGAAAATCCCACCCATAGACATCTAAATATGCACATAGGAGTCTAACTGCCATTTTTGAAGATGTTGGCCAATGTTAATAGCTGGGCCTTATACCTTCCTTGGTATATACAACTTAGGCAGTAGCCTTCCTTTATTTAGTCATTTGTTTGGAAGTTATACCAGGGAATTTCATCTCCCGCTCAAGAAAAAATAAATTGTCAAAAGATTAAATGATGGTCATACACAAGTGGGTTTTTGTGTTTTGTTTTTTCCTTTAATTTAATGATTGAGTTTGTGAGCCACTAAGATATATACCATATACACCACTCCACCCTGCTCCCTATTGTAGGACATATTAGGAACATACAATTGTTCAAATATTGCTTGTAATAATGAGTGAAAGAGCCATAATACATACAGTATCTCTGGCGATGTTTTAAACTGTCAGCACAAATTTTCAGGTTCATCACTCGAACTTAAGCATTCAGAAAAACAAATTTCTACAGAACATTACACCATAATATTTCAGGATATGTTACACAGGAAAAAGTCATTTCCGCTTGTTTTCATTTAATTAACAATGAAGGATAAATGACATCAGCAAAGAAATATCAGCCATAGGGGACCAAACATGTTTGTTGCAGATCGCCTCATTATCTTGTTTTCAAATTGTGTTCACCAGAGTGAAATAGCAACATGTGACTAGCTGTGGTGACAAAACATCTGTTGTCTTAGCTGCAATAAGGCCATCGGGAGTGGGTAAGGACAAACTATGCTCTTATTTAATCATGTTAATTTGAACCAGAGAGACACTTTGTCATCTGTGGTCTTGTCCCAGTCTGATGTTTCTCCCTAAAAAATTACTTAAGGGGTTAGGGTTGCCATTGAAAGTTTTATGCTGTTTTTATAAATGAATGATTTCCATCTGCTTTGTAATGAGTACAAATGTGGCAACGGGTGATTGTCAAAAAAAACAATCGTCCACATTCATGAAAAACACACAAGGGATTGAGCACTCCTATTTTGAGGCAAAGAATTTCAGTAGTTCCACAGGGTTGTGTATAAGGTGCAATCTTAGCCTAATTGCTAAAGCTATTAGTAACTGATGAAGATAAAAATGAGGTAAATGGATTGAACACATTTTTCACATTGCCAGGTAATCTGCTGTTGTCTACTACCATATTAAAAGAAGCAATGTGTTCCTCTATTTGGAAGTATTTCAAATAGTTATCTACAGTGGCGACACAAGTTAATTGTGCCATTATGTGATAAAGGGGTACAATTAATGTGTTTTACCATAGTAAAATGCATTCACCATTATTTCCAAAAGAAATAATGTTTCCAAGGGCTGTGAGCCATCAAGAAGTCTGTTAATAGTGAGGAATCTTGTAGTGGGAATGAAACCAGCTATGTCACCACCCAGTTTTGTCACTTTGTATTAGGGTGACTGGATGTCCCGATTTTATAGAAAAAAGAAGAACAGGAGTACTTGTGGCACCTTAGAGACTAACAAATTTATTAGAGCATAAGCTTTCGTGGACTACAGCCCACTTCTTCGGATGCATATAGAATGGAACATATAATGAGGAGATATATATACACACATACAGAGAGCATAAACAGGTGGGAGTTGTCTTACTAACTCTGAGAGGCCAATTAATTAAGAGAAAAAAAAAAAAAAAAAACTTTTGAAGTGATAATCAAGCTAGCCGAGTACAGACAGTGTGATAAGAAGTGTGAGAAGAAGAACAGGAGTACTTGTGGCACCTTAGAGACTAACAAATTTATTAGAGCATAAGCTTTCGTGGACTACAGCCCACTTCTTCGGATGCATCCGAAGAAGTGGGCTGTAGTCCACGAAAGCTTATGCTCTAATAAATTTGTTAGTCTCTAAGGTGCCACAAGTACTCCTGTTCTTCTTTTTGCGGATACAGACTAACACGGCTGTTACTCTGAAAGAAGTGTGAGAGTACTTACAAGGGGAGATAGTCAACGTTTGTAATGGCTCAGCCATTCCCAGTCCTTATTCAAACCGGAGTTAATTGTGTCTAGTTTGCATATCAATTCTAGCTCTGCAGTCTCTCTTTGGAGTCTGTTTTTGAAGTTTTTCTGTTGTAATATAGCCACCCGCTATATTAAGTTTATTACAACAGAAAAACTTCAAAAACAGACTCCAAAGAGAGACTGCAGAGCTAGAATTGATATGCAAACTAGACACAATTAACTCCGGTTTGAATAAGGACTGGGAATGGCTGAGCCATTACAAACGTTGACTATCTCCCCTTGTAAGTACTCTCACACTTCTTATCACACTGTCTGTACTCGGCTAGCTTGATTATCACTTCAAAAGTTTTTTTTTTTTTTTTTTTCTCTTAATTAATTGGCCTCTCAGAGTTAGTAAGACAACTCCCACCTGTTTATGCTCTCTGTATGTGTGTATATATATCTCCTCATTATATGTTCCATTCTATATGCATCCGAAGAAGTGGGCTGTAGTCCACGAAAGCTTATGCTCTAATAAATTTGTTAGTCTCTAAGGTGCCACAAGTACTCCTGTTCTTCTTTTTGCGGATACAGACTAACACGGCTGTTACTCTGAAACTTGTCGATTTTATAGAGACAGTCCCAATATTTGAGGCTTTGTCTTATATAGGTGCCTACTACCCCCCAACCCCATCCCGATTTTTCACTTTTGCTGTCTGGTCACCCTACTTTGTATATACAGTGTTCAACTCTTAGACTTACAAAAATGTCCTTGTAGGGCGAAATTCGCCCAGTATAGAGAGCTCATGAGAAGCCTAATACAACTTATGTAAACCTCACTCAAGCCCATCACTGAGGGAGAAATCGATGGAACAGTGTTCATCACAAGGCTCAGACTGGGTAATCTGCAAAGAGGAGTTGGGGGAAAGAATTTTCCTCCTAGGCCATGGCTGAAGCAGAACTCTCTGGTCTGAACATCCCCTCCCTATTGGCCGGAAAACAAGAATGTTTTTGTTTCACTGCAGAGTGAAAATGAGAGAGAGGGAGATCAACTCCAGACAAGCCACTCACTTAGGATGTGGGAGGCCCCGGTTCATGTACCTGTGATTTGGAGCAGAATCTTGAACCAGGGTGTGTCAATTCCCAGAAGAGCACCCTAACCATGGGGCTCTGGGCTGTCCGGGGGTGGATCTCTCTGAACAGAAATTCCATCCTGTACCTGAAGAAAGTTTTTTGCCAAAACCATTAAGTTTCTGCAAAAAGTTTAGGTTTTCATGCATCAACATTTTCCATAAAAAAAAACATTTAGTTGAAAAATTCCCAACCAGCTCTGATCTCCACCCTAACACAGGAGGAGTACCAAAGCATCTTGCCCCATCCATTACCACAGCCTCACCTGATCTCACCCTTCTATGGAGCTTGCCTCAGAGTCTAGCAAAGATTTTGCATCCCTAAATCCAACCCCTGTATACGAATCATACTTGTTCCATGCCAGAGCAACCTTTGTGGCCAAGAAGGTTGAAGATGGAGTTGCCTGCAGGGGCTTAAGTGTTTCATAGCATCTGACACAGACCTTCTTCTCTCTCTCCTAAATCCAGCCCTGTACAGGGGGCTAGCTCAAGTCCGATATACTTATTAAACCCTGTTTTGAAGCTCTTTTACTCTGCACGGTGTGTGAATTTCATCTTTAAGCAGTATTTTTTTCTTTGATCTGTAACATATCACCACATCAAAAGCAAAATGTTGCCTTAATTTTCTCCCTGTGCTGGAGAGCTGTAAATGCTTCCCATATTTGCAGTTATTAACAATGGAAAAGTAAAATGCACATTGCTTTTGTTTAACCTCAAGCTGTTGTCAACTTATTATTATTATTAGTCTTGGGCTTAGTTCAGTGAAAACGTTGTGGAATTCCTATTGAATCAGGAGTGATGGGTACATTTTTTTTTTACAGTGGCTTGCAGAAGTACACCATGCTGATTTTGTTAAATGTACCTTGAAGTGATCATTTTTACCTAGATGTTACTTTTTCCATAAATTGGGCTCACAAATTGTTTTACATTTTTAGACTGCAAAATGGTGTCTTTTAGGAGTTTACAACTCTCCCAAATCTGAACAGATTTTCATGAGAACACTGAAAGGCATCTCTCAGATCCCAGAATTTACCCCTCTGCCAAATTTCAAATCTTCTATACCAATCCTGGAGACATTCGTATTCTTAATACACAGACTTGGAAAAAATGACCATCTAAAAAAGTATCTGTTTTTAAACTGATTTAGAAAGGAATGTGCCATTATTGGATTCTATTGATATCTGAAAGTAGGTTAAGTAAAATTAAGACACCTATGTAGCATGGGAGAATGGAATATTAGACAACTTTAATTCCTTTTATAAATTTTGTTTATAGAATTGTATTAGGCTTATAATGCAGGTTTAATGCAGTCTATTTACTGACAACAGAGAGAATATTTTATAATAAATAAAGCGGGTGTGTTTGATTTGATTTTTCTGGGTCTGATTTTTTTATGATTAATCAACTCTCTTTATGGGAGACTGTCAATTCATGGAGATGAAAATATATTCCATTTAAAAGCAGTGCAGGATGTGCTGAACTACCTACAAATGACATTCCTGGGCTACTTTCTTTCAGAAGTCCTTGCTTTCAGATAAGTGCTTTATCAGCTTCATATATATGAAGAAAAGATTGCATCCAGTGACCCATTAAGTTAATCACCAATGTGTATTCCCAAATGGTATCTTTTGGCACGTAACCCTGTCTACTTTCTTATTTAAAGAAACATTTCTGATTTAAATTGGTTATCAGCTCCCAAGTTTAGAATCCTGACATTTCTGTACAGATCTTTCAATTGCCAGATATTTTCCTTAAAAAATTGTGATCATATAAGCACTGCTTTACAACTTTTCACACAAATTCAGTTCTAGTTGTTGTTTGACACATTGTATTAACTGTAAGGGGATTAAGTAGGGGGGTAGAAATGTGCAAGGATCCCTCCCCAGAATCCCCAACATCAGTCTGTCAAGGGAGCATTGTTTGTCCCTTAACAAACAGGCCACAGTACCTGTCCTCACACTTAGGGTATGTCTACACTACGAAATTAGTTCGAATTTATAGAAGCCGGTTTTATTGAAATCGGTTGTATACAGCCGATTGTGTATGTCCACACAATAAAATGCTCTAGGTGCTCTAGTCGGCAGACCGCGTCCACAGTACGAGGCTAGCGTCGACTTCCGGAGCATTGCACTATGGGTAGCTATCCCACAGCTATCCCACAGTTCCCGCAGTCTCCGCCGCCCCTTGGCATTCTGGGTTGAGATCCCAATGCCCGGATGATGCAAAACAGTGTCGCGGGCGGTTCTGGGTACATGTCGTCAGGCCCCTCCCTCCCCCGTCACAGCAACGGCAGACAATAGAGTCGCGCCTTTTTACCTGGGTTACCTGGGTTACCTGTGCAGACAACATGGAGCCCGCTCAGCACAGCTGAGCTCACCATCACCATATGTCCTCTTGGTGCCGGCAGACGTGGGACTGCATTGCTACACAGCAGCAGCTGCTAACTGCCTTTTGGCGGTAGACGGTGCAGTAGACTGGTAGCCTTCATCGGCGATCTGGGTGCTGGCAGCCGTGGGGCTTGCCTTTTGGCAGTAAATGGTGTATTATGACTGTTAGCCGGCCTATTACAAGTCGGGTCATCGCACATTAGCAGAGTCTTCCCTGAGCAGCAGCTCGTGCAATAGGCCTGAAGACCATCGTCATACACCGCCCCGTATTTGCTGCCAAGCACCCAGAAAGATGCCGAGGGCTATCAGTCACGCTGCACCGTCGTCTTAAGATGTAAAAAATAGATTTTCTCTGTATTCATTTGCTTCCCCCTCCCTCCGTCAAATCAACGGCCTGCTAAACCCAAGGTTTTCAGTTTAATCTTTGGGGGGGACCAGTCTGTGACAGTTGTTTGTGTCTCTCCCTGATGCACAGCCACCGTTCTTTATTTTAATTCCCTGTGCCTGTACGCCATGTCGTCACTCGGCCCCCCTCCCTCCTTCCCCTAGGCCGTCAGATACTACGTTTGCGCCACAGCTCGAGCCGAGAAGCGGTTCGCGCCTTTTCTTTGAATTCTGGGTTGAGATCCCAATGCCCGGATGATGCAAAACAGTGTCGCGGGCGGTTCTGGGTACATGTCATCAGGCCCCTCCCTCCCCCGTCACAGCAACGGCAGACAATAGATTCGCGCCTTTTTACCTGGGTTACCTGGGTTACCTGTGCAGACAACATGGAGCCCGCTCAGCACAGCTGAGCTCACCGTCACCATATGTCCTCTGGGTGCCGGCAGACGTGGGACTGCATTGCTACACAGCAGCAGCTGCTAACTGCCTTTTGGCGGTAGACGGTGTAGCATGAGTGATAGCCGTGGGGCTGGCAGCCGTAGGGCTGCATTGCACCAGCCCCTTCCAGGCGATGGTATATTATGACTGGTACCCGTCGTCATCGTACTGGAGTGGCTGTCAATCATGGCCACCTGGGCAGACATGCTACTGTCTCGATGATGACGGTTACCAGTCATAATATACTATTTTCTGCCAATTGCCCAATATTGTCTGCTAAGCACCCAGAAGAGGCCGAGGGCGATGCTGGGTGCTGGCGGACGTGGGGCTGGCAGACGTGGGGCTGCATTGCTACACAGCAGCAGCCCCTTGCCTTTTGGCAGATGATGGTATATTATGATTGGTACCCATCATCATCGTACTGGTATGGCTGTCACTCATGCTGCAGCGTCGGCTGCCACCTTAAGATGTAAAAAATAGATTTGTTCTGTGTTCATTTGCTTCCCCTTCCTCCGTGAAATCAACGGCCTGCTAAGCCCAGGGTTTCCAGTTTAATCTTTGAGGGGACCATTCTGTGTGACAGTTGTTTGTGTTTCTCCCTGTTCCTGTACCTGTACGCCATGTCGTCACTCGGCCCTCCCTCCCTCCCTCCCGCCCTCCTTCTCCTGGTCCATCAGATACTACTTTCACGCCTTTTTTCTGACCAGGCGCCATAGCTAGCACTGGGATCATGGAGCCCGCTCAGATCACCGCGGCAATTATGAGCACTATGAACACCACGCGCATTGTCCTGGAGTATATGCAGAGCCAGAACATGCCAAGGCGAAACCCGGACCAGGCGAGGAGGCGATTGCAGCACGGCGACGAGAGTGATGAGGAAATTGACATGGCCATAGACCTCTCACAAGGCACAGGCCCCAGCAATGTGGAAATCATGGTGTCACTGGGGCAGGTTGATACCGTGGAACGCCGATTCTGGGCCCGGGAAACAAGCACAGACTGGTGGGATCGCATCGTGCTGCAGGTATGGGACAATTCCCAGTGGCTGCGAAACTTTCGCATGCGTAAGGCCACTTTCATGGAACTTTGTGACTTGCTTTCCCCTGCCCTGAAGCGCCAGAATACCAAGATGAGAGCAGCCCTCACAGTTGAGAAGCGAGTGGCGATAGCCCTGTGGAAGCTTGCAACGCCAGACAGCTACCGGTCAGTCGGGAATCAATTTGGAGTGGGCAAATCTACGGTGGGGGCTGCTGTGATCCAATTTGCCAGGGCAATGAAAGACCTGGTGATAGCAAGGGTAGTGACTCTGGGCAACGTGCAGTCAATAGTGGATGGTTTTGCTGAAATGGGATTCCCAAACTGTGGCGGGGCCATAGACGGAACCCATATCCCTATCTTGTCACCGGAGCACCAAGCCACCGACTACGTAAACCGCAAGGAGTACTTTTCAATGCTGCTGCAAGCCCTGGTGGATCACAAGGGACGTTTCACCAACATCAACGTGGGATGGCCGGGAAAGGTACATGATGCTCGCGTCTTCAGGAACTCTGCTCTGTTTCGAAAGCTGGAGGAAGGGACTTTCTTCCCGGACCAGAAAGTGACCATTGGGGATGTTGAAATGCCTATCGTGATCCTTGGGGACCCAGCCTACCCCTTAATGCCATGGCTCATGAAGCCGTACACAGGCAGCCTGGACAGGAGTCAGGACCTGTTCAACTACAGGCTGAGCAAGTGCCGAATGGTGGTGGAATGTGCATTTGGACGTTTAAAAGCGCGCTGGCGCAGCTTACTGACTCGCTCAGACCTCAGCGAAAAGAATATCCCTATTGTTATTGCTGCTTGCTGTGCGCTCCACAATATCTGTGAGAGTAAGGGGGAGACCTTTATGGCGGGGTGGGAGGTTGAGGCAACTCGCCTGGCAGCTGATTACGCGCAGCCAGACACCAGGGCGGTTAGAGGAGCACAGCAGGGCGCGGTGCGCATCAGAGAAGCTTTGAAAACGAGTTTTGTGACTGGCCAGGCTACTGTGTGAAACTTCTGTTTGTTTCTCCTTGATGAACCCTCCAACCCCCCCCCCCCCCGACCCGGTTCACTCTACTTCCCTGTAAACCAACCACCCCACCCCACCATCCCCTCCCCCTTGCAGAGGCAATAAAGTCATTGTTTTTTCACATTCATGCATTCTTTATTAGTTCCTTACAGAGGTAGGGGGATAATTGCCAAGGTAGCCTGGGATGGGTGGGGGAGGAGGGATGGAAAAGGACACACTGCATTTTAAAACTTTAACTCTTATTGAAGGCCAGCCTCCTGATGCTTTGGCGATCATCTGGGGTGGAGTGACTGGGTGGACGGAGGCCCCCCCACCGTGTTCTTGGGCGTCTGGGTGAGGAGGCTATGGAACTTGGGGAGGAGGGCTGTTGGTTACACAGGGGCTGTAGCGGCGGTCTCTGCTCCTGCTGCCTTTCCTGCAACTCAACCATACGCTCGAGCATATCACTTTGATGCTCCAGCAGACGGAGCATTGCCTCTTGCCGTCTGTCTGCAAGCTGACGCCACCTATCGTCTTCAGCCCGCCACTTGCTCTGTTCTTCCCGCGATTCAGCCCGCCACCTCTCCTCTTGTTCATATTGGGCTTTTCTCATCTCCGTCATTGACTGCCTCCACGCATTCTGCTGTGCTCTATCAGCCTGGGCGGACATCTGCAGCTCCGTGAACATCTCGTCCCTCGTCTTACGTTTTCTCTTTCTAATGTTCACGAGCCTCTGCGAAGGAGAAACATTTGCAGCTGGTGGAGGAGAAGGGAGAGGTGGTTAAAAAAGACACATTTTAGGGAACAATGGGTACACTCTTTCATTACAAGGTCGCATATTTCGGCTTGCAGGCAGCCATCGTAGGCCACAGTGTTTTGGCTTTTTTAACCTTCTTAACATGCGGGAAAGGTTGCAAACAGCAGCGCATTTCCCATATCAAGGATGAATTGGGTTGTCCATTTAAAATGGGGTTTCAATGTAAAAGGAGGGGGCTGCGGTTTCCCGGTTAACATGCGGCACAAACACAAGTAAACCACCCCCCCACACACACACACACGATTCTCTGGGATGATCACTTCACCCCCCCCCCCCACCGCGTGGTTAACAGCGGGGAACATTTCTGGTCAGAAGAGCAGGAACGGGCGCCTCTGAATGTCCCCCTTAATAAAATCACCCCATTTCAACCAGGAGAGCTTTCTGGAGATGTCCCTGGAGGATTTCCGTTCCATCCCCATACACGTTAACAGACTTGCTTGCTTTTTTTTTGTAATGTTTACAAATATTTACAAAGTTACACTCACCAGAGGTCTCCTGTGTGCCCTGAGGGTCTTGGGTGAGTTCGGGGGTTATTGGTTCCAGGTCCAGGGTCACAAACATATCCTGGCTGTTGGGGAAACCGGTTTCTCCGCTTCCTTGCTGCTGTGAGCTACCTACAGTACCTCCATCGTCATCTTCCTCGTTCCCCGAACCGTCTTCCCTGTGTGTTTCTCCAGTGAGAGAGTCATAGCACACGGTTGGGGTAGTGGTGGCTGCACCCCCTAGGATCGCATGCAGCTCCGCGTAGTAGCGGCAAGTTTGCGGCTCTGCCCCGGACCTTCCGTTTGCTTCTCTGGCTTTGTGGTAGGCTTGCCTTAGCTCCTTAATTTTCACGCGGCACTGCTGTGTGTCCCTGTTATGGCCTCGGTCCTTCATGGCCTTGGAGATCTTTTCTAATACTTTTCCATTTCTTTTACTGCTACGGAGTTCAGCTATCACTGCTTCATCTCCCCATATGGCGAGCAGATCTCGTACCTCCCGTTCGGTCCATGCTGGAGCTCTTTTGCGATCCTGGGAGGACTCCATGACGGTTACCTGTGCTGATGAGCTCTGCGTGGTCACCTGTGCTCTCCACGCTGGGCAAACAGGAAATGAAATTCAAACCTTCGCGGGTCTTTTCCTGTCTACCTGGTCAGTGCATCTGAGTTGAGAGCGCTGTCCAGAGCGGTCACAATGAAGCACTGTGGGATAGCTCCCGGAGGCCAATAACATCGAATTCCGTCCACACTACCCCAATTCCGACCCGCAAAGGCCGGTTTTATCGCTAATCCCCTCGTCGGAGGTGGTGTAAAGAAACCGGTTTAAAGGGCCCTTTAATTCGAAAGAAAGGGCCTCGTTGTGTGGACGTGTCCAGGCTTAATTCGGTTTAACGCTGCTAAAGTCGACCTAAACCCGTAGTGTAGACCAGGCCTTAGATCCCAGGGAATCTGCAGGAGGCTTGTATTGCAGTTCGGTAGCCCTGTGTGGCAGCTGGTTGAACTTAAGGTGTCTTCAGATCACTGGGAGGCTGGACTACATTATCTTTTCTGACGAATCTCCATAGCAACCCTCAGTCCTATCCAACCCTTCCCATAGTCTTCACCATCTCCCTTTGTACAGACTCCTGGACCAGAGAGCTGTCTGCTATGCTTGAAGAAGTGGAGAGACGGTGTGTAGGGTAGAGATCTGCACTGAGATCTTACCTACACAGGATCCAACTTGTTGTTTGCAAGGAACTTTAAGCCATGATCCTTCTATTGATATATTACGGCAGTGACCAAATGTATGTTTAAATGCTGTTTCCTGTGCAACAGTATGCTGATCAGAATAGGACTGCCACCTTCTTGTTCTCACCTAGTATTTTGGTAATTTCATGTTAATTCCTGGGATATTTTGAGCATATTTTGCAATTTTTTGAAATTCACAAAAGGTCTAGTGGTGTGTGAATCATCCTTAACCTGCAAATAGTTCCATGCAAGAAGACCTCTGCACCTATGCAGAGCTCCTGGCAGGATTGGGGTTTGATCAGGATGAACTTTTGTGATGCTATCCAAACCAACTTAGTTTGCTGAACTGGAACTTGATATTGCAAACACTTAAAGAGCAAGCAGAGAGTTTGCTATTGTGGATTGTCCAGAGAAAGTCAGGATTGGGATCCATTGGAAATCACATATTTCTGGTATTACTGTTTCCTGCTTATATTCATAGTGGATGTATCACATAAACAATCTTTCTTGTTCTATAGTAATGACAGATTGCTCTTACCTAGGTGGATAAGTATAATTTGCCACATTTAACAGATGGCGTAAATGAAGCACAGTAGGTTAAGTGACTTGCCCAAATCAATACCATAGCCAGGAAAAGAATCCATATTGTTTGTCTCCCAGTCTGTGGCTCTAATCATTAGACACTGCTGCCTCCTTATGTATTTCTTCACTTCCTCTTCTGATCATATAAAAATACAGAAACAAGAAATGGAAATATAAATAAATCCTGCAAGGTTATCTAAATATTTGAACCACAGGAAAGTTTTGTTTTGTTTTGCTGCTTTGCTTGAATTTCAAGCAAAAGATTCAGTTTGGTTCTTAGGTTAGTTGAAATG
This sequence comes from Malaclemys terrapin pileata, assembly GCF_027887155.1. Classification (NCBI taxonomy): domain Eukaryota; kingdom Metazoa; phylum Chordata; order Testudines; family Emydidae; genus Malaclemys; species Malaclemys terrapin. The sequence continues at coordinate 16,027,504 of NC_071513.1, read as the reverse complement.
GTTCAACAAATCCTAGGATTTTGGTGGAATTTGCATATTTAGATTTTTCTAACTATACCCGATTTTCATTTCTAATGGATCTGTTTCTACCAGCAAATATAACTATTCATGTTGATGGTGGAGATGGATTTGCAAAGATGAAAGGCCAGTCTCATATATTAATAACTGTTTGGAGAAGAGCCTGGTATGCAAAATTTGGATAAAGGCACAGATTTCATACTCTATCCTCCCCCTGCCTACCCATAATTTAGGTGGTGCTTGGATCCTGAATGTTATAGAGATAGTCTGTTCATGAAATTTGGATGTGGTTTTGAATTCCAAGTCCCTCTGCAGATTAAGGATGTTCAGCTCCAGGGGACTGGTTTGGGTCCATATCTAATTTTATTTTTTGCATAACAATGTGAAGCAAAAAAAATTGGACATGAAACCACAAATTCACCTTTTGCAAATTCTGTGAAAATAGATATTTTACATGGCTCTGTTCAGGAGCTGCAATTTCACTATTCAAGAGGCTCCTTCAAAGGGCTGGACACATGGTATATGTCAGCAGATCCATTAGGAGATTTAAGAATAACTTTAAATATCCTCTTGTGGCTGTAACTAAACTCAAATGGTTATGTACAGTATGTTCCTAGAATTCTTAACTAGAAACCAGAATGAACTGGTGGGAAGAAATGTTGGAAAAGCTGAGGAATCAGTGCATGAATCGTTTAACAAAGGTAACATTCTGGGAGAAATTTCAGAGGCTTTGATAATAGTAAATGATATTTTCCTGTACATAGAAAAATGGAGACTCTTGAACATTTAACAGCAGGAATATAATACTTTGGGGAGCTGGGGGGAATGCAAAAGAGATGACGTGTTTTCATTAGTGAAAACAATAATTATTCATCATATTCCACCCTAATTATGCCATAAACACTAAAAATATCACATTTCTGTTGTAATAGGACAGTGGGCTTGATTCTGATAGAACTTACAACAGGAGAGAAAGGGGCCTAAAAAGGGGGTGGAGGCATAAATCAAGCAATCTCAGTTAAATGCCATCCAGTGATTCCTTCACACTAGGGTTGGTCCTCTATGTTTCCAGCTGCTGTACATCCTTGCTTAAGTCATTCTGCCCAAGCCAGAAGAAGGAGGGTTTACATCTTTTAAAGTAATTTACAATTTAGGGCCCAGATCCTGAAAACATAAATGCATGTGCTTAACTTTAAGCATGTGAGTAAATCCATGTAGAAGTCTTACTGAAGCACTTAAGGTTAAGCATTTATGTATGTTTAACCAGGATTGCGGACTTAGAGCACTGGCCATACTCTACTCTGCAGAGTTACTTGAAGCAGAACTAGATATCTTTGTTTTGATGTCAGAAATGACAAGTTTTCCCCCCTCACTTTCATAAAAACATCATGGCTTAGAGCTAAATAGCAATTGCTATCATCCTTTTTTGTTTTGTTTTGGTTGGTTTTATTTTTCATCAAGTAGAGAATTATTGCTAATGCAATATACTCTGTATAATTACCGAGTACATAATATTGGATTATTTGCTGCTTTTTGGATATGCAGATTTAAACTCAGGAAATAAAATGAAAATAATATCAAGTGGGAGTAAAAAACAGATGGCTTCCATGAAACTAATTATTTTTAATGTTACATTTTATTTTGTTTTTATAAGTGATTCTAACTGTGATATAGGTTCCCAGCCTCATATGTCAATTTTACACCATTGACTTCGATGGAGTAACTCCTCATTTACAGTAATGGGAGAGGAGAATCAGGCTCTGTGTATTGAAAATGAACAGTAACTGCTGATGAAAAACTTTCCTTGGGGAACAACTGTATGAGAAACTGGAGTGGACTGTTAAGAAGCTGCTTTCTTACGAGTAAAATATGTTTGTTTAATTTTCACCATTTGTTCCCCCACATACCATAACTTGCCAGCTCTGGACTTCAATATATCAGCATTATATGATGGAGAATGACTTGAGGGCTATGTTCATCAATGTGTAAGGCTGTAAGAAAATCACAGGACATGATTTTGTTCTGGAAACGGCAACTTTTAACATATGCCACAGTTTTTTATAGTTGCTGCACAATTGAGCAGCGCTGTGACCTGGTGCCACTCAAATCTGGCCTGGTTGCTCCTATCTCATGCTTGCCTTCAAGAGGCAAGTGGGACACATGATGTCTCTTTCGTCGGCCGTCCTGCTTTGGAAGGCAGACTGCATGCCTTGGAAGAAGGTGCTGCAGTGTACGCTTGAGTGTGCACCCAGTGTGCTCCTTTTGGGGGTACCCAGAGGGAGTCTTCATTCCTCATCAGGAAACCGGTTGAAGGGAAGCCTGAGACTAAACCCCGAGGGGAGTGTCTGCCTAGTGCTTTGCTGGCATGCCAATGTCTGACTGTACCAAAACCACAACTTTAACAAACTGTGGCTGCCACTTCTGAACAAAAACAAAACAAAAAACCTTTACAGCCTTTAAAGAGCATAACCTTCGTAATTAATAATAATTTTCACTTACGGAATCCCAGGATCTCTAAAGACTTAACAAATATTAACTTCTGGCATTGATTCTTGGAGTGCAACTCCTATTGATTTCAGTGGGAGTTATGTGTATGTAAGTAAGGTGACCAATTTGGCACTACCTGAGTGGTAAGGTGGCTATGTATTTTAGTATTAATATCCCCGTTTCACAGACGAGGAATTTTCAGCACAGGAGGGACTAAGGTTAAAACATTAAGAAGTGTGAAATAGTTTTCGGTCTCATTTGAGTCTCAGGTTGGGATCTTCAAAATCATGCAGCATCCAAAATTAATGGAACACTTTTGAGAATTTGAAGCTGAGTGATTAGTTCAAGATCTCATAGCAAGTTCGTGGCAGAGCCTTGATCAGAACCTGGAAATCCTGAGTCTCAGACCTTTGCTTTATCCTGAACTACCCAGGAGTTGCAGGCAAGGCATGAGGGGAGCTGCTGAGCTGACAGAAAGCAGTGACGGCCTGGGGAGGAGGGAATAGAAAGAGCCCAGCACTTCAGGGCCAGCTGTGCTTTTGCTCCCCTCCTGATCATATGGCTGCTCTGTGTTCTGTAGAGTGGGAAAGAGGGGCAGGCACAAAAAACATTTCCTCCTCTTTCCATCGGCCAGCCAGCACTCAGTCCTTGGCCCTGAGGAATACTGGACCTGACTGCAGAATAGTGAGGCTTCTACTTAGCTGCAGTGCGGGATGTACTGCATAATGTGGTACAGTTGAGAGCTCTGGACATGGCATCTTTGAAAATTAGGGTCTTTATTACTAACTGCTGAGATACACGTGAGGAGTAACTTCCTTGTTTGAAAGAAAGCACAACTGTAATATTGGAATTGTTACATTGATACACAATATTAAGTGATATTTAATATGGGAGGTTTAATATTCTTGTCAAGCAGCTGAACAAGGGTATTTTGGTGCTTTATATTATGCGCTTAACTTGAGATATTGCTGGAATTTCCTTTCATGAAATATCCCTGCCGTGTTGTTATAGTTAAAGGAAATGAAAGGGAATCATTGGTCAGAAAATGAACAGACATAAAATATTTTTTTCTGTAATAAGATTTCTAAGCACGTGTAATAGATTTGGAAGGAGTAATTGCATTTAGTAACTCTGAGAGTAAGGGCAGATGCTTTGTAGAACTTTTTGAACAGTGTGTAATTATAAGAAGGTTGTCAGAATGAAAATTCTACTTATAAAAATTAAGTCTAAAAACACTTGATTTTCAACTCATTGAAATTCAAGTAGCCTACTTGTCTGTCAGAGAAATTTCAGAACAAGATCCTTGAGAAGTTCAAGTTATCCTTGAGATTCTGTGGCTTGCAACTACTATTCTTTATCAGACAGCTGAGCCAGTTGATGGGTTAATTAATCACATCAGCCCAACTGGATAATACAACATTTTCAAACAGGACAAAAGAATCTGGTACAAGTACCAGGAGTATTCTGTTCTTAACATGCAGAGAGAGAGTAGTGTGCAATTAAGCAACAAGAAACAGAGTTCTCATTATTTTCCCACTCACACAAGCTTTTCACCAGTGAAACTTCACTGAGTTCAGAGAAGTTGCTCCTGATTCTCCAGGATGCAAGGAGAATCAGACCCCATGTAGAAATTGTTGGGCCCCTCTCTGCTTACCACTGCATTCATTCAGTTCCCCACTGATATACATTTAAGGCAACTCATTTTAAATAGGTATTTGTGGCATAAACAAGAAATGGATTTTTAAAAATATAGTTGACATTGTCAGTATTTTTAAATTCAATAAAATAAAGATTTGTTATGGAGATCATTCTACAAAAATATTAACCAGACTGTTATATTGGAATAATTTGAATTTCCCTTCTTTCTCTGTTCTTCTTTGTCTCTTCACTTGCTTTGCAGAATAACCTATAGCTACCTACTCCTTCACAGTTAGGTATTTTTCAGAATTATAAGCCTAAATCAAGTAGGTATACTGTGTTCCTATTATCCCTAAATTTTTTTAATATTTAGTAATGTCTTTCAGTGCTGTTACCGAATGTGATCACTATTAATGGTCCTGAACCATTCTCCCTTGATAGCTTCCTGATGGAATGAACCAGCCTTCATCTCCTTATATTTATCATGTCCATTAAATCTTATAGTCTAACACCACCATCCTCCTCCTCTCTCTTTTAATAGCTGCTCCTTTTATGTTCCATTGACACTGCCTCTTGCTTTTTTATGCATTGGCTATGTCATCTCCAACTTGAATTTTTCATAAAACATAGGAGGCTGCTGTTTGCTGAAATAAACAACATAAAACATCCCCAAGTAAGGGAAATCTTGCATTGTTCCCTACTATTTTCTAAAGTCTTGCTCATTTTTTCCCCATGTACTGTATATACCTTTTGATCTGACTGCAACAAGAACTGTTGCTACTGAAGCAGGAGTCTGTGTAGAGAAAAAAACATTATTTGTCTTTCCTGACAACCCATTTCTCTCTATTCTCTAATCTTCACTTACAGTATACTTTCAACTCTTTGATGCTATCCCTCTGGTTTAAGTCTACACTGACCCATTCTCCACCACCCCCATGCTGAAGTATCTTTAATGAGCCTCTGAATCTGTTAGTTCTCTGATCCTATTGGATTTTCAGCATGAACTTCATAGACATTTTACTCTTCAAAACCGAACATCTGGAGTTTGGTTCTTTGAACATAATTCTGACTCATTTGAATAAGTATGCTAATGCAGCTTTTTAGGATGGTATTGCAGATTTTTGAAAGGAAAACTATTTCAAAACATATTTTAAAATCTCTGGTATATAGTGTTGGTAACAGTTTTAATTGAGTGTCTCAAATCACAATTTAATGTAGATTTTATATCAGTAACTTAGAGATCATTGAGAAAACAAAATGCAGTATGCAATAGTTTAGATGCATATAAATTCCAGGACTAAATTGATCACCAACAACCTCAGTCCAATGTGAAGAACAGATTTAAACATCAATTTTTATATTTAAACTTGGGGTACATTTCTGTAAATATATGCAACTCGGTTATCAATCAGAAATAAAGGTGATACAAATAATTGTTTTAGTGGTTGCTGAAACAGAAACTATTGGAATTCCCTAGCAAAACTGAAAAAATGCTAGGTACAAAAAGGAAAAGTGCTTTGAAATGGAAGCAGATGTAGTACAAATAAGATAGTCATGTGTATAATTAGTAAGCTTTGCACATGGTGGGGATTAATGTCTCACCAGAGAGTTTATGCCTTTCAGGTCACTATAAAAATCCCAACCAAACAACCGAAATCAGAACAGTTCTTGCTCCTGCAGTGGGAGTTCAGAATGCTCATCCCTTCTCAGGAGGCACTTTGCACCTTGAAGGATCAGGTCCTAAATGAGAGATTCACAGGAGTAAACCATTTGTGAGCGTTCTTAATGTGAGGAAATGCTGCCCACCACAATCCTTTGGAATCTATCCAAGAGTAATCAATAGAATAAAAAATGGGTGATAGACCTAGAAGCATTGGCATGGCTGGATGACTTATTCCTAAATGCCATAACTTCATGTCTCTATGCCATTCCCCGGGAACTGAGGATGTTGTGGGGCCAAACACAAAGCATTGGTGTGGTTAGCTAATAACACCTTTTCACCTAACTTCCCCTAAAAGGGTAGGTTTAGAGGCAGATTGTTAGCTGACAAGATTGCTAGCAGCAAATAATGTTTCTTCAACACGGGACTGAGTGATACATGATTTAAGGTTGCTAATAGGTTGACCTCCCTAAAATTCTGATCTGACTCCTGGTGTCTTTGGATATGTCTACACTGCAATTAAAACCCTGAGTCTGGCCCATGTCAGCTGACTCGGGCTTGCGAGGCTCAGGCTAAGGGGCTATTTACTTACAGTATAGACATTCAGGCTCGGCTGGGGCCTGGGCTTTAGGACCCTGAGAGGTGGGAGGGTCCCAGAGCTAGGGCTGCAGTCTGATCCCAAACATCTACACTGGAATTAAACAGCCACTTAACCAGAGCTCTGCAAGCCTTAGTTAGCTGTCACAGACCAGGTGTGGGTTTTCAATTGCAGTGTAGACATACTCTTAATGATCGATCTCACATTAAATCAAGTGCTGAGTCTTGGTCAACGTGGTTCGAACCCTCCCCACCAGGCTTTAAGTGACCAAGACTGGTACGGATCCAATTTATATATGGTGGCTGATGTTTCTCAGTGCTTTCATGAACTCCCTCCCAGCACTCCCACCGTGCCCTCTTTAAGATACTGTGAATCCCTGAAAGAATAATTATGAAGCACTCCCTCTCTGTCCCCAGTGTGCACCTATATAAGGGCTAGTTAGTATGTAGCCCCTTATTCAACGAAGGTATTGTTGAAGAAAGCAAATTGAATTTTAACAATAGCAATTGAGAGATGTTCTTTTACATTCCAAAAGCAGAGTCTTCACAATCGCACAGTTTGGTCCCAGAGGCAAAGATGATAAGAAAAATGTCTCAAGCTCATCTAAGTGCAAATGATATGTAAATGTATGTTGGTGTAATTATATTACAATTATTACTATAGTCTAGACCTTTGCTAAAAATAATAAGAAAAAAATAAGAAAAAAAAGCTCTCTTCAACAAACATATTCCTGACAGCAATGCAATCATTGAAATTATGGACTGCTGATGTTATTTGCACTAGCCTCATGATAGCAAGCATTTGGGCTACTTCAAATGTGTCTGCTTTAGAAAAAGGCTTTCCATTGACATATTAAAATTGGTCAATCACATGAATGCTTGATGAAATCATAAGATCTAAAACTAGGACCTTAGTTGTCTTCAATCAGATATATTATGAAGAAGAAACAGCTGATCCTTTTTATCTGCAGGGAAACCACAGGTAAGCCAAAGTGACTACTGCAGACCAATAAAACGATATTCCATGTTAACTCAGATTCCTGCTGATAGTACCATAAACGACCGACAACACCATTTGTAGATACTTGGTTATGCGGGCGGGTTCCATTCATTTTTACCCTTTTACATTTGTGTACAACACATGCAGAACCACCCCTTGCCATTTTATGAGATAATTAAAACACTGGTGGAAGCTGAACCTCAAAGCACAAAATCAAATGAAAACAAGTTAAAATATACATTTGCTCTAGAATGTTTAAACTAATACATCCCACAACTTCTAAAAAGGGTAATCCACAAAGAAGTGATCAGACTGCTAGAGTTTGTTGAGGGGCACTCTGCTGCCATGCTTATGACATGCATGCTTATGACATCCTTTCCGCAAAGGAAATTTGCCCTTATAACAACTATTGGCTCATGTATTATTCTGTATAATATAAACTGAGTTCATCTCTCCTCTACATCCTAACTCTGCGTGTAGCCTCTCTGTTCTAAAGTGCCTACCTCACTATGAGCCTGTTTACAGTGCATCTGACTTTTTGAACTGCAGAGTGTGACATACTGACAATGTGTCTGATTATAAAATCAGCTCATCTGGCAGTATTAGGGAAGAACAAGATACTGTGTGAAATAGGTTTTAAATGAACCACATTGTAACTGGAAAATAAATCAGTCTCTAATGTCTCTAAGGCGATACACTCTGCAGTCTGGGCTTTGTTGGGTTTGGGTTTTTTTAAAGGTTGTGACACTGTCCGGCCATGCCAAAAGAAAAACAGGAGGCAATTGTTGTGGCCTAATTAGGCAGCAACTTTAGTCACTTAAAATAGCTGAGAGCGCCCAGCAGTGAATTATACAGTGCAGGTCATCATCGTTTCCTTAATCATTTCCACATAATCCCGAATTTGGTCCCAGCTATCCTGTTGCTGGGAGCTATAAAAGGGGAGGAATTGGCTCCCTGCTGTACCAGATGTAAGAGCCCTGAACCCCCATTCCTCAGCTCCCTTAAGGGATGCTTTCACTTAAATCCTTGTCCAAACCATTTTATCTGTATCCCCTCCACCATGAGTACCCACACTGGACATTTGTCACAAGGAGGTGACAGCAATTTAGCTTGGCTACTTCCCCCAACCCTTGCTGGGTTTCCAGATATTTACTGCTCCTTCCTTCGTATTGGACAAAAATATATTCACCTAGTAGATAGGTGTACCCTATCCTCCATGAATAACTTGGGAACCCAGTAAGGTACATCTGGATGCGGAATTACCAAAGCCCTTTAGGTACCTATGAATTTAGCCACCCCTCACCCTCATTCCCACCCCCGGTCACATGCTTTCTGGTCATCTCATCAACCCACAAAAGCTTCACAGCTCACAGCCACACGCTGCATTACAACACGTCAGACTAAGTAATGGTCACCCTCAGAAAATCCAGGATCTGCCCCAAATCCATCTTAGTTCTGCTCATCAAGTCAACCCGCTTACACTTTCCCAAATAATTTTCACTGAGGTGAACAATAATCACATCTGGATCCAACTCCCAGACCAAAGTGTGTATAAGATACATCAGCTGGTTCCATAGCATGCCTTTCCTTCCATGCCACCTCAGGATTGCCTCACTGCATAGGCCTTCCAGATAATCCAGAAACCTGCTTATGCACCCAGTGTATAATACTGTACCCACTGACCCACACCACTGCTCATTGGCCTGTTTGCATTATTCTGAAATTAGAAACATAGGAAGAATTAGCTCCAATTCTCTGCCCGGGGTCTCTCAAACATCCTATGTGTATTTGAATGCCATTGTCCCAACTGCCTGAATCACTCTGGCCTCTAGCCCTAGGTGGGCCACAGCTGTCACAGCCCTGGTCTGGAATGAATGGGAACCGAATTTGTGCACCCAACTTTGTAAGCCCCTTTCTGAAAGCCATAACAAATTGGTATGTTGTGAGGGTCCTTCCATCCATATGAATAAAGAGGAACCCCCTTCTTCCCCAGCTGATCTGTTTTTGAGATCCTGCTCTTAGCAACCTTATAGCCCTGAGTGAGGTGGAGGACTGGCAATTGATAAGTACCACCACCATGTTGTTATCCCAGAAACACACTCTTTTGTTTGCAAAATCCATTCCCTAAATAGTCACTGCCACTAAAATGTGAAATTCCACAATGTTATACCTCTTACTATCCCTTTTTCTGGGAGGGCCATTTCTGGGAGCATCACCTGCCACCCCAAAACCTATTCCTCCCGATGCATCTGAATTAATCTTTAAATCTGCTTCTATCATCCATTCTGCCCTCCAAAAAGACAGTCCATTAAAATGATTCAGAAACTGTTGCCATACTTCCAAATCCTCCTTCATCTCTTTATTAACTCTTATTAAAAGTCTGGGTTTTGATATTCCTGTGGTGGTAGTTGACAGTCGGGTGCAAAATGCATGCCCTGGGGCCACCATTTGGCATGCAAAGATAAGATGCCCAATAAGAGATTGCAGCGCCCGCCGTGTAACCTTCCTGGCCATTCTAGTCTTGATAATCAATCCGGGAAGGTCCCCCAGCTTATCCTGGGGGAGTCTAGATATACAAGCTCACATATCTAATTCAATCCCCAGGCAGGTAAGTGTAGTAGAGGGTCCCTCCGTTTTTTCATCCACCAATGTGGCAAGCAGGCTAACACACTCAGAATCTGTGTCCGATTTTAAAACCAGCTCATATGGCGTTATTAGGGAAGAACAAGTTACTGTATGAAATAGGTTTTACATGTACCATGTATGAACTGTAAAATAAATCCATTTCTAATGTCTCTAAGGTGAAACACTATACAGCATGTTCTTTGTTGAGTTTAGGGTTGTTGTTTTCTTAAGGTGTGACTTTTTATCTTTTGTTCTCATAATACATGCAGTTGGCACTGAAAAATTTGTGCGCTCTTCAGTTGCGGTAGACTCTTCATTTGTAAATATAAATGAACTCAGTAAGTTAACTGCCCAGGTTTCTGCAAGAGCTCAAGGCTAGATTTTCAAAAGCTCACTATCCACAATTAGAGCCAAAAGAACTCCGCTTCCATTCAGGCATCTAAATAAATAGGTGCTCATATACTACACTAAATAGTGCAGGATAAGAACCTATATAATAGAACAAGGGCCAGATTTGCAAAAGTGCTCAATAACCAGGAGCACCCATTGTGACACTGATGGCCAGATTTTCAAAAATGTTCCGTGCACAACATGCTGAGCTTTTTTGCCAATCTGGCTCATATAGCACTGAAGCTGAAATGTGAGATATTTTCACAGCTTAGCTCAAGAAATTTCACAAATGATCTTGAAATTGAAAATGTGCTGATTCATCCTAAGTCTTTATGGCTTTCTTCAGAATCATAGAATATCAGGATTGGAAGGGACCTCAGGAGGTCACCTAGTCCAACCCCCTGCTCAAAGCAGGACCAATCCTCAGACAGATTTTTACCCCAGTTCCCTAAATAGCCCTCTCAAGGATTGAACTCACAACCCTGGATTTAGCAGGTCAGTGCTCAAACCCCCATCAATAATTTGGTGTTCTTACACTGTGCAGCAGATCTTTACCTGAACCTCAAAACAGGCCTGTAGTAAATGTTTAATATGCCATTAAAATTAAACCAAAATAAAAGTATTCTAGTACCATTAAGGATCTGACTAAAACCCAGGACATAAGCAACTTCAAGCAAGGTCATCCAAAATTTCAAGCCAACACTATATCTGTAATGGACTTTACTTTATTATGCCTTTCTGTTGCAGCACTTTTTTTGTGTGTGGAGATATTCCTATCTCATAGAATTGGAAGGGACCCTGAAAGGTCATCAATTCCAGCCCCCTGCCGTCACTAGTGGGATCAAGTACTGATTTATGCCCCAGATCTTTAAGTGGCCCCTTCAAGGATTGAGCTCACAACGCTGGGTTTAGCAGGCCAGTGCTCAAACCACTGAGCTATCCCTCCCTCCACTTATATAATAGATATTTATGGAGACAGAAAGTTCTGCTTAAAAACAAGTGAGGTGGTGCTCCCTAGTTAGCCTACTATGAGCCACATTTTTGCTTAGGGTGATGTAATTGAGTTACTAATTCCTATTCAATGAAAACCCAGACAGACCTGTTGTAACACTCCTAATAGTGGCATCCCTACAAATTAACATTCTGCTGCGATCAGACATGAAGACGAGTTTAAGTACTGAGCTTTCTAATCTGGACAGCACATAAGAAAGACTAGAGTGCCAGAAAAATGAGGCTGCTGATGAGAGCTGCAGATATATTGGCCACAAAAAGGAAATACCTTACAGGGACTGTTTGTCTTTAATTAATAAAATTGTATGAACCTTAGTCCTTGACCCACATTAAATCCTTATGCTTAAAGGAAACTCGTGAGTGAGTTGAAGTTCTTTTTTGTGCATTGCGTTATCAGCGTGCATGCAGCGTGTTGTTTCCTCAAAAACTATCTTCTATAATATGAAGATATGGCCCAGGTGAATGGGCTATTGAAAGCATACAAAAATGATGGTCTACAAAATGTTTAATCCTTTTTGAAACTTTGTGTACTCAAACTCTGAACTGCCAATTTCCACATGTAATGAACCAATAGTTGAGAAGGCAGCTCCTCCATTTAATATGGAAAAGGCATTGTGCCATTCCCACTTGCTTTTGAAATTCTTTTTCCCTTATGGCACTCTCTAGTGTGAGTTGCCATGCACATCTGATCAATCCAAGTATAATAGTGCCTGGTGTGCTTGTGTTGTTTCTGCCTTGTCTCATCATCTACGCTGCATGCCACTGGCAGCATGGAGGCTATGGGGAGCTATGTGCTGCAGTGAAAAGCAGGCTGCATCCACCCTACAGTGTGTAGCTACACACATCAGTGAAAGGATCTGGTGGACGTAGCTGCTCGCACCTTTCCTGGCTGCCTCCTCTTTGCCAGAGCTTTTTCCCACCAGAGGAGTCTTTCACTGTAGCAAGGAAAGGCTCATCATCTCCCTGCCGCGGGGAAAGGCTGCAGGACACTATGGTGCTAAAAATAGCAGTATAGACAGAGGAGGCATTGCTTGGGCATGTAGAAAGTGATGTAGACCACATGCCCACAGGCTACAGACATGTATTTACTCTACTCACCTAGGCAATGCCTGCCTCACTGTTAACCCTGCTATTTATACCTGTACTGGGGCATGCAGTGTACATACTCAATATGCTGTTGTAAGGTTTGTGCACTGTAGGCATACCCTAGGATTGAGTTCAGGTTAGAGTCAGGCCTTAACTAAAATCCTGGATTCACAAACCCCCAACGTTTATTGGTAAGAGATGCTCATGGTCCAAACCTGGACCAGAACCAGAACTTTGCAAGTGAGCCTGCTGCTATAATGAATAAAACCTCAAGGATCCAAACACTCCTGCACTTAAAGGTATGAAAAAATCTATGTCCAGATCTGAACTTCACAGTTGAGCCATGTATCTAGTTCTGAGCATTAATGTTCCTTCTATGTTTGATGTAGGCAGCAAAAATAAATAAATAAAGTACAACTCACACACCAATAGAGCTAGAATGACTATACACTGGCTTTTGAGTTTTACCAGTGTTATCCCACAAAATACACAGCAGGCCAGTAAATCTACTAAGACTCGATGTTTTATATGATGTTTTTGTATTTCTTTCTTTAAGAAGTGGACCAAACTCTTTGTAAAGATGGGAAAAATTTACTAGTGAACCTGGTCATTCCTGTGGAAAGAAAGAAAAGGATAAAGTGCACAAGTATTTCCGATTAGCACTTCACTCACATAAAAGTAAATTTGCTAAGAGATCTTGGGGAAAAAATAATTGAAAACATCATAGTGGTTTTGATTAAAGTGAACATTCTTTGAGCTTTATAGTCACTGAAGCTCACATATGGAAATTACAGTTGGTCTTAATCTGCTTTCAGAAGACTGATGCAAATATTAAAAAGTAATGAACTAACAAGATTGTTTGTTAATGCCACATAAAAGTGCTAATTATACATCATTTCCTGCCTACAGCTAAACCCAAGAGACATTTCCTAAGAAATTGTTAAATAAGCTGCTTCACTTGAAATGTGAATAGATCCGCAGTGCTTGATGGATTTCCGTTTAAGGACCTGGTGCCATCTCACCCTTTCAAAAAAGTAGCACACTAAATGTATACTCAGAATAAATTTGTTTAATTCACAGAATGTCTATTATTAACATATTCATGATAGCTAGTGTGCACTTTAAAGGGAAAGGATTTAATACTTAACTGCATTTATCCTGTGATTATGGTATACAGTGTAATATGGTACTGCAGTATAAGCATATGTAAATTCTTATATTAGTGCTGTTAATAATTTAATAGCATAATGATGGTATTTTTTTTCTTCAAAATATATTTGAAACATAACTTCTGGTGTTGCATTGTAGGAGTCTGTTAGTGTTTCAAAAGATTTTTACCTTGCATTCAGATTGACTTCTGTATCCTACGTCTGAGCTGTAGGTCTGCCATAAAAATGTCATTACAGAAATGTCACAGTGAAAACTGAAGACTTCTGAAATTTTTATTTTTACTTTATTTTTTTTGACAGTTTCTTCTGAAATCCACTGTTTTCTAGGAGGTAATTTGAAGTTTAAAAACCCTGCCGGTCTTTGTTCGTGCTTAGAGTGTATATTCTGAATTATATGTGTGTAAATTCCATTAAACTGGAAAATATAGTCACTTCAGCAACGAGTATTGGGTCTCTATAACCTGTCGAGCACCTCCTTGTGGCTTGAGGTCTCTGTGCAGGTGTCGGGCTTCTTAAACACTATGTGCAAATTCTTCTCAAGGGCAGCGCACTCCTCGTTGGGGCTAGATTTAGTAACACAACAAAATAATTCCCAAAATAAAGTTCTCAAGAATTTCCATCAAATCCAAACTCCCAGTCTCATTCTTGCAGGGCGTCTCCCAACCCTTCCCTTCCTAGAATCCTTTTCTCTGAAAATTCTGTTCCCAAGCCTGTTCACTCCCAGAAGTCTCTGTAGTCTCTCAGATCCTGCCTTTCTCTGCAGCTTTCAGTAGGAAAATCAGTTCCAACGTACTTTGCAGGTGTGGCAAGAAAGGCTAATTCTACAGGGCTGGCCGCCTCTAGCCCTTAAAGGTGTAGGCTGCCTCATTACAGAACCATTTAAACCACATCTGTTTCTAAGCTGTAGTTTAAAAACACAGATTAATTCCACATGACCTCATGGACACAATGTGGACTGAATGTACATCCCATGCTACCCCAATTAATTGGACAGTGCAAATGGGTGTAAGTCTGGGCAGAAACTCACACTAAAGGATGACATATAATGATCTGTCTCCCATGTGATTCACACGCTTTAACACAATTTCTTATGGATCTATATGGGACAATGAACGGCCCAGTATTCAGTAAGGGAAATGATACCAAATATAGGGATGCATATTAATATTTAGAAAGTCTTTAGCCACATGCAGTTCTGAGTGTGGTGTTTAGACTTTCTAAGTGAACACTTAAGAAGCGAGGTTGATGATGGACTTCATTAAACATATCATCCAGTTCCTTTTACCTAGAAGATATGGGAGCTTCTTTATGGTCCCAACATATCATGGTAGCACTTGGAATGTGGGGATAGGTGGCCATTTAATTTCACTAAATCCAAATTTGATTAAAATATCTATAGCCTTTTTCTTCAAATGGCAAAAACAGTTTGTGGTGGCTGTTTGGAAAAAAACATGGTTGATACATTTTATGTGTGTTAATATTGTATAATCATACAAACTGGTACTTTCCCATATATCACTGATAGGTTTTCTTATCAACCATCTGAATCCATGGGTTTGTCTCCACACTTCATTGCTTCTCAGGATAAGTCATGAGTTACTTGGCTTGTGAGTCTGGTAAGGTACAGACTTTTATTCATATGGCTTTTAATGAATTGTTCACAGTAAAATGAAACTGTAGCTTTCAAAATCCCGCATAGGTTTTTTGAGTCTTTACTTACTGAAGAGTTCTTCTTTTGGGCACAGATTACGTTTGAAGTATAGTGCCAGCCACAGATGGGAAAGCGGGGAGAGAGTTCAGTGCTCTGAGATGGCAGAACCATTCTGCATCTGGCACTGCTGAATACAGTGGCTGCATAATGAAGACAGGTTAGATTAAACAAAATGTGAGGCCATTATAACACGAGTAAAATACTTCCCATTGTACTCCGCATAACAAGAACAGGTGCATATATTGGATGTTGTGGAAGTGTTGTAACTTATTAATAGAGAAAACAAACAACACAACACAACAACACACAACAGCCTTTCCAAATGCAAAAGGAGTTTGAGTATTTAAATATTCACTGTATGTGCCAACAAAAACAACTAAAAGGGGGAGGGTGGATGAAACATGGTCCAAGAAACCATGTTCATGCTGCAGTTTGTTTGAATATATTATGTTTTATCGGTAATCTTTTAAGAATGCCTAATGTATAAATATACCTACCTCTAAAAAAATATATTTTATGCCTAGAGTTGGCAATAATACTGCTCTGATGACCTATTACTAATAGAAGTTGCTTTTTTAGGGATAATCAACATTCAGACTGTGACATTATACATTGTCTTCAGCACATTTATAGTGGTACACATTGCTGATTAGCTATTGAGTGACTATAAGGATTCAAAATATATGGCTTTTCGTACGTAGAGGAGGCGATAATGCATGCTATGGGAAGAGCAATAAAACACATTTATTGGCTGCTTGATGAAGACTGCACTGAATAAAACTAGGTACGTCCCTACCAACTCCACCTCAGGAATTATATTAGAAGAAGTTTGGGAATGTGACAATGGCAAATCATAAACTTTTAAATAACTAAAGCAAAAAAGAAGTAGGAAAAAGTGACTGAACTTTTTTCCCACCCTATGTTTTGTTTTTGGTTATTTTAGCTCATTAATGTCTGATAAAGTTAAGCGTCTAAAGCAGAGTAAATCCTCCATGGGCCTATTGCACTAGCAAAGCTCCTCTTGATGATAATGGCCAATAATTCTTTTCACCTATTACTGGCTACACATTGAAACCTAGTTTCAATAAAAATCAAGCAAAGAAATTCTGCGTTAAGAGAACCAATTTCCTGCATATGGTTTATTCATATCTTCCATTAACAACTGGTCCTTCTTAAATGCTGAAAATGGATATTGTGCTATGAAATATAGTAATTCTGAGACTTGTGAAACAGTTTGATCTTCCTAAATATCTATTAATTTAAATGAATTATCACTGGACTATGGCATATTCCCTCTTTACCATATATACATCAATATTGTGAAGTATTTTTAAGTATAGCAAAGGCACATCAAAGGTATCTTAAGCAGAACTGGAGAAATAATGGATTTTCCAGTTGCCTTGCAATTCCAAAAAAAAAAAAAAATTAATTTCAGGTTGAACTGAGAAGTATGTTTTCAAAAATCTTCAGTAGGGCTGTTAAGTGATTAAAAACATTAATTGTGATTAATCGTGTTGTTAAACAATAATAGAATTCCATTTATATAAATATTTTTGGCTGTTTTCCACATTTTCAAATATATAGATTTCAATTACAACACAGAATACAAAATGAACAGTGCTCACTTTATTTTTATTTCTGATTACAAATATTTGCACTGTAAAAAAATAAAATTGTATTTTTCAATTCACTTAATACAAGTACTGTAGTGCAATCTCTTTATCATGAAAGTCGAACTTACAAATGTAGACATGTACAAAAAAACCTGCATTCAAAAATAAAACAATGTAAAATTTTAGACCCTACAAGTCCACTCAGACCTACTTCTTGTTCAGCCAGTTGCTCAGACAAACATGTTGCATTTGCAGGTGATAATGCTGACCACTTCTTGTTGACAATGTCACCTAAAAGTGAGAACAGGCATTCGCATGGCACTGTTGTACCCGGCATTGCAAGATATTTATGTGCCAGATGCGCTAAAGACTCATATGTCCCTTCATGCTTCAACCACCATTCCAGAAGACGTGCGTCCATGCTGATGATGGTTTCTGCTTGATAACAATCCAAAGCTGTGCATCCCACCGCATGTTCATTTTCATCATCTGAGTCAGATGTCACCAGCAGAAGGTTGATTTTCTTTTTTGGTGGTTCGGTTTCTGTAGTTTCCGCATCGGAGTGTTGCTCTTTTAACACTTCTGAAAGCATGCTCTACACCTCATCCCTCTCAAATTTTGGAAGGCACTTCAGATTCTTAAATCTTGGCTCGAGTGCTGTAGCTATCTTTAGAAACCTTAGACTGGTACCTTCTTTGTGTTTTGTCAAATCTGCAGTGAAAATGTTCTTAAAATGAACAACATGCTGGGTCATCATCCGAGACTGCTATAACAAAATATATGGCAGAATGCGGGTAAAACACACAGCAGGAGATATACAATTCTCCCCCAAGGAGTTCATTCACAAATTTAATTAATGCATTATTTTTTTAATGAGCATCATCAGCATGGAAGCATGTCTTTTGGAATGGTGGCCAAACATGAAGGGGCATACGAATGTTTAGCGTACATGGCACGTAAATACCTTGCAACGCTGGCTACAAAAGTGCCATGCAAATGCCTTTTCTCATTTTCAGATGACATTGTAAATAAGAAGAGGGTAGCATTATCTCCCGTAAATGTAAATAAACTTGTTTCTCTTAGTGATTGGCTGCACAAGAAGTATGACTGAGTGGATTTGTAGGCTCTAAAATTTTACATTGTTTGTTTTAAGTTGCTCTTTCATGATAAAGAGATTGCACTGTGGTACTTGTATGAGGTGAATTGAAAAATACTATTTCTTTTATCATTTTACAGTGCAAATATTTGTAATAAAATAATAAAAAGTGAGCACTGTACACTTTGTATTCTGTGTTGTAATTGAAATCAATAGATTTGAAAATGTAGAAAAACATCCAAAATATTTAATAAATTTCAATTGGTATTCTATTGTTTAACAGTGCAATTAAAACTGCGATTAATCACGATTAATTTTTTTCGTTAATCGTGTAAGTTAACTGCGATTAATCAACAGCCCTAATTTTCAGTGAGTCAAAAGGTCAAAAAATTCCAAGTTGGGTCAAAGTGAAACATTTCATTACAACTTGATTACAGTTTTGTTTAGATTTTAAGGCATTATGACAAAAGCAAAGGAGGAATAGATTCACAAAATGGTTGGAGGAGCAGGAGGTGGTAGTGGTACCCCCTCTCTAATAAGCCTTTTAGCCAAGTGGTTAATGCATTCATGTAGGATGTGGAAGAGCTTGGTTCAGTTTCCCACTTTGCCTGATGTGGAGAAGGGCTCTGAACACCCATAGTTGTAATTCGTAGTCATTTATTATGACAATGGTTAGGCTTTGACTCAGGAAAAGAAAGTGAGCCTAGTGGTTAGGGCATTACGTAGGAGACCCAAGTTAAAGTCCCTGCTCCAATGAGTATTTATACAAAGTGGAACAGCTTTAAAAAGAGAGTTTGAGAAAGCCCCACCGGCTAGGGTACTCTCCTGCAATATGGGAGACCCACGTTCAAATCCCTTCCCCACATCAGGCAGAGGGGGAATTGAAGCTGAATCTCTCATATTCCTGGAGGTACCTTAACCACTGGACTAGAGAGTATAAGACAGAAATTGGCACCACTGCCGCCGCTTCCACCTTTTGTGGTTTTGTGATTCTGGTCCTTCTTTCCTTCGCTTTTGTCAAAACATCTTGAAATCTAAAGAAAATGTTTTGTTTTGACATTACCAAAACATTGATTTTTTTCGACTCAGTTGAAGCTGTTCAGTGAACTTGACATGAATCATTTTGGCCAGCCCAAAATTGGATTTTCAGTGAATAAACTATTTGGTGACCTTTACTCATCTTTGTAGAACTTATAAATAAATGGAAGTATTCCCAATATTAAAACAGAACTTCTCATTAGTAAGATTGAGTGGTGATATCAGTGAATTTCATCCTCTTTTTCTGGGTGCTCTCAATAAGAATATTGTCTTGTTTTCTATTATCTTTATCATTCAAAGGCCCTAATCAGGATTAGGGCCTCATTGTGTTAGGAGTTGTACAGACACATACAAAGACATGCCCTCAAGAGCTTACAATTTAAGAAATTGTGTGAGATTTCTTGCTGGCTGTGAAGTAAGTCTGCACCAACCAACTTTGCTTGCTTGAAAATTTAGCTCCATCAACCATAGTTGCATCACTTTATTTTTCTGATGTCTTGCAAATCAGTTTTTACTGGCGCTTTATAATACCATTATTGTAGAAAAATGAAATAGTTATAGGACTGTCTCAAACTGTCATTATAATCTGGATGCATACTGGTAAATATGTGTTACATGCTAAATAGATTACATAATTACCTCACTGGCCTTTGACATATAAGGATCACAAGATCCCAACCTTAAGGGTATAATGAAAATAGCTTGTTTACATTATTTAGCATTCCTATTTTACAATCTTTGCCAGCAGAATTGAGCATAGTCTTTTGCAAACTATAAACCTTGAACAGATTTATAAAACTAAGCTTTAACCTTTTCAATATTCTGTATTTTGATTAGTTGCCCATTCCACCTCTTCTTCCCAGGTTACTAAGGCTGTTAACAAGGGAGAACAAGAATAGCTAATGAATCAAACTATGGGACACTGAAAAGGTCAAAGTAGTACAGTGTACTATTATCTTCCACAGAAAATGAGGCATTAAAATTCTGATGCCACAGTCTTGTGACAAAGAATATAATGAAAACTATAAATAATAAACAGCACAACATGAATCTCTTCTCATGATAATGATTGTAACCAGACTAAGAGACAGTAAATCATTAACCCATTCTCACTACCCTCATAAGAGAAGGATTCTCCTCTGATGTGTTTGTTGTAGGCTTCTGTAACTGAAAGAGTAAGAATGGAGAGTTTGTAAACCATAAGAGCAAAGATAGGAGGTTGGAATCCCAGGCGTGAAGAGTGATGGAGGGCTAAATATGACAGCTTCAATGCATGCATCCGATGAAGTAGCCCATGAAAGCTTATGCTCAACTAAATTTGTTAGACTCTAAGGTGCCACAAGTACTCCTGTTCTTTTTGCTGATACAAACTAACAAGGCTGCTACTCTGAAATCAATGCATACAGTTTTCTGTGATAGAACATTCTGTCCAGTTTAGTATAACTATGAATAAACAGTATGTGGACTCATGCATGACAACATTGGTGAGATGGGCTATGGACCCACTAGTGATATCACCATCACCCCTTTATAAACTCTCTGCAGAACCAGCTGTTGGGATGTTATTGAAATACTGGCTGGATTTCTTTTCAAAATCGGTCTCAACAGCTGGTGAAGAAGATATTGTTGATGCCCATAAGCATGCCCAACTCATTCTCTCATTAGGGCTGACAATACAATAAGTGCTTAATACACTGGGACTAAGCTACTTCATAGCAAGCAGCTGTCGACCGATTTGCTGAATACTTTTGTCCAATCCGCTGTGAATTTGTGGCACATTTCCAATTTCAGGACATGTTTAGTATAAAAGAAAATTCATCCAGCAATAGCCAGGTGCCCTTTGTAAATACTTTGCTGCCACCAGTAAGAATGGCATTATCCAAGAAGAAACAGCGACTAGGTCCTTGAAGAAAAATATTGTGCACCTTGGGAGGGCTTCTGAGCTGCAGCAAGCAAACAGTTGGGTATGCTGGGAAATCTACGTGAACAATCACTCAGATTCAGCTCTCCAGATATCTGCCATTGAATTGTAGACTTGCAGACTTGCTCTTCATGGCAAGCCTGCATGTTTTCATCAGGTTCTGTTCAAGAATGAACTGGAAGATTAACATTTAAGCTTTCCAGCTGGCATGAAATGTCAAGCTTTGGGCAGTCCAGTGGCCTTATGCACAAGAAATCAACAACACTATAGTGTCATGATCTCATTCCAAAGGGAATTCGTTCAGATGGGGACAGGCCCAGATTGCATTAGTAAAGCTAGTACTTTATGCTTGTATAACTCAGCTGGAGATCTCAGAGTGCTATACAGACACACCCTGAGCCAAGTGACAGACCTCAGCAGTGTTGTTTCAGTTTTCTATGACTGATTCTTTCCTTTTCTCTGAAAGGATCTATGAGAAGGGTAACTAGTTTAGAGTACAAGGGTGACTAGTTTAGAGTACAAGGACTATAAATTGGGATTCTGTTTCTTGTTTTGCCACAGACTCAGGCCTCAATCCAGCAATGTAGTGAAGCACATGCCTAACTTGAAGCACTTAAATAGTTTCTTTTGACTTCAATGGGATTATTTATGTACTTAAAGTAAGACAAATGTATTCAGTATTTTGCTGAACCACAGTTTCATTGCCTGATGTAGGGCAAGTCATTTTGCTTTTCTGTGACTTAGCTTACTCATCTGTAAAAATGATTATAAGGATATTTACTTACCTCACAGGAGTACTGTATTATCCAGTCACCTCAATCCTCCATTAATCTAAAACCATCTCTTTACACCATTGATGCGCCAGTTGGTTAGTTCTTTGTATCGGATATTATTTTTTATTAGTCTATGCTTGGCGCTAGAAAGTTTGCTAAGAAGATACTTTCTGTTCTTTTCCTGGATGCGTGATATCATTCTTAATTATTTCAATTCTCACTCTCACTCTGTTGCTGGCTCCCCTCTCAGCTGATCTGCAAATAGCCAGGTTCCTTTCCTATGGATCTTGTCTGTTGTTTAAACACACCTTCTGCTGGAGGAACTCCTGGCAGCAAGTGGCTCCGTTCCCCCATCTCAGTTCGCAAGGAGACATGAATCAAGCCATTGTACTCTATTTCAGATATTAAGGGAAAGCAGCATTATGAATAATTTGGTGAAGTTTTTAAATCCCGAGGAGGTGAGAGAAATGCAAACAATTGTTGAGCAAAGTTAACTGCATGTGGGGATGTGAGATAGCTGCCAGAAACTGAAGCTTTGCCAAGAAAGCAGCTGAAAGCTTAGCCTATAAAGGTTATCCATGGCCTCTTATTTGAAAAGACAGCTCCAACTATGACTCCAAATGTTGCTAAATTGTTTTAAGGTTTGAGTCGAACTGCCAACTGGGAGTCTTTCATGGTATATTTACTCCTGCTTCGTAATAATGAAGCTATTAAAAATGTGCATTACTGCCAAAATTACAACATTTTTACTAAAATGAGCTTTCAGTGTTGTATACTGCAGAGAAAGTGGCATTTAAAATGTGTCCTCCTTACTTTCAATAGAATGAAGATCCCAGAATGTTTTTTCTATTTTAAAAGTGTGTCTACAGTTATGTGCTTACCATCAGGCAGAGCCTGTCACACACAAATTCCATTAGCAGATGTGGCTTGATGCCAAGTATTTGTTCACTATCTTGGGACAATATTGTATTTTTATTTATCCAGATCTCACTTAGAGTGAGTCATGGTCAGTTCATCGTAAATACTTAAAAGGGCTGACTTGCTGGTGATGGAAATACACTGCACTCTGATTGGGTAAAAGGAGCATCATGGGTCAATTATCCCATGTATACAGTGTAATTCATCTCTACAATTAGTATAAGAAGGTTAATAGCAAAGATGGTTATACGCCATTACTCCAAGTTGACCAAGTGATAGTGAAGAATAGGAAGCTGGCAGTGAAAATCAATAGCAACTACTTCTGTGGCCAACTACTGTAGTTCACGTTGTCCCTTATTGTCACTAATGACATTTGTTAGCTGCCTATTGTTTATCTTTATATTTTGTTTTATTTACCATTACTTTAAGGAACACTGCAAGTGTATAAGGAACTTTCCAGCCAGATGAAAATATAGGGGCCCTGGGTTTTTACAGTCTGAATTTTGTCAAGGACAGAATAAAGAAATGACATCAGGCTGTGAGGAGTATACTTTTTAAACAGAATTGTTAGAAAACAGGCTGTGCTGAGAAGGAGCAAGTAGGAAAAGGCTACACATAACAAAACTACACCTCTACCCCGATATAACGCTGTCCTCGGGAGCCAAAAAATCTTACTGCATTATAGGTGAAACCGCGTTATATCAAACTTGCTTTGATCCACCGGAGTGCACAGCCCCACCTCCCCCGGAGC
Organism: Malaclemys terrapin pileata; assembly: GCF_027887155.1. Classification (NCBI taxonomy): domain Eukaryota; kingdom Metazoa; phylum Chordata; order Testudines; family Emydidae; genus Malaclemys; species Malaclemys terrapin. The sequence continues at coordinate 16,004,002 of NC_071513.1, read as the reverse complement.
ACTGCTTTACCGTGTTATATCCGAATTCATGTTATATTGGGTGGCATTACATCGAGGTAGCGGTGTATACTTAAGAGGCAAGGTGGATGAGATAATATCTTTTATTGGACCAACTTCTGTTAATAGAAGAGACAGAGACAAGCTTTCAAGCTCTTCTTTGGGTCCCTCTGTGTAGCTCAAAAGCTTGTCTCTCTCTTCCAATAACAAAAGTTGGTCTAGTGAAAGATATTATGTCACCCGCTTGTCTGTTGCATAACCTGGGACCAATACAGGTACACCACTATGACAAAAAACTATACTTAACATTTACTAATCACTTTCTGTGTGAAAATCTCAAAAATGTATAGAAGTGAGTAATTATTATTTCCCTTTTACAGATGGAGAAACAGATACAGAGAGATTAAGTGATTTGCTCAAGGTTACTACGTGGTAGAGCTAGGAGTAGAACTCAAGTCTCTCCTGGCTGTTAGACTTGTACCCTATTCACTGGATCATAGTGTTTCCCATAAGGAGAGGGGAAGAATTGCCTTTTGGAAATGTAATGATTCCCCTGGAAGGGCTTGATCCTGCACCATTAAAGTAAATGAGAGTTTTCCAGTGACGAACTGGAGCAGGATCAAGCTTCAAGATAAATTAGTATTAGTCTGATTTGTGTAAGATGTGTAGATAGAAGTTCACTTACAAAACCAACCAACCAAAACTATACAAACTATAGAAAAGAAAACAAAAACTTTGGATGAGGTGTGAGTTTTGGATGAAAGACTGTTCACCCATTCATTCTCACTATATCAAGCATAACACCTATGGGGTAGATAAAGATTCCAGTGTAACAATGAATTACCACAGAATAGAACTGAAGATAAGTATTGAAAGATAGTCTTCTCTTCTGCCTAATTGGATGCTAGCATTTTTCCATAACAAGTCTTAGGAGAAAGAGTAAATTCCTCATCTGTATTTAACAGGTCTGGGTTTTTTCCCCTCATTAATTTGCTGTCTGCAATCTGTAGCTAAGTTTGGAATGCTATGTCCCACCGCAAAGGGGTCAGTACTAGCTGGTTCTTTGTATTTTATAAGAAGGACTGGATTATGGTACACCCTTTTTTTCTGACTGAAAATTGTAATCGACATTTAATTTTTCAGGAGTTGGTTAACTGGGTTTAGTTTTGAGTTTCACAGCAGGGAAAACTGAAAATGGTTCTAATGATTAGCAAAAAAAGGCAAGAAAAATAAAGACCATTTTCTTTGCCTTTAGAGAGTCCTCATTTGATTGATTGGCTGAGTGATTTGTTGCATTAAATAATTTCCCCCCTACATGGTCAAATAAACAGCTTGCAAGATGAAGGATAATAATTTTATAGATTGACTATAATTCAGAATGCAAGAAAATGTGCTGATGAGGCCCAAAATTAAAATTATAATAAATTCCACCCAGAAGGAGCATTTCTATTTACTTGTTATATTATGTAGCATTATTGTGCTGTTGCCACTTCTCTTTGTTAAAACAGCCTGCATAATCACTACTGACAAAAACATCTTTTTTCTTGTTTTGTGAAGGACTGTGGGACATTTGATGACCCCTAAATGTGAATGTGTTTACCCTGACTCTTGGTATCACTGTGCTTTCTTTATAGTGTTTTATGGTAAATATCAAAGAAAACAAATATACTAGATGATGCTTTTAGCAATTTAACATAGAACTATTTCCCTGGTTTTGAAGGACCTATGCAGGTCCAATGTCAATGGAAGGAAGTTTTACATTAAAATTGTTTCCTGTTAAATGGAAATAGATTATTCTTACTTCTGTGTATTTTATTTATTTATGCATTGAAACAAAACAAAACATTCAGTGCAAATCAGTATGTAAAATATAAAGTGTGGAGGGTGAGGCATAAATCAATGAACAAGAAGCAATTCAGAAATGATTTACCACACTGGGCCAAATTTTCAAAGGACATCAAGAAATGCAAAAGACAAACACGCAAAACCCAGCATTTACATGCTCATTTACAAATTGATTAATTACATACCTGATTGCCAGTTTGCAAGCACAAGAAGTCTGACTGTAGAAATGTATCCATGGTTTCATCTTCACACAGAAAAAGTTCAAATTGCAGATGCCCTTGTAAGTAGGCTTATTTGAAAATCTGGCCAATTGTCGGATATCTGATTTTCAGCATATCATATTTGCTTTATTATTTAGGCACAAAGTAATACATTAAAATGGTAGTGGCAACTTTGTTTCATGGTGATTAACTTAGCTCTAGTCAATTTGGGTCCCCACTCCCTTAAATACTTAAATAATTACTTTTTGGACTTACAAACTATTAGGCCTGATCCACAGCCCATTGAAGGCAGGCAGCACTTTGAGCCCCAATGATGTCTTTGAGTTTTGATCCGCTACATTATGTTCTTCTGAGGGAATAATTGTTATCATTTATATTTTATTAATATGCCCTGCCACTCAGGGCACTATACATGCCAGAAAATCTGCATATCCCTCAGCCCGCGCTGCTTCCAGCAGCTCCCATTGGCCTGGGACGGCGAACTGCGGCCAGTGGGAGCTGCGATTGGCCGAACCTGCAGACGCGGCAGGTAAACAAACCATCCCAGCCTGCTAGGGTGCTTACCCTGGCAAGCTGCGTGCCAAAGGTTGCTGACTCCTGGCCTAGCACAATGCAGCCCTGATCTCAATTGACGCCTCTAGGTGCTATCATTATACCAGTAGGTTGGGATTATCTAAATAGCCTAAGGGAATTCAATGCCAAAATCCCAATGAAATTCTGACTCCTCCATATGACACTATTTTTCAGTCATTCCTCCAATCTCGCAGGGTTTATATGGCAAAAGAGATGCATCCGTGTATCATCAGTTTGCAGAAACTAATCTTGTGTAAATCAATAATCTTGCCCGGGGGCCTCAGATATATGTTGAACAGCATGTAAAATAGATTCTTGAAGGACACTCCTTTTCAAATTCTCAGTGAAGAGACAACTGTCCACCACTACCAGCTGGTTTCCAGCTTCTATGTATTACTGGAGGCACAGAAGAAAAGTTGCAGACAAGCAGCAGCATCTCTTAGATGCTGAAGCACCAAGCCAGTCATATCAAAAGGTGCATCCGGCATGGCTAAGATGGCCATTTGACCTCCAGTCTACAACCAGCAAATCAATATTCATGTCTGGAACCCAGAGTGGTATCTACCCTCAGAGTCAGTAGTGTTCAAGAGTATGCAGAGTTCTGCTTTCTCAGTCACCTTCCCAAAAGGGGTTTGAGATAGGCAGCAAGAGGTGTTTATATGTGGAGCCAGTACATGTCAGTAAACTTAAAGATAGTTGGTATGTTCACTCCACTAAACAAGGTGATGGCATTGCCTACCATTGATGGTACACTTGTCATAATATGATAATACATAATATTTATATTTTAGTGTTTTTTATCCAAGTGCCCTCTCCAGTAGACCACACTTCAGCATCAATTAGGAGGTCACTGACATATGAACATAGGAGTTACTAGTGTCTAAGGTTTTGTGTGGAGATAAAAAATGGCATGGAATTGGGCAGGGAGTAGTCCCTAATTGATATGCATGAGATCATACAGGATGACCTGAATCTCAAATATTCAAATCAAATGCCAAAGACAAAGTCCAGCATATCATGGGACTTTGGGCATCAATATGTTAAAATCTGCATATTAATCTAATGTATACACACAAATAAATCTAGGTGTCTTTCGCAGAATTAGAAGAGGTTCTCCCCATCTACCTTTTTATTCCCTTCATGAAACTTCTATCCACCAAGTTAGAGGAAGCAGCAGGGGGCTTGTAAAAAAATTCTAATTGCAAATATAAAATAGTCATTAGAAGCACAACTTCCCCCCTAAACAAACACGAAACGTATGCTAGGTAGCTTTGATGAAACTGCTTTGAAACACTTGCTGCTTGCCATCAAATTAAATTTCATCTTATATTTAGCATGAGGATTACAACACTTAAATAAACAATAACTTTATGCAGCAAAAAACTAATTATATTTATTTAGCCTAGCTAAAACATAGCTATGTGTTTTGGCTCATTCACAATGAAGTTTGGAGCTGTCAGTATAATGTTCTCATTATTCATGATAACATGGTCTCTGCTTGGGCTACAGACTACATTATAGCTTATGAAGCCTTCTAAAGCCAAAACAAAAGTACTGCAGAATGCTTGGAGAAACTTACTGGCACAAACAGCTCTTTTCTAGACTTAGAGAAATTCAAAAATATTTTCATTCAAACGTAACTCAGTAATTTGGTGAGAACTACGTTTAAATTCCAAACTCCATCGCAAATACCAATGTGACAATGATCCTGTAGAATTAAAAGGATAATGTTTCAATGTGATCTCTGAAGGAGTAAAAGCACAACTGCTCTAGTTAAGTGCCCGCTTATTAAAAATGTATTCCAAAATACTAAAAGATTGTTATAATATTCAGCCATATCACCTCAGGCTGTGATCTCAGATTTCATAAGTTAAACAGCTAAACCAGCAAGCAGGTCAGTGCTTGAAGACTTCAAAATAAAACGCAGTAGGTGAAGATAGAGGTGTTTGTGATTCAATAAGTAGCACTCTTCTTTCTGAGTCAGTACTGCTGGATTTAGGGAAGGATTGCCATCTAGGAGCTCCAAGCCACTTTTGGTAAAAAAAAATAAATAAATAATAATAATAATCCATTGTTTTTTGTAAGAGTAGCAATATTAGCACTAGTGTCACTCAGCATGTCCAAATTTCATGTGGGGTAAATTTAAAGAAACTTCACCTTGCAGTTTCCTCTGGGTAAACTATTCTCCATTTCCTAACCTAAGCCTAACTGTTGCAAACTAGGTTTGTGCGCCACTGACTTCCAACCAGTCTGCTCGTATTTCAGTGATTTATAGAAATTAGATGTGGGGGGGAGGGGAACCTGTTTGTTTACATAATACAGCCCCTTTACATTGGAGCATTGCTGGCGATTTTGTCCAGTCTAGTTTAAATACATTGTGCCCAGCAATGAGATTTCCTTTGGAAGACCAATCCGCAGTCAAACTGATCTGTCAACGTTTTTAGAATCATCCTAAATTTTCCTTTTCTTTATTTCATCCTATTGTTGCTTATCATCCTCCCCTTCATACCATCCAAAATATTTCCATTTAATCCTTGCTGTTTGCACCACTTAGATACTTGCAGATGGTTATGTCTCAAGTGATTGGTGAAGTAATTCGTGCAATGAAGTATGGTCAAATTGTCTCACGCTCAGTAGAATGTATGCATTTGGGGTTTGGACTGTTATTGGTATAGTTACAATTATATAGTTACACGGGTGCAAATTTATCTATGTTTACAGGAACTTAATCTCTTCACATCAGTTCACCCATTTGAAAAACAGGGATAATAATATTTAAAATACATATATCCAAGATGCCTAGGACTCACCGCCAAAAAGATTTTACAAAGCAAATGAAATAAGAGAGAAGATAACAAAATAGAATTTAAGGACAATCAAAGAAACAGCATATAAAATAAAACAACTTCACCATTCCATCACTGCTTTGTGTTGGATCCTATTCACCATCCCTCATCTGGACAATCTCTATTTATTAAAGGTTGTAATCTTTAATGGCAAAAACTGTATAAACACTAAAAGTAACACTTCCCTACCAGAATGTTTTGATGCTCATCGTTTGAGATCCTCTTTGGGAATCCTGTTAACACTTTGCAATTGTTAGATGAAAGATATTGATATGTCAATATCTATATATAATTATAATTATTAATAACAAGTCGAAGTACTTGTACAGTATTTGGCAACACTGAGCAATATAAGTCATTTCTTCAGCGATGTCCTTGGAGTATATGCAATTGGGTGTTATTTTATACTGTGACAATGGCTGTTACAAGGTGTTTGCACTTTCAACTGAATGAGAACCTCAGAGCTTGCAGAAAGTAACCTATGAGTTTACTGCCACGTGCCCTGTAGCTTTACTTCTTGTCATTTAGTTTGAAGGTGCCTGTAGGCTTGCCATGAAAAGCCAGCCTAAAAGTGGGCTAATAATTTTGCCATTGACCCAGTAAGAATTTTTTACGACTTGAATTGCAGGAACAATGATGTCAACATGGCTGCTGAAACAGGAATGAGAAAGCTGTTTCATGGTTCATAGAAAGGTGACTCCTGAGGAATTCAATGGGAGTTTTTCAAGTATTGACACTTTCAGACTGAGCCCTAATCAGTGTGTGTTTTCCTCTCTCTCTCTCTCTCTTGCCTTTGTATTTTATTAATTTCATTGCATGCTCAAAAGACTTGTTATATTTTATTTTTAAACAGCTTCTTCTTCACTTATGCTTGGGCTAAATTTACCCACGCAACTGTGGTCATTTTACTAAGGGTATGTCTACACTACGAAATTAGTTCGAATTTATAGAAGCCGGTTTTATTGAAATCGGTTGTATACAGCCGATTGTGTATGTCCACACAATAAAATGCTCTAGGTGCTCTAGTCGGCAGACCGCGTCCACAGTACGAGGCTAGCGTCGACTTCCGGAGCATTGCACTATGGGTAGCTATCCCACAGCTATCCCACAGTTCCCGCAGTCTCCGCCGCCCCTTGGAATTCTGGGTTGAGATCCCAATGCCCGGATGATGCAAAACAGTGTCGCGGGCGGTTCTGGGTACATGTCGTCAGGCCCCTCCCTCCCCCGTCACAGCAACGGCAGACAATAGATTCGCGCCTTTTTATCTGGGTTAGTTACCTGGGTTACCTGTGCAGACAACATGGAGCCCGCTCAGCACAGCTGAGCTCACCGTCACCATATATCCTCTTGGTGCCGGCAGACGTGGGACTGCATTGCTACACAGCAGCAGCTGCTAACTGCCTTTTGGCGGTAGACGGTGCAGTAGACTGGTAGCCTTCATCGGCGATCTGGGTGCTGGCAGCCGTGGGGCTTGCCTTTTGGCAGTAAATGGTGTATTATGACTGTTAGCCGGCCTATTACAAGTCGGGTCATCGCACATTAGCAGAGTCTTCCCTGAGCAGCAGCTCGTGCAATAGGCCTGAAGACCATCGTCATACACCACCCCGTATTTGCTGCCAAGCACCCAGAAAGATGCCGAGGGCTATCAGTCACGCTGCACCGTCGTCTTAAGATGTAAAAAATAGATTTTCTCTGTATTCATTTGCTTCCCCCTCCCTCCGTCAAATCAACGGCCTGCTAAACCCAGGGTTTTCAGTTTAATCTTTGGGGGGGACCAGTCTGTGACAGTTGTTTGTGTCTCTCCCTGATGCACAGCCACCGTTCTTTATTTTAATTCCCTGTGCCTGTACGCCATGTCGTCACTCGGCCCCCCTCCCTCCTTCCCCTAGGCCGTCAGATACTACGTTTGCGCCACAGCTCGAGCCGCGAAGCGGTTCACGCCTTTTCTTTGAATTCTGGGTTGAGATCCCAATGCCCGGATGATGCAAAACAGTGTCGCGGGCGGTTCTGGGTACATGTCGTCAGGCCCCTCCCTCCCCCGTCACAGCAACGGCAGACAATAGATTCGCGCCTTTTTACCTGGGTTACCTGGGTTACCTGTGCAGACAACATGGAGCCCGCTCAGCACAGCTGAGCTCACCGTCACCATATGTCCTCTGGGTGCCGGCAGACGTGGGACTGCATTGCTACACAGCAGCAGCTGCTAACTGCCTTTTGGCAGTAGACGGTGTAGCATGAGTGATAGCCGTGGGGCTGGCAGCCGTAGGGCTGCATTGCACCAGCCCCTTCCAGGCGATGGTATATTATGACTGGTACCCGTCGTCGTCGTACTGGAGTGGCTGTCAATCATGGCCACCTGGGCAGACATGCTACTGTCTCGATGATGACGGTTACCAGTCATAATGTACTATTTTCTGCCAATTGCCCAATATTGTCTGCTAAGCACCCAGAAGAGGCCGAGGGCGATGCTGGGTGCTGGCGGACGTGGGGCTGGCAGACATGGGGCTGCATTGCTACACAGCAGCAGCCCCTTGCCTTTTGGCAGATGATGGTATATTATGATTGGTACCCATCATCATCATACTGGTATGGCTGTCACTCATGCTGCAGCGTCGGCTGCCACCTTAAGATGTAAAAAATAGATTTATTCTGTGTTCATTTGCTTCCCCTTCCTCCGTGAAATCAACGGCCTGCTAAGCCCAGGGTTTCCAGTTTAATCTTTGGGGGGACCATTCTGTGTGACAGTTGTTTGTGTTTCTCCCTGTTCCTGTACCTGTACGCCATGTCGTCACTTGGCCCTCCCTCCCTCCCTCCCTCCCTCCCGCCCTCCTTCTCCTGGTCCATCAGATACTACTTTCGCGCCTTTTTTCTGACCAGGCGCCATAGCTAGCACTGGGATCATGGAGCCCGCTCAGATCACCGCAGCAATTATGAGCACTATGAACACCACGCGCATTGTCCTGGAGTATATGCAGAGCCAGAACATGCCAAGGCGAAACCCGGACCAGGCGAGGAGGCGATTGCAGCACGGCGACGAGAGTGATGAGGAAATTGACATGGCCATAGACCTCTCACAAGGCACAGGCCCCAGCAATGTGGAAATCATGGTGTCACTGGGGCAGGTTGATACCGTGGAACGCCGATTCTGGGCCCGGGAAACAAGCACAGACTGGTGGGATCGCATCGTGCTGCAGGTATGGGACGATTCCCAGTGGCTGCGAAACTTTCGCATGCGTAAGGCCACTTTCATGGAACTTTGTGACTTGCTTTCCCCTGCCCTGAAGCGCCAGAATACCAAGATGAGAGCAGCCCTCACAGTTGAGAAGCGAGTGGCGATAGCCCTTTGGAAGCTTGCAACGCCAGACAGCTACCGGTCAGTCGGGAATCAATTTGGAGTGGGCAAATCTACGGTGGGGGCTGCTGTGATCCAATTTGCCAGGGCAATGAAAGACCTGGTGATAGCAAGGGTAGTGACTCTGGGCAACGTGCAGTCAATAGTGGATGGTTTTGCTGAAATGGGATTCCCAAACTGTGGCGGGGCCATAGACGGAACCCATATCCCTATCTTGTCACCGGAGCACCAAGCCACCGACTACGTAAACCGCAAGGGGTACTTTTCAATGCTGCTGCAAGCCCTGGTGGATCACAAGGGACGTTTCACCAACATCAACGTGGGATGGCCGGGAAAGGTACATGATGCTCGCGTCTTCAGGAACTCTGCTCTGTTTCGAAAGCTGGAGGAAGGGACTTTCTTCCCGGACCAGAAAGTGACCATTGGGGATGTTGAAATGCCTATCGTGATCCTTGGGGACCCAGCCTACCCCTTAATGCCATGGCTCATGAAGCCGTACACAGGCAGCCTGGACAGGAGTCAGGACCTGTTCAACTACAGGCTGAGCAAGTGCCGAATGGTGGTGGAATGTGCATTTGGACGTTTAAAAGCGCGCTGGCGCAGCTTACTGACTCGCTCAGACCTCAGCGAAAAGAATATCCCTATTGTTATTGCTGCTTGCTGTGCGCTCCACAATATCTGTGAGAGTAAGGGGGAGACCTTTATGGCGGGGTGGGAGGTTGAGGCAACTCGCCTGGCCGCTGATTACGCGCAGCCAGACACCAGGGCGGTTAGAGGAGCACAGCAGGGCGCGGTGCGCATCAGAGAAGCTTTGAAAACGAGTTTTGTGACTGGCCAGGCTACTGTGTGAAACTTCTGTTTGTTTCTCCTTGATGAACCCTCCAACCCCCCCCCCGACCCGGTTCACTCTACTTCCCTGTAAACCAACCACCCCACCCCACCCTCCCCTCCCCCTTGCAGAGGCAATAAAGTCATTGTTTTTTCACATTCATGCATTCTTTATTAGTTCCTTACAGAGGTAGGGGGATAATTGCCAAGGTAGCCTGGGATGGGTGGGGGAGGAGGGATGGAAAAGGACACACTGCATTTTAAAACTTTAACTCTTATTGAAGCCCAGCCTTCTGATGCTTGGGCGATCATCTGGGGTGGAGTGACTGGGTGGACGGAGGCCCCCCCACCGTGTTCTTGGGCGTCTGGGTGAAGAGGCTATGGAACTTGGGGAGGAGGGCTGTTGGTTACACAGGGGCTGTAGCGGCGGTCTCTGCTCCTGCTGCCTTTCCTGCAACTCAACCATACGCTCGAGCATATCACTTTGATGCTCCAGCAGACGGAGCATTGCCTCTTGCCGTCTGTCTGCAAGCTGACGCCACCTATCGTCTTCAGCCCGCCACCTCTCCTCTCGTTCATGTTGGGCTTTTCTCATCTCCGACATTGACTGCCTCCACGCATTCTGCTGTGCTCTATCAGCCTGGGCGGACATCTGCAGCTCCGTGAACATCTCGTCCCTCGTCTTACGTTTTCTCTTTCTAATGTTCACGAGCCTCTGCGAAGGAGAAACATTTGCAGCTGGTGGAGGAGAAGGGAGAGGTGGTTAAAAAGGACACATTTTAGGGAACAATGGGTACACTCTTTCATTACAAGGTCGCATATTTCGGCTTGCAGGCAGCCATCGTAGGCCACAGTGTTTTGGCTTTTTTAACCTTCTTAACATGCGGGAAAGGTTGCAAACAGCAGCGCATTTCCCATATCAAGGATGAATTGGGTTGTCCATTTAAAATGGGGTTTCAATGTAAAAGGAGGGGGCTGCGGTTTCCCGGTTAACATGCGGCACAAACACAAGTAAACCACCCCCCCACACACACACACACACGATTCTCTGGGATGATCACTTCACCCCTCCCCCCCACCGCGTGGTTAACAGCGGGGAACATTTCTGGTCAGAAGAGCAGGAACGGGCGCCTCTGAATGTCCCCCTTAATAAAATCACCCCATTTCAACCAGGAGAGCTTTCTGGAGATGTCCCTGGAGGATTTCCGCCCCATCCCCATACACGTTAACAGACTTGCTTGCTTTTTTTTTGTAATGTTTACAAATATTTACAAAGTTACACTCACCAGAGGTCTCCTGTGTGCCCTGAGGGTCTTGGGTGAGTTCGGGGGTTACTGGTTCCAGGTCCAGGGTCACAAACATATCCTGGCTGTTGGGGAAACCGGTTTCTCCGCTTCCTTGCTGCTGTGAGCTACCTACAGTACCTCCATCGTCATCTTCCTCGTTCCCCGAACCGTCTTCCCTGTGTGTTTCTCCAGTGAGAGAGTCATAGCACACGGTTGGGGTAGTGGTGGCTGCACCCCCTAGGATCGCATGCAGCTCCGCGTAGTAGCGGCAAGTTTGCGGCTCTGCCCCGGACCTTCCGTTTGCTTCTCTGGCTTTGTGGTAGGCTTGCCTTAGCTCCTTAATTTTCACGCGGCACTGCTGTGTGTCCCTGTTATGGCCTCGGTCCTTCATGGCCTTGGAGATCTTTTCTAATACTTTTCCATTTCTTTTACTGCTACGGAGTTCAGCTATCACTGCTTCATCTCCCCATATGGCGAGCAGATCTCGTACCTCCCGTTCGGTCCATGCTGGAGCTCTTTTGCGATCCTGGGAGGACTCCATGACGGTTACCTGTGCTGATGAGCTCTGCGTGGTCACCTGTGCTCTCCACGCTGGGCAAACAGGAAATGAAATTCAAACCTTCGCGGGTCTTTTCCTGTCTACCTGGTCAGTGCATCTGAGTTGAGAGCGCTGTCCAGAGCGGTCACAATGAAGCACTGTGGGATAGCTCCCGGAGGCCAATAACATCGAATTCCGTCCACACTACCCCAATTCCGACCCGCAAAGGCCGGTTTTATCGCTAATCCCCTCGTCGGAGGTGGTGTAAAGAAACCGGTTTAAAGGGCCCTTTAATTCGAAAGAAAGGGCCTCGTTGTGTGGACGTGTCCAGGCTTAATTCGGTTTAACGCTGCTAAAGTCGACCTAACCCCGTAGTGTAGACCAGGCCTAAGTATTGGTTAGACATTGTTTGGAATGTTGTTTGAAATACTGGTCAATCATGGTCATAAAAGGCCTGGGGGGACAGGAGGATAACACCTTGCTGAGTAGTACTTTACTCCACAAGGTGTCCCAGTGATTTCACAGAGAGAGGTATTACTCAACATGAGTAACAGTGGCAGACTGGGGTTCCTAGTGAGGTCTAAGAAACCAGAAAAGGAAATGTGAGGTAAGGCAGAGATCTTTTTCATGTCCTTATCCAGCATGTCTTCTTCTAGGGCCCGATTCAGCGGCCAGTGAAGTCAGTGGGAAGTTATTTATCCTTCTGCTGCTAGAAGCATTTTGAGTATTTTACTGCAGCTGTATTTTACATCAGTCTGACGCTTCTTGCAGCAACCAGAGCTGTAAGTTACCTTGCTGCCACCAGCCTCCAACAGGAGGGAATCTTGCCTGTGCAGCTGGGTATTAGCTCCCTAACACAACCAGCCTGTCAACTACTCAAGTGCTCTTCTCTGCACTACATCAGCCCAATCTTTGCCTTGCAGGATGACAACAAATGCACCCCAGTCCCAAGTCCTTTCAAAATATCCTCCTGTTGAATCTTAGCACAGAAATCCTAGATCCTCTGTTCCCAAAAGAACAGCATATCCCAGTTTACCAGTTTTACCAGCCCACCACCCCTGTACTGCACAAAGCATTTGAGTTCCATTATAAAGCAAAAGGAAATTTATTTAACGAAAAATGGAGATTCAATTGAAAAACAGTTTGAGAGATGGAAACAAATGGTTACAGATAAAACAACATTGTAAGACATATTCTAAATCTTAACAGTAACTAACAAGTTTCCTCCTGTCTAAAGAAATTTATTTTGCCCAGAGTTCCCTACAGTGTTTTCAACCAAGCCTGGTTGTGATCCCTATTTCATTAAGCAAACTACCTCTCAGTTTACTTCCTAGGTGAAGGATCCCTGGGTGTCTCTTTGAACCTCCAAATATACCAGAACAGACCTTTGATGGTCACTCCAAATGTAGGGTCCCTCCCCCCACTGCTGGTTATCTCTTCCTGTAAGTTTCCTTCGGAAGTCTACACCAGATCTTCCTTAGCATTTGACTTAGAATGCTAATAGACTCTTATCATATGCCATACAATATATAATGGTCCAAACTGGAGATAAGTGTGTCACACCCCCTTTTTGGATATTTCCCAGGGAATGCCTTGCTGCTAAATGATGAACTAGCATTCGGCTGAGCCCTCCAGGGTTAACACGTTGTTAATGTAGCCTCACACTCTACGAGGCAGCACGAATGGAGGGAGGGGAAACAGCATGGCAGAGAGAGACGCACATTGCCCCTTTAAGTACGCTGACCCCACTCTAAGTACATTGCCTTTTAAAGTAGATTAGCAAATTGAGACAGCAGCTGCTGCCAGCAAGCTCCCTCCATCCTGAGCCCTGCCATGTTCCCCCCTGCTCTGTGGAGATAAGGTACAGGAGCAGGGGGGACACCCCGACATTAGCACCCCTCTTCTCCCCGCCTTGCACAGCAAGCAGGAGGCTCCCAGGGGCAGCTCCAAGGCCGAGGGCAGGAACAGCACATGGCAGTGGGGGGAGGGACAGCTGAACTGCCAGCAATTGATAGCCTGCTGGGCAGCTGCTGCACAGGGAATTTAGGGGAGCGGGGAGCTGATCGGGGGGCTGCTGGTCCACCCTGGTTCCAAGCCCCCACCAGCTAGCTGCAACAGGCTGCTCTTCTGCAAGCAGTGGGAAAGCAGGTGGCTGCCAAACAACGTTATAAGGGAGCATTGCACAACTTTAAATGAGGATGTTCTCTAATTGATTAGCAACGTAACAACAAAACAACGTTAACTGGGACAACTTTATGTGAGGAGTTACTGTATATACATAACTCCTCACATATTTTCCATGCATACGTCCTTCTATGGTTATGATGACACAGGCTTTTTAGAGGCCTCATGGCATTCTGATGGTGAGCCCAAAGGATCCCTGCACTCCTGTTTGCCCCGGTGCCCTCTTCCAGTTTGCATCCAGAGGTTCTTGGGTCACAATCTACCTCCCTGTTTTTGAATTCTTGCCACGGACTCCTATAAAAACTTTCCTATACTGTCCTTCCTCTCGCCACACTCACCTCTCCATCAGAAAAAGATTGATGCATATTGAAAAGAAATCTACCAATAAAAGAGAATTTCAGATGCCCCAGATAGCAAGAAGTACAGTTGTATTTCCGAGTGGAAGCTCTCCAATGTCATGTTCAAATCAGCTACAGTTGGTTTCACTATATGAAGTTCCTATTTTACATTCAGTAAAATTAATTAGTTTTATGCCACTTATTTTGCATTTTAATTTGTAGAATTGCCTTTTTCTGGTTCTCTAACCCAGAATTCAGTACTGTCGGGAAAGTTACCTTAGGAAAGCAAATAACAAATACTGAAAATCATATTTCACTGACTTATGTGATACTTAAAGTGAATACCAAGGTGGCATTATTTAAAGCATGTAACCAGATAGGCATTATCATCCCAGGAGGAAATTATATAGTACCTCTTATTACTGAACATGGAAGGGAAGTTTCATAACTAGAAATTGTTCTGCAATATATATTCATGTTAACATTTTGTCTTTATATTGATCAATTATATACACACTAGCAAAGTAATATGAAATCATAGTACTTTAGAATTCCTCCTCCTTAAGACTCCCTGCACTGCAGGGTACATTACGTTCAAAGAAGATGGAGTTTTTGTAAAAGGGATGCTTCCTTTCTGCAGGAAAAAGGGGATTTGTAAGGTTCTAAGAGTGTCTTTTTTAAGTGCTTTATTAAAATCAAGAGTTTATATGCCCTGAAGTCAGGAGCATCAAAGTTATGGTTCCCAGATCAGAATAAATTTTTTCATGCTTCAGGGTGTGTAACCTTCAACAGTGCCCCCCCCTTGGGGCGTCAACAGGGTTGTTTACTCACTCCAGGTCAGATCACTCAAGTGAGGGCACTCAGTAGCACTCTGAAGGGGATGGGTTCTCAGTCATCTGGCCGAATATCTCTGGATACTCACCCCTTCCATGGTACCAGGAACAAACAATTTAGTAGCAGGAAAATAAACAAAGGAAAAGAAGATATTCAGTCAGTCCCAGCTGGGCCACTGGCTTCTGTTCCTTCAGAGGGATCTTGGATGGGCTGCTCAAAGTCCACAGGTTCACCAGCAGAGGAATATGACCCAGCCCCCTTGCCTCAGCCTGCCTGTGTCTCCTTTTAGGAGGAGGGGATAAGCTCTGTTCTCTGCAAGTCCTCTCCCTGAGAGCTAGGAAACTCAGCACGCTGCTCTTCTCTGAGCTGCTCACTGCTGAGCTCAGCTTCCCACCTCTTGAACGCCTCCATTCTTGACATGACATACAGATGTGGTAGGGCAGGTCTACTCCAGCCCCCAGAGAAACTCCCTTCCTGCCTAATGGGGGGTTTATACACTGCTCGCAGAATATGGAAAACCTGAAAATAAATGCACTGAGGACCAACAGCAAGACTGTTAAATCTGCTACATTCTTTCCATTGCCATCTTAATGAAGACAGGGTACAGAAGGATCTGCAGGAGAGATATAGCTTTCAAGAGTATGGTGAGAATAGCTGAAGGCGTGTTCACTCACAAAAGGCCATTTGCCCTCCTGGAAATGAACAAGGAACTCACTTGATATCAACACGAGTTTTGCTTGTGGGTCAAGGTTACAATATGACCCCTACTCTGATCTGAAAAGTAAAGTATTATATATTTTCAGTGTGATAATTGCACTTATTACTTAATATCTTCCCTAACATTTTTGTTCACAGATTACAGAGCAGGCGTTCGTCATTGATGAACATAACATTGTTCCTTTTTCAGCAATCTGAATCTGTAGAAACCACGAAACAGCTTGCATCATAAAAAGCAAACATGGGTAAATCAATAGCAGCTGAGCAGTTTTTCTCAAGAAAATACTCGAGTTCTCGATTGAGAACAGGGACATGAGATTTCAGTCCTAATAGTAATTTTTTTAGGTGGGAGGAGAAAATTGGAAGTCACTGGAAATAAAGACTAAGAGAAAACAATTCTTTCTGTACTGTAACTGTTAACACAATCCTGTAATGGAAGGAAGCCAATAATCATATTACTATTATATAATACACCACTGTACTTAATCGGAAGAACATAAGGAAAGGGGGAAAATGTATATTTTCAAACATGTTCAGGCATTCTTTAATAAATAACCTTAATGCTGTCATTAGTGGCAGCTCTCAGGAAAACTTTTATCTATTTTTCCTATGGATAAGCACTCTTCTGGGAGATGAATATTGCTGCAGTCATATTGTGCTTTCAGTTAATGAGATGTGGATTCTATTTGTTAGAGTTTTATGGTAATGAAGCTTATAATTTACTGACAAACTGGCTTGCTTTCAAAACATTCTCTTACTGCCATGACATTTTTTATTTTCGTCAGAAACATTGATGTGCTAATTTGCGTGTTGATGGCAGCAGATGTGTACCTTCATGGAAAGGCATCGAAAACATGAAACAGGATAAAAAAGACACACAGAGAGAGAAGGGTGGGGTGATGGGTTCTGCTTTCAAAAGGCCCTGAAAGCCAGAAATAAATTAATAAAGGGTATAGCTTCTGAGGAAGCGTGTTCTGAAATGTCATCAGGTTGTGCCATAAATTTGATATTTGCAAAGTGTGAAATTCACCCCACTCAATCCCCTGGGAATCACTTAAATCCAGTGCTGGGTCTTTTTAGGGGGAGTGGCAGGTGGAGAAGCAATGTAGAGCACTACTGGACTATCTACGTGCCATGAAGGTTACCCTCAGTGGCCTTACATTTTTGAAGTTGCCTGTGAAATGTAAAGTCCTGAATCCAGTGAGGTCTTTAATAGCATGCTTACAGTTACACACATGCTGAAGTGCCTTTCTGAATCAGGTTTCTTTGCAGAATCAGTGCCAAACTTCAGAAATGGAAATAATTTTTGTTGTTGTTGTTTAGGGTTTTTTAATTAAAAAAAAACCTGGCTTGTGGCTCCTAAATGATGAGGGATTTTGCTCAACCTTTGCAGAACAATTCTCCTTCATGAATCAGTGCAATCACTGTAACAGAGGATGCATTTTGTTTGATTTTTCTTTAGTATACATCCCAGGTATTATTATAGATTTGGGTATTCAGAGTTCACATTCCCATGTCTCGCAAATGACAAATGAATCCCCTGGCCCATTTTTAGACAAACCTTTCCTCCAAATTTTACCTGAACATGAAACATCTACAAATCAGGACAGACCAATATTTTTAAAAAAGGGTACTTCAAGTTGGTTTTCTAAATCTTTATTTAGGTGCCTAAGTAGGTGGCCAGTTGAGCACCTAGTAACAAAAAACATTTTAAAAATCAAGCTATTTATTTAGGCACCTAAATATTGATTGAAAAGCCTAGCTTTAGGCCGTTTTTTAAAACATCTTGGCCTTGGAACGTAACATATTGGAAAACAATTACAGTAAATATTATTTATTTTATCAGGAAGCTGTTGATCCAAAATCATGTTATAATTATATATTAGAAGCAAAAGAGCGTTCTGATGAGATGCTAATCTTTACATAGCCTTTGTCAATTTAATGTAAAATGTATTTCTTTGCATAAATCACTGTGTTTTAATATAACAGATCTCTGCTTGGGAACTTTTCTTTTTCTAATCCTTTTGCAATTCCAATGAACAATAATGTAAAACAGGTCAAAACAGTACTAAATATTGTCGGTGGGTATCTGTGACCTGATCCAAAGCCTGTTGTTGTCAGTGGAAAGAGGCCCTTTGACTACTGTCTGTACTGGGCTATCTTGATTATCACTTCAAAAGGTTTTTTTCTCTTAATTAATTGGCCTCTCAGAGTTGGTAAGACAACTCCCACCTGTTTATGCTCTCTGTATGTTTGTATATATATCTCCTCAATATATGTTCCATTCTATATGCATCCGAAAAAGTGGGCTGTAGTCCACGAAAGCTTATGCTCTAATAAATTTGTTAGTCTCTAAGGTGCCACAAGTACTCCTGTTCTTCTTTTTAGTGGACTTTCAGTTAATTCCTTAGGGCTTAATCTAATGAAAAAAGTTACCTTTACCTTTATGGGTTGCTGTCCCATAACATTTCTGTGGGTCACCTCAATATCCCTTACTTGACCTGGCTTCTCAGGATAACATCAGTGGAGTTAGCAAACAATAGATTGCCTACCAGAGCATCTATTTATTCTAAGCTGTCTGAGGCAGGGACTATCTCTTCATCTGTGTCTGTACAGCACCCAGCACAATGGGAACTCAATCCATTTTTAGGGCCTTTTAGTGGTACCACAATATAAAGAATGAATAGGAAATAAAAACAAATATTAAAGGCTAGACGTTCACTATTAGGGTTGCATTATTGCAGGGTAACCTTCTGTATGCCTCATTTGTGTGCACAAATTAGCAAAGTAAGTGCACAGCTAATTTTGACCATCTTGCCCTATTTCCTGCCCTTTGTTTTTTTAATTCACCTAAAGATATTCACAAAAGGCCTTCCAAAATGAAAATAAATCACTAATTAGCATTATATAGCAAATACTGGGTTAAACATCTGATTCAACTGTATAAAACATGATCTTTGCTTTGCATTTGTGTTTTTTATGAGTATACCTCATATATACACAGAGGGAAGTGTGAGGATATAAAGAAACTTTTTAGGTGTAACTACAAACTTAGTACCTTCTAGGACAAACTTCTCCCAATTATCTCATTGTGTGCTTCATCCATTATGCAAGTCTGTCAAAAACAACTCTATTCCTCCAAGGCAATTGATTAACATTGATCAGTTTTTCCTCAGTTTCTGTTCAAAGTAACGTTGCCAGATTAACAACACAATTATTTGCAGTGGGTTGAGTCTCTGTTGTTTAATTAAAATAAAATAAAGCTGTCCATGAAAAAACAACTTGTTTGCACAAATACAACTGTTGAGAACTGATTCCTGGGTTTTAATTTATGTAGGAATCATTTTATTCCCCTTCCTGACAAGATAAAACATTCATTTTGTTGTTAATGTATCTTATTCATTTTGAATGGATGAAGAGGTAGTGATTTTGTTTAGTAAACTTTGCATGAGGGAGGGAATTTGCTAATGTGGCATGGTGGTAAAAGCTTGAAATTGCCCTAAATGATTGTGATACAAACCTGCAGTGTCTAATTATTTCTTTAATCACAATGGTCCTAATTATATTCCATATTTGTATAGATACAAAAAAGGATCAAGTAACAAAAAAGAAGTATTCTTTAATTAAAATTTCAATTTCAAGTCTGCTATTAAAATAAAATTAGCATTTCTAGAGAGAGACAGCATATTCAGCTGCCTAAAGCATTGGTCAAAAAATCTGCATGTTAATTGACTTCTTTTGAAATGTATATTACATGTGTGCATAGAAAGCTGGTAGATATGTTTTTATACAACCAAGAAGAATCCCTGAGGGCATTAGGTCGACTTAATATGCTTTCCCCAAAAAGAATGCTGCATTTTAATTGGTACTTTAAAAGTGTAAACACGTATGAACAATGAAAGGCCTTCTATCTGGGTAGAAATAACTCTTAACAGTCATTTCCCTTTAGTTGACAATTTAACCGGTTGATACATTTTTAATTATAGCACCTTCAAGCTTTTAAAGAAGTGTTGTTACTTCTAAGCAAGGGAAATCTCTGAGGCAAGATTTCCTATTGCTTTGTGTCAGGATGATATAACTTGGCTTCAGGCATTGCTACAAGCGGAAAACACTTTTAGTAGATTAAAAAAACAAGACAGATCTGTAAGTTGATAACCATTATCAGTTTGACTATGGGTTTTCTATTGAAAACTATTCTTTAATGCACACAACCGTAAAACATTATGATGATGCCATATGATTTTAAATATTGATGTGTGAAGTAGAGTGTAATGATTCTAAAAGAGCTTCTATGGTCTATTGAGTTAAAACTGTTTTTGTAAACTAAAAATCTGCAAGGAACAGCAATGGTTCTAGTGGAGTTTTGTGGGTTTAGAGGCTAAAAGAAGTTTTTGCGTCAAGCTCAAGTGTGAATTTAACCCACTGACACACATACGGTATAATTTGTGTTATAGCTTCCTGAAAATATTCTATAGAACAACATTTTCCATATTTAAAGTTTTCTGAAGTTTTGTTTTAAAGTTATTTATAGTCTCAATAGTTGTAGTTTCTTGATTATGAAATAATGCATCGCAAGTAAAAGGAACCTAGCTGGAAAGAACTGCTGAAGATGGAAAGAGTATATTTGGTCTTACTTTATTTTTTATATTATGGTAAGATCTAGAGGCCCCAATTGGGATTGGGCTGCATTGTGCTAGACACTGTACAAACACATAGTCTCCACCCCAAAAAGTTAACAAACTAAATAGACAAGACAAAAAAAGGGTGGGAAAACAAAACAGAGGGCAGAAATGTGTAGTGACTTTTCCAAGGTGTCACAGCAGATCAGTGACAGAGCTGGGAATAGACTTCCTACTTCCAGCCCTTATCCACTAGCCTAGGGGTCGGCAACCTTTCAGAAGTGGCATGCCGAGTCTTCATTTATTCACTCTAATTTAAGGTTTTGCGTGCCAGTAATACATTTTAACGTTTTAGAAGGTCTCTTTCTGTAAGTCTATAATATATAATTAAACTATTGTATATAAAGTAAATAAGGTTTTTAAAATGTTTAAGAAGCTTCATTTAAAATTAAATTAAAATGCAGACCCCCCTCTCCCCCCGACTGGTGGCCAGGACCAGCTCGCATGAGCTGCCTTTGGCACGCATGCCATAGGTTGCCTATGCTGCCAGTCCTTGTGTGGGCTGCAGTGGTTGAAGCAATAGGAAAAGTAGTTTATGGGTAATGTTCTTTTAACAAGAAGGAGGGAGACCAAGTTGGAAACAGGAGGTCCTCAAAGATTCCATGGTAGTTGAACCTCACTTCAGTTTATTGATACCACTGTACACATTGAAGCACTGAGAGAAATGTACTTAAACAGAATTAGTGGTAATATGGTAGCCATTAAAAAAATCAGCGTTTACCAACAGTTTTTAGCATCTGGGATTATGATTGTTTCCCCCATACATAGAATGGAAGGTATCTAAGCTAACGCTTTAGGAATGATAGGCAAATATTGACTTTTTAATAATTACTATTCTATGCATTATAGCTGATATAGTAGTGGTGCACAAACTTTTCCTGTTGCACCCCTCCCTTACCAGTAATGGAATCTGCCCCCCCAGCCCTGCCCCGCCCCATCCCATTACTGCACAGTTGGCTCAGCAGGGAAGCTTGGGCTGAAGGTGGAGCTGGGGCCAGAACTGAGGATAGGGGAAGAGCTGGGCCTAGAGGCAGAGTTGGCCTGGGGGCAGAGAGGGAATGAGGGCAGAGCTGCATCTGGACCGGAGCCAGAGCTGGGTTGAGGGGGTGAAGCAGGGGGCTGAGTAGAGCTGAAGCACAGGGGAGAGCTGGGGTGGGGGCAAAGCTAGAATGTGTGGTGCTCCCTCCCGGCTCCCCTGGGGGCTGGCCTGGGCCATGCCTATGACCCCCTGAATGTTCCTCTGTGTCCCCATAGAGGGAACGCCCCAGAGTTTGGGGACTACTGTGATACAGTGTATGTCAGAACAAAAGGAGATATTTAGACCATATAGATTTTTTGAGTCTGAGGATAGGGGAAAAATAATTTTGAGACCTTGCAAGATCACCTAAGAAGGAAGTTCTGCTATATTCATTTTTTGCATGTAAATGCAGGATTTGTGCGCTCAGTTTAGGTAGTTTTGAAAATGTAGCTCATAATACTCAAAGAGAAATAAATAGAAGCCCAATTATTCCCGCAAACGACAGAAATAGATCTCTCCTTGAGTGCTGCTTCTTATAATGTTATCCACAATTGAGGCAAAAGTCAGATTGTCAGCAAGATAAATGTGTTACATTGATTCAAATAATGCTCAAAATGATTGCACTGGTTTACAGCAGACTTGTAAATTAAGTATAGGATGGTGGAAAAGTCACAGAACAATCACCCGCTTTTGAATCAGACTGTAACAAATTCTGACAGGCTCTTTTGAAAAAGAATTCTATTACAAATTACTGGATCTGAGAAGTAATCAGTTACATATTACTGATCACCTTCTCATAGAAATCCTAAATGATAGATTAGTCTGAGTTTTCTTTTGTGTCATGTGACTAACTTGCTCAGTTAACATAATGGCTGTGTTTCATGATGCTCTGTCATCTTTGCTCATGCTATTCTCTGAAGATGAGAGTTATATAATGGCTAAAAAATAAAACCCAAAAAGTAGTAAAAGTAACTTACTGTAGTTTGTAGCCTGAAAGCAAATCAGATGACTTTGCAGGACTGCATGCTTTAAAGATTAATCTGTAATATTTTTTAAAAGGGTAACTTTAAACAGTAATAATATTTATAATATTGGAGGTTTTCCTAAGAGTGCACACTAGAGGGTACTAGTATTCAATACAGAACCCAAGTACAATTCATTTAAGATCTTCTTGAAAATATGGGAAGTGAAAGAGGGAGTTGTAAGAGCTTCCTTTTTTCTTGCTTGAATTCAAAAGGGGAGCACACTGTAACTTTTGGCCTAGCTATTTGGTTCTCTGTTTTCTCTATGTGGGCGCTGCTTCTTTTAAATAAACTGGAGTTAATATGAATATTGGTGTCTGTAGTGGATTTGGAGTTGACTGTAACAACCTATAAATTCAGTATTCTCTATGTTTGTCTGAGTATTGTTGATGTTTACTGAATGTATGTGTTGATTTTAAGTTAATATAGAGTTGTTAGGAAATTCATCCCAGGAAGGGAGAGTGTGGATCCAGGTAGCTGTTCATCTACCAACACTCCAGAGACTTTTGCAAGCAAGGAGGCCCAAGTTTATGCATTTAGAAAACAAAGGGCTTTGCCAGTTTTAAAAGGACACTCCCTGGCACAAGTTTGCCCGTGGACTGAGATGGCCTCTCAGGAGAGAAGGCTGAGATAAATGGAAACTGAGGCTGAGACCCCAGAAGAAATGGGCCTGCATGGTCACTACATTGGTAGGACTCTGGGCTAGTGTTGCCAGGTGTCGGTCGAAAAGGGACCCTGGCGGCTCTGGTCAGCACTGCCAACCAGGCTGTTAAAAGTCCGGTCGGCGGTGCTGAGGGTCTAAGGCAGGCTAGTCCCTACCTATCCTGGCCCCATGCTGCACCCTGGAAGCGACCAGCAGGTCCGGCTCCTAGGCGGAGGGGCCACGGGGCTCCATGCGCTGTCCCCACCCAGAGCACCGGCTCCGTACTCCCATTGGCGGGAACCATGACCATGGGAGCTGGGAGGGGCAGTGCCTGTGGGAGAGAGTGTAGCATGTGGAGCATCCTGCCCCACCCCACCTAGGAGCTGGATCTTCAGGCCACTTCCGGGACACAGCGTGGAGCCAGGACAGACAGGTACCTGCCACCTGAGGTAAGCCCCTACCCCAGTCCTGAGCCCTCCCAAACCCGGAGCCCCCTCCTGCACCCCAAACCCCTCATCCCCAGAGCCTGCACCCCCAGTTAGAGCCCTCACCCCCTCTCGCACCCTAGCCCCCTGCCCCAGCCCAGTGAAAGTGAGTGAGGGTGGGTGAGAGCGAGCCACCGAGGGAGGGGGAATGTAGTGAACAGGGGCGTGGCCTTGTGGAAGGGGCGGGGCTAGGGTGTTCAGTTTTGTGCAATTAGAAAGTTGGCAACCCTACTCTGGGCAAGCTAGGTACACATGTAGGCTTTTTGTTGTTTTCATTCTTTTTTTCTGAGATACTTAGTTCCTCAATGAACAATATGTTAATTTTAAGAAGGCAGCACTAGTCATGGAAATCCACTGGTCACAAGCTCCCAGAGGGGAACAAGAACTACAGGCATCCAACCCCCGTTGGGCTTATAGGGTAAGAACAGTTGGTACACAATATACTGCAGTTCAGATCTCCTGCCTGAGCGTGACAGAATTGTCTGATTCCACTCTGAGAAGGTAAAAGGCAGGAGGCCTAACATCTGAGGAGTTGCACTCAAAGAGATCATAAAAGGGCCAGAGTTGCAGCTAGCTCTAAATGATGACAGGGTCTTTTTATCATTTCTAAGTTTGCCCTACAGTTATTTTGAGAGAGTAATCTGATTACATGTAACTAATTACTGTAACTGCTTAGTTTTATCACCCTGGATCTTGATCACCTGAAGAAATGAATTTTAAAAAATGTACCCATACAGTGAAAAATGTACCAAAGTATTAAGCGTTTCAATGTCTGTCAATGAG
Organism: Malaclemys terrapin pileata; assembly: GCF_027887155.1. NCBI lineage: Eukaryota > Metazoa > Chordata > Testudines > Emydidae > Malaclemys > Malaclemys terrapin. Next base: position 15,979,813 of record NC_071513.1, on the reverse strand, counting down.
TTATGGGATTTGTCAATTTTCAATACCAGATATGTAGGTGACTGTAACAAATTATTTTAGGTGGCTCTGAATAGGTTATGATGATTATCCATCTTGAATATGTTGGTGAGAGTTTGGTTGTTAGACTCTGTTAATCTTATCTTGTGCCTACTTAGATATCAAGTTATGCTTTGCTTTTGCTGTGTCACATTTCACTTCTCGAGTCATTTTCCCTGGAGATCATCACATGTGCAATAATACAACATGACAAAATGTTACAAAAAATGTGTAAGGGAACTTATGTACACTGGGTTGAGAATAGATTCCTTCTGTGCTATCAGTCTGGGACTCACATAGCAGATGGCTATTTTTTTTTTTTTTAAGATGGGAAGATTTTCCTATCTGCAAATGATATGTGAATGTATTTGCCTATTCTACCTTCCTATACATTACTACCAATAAAGACTTTGTTAACCCACACTACTGTAATTCCATGGGACCTAGAATCCTTCTGTTTAATATATTTTTAATATAGTTTGATATTTTTGCAGTTTGTCAAATCAAAGTTGATTGAGAGCCGTTAGTTAGAATTTTCCTGGCTTTACAAGTCTGGTGCACAAGCAGATTGGAGAAGGTTTAGAAAACTTGCTATTATTTTGATACATTTCTCCTTGCTTTTAACCGAGCCTGTAAAGCACAGCCCAGGACAAAGGACGGTGCTGAGCCATGCTACACTGGGGGACCAGCAGGAGGCATTCTGTTTCAAGGAGGCAGAATTTGTTTCTGAGCTCCTTCTCCTAGGCCTTCAGAAACGGCAGGATTGGTTGTTCTTACTCTGCACAAAGGGGAAAAGCCACACCCTGCTCCTTTGGGGGGAACTGTGTGGCTCTTGAGAAATAGGGAGGGACCTCAGTACTTCCCTGCAAATAGTTTTACAGCTTCATAGAAACCACAATAAGGGTGGATCATCCTTTCATCTGGCAATAGGAGATTGTGCCTTCTTACTGCTATGTTATCCCTTGCTGTAGCAGAAGCTTACTGTCAAGGTGGTAACATTCATTTTCTTTTAGGTAATGATGACAGTCTTATTGCTCTTCTACTGTACATCTTAGCCATAGTCACTTTGAGAAAGAGGTGTTCTCACAATCATTAAGGAAGAAGGGATGTGAAATGATCTGTTTACTGCCAGACTCTTTTTTTCTCTTGGAAAGTAATTTAAAACATCAGGCAAGCAGAATGCTTGGGTTTTTTCTGCAATCATGTCTTTCTGTGTATTATATTTCAGTAGAAACAAGACTTTAAGAAAAATTCTTCTTGTCTTTCATAGCAAACAAAGTGGTCCAAATACTATGGAAACATGAATTAATGCTGGAACTTTGTATCTTGTTCTGTTTGAGACTTTTAGGTTTTTGTTCATGGATTGAAACAACAACAAAAAAATCCTATTAGTCCTGTTAATTTTGGAAAATACACAAAAGTAGGAACTGAAATTGTTTCTCCATTAATCCATTTCAGTATTTACTCTGTACATGTGATTGTTAATATTTTTATGTTTGTAATTTATAACAACAGTTTAACTCTTAGCATTCTAACATCTTCCAGTTGCTCAATTCCAGACCTGTGTGTACCCGTGTGCCAGAATGTCGCTGTATGCAGGTGGATCTGTGTATACACAGGTACAAGGTATATGTTAATAGGTTGTTTAAGTGCTCCCAGTAACTCCTGAATAATTGTTTTAAACTAAACTTAGAAAGACTGACTATATAATGATTTTTAAGTTACAAAACCATTATTAGCTTGGGAAGGATAGACATTAGTAGAGGGCTTTTCACAGGAACATAGGAATTGCCAAACTACATCAAAACTGTGGTCCATCTAGCTCAGTAACCAGCCTCCAATAGTGGCTAGCACCAGATGTTTAAGAAACCCCACAGTTGACAGATGTGGAATAATCTACCCTTCCCCATCACGAAAGGCTCATCATAATCCTTTCTAGTTAGAGATTGACTTAAGCCCCAAGACATGAGCTTTTATATTCCTTTCAATATTCTTTTCTCACTAACTATTATAACTCTGGATACTCTTGATATCCATATACACGTCCAATCCCCTTTGAATCTAAGTTCTTAGCCTCAATAACGTGAGACAATGAGTTCCACAGTCTAATTACGCTTTGTGTGTAAAAGTATTTCCTTTTCAGTTTTTAATTTACCACCTTTCAGTTATGAAACAAGGAAAACTGTCATTCCCAATCTACCTTCTCTATATCATTTGTTATTTAATATATCTTTTTTACCTCTCCTCTCTTTTGCAATATAATCCCAATCTGAGAGTTTTTCTGTGCCCTTAAATCTTTATCACCCTTCTCTGAAACCTCTCTAATTCTGTAATATATATTTTGAGATGGAAGTATATAATGACATCATAATTTATTCTATGTTATTCCCTATCTCATTTCTTATACATCTAAATACGTTGTTTGTGTGTTTCTGAGCTGATGTGGTTAATATAGAACTGTGTGAAGTATATGAATAGCTCATGCTCCCCCCCCAATGTGCATTACTTTGCATTTATCAGCATTGAATCTCACCTGCCAAATGTGTTGCCCATTCACCTGTTGTTATTATTTATTATTTGTATTCCATAGCACTGAGAAGCTCTTCTCATGGACCAAGACCCCATTGTGCTAGGTGCTATACAAACACAGAACAAAAAGATTGTAATATCCTTGGGGCGGGGCCATCTAAGCATAAGAGAAGAGACAACAGATGGATATAATAGATGGGGGAGTACAAGCAGACAACAATAAGACAATATTGGTCATCATAATAGGCAGCAGTGAAGTCCCTCTGAAATATCAGTGTTCCCTGAACTTGACTAATATATATAATTTTGCATCATCTGCAAATGTTGCTACCTTGCTACTCACCCCCCTTTCCACTTGCTAATAAATATATTATATTTTTTTATATAAACATTGAACCTAATAGAGAACCTTGGAGCCCATTGCTGGTCCATACATTATACGTTTGACAAGTGGTAAGATCTCCAAAATCCTATGCCTTTGATTCACAAAATTTTTTAAAATGTGTTTGTTTTCATACTCGCTCGCCCACCTGACAAAAGCATTTCTAGTTCTCTTGATTCAATACTAGGAGTAAAATTCCAAACTCTTTCACAAAAGGGATGAACAAATGTTTTGTTAATTGCATTATCCTTCATGCTGAAAAGAGATAATTTGACTCTAACATGGCAAACATTCAAAATGAAATCAAACTTTATGGTTGCACATTAGCATCATCCCATAAAATGCAATAGTTGTTGTTATATGTTTCTAGCTTCAGTGCAAGCTCTGGACTGGGTTATTTTTTTCTTCAGCCCATTTGGAAAACTGGAATTCTTAAATTAAAATAAAGCTCCAGACTTTCAAATTCCCATCTGTGCTACAAAGTGGATTCCATTGAATAATCTTGAGATCCTGTAAAAGAAGCACCCCACATATCCCTTTCCTCTGACAAATGGTACTTTAAGGCTCTAGTGCTGTAGGTGCATTAAGGCACGAAGTCAAAATTTTTACACAAATTATCTTAAGATCTTGTTATGATTATAAGGAGTTTGTGGCATTTGTTGCATATTTGTTAGCTTTTAAAACTACTCTGCATGCACTTTAGCCTTTTGAAGGTGAAGTGTGAATATGCTCATCTTCAGTAATTTGTATTGAACAAAATTATACCTAAACCCTCCCTTTTCTCAGCAAAAACATACAATCACCCTCTCAAATGGCTGCTCATGCACTCTTCCATGGGCAACGAGGCTTCACCCTGCTTCACAGCTGCCTTTCCTTCCGGCAAACCTCAACCTAGCTTTACCCCTTTTCAACTATGAGCTTCCCTAACATGTGCTGCCCTTCACCTCACTGCTATTTCCAAATTGAAAATCTAGACAGAAAGCAGCAACTGGGAGGAGAACAGGTAGACAAATGGAATGTGAGGCTGGGCATCACTTGTAGAGGATGTGGATAGCAGTAAGAAAAGTGTTTTTCTGAAAGAATCTTGTTTAGGCCGGTGAAAATGGAGTAACCATACATTGTTGTTTGAATGCAGCTGTGTGATGTTTCTAGCTTTCCCTTTTAGTAGTTGATACCAGAACAGGTAATCTGTGGGTAAAAAAGAATAATAATTTTCTTTGCTGACTGGCTAACCCTGAAACATATAGCACCTGGGTAAAAGAATGCGTGAGAAAAAAATAAAGGTCCCATCCTGGGCACCTCAGTTGCCATCAACGTCAGTGTGAATTGAGGACACTCAGAACCTTGCAGAAGGCACTGAATAAATATCAGGATCAGGCCCAGAGAGCGACACCCTCAGTCGAAGTAATAAAAATGCAAGGCTCAGTTTGAAACACAGACTGTCCCTTGACAGCAAGTACCAGTAATGCCAGTAAACCATAGGTCCGTATCCCCTTGGCAGGTGAAAATGCAATTGTAAGTGGTGTAATGTCTTAATGATAAATTCATGTCAAGGTATATTTGTGTATCTGATACTATTTATATAGAGCTTCAGTCATGTCTCTTGGTGAATATATATCTGTAGCTTATGTTACAAAGAAGGAAAATTTTAGCAAAGGGTTATAAGGTGGTGGAATAAGAAAAATACAAGACTTTTGGGAAACATGGTATAGAAATTGTCTGAAAGCTTTTCTAAAGTTGGAAAAGCTTTTTCACTTGATCGCAATTTTCAGCAGGTAATGCTTTCTGATACTGCCTGTTTGACACTCATGGTATGATATATTAGTTGGGCTGGGAGGCCTGTTTTAGTTGGGCTGCTGTATGTATCATGGTGGCATCCTGGGTCTGATGGCCATGATATTTTATTACCGGCCATCCTCTAATAGAATCCTCTGTAACTGTGCAGTAAGTATGTTCTACTCACATTTTGGATATGACAGGGATTGGATAATACTCCCCCACACACACTTTTCCCTCCCTTCATCTCCTTTTCTCTCCCTTTCATTTTTATGAAAAGTTCCTATAATCTCAGCTGGCCATGAATTCCCCTGATACACTGAATCTGCAAAGTGTCTCCAAAATGTCAATTCAGTTTGTCTGATAAGTGCAGACAGCTCAATGGCACGACACTAGGAAGTCTTTACATTTTGCAATTGTGGACTGTCAGGATCTGGATCTGGAAAATGCTTTTCATTGACCCTTGCTGATGTTCTTGCTCAAAATTTGACATGTGAAGCTGCAACTTCTGCTTCCTAAATTCTAGCAGACAAGAAGAAATGTGTTTTTTGAAAAGAGAGTAAAGGGACAGGGAATTCTTGGCCAGCTACATATTTGGGCCTAGATTCTCAGCTGCTATAAGTAAACATAGCTACACTGTTATCATTGTTACACCAGTTGAGAATCTGGCCCTTAATCCATGTGACCCAAGGAATATAAAACTCTTGTGAATGTGTCAACACAATGGTGCTCCTATATATTTAAATAAGAGTATCTAACCCTTTCTTTGTGTGTGCATTTGGGTGTGAAAGAGACTGGTTGGTATTTTGGGTTCGGTTTAGGTTTTTTTCTTTCTTTTAGTGTACCATTTATATTTTTAAGAAGTTTTTGTATTATTAAAGAAGCTATGTTTTATATTTTCTGGGGCTATCCAGAGATTAGTTCTGCCATCTTGCAGTCAGACTTGCTTCACCGTTACTTTGAAGCATGCACAAAAAGACAGTAATCAAAAGTTGACTTTTCTATTTGACTACAGAGTATGATCCTAAACAAAGCAAGCAATGGCAAATGGATCACACCTGACATGCTTGAAAAGGCATCTCTTATCTTTAGAATAGTTAAGAACTTGTTGTAACCCCACCACAAACACTTCTTTAAAATGCATACTTCAGCTTCCCATGAAGTCCATAGTAGCCAAATTGTGTCCTGGAACTGAAAATTCATGAGTGAGTCTTGCAAGGATCCTAAATTTTCCATTTGGAATACATTCCAGAATGGACAAGACTACAACCCATATTATACCTGCTCTGCATGAGACACTTGAATCATAGGACTGGAAGGGACCTTGAAAGGTACCAGGTGTTTGTCTTAAAAATCTCCAATGATGGAGAGTGCACAACCTCCCTAGGTAATTTATTCGAGTGCTTAATCACCCTGCCAATTAGGAAGTTTTTCCTAATGTCCAACCTAAACTGCCCTTGCAATTTAAGCCCATTGCTTCTTGTCCTATCCTAAGAAGTTAAGGAGAACAATTTTTCTCCCTACTCCTTGTAATAACCTTTTATGTACTTATGTTATCATGTCCTTCCTCAGTCTTCTCTTTTCCACATGGAACAAACCCAGTTTTGTCAATTTTCCCTCACAAGTCATGTTTTCTAGACCTTGAATCAGTTTTGTTGCTCTTCTCTGGACTTTATCCAATTTGTCCACATCTTTCCTGAAATGTGGTGCCCAGAACTGGACACAATACTCCAGTTGAGGCCTAATCAGCATGAGCAGAAGAATTACTTCCCGTGTCTTGCTTATAACACTCCTACTATTATATCCCAGAATGATGTTTGATTTTTTTTTTGTAACAGTGTTACACTGTTGGCTCATAGTTAGCTTGTGATCCACTATGACCTCCAGATCCCTTTCTGCAATACTCCTTCCTAGGCAGTCATTTCCCATTTTGTATATGTGCAACTGATTGTTCCTTCCGAAGTGGAGTACTTTGAATTTGTCCATATTGAATTTCATCCTATTTTCTTAAAATCATTTCTCCAATTTGTCCAGGTCATTTTGAATATTAATCCTATCCTTCAAAGCACTTGCAATCCCTCCCAGCTTGGTATCATCCACAAACATTATAAGTGTACTCTATATGTCATTATCTAAATCATTGATGATGATATGGAACAGAACCAGATCCAGAACTGATCTCTGCAGGACCCCATTCGATATGCCCTTCCAGCTTGACTGTGAACCACTGATAACTACTCTCTGGGAATGGTTTTCCAGCCAGTTATGCACCCACCTTATAGTAGCTCCATCTAGGTTGAATTTCCCTAGTTTGTTTATGAGAAGGTCATTCAAGACATATGAAAAGCCTTACTAAAGTCAAGATATACCACATCTACTGCTTCCCCCATATCCACAAAGCTTGTTACCCCGTCAAAGAAAGCTATTAGGTTGGTTTGACATGTTTTGTTCTTGAGAAATCCATGCTGACTGTTACTTATCACTTTATTATCTTCTAGATGTTTGCAAATTGATTGCTTATTTATTTGCTCTGTTATCTTTCTGATACTGCAGTTAAGCTGACTGAATCATTGTCATCTGAGATAGTTTACATGGCTGAGTACCGACTCTGTCTTGTATTGCACCTCCGCATTGCTAGAGTGGGCTATTTCTTACATAATCTTTGAAATAGTACATTAGAGTGTGTTAGAGACTTCCCTGCTTCCTTATTGTTGGGAGACAAGAAGTCACAGGAGTGCGATAGCAGGGCTCAGTTAGGAAAGCAGTTGACAGCTGCTAATTAACATTTTTACTGTAACTCTTATCTTTACCAGTGACATATTCATTGTGTTTTCATCATTCACATATTCAGAGTAGTTGGCAGAAAAGTCTCTGCCATAAGAGAGTGTGTACAGTCAGACAGTGAATCTGTAGCAATTGGGGGTCCCTGCAGGGAAGGACAAGCATTCCATACCTTGTATTTTTTTCATGGGAACAATGCTTTATACATACCAGTAGCACTAAGATACTGTTACTATGATGCAGCTATTTGTGAGATAAAATAATCATGAATGCATGCCGTATTAGTGTAGCTCAGCAAGACAGGCAATGCAAAGGGACTTCTCAAAGCAAGACACTTACTAACTGTGGCAATAGGAACAATGTGAATGGGATGAGACGATGTCAAGAAGATGCCTAAAGAATAATGGGCCAAAGCATTTGAGGTACTGACAGACATTCCAGACTGCCACAGCAACAGAGTAGCTGTTTGTGTATATTTTAGATAATAGATGAAGCATGGAAGCATCCTTTTTAGGCAACTCTTCTGCTAGCTATCACCTCAAAATATCCACTATATTTTGAGTACAGATCTGTTCCACCTTCATTAGAAGATCACTACAGTGAAGCAGACAATTTCTATTGGTCCATTGACTGACCACTTGCGAGAGGTTTTAACATGTGTGCATATATGTAGATCATATATATGCATTGTGTGGGAGTGTATGGAGGTTATATCTATGATATTTTGCAGTCAAGTCATGCAATAAATTTATTTATCATATGACCACCTCACTGACGTTTGCCTATCATCCAAGTCCCTCAGATATATTCTAATGTTTCAAACCTCTCATAAGCTTCAAGCATGGGATCTCCATTGAAAACGGCAGTATTCAGTATGGATAAGAAAACTTGGTACATTTTTTAGCTTTTAATCTGAGAATCTTACAAGTCTTTCGATTAATAACTTTAGATATAGTGTTAATGGCACAGGATATACAAGATCTCAAACTGGAAATATTGTGTGCTACTATGAGCAATCATGATTGTGAAATACTCTTGCCAATGGAAGTTGTAGCCCTTACCTGGATATAAAAGTAGCCACTATATTGATTACCTGAAAATGCTTGCCCATTCTAATCAAATGTGAATGCATGCCAAGTGAGTTTTCTATCTGCATTGAGAACATTGTAGCTCAGAGCAGAGAAACATCCCCCAATTTTAAAAATCATCAAGAAAAATCATCAGGAACTGGGGAACTCCAAAATCCTGCTCTAAAGCTTGCATACACAAGCTGATTATTGACATCTAAATCCTGAGTTTCAAAATATATGCCTTTGAAAGTGATCTTTGTGTAATGTATGCAGTGTTTGCCCACCTGCAACTAAACATATCTAAATAAGACTTGATTTGCACGGCACAGATGACTTAGCAGATATATGAACTTTGTTCTCTTTCCTCCTATACTGTACATGGAGGTAGAATCCTGGCCCAAATGAAATCAATAGAACTTTTGCCATTGATTTTACTTGGATGGGGATTTTACCCATACAGTCTAATTTCTATACCTTCTGATTGTCTTCCTTTCTTTCTTTCTTTCTCGTTCACACCAACATCTGAGTGCTCCCCTTTTGAAGGTCATTATAGAGTTCATAGTGTTTCTTAGCCTTTTTTCAAGCTGTAACTAATACAAATCCACTTTTTTATGGCCTTCACTTCACCCACAATGTCTGAGGTCCCTCATTAGGGACTAAAGACACTTCCCCATAACTCTACGAATGCCAGCAGGGGCGGCTCTATGTATTTTGCCGCCCCAAGCACGGCAGTCAGGCGGCTTTCGGCGGCGTGCCTGTGGGAGATCCGCCAGTCCCACGGCTTTGGCATACCTGCCGCCGAATTACCGCCGAAGCCATGGGACCGGCGGACCTCCCACAGGCATGCCACCGAAGGCTCCCTGACTGCCGCCCCCACAGTGACCGGCAGGCCGCCCCCCACGGCTTGCCGCCCCAGAAATGTGCTTGGTGCGCTGGTGCCTGGAGCCGCCCCTGATGGCCAGTATCAGGGCTTTGGAGTGGAGCCCGGAGCTGGAGCTCAGAGCAGCTCTGGAGCAGTGGAGCTGCAGGTTTTTGCACAGCTCCAAAGCCCTGGCCAGTATATCCCATTCTCAACCAACATCTATTCTATTTCAGTCCTGCTTTTAGCCCCAGAAGACAATATCGTGTGTGCTGATTTATGTCAGATAAATGTGGTCATATGAGACCACTGCGCTCCTTTCCCTTGTTGTTATAAACAAAATGCAAATACTGGTGCCCACAAATTGTTACTGGAATTCCTGTGTCAACATGTACAATTGTAGTTCTTTAGATTATCCTGTAACCCTTTAAAAGTTAAGATCAGGTCCTGATAGATGATCTAAAGTGGGTGTTTCCTTACATAATTTCATTGTTTCTACCTTTTATGTTGGAAAATTCTATTGATTTAAATTATGGATTTCACTGGGATGATATGTGGACTCACTTTTCATAGGCACCTCTTTGCTTCTTTTATTGCCTCTTTTAATTAGTATGGATTATATTATCAGTTCTATCCATACTCAATTCTCTCTCTCTGATGTAGTCTCTTCATGTGGTCTCACAGTCATCATAATTGCATATGCTTTAGTTCTGAAAGGAACAAAAACTCAAATTGTTGGAAAGATTAGTTCTTCTGTGCACATAACTTGTTCACCTATAGTGTGAATTTCTGTCTTTAATTTAAAATGGGATAGGTGTAAGTATTATTAATTGTTCATTATACATTTAAAGTTTCATATGCAATTTGCCCAAGGCTGACATATATGGTAATTTAAATTGTACTCCTTACTGCTGAAACCATAGACTATTAGTTTATGGCTTTTTTCAGACAATTCTGCGTAGATTGCAACTTGTATAAAATGCTGCTATCCGAATTTTAACTCTCATGCAGCGGGTTCTCAGAGTGTGTCCCTCCAAACTTGAAGAAGCTAATACAATTGCTTCCTCTTAACCATCAAAATTACATTAACATTGCTTTGACTTAAAAAGGCAATACTCAATTTGGGCCCCTTTTATTTATCTGAATTTCTGCCTCCATAGGAGTCCAAGTTGTTGCTTGTGAGCTGCTAAAACTGGGCTTGGGCCTTTCCAAAATAAAGATGAAAGGACTGCAGTACCAAATATGCAAACTGAGGTGCTGAATCATCCTTAGCTTTTTGTTTCTGGCAGAACACTAGTGTGATTTTTAAAAATTAACCTTTTGAAATACCAGTTTGAAATACGTTTGGGGAAGATTTTGCTTGAAACACATTGTTTTAGCCTGTACCATTTACAGACAGGAGGTTGGCTGTCCTAGATCTGCAAGATCTTGCTACACCTCAGCTTTTAAACAGTCCCTTTGAGGAACCCCTTCAGTGTGCCAGACCCCCAAGGAGTCCTCCTCTTCCTTAAGGGTAGTCTCAATGGCAACTGAAGTCGCGTAGCCTGAGCCTCTGGACTTCAGCATTCCTGTTTCATGCAGTGAGTTCTACTCACCAAATCCAACTGAAGTCGACTCTGGGTCAGAAACTTTTACTTTCTTCAGGGGCCAGTGCACCTCAGCAACTATTTGCAGTTACACCTGCCAGCCTCTTTAAAACAGAGTTTGGTTTTAGTAACACAGCATCAGGATGTCTTTAGGTTAGCAGAGAGAAGCAAATATTAACACCTAATCTATATTGGCCACACCATTGCAAAATGCTTTGGAATCCATTTCTGGCTGTGGCTCTCTGTCAATCCAGGTGAGAGCGCAGTGTCTCTCCAAAAGCCCACTCTTATCCTTGCCTTTTGATACCTTTTGGTCCATTGTCTAACTCCTGCAGGACCATACTGAGTTCACATGTTCAGCCCGCTGGAAATTCCCACCGTTAGGTGTTCAGTCCTTGGTGCTCCTGCTGTCTTACTGGATCCTCTACTGATATGAGTCAGTTTCAGCCAATCCTGTCATGACCCATTCATTCTACCCCAGGCAGTTATATGACACAACGCATGTCTTCTGCCCCAAGTTCAGCTTTCTTAACCCTTTTGCTACCCAGTGGGGTAACAATCCCTAGCCAAATAAGTCACTGCCAGGCATATAATTCATAAAACTTACAGGAAATTCCCACCTCATCACAGTGACAATTCAATACAAATAGGGAAAGTAACTATAATATGAACAGTGACTGCTTAATGAAGTCAGTATGAGGGCTTTGCAAAGGGTCTTGATGATTCTAAGGGCTGGTCTACACTGAAGGGCGGGGATTGATCTAAGATACGCAACTTCAGCTACGTGAATAGCGTAGCTGAAGTCAAAGTATCTTAGATCGATTTACCTGGGGTCCACACGGCGCAGGATCGACGGCCGCGGCTCCCCCGTCGACTCCGCTACCGCCGCTCGCTCTGGTGGAGTTCCGGAATTGATGGAGAGCGCGTTCGGGGATCGATATATCGTGTCTTAACGAGACGCGATATATCGATCCCCGATAAATCGATCGCTACCCGCTGATACGGCTGATAGTCTGGATGTACCCTTAGAGTAACTACTCCAATTCCACCTGTTAACATTTTTTCTGAAAGTTTTGCTGCAGTTCCCTAACTAGACACCAGATGGTATAACAATGACAGCTTATTGTCCCCCCACACCAGTCAGATCTGGTGAAAGAAAGAAGTTTACTGAAGAACTGTGTCGAGATGTCACCCTTAGGATTTGTGACTTCAGCCATGATAATTTATACCGCACATGAAATCCTGTCTGAAGACAGCAATGATTAATTTCAGATGGAAGGAATGAGGCTCATTTTTACTGTTTGGCATACATAGTAAAAAAGTATTTGGCACATTCTCTTCTTCATTATTTGGTCCCAAAAATGACCATATAAATCTCTCCTTCACCATACTGAATAAGCATGTCAAAATAGTACCTCCCATGTGTAATATCTCCACTAAAAGCAATGAAGTTGTGCTTCTGGACATACTGATTCATTGTGATGAAGGAGAAGTGATACAGACCAATTTAAGAGAACCATCATGGATAGCAAAATCTTACTGTGGTATTCTGAATGAGGGGCGAGGGGAGGGGGGGAATCTGTGTAGTGTGGATTAATTTACAATATCCTGTAGCCTGCATTTCAAAAATAGTAGTCACATATTAGCCAAGCTCATCTGTTTAGATGCATTCATATTTTAAAGATAGTCTAGTGATATTGTACTAGTGTGGTGCAGTATGTCTTATTCACAGAATATAGCAATCCCCTATCTTTGCTTATGGGACTGTGTATGTATAATGTACCTTACAATGTTACATGTATATGAAAACAAATCAAATTATTTATAAGCAAGATTGAGGGAAAATAATTCTCTCTTGCTTTTTACCATAAATCATTCTGCTGGAACTGCTATGCTCAAACACCTTGAATTTAGCTTGGTAATGCTGCACATTTCTGTATTTCTAATCTTTTGATATGTAGCACTTTTTCTGAATTTTACTCACACTTATTTGTGACCACAGATAGGAGACATTTTCAAGTATTGTTTTGAAATAAATTATAATATGACATGGAAATAAAATTGCCTGGCTTGATACTTCAAATAACCACAGCCAAGAAAATCATTGTCCATTTTCAAACTAAATCAAGCTGTCAAAGATAAATGAACAAGTTAAGAGTTTGATTGGCATTCAAATTGTATATATCACTCTCAGCTGTACTGATTTGGTGGTATATTGCCAACAAATTTAGTAAACATTTCCCCTTCCTAAAGAGCAAGGCTGACATATACATGACTACTATATAACTACCTTTTTTGATACAAACTATTAATAAAGACTCAGCTGAGGGTGAAAAAAAAGTTAATAAGCTTCCCCTTATGTAAAAACTTGTGGAATTTGGACAGCTCATTTCTATTGGTTTGATTTCCATATACTATTTAAAATGTTAGCCAATATTCTGAAACTGCCAGTTAATAGTTTATCCTTGGGTCTAATGTACTATCTCTTTTACGATCCACGTGTCTGAAGTGAAATCAGTCAATATTTTGAGAGATCCAGTTGTGTTTCAGCATAAGTCATGGAAAACATTTTTACTCCATTTCATTATTTATTTCAGTTTCTTGCTTCAGGTGAGACTACTTTGATAGCCTCTTTCTAGGTAGAAAGATAGCTGAAACACATCCTTTTAGGCAAAACCGTTGTAGTTCAGAAACCTAGGCAGCAAAAAGGGGATTGCTAGTATTTGGATTCAGTCTCACAAGGTGATGGGCACTAGTCCTGAATTCCTTCATTCTCACTGATGTTGATTGGAGTTGAATGCTCTCAGTACCTTGCAGGAACAAACCCTTAGGGCTGGTCTACACTGGAGGGGGGCGGGGGGATCGATCCAAGATACGCAACTTCAGCTACGCAAATAGTGTAGCTGAAGTCGAAGTATCTTGGATCGAATTACCTGGGGTCCACGGCCGCGGCTCCCCCATTGACTGCGCTCTGGTGGAGTCCCGGACGGTGAGCGCGTTCGGGGATCGTTATATCGCGTCTTAATGAGACGCGATATATCGATCCCGGATAAATCGATTGCTAACCGCCAATATGGCGGGTAGTGAAGACATACCCTTAAGGATCCTTTTCCAAAGAGGGGACTGGCTAGACAGCTGGTATGCTGCAACTGATGCATGCTACACTAATCATAACTGTCTCATTCTTTCCTTGTGCTCTCCTTGTCTGTTTGGTGAACTGGTCTTGTAGTTAGACTAAGTTTTTCAGGGTGGGGACCATCATTGTCTTCTGTATGTCCTGTGCCTAGTACAATAGGGCCCTAACTGGAACCTATAGACACTATAAGCAATATAAATATAAAAATGATATCCTTCATATTTGCATTATGAGCAGCTTTCAGATGATAGTCCTGGGTGTAAGATCTAAAATCTAGGTGTAAGACTTGTAACACTTAGAGTGTAATAGGAGTAATAATAATGATACCTACCTCTTCTATAGTGTTCTTAATCCATAGAACACAAAGCGCTTTCCAAAGGATGTGGTATTCCCATTTTACTCCTGGGGGAACTGAGTCACAGAGGTGAGGTACCCAAGATTGTACCACAGGCCAATGGAAATACCAAGAATTAGATTGAAAATAATACTCTCTAGCAAAATGATGTGTACTTGGCAATTATTATCTGCTTTTCCTGGACCCTCAATAGTCACTCAAAAACACTATCATTATTCACTGGGGGCCTAACTGTTCTCATTGAAACCAGCATTGAGTGCTTTAAAAATCCACTAATGTTTTTCTGCTGCTATATCCAACTTTTTTAAAAACCTCATTTGCCTTAGCAAGCGTGTTAAGCATCTTTCCTAATGACCATGTTACAATCTGAGATCTTGCTGTAGGATAGGCTGTTTTTTATCCTTGGCTTTCAAAGAATAACCTTGCCTAAAAGCATTCCCAAATTCAAAGCATAGTTTTAACTAGTGATTTCAGGGAGCCTCACTTGCATAAGCAGTATTAACAATTCTACTACATTGTTTGCCTTATTGGGCTAGCTTCGGGGATTTAATGGGTCACAAATACTGTGTATGTAGGGAAAAGGAAAGCATTGATTTTTGCTCTGCAGTAGATGTTTGCCTTGCTTTTCCAGCTTCAGTATAACCCAGTAGGATGAGTGAGGGAATACAGAGCTTTGAGTTCTATTAGGAATTAATTTTTAAAGTTTACAAGTTCAGTTTCTTACATTTCACTTACAACCTCTGTAGAGATCAAAATGATTTACAGTCACCGTTAGACTTAAGACTGATTCCCAGAAGTTGAAGTCCAGTAGTACGTCTATAAACCACTATAATAATATTTTATTTTTATGGTTCTAAATGTCCTGCAGTGTATGGTAATTCAGATATAAAATAATTAAAGGCAATTAAAGGCCATTATACTAAAGATTACTTTGAGCTAATGAAAGACTACTTGCCGCAAGGAAGAATTCTTTCTAAAGTAATGCAGGAAACCTGATAATTGGTGAAGGTGGGAAAAGGAGCAGATCACTGAGATTTAGAATAGGGGGAAGCTAAAATTTTGGAGATTTGTGCAGCCTTTAGAACTGTCATAGTGTTCTGTCACTTTTTAATATTTTTATAACCAACTATAAATACTATTTTATAAGGAAAAGTATTCACTATGGAACACTTCCTCAAAGAATCCATTTTCCTCAAACAGCACTTTCAAAGAAAAGAGAGAATTATTTTGGGTTTTAAATTTTGTTTTGACCATATTCTCCTCTTTGGTTCAACAATGATAACTTACAATTCACCTCCCAGAAGTGAGTCTGTCTTTTAATAAGAAACTTCCCTTTATAAAATAAAATTCAGTATCCTTGTTGGACAGATCATCAAGGAGTAGAACCTTTAAGGTCAACTTTTCTAAAGAGCTCTAGGCAAGATTAAGTGCGCAGCAGTTATGATTGTGGCCTCATTTTCAAAAATGCTCAGCATCTAGCAGATTCAATTGTGACACAGAGGGCTGAATTTACCAGCGAGTTTTGCACTGTCAGTTTCTGGGTTACAGACAGGCAGCTCCTGCTGTTTGTGTGCTGCACAACAAGTAAGGCACCCCCACCTGCATAAACAATACCCTCCACAATACACATTGAGCCAAATAGTCTTACTGCATCTGAAGGGGATGATATAGTCCCACATTGCCTAACCCCAGAAGGGGTAGAGGCAATACCAGCCACATAATTGCTCGCCTTGGGCTTTGTGGAACCTATCCTACCAGGTCAGTATACCAGAGTCTGCTGTCTCCTTGTGAGTGGAGGGGAACTGCTGAGTAACTTCCTTGATAGCAGTAGAGCTACTAGCCGCTCTCTCCCAGAGCTCCCCAGCAACTTTCTGGAACTTTCTGCTTTTAAACTCTTATTCCACCCTTAACATAATTGACAGGGCTGGAGAGGCAGGGTCAGGCTTGTCCACCGCAGCTCTTTAACCTCTTTGTCACCAGTGTGATGTTTATATGTCCCATCACACCAACATCTTGGCTTCTTCCTCACTTCTATTTTTACCAAGATAGCTAGAGTGCAGCTATCATGGGTACATCTACAATAGCTGCTATTCACCTCTGGGCTACAATATTTGATGGAAAGTCTGGTAGTTGGACTTGAGCAGAGTTGCACTGGTGATTGGGAAGGGAACAGTGCCAAAGAGGAGCCCAAATCCCTCTTTGGCCCTCTGGAGCATACAGAGAGTGCAAGAGCTGCAACATCCTAAAGGGTGAGTTGATTTGAAGAAATTGCAGAACTGATACCCGAATAAAGACTTTACAACTTAGCCCATATCTACTTATAAGCTTTCATTACTGAAAGAACCAGCACTGACTGTAATGATGGGGACCATAATTATTCTGAATCCATCATTTCACATACAGTAGGTGAGAGATTGTGATCCGATATCTTTGTATTCTTGTAGTATGCATTCATATTGTTATGCGCATGGGTTGCCATTCAGTTCAGGTTATTTATTCACATCTGCATGGTAAACATATTGCTGGACTAGTCAATTCAGATTATATTTATAATGAAGACTTCATCATCCATTAACATCAGGTAGTGTCTGTGGAAATACACATTTCAGTAATAAAGCTGCTTTCACTCAAAATCAACCCCGATGTCCTGCTTTGAGGTAGCAGCACTGATTGCTTCCCCTGTGCAGACTACCCTGATCTTTGTTTTTTATCTTGTGCTTTTGTGCACAACACTCCTCACCTGTGCTTTGCAGGATCAAGTCCAATATGTTTCATCACACCGCAAGCAACATAACGAGGTGCTGGAAGCAAAATCATGTGAATGGTAGTAGTGTTTTCATTGTCCATTGGCCGGATCCCGTTATTCTTTTTTGATCTGCTTGCCATATTTCTATAGAGATGGACTAATTTGCTATCTGCCTTTGAATTCACTCTTAAGGCACCTCATACAAAAACAGTGAAGTGTGCTTAGACTCTTTGAAACATCTAGGTCACACTGGGGATGCTCAGAGTCTTAAACGCAAGGATTAGAATAGTCACTCTCCTAATAAATGTACATCATCTTCTTTGAAAAGTCACGGACATATTAGTGACTACAGGAAGGGAACTGATGCCACAAAAGCTAATCTGTATTAATCTGCCAACCTAGATTTGGACTAGAATTTATGAATGGTGGCGAAATGTGACAGGTATGGTATAAATTGGACAAACGGATAGTCAAAGTGTATAGATCTCAAAATGGATTCTGTCTCTGGTCACTGCAGTACTACAGGGGGACTCATCCACATATAATTATGTCCCTGCTGCTTTTGCTCCTAGAGCTCAGCTCAAGGAAAGTATGTAGTATATAATCATTATATAAAATGTCCCCTTGAATGTCATTATTAGTTAGTAGCGTAAGTTGCTGTTGTTCAGTGCAGTCTGTAGAGGAACACATGCAGAAGAGGGATAAGCAAATGCCAAAATGGGTCCAAACCAGTACTTTAGGGTGGAGCTGCTTAGCCAGGTTGTCCTGTCAGAGGCCACTCTCTGTCAGATACCTTCTTCTGCAGCTTTGCCTCTCAAAGAGGATGATGTGGCCTGAAAGAGCCAGCCCATGAACTGCAGGTTTTTTCAGGTAAGTCTGCTCACCTTATCATATGGACGAGTGAGGAGATAGTGCCTGAAAAAACTTAAGTGGGAGAAATACACATTGTGCAATGTACGTGACCACTTTTATTGTATCCCAAATGAAAGAAATTACATTTTTTCCAATTAAAATGCAAATAACGTTGATAGAACCTCATCATATACTGATGTCAGAGGAAGTAAGACTTCTAAGATCTCACTATTTGAAATCGTCTAAGTCAATAAAAACTGTTCATCCATGAAGGATTGGAGTGTTAACACAGTTTTATGTGAGGCATAAAGACAACCTTGCTTAACATTGTATTTAAATAAAATACTCTTTATGTGAAAATAAGCAATATTGTTTGTGATTTCCTTGCAGCTACTTTAAAACAAAATGATTGCCTCTCCTCTGAGATGGAGTTTTTCAAACACTAATGTTAATTGTTAATTCCTCCAAACTGAGAATAATTTTAAATTTCATAAAGCACTTTCCTCACAAATACAAGAAATTTCATTTGAATGACAGGAAGGAAATGGAAAAGAGATTAACAGAGACTCTTATCACTGTAAAAAGAAAGGCTATTCTCGAATCCCACTTATCCTTTCCTCTGCTAAGCATTCATCATTGGTCCATAGCTGAGCCTTTGTTTGCAATTATAATATATTAAAAAAAAGTTTAAAGTGAGGAGACCTTCTTCATTGGTTGTAATTACATATTTAGGGATATTGTGTTCTTTATTTAAAAATAACTCATTAATGTAAACAGCATATAGAAATAGCCTGCAAAGGAAGAAAGTAATGTTTAAGGAGGTCTCAGTGGGAGTCCTAAGAAATGATGTTTTGGCTGGGGAGTCCTTTTCAGATTGCAAATGTAAAAACCAGCATTTTAAATTTTACCAACTGATTCTGGGTTACTGCACAGCTGAATCATTGGCACGAAAGCCAGGTTGTTTGGAGCTTCACTTAGCTCTGTGACCAAAAGGAGACTAGAGGATGCATAAACTTCTGAGCGACGTTATTTAGAATTCAAAAACATGAGGTACCCCATGTGGCAAATTTTAATAAAGTTCAGAAGATTAATAACAAGATTTTAAGAAATAAGATAAAACTGTGTGCATAAAAAGGTGAAGTTAATGGGAAACTTGTTCAGAAATGCCCTATTTATCTACCTTGGATACCATTGCAATGAGAATATCTATTACAAAAGATTCCAAAGGGCATTATATAATGTGCTCATGGTAGAATTCAGTCACCTCTGCGATGGCACATAGGAGTGTTATAAAGATCTTCACCTATTGAAGTCTTTGGGAAGTTTGTCATTGACTGTAATGAGAAGAGAACCAGGCTCCCAGTTCACAGATAATGAAATAAAGTGAGGCATATCCTTCATAAAAGGCAATGTTATGCAATTCCTGCAAACTATTTAATTGTTGTGGTATCATCTTAATCTTGGAATTTTGTCCTTTGGAGTCTGATACTGTGCCAACCAAGTGTTGCTTCCATTACACAAGCATTGTTCTTTCAGATAATCTTCCACCTTATTCACTGAAGAATCATGATTCAGACAGGATGTTTCCTCTAAAAGATAAGGAATGGTGGGAACAAGCACCCAGTCTCAGTGCCCTTCCATACAGTAAAGAAGTGCCTGTCACAATAACCACAATTAGGCAGCTCCTGCAGGATCCGAGGTATCTATATTTGGGTGGATGCATTTATAATATTTCTAATTAGATTGGAACTTTCTTAAATCCGGGCTGTGTAAAATCTAATAGCAGAGTGAGGATTTTTTCATACCTTTAAAAAAAAGATGCAGGCAATAAAGTGAAGACTCCCTAAGATTAACATAAATCCAGTATCTTATTACCATATTTATGCATTTTCCACCAAATTTTTGGTTAATTTTAAATATTATGATTTTTTTGTAGATTAAATTGCTTTACAATGTTAAAAGCAGTGCTGAATAAGCTTTGAAATAACTCTTGCTAAATTGATAACTGCAGGGTCTCTAGTGAAGCTCTCCAAATTCTACTGGCTTACACCTGATTTGCTCTAATAAGGGTTATGGGAAAAGAAAAACTATTGAAACTCCATTTAGAGATGCCTGGCAACAGACAGGTAGAAAAGACTTCGAATTACTATTTTTCATTACTGAGGGCCCCTTAGGACTATACTGGAAAGAATTCTGTCTGCCCCAGATAAGAGTCTCCCAGCAGTTTAATGTGCCAATCAGTTGCGCTCAGCAGCCTAGAATCATCATATTGCAGCTATTGAATAGTTCCAGACCATATGCACAGAAGGATAGGGAATGTGATATGTGTCACACTTTCAAAGAAGGATGATGAAGAGTATTAATATGCTGATGAAGAAGAAAAAATAGAGTGAAATCTGGGGGATCCTAATATACCTGTGCTATAAAGCCTGACAGATATGCTGCACCAACTATGCCACTTCATATACAGTGACATGTTTGAGTTAGCATAAGAGCTGTCTCGTACTAAATTTCTCAGATCCCCTTTATCTCTTCACCTGTCCTTTATACTATCCTGTAATTGCTTTTTTTTTTTTTTATTTATGAAATAAAGAGTTAAATCAGACTCAAAATACCTGCAAGGAAGCCTGTAACAACATCCACTGGGTAGCCTAGAAATGTGGTTGTGCATGTTCTGTATCTAACTAATTACCTTGAAAACAACTGCCTCCGGTTGAACCAAGTATTGCCTCATTAGCATTTGCTGCCACAGCTATCGCTTGAAGAAGGAAAACAAAAAGAGATGAGAGAGAAAAAAGTGAGAAGAAAAATAGTGTTTTTCTTGCTGCGTCGGGCATCTTCGGTTTCAAAATTTCCTACTTTATGAAACTAAATGCAATTAGCTTGTGTCATGATGAGCAGATAAATGAACAGTGCCTCGTGACCTGTTATACATATCTAGAGCACACACAATACAGTTCATCTTGCTTCTGACCCCTAGTAGCCAGATTTCCTGGGGTGTATTCTCAGAATTATTGTGCAGATAGAAATTTAGGGGCAAAGTAAAACCTGGTATAAGCAACTAAAACTGCAATGATTTCTGCTTACACCAGATCTAAATTGGGCTCAGTTTTCAAATCTTCCTTCTTGTTCATCTTCAGCCTCATTCTGAATTATAAATTAGAGGAAGTGAAGTGCACTCTGGGAAGACTTTCAGATTAATGGTTTAAAAGAACAAAAGAAAATGTTTGGCACTGGCCTGCACAAACTAGATCTTTGGAATTGAATAAGTACTTTGACGACAAAATGAATGCTGGAGAAGTCAAGGAATATGTTTTTATCAGAGCTGGCCACAGCTGACACTTGAAATTATCTCCATCTAATTAATGTTCTCCTCTGATACCAGTAGAGCTTTCATTCTGGAAATATTTGTCTATTAATCCAGATATAAACACACTGTGTTTGCCCGGATTGTGATGCCTACAAGGTTCTGCAGCACACTGTTCTAGATATTGTGCTCAGATCAAAACCACAGACTCAAACAGCCCTCAAGCCTTGGGGTTTTCAAATGCTGGATACAGATCTGAATTTTGCAATTTGTGCCCATCTCTACTTTGTTCTGTTAACAAAAGACTTAGAATAATCATATGCTCATTTGCTCTAAGAAAAAATATGGGATCATTCCTATTTGCTGCTGCTAATGCTATCAATTTTGGTTTATTATTATTCATTTGTTTCATTTGTACTTTGGTTTATTACAAACTGAGATTGTGTAATAGTTGGTCATTTCACTTTGCATTATGTGAGTATTCTTTGGTCTCAATCTGTGTTGGATAACTCCCTCCTGCTCTCCCCAAGCAGGGCTGCCCAGAGGATTCAGGCGGCCCCTTCCATAAAAAAAGTTGCAATACTATAGAATACTATATTCTCGTGGGGGCCCTTGCGGGGTCTGGGGCAAATTGCCCCAATTGCCCTCCCCCCCTCCAGGGCAGCCCTGTCCCAAGTTACACTTTAGTTTCAGTTTTGAATGAACCCAAAATCACAGCATGAAACTCATTAAGTATTACCAGAACCTCCTAACTGTACATTAAGACTGTGCAAAACTATAGATTTTATATGAAAGTGTAAACATATACTCTGAGCTAGGGTTCAGTCAAAATAGTGTTCACCTTCACATGAAAGGTTTGTGATTCTTAGGGAGTATTTTGACAATATTGGTCTGAATGTCAAGTTTGTATCACAGTATTGCCAACCCCACAGGTACAAAAATCATGAGTCAGGCTCACCAAAAATCACGAGATTGGCTTTAAAATCATGAGATTATGTAAAATAATAGATTTGGAGGTCTTTTTATTTGCCTCTTGCTTTTTGAGCCTTTAGAGTTCAGTGGGTTCACATTTTGAAGCTTTCTCCACAGTCACGAGGACGAGAAAATTAATTTTTCTTTAAGAATGAAGGCTGAAATCATCACATATCTACTTGACTCCAGGAGCTGGGCTTTAAGGAAAACAATAGTTAGCATGAGACTCATGGCAAAATCATGAGAGTTGGCAACACTGGACCAGGCAAAACCTGTACCCAGTCAAGTTTCATGAATTTTTTTGGATTTATTCAGCACTATTAAATAGATGTCTGTTCCAGACAAATATGCCCTTTCTGTGTCTTTAGAAGTATAGTACAATTATTAGACTGTCCCACGTTATCTTCAGTGATCATAATTGCGTTGTTATGGACTAAACCAGATTAATACTTCTGTACTATTTTTGCAAAAGAGAAGCACAATGATTTCAGATAAAAATATCCTGTTGCAAGAGGGCATGATACGTTGCACACCAGCAAGATGACTGAGGAAATAACTTGACTCTTCCACCTAAGATTTTCTTACATGGCCTGCAGCATTTGTTTATAAGAATGTCTATCCAGTGATCTGTTTGCATGGGGTATTTTCAGTTAATTTTCAATTAAGTCTGGGACTGATACAGAGAACAAATAATGCCACCAACATAGAGTCTTCCCTTTCAAACAGTATACTTATTTTCTTGCCTGAGGACAGTTTAGGAAACATTTTTTTCCTTTGTGTTTCTTCAGCACTGTTTCCTTTTCTTTCAGATTAAATTCATGATTTTCAAGCATCGAACATGTTTGAAAAATAGCAGCATGGGGTTTATCCTTGCATCCCTTCTACTAACTTAGCAAATGACCATTTCTAATGGATGATCAATATTAGATAGACATCACCAATGGTTGTGAGATTCATGTAGGTGCGGATGAGGGAATCACCTGCCTTTCTTGACTTGTACTTTGCAATGTTGTCCACAAGTTCTTTGTTTCACCAGATGGTTTACAGGCATGTAAAATGTGTAGTTCCAAAGAGTCAGTTCCTTCTCCACTGAGTATGTTTGTTGTTCTCACTGCAACTGGCTCAGGATTTTACGGTTTTACCACTGGATTGAGCCTGTTGAGTACAGCCCTGCATTGGTGGGATGTGAAGCTAATGCTCTTCATGAAGCTCCTCAATGGGGGAACATCCCTACTAGTACACACCTTCGTGGGATGCAGCCTGCTTCTTCCTGCAAACTGAACCCACTCCGTGGGCTTGTCCAGTGACATCCAACCTCCCACCCCCTTTGGAGTTTTGGGTAGCCCTGGAAGAAGAGAGAGACGTGTCTGTACTCCCCTGGATGCTGGGACTTCAATGCTGCCTGGCTCTTGTGCCTACATAAGAGCCAAGCAGAATCTAGCCTTTAGCAAGAACACACAGTGTGAGTTTTGTTTCATTCTTCTGTAATTAGTTCTTTAGGAATGTATTAGCAAACCACAAACTGTGACTTGTGAGCACAGCTTCAATCCTTTAATGCACATGGGTTGACACCATTTCCTGGAACAATGATTAAGGGCATCGGGTTCCAGTCCTGATCAATGAAAAAAAAAATCATGCTGCTACTGGAAATGGCAAACATTCATATATTGGCTGGATTCATAGTGTAATAAGAGATTTATACTTTTGTGAAAAAAAACAAACACAGTTTTTATCGTTTTTGAGCTAGCTAAAAAAATGTCTATCTCCAGATTTCATAGTTCTGGGCAACAAGAAAATACAACAGTTGTCCCTCCCAGATCCTTTGAAAAACATTTATTTATATAAAGTTCATTATGCTGCAAGCACTACCATTGATTGCTCTTATTTGATCTGTAGTTCAGGTCACAGTTCAGGTCACTACAGTTTCTAATTCTCTTCTCTTAGGGCATGGCTACACTTGGATATGTAGAGCGCTTTGGGTTAAACCAGCCTTCGGAGAGTGCACTAGGGAAAGCGCTGCAATCCACACTGACAGCTGCAAGCACACTGGCATGGCCGCATTTGCAGCGGCACTGGGAGCCGTGGATTATGGGCAGCTATCCCAGCATTCAAGTGGCTGCAACGTGCTTTTCAAATGAGGGGGGTGGGGTGGAGTATGTTGTGTGTATGTGGGGGGAGAGAGAGAGTGGGTTTTTGGAGTGCTGAGAGTGTGTCAGCACGCAATCTTGTAAGTTCAGATCCCCCTAGTACCCCAGCCTCTCACTCACTCACTCAATCAGTAAATGTTTGCTTTGCCCCATTGCAGATAAGCAGCCGCTGTCTGAAACAGAGCTCTGAAAAGGCACTTCCGCATTCCTCAGCCGATTTCATAACAAAGAGAAGAGAGGCCACTTGATTTAAGGGGATTATGGGACATTTCCGGAGGTCAATCAGAGCGCTGTAACGTAACTCCTCGTTCACACTGGCCCTCGGGCGTCTCAGCCAATACGCAACAGTCGTTATCCCTCTCGTGGAGGTGGAGTACCAGGAGCATTGTAGCCAGGGAGTCAGAGCGCTCTACGTGCCTTGCCAGTGTTGACGGGGAGTTAAGGTAGAGTGCTCTGGGAGTCTTTATTGTGGTATAAAGTGCCAGTGTAGCCAAGTCCTTAGAGAGAGAAGGTGGGTGAGGTAATATCGATTAATGGACCAACTTCTGTTGGTGAAAAAGACAAGCTTTCGAACATACACAGAGCTCTTCTTCAGGATTGAGAACTTACTCAGAGTGTCACAGCTAAATACAAGATAGAACAGATTGTTTAGCATAAGTAGCTTCCTATGTGACCTTGAATTTAAGCCAAACTTGGCTGTATTAAGTTAGGCACCTAATGACATATTTAGACATTCAACCACAGTAAATAGCCTGGTTTCCAGATATGCCTAACCACACACATTCACCAGCTTCAGCTCTGGGGATCTGCACCAACTTTTCTCCTTTCAAGTACACCAAAATGTTAAATAAATGATAAACAATTATAATAATTCAGTCATGCCCTCAGCTGGAGGGAATCTGAGGGACATCTCTTTATCCACCCAGAAACCTGAAGGACTTAAAAGAACCTGAGCTCTTTGTAGGAAAACTACCCTAGAATATTGTGAAGGAACCTCCCAGAGTGATCTTATTTCATTTTGTGTTTGTTTGGGGGTTTTTTAATTGACCATTTGATCACTGCTCCACAATTCTGTGGTGTTGTAAATGTGACACCTTGCAGTTTTTTTATTTTGTGTGTTCATTCGTTACGCTTCTGCTCACAGCTTCATAACGGGGTGTGCCACACTGTCTGGAGTAGCTCACAACTGAGAATGCCAATTTCAGGTCAGGCTGACAGAAAACAGGGCAGATACCGCAAACTGGTGGTAGATTCTATAATTAGATTTCACCAAGCCAATAACAAATGTGTACTCCTGGATTACTATATTAGTCTTACAATGGAGTCTCAGTCTCCTTAGGCTCTCCTCCGCATCTTGCAGTCCAGACAAACTAGACTTAATGATAAAAGGATATTAAAACCAAAAAAATCACACCACATCAGGTAACTCCCAATCCCAAAGGAAAGGTCACTTATCCCAGGCCAATGGATGCTCTCAATCTTACACCAAAAGCAACATTGGCAGCCAATTTCTTTAGTAAATTAACTAAAGGTTTATTAGTTAAGAAAAATAAATGAGAGTTATTGAGAGTTTAAAGCAGGTAAAATACATTAACATATGAGTCCAAGTTTGTGAGTCCACAGTAATAACAGAGATGTAGTGGTCTGCTAGTTTTCTATAAATCTCTCGGGGTTACCCAAAATAACTTTGGGGATCTCTGTCTTGTATCTGGAACACTCCCTGAAAGTGTCCAAACAGCTCAGAGATACAGGATCATTCCCTGGATCCATTCTTATAGCTGTCTTCCCGAGAAAGCATTCTGGCAAGTGTTTCCATCACAGCAAGGGCTTTTCCTCTGTTGACTAAATGCAGAATGGGTCTGTGTATTTCCCGTTGTCGAACACAATGACCAATGCTTTGAAGTTCCATGCTTCTTCATTTACAGTTCCAAGGCTCCAATCTCATTTGATGGGCAATCCAATTACAGAAATATACACAGTGCATTTAGTTACAGCAATCCAAACAGTCGTTCCTTAGTTTTCATGAAGATTACACATCACATCAAGTACATTCACATCTTAATACTAACACACTTTCCTCAGGGTTATCTAATTACATAATGTATGTTATAGTAAACAACCAGTTATAGGCAAGTGAAGACAATAACATTAGCATTTCTTTGATATCCAAACACAAGTTAATTGTCCTATGCCACCTAGCCCACTTATCATTTTTTTGAAGATAAGGAAGATAAGGACAAAGATGTTGCACTTGACTCACTATTCTATGGGAAGCCAGGAGAGAGAGTGGTGGACAGGTTTGATGTAACCACAGTAGCCAGGGTTGCAGAAGATACTTGTTGCAGTGTTCTGTATCACTTGGGTTGACTGCTTCATTCCCATGTACACTGCATTGCTGTAGTCCACCCAAGAATTGAAAAAGGCATGAATAACTGAGGCCAAGTCATCATTTGCTGGGAGGGGATGGAGTCCTATCTCCTAGCCACCTGGAGATTCTGGAAAATGTTACTCGTGGATGATGATATGCGAGAGTTTAGTGCCTGTGAGGAATCCAAGAGTATTCAAAAACTACAGACTGAATTGACCAAAAGTGGGTGTATCCTATCAACCAAAGGAGACTGCACTGTGGATGCAAGCTCTTCAAAATGATTTCCTCTGCCCCCCACCATAACCTCTGCCTTGCTTGGGTTCAACTTCAACCAGCTGTTCCTCATTCATGAGCTGAACTTGTTGAAGAACTGGGCTGTCTTGGTGATAGTGACGTCATATGTGATGAAGCACAGATAGAGCTACGTGTTATCTGTGTATTGCTGGTGTTCAAGCCCAGGTCATCTGACCAGTTCATCTAGTGGCTGGCTGTATGTAAATAAATAAATAAATAAATAAATACAATATATATGTTGAATAGTTTTTCTTTCCTAGTCTGTGTTTTAATGTGTTTGTTTAATATAATACTACAATGCCCACTGTGGTATGTGCCCATTAGTAAGGCTAAGATTTAGTCACGCATATTTTTGGTAAAAGTCATGGACAGGTCACGGGCAATAAATAAAAATTCACGGCCCCTGACCTGTCCATGACTTTTTATAAAAAATACCCCTGACTAAATCTCTACTTCTGGGGTCCCACTGCTCTGGAGGGCCCCTGTTAGAGGGGACCCTGCTCCAGTGCTGGGGGTTGACTGCTCCCTGGCTGCTGCTCCCGTGGACGGCCTCCGGGCACCTCTGGGGCCGCTGCTCCAGCTGCCTGGGGACAGCTGATGCTTGGGCAGTCCCCAGGACCGCTGCTCAGGCACTTCCTGGAGTCAGACACTGTTCTGGCGGTCCCCGGAGCCAGCTGCCCGGGGCCGCCCAAGCAGCAGGCGGTGCAGCTGGCCTCAGGGAAACCACCGAGATCGCTGCCCAGGCGCTCCCCAGGGCTGCCTCCAAGACTGCTGCTTGCGCGGTCTCTGGGACCAGACACAACAGCTGCTGATTGGACAGTCCCTGGAGCCAACTGCCCAGGGCCTCCCAAGCAATGGCTGGTGTGGCTGGCCATGGGGTGCCCGAGCAGCTGGCCCGAAAGTCAGCCACACCAGCCACCGCAGAAATCACGGAGGTCATGGAAACTCACGGAATCCATGACTTCTGCGACCTACGTGAAAGAATTGTAGCCTTACCCATTAGGAATTGATTTACATTTGACTACAACATCACAACAGCATTAGAGCCAGCCAACTGTCACTTTACATTCAAAGGTACATGTAAAATAAGTATGTTTTTTTCTTTTACATGTTTGGGATGTGGTATTCTAAAAACTTGAGTAATTACAAAGCCATGTTTGGATTTAGCTGTAGTGCTTTTGCAAACTCACATCTGCCAAAAGTGTTTGATTTGTTCTATCTTTTAACAACATCTGCAGAAACTGATACCCATTATTTCATGGCCCTATCCTACAGTCCTTTCTCAGTTGGAGTTTTGGTTGGCTTAAGAATGCAGGATCTGGCCTTGAGTCAACGTGTTATTACCAAGGCTATCAGATGTACTGTGAGTTAAAAATTAGTCAAAGGATGTATTTACCCTGTAATTTCACGCAGCTCATGTAAATATCATGCCATAATATAATATATTAGTAGAGACATAGAGCTACTATATGTGTGTGTGTGTGTGTGTGTGTGTGTGTGTGTGTGTGAAAAAGTATTAATGGTTTAGTTAACCTTTGCCAAATATTGGCCTACCATACACTGTGGTAACATCAGTTATACACAAGTTCAGTGCAGAGCTCTAGGAAGAGACATTTAGGAAGGAACATCATAAGCACTTATATTAACAGCTTCCATTGTAAAATGACGTTAATGTCTAAGGGGTATTTTCTCATTCTACTGCACGGGGATTTATGTGCCTAATTCCTATTAACCCATCAATCCTTACTCATTGAGATAAAAATATACCCCTCTGTATGGATTATTATATTAAGCCATATTACATACAGCTTAGATTTATTTTATGAATATGTTGAATTCAAAAGTCAGCATTTAGTTTCCAGATAATGATACATGTCTAGCATCAGATATATAGGCATTGCTGAACTCAGTTGAAGGGGTAACACTCTGATAATCATCCATTTTATTTTAATGGCTTCTATAAAGTCCTTCAAAATTCTTTTTTTAGGTATGAGGGGGAAATGAAAGGAAGGAAAATGGGGAGGCTGTAAAGAATGGAATTAGACATTAGCAAGCAAAGTAGGCCACTGAAATTCGGATGACCCGGTGCAGCAAGAAATGCTTATATACTGTATCTGCCCACATAACTCAGGAATTTTCCATCTGAACGTGTATCTAAAGGTAGGTCTGCACTTTGAGCTGGTGGTGTGATTCCCAGCCTGAGGAGACATACCCACGCTAGCTCTCATTGAGCTAGTGCACTAAAAATACATTGTAGCCACAGCCATGTGAGTGGCAAGAGAGGCTAGCTGCCCTGAGTATATACCTAGCTGCTCTGATAGGTATGTGCTCAGGGCTGCTAGCTTCTCACTCTGTCATGACTACATTCTATTTTTAGCACACTCGCTCAATGAGAGCTAAAGCAAGTGTGTGTCTCCTCAAGCTAGAAATCTCCTGCCTCAAAGAAGAGATATACGCTAACTCTTTGATGAAGGCAGACCATAAAACTATTCTTGCAGGCTTTCTCATGTGTGAGCAGCATAATTAGAAGTGATTACTGAACCACAAAGGCTTTGCAGTTCGGGTTCAGGTTGCTGTAGTACCCACATGCTAATCCCTTCTCCAAACTGTCTGAATTGCTTGAATCTGCAAAATTAGGCCCTGCAGCTGCAAAGAGAAGCACAAGGTGGGACCTCTTCTGACTTCATTAAGGCCTGTGGGTGCAGGGATCTACTCATGCAATCCCTTTGCATAACTGGGGCCTTGGATTGAAATTGTTGTTGAAAATAGGCTTTCTGGTGAATTTTCTTGAAGTCCTTATTCCATTTAAACCAGGAATACTATGGAAAAAAATACTCTTACAGGGTTTCAGCCATTCTAGTTTTGTTCTTAAGATTAATAATTGTAGAGGTGCTTAGAAATGTAAAACAATGTGAGGGAAGGAGAGTGGAGTTAATGTTACATTGCAGAACGTGAAAGGGTTTGATTAGATTCTAGAAGTGGGCTAATATGTTGGAAGAAGTGGATTCTAATATATTCTCAGTATTGTTTAACTATCTCTAATAATTATCCTGTGGGAAGATGTCTTCCCTTGTAAAGTAGTTTACCTTTTGTGTGTCATTGTTTTTGCAAGCATGTGGAATCTAATTTGATTGACACATTTAAGCACATTATTGATGCATATTTAATTTCCACATCTCTTTGTTACCACTCATCCAGAAAAAAAAAATCTTGAAGTGACCCAAATGTGATTGCATCAAAACATTCAGTATAAACTGTTCAAGGTGCTAGTTACAAGTACTATTATTATAATTTACTAAGATGGTTTTCTATATAGAACTCAAATCTTTCACCTGCCATCTGGTGGGAAAAAGCTGCAACAGTGGAACACGTGGAAAGGAAAAATTAGATTCAAAGATTACACCTGTGGCTTTCCACTTGGTTATTCTCCATAAACTTGTACTTCTGTAACATTCTGCAGTGATAATTCTTTGTAGGGAAACATGTCACTGGTAGCCTATCTGTATTTTTTTTTTCTTATCTTGTGTGGTAAATGGCTTTTTTTACCCTGGTAACCCTTTTCTTCTCCATTTTGAGTAGGGATAGAAAAAACACATTAGGCTTGTGTGATGGAGGCTGATGCAGTGACTATAAAGTCCAAATCTGGGACAAGGTTCATAGATTTAGCGTCTGGATTTGCCACTGACTACAAAGCTGATATCAAGTGATAAGTGGGGCAAAAATTTCCATTCATTGGAATGAAATGCATTGCTATTTGGCCAATGGAGATGAGGGGAAAAGTCATCATTCCAGCCACTTTCCAAGCTTCAAAAAGTTGAAAAACTGCTGTTCTCAAGATGATGACTATTTAAAAGTACCAAAAAATCATCCTAATCACTTGTCTAATTTTCTTCTTACCATTTAATTTGGTTATTTATTCATTTCATTTATAACCTTAATGCACAGATAACCTATGAGATTTTATACTCTAGCGCTTTTATTTATTTATGTATTTATTTGGCCCAAAGTAAGGGAGAGAAGCAACTGAGACAGATATGGATTTTGGTTTGAATACTCTGTGTCTCTGCCCTGTGCAACTCAGCTAGGAAGTTCCAGAACCATACAGAAAAAAGTTATGGTACTTAATGGATATACTCAGCTCTATCTGAGTCTGTATAGTACTTTTTCAGGTCATACTCAGTCACCTTCAGAGAGCTAGGCCAATCAGAGTGTGCGTGGGGGGACAGTGGTATAAATATAGGAGTTAAAGAGAACCCTTTGAACTCATTCAATGGCTGATCCGTGCAGCACTGGGAGATGGGTCTATTGTGAGGAGTGGGTCCCAAAACATCAACTACTTTGGATACAGGTGAGCATTACTCCGGCTTTATTTATTAGGGAAGCCATCCATTAGGATATGTTTGGTCCACTGTGGTGTGTTTTATGGACCTCGAAGGAGAGCTTGGATGGGAGCATTTGTTACTCAGAGACTGCAGAGCCTGCGGAATTTGTTTAGCTGCTAGCCAACTGCTTTAAACTGGGATTTTTTTCTCAGTTGAAGAGAGAATGGGGAAGAGTTCAGGGAGGTGAAGGAATTATATTTCTTACCTGACATAGCTGGCTTTATGGGGAAAAGATACTTGCTCTGTAGTATTAGAGCCTCAGGGCTTGTCTACACAGAGCAGCATTGTCTACTATGGGGATGTCATTTCTAAAATACACTATAATCATACCCCGTAGCATGTATTGCTGCTCCATATATACGTACCCTTAGAGATCCAGGGAAATAATATTTTATGTACTGATCCCCAAACCTTTACCACTTTCGATACAACCTACAGATTTCTGTTTCACCTGCAAGTGAAAACTAGTCAAATATTAACTGAAGGGCTAGAACAGGGGTAGGCAACCTATGGCACAGGTGCTGAAGGTGGCACGCGAGCTGATTTTCAGTGGCACACATTGCCCGGGTCCTGGCCACCGGTCCGGGGGGCTTTGCATTTTAATTTAATTTTAAATGAAGCTTCCTAAACATTTTAAAAATCTTATTTACTTTACATACAACAATAGTTTAGTTATATATTATAGAAAGAGGCCTTCTAAAAACGTTAAAATGTATTACTGGCACGCAAAACCTTAAATTAGAGTGAGTAAATGAAGACTCAGCACACCACTTCTGAAAGGTTGCCAACCCCTGGGCTAGAATGATACTAAGTGTGCAGAACCCCTATTTGTTGCTGACAGGATTCTGACGCGTTTGTAAAACAACTGAAGTGCTGCCTTCCTTCTCAAGCTCGGAAGGGTCCATGTGACACATGTGCCACCCCCGCAGCTCCCATTGGCCAGGCGGGAATGGTGCTGGGGTGCGCTGCCCCCACGGAGCTGCCTCCCGCACCCAGGGCTGCAGAGACGTGCTAGCAGCCAGCTGCTTCTGGGAGCGGCATGGGGCCACGGCATACAGGCAGCCTGCCTGAGCCCTGCTGCACCGCTGGACTTTTAGTGGCCCAGAGATCGCGATTGACTGGTAGAGGCACCAGGATCGACCAGTCGATCGTGATCGACAGGTTAGTGACCACTGAATTGTATATAATTATGGATTTATTTTTGTGGGGAACCCCTTAGCCCGAGGCTGTAGCCCTAAAGCCTCTGCGTTAATCCAGCCCTGGCCAGAATGACAGTACTCTGCAGCCCTCTGACTGGTAAAACACACTGTTTAACCCAGTTGCCCAAGGAAGTTGTCTGGGTAACCGCACAGACTTTGGCCCGCTATGACTCAAGTTCCTGTCCTGACTCTGTCTCTTGCCTACTGACTCTAGCCTGGTACTATCTCTGATCTGTGGTCTCTGACTCTAGCCTTACTCTGACCCTGATTCCAGCCTGGTACTACCTCTGATCTGATTCCAGCCTGGTATTATCCAGTTTCTGACTCTGACTCTTGCTTACTGAACCTAGTTCTTACGATTCTGCTGACTCCACTCAGTGACTTCTGTCCCTGACGTGCAGACCCAAGCCCAACTATGACTGCTAGGCCGGACCGTTGATGCCCCAGTCCCTTACACATGCAGTGTAGATAGTCGTAGGTCACTTGTGTGGACCTAGCTACCACCTCTCGGGAGCTAGATTAGCCCCCTATCAGCATCAGTAATGAGTCTATGGAAGCGCTACAGCAGCGTAGCTGCAGCACTGCATTTGAGCCACAGTTGCAGTTTAAGTCTACACATACCCTAAGAGACTATATATTACTCTCTGTTTCAAACTGACTGGGGCTATTAATGCCTACTTGTCAAGGGTTTACATACAAATAACCCTGACATTTCACTTGGTGTAATGCTTTCTGAAAAGTCCCGAGAAGACAGCTCTTCAGCGTGTGCTTCAGCAAAGAGTTGAGCTGAGGTGCAGGAAGAAGGAGTGATGGGTTGGACCAGACATGCCAAACCCATGAAAAAAATACAGAAATTGGGCTTGTTTTTGGCTTAATTGGCTTGTGAGTTGCTTGTTGGCTCGTTTTTGGCTTGTAGCTTGTTGTAGCTTCTTGTTCTTTTTTTTTTATCAGCTCCTGGCAAGCAGGTGTAAGGGGGTGCAAGCAGTAAGAAGGGGCAAGGTGGGGGAGAGAGTCAGGGGTGCACAGCGGGCCCACCACAGTCCCAGACTGCATGGCGGGGGGACCTAGTCACATAGAGTGCTGGGGTTCTTAGGGATTGGCTTGTTTGGCCCTATTTTGAAATGGGATTAGCTTGATTTTGGGGCTTATTGTGAAAGTCGGAGTGCTTATTTACTGCGTGAAAGTTGGCAACTATGGTGGACCCCTTGGGAAGCAACCTGATGTGCTGAGATACCACTGAGTCTACCAGTTCTGTCAGCATGGGCCCCCTTTAATCTGTCTTGCTGACCCAGGCTATTAAAGCCTCCTCTAACACACACAGAGGCAGGGCCACGCCCAGCTGTAGTTCTGCTCTGGGAAGACTCATCGTAAGGGACTTGCTCCAGCACTCAGATGTCCACCTCCCTTGGAGTGCAAACCCAATGATATATTATGAGATTCGCCCCCTCCCTCAATGTGGAGAGAGGTGTGCACACTCCCCCCCCCCCCCAGTTAGAAATTACAGAAACTGGGTTATATTATAAACAAAACAAATGTTATTAACTGCAAAAGGCAGATTTTAAGTGGCAAAAGGGATAGGAAACAGAACAAAGCTGATCACTATGCAAATGAAATCAAACATGCAAGCTAAGCTAGTTTCACTAAAGAAGTTAGTTACAAATAGTATTTCTCACCCTAGATATTGTTGCAGGCAAGTTGCAAAGTTGCTGTGGTTCAGAGTTGCAGTTATATTCCTTTTCAGACTGGACCCCTGTCTCAGTCTGGACTCTTCCCTCACCTTCCCTTCAGGTGGCTTTTGGAGTCTTTCTTCTTGGGCAGACAGGCCACGGAGAGAAGGAGTCCCCTTTTCCTTCATCCCCACCCTTAAATAGGATTTACATAAGGCAGGAATCCTTTGTTTCCAAATTTGACTCCCCCCACCGCCCGCTTCCCTTCAGTGGAAAGGTACAAGAAGTCCCAGGAAATGTTTAGTATCAGGTGGCAAGACCACCTGACCTAATAGTGTCACAGATACCTCTCTGGACGCCTCCCAGGAGGGAGGGTGATTAGTATCTTTATGTTTTGCTTATAGCTCATCAAATTTGATGGCCTGTCCTCTGGTGGGTGTCTTTCCAATACACACCTAGTTGTAATTGTTACATAGTTACATATTTCTAACTTCAGATACAGAAATGATACACGCGTACACATTGGATAATCGCATACAGTAAATCATAACCTGTCCAATGATATCTCACATGAGCCATCTTGCCATAACGTATATCTCAGTTATGTCATATTCATATCATGAGCATATTTTCATAAAGAATATGGAATGACATGTCACAGAAGGGAAGTGTAATAGTGTTATGCATAATTGACTCAACCTACCACTATCCATTACACATGCACATCCTGCTGGATAAGATGTCTTTTTCCCTCATGAGATTTTGAAAGTATTTCCCGCTACTAATACTCACATTTCACCACAACTTTTTTACTGCATTATACTCCAAGATTCCTGAACGAATCTTTTCTAGAAGATCAAGCAGTCTCAACACTAAAAAGACTAAGGGTCAGATCCTGCTCCCAGTGACTTCAATAGGAGCAGTGTCAGGCCTGGGAAATGTCTTTTAGCAGGCTAACTTTTCCTTTTGTGTAATATAATGGCATGTTGCAGAGTTAGAGTTCCCTACATCTACAATGTGTAGTATATGCTCCTGGGAATGTAATGAAGAAGCTGAACAAATGCTTCTTCCTCAGCGTCATTTCCATTGTGTGCTCTGTCTTGCCCTAGGCACTGTTGCATTCTAAACATGTGATACTCTTTATAATTATGCTGAGAAAATATTCCTCCTACTACCCAAAGTATGGGTTTAAAGCCAAAGCATTTAAGCAATCAAACTAAACAGATATACAATAACCCAGAGAGATATAGTGCAGGGGTCTGCAACGTTCGGCACGCGGCTCGCCAGGGTAAGCACCCTGGTGGGCCAGGCCAGTTTTATTTACCTGCTGATGTGGCAGGTTCGGCCGATCGCGGCCCTCACTGGCCGCGGTTTGCTGTCCCGGGCCAATGGGGGCGGCGAGAAGCCGCGGCCAGCACATCGCTCGCCCGCACCGCTTCTCGCCGCCCCCATTGGCCCGGGACAGCGAACCGCGGCCAGTGGGGGCTGCGATCGGCCGAACCTGCCGCGTCAGCAGGTAAATAAAACTGGCCTGGCCCACCAGGGTGCTTACCCTGGCGAGCCGCGTGCCAAACGTTGCCAACCCCTGATATAGTGGGTGAGATAATATCTTTTATTGGACCAACTTCTGTTGATGAGAGAGACAAGCTTATACAGAGCTTGAAAGCTTGTCTCTCTCACCAACAGAAGTTGGTCCAGTAAAGATATTACCTCACCTACCTTATCTCTCTAATATCCTGGCATCGACACAGATGCAACAACACTGCCTGTACAGTATCTCAGTTATTCATCTGAAATGTACAAGGAATTGCCACATATAAACATCCAAGACAATTCTTTTTATAAATAACTATGTTTAACTGCTCTTGTGCCTTACAGATAAATGAGCAACATGCAGTAACATTATGTAAGTGATATATAAAATCATTTGATAATTATATTATTAGCTGGAGTTGTACAAAATTACCAAATTTCATTAATCCTCTCTATCTCGCATATAATCCACACATCAATATACTGTTATGCATGTTGCAAAGCTTATTTTTTGCAAAATTCAATTTAGGGCTAAATGTTTGTCAGTTTCCTTCAAACATACTGAAATACCACAAGAGGAAATTAGGCATTTTACTGAATTTGTGCCAGAGTGAAATTTTGCCATTTTCCTGATATTTCATTATTATTGAATATCAGCAGCTTTTTTCATGGACAAAATGTTCTTTTCAGCCATGGGTATTGCCTATTGTTTTTGTAAACCCAGACAAGATGCGTGAGGCAATACACACACACACACACACACACACACACACACACACACACACACACACACACACACACACACACACACACACACACACACACAATATTTCACAGCACATTGTGGAACACTCAGATGCCTGGAAGGTGTTCTCTTGGTGTGACATGGCAGTTCTATTAATATTGATTATCCAAAACAAAATGTGTGCCGAACTCTCTGCATCTTAAAGACAAATGAAAGAAATACAACTCATGACAATTCATGACATTGTGCTTTCAAGTTCAACCTGAAAGTTTTAGTATATCTGATAAACATTTCCATTCTACTACTGACCTTATAACAGGAGACAGTTGCCTTGTCTGTATTATGATTCACCACACATAAAACTTACAGGACTGCTGTAAAATCTTTAAATCACAATGCTTCATGGATAAAAATGAATAGTAGAGCAGAAATGCATGGAAATAAAAAATACTATCCCAAGTAAAAGTCATAAAAATATAAATTATTCTTTACTAAGTAGGGCATGAACTTAAACATGAATAACACAACATATAATAAATAACTTGTTGTGATAAATTCCTTATAATAAAATTGCTTGAAAACTTGTGATAAAATGTTCAGTAAAAATTTTCATAAATATTCTTTTCAGCACTATTTAAAAGTGACATTTTTCTTTTATAATAATAATGCACTAAATGTCAATCACAGTGATCTATATCCTGAAGAACAGTGTTAATAGATGGATATTTTTCACACTTGCTCACTTCTTATTTTCAGGATTGAGAGGTATGTTAAAGTATCTTACAGTAATTTTCATTTCAAAACAAGTTTAAAAATGGACCTATATTTAAAGAGATTTACTCACTAATTGTTCTTTCTTGAACCTTTGTAGCACATTTTGCAGGATTCTGTTGATAAAGGACTCATAGCAGGATTCATAGTTGCTCTGGGTCCCATCCTGAATTTCATATTTAGGCAAAAACTACCCTTAGTATTTTTATTGAATAAAAAGTTCAGCAATTGATCTCTGAGAGCTGAAAATTTATTTAAATAAATGTTCAAGAGAGAAAAATATTCTGCTTTGATGTTATTAGCCAAACCCCTTTTCAAGCAGGTATGTTAAAGGTATGTTGAGTAAGAGCTTTTATTGCTGAATCTGGAAATTAATACCACTGGCCTGATTGTGCATGCCATATACAGTTAAAACTTTTTTTTAACTTCAATTGGGGTTCTGGGTGCTGCAGTTTTGAGCATCTGCTACCCATTGGTACTCTGGAAAGTTTGAACTCCGTGACTCTCTATTATCCGTGAGCATCTCTGAATGGGTATAGCCCATGATTATTTCCACTCCAAATTTTAAATATAGTTGTATACAATACTTCGTTATGTAACATAAAGAAATGTGTATGTACAGTAATCTACTTTACAATGAATGGAGCTATGGACTGTGGGGACATATTGGATTAGCTTCTGGTACATATATTTTAGGTCAGGAGAAGATACATTTGATTCTCTTAAGTCCAGACTCAAACCTTTTATTTCATGGATGCATAGAATGATGGGGAAGGGCACAAGGAAGTGCACCACCTTTGTGTGCCTCTTCAGCAAGGGGGGACTTCTGCACACAACCAAGCCTACAGACTGCTCCTTCCTTAGTATGCAAGTTATCCTAAAGGTGGTGAGAAGCAGGTAGGGCCATGAAATGTTATGATGTTCTAGCAGTTCTCTCATGTATCCCCCAAAGGGATGAAGCAGTAGGTGCTGATATAGAATTCCTTTCATATCTCCCTATGGCAATGTGCTTCCACTAATGTGGGAATGAGTTTAAAGCCACAATTGAACCCTCACCTCAATCCTAACTGATGTTCTTCTTTAGCACTAATGCTTAGCTCCATCACAGAAAATGATTCCCAGAGTAGTCTGACAATTATAAATACATTGGGACACTTTTGTTCAGCTACTTGTTTGCTTTATGTTCTTGAGATAACAGCTAGCCTAATAAATAATGTAACCAGAATGCCCCACAATTACAGCTGTCCGAATAAATTATTCTTTTCCTTGGCTTTTCAAAAAAATTGAAAAAAATTGCTTTGGGCTGACCCAAACCAAACATTTTTCAAAAGTGTAAACTAAATGGCTTGTTTCTGGGGTTTTTATAACAGTTTTTAGTGAAGCGTAAATGAAAAGTTATAAATAGGAACTTTTTTTTAGAAACAAACAAAATATTTAGTCTACTGTGCTTCTTTTTTAAAATTGAAACAATTTGGCAAATTCAACACAAATTTGTTAAATATTTGGGTCAACCCGGATCTGCATTTTTCAAATGAAAAAAGTTTTAGCCAAATTTTTTGGCCCAGCTCTATTCACAATAGAACTGTTGTGTGTATTACACACACAACTTCATATTAATAATTTCAAATATGAAGTAGTACAATTCCCACTAGTAGGGTGTTTTAGGGGACTCCTTAATATATCCTCCAGTCACAATTTTGGCTGCAATTTTTATATTTATTACTGTTACAAATAAAACCTAAACTAACTGTAACTGAAAGTGATTATAGCCAAAATTTATTTTTCTGTCTTTCATCAGCTGATTTACTTTGTGCATGTTTACAGTAGTTTTGGGTGTCAATTTCCGAGTTTTGGTGATGTTCATTTGTACAGTGAAATGTGAAGGAGTAGAACCACATGAGTAGAAATCAGACAAATATGTATGAACTTTTGCAAGACAAGTGTTACAGAGTGCTAGTCACACATTTTAAATGTTTTTATTGGATATTTAGTTTGTGCTGGAGTTGTATGATCACAAATAGAATGCTTTGTAATCCATCAATTGCTATTAATGTTACCAGTTGCTCTCTATTTGTGCTCCCTGAAGCAGACATTGTATTACAGTTTGCTGAACTGTTCACTAGTATGAGCAGGATAGAAGAAAATAAACAAAACATCTGTTTAGTATATACAGTCTTACATCAAAATATTATATGTGATCTGTGTACTAAATCTTTGTCTGGTTCCATCCAGTTTTTTTAAAACCTATACATTTTTAAAATAAATTTAAAAAGAAAATATAATTTCATTTTAATGACACTATAATATAGGCATCCAGAAGCCAAAGAAATATTTTCAACAATGGCAATAGATTTATGTCACGTTCAAGTCTGTCTCTACTAACCCTATTTTCCTTGCCAATATTATTTAGCCCTAGACTTTTTCAGAGGGACTTTTCCATTTCTAGGCTACTTAACCTATTTTTTAGACACAGAAAATTACTACAAAATATCTATTCCAAAGCTCTTTATTAAACTATTTTAAAGCAGAAAAGAGGGGGTACTGATGAAAGTTTCCTGAACATAATATGCTAAAACATGCTTTGTACCATAGATGACACACTAAAATTAAATTAGTGCAAGAGAGAGATTTGGTTTCAGGAGTTCTTCATTTTTACTTGAATATAAAATGTTTCTTCCTTATGCTCGTAGCATAGCGGGAAAATATAGAGAAAATAAAAGCAAAACAGACCCACATTTAGAGTGCATTAGAAAATCATAAAGAGGTATTGTTATAACCTTATTGGAGTCTGTGGTTCTACAGTAATATTCAATCATATGTCATCTACTGTAACTACACCAGTTTTAAACATTTTTAATCTTCTATATCACCAACTAAATCAGTGCAAATTACTGGTTGCATCAGTTCTTTAATGAGGAACCTGACAATAGCAAATGTTCTACTCTTCCATTAGAATTACACTTCTCAGACCATGTTAGGGAGAAGTTCTTGAGTGTGGTTTTTCTCTGAAAATTGAGTGTAAAAATGACACCTTACTGAACATATTTGCTCCTTGTTTGTATATTCAGTGTCATAGCTGTTCACTTTCGTGACAAAAAAGTAGTCCTTATTTGTTTTTAATCCTAAAAGCAGCACTCCACAGACAACAGAACAAGGGGAAATCAATTTGACTTCTATTCTGGAATCCACACTAATAGAAGTTCCAATTTCAGGGCCAAATTCTGCCTTGAGTTCAACAGAGGTGAAAGGCAGAATGCTGGAATTGGTGGACAAGCTAGAAAGAACCCATATTAACTTTCAGATCCCCAGTTGAGATTGCAGGTCTGGCATTTTTAGAATAAAAAGAACACCATTTTACTTATAAACTGAACAAATGTGATCTAGAAATCATTGAGCAATGACAGATGGAACCCACAGTGACACCTTTACAGTTACTTCTACAGCTACTTAATTGTGCCAAGCATTTCACAGTGGAATGTAACTATAGTGTCATCATTTAATTTGAATTAAATTCTCCCCATGAAATCTAGTCTATTAAAATGTATTTCCAGTGGGCCCCCTAACTCTTTTGAGAAGCCTACAGTAATTTTCAGATTGTCTGGTTTATTTGTTTTTTATGCATCTGTTTGTTGCTCTTCTGTGCCAAAATTCAATCTGCTGGTATTAAGACGTAGTGTTCAAGTTTTGACAACTTTAAATATTGAAAGCTACTGATTCCCCCTCTTAAATCATTGTTCTGAATGGAATCAACCTCTTCATTGTGAAAGAGATGATAAATCTTGCTATTGTCAATCAGGATTATTAAGTCATTTTCAAATAGAGAGATCCTTTTTAGGTCCTGATCCTGCACCATTAAAGTGAATGAGAGCTTTGCCATTGACTTCAATGACCCTACGATCAAGTCCTTAGTGCTTTGCCGAGTGACCTCTAGTTGTATTGCATATATACCAACATTTTTTCTTATTATAATTTATTATTTTCACATAAAATACAGTTTGTATCAGTACAAACATATAAGCAGAAATTAACAATGATCGGGAATATACAGGTAGGCTATGATCCAGGACATTTCTATCTACAGGTAGACTCCTACACTTGCACAAAGCCCTATTCACTTCAGCAGAGCTTAGTGCAGATGAAGGGATCCACCTAGAGAGAGCCCATTTCAGGATCAGGGCATTGTTTTGGTAAACAAGGGTAATTTGAAAGGTTTGCCACTATGGGTTATATGAATTAATATAATTTTACCCCCTAAATTCAAAATGATAAACAAGATCAAGACTACAGTCACACAAATAAATATAAAAATGAAAAATGCAACACAACAAAATAAAACCAAAACATCTTTTCAAGTATTTTTCACAGCTTATGTTGTAATTAATACAAATTGTGCAATTTCTGCTGTTTTTCAGCTAATTAAGATTTTTCTGTCCACTTCTTTAAAATGTTGAAATAACCGGGGAAGGGTAGTGGGGGAGGACTGCTGGCAGCAGAACAAAGTCAATGCAAGGATTGTGGGCTGGAAGGACTGTTGTGTCTGTTTGGCTAAGTCTGCAATGGATTGTCTTATCAGTTTGTCTTGCAGTTGGTTCACCAGCATGGACAAACTGTGCTCTGCAAAAATATCAGAATCTCTCACACTGATTGTCCTCATGTTATTTAGTTTCTGCAGTACATTCTGCAGTACAAACTGTGCTCTGCAAAAATATCAGAATCTCTCACACTGATTGTCCTCATGTTATTTAGTTTCTGCAGTACATTTGGGTATGTAGTCTTCATAGAATCCTTTCCTGCAATTATGCACGTTTACATCTAATTTAGGATACTAAGGTTCATCCCTATTCAGCAAGGTGCTTTAGCATGTGCCTATCTTTAATCAGGTGAGTAGTTCCTTGAAAAATTAGGCATTTGCTTCACTACCTTACTGAACCAAGGTCTAGTTGCAAATTCGTAGCACATGGATATTCCTGTTGAAGTCAATGAGACTTAGGGTTGCCAACCTTCCAAGATTGTCCTGGAGTCTCATGTGATGTTATGTTATGATGAAATCTCCGGGAATATGTGCAACCAAAACTGGCAACCCTAGTGAGACTACTCATGATTAAATTTATGCACATTTAAGGATTTACAGGATCATGTCTTCAGACTTTTAATTTTTGGTTCTCCTTGCATGTTGTTGTTAAGCAAATTCACTGATAAGTGTAATGGTCTTGTTTCTTTTACCTGTTCGGGTTGAAAACATATTTGGTCAATATGCAAGTTGCCCAGAGTTTACGAGAGATTTTTTTATATGCAGTTGTCTACCATCAGCTATTATACTGAAAATACACTGTTCACAGGACACCAGCACTGTTATGTACAACGAATGTATCCTGTGGTTTATATTTCTGGAATGTTTATGGATTGTAGGTAATTAATCCCCATGGATATCGGTTGTCTTCAGATGAGATGACTTGGAATAGATAATTACAATGAATAATGTTAAAAATGATATGTTCCAGCATTGATGTACCTCCAGGACAACAGTTATAGCTTACAGCTTATCCAGCCTTCCACTCTTAAACTCACATACACCTTTCTGATTTGATGGTTATATAAGAGGAGGTGAGCTATATAGCCTTAAGAGGTGCTAATTGAAGACATATGGTAGTGATTCTGTAAAATTACCTATACTATTAATTTTTGCTGGCTACCATTCAACATACAGATATATAGGTTCTACTATATTTTCTATTCTAGAAAAGCTTCTTCAATATAAATGCAGTTCAGTTGTTTAAAATGTTTTTGGAAATACAGCATAGTTAAACCAAGATGGTTCTGTTTAGAAAATTAGAACAGGAGAGTGTAGTATGAACTGTACTTAACTATAAGTAGTCTAGCATAATAAAATAGTACTGCTGGGAGTACTGTGGAGAAACACAAGTAAACTTTCTCTATTTTTGTTTTCAAGTACTGATCTTGCACTGAGATTTGGACTCCTGCACTTGTATGTAGTCTCACTTAAATGGATCTTTGCAGGAGTCTGCACTAGCATATCTAAATTGCATAGCAGGGTCATAGATTATAAACTCCTTGGGGCAAAGTCCTTATCTTTTTGTTTGTCTATAACATGCCATGCATATCTATAGCACTATAGTGCATAGTTAAAATGTTCACTCTGGGTCTACAGATGTTACCAGTTTTAGTGATATAGAAAATATCATAGGAACTCATAATATCCCTACAACCAAAAATTTGGGGGTGTTTTTTTTTTTTAGTGTATCAACTGGGTAAATAATTTTTTTCTTAAACATAAAATCTAGAAAGGAGAGCTATGAAAAGACTTCTGCAATGTTTGGGGGCTTAAAATAAACAAATGTGCTTACCACAACTCAATGCAGGAAGAAAAGAAGATGAGGCTTCATGAAGTTCCTACTGCATTTGGGTTATGAGGGCGGGGAAAGAGGAACTAACCAAAGCAGAATCAAGCAGGAAACAGGAAATGGCTAGGCCAGATGGGAGCACTGACCCACCATGTTCATCAGAATGTGGGGTGGAGGAGATTTTCCTTTCAATATATATCCTGTGCATTCCAGAACACGCTCTTTCTCTCAGATATGTTAAGTGAATAAAGTCGTGGCTTAATTAAACCACATCCATTGCATCTTGTCTGTCTTCTTGCATGGCTCAGACAACAGATATTTTATGCATGGCTGGGCTCAAAGCATGTAATGAACCATAATGATAGATCAGATCTATATTACATATCTTTAATTACATGCAGGGTTGCCAGGTGTCCGGTTTTTGACTGGAATGCCCGGTTGAAAAGGGACCCTGACAGCCCTGGTCAGCACCGCTGACTGGGCCGTTAAAAGTCTGGTCGGCAGTACAGCAGGCTCCCTGCCTGCCTTGGCTCTATGCGGCTCCTGGACGCAGAAGTATGTCCCCCCTCTGGCTCCTAGGTGGAGAGGCAGC
Organism: Malaclemys terrapin pileata; assembly: GCF_027887155.1. NCBI lineage: Eukaryota > Metazoa > Chordata > Testudines > Emydidae > Malaclemys > Malaclemys terrapin. The sequence goes on along the minus strand of NC_071513.1, from coordinate 15,935,366 downwards.
CAAAGGACCATTGGCCAGGAACTGTGACCAATGAGAGCTGCGGGGGCAACGCCTGCAGATGGGGCTGCAGGCAGAGCCGCCTGGCTGTGCCTCCATGTAGGAGCCAGTGGGGGGACATGCTGCTGCTTCCGGGAGCTGCCTGAGGTAAGCACTGCCCGGAGCCTGCACCCATCACCCTTCACACCCCGCCAACCTCCTGTCCAGCCCTGATTCCCCTCCTGCCCTCCAAACCCCTTGATCCCAGCCTGGAGCACCTCCTGCACCCCAAACTTCACATCCCTGGCCCCACTCCAGAATCTGCACCCCAACCAGAGCCCTCACATCCCCCTGTGCCTCACATCCCCCTGCCCCAGCCCTGATCCCCCTCCTGTCCTCCGAAGCCCTCAGTCCCAGCCTGGAACACTCTCCCACACTCCAAATCCCACATCCTGGCCCCACCTCAGAGTCTGCACCACCAGCCGGAGCTTCACACTCCCCTACACCCCAACCCCCTGCCCTTATCCCCCTCCTGCTCTCCAAACCCCTCTGTCCCAGCCCGGAGCACACTCCTGTACCCTAAACCCCTCATCCCTGGTCCCACCCCAACTGGAACCCGCACCCCCAGCTGGAGCCCTCACTCCCTGCTGAATCCCAACCCACTGCCTCAGCCAGGAGCCCCCTCCCGCACCCTGAACTCCACATTTACGGCCCCACCCCAGAACCTGCAGCCCCAGCTGAAGCCCGCACCCCAAGCCCCTGAGCCAGCCTGGTGAAGTGAGTGAGGGTGTGGAGAGCGAGCAACGGGGGGTGGGGGATGGAGTGAGCAGGGGGTGGGTCCTCAGGGGCAGGGCGGGGCAAGGCTGTTCAGTTTTGCGCAAGTAGAAAGTTGGCAACTCTAATTACATGTATAACAAAGGTTGAAATATTCTGGAGCTGTAAGGAGCCATTTTATTTGGAGGTCACCAGGTGAAGATGTTTACCTGCTTGAGCTTTTGAGCTAATTTTGCTTACTGAATGCTTGAGTCAGCACTTTGATATTTTATTGTAACAATCTTAGCAACAATGCTAACAATTCCTTAATTACAATTCAACATCTAGCATCTGTTCCAAAGCCCATTGAAGTCAATTGGGAATCTATTTCCATTTACTTCAGTGAGCTTGAGATCAACCCTTCACTTCAGTAAGGTGTGGTCCTGCTTCTACTGAAATCAATGACAGAAATTCCACTGAGTTCAATGGTGCAGCATCAGGCCCTGAAGTAGACATATTTTATATAAGAGATAAAAATGTCCATTTAATAATTCTGTTAAAAATTGCTTACCTTATATTTTTAATTTGCAAGTATCCTACTTCTATTAAGCAAATCAGTTTAAAAAATGGATGAAGGGTGTAAGGTCATACTCCAGAGTGTACTCCACCTACATGGACCTGGGATATAAAATTATTCTGAGTTCTTGGAAAACAGATATTTTCCATCTCTCTTCCTGCTCCTTTAATTTAACACTTCAGCTTCTATAGCAAGGAGATTCTAACTTTATTAAACTACTTAATTATCTGAGGGTTAAATTCACTCCAGTGCAGAGGCCCTAGGCGCCAACTTTATTACCTAGAATTTCACCTTAACTGTGATAAAACAGTAACAGAACAATGGAAACAAATGAAAATAATGTTGCTGTGAGAAAAATGAGGTTGACAAATTGGAAAGTTTGGAGTTATAAGGTTTGGAAAGTACATTTTTTACAATTGTACTAAGCTATCATAATCACTTTAGAACAAAAATATACCACATTGTATTCTAGTGTTCTGATCACTTTCAGTAAGCTTATAAACATTTAAGAAAGATTTCCTGGAGACCTGATACTACTTAAAATGTTGTTACCACTTCTGTTTCTCATTCCAGGTCCATTATATTCCCATTAATTCTTTATAGCTTACATCCTACATAGTACTTTTTACAAAAATAGTAACATAAAAAACAAACAAAACAAAACTTTAATATATTTTCAACACAAAGCTCTTTTGTTGTCTTTTTGAATGTATCTCCTTTTGCCACGTGCATTTAAATTCTTAATTGTGTTTCTTTTTTAAAAATTTAATGACGATGTTCTTTAGAGGTGATATTTCCACAGTTAAATTCAATTATTTCTGTAGGTCAGGAGGGTGTGAAGTGAATAATAACTTTGATGATTAACTCAGTGTTTGGCAGATTATATTAAGTGTGATATTTAAAGATTATCCTTTTTACAGGAAAGCCATGTAGTTAATAATTCAATTGCTTTTTATTACAGTCTTCATTTGCAACCTTCCATCCATTAGGAATTTTTGTAATTACAGGTCTTTAAGACTCTTAGATATGTAGTGAATTCTTCACAATTGATCATCAACACTACTACAGTATATTTCTGTTTTGGAAATAGTTGTAAGAGTGCATGGTGATAATATAAAATAAAAATTCAGCAACAGCTAGATATGGGAGCACATTAAAATATCAAGTCTGGCCACCTATATGATGTAGGTACTACCTAAGTTATTTTATACAATATAAAAAGTAGTAAAAATAAATGATGAGTATTAGATGGCTACCAGAGTCCTTTCTTTAAAACTAGCTGGGGAACTAGGGAGATGAATTATCTGAAGCAGTCCATGTTATTGTGAACTAAGTTGTTAATAGGGCTGACTGGAAAACAACAATTCCTTTTTGTGAAAACTAGATCATTCCAATTTTTTTATTGATAAACAAAAAAGAGAACAAATTTGACAAGAACTGGTGTTTAGGGCACTCACTCCCTTGGGATATGGGAGCTTCATGTACAAGTATTTGTCTGTCATGACCCATGGATCTCAGAACCCAAGTCTGCAGGGTTCATGGGAGCAGCCACTCTCCACCTGGCAGCCTACTGACAACTGCTTACCTGGGATCCACAAAACCCCATGCCTGGTATGAGACTCTGCCCCTGAGAGCTAATTGGTGGAGTCCCAGAGCAGCTGATTGGCCTGCTGGCCCTCCTTAAACCAGCAGCAGGAACAGGAAGTTGTCTGAACAATTGCTCCTGACTGTGTGCTTCCTGCTCCCTCAGCTTAATTTTCTGGCATCTGACTCATGATTCTGATCTCCAGTTTGTCTCCTGCTTCTGATCTCCTGGTATCCTGACCTAGTCAACTCTTGACTCTTGTCTCTTGCCTGTGGACTCTGGCTTTGACTACTAGGTTTGGCCACCCATGACAGATACTGAGCAGGGACTTGGAGTGTAAGCCCCTTGGGGCAAAGGCTTTTTGTACACCACCTAACATAATAGGGCCCTGGGCTATGACTTGGGCCCCTCACTGCCATGATAATATTAATAATAATCTGGTTATCCCACATCCTATGTCCTAACCACCAAGTCCTAATCCCCAGGCTAGAGAGTCAATCTCATTCTCCCTTTCTAAATCAATCTCTCCGGTTGAAGCTGTTTTCCTTTGTGTAAATAAATAATCATTTGGCCAGAGAGAGAGAGAGAGAGAGAGAGAGAGACTGACTCTATAGCTTGGTGGCTAGAGTCTCCTAGAATGTTGGAGATCAAAGTTCAAAAGTCCCTGTTCCAAATCAGGCAGAATCAGTTATGATGAAATGGCATTTTTCAACACAAGAGTTTCAGTGAATTTTTTTAACATGCTCTATTGTTAACTAGCCTTACCCAGATTAAATTGAGCAAAGTTAAATTTCAGCTAAATAGTGTAGGATGGATGTTTTGTAACAGTGTGCTCTATTGGGTCATGGAAATTAAGGAAATATTGAAGCCTTCATCATGTGATTAGGGAGCAATCCACATCAACAGGGGAATAGAAAAGATGACTTAATAGTTCCTTTTCATCTCTAATTTTTATGTGCTATCTATCCGTCTGTGGCAGTCTTAAGGCACAAGGTCAGTGCTTTGTTGCTCAAATTTTCAAACTCTGGATGTTGACCAGTCACTGAAACACTAGTTGCCAATGTTGCTTTTGATGGAGCCAAGAAAACTCACAGATGAGTGTCTGGGTTTAATGGCCTCTAGCTGTAACTTAATTGAATCCATGCAAAATCAATGAACCTGGCACCTCCTAAATAGTCTTTGTAATCACAGTATAAACTAACTATGGATGCCCTGCAGTCCCAAAACCCATGCCCAACTAATGAGGTTATAGCCCCCTTCTCTCTAATCTTCAAGCCAAATTTTCTTTCAAGGAAATAAGTTCCACTAAGGAGGTGCTTCGTAAATGTATCCAAAAAAGACCATTTCCTTTTTCCCCCTTCAAACCCATTTGTGCCTTATCACCACCTATTCCCAAAGATTTGGGAACAACACTGCTCTCTTCTTCAAAGTTACAACAATAAAACCCTGATTCATTGACATAAACAAGCCAAAGTTAAGGAACACCCATCAGTAACAGGGATGGACAACAAAACTAACATTCTAAAGACCCATTTTAATATACATTTATGTTTCTTGGTATTGTTAGACCTTCAGTTAGACACTATTTTTCCTGATATTTGGTTGTCCAACTAAGAGCTGATATATACCAAATATAGATTAGCTGTCGTATCCAATTAAATCAGTATTTTTTTAATTTTAATTATTTATTTGTGTAATATGGAAGAGAATTAGAAAGACACAGATGACTTACATGACTTGTGCCATACATTTGATATTATGTATAGTGAATTCAAATTCCTTTAGCATTTACATTTCAACATGTTTGAGAAGGAGAGATCTAAAGTTTTCATTCTGCTGATTTGTCTATAACATACATTCTTGGAGATACTGCATATGGTGTCCATGTGCCCAATGCAGGAGCTGGGAACATTTTCACTAGTGGTGTCTAACAGAGGTAGCACATGCTACGTATTGCATGGGAACCACCATACTGCACCATTGCTGTAAACTGGCACAGAAACCTTCCTCCTCTTCCTCATCTAAAAGATCTCAAGGAAAGAAGAGCTCAAAGAGAGCATCTGCTTTCCTCCTCTTTGGCACTGGCTTCAACAGCACTGTCCCTCTCAGCATGAGAGTGCTCAGGAAGTCTTCAGCACGTACCCTGTCAGCATTGGCAGCTTTGATCAAAGCCTGCTCTGAACCAACAGCTTCAGCATTGGAGGAAACTTCAAAGCAGAGACAGGCATCTACAGCATCCTCACTGCAGGGACCTTTTACAATTAATTTTACAGCTCCTAAAGCTTTTTTCATGTCTTCAGACTTCAGGGTCACCCCAGAACCTGAATCACCAATCCCAGAGGTTTCCCCAATCTCAGTACTGGACAGATCCTCCTCCTCGAAAAGAAGTGAGGGCACTTCTAATGAAAATTTCTTTGAACCAGCATGTCAATATAATTAAGGATTTAAGTCCCACTCAAATCCTTCAATTTCCTATCAGGGCTTCCATATTAATGGTTTCTTTATCCAAAGACTGACTTCTCTGCAGACTCTGATGGGAATCCTCTACCAAAAAGAAAACTGTCTAGAGAGGCAATTAGAAAAGAGCCTCCCAAGAGACCTGAAGATGTTAATCTCGCTACGATCCTTGGTTCCCTCCAAACTGGCCAGATGTTCCTTTCCCATATGGTCCACAACTTTGATTGTATAGGCCCTCATGGCCTTGATATTTCAGGGAAAAGTTCTCCCGCAGTATATGGGTTCTATTTGATAGAGGTGGATGATAGAGAAAAATGTATGTGCAGGAACTCTATTTGCCCCTCTGATTGCATCCAAAATTTTGATAACAGATACATCCAAGATGGGCTGTATAGACTCATGGACTCTAGTCTTATCTAGAATCCATGATCCAAATAAGTGTACTAGCACTAGTACTAGGCAGTGAGATTAGCTTTGCAAAGCATTTCTATCTGTCATAAAGAATTCTTCAATCTAAATTCTCACAGATAATTCCATAGCCCCCATTACATAAACAGACAGGCTGGCATGAGATCAGTCCTTCTTTCCCAAGAAGCCATAAAGCTTTGGGAATGGTGCATTTAGACACGTCAATCTGACAGCTCTTCACCTCCCCGGAGAGAAAAGTGGTTTAGCGGATTCACTAAGCAGGAAAATGTACTCATCCCATGAATGGGAATTAAAAAATTCAGCACTAAAGCAAATTTTCCAAGAGTAAGTATTTCCCCAGATCAACTTATTTGTATCGGTTCAGAACAGGAAATGTCAGATACTTTGCTCACAAGTAGGAAAGAGACCAGGATCTCTAGCAAATGCATGCATGATTTTTTGGTCACACGATTCAATGTATGCTTTCCCTCCATTTCCACTGATTCCAAGAGTGTTATGGAAAATAAGGTAAGCAAAGTTTCAAGTTATGCTGGTGGCTTCCTCTTGGCTTCACCAGTTTTGGTTCTCAGATCTAATGCTACTATCAAATCATCAATTTATCAAGCTCCCAGTGCAGAAGACATTTTATCACAGAGTCAGGGTCTGATTCTCCTCTCAAACCCAGCCTGTCTACATCTCTTGGTCTGGATGATATCTGGATGTTCCCAATAGACAGAATGTTCTTCAGAGGTGCAGAGTATTCTTCAGAGTAGAATATATTCCCCTAGGACTATGTACACTGTCAAATGGAAACATTTTTCTTTATGGGAAAAGTCTAAAGATTAACTCCATGTCAGTGTTCTATCCCAATAATATACTTACCTCTTATCTTTAAAACACTTGGGACTGCCTATTTCTTCAATCAAAGTCAATTTGGTAGTGATTTCTGCAATCCATCCTCCAGTAGAGGGAGGTACAATTTTTCTGTTATCAATCAGTTAATGCATTAATGAAAAGGTTTGTCCACGGTTCTTCTCCTGCGAGAGTGGTTCTTCCAACACGGGACTTAAAGTCAGAGCTTTCTTCACTTAGGCTGCCCTTCCCCCCAACTTTTGAACCTTTATCAAATTATTCAGTTCATCTGCCATCAGTGAAGATAGCATTGCTGATAGCAATTACCTAAGCTGATTGAATAAGTGAATTATAAACCCTCCATGTGCAGTTTTTCACCTGGCTAGAGTACCTTATACCACATACATTTTTTTTATTATTTCTAAAGCACTGTGAAAAATTCTTATCAATCAATTCATCCATTTATCAGTTTTTTCAAAAACCTCATTCTTCACCTGCTGAATCTAAATTACTTACTTTAGATGAGAGAAAGTCACTGTTATATTACCTAGATAGAGCTAAATCTTTTCATAAAACTTCAGGATTGTTCATTGCTTATGGTAATAAATCAAAAGGGATGGCTATTTCATCACAAAGATTTTCTAAATGGACATCAGATCATATTAGAACTGCTTATGATATTAATAAGCACAGTCCTCTGTCAACATCCAAACTCACTCCACCAGACAGTAAGGTGCACCAATAGCATGCTTAACCCAGGTTGCAATATTGGAAATATGTAGAGCAGCTACCTGGTCCTCAGCGCATACATTTATGAAATGTTATTTGTTAGCTGCTGCGTCAAGATCTGACACTGTTTTCAGATAACTTCTAGCTTCCATCGCTTTAAAGATGATTGCTAGCTAATCACTGTAAGTGGGCTCCACATGTTCAGTAACTCACAGAAGAAAGAATGGTCATTTACCTGATACTAGCTGTAGTTCTTCAAGATGTTCTGCATATGTGAGTCCCATCAACCACCCTCCATCCCCACAGCTTGGTATGTTATAAATGAGGGTTCTGGGTGCAAAGAAAATGAGTGGCATTTGGGGTCGCTGTGCCCTTTGTGCCTTGGAGGGTGGGGTGAGGGTATGTAGGACATATGCATCAACCCCTGTTGGATGCTGCTAGTGAAAATGTTCCAAACTCCTGTGCTGAGGCATAAGTGGGATCCACATGTGCAGAACTTCTCAAAGAACCATAGTTATTATCAGATAAGTAACCATTTTCTAATGGTCAAGGAAACATCTTTCTTTATTTATAATTATGACTATTCATATCTTATTTTAGATTTTTGTTTTCATATAAATGAGTTTGAAAATGCCAAATTTCTAGCATAAAAAGACCACTTTCTATATTTCATTGACCTCTGAATCTTCATAAAATTCTCTGAGTGAAACATTTAGAATATTCTTTATCTTTCTTATGGAATTAACAAGATATCAATCCAATTCTGAATGAGGCACTTGTGAGCAGAAAGCATTTAGGTATTTACTGCGGTTTTAACATTGGATAACTCCAGTTTTTGGTCAGATGAACGGGCATGCTCCTATTTTATTATAGAATGAGTATGTCATTCAGCTGAAAATTATATAACCGTCATTCATAGATAACACATATCCTCTTCAGTGATAGAAAACCAATCATAATTAAGAAGTGTCTTATAAGCATACAGAGGGTCAGGATGGTAATTTTGTTTGTGTGTTCGTCAAGAGGTATGCTGCTGTATTAGTTTTTGGCAGTCAAGTCATTTCTTATCTGCATTACTCCAGAATAATAGGGTTTTTTTAAATACATATAAATTGCAGGGGGTGGGGGTGGGATTGTGCTGTTTCCCCCCACAGTGGCATGAGGGAAATTGGTAAATTGACTTTCTCAACTTAGCCAGTTTATTGGGTTTAATGAAACAAGATTCCCCTCATTGGTACATTTAATAATAAGTAATGTGGCTATGTAATTATGTGATACATTTTCAAAATTTATTTCTACAAGCATGTGTCATGGTTGAAAATGGAACAAAGCCATCTAAATCACTAGGCTTACAACGCTGGATGGAGCAACACCTAAAATACCTTTTAAAAATCTGTCCCTTAAGCACATTTGAAAATTTTGCTTGTCATTTTGTTAAGTGTACCTTTAAATGTAGAGGAGCTTTTCCTGTCGGTTAAAGAAGTAGCATTTTGTGTTTTGTCTTTCCAATGCAGAATGTTACAGTGAGTTACTGTCCTCCTTGTCACAGAAAGTCTATATTTGCTCTTTTCTCTCTTTATTCAATCTGAAATAAGCCATCTAGAGCCTAAAAAATACATGTTTTGCTCCTTCAGTTTGTGGTGGTGGAGACAGAAATAAATTTGTCTCTGAGGAAGGAATTCTAAGAATTTGGGGAAAGTTAAGACATTTCTTGCTTAAAATAAAAAAAACACACACCCCTGCCAAAAATAAGCAAAAAGAAGGACAAATTTAAAGTATATGACCAGAGGTTTAAAGAGTATTTTTATGCAAATATTTTTGTGCGAAGAACTGGGAAAGTGGCATTTGCTACTCACAAACAATAACAATATCACCGTCTGCTTAGCCACATAAACTGCATTCCTCTATTAGCCTTAATCTAAATTAAACAGCAATACTGAAATACGTTTTGCTTTGTGTATAGGGAAAACACAATAAATAATAAACACAGTATCTTGCATTTCTGTAGCCTCTTCATTCAAGAATGCCAAATCACTTTACAAGTATTAGACCTATTTCCACAAGGCACAGAATCAGATGCCTATCTTCATGAATAATTTTATAGAAGGCTCATGGTTAAGAACCTTCCTGAATAAGGACCTGAATGAATTAGGCCTCACAACATCCTTGTGAGATAGATGTGTTGTTATCCTAATTTTATAATCGGGGAAACTAAGGAACAGAGAGATTAAGTAACTTGCCCAAACAATATACAGTAAATCAGCGGCAGAGCCATTAAAGTCAATGGGAGCTTTGCCATTAATTCACTGGGGCCAGGATTTCACACCAAATGTCCTGACTCTTGGTTCCTTCTATGTCCATTGGAGAGGAAGCTGTTTGGGAGACAAATTGCTCTTGTGACTTATGAGAAAGGTGTGATTTCATTGTTATTCAGGTAGTGTTTGTCAAAGGAACTTGCACTTGCCATTGTCAAAATGAAGGCAATTGTCCCAGCTCTGTAATGGAATTGGCAAGAGATAGTTGAAATCTGCCAGTTACAGGCAATATATTAGTGCAAACTAAAAACTCCCCTTTTTTTAAACTTGATTCTTTCTTCCACATAAACCCATAACCTATGCAGATTCAAACTTTCGTGCAATTCAAGTAAGTTCTACAAAGGAAGAATAAGCCTCTTAACAAGATTGAATTTGCTATTGTGCATGTTACAAGCTGAACAAACAGAGATTGGGCAAGTTTCTGTTCATTCATGTGCCTCCTTTAAAAAACAAATACCAGTTTAATATAAATGGAAATGAGGGCAACATTAGCGTGAACATAAATCTTGATCTATTGTAACCTAATAATGAAAGCCATACTTTTTAGAGTCTGGATAAATGGATAAAGCCATACGTTTTAGAGTTAGGATCATCGCTATTTTAGCTAAGATTTTCTTTTCTTTGCTTGCTGGGATTTCAGTAAATGCCAGCGTTTATGGAAAAGCACTTACTTGTCTCAAAATCATACAAACCCAGATTGCCCTATTGTATGATGTATAACTATTTCTGTATAGTTCAAGGGACATTTAGAAATATAATGCTGCAAGGTATTTATAAGGGAAAAAATCTTACATGGTTCACGTCATGAAGCTTTATATTTTTATAACCTTTACATAGTCAAGAGACTAAGGTTAATGATAGTCATCTAACCACTTGACCTTTACTGAATGGAGAACTGGCAGAGCACTTACAGAAGTTTCAACAGTGACCTCAAATTTCATTGAGATATTAATGTCTAAATAAGTGTTGATTAGAAACAGAAGTGTGAGAATGTATGGTTTGGAAAGCCATCATCTTGGGTTTTGTGAATGCTGATTTAAAAACTTTTTTTTGGATCGGATGGGGGTATAAATCAACCGTTTTCATCTCCAAAAGCAGTTCGTTTTCACAGGCAGTGAGTGTGTATGAAAAGCGCATGTGCCATGCCACCCTGACTGCTTTTTAGAGACAAATAAATTGTGGCTTTATGCCAACTTGGAAATATGTATTTAAAAAAATCAAATTAAGATAATAGAAGGCTGTAAGTGGATCTTTGAGAGTAAAAAGTGCTTAAACTAAACACGTTGGTGGATCTCTGAAGCACACCAGAAGGACAACAGCATTTCTATCACATTCTGCCCTTTCATAAATCCAGATCCCACTGTTCCTATTTGGCTGTAGGCAGGGTAAAACAGATTCATTATGAATCAAATCACCATTTCCAGGTATGGGGCCAAATTAGCAGTTTTTGTTAGTTCCAGTTGACTCATTCTGGTATAAAAGGAGACAATATGCTCTCTAGAAATGTACTTACCTGATCAGAGGGTGAAGTGACCAGTACTGGAGGGATGAGGAGAAAGATATAGACATGCTTTCCGTTTATTTTTAGAAAATATAAGTGTCTCCATAACCATTGTGAAGAGTATGATTTAAGTGCCTGGGTGATAGATTACATAAACAGTTCTGGTTTAATTCTGGCTCTCCTGATGGGAGTTTTCTATTGATTGAATGGGTCCAGGATTTCACCCTTTCTCTTTAGCTGAAGCACAATCTTCTTGGGGTTGGAAGGCCAGAGCATTAGCTAATAATTTGCAGGATTGTTCCATGATAGATTACATCCAAGAATATTTAGAAAAATAGCATGCATTGTATCACAGGGTATGTAATATTGAGGATTATCTGTAGTACTGTAATATTGGGAGCAGAACTGAGCTGGGTGCCTAAGGCTGTAATGTTCAACATCAGATAACTAGGTTGGATCCACATACTAAACTAGGTATCCCAGCAACAAAATACACATGGGTGTTATATATATTTTATTTGGACATATTATTATACCCAAAAGAAATATTCATCAAAAGACTTAAGTAATTCATGTAAATACTTAACTAAACATTTTTTTCTAAAGTTTAATTAAGGAGGAGGGAAAATATAGTATTTAATTGAGACCACAAAGGATTTCCGCCCCCCTGCAAAACAATCAAAACAATTCAATGGCAAAATGTTGTTTACTCTGGGAGCCATTCTGCTCTTTGGAGGAAACATATAACTTGGCAGATTTATGATGGTTATGTAGGTACAATTCATGTAATATTTATTTTAAAAAACCATGCTCTGTAACCAAACAATTTTTAAGCAAGAGTAGGCCACCTGACATGAAAACTTCCAGACAGCCCCAAATAATCTTAAACTAAAGCTAAATAGAAATATCCCAAATCCAACTCTGTCCTGTTCCACTTCACAGAAGCTTCCTGTCTATTACTCATCTAGGTGCTTAATGACATTAATCTTTAATGATGTTCTCAGATATTTGCTTAACTAGTCTAAGATTCCTGGAATCAACTTTCAATCCTCTGGTATAAAAATTGTCTCTAATAATGTTAAAATGAATTTTTTTAGCTCCTATAGTGCTCTTGTATGAATACGTTCTTCCCTGTATAACTTAGTGGAATTTAATTTCTTGAGATTCCCTTCAATCTTTCTTTCTTTCTATCAATGTCTCCTGTTCACTACCTGTAGTTACTGAACATTATACCTCATTAAGCTCAGAGATGAAAGCCAATGTAAGTGCATCATGTAGCTTGGCTGTTGTTTATATTTCTGGGGTCCCAGAAGACCCCTTGACTTCCTCCGGATTTCCTACATCTAATTGTCATTGAATTATTTAAAATATAACTGTCACCTGCACTCCTGGTGACTCGGGTCTCCTTCTCATGTTCTAGGCTTCTCCCCTTGTACATGCCTGCTGTAAATTGTACAGCTCTGGTAATATCCTGGGTGACTCAATGCCACGGAATAAGGGTCCTGAATCACTTCATTTTCCATAATCCTAGGATTCCCAGTTAAAGGAGGAAGCTGTTTATATGAGCTCAGGATTTCACGTGATACCAGTTGCATGGATTCTTTAGTAAGGTGTACCCAGAGATTTCACGTGATACCAGTTGCATGGATTCTTTAGTAAGGTGTACCCAGAGATTTCACGTGATACCAGTTGCATGGATTCTTTAGTAAGGTGTACCCACAGCTCCCAGAGGCAGACAGAATTATTGGCTCTGACAGTAAGAGATCCAGAAGGGCCAAGTAAGCTGCCTAACTATTCTATCTGGAGTTCACAATACTACGGTGTCTGCCTGACTACTTCCTTGAGCCACTGTTCTTGTTTTTAAAGAGAAAGGAACAGGGAAGATTAGCTAGGTGGCTACAGGTTGGAACTTGGGATGACTTGATTTTAGTGAATATTCCGCTTCCCCAGGATGCATTTAATCTCTATCCAGATCCTCACTATACTTTCCAGGGGGCAGTTTGAGCAACCCCTAAGGAAGAAATCACTCACAGTTCCAGAAATGGGTCACATTCGATTTCCATGTTTTCTAGAATGAAAGTCAATAGCATTGCCAATAACAACCTGCATTTGTTCTTTTCTGTCCTCCTCTCATTTTAAAAGTAAATTGGAAGCCCCCTCCCAAAATATTACACATTGATCTTTCAACTGATCTTTCACAGCCATATGGCCTGCACCTGCAATCTTCATGTGTATAGACAAGAGGAGTACTTATGGGAATAATGACTAGTTTTAAAAATAAATGGCTAGTGGGATCAGGTGCAAAGCCCTTGTACTTCTATAATCCCTTCCTTACTATTTGTTTGTGATACCTTTGTTTGTTTGTTTGTGTTATGTTTAATTTTGGCCGAGATCCTCCATTTAGATTTCTGCATGCTAACCCTGTGCCAGTACAGACTTTCACTACCCTCAGTGGAACTATGGAAGGATATAGGAGCTGACTTGCATGGATCATACTGCAAAAGCATGGCCAAATTTTTAAGGTATTTACATGCCCAAAAATACAGATAGGTTCCTAGTGGGTGCCTAGGCACCTACCTTCCACTGACGTCAGTGTTTTTGAAAATCCTACTTGGCTCCCATAGGCATCTTTAGGCACCTAAATACTTTTAAAAGCCTGGCCCTTAGATTACAAACTCCTTAGGACAGGAACCTATGAACTGTATGTATTTGTAAATGACACACACGCTCAGCTTGATGCAGACACAACAATAACAAGAGAAAATAAATGATGAATGTACTGCTTGACCAGAATTCTTCGAAACTGACTTCACTTAACACACACATGTACACACACACACACACACACACACTTGAAAAACATGAGACTTCTGTTCATACCAAAGAGACAACAAATCACTATAAGAACCAAAGAACATTAATGTCTATTGTTTTTCTTTTTTTTTTTTTTTTTCCACTTGAAAACCCTTGTGCACAGTTAGTGGCTGTTCTGCTGGAAACCAAACCTCTCCTAACAGTTCTCATCAAAAATTATGTGCTGGCTTATTGTCGATTAGTACAAGCAGAGTGTGTTTTCATTTACAGTTTGTATAATAAATGTGATTATTAATATTTACAGTATTGCCTCATTGTACATTAAGGGAATTTTACCCACTGATGCAACTGTAGCCAGAGGAAACAAGGGTATTCCCTTATGGAAAAAGAAAACTGGGGCTCTTCAAACTCATTTCACTGCCTTTACATGCCCAAAGGAAAATCAATCACACCTTTGTACCACAATTTTTTCATGTTTATGGCTCCTGCCACATCTATTGCCAGTAATGGTCTTAATTGCATTGGGGGAAATCTGACTTCCAGTATCCAGGAGTTCGCTTTAAATTCTGCTTCGCTATACTTATTAAAATGAACTAGAGGTTAGGTCTGAAGAAAAATTATTAAGGAGCTGATTAAGTCTATTAGGCTGTTTGGGGATTCCTTTCTGCTCTGTTGTTGTTAGCTGGAAACCCTAATAGGACAATTAGGATTAATTAAAATCAGCCTGATGGATTAGGATATATAAATCTGCATATGAGCCAGGCTAGTGAGGCTGAATATTGGTGTTGTGTGAAGGTTATGTCTTCTCACAGAGAAGTGAGGGGGTGTGGAACACTGAGCCTGATACTCATCCCATGCAGCTGCAAATTGGTGACAGCTCCGCTGAAGTCATTGGAGTTATGCTGACATAAAACCAAAGTAGGGACATCAGTATCTGGCTTACTCTTACTTCAAACCTCCAATGAAGATTTAATCAGAGCTCTCTATGGAAATGTTCTAAAGACAGGTCTGGATTTCCAAAATTCTTTTCTAAATTGCATGTTAGGAGCATTGTTTGGCTTTAGTTAGTGGTACTGACGCTGGGTTTGGGTGAGTTCCCCTCAGTTAGCTGAAGGGGGAAATGGCTACATGGCTAGAAAGCTCTTTCCGAGGCAGCTATTGCAGTTGGCAGGACACAGTGAGTACAGCTCAACCTAATATAAAACTGGTGACTGAAGCGAAGCTAAAATTAAATCTCTCTCTTAAATTGCAAAAAGTACTGAGCTTCTAGAAGCTTGGCCATGGAAGACAGAGCTGCTCGAAAGTGGTTACTTGAGCATGCTTGAAGGAGATTCTAGGTGTCCTCATGTGCTCTCCTAAAGCCCTGCTTTCCAGGAGTGGCTTTACATAGCACCAGGTCCTTCCCTGTCTTCCTGCTCACCCATACCTGCATGTATACCTGTCCGTTGTTCTGCAGAGACATTTCATAGAGCTGCGCTTTCTGCACAGTTGGTATGTGCTCTCCCTTGCAGTGGTTTAGCTGCACACCTTATATACATTGGCACACCTTATATACATTGTCTGAACAAAATAATCTACTCAAGAACACTTTTCAAACTGTAGCTGTAATGATTATCTTCCTAGCTATGTAGGATTGCCTGTCTCTGTAAGTGAATAACGGAGTCCCTGTGAAAAAACTAAACAAAACCCCACTCCCTTCCTGCAGAATGAGAGAGAATTTTAAAGGGTCAGGACTGTATCTGTATTATAACTATAAATGGAGAAACCAAATATTAAAAGAATAGAAATCATAGAGAACTTTTCATTTTGAAGATCTTTTGGTGTTTCTTTTAGAGTGCCGTTTTATGAACAATGTGCTAATTAATGTTCAGAATTCTTCTGTGCTCAAATAGAGATTGCGTTCTCTAGATGCAGAAGTGATGGTACAATTAGCCCCAAGTGGTGAATAGAAAGATTCCCTCTTCATTCTGGGGTCCCAGTTTTGATTAACAAACTAGACTTACCAAAAATAGTCATTATCCTTAGTAAAATGCCCTAGGGCTCAAATTTGCAATGAGCTCTGTGCAGGTGGAATCCATTGACTTCAATTCAGAACTAATTGCAGGTTTATGGGCTTGATCTTTTCACAACTCCTAAGCTCTTTGGAACCTGAAAATTATAAGAGAAGGCATCGGAGGCAGAATATTGCTACACAAACAGTTTTAATCAATAAACACTTGAATATTCACATAGGTGGTTGCATGTACTTCACCCACCTGTCAGACTGCAAATTGTGTTATTTGTTAAAGCTTCATTAGATACATGCCAGGTGGAAAGCTGAGAGTTTACCTCACATTGCATCTGTGTTGTTGTTTTTTAAAATAAAATTAACTAGATGTCAACTTTATAAAATAATAAAGCTAAAGAGGTATTTTCTTAAGTTTTATCGGTTACCCGTCTGCTTTTTGTAGTGTGTATGAACTCTGTATTGAAAATAGCCAAATATGTCTTATTTCTGAAAGATCTAGGGTTTGTTTGTTTGTTTTTACAAAAGGAAAAATGTCACTTATGTGGAAAATGCATCATTGTCAAGACTTTTCTGAGCTCAGTATATCTATAGTAGGTAGATAGCTACATATTCCCCATGACCATGCTATCTCCCAAGTTTTTATAGATTTATTTAGTGAACTCCTGGTAAGGTAAGAAATTACTATTATTTGAACTTTAAAAATGGGGAACAAAGCCACAGATAAGAGTGGCTTTTCATGCATACTTGGGAAGTCTGCAGAAGTGCTGGTAATTGAACCCACATGTCATAGATCCTAATCTAGTACCATAACAAGACCATGCTCCCACCCGGTTATCAGAAAAGGACCTGAAACCAAAACTTTGATTGGAACAACCAGGATTTAGAAGTTCCAAATCAGGATGCAAATATTGCAGCTTGGGCCCATCTTTAATTCTATATGATTAAACCAGGCCTATAGCACTGTCTCATAGGCCTGGTCCACACTAACCCCCCATTTCGAACTAAGGTACGCAAATTCAGCTACGTTAATAACGTAGCTGAATTCGAAGTACCTTAGTTCGAACTTACCGCGGGTCCAGACGCGGCAGGCAGGCTCCCCCGTCGATGCCGTGTATTCCTCTCACCGAGCTGGAGTACCGGCGTTAACGGCAAGCACTTCTGGGATTGATTTATCGTGTCTAGACAAGACGCGATAAATCGATCCCAGAAGATCGATTGCTTACCTCCGGGTCCAGAGGTAAGTGTAGACCTACCCATAGACATGTCAAAAAAATTAGACTTGCATTTAATTGCTGAACAAAATCTGCCTTTCAAAGCATTGTGGATTTAATTACCTTCTCCCTCACTCCTGTAGTCATTGATTGCATTCATACCTGTGACACTGCTGGTTATTTAGTTGTTGTGTTTTTTTTTAAATCATCCTTACAAATGCTTTAAGGCTTGTGTTTTTTTTCAGAGCCATGAAACTCTGTAGAGGTTGAGTATATTGATAGCTCCCAATTTCCCTGTCATGTCTGACTCTCTCAACTGCTTTTAACACTTCCATTCCCCTCTGTAAGCAACCCAACCCCCTCCCAGCTTCACAGAACTATAATCAGATCCCTCACTTTCCCTGCCTCTCCCAGCTCCTGGAACTTTCCTATCATCCCAGAGTCTTGTAAGGGCAGGTCCCCTGCCTCACAGCTGATGGAAGCTATGCAGCCCTCCCTGCCTCTGAAATGCTGGCACTCTCTCACCATTTTGGGCCACAGTTACACCTGCACTGCCTTATAATCCTCAAAATTAGTCAGATTTCAGTTGTTGTCCTCCTGAAAACACAATAAAGAGATTGCACTACAGTACTTGTATAAGGTGAATTGAAAAATGCTTTCTTTTGTTTATCTTTTTACAATGCAAATATTTGTAATAAAAATATGAAGTGAGCACTCTCTACATTGAAATCAATATATTTGAAAATTATAATAGAATACAAAGTGTAACCACATCCAAAACCATTAATAATTTACATTGGTATTCTATTGCTTAACAGTGTGATTAAAACTGTGATTAATTGCAACTATTTTTTAATCTCATAAATTAAATTAATGGAGATATCCCATCTCCTAGAACTGGAAGGGACCTTGAAAGGTCATTGAGTCCAGCCCCCTGCCTTCACTAGCAGGACCAAGTACTGATTTTGCCCCAGATCCCCAAGTGGCCCCCTCAAGGATTGAACTCACAACCCTGGGTTTAGCAGGCCAATGCTCAAACCACTGAGCTATCCCTCCCCCCAGCTATCCCTCCTCATGATTAATTGTGATTATTTTGTAGCCTGATTTCCAGGTTAAGCAAAAGATTACTAATAAACTCTGAAATAACCTAATTAATGTGTAAAATATTTCAGCTTTCCAACAGTTCACCCTGAAACTACTATTTGGCATACCGAAAAAACCAGTGTGCTTATTAATAACATGTATTTTTATTATGGTGCATGCCTGAGCTTCTGGGTTAATTCTAATTATTAAACTGTAAGACACTCTCTGGGTTCAACCTTACACTGACCACTGGAGCATGTTGAAAGCACTTTGCTTCCCCTTATTATTTGTGACACAAGCAACACAAATTGAAATTGAGCCTGGCTCCTCCAGTGTAAAAGGTTTATAGAGGCCACTAGTGATCTCAGGCAGGAATTCCTCTTCGAGAGACTCTTCAGCGGCTATGCTTGTTTGCCATCTTCAGCAAAAGCCCCTGATGCAGGAGACATTCTTGGGGAGGGGGGACAGAGAGGGGATGGCTTATAGAGCTGTTGGTTGCTGGGAAGAAGTTGGGACATCCATTATGGCTGCTGTAAGCACCCCATGAGCTCAAATTGGCCCCTTGCAGCCCCAGCAGAGGGAGAAGAAATAATGGTGTATAGCTGTTTTTGCTGATCCCAACCTCTGAATGAAGGGGTGAACTTGGCCCATTGTGTCATAGATGAGATCCAAGATGGGCTGGTCAAATCCAGAGTTTCTGAATTAGCTAGAATGAATTTTAGTTTGGGGCAGATTGTGCTACTGATTGTAGTAACTTGGTTTTAATTATATTCACTCAATGGTCTCTAGGTGTGTCCTGTTTAAAAATGGTGTTGTGATCATTTATTTAACTCTGGTTAGGGTTATTATGTACATACTGCAAGAATATTTTTTTAGCATTTGTTACACTTACAATGAACCTCTTTCTAGAAGCTTGCCCAACTGGTTCTAGCTAAGATGAATTGCCTATTTAAAGGGATGATCTATATTCCAGATAGTCCAATCATGAAGCTCTTTATCCTATGTAAGGTGAAAACTGACCTGAAAGCCTGAACTTTCAGGGACTCATGAAGGCTTCCACAGCATAGGGCAGATTTTTTTTTTTTTTATTGCAGTCAGACCTTAAGTATTGTTGAAATAGTACAACTTCAGTCTTTAGTGGTATTGGTTTGTTTTAAAGAGGGAGTGTTTATGCCCTTGCTTTTCATTTCTGTTCAAAATGTTGGTTCTTACTAATTTATCAGAGAATTTGCTTTGTAATTCTACTTGGTTAATGGGTGTCTTCCTGGCATATTTTATCATTAACTTTCAGTTTCACTGGCATGCATTACTTAACATTGTGTGCTAATTTAATAACACAAACTGTACTGGTTCTCTATTCTGTGCCAATCGAGGGGAAAACTGCCATCGTTCATGTATAGCTCAATGCTAAGAAACAACTATTAAAATGGCAGCATGAGGTTCCATAGGTTTCCCTCATGAATTCCATTTAAAATGTGCTCATTTACAAGATGAAGGATTCTGTTTGTTTTTAATTATCTTTCAATCCTGCAAACTCAGCCTGTGATCTGAAAATCAAGCTGGGTTCTTTCTGTCATGTACATCACCAGTAATAAACATTGAGCAATCAATTTAGTTAAGAACTAGTTAGAAAATAATGCATCACTTTCTCTCTGAGTTGTGCTGGCTCCATAGGGCTAAGGAGATTTAAAAAGGAAGGAAAAGCTTATTTTGCTCAGTAGTGTAAAGAGAAATGACTCAAAATAGGCCCAGGGAACAGATCTGCTGAGCATGAAGATGCACTTACCTAGCCACCTGTATGACCATAACTTTACTTTGAAAAAGGCTTTACTCTACAATCTAAATGTCTTTTAGATATTACTGTAGAGGATATTTACTTTTGGTGTAAAGGTTTGCCTGTTCACTAGGGGCCCAATCAGCTCTTACTTTCTTGCATTGAAGGGAGCTAGATCGCATGCAAGGTAGAAGGGAATGCAGGCTCCACAGCATGTCTTCTCTCTTCCACTTGTGTCCCTCTCCCACCTCCCCCCCAACACACACACCTTGCCTTGCACCTTGCCGAAACCCTTGTGATAAAACTCTGTAGTGTTGTGACTATGTGCTGATTTGGAGGTGGGTCCAATGAATGAAGGCAGGTGATGTGTAGAGCAACTTCACTCTACAACATGCTTCTCTCTAGAGATAGGTGCAGACAACTGCTAAGTTAAACAAAAATAAATAAATAGACTTTTAATGTCAGAGAGCTGAGGCTTGGGTAAAGCTTAGTTGATAGAGCTGGTAGAAATTTATTTTTCTTCAAAATATTTATAATTTTCTTTTTTGTCTTTCAACTTTTGGTTAAAAAACAAAAAAACCTCAACTCTGAAGACTGATGTTTTCCTGGTGGTTATTTTTTAACAAAACCCCTAAAATCCCACGATCTGGATTTACTTTAAAAACAAACAAACACTAACTTCTTTTTTTAAAAAATCTTGATGAAAGCTTTTTGCCCAGTGTGAGTATTTGACTAGTAGTGGCATGGTTCCTGCTGGAGCTATTCACAGTGGTGGAAGATGGTCTCGGTAGCTACATAGAGGGACTAAGCATGCTTTGGTGTTCCCTCCTCCTTGCAAATTTCAGGCTGTATGGTGGCTTAGAGGGCCAAACACTCCTCTCCTTTCACAGGATGGCAAACCTCATTGCTAACAGAACAATTAGGAAGAAACTCCCCAGAATCTGTGTTTTTGTTCTCTTACCCCGCCCCCACCTCCAATGTAAGAAAAAAGACCTTAGTGGGGTCCCCCTCTCTCTCACTCACACACACACACACACACACACACACACACACACACACACACACTCTAAAAGTCTGTCGTCCCTGCTGCATGATTTGTACATGCTTTGTGTGGTCTTCCTTTACATATTTGCTCGAAAGTGATTTGTTCCTTTTTGCTTGGGGATATTACACATCATTTGGGAGGCTTCAATTTATTCTGTTTACTCTTAGAAATATCTTTCTTCTCAGTCTCTCCTGTGTCCCTCTAAACTTTCCCCTTCAAAGAAAACTTTTTTTCTACTACACAAAACGTTATTCCTGGAATATGCTTCAAACTCTCCTTTATCCCATTGACAGAGATAAAAATTAGGGGCTCCAGTATTTCATTTCTTAGTGGGGTGGGTCTAGATTTTTTTTTTTAAGACACTGTCCAGATGAGAATATATACTTGTTCCTATGAAAGAAACCAGAAGCTTGTTCGAGAACCAAGTCCTCTCAGCTGTCAGCAACTGGGTCACAGACAAATGTCACCATTCAGTATTTCTTTTCAGATGTATTTTAAAAGTAAGAATCAGTTTGCTAATAGGGGAGTAAATGAAGTCTCTTAAAGTATTTACACAGAAATCTCTTAATTTACCACTCATCTGGGCTAGTGCATGCTTAGACATGTGATAGGTCCATTTAGTAAATCAAGGGGTATCACTGGCTTCCGGTCCCACTTTAATAGGGGACATCCTATTAAACTATAGGACATCCTATAGTTTAACAAAGACAAATGCAAAGTGCTCCACTTAGGAAGGAAAAATCAATTTCACACATACAGAATGGGAAAAGACTGTCTAGGAAGGAGTACGGCAGAAAGGGATCTAGGGGTTATAGTGGACCACAAGCTAAATATGAGTCAACAGTGTGATGCTGTTGCAAAAAAAGCAAACATGATTCTGGGATGCATTAACAGGTGTGTTGTGAGCAAGACACGAGAAGTCATTCTTCCGCTCTACTCTGCTCTGGTTAGGCCTCAGCTGGAGTATTGTGTCCAGTTCTGGGCGCCGCATTTTAAAAAAGATGTGAAGAAATTGGAAAGGGTCCAAAGAAGAGCAACAAGAATGATTAAAGGTCTTGAGAACATGACCTATGAAGGAAGGCTGAAAGAACTGGGTTTGTTTAGTTTGGAAAAGAGAAGACTGAGAGGGGACATGATAGCAGTTTTCAGGTATCTAAAAGGGTGTCATAAGGAGGAGGGAGAGAACTTGTTCACCTTAGCCTCTAAGGATAGAACCAGAAACAATGGGTTTAAACTGCAGCAAAGGAGGTCTAGGTTGGACATTAGGAAAAAGTTCCTAACTGTCAGGGTGGTTAAACACTGGAACAAATTGCCTAGGGAGGTTGTGAAATCTCCGTCTCTGGAGATATTTAAGAGTAGGTTAGATAAATGTCTATCAGGGATGGTCTAGACAGTATTTGGTCCTGCCATGCGAGCAGGGGACTGGACTCGATGACCTCTCGAGGTCCCTTCCAGTCCTATAATCTATGAATCTATGAATCCACACATGCAGGTCCCCACCCTTATTATTTCCAACAGTCACCCAATACTTCCAATAATCGCTGATCTTCCTCTAAATTCCAGTGCACATTTACTGTACAGAAATGTTTAGATTCCCTATTCATAACTCATGCTGTTAAGGATTTCTCCAGGATGACTCATTTTCAGTAGGTGTTTAACTGAATAGCATTTTATCCTCTGGAGTATATTCTCAAAGAACAGCTAAACCTCTGGGGTATCTGCCTGGAGAACACTTGAAGAGCAGGAGCTCCCCAAAATTAAGCTTTATATTATGTATGGATGAGAGGAAATAAAGCAGGGGATTATAGTGTCACTGAAAGAATCTCATTCTCAATCTCAAAAAAGATTTATATGACAGTGGCTAATATTGTGCCACATGCCAGGTCTAAGACTCCTTAGATTGAGATAAGACAGTCTTATGAAGTACAAAGTAATCAGACACAGGATTTTTTTTTTTTTTTTTGAAATTATAGTATTTGTGGGGAAGGTGATCTTAGCAGAATCCTTACAAATGGAAGATGTTAAGTAAATACTGTGAATTCTTTTGCTTTGTTTGTTTGACCTCTTTATCTTGAGAAATTCCTATAAACTGTTATGAAATAGCTGAAACGTCAAATCCTTTTCATGGAATAGTAATGGTAATCTCAGGAAATAACTTTTCAAAGTCTTTTTAAAATTCAAGCAAATGAAGAAAAAATCTAGCCTAAAAAACCACGTAGTCTTATGCTCCCAGCTTTTCCTCAGTATTGCCCGAAAGGATTAAATATATAGCTTTAGCACTTACTTATTTCCTCTTTAAGCTTAACTTAATTTTTATTACATTCTACTCCTATCTCTTTCCAGGACATTGTGTGTAATGCTGCCCAATTTTGAAGTGAACACATTTTTCCAAAGTACAGAATAAATAAAAGTCCAACATAAAAGCTTCCCAATTTATAACTTGAAACAATAAAAAGCATGTAAAACATCATAAACTGCTTTAATTTGTATCATATCAAATAGCAATTATGATTTTGAGTTCCCCACTTTCACCAATAGATGGTGGTGCTAGCTATCTGCATACTTGTTTAAAATACATTTCTTCAAATTTGATTGGAACTCACCATGAGGGAATCCAGTAGCTCTCATCATGGAAATGTTCAAGCAGCTTGGGCTCAGATTGTGTCTGGCCCTTTCAGGGGTGCATGTAGGTAGGGGAAGCCACAAAGAGCCAGCCCGATTTGGTGTTCCTCTTCGTGTGGGTACTGTCCAAAGCAACCACAAGTATGGAAGTTCCAGCCAATGGCAGCATGATTTCAGCTAGAACAATGCTAGGAAGATGTGTAGGTTGGAGCAAGGTAGGTCCATTCTGATAGGAGGGGTGGGAGGAAGGGGGCAGTGTGGTACCCTTCCCCCTCACAATGCGCAAGAGTTGGAGTCATGATTCCTTTCCCTTGAGGAGATAATTTTCAGGGAACGCTGCCAGGTTTTCTGGCCCCTGTGGTCTCTCTTCCCAGCATTTGTCTGTATATGAAATTGTCCTAAATTTGTGAAGGACCAAAAACAGACTAATTCACTTGGGAGGTGGAATTTGTGGCGTCTTCTGTTACTGAGAGAAGTTGGCGGTCGGGACATTGCAATATAAATTTACTATTCAGAACCATAGGAGCACTTAACAGAGGAGGGAGGGGCCTTTGACCACCTTGGTTTCCCATCCCAACACTCCCTTGCTCTCCATGATTTGGCTTAAGGAATGGATAGATTTTTTTTTTTTAAATTTGGTCTGAACTAGTTCTTGCATTCCTAGTATCACAGCAAGAAGACTGACAGTTGGCACTTTGGCCTAGTTTGTGGGGCTAAAACTAAAAATATTTGTTTAGTCACACGTCTCACTAAGTGAACAATTAAAAGTTGAAACACTTCAAATGAACTGAAGAAAAAATTAAAACATGCCTGTGGCAAGGAACATGTTTTTAATTTTGTCTAACCTCCATTTCTCTGGTGTGTGTGATGATATGACACAGGAGTTCTGAATGCTAAATGAAGCAGTAAGAGCCCAAGTGCAACTGCATTCAGTCTGATGTTATCATTTCTTCCCCTTATCTATGGCTTCCTTAATTGCCTGCTCCTCTGTGTTCCTCCCTCACCACAAGGAATAAGATAATACATGACTGGCAGCCAGCAGTTTGGAGTGAGAATTCCCATTTGTCACATTCTGCTCTTGACTGCCAAGCAAAATATGTGAGACCCAGTTTTAGAAAGTTCCAAAAACTGTAAGATCCTTTTGGCTTCTAAAGTCTTTAACACTAAAATTGTGGAGACAAAAATCTTAGGTCAGATATTTCAGCTAGATTTTTGTATTATCTTCTGTTTATTTTAAAAACTAGCTGCTGAAAAACAAGGGTAACAGGGAGGAAAATGATACTGCATTTCAGAATACTTCAATTGATAAATTATAGAGATTATAGTAATGGAGGCTCAAACCTTGCATTTTCAGCATCAAAGTCTCTAGCACTTGAGCTGAAAGGAGTCCTCCTTTAACTAAGGGCTTGTCTATACTTACACGCTGGTTCGGCGGCAGGCAATCGAACTTCTGGGTTCGATTTATCGCGTCTTGTCTGGACGCGATAAATCGAACTCAGAAGTGCTCCCCGTCGACTCCGGTAATCCTGCTCGCCGCGAGGAGTACGCGGAGTCGACGGGGGAGCCTGCCTGCCGGGTCTGGACCACGGTAAGTTCGAACTAAGGTACGTCGACTTCAGCTACGTTATTCACGTAGCTGAAGTTGCGTACCTTAGTTTGATTTGGGGGTTTAGTGTAGACCAAGCCTAAGCCGTAGTAGCAGAATGTATAGTTACTGGGACCAGCTACTAGAGGGAGACATGTTCAAACTCTCTGGGCCAGTATATTGCATATAGTTTAATTATTCTAACAAGCTGTTCACTAAGGTCTTATGTTTTTCATGCTATATTGATATAGTTTTATTTTTAAATGAATTCATTAAATTGTACAAATGTTAAGAAATTTCATTTAAAAATACTTAAGTATCATTGCACTTTAATACAACTCCTTTTTTGGAAGAAACTTTTTTATAAAAATAAGTTTAATAAAATGTTATGATTGTAAAATATAGTCTGATCCTACAAATTATTCAGCTTTCTCATTTCCAATTATGGTCACAGCATCAGTCCATGTTTCCAACAAAATAAAACCCTCCATCAAAAAAGGGAGGCTCATGGGGAGAAGGGGAGGGAATTGTACAAAAAAACCAGAGTTCCCACCGTTTAGCCACTGAAAGTATAAAAGAGACTGGAGAATTTCAGCAAATGTTTGCAGAATTTTGTACATGTTCCTAGTTCTTTACAATGGACGACTATCTATATGTTACTGTATGCCTGCTCTTGAACTCCTTCCTGTTGTTTATAATACACAAATGCCATCCCTCTTCACATGCTTGCCTATTGGATAGAACACTGCACATGATTCCTGTAATGCTCTTTTGAAGGGCTTGATTCAATGTCTTATGCAGTCTGTGAAAGACTCCGATTTCAGATCGGTCTTTAGATCCGCTCCTTGTAGATGAACATTTTGTTAATCAAGGTTATCTACTTCAGAAAACAGAGCAACAAATAGAGAAGGCTACCCTGAAAGCGAGATATCCCATCTTAAATCAAAAATAGAATTCCCTCGAGGCTGATTTTCATGCAGCTGAACTCAACATTAAAAGCTGTCAAAGATTTCCATTAGTTGTTAAATCAGAATAACCTCTGAGAGCAATCTGACTAAACTAAACCTGACTAAACAAAATAACTTTCTGACAGACCACTAATCTCCAAAATTGTTAAAACAACTACATTGAACTAATCTGTTACCAGCCCTGTCTCTCACACTTGTAATACAATGAGATGCATTATGTACAAGTACTGGGGGCAGGTAGTGGCAGAAGGAAATCCACAAATTTGAAAGGTAGACTTAAGCAATGATTGAGAACACAGGACATTTCCTGGGTTTTAATGACTGCCGGGGAGGAGATGATGGCTTGATACACATGAATCCTAGGATGTGTCCTGCTGATGTTGTTGCTAACATAAACTGAAGCAAAAAAGAACGCTGGGTATGATTTTATATAGTTTTCATAAATATATGCATAGGGCATTTCTAAAGAACTAATGCACTGTATATTATTCAAGTAGATTGCTTCAGTAGAATCCGAACTCTGTACTGATGATATAAAATATACTACAGGTCAACATACCGTATCATGAATATATGGGGCTGAGAAGGCAAAAGCAATTGTTTCAAAATTAATTTTTTTAAAAAAGTAGAGAGATAAGTAGGAGTCTGTGTCTAAATTGAAAATGTACGTACCTGGACACCCGTACCAGCTAGGAGTACCAAGAAGTTGGACTAAGCTGTGGCTGTGCACTGAGATTTAGGAAAATAATAATTCTCGCCTCAAAATTCTCCACACAAAAAAAGGGGAGAAGAGGAGGTTGTTTAGTTGTTTAAGTGATGGAAGGGAAGAAAACAAAAGGTATCCTTTTGTATTTTATCTCTCTCTCTCTTTTTTGGCATAGTTCTGGTTACTGTTGGGTGGATTTCCCCTCCTCCCCCCAAGACTGGGAGTTCTTCTCAATTTCAGGAGTTAACTACAGAAGATCTTTGAGCTAGATTCTGCCAAAAATACATATTTAGTACCTTATTTCTAAAGTAGTCCCATTGAAATACTAAAACTGAAACATGAAATCCATGCACTTAGCTGTGGCATATGGTACTTCATGATATAAGTATGGAGTGACAAATCTGGTCCAGTATGTACTGTATACTTTTTTCCAATAGTACTAAACAATGGAAGAAGTTAACATCCTTTTGTTTTATGACAAAATCTCTATTAATTCTTTTAAGCATATGTACCGGTAAGTTTTTTGTATCATTCTCATAGAGTGAAATGAAAGCCAAGTAATTTCTCCTTATGACTTTAACCAATGACCATTGAAACTTTCACATTGAAATTATGTCAACCTAATACAAGAGGATCCATTGTATACTGCAAATAAAATATAAAATGCATAGTGGCAAGATACATTCTTCCTTATATGCAGTAGGAATGCGAGTCACACAGCCTTTGTAGGGTAGAAATAAATATTGAAAATACATTGCTTAAATCCTAGGCTAATTTTGGTTGAGGGCATGTTATAATGAATTAAACATAGTGATGAATCACTGAGGATCAGAGTGAGATCTGTTTACTAACTACATTGATGTAGTATTTTCTCTACTTCATCCAAAGTTATCTGTTTCATGTTGTTTCGGATTTAATATCCCAGGTTATTAAATTGTATTTGTCTATTACACAAGTAATAGATGGTCTTCTTGACAGAATCCAGAATGAAATTTGGAAGAAGGTAGTGTTTTCAATTTGATATTTAAAGAGTGAAGTTAGTGTGCACAAAAGCGAATACTAATAACACCGACTTGAGTCAGTGTAGCTAGAATATATAAGCTTCCCTACACCTCAGTCCTGACCGGGAATGGCTTTGCTATTCCAGCACTTTACCCAGGAATCTCCTGGGTAAAGACTGCCTACCAATTATAAAGAATTGTCCCTGAGCACTGGGTTTGCTGCAGATGTGTATGTCACCCATCCCCTGCTTTCTCTTGCATGTTCCATTCTTGGGGAGTCAATAGGGGATTTAAACTGAGAAGTATCTTACTGTGTGAATCCCTCAAAGAGCAGTTACTTTTCAGTAACAAATATTGGTTGGTCACTACTCTTATGTTTAAGTGTTGCAGCCCTTCAACTGGGGCGGAGGGATAATAATCATTTCAGTCCTGAGTGAATCTGATTGTTGACATTTCAAAAAAAAAAAAAAAAACCCCACAGGTAGCCTTATGTGATCACTTCAGCATACGACTCTCTTTCATCCTTATTTAAGGAATTATACCTTTCATGAGCAGTTACTGCTAGTCTATATCAAAATATTCTCTTGAGGCTGGTCTACGTTGGGGGGGGGGGAATCGATTTAAGATACGCAACTTCAGCTACAAGAATAGCGTAGCTGAGGTTGACGTATCTTAGCTCGACTTACCTCCTGTCCTCACGGTGCAGAATCGACGGCAGCGGCTCCCCCGTTGACTCCACTTCCGCCTCTTGCTCTGTTGGAGTTCCAGAGTCCACGAGGAGCATGTTTGGGGATCGATTTATCGCGTCTAGACGAGATGCGATAAATCGATCCCCGACAGATCAATTGCTACCCGCCGATCGGGTGGGTAGTGTGGACGTACCCTTGGTGTATCCCCTTAGAAATGAGTTATTTCTACATAAAGCATTGACATAGAGTAGCCATCCAAATTCATGGAATAATGTTCACTTTTCTCGTGATCCCAATGGGGGTATAGAATCTATTGGGTGCAGCATATTTCTTGGTCAGCTCAATTCTGAATCTTAAGTCTGTAACATCCCATTCAAATTAACCAATTTTTCATCACTTATCGTGACTTTCCCCTTTTACCCTTTAACTTGCTGAACAATATAACCTCCAGACTGACTCTGAAATCAGTATTCAAAAGGATGTGTAAGGTGAAGTCCACCCCATGAAGAGGCCTTCCACAAGGCCACTGCATCACTCAAGTCCCACTTAAGGTCTTGAGGTTTTTGTTTTTGTTTTTTTAACTTCAGTACCTTGTGTGCGCTGATTGCACCGGAGTGAATTTCATCCACAGGGATCACCTTTAAGCATATTTCTGTTGCCTTTGCATTCAAATAATGTGATTGAAATAATCGCAAAACTCCTTGAATACCAACCCTTGAGAAATCTTCTTGCTTATACATCTGTGGCAAGTAAGATTCTCCCCCCCACACACACCTTTTGGAAGTGGAGGGATGATTAAAAGTGGCAGAGAGAGCCCACTGCTTCATTACAGAGGGAGAGCTGCTGTAACATTCTAGGGTGTAATTCAGACCAGGGAGATGTGATGTCACCACTTGCATTTTGGGGGCACTCAGGGTTATAATATTTCTGCTACTTGTGGCTCCCTGCCTGCAACATATTCACACAGCCAGCATGCACTCTGCACGCTGTAGAGTTCTGGTTCAACCATTTTGAATCCAACTGCGTGCCAGGAGTTACCACAAACACTCCAGTCTTACCAGACTTTGGTTAATGTTAGCAGGTGATCCTATGACACCCCAGTCCTGAACTTTCCCAAACCCATGTGCTCTGCAAGGTCCAGCCCTCTCCTGCAATATTCAGAGGAATAACATCATCTTTTTGCTTCTTTAAAGAGAGAAAATCCACCAGCTTGCCAAATTAACTGGTGTTATCTTTCACTTTAATTCAAATGCAGCACTAGTGATTTAGGTTAGTAGTAAAC
Source organism: Malaclemys terrapin pileata (assembly GCF_027887155.1). Classification (NCBI taxonomy): domain Eukaryota; kingdom Metazoa; phylum Chordata; order Testudines; family Emydidae; genus Malaclemys; species Malaclemys terrapin. Next base: position 15,905,425 of record NC_071513.1, on the reverse strand, counting down.
ACAAGTGTATTAACCAAAGAAGATAGGATTTTAGGTGAGCTCAAGTATAAGAGAGAAATACAAATAGTTAGAGGCACACTTTCGCTTTTATTTGCTTGTAACCGTCTAAAACTTAATCTAGCATGGTACAGGCTTAGAAGATGGCTTTTCTCACCCAGCAAGTTGGTGGCTTACCCCTTAGACAGGATCTCTTTTAGAATCCCAAAGTGCTGCTTACTTTGTCATTTTAGGTGAGAGAGAGAACTTGGAATTCTCTGCCTCCTTCTTTTACAGTCCAGTGAATATTTGAAATACCTTCTTCTGAAGGTTACCCCTGAAAGTAAAGTTCATTCAAGCTGTGAGTAAGGGGACATGGAGTCTGGTGAAGGGAGCCCATACTCTTTCTTCCTCTACTGGTGTTGGCTAAAAGGCAAATTGTTCTGTTTCCTGCAATCTCTGCCTTTGTTAGTTTGATGGCCCTGTTTCCTGCTTCTGTAAATGTGGGTTCCTCAATTCTATTGTTTATGATAGACCTGTTTAACAACTCACCCAGCATGCCTCGTTTAAACATACTTTAGTCACAATTCCATCATATTTCCATAACGCTTAATACATACCATGTACATACATCACACAAGAATATTAACACCCAGTTATTATTCAAATGATACCTCACAAGGCATATTCTTGTATGAAGATTATTATAATAGTATGTAGGGCATAAATATATGGTGCTTGGGGTCACAGCTGCCCAGTGAATTTTATGAGGAGTTTTGAGGTGGAAACTTGGGGTTCCTGAAAGCCCTGCCTACTGCAGTCATGTGACCATCAAAATCTCAGCTTTCACTTTTAAATACTGTGACAGACCCAGACCAGTGGGGTACAGGAGTCTGGTAGAGGGCAAATATACTAGTCACTGGATGAATGGTGTTCTGTTCCCTGAGTGACCAGAGCAGGGGCTGCACTAGAGTAATCAGGAACCTGCTAGAATCAGTTAAGGCAGGCAGGCTAATTAGGACACCTGGAGCCAATTAAGAAGAAGTTGCTAGAATCAATTAAGGCAGGCTAATCAGGGCACCTGGGTTTTAAAAAGGAGCTCACTTCAATTTGTGGCGTGAGTGTGAGGAGCTGGGAGCAAGAGGTGCGAGGAGCTGAGAGGGTGTGCTGCTGGAGGATTGAGGAGCACAAGCGTTATCAGACACCAGGAGGAAGGTCCTGTGGTGAGAATAAGGAAGGTGTTTGGAGGAGGCCATGGGGAAGTAGCCCAGGGAGATGTAGCTGTTACAGGAGGCACTATAGACAGCTGCAGTCCACAGGGCCCTGGGCTGGAACCTGGAGTAGAGGGCGGGCCCGGATTCCCCCCCAAACCTCCCAATTGACCTGGACTGTGGGCTGTCCCAGAGGGGAAGGTCTCTGGGCTGTTCCCCAACCCACATGGTGAATCTCTGAGGCAAGAAAATCCGCCAATAAGCGCAGGACCCACCAAGATAGAGGAGGAACTTTGTCACAATACATTTGTATCCTTGTGGACAAAGTCTTGAAAATATGAGCTGTAAAGTCATCAGATGGGAAATAAATGGAACTCAAATCCTTTTGTGACCTGATTTCATGAGTTTTGAATGCTTGGGGTTGGCAATAATGGAGTAGCCAGGAAGGTGGATAAAGAGTAGAATAGGGGATGCCCTCTCTCCTCTTTGCAGCTGCCAGGAGGCTCTGGAGTAGGAGATAGGAACAACAGGAAAATACACTTTCTCCTTTCCATCAACCAAACAGATTTTGGTTGAGCAGCTTCAGATTTTTTTAGACACCTACCACCCAAAGACTCATACAAACAAAAAACCCAGAGCCCCCTCTTAGAGCTGCACTCTAGTAGAAATGCCAGCACCCATTATCCATTTCCCAGCAGTTTGTGGAGTGAGGCACTGAGCTTCTCACTGGGATGTTGCCCCTTGGACAGTCCCTGTCCATCTTCTTAGATTGCTCTCTGGCTATTAGATTTAGTCTTTTGGTTAGACTGTGTGTAGGACAATTGTCATGCCCTGTCTCATAGTAGAGGACAAGCAAAACCATAGAAATCGAGTTGCCAAGTGAGAATGTGTATAAAGGCAGGCACACTATGTACTTGCAGTATCTGTGAACTCCAAAGGAATGAAAATGATCCTGTCTTTAAAAATGTGTCCCCATTATCCCTATCTATTGGGATGAACAATGGATGGTTTTAAACTATCTGCTGAAGTGCAGCTGGGGAGGCCCTTAATGTCTGCGAGGTTAATAGGCTCAGCTCTGCTGTTCGCTAACCCTGCATTTTAAAAGTTGACCCTCTGAATGGGATGAGTTGTTCAGCACTTTTGTGCCCTTAAATGTCAAAGATCCGTGTTCACTCTTCACAGTTTTTTGTACAGTTTCCTTATGGAACCTATCGAAGTCCGACTGTGCTGCTGGATGATTTATAGAGCTGGAATGTCATTCCATACAGCTGGTGTTCTGCATAATTGTTATAAAGTATGATCCAACAAGACACTTGCAGGGCTGTTCTTGGTGGTGGCTTGAAAAATATGTTGCCTTGAAATCTGAAAGGGAGTGTTGCTTAAAAAAATATGTACTACAATGAAAATTACTTCTGTTTTCAGTGGCATAGGAAAGAAGTTAAAGGATTTAACTGCCCAGCATCATCACAAAAGACAAAAATTGCTTTACTGGCAAAAATCATATTGGACTATGGGCATGATTCTCCTTTCTGTTATCATGGAAATCAAGAGTAACTCCATTAAGGTCAATGGAGTTAAACTAGTGTAAAGTGGTATAAGTGAGAAGTGAATCAAGCCCTATTTCTTCTAGTTTTCTTTCCAACACTTCTCAGGAGCAGGTCGGGCATAGCTAATTACTAGAGACTCAAGAAGGATTGTTATAAAGTTTCCTTTCTGTTGATGGATTGAATGAGAAGAGGAAGAAGCATGGAGGAGATGGTCTCTGTGGAGCTCAATTACCATTTACTTCATTATTGAAAAGAATCACACTTCTCCAGTAACCCAAGAGCTCTTCAGAAGAATGAGACCAGAGTGATGTATTTAATTTACGCAGCTAAGTCTCCTTCCTTTCTGAGAAGGGATCCAATTCTCCATTTGCAGGATACAAGTAATTTCTTTTGAAGTCAAAGAGGAGAAAACTGAAATGCAAGCAGTTCAGATACTTGGGAAGAGGGAAGATTGCTGCTATCTGTCTGTCGGTCCTGTGACTTGTAGACCAGATTCCTTACTGCTTTGCACCTTGTGCGATAATTTACTTGTGTGTAAAATGGGTGAGTCTAGAATTCTGGTGTGGAAGCTTTGTACATCTATTCTGCAAAGGTCTAAATGACTAAGCAAGGTGCAAAACCATGGAAAATCAGACCTACATTCTAAGAATAGGTTAGCGTAGAATTACCACCTCCTTTTAGAACCAAACAATCAATGGCTGGTAGTCTTCCTGAATATGCAGTATCTGGGGGAAGTATTTCCCGGAATATTGTTTAAGAAAAAGGCAGCCTCCTCTTTAGAATTAAGTCATTAACGCACTTCATCTATGGGTGGACCTCACTTCTCAGAGGTACAAAAATCTGATGTGGCTTTCATAAACTTGTTCACGTATGCCTGCAATAGAATTAATTCTATAGATTGACATTTTCATAATGTGGTAATCACAGTATTATAGTCACTTATTAACTTATGTTCCATGGTCCCGAGTAGATTTTTTTTTTAACTTGCTTACACCTGCTATTCAAATGTATTCAGTAATGATATTTCTGCTGACATTAGACTTCACCTTACTATTAGCACCTATGTAGAACTTAAATTCTAATTTTCAACAGGTTTCAAATTGATAATTCAAGATCCCAATTTTTAAGAATAAGGCACAGCTTCTAAATTATAAATCATATTTGCTGATGGAAGATGTGGCTAAGTATAAAATATGAATGCCTTGCATGTTACAGTACATAGACATGCAATCATTATTTGAAATGCCTTTGCAGGTCTTTACATTTATATTCATTTAGCTTGCTCAGAATGGACATGGTTTATATATTATTAAAGGTATAAAAATTGGAATTCATGTAGTAAATGTTGAGATGAGTTTTATGGTTCAACAGAAACTGATGTAGTAGTTAATTTGTGGTACTTGCCAGTCCACAAGTAAAATGCTCATACTATTTCTCTCTGCATATGTGGAGGTTGATGTGATTGATTGGATATAATTTTGATACAGCAGAAGGCTTCTCATAATTTTTAAAGTGGAAGATTCAAAGTAGGCAGTAATAACCATTCAGGCAACAAATGCATATCCTAAATTACTGTCAGCAATTAACAGCATAGGTCAGGTGTCAAGAGTTTAGATAGACATCTACAATAACATTATCTGAGAACTCCTATAGTATTTGTATTTAAAAGCAGGAACACCAGTGATTCTAATGAATGGGTTCAAGTGATCCCAAAACTGCACTTTTCTTTCTTTACTGAGGGCTTGTCTACACTGGTAAGTTTCTGCACAGTAAAGCAGCTTTTTGTGCTCAAACTACAGACGTGTGTACACACTGCCAAGCCACTTTGTGCGCAAAAACTCCTCAGTTGCAGCGCTGCAAAAACCCACCTCGATGAGTCGTAAGGCTATTTGCACAGAGGCTCCAGCGCTCTATTGCCAGTGTAGACACTTGATTGCTTTCTGCGTTGTAATTGGCCTCCGGAGCTGCCCCATAATGCCTCTGCTCATTGTTTAGAACTCCGCTGCCCTGGAGGCATGCGCCCCTCCCCTTTTAAAGCACCTTTTCTGACAGCTTTTGCATGCTGTGCTGATCTGCTCCAGGACACAAAGCAAACCATTAATGCATAATGCTCATGCTGTTGAACACACAGGCGTGTGTGTGTGTGTGTGTGTGTGTGTCTGTGCTGAGAGCCCAGGGAGGGAGGTGGGGACTGATGTCTGGGTTTCCCCCTCCCCCTGCCTCAGGACTGGTTGCTTCCGGCTGCTGTCTGAATCTACAAGACAGCATGCTGACACACTCTGTCCCCCAAAACATACTCTCTGTCCCCCTCCACACACACACACACACACACACACACACACACGCATATTCCCTGTCACACACACTTCTCCCCTCCCCTCCCACCTGAGTTGAAAAGCAGCTGGCAATGTAGTAGGATGCCCCTGGAACAATGGGATTGGGAAACCTGCATCATGTGACACTGTTTCTGCCCCGTGAGGCATTGCAAACCCTTCCCAAAGCACCCTGCGGCCAGTTGCACAGTGGGATAGCTACCACAATGCACTGCTGTCTTCGCCATTGCAAGAGCTGCTAATGTGGATGCGCTCCAGCATCACAAGGAGCACAGTGTGGACACGCAACAGCCGTTCAATTCCAGCATTTTAATAAAAGTGGTATAACTTGTGGCACAGACACTTGCCAGTGTAGACATACCTTCAATCTGATCCTATGGAATTGTCTGACTTGTCAGTTACTCTTCTCCTTTTAAACTCTTTAATTGAGTGGATTTACTTCTTGTGCAAATGAGTGACTAATCACTTTGGCTTGGGGGAAGTGCAGAGGTTATGTAATTGCCCTATGTATGTGCAGAGGTTATGTAATTGCCCTTGCACAGCTTTGCCAACATTTGGTCCTGACCTGACTGTCTAATATTTTAGTCCAAAATCCCTCAGGCAGAGACTACCAGTCCTGCTAGATTGCATGGAGGTGGTGGGATAATTCAAAGTTTTAACTATTGCTGTTTCAGTGTATTAATATTAAACCATGTGATCAGAGGTGACCATAAGTTAATCATTGAACAAACTTTAAAATGTAACCAGATAAAAGAAATGTAACTGAAAAGTGTTTTGATTAGCCATGTTTTTCAACAAACATGTAGTTCTGAAGTTCCATTATTGCTCTATAGGTAGGAGGGTATCGTTATAACGTCTTCCAAAAACAAAACAAAAATGATACATCCTGAAGTCATAACAAGATAATTGCATGTAGACAAACCTTGGAAACAGCTTTGCAAAATTATATCAAGCCAAGGAAAGGCCTCTCTGTTTGATATATAACAAATACCTTTTTAATAACATAATGACTGTCTTCATAATAACAGATTTGCCCTCCTGCCCACAAATGTGACGTCATAATCTCCCTGGTACAATGTCCAACTACTCCTGCAGGAGTAAAAGGATAAATTATAGTAGTATTGCCCTATCTCTAAAATACAGAAGGTGAAATCTGACCCTATTAAGTCAATCAGAACTTTGCCATTGACTTCAGTAGGGCCAGGTTTTTACCCAAACGTCGTCTCAGTGGCTATGAACTTCCATGACTTTTTTTTTTATTAAATATATACATATAAAATATAATATTCATATATAGTCTAGTGCTCTTATGAAGGGAGGAATTTCCTTTTTCCAACCAAAGGAGCATCATACTCTATAACAACCCGGTTCAATTTGTTTTTTTATGTTCTTGTCAATGCCAACATAACTTTAGTTAAAAAATGTAAAAGGGGAGAACCCGACTTATGGTGATTCATGCTCAAAACACACTGGGGACTGAGGATCACTGGGCTAAATTTCCATCTCTGCCACATGTATCTAAGTATCGGCTCAATCCTGAAGAGTGCTGAGCACTCCAGCCCTTATCCAACAAAGCAGTTCAGTGCCTAACATTTAAGCATGTGAAGAGTCCTGTTGATCTCTGCTGGGTCAGGGACAGGGCGCTCAGCAACTTCTAGGACCAGCCCCTAGAGCTGTCTTTAAGATTTTTTTTTTAATGCTCAAACAGCTGTCCAGTGTTCAACCAGTAGCTAATCCAGGATATCTTCAAGCATGAACTGTTAAACTGAGGTCCTTTGTTCTGGTTGAGAAATACAAAACAGGTTCCTCACTTATTGTCTATATACACAAAATATTCTTACTGGAATGGTATTAAGTATATGCTATTATAAGAAATGGATATACAATAACATGCAGTCAGATTATTCCAAAATCTGAGAAGGTTGCTCAATATTTATTTTCTAAAGGCTGGAATAGCTTTACAGCTCAATTTTAAGTTCCTACCAAGATGGACAACTCTCACTTGGTGATGCATTGCACTTAAAAATGTCCTCTTTTTGCATGAGGTCCATTAGCAGCACTGGGAATGAGGTGCAGCTCTGACATTAAGATTATTAGAGTACTGGAGAATCCTGTGGATCATAAGGTGGTATTTTTAGCCATAACATTGGTATGGATGATTTGTAATCTCTAAGTGACATTCCCCAAATCTCCAGTCACTGTAGAATTTATTTTCTGAATGTTTCTCCATACACAGAGAATGGAAATCAATACTGAGCTGCTTTCTGCCGTCGTTGGCTAATCTTGTTTTCAGTGTGGACAATGGGAATAGCAACAAGCCACCCCACTTACTCTCTAATTCATGTCTTATTTGTACATAGTGAAAAAAGTAAGTAGAGCAAATGATTAGAAGTCAAGTGAAAATGCCCAAAAGAACGCAGGGGACCAATTTTGCTGCAAGTGAACTAATTTTTCAACTCTCTGAAGCTGCCCAAGTCTCAGATTTGAGTCTGGCAGTACCCAAAGTGGATTACAAATAGATCAGAGACATAGGACTTGACCTTTTATTAAATTGAGGTTCTGATGTGAGATGGAGTGACCAAAATAATGAAACACATGTTAAAATTAAATTCTGATCAATGGTACTATGATACCCACAGATAGAAAGCTCTTGTAGTTCCTAGTAAGTGTGCATAAAATTTGTCATTTTCCAGGACTGAACAAAAATACTTTAACTTGAATTTATTAAGATTGAAAGGTTACTGTAAAATTTGTCTCTGAATGTAGCTTGAGTCTTTTTACGCTTTTGCGAACTCTAATATTAAAAATTTCCATGATTTAAAAAAAATCCACATGAAACAGTTGAGGTAAATATTTTACTGCAGTTTTTGCACGCCAAACTTTTTTCAAAGATGAGAATCTGAAAGTTAAATCAACTTCACTGTAAATCACTATATTGTTTCTTTAGACAATGAAAATATAAATAGTGAAAAATAAATTGGATTGATTAGAAATCCTTTCCTTTTTATAGTTGCTAAGGTGTTAGTGGTAACATAACTTAAAATGCATGCAATATAAAGAAGTGGCTCTCTTATGTTCCATCAAAATCGGTATACACAAATATTTGGTGTGTGTATAACATCTTAAAGAGACAGTGCCCTTTTCACTCCCTCATGTTTGTAAGCCCCACTACATCTCGGTACTTAATCAGTAGCCAGGTGATCCAAAAATCTGTCAGTCTACAAGCTCTAGAGAGAGTAAGGGAAGATTATTCAGACAAGGCAATACCAATTTTTTTTCTCTTCGCTGACTCCAAACATTTGCAGTCTCCTACCACTTGGGGGGAGACTACTGTTTTCTCCTTCTTCAGCCTCCTTCCGTTATCATTGTCCCACCTCCTTCTCCTTCCACATTTTCCCCCCATAGTCTCATGTCTCCCCATATTTTCTGTCGCCTCAGTTTCTCTCCTGTATCCCTCCCACACTTCATTTCCTTCTTGCACTTAAGAACATAAGAACGGCCGTACTGGGTCAGACCAAATGTCCATCCAGCCCAGTATTCTGTCTGCTGAGAATGGTCAATGCCAGGTGCCACAGAGAGAATGAACCTAACAGGTAATGATCAAGTGATCTCTTTCCTGCCGTCCATCATCACTCTCTGACAAACAGAGGCTAGGAACACCATTCCTTACCTATCCTGGCTAATAGCCAGTAATGGACTTAACCTTCATGAATTTATCCAGTTCTCTTTTAAACCCTGTTATAGTCCTAGCCTTCACAACCTCCTCAAGCAAAGAGTTCCACAGGTTGGCTGTGCGCTGTGTGAAGAACAACTTCCTTTTATTTATTAAACCTACTGCCCATGCCGCATCGAGTTTCCCTGCTGCTCTTCACTGTATACACTCAGTATCAAATCAGCTACCTTCTCTTGAGGACTTGGTGTGTAATTTTCAATGAATTCCCATCTTTTTGCCTCGATGGATTGTCTGTTGTGATTCATCTCAACGTATCATGATCTCTTTTTTCCCTTGAATTTCTTGATTAGGCAAAACTATTTGCATAGATAACTTCTGCAAATAATTCTCTGCCAGGATCTTGTTCATAATCAATACTTTACAAAGTAAGCGGTGATCACATTTTGATCTGTTTCCACTGCTTGCAATGATGAAAGGTATGTTTCTTTCCCAGGACTGGATAAGCTTAACAGTTGAAATAGGTCTCCTGGTGCAAATACTTACAATTATAATTTTGTAAGTGGCTTCCCACAAACATTCTGGTCTTGCTGATACATTCGTTTGCCTGAATATTTGTAGGATACAAATAAAACAGGAGTATGAACATAATAAAAGCAAATTTAAAAATCAAGGGCCACTTCCTTGCCTGGTGTGAATCAGTGTCGCTCCAATGAAGTCAATGGACCTACACTGATTTACACCAGTTATGGAACTCGCCCTGAATAAATATTCTCTGAAATCTTTTCGGTAGCTGCCAAGCTTTAATCATCTCTACAATTAACTTTCCTTTGAGAAGTGACATAAATGGTCATTGTACAGAGCAATTTCCTGTATGGCATAATTAAAAATAAACAGGGAACGGAAGATTTCTCTTGCTCAGTGACTGGCTAGTATTGTAGCCCTTAATGATGCATTTTCACACAGAAGACTTTGTCACTTTACCCTGAGATTCTGTTAAGCACTTTTTTTGCCAGATGTTCCTAAATGGAAGAAGAAATGATATGTAGTCTATTGTTCGCTGAACGCTAATCTCAGGTCACCAGGCTATCTCATATCTGACCTGAAATTTCTGAAAGGGTCATTCCAGTTGAAAGGAAAAGCCTTACTTTAAAGGAAGGAGTTTTTTCATTTCAACAGTGATAGATTAGAGTGATTAAAATCTGGAATCCTCCATGTACCAAAATGAAGATACAGAACATATTTTTCACCCAAAGTTGCTGCATAAGTAGCAATGTATAATGGGTTCTTGTCATCGCAACAGTGTTAATAAATCTAAGAAATGAGTCTGTATTTGAATGCAGGGTAAGTTAGAGATCACCACTAAACTGGCCTCCTTTAAAACTGATTGTGAGGCATTTGTATTGAAAAGCAATTATTAGAACTTAATTTTTTCAGCCACAACTAGATTAATCACCTACTGAAAATTATATTACTATGAGGTAATGAGTGCTGAAAAATAGATGGCTTTTCTTTTCATACATTCCATATTCTGATTTATTATTTTAGTCAGGAGTCCCACCGGTAGTTGTGCTAAGACTCTTTAAACATAATTCATTATTGTATGTAATCCAATTAATAAGGGGATATTTTGTAGAGAACTGAAGTAAAATACTTTCCTTTTTTCCAAAACAGTCAAAATTTCAACCAACATACGTGAAAACAGAATTCCTATTGGAAATATTTTCTGTGATTAGAAGTTAATACTGTATCTTTGTGGCATCTGCTTTTATGATCTAATTAGAATATGAAAGAACTGAAGATGCTGAGAACATTGACCAGCTGAGGATGGAATTGTAAGAGGACCCACACATAACAAAATAGTAGATTCCCTTTTTTTTTTTTTTTTGCTGTCCTTTCTCAGTGATGTGTACCAACAGTCACCATGTGTATGCATTATTTTTATACAGAGAAGAAAAAAATTAATTCTTACACAGTGGTTTGAAGCACAGTAGAGCAGCACATTGCTGTGACTGTCAGTTGTCTTGCAGAATGACGTGTCACTGAAGAAGAGGATCTTCATGCAGTGCATTTACACGTCATGATTATTAAAAATAAAATCGAACCTTTCTTCTGTTTAAGTAAGGCCTTCCAAATTATAACCGCTTTTTCCACTCACAAGTGAATCTTGTCTTATGCTTGAAATGTGCTTTTTTTTCTATGAGAGAGAAGCTGGAGGTGGGAGAACATATATGCCGAGAAGAATAATCAACCTCGATATAGATGAGATCAAGTTGTAAGTTTGTCTCTTATTAGGGTTAGCCTGTGATACTCTTACTTATATTCACTACTCACTTACACTAGAAGATTTGCACTGAAACTAATGGCACTTCTAATGTGAGTTAAGGTACCTTTGCTCAAGAGGCAGGGAATCCGCCTCTGGCTAATCTTGAACTAATTTTGCATTATTTGCAAATAGATTTCCATTCTCTTGGTATAATTTTAAGGGATTCAGAGCTTTGGAAGGAATAGCTTTTAGAAGGCATGTGAAACAAATAAAGATTTTTGTTTATTTCAGTAGAAACCTATGACACTGAGAATTTGTTGTACTGCCTTTTGGCAAGTAATCCGTAAGAATCACCTGCAATAAGTCAGTATTAAATGTGCCAAGTATTCAGGGGCGCTGGAACAACTTGTATATTGTTTGTATAGTGGGGGTGCTGAGAGCCATTGAACCAAACTGTAAACCCTGTATACAATAGAAACCACTTCAAGCAGCACTCCCAACACCCCGAGTTCCAACACCTATGCAAGTACTTTAAAGCTTCGGTGTCACCTCAATGTCCTTTTTAAAAGCTTTTCAATGTCAATTGAAAAGCTTCAACTTTTACAGAAGAAGCAGAACCGTTTGTGAAGTCCTTCATGGGCAGCAATACTATTCAGTCTCATATGTTAAGGCTAAAACTTGAAAACGTCAATGCCTAAAGTCATGACTCCATAGACAGGGTTAAATTCAATTTTTGCACTTAAAGCAGAGACATAACAGAAGTTGAATACATGTTTACTTTCTGAATTAATTTTCTGAGAATTTACAAGTAAATCTCTTAACTCCTGAAAAGGGTTAGAGTTATATGTAAAAGAAATCCATACGTGTTAAGGTATGGAAATGTACAGTGAAGGCACCCAATCAATCTTAACTCTTCTATGTAGTGATACCATGTTGGGGGAGTGGGGAGGGGGAAATCTGGAAACGGGAAAACTAAAATATCATCATCTTAATTGCCTGGTTATTGCATGGCATCACTACCGGGCAGAGTGAAGTTTGTTTGGGAGCCCTAATTCTGGGCTTGTCTTGACATGAAGGTAGTGTGTGCTGTAGATTCACACACTGTTGCTTTCCCATGGAATATCTTTCACACTGGGGCAACCTCCTCTTTTAAAGAGAGTCCCAAGAAGTCAGATAAAGTGATGACTAAGCCAACCTTTTGGGATCTAGTCTAGAGCACTAGGAGTTCTGAATGTGTGTACAGATGGCCCTGTGCCTTTGGTGGATTCTACCAAGATCTGTGAGACAGGCCCTGGAATCCAGTTTTTCCATGGGCAGGAAACGGGGCAAATCACACCTTCCTGAAAGAAGAATTTTGAAGGGACACTGTGTCACCCTTCTGAAGTAAAACATTGTGGGTAGGAAATTATAATTGGGTCCTATACTGTCAGTTTCATGATTCATCATGTGTGGGGTTAAGTTACAGTAACAAACAATGTAGATTTGTATTAGGCTGGTGGAAAGTTTGAGTATAAAACTGCTGATTTAGCTAATAATTGGATATAGTTCACTGTTGGCTTAGTTAATCAGTTGTCTTTCTTATAGCATTTTAAAGGCAATGCCACAAAATACCTGGGGGAATAGATCATTACAGGGCCTAGTTCCCTGTACTCCACACTGCATCAGGTCTGAATTTATTTTACATGACAGAACCAGAGTGAATATAGAAATGTCCTTGGACTCCAGCTTGTTTTTTAATTGGATTCTATCTCTTTTTCTAACAGTTCTGTAGAACACCAATTTAAATCCTTAGGATTAAATGTATGTGACAGTCTGCCATTCTCACTAAAGCAGTGTATCATTGTTCACCTATACCAAAAGAAGGACACGAGAAATTTGATATGGTTTTAATCAGGCTGCAACTTTATTATTCGATATCTGGGACTCCCTGTCAGATAAAAGTGTACAGTGCAGGTAACCCCATGTAAATTCCATAATTACCCAGGGGTCTTCTGCCAGCTCCCCCTCTTTTTCCATCCAGGTCCCCCAGCCAATCCATTGAGGGGACCTTACCATCCACCCCTCTCCCCCTTAAGGCTATAAGGGGGACTGTCTCCCTGCTGTACCCATCATGGGAGCTACAACCCCCACCCCCATTCCGATGCTTTAACTAACACCTTTTTAAGTCCTTTTCCAAGCCATTTATCCTGTCACTGTATGCTTTCCCTATGGAGAACCTGCACTGGACATTTGCCCCACACTTATATAATGAATTGTGACCTATAGGTTATCTCCCTTCATGCCACACATAAACAAAGCCCCCTCTGCACCCTCAGCCTGCTTCATGTAAAAGGGGTCTTCACACACGGGTCTGCCTCTTTTAAGACCTGCTGCCCATTGGGTTCCCAGGGGATGAGTTAGTGTCCCCGTGCTGGCCCCTTGTCCCCTTTCCAGGAGTTTGCCTCTCTTCCCCAAGTCCCAAGCCACAAAGCACTGTTCCCTTAATTCAGCCACTCAGACAAATCCCTCTCCCCACACACACTTTTAAAGGTGCAGTGCGGTCATTTTAATTTATTTATTTGCTTTGATATTTCCTGACAAGTAATAAAGAAGCAGGTCCTTCCTTCTGAAGATCTTGTTGCCATTTTCTTCCACAGAATCCTTACATCTCAGTAACCCTTTTGCTGACATTCGACAAAGTGCAACCATATTCTTTTTAAACAAAGAGGTCAAAAGTTCTCAAGCTCAGCAAGTGTGATACAATTTAAGATAAGCTTTGTTTATGTGATAAAAATCCCCCGATAAATGAAGGTCCTAATGCATTATGCCTTGTAGACTTAGATCTTCAATTAGACCCATAATTATACAGAATATCTTACGTGCAAAAATAAATTGATCTTCAACTAGATACGATTTCCAATGCACCTACAGATGGAAAAACTCCAAAACTGTGAATTAGAAAATTAGACGCTGATTGCTTAACTGTAATAAACAAACAATGTTATGGAGCTGCAGATAAAAATATAATTTGCGAAGCGTGCTAAGAAATTAAAATGCTAGAAAATAAGTGTGACCAGACTTTGAAAATAGTCATATTTTTCATGACAGTATTTTGTACTGCCTGTCCCAATCACCGTCACTTACATGGCAATGAAAAGATAAAGATGAAAGTAATTCATCCCTAAGTTAATGAGCATATTATTAAAAATGATGGACACCTTCCGAGAAATAAGAAACTGTATATTAAATTTAAAAATCTCATTAGCTGGGGAGAATTAGGTTTTTAAAATGTTATGTTTCAGCCCCTCTGTTTCAGGCAGTGAGCCTTCTTTTAATATCCAGCATGCAAGGCTCCTTCCCAATGGAATGCATTAACTATTATGATTGTTTAAATTGATTTTACTGTTTATCAGCTACTATTGAGCAAATGGCAAGGATGCTGATAAAGTACCGTACTGTAGATATGTCCATACAGATTCTATCAGCACTCTCATTCAGAGCAGCTCTCCGAGATATCTCAGTGTACAGGACTTAATACAGCACTGAAAAAAAAAATTGAAATGGTCTTGTGTATTTATAGACCCTGGAAAGTAATGAATAAAAACAAGTAATTGCTGGCAAATGCTGACTTTTAAATGGCTGTTACCATACACAGAGTCTGATTCCTCACAAGAATAGCCCTATAGTTAGGTGTTAACTTGCTATGTGAGACACCCAGGTTCAGTTCCCTGCTCTGACACCAACTTTGACCTTGGTCATTCAGTCTTTTTGCACTTCAGTTTCCCATCTGTAAAATAAGATAATAGAGACAAGTCCTACCTGAGACGGGGTACTGTGAGAATAATGCATTGAACATTGTGAAGTACTCAGTGGGGACCATATGAGTACTCTAGATATTTTTTTCTGTGTACTTAGAATAGGAAATAACTAGTTGCCAAATGCTGACTTTTTAATGTTGTGAACAGTGGGATGCAAATAATCCCATTTTAGAAGTTTAAAAATATAGAGGTGGACTTGCCAGTAGAGGTGATAATTGAGACAATATGATGTGAGAAAAATAATCACAGTAAGTGAAATCCTGACCCTACTAAGTCAGAGGTTTTCCATTGATTTTTCAATAGGGGCAGGATTTCATCCATTTAAAACACAATCCTGACAGCATGGTCCAATATCTTTAAATATGTTTATCTTAGCTGTGACAGTGTGATTCCAAGGTAACTCCATTAACTTGAGAATAACTGGCCAAATGCACTTATGGTCAGGTTCAGCAAATAGTTTCTGGTGTCCATAGCATGGCAAGAAATGAGCTAGACACAAAGCCAAAGAAAGTGAGATGAGACCTAAGCTGGAAGGGAAAATTGTGTTTGCTGAACTTGGTTTATACCTACAAAAACACTTGACATGAACTTCCCACCAGTTAGATTTGTAGGGATCTTAGGTGTGCATTTGCCCCCATTACAGGGTGAGAGGCCAGCCAGAATGTTCATATCCAAACTTTCCTAGAGTGGGAGGCAGGTAAAACTCATATGCCCAAGTCATGCTGGGTAGACAAATTATGTTACAACTGTGTTAAGTTGAACCAGTTTAATATATAGGGACTTCATAACGCTATCTGGAGGTGGGATTCTAATTCAAAGAGTTGTCTTCCTCCCAAGGTCCAAAATGCAAATTTCCATAGACACTTAAAAATCCTGATTTAATTTTACATGCTGCAAATTGACTTGAGCTATTGGCCTAATGTAACTATTTAAGGAACATATGGAGGGAGGCCAGCTTAGTGACCATTTTCCAAAGTTCTGGTACGAGGACATCTTTCACTGCCCAATTGTCTGTTTCTCCCACAACTCTCCCCCCCCCCCCCCCACACACACACACTTTCCCAAACATGCTGTTATGCATGGAAATGTCCTCCCCAAATTGATCTGTACCATCTACCTTCTCTTTCAAATCTCGCCTCATGACCATTTCTATTGAGACTGCTACAAGAAAGCAAATGATAGCTGATATTTATACACAACTTTGTGAATGTATGATATGAAATAGGGGAGAGCAAATCAGTTAGAGCTATCTTTCAGATATCACTTAGCTTAGATGGCCAGCCCTTTTGGTTGGGGTTTATATCTCTTGTGTGCCTGTACAGCCACAGAACACAATTGAGCCCCAGTCCGTTTTTTTTTGTTGGGTGGAAAGGGGGCTGGGTTCTACTGCAACATAAATATTAACCAGTTGATAATTGGTAAATTATACAATTTCCCTAGGCTTGTAGAAGGAAGTATGGAGAAAGAGGGGAAAAATATGCAGAGAGCTTCAAATACTCAGTTGTATAAAGTCCTAAGGGCAGAATGTTAGGTAGGATTAAAGAGCTCTACAGAGAATTTCCAAGTAGGTGACTAAATCTCCTGCACTATCTTCCATCAGTTTTGCAGGAAAATACATGGCTAAATCCTTTGTACTGCTTTGAACATCTCAGCTCTTATGTGTTTGTTTATAATATTTATCTTGATGATCATGTATGGATAATTATGGGGAGGAAGTACTAGTTGTAGCCATCTAACAGGGAGACCCTTGCATGTCTTTTCACTTAAGCCATTCCCAGGATTTCTTTCTTCCAATTTCTTTGCCTTTTTTTCATATAATACGGGAACCTATCTTTAAAGCGGTTAATGGAAATCATGACATTTTGGTTTACAAATCATTATTTTAAATATTAGATTAGCTTAAAACATTCAGCTGCTTGTAAAGACCAGATTCAATTCTGACTTCTGACCTGTGTTACCGCAGATGCATAATTTTAAATGTCTCATTACATAGTATTGTCACTTAAGCTATGTGAAGTCAGTATAAATCAAGACTCTGAAGCCCAGCATTATAATCAGATTCATATTTTAATTGAGTTCCAATTTATAAAGTCTGATGTTTTTTTCTCCATATCAGGCTGTGTGATGGGATGACTACCCTGCATTAGCCTTGGAGGGTTTAATGTAGGCAATAGAAGCCAATTAGCCATAGGCTGCACCTGGAGGGAAGGTAGGATTCAGTGAGTCTTAATTGGGGATGAAGCTCACCTGGGAAGAAACTGGAGGGGCTTGTAAAGCCAGGGACCTGGTAACAGGGAAGGGGTAGGGCCTGTGCATGAAGAAGTTTGCAGGAATGCTTCCTGATACAGGGGAGAAGACTAGGAGCCTGTAATGAACAGTAAGGGCTGGAAGAGTAAAGACCTGAGCTGCTGGGTCAAGTCTCCCTGGATTGGAACCTGGTATAGAGGGTGGGGCCACATTCCTCTACAAGCCACTGTGGGAGTGGCAAGTAGAGGCAGCCTATTAGGGAACAGTTGGGGACAGTTTGGAAGGAGACTTTGATAATACCAGGGAAGTGGGGGAACTTCAATGTGAGTTGGCCAGAGGGCTAAGCCATAAAGAGGAAAACACTGCAGCTTCAGGAGCATGAGAGAGGCAATGGAGCATGTGAGTACAATGATGGGCTAAGCAACTGCAGGAAGGGGCATCAGGCTATGTGAGAGCTAATCCCCAGGTGGGCCCATAAGAGGTGCTGGAGCAATAAGAGAGCATGCCCGTGTTAGACTGGTTCTTGCTTTATGTTCAAAAGGAAATCTTCATGAAGGGCTTTACAACTTTATTTTACGGGCAGTTGGATGATATTTGTAGCATGTTTTTGCATGGGTAATGAAATGAGTGCCACCAGCTGGACTGCAGTGTACTGTGTAAGTTGTATGACCTTTATTGGAGCTTAGAGTTCTTCCTGAAGATCCCCTTTCTTCTACAGTGAGACTCAAATAACGTGAAGAAATGCTGTTGAACAAATTCATTTTAAAAGGCTTGCTAGCCGAAGCAGAGCTCAGTCTTTGAAATATTCCCATTTCAACCAGTCACTGAAGTGGGGGAGAGAGCATGTTTTAAAACGTTAGGGCAAACACATACTTGTAAGGTCTGGCAGTGCAATACTGGCAGCTAAGTTCAAGTCTAATGGTTTCTCCCTTACTCCTTAGCTAGTTGGGCCTAATGAGCCCTTTGGAGGCAGTTTATTCATTTCCTGCACTCCAATGAATCTCAACTGGAAGGGCTATTGAGGGCTGTAGAGAAAACTGTTTCCAGCCCTTCTTTTTGGAGTGAAGATAATTAGGGCCTGGAGCCTCTTAATGAGAAGGAAAATGGTAGAAGAAATGGGGACTATTTCAGGATCAAGTATGCAAGCACACATTATACCATTATGCATTTTCCTTCTCACTTACAACAGCAAGATCCTCTTCCCCTACAATCCTCCTTTCTCCCCAGTTTCCTGAGAGCTCATTTAAAGATTATAGCTTAGCTTCATCCTACCAATTTCTATTGAGTCCTTCATGGCAGGCCCACTCCATGTCACTCTATGATGGCTTGGTCAGCTGCAATTTGTGCTTAAACATGGGCCTATCAGCAAGATGGCAGTGAGATGAGGCCCAAAAATTTGGAGGAACTTGGCATATTCACCAGAGCTCAAAACACTGGTGAATGGCTCACCGCATCTTTAATCATCACTTGATTGGGCCTTCCACTGTACCAAGTCTCTTCCTTCCTGAGAAAATAGTCCATTACTTTGATTCATAGTGGAAAGAGCTGTTCATACAAAACCGAGGAATCAATACAGCATCACAATACACAGGACTTCTGATTCAATGGACCTTTGATTTTGACCTGTACAAATGATTTCTTTACAACTGTGTTGAAATTTCTAACATGGCTTTTTCTGCAGATAATTGATAATTAGGGTCTAACTATTTCCACTTTACTCCCTACTAGCCAAATTCACACTTGGTCTCTGCGGTGAAATAATTAAACTGTACAATAAAGCCACTTGCTGTGCCTCTAAATCTGATAAGCACAATCTGTATCCATTGTGAATGCTGGGGACTGTTGGCTTCTGTAGTCAGTCTGTCCAGAATTGATTTGTCTGTAGATTAAAAACGTAGCCATTGAAGTGAGTGTTATATCTGACATTAGCAAACTAGAAAATAGACTTTTCACTTTCCTAAAACTCTGGATAGCTATAAATAACTGTATTTTTGAGGTCTAAAACAGTTTTGAAACAAGGTGGTAGTGAAGTTTCAAAAAGATAGCTAGCATTATTTTACAAACATGCAGCATATTAATACAAGAACATGTAGGTATCCTTGTGTACACAAAACCAAAATGAAGCTTGTTAAACTGTTAGGACTCTGAACTGGCTTATCAACAGATCACACAGACGTTAAGCCACCTTTTGAGTCTTTCTGATCCTGGGCTGCCCCACAGTCTGGAGAACCCTGCGGCATAATTTAGAAAGATCCGGGGAGCTGTTGAAGTTATAGCAATGTGTTTGGGCTGCTATAGAGACTACTGTAATATCCAGAATCTTCACAGTGCTGTGACCCCCTGGTAGCTCATCAGCTCTGGCATGCTCCCATACCAGGGCTTTCAAGAGGATTCTCAGAAGACAGCCTTATGGCTGTCCTATAGGTCTGCATGGATGAATTCTCCCTCTCCAGCACTAGAATTTTTAGGGCCCCTTTTAAGCCAGGTAAAAGGACCAGAGTGATAAATCTGCTTTGAATGGACAATAAAGTGTTGATGGAGCTTCCAATCTCCTAAACCACCTAGACTCCCCAGTTGCTTAACATGCCGGTTATTCCATCCTCTAACTTTAAATCTAACTAAGTGTACCTTTGGTTGGAAATCAGTAGCCTAACCTTCAAGGATTACTTTGACCCAAAACAATTTTGGAACCTCAAGGAGCTCTTTGCTTTCGTTCTTGAATTGAGTAGTATATACTACAAGCACTTCTTGAAGCACCTTTCAAAAGAAAAACAAGTGTCCAGGTCTCTTGTAAAGAACTCTATTGTGGAATAGACTAACTTATGCTGAAACAATGATTTTAGTAAGTTGCCTCACACAGCCTGAGGATATTGTTTGATCATTCATGCAACTGAAGGGATTGATCCTAGTCCTTGTGAACAGTCCCTCAATTTGTACTTGTTTATTGCATTTCTTGTCTTCCTGCTAAACACTGATGAACTTGGTAAAGGTCTTAAATATCTGACAAAGATGAGTTCAAACTAAGTGTACTGAAAGAATACTCTCTTAACCATGTCAATCAATGCTGTTTTTCAAAACTTACATTATTACAGAACAAAACAAAGGTTTTTCTCTTTACTCTGAGAGGTTGTAACCTGTATTTGAAAGTGGGAACAGCAAAGTGGAATCTAAAAAGAATGAGCCATATAATCGGAGGGCTCTATTTGTATGACTCCCTTTGTAGAACTTGTTTGTTTGTACTTGGAGCTACTCGCCACATTTCATTTTTTTTTTTTTTTTTTTACACCATTTTAAAAAAATGTATAGGGAGTTTTTAGGAAGAGTGAGCCATTTTGGCTAAAATGACAAATTGTCTTCCGCCCTCTTCCCCCCCCCCCCCACTCCCTGCCAAACACAGAATGAAATTTTGTATTTGCTGTTGAGTTATCTGCTTCTTTTGGAACCTGATCCCTCTATGAACTTCCTGTGTGCCTCTCTCTGGCTCTGTGACAGTATGGATAGTGCCTCCTGAGCTGCCAATACTTGGGCAGGGAGTCTCTACTTCCTCTGAGAATTATTCCTGGATAAACATAGTCCTATTATCTAGTCTTGCACTGCTCATGCATCTTTCTTGCTGAGACAACAGAAACCTTGTTTGTGTCATTTAAAAAAAAAAAAAAAAAAAAGTTTGGTTACTACTCTTGTTACATTTCAGCTGCACCAATGCTTCTGGGTTCTGAGAATGGAAAGCAAAAGTGAAACATACCATGTAGGTGATTGTTGTTGGTAGAAAAGAAAATGACAGTTTAAACCACCCCTCGCTATTTTGAAGTCGGGGAAGGAAATACTTGGCTCCCCTCCCTCTGATTTCACAGCATAGATGGATTAGAGGGTGGAATGATACGTCTGTCACCTTCATGATAAAATCGCCCCCACTATTTGGGTTTCCAAGTGGTGGATCCTTGTGTTTCTCCCCTGATGCTGTAGATCTTCACAGGAGGCAGTATTTTTTCCCCTGGGGAATCTTTATTTACGGGACTCTCAAAACATCACTTGGGACCTAGTGCCAGCACAGAGGCATATGGTCTTCATGTGGGTGGTGCTGGATGAATTTATGGGGATTCTGCAAGGACTAACAAGGTTTGAGGGTAGAACTGTGGCCTCTACTAGTGTAAAGGAGAGTAGATTGAATCAATAATATTAGAGAATTGCAAGATTTGTTATGTAACTCCCATACATACAGCCCTTGTGATGTTTATTAATAGGTTTGGCAGGATTTGACTTTAAATTGATGTTGGTAAAATCAATTTCGGCTGACACACTGAAATTGACAGTGTAGCCAAGGGACTAAGCTATTCAACAGTGATCTGGCCTCCTCTATGGCTGGGGCTCCTCCTCCTTGCAGCCTTTGCTACGCCAGTGCGGGACTGCAGTCTTCCCCAACCATGCAGGGAGCCCTTGGAGCCCCATTACCAGTGCTGGGAACCCTCTGCAGCAACTGTCAGTGCTATGCTAACCCCAAACCTATTCCCCGTCCTTAACTTCCCACAACTGTGAAAACTGTTCATACCATATAAATGAATTATGCCAAGCCTATTCATAAACTTGAAACTGATGTCAGGGGTTCAGACTGATGTAAAGTAGGTTTTTTTTTTTCATTTATGTAGTAATTTTTTTTGGGGGGGAGAGGTTGGTAGGTGAATTAAGTGATTTTGATTACACATTAATCTGAAAATCAGTAACCAATACACAGAAACAAAAAATTCTTTGTTTCAATAGCCTTTGTGTGAATCAGAACATCTCGAGGGAACATTTTATAAACATTCCTTGGCATTCCTTCATAAAAATAAAATGTAATAACATTTCTTTTTAACAATGTAATCTCAGTAATTACATGCAATCTCAGTGGTATGCAATGTTTTACTAACACAAATCAGAGTAGGCTAATAATTTTATGGGGTAAAATACTATTTTGAACTTTAAAATACCATTAAAGGAATTGAACTGAACTGACCATTTGAGGGGGGAAATGTAACTTAAACTACAGTATTTCAGAATAATTTGGCACACATTGTATTACCTACTTGTTTGTGAACATTAAGTATCAGTAAATAGTAACAGCACTTGAAGAGACAATAAGAACATTACACTACAAATTTGGATTTAAAGACAGTCTCGATGCCTCCGGGCTTCAGCCAGCAAAAACTATGGGAGCGTGATGGATTTTTGGCTGTGCTCAGACAATGGCTCGTAATTCTTTTCAATGTTGCAAAACCATGTCGAAACAGGAGGGTGGGCTGTGCATTTCAAATCATGTGGCAAATGAACTAAACAGAAAGTGACCATGCATTTCTAGGTCCCAACTTGTTATATACAGTTGGTGGGTAGTATGACCTGTGCAGGTGGTGGTAATTTCTCAATAGGTGCTGTTATAGTTCTGATGCTTAGAAAATGTAGACTATGATATTTGTATGTTCAGATAATGCAAATAGGCCAAATCCTTCTAATTACACTGGCATCACCATTCCATGAAAGCAAATGGAATTAGATTGTATTTGCATTGATGTGACAGCAGAATTTGACCTAAATTTCTTTTACCTATAAGTAAACAAGATACTTGACCTTTGATATGAAGGTTTCTTGAGTTTATTTTTTAACAAACTCTTCAGACTGAACTTGTCTCCATGGCTGCAAAGTCAGAAGCTATAAAAGCCTCCCAGTGCATTTGTAGATGCTCCTCCCAGTCGTTAGATGGTTCTTCTTCATAGGTGGCTGTGTAATGCTAACTGCAGACTTCAATAACTGTCCAAGCACATTTTATCCAATGATCTTGTATCTGATAGTCCAGTATAGGAATGACATGTGGTAGGTGCTTCCTATGATGTTTTAGTATTGGATGGTTTCTTCTTAGCAAGACTTGCTGCCAGCCACCTACGAAAGATTCTTAAAGGAGCTGAAAAACCCTCTCCTTGCCTGAATTATGAGAATGTAAACCTGCTGCTACATTAGTAGGATCCTTTCATTATTTAAAGGCATGTATTTTGTATTCTACAACTCTGTTCTTTGATTCAGTGAAATAAATATTTCATGGCCAAATGCTACTTCATTAAGTGATGTGACTAAGGGAAGAACTGGACCTAATTTATATGGGGTGAACAGGCATGACTGAGCAGTGTTGTGCACTTACTTTTTGTTAGACATCTGCATAATTAATGAATGGCAGATCAGTGGGATGGACTGGAAGTTCACATGAAGAATGCTGAACCCAAAGCATTTAGGTCTCTCCCATCCCCACCCCCCCAAAAGTTAAATCATCATGGTACTAAATTTAACAACTCTTGGCATATTTCCTGGTGACATCAATGGAAGTTATTGATGTTTATTGCTGAAAGAAGAAACACTTAGTTTCTTTAAAACAAATGACATGATACTTCAGAAATAAACAGCTGTTAAGGTTTCATACATAACACCCAGCTGCTGTTGGGCTTTTATACGTCTATTTATTCTAATTGTAAAGCTAAGAAGGTGTAGATGTTAAAATGACCTCAAGGTGGGAGGGGTTCCAACTGCTTTAGAGGACAGGATTAAAATTGAAAGTGATGTGGAGAAATGGTCTGAAGTAAAATTCAAGAAGGACAAATGCAAAATGTTTCTTCTTAGTTGGACTAATCAGCTGCACACATGGAAAATGACTGACTGCTGAGGAAGGAGTACTGCAGAAAGGTACAAGCTAAATGAGAGTCAACAGCGTAACACTATTGCAAAAAAAGCAAACATCATTCTGGGATGTATTAGCAGTAGTGTTGTAAGCAAGACATGAGAAGTACTATAGATATTCGTTCATAAACCGAATATTTTTGGTAAAAAAGTGATGCATCAAAGAGCGGGCATCGGCTTATAAATGGGTCTACACCAAAATTTGATGATTTTAAACTCTATGGAATCATTGAATTGAATATCTAATACCGGGATCGGCAACCTTTGGCACGCGGCCTGCCAGGGTAAGCACCCTAGCGGGCCAGGCCAGTTTGTTTACCTGCCGCGTCCGCAGGTTCGGCGGATCGCGGCTCCCACTGTCTGCAGTCCCCCACTCAATGACAATGGGGGCAGCAGGAAGCGGCGGCCAGCACATCCCTTGGCCTGCGCCGCTTCCCGCAGCCCCCATTGGCCTGGAGTGGACAAACCTGTGGACGCAGCAGGTAAACAAACCGGCCCAGCCCGCCAGGGTACCTGGCGGGCTGCGTGCCAAAGGTTGCTAATCCCTGATCTAATACATAGTTGTTTTGTTTACTCGGAGCGTCTGCAAGCATGGAGCCCCTCAGCTCCTTGTGGCCGCAGTTCACCGTTTTCAGCCAGTGGTGCGCCACTTCCCTCAGTTTCCATTGGCTGGGAACGGCAAACCGCGGCCACAAGGAGCTAAGTACAAGGGGCTCCAGGCCTGCAGACACTCCAAGTAAACAAAACGTCCCAACCCGCCAGCGGCTCACCCTGACAGGCCAGGAGCCAAAGTTTTTCCAAACCCTGAAATATAGGGTTGGCTTATGAAAGGGTCATACAGTTCTTGCTATTTTTACCTATCCATTTTGGGGAGTTGGCTTATAAACGAATGGGCTGATGAACGAGTATATACAGTAATTCTGCTCTACTCTGCACTGATTAGGCCTCAACTGGAGTATTGTGTCCAGTTCTGGGTGCTACGTTTCAGGAAAGATGTGAACAAATTGGAGAAAGTCTAGAGAAGAGCAACAAAAATGATTAAAGGTCTAGAAAACATGACCTATGAAGAAAGATTGGAAAAAAAAATTAGGTTTGTTTCTTCTGGAGAAGAAAAGATTATCGGGTGAGGGGAGGAACATAACAGTTTTCAAGTACATACAAGGTTTTTACAAGGAGGAGGGAGAACTATTGTTCTCTTTAGCCTCTGAGGATAGGACAAGAAGCAACAGGCTTAGATTGCAGCAAGGGTGGTTAAGGTTGGACATTGGGGAAAAACTTCCTGTCAGGATGGATAAACACTGGAATAAATTGCCTAGAGAAGTTGTGGAATCGCCATCATTGGAGACTTTTTTAAGAGGTTAGACAAACACCTGTGAGAAATGGTCTAGAATAGATAATACCTAGTCGTGCCTTGAGTGCAGAGGACTGGACTATATGATCTCTCGAGGTCACTTTCAGTCTTTTGATTCTATGTTTTAACAGAATGTTTACAGTTGCTGCTTTGTGCATGGTATTTCAGAGAATATGGCGTCATTTCAAAAATGTATACTCATGTTTTACACTGGGCAATCAGCTCTGTGAAATGTCTAAGAGCCATTTTGGTGGGGCCAGGCGATCAGGACTGATATTAATATATTTTTCTACTTGCCTTCATTTTTTAATTCTCTGCATACATCTTAAACTATTATGTAAAGGTTGCTTGCATAAACTCATCTGAAAATACTGCCATACATGTGCATATTCTTTGGTACCTCCAGGCACTTGGGCATTCCCTAGCAAAATTATTTATTTTAAGTATTAAAACAAATTCTCATAGTTTTTGCCCCACTGGCAGGTAGAGAGAATGTACACAAAGCCCTTTTTTTGTAAACAAAGGCGGCAAATATTTTGTGAGTTTTATAGGTGGGTGGAGTTAATGGGTTTCTGTCAAACTAGGGTGCAGTTTCCTTAGATTTCAGTAGTTTCTTCATGAAGAAGCACTGTTTAATTTTATTCAGAGAGTTGAAGAGGTTTGAAAGAAACACACAAGGTCTTATTGGCTGGCTCTAGTAATTATCCAGCGATCAAATCTGGATAGTTAACTAGATGCTATTTTCCCTAACAATGGAAACGAAGAAACTCCTGAATGTATCTTCACTTGGATGGAATTATTTACTATTGGCAACAAATTACAGTACAGGAAACGTTAATGCTTCACAGAGAAATTAATGTGTTGTAACTTGTGACATACACAGTAACTCTACGTGACCCCATTTTCTGCGTTTATACTGGCATAAAAAATAAACTACTTCACAGATGCTCTACTGCTGCTCGTAATCTCATGGGTTTATTGTTTTTACACTTTAAGACTTCAGAATACTCCAGGCTGAACCTTTTTTTGGAGGAAATTAAAGCCATTTATGAAATGAACAGCTATCAATCTAGCAGTTAACACCTCTGGGACACTTAGGATGACCAGACAGCATGTGTGAAAAATTGGGACAGGGGATGGAGGGTAATAGGAGCCTATATAAAAGAGACCCAAAAATTGGGACTGTCCCTATAAAATTGGGACATCTGGTCACCCTATGGACACTCCATATGTACATATGTTTGACCCAAACTATCATTTCATATTTTGAAATTTGCAAAGTGACTTGCATGTGATAGGAAGATACACATGCTGGGATCAGTAATAGTTCTCCTTATGTAGTTTGTGTATCAGTGCTGCAAGAAGACTTTTATTAGATTAAAAACTGAGTATTCAAACTGAATAGGCCATTCTGTTAGAAATGCTCTGTATAATTAGGATTTTTTGAAAATTGTTAAATAAGGGATTGCAGGGGTTTTTGTTTTGATTACAAATGTCAACTTTGCCATTGTTGCACGAAAAAAATAATCATTCCTATGTTCTGTTAAAAGTGAAATACTTTGATACACTATAATTGATCCTTAATCCTCATTCTTCAGGACAGTAGATTTTTTTTTTTTAGTTCTATCATAAATGAGATAATGTACCATCAAAATTGTACTCTGTATATAGACAATTTTGAAGTTTTTTTTTCTCTGTAAAAAGTGATCTTGAATGCCTTTGTACATAGCGATACTGTCAAGATTGAGGCCCAAACTTTGGACTGCCTCTCTCACTTGTTGACAAATTTATGTCAATTGCTTTCTTCAAAACTTGCTTTCACCTGTATGTTTCCTGGTTATCAGTGATAATAAAACAAGATACTTAATAGTATTGTGGGAGTTCTGGATGAAAATCCTATGAATCCAAGTAAGATTAGACACCTAGAACTCGAGAGAGATGGGATGCTGTTTTGTTTTTGTCTTGTCTCTCATTTGTCTAACAAATCATAAATAAAAAGTAATCCTGAATCAGCACTCTCACAAAGCAAATTAAAATAGCTTTCAACTGCTAGGTATTTAAATCCATACCACTTTAAGATTTGACCAACATCTGGCAATCTGGTGTACTAAGTGTATGAATTTTTAGTGGATCTACTTCAGATTATAGGCTTTGATGCAAAGACCCTGTCTTCTGAAACTTCCTGTACAGAATAAATAAGGGATATTTACAAATCACTGATATCATTGCAAAGTGATCTTATAATGAATACCTTACTTTCTGACACTTGCATTTCAGACCAGACAGGAGTAGTTGAGTTGTGCAGTGACTGAAGGAATTCTCCCCTAACTCCATAAACCCGTAGAATGAATTCACAGCCACTCTGGGATGGAGGCTAATTCAAATCAACAACCCAAGTACCCTTGTACCCTCTTAGCACGTTCCTGTGGTGGAAGGGATGACTGGAGCAGTTGCTGGGGATTATTGTGGCTGCAAACATGGAAGCTGGATTTGCCCTTTGTGGCAGATGGGGATTTCTGATTACTTAGCAATATTTTCAGGAGGCTTTAGTGTTTTCAGATCTTAGGACCAATCTTCATGGCTTGTGTAACTGGTGACTATTGCCCATAGGCTAAGATGGCAAAAGCTCATCAAGTACAACAGGAGAAGCTTAGTTGCTAGTGTTTTAAAACCAATGAGCAGCTCTCCCCTTCAGAGTTTCTGCAGATGATTGCCCATATTCCTGCAGCACCAATGGCTAGAATCAAGGATCCTCCACTACTGCTAGATAGTCTCTGGAAGGGTGCTGGTTGAGAAGCCCTTAATCAGCTCCTGCCACTCCAGCCCCTTAAGAGGGAATGGATTGGGGCTGGGTGAATAGCCTTGTGCCTCTGTGGCCAGTCTTGTTAGCCTGGAGCGATAAAGGCTGGGATGAAGCTGGGAAAAGGGAAAGAGCAAGGTCAGGCACAAAAGCAAGTGGGAGTCTCCTAGTCTGTTGCAGACCAGGCCTGTTGTAGGCAAAATTGCTGTAAAGCCTGTATATAGTTGGAAACTGGTGGTGGGAAACGTTTTGAGAATAAAGAGCACGGGTGTTGTCCCTGACTCACTGAAGAGGGAGGCCCAGGGGCACAACGTGAACCCATTACGAGTTTTTTCTCACTTACTTTAAAATGATTTTTATTGCTTCTGTTGTTCTGCTTGAGCCTTCAAACAGTAAATAAAAGAAAATGACACACAATGTGAGATGGCCTGAATGATGTTTTCAGGAAAATGATGCATTCAGTATTGCCTGTATAAAATAAGACTGCTTTGAGTGACTTTATGTAAGAGCAAGCAACTGAGATAGAACACCACGTTTTGATAGTTCATGACACTAGATTGATCTGAGAGAGAAGTCTGGTACATTTAAAAAAAACCCTTAATATTCATGGGCTGAATATCAGGTCCATAAGAAACCCACTAATTTTAATTTATTTTTCTGTGCAGTTAGTGAACCAAGAATTGAGGGCTGGGTTTTCAGCCCTTCAGATTTGTTTTAAATTTTGGTTTTTAAACCTTTAAATTTCCAGGTAACATGGAGTGCCTCACAACCACACTTCCTGGCTTTATGTGAAACTCAGTGAATTTGAAAATATCTTATCTACATCAAACAGGCCTTTTACTCCCCCTCCTTACTCCCAGTATGACCACCCGCTATATGTACCTGTGAAACCAAATGGCCTCCATGCACCCATCTGACCTGAGGCCTCCAGGTATTTTGTTTAATATGCTTTTCCCAACATTAGGGTGTGGGGCGGCAGGGAGGTGAACTGTCCACCCCAGTTGAAAGGAAGCTTTCAGGAGGATGGGGATGGAAAATACCTTGATCTTCCTCCTTCTGTTGCTTCTGTCTTTATTAAATTAGGGCCATGGTAGGCTCCCCTGAAGGGGAGAGAAGCTTTTTTCCATGACGGGGTCAGTAAAGGGAGAGAAATTTCAGTGGCAAGTAGATGGGTTTTGCAAGCAATTGGTGGGAGAGAGAGAGGATGACCTTTGAGGTATGAGAATAGGATAAGCTCATCAAGTGGCAAAATCCTCTCTAAAGTATTAAATCTCATGTTTATTTTGGCTCAATGAGACTTGATATGGAGTTTGCCATCCTTTTATATGAAAGATCATCCATCCAGTGATCTCTGTTCACCTCATTGGTAACTTGATTGTACCTGTGAAGCATGGATTAAAGAATCCCATGCACTTTTCATCAGCACCAAACAATTCATGTATTCTGAATTCAGAGTAGTAACCACATCATATAAACTATATTGCAAAGTTTGCATAGTCAGCGTGACACTACGCCCTATATTATTCTTCATAGATACATTGTTATGATATGAACATGGCATAACTACGATGTTTTATGCAAGATGGATCATGTGAGGTATCACTGGCAAAATTATGATGTACTGACTATTATTATACTATTTGTATGCATGTATCACTTCTGTATCTGAACTTAGGGATATTGACTATGTAACAATCATAATTGTGTTTACACCTGGGCATGCAATCAGCCTGGATGGGCCATTAGGGAGAACAATAGGACTCTGAAGATGCTAATCTCCCACATTCCTGAGAAGCTTCCTGGGATGCTGCATTGACACTATAGAGTCATGTGATCCAGTCACCTGGTACTGGACTCCATCTTGGACTGCTAGTATTTTTCCAGTAATAGGGGGTGAAGATCAAACTGGGAAACAAAGGATTCCCACCATATGTAAATCCTATTTAAGGGGAGTGAGTTGATTTAGGTTCATTCTTCACTGAATCACCATCCTGGATGACTGCTGTAAACATCTAAGAAACAAAGACAAAAGGGCAGGGGGAGGATTGAGCCCAGGATGGAAATGGTGTCTGGCCTGTGAAGGAATACCTGGAGTTTTAAGCTTCAAGCAGGAGCAGTTTGTCTTCAAGGAACTTTGCAACCTACTTAAAACAACATTTAGGGTGAGAAATCACTATTTTAGCCAGTTGCTTCACGTATTAAGCTTAGTTTGAGTATTTGTTTTATTTGCTCAGTAATCTGCTTTGATCTGTTTGCTATCCCTTATAATCACGTAAAATCTATCTTTTGTAGCCTTCCCATGCAGCACTGATTTCAGTGTCTGTGTCTTTATGCAGCTGGGTGGGTCCTTACCTATGTGTGTGCTAGAGAAGGCTTGAGGGCCTGGCTCAGCAGGATAGGGTGAAGGAGCCCAGGCTGGTGGAACAGGTGGGCTCAGTGGCATCCCAGTATATCAGGTGGCACCCCGAAAGCAGGGGGGGGGGGAGGGGGAAGCAACCTGTTACAGTTAGTTTTATAACATGTTAAGAAAGTGAATTTATATTCTTCTTTGCTAGACATTGGTGTATGTGTTACAGGATATTTAGTGTGAAGATGCATAATGCCTGAGTCACGACATGGGTGATTTACATGAGCAGAATGAGAAACCTCAATGACAGACAGTATAACTTGCCTACTTATACCCAGATCCTGTAACATTTATGCTTATAATATTATTCACATGCATAAGTAGTTCTGTTACGCTTAATTGGACTACTGACATGAGTAAAGTTAAGCACATGGACAAATGTTTGTAGCATCAGGTCCTTATTTTGTATATTCCTTAACAGACCGCTCTTTCAGTAGTCTATATGAATACAAGATAGGTTAACATATTAACTTCATTGGGATGGTATCTATGTATATTAAACTTAAAGCTGGAGGAAAATATTATTGAGAGTGGTTATGAAATAACAAAATTGAGATTTTAAATTTCCATTCTAAACTGGATAGGCACTTAGAGATGGTCCTGAGCTGCGAAAATCAATCCTGGACCCAAATTTCAGACATGCTAAAGCTACTAGGCAATCACATCTCGAGTTTGGGTCCATGGTTAAAATTTAGCAAGTTGTCTTTGTTTTTTCTCATCTGTATCTGTAACGTAACTCTGATTGCAAATATATTTTCCATAGTGGAGGTCGCATGTATTCTATCCAATCCCACTCACCTGTGTTTTAAATGAAACTGAAATAGACATGGCTATTTCGAGAGCTGTATAGTTAAAGAATCTTCTCCCATTATTCAGAAGATGTTCTCATCCTGGCACATCCTTATTCCAAACCCACTGGTATTTTAGAAAGCTCTTCTTCAAGTGACTGCCCAGATCCATTCCACTTCAGATGTGTGCATGCTCAATGCATCAGAGTCACACGCAAAGGGACCTACAAACCTATCTCAGAATCTGAGGAAAACCCTGAGTCAGCCGACCATAGTGGTGCTGTACCAGGAGATACAGAGATCCATGTGCACTGCACCAGAGATATCGGTACCAGGGATATCAAAGTAGGTTTACCCCTAGACTGCATTGGTTGAGGAAAACCCTGGTCAGTACAATGCTTTATCTCCCATGTGCTGAGCCTGTAGTGGGGGCCCAAGGATGCTTTGGACTCGGTGATCCATCTCCTGCAGCATCAGGGAGTCTGGAATCAAAAGGCAGAGTAGGTATTGTGCTGCAACATATGCCTCCAGCATCATTGGTACCAAGATACTTTCCTGCTGATGATGATGTGGCACGGAACCAATTGGTACTGTGGCAGAGGTCGGTCACAACAGCCTGGGTACTGATGCCAGAGTAGACAACCTTGAATGAAGAGGTCAGTACTGGAGAGTGGCTTTTGCCAAAGGATGCCTTCTTCTGTCCTCCTGAATGCTTGCTGGGTATGTGGAATTGGGGACCTAGATCCTGTAGCAGAACTACATCTTGGCTCCTTGGATAAATCCAAGCTTTTTTTATGCTTCTTCCTTGGTATCAGGAAAGGGGATAGGTGCTGACATTCAGAGGCCGTGTCAGAAGGGCAATTTGCACCAATGCCAACGCACTTGGTGCACATCTTTTATTGAGGCTTCAAGTCCCTGCCAATTTGGCAGCAGTCCCAACATGACCCTTGCTGACTTACATTAGGGTGGAATGAGGCTCACTCACTGGCCTAGACCTTTTGCATCTGGCACAAGGCTTAAACCCTGGGGGGTGAGGCAGACCCTGGTTCCAGAGATCAGCACCTTGTAACAAAAGGAAACCAGGGCTCCAATAAAACAAAACAAAACTAATAAATGAAACTTACACTCATCTAACAATGACCTAATTAATGAATACCAACTATTTACAGGTAAAGACAAGGTAAAATCCCCATAATGGGTGGGAGGGAAACTTGCATAAGAAAGCCAACATGCTCTTCAGCGGTAGTAGATAGTAACACGGGGGGGGGGGGGGGGATCTGAGGTGGATCTGTCCTTTAGACATTTGCACAGTGGTAAGAGGCAGCAGAGGGTGCCTCAAAGAGAACCACTAAAAGAGAAGTCTGTGACTCTGCGCACACACTTGAATTGGAATGGACATGTGCAACGCATTTCAAAGAACAGGCTAGTAACTGTTTATTTTGTAGTTTCATGAGTGTGTTTCTAGTAGTGATGGAAAGGTTACATGTTTTACATGTCTTTGAGCTTCTTTTCAGTACTTCACCTGTGCAGCAAGTCAGTGAATGATTAATTAGTGACTGAATTCACACACTTCTACAGTGTCCCTATCAGGGGGAGACACCCCGACCAGGGGTATTCTATCTGCTACCCAAGATCCATAAACCCGGAAACCCTGGACGCCCCATCATCTCAGGCATTGGCACTCTTACAGCAGGATTATCTGGCTATTTGGACTCTCTCCTCAGACCCTACGCTACCAGCACTCCCAGCTATCTTCGAGACACCACCGACTTCCTGAGGAAACTACAATGCATTGGTGTTCTTCCTGAAAACACCATCCTGGCCACCATGGATGTAGAAGCACTTTACACCAATATTCCACATGAGGATGGACTACAAGCTGTCAGGAACAGTATCCCTGATGAGGCCACAGCACACCTGGTGGCTAAGTTTTGTGACTTTGTCCTCACCCACAACCACTTCAGACTTGGTGACAATTTGTACCTTCAAGTCAGTGGCACTGCTATGGGTACCCGCATGGCCCCACAGTATGCCAACATTTTTATGGCTGACTTAGAACAAGACTTCCTCAGCTCTCGTCCCCTAGTGCCCCTCCTCTACTTGTGCTACATTGATGACATCTTCATCATATGGACCCACGGAAAGGAGGCCCTTGAAGAATTCCACCTGGACTTGAACAATTTCCACCCCACCATCAACCTCAGCCTGGACCAGTCCACACAAGAGATCCACTTCCTGGACACTACCGTGCAAATAAGTAATGGTCACATAACCACCCTATACCGGAAACCTACTGACTGCTATACGTACCTACATGCCTCCAGCTTCCATCCAAGACACATCACACGATCCATTTTCTACAGCCAAGCCCTAAGATACAACCGCATTTGCTCCAACCCCTCAGACAGAGACAAACACCTACAAGATCTTTATCAAGGATTCATAAGACTACAATACCCACCTGGGGAAGTGAGGAAACAGATTGACAGAGCAAGATAGGTACCCAGAAATCACCTACTCAGGACAGGCCCAACAAGGACAATAACAGAACACCACTGGCCATCACATACAGCCCCCAGCTAAAACCTCTCCAGTGCATTATCCACGATCTACAACCTATCCTGGAAAATGATCCCTCACTCTCACAGACCTTGGGAGGCAGGCCAGTCCTCGCTTACAGACAACCCCCCAACCTGAAGCAAATACTCACCAGCAACTACTCACCAGCAACTACACACCACACCACAGAAACACCAACCCAGGAACCAATCCCTGTAGCAAACCTCGTTGCCTACTCTGTCCCCATGTCTACTCTGGCGACACCATCAGAGGACCCAACCACATCAGCCACACCGTCAAGGGCTCATTCACCTGCACATCCACTAATTTTATATATGCCATCATGTGCCAGCAATTGGCCAAACCGGACAGTCCCTCCACAAAAGAATAAATGGACACCAATCGGACATCAGGAATGGTAACATACAAAAGCCAGTAAGTGAACACTTCAATCTCCCTGGTCATTCTATTACAGATTTAAAAGTCACTATCAAAACTTCAGAAACTTAAAAGAGAAACAGCAGAACTAAAATTCCTTTGCAAATTTAACACCATTAATCTGGGCTTGAATAGGGGCTGGGAGTGGCTGGCTCATTACAGAAGCAGCTTTTCCTCTCCTGGAATTGACACCTGCTCATCTATTATTGGGAGTGGACCACATCCACCCTGATTGAATTGGCCCTGTCAACACTGGTTCTCCACTTGTGAAGTAACTCCCTGCTCTCCATGTGTCAGTATATAATGCCTGCCTCTGTAACTTTAACTCTATGCATCTGAAGAAGTGAGGTTTTTACCCACGAAAGCTTATGCCCAAATAAATACGTTAGTCTTTAAGGTGCCACCAGACTCCTTGTTGTGTTTTTTGTAGATACAGACTAACACGGCTACCCCCTGATACTTAGTGTCCCTATCATCGACTGAAGTCCTTCCCCATTAGGCACTGCATTCTGATATGCCTTTGCCTAGAATGTAAGAGATTTTTCCCTGAAGTGCTGTTCCCTTTCTGTATGTCAACATAAAGGTCTATCAGAATCTGCCCTGCAGTAATAGTGGGGGAGATTTCCAAATTCACAAATGGCAGTTAAGCTCCTATCTCCCATTGACGTTAGAGTAAGCTAGGCACTTAAATAAGTGACCTAATTTTCAGATGTCAAGCATCCATTTCATCATTCACTTAAACATGTGTAAGGGTGGCAGAATTGGGGCCTAAGTCTGTAAAGTAACTGAAAAGTTAATATGGTGCCTTTTTTATTGAGTGTGACTGATATTTTAGCTTTTTGCATATTGTCAAGATGATACCTAAGCTGTGGCACTCTGAAAGTTTAGCTAAAAATATATTTGATACACAAATGCACCTTGACATTAGAGTAGAACTGTCATAATGCCTTTTTCAGTTATAAACTCACCTGCTCAAAAACTTTAGATCTGAGGGGTTCTGCTATGTGAGAAAAAGGCTAGGTTAATACATCCAGCTATTGATATTCATGCATGCTCATTTCCCTCTAGTGAAAAATGACATGTGACTGGTTGGCTTGACAAATGTTATGCATCTTCTCAAGGCTGACATTCTTTAAGTAGGTCTTCTTCTAATTAAAAATTCACTTTTGCTTACTCCATGCTAAGATACAGAATGTATTACAGGTAGTTTTGATTTATTACTCCCACTCTGTCCACTGGAGTCACTGCTTTTATTTGCTATTTATATGTGACAATAAATAAAACATTAATAAATGAATTCCTTTGATTTATCCTACAATGTATATAGATGGTATTCTAAAATCATCCAAATTCAATTTTATCCACTGTGCCTCTGTGCTGAGAAGCTCATTAGTACTGTAATTCATGCAGAAAAAGTTAGAATAGACTGAAAAGCTACAATTCCTGAACCAGCAGCCACAAGGTGTTTGTGATTCAGCTTGAACTACAGTAAATGCTGAGGTTTGGAAAGTGGGGGTGGAAATGTGTACTGTATAAAGCTAGGTAAAGAGGCAGGTTTAAGAGAAAAGAAGGAACTTTTTTCATCTAAAAATGTTTTATTTACCAAATGGGAAAATAATTTTTAGAGCAGCAGGTTCTTATGTGCAGTCCCATTAGACGTATCCTTGGTTCCAGTGCATGCGAAGCTCACAGCAGAAAATCTGCATAAAAATTCATTGTATTCCTTCATTACCTGCAAATACTGTACTATAGCAACAACAGATCATTTCCAATAGTCTCCCTTGTACTGCAGCTGAGGTCATTTATAATTCACCCTTGTATCCCGGAGGCGATACTGTTAAATAATGTTTACCTCTCCCCCACACCAAACCTGAACTCTAAGGCAAAGCTCTCTGACAAGATTATGCTATAGAAGTGCACAGATGTTCATCTTAAAATACAACAGTAATTCATGCAACACACGTTGCTACATTAGGGACGTGCCCCATAAAGAAAATGTTGTGATCTCTTAAGTATTATTGCCAAAGTGGTAATTTGCTGATTTAAGCAGTCCCTCATATTGCTGACATTTATTGTTGTTTGTTGTAGAAGGCGTCCTGTGACAAGTCTTAAATTAGTTTGCATTTAAAAATAGGTTATAATCTTTCTGAGGTCTTTCATGGCCGCAGGTTTATGTAATGGTTAGATCAAGCTTCAATTTGTAACATAGCTACTGACTTACTGTATGGTCCTGGACTAGATATTCAGGCCTACATTTTCAATTGTTTCTCTTGTGCCCAACTTGAGACACCTAGTGCCAGACTTCAAAAAGTGCTGAGCATCTGTTGCTCCTTTCAAGTCAACTGGTGGTATGACTGACCAGGGCCCCAGTATTTCAAGTTGGCCACCCAAAATTTAAACACCGCTTGTGATAATTTAGGCCTTAACCTCTCACCCACCACTTCTTCGGTCTATCGAAAATATTAGTGTACTGATGGTAACTTGGTGTCGTCATTACCTGACCCACCTCCCAGTGGTCTTGTATGCTCCATTTTTTGTCAAGTGCTCTGAGATTGATAATGTTTTGGAAATGCCAAGTATAATCTTTGTCTCTGCACCTAAAAACTACTTCATTAATATTTGTGATCACAGAAATAAATACCTGCAAGTTCTCTAGTGAAAGTTTGCAGCTTTTAAAAAATATACATCTGAAATACTTAGATTATAGCATTGAATTCAATGGGATTGGGAATGACTGAAAATCCAGTTTCTGTGGGCTTCCTTCATAAGGAACTACCTTTTTAAATGAACAGATGAACACCCCAGTTTTTTATACATCTCTTTAAGTGGGATAGAAGTAATTAGCTTTTGGAAATGTGGTCTTTGCAGACCTATGAAACTCCTGTGTTTGATTTGTAGTAACTGAGATAAATGCATTAAAATTTGTTGGAGAAACTTTATCCCATTTTTATTGAATTTTATCCATTTGCCCAAATGATTGTATGAACATTTGCTTTTATGTAGGGAATAGTCTAGTGACTTCAGTTAAATTATACTTCATATTTTATTTTCACTTAACTGCCCTTTGCTGATATTAAATACTGTATTTTGCTTTGCTTTTTCTTTACTCCAGTCTTCCCTGTTCTGCTTTTGGTATTTAATCTTTTTTTCATGCTGTACAATAGCTGCAAAATCTGTGAATAGCAAGTTTGACAAAATGGGTTCTGGTACCAATAATGTTTTCAGAACTAGATGTGCATTTGCTTAATAGTGCAGCCTTGCACAACCTTGTTATGAATATATTTCTGAGTCATCAAGAAGAAACATTGATTGTCTTAGGTTTTTCAAGTCTTTATTTTGCAGATCGTAAATATGCTGGCAGATGAGAGAGGAATAAACTGCATACTGAATAGTTAAACTGCTGTGTATTATTCACTGTACAAAATTGTATTCAGAAATGCTTTGGGGTTTGTGTCGATAGCTACAATTTTGCTAAGGTCTAGACTACAAGGGATTCCACGTTTAAGCACAAGCCTGAAGAAAATGGTTTTAATCTTGGTCAGCCTGTTCCTTTTTCTAATTCTGTTAACTTGGGGAGAGGGGTTGTTTTTTGTAACATTTAACATTCATGAACATATGCAGCCATGCCAGCATGTCATTAAACCAGGTTAGATATTGGAAATATATCCACAATACAGGAATGATCCATTTTTTGATGTGCATCTGAGCAGATAGTTACAATTCATAACATGCAGGATGCCCTTTATATAAAATTTAATTATCTGTAAAAATCTTGCTGAATCAGCTTTCCTGAAAGATACACTAGGTCAAATAATACTTCACCTTTGTATAGTTCCTCACATACAAGGATACTGAAGTGTTTCCCAAATGGTAATTGATTAAGCCTCCTAGCACCCCTATGTTATAGACTCCCACCCCACCTGGATATGCCATCTCTCAATCCACAAAGCCCAAGACTTTGGCAGTGCTATGGTATGACATGGGAATGCCACAGTGTACTTCCTCCTTCTAAACTGCCTGGCAAGGTTTCACAGCTGTGGATTCTTCTCTGTTAGCAAAAAGTGGAAGGGAGTATTTGAAACTTCAAAAAGCAAGCAAGGAATAATTAATACAGGAGAACTTCAGTTACAAACTGACCAGTAAACCACACTGCCCCTTTGCATAGATCTGGTTCCAATCAGGCAGCAGCACAGAGAGAGAGAGAGAGAGAGGGGAAAACACCCACACCCACACCAAATACAGTACAATATGTGTTAAACATAAACTACTTAAAGGGGAAAGCAGCATTTTTCTTGTGCATAGTAAAGTTTCAAAGCTGTATTAAGTCAATGGTGGTTCTTTCAAAAGTTTACAACTGAACATGTTTTGTTCAGAGTTACCAACAAACTTCCTTCCTGAGGTGTTTGTAAGTCTGAGGTTCTACTGTACTACTAAAATTGTCAACCCCAGACATTCAAAGATCAGAAGTCAGGCAGAAAAATTTCCCCTCATTCATAAATTTTAAAAAGTAAATACATTTATTTGCCCTTCTAGGTTTTGAGCCTTTAGGATTCACATATTTAAGCTGAGGGCTAGAAATTTACAGTTTAGTGAAATGAGATTCTCAAATCACTTGAATCAAGGATGGGGGCTTCCAAACTACCACCAAACATTGTGACCCTTGTGATAAAATCATGAAAGCTGGTATCACTGTGCCCATATTGTCTTCTCCAGCCCTAGACAAGAGGATCTCTGCAAATCATTCCATTGTGAGCATGGCATTTCCCCTGGGAATAAGTGGGGGGTCCAGACCCCAATTACTATGGATATGGAAGAGGAAAAATGATTCCTGCCAGCTACAGCTGATATTTTCCATCTGGCTTTTGCACCTTCAGGGGTCACATTTTCACAATGAGAGCTAGAAAGTTAAAAAAAAAAAAAAAATTAAATGAATGCTGAGATTTTGATGTATTCACATGACTCCAGGAGCTGGGGTTTAAGCACAAACACTGGGATCAACTCCCATAAAAGTCAATAAGAAGTCTTCTGTTGATTTCTATAAGAATTGGATCAGGGCCTAAAAGAAGTTAACTTTGTTGGATTTATCCTGATCTATTAGGCAAAGAGTGTAACCCTCTTCTGAATTATGCATGAAGAGCTGAGCTTTATCTGTATTAGGCATCTTTGCAACATTGGAGTTAATGCTGCAGCAGTGGGATTTTACCCCAGTTTACACCAGTTCTGCCCATTTACACTAGTGCAGTCACATTGGTGCAAAACTCCATAACGCAAATAGGCCCTTAGGCCAGGTCTACACTACAGACCTTTATCAGTATAACTACTTCGCTCAGGGGTGTAGACACTGCTGTCGACTGGAGAGCTTTTCCCACTCAGGGAGGTGGTTAACTCACACTTAGTGGCATCTTCACTACAGCTACAGCAGGCGCCGCTGCAACAGTGCTGTACGGGATGACAAGCCCTTTATAGAGCATATCTTCCAGGGTTTTTTATTTTAAAGGGGATTATTGTACAGCAGTGGTGGGTTACAGCCTTTTGTGCAAATACCCAAAAAAGCTGTTGGGAGAAACCAACCCATTGTTTCTATACACATGGATATAGAGACCTTCAAAAAGCCTTTTGGAGGGTTAGTGCCAGTGATGCAACTGAAACCCTGTTCCTTTCACACCTGAGATGTGTTCAGTGTGGCCTATGAGAGTCTGAACTTAATTTACTGCCTTATATGTATCCTTTTCTTACATCAGTCAAAGGATTCATATCTTAATTGCCCTGGAGTTGTTTTAAGTAAAGGAGAAAACGTGTTTAGGTGTGCACCATAGAATCTCTGGAATGCAAAGCTTATGAAATCCACACGAGTAGGTCTCCTAACTTACCAAGATGAAAAGCAAAATTGCAACATGAAGCACTTAAATGAGAGATTCCAATTTTCAGCTTCTACTCTTGCTCATTTTGAATGTTTATCTTTGGCTACTTGTTACTGCCTGGGGGGTGGGTTTGACTTGTGAGCTGATGATTTTCACATTACCCAACCAACCCATTTCGTCTCAAAATTTAATTTAAGAAAATTCCAGGAGTTTTCATGTATCTCATTTTAGCATTTGCATTTTTACAGTGTGCCCCAAACGTTAGTTTGTCATCACAATGCGGCTATGCATGATCAAGAAGTGAACTTCAAAGAGGAGGAAGAGGAAGTGATACTGGACATCATGGGCAGGCCATGAATTCTATTTAATGTCCCTTTAAAAAAAGGAATCTGCCATTTAAAAAAAAAAAAACAACCCGCAACTTGCAAAATTATTAATCTGCTACTTTCGTTAGTTGTTTCCAGAACATTTGCTTAGAATTGCTGTTCAGCTCACAAAACCTAAAATTTCAAGGGAGATACTGTTACCTGGAATCTTTCTAAATTGAAAAAAATTGACCTTAAGTGCGTGTGGTTTTTTTTTTTTTAAAAAAGTCATACCCTACAATGGAATCTGTGGAGTCCCCAAGCACTGAAGTTCCCTAATGCCATAACATTTTCTACTTAGAAAGCTTTATGCCCTGGATTCGTTAAGGCTGATGAAATGATTTCTGTGTTGAAATCTGACTGTGCAGAAAGTCATCCCCAATTATATTAGTTATGATGCAGTGTTAGTCCAGAGGTAGAATTTCTCTTTAATAGCATAGCTCTGAATGTGTGACGGGCAATAGGAAGTTATGGAAGAGGGACAGTGGTAATAATTGGGTTTCCACAGGTTGATAACTGCCCATATCTAGCAGAACACTTAAGCACACATGCCTATCTTCATATATGTGAATAATCCCATTGAAGTCCTCTTAATTTTAAGAATAATTATAAATGCCCTGCTGGATTGGGGTCTATTTGCACAATATGATGGTACTGAACAATGTTAAAGGTGTAGGGGAGATGGGGCTGATAAATGATCGCAATCTCCACTGGCCCTCTCCCTCACCATTGTCCTTGAGTAACTCCCATCTGCACATTGTAAAGTTCGAACTATAGTTATAAGGCTTGTGTATATACACACACAAACACCCTTAACATTGAGTATAAAAGGTATAAATTTTAGCCTTGCATTATCCAAAAAAGGTCGAATGGATTTTACCTAAAACTTTGAGGTGGGGGGAGATGTACCTGAACTCAAGCATGGGACATTCTAGTTAAAGAGAATCCTTATAAGGAAAGACTTTGATCAATTGGAAATAGAGCATAAAATGGAAGTTCCAACGTAACCTTAACTATTAAACTTTTTTAAAGACAGTTACTCATAAACTACCCACCTCTTGTTTAGAGAACTCTGCAAGAGAGTTATCACTTTTTATTAATGACTCTTCAGAAATAGCTGTCTAAAGTATTCCCCAAGACACAGAGAAGCTACTGAGTTTGTTTTATTACAATTACCATAAATTCTAATTCGCTTTGGAACTACTTTATCACTTTTGCATTAAACTCCTTCTCTAAGTCAAACCTAACAAATATGGTCAAATTATAGAACATTGGTCATTACCTCTACTGTGTGTCTGCTCAGTTAATGAGTCAAAGTAGAATTCATGGTAAATGCTGCATCCGCTATCAGTGGGGTACTTGTCCATTAAAATGTCATCTGCATATGCACATCATTATCTGTGCTGCCTATTGTCTTAAAAACACAATCAAAACCAACTTAAAGCATAATTCAATGGGCTTACTGTAGGGTTCATTCTTGTTACTCCTGCACAAGTAGACACATCTCTAATTACTTTCTGATGTCTTGTCAGTAACTTATTCTTTGTGAAATTCCTATTAGAGAGACACTACCAAATCTCCACCAGAGGTGGCAACCACAGCAGAGTACAAGAAGTTGATCGGCATATAAACTGAATTATTCCAAGAGGTGTTGTCTCAATAGGGAAGGGTTGGCATTTTACCAGGGTAATACAGAGAATCTTCCTCTTCCACTGCTTATTTTGCACATTTGCTGTACTTAGAAAACTTCAATCTTGACTTTTATCTCTGTGCACACAATTATTTTTATTATTATAATACCCAAATGACCCAACAAGGGTTGAGATTTATTGTGCTGGGTGTCGCATGCACACACAAGAGGTAATGATGCCTGACCCAAAGAATTTACTATTTACTTGAAAATAAGACACAGCAAGCAGGCATAATAAGAGGGAAATAGAGTAGGGACATGACTACATCAGGGCTGAATTTGTTAATATTAAAATAGGCTTTCAAAATAAAAGGCCTGCTGTTGTAGAATTAAGAAACACGTAATTTGCAAGTTTGCAGATGAGAGCACCAAGTACTACAATATTTAGGACCATCCAATTTTTGGGAAATAGATATTTTCCATCTTGTTTTGGTAAAGTCAGGGGATGTGATAGTTGCTCTGCATTAGGTGAAAGTAAGCATAAGAATTAAATCTAATGAGAGAGTATTGAGATCTGACCATAGGTATCTCTGTAAAAGCAATAATGGCTAGATAAAAGGGGTTTATAAAGGACAAGAAAAAGTCTAGAGAAATAGAATCAGACTTTAATATTAAACTCCATAAACTGTCAGTCTCATTTATTTTCATGCAGTAATACTTATCCTGTGTTTATCAGTCTTTTCAACCACAATGCTCCCAAAGTAGGCAGCAGTTTGGCTTTTCCCCCTTTACATTTATCAGTTTCTTATTTATCAAGCAAGTCCTTCTTTCTTGAAGAAAGGCTGCTGGGTACTTGAGATGTCATTACTTCTCCCTCCTCCTTCCCTCTTCTCCCCCGCCCCCATTCAAGAAATAGAAAACTTAATGGGAAGAGAGAACAGGCACACTTTGGGTCAGGTTTGAGAGCTGGGAAATCATCCATATTTTCTCCTTGGCCACTAGTCATTCTTCATGTACTTGAAGAACTCTTGAAAAAGGAAAATGTTGTTTTAGAAAAATCATGACCAGATTCTTGAGCAGCACTGTTGACCGGTCAAAGTGACTTTGTATGAAACAGTACCTAACGCTAGAAAGATTCAATGAGACTATTGCCAATTCATTGGGGTACACAAGCCTACTCTGCATTATTATGTTTCTTCTCAAATATGTTCTCAAAAAGTTGTTATATCAGCTTCTACACAAACCATAACCCCTTCCCACTTTGAAAATTTTCCACTGATAGCTATTCTTTCTATTGCTTGTTTTCAGCCAGTTTGGTGTCTCACTCCATTAATCTCTGATATAAGAACCTGTTGCTGACCTTCGTTCTGTTCCTGCAGTGAGATCAACATGAGCAAAACCCTCTGGAGTTGCAGGGGTTTGCCCACACTGAGCTTGCAGTTTCAGGGGGTTTTATCTATAGCAGTATTTCTACTGTAGTCTCCTATTTAAAATTTATGCCTAACCATCTCTCCTCTGTCTCTGCTGGCACTCTGAAAACTAAATTTTGTTTATCCAGGTTCCCTCTCCCCTACCCAGTATTTCTAATGATGGTTTTACATCCATTTCTTCAACCAGTCTTACAGATTTCTAGGTTTGTCTCTTGATCCTGCTACCCAGGAGCTTCTCACTCTCATGCACTCTTTCTCAATAAGATTACTGGTTTTTAAGGCCAGAAAAGACCACCCAGATCATCTAGTGTGACTTTCTGTATAACACAGGCCATCCAGTAACTCCTGCCTCAAGCCCATAGCCTCTGGTTGAATATATTTGCAAAAGGTCTCTAGTCCTGATGAAAGATGTCAAGTGACAAAGAATCCATCTTCGCCCTATGTTCCAATGGTTAATTACCCTCCTGTTAAAATTCTGTGCCTTATTTGTAGTCTGAATTTGTCTAGCTTCCTTTTCAACCACTAGTTCGTACTTTGTTAAATAGAATTTTGGCAATTACTTATGATTTTGTATGGGGGGAGAGGGGAGATTTCCATGACAAAAGGTCTACAGTTATCAGGAAGGGGGTTTACAGTACTTGGAAAGGAGACCTAATCTGTGATGAGAGATGCTGCTATTTTTTTTGGGTGAAATTCACTCCACCTACCTAAAACCTAAGTATCTGGGCACTTAATGAAGTATAGGGAGGTGAAATAAACCATTCCAGTGTAAAGCCAGGATGTGGGACTGCCACATAATTCATGGGTGGTGCATGGTACCGGGGATACTAAATCCAAATAACATGTCTTTCTCCAACCCATCCCCAAAGCGGCCAGCTGCTGGGCCAGCATGCAGAGGATGCACAAAGACTCCTGTGTGG
Organism: Malaclemys terrapin pileata; assembly: GCF_027887155.1. NCBI lineage: Eukaryota > Metazoa > Chordata > Testudines > Emydidae > Malaclemys > Malaclemys terrapin. Next base: position 15,861,133 of record NC_071513.1, on the reverse strand, counting down.
ATGTTCAGTGGGTAGATGCCCATGCAGCTTTAATAGTTTTGTAGGGGCTTGCAAAGGGGCTGACCTTTTCTGAATTGCTCACTGCCCAGTGTGTACTCAGAATACATCTGAAATATCCCTAAGGCTTTAGTGCAGAAAGAACGGGCCCTAGTGAGTACAGACAGGCTTGAGCAGCTCTTATTTGCAAAGACTAATGTAGGCATGTTTGATCTATCAACAAAATGTGCCTCATGGATTCTCTATTAGTTAGGCAACTGACATAAGGGAGGAATCTTATCCTTCCCATACCATGCAAATGCTGTTGTGATAATATTTGGTGCGGCATGCATGCTGGCATTCATTGACTATTGTGTATTTCATTTGTACTGAAAACTGCTGCTGCTGGAAAAAAAACAAAACAAAGCTGTTGCCATGGGTCATACTTTGCGGAATCCAATTTTATCAACAGAAGGCTGGAATTCACAAACTCTAATCTGATGTTTTTAAAGTGCCTAAGGTCAACAGTAAAACCATTCAATAGGAGGTGTATAAAAAACTTAAATCCATATAGAATTTGCCTCTAAAAATTGCCAAAAAATACAATATGCCATTAGTCTAACCAATTAAAGGCTTCACTAATTGTTATGGTGAGTGGGACTTGCACAGTTTCACTATAAAAGCTTAGAAGTATTTTAATTATGTTTAAATGAAAGGCAAATAATATAAATTAGGCATTTTATTGAAACAAATATAAATGGAGGCAGCTTAAGCACAGTGTTTTCTGAAGATTGATTTATCTGTCATGCCTTTTATTTTGTGGTTAGCCATGATTAATTCTATAGTATTTACAAGTTTATCTTCTGTATTATGGCCAGTTAAAAAAATCTTCATACTGATAAAGAAGTTGGTCAATAATGTGATAGCATAATCACACTTTACATTACAGGTTTGATATTAAAAGCCATGGATTTTTTTTTTTAAAAATAAACATTCTTACATCTTATAAGAGAGATGTTTGTAAGCGCTGAAATATGTAGAATATTATATTCTGTTCCATTCTTTGTAGTCCAATTTATATTCCTTCCACTTAGATGTGTATTTCTGGCATTAGTAGGCAAAATAGTATACTGAGAATAGCTTCAGAACAAGAAGTTATTTTTACAATCAATATCCAACTGAAAAAATGACCCTGATTATAATTTCAGATGCTACTTAAATTAACCTTTGTTTAAACTATACATAACTTATACTCTTTTTTTCAAGTTAGGATTTTGAAGAATAATCAAGAAAATGGTATAAAATACAATCAAGAGCAAAATTAATACTTTGCCCTTTCCATAGTACCTTTCCTCTGAGGAGCTCCATGCGTTTAACAAATATTAATAAATTCACAACATCGCTACATCATTTTACATAATTGATAAACTGATACACTCAAGTTCTGATCCAACAAGATGCTTGAATTTGTACACCTGAAAGCAGGCGAGTAGTTCCATTGTCTACAGTGGATTTACTCATCTGATTAAGGTTATACACATTCCAAAACAGTGTCTAATGGGCTCAGTTGTGCCTGTTCACAGCCCTGCATTGGCAGTGGTGCAGGTTATTTTGTATTCATACTGTCATACTACCCCTAAACGTTGGTGCTTCAGTTGCACTACTTGTGGATTAAGGTGTACCAATCAGCATCAAATGGCAGATCAGATGCTAAGTCAAGCACTCTGTATAGGACATGAATGATACTAAAATGAGTCCTCAATTTAGATAAAGTGGAAGAACCAACCTCTTCCTGTTTTGACTGAAATCATTTGATTTGTATGATTTCTTTCTTTTATCTAAAATAACTTAAATCGGTGGCTTGCAACATTCATCAGCTTATGGTCAGACTGTTCCTGGCATTTTGACAGGGGTGCAATAGGCAAGAATGATGAAAGGAGGCTTCTTCCCTCTCCTTTTGCAGTCCCTCACTACTTCTGTGGGAGGCATACAGTGCCATGTCCCTGTTCCCCTTCGGTAGAGCAGGACCACTATGAAAACGCAGTACTCTGCACCCCATAGAAGTCCCAAAGAATGCCTCCTGGTGCTCCCGTGGGGCGGTTTGACCCTTCACCTCTTTTGCTATGACCCTGGCCTAAAGGCACAACATAGCCATAAGTCATTATATAGATAAAGCACGTAGCAAAATCATGTGTCAAGGAAATTTTGGATTATATTCACGACACAAATACTCCTTTTTTTTCTTTATAAAAATATAAAGTGTATAGTTGTCTATACTAAAATCATTTTGGGCAACTAGCCAACCTCAGAATACTAGAACACCAAATCAGGTGTTTAGCAATTAACTGATTATCATCCTTAAAGGGTTTGGAAACTATGCTTCACCAAGACTTCTCAAATTAATGCAAAAAAATATTAAACCGAATTTTGTATTGTGCAGCATATTATTTATTTCTTTAAAAGGTAAGCTTTGCATTAAGCTTTCATGTTTGTGTAAAGAATTGAAATAGGATGGAAATTTATACAGGCACTTCCCTAAGAATAATTTCCTAGGCATTAACCTAGACAAAAATCCTAAATCCAGCCAATGAAATCCATTCTGGCATTATAATTTGATACAATTTTGCACAAAAGGCTATGCCCCATTAAAATAAATGTCTTGCTCACTCATAACCACAATCCGTTTTTTAAACTAATGAACACATTAATCATAAAACCGCTCTCACCCTAAATACACTTGTGCTGTCACCAAGTTCACAAACAAACAGTGGGTGTTTATAACAGAGGCCTTTCAAATTAAAAGGGCCTCTCTTGCTGGAGGAGGGGAAAGGGGAAGGTGGTTAGTTTTGCCATAAAACATAACAAGGCTTGCCCGTTGGCTTACTGATAAGTCATGTACTTAGAGAGAAATGTGTTGACTCGGGTGTTTTATGTACATAGATATTACATTTTTCAATACAACTTTGTTTTAATGTACAACAGACTAGTTTTTCATTTTTTTTTTTTTAACTTCACAGGTTTCTCCATTCTGCTTTTTGCTAGGTCCTAGTTACTATGGACTCTGTTCTCATATCAGGCACTAGGATTTAGATGTATGTACATGACTACCATGATCCTTGTAGGAGTCATGCATATCATTCCCAACATACAAAGATTAAAGTGTATACTGTGTAGTTTCTCTACAGCAAGCTTTAATTTATCCCTATGTTATGTTTAACCTGATTTGCAAATAAAACACAAACCTGTACTATCTCCACCACAATAACTTAAGCTCTGAAAAGAGATGCTATGTCACACCTTTTAACTGGAGTTGTTAAATTTTATTGCAGCGGTGCTTTAAGTGATTGTACATTTTATGAAAGTTGTGTGGAGGAGAGAGCTTTTGTTCACCTCCACACATCTTTCATTTTCCCCCTCTCCCTCCTAGCTCTAGTTCACTGAGTTCATTTAAAATGAAAAAGATAAAATCCCCAGCATAACTTGTAATTGTGTGCTGGGATGCTGGTGTAATTGACTTAAAGTTGTTAAAATTCACAGGATCATCAACATGCACCTCACTTAATCAATTTTTTAGAAACACGGAATTGACAGTTTAATGAGAAAAGCTTTTGCTGGATCACAATCCCCTCCTCCTCATTAGGAGATTCAGTCTTACATTAAAGAAATGGTAAATCCTATTTGATTTTCCTTTCATGAAAGATTGAACTGTACCCAGGTGTAATCTTTCTTTATGGGGAGTACAGACACTAGAACACTGAGATAACTGATCAATATTGTGTATATTGTTATAGTTTTACATACATATACACACTAGGATATATTTTCCTTGGTTTGGGATCATCTGTTAGCATGGCCTATGGCTGGCAGAACTTGAATACAACTAAAGGCTAGACAATTTCTTGGTTTCAGACTTCGCTTTGACTATTCTCCCATTGTCTTTTGGATTAACCTTAACTCATCAACATAGCTTTAAAAATACTTCTAACATTATGGTTTAATGAACTGGGAAATTACTCTATTGACCTTACTGTTCTAAAGGGGACTAGATTATGGCTTCATTGCTGAACTCATTGGTCTTATTCAGGAGTAACAGCAGCTTCCAGGAAAGGTACGTGTCCACAGTCCTACTCTCAGAGCTAAACGCTCTCTCTCAGTTTTGCAGGAGCATTCTCTTTTGAGAGATCAAATCTCTTATTTACAGTAGGCTCCCTGAGTACAGTCATTTATTGGAAATATTTTATCATTTCACTGAATAGTCAAGTTATGCAATTTTCAGTATATTACAAAACTCAAAGGCAAAGAAACTAAAATAATAATTTTGTACATGTATATTGTCTGTATCAGGATTTCAAAACTCCTTTACAAATAGATCTTTGAGTAATCACTCCATTGACACAGATGAGGATAATTGTTTTTACAGATGGAAAAAACATGCCTCTGAAAAGGTAAACAACTTGCCCAAGGTCACAGAGCAAGCCAGTGAAATTGCCACAAGTAAAACCCAGAAATCTTGTCTCTCAGCCCTTGCTGTAACTATTAGAGATACAGTCTTTCCTTTGAATTCATTTAACGTGGAACCTTTTAATAAAAGGTCATTAGAGCAGGGATGCCCTTAGTCTGTCCTTAACTGACCTTGTTTCGTTTAGTCATTTTGCTCAGACTGTTTTTCCTTAGAATCCTCAAACTATCGCTTGTCTTTTCAAAATTTGATGGGAGGAGAGTTACAATGGTAGAATAAGGGCAGTATACTACTATATCATGTACACTTTCCAGCCTTTATAAATATCTGTTATAACTGAAAACAATAAATGCTTTGTTTAAAAAGTAAGGATAAAAATATGGCTCTAAGCTTCTTCAGCCATTTTTGTTTAAATTTTAAGGGGTAAATTTCAATGGAATCTATGCATGCCCTCTGTTCCATGTGCAAACTGCACACTTAAACCCCAAACACAGGGAGGCAAATCAAGCCAGCTGTGTATCAAGGTCAGAAGTGTAGACGAGGAAATGGTTTTCAGTAGCATGTGTTCACTTTAACATGATGTTCAGAGGCATTGTTTGACTGAAGTGCAAACCTTTATTTTTCCTTTTTTCCCCCCCCATTCATGATATGATTTACATAATTAATTTCTGGGCTGTGAATATTATCTCATTAACATGATTACCTAATTTATAGTTTTGTGAATTACAATAGACAAGTAACAATAGTCTCGGTTTAATATCACTATTTTCATTCTCTGCTCTGTGATCATAATAAACAAATTAAAAATATGGCTTTCAAAAGGAGGGATTATTCAAGTAGGGAAAAGATTAATGTGTCAGGAAATTCAGAGTTTATATTACAGCATCCTTCTCAGCACCTTCCTCTACCACCTACCTGCAATACTTGGTTATCGTAGCTCATATAGCATGTAAGATCAAGTGCTATACAGCCTCCTAATCACAGATAGATTGTATTTGGGCACCATAGGGTGAGTTAAGTACTAATGTAATCCCTAGCTTCTCTGGGCTAAAACCAGACTTTTGCAGGCCTTTACTCCCTGTAGAGACCCCTGGTATCCAGACCATGTAATCCATGCTGGGGCTTGGGGAAAGAATTTGTTCCTATATTAATTAAAGTAATTTTAATTAAAGATGTAAGGTTCTATCTTAAACACATAAGCACATGAGTTACTATATTGATGTGAGCAGTCTGAGAATCCAAGGAGACTGCTTACGTGAGTGAAGTTATTCATGTGATTACACAATTGGGTGGCTACAAGGATAAGAACTCCTTTAGAGACATCAGGATCTGTTGTGACTGGGGACTTGTATAAAATACTTCATTATTCACCCATTATTATTTTCAAAGTATTAAAGTTGGTCATATATTAATGTTATTTAACCAGTAAACCAAAGAAGTTAACAGTTTACAAAAAAATACAACTTTATTTTGTCTTTTGTAAAAACTGTATCCCAAAACGCACTATAGATTTAAATATAATTATTATTGCATAAATCTGTATCAAGGACTTTACAAGGCCCTGAAAACCATCCTCTTATAGTCTGTCAAATCCCAGTGAATACTTAACCCTAAATAGGCAACCTTTTCAGCATTTGTATGTGTTTGATAACCATATCATATAGGGGAAATAACCTCTGCAAGATACCTTTTTCCTTAGGTTCACTCATATAAGTGACTGCAAGTGGGAGTTATCCCATGACAGCTGACTTTGTTTAAGAGTCTTTGGTGATGGACCTTGTCAAAGGTTTTCTGAAAATCTAAGTGCACTCTATCCACTGGTTTCCCCCTAGTCCACATGCTTGTTGACCCCTTCAAAGAATTTTAGTAGATCGGTGAGGCATGATTTCCCTTTACAAAAACCATGTTGACTCTTCCCCGACAAATTATGTTCATCTATGTGTCTGACAATTTGTATTCTTTACTATAGTTTCAACCAGTTTGCCCGGTACTGAAATAAGGCTTACAGGTCTGTAATTGCCAGGATCACCTCTGGAGCCTTTTTTAAAAATTGGTGTCACATTAGCTATCCTCCAGTTATTTAGTACAGAAGCTGATTTAAATGATAGGTTACAGACTACAGTTAGTAGTTCTGCAATTTCACATTTGAGTTCCCTCAGAACTCTTGGGTGAATACCATCTGGTTCTGGTGACTTATTTCTGTTTAGTTTATCAATTTGTTCCAAAACCTCCGCTAACATCCCAATCTGGGACAGTTCCTCAGATTTGTCACACAAAAAGAATGGCTCAGGTTTGGGAATCTCCTCACGTCCTCAGCCGTGAAGACCGATGCAAAGAATTCATTCAGTTTCTCCGCAATGGCCTTATTGTCCTTGAGTGTTCCTTTAGCATCTTGATCATCCAGTGGTCCCACTGATTGTTTAGCAGGCTTCCCTCGGGGAAGATCATACCCACAGGGGAGAGAGAAGAAGAGCAAAGAAAGAAAATATAGCTTGTGTTTTTGATTTTTGATTCTCGGTTGCAACCTCGCTGCCGAAAAAACAAAGGCACAACACATGGTCTTGCTAGCCATTTTGAGACCTAGCAAACTTGTACCAGGATCAGGCTGTTGAAGGCATTGCTTTTTAGCAGCCTCTTTCTGCATCACAGGCTTACAACAGACTAAAGACTAAAGTCTAAAGACTCTTTTTAGACAGATCAAAAAGGAAGGGATAGGAAAGAGACAAGATAAGATGGGGAAGGAAATGAACACACTAGACAGGTAAGGGGGTGGGTAGACAAAGTTTCACATCCCTGCTGGTATTTGCCACTTCCATCAGATCCAACTAAATTCCAATGTCATCTGGCTCTCTCTTTCTCTGGCCTGGTCTGATCAGGACATTCCCAAGGATTAGAATGAAGAAGGTTCAGGGTCCCAGGAGAAATGGGGGTGGCAGCCAGGATGTTGAACCTCTTTCCTTCTTCTTTCAGTCAGCAAGCGTAGCAGTAGCCTCTGTCTGTTAGTTTGTATTTTTCCCACCAGAATCCCTCCTTTTTTTTAGGAACTAAGAGGGAGTGTTTAATGTGGGCTTGGAGAGCTGGGCAGCAAAGTGGCTGGAGCACTTGATTTCTACCCTCCTGCTTGCCCTCCTCTTCCTTGCTAATATATTTGCATGATGTCTTTGTAAAGTGTGCATTATCTGAGGGATTGAAAATATGAAACTTAATTTCTAACATCAATAAAGTCCATTTATATATTTTCCCTAAACCCATTTCTTATGCTCTTGAGCACGGAGAATAACCCTGAAGCAGAAGCCTCAGATGTTTTTGAGAAGGAGCTTTTCATATTTGAATAAATATGACAGGAGTAAACATGACACTTCTTTTGGGGTCTTAACTCACTAAAATAAATATAAAAGACAGCATCTGATGCCAGTCTTACACGTGGGCTGCCTTGGATTTTCAGAGGTCAGCGTAGTTAAACAGGTACAGGCAGTGCATGCTTGCAGATACTAGAAGCCGCGTTTCAGACTGTATTCAAGAATGAGTTCTGTCATTCACTCTAATAAATGAAAGTTGCAGAAAAATGTTAGTTATCAGATTGCAGTTCTACACGGGATGCTCTCAGTTGAAAATTGCAGTGCTATAGAAAACAGTAAGGCTATATATTATGATATCCTAACACTGAATGATACTTTTATTCCTTGAGTAGTCCCACTGAAATCAAGGACAACTCAAGAAGTAAGATCCTACATATCATGAGTAAAGATATCACAATCTACCCCTAACTGACTTGCAATAGAGAGATGTGAGCAACAGCCCCCAGTCAGTAGGCCCAGAATAACAGCTGAATAATAAATCTAGTAACACAATCTAGTCTGATATGGATTTTAGACATAGCACCTTACTGCTCAGTGGATTTTAATGTTAACTTAATGATGGCAAAAATCATCTTAATAATCAACACTAGCATCCAGCAGCACTACTTTATATTTATATATATTAAAATATATTTTGGGAAAAATAAGGAACACCTCTGCTGGAAATATTTATATTAATCACTCTGGGCAGACTTCTCCATGGTCATTTCCATATTATAAATGGTAGCTTAGTACAGCGTTTCTAGTCTCTGAAGGAAAGGCACTTAATCCCACTCTTGCTTATCAAACCAGACCAACCTCTACAAACACAGATCCTCAGTTATGGCAGGGAAAATCCGATGCAGGCTCTAAACTATCCTGGATGCAAACATTTAATAGAAAATGCACATAATCAAGAAAACCTTCGTTACTCTACTACTCTTCTAATGAAAAATTCTCCAAAGAATAGGCTTCAATGAGTATATTGTAACAATTCCAGGCTGACTATAACAGAGACCTGAATAAAACTTTCTGTTACCTCTGGTTTTTGTTTTGTTTTTGTGGGTTTTTTTTTTTTTTTTTTTTTTTCCCAGTAATGATCTGGAGATTAGGCTTTTCCAGAGGGTTTTTAATTAGGCATTTATCTAAGACAAGATGTGCATAACTTTACAAACCTATTAGCTAATATGCATTTGAAAATGTGTGATCAACAGCTTGAAATGCTGCCAGTTCTTTGGGTTCCAATTAAATGGTCATAAATATATGCGCAATAATCATCCATAATATTTTTAATAACTCTTCCTTGAAATTAAATTGTTCCTACTCACCATTGCTATAAATAGATCAGCATTATCCATTCTTCTTGTCATTTCAGATGACAGTTATTCCTTTGCTTCTCTCTACAGGCCAAAAGAAACTAAATAATCGAGCCCACAGCAATCTCTTGATACCCTTTGTCACAGTTCCTGGGTGAACTGCACCCGCTAGGTCTCCGGCCTCTAGCCATCACCTGTCTCTCGTGATGGAATCACGCAATTATCTCATTCTCAGATAAGGCCCTGGGTCGCTTTCCCCTGGTACTCATTGTGATTACCTCGGTAAATCTGATGTAAACTCAGACCCCCCCCTGCAGCAATGACCCTGGTAATCAGTGACCAAGCCGCTAAGGCTAGTTGGAGAAGAATTTTTTTTCATGAAAGGGAAATAAAGTTTTAAATGAGACCTTTCAAAATATGTTGTGGAATAAACAAGAGACAAGAGAGAGACCAATTCACCCACCCCAGACTAGTTACTTAGCCAGGGGTCTATAGCAGGGTTTCTCAACCTATGGACCACAACCCAAAACTAGGTCACCAGAATGTTTCAGAGGATCACAAGGAGGTTTCCATGGGGTTAGCTGAGCTCAGCTCCCCGCTCCGGACATTGAGACTTCCAGGGTCACAGCCCTACTCCATGTTTGGCCCGACTGCCCCCTCTGTCACAATGATGTAAGGGCTGGCTGGGCCAAACTTGACTGGCACTGTGACCCCATGCACCAGGTCAAGTGCCACTCTCACATAGTTAGCCCAGCTAGCCCTCCACCAGGGACAGGGCCAAACCTTAGCAGCGCAGGTCACAATGCCCAGAGCATGGAGCTGAGCCCAGCCAGTTGCAGGTACTGTTGCCATGGAGTTAGTGTGGAGAAAGCTCTGCAGCACACACACAGTGCCTTCCACATACACCCCCAGTGTCCTGGGGGGTGAGGCGGGGGTGGGGAGGGCAGGACCTGACACATCGTCTATTTACTGGGTCACGACAGGCCATCAATATTTACAAAGGGGTCCTGAGCCTAAAAAAGGTTGAGAACCACTGGGCTATGGTGCTCACCTGGGACATGGCAGATCCAAATTCAAAGCACTCTTTCTCTCTGCTTCAAAGGGGTTTGATCCTGTATCCCCCCCATGCCAAGTGAGTGACCTTACCCCACCATGTGATAGTCAGTCTCTCTCTCTGGCTCACTGAGTATTTAATTATTTATACCAAGTGAAACAGCTCCACCAGGAAAGATTGAGAGAGAGCCAGAGACTGTGGTTGAGACACTTACCTGGGATGTGGGGGGGGGGGGAACCAGGACAAAGCCTCTTCTCCAAATCAGAGAGAACAGAGTCTTGAATTTGGATCTCCCACATCCCTTGAAAGTGCCCAACCACCAAGCTATTGGTTATTCTGGGTCAGATCTCCTTTCTCACCAACTTGGACACGAGGAAAGTTTCGACAGAAAAAAAGTTTTTTGTTGAAAAACTTTGACCAACTCGACATACAGCTTTCTCAAAGCAAAGTACCATTGATTTAGACCAAAGGAATTTCAAAGCAAACATATCTTAAAAACTATAAACCAGACTGCATGCATATGAAGCTTTTCCCTGACACTTACTATTCCCTGGGTCTGGGAAGGCCCAATTCCTTTAGACTCCCTCCACAGATTCTGTGTGTCAGCTTGTTTCCTTAGAGAAGCCTTTTTAACACTTGAGTGTTCTTTTCAGGCTTCCAGCATTGGAAAAACAATAGTATTGCTTCTACCTGAAGTGCATCAGTGTGTTGTAATTGCACTCTAATTGTTTGCTGGGAAGTTCCTGTCTATTGATCATTTAACTTGAGTATTAGACACCGATAATAAACAGATCCAAGTATTTGTACAGGAAATAACCTACCACATTGATATGGAAACTTAACTAACCTTTTCACTCACACTATTCATACCATTATTAAAGTTCAATATTCATATATTAATGCATATCAACTCCACATTTGTCACACCTTTTTTCCTTATCAGTAAAACTAAGGTTTTCAGTATCCCCATTTCATAAGGTTACTACTGTCATAAAATAACTGTAAATCACACATAATGGTGAAATGCCAAAGCTTTTTAAAATCTGTTTATAGTAAATCACTAATAAAAAAATGTATATTTTATTTATATTTTATTAAAGGGAGAGGGGCTCCATGTCTGTCTCTAAACTGTGTATAAGAGTTGCTCAGTTCAACCTGATGTGGTTTTTCCATGTTTGTCTTTAACTCCCACCTTTACAAAATCAGATTTGGATTTTCAAGTCAAAATATGGTCTGTCTGGTTCACTTTTCTCCAGTAATGATTGTACAATTAGAACTTGGTGAATTCTATTCATGATGCACAAGCCAGAATAGAATCCAGTTAACTTTCGTAAGACTCTGCAAGTCTACTGGGAGTAAATGGTGAAAACATATTTGCCTTTGGGAGCAGATCTATTCAGCAAGAATGTGACATTTTTGTCAATTTTGGCCATAAGATTTTTTTTTTTTAATGGTTCGTTGGGTTTTTAAATCATTGCCAAACATATTCTGTCATTCAGATTGTAGGTTCTATTGGGCTTAGGCTGTCCTTTCTTGAATGTCTGGAATATATCTGGTGATTTAAAGATTGTAACAAGAACAAAAGCAAACTCTTTTTGTTGGGGGCCTGAGGGGAGGGGAAGGGGTTGCAGCACAGAGCTGGCTACCTCAACCACTATGCCATCAGGAAAACCACTGTTTGAGGGGCATTCTCAAGTGAGACAATCATTGCGTTTAGGGAGCAGCCTAAAGGGGCCTTGGTGCAATGCCCTATATAAAAATAGGCCTTCTCTTGAGCTTTTAACATGAGAGTTTTGGCAGTATTTTAGAAGTATACCAAAGTTAGCTCACCATAGGGTGCACACAAAAAGAAGTGGTTGAATTGCCACTTGTGCCTCACTCGCTAGGCCATGAGGGAGGTGTTTAGATGCCAAAACAAGTTGATCTGGTTGTTCCTTGTTTGCCAGTAAAAAGTAATGAGACCATGTAACTGATTTGTGAAACATAAACTTTCCCATTTTTGCTGAGATTGCAAGACTCTGTTTCTTCTTTGCTATTATCTTGCCCCAGGGAGCAGCTGCACCAGCAGTACCTAGAAGTGTGAGATTTTCCATATGTATTTATTCATGGAGTGAGTAGTGTGTTTTAATATCTTTGCCTTGTAATCATCACTATGTTTTTTGTCCCTTCTATTTAACCTCATTTGTTTTAGAGGAATTTATAGATTAGATTTATTTAGTTATTTACTTAGTGACAGAAAGCACTTTACCATTTTAGCCTTTGATAGTGTTGTGTATATATTATCTAATAAATCTACCTGTTATCTGTGACATAAAGCTGTCATATGGTTCAAATCTTCTCTTTCTAGTTGCAAACAAAATCTGAGATCACAATTTTTTTCTGGCTACTAAAGATGGTCCTTTCCTGGATTTTGTTTTGTCAATTTTATTGTATCTACAGTACTCAAAGAATATGACACATGATTGGATAAAAGCAAGGATTTATTGAAGAGTCTACTCTTGTCTGTGTGTGCAGTAGGCACTGCACTGAAGTAAACACAGTCTTACCATGGCAATAATACAAGTAGATCCTCACAGGGCTTTACAAATGGCTTATAGCAAACCTCGCATCCCTCTGACAGCAAAAGAACCCTTACTTGCTGAAACTGTAATTTAAATCTGAGTGAGTGAATACTGGAGATTTTGATAGCATTAGCTTTCTAGTTCTCCAGTTAGTGGGTGATTCTCCAAATGCAAATACATTTGATTTAGTTCAGACAAATATCCAGAAGTCTAAATATTTCTCCATATCTCTCTGATCAGCCTGGAAATCTTGTGTAGATGCTTGCAAGATATCTGATTGTGGCAGGAAGACATAAAGGACTGAAAATAATGGCAGGTTTCAGAGTAGCAGACGTGTTAGTCTGTATCCACAAAATGAACAGGAGTATTTGTGGCAATTTAGAGACAGCGTCGTATTATTGCCTAGGCCGACAAATTTGCAGGGGCGGAAGCTCCCCTCCACGCCCCGCCCCCCTGCTCCAGCTCACCTCCGCCTCTGCTTCCTCTGCAAGCGCACCACTGCGTCTTGTTTCTCTCCCCTCCCAGTGCTTACGCTGCGAAACAGCTGTTTTGTGGGGCAGGGAGGGAGGGGGGAGGAGGGGGAACACCGCGCGCTGGGGGAAGAGGCAGGGTCAGGGGTGCGGATTTGGGGAAGGGATCCAATAGGGGAAAGGAGGGGGCAGAGTTGGGGCAGGGACTTTTGGGAGGGGGTTGGAATGGTGGCGAGAAAAGGGCAGGGGCGGGGCCAGGGCGGCAATTATTTCCCGGCCTAGGGGCAGCAAAATTATTAATCTGCCACTGCTTAGAGACTAACAAATTTATTTGAGCATAAGCTTTCGTGGGCTACAGCCCACTTCATCAGATGCATAGAATGGAACATATAGTAAGGAGATATATATATACATACAGAGAACATGAAAAGGTGGGTGTTGTCTACCAACTCTAAGAAGCTAATTAATTAAGAGAAAAAAATTTTGTAGTGATGATCAAGATAGCCCATTACAGACAGTTTGACAAGAGGTGTGAGAATACTTACCATAGGGAAATAGATTCAATGTGTGTAATGGCACAGTTATTCCCAGTCTTATCTTCCTTCCTTTTTCCTCCACACTGACGTCCTAATTTGAGAGTGCAGGGTGCTTAGACATGAGTCCTTGAACCTTTTGCAAAGGTTCATGTATGAAGAAGCCTTCTCCTACCTCTTAGCAAATCCCTGTGTAACTCTTGAAAGAATTACTGTATCCAGATGATCCCTCATCTGGGATTTCTTTGACCTTTATTCAGGTGCCTAATCCAAAATCTGGGGAGGGTCTGTTAGAGATTTATAGTCATTTTTGGGGTGGGCCTGACAGACTTGACTGAATCAGGAGGACCTAAGGCCACTGACAAAAGAGTTAACAAGGATGCTGAGGGCTGCATGTCCAGAAGGAAACTGTAATATAGAATAGAATTTGTTACCGTGTCTGTGTGTGTATTATGTGAATATAAATTTTAATGAAAAATATTTTCAGTTTGTCCAATTGATGTCCTGTCTTGCCACTTTTATTGGTCTAAGTTAATTTAAGGCTGAAGATTGTCTATCCTGAGAGAGTGACTTATCTCCTCCAAATCCAGGAATTAGAGACATGACCCAGTGTCAAGGAACGCAGATAGAGCTGATTGAGCTAAAGGTCCCTGACCTAAGCGTGGTGGCGGGTGCTGCAAAGATAACTGTTCTCACAGTATTGCACCCGTCACTGCTAAAACAAAGAAACAAAGGTTTGCAAAACAACGCCAAAGATCAAAAGCTTACTCGTGCTGTTTTGATTGTCCCAAAAGGTTGGGTAGAGTTTTGTTGTGACCGTTTGAGTCAGTTCTCATTATTACCAAATTTGTCTGCCCGGTCTTAACTTGAGTTCTCTCTGTTTCTGCCACATTACCTGATCTGAAGCCACTCAGAGTTTTTCTGTTAACCTCGGTGGGCTTTGGAACAGCCATATGAGAGAACATTATCAGATACAATAGCAGACTTGTACCAAAATGTGTCTGTGTTTTGGTTTGGCAGATTTGGAATCAGTTTTTAGATTTTCAAGCACACTGTATTTTTAGTGGGTTAGAGAAGCGCTATTTCTGTGTGACATCTAAGAGCATGACCTTGTGATCTGATCCACGTGAGCTGACCCCTGAGCCCTAATAGACCCCAAAAGAAGGGAGCAGCCTGCATGGATCAGATTGCAGGATTGCGACCTTACACTGTAATTGGAAAACATCATGATGAACTGAAAAATAAAATGCTTTACACCTGCTAGAAGATCAAAGTAGGCTTCATAAACACACCGGAGTAATAGAGGCTGTATCTTCATAGCTAAATAAATGTTAGTGTGAAAATGCTTATTCTGCAGTTCTTGACACCTCCTGTGTTCCTAAAGTGAAATCAATACGAGTGTTCCTTTTGTTGTCAGGTTTCCGTTAGGCTAATTTAATTATTTCAGTCTCATCCTGCTGAAATCCAATTGCAATAACAATAATACTAATCAATATTTCCTTCAAAATGGGGGGCCAAATATTACTCTCGTTTATACCCTCCTAAATTCATGCCAGCGAAGTTCCAGGGGATTTACACTGGTATAACTGAGAGCAGAATCCAACCTAGTAATTCTCATGGGTTCGGCTATCATTCATTATTTAAATATGAGTCTTCTGCTTGTACTTGTAGTGTTTGCTTTTTTGCTAAATCATATATTAAGTTATTAAAATATTGCTGTAACTCAGTGCATGCTGTCTAAATTGAATTCATGCTCCAATTAGAGATGGACTTTAAATGACTGATCCGTTATTAGGCTTTAGGCCACATGTTTGTGGACAAACAACCAAATATTAGTATTTTTATGCAATAAGATCTTTAATTAAAATGAGTGGGGTATTTGTGCATTTTACTGCATGTCCATTCTGCTCAGTAGGTTATGCAATCAAGCTTGTAATTAGATTGAGACTGATCCTGTTTCCTTCTAGGTTGCCGATTATTAAAGCTGTAAGGACCACTAGATGTAATGATGTACTTCAAATGATTTGGATATTCAAATAAGTATCCAACACTTCAGATGCTTATTTTAAGCTTATCTGAACCTTTTGGCTGAAAAGCTCTTAAGATCAGGGTTTTTGACATTTCTGGTGCCTCTAGAAATATATCCTTGGATCCCCTCAGAACCCAGAAGTGTGGCGAAATGAAAAATAATTTGGGTAAACTGTTAAAGGAATGTGTTGAGACAAAAGTCAAGCTGTAATTTAATCAAACTCTGATATTTGAAGACATTTATGAATGGGTTGGGATACTTATGTTGCCCCATTTGCCCATTGCCCCCCTTAGGGCAACTTAGCCTTATTTTACTGAGCAGTAATGCAAGGAATCTACAGGCCTGCATCTTGTAAGACATTGGCACGAGCAAGTTAGCCTAAGTGAAGCGTAGGCTTATGACCTTTAGCATGGATAAAGCGGCCCAACAGTTTCCCTCAATTTGGGGGACTGGGAATAGCTTGCTTAAGAGAAAAGTGGACATAAAATGAGACTAGGCAACCCCAGGAATACTGAATTAAGTTTGAATATCTTAGGATAGGATCATTGGTAGATGTCTAACCACAAACTTGCTTTAGCAATATGGTAATGAGTCAATAGGAATTAATATGGTAGCCTATCAAGGAAAGGCACCCAAATATTATGAGAGTGAGGCAGTTGGATATGGTCAGAGGAGGTTGGGTGTTTGTATAAATATTCATGGTGATTCCCAGGCCCTATATAAGCAAGAACCCGCATAAAGAGGGTAGCAAGCACTCCAGCCTTCAATGTTTAAGTGCTATAATCTGTCATCTATCTTCAAGCATGGGGAATCTAGACCATCGGACCAATTTTGTATGCAGGTGACAGGGCTGGTCCTTTGTCTCTTACCGCAAGATCTCCAAGGAAAGGGTGTGAGTATATGTCTGTCAACTTATGCAAGGAATAACCTTTAAGATTTGCCTAATATACTATTATTGCTATTTGCTTATTTGGTTTAGAGCTTTTCTGTTTCTTTTAATTGTATTAATGGAGGTGGTTAAGGTTCTGTTTTGCTCTCCATGTGAGTGCCCTTGCTGTACACCCCAGGGGTCCCTACAAGATATTGAACTTGTCAATTTTGACTCTGTTGTGTCTGCTTCTGGGACAAGACCCTTAGTACACCCCTCTCATTAGTTGAGTACCAACTGGCATTCATTTTTGGATTTGGCTACACTATCCTATTCTCAATGCTTTTTGAATCTCTCTCTAACCAGGTACAAAACACAAGTGTTTACTTTACCAGTTGGATGCTATGACATAGTACAGAAAAAAAAATCATTTTGACTCTCTGGTTTCACATTTTCTTGTATTGTATTTCAAAGGGTAATCTAGGGTTAGGTATAACCAGGTGTAAATTTAGGAATTCAGGTTGATAGGCAAGTATGGTACATTTAATTGTGCAGATGTATACTGGGTATTTACCCAGATTACAGAGTCAAAGTACAAAAAAGAGTGACATATCAGTTTGTACACAAGGTGGAAGCATTTTATGTGTGTCCTGGGTTTAAAATACAGTATTATGTATTGATTGATATACAGTAGCTGGGCCTTTGTGTGCAGCCAAATTATGTGTATTTGTGATTTAGGATGGCTTCATACATAAAACCATGATTACCTACTTGGACTTGAGTAATAGATTTTGTGTATACAAGAAAATGATAGGTTCACCAGAGTATGAAATGTAAATATCGTATATGAAGCAAATGCGTCCTAGTGAGATTGTGGTGAAATTATATGAGTGTTTTAGGTTAGTGTTCTCACAAGCAGTAAATAATAGATCTTCAAGGACTTATTTGTTCTTGAAACAATCCTGAGATTTCTGATCCAAGCTATGCTTTGTTCCATACCTTGTATTTCTTATAACATTAGCTGTATCTTAAATGTATTTCTTTATATGAGCCATATTGCATGGCTCATTTCCCCCCTTAGTAACTGTTAATAATTTGGATAAATATCACCTGGGAAAGATGACAACAGCAAAGACAGGTGCAGTTGCATAAGTTAGTAGTAACAGTGATCTCAGTAATTTGGAAGGAGATGATTACTTTTAAAAATGCTGTAGGCCATTGTCATATAGGTGTCTTATTTCTGGGTGTATTACCATTTCCTGGCATCAGAAAACTTCTCTATTGCATTTACATGACTCAAGGTGCTGGATTCTTAAGGGTGGATTTGCTCTTATTGTCATGACCTCAGACTTTAATTTGTTTGTTTTTTGTAACCAGAAATAAAGCTAAACCCTTGTCATATGCTACAGTCTAACAATACCCAGGTGTTTTGGTTGTGTGATGCAGTATTGCAGATTATCAGTGCATATAGGGACATTTTGTTCCCCTGTATATCTGTGGTGTTGTGCATCCTGCTGCCATTGCTAAGGCAGAGTAACAGTGGTAAACGGGTTTGTTTGTTAAATTCAGAACTCTTTAGGTTTAAACTGAATTTAGGCCTTGCACCTGGGCAGCGTAGGGGAGGTAGCTTAGTACAATGCTTTGATTCATCAAACAAGTTAATCTTTGAATCACATGTAGAATAATATCACAAATGGATGTAACAGGCACACTATAAGGCTTGGGGTTTTTTAATCTGTTACCTTACCTCATAAAAAAGGAGGAACAAAAACAGGATAAAGCCCATAGCAACACAATTATTTTTACCATCTGTTTGATTTATATCTACTTTAAACTGCTTGTATTTTAGAAAGAAATCTGTTTTCTGTCTTCAAAAGGATGAGATCCAACATCCCTCAGTTGCTAATTTTTAGCACTTAGAGGCTCCTTTGGGCTGCTGTCAGCCACAACTTATTGCATAGGTACTTTTCACTAAACTCATTATAAAGTGATTAGCCTCAAGGAAGAGGCCCTCCAATGCTTCAGCCTGCTCACATTGTATGCAACTTTGCAGCTGAATTCTGCGCTGTCAAATCTTATCAGATGGTGAGCATAGAAAGTGTCATGGGATTAAACAGATAGTTTGTTAATAGTGATGCTGTCACTTCTAAGATATAATGTTCATAAATATCAGAGACAAGGTGGGTGAGGTAATATCTTTTACTGAACCAACTTCTGTTGGTGAAAGAAACAAGCTTTCAAGCTTACACAGAACTCTTCAGATGAAGAGGAAGAGCTCTATGTAAGCTTGAAAGTTTGTGTCTCTCACCAACAAAAGTTGGTCCAATAAAAGATATTACCTCACTCACCTTGTCACTCTTGGATAGTAATTTGTACCTTTATATGAATTGCAGTAGTGGTGGCTAAGAATAAACATCTGAATTCTATCATCCAGAATAAGGAGGAAGAGTTCAAGTAAGGTTAGTTCTTAGCTATCAGAATAAAGGGTAGTCTTTTATTGTTGTTGTTTTTTTTTTTTAATTATTTAACCAATTAGGCACGGGGGCAAGTTAAACTTTTTCTTTTTGAGTTCGGGGCTCGTAAGTGACAAAACAGTACTTATAAGCTTCTGAAGAGTGTTGTACCTGTTTAAAATACAGAACTGCCCATACTCTAAGATTTTTTTTTTAAATGTCCTTTGGAGAAAAGATCTTCCAGTTTGTATTTGGTCATGTACTCAAAGGTAAATACCTGCATGACAGTAAATCAATGTGGGTCAGGCACAGTTATTTGCCTGAAGAATAAGGGTGCAGAGAGTAAGCTAGTGTGGCTTGGAGAGAGACAAGAGCTTTCCTAGTTGATTTCCTCACTTGTCATTGCTTTATTTGCTTTCACACTGTACATCTCAACTTCCTTCCCCTATATTTGTTTCAAAAAGTCATTAATGTCATTAGTTTTGCTAGTCTTAAATATTTCCAAGAGTTTAGATCAAGCTGTGATGATGCAGTCGACTCAGAGTATGAGTGTTCCTTAGCACTATTAAATGTCTCAGTTTAGAAAGTACAGGAAACGCCACCCCCCACACACACACGTTAACAGGTGTGGGAACTTGATTGGGCCAGTGGTGAAAAGGGGCCAGTCCCCATAGCAAGTGAGGAAGACACTCGCCAAAGGACAATAGGTAGTTCTTCCCCCGGGGAGTCTCTGGCACACATTGGCCAGTTGGGGGAGAGGGGTGCTGATTGGCCAGCATTCCCAAGCTCCCAGGAATTAGCCCAATGCACGATCCATGTGAAGCCTCTTTGGGCTCCATTCCAGCAGCTCACCCACCACCCGAACAAGGAGTGGGAACCTGGCCTGACAGAGACTGCAGGTCTGTTGATTGCCTGTTTAGGGGGTCATGAAGGAATTTTTTCTCCCATGGGCCAATTGGTCTTTTTTCCCCTCCGCGCAGCACCTGCAAGCCACAATGGGTTGAGTAGGAACACGGTTAGTACCTAACTGAGGTACTGGAGTGGAGTTGTTTATTTGTCACATGTTGCAGCCAGTTTCCAGTGCTGTTAAGAGAATTAAATGACCAGTTCCCAGAGGTAAAAGACATGGGATTTTGGTGTTGGGGCTTTGTCTCGTGTGATAGGGTCAGACTTTGTGGCCTTCATGGGCCAAAGTCAGACCTTGTGGCCCTCGCAAGCCGAAGCCCCCACCCTGCTGCACCCTCTATCCCCCTCATCAGAGGGAAGGTGTTAGGGCTCAGGGAGAGCTGAGTCCTGGGGGGTAAGCTGAGGAAATTCTACCCCGCATTATGGGTTATGCCCCTCCCCTGTGGTGAAATTTAATAAAAGTTGCAGCCTGCCATTTAATTCCATGCATGTGTCTGTCCTCATTTTGCTGCCATGTCCACACCGAAAGTTCCTGCAAAAACATTGCTCATAAACAGACTCTTCATGTTTCCTAATAAGATGCTCATTTTGCAGAGCAGAGGAGAAACTGAAATGTCAGTGCTGGCAGCTGAAAGGACACAGTTAGTCCAGGATTTTCTGATAATGAGACTTTATACAAGGGCAGCTGTTTCAATAAAAAAGTTAAAAGTAAAACATCCCTTTTTGCCTCAAAATCCCGAATTAATTACAATGGAGTTATTGGAGCTTGGTGGTACTTGCCACCTGACAACTTTGGAGCTGAATAAACTGTAATTGACTGCTGTGGAGCGATTCCAGGTAAAGAAAGCACCATACCTAAGAGCTTTGTAAGGAGCAAGAAGATGTATAACGCAATAGAACAGAAAGTCACCACATACAGCTCTTGCTTCATCACATAGTATTGATATGGAACACCTTAACCTGTAGCTGCTATTTGCAGCTACGTCATATGTCTTAGGAGGCAAAGCTAAATATAAAATGAAGACTGTGAATCGTGAGAAAATATTTAATTTTCTTGTTCAGAAATATGACCAGTTACCACTGATTGTTCTGTGATATTAGAAAGAAAAGGGGGGGCAGGTGAAGGGAATGGGGGTATAAGCGGAGGAGGGATAGAGATCTCTTTAAATGACTCAAGTTGATTTATCTGGGAACACACTTGATGTAAATCAGATCACCTTTCCTGGCTTGACAGCTTGTAGAGTATGAATATGTACTTGTTTGAATTTCAATGGTCATTTGCTACTCCTTCGCTAGTTCATATGTACAAAACAACATTGTACTTCTGGCTATTTCAAACATCCTTAAAAAGAGCTGAAGTATTTATTGACTAGATTAGTTTAGAACCAGACTTGCTCTAGTGTGTCATTTGGAGAGAAGAGGATGTGGCTTGTTGGAAGACTTTTGTAGCTTCAGCGCTGGCCTAGTACAATGCAGCTGGAAGCAAGTGGATATGCTTGAAAGCGTGAGAGTTTGACTGTGCTGATTTGGTCAATATTTGTCTTGACAACTAAAGAAATTGTTCCTGAGATTTACTTTAAGGGTGCTTTAGTGATGTCATAGGGGTAAAGTAGCAAAGCACCAGACAGAGAAGTTTAAGGAGCTAGTCTGTAAAACAAATCACTGCAGGTTTTTCAAACTTTACCTGGATATGAGAACTGACCTGCAAGGTCTGTGTTCTGCCACTTTTATGCTAACTATAGCAGGAGAAAATAGCCAGTGTTCATGTCCATCACCCTGGGTCTCCTAAATCACCTTTTTTCTTGGTATAATACTTGCTCACATTTATCTCTGAAATGATGAAAATTTAAGCTTTTGGAGGATTTTATTTAGTGCAATTTTCTTGAGATAAAAATGTGTTTTTAGTTAATGCAGCCGTAGTATATCAAAGTCAAAAAATGTTGAAGAATAAAATTTATGTTCTGGATGTATTATAGGTCTAAACAGATAGATTTCAATGCAAGATTAAAACTTATTCCTTGCATTTTTGACCAAAACTAACCTGGCACCATTTCTGTGAGTCAGTGGCACTAGCTA
Source organism: Malaclemys terrapin pileata (assembly GCF_027887155.1). Lineage (NCBI taxonomy): Eukaryota > Metazoa > Chordata > Testudines > Emydidae > Malaclemys > Malaclemys terrapin. The sequence goes on along the minus strand of NC_071513.1, from coordinate 15,839,094 downwards.
AGCAGAAAAATAAAAACATTAAAATGCTAAATAAAATATGACACATACTAGTGCAAGAACAAGGTCTAGTGTTCAAAACTTGAATAATAGTGTTGTAATAACTTCGGGGATTCTTCTGGTTGTACACTTTCTACGAAAATACATTCTTTACTCATTTCCAAGTGCAGCAGCCACAGCTTCCCCCTAGAGTCGGACATTCATTACTGGTATAACCCTACATTGGTAATACTCTCTGAGATGGCTTTTTGTAAAAACACCAGGTGGCAGATTTTCATACGACAACGTTTCCTGATGTTCAAGAGAAACTTTCCATTTAACAGCCAAAATGAGCCAACGTGTCACCTTACTTTTTCTATCCATCAGTGTCCAGTGATCTTTTGCAGTCTCCTGATTAGATACATTATTCTGCATTGCTTGTACAATGACTTACTACCCTGACAGGACCCATTTTATAGAGCTTTGTTTCTTTTACATTATGTCATTCTATCTGATTGTGGAAGCAAATTTCCACATGCAGCTTGTGGTTGTTTACACACTATTAACCCTACCTTTGTCACATATGGATATTGCCATCTATTTCATACATGCCAGAGTCAAGGGAAAACGGATTTAAAATCAAATACCTATTTCCTTATAGGCCTGTTAAAGTGGTTCCTAACAAATATGTGTTTTTGTTTGTTTGTAGAACATAACTTAGTCCCATAGTTAGAAGAAGACAATAAATGTGATATCTCAAATAAGATGGGTAAATTTTAACTATTTATTGATGAACACTGTGTCATCTTCAGTATTAACTGTTTCAACTTCAACATACTTGTAGGTCATGACATGTTCAAGGAAAATTTTCAACAAATAGGAAATTCTCTGAATAAAACATTTTGAGGGTCACTGAAACTATTAGGTCAAATTCAGCAAATAATTTCAGCTCCCCAAAAACTGAAATTTCTTTTCAGAATGTCAAAACAGTTCAACATTTTCAGGATAAAAATATTGATTCAAAACAACATTTTTTGTTTAAAAATACGGACTCATCAATTTTGAATCAACATTTTAGGTTTTAAAATGTTTTAATTATTTTTTTTCATTTTGACATAAAAAACTGGGGGGGATGTCAATTTAAATTTAAAACTAATGAATTTCCTTTTGGCATTTTTTGATTTGGCCTCTAACCAAAAAAACTACAATTATTTGTTTCTCTCTAAACACGCTTACGTTTTCAAAATTAGGAGATTGGTTTTACTTCTGATTAATCTGTTTGCATGTAATAATGTATTAATAGACTTTGCTAACATAATTTAATATTGGTGAAGATGTTGAAGAGTACAAAGGTTGGAACTAGCTTTTTGTTTCACTTTTATGTGTAGTTTTACTAATAATTATTATATTTAAAAATAAAAACACAAGATAAAGGCACTTCCTGGTTAAGATCAAATGATGTGATCTTTATTTGGGATTGTTTTCAGTCAGATGATATCTAAAGTATTTGACTATCTTAATAAAATTTGACTGGGTTGGTGGTTACTCATGTAAAACTCATATCACCTTATGAGAGGATATAATAGTGCACTCATATAGCAGAAAAGCATGATTTTTCTAGTGAATTTAGTGGTCTTTGTGGGAGGAATGTCTTCACCCTTGAACAGCTTTTTAAGGAAGGAAGTTGAATATAGAATCACTGAAAACTAGCCCTGTGACGGGTTGAACCCCCGAATCTGGGATGCCACCTGATGTGTTGGGGTCCCACTGGTTCTGCCCGTTCACCAACCTGTGCCAGGCCCTCAAGCCATCTCTAGCACACACACAGGTAAGGCCACACCCAGCTGCAGACACAGACTGAAATCAGCTCTGTGTGGAAAGATTCAGGTTGGGAATTTATATAGCAGTCACATGCACACCTCCTTTGTAGTGTAAACCCAAAATAATATTGTCTTGTGCCGTATAAAGGGAGTTGCACAGTGCAAATTCATAAAAATCGCCCTCTTCCTCAATGTGAAGAGAGAGAAGCACAGCTTCCCTCCTCCCCCAATTGTACAAACTGGGATTTGTAATAAACAAAAAATAAGTTTATTAACTATAAAAGGTAAATTTTAAGTGGTTAAAGGGATAGGAACCAGAACAAAGCAGATTACTGGGCAAATAATTCAAAACATGCAAACTAAGCTTAATACACTCAAGAATCAGATTACAAAATGTAATTTCTCACCCTAAATGTTGTTTTAGGCAGGTTGCAGTTTTTGCAGCTGAGTTCCAGTTATTTCTCTTTGCAGACTAGACCCCTGTCTTAGCCTGGACTCAGTCCTTGCCTTTTCTGCAGCTTAGTTCCTTTTCCTTTGGGTGTTTTTAGCAATCTTCCTTTCTGGACTGGGAGGCAATGGAGAAGAGTCTTGATTGACTTACTTCCCAGCCTTAAATAGAATTTACATAAGGTGGGATCTTTTGTTTCCCAGTCTGACCCCCCCCCAGTCCCTCTTAATGGAAAAACAATGAAAGCCCAAGTCTAGTACCAGGTGACATGATCACCTGACCCTGTATTGTCAAAGCAGCAACCCCAGGAGCTTCTCAGGAAGGCAGGAGATTAGTGTCTTCCAAGTCTTATTGTTCTTCCTAATGGCCCATTGAGGCTGATTGCATGCTGTCTGGTGGACGTTCCCCCAAATACACACACAGTTATAATTGTTACATAGTCAATATTCAGAGTAGCAGCCGTGTTAGTCTGTATCCGCAAAAAGTACTCCTGTTCTTTTTATAGTCAATATTCTAACTTCAGATACAGAAATGATGCATGTATACAAATTGGATAATCACATTCAGCAAATCATAACCTTTCCAATGATACCTTACATGACCCATCTTGCATAAAACATATCTTAGTTATGCCATATTCAGATCACAACAATATTTCTATGAAGAATATGGTGTGTAATGTCACAAGCTCACAGCCTAAATTCCAAACCTTAACTTCATTTTTTTCCATTTAATCATTTGTAGTCTGTTGATTTGCTGATTCCAATATTTAAGGCTCAATCCTTCAGTCTTCACTCACTGGAGTAGTGGTTCGAGGGTTATACCCTTCCTTAATCTGTACCTGTACTTTTGCTCTTGGATATACCATAGCCTCAGAGTTTTAGTATTTTTTGGCATTTCCCCATTGTATTGGTCTTAAATAAAAGTGTTAAGATGACAGAAATTAATCTAAGAAAGTGCAAGAGATTTATAAAGAAAATCTTGCCAAAACACTTTAAACAAATGCCAATAGCTTACCAATTGTACCATTCTACCAGTCCAGCAGTTAAAAGAGCTGCTGGTGTTCATCCTACTTTTCAAACTAGCTTGTGAAGTGTGGGGCATCTGTCTCCTCAACTTTGCATCATGAGTCATTTGTTTCTATTCACATAATATCTAGCAGCGCTCTCTCTTTTTTTTTTTCCCCCAAACCTTTTTTGGCATAGAATTACTGGGTTTTTTTAAACATTCATGTACAACTGCCAAACAAAATTCAATATAATTTTAAGTCTGAATAGTCTAAACAGATTTTCATTTAATCCCCTGCATGTTCCAGTCATCATGGTCACCTCTGTGAACCAAAACAGTGTATTATGGGAGACCCTAGTCACGTTACCTCATGGGAGAGAAATAATCCAGCAGAGGAACTCTGCCCATGGGAGAGAATAGCAGTAAGAGGCACTGGGGCAGCATTTTTCAAATAATACTTTTTGGTTTTCTGTGCCAAAACCTGAAAACATTTTGGTTTGGGAGTGTTCAGTTTTTCAGCACTTTTTTTAGATTTTTTTTTAAGTTTAATCAAAAACCAAATTTTCCTTTGATAAACAGGTTATATAAAATGTTGTCCACCAGTCCTGCTCAATAAACACATGGAAAAGGACAGTAGCTGACCAAAGTGTAGAAACCTTCATGGGGGGATTGTGCAATTTTTTTTCCTTAGTTTTGATTTATGTAAGAGTTCACAAAGACAGACGTGTTGAAAGCCACAATGAAACTCAATTGGAAACAATCCTTCTTTCAAACACAGCCCGGACTCCTCCCCTTCCTGGTGTTCGGGTTATTAACACAGAAACTAACAATCTGCTTAGTCCTCTCTTCAGGTTGTTCAGCCCACATCCTAGATCTGATATCTAGAAAGCCGTGCCTATCTCTCTTATATCCTGCTGAGGTAATGAACCACCTGCCTCGATAAGTCACCATAACCACTTTAACCGTTTTCCAGAAGGATCAACTTCTGTTATCCGGGTGGGGTATTTCAGGCAAATATTGACAGTTTATTGTGAAGAGTTTCACTGCTTTTGATGAGAAACAAAATGTAACTTCACCTTTCACATGGTTGTGATGTGAAAGGTTTCCTAAGGTGCAAGCTTATTCTTTCAATGAAGCTGACTTAGTATTGCAGCTAAACCTGAACCTCACATAGTATGCAGTGTCTTTTGTCCATGTTTCACACTGCTTCAGTGACAGATTTTCCTGCCACTTTCCACAGTGCTAAGACTGTCTACACACTGGGTGCCACAGCAGTACAGCTACAGCACTGCAGCAATGCCACTGTAGCACCATAGTATAGATGCTTCCTGCAGTGATGGAGAGGGTTTTGCTGCTGTTGTAGGTAATCAGTGGTGGCTAAGTCATCTAAAGTATTCTTCCATCATGGGTTAGCTCAGCATAGCTATGGTGCTCAGGAATGTAATTTTTTCACGTCCCTAAGCACCATAATAATGTTGACCTAACCTATAACTGTAGGCCAGGTGAATATTAAATGCTATTCATTAATTTCCTACAGTATATCATTGGGTAACTTACTTGCTTACATTATAATTTTTATTGAAAGTATAATTCAAGGGTTTCAACCAAATATTTCCCCAAACCCCAAGCTTCTTTTGGGATCCACTATGGATGTCTGTCCCACTAGTAAAGTCTATAGTGTGATGAGCAAATGAGATCCTAAAACATGGCATAATCTCCCATCGCTCTGGAACTGTACAATGAGGAATTCACCTAACAAGCAATTTCTATTATTCGACAAAGGAAATTAAAGTACGTGCAAATATTGTGGTTATGTGCTTTTATTTAATTCTATTTGTTTCCAATGTAAATTTATAGGTACATTAGCTGTAGCCCTCAGGCAACTGGCAAATTTTGAATACCCTGACCTAGATGGATCAAATATTACCCAACTACTGTTATGCAGCACACTTAGGGATGTTTTCTCTTCTAGTGGGAATGCTTCACTATTTCTGTTTATAATTTACTCCACAGATTTGTTTATTAAGTATTCTTGGCATTTCTTTCATCTTACCAGGAGATTCTGCTTGGGAGCAGGGATGTACATCTTTATTCTTAGGAAAGAAAAGTTACTCTGAATTTTACTTTGAAGCACCCAATGATATAACTGAAATGTCATGAATAATTTAACCAAACATTGATGCAAAAACCCCTAGAAATAATCAAGTAACTTCAAACATTGTAAATAAAAGTAATTTAAAAGAGTACATTTGATGCATTTTCAAATATTAATTTTATATATCCACTAAAGTAGGATGGAATGATATTCTGATGCATATGGGGCACTCCATATAGGATTGGAATGAAAAGCATACACCCTAATGCAGGCTCCTCATTTGGCAGTTAGAGTATGAAAACTGATATCCCACAGCAGCTGATCCTTGACAGCAACTGGAGCATTGGATGCAAAAAGCCCAGAGCCTTTCAGCTTATAGGGAGAGATTTTGAAGTGTCTGAATGACTGACTTTCAGTGGTTTTCACAATCTCCCTCTTACTCCAATCACTTTAGATAGGGACACATTATTAGTAGTATATAGATCCCCTTTTCTGTTTGCAAACAATTTGATTTTCATTACCTTTGTTAACTATTTGTAATTATTAAATGAACAATATATGAGAACAAATTTAAGCATAAAAGGTTTTGTGAACTGTTCACTCAGCTGTTGTTGTTGGTTGTTTGTTGATGTGCAATTGGCCACATGTTGTTGCTATTCCCCAGTTGGGTAAGTGAAACTTTAATCTGGAGACTAACAAATAGCAAATATAAATAGCTTTGTTCATGTATGAATGCACTTTTTTGTACATCAATATGGGTATTCATTCCCTAAAGTTCATGTTGACAAAAACTCATTTGTGAGTAACAGATAACAAAGTGCACAGACATTTACTAATTATCAGCTATTTTGAATTCATATTTGAAATCCTTCCTGTGCCATCAAACATTGCTTAGGGCACCAGCAAGGCTCCGCCATCCCTGTCTATTCTGGGCTGTTCTTTGCATGTCTTCCTTGTTGGTAAGTCCCGCAAGTTTTCCTTTCTCGCTTTCGTTCAACGAAGGGATTCATTCAACCAACCTCTTTTACCTGCTCCTGCAGTTGCCCAGTGGCACGCCTGCCATGACAAACTCTCTGGCTTCATTCTTAACACACAGCCCCAATATTTCCATCTTCTGTTCTGGACAAATTTGGAAAGAAAGGGTTGTTGAACTTTAACAAATCTCTGCATTTGTTGTAAATTCATTCCATTTAATAGTTAATATATTCCTGCAGCATTTGCTTTCAAAAGCATTTAAACATCTGTTCGTACATTTTGTGGATTCCAGCTTTTGCATCCATATGGTAAGGTGGAATAACATTTGAGTTGAAAATTTAGTTTGGTCTTTAAATTGTAGATTTTTCTATGAACAATTTTGTTTAAGCTGGTGAATGCAGCTTCCATCTTGCCAGTTAAGAAATAATATCATTAATGTGTAATTTTTTAATGGTGAGAGTAATTAACCATTGGAACAGTCCACCAAGGGTTGTGGTGGATTATTCGGCACTGCCAATTTTTAAATCAAGATTGGATTTTTTAAAAGATGTGCTCTCAGAATTATTTTTGTGAAATTCGATGGCCTGTGTTTATACAGAAGGTCAGGCTAGATGATCACAATGGTCCCTACATGCCTTGGAATCTATGAATCTGTAGACATTCCTGTTGGCTTACAGATCTCAACAATAATGTGCAAATTAACCACCTTTTGTATTTCTGTGCTTTCTAATGTAATGCTTGAGTTCGGTTTTGCTGGGGTTTTCATTAGATTTGTTTTTTCATAGCTAATGTGGAAGCAGAGAGTTCTTCTCCGACACTAATTATTAACCCCATCAGTTTTGTGATCCTGAACTTTCAGTCTTTGCTTCCATATTGGTTGAGTTGTTACTGAAGAGTAATGTCATCAGAAAAATCTGAACCTTCTAATGTACTATTGTTGAGCCAGATGATCCTATGTTGTATCTGTCTAGGCTTTTTCTTGTAATGAAGAGGCAATGCCAAACAAGAGGTGAGAGAATACATTCTTGTTTGGTTTAACAGAGACATTGGTATCATTCACTCATGTCTGCACTTACTTTGACTGTGCAAGCTGAACCGTTATATCAAGCCCTGGTGATGATTTTCATTGGTGTGCCATAATACTTCAATGTCTTCCAGAGTGCATTACAATGGAAGCTATCAAATGCTTTCTTCAAACCTATGAAGTTTACAATGTATGATATTTGCCTTTGATGATCTCTGCAATGATTATTCTTAGGGTGAAAATCTGGTTGATGAATGATCTTATGGGTTGAAATCCATCTGGCTCTTTTCTTAGCTTTGCCTCTACGACTTTCTTTATTCTGCCTAAGATGTTACTGCAGAAGACTTTGCCTATCACTGAAAGGAGTGTAAAACATCATTAGTTTTTATAGTTGCTTAGGTCACCTTTCTTTAGTATTTTAACCCTAATGCCATTTTTACACTTTTTTAAGGCTTTTTCCTGGTCCCACACTTTGTAGAAAAATTTGGTACTTTTTATTAGTGGTTTCCTCACTGCAAGCTTTCAACATTTCCCTAGTGACTCAGTCTTCACCGGCAGCTTTCCTAGTGTTTAACATTTTTATTGCATCTTTCACGTCTTTATATGTGAGATGTTAAAATGTCTAGTTCTGCACACTTTATTTCTTTGTCAAAGTCCATTGTTTCTTGTGGGCTTGGTCTGTTTGCACCTTTTGAATGTAATTTTCCAATTGCTCTTTGTTCTTTTTCTGTTGTAAAGTTCTTTCCTTATTTACCCATAGCAGGCTTTCCAGTTGACATGGACTTGATAGTTAAAACCTTGTTGAGCTGATAATGTTTTAATTCTCATCTCTTTCAACAGCTGCTTCAGCTTCTTTGATGATGTTGTTCATGTATTTTTTTCTTCTCTCTTTCTTGCACTATTTTTTACTGCTTTGTCCTCTGTTTTATATAGATTTTTTTTGCTGCTGCTGCTTTTTTCCAGAGGTGATTACTTTGGCTTTGTTTTTCTTTTTTCTTCACACAGTTCCGAATATCCTCACTTAGATTTGCTTGTCTGGATACCAGCTATGGTTATTGTGGCATCTGTTACCGCCCTACAGACGGGATCATGACATTTCAATGATGATTATTTGTGGTGGATCTACATTTTGTAGCACTTAAAATCATTTCAGTTTGAAGTTGCTGCTGTAATGTCTTGTCCGTTAGACTTTTAATGTTAACTTTCTTGGTGCTTTTCTTAATTTTGCTCTTCAGTCTTGCCACACAGAAATTGTGTTCACTTCTAATGTCAGTTCCTCTGTGTGCGCTCATGGCCTGAAGAGTTGATCTTATTTTCCTTCCAATATATAGATGATCAGTCTGCTTCCTGATGACTCCATCTGGGGGATTTCAATTTACTTTATGAATACCTTTGTGTGGTATTCCAGTATTCAACGAATTATGAGCCTTGATACCAGACGGGGTTCTACTAGTCATGCACCATTCTGATTTTGGGAGCCAAGTTTGTGCTTGCCCTATGATTCCTCCAGTCTGTTTACCCCAGCTTTGGCACTGAAGTTCCTTTTACTAAGCATATGTCATGCTTGGGAACATTGTCAGTGTTTGTAGGTAATTGTAGAACTGATCTGTGATTCTATCATAGTTATCTGTGGGTGTATAATATTGTCATTTTCATGTATCTTGTTTGAAACCTAGCACAGAGCAATCTGTTGTTAAATGACTCAGTCTGGTAAGCCATTTTTCTGCTTTGGAAGTAATAATTAATGCTAATTTCTCTGAGAGGTAACCATCTTGCCTTCCCAAATACATTATGACTTTATTTTCATTTTTGAATTGCTTTTTATCAACTCCTGACCATCAATATTTGTGAATTCCAAGGATTTTGAGATTATATTCTTCCATGTATTTAATTACCTGCATGGTTTTTATTGCTGCAGCCATTTCTAGTGTTCCTGAAACCTACTTGCATAGTTGTCTTTACCTTTTAGTAAAGAGCTTCTGAAGTCTTGACTTTTTAATGACTTTCACCAAGACTCATAATTTTTGCTGAGACAGTCCATTACTTTGTCAGACCATTTGCTGGAATGGCTACCTTGTTGTGTTTCTATAACTCTTTTACGATGATTGATTGATTGATTGATCTATCACTAATCCTGGACGACTGCTTCTCATCTGATCCCTACCCTTCGACCTGTCCCTCTCAAGGTGACTGTATGAGGAGTTAAAACTCCCATGAGCATGGTGCTTAGGGTCACTGAAGCACAGAAGCCTTCCCACCATGCCAAGGAGCAGTCCCCAGGGAAGGATTTTGAATTCATATGAATGCTTGTCATTTTGCAGTATTTGTCCATTTTTAAGTCACAATGTTTAATGAGGAAACCTCAAACTGAAGAATTTTTTTTGATTATATTCCATTTAAGTGTAAATGCATTTGTGCTTCTTTGAGTCTGATGTCTAAGGGTATATCTACACTATGAAATTATGTTCATTTTATAGAAGTCGATCTTTAGAAAGCGATTTTATACAGTCGATTGTGAATGTCCCCACTAAGCGCATTAAGTCGGCGAGTGCGTCCTCAATACCATGGCTAGCATCAACTCACAGAGCGGTGCACTGTGGGTAGTATCCCAGTCCCCACAGTCTGTGCCGCCCATTGGAATTCTGGGTTGAGCTCCCAATGCCTGATGGGGCAAAAACATTGTCGCAGGTGGTTTTGGGTACATGTCGTCAGTCTCCCCTCCTTCCCTCCATGAAAGCAACGGCAGACAATCATTTTGCGCCTTTTTTCCTGGGTTACCTTTGCAGACACCATAGCACGGCAAGCATGAAGCCAGCTCAGCTCACTGCTACTGTTATGAGCATTGTAAACACCTCACACATTATCCTACAGTATGTGCAGAATAGGAGCCGCCAGCACAAGGACAATCGTGAGGAGGACATGGACACAGACGTTCCTGAAAGCATGGGATGTGGCAATTGGGATATCATGGTGGCAGTGGGGCAGGTTGATACAGTGGAATACCGATTCTGGGCCCAGCAAACAGAGACTGGTGGGACCGCATAGTGTTGCAGGTATGGGATGATTCCCAGTGGCTGCGAAACTTTCACATGCATAAGGGCACTTTCCTGGAACTTTGTGAGTTGCTTTCCCCCAACCTGAAGCTCAGGAATTCCAAGATGAGAGCTGCCCTGACAGTTGAGACACGAGTGGGGATAGCCCTTGGAAGCTTGCAATGCCCGACTGCTACCAGTCAGTCGGGAATCAGTTTGGAGTGGGCAAATCTACTGTGGGGGCTGCTGTGATCCAAGTAGCCAATGCAATCATTAACCTTCTGCTAGCAAGGGTAGTGACTCTGGGAAATGTGCATGTCATAGTGGATGGCTTTGCTGCAATGGGGTTCCCTAACTGTGGTGAGGCGATAGACGGAACTCATATCCCTATTTTGGCACCAGACCACCTTGCCAACCAGTATGTAAACCACAAGGGGTACTTCTCAATGGTACTGCAACCACTGGTGGATCACAAGGGATGTTTCACCGACATCAACATGGGATGGCCAGGAAAGGTGCATCTTAAGGAACTCCGGGCTGTTTGAACAGCTGCAAGAAGGGACTTACTTCCCAGGCCAGAAAATTACTGTTGGGGATGTCGAAATGCCAATAGTTATCCTTGGAGACCCAGCCTATCCCTTGCTCCCATGGTTCATGAAGCCATACAGAGGCAGCCTGGACAGTAGTAAGGAGCAGTTCAACTATAGGCTGAGCAAGTGCAGAATGGTGGCAGAATGTGCCTTTGTACGTTTAAAAGCTCGCTGGTGCTATTTGCTGAGTAGGTTAGATCTCAGCGCAACCAGTATTCCCATTGCTATTGCTGCTTGCTGCGTGCTCCATAATACCTTTGAGAGTAAGGGGGAGACGTTTATGGCGGGGTGGGAGGTTGAGGCAATTTGCCTGGTGGCTGATTTTGAGCAGTCAGACACCAGGGCGATTAGAAGAACACAGCTAGGCGTGCTGCATATAAGAGAGGCTTTGAAAACCAGTTTCAAGACTGGCCAGACTACGGTGTGACGGTTGTGTGTGTTTCTCCTTGACGCAAACCCACCCCTTTCTTTGATTTTAGTTCCCTGTAAGCCAACCACCCTCCCCACTTCAATCACAGCTGGCAAAGGAAATAAAGGCACTGTTGTTTTGAAACAATGCATTCTTTCTTTATGAATTAAAAAAAAAAAAAAGAGAGATAACCGATAAGGTATCCCGGGTGGGGCGGGAGAGGAGGGAAGGACAAGGCCACATTGCTTATTGTAGCTATACTACAAATCAAAACTGTTCGAATGACTGCCTTCCGTTGCTTGGGCCATCCCCTGGAGTGGAGTGGCTGGGTGGCCGGAGCCTCCCCCCCTGCGTTCTTAGGCATCTGGGTGAGGAGGATATGGAACTTGGGGAGGGGGCCAGGTGGTTATACAGTGGATGCAGTGGCGGTCTGTGCTCTTGTTGCCTTTCGTGCAGCTCCACCAGATGCCTGAGCATGTCCGTTTGCTCCCCCATTAGCCTCAGCATCGCCTCCTGCCTCTTCAGTGGTTTGAGCATTGGCCTGCTAAACCCAGGGTTGTGAGTTCAATCTTTGAGGGGGCCATTTAGGGATCTGGGGCAAAAATTTGTCTGGAGATTGGTCCTGTTTTGAGCAGGGGTGTTGGACTAGACCTCCTGAGGTCCCTTCCAACTCTGATATTCTGATTCTCTTTGTGCTCACTATATGCTTTCCTGGCCTCTGTCACTGTATGCCTCCATGCATTCAGCTGTGCCCTATCAGTGCGGGAGGACTGCATGAGCTCGGAAAACATGTAATCACGAGTGCGGTTTTTTTCAACTTCTAATCTGCAATAACCTCTGGAACGGAGATGATGGGGGAGCATAGAAACATTTGCACCTGCGGGGGGGAGGGATAAAAAGGGAGAGTAGAATTTAAGAAGATACATTTCTGAGAACAAAAGGGAGACTCTTTCATAGTGAATCAAGCAATTCACAGCAGACACCACATGTGCATTAGGTACAAGGTCGCATTTTGCCTTTTATATTGAGCGGCTGCTGGTATGGTGACACATCACACATGGCTGGGCAACAGAATTCGGTTTCCAGGCAGCCATGATAAGCCAAAGGGTACGCAGGGTTGGATTCTTCCACCTTCATAACATGTAGGAATGGTTTCAAACTGCAGCGCCCTGCTTTCCTATAGCAAGCAATGCTGGCTGGGTTTGCCATTTAAAAGGAGGGGCTGCAGTTTTCGGCTGGATTCGCGGCACACCCCTCCCCCCACCCCACCGCGTGACTGTTCTCTGGGTTGATCCCTTCACCCCTCCCCACACCGCGTGACTATTTTCAGGGATGATCACTTTTAGCCAATCGCAAACAGCCCAGCATGAACGGGGTCCTTTTACTGTTCCCTTACAAAAATTCCCCTATTTGAACAAGGTGACCATGAATGATATCGCTCTCCTGAGGCTAACACAGAGATCTAGACTGAATGTTGTTTGAATGCGACCAAAACCCAGGACCATTCGCTGCCCTGCTTTGTGCTGCAATGATTCCAGACTACTTGCTACTGGCTTGGCGTTGTAAAGTGTCCTACCCTGGAGGATGAAATAAGGCAGCCCTCCCCAGAAACCACCTGCAAAGGCTTTCAGAGTACCTCCAGGAGAGCTTCATGGAGATGTCCCTGGTGGATTCCCGCTCCATCCCCAGACACATTAGGAGACTTTTCCAGTAGTTGTACCATAGGCGCTCGTGCCCCCCTCCCCCCCCCGCTTCTGGCCCTGCCCCTATTGGACCTGTTCCCCCTCCTCCCGCCTCCCTCCCAGCACTTGCAAGCACGAATCAGCTGTTTTGCAGCGCAAGTGCTGGGAGTCAGGGAAAAAGCGGGCATGCGGTGCGCCCAGGGGAGGTGGTGCAGGCAGAGCGGAGGTGTAGGTGAGCTGGGGTGGGGGGGGATGGGGCGTGGTGATGATGGTGAGTGCTAAGCACCTACCAATTTTTCCCCGTGGGTGCTCCAGCGCCGGAGCACCCACGGAGTCAGCGCCTATGAGCTGTACTGGCCGCAAATGCATCCCAAGTCTTCAGGGCAAATCAAACATTAAACACAATTGCTTTTAAACCCTGTACTGCAGTTACAAATATGCACTCACCAGAGGTGCCTTCTCCAACTTCAGGGTCTGGGATCGCGCCTTGGAAGGGTATTGGCTCCAGGGTGATGAAAAGGTCCTGTCTGCCGGGGAGAATGGATTCTCCGCTTGCCTGCTGCGCATTCTCCTCCTCCTCCTCCTCCTCCTCCTCCTCTTCCTCTTCCTCATCCACAAAATCCTCCTCCCTGTTGCGTAAGACTCCCCCCTTGCAGGTGTCCACGGACAGTGGTGGAGTAGGCTCCCCCCCTAGAATGCCATGCAGCTGATCATGGAAGCAGCATGTCTGGGGCTCTGACCCAGAGCGACCATTTGCCTCCTTTGTCTTTTGGTAGGCTTGCCTGAGCTCCTTAACTTTCACGTGTCACTGCTATGTGTCCCTATTGTAGCCTCTCTCCGCCATGCCCTGTATAATTTTGGCATATATATTAGCATTTCTTCTTTTTGATCAGAGTTCAGCCTGCACAGATTCTTCTCCCCATACGACAATCAGATCCAGTGTCTCCCGTTCGGTCCATGCTGTAGCTCGTTTGCGATTCTGGGACTGCATGGTCACCTGTGCTGCCGAGCTCACCACGCTGATCAAACAGGAAATGAAATTCAAAATTTCCCAGTGCTTTTCCTGCGTGCCTGGTTAGTGCATTGGAGTTGAAAGTGCTGTCCAGAGCGGTCACATTGGAGCACTAGTTCCGCTATCTGGGGAGTATGGTGATATTTTAAGATGTCTGCAATAAAACTATTAATATGAAATTTGGAAAAGTAAACACCACTTTTCAAAGGATGAACTGGTCAAACAGTGGTTTTCATCCCAAACTGAATGTCAGGCTATACCATGAAATCGTCTTGAGTATGCTACAATACAAAACAGAGACTTAGCCGATGACAGTGGCTGACAAAAAGAGATTGGAAGCTGTCCATCGCAGATGGCTGAGGAAGATATTACACATTTCATGGGAAGGAAGCCGACAAAGTAGAAATGTTAGAAAATATCATCAAAGAAAGAAGGCTGAGGCAGTTGGGTCATGTGCACTGTATGGAAGATAGGAGACATGCTAGGCAAGCATCAAATTGGCTACCTGAGGAAGGTCAAGGAACAACTAGCAGAAGACACTGATGGAGGATATTGAATCACCTGGAAAGAAGTTCCACACTAATTAGCAGCTATAATCAATAGAGGAACTGGACTGCCCAATGTGTCAGTGGCACCGGAGGAATTAAAGTCTAGTGTAAGTTAAACACTTCTGTTATCTCTAGGTCACAAGACAGAGACATCACAATATGAGGCTAAAATAGATGCCTTAAAGAGTCAAAAGGGCATATAATCTACTGAAGAAGAAAAAAATAGAACATAATTGAATATGTAAAGTGTTCTAAAATTGAAGGATTAAACTGAATATCGTGTAACTATAGTTTTATTTTAACAAATTGCTTACCATTTTTCATAATTATGAAAAACATTATGCCGTAAATATAAATCCGAGCATGCTCAATAATGATGAATATGTTTGAAAAATACATCAGGAATTGATTTGGAAATCTTAAGCAATAAAACAAGTATTGAGATTAAAATTAATTGTGTAATCACAAATAGCAAATTAAAAAATGAACATAAACCTTTGGAGTACTGAGGACTGTTTTTTGTTCTCAGAAAATGTCAGAGATATTGAAAAATAATGTGCTTACGTGTGTTTTCCCCATGATCCTGAGAAGTACTACTAGATTAAGGCAGCTTCCATGAGAGGGGCAAGTCACAAGCTACACAAGTGCCTTCAGCTGAGGCCTGCTCCCAGGAGCGAACTTCTGGTGCACATGAGGGGCAAGAATCCCTACCACCTTGGCCAAAAGTCAGTGTTTAGGAGGGCCAGCAAGCAGGAACACCTGGCCACTTCCTTCTCCCTGTCTCATATTTACTGCTTCTGTCTTTGGATCTGTAGTCTGCCTTGAAATATGGAGGCCACTTCTTGACCACAACCCAATCCTGCCAGCCCTTGTAAAGGGCCTCTGAAAGGAGACTTCTACCACACCAGCTGAAGACTGTTTGTATAGCATGCTTTCCACCTTGGCAGAGGACCAGAGTCAGGGCACATAGGCATGGAAATTTAGTGGTTAATACAGCCCAGCCCAGAATTGCCCAATCTAACACCCCATCTACCTCAGGTCGAACAAATAGAATGCAGGTACAGATCAGGTCATGTCACAGATGAGATCACAGGTCCTATTTAAAAAAAAAAACTACATTTTTTGGTCAAATGAACACACAACAACTGATTATTTGATTTTAAAAATGAATTAACCTTGCAGCTTTAGCTTTATTATTTGCAATGCAGGAGTATTATTTTTAGCAGTCTGTATCTACGGCAAAGGATGCATTGTTATTGATATGGAAAGGGCCAGAGTTCTTACAGTGACATGACACTGGTATTCATCCATCTCTGAAAAAGAGAAAAATAGTCCTCCTAAGTGTGTTGAGTAGGTAACATAGGGATCACAGTTTTGATTCACTGAATAGTATTCCTGGAATACGTTAGAAAGCATATTATCAGCAGATGGTTGAGAAAAATGTAAATAAGCTATGGAGTGAAACCAGACAACCTTTCAGTCTGTTCAGTTTGTGCTGGTCATTCCCATTTCAAGGCTAGTTTAAAAAAAAAAAAAAAGAGAGAGAGAAAAGAAAGTTAATCTGGATCCAGATAATTTTAATAAACAAAAAGTAAAGCATAAATCCATGCAAAGTCATTGGCTCTCTTTGTAACAGTAGCCTTGCTCTTTTATCAGCATATCTGATTCAGGTATAATTGTGTTAATCATTTACTCCCGAACACACGAGATTGTGAAAAATAGTTGAAAATGTAATTAAAATTTATTCTTTCACATTTAATAATGCCTAATGCTTTTAATTAATCTGACTGTCCTTAATTACTTCTGTAATTTTTACCATGCGCAAATGGCTAATTAAAGTATTAAACCATCCTCAAATGCAGTCTAGAATTAAATATATAAATGTTCTGTGGCTGATTAAAAGGATTACACAATAAGATAGTAGGGGTTCAGGTATGAATAGTTTCTGAATGTAAATTCAGACACATAGTCTACCCACAGTCGATTGGCCACAACAGGAAGGGGCTATCATGAGGGTTACAGTACCTGGATGTTCAGGGCAGTATTTATGACTGCCAGAGTCTCAACAGAGATTAAAGCAGACATGCCAAACCCGTGGGAAAAAATGCAAACATTGGCTTGTCTTTGGCTTAATTGGCTTGTAGCTTGTTGCTTCTTTTTTTTTTTTTTTTTTATTGGCTCCCAGCAAGCAGAGGCAAGGGAGGGAGAGAGTCAGGGGTGCACAGTGGGCCCACCACAGTTCCAGACTGCACACCGGGGGTTCTAGTCACATAGAGTGTTGGGGTTCTTAGGGATTGGCTTGTTTTGGCCTTGTTTTGAAATGGGATTAGCTTGATTTTTGGCTTATTGTGAAAATCAGGGTGCTTATTTACCGCGTGAAAGTTGGCAACCGTGGTTTAGAGCAGCTAGTTGGATTGTCAGCTGGATTGCTAGACTGCTGTGTGTTCTGGACATTTCTCCAGCCTCAACAGGGGAGGGACAAGATGGCAAAGGAGCCAGTCAGAATCTACAGCCACTGAAGGAATCCCTTAGTGGGGAAATACAGACAGTTTCCATTCCGTCTGCAGTGAGTGCTGTGAAGGGAGCAGGAGGGGACAGAGAATCCGGCCCAGTGGTGCAAGTAGATTTTAATTCTTACTGGTACGCATAGGTGACTCATGGAAGAGACACAAAGGGGGGCACCAGCTAAAGAGGGGGCACATGACTTCCCCACGTGATTCCTCCCTCCGCCCCCAACCTGGGCCCCCCCGTATTTTCCCTGTCCCCTCCCCATCCCACATTACCTGGGCATGGGGGACGGGGGGGAGGGAGAGGACTCTGTCCTACCGATTTCTGAACTGCTGGGCTCTCCCAGGAACTGCAGCCCCACGGCAGCCGCTTCTCCAGCACGACTGTATCACCCCCATCCCTGTCCTCTGGCAGGGCTGTACAGATCCCAGACAGGAGATGCAGCTGCATGGAAGGGCTGGGGGTGATACAGCCCTGCCGGAGGAGCTGCCAATCTGGGTCCGCCCAGTGGCCCCACGTTCTGCTCCTTTCACTGCTGCAGTTCCTGGGAGAGCCCCGCAGTTCTGAAAATCTTTCCGGTACCGCATACTGGCAATATATATCTTAATTGTACAGCATACCTGACCGTACCTGCTTAAATGCACCACTGATCCAGCCCCATGTCTGATGGTAAAGGAGAAAGCTGACATTTTCATCAGTCCCAGAATACCATGGTGGTGAGCATAGTATAAATATAAAAATAGAATATAACTTGGTGTCTTTCCCAGGGACGACGCCAGTCCAGGAAAAGCCTCAATTCAAATTATCCATAGTATCATAGTAAGGAATAGTGAGTCTCTTGGGCAGGTTTTCATTCAGGTTTTTAATTGTGATGATAGCCATAGCTGTCGATTGAGAGATTCAAGAAATATGTATTGAAGAAATCCAAAACATCAACTTTATCCCAGTTTTCAACTGTCTTACATTATCCAGGAAATAGGATCCCAGAACCTACAAAACAGGGGCTACCAACTGATGTATTTTGATGCCCAGAACCATCATTGTTGTTACTTATTTAGTGCCAAATGTGTGCTAGGCCCTTTAAAAGTAGGTAAAATAATTAGATTTCTGTCCTGAAGAGTTTACAGCCAGACATTGCTCCAGGCTGGCATTCCAGAACAGAACCTTGCAGATAAGGAGCAGCAACTCTTCTGAGTTGGCAGAGCCATTAGCCATTCATGAAAGGCTTAAATTCTTTTCTCTTCCTGGACTATCTCCATTTCAGATAAATGGGGCTTAATTTTTTAACAAAGACCTCTCACTGAATGTATAGAAACCCTCATCACTTCTTCTTGTCTTTTGTTGCATGCTGGGAAAGAAGGACAAGTCATCTCATCAGTAATTCAACAATCTTCTAGACATAGTCATTGTGCCTCCTGCAAGCATATTCCAAGGGCTTTATTCCAGGTTCTTTGTTGATAATGAAAAGACCGTCAGACACAGATTTTCCATTGCTAAATCTGTTAGTATGTAAAACTAGACAGAGCATAGAAAACATGCCACTTCTCATTTAAGCAATCACCCCTTGAGATTGCCTCTGTGCCACTAACAGGAAATGGTTATCTCCATGTCCTACCAGCAACGTTCCCTAAGGTTTGTGGCTCCTGGAAACCACTCTGCAGGCATGCTCTCTGGTCTATTGCTAGTACCAGCTAAAAGTGGAGTCTTTAGATCCAAGTGGTAGAGATGAGTGTTTTTTTTTTTTTGTTTGGGGGGAAGTGTTGGATCTGGAAGACCAGCTTCTAGTCCCATGAGTGTGCACAATTCTCCAAGTGTTCGTCTACTATCTGCAGTATGTGGATTTATTATAGCTTGTACCAACTGCCTTTGGTCACAAAGAACTGTTCCAACAGTCTATAATTGCTGTAGCCCAGAGAGTTCCCAGCCATACCCTCTCTTTCCTGTCACTCCACCTGTACCAGGAGATCAGGGGGAGGGTGGTGAATACCAGCTCCCTGCCCTGGGGTTTTTCTCCTACTTTGGTGAATGCCCATTTGACTAGGTAAGCTAACTTTATAGCTCCTTTCTGACAGTGGAGTAGTGCAAAGTGTCTGTATTGTTACTGAGAATGAAAGCCTTGTTTTCATAGTTTTTTCATAATGTAAATCATGAGCGGTGGCATTAGAAGATATCACCGGGCTCATTAAGTGTTTTTTATTGCTGCTTAACTATTAGACATATTTTACAGCTTTGTACTTTAATTGATTTTTAGCTGAAGTTAGGTTACAAACAGAAAATGTGCATCTTTAATATTCTTTTTCATAAACCAGCTTCTTAAAAAAAAATCTATCTACTTTGAGTATTAGCAGTTCTGTCCTTCGCACCACACAGTATATTTTACTGGATATTGCATTTCAGTGTTTGAGAATTATCCCCAGAGATCCTGAAAATCTTACAGACAAAGTTCAATTTCCTTTGTCTTCATTGACATTTTGACTTAATTAGCTAAAATGATAATATCTCCCTAAAGTATGGGTAATTATCATTGGCGTCATTTTTGCTGAGATAGGTGGCATATTCAGAATCTTCTTAAAGCTTTATTATGAACTTATTTTAAACTGATAGTATGCCTTACAGAATCTTCATATTCACTTACTCTAAGTTATAAAATTGTTCCTTCAGAATTATCTGGCATCTTCAAACTAACCCTATCCCATTCCAATTAGATGGACCAGTGGTAACGATCCAGTATGCAGTCTCTCTCTTTACCTTACCCCCAGGATGTATGTGTGGGGACATTATAGGTGGGACTGGTACAACCATCTATTAAGGTTGATTACATTGATCTGCTCTGGGGGATGAATCAGGGTTATATAATAAAGTAAGTTGTTAACTGTAGGACCCCTGCTTCATCACTTTGATGCAGAAGTCGGAATGTGTATAAAGGATGAGGCAGGGGATTGCAGCGATAGAGAAGGAAGTGAGGGCATGTGTCAGGGGTAATGCATTTGAATGCTTCCCTGGAGAATTGGAATCTATTTGTACCTCTGCAACAGAGATCTTGTGTGAAGTTAGGCAAGTTACTTAAACACGACTTTTCGCAGCTGGTCACCACTGGTGTGTTTGGCATTATTTGGGTGCCTAACTTCATACTCTGGGGTCTGATTTGCAGAAGTGGTAAGCACTCACATTGACAAGTGAAAGCTGTGCTTGAATATATAGAGTGCTAATAATCTGAAAAATCAGGTCTCTGTCTCAGATTGGGCACCCAAAATAAGTGGATACTGTTGATCTCTCTATCAGGGGTAGCCGTGTTAGTCTGTATCCACAAAAACAACAAGGAGTCAGTGGCACCTTAAAGACAGACAGATTTATTTGGACATAAGCTTTTGTGGCTTAAAAACCTCACCTCTTCAGATGCATCTTCTCCATGCATCTTGTTGATCTTTCTGTAATTCAGTTCCCCATCTGTAAAATGGGGATAATATTACTTCATGTCACAGGAGTGCTGTGAAAATAAAGTCATTTATGTCTGTGAAACACTGAGATACTATAGCAATAAGCAACATAGAAAAGCCCATGAGCAAATTAATAATTCTGTCTCAGAGCGACATTTTAATTATATGTGGAAACTAAGGCATGGAGTCCCACACTAAATAGCGAGAAGAAAACAAAATATTGAACAGCTGTTTATTAAGTAGTATTGTCCTTCTATGCACTGAATGAGACAGGGATCCTGTGTGTGATATGTAATTAAAGAGTGTGTCATAATGGGGATGAATTAAGGATGCACAAGCAACCTTAATTCTGGCATTTCCTAACTTCTGAGTGCTTGAATTTTCAACCTTGTAATATAGCTTTTTGAGTTGATGGTGCACACACAGTCTGGTCAGCATTAGTAGTCGTGAGAGGCTCAAGCATGCTCACTGGGGATGGACTCCTCAAAGATTTTGGCAGCTAAAATCTGAGGAGTCTCTACTGAGCATGCGTGAACGGCAATTTTACAAAAGCTTATAACTTGCACAAAGCTGGACAGACTTTCAGGGGCATGGCAAAAGGCACATTCCTGACACAAGTCACCCCTGCCAAAATTCAAATTTTAACGTATTTTTTTCCCTACCCTCATTCTTGGAAATGGCTCAATAGTGGTAGCTGAATTTTTCCAGTAAAAGTCTGCCTGATGCAGACAGTCAACATATAAAATTGCAGCCCAAATTTATAAGCAACTGAAAACAGGGTCTTACAATGGACATATCAGACAACCTTAATAGGTGCATACGAGCCTGACCTATAATATGTATGTTATAGCAACTCATGTCGAGCATAACCACTATCGTTCAGGTTAGAATTTGGTTACATTCTATAGCTTGCTTTCAGATTCATTGTTTCCTAAAACATGCTCTTGGGGCTGAAATTTTCTATGCTCGGGTTTATTTCCAAAATTGATTTTTTTCTGGTGTTTCAGCAAAATTTCTTCTGTAGTTTTTGCAGAGGATAGAAAAATACACTTTTCCCATTATCTTTTAAACAAAAGTCAGGATTCTTTTTTCTCTTCAAAAGGATCAAAAATGGCTGAATGTTGCAATTTGAATCTCTGTCTTTAATTATGTCTTAATGAGCAATTATATGCTTTCTAAGTTTTGAAAAATAAATTGGCTTTTCAATAAAGTTATAAATGTTTGAAAATACATTACTGAACATGCAAAGTGCAAAATTTAATTAAACTCTTAGCTGCATGTTTAAAGCTTGATCCTTTGAGATGCAGAGCACTTTGGAGGTGCTCCACACCCTCAACTCACAGGGAAGTTGCTAGTTGTTCAGGGTATCAAACACCTTTCCCAGGAAGTACTCCACATCTTGCAGGATCACTCTTTTAAAGATGGGTGCATTTCTCACCTTTATATGTGAACTAGTAGCTATTTGATTAAAGGATTCCCTAACCCCAGTTGATGAATCTGGATATTTTAAAAGGCTAAATTGTTTTCCAGAGAGATGAATTTACAAGCTGTACTAATGAAGCCCATAGAGCTTGTAAACTGCACAAGCTCGAGGAGCTCTTGATTCCCGCCCTCCCCCTTTTTTTTATTGGCAGGAAGTGAGGGATTAAATGCAAAAATCTCGTGTTAAAGGATTTTTAACTGTGAGATCAAGCCTTCAGTCTTGCTCAAGAATATATATATTTTAGGAATTTTATAACAGAAAATTTGATTAACACCCTTAATATTATATTAATGTTAATTCATAGTTTAAATCAGACTTGTGATGCTGATACCCATGTGAAAAATTGTATTTATTATGTACTTTCAGTGCCTCACATGCACTCTGCCCACTGATCTATTCCCCTAGGACATATTCTAGGATTACAAACCCAAGACCGCTTAAAACTGCTGTCCTTTTTCTTTTTGTCCCATTTGAGTACATCTTTCTGAAATTTGCTTGCAAAGCCACAATAATTGTGTGTGCAAATTAGATGTGCAATTGCATCATGCCACTTAGAAAATTAGGCCCTGTGTTTTTGTGTTTGCATGCTTACCTACATCAACACATTATTAAAGGAGCATATTTAAAATTGAAATAAGGAGATTCCACAGTTGTTCTCTTAGCAACATTAACTTACCTACATTGTCAGGAAGACATTGCAGAGTGATGATATAGCCTTAAAAGTAACTGAGAGCTCCAACTTTTCTCATTAACTTTTTTTTTCTCCATTTGGCTATCATGTAAAGTACTAGTTTGGTATACCCTGTCTGTAAATAACCACAGTAATTCAAGTCCTATAGGCTAACAGGCAATCAAAATACAAATTATGGATTATAGAACCTTAGGTTTTCTTATTGTTGTTTTATTCAACTCTATAAACTGTAACATTCTGTTAGGTACTCACAAACCTTAACTCCAGAACTTTGGAGACGAGTGACTTTTCTGCATCGTTATAATTCTAAACCATATACCTCTGTAGAGATGTAGAAAAACCTAGCTGAACCTATGAAATTCTGCAGAACCACAGTATATACCATTTATACCCTATAACATAGTAACGTGCTACTTAAAAGCAATTCTATCACTTCTACCTTCATTATTTTGATGGGAATAAAATCGAGCTAACTAAGTGACTGTTCCTCATTGAGCTGGCAACCACTATCGAGTTTAAAGGTCAGACATTTTTGAGTTGTTTGTAGGTAAAACAGTCTTATGAATTTTATTGTAAAATGGGAAAAGCTACTCATCTCATTCAAAAAGGGCTGAACAGATTCAGCTCAAACTTTCATACACACAAAAATCTGCTTATTAAAACCAAATACAGCAATTTTTAGGAGAAAAATTGAATGATTTAGAAAGTTATTAACAGGAGAAAATAAGGATTATAAGAAAAGGTGAGATGCAGTATTATTTTTAATAAGTATGTACAAATGTCTAGATTAGAACACATTCTTCACGGCATATCAGGGAAATTCTGCTTGCATATCATGAGTTGAAGAGGCAGTGGTCAATGAACAGGTACTTGTTGTGGTCAGCTTTCGCACTGAGTTATGGCAGATTGTATGTGTGTACATATGCAATGTTGGAGATAAAATAATTGAAACTAGGTTAAAAACACAGCCACTCACCATATATATGTGTGTGTGAGTATCTAAATGTTGATCTGTAAATTTATATTCTCTGGGTGGTATGACAGCTGCTTTTGGAGAAAGCAGCTTGGCGGGTTCTGAACTTGAGGTGACATCGAATACGGTTGCAACACATGCTCCACTGCCATTCCAGAAAATGCCATCAGAACATGATGAACATCAGCCCAGAAGCACTCTTCTGGTAGATTCCAACAAAATTTGGAAAACAGCTCAAGCAATGGAAGAAATTATGCTTATTTTAGCTATCAACACCACAGAGTGTGGTGTGTGCGCAAAATGAACAATCGGAACAAATAAAAGAAAGACAGATGCCTACTGCTACAGCACAGCAAGGCTTGCAGCTGCAACCTCCTAGTGATTTAGATAATGAGAAACAAGCATAGCCATCTTCTGTTGAGTATCCATTTATGCTATTTTGCAAATATCTGGTGTGTTCTCTGATGCAGCAGATACATTTGTGGCTCAGATTTTAAATTTCAAAAGTTGTTGCCCATCAAGAACTTTTGCATTAGTCAGTGGCAGTGCAACATTCACTCAAATTGGAAATAAGAAAGAGAAAAGTTCTGCCTTTCATGATTCTGGTATCGCAAAGAATGCAATATTAATACTAAACTACTGTAACATGAATTCTAAGTTTTAAATTGTTTTAGTATATTTACAGAACTGAAATGGCTAGTTTTTAGGATTTCAGACAACTTAGTTTTTTATTTGTTTGTTTTTCTTTTAATTACCTACAAGGTCATAAATAAAGAGAAGTTGCCAGTTACGGTCAAAGAAATTTAAACCTTGATCCTGCAATGAGATCTATGCAGACAGACCCCTGAGTCCATGTGCACTGACATTGCCTTCAGTCGGCCTCATTGCAGGTGCAGTAGCCTGGCACCTGCGTGTATCTTATTGCAGGATTCGTGCCAAAAGATACATAGCCCAAGAAACTAAATATGCAGAGAGAATATTGTCTGCCTGATGGGCCCAATCTATAATGCTTTTCGAAATACCCTTCCCCCTAGGAAATTTTGGATTCCAATCCCAGAATTACATTTTATAGGTTGGGCCAATCTTCTATATGCTGCTGTTAAAATACTGCTGCTGTCATCGTCAAAATGAAAGCCGTTGTTGCAAAATTCTAGCTGGAATTTAAAAAAATCATAGGGAAAACAGCTGCTAAATCAATGGAAATTTATAGCACATTGTTCTCCTTGCCTATATTCTGAAATAGGTATGATCATTTTAAAGGCACAATATGCACATTTTTTGGAAAGAGTAATAACATCAGTAGTCATTTTCATGATGTTAGAATACCGTGGATATATATAGGAGGCTCCAAAAGGTACATGTGGGTTTGCAACAAGGTGTTCTACTGTATTACACCTATTTCTTATTGTAATATTTCCTCCCTCACCCGCTCGGAAGGAGGTGACTCAGTCAGGCCCTGTCTGGCCAGGCCCAGAGTCTACAAGGCCGCCAAGGGCCCACAATAGGGCTGGGCGATTAAGAGTCGCTATCTAGCTTTAGCCAGGGCTTGGGTAGCTCAAGTAGTCAGCCCTTATACGCAGTCTCTCGGGGCTGGCTGTGGCCTGGGCGGAGCTCAGGCAGGCGGCAAACAAACAGTCTCTTAGGTGAGTAGCAAGGGAAGCTCCTCTCCCGAGCTAGAGCCTCCTTGCACAGTGTGGGGGTCAGCTGCCACGGGGTGGGGTGGCAGGGGGACACAGGCTCACCCTACTCCACTGAGTCATACCGGGCTTCTTCCGTCTCCTCAGGATAAACAGCAGCAGGTAGTCCTTGCTACCTGGCCAGTCCTTGTCAGCGTCTGGGACTCGGGGAACAGCCAGGCGCAGTTTCCTCTCAGGGACGTGGGAGAACCAGCAGAGCGTCGTCCTCCTTCGCCGGTTCTCCCCCAACTGTGCTGCAGGGCCGGCCTCATATACTTCTGGCCACGCCCCGGTACTTCCAGCAAGGGGGCGGGGCAATCTAGACTCCGCCCTCCATGGTGCGTGTAATAGTTCCTCCCTCGCCCGCTCGGCGGGAGGCCACTCAGCCTCACTACACTTATGCTAATACAGGAAACAGGAACTTTTAAAACAATCATAAATAGAGGTTTACTTGACTTTGCCATAATTAATATTTTGATGGTAAAACATGAGCTTGATGTTAAGAGATTTACACTAGATAAAATATGCCAGAACAACTCATCCCAGATATACTAAACTGTCCAATATTTCTATACAAATAGTTTGGTTTATGTGAATGACTATGGAGCGGGTGAGATGTACTGGAAGCCTACTCTAATTTGCATGTCTGACTTTTTCAGTTACATGTTTTTCATTTTTGAAATAATACTTTAGTTTATCTCAGTTCTAGTTCTAGTCTTTAAACCCTTTAAACCCTGTTTTCCCTCGTATTCATTTTTGCTTCTCTTCCCAGCATGGTACACCTCTACCTCGATATAACGCTGTCTTCGGGAGCCAAAAAATCTTACCGCGTTATAGGTGAAATCGTGTTATATCGAACTTGCTTTGATCCACCGGAGTGCGCAGGGCCCCCGCCCCCCCCCGGAGCGCTGCTTTACCGCATTATATCCGAATTCGTGTTATATCGGGTCGCGTTATATCGGGGTAGAGGTGTATATGGTAAAACTATGCAGCTGTATCACATAACCAGTTATAAAAAATGGTGCCATGTATGTTAGAGAGATGTAACACACATTCAAATTGAGGAAGCAGATCACCTAATCAGAGAGAAACTTTGAATCTTGTAACAACTTCAGGCATCTCTTTTAATATTTCTCCACAGGTTAACCGACTACTCTTAAAATAATTTAAAACTTCTGTATATTCTCAAATTTAGGATAGATACAGTTGGAAAAGATAGGCTTATATTCTTGAGTATTAAATGCTTCAGGTGACATAGAGGGAAACATTGTTTCATTTACACCCAAGCCACGCTGTTGAAATCAAGCCATCCCTTTGGTGAAGTCATTGGGGTGACATAGATTAAGGGAAGACAGAATCTGCTAGACACTGCACTATGACAAAGCACACTAATGTTAATTTATGAAATGTGTATGTATACGGTGCTATTTACAAATTTTCGTATGTTGTTGTTACCACAGCTATTCATGCATTATATTCAAAATTCGAATCTGATTCCTCCAATCTTTATAAACAGGATTTTTAGACCTGTTAAGTATGCTGCTTAAAATGGGAAAATTTGGAATCTCTGTGCTCAGTTCATTTGAAGTTTCACATCTAAAACTCCAGCAAACCCAGCCCCACTTTAAACACTGCTACATTTTGAATTTTAATAGACTTTATTACAGGCCTTCAAATTAAAAGCTGTCAGGAGAGATAAAAGGTTGGGGATTTGGATTCAAAGGGACTTTGATTAGACATAAAGGTCAGCAATGGTGGCAAAAAGTCGATGCATCTAAATTAAGCATAAACCTCTGTAAGAGAATATGCTAATCTTTCGTGTAAAGTACTTGTCAGGCTGATCTTGGCTCATATCCATAACAGTAAAACTATTTTCTGTGATGAAATTTTTACAAATGGTAATCCATGAGTAATTTGCCTGTCAAGTGTCTTCAATTTGTTTTTACAAATATTAGATTTTAACTGGTAAGGGAGCATGCTACGCTATGTAATGTGTTCCTGATGTATAAACTTTGTTTTAGAATCTTTAGTTCAGTTTTTAGCTGCAGCATTTTTCCTTAAATAAAATGTGTTATGAAAAAACATTCCAAATATCATTGGTATTTGTAAAGCCTAGGCATAAATGTATAAATTACACTTTAATAAGGCGGCTACTTGATAGGCTTAGAGTTATAATATCTGTTAATATTTCCAAAAGTGAAATTAAGATTCTGCACTGTTTGTGAGCAAACTCATTAAAGACATAAAAGGATGACAGGATGAAAAAGGATTTACATTTGTAGAATCTCCTGTAAAATTATGAGAAGTGACAGACTCCATTTTTTTGGGTGCTGGAATCAAGGTTGCATGTCTAAATCATAGTGACAGTGTGGCTGGATTCTGCATAGCTGAGAACTAATGGGAAATTAATAGAGTGTAATACAGGCCTATTGAATTCAGTCTAACTTTGCAGCTTTGATATGTAAGAACAGAAGACATAATTTCAATCTTTGTTTAGTGTCCTGGACAGCCAGTTTCACTAGCATCTAAGTATGGTCAGGATTAAAAATGTGATGAATAGCACCACAGTACCTTCTTGACAGCTTTTCTGTTCAAATACAAATTTCTGTCACTGCCCCAGAATGTTTGAAGGAGCATTCAGAGATGAAATATCTTAGCTGCAACAACCCCAGTGTGAAGCTATTATGTTTTGAAAGGAAAAATAATTACAAACTGTACATCTCATAGGCGCATATCTGTATTAATAATGCATAGTAATAAATACACTGGAGTATACTAATGAAATGTTATTGAACATTAACGTTTGGGAAACAGAGGGTTATGAATCTGTCAAGAAAAATGTCAATGCATCTGTCTAATTTTAGATATATCTACCTGTTTTAGGCAAATAAATATTTGGTAGCATTATGATATATTATGATTTATACTAGCTTTCATATTCTCTCTCCAGGATATTTTTTCAAAGTTGAGATTTTTGAAACATCCATCCATCTCTGTGTTTTCACCTCACCCCCGAAAGAATATTTCCTTTCACCTAAAAGAATCTCATTATTAACTCAAAAAAACCCTTTAAATTGTTTCTGGTAAAAATGCATGTTTTTTATAGGAATGCCCTACAGAAGGAATACTGTGGTTCTCAGTACAGCAAAGTAGGTCAGAACTTCAGAGTCTGGCAAATGTGATTTCAAAAAACCCCTACCCTGAGCTACTCATGAATAAAAATGAAGGGGGAAGGCCGATTAGTATAATGAAATGCTTGAAGTTGAAGACCTAATACCTGTAGTAATATTCCCCTTTGTACCTGATCATTAGTGGGAAAGAGGGATATCTCTTATTTCCTTATAATGCATTTCCACCCCATTGCAAAGAATCCAGCAGACAAACTACAAGATAGTACCCACATTGTGCCTTAAACCATTCCTCTATTGATTCCTTGCGTTACAGTGACAATTAGGGTGACCAGCCAGCAAGTGTGAAAAATCAGGACGGGGGTGCGGTGGTAATAGGAGCCTATATAAGAAAAAGCCCCAGATATCGGGACTGTCCCTATAAAATCAGAACATCTGGTCACCCTAGTGACAATGGACCAAATGATGGCTGAATCTCAGTCATGGTTGACATTTGATCTCATGTTCATGGGTTTTCCTTAAGATTTGGCCTACTATTATCACTATTAAAATATCAGCAATTACCCACTACCAACCACTTCAGTTATCTCATACCTCCTATTCTAAGTAGAAACAAACACTGGTATTTCAAATACCTTTTTGTGGGTATTGAATTTTTCATAATGGAAACCATGTTAAAATAAGGATACAAAAAACTTACCTGCTCAATAGAAATGTCTACAACTTTTGCGTGAAAAAGTTTCATGTTGCAATCTATCATGCTGTTTAATGAGAATGCTAACAAACATCGGATTGGTATAATACTATTTTACCTGTCCGGCAAATTGTATCAAAGACAAAACACACACATACAAACCCCCAAGAAAATAAGAATGAGAAAATTCAACTGTAGCAAAGCCTCAGTCTTATTGGGATTTATTTATGTATTTCTAAAATTTGGTGTTAACTGGGCCATGACCATGCTGCAAAGAATCTCTGCATGTTTCCCCATCCTCTGAACCAATTCAAAGTAAAGAGACCACCTCATTTCACAGAACATTGATTGCATCCCTGCTGAAATAATGTACTAGTTTTATTTGTTCTTGACTTAATCTGTCAACCTTATGAAGCTCACCATTTCAACATTTGGGATCCTTCCCATAAAATTGATAAATTTGCTTAGGAAGGCTGAACAGCTAAACTACTTGAAGAGTTTACGCTAGTGAAAGCATACAGATATACATGTAAAGAGGGGGAAATAGCCCCCCTCCTGTGAGCAACAGCCATTCTCGGAGCCAGACTGATTTGTGTGACAGGAAAATCTTTTTTTAATGACTTCCTTTTTTAATAAAATGAGTGGCATCAATGGAACTTAAAAGTTCCTCAAATGTCCTCCCCACAGCTGGATGGTTGCTCGGAATACCGAAGGTGAGGAACAAGAGAATGGAGAATCAATGAATTACTTAGCCCAGAGCAGCAGCTAAGCAGAGGAAAAATTACTTTCTTCACTGCCCAAATAATTTTGGAATTTTTCGGTCTTGCCTACATATTTTGCTGGACTTATATACAGATGCGCCTTTCCAAAGCTATAGGTGGTTACAAATTAAAATTTAAAATATCTCATTCAAGCATTTAAAAAGACAAATCCAACCTCAAATATGCTACCAATCCAGTAATACCCTTACCCACTCTCCTCAACACATCCAGCCAATTCCCAACTCTCAACATTCCCCAAATTCCTAGAAAAATTAGGTGGCAATTAGAGTGAGGCCTAAACATCCACAAACGGGATATTTTGGAATGAAGGCGAGGGAGAGATTGCACTCTAATATGAAGGTATATCTTGGATAATGTCTTACCAGCAGCCTCTTCCTTTTTAAACTGAGAGGGCTTCCAGCTTGGTGCCGCATCTTGTTGCAATTTTAGTGTAACCATTTGGGGAGAAAGGTGATCTCCCAGATAGGCAGGACTTTGGGCATTAGGATTTTAAGTTCTACATGAGAGAAGGCAAAGAGATAAGATTTAGGAGGTGAATACAAGATGGACAATGAGCTGCAGCCTGTGGTACTGTAGGCCAGTAAAATTATATCCAGTCAGTTAAAAATTATGGGTGAAACCTTAGCCCAGTGAAATCAGTGAGAGTTTTTCCATTGACTTCAGGAGGGCCAGGATTTTGCCCTGCATTTTCATACCTGATTTCACTCTGCCCTGAGGTGTCTCTAGCCACAGATATTGCATTCTGACTATTTTTTCTATATCATCAACCTCACAAGACAAGGTCTTAGTATCCCCAATCAATTGTGAAAGCAGCATATTATAGCCAGTACTGGAGGTCTTGAAGTAATTCACACTTTTTTCTTCAGTCCTTGAACTCTCCATAAAAGATACATGGTACTTTTTTAACTGTTATTTTTTAGTGTCCGGTGAAGTATCCAAACATTTATGGAGTAATTCTGGATGCTAGGTGATTGTAATCATAAATTGCTGTATATCAGCTTCTGATACTGGGCTGTACAATGATGCCCTTTGTGAAGCAAAGCCCCCGAATTAAAGACGTGAAGCCTTCAGGGTTCAGAACGGTTGTCTTTATTGGATTTTAAATTCCTGTCCTGTAAATCCTGTTCTCCTGTCCGAGACCTGATGTCAAGGCAATATTGGGCAAAAGAATATGCATTTAATTTTGGTTGAAATGGAATGTTTAATCTTTCTACCAAAGAGAAGTTATTTTTACCATAATTGAAGCATAACAGACCAAATTTTAAAGGGTGGCCTCTCTTTCAGGAAAATCATATAGAGGCACAAAAGGTGTAACTTATGGCCCTGATATTTAGCTAGGTGTTAACTTGACCTCTCATAGCGAAATGACACCCATTTCGATTGGTGATTTAGTGCAGTAAAATAGATTCCCTTTTATAGAGGAGAAGGGAGGGTTAGGCAATGGGGGACATTTTCCCCTTAGAAGGGGATTTTTGTGGTTTGGAGAGGAGAGTTCTCAATATATTAGGGAACGTACCTTGCAAAGACACTTGCATGAAACTAATTTGACATGCAATCCTATTTTGCAACTCTTGTCTGCTCATCCTGTTTCCCCCTCCACTCATTTGCTTGGCTCTCCCTTGTGTTATGTCTGGGACAGATTTTCTCTTCTGATGTATTTAAAACTACCTAGTGCATTGTGTTCACTACTGCAATATACATAATTTGGTATAATTGCAGGCAGAATGTTATGGTTGCAAAAGTGTGCCTGCCATATTGTTGGCTATTTTTAATAATGCAGGCTTGTACTTCTAACTCACTAGTTGTGCCCAAAAATCAAGCAATTGGATAACTGAATCTTAGCAGTTGTGCTAGAAGGGACCGGAGCATAGACAGTCTTGCCTAGTGGTTGCAGCTGGGCTGAGGTCTGCCCACCAGGGATGGGAGTTGCCGGGCCAGAGTTAAAGGAATCATGAGGCCAGGTTCCATAAACAAGAGTCCGGATCAGTCAGTCCAGGGTCACAGACTGGAGATCAAAAGGCAGCATTGGGTTAGCATCAGGAGGCAGGGTCAAAGTCAGACCAAAGAGACCAGAAATCAGGAGATGAGGCAAAGTCTGGCAAATAGCAGGCCAAGGTCTGTATGGTTGCTCAGATAACTTCCTGGGGCAACTTCTGGGATTAAGTAGGGGCACTTGTCCTATCAGAAAGCCGCAGGGTACTGTCACTCTGGGTGTCATTGGTGGTACTTCCTGCGACAACTACTCTCCATAGTTCTCCCTTGCTGTGCCTTTGCAAAGCCTTCTAGGGCACTGTGGGAAAATCAGTTGCCCAAGGGTCTGCAGACCCAGGTTCTAGTGCCCAGGTCCTTTCATGTACCAGCAAAAATGGCGGAAAAGCCAAGAGCTCATTGCAGTTGTGAACATCTGAATTTAATATATGTCTTGCAAATCTCAATTACTTTGCTGATGTGATTTCTTGTACATTTGTGTATTTCCTCAGAGTGAACATGCAGCACCTCTTTGCCAGCATGTACATATTGAACAATAGCCTTCCATTCACAGGATATACACACTAGAATTTTTAAGGGTTAAGTGCTTACAAAAAACCTGTGTTCTTGAATTTGAACTGACCTCTTTGATAGAAAGCAGCCTTTTATTTTTTAGTGAGTGACCTAAACATGTCAGGTTAATACTAATTTTTTTTTTTTTAACCACAGATTCTGAAATACTGGGCTGAATTAGGCCAGGCCTATATTAAAAAAAAAGTTGTCTTCTCAGCTGTGCCGCTCAAGGGTGTGAAAAATCCACACCCCAGAGTGATGTTAAGCCAACCTAAACCCCGGTGTACACGGTGCCTGGCCAATGGAACAATTTTTCCATTGCTGTAGCTACTGCCTCTCAGGAGGGGGATTAACTACACCAATGGGTAGGGTTCTCCCATTGCTGTAGGGTGGCTACACTGAAGCGCTACAGCAGATCAGCTGTAGCGCTGAAGCTGTGCTGCTGTAGCGGTTTAAGTGTAGATGGCCTTAGATTGCATATTAAGGGGTAATTTGTATATTTAAGTAGGACACCATTGGTGCATATATTAAAATATCTAAATCCTACTACCACTGCCTTCTCTTTGGAGTGGAGTGAATTGACTATAGCAAGCTCTTTTCCAAGCACTATTTCCTTAGCTATATATAGAAAATTCAAATTTACAGGATACATTTGTGGCTTAAGCCTAGGTAACCCATTGCATCTCCCAAAAAGGTTTCAGAACTATACATGGATGATTGATGTGTAGAATGCGTTTGCTCAATTATTGATGTTTTAAAAACAGCCCCAACACCATTTTCAGCCATTAAGAAGGCCTAAGCTTGGGGAAAAGAGCATTCCATTGCTCTCAAAGGTACCTGTGTAATGTAAATGAACTTTCTCTGGTAGGAAAAAGGGTCTCTAGAATCCCAAAGCAGATATTAGTATAGAATTTGGGCTACTGGACTACTGGACTGTGCTGTCATGGTACCTCTTCCCTAGACAGGCTGAAGAGCATATTTAATCTCCAGCAACTTAATGTTTTGATACCAAGCCACTTTTGACTTACCGTTTCATATTTCTCTCACATTTTTGGGTTCACTTATGTTATTCCCTGCCCCAGTAATTCACCTGTCATTTCAGGATCAACTTCAAAAGGGTAAGCAAAAAGCTAGTTTCCATAACTGAAAACTACTGAAAAGGAAACAAAGCAAATGGCAAACTTATTACAGAGAATTCTGAGCAATAATAGTGAAAATTTCATTTAATCTAGATTTTTTTACCTTAATTTCTCCCTAGGTGGGTGGGTAGGGGGAAGGAAACCAAAGATGTTTTTGACTGTATAAAATTAAGCCTTTAGCTAGCCTATTGAAAGGGATTTAAGTGAGAGATTCACTTCCTTCAAGTGAGCCTTATTAACCATGTAAGATCTCGCTTTAGATAGTTCAACCAAGACACACAAATCTGCTGGGGAAAAAAATTAGAACTCATCAAAAATACAAAGCATAGAATGTCACAGGGTCCTCCTGTGGGTTTTTTTTCCCCCTCCCTAAGCTGTGTAAGATGAAGTTTGAGGAGTCTAGTAGAGAGAGACTGAGATGAAAGCACACTATTAGAAAATGATGTACTGTGCAAATGGATTTTTAATTCAGCGTTTCAAATTTTTTTAGATATAATATTAATGATTTAGTAAAATGTTAGTAGCCTTTTCAGTCTTATCCCAGTAATGACAAGCTTCTTTTCTAATGTTTAGTGCCTGCTGTGCAAGTGGTATTTTTAACAAAATACATTTGCTGCAGGCTTTTTGACATGGCATCACACTGAGATAAACACAATTAACAAGAGCCATTTACATTTTCTTTCTTTTGCACTTATTTATTAATGGATTTTGAGATTTATTTTTATTTTAAAATACATATGTAACAATTTTGGTGGTAACACTGATGCAGTTTTTAGTTGAAGCGTTCAGTTATTGAGAAATACCTGTGATCATACCTACAGTGTTTGAGATGACCATATCGGTGCTTGTACAACACTCATCTTTCAAAAGGGAGCATAACAGTGTGGAATTGGAACAAACTGAGGGCAAAGCAACTGAAAGAAGGCATGACTGACTAGCTAACTTTGTATAAACATTTCAATACAAATTAAAAATATACAGTGAATCCCGTTTTACAAAAAGTGCCTAACCTTCCCTAGATTTCACCTCAAAATCACTTTTTTAAAAAACAAAAAATAGTTTGGGGGCTGACTGAACCATCTAGCTCTCATTAAAGTCAAAGGAAAGGCCTTAATGGGAGTCAGACCTTGTCCTTAAGGCATGCTTTTGAGTGGGAAGCAATGTGGAAACAGGAAGCGTGTGCCCCAGAAAGACACAATGCTTGCTGGAGCCGCAATATAATACCCTAATGAAAGGATGATTTTAGTACCAGTATCTGTATACTACAAGCTTAAGCCTAAATTTGCAGAATTGACCTGTAATTTTGGGTGCCCAAGATGAGACATTAGGTATTTGAGGACTAGAGGCGCTAAGCACTTTCAGCTGTGGATAAGGCTGAACTAAAGTAATTGGGGTCCCAACCATGCTCCACATGGGCACCTCGTTCCCGCCCTCCAATAGTTTCATCCTCATGCTGCAGTCCCACCCTGCCAGGATGTCAGAGTTAAGATGAAAAAGGCCTTCCACTCTACTTTTTTCAGGCTTCCTGTAGACACAAACAGGCATTATTTATACTTGGTTTATTTTGTCAGGCTTTTGTAAGTATCCATGACAACTAGAAAATTTGTATTTTTAAAAATGAAAGCTGATATTCTGATATCTTGTAACTCCAGGAACTTGGACCCTAGTCATGAGCCTAGAGTGTCTATGCCTTAAACCTGCCGTGGCCGCAGAGGCTTAATGCCAGTGAAAATCAGGCTCCAAGGGTATGTCTGCACTGCAGTTAGACACTGGCCTGTGCCAGTAGACTCAGGCTTGCAGGGCTTGGGCTAAGGGGTTGTTTAATAGATATTCCCTGCAAGGTGGGAGGTTCCCAGACTTCGAGCTGCAACCTGAGCCCAAACGTCTACACCACAATTAAACAGCCCCTTACCCCAAGCTCCGCGAGCCCGAATCAGCGGGCACGAGCCAGCCGCTGGTTTTTAATTGCAGTGTAGACATACCCGCAGTCTATGAAGCTGGGCAACCAAAACTGAGTCCACTGGAAATTAGTAGATGCTTCTGAAACTTTTGGCCTTCACTCATTGATGTAATGAATATACTAGTCCGTGAATTTTTAATGCATGTTCCTTTTCCGTATAGCATGTATATGCCCCAATGACATTTTTCTGAAATAGAGAATTTGTAAAACAAAACAAAACAAAAAATATTAGAGGAATATTAATGAGGTAGTTGCTCCTATAAATAGCTCAATTGACGCCACTGCAATGGCGCTATGACAGTTCACACCAGCTGAGGATTTGCCCCAATAATTTTAAACTATGTATCTTTCTCTTGTGCTTGAATTTCCCATAAGGTAACAAGAATGCTAATAAAACTATGGTGTTTATCCAAAGGCTATGCCCTCATAATTTAGGAAGAACACTGGTATTTAAGCAGAAAAGCCTTATTAAAGTATGATTGAAAATGGGTTATATCACTATACCATAATCATTGTTTTGGACTCACATGAGATCATTGAGCCTTGTGATTCATTTAAGACATCTGGATTTGCTATTGTCAGATTACTGACATCCTTTTCTTTCCTTTTTTTTTAATTTATGCCTTGAATGTCTGTAACATTTAAATATTTATAACTTAGGTTCACCAAGTTCATAATAAGCACCAGGGAAAATAAATCCATTATGCAAAGGGTGATTAGCTTTGTCACAGTCTTCTACGGGGCAGCTGTTTATTTTCAGTGTTCATTTTCTTGGATCAGTCAGGTAGACAGCTGTTCTTTTAGGGCATTTCTGTTAATTTAGGTAACTTCTTTGAATTGTAAATCTACCACCAAATTTCTAAAAATTCAGCCTGCAGCTCATAATTCCATGATCACAAATTCAAAAAATGTCTACATGTCATAGGCATTTCAAACAAATGTAAAGCATATACACTATAAATCACCTAATACATCAATGCCTATATGAAACTTAAATGTAAAATGTCCAAGTCTGTGGGGTTTCTCAAATAAAAAAATAATGTAGTATACACTGTGTACTTTCCCACAGGACCATATTCAGGTTGAAATACCATATTACTATTTGTTTGACACTCCTAAACACCTATTTTTATCAATATGGCATAGCAAAAATAGAAATGTGATGAGTGGACAACCAATAATTTATCAAATTTTCCAAAATTGCATTGGATTTATGCCCATGTCCAAGGATCTAAGCAGTCATAGAAGAGGTAAAGGAAGATGAAAGTGCTACTGGAGAGTGATTTGGGGAGCATTTGTGTGCAGGTTTATAAACACAAATCATGGGAACCATGTCTTACTCTAAAAAGTATCAAGAATGCTATGTAAGGGCCCAATGCCTTCAATTTTAGCCATACAGCAAGCCCTTAGTTATGCATCTAGCCCCTATTTGGGTGGCAAGGACTACTGGCTTGAGGCCACAGGATTGTGCCATAAATGTTGAATTGTAACAGAATTGCAGCTTGAAGTCCTGGTGGAAAAACTACTTATTCTCAGCTCCCATAGCATGTGGTGATATCCCAACCTGTCATTGAAATGTCCCCCCTTTCCCATTGTAAATGTGCTTATCTATAGGATGTTACATAGTTGCTCTGTTACATAAAAATATGAATCTTACTCCATGAACGTCAGTATTCATATTGAAATTGTCAAATGTTTAGTGGCTGTCAGCAACAACCTGGAGATTGTGGGCCTAATTCTACTCTGTTACCCAGTGACTTCAGAAGGAGTTCTGTGAGGGCAGAATTTGGATGCTCAAATGAAGTTATTCCACTGTGAGCAGAACTTGGCCCCATGTATTACCTTGTTAATGGCCCAAATGATACCCGGAGTGCTCATTGACTTGTGTACATTCAGAGGATAGAATTTAGTGCTCTTGCCAGAGGGAGGGTACAAGTTTTCTTCCCACTCTCCATTTTGCACACCCAGGGAAAAGGCTAGCCAAAATTGGAATTCTTGTGCTTGATGGAGTACAATGACTCGTCTTCCTTGTCGAAACAGGGAGGCCATCCAGTACAGAGGTTGTCGAGCCATTCACTTCTAAGAGTTTATTTCTGAAAGTCTATAGAATCTCTCTCTGGGCTGAACCCCCCAGCTCCTTGACTGAATAGCAAACTGTCTTTACTGGGTGTCAGTACTGGGTGGGATCCTTCTCTTAGACCAAAGAGCTGCTGCAGAATCATTCTGTGTAAACTATTGCAGCCCAATAACCAAAATAACCAACCATGGGGAGAGGATGGGAGGATTCATGCCTTTGTAGAGAAATGTGCCTAACCCTATTCCTGCATCACCCCTACACTCGGCCCCTGGGCATTGAGGTCTACATGGAGTGGGCAATGTTCAGTATATGAATTGACCCCCCACAACCTAGGCAGTGCACTCTTCAATCCAGCTCCACCATTTACAGCAGGAAGCCGCATCAGTTGTGCTGCCAGGTTAGCTCCACAGTTGTGAAGCTGGGGACTGGACATGCCTCTCTTTATAAAACGATTAAAAGTGTAATTTAGACTTTCCTGACCCATAGTAGTGCACTTTGAGAACAAGAACTGAACCTCAATGATAATTGAGCCTTTTTCTTGATTTAGGGTTTTTAACTGTTACATCTTTAGGAATGTAAGAGGCTCTACCTTCAGGCCAGAGAGAAAAAAATACCTGGAGTTCATGGACCCAGCAGTAGCAGGGTCACGCAGAGGTGTAGAAGGCCTCTGACCCCGGCTAGAGAGCATGAATAGGGGCCTGTGCTGTGAAAGTGGGAGTTATGACCTTAGGGATCTCAGGATATAGGGACTTGCTGTTAATATAATTTGTCTTTAGTGAATAAATAAATAAAAAATACTTGTGCATGAGGGCCTGTTAGAAAGGGTTTGACTTAGTACTGAATTTTACAAAATCAAAGCTAAAATGAGGTTAGTTACTGTGGTTTTATTCTCATTTTAAGTGGCTTACAGTAGATTGTAAGCCCCTTGGGACAGGAACTGAACTGTTTGAAAGAGCACTGAGCATACTGTTGTCACTCAGCAAATAATAATGGATAAAGCTGGATAAACATTGGATAACATCTGTTTGTTCCCTTTGGAATGATTACTTTTCAGATGCAGGTGTGAGTACAGCTCAATTTATATTACAATTAATATTTAAAATATAGAATGAGAGTGGTGAGATTGTGGGGGAAATGTTTATAGAATAAAGACAGTAGAATGTTTAGAGGGAAGCAGACACTGAATATATGAGGCTAAGGGAAAGAACAGAGCTGCAACAAAAATAAGAGCCCTCATAAAGTACCAAAGCAGATAGGGGGAAAAAATGCTTTACAGTAACAGCGAAGTACTGTGTATTCTTAGGTGAAAATTGGCAAATAATCATTTAGGGTCTCATTTTCTTACCTGTGCCTCCAGTGAAGTCAAAGGGAGTTTGCAGTGTTAGGCCAATGTGGACCACTGCTGAAAATTGCACCTTTAATGTTTTATCAAATAGTGTGGCATAGACCAGGCTTCCATGACTGCTAGTGTCAACTGGAATATATTTTGAAGAATTTAAAAAAACACTGAGTCAATTTTCGTGTGACCCATAAGCATGAAAGAGGGTCAATTTATGAATTTGCCAAGGTACGAGTTTCATTTTTAAAGCTGAACTCTAACAAACTTCATTTGCCAATACATAATAGAGTCCCATACAACAACCCCTCTTTCTTTAGCCCAGGGAGTGTTAACATACTAGTTTAATGCTGGGTTCTTTTCAGGTCAACTTGAACAGTATTTCCGAAATCAGGAATTTGCTTATTCTTTACCAGCCAACAGTGTATTAATTCACCCAGAACCACATTAATATATTATCAACAGTTCTTCACTCAAGTGTAGATGCAACTAGTTGTGTGTACTACCCACACAATATAGACTTGCAAGCAATTATCGCAGACTAGAGTTGAGGCTCAGTAATTATATCAAAGAACAATGCAAATTGCCAAGATTTTTTATTACATTTACTTATGATCAACAATTCTGAATTCTTTAGTACCTAACACATTTGCCACACTTCCAAGGGTGCACTTGTCTTAAGGAATGAGGCTTAAGGATGAGTATGATTACTTCTCTTGGACTAGATTGGTCCAAAAGGAACAAGTTTAGAATACTAAAAGCGATTGCTTAAAATTCTTTTCAATCTCTCTTAGGCTTGGACTTATAAAGGCATTAAAATCTAAAATGTAGTTACTTGAGGTCTCATTAGGAGTGTAGATTCAACAAGATAACCTACAGTTGTTTATATTAAAGATTAGGTGGGGAAATACAATATTTAAAATGAATTCTCACCACCCTTAACCCTGAGATGGGGGAAGAGTCCTTTCCACACAGCTGGTCTAGGTATCTGTCCCCTAGGATTCTGCAGCTTCTTGTGTTGGGTTCAGTCAACTCTCCTCAGCACTGGGCGACTTGACTTTTATATATGCTAGTTTCAGGATCCAGGCAAGTGAGTGCTTAAGTTTTTACCTTTCAATTTCTTTGCCTGCTTCCATTGGTATCTAGTAGATGGTGATGGTGTGTAACAAATTACTTCAATCCTTTTATTATCAGAAGCTTTTTGAGGGTGATTCATTTCAAGGATGGTATTTCTATATTAGCTCCAACTATCAACTGGGATTCCCCCTCTCTTCTAAGCAATATCTCGTAATATCCCAAAGTTATACCCTGGTTCATATTTTCTAACATTTCTCCTTCCTATTGCCAGAAAATTCCAATTATTTCTAGAGTACAACAATTACTTACAAATGAAAACCAACAAAATCCTTATCTTCTAGAACAGGAGGACATATATAATGCATTCTTTGATTTTATATATAAGCATTTTGCATTATTTAGGACTTTCAAGCTTATACAGAGTTCTTTTGTAAGCTTGTCTCTCTCAACAACAGAAATGTTTCCAGTAAAAGATATTACCTCACCCATCTTGCTTCTCTAGTAGAACAGACATTTTCCACATATAGAAGGATGTAGATCTGACTCACACGGCAAATTTACAGATTCTGATTTGACATGACTAAGACTATTTATGATATATTTGATTTACAAGGAATACAATATCTAGTTCATAATTTGTGGTGAAAACATGTGGCTTAGATTGTTCGGGGTAACAGTTTGCCCAATTTGACCTTCAGTCTTCCAGCCACATTTCAAGTTTGTTTAACTTGCAGCTTCCCCACCCATCTCTTTTCTTGATACTACATGTGCAATGGGCAATTTGCATAGCAAAGCAGGGTGTGATACTTGATTGGGAACTTGAAGTGTTTTTTAGCTAGGCTGAAATTGAGAAAAAGGGTTTATCCATATGCATATTACAAGAGATCCTTGTGTAGGTGATTAGCAATACTGGTACTCAGCCATTTTAGTTTCTATTCTTGGGGATGGGAAGGCCCAACCTTGGCTGATTGTGGGTCCTTAGTCAAAGTGTCTCATGTGATGTGAAGCATTTTCTTATTGTCTTTATAAGTGGATCCTATTCTGGAATAGAATAAACTGAGGGGGATAGATTTTATCATTTTTTTTTTTTTTTTGAGAGCCAGAAGGAATCATTAGTTATTAATCATACAAGGCATACCCCTGACAGACCTCATAAATTCCAATTCATATCTGATGTATATGACTAATGCACTGCAAGAGGAGGAGGTGAAAAACAGTTCACAATCCCAGACAATAGTATGGCTGTTGGAAAAAGTGGACAGGAGACCTGTAAGAAATCCATTTAGTGAGAAACAGACAGAGAAGAATGAGAAATCCTGGAGCAGAAAGAGGTGAGACCTGGAATCTGAGAGAAGTGATCTCAGCTTGAGTGAAAGAGGGTGCCTGAGTCTTGGATAATCAGACCAGGTGTACAGAAGTACATTGAAGAAAACACATTACTGGAGCAGAGGAAGCCTGAGAGAAGAGGAAACCTACAGAGAACAGCGAGACCTAAGGCAAAAAAATGCTTTTAGATGGGATAATTGCTTTGTTAGTGTTTACTTTTCTGTCTCTGAAGAGCTTTTCTTAGTTGGAAAAAAAGCATGATTCAAAGCTTTCATTTCTGTCAGGAAGCAATGCATATTTAGGCTTGTCAAAATGATACTTTTCCACACTAGAGAATGTAATCTGAACCATTCTAAATAGTCTCACTTGACAGTCATGCTTGATAAAGACAAAGAGACCATCTCTAATTGCTTTAGTCTTTTACTAATGAGCTTATTATTAATATGAAAGCACTATTATAGTTAATTTCAAAGATAAGCATAAAAAAGGAAGAGTCCAACAAGTCTTCTATTTTTTGCTTTATTTTTTCTGAGTTTTTTTTTTAAACAAATCTATTTTTTCAAAAAATCTAGCAATTGCTAAATGGAAATTAGAACTTGACTGATAGGATCTGTAAACATCAGCCTGAGAATGAGTAGTAAAAAATATTCTATTGTAATATTTCTTATCCAGTAAGATTATTTTTAGTGATAAGGTAAAACAGCTGGGACCTTTAATCCAAATCAAAACCTTATCACATAATTACTACTGAGAAGCCGCAGGGAATCATCCATTCTCACTATCTTGATATTCGTGATCCAGAGCTCTTGATACCAACTGTATTTGCATTAACACTTAGCACTGGAATAATCCAGACTCCATAGA
Source organism: Malaclemys terrapin pileata (assembly GCF_027887155.1). Classification (NCBI taxonomy): domain Eukaryota; kingdom Metazoa; phylum Chordata; order Testudines; family Emydidae; genus Malaclemys; species Malaclemys terrapin. The sequence goes on along the minus strand of NC_071513.1, from coordinate 15,796,783 downwards.
GCAAGGATTTAAAGATTCATTCCTGCAGTGCATGAAGTCAATAGCAAAACTTCTAGTGATTTCAGTGAGAACAGGTTTGGGTCCTAAAGGGTGGGATTTTCAAGAGTCTAAATGACTTAAAGTACAATTTCCACTGACATTCATTATGACTTTGTATTCTATAATCATAGAATGTAGAGCTGGAAGGGACCTCAAGAGGTACTGTAGTCCATCCCCCTGCACTGAGGCATATCATCCCTGGCAGGTGTTTGTTTAACTTGTTCTTAAAAGCTTCCAGTGATGGGGATTCCATAACCTCCCATGATAACCTTGTTCTAGTGATTAACTATCCTTATCATTAAAAAGTTTCTCCTACTATGTAACCTAAATCTCCTGTGTTGCAAACTAAGTCAATTCCTTCTTGTCCAGCATGGAGTGGGCATGGGGAACAATTGATCACTGTCCTTTTTAAGCAGCCGTTCACACATTTGAGGACTGTTATCAAGTCCTCCTCTTAGTCTTTTTCCTTGACTAAACATGCCCAGTTCTTCCAACTTTTTCCTAGGTCAAGTTTTTTACAGGGCCGGCTCCAGGCACCAGCGCAGGAAGCAGGTGCTTGGGGCGGCCAATGGAAAGGGGCGGCATGTCCAGATCTTCAGCAGTGGGTCCCTCAGTCCCTCTCGGAGGGAAGGACTGGCCGCTGAGTTGCCGCTGACCGCGATCGCAGCTTTATCATTTTATTCCCCCGCCCCCCCTTCTTAGCCACTTAGGGTGGCAAAAAAGCTGGAGCTGGCCATGGTTTTCTAACCCTTTTTTGTTGCTCTCCTCTTGACTCTCTCCAATTTTTCTTCATTTTTTCTGTAAGTGTGGTGCCCATACCTAGACACAATACTTCAGCTGAGGGCTTACCAGTGCCAGATAGAGTGGGGCAATTATCTCCTATGTTTTGCGTACAATACTTCTGTTAATACTGCCCAAAATATTTGCCTTTTTTCCAGCAGCATCACATTGTTGACGCATATTCAACGTGTGATCAACAATATTCTGCAGATACTGTTCTGCAGTACTGCTGCCTAGTCAGTTATTCCCCATTTTATACTGGATTTTTTTTTTCACTCCTGAGTGCAATACTTTGCATTTGTCTTTTAGTTTCATGTTATTGATTTCATACCAATTCTGCAATTTATTAAGATTATATTTAACTCTAGTCCTGTCCTCCAAAGTGCTAGCAACCCCTCCCAGCTTGGAGTTATCAGCAAATTTTATATGTATCATTTTGGGAGGTTTTGAAAATCCTACCATAAGTATATTCAGTTAAGGAAACTGTGAAATCCTGACTCCATTGAAGACCAAGGCAAAACTCCTCTTGGCCCAGGATTTCACCCTGTGGCTGCACACTGTCCCACTGTGCCCCCTGATGGCATGGTGCAGCGGTAGCTCTGCCTGTTATCTTCCTGGTCTTCTATTGCTCCACCTAGCCTCCAACACCATCTGGGTTGAGGTGACTGAGACCTCCAGCTAAGTTCACTTGGACTTCTAGCCTCAAAATCCAAATCAACACTGTGAGGCTGTATGATTGCAACATGACCATTTATATCATTATTGCAGCCTAAATATGGGTAATGTCTGCTCCCATGAGTCCAAATCATACAGGGGCATGTGACTAACACATGTGACCCAGGACTCCAGCTTGTGCCTGTAATTTTCCACAAACTAAGACGGAGAGCATCCCCTTCACGTGGAACAAGATATAAAAGACTCTGGAAGCATCTCCTGCTCTGATTTCTGGACTATGGATGGATACTAAAAGAAGCACTCCAATCAATGGACTGAGGACTTTCCAATCTTTTGGAAGTTACCAGAGACTTTATCTGCCAGTAGTTTATTTCAAACCTCATACAAGAAGTTTGCAATGAGTGTATGTGTTTGTTTTCCTCGACCATTATAACTCTCTCCCCTTTCTTTTCTCTTATAAATAAACCTTTAGATACTAGATACTAAAGGATTGGCAATAGCATGATTATTGAGTAAGATCTGAATTATATATTGCTCTGGTTTCATGGCTGATCTCTTGGTATTAGAAGGACCCTTTGTTTAATTAAATTGGTTTTAAATAATCATTTATCATAAAGTCTAGTGTCTGGGTGGTGAAACAAGGGCTGGGATGCCTAAGGAGACTGCAGTTTGGATTTCTTGTTAACTAGTGTGGTAAGACCGAAGTTTACTTTTGTTTCTGGCTTGGTATATTTTATGGAAGAATAACCACCAGTCTGTGGTGTGTCTGCCCTATTTCTCAGCAATTTGTCCTGAATTTGAGCATCCTCATCTGTGACCCACTGAGGCACGGTGACAAAGACGAAGAAATTTAAACTATTCCCTTTTCTCAAGGAGACCTTGATGTGCAACACTCTTCCCTGGTTCCTGGATCCAGACAGCCTTCTTTCCTAACTGAGATCTGAAGGTTTGCACTCTCTCCCAGCCAGGCAGCAGTTGAGCTGGGCTCTCTCTTTTTAGCCCTCCCTCAAAGCTTGACACCTGCTTCGGCTGTTGCAGGGTGCAGCTGACTGTGTTCTCAGCAGCCCATTCGGACTCATGTAGGGGTTGTACCCCCCTCCCAACCAAATTAACTGACACTATAACACTGTACAACACCGAGTAGTTTTCCAATTTGATGGCATCTTTATTTCACTCTGAAAATTGTTCTAAATGTTCTATTTTTATTTAGATATATGTTGGTTGCCTGCTAGGAGCCAAATTCTGCCCTCATATACCTGTGTGGAGCAACTATTGAAGACCTCTTTGGTTGAGATGAAAGCTTGTGTTGGTTGTTACATTTAGATATATTTTTCATACTATGGGATATAGTCTCCCTAATATCTATTAGCATCAATCAGAGTTATGCCAGAGTATCAAAGGGACACTGGAATCCCTACATTTGGCCTACTGTAATTTAACTAAAAGCTTTTAATTAACAGTATATGCTGGACCAAATTTGATAAACAGCTAGGATAATTTATTTTTAAAACCCTGACAGGATTGTGAGCTCTGATGCGAATGCACTAGAATGGTAGGAAAATGATGATAACAATAAGAATGGGGTGAATGGTGTGGTATTTGTTCAAACTGAAAAGTACTGCACATACATTGCTCTACAAAAACATTGTAAGACACAGTAATACTGTGTTTCTTTTCAAAGAGATCTTTTTAAAATATTTTTAATTCATATTTGAAGTGATCTCTGAGCAGATGGAGACTCTGTAAATGAGTTTATGACAAGACTCAGGGGTTTCATCTAATTAAAAATGAAAGGTGAATACTGTATGTAACTGACTTTTTTATTTTTAGGTGAGCTGTTTTAATTTACTGTCTGAACATATCAGGGAAGGAATGAGACTATTGGAATGTATGGTACCTGCCTCCATAAAAGTAGAGTGATTATTTCAGGAGAATCTTGATGTACCTGCCAAATTGACTTGACTAATGAAGTCAGTTAGTTAACATTATAACCCTGTGGGAGCAGCACAGTGCCTGATGAGGCCACACACTCCCTGAAGGTATGTTCTGAGATCACGCAGTTCTTGAGTTTAAAGGAACAGGAACCTGTATGATGTAAACTGTGAATTTTTGCTGAGAAATAGTCAGGCGAAGTCAATATTATACCACTGACCAGGGCTGCCATTGCCTAGTTTACCTCTTGGTAAAACAACAATGCCTTGTTTCCACTAGGCTAGTGCACTTGTGTTATTTAGATCATGGTAGAAATGCACCTTTTTTGGCTTTGAAGACAAAGCCATGGGGTGATTGTTTGTTTTCCCCTGAGCCAGCTTGTCCTAACCCAGAAGAACTTCTGCTCAAAGTCCCTCCTCTGCCCCCACAGTCCTATAAAGCTCAGTATTCTGAGGAGAGGATTTTCCCCTAAGACTCTTCCGATGATGCATGATTGCTCCGTCACTTCCCAGTGTGGCCAGTAGTCTGTTCATTTTGTGTGTGATAAGAAACATTGCTCGTTATTCATTCTGCTCCTGTGTTATAAGCCACCACAAACGTGTGTTTGTATAGTCTATTTAGATTGTAATCTCTTCAGGGCAGGGACTGACTAATAATCTGTGTATGTATAGGGCCTCACAAAATAGGCCCCATTTTTGGGTGGTCCTTAGGCTCTACAGTAATTAACATTAATAAACCGCTTATTCTGGCATAGGTGAAAAGAACCCATAAATCTAAGCAGACAACCTTTTAAAAAAAAAAGTATGAGAAGTGATGCCATTTCTGCAATTCTAATGCAATTCCAAATTTACATCTTAGTAGGGGAAATTTATGAGAAATGTAATCTGGTAGTAACTCAGAGTTGGGTGAGGTATGACTGTATAGATCAGTGGGTCTCAAACTTTTTTACTGGCAACCTCTTTCGCATCTCAAGCCTCTGAGTGTGACCCCCCCCCCAATAAATCAAACACACTTTTTAATATATTTAATGCCATTATAAATGCTGGAGACAAGCGGGGTTTGGGGTGGAGGTTGACAGCTCGTGACCCGTAATGACCTTGCGATCCTCTGAGGGGTCCCGACCCTCAGTTTGAGAACCCCTGGTATAGATCAAATGCTGTGAGCAAGAAAGATTGATTACTGTATAATTAGTGTCAGTTGATATGTGTAATAACTATGGAAGAACCCAAGTAAGCATGCTGGCTGCAGGTGCAACACAATGTCAGAAAATAAAATTCTTCCCTAAATAGAGATTAAGATTATCCCTATGTCGATGGAGTATGGACTTTGGCGTACCCATTCCCATGTCTGAAACCACAACCATAGTGATATGATCGCTATCTTCTGTGACCATTGTCTTTCAAGCCCAATGGATGCCATTTCCTTGCATCATACAGCTTACCCTTATGGTATTCAGTCATGGCCTTGCCATCATGGACTCCTCAGTTTCAGTATCCTGCTCAGTATAATGGTAGACATCCCAGACCCAGAACTAAATCTTTTCCACCAGTGTAACTTCAAAGGGTGGTGCATTCACCTCAGATGGAAGAGGTTCAATCAGAAGATCAAAAGTTGCAGAGTGATAGGCATGATATTTTGTTCAGTAGGGGAATCCTTTGGCCTTTTCTTCATCTTCACCAGATGAAAAAGTCATCCCATCAATCTCATATATGGTGGATGATTTCAAGGCATTTCAGGACCTCCTTAAGAGAATGGGTGAAAACCATAGGAAAAGTTGTATAGACTGTTTGACATTTTATACCCTGTCATGCGGGAGCATTTAGTAATTCTGATTAATGAGGGTATGTTAGACCCAGATACAAATCTTCAGCAGACCCCTGCTTCCATTGCAATGTCCAAATGAACAGATCAGACACCAAGTCCCGTCAGTATTTTTATACTCACCCTACCCTAGGGTCAGTGGTTGTGATGGATACAAATGAAAAATCAGGGCAATCTGGTCCCAGGCAAAGTACGCCCTGAAGAACAAGGAACTAAAGAAATTAAATATTTTGTGAGGAGGAAAAATATTCTCTAGCTAGTTTACAAGTCAGAATAGCCAGCTATTAGGCTTTGCTAGCTAAGTATGACTATCTTACAATGGGATAGTTTCCTAGATAAACCTCTGGGGAACCTAAGTAACAGTTCAAATCTGTGTGTGCTGAGGGGAAATTAATTGCCAAAATAACTTTTTCAGGCAGTTCTAGATGCTGCTGATACAGCCACAAGGGCTACTTTTGTCTCAATGAGGAGAGATTCTTCATTGGCTTTGTCTGGTATCCCAAAAGAAGTACAGATGACAATAAAGGGCTTACCTTTTAAAGGACATAATTTGTAGCTCCAAGACTACTGAGGCATTATATACACTGAAGGAATCAAGATCAATCCTTCAGTTTTTATGGTAGAGTAAACTATCATATAGAAGGAAACAATTACAACATCAAACAGTTAAGACAAAGACTATCCTCTTATTTTTACAATCAAAAATCTAAGTCCTTCAAGAAGAAATCATACTATTGAAAAAGTGTGCTTCTTTAACCATGATATTGCAGTCTGGACCTAGCCAGAGACAGCAAATTTGATCCTCTGTTTGAGGATTCTGGACTAATCAGCAAGGATCTCTACTTTGCCTTCCCCTCCTTTGGTGGGTACCTTCTTGCTTTTCAAGGTTGCTTGGGCTAGAACTATGACTGGCCAGTGGGTCCTAGAAGTCATTCAAGAAGGTTGTCATCCAATTTCAGGGTTTGCCTCCTCCCTACACCTAACCCTGTCCCTCTTCTGTGATGATTCTCAATATTGTTCTATATCAGGAGGTATATTCTCTGCTTCACCTGACTCTATTACAGATAGTGTTGCTTGATTTCAGGGGAAAGGGTTCTATTTTCTGTACTTCCTAATACAAAGGAAGCAAGGTTGGAAGTGCTTAGAACTAGAGTATATGTCGCCTTTTTTTTTTGTCTGCTATGCTGAGTCCCAAGGACATGACAGCAATCCTCTATGCTTTCAGCCAGTACAGAGTGTGTCTTACCAAGAGAGAAATGGATGTGTCACAGTTAGAGGTTTGAACAGCATATTGCCAAGTCAGAAGCATTTTATAGAAAAATATGTGGGTGGATAGTGAGGACATCATGTATAAGGTTAAGAAAAGTGTAGTACCTACTTGAGGGTGGACAAAGCATCTTATCTTTATCACCATCTGTCACTTAATTTAAATAAATCAAAAACTAAATAAAACACACCTATCCAAAATACTCCACCATCACATAGATTACATCAGGAGCATCAGGTTAGCCTGCACTCCTTCACATCAGCTGGCAGTCCTCAAATGACAGACAATAAAAAAGAAAAGCATTACCCACCCAAACTATAACTATTAAAAGAGAGCTTTTAATAATGTATTGTCTTCTAGCAATTTAAATGCCACCTTTGATATGAGTCTTTGTGTACATACAATTCACTGAATGGCATCACACATACACAATGATAACCAGTCACCTAACACAGAATGTTTTTTGGATACGAATGGCCTAACGTGTTTCAGGTTACCAGTACAAACATTTTGGTTTTTAATCCCAAACCAGCTGCTTATGCAACGTGTATATTTCTTATGCAATAATAGCAAGCATGCTAGGAAATAAACATTTTCCCCTTAATATCTTGAGCACCAAGGAAAGGAAAAGTTTAGTTCTACAGGCCCAATCCTTTGAAGTCAGTGGAACGGAGCTAATGTACACCTGCTGAGAAGGGCTTACAAACTCTTTAAAATGAAGTACAATGTTCAGAGAGGGTTTATAGATACTCTGTTCTATTAGATGTCTGGTCATTACTGTAAAGGACATGTCAGAATAAAATCATAATTCCAAGAATACCTGTTGGACAGTTTAGAAACAAGCAAAAATGTGATACATCATGTTGGGTCTGGGTTATTTTGTTGGTTGTGGTGTTGTCATCTGCCCTACACTGCAACGTATAACCTCTGACTCATTGACTTTCTTTTATGGAGTTTAGAGTTTTATGTGTTTACAGTTTTCACTGGCCTCCTGAGAAATGAAATTTCTTTCCCTGTGTACTGTCCTGCAGAAACTTGAATTGTTTAGCATTTTATCTTGGTTTAATTTGGATCATATTGCAACACAATGGTTGGAAGAATTTATGAGGCCAGGAATGTATTGTAATAACAAAATAATATTAGATTTTTTTTTTTTTTTTTTTACAAAAGAAAAGATACTAAAGTGCTTTAAGACACAATTAGGTAGACGCTTACACAAAACTAGTTCTTCTGATGTCAAGACTGCACACATGAGTAAGGGCATGTAAGACCAGGCTCATAGTTTGCTTCAGTGAAATCTCGCAATATGACGTCTAGAATTTTATTTATTGTGATTTGGCTAATGGGATTTACAACACACGAACCTACCTGCACGAATTTGATATAAAGAAATATAGTAAGAGCTCTCTGAGACGTATGAAACACACTGTGTCTGCTGGTAAAATCATATTATTAATGGTTTAATTTCTTATATTTTGCACAGGATTCAAGGTTCCAATTAAAACCCTGTTTGGGCCATTGCTTTGCCTTCCAGTTCTTAATCTTTCCCGAAAGCCTCATCACTTATCTAAAACAAAAGAAGAATGAGGTAAGGCGAGAAAGTAATGAAATGCAGCATAACACATCTGTCAAAGGAGCAGAATGTAGCATTAAAAAAAATCCAGGATCAGTGACATTCAGAAATTATTTGTTGAGCACTAAATGCTTTCATGTGAGGCATCTTAATTCCAAGGGGTCCATGTCTGTATTATGAATCTAACATACACTGGGGGGTTTGTTGCTTGTGTTAGAGAGTTTTACAGTTGAAGTAGCCACAGGGTATAAATAACTGATGCCAGTACTGTGAGTGATAATCTGTATTGCTAAACAATCTCCTACTTTGTAGAATGCAACCCTTTAAGAGATTCTTTGACATTTTGGTGCTGAAATTATGAATATAATTAACATTTTTAAAAGTTCTTTAATATCCATTTTTATAATGTTAGATTTATATTCTCCAAATACTGGCAGTCCTTGTACTTACAACACAATTGGTTCCTGAAAATTACATTGTAAGTCGAAACGTCCTTACTCGGAACCTCAATACACTCCATTGTGGGACCAAGTGTCGTAAAGTCAAAACTAATTGTCATAAGTCGAATCAGGGTGTCGATTCAGAAACGTTGAAAGAGTTGTTCATCATAAGTCAAACATGTAAAGTCGAGGACTGCCTGTACACCAAAGGCAACACTGGGCAATTCGGTATTAAAAGCCTTAACCTAATTCATCACGCAGCGGTCTGATAGCCTTTAATTCTTTATTGTTGATAATGCATCTTTTTGAAATTCCTGTGCTTGACACTTCATTGCTATGTTGTCACACTGTATTGCATTACTACATTGGATGGCAGATGGAACTAGGGGTGACATATACAGAGGAATTTAAGGCATGTGTAGAATATATCTGGACAGTCTATCGAAATGATCCTAATTTGTTTTCAGTCTGTAATATCTGGAGAGTTTAGGGAGGGTTGAAGAAAAAGTTAAATTTCTTCCTTTGCTCCTACCAGCCTGTTATTGTATACGAGTATTTTTAAAGGCTTATACACTAGACAATGAGAAGAAAAAGGAGAGGTATAGCCACAGACACTTAGTTCATGTCTTATAGTCATCAATTATTCCATATCTGACCTTTCAGCTATTGCATCTTCACTTTATGTAAGGGCCAAATTCTTCTGTCAGTTACTGCAATGTAAATAAAGACTATTTTCAAACTTCCATTCAATTCAATAGAAATGTTCTGGAACTAAACTGGTACAAATAAGAACAAAGTTTGGCTCCAAATGGGAGAGGTGCTTCCATTTCAGTATCAAAAATTACAAAATTCTGCTCCCAGTTATACTCATGTAACCCCAGTGGCGTAATCAAAGGCAGTATTTGGCTCATACTACTTAGTTTCCCTTTTTTGATATTCCTCTTTATTTCCCTGCCTATACATCATCCAGCATTACAGTTATTCATATTAATACATGGGGCATCAGTGGAAGTTTTCAGGACCATTTGCTAGGAGCAGCTTTGAGACATCACCTCGGATGGTTATGTGCTGCAGTGGTAACTATTGTTTATTTACCCTGGCATTCGCTTAAATCCACTGATTGTTGTGATGTTGACTTGTCTACTTGATGATATTTACAATAGATTATGATTCTCCTTCGATGATGCTGATAATGCATTATGTTTACTTAACAACTGAAGTCTAATATTTATCCATAGAATAGGAGCAGCATAGATAACCACAATTTTTTTAAAATGTCGTTCTGATAATTACCATGCATAGCTTTCCTACAGATGCAAAATGGGCCATAAAAAGAAGAACAGGAGTACTTGTGGCACCTTAGAGACTAACAAATTTATTAGAGCATAAGCTTTCGTGGACTACAGCCCACTTAGTCCACGAAAGCTTATGCTCTAATAAATTTGTTAGTCTCTAAGGTGCCACAAGTACTCCTGTTCTTCTTTTTGCGGATACAGACTAACACGGCTGTTACTCTGAAACCTGTCAAAATGGGCCGTGTTTGTGTAAATTTCTGAAACAATAACTTGATATTTGTGATGCTGCTGTAATGGTCCTAATAATTTCATTAAGTGTCAACAATGCTTTTTGTAAACCTCCATTTTTTAGAGTTTTCCTAATTCATCCCCAAAAGAACAAGACCTCACTCTGGGCTGAAATTTGACATACAATACATGATCCACGACTAAGTTATTTTACACATTCTGAAAAGGAAAAGTTATCTTCAGCTCTAGGAGTAAAAATACTGACCATCTTCTCATGAGGTATAAAGGAGGAATAATTGCGATGAAGTCAGTGGAGTTATACCTCTGGTAAATCAGTGGAAGTGAGATGAGAAAAAGGCTTAGTTAAGCGGAAGTTTGTTTTCAGAAACAACCATTGCTGTAACTAGGGTGACCATACATCCTGTTTTAGCGGGACAGTCCCTTTTTTAAGTCCTGTGCTGGCTGTCCTGACTATTTTTTGGCAAAACTGGGCATTTGCCCCATTTGCTCTTGCCATACAAGAGCCAGCAAGAGAAAACGGGACAAATGCCCAGTTTTGCCAAGAAAACTGGGGTGCGACCCCTAGGGGGCATGGAAGAACATGTCAGGGATGAGGGGGGAGGGGAAACAAGCAGCAATGCCAGCCCTGCAGGGGAGGGAGGGTTCGGGAGCCATCTTGCATAAAATATATTTTAGTTATGCCATATTCATATCATAATGTTTTTATGAAGAATATGGAGTGTCACAGCCATAAAGTCATTGTTTCTTGTAATGAATGCTTGCACATGAATGGTACATGATGGTGGTGGTGTTTATTTGTATTACCGTTGTGCCTTGGAGCCCTACTCATGGACAACAGATCAGTAACATATAATATATGTACCATTATACACTGCAGACACATTTTTAATGATGACCACCGGGTATCTACACACATGGTCGCCCTTAAAAATTTGTCTTGCGTAATAAATTTACCTGAATTTAAGTAGTACTCTAGGACTGTCCTATGATTGGTATAGAAAATTTGAGTTATGTATGAAAATACTATTTTGGGTGTATTTAAAGGTTACTAAAATATACTCATTACCATCTAGCACATCCTCTGTGACCTGTACGGAGGCCTCATGGTACCTGATTCTAGTCCCACCTCTTAAATTAAGAGTGACTCAATATAGGTCTAAGAAGTTATGCCAGTAGCATTTCAGAGCCTTTCCTTTAATTGATGACTATCTCAGATTTTTATGGCTAACTAATTCTCTTGGTTTTTTATCATTAAAAATTTTAACATCAAAACCTGCCAGTTACTGTAATGTCTTCACTTCAAAAAAATTTTTTTTGAGGTATTCCAATAATTTAACAAATATAATTCTAGAAATTAACTGTTTGGGAGCATAATTTCCTTGACATTAATAGGGTGGATCACTTATTGATACTCAGTAAATCCACTTTTTGTTTCCGTGCAAACATTTCTATTGTGCTCCTGTAAGTAACTATATCCTTTTTTTTTTTTTTTGTAAAGCTTCTTTCTGTGAAGGATGAGAAAATACAGAAGGTGGTTTTTCCCCATCTGTCTGATTTTTGGAAGTTGATATGAAAAACAGAGACAAAGACCTTAGAACAATAGGAAAGTTTGTTTTCTTTAGCAGGCTAAAAGATTCCTGTTTAAAAACTTTTGGGCATTGACAGGTCATTTGTTTGACGGGCAGATATGTTTCATGGTTTGTTATACTTGCAGTAGTGTGTTTAAGATCTAGATAGATAAATATTCATATTCATTTTACTTATGAGATAGCTTATTGTCCTTAGTGCACAGCAACAACCTATTATGTCATGGATGAGAGATCTTGATTCAAATGTTCAGTGTACAATTTCTGCAGGGCTGAAGGCTTTCAGTGATTCTAGTCTTTTCAATGCACAAATCCTTTGTTTGAATATAAAGTTTGATTACGATAAAGATTAATCTTTATCTATTAATTGTTAGGTGTACTAATTGCATGATTATGCAACACCATTATGAGTAATATTTTCTGCTGCTTTTTTATTTACTCTCTTTCTTTGGTGCAATCAGAAAAAAATGTTCTGCAGTCAAAGTCCTTTAGGAGATACATGTATGCATGCACTAGACGTGGCTAATACCTAATGCAAAAGAGCTTTAATAGGGTTACAGTCCTTCAACATGAAGTGTGGTTTGTTTGATAATCATTTTAAGATATTCATTTTTTCAAAAGATTCATATGGGTTTGCAAACAAGATCTAGTGTGCGGTGTACTTCCCATTTTAGCTACAGTACTATTTAAAATGCTTGAGGGTTCTCAATACAGTCAAAGGTTTGCTCTAAGGATTTTATACATTCATTTCTGGCTGAGGCTCACATCAAAGATTTTCTATTAATATTTCCATGATGAAGTAGGAGTCAGGCTGCTGGAAATGGCTATGCAATCAATGAAAAATACTGTTCTTTGCACTTTCATTTGAGGATTCAAAAGCACAAATTACAAATATGAATAAAGTCATATAAAAATCTTGTGAAACTAGATCAGTATTAATACCCCATTTTAAAGACTAGTAAAATAAGGAACAAATTAGTTACCAGTACTGTCTGAACACTACCCACTTATTTTGCATGGTTCCATGTTTGTGAGCCAGCGAACCTGGAGAAATCTACAAAAGTGCTGAATTGCAGCTCCTGCTGAAGTCCATAATTACAGTCCACTGTTTGAGAATTTGGAGAAGCTTGACTCCTGAATCTAAACTTCAGGTCTCTCTCTGTCTAATTTTTGATTAAACTCAACCTAAAAATCAATCTCCAAGGAATAAGAATATTATGCAGACAGAAATTGTAAAGAAGTAGGGTTCACTGACGCTCATGTGCCCCAAATCAAAGCTATATCCACCTTACTCCATAGGTATACATGAAACATATTCATTAAAACATACTATGTTCAATATAAAGTCTGTTTTGTGCTAGAGAAAAGCCAGATCACCAACTGTGTATTTAGAGGCAAAGGAAGAATAGCCATCTAATCAAAATCCAGGGGGCAAAGCATTTGGTAGAGGTTTTCAGCAAGCTCTTTTTTTATTCTGAATCAAATACACTTAGTACAGTGTATCTCATTAAAACTTCATCAAGTGATTGTTCAAATTTTACAACCAGTTCTGTACCTTATTATAAAACTTTCTTGCTGTATTTACTGTACATTTAAACACTTTCAGCTATGAATGGTGTTTGAGACATGGAAAGAGGTTAGAGTATTAAGTTCTCTAGTACCAGAAAGGGCTATACAAATTATTATGCTCATGTCTCACTAATTTGTCACAGTGTAATTTGGTACCAACTTTTAGAAGCAATAGTTTCAGAAATGCTAGCAATGGATTTGGTACCAATTCCAAAATATGTGATTGCCTGGACCTCAAAGTAGATCACTATGAGCTTGATCCTGTACTCCTTACTCAGACAACTCTCCAGTTATGAATAGGAGTGCACAGTGCCATGGGTGATAAAGAGAGCTTTTTTAAAATGTTCAGTAATATGAACATCAAGCTAATACGGCTTAACTCTTGAATCTGCTCTCAGATATTTTTGATTTAATTTCTTTAAAAAAATGCTCTGTTTTTAAAAGGGAGTAAAGAGCATTTCCTGGAGATAACTTGTACTATCAATCAGTGAAGTGTCATTTCTTTAATTGTGTATATAAAATATAAAACTAGGAGTTACTGTATAATTCCAACTGTGTGCGTTTTTTCAGTCCGTCGCCCTGGAGACGGCTTCCTGCAGTTTTCCAAGTTCTGTCCCTTCAAATAAATGCACCTTTACACAATTCAAATGATTTCATAATATTTAACGCCTCTTCTAGAAATCTGATGTATTAGCTTAACCTAATAATCTATTTGTGTTCAGTGTAGCAAAATTGCATACTTAGCAGAGCTGTTGCTGCCCTGTTCCAATATGTTTTGTAAATCAGTGACTCAGTAGCACACTGGAGACAAAACTAATCCATCAGAAAAGCTCAAAGTTAAAAATACCAATAGATGTTTCCAGTATATCTTTTTATTGTGTTGACCTTAACTTATTATATACTGATAATAAAGTCTTATAACAATCTTCTGAGACTAGATCAGTATTAATATCCCACTTCAAAGACTAGTAAAGTGAGGAACAAATGAGTTACAGCCACATTGCAAAAGCTACCCACTACTCTTGAGTTACATAATACTGATTGTTATATGCTATGGCTAATGCATGCTTTTACTAGCATTAGATGCTTAGGACACAGTAAGTAACCAGCATGACATTGTATCTTCTCTTTACCATTGCTGGCACCAGGAAGTCAATACTTTATGAAATGTGTAACTCCCTTCTGAGTCTAGAACACTTATAAAATGACACAGCGCTCTTCTTCAGGTTAATGTAAACTTAAAAGCTTGTCTCTCTCGCCAACAGAAGTTGGTTCAATAATAGATATTACCTCACCCACCTTGTCTCTCTAATATCCTGCAACCAACATGGCTACAACAATGCTGCATACATTTTACTTACACTTACAAAAATTAAATTATTTTCCTCTCTGAGCATCAATATTTTTCAGATGCAGGAGATGAATAGTGACTAGGGTAGCAACCAACTGTTCACCAGAGATTTGAATGCTGGTGTTGAAAGCTCTGCAAGCTTGCTTGAAAAAAAAATTCAACATTTAACTGTCATCCTTTTGGGCTCACAATGAAGAGGAAGGCTAGAAATATCAAGTCACTAGAGGAATTCAAGTCTCTGTAAGCACAAAAGGTCTGAACAAGACAGTAGTATCAAGAAATTGCTCTAAAATCAGGGAGGTGGGGTGCATGCAGCAGTTGCATGTCAGAGTGAGGGAGGAATGGTAGCATGGAATAAGAATAGACACTAACTGTATATCAATATTACATGCTCTTATGAAAAGACTTTAGCAAGTTTCATTTTACTTAAGACTATGTCTATAAGTAATATTTTAATACCTTTTTATTACCTGGTTATTTGATTTTTGCTAGCAGCCAAGGAGGAAGGTAATTGGAAACTCAATGGCAAATAGAAGATCTGAGTGTAGAACTGGGGAAAGGTTAACTAAAATCTGATTTCTTTTCCCTTCTGTCTCCTTCTTTGACATCTACTTGGACACATTTCTTCAGTTTTAGCAATCTCTACTCTCCCCCACCCCAGTATATAAATAAATCTGGAGATTGCTTGTTTGATAATAGTCATTGACTTTGGTTTCAGGATTAACTTTCTACCTCTGGAGAGCTAGGATAAAATCCCATTTAAGTATGCTGGTCTCATCATAATCCCTAGTAGACATTTGTCTACATCTTAAAATCACCAACAAAGAAATTTCAGTATAATAATCTTCTACTCAAGAGAAGCCCATGTCTGAAATAGTAAGGAGTGCGGCAGATCAGGACTGAGCTGTGCGGGAAAGTGTGAACCGTGGCAAAGTAATAGTATCCTTAGAGATATACTCATCTCATTTACATGAGGGCTAAATTCATATACAAATATGCAAAAGATACAAATATACAAAATTCACATACAGATATAAAAAGGGGTGAAGTATGCAAAACAAATCTTTGTGAACACAGACAAAAACAGCATGTTTAAGCTCTTAATTTAATTACTGGACATTTATTTTGATTTGTATCTGAAACACAGCAGGAAGAGGAGAGAGCGATTGCATGCACTGGAATAAAAATAGCTCATTTAAATGCACAATATTTTCCATTAAACTGTCCCTTAGGCTTACAAGCCTAGAGAGGGTTGTTTTCCCTCCCCCTCGCCACCTTTTTTTCTTTTCCCCCTTAATGAGGTTTATTTTAATTTCAGTATGAAACAACAGGAATCTTGGATCAAGATCATAACACAGGATGTTTCCAATTATTTAAATACATTGTTGTTTATAGGTATTATTGCCTCTTATTACACCCTCACTAGCAAAATAAGGTGCTATGTTAACTAGGCATGACACAGACACAGTATCAAACCCCAGGGATCTTCCCCCACCCCTTGTCATTTAACTGGGGTGTCTGAGTCCACACACATCGCCCCACCTCGTTGCCTGGGCCAGTTTTAATCTCATGTTTGCACTCATACAACTGGATAATTCTGCTGATTTTCATTTCTGAATGATCACTGATTTGGAAACTAAATATACACTCAGCAAAAAAAGAGAAAATAAAACAAATGTGCCAGCATTGTGTGTTGTGTTTCAGAGGTTACCAAGGCATTCTACAATGAAAATTCTTTGATGATTATTTAGTTAGGAATCATGTTTTGTAAAATTTTTCCTTGAAAGAATTTTATTGATTCCTATTTTCATTGCATGTGGATCAAATCTCCATTTTTAATTTCTCCGGGTTTAGCATTTTGTTGTTTTTCACACCTTTCTACATTTCATGGAGGAGAGAGTCCGAAAGGTTACATAGATGTATTGAATAAATTTCATTTTTAAGTCTGAGAGTGATTTATTATACCACTGCACACTTTGTTGCATCTCTTTTCACTAATGTGATTTCTCAAGTCTTCACTAGTTAATCCACTGTAATTTTAACTGGCAGAAAACATCAATTGGCAATATTAAATTTTTTCTTAAACAGCAAAGCAGAAAGTTAATTTTAGTGTTTATTTAGGTGTCCAATCTGTTGATGCAGAAATGCCAATAACTGTATTTATGTAGTTTTTAAAAAAAAAATTTTTTTTTTAAATCTATTGAAGCCAGAAGAATACTTGTCTGAGGGAGTGAATCATTCGTGGAAAAATAGCTTGGATTTTTACCTTTGGTCATTGTTTTGTGTGACTTTTTTTCTTGCATAATTAAATGCTCAGAAGTTGTTAGAGTTTTGTTAAAATAGAGGCCTCCATAACTGTGCCTGCAATATATGCAGGTGCATGCATGCATTCGTGCCTGCAAATCCCTGCATTTGTATACTCAGACTGAGCAACCATGCAGCCTCTTTGCACACACAAGTGAGTAAGCCTGAAAATACTGCCTGCACAGTTTGGAAAGCTCCTCTCAAAATTAGAATATGGAAGGAGTTCTGGGGTGGAAAAATGTTATCTATTTATATATTATCCAGTATTTACAACACTTTACAATGAGATGTATTAGTTTTAATAATTCATCATTTAAGAGTTCAGTGTGGGTAATTTATTAATAATATGGCATCATCAGTTATTTCTCCTTTTTATTTCTCATTTCCTATTTTTATCCCACTGAACTTATCATTCTGTTTTATGGTTGAATTGAAAAGTAGTGGTGAAATCTTGTTGTACCCCTTGGCTTATAAGTACTATGTAGAGATGTATATGCAGTACAAAAGCTTCAGTCAGAGATTTGGAGTAGAGCTGTTTTTCCACTGGAAAATGCTGGTTTGTCATAACCAAAACTTTTTGTAGGGATGCATCGGATTCAACAAAACTTTTGTCAATAAAGGTTTCTCAGGTGATGGATGTGTAGGTCAGACAGGTGCACCCTGGAAATAGCCTGGTGATCAAATCACTCTTCTGGGGAATGAGAGACCTAGGTTCAAATCTCTGCTCCACCTGATCCATATCAGGGATCTACATCCCATATGAGTGCCATAACCAGTGGGCTTATAGAGTCAGTCTCTGGCCCAGTGAATATATAACTATTTATACAAAGCGGAACAGCTCTAACAAGGGAGACTAAGCCTCCCTCCCCCACAGAATAGACATAGACGTGCGCAGCCCATTTCATTAGGGTGTGCACCCAGGGAGCCCCTGCCCTGCCCTAGTACCACCCCCATCCACTCACTCCTTCCCGCCCCCTGACTTCCCCCCTCAGAACCCCCCCCCTGCTCCTTGTCCCCTGACTGCCCCCCTAGGACCCTACCCCCTACCTGTCCCCTGACTGCCCCCACCTCTTATCCAACCCCCCTGGCCCCGGACCCCTTACCATGAGATGAGGCTCCTAGCCTCCACGCGGAGCCAAGCACTGCCCCGCGGGAGCACACAGCCCCAGCCTCTAGAGCGCTGCGCGCACGGTGGCATGGCTCATGGGGAGGGAGGAGCGTGTCTGCCTCTCCGCGGAGCCAAACACTGCCCCGGCCCAGGAGCGCAGACCCAGCAGCTTGCCGTGCCAGGAGAGGGGGGCCATTTGCCCACCCCGTGTGCACGCCTATGAGAATAGACCAGGGGTCAGCAACGTTTCAGAAGTGTTGTGCCGAGTCTTCATTTATTCACTCTGATTTAAGGTTTCGTTTGCCAGTAATACATTTTAATGTTTTCAGAAGGTCTCTTTCTATAAGTCTATAATATATAACTAAACTATTGTTGTATGTAAAGTAAATAAGGTTTTTAAAATGTTTAAGAAACTTCATTTAAAATTAAATTCAAATGCAGGGCCCCCCGGACCGGTGGCCAGGACCCAGGCAGTGTGAGTGCCACTGAAAATCCACTCGTGTGCCACCTTTGGCACGTGTGCCATAGGTTGCCTACCCCTGGAATAGACAATAGCCTGTTCATTAGGCCAGTCATCTGGGATGTGGGAGGTCCAGCTTCAAGTACTCTGACTCAGGCAGAGTAGGAATTTGAATTTGCATCTCCACATCCCAGGTGAGAGACCTGACCACAGGTTATTGGGATGGCGGTTTCTCTTCTCACTTTTTGTTGAAAAACTTAAAAGGTCTCATGTTTGTCCAGTGTGAAATGGGAAACTGTTAGACATCACAAAACTTCTCATGGAACAGGAAAACCACTTCCTGTCCAGCTCTAGTGTGAAGTAACTCTCTATGGGTTTAGGGTTGCCAATCCTCCAGGATTGTCCTGGAGTCTTCAGAATTAAAGATTAATCTTTAAATACAGATAATGTCATGTGATGAAACCTCCAGGAATTCATCCAACCAAAGTTGGTAACCCTATATGGGCTTGTCTACTCAGGAAGTTAGTGGAAAGTAAGCTAGGGTGCAAATTTAAAGTGCAATAGCTTTTCCTTACAAGCTCCCTGTGTGGACATTCCTACTGAGCCTTAAAAGAGTTTTTACAGTCAAATGACAGCTTTCTCTGTCTTAACTATGGGCTTGTCTACACAGGAAGTTATGATCTGTCTACCAATGTCTTTAATATTCCATCACTGATCTTTGGTACTGTTTCCTAATCCCTGTGTATTTATTTCACATTTTCTGTGCATCTATCCCAATACCTTATATATCAATTCGGTGATCAACTCAGTAATACAACCACCTTATGCTGAATATCTGGTACCTGGAATAACAGTTTATACAGTATCCAAATCTAAATGTATCAGTATATAGAACACTAAAGATAATTCCATCCTAAACTATCCAGCATTTTGGCCATTAGTGTTGTTGCTATAATCTGGTCAGTTGATGATCATTTGTATTTATAAAATCAATAAAAAGTTTGATTGCTTTTAATCCTTCATGGTTTTGATGTACAGTGGTCGTCATTAAAATGACAGCATTTGCTAACGAGTTATCTGTTTTACCACTTTTTACCTGAGATTTGCACAGGACATAACTATGATATGCATCCGAAGAAGTGGGCTGTAGTCCACGAAAGCTTATGCTCTAATAAATTTGTTAGTCTCTAAGGTGCCACGAGTACTCCTGTTCTTCTTTTTGCGGATACAGACTAACACGGCTGTTACTCTGAAACCTATGATAAATCTGTGGTATCAGTTCCTGAATGCTGACTTTTTAATGGTGACCTCTGTTGTATTCCTGGTGGAATGGGTCTAATAGCATCCTAGTATTTTACAATTAATTTTAAGTGATTTTTATTGGGGTTTGTTTGTTTGTTTGTTTGTTCCTTCTTGCAGTAGGTTTTGTGGGCTGTCATAGTCTGATAGTGACTTCTAAAGCCACTTGCTATGGAACAACAAATCTTGATGTTCCCAGAAAAAAGTCAATATCTGCTTATTGTTGTTGCTAAGGGGGTTAGAATTGTTGTTCATACAAAACCTGAACTCTTATTTCTCTGACAATTTAAAAAAAACAATCCATAGTATAGTGACACTTTACCAATATGGTCATTTCATTTAAACATGCTGTAGTTAGTGAATTTAAAAAGCAAATAAAAACAGAGGTGATATGTAGCCACAACCCCACACTGGGTCACTACAGTTTGGATTTCATTAACCATGTGCTGCCTAATGTCACCTACAGATCCAGGGAGTGAAATGGAGTATGACCAGAATAGGATCTGCTTCCTTTTATTACCCTTCCCTGCATTCTTAGGAGAAGCTAGTACAAGGACTTCCATTGCATTCCCTTACTCAAAGCCTAAAGCACAGTGAGGCCACTGAATAAACCAACCAAACTCTTTTTCTGGTGAGGTTTTCCTCCTGTCTGTCTGTGTATTTGTCCCTGGCAAAAATGCACCACTTTTGCAGGCTTGTATGTGGGTTAAGAACTAGGAAACTAACCTGATCCAACACTTGCTTCTTAAGGGCTCGGTCCCATAATCTGATAAATGAGTGTGTGTTGCCAGGAGTCCTTTTAAAATTAGATATGTGCTTTAATGTAAAAGTTTAACGCTGTCAATTTGAAATTGTCTGGGACTCATGGGTTGCAAAAGACCTCACATTGCATGCCCTGGGCCTGATCCTTCTCACATTCAAAGTAATTGAACTTTAACATTGACTTGAATAAGGAGCAAGACCAGATGTGAACTTAGAGTCTGTGGTCTTACACACTCTGTTACCATCTTGATCCCATTCACTTAAGCGATGTCTCTTGCTGCTGCATTTGAAGCTTTCAAAGTTTTGTTTCTGATTTAACATTCTCTGACATGCTAATAATTCTCAGTTATGTGACCTCCTAAAGGATTTCAATATAAAGCCACAATGAAGAAGGAAAATTCTTAAGGCCTTAATCTTGCAAAAATTTAATCATGAATAGTTCCACCAAGGCGTTGGAACTACTCACGTGCATATGGTTAAGCTAATGCATAAGTGTTTGCAGGATGGGGGCCTTAGTTTGTTGTCTGGGATCCACCACACCTAATAAAGCGATGGCACTATAACTTATTTTGTAAGATGTGTGATGCCTGCACACTAACCACTGGTACGAGCATTGTTAATCAAGTTTGGAAACTCTCATACTCCAATAGCCGGAGATGCTTTTAAAGGTATGAAAAAATCCTTTTCTGTGTCCTTGAGTCATCCAACTTAGCATTGACGCAGTATGCTTTTACTTAAAGGTTTCTGAATGAAATCTTGTGCTTCAGGCATGAAGATTATAATACTTCTCCAGGTACAATTACCCAGGAAAGACTAAACACATTCTCTGATGTTTTGTTCTTACAAAACAAAAACCATTATGAACAAGGTATGCAAACACATAACACAATGCTGCAGCATTTCATCCTAATGAAATGTATTCCAGTGAAGGGCACTAATATTGCATCCAGATTGTATTTCATTCTGTTACTTTTTGCAAACAGAATAGTCTTAAGGGAGTTTATTATTTATAGTTTTATTTTAAAAGAAAAGTAATCCAAGGAAAATAACATTTTATAAATAGTAACTGAAAGAGAGCGAGCATTTGGATTGTTGACATTTCTTAATATCCTTGTGAGAACATAATCTTTCGCTCTCCTCGGTGCTTCCCTTTTAGGGGGAATAGTGATTATTTCAGAGTGTTACAGTAGCTAGGATATCACACAAGACACCGGTTATATTTGGTACCATTTTTTCCTGTGTTCTCTGGGAAGAATAAGAGGCAGAGAGAGTAAGGCTTCTCTGTTGAAGACAAAGTATGAAAATAAATGTTATACAAGCCTTTCCTGAAACTGAAAGTCTATGTGATGGAGTGATATAGAGTGAAAATCTGTCACAATCAATGTTACTCAACAGTATGTCAGTTTTCTGGTTTAGGCCTCATCCTGTGAGGTGCCAAGAGTTTCTCTTTTGAAGGTGCTAAGCATCTTTAGCTACTGTTGACTTCAGCAGCAGTTGAAGACAAACCACATTTCTCAGCATAGGACTTGCAGCCAGATATTGCCTAGAAAATGAAGTAGGAAGCTAAGTTTTGAGACTTTGCTTGCTTGGGATGGGGGTTTCACACTCAGATCTAATGTATTTAAATAAATGAATATCAGTGCTGACAAGATAGGAAAGGAGGGGATACAGTTGAGGGGATAACAAGGTGGATGACTCAACTGATAAAATGGTCATCAGGGTTCCCCGGAAAAGAGTTATTCTGTTTTTGTCTTTAATATTATATTTGTAGTCCAAAAAGTCTCCATCAAGGAAGGCATTGTTAAAGAAAAATATGCCAACCATCCCTGAAAGATAGAGAAGCTGGAGTCAAAATGTCCATATTACATGTAATATGGAGCTTTTCAATGTTAGAGTATGCCATGGTGGTGGCCTTTGGATCAAGCCTTTGGCTTACGGAGTAAGGACCCTGCATCTTTGAACAGGAAAAGCCTAAATTGGAATGACAATAATGCCTCTTCCCGATGTTCTTGCACAACTGAAGTGTATGGAAATGTTTGTTCAAAATGAAGTTGTCAAGTTATTGACTTTTCACACAGTTTTTGCTTGGCTGCAAAATGTCCGATATCAGACCAGAAAGTCTTTTTTCCCCCTCTTACCCATCAAATTTATGTAATTAAAAAATACTTTCTCCAACCATGAAAACCCTTTTTCTACCCAGTGGATAAACTAAGCAAGGACTCTGAACAAGACTGCCCAAGGAAATTGCATGTGCGTGTGCATGCATAGTATATTAAGCACACATAACATATATGTAAATTTATTTAATTTATAGAAATGCAAAATAGGTCACCCATGCATATAGTCAGTGCACTGTGGACATAACTTATAAATATATATTAAATGCAGCACTGTAAACTACCAAAATCCCGTGGATGCTTATATACACATAAAATAGGGGTTATTCATAACAATATTTATAGTTAAGGATGGAGAAGAATTTCCATTCTAATGGGTGATTTTAAGACTATATTGTAATGCATATGCACACTGAGACTAGAAGGGGATAGAAAAAAGTAAATATTTTAAATTCTTGATAGCAAAGCAGCTACAGAGCTGCTGGCATTTTATATTCTCATTCTGTCTTACCAACACTTAGCCAATGGGCAAAGACATATTGTATTGCTACCTTCTGTGTGATTCATTCCTTCCATAAAGCAATCTGTTCTTTTAGTGGCAGTTGTTATTAATCAAGCTTTCTCCCTCTATTAGAGTAGTTGTTGGCTCAGTCACTTTGGTGTACATAATCACTAACTTTCTCTATTACACTAGTGAGTAGGTGTTACTTATATGCCTGTCAAGGGGATTTTAGTGCATTTAGTGTGGTGCTTTGCAGTTTTAGTGAGAACACGAATTTCTGAAGGGTGATTGCCTCCTCTTAACATCATATATGCCTCTCAGAAACCATAGAGAAAAAGAATTGGATGTTCCAATCTCAATTTATTTTTGTAACATTAAAATGTTCCAAAGTGCAAAGGAATGTTTCTCTAGAAGTTATCATTTCCTAATGTATCTGCAGAAACACTAGACCTGAACTATCCAAAAAAGAGTGCTGAAAAAGCTACAGTAGCAATTTTGTACAATACTGTGTGTATTTGGAGACTGAGCACAAAAATTCTCTCTTGCAAAATTGAATGTGGGAGAAGAGAAGGCATTTTCAGGTAAGCATTTTTTTTTTTTTTTGGTATGCTAATTATTTTCCCTGCAAAAGTGGTATATTTCTGTCAGGGACAAATACACAGACAGACAGGAGGAGGAAAATATTTATCATTAATAGGATATACTGTCACTTCTATTTTAATGCAGAAAACTGATTGCTGACATTATAGGGAAATTTTGCCCCAGAAATACCAAGAAAACAAAAAAAGATTGTTTCATGTAAGCAGTATGCTCTCTCTCTCTCTGTGTGTCTTATGTTCCTAAAATTTCATGTTTCATGGCTTCAGCTGGTCACTTGCAGAAGTCAGGAAGTGATTCCCCTCTCCCCCATGTATTCTTGGGGATTTTTTGGTCTCCTTCCTCTGAAGCATCAGAGATGGTGAGGACACTAGATGGGGTAGGCCAGTGCTCTGAGGTGACACCATGCATTCTCTCTCACACATTCCTTGCTGGCTAGTTCTTGCTCACATACTCAGGATCTAACTGATTGCCATATGTGGAGTTAAGAAGGAATTTTCCCCCAGGTCAGATTGGCAGTGACCTTTTGTTCCCTTACTCTGCAGCATGCGGTGCAGGTCACTTGCCAGGATCATTTGGTTATATCTTTCTTAATTCATTGGAGGGGCCTTGGGCATTGGTGCACCTTGGTCCCTCTTATTCTCTGCCTGTGGCACATAATAATTCAGTTTCCTGTGGCCTTCAACACTACTATCTAATTATGGTGGTTGAGTTCAATATGTGGGTGCTGGGTGATGAGGTCAAACCGGAACAGCTGATGGTCCCTTCTGGCCTTAAACTCTGACTCATTTCTATGACTTTCTGTGCAGCATTTGAAGAGGATTCTGATTGGCTGATTTCAAATAAAGACAAAAAGTGTTTGTCAACAAATATAAAGGCCACAGGGGCGCACATGTCTGTGCATCTCTGTTTCCAAAATGGGATTTCTTATCTTTTCTCCAAATCCATCTTCACGTCCTTTCTTCTATATCACCACTGACTACTGCACTTTCCCCCATCGTAGGCTTCAAGTAGCTTTCCCTCTAAGTTCATTCTTTGCTTCTTGACCCCAACACATAGTTTTCTTTCTAATATAACCAAAATCTAACCTTTCTTCACTCTTCCTGATTTTTTTTTTAATTAAAAAAAAAAAGTCACCATCTTGGAAATCTTTTTACCTTGATGAACAGTAGTCTCCTTTCTTGCTTGTCCCTTGTCAAATCTTTAAAAAACATTGTTGCTAAAGTAATCTTCCTCTTCTGACACTCCGCAAACATTGTCTTGTCTACATAAACCTCTCCACAGTGTTCCTACAGTTTTACTACATTAAAATCCAGCTCTTAGGTCATCATTCCTTCAAGCCCCTACATAGTCCTGCCTACACCTTATATCTTATTCCCAACTCTGTTTTCTGTCTCATCATTCCCCATCCCAGTAGTCTTTCTACATCATCTTTCAACTTTGCCCTTTTTTTTCATACTATCCCATGCTCTATCAGCCTCCTACTTCCTGTCTTCTCCCTGTCTTCTCCCTCAAATGCTTCCTTCAAATCCTCCTCTAATACTTCATACATTTCCACACACTCCTTTTCCTCAGCCATTGTTCTGCCTTTTTTGATGAACAACTCTTTGGGATGGGACGATGCCTTAATCTCTGGTCTGAAAATCTCATGCACGTTTACTGTGTTACATAACCAATAAAACCTGGAACTCCAGCTGGTGCCGCTGCTATTTGATTTTGAATCCTGGACTTCAAAATAAAGCATTTTTGCAAATAATTTTGTAATAAATGATACGTCAGATGATAGTGCGCCTCCCAGGGGACCCGAACCTGATTTAATAAGACTTTTTATTCCTTTATCGTTGATATTACCCAACACATTCAAAACTCTGAGATTTCTTCCTCTGGTGTGAATCTCTCTAAATGGGAAGTGATTTGGTGTCTGATTCTGCTCTCACTTTTACCATCACCTAAACCAGGGGCAGCTTCATTGAAGTATGTGAAGTTACACTGATGTAAAACCAGAATGACTGAGAGACGCATCATCCCCATGTGTTCTTTAACACTGATGCCATATACTTAAGGTATATTAATATAGCAGTGTAAGGAGGTGCTCCTTATTAAAACTAGAATTTTCGTATGTTTCTCTTTAGGTGAATCACCCAACCTCCAAAATAAAAAACACTGGTCAACCTAGTGGCAAAGCACTGTAGACATTGCAGAATCCATTCCTGTAGTTCTTTTTTTGCCTTTGCAGGCTTGTGTTCTGGATGTGAAGTGATTATTCTGTGTTTTCCTATTTGGAAAGAATTTTAAATTGTTGCTTTGGGGTGCGTCCATCCTCCCCCTGCATCAGACCTGCGTAACGACAGTTGGACAGCAGTTGCTTCATTTGCACATACATATTTTTGAGTTACTGCTCTGTGGGTGGCAATTAGTTGTGCAGTTACAAGTGTATTTAACTGTCAAGATATACATTGGGTTATTGTAACTATGGATTTTTTTTAATGTCATTCTGTTCCAAGGGGAACAGAGTGATTGCCTTGCAAGGACACTCAGATCAAACAGATCTTAGTTTTCATGTGTTGTTTTCCTGTTAAATATACAGGAAATCAAATGGAGTATTTGAATATACGTTTAACTCTGAGATGCTGTGAAGATCAGTATAATATGTGACAATGAGCAAATAAATGAGTAGAGCTATATAAAATGAAACAGATTTTTGCCTTGGAAGGGCTTAAGAAAGCATTTTCTTGCTTTTTGATACTTGTTTTGCTTTCGGAATTGCATTTGAAACTTTAGGCCATGAATGGAGTTCTCTGCACTGCCCCCAGTAGGCCAGTTTATAAGCGTTTAATTAGTGTTGATTAGCAAGGTCATATAATACTTTACTAGATTCACAGACCCAGTGTCTCAGAAACCCTACATATGGGTTGCAGAGATGGACTAATGGAACATCATCGATATGGGTTACGTTAATACTTCACCTTAAGGGGATAAAATTGCAGTAATTAGTGGTGTAGCTGTTCAGCTGCCCAAAGAGTTGGGGCTTAAATAACACCATTGCCACCACTCCCAGGTGTCCTGGAGAGCCTTGCACAAAACTTGATATTTAGAGTTTGTGTAGGTGTTGCACAGATAAGCTTTTCTTTGAAGTTGAAGAGTCGAGAAATAGGGACCCATGCATTAGGTGCTAGTTCTACTACAAAAGATGTGTCGTTTTACACATTGAGGTTTTTATTGTGCAGGGTCCTATTTGAGAAGTCAGTTGAGAAGACTATAAAGTTATAGCATGGCATGTGAAGATCAATGCTATGCTACTACTTATCAAAGATGTAGCTCTCAGAACGTGCCACTGTGTTCAATGGAAGGGTTGTTGGAAAAAGCAAAGCAGGGCAAAAAGCCAAGTGCTGGGGGTAGAAAGGGGAGTGTGTGCAGCCCATAGCTTAGATTTCCACTGTCTTTCCTAAAGGAATAAGTTTTCACACTAGCAATTCATAATTGCAGTTGTACTTGCCCTAGGTTTGACTTTAGCCATTCTAATTTCCTTGTCTTTCATATTAAATTTTATAATATCTTCAGTGTGGTATCACAATTGTCCATCTATCTGCTTATTTCGTAAATTAAACTATAGCTAAAAATATGGGATATTACACTAAAAACTAGAGAAGCACTTCTAGGAAAAAAGTAACAGATGCTACAAATGAGTGGTATTTTCTCTGTGATCACACAATAGACAATTACAGCATATACAGATATTGGAATGTGTACAGCAGTTGCTATTAAAATCTTTACAATTTCAAGGATTGTAATGGCTACAACTGTGCCCAGGGTGTATGTCTGCAGCACAGTGCATCTGGAAGAACTTGTATGTTTCTCTGAGCCATATTTAGGTGCAATTGGTCAACTTCCCTGTAGCTCTTTGTCCTTCACACACAGCTCAGCAACCCACTCAGTCCTTTGTTTGCCACATCCCCTCCTTCATACAGCTGGTCCTGCTTCTGCTCCGCTGTGTGAGGTAATGACGAGGCATTGGATGGATGAAAAACCCACAGATGGAGAATAGCGACCCAGGGCTGACCTATTGCTGAATGACACTGACAGTCTCTACATTTGCAACATTCCTGAGACTCAGAACTGGATCAGGCAATGTTGCCAAACCGGCAATCTTGAGGAGCCTGATCATTGTCACATACGGTTCAAAATATCGGTCTTCCCCCTTCCCCCTTGCTCTGGTGCCACGTCTCTCTTCGTTCCTATATTCTGGTCACGTTTTCTGTCTTCCTTGTAAAACTGATCCCCTTCTTCTCTGACTGGCGTGCCAGGAGGGTTTGGTGTTCTTGAGTGGAGGAGGGTGGCAAACTGATACTTAGGTTTGGTGCCACTAGAAGATTCAAATGAAGAGTCCTTGCAGAGAACTCCAGATTTCGTTACGCAAGCCATGCCTAGACAGCCACTTGCTTAACTTTTTTTTGCCTACAACCGCTCCTGACTTCCATTACAGAACAAATCTACACACATTGAATCTGTGACTTGCATTCTTTCCACGTTCAGTACCTTTTAAAAAATACTGAGCTGAATTTAGCATTCTTTTTAAAAATGCTATTTCAGTAATTGTTTAAAGAGGAGATGCACTAAACACAAGCTAACATGTCTGTAAAACAAAAAGCATTTGCTGCAGCAATTTCTTGCTACTTCGTGGAGGAAAGAAGCCTTTTGACAGCTGGTTTATGAATCATTCCCAGCATTCTATGGTACCGAAACGTGAATTTTATTGTTAAATGTGTGTCTATGATGATATACCCTTCTGTGACGTAGAGAGTTTTCAGAGTACTAAAAGGTCATTACTTACTTTATTCCAGTCTATTAGTGAAGAACAATTATTAAGCAAACTCTGCAGTGGCAAGGTTCATTGGTTCTCAGTGGACTTGTCTTGTAATAGGGAGCAAAGAGGCTCTTGCTTGTATTTCCACTCCTGTAGGGAACAAGGCTCTATGAGACAGCTAATTGTGTTGCATTTGAACTGCCTCCCTAGCATGATAAAGGCTGTATCCCTAGACCTTTGCATTGACATATGTGAGGAACGCACATTTAATTATAGTATTCTGGCAAACAGCAAGTTTGTTTATTAAGATTTGTCATCTTCCTATAGCTCATAGAAACACCAGTCTCATAAAGCAAGGATACCCCTGATCTAGACAAAGGCACATGCTTTTGAAAAGATCTAGGGGAAATTGATGGCTTTTCCTTTATACATTTCTTGCATATTCTACTGGACTTGGTAAATATTTATACCAGTGGGACAGGACCACTTCATTTTCTAAACAAACCAATACTTTTGAGCCTTCTTTCCAGGCTTATTCATTAAACTCCATCAACTTTTTTATTCAGGGCCGCGCCATTGGTCTTCACAGGACAATTACATTCTCCAGTACATTTGGAGAACAGATTTAAATCTGAAAGTCTTACTGCAGCCATAGCTATGTATGGGTACCTAGGAATGAGTTGGCATCAAGTGGATTGGTGAAGCTGTCCTGTTTACGTACAGCTCCTGGTGGCCAGATGCTTGCCCTTTGATGCACATATAACTCCTTCCTGAAGCTGGTACTTCCTCAAATGGCAACCCGGCATTAGTCAACCTATGGACAGCAGAGCCTTTCTTAGTTTAGAGCACAAAACACTGTTCCAAAACTGTTAAACTATGGCCTCTCCTAGGATAACCAAAATCAAAACCTCTACAAAAGAGCAGTTTTGTGCTAATCTAAGTCCATATATCAAAAAGGTTAAGTCCTGAGGTAGAGAGAACTTTTGTGCTGCCCTTTTTGAGAAGGCTCACAAAATATGATAGATGGACCACCAATCATCTGCAGAGCATCCCCTACTGATTAGTTGACAAGTGTAACTTCCTGAGAAGGAAATTAATCAGATTCCAGCACTACCCTTTTATAAATCTTGTTCTTGATATCAAGTGTCTTAAAACAAAACTGCTCTTGAATTTGGAGGTGCATATAACCTGCCCCTGAAATCCTACTTTGCATGTTTAAAAGGGCTTTTGACATACTCCTGTTTAGTTTCATCCTAAAAGTTTAACATTCTGTCCTTCAGGAAAGGGGCAGGAAATGTTTGTATGTTTGTTTTGTTTGGGCTTTTTTTTTTTTAAAGAGGAAAATCGTAGAATTCATCTTGGAGGGTAAAGAAATGCCCTTGAGCGCAGGTGGGATTTTAGGGCTGCAGGAAGGTACTGACCCAAAGCACCAAAGTGCCTAAAGACTGAAATTATGCTGTGCTTCTACAAATATATATCATCACTTTTTTGAAGCTGGTGGTAGAATAAATAACTAGCTTGTGTAAAAATATAGAAGAAACAGTGTGTTTCAAGCACCTGGGTAACTTTTAAATGAACAGAACCCAAACTTAGCAGTACAATGTCTGGTTTAACTATGTAAAACAAGCATTTGAGTCTAAGCTGTTCTGCAAGGTTTGTGATCTGGATGAAAAATGGAGCATTGTTTAGTCCAATTTCTCATGGTCTGAGCTAGAGTTATGTGGTTAAAATTATTTCAACACACAATGTAAATTTTCGTGGTGGCCATTTCATAATATGAACCGCTAACAATTGAATAATATCTAGTTTATTTTCTCGAGGGTATAGTATCTCAGTTTATGAATGCACTTGTACTTCATAAATCATTCTCAAGAGCATAAGGGAGAAAAATGGAAAATCCATTTTCCTTCAACCCCTGGGGTCTTTATTTAATTTTTAATGAAATATAGAGGATACTTGGTCAATGGCAACAGTAAAATAGTTTCAATGCTCATCCTTGCGCACACAAGAAAGCTTTACTGAGAACACAAAATAGCTTTCAAGTGTAATGTTTTGTGTTTTTTTTTTAAAGTGGGAAATGCTTTGACAGTTATTTTAAGTGAGAGACATGGTACATCTAACAAAACAATTCAGGGAAGAATGAGTGTGAATACAGCAAGTTAGCCCATCATGTAGTGAGGGCTGATACTAAATATATCAAGTGCTTTGCAAGTGAGGGGTGTTAGGTAACAAAGTACTTACTCTAGGGCACAAATCTGTCAACCCACACTGTTCTGTTTATATGATGATATTGTCAAGGATCACAGTAACTGCACCTTGCACATGGTGTGTGGTTTTTGGCTGAATCCCTTCATGAATTATTGTGTTAAGTGTTGAAGATAGCTGTGTCCATGTTACAGGAGAGCATCATTAAAACATTCGTCATTAATGTGTGTGTGTGTGTGTGTGTGTGTGTGTGTGTGTGTCAGAGTGTGTAATCATATGTTCCTTATTAAACTTTCTTGTGATTGAAGGCAGAGGTTCCCTAAAAGTTGAAATCTTTCCAGGTTGTAATTGAAACTGTCACATTCTCAATTTTATCATGTTAGAGTCTCACTTTATTAGGCTTGTAAAGTTCTTCTAATACTTTAGCTGGACTAACATTATTTTAACTGGAAGTAGTCTAGGTTGTAGGCATAAAAAAATGATTTATTTTGAAAGAACCGTTGCCCCACTTGCCAGATTCCAGCAAAGTGTTGTCACCTGGTGATAGTAGTTAGTGTTGCCTGAAATTTTTTTGTAAAGTTATTCTTATAGCGTCCCCCTAATGTAAGGAATGAATCTGTTTCCTTTCAGATTTTACTGTGGAACGAAGTTTCCATACTTTTGCATTCTGATGTAGTGTGGTCCTGCTGCTTGCATGTGTCCATAAGAATGCAAGGAGATGACACCCTCTGTACCCCAGCACAGGGGGTGGGCCAATTCTGCTTCTGTACAAGCTGCTTCTGAAAGGGATGGAAGAGAGATACCTCTGGTTCCCTCCTCCTCCACGTAGGCTAGGGTGTAGAGCTGGGCAAACACAGTGTGGGGAGCAAACACAGTGTGGGGAGCAAACACATAAGGAGTGGTACAGCAGGCACATGCCCTCTGTGCACCAGGGAGTTCAGGGAGCCATTCTGTGCCTCTGACCCTGAAATGCCACAATTTTAGCCCACACTAGATACCATGTATAAATGTCTCACTCATAAAGTTGTATTGTTCACATAGTTCAATTAAGTCTGCTTGATCCAATTTTTGCATGGGTGATGTTTGCTCAGAGAGGACTGGAAAAGTAACAGCGGCTTTCCTGGCAGAAAACATCTCTTTAAATTTTTAACAGGAAAACTGCATTTGCCATTTAGTCATCACATCATTATTTTGCTTTACGGTGATGTTGGCCTGCTGCCAAAAATATGTGTCATCTCTCATTTTAATGAGCAAAGTTCAATCTATCTAGTGCTATGGAATGTCTGCTGTAAAAAGCCAGCACGAAAAACACACTAATTCTGAGATTGTCTAAGGGAATTTACTTGTGACTAAATATTTCAGCCACCGTTACCGTTAACATGATTTTCAGAGTCATCCTGCTTACAGGTATTTGCTATATTTCAAAAATCCAAACTGAGTTTAATGCAGATAAAGGAAGTGATGGAGGAAAAACACCCAAGGGAAAAAGGGGTCAAGAACCTAGACTCTTTCTGTACGTGAATCTGACTTATAATTGTATCCTATTAGATTTTAAACACCATTTTAAAAATAAATGTCAAGGTTTATCTTAAACTAATGAACATCAGGAAATTCAGTCAAGGCTAAAATTCACTGTCATGCTTAGGTATTATGGTGGGTAATTTGGCATACCATATACACTGTAATTCCTAAACACTGCTGTGGAGTTAAGAACATTGTCATGGTCATAAATGAAAATACTGCTGCTGGTTCCTTGCCAGAGGCACAGGTTTTAAATTTACTACTACTTACCCCAACATGACATTAATGTTGCTCCTTGCTTTCTTTTCCTGTTGTTGTAAAATATTATAAGGGATTTTAATTCCCTTTCCCTCCATGCTCACTATGACAGATATGGCAATTTCCTGCAATATATTTGAGAGATCTTACTGTATTAAATGTATGTATCATTGTAGGCCAGGGATTGTATGTAATTTCATGGGGAAGGGTGACCACAGCCCTCCAGGAACTAAGGATATTGGGCATGATTACATAATTCCACTCAGGTTGTAACACCTCCAGGGAGGTACCACTACCTGGAG
Source organism: Malaclemys terrapin pileata (assembly GCF_027887155.1). Lineage (NCBI taxonomy): Eukaryota > Metazoa > Chordata > Testudines > Emydidae > Malaclemys > Malaclemys terrapin. Next base: position 15,763,967 of record NC_071513.1, on the reverse strand, counting down.
AGGCTCATATATAATGAATCAAATTGGATTCTCTAAGACCAAGAGACAAAGAAAGGACTTTTAAATTCAGGCTACTTATCTAAAGTAACTCAAGTCTTCTTTCTGATCCAACAAACAGAACCTTCTGGCCAAGGGAGGCCCCAATCCTTCCCGAAATGGCTGGAAGGATTGTGAGCTACTGAGACCCTAGTAGACTGATGGGCAACCTCTGGTAAACTTTTAGCATGCAGATAGGAACTTTCATTGCTTTAATTTGCAGACACCTAGAAAATAATAAGGTAATAAGTAACAGGCAGCATTGATTTGTCAAGAACAAGTCATGTAAAACCAGCCTAATAGCTTTATTTGACAGGGTAACAAGCCTCGTGCTGGGGAAACAGTAGATGTGGTATATCTTGATGTGAGTAAGGCATTTGATACTGTCTCACGTAACCCTCTCATAAATAAACTAGATGGAGCTACTATCGAGTGGGTGCATAACTGGTTAGAAAACCATTCCCAGAGAGTAGTTAGTAGTTCACAATCAAGCTGGAAGGGCATATCGAGTGTGGTCCTGCAGGCAATCAGTTCTAGGTTCAGTTATGTTCAATATCTTCATTAATAATGGCATCAAGAGTACACTTGCAACCCCTCCCAGTTTGATATCCTCTGCAAACTTTGTAAGTGCTTTGGAGGAGAGTATTAAAATGATCTGGATAAACGGTCTGATATGGTAAATAGAATGAAATTCAATAAGGACAAATGCAAAGTACTCCACTTAGAAAGGAACAATCAGTTGCACATGTACAAAATGGGAAATGACTGCCTAGGAAGGATTACTGCAGAAAGGGATCTGGAGGTCATAGTGCATCACAAGCTAAATATGAGTCAGCAGTCTAACACTGTTGCACCAAAAAAAAAAAAAAAGCAATCATTCTGGGATGTATTAGAAGAAATGTTGTAAACAAGACGCGAGAAGTAATTCTTCCGTTCTACTGCACGTTAATTAGGCTTCTGCTAGAGTATTGTGTCCAGTCCTGGGTGCCACATTTCAGGAAAGATGTGGGCAAATTGGAGAAAGTCTAGAGAAGAGCAACAAAACTGATTTAAAGGTCTAGAAAACATGACCTATGAGGGAAGATTGACAAAATTGGGGTTGTTCAGTCTGGAGAAGAGAAGACTGAAAGGGGACATAAGTTTTCAAGTACACTAAATGTTGTTACAAGGAGGAGGGAGAAAAATTTATTCTCCTTAACTTCTAAGGATAGGACAAGAAGCAATGGGCTTAAATTGCAGCAAAGGTGGTTTAGGTTGGACATTAGGAAAAACTTCCTAACTGTCAGGGTGGTTAAGCACTGGAAAAAAATTGCCCAGGGAGGCTGTGGAATCTCCATCACTGGAGATCTTTAAGAGTAAGTTAGAAAACACCTGTCAGGGATGGTCTAGATAATACTTAGCCCTGCCATGAGTGCAGGGGACTGGACTAGATTACCTCTCGAGATCCCTTCCAGTCCTATGTTTCTGTGATTCTTTTATGTTTTATTTCTAATGCTTTCACCTTCAGACTGTAAGTGTGCTTGCTTAGAAGGAGCTGTGTGGGAACTTATGCTGTTTATAGCCACTGATGAAAAAACAAAGCGCAGACGCAGGCCTGTTTAGGCAGTTTGGTTTTCTGGGGAACTCGCAGACAGGGAACTGCACAGCTTGGAAACATCCCAATAAGGAGGGAGAGAGAGAGACACTGTCTTCTGTCTGAGAGGTGACAGCTGAGGAGCTGGAGCCTAGTGTGTGTTCCCTTGATGGACCACAGAGAGGAATACCGGTGCAATTTCCCTGAATTGTGAAGCTCACCCTAGAGTCCACAGAGCTAGCTTTAGCATTTTATTTTACTTGGCAGTAACACCAGGGTCCGGCAGGCCTTTATCCTTTATGACATTGACTTAAGCAGTTAGCATAAGGCTTGAGGTATACAAACTTTGGCATAGATAAATGGCCTAATGGTCACCCCTGAGTTTTGAGGAATTGGGAATAGAGTGTTTAAGTGAGAAGTTTGTACATAATGACACCAACTTACCACAGGAATATGAACAGATTTTGGAAATTTTAGAGTAGGAACATCTGCAGATGTCTGACCACAAGAGTGCTATGGCAACAAATTGATGTATATTATATGTTAATAAGTTGAGATGATTAATATACTAACCCAGAGGGAAAGGGCACCCCAACATTAGTAGGGTGAGGAAGTAAGAAATAAGAAAAAGGGGGGGAACCCTACTGAATATGCATTAGGTATAGTGGCATCAGCATAACATAATAAAAGTTGTATCCCCACCTGCATGCTGGAGGAAAGAGAGATGTCGCACTTGGAAGGTGCCAGGATGGTGACCACTGGTGATGGTGAAGAAGGTGATGGTGGGTTAGAGTGTTTGTGACTTTGCTAAATGTATTAATAAAACTATTCCAAAGAGAGAGAGGCTCCTAAAGTGTGTGTGTTGGAACCATGGACACCAGAGTTCCCAACTGAACAATAATGTTAATAATGCTGGGCCTGACCTTGGGACAAGAAGCTGTCAAACCTCAGAGTGATAACTAGGAATTCTTAAAAAATCAATATAATTAATATAATTAACATACAATCCATAGATTGGGCAACACCACAAATGTTTATATTTTCATTTCCCCCTACCTATATTTTCCAAAATGGGTTTCCGCATTTGCATGTCCAATCATAACTGCATGCATAAATGAAGCATGCAATTAAATGCCTGCTTTTTTTAATATAAGGGACCGATCCTACAACTATGTATGTGAGTAACTCTTACTCACATTAAGTTAATGGGGCTGCTCTGATGAATAATGTTGCTTACATTGTCATTGACTGCACTATGGCCCCTCTTCTCTCCATATTGTTCACAGAGCAAAGCCATCCGAGCATGGGTGGCAGGTATAATAGGCCAGGGGAGGTTCTGCCTCCCCTGGCGCTGCCGCTGCTGCCAGACCCCCGGTTGCCAGTTTTGGTGGTTTCCACGTCCACAGGAGGAAGTCTTCACTATGCGCTATGCAGGTTCTGAGGTGGCTGAGCAGGCCTCCTCAACCGCCCCAGAATCTGTATGGTGCATATGAAGCTGAGAGGCAGCTCCAATGTGCCTGCCGCTGCCTGGCTGCTCCTCTCCTCCCCCAGTCCCTGTCCCCAGGATTTGGATGCCTTTCTATCCTCAGAGGGGTACACTGGCCTCTGTACACCATGCCCCTTTAATGTGGGGAGATGAAGCTGCCCCTGCCCAGAGGATGTGGAGCTCCCGAGGGGCAGGTTCCAGGGCACGGAGGCTGCAGTGCAATGGGATTGGTGCCTCACTAGGACCCAAAAGGAGTTAGCTGGGAAGAATGGCTGGACTCCCTGCCTCTGGCTGGCAGCAGCAGCAGGAAGTGATTGTGAATCACACTCCCTGCTGTGTGCAGTGACTCAGGATCACACACTCCTTGCAAGGTCCCTGAGCCCTGGGGCTCTGCTGCTGGGGACCCCTGAGCCAACTTTCATGTGGTAAATAAGCACCCCAACTTTCACAGGGATGTGTGAAGGGGCAAGAGGCAGGTGAAGGGAGATGCAGGGGGCAAGATGGAATGGGGGGGCGGGAGCAATCGGTGTGCTGCATGGAGGATGGAGCAAGACAGGGGAATCAGGGAGCAGGGGAGAATTGTGGAGCTGTGGTAGGAGGAGGGATGCGGGGAGGGGCACGAGCAGAGAGAGGGGAAGGAGAGGAAGGACCGGCGAGTGGGGAGGGGGCGGGGCATGGGTGGAGCGGGGTGGAGTGTGGGCAGGACCATGGGTGGAAGAGGAGCTAGCCTCCACAAGGGAAAGCGTCACCTGCTGCCTATGCATCCAAGTACGTTATTCATTTTTCTCCTTTAGGATGGATGATTTCCAAGGTTTTCAGTCTCCAAGGAATCCCATGCCCAAAGCAGATGCTATTTGCAAAAGTCTAGAGCAGTGGTTCTCAAACTTTTTTTTCCCCACAGACCACTTGTTAAGGGTCTTGGCGGATCACTTAATGATCTTTCCAAATGTCATTTGTACCATTAGCTAACTATTGTAAAGCGCTTTGGATAAAAGCGCTATATAAAAAAACCCTTAATAATTAACGTTTTTTTGTTCTACATATAAAAACTCACAACTCGTATTTAATATCAATAGTCTTACCTTTCTAATGCAATGGATGTCCTCTCTCCCCTGCTGAGGCAGCCCCGAGCTGCAGCTGTGAAGGAGGGGGGGTCTCCCCCTCCATGGCAGCCCCTGAGCTAGAACTAGGAAGGAGGAGGGTCTCTCCCCCACCACAGCAGCCACAGAGCTGGGGCTGGGAAGGAGGGGGGTCTCTCCCCGGCAGCTGCAGCTCTGGAGCTGGGGAAAGTCGCCTCTTTCTCTGGCCGCTGCAGCCCTGCACGTCCCAAATTTCCCCCACCCCCTATTCTCACCCCACTGTCCCCTCCCACCTACCTCCTATTCCCCCCCAAGACCACCACCTCACCCTACGTGTGCATCTTCTCCAGGATACAAGCACCTAATTAGTGAAGCCACACCTGCGTGGCTCCACTAATTAGGTGAGTGGTCCTTCATTCTCTCGTGTGCGGCCGCCCAGGTGCGCACCTTAGAGGGAACTATCTGTGGACCACCTGAATGGAGCTCACAGACCGCAGTTTGAGAACCTCTGGTATAGAGCAGAGTATATCTTGTGAAGCTGCTGATGAATGTTAATTTCTGGCACCACATCACATGTCATGGGACCCATGTGTGAATTTCCATCTGTCCATCTGGAAAGGAGATTCTGGTCCTTTGTGGCACTGCTCTGAAGCCATGCAGAGCGTGCTCTCTGGAATCTGCCTGGAGGGAGTGGATGGACTCAGGACAGGCTGAGAGATGTGCAGGGAGATGCATATCGTCCCCTACCAGCCTTGCAGAAATTGTCTGGAAAAGCCACAGATTTTGTTAACTCTTCCTTGGACCCCCACCCCAGGGTAAACTGAAGCTGTGGTCAGAAGGGGGTCTCAGACAGTTGAGCAGTACACAGGGGTGAAAGTAACAGAGGACACTTACCGGTATGGGAGGTGGCTCTGGCCCCCAGAAGGGTCAGAGCCTCGGGTGGAAGGGGCGGGGTTGGGGCTCAGCATCCCCCAGCCACCCTTTGGCCTGTGCCGCCCGGGGCTCCTGTATTGATTTAAAGGGCTGGCACTCTGGCCCTTTTAAATTGCCGGCCCCAGAGTAGCTGCTCCCTTTGTCCTCCCCCCCCCAGCCTGTCAGCAGTCGGGAGCGGGCAAAAGGGGCAGGGACGTAAAAGCGCTGCAGGGTCCTTTGCCACAGCAGTGCTTTAACGTTGCTGTACCACCACCACCCCATCGGCGGCCCCACCAACGGGACATGGGGGCCGCAGCAACATTGAAGCCCTGCCTGGCAAAGGACAGCACTTTAATGTCCCTGCCCCTTTTGCCTCCCTTGTCGGCAGCTCTGCCAGTACGGACCCTACCAGCAGGGCTGCTGATGGTGGGGAGTGGGGGTAGGGGGAAGGGGCACCAATGTTAGGATGGTCCTTTGCCTCGGCAGCACTTTGAGGATCCTTAAAGTGTTGCCGCAGCAAAGGACCATCCTTAAAGCGGTGCCGTGGCAATGCTTTAACGTTGCTGCCCCTTCCCCCTCCCCCGTCAATGGCCCTGCCAGTACGGACCCTACCAGCAAGGTCCCCGACAGGGGAGGCAAAAGGGGCAGGGACGTTAAAGCGCTGGGCTTGGTATGGGCCGGTGCAGGTTCTTACCGGTACGGAGTACCGGCCCATACCGGCTCACTTTCACCCCTGGCAGTACAGAAGCTGCACTGGCAGTGAGAGTGGGGGGAGGGAACAAACTGCCAAGAACCACAGCTCTGTGGGACTAAGGTCTTTTTACTTGTCCTGGTCTCCTGTAGATCCCAAGAAATCTTCTTGACTTTAGAGGGCAGTTTTTCCATGAGATAGAAATCACACTCTGTTTCCCCCATGGGGTGATGTGTAGGAGTCTTCATTAGGAAAGACTCTCCCCTCCCTTGGTTTTCATTTTGGGAGGAGGGTAATCTGGTACCTGCAGTATCACTCCCAGAAATCTTGTCTGCTTTAGATTTTTTTTTTAATGATAAAGATCGTAAGCCTCAATTTTCACAGGTGATTAGTGATTTGGAGTGCCTCATTTTTGGAAGTTCAACTTGAGTCATCTTAAAAGAGCCTGATTTCCAGAGGGGTGACTCAGTACTGTTTTTAAAAAATCAGGTTTATTTACATGCATTATATAGGGCACCCAAAACGGAGACATCCAAAATAACTCTTAAAAATGAGGATGTGAAGATTAAAAAAATGATGCATCGTCTTCTCAGCTCCCCTTTGCTAGTGACTCAACAGCAATCTTAACCTCTAGAAAACAAATCTGGATATCTCCTGAGCACATTGGCTTCGTAAGACCCTACTAATATTTAGACTTTTTCTCATGCACTGTGGTTGGTTATATTGTTCCCTACTAAACTTTTATTGCTTCCTGTGCTCATGGCTTATTCATTGTTTTATTTTTCTTCTCTGGTTGTTTATTGAATAGATTTATTACCTCTACGTGAAATAGTTCTCTTAAAATGACTATTTACTCCCACTGTAGCTTCTTAAAATTTCGATGATTACTTAGTTTTGGATTATATTTACTAGTGTGAGAGGGACAAACTCTATCCATCTTAATAATCACTTTCGAAAATTTCTTTGAAGTGTCCTGTTTTCCAGTGAGAATAAACCCAATTTATTTATCAATTCTTGTTTGTTTCTTCAGACTTAGTATAATCTTTGTCCTAAAATGAAACCTCTCCAAAGCAGTGATTATTGAGGTACGGTTTGCAGAACTGCACACATTTAATCATCAGACCCAGAATTTTCTGGCTCGAGATCCATAATTGGCTCCAGATTTTCAAGAGTTCAGCTCCCACTTACACACCTAAATAAACGGTCAGATTTTCAAAAGTGCTGAGCACCCTACTGCTCCCATTATTGACAATGGAGAAAAATCTGGCTCATCAATGTTTATCAGTAACTCAACTTTTTGCTTTGTATTCTGTCTTTCCTAGCTGCGTGGGATTGTTGTTTTTTGTTGTTACTGGTGTGGTGCATCAACCCTTCTAAGACTTTCAAACACCCACGTTGATTTAAAAACATTTTTTTTTAAAAGGAGAAGCTCCCAAGATGAGACTTTGGATGCTAAATGAAAATCTGGAGTGGGGGAAAATGATTTATTATGAAAACATTCACAGTACAACCAGGCATTACCATGATTACCAACAAGTGGGTTTACGTGTTTACATTAGGGAGAGAGGGAGATGAGAAAGAAAGACATCATTTTCCTTGGCGCGTTCTGAAATTCAGACCAAACTAATATGTTTAAATTATTGTAATTTTAACTCGAGTTGACACAAGCCTTTGCATGAGATGAATATAAATGCTAAAGAAAAGAATAAACTTACCTTTAAAAAAAATGGAAGTACACAATGGCCTAGCTATCCAAATTAATCCTGACTTTGGCCTGGTGGAAAAAGGTCATATATTTGTTGAGTCTGTTCTGCAGTGAACATGCTGCTGTTGAGTTAGAAAAGCAATCAGATACCAGCCTAGTCATTGATATTACATTTCTCTATTTCACGGAGCCTCAGCTCATTAAAAAAAAAGTGTATTTAGCCAAAGGAAGCATTTTTATGAATACACAGATAGATGTGCTTCAAGCAAACAAGAAGAAAAAGTAATAAAGACTAATTTAGTTATGACCACTTACCCCATCTGCTATATACCCTCCATATATCAGCATCAATATTATCCAGTATTATTATAGCACATATTTATTATTCTTTTTTCAAAATAAGTAGACTCATTAAAATACAGCATTAAATCATTATCTTCCCGGAAACGTGACTATGAGAAACCTATTTGAATGGTGATTAAAATAATCATTTTGTTTCATTCTGGAATGAAAGTACTCAGGATAGGGCCTGGTCCACGCATGGGTGGGGCAAAGGGAGTCTCCTTCATCTTCCACTACTACACAAACTGGCATCCCTGAGCACAAGCTTTGCTCCTTGCTAGAGATGATGCTTGCACTAGCTTCCCCAGGAGGAGGAGGCAGCATGAGACAGGGCCATGCCCATTTCTCTCCCCTGCATTTGACAGCATATCTAAGCTCATGAGGGACCTGAAGTGCTTACTACATCCTCTGTAATGGCACAGCTGCCACACTGCCCTACATTCCTGGAGGCATTCTACATGCTTGAGGCACAATGTCTCCAGGAGGACCTGCTAGGGCACTTTGCCTCTGTGGCACTACCTACAACTGTCTCTGGCTCTAATATGGATACTCAGTCAGTACGTACACCTGAGCTCTTTCAGGCTGATGCGAAATGACAGGGCGAGCAGATTGTATAGACAGATTCCTGCTGAGTGTTATTTCTCAATAGGAAGCCTGCTGAATCATTTTATTCTATTTGATCTCAGCTTCCGTGTGTGATATTCAAAAAACACAGAAGAGCTGCTACTTGTATTCTGATTAATGGATATATTTTGTCCAGTTTTCTTTACATTTGTGAAACTACTGTATGTTAGTCTAATTAAAGGTCTACCTTTCCAGTTAGTAATGGATTAAAAATTAAGGGTGCTTAAATTGCAAAACACTACAAAACCTGTTCTAATAAATTGTGCACTATTCTACCAGTACCATACATAATTCATTAGTGGATATAAGGAAGAAACCATTTGCTAAGGAAATAATCTATTCCCTGCATAAATGGAAATAATCTTTTCTGTGGGATGAACAACCCAATCAAAATGGATATTTGTTTATGGTGTGATCGATATTGTTAGAACTCTTCCCTGACGTTGGCAAGTAGAGAGTTTAAGCCCTCTCTTTGAGCACTTTGTCTATAACATGTGCTTACCTCCAGTTGTCAGGGAATGCAGTTATAATTGCAGTATGGCTGAGTTCACTGTTAGGTGATAAAAGAGAGTTCTAGTGTCTTTGAGATTGCATAGTTGCTGGTGGTGATCAGCCACCCTTGACTTAAGATGCAGAGAAGTAGTTACCTTCATTTATTCTGCTGCTTTGGCTTCAGGAAGCCCACCAGCTTTTTTCCTATTTGAGAAATCCTCTGAACTCCAAATATGGGAGTGGTTTCTTCTTCACATATACTTGACTTCCTTGACCACCGCAATACTGTAGTTATAGTGTAAATCTGGGGACAGGTCCTCATCTGGTGTTCATTGTCACAGCTTCAGTCAAGTTGCGATATGAAATATATACCAGTTGTGGATCTGCCCCCTGATGCTTGTGGTGCTTCATTTTATATGACGGATTGTGTTAGCCAATACAAAGATAAATTAGAGATGATTAATTGTACTTATTTATGTCCCTGTTATACCCCTATACACACCTCATCAGCTGCTCTTTCACTACTTTTTACTCCATACTACAATTCAAATGCCACTGTCCCATGCCATGCAAGATCTGACTTCAGCCCTTAATTTTTATCCAATATTGACAGTTGTTCCCTTTACTGTTGCTGTATTGCTGCAATGTGATAGGATTAAAAGAGCACAAACCTTCCATGTGCATTTACCAGTAAAATCCGCCTCCCATTCTTTATTCATCTGCATTTTTGTATAAGTAGCTATTTTCTTTCTTGGTAAAGGTAACAGTTTTTGGCAGATTATGTCAACTAACCACAACACGGTTGGTTGGAATAGATTCCTTGTGATCTATGTCTGATTAATAGAGCGGGGAAGGAGATGTATGAATATTTCACAGCAAATATTTTCTCTTTTGTCTGCTAATTATCCACAAACAGCTTAGGATTTCTTAGAGCGTATTTGTTATGTGGTGAATAATATGAATGGTCTGTGGTTCATTTGTGGGTTCTTTGCTGGCAATATTAGTATTTGAGAGTTGAGCTGCATGGACAGCATTGATGGGATACATGGGTGTATTTTGATAAGAGGAGTGTAACTCTGAATCAGGTTACAAATACAGTATTCACTTTTTATTAATATTAGCCAGGATTCACTTGAATTGTGGTGTTTTTGTGAGCATTCTTGCCAGTAAACTGAGTCAGCACAGGGTTTTCAGAGATCAAAACCAAAAAAGGATTAAAATGCAATCAAACTGAGTTTGTTTTAAAATGTTGAATGCATATTCACACAAAGTATTTTGTGGTATATTTGCCCAACTGTAGAGATTAATAATTACCATGAAACTTACACAAGAGGCCACCCTTCTTTTGCAATTTATTGTTTTAAAATACCATCCCAAATTACCTCAAAATGTACAAAGTATAGTTTCTTCATTTTTATGAGAAAACTACCCATGTTAAGGAGCTAATTGTTTCTGGTCCCTTGAATAGTTACTTAAGACAAATTTCCTGTTTAACATTTTATATTCTACTTGGAAAATTTATTAAGAAACCGTCAAAGTCTATATTCAAGTATTTACCCTTTCTATTTTTTGACTATTTGATGAGTCAAAAAGTTGGAATATTTCATGCAAGAACCGAGGCAACACTGAGCTATCTCCAGCTACAATGGAATTTATATTTTTGAAAATATCAATTTTGAGTGACTTTATTTTCTGAAAGAAAGAGAGACAGCAGGGAGCATTTTGAAACCCTAGAGACTGCTAATATGGCATCCAGATGAGAAGGAATGATAGGTCAATGGCTAACAGATGGCACTGTGAGTTGGAGAGGCTGCTGGCAGATGAAATTGACAATTTCGGCAAGGCTCAGCTTTTGACTACTGCTCAACATTGGAAAGATACTGAAGAACTCATCTTCTCTCTGGTGGTGTTGCCAGTTTGGACACCGCAGATGTTTTGCTCAGTGAGACATATGGTAGAGAAGCAATTATTCTCCCTTCATAGAGGGCAAGGCAAGGGAAAGGATGCCTTAAGGGGTTAGGTTCTCTGCAGCCGGGGATTTTTATATTAAGGAGCAGTATTAAACTATGAGCTCTAAATGACTGTAAACCATTCTGGTATAATAGTCTTACTTACTACTACTTCTAATAGCCTACTAATATTATCTTCTGTATAGACTAAGCCCTTCTTGATCATGGAAAAATGAATCCTTCCCCCTCCCCCTTGCATCCAAGAAGTGTTGTTGCATCCAAGCAATTGCATCATCTTTTTTTCACTTGTTGCTTTCTCTTTTCCCCTTTTCTTCCACAATATCTTTTTCATCTCCAACAATGTTGGGATCTTTCTCAGCATCATTGTGGACACCAATAGTAACAGTGAAAATTCACAACTGAAATTGCCAAGATTCATTTTGAAGAATGCTGCTTACACAGCAGTGGAAGGGCTAAGTAGAATTTTGAAAGCATAGGTCCCAAAATGCTCAGCATATTCAGAGTACAATTTTAAAGTATCATCTGCAATTTTATGAAGAGGCAAAACCCATAAAGTACTCATACATCCCTTGGGAGCTTAATTGATTTCATTGTTAGGAAACATTTGTATGATATTCAGCATAATTTTTTCCTTTCTCAGCTTATCCCATTTCTCCTGGTGCTACCTTCAATAATTTTTCTCCTTCCTTGGTGTTTACACCCTCAAGTATTTATAGATTTCATTAGCACAGAAGTAATATTGTTGCAGTATTCATGTTTTATCTTAATGTTACTAAAAATCCTTTGTGTTTTCCCTGAAGTGGGGGACACCAACATCGTGGGAGAAGAACCAAACAAGTTCTTGCTCTTTGGTATAGGTTAACAGTGACAGAAAAAGGGGAAGTTGAACTTTTGAACATACAATGCTGTTCATGGAAAAAGACTACTTGTATTGTTGCTGCAGGACATGCTACTGGAATTGAAAGGCTCCTGTTGCATTCGTTGTTACACTTTATAAGAAGCAGAGGTAGAAAAGAGTTTATTCAATAATACTTGTTATCGATTGTCTTGGGTTGGAACTTTTGTGAAGAAGGACTTCACTAGTACAAGAACTACTCTCGTGAGTAACCAGAGAGGCAGGCTGCAACCTGAAAGTTACTTATTTTTACCAGATTATTGTATTAGTCCCATTATTCACACGAATACCAGCAGGATTCTTATGTTATTGTCTGTCTGTGGTGTCATCACTTTAAAACTATGCTCAACCACAGCTTCACATGATAAAAAGCAGTAGGAGCGGGAATGATAAAGTATATTTATTTAAACATAGGGTAGATATCTTTTAAGCATGTTTAGTGTAGAATAATGGTACCAGACAACAGTTTGAAGTCTTTTGTTTAATTATACAATATGACATCATGGGAAGCTAAAGAGTAAGATTCCCCCACTCATGTGGCTTAACTTTGGCCTCCAGGGAGAACTTCAAGGGAACATGTGATAATTCAGTAGGAATATCTCAAAGGATTACTTCTTCCTTTATAATGTGCTTTGTTAGGCAAATACAATTATTTCCAGGAAGGGTATGAGAGTGCATTTGAATTAGTCAGAGTTTGTTGCCTAAACACTTCTGAAAATCCCAGTAGTTGTCTATCTACATCTTTAGGCGCCTACATACCTTTTAAAAATCTGTCCCTAATTGAATTGTTGAAGATCACAGAAGGAAATTTGTCAGAAAACTCCTGGCTCCCAATGTACTGCTCAGACCATTAAACCATTTCTCAGTCCAGCAGGTACATTTCTAATTGCTGGGATGAAGGCTTGAAGAAGGAAGAGGTATAATAGTGAGCACAGCAAAAGTGTATATATGGTAGAACAAAGACTTCTGTAAAACCGATAATTTTAAGATACCAACTCATAATAGACCTGTGTTACAACTGCAGTTAGAACATCATTATTTTCTTCTACCTTTCATTTCTGTTGCATATGTTTTCAGTCACTCATTTATAACCAGCAGGTTTCTTCCTCTACTGCTGAAGTTTTCAACAGTATCATGGTTCTGAGTGTCACTTGTTAACTTAGGTTAGCAGTAATGGAATAATTTTCTGCCAATATGGCTTATAATGTATTCACTGTTCCCAAAAACTATTGCTTGAACCACTGAAATTCAACAACTGGACTCAACTTTTTCTTTTCACCCAGCCCAAACTTCATGTGTAGTCAGCTTCCCAAGAAAATTTCTGATAGGAATCAGGAAATCATAATTGACCTTATACACTGTCATCAAGTAATGGGGATATTTAAATTGGGAAGTAGCTGCCGCTGTCCTTCACACACTGGCCTTTAGCTCTCTTCACTAATAGCTTTGGACATTTAATAATGTATTTTACAGCAAGGTCAGGTTAACAGGGGTTTTTATAGGCCAATATTTTACAGAGAATCGGTGAACCAAAAATTGTAATTATGCATGTGAAATAATCCCTTGAATAATTAGTGATGATTAACTGGCTATTATCATTTAGACAGGTTTCAGGAATTTGATATAAGAGGAGGCAGAAAGGAGATAGGTGCCAATTTTATGATAAGTAAATGTTTATATCTGTCATAAACCCAGATTTTTTTTTAAACCGAACAGTAGGATCAACTGTAGCACTGATTACCATTTTATCAGTTGATGTCTATCACTTTTTTTGAACTTCATGAAAATGTATGGCTACACTGAGTATTCCTGGTAGCCCACTAATGAGTTTCAAACAGCTTGTTATCATACCAGTAAACCTATTGACAATATGCTAGCATAGATAATGAATGTTATCAGTGTTAAACAAAGAGGTGGTTATCTCACAGCTAAACATTTCACATAACATATACAAACATTTTTCTTTTTTCAAGGTAGTTTAGTACTTTAGACGATAACACAGTACTGCAATATATAATTCCCCCAATATCTCTGTGTAGCTTCCATAAACATTATTTAGATCCGTGTGCAAATATAGGGCCAAATTCTAGCATCACAAAGTCAATGGCAACATTCCCACTGACTTCTTAAGGAATTAGATACAGCCAAACGGAGAAGGACATACCCTATAATCTTCATAAGGAGAGGAAATAAGAACTCTATGATATCCACACAATGTGGCTACTCTTTATTGATTGTGCCAAAGATACATGCCCCAGATCTCCCCTCCTCTCCCTATATCCATGCAGAGAAGGGCTCTTCCACATATTGGTCTTCCCCACCCTGCATGGATGTAGGGGACCCAGCCCCTCTTCTCCCCCCCCCCCAAAAATCCTCTCTTCCTTTTTTTCAGAAACTGCAGGACCCCTTCTTGTATCCTTGTGTCCAGGGTTCCATGTGAGAGAGGTGGTGGGAAACTGGGCAGGCAAGGCGGAGGAGCAGGTGACCTGGGGGATATATATTGTCACTTCTATGGTCCCCATTGATGTTAGGTAAAATAATAATAATATAGACCAATGCTTCCTACCCACCCATTTGGCTAAGGATAGGATAGGATCTGGGTAGTTCACCACTTCTAAAAGTTTATAATCCGCAACTGCCACTTCATTCGCTAATTGTCAGATCTACATAATTTGAGAAGCATATTGTGTGAGAGTAGTAAGATATAGAGAAATGAACAAGCTATTTATTACTACAAATTCAATTGCCATGAGACTCCAAATGCATCTGGTACAAATTCTTTAAGAAAGAAAAAATAAAATGAATAAATGCTGCACCTTTAATTAGAATAAAAGTCAAAATTGTTCTGTTCCATTTATTCCAGACATATCCATTACTTTTTACAGTGCAGAAGAAAAACTGTTTTGTACAGCTGGAGCTGATTAAAAGGAATTCACCTCATTCAGTTTAATAAAACTAGCCAATTTACAGAGAGTCAGGGTATTAAAATTTAGTGTACATGACAACTGTTCTCATTTTCAGAATGCAGCCTAACTCCTCCATTTGATTGGATTTCTTATTATAAGCTCTGAAAAGGTTAATGAATACCTTAACAAAGCAACTCAGGCTCTATAATTGGGAGTAGTAAGCAGATATGGTGATGGGCTCCTTTTTTAATGTGATTGTAATACAGTTTTGCATGTGTTATAAAAACAGCATAGTAAGAAGTGTAAAGAAAATAGGGTCTCCTAAGTTCATAGTTTGCAAATATGCTATAGAAATTGTTTCATTTGTTATCCGATGCAAACAACCAACAAATAAACTTGTGTGCTGTTATTTATTACAACTGCAAAGGTGTACTTCAGAAGCAATTGTTTCTTTCCTAAAAACAAAGGTAGACATTTTCTGTAAACAGAAACCAAACCATATAAAGTTTAAAACAATGTTCACTAAAATCCTCTTATATGAAGCCCAATTGTGCTTCTTGTTTATTCTGTGGAATGTCAAACTGCCTTCAAAGTCACTATTGACCCTCCGATAGAGATATTGTTCTTTTTTTTATGAGAACAAAATGTATGTAGATAATTGCCAAGAATGCTCTAAATAATACCTAGCGACTGTAATTCTGAGTCTGATTTTGCAACCATATAGAGAGGTTTGAGATGCACTCTTCCTTCTTCAAGCCTTCATAAATCTGAAAAATAGGTAAATCAGTGAACTGGTAGTATGACCTTTCCCTACCTTCAGAGCATAATACCATTGGATAAATGGAATGAAATGAGGGGCAACATTCTGACCTACTGAAAGAAAATGCAATACCCCTGACATCAGTGAAACTTCATCTGGGTACACCAGATCTGATTTTGGCCACCTGAACATCTAAGGCCCCATTGCCTGAAAAGAGAACCATTCAGGAGCACCTCACCCTCCCCCCCGCCCCGTCCACGCAAGCAGAGAGGTTGACCCATGTGGAATGTGTTGCAGGATTGCAGCCTAATGGTCATGGTGTGAATGTCTAATTCCCAACCAAAAATTATTTTCATAAAAGTCAGAAAGCAAATGTGCGTTACACTTCTCTTTATGCCATGTGACGCATATGAAATCAGTTTTTTGATGTATAATAGAATACTTGTCTAATATGTGGAAACCAGAAACAGGGATCATGACGGGAGAGGGGAATGATGGAAGAAAATATGCAGGGCAGGCAGGTACAGATGGAACGTGGGCTTTAGATTGAACAAAATTGCAAAAGTGAAGACAAAGTGAAAGCTGAGCCTATTTTCTCAAACTTGGACACCTATGTTGGGTACTCAGTTGTACATTGGTGTGCTCAGGTTGGCATTAAGATGACTAAACTGTATATTTTGGGGGGGGGGTGTCAGACAAACAATACCCCAATGTGAAATCAGTTTCTCCCTTATGTAGATGCCTAAATTTGACAACTGATGGGCCTTAGTATCAGAACAGTCATGGAGGGGCTAAAAATGGCAGTAGTAATGGGCAGTATTCCTCAGTGATGAACTGCTGTTGAAGTTCTTTCTTGAACAAATAAGGACAAACCTGCTCTCTTTTTATGTTGCTGATCCTCTTACTGCATCAGTGTTGGAATATAAAATGGCATGTCAAATGTTTTCTGTGTAGGCCTTGTTATGTTAGTGATACCTACATAATTGGCAATAAGTAAAGTCAGTGGCTTCTAAAAGGTTGTTAGGAAGAGCTGGTTGCTAATAGGAATTTCTATTCAGCTGGAAATTCCAACCTAAAGAAATATCTTTTCTGCTTTGGAACAAAAAGCCAAAATTTCCCACAAAATAAAAATTAAAAAGAAAAAATCAATTTCATACAATCAAAATGTTTTGTTTTCATGCAGTGATTCAATTAATTCAGTCTGTGTGTGTGTGTGTGTGTGTAGATTTTTATATATATATAAAAAAATTAATTATATTATTGCATAAGTATAAATGTCCATATAATCAATATATGTATTTTAATATGCAAGTCTACACAATATGAATCAAAATACTATCCAAACAAAATATTTTGACACTATTGAAATTAAATGTTTTGACTTTCTCATGTTGAAAAATGTTGTTCAAATTAACTTGTTCCTGTAAAATATTTGTTTTGATGTAACTGCATTTTTCCATAGCAAATTGTTCCTTCTAATTGTTTTTGACCAGCTGTCTTGTAAGGTAACTGTGTCCAACACACATGGTATGATTAGCCATAAAAGTGTGTGATTGTGTGTGTGTTTGATAAGGTCATGTTTGTCTTTTGTTTCATTGGCTAAGTGTGTCACACACTTTTCTATAGAACCATGTGGTAGAATTCTGGAATAAAGCAGAACTTTTCTGTCTTTCTTGCTTAGATTCAGTTTAGATCTTATTAAGTTAGTTGTTTCTTTTTTTTATCCACAGTCTTTAAAAAACAATTACTGTAGAGTAAACAGCAACACTTCAAGCATTCAGTTCTTACAATGAGCTGATAGTGTTAATGGCATTTACACTTGTAGGTTTAACTGCTGACCATTACCCTTTATTGTCTTTTCCACAGCATTTGGAAATGCAATGTTTTACTGCAATTTCCCAGATACGAACAAGGCACCAACAGCAGAGAATAAAGAAGCAGAAAGTACTCACATATCAGAAATGAATACACCAAAAGTATACACATTGCCCTTTTAAAGCAGCTGTCTCATCCTGCATTAAGAAACCAGCCGTACTCGATGATCTGCTTCTTTCTCACTGAATACAGTAGTTTAAAGTATCTAGGTTGCATTAAAACTTTTCCAAATATCTTATGTTGCCAAAAGAATTTATAAAGCTCCCTCAGCCTGTGTAATTTTTCCTTAAGGATCTGTTCAACTGAACCTTGCACATATAAAAAACATGTTTTCCAGCAGTATAGTTGGATCCAAATGTATGATGAGTTAGTGATGGACAAACATCAAAGATTTTAATATTTCTGTTGGATTTAAAAAAGAATCCAGAACTCTAGTTGTTGCTCTACAGTGTATACAAACCACTGTGACCAAATTTTCAGTGGATCTCCTTAATTGTGTGTGTCATTTGGAGATGCATCTATTTGTGTATACGCAAATAGATACTTGTGCAAGCTAATCAGGTAATTTTGTGCCTAAGTACCTGATTTATGCACAAACACATGTTCTTGTACTCATAAATATTGTGAACATGTAAAAAAGAGCAAAAACAATTGGTGACTCAAGTCTGCAAAATTGGGCTTGAAAGCAGGCTTTCTCATAAGGCTTTTAAGAACTTTTGATCCCATTCATGGCCACAAATACTGTCAAAGCAGTCTTTCCAACATTAATTTGGCATTTATATCTATAGTTGCAGATGGGGGAAATTAAAATTACCTGAATGTTCCAAGAGAAGAAAAATTAGTTCCACTCAAGTTTACAGTTGTAAATAGGGGAATATATGCAGCAGGCTCTTGTTTCTCCCATACATGCTTGCCCCCAGCGATTCAGTAACTATAAAGGGAATTTTTCAAAGTCAAAAGGACATTTGGGTGCCATATTCCCTTTTGAACCTTAAGCAACTTCCCATGATGTATATTATTCTTACTAACCCATTCAATTCTAACTTCTCTCAATGGAAATTTTATATCCTTCGTTATTTGTTTCCACTGGAGCCCACAAAGTGCCAAGGCTGTGCAAAGAGGAAAGAAGGCAAGGTCTCTGCCTGAAGGAACTTACAATCTTAGAAACAAAAGCAGAAGATACCACCTGAGAATTATGATTTTCAAAGAGCTCTGTAGCCCACAGGAAATTCGTATGCTAACCAAATCATATGACTTCAAATATAAGAGAACTTAGTCTTTTACCGTGAGGTAGATTGGACCCAATAAAAGTGACACAGGTCCTTTAGCTCATTCATATCTTGTGTTTGCTCTCTCTCTCTCTCTCTCTCCCCCCCCCCCCCATTCCCCAAACAATTTCCAGACATTTCAGTACAGTATATAGGTGTATATTTCTAAAGGCAGATCCTATGCTGGTGTTATAGCTCTATTATAGTCAATGGAGCTATAACAATTTACATCAGCTGAGGACCCCATTCCCTATGTCTTTGCTTAGTCTAGCCACATAGAGAAACTGCAAAAATCAAGATGAGCAAGTGTAAGTCAAACATTCTTGAATGGATCCCTTAGGTTACAAAATATAAATCTGTTTGAATCCAAATAATTTTGCATTCCTGTTCTAAAGTCCCTTTTTTTTTCTTTTCTTTTTTTAACCATTCTAAACAACAATGCAAGCACTTCATAGTAACAAGATGTATGGCAGGAACATGCTGAATGAAGAAACAAGCAGCTGCATCAATTGCCTTGCACCAGTTTTAGGATTATAATGGGAACTACCACTTTATGATGATGAAAACACATCACAGAAGGAGCTAAATTTCTTGTATTCCCTCTTAAAAAGTAGTGCTCTATTTTTTTTCCATGACAGTATAATCTCACAGACAACACAAAGAACCCAGCCATTTGGTAGAATAATTGTTCATCTCAAAATTATGTTTAGCCTTCTCTCTTTTTTTTTTTATTTGGCATTGTGTAATGGAAAAAACATAAATATTCTTTTCAGTAAATAGACTCTCAAATAAACAACCATCGATTCCTCAAAACTTTTAGGTTACAAGCCAAAAATCTGAATATGAATGACTGTATATACTCGATCATAAGCCAGTTCGTTTATAAGCTGACCCCCACAAGATGGATGAGTAAAAATGGAAAAAAAATTATAACCCGTTCATAAGCCAACCCTATAATTCAGGTGTCAGCAAACTTTGGCTCCTGGGCCATCAGGATAAGCCACTGGTGGGCCGAGATGGTCTGTTTACCTCGAGCGTTCGCAGGCATGGAGGTAAACCTAAGTAAACAAAATGTCCCAGTGTGCCAGCTGCTTACCCTAACGGGCCAGGACAGCAACTGGTGGGGAAAGTTTGGGGAGGGGGAGAAGCTGGGAGTCAGGGGAGTAACCCCTGTGACCACCCCCCACATGACCCCACTGCTAGCCCAGGACCCCCACACTCTCCCCATTCCATCCTTTTCCACCTTAGCTGGGAAGGATGCCTCTGGCCTGGCTGGAGCTGCTCTGGCAGGCTGGGTAGCACGGCCGCAGCCTGCTCCAGCGGGCCAGACCGGGTGGCTTGGTCGCAGCATGTTCCAGTGGGCTGGGCCGGGCGGCACGGCCGCAGCGTGCTCTGGGGGGTGGGCAGCACAGCCAAGGCCTGCTCTGGGGGGCGGGGCCGAGCGTTACGGCTGCAGTATGCCAGCCCTGGAGCTGCAGCTGCTTCGGAGGCTGGCGGGAGAGCAGCGTGGGCAGCAGCGGAGACACTCTGGCCCCGCCTCTTCCCTTCTGGCTGTGCTGCCTCTCCTTGCTCCCTCTGTTGGGGGGAGGGGCTGTGTCCCACCTCTCCCTCTCTATACCCATTCATAAGCCGACCCCCTTCTCTGGTGCTTCCCTTTTTTACTAAAAAAATTCGGCTTATGAACGAGTATATATATGCTGCACTTCTGAACTGCACTCATTAAATCACCAGCAGTAAGAATGCCTTGTTTTTGTCAAGGTGGGTGGTAGTAACATGTAGAATGATTGACTTTATTAGCCCATCTATTGATGTGCAGATTCACTTAAGATAATAATGGAGACATCTTTCTATAATAATGAAAACACCCAGCAGAAGGATGTATTTTATTAATTACTTTCCATTTCTTGGTATATCTTTACCAAAAGAAAACTCTCTGTAGATCGAGCATCTGTTTTTGAGGAGACCTTTTACTTCGTTATTTGTTCAGTTGGTTGATTAAAATGCAAAAAGTCAGTCAAGTGATTGACTTGCATGAGGTTTCGCCCATCAAATCAGGGTCTTCTTCCTAATTAGACAAGCTTAAGAACCTAGTGATCCCATTAAACCATCCTGGCTCAAAACATCTCAGCTAATATAAGCTAACAGCACCCCACTTTGCCACACACTCAATTATTTCTGTTCATAAGGAGAATTTAACAATACTGCATACAATAGTTGTCCCTTTTTTCTTTTTATTAGACATTTAGCTAACCTCTTACCATATAATCCAGTTTCTGTTTTTTGCACTCATGCCTACTAGAGGTGATATAGCACAGCAGTAGCAAAAAAAGATCATTAAATGTAATGGAAAGTTAATAGGAAGAGACTCTTGGTAGTACTAGGCAGGTTTATGTAGAGGGATTACAATAACCAATATTTCTATTAGAGTTCTGTTATGATCTCTTTCTGAGCACAACTGTGCTCCAAAAGTGGGGATGGCGTGCTCTATTGAAAAATTACTATAATAGAGAAGCAGTGTAATTTTGAATTATTACAGTAATGTTTCAATACTTCTTAAAATAATGCCCCTGCAAAGGTTCAAGATAACTCTGCTTTGTATTTAGAAGAGTATATATCAATTGCTTTCTAAAATAACAGATAAACAAAATCTGATATCTGCTGTTATTTACAGCTGCCCTAAGAGTTAGGAGGGAATTGAAAGGTAGCGTTACAATGGTGGCATTTGGGAATAAGATAACATAGTATATATATTCCACCAGTGTCTGTGCACATGCTCTCTGTAGACAAAGTGTGGTGGTTTGACCTCCTAAAACTAGTTACTGGTCTATTCATTTACTGGTACCTCATTCACTTTTACCTGTACCTAAGTCTCCCATCTGAGTAATAAATAAATAAGTACACTTCTTAACTTTCAGTTCTTCTTCAGGTACATTAAGTAACCTCTGGTTTGAAACCTTTGATGCTAGATTGGCCTTGTCTATGTAATAAGGATTAACAGTCTAGGAGCACTTCCCTAACTGACCAGGGTAGTGAACTGAAAGCCATGGCACACTCTATTGCATTTAGGGATGTATGAAGTCATTTTGTCTAGTATCAGACCCACTTGAACACTGTGGGTTGGAACATGCATCCCAAACATTATCAGGTTTGTATTCTGGTTTAGAGAGGCTGTGGATGGGAAAACCACAGTGGTAGCAGAGAGGGGGGGAAATCTTTTAGAATAGGGTTAAAATGGAGCAGAGAAAGAGGCAGAATGGGAAACAAATATAAAAAGATTTCTATGCAGCGAGAGAGAAAATCTTGTGAAAAAATAGTCTGTATACAAGGAGTCTTTCTTTTGTGCTAAGTTTTTTAGTGGATTTGTCATATGCTTAGGTCACTGACACAATACAGGCCAAATCTAGCTTTAATGACATTCTTCCTTTCCTAGTGCATTGCAAAAGTCAGTTTACTAGTTTTGGGGGGAGAAGGATTACTAGCCCTAATACATAGTACAAGCTTCCCTCCAGACAGAAAGATGTTTAAACTCCAATTGCTCTTGAGGGGCAAAATATGTCTAAATGGCAGGGGCAAAAGTTTGTGAACTCAAATCCAAAGGTTCATAACCCCTTCCCACTCCTCCCAAAAAAGTGAAAGCCACCAAGTTTGGGGTGTGTATGTGGAGGGGGCGGGAACCCAGCAGTGGGCAAACCTTTGAAGGTTTGGTTCAGGTAAGCACAAGTCTAGATGCTCATCTGAAGATGCAGAAACTTTTTGACTGCAAAATTGAACTAGAAGCTGTGTGGCATCTAGGAGCAGAGGCACATGAACACAAAAATTATGGTGTTAATGAGATGCCTGAAGGAAAATATTAATTGTTTAACATGCTTTAACTAAAGAAATTTAAGTGACCCACAAACCGCAATGGACACAACTGCATGAGAAACAATTTGTAGAGAAGGTTGTGATGAAGGCACCTAGAAACTGACTTCTGGATTCATCTCAACAAATTTTTTGTCCTGGATGTGATAGGCCTATGATTATTGGGAAATTGAGATGTTATTAGATGTCTCAGCAGCCTGTGATGCTATTGACCACAATCATTATAGATGACATTTTTTGTGCTGCAGCCAACATGGGGGGATTCTTTATTAGACTTTCCTGTAACAGATAAAGAGGAACTGATAACAAAACTAAAAATGAATTGTAGTTTAGGTACAAGTGATCATGATTTGATCACATTTATAACGTGCTAGTAGAATAATGTCCAGACCAGTCTTATATATACTTAATGCTATAATAGAGCCAATTTCACAAACTGAAAACAATTATGAGACGAATCAGCTGGGAAGAAGAACTTAATCAGAAAAAATGTGAATGATGAATGGTAATAATTTAAGAACACTTTATTAGATGCCCAAAAAGCCACAATCAAGGAAGAAGACTGTGCTAGTTTAAAAACTGACCTGGTTTAGAAGGGAAATGAAGGTAGCTGTAAAAACTTATGTGCAACAATTGGAAGAAAGGGGAGGTTGATAGTAATGAATATAAATCAGAATCTATGAATTGTATAAAATTAATAAGAGAAGCAAATGGACACAAGGAGAATCTATTGTCAGCAATGTTAAGGACAATAAGGAATTATTTAAATATATTAGGAACAAAAAGAATTCTGACAATGGTATAGGTCATTACTAGATGAAAATAGTAGAATTATCAATGATAATACAGAAAAGGCAGAAGTGTTCAATAAATATTTCTGTTCTGTATTTGAGGAAAAACAGATTCCACCTGTATCTCTGGATAATGTTAAATGGAAGCTACTAAAGTTAGATATTTTTAAATGAGCAGGTCCAGATAACTTGCATCTAGGAGTTTTAAAAGAGATGTCTGAGGAGGTCACTGGACCATTAATGTTGATTTTCAATAAGTCTTGGAATACAGGGGAAGTTCCAGAAGACTGAAATAAAGCTAATGTTTATAATAAAGCTTATACGGGACTTGATTAATAAAAGAAAAAGGAGAATAATGTAATTACTGCAAATCAACATGGATTTATGGAAAATGGATACTGCAAACTAACCTGATATTTTTTTGATGAGATTACATGTTTGGTTGATAAAGGTAATAGTATCCACATAATATACTTAGACTTCTGTAAGGTATTTGACTTCGTGCTGCATGAAATTTTGATTGAAAAAACTAGAACAATATAAAATTAACATGGTGCACATTAAATGGATTAAAAACTGGCTAACTGATAGGTCTCAAAATATAATTGTAAATGGAGATTCATCATCGAACGAGTGTGTTCTCAGTGGGGCCCATAGGAATAGTTTCTTGGCCCTATGCTATTTATTTATTAAAGACCTGGAAGAAATCATAAAATCATCACCGGTAAAGTCTGTAGCTTACACAAAAATTGGAGTAATAAGTAATGAAGAGGACAGGTCACTGATTCAGGGCGATCTGGATCGCTTGGTAAACTGGGCACAAATAAACAATATGTATTTTACTATGGATAATGGTAAATGTATACTTCTGGGAACCCATAATTACAGGCTGAGGGATTCTATCCTGGGAAGCAATGACTCTGAAAAAGATTTGGGGGGAGGTGGGTAGACAAACAGCTGAACATAAACAGGCAATGTGATGCTGTGGTTAAAAGAGCTAATGCAATCCTGGAATGCAAAAACGGGATTCTTAGGTAGGAGTAGAGTGGTTATTTTACTTCTGTATTTGGCACTGGTTCAGCAAAGAGCCACGAGAACAATTAAGGGATTAGAAAATATGCCTTATAGTGATACTCAAGGAGCCCAATCTGTTTATCTTAATGATGAAAAGTTTAAAGGGTGACCAACTACATCCTATAAGTACTTACATGGGGAAGCAAATATTTTATAATAGAGGGCTCAAATCTAGCAGACAAAGGTATGACAAGATCCAGTGTCTGGAAGTTGACGCTTTATAAATTTATACTAGTGCTGGGTGAAATTTTTTTGCCTGAAATTTTTTTTGGTGAAAAATGCAGTTTTGACAAAACTGACATGTTTTGTAAATTCATGTCATTTTGACTGAATTGTTTTCCTTTGGAAAACAAGAAACCTGAAAAAATTTAAACATTTTGTTCCAACTTTTTCTAAATGAAACACTTCCATTTTTAGGTTCAAAATGAATTTTTTGTTTCAAAACTTCATTAAATTTTATTTTAAAAAACAATAAACCCTTTTAAATGGTCAGAATTGAAACAAACCATGTCGATGTCAAAATGAAATGGGTTTTTTGGACTGAAATCAATTATTTCTTTACTTACCTTTACAATTTTCTGCAAATTTTTGGGGAAAAAATCAGTTTCAGTTTGACCTGAAACATTTTTTTTTTGCTTTGTATTAAATTGCCAGTGAACTGAAAAATTTGTTATTAATACAGGTGTACTTTTTAACAGTGAGAGTAATTAATCTTTGGGGTAGCTTACTGAGTATTGTATTAGATTCTCCATTACTGGAAGCTTTAAATTAAGATTGGATTGGGGTGGAGTGGGAGGTTGTTTATATAAACTGTGGTTCAAATAGGTATTAATTCATGCTGGAAGTCAGACTTGGTTATCACAACACAGTCCCTTTTGGTTTATAATCTATGAGGTGTCCTTTTCATCAGAACTTTGCTCTCCAGTTGCCTTGCATTACCAATGCCTAAATATGAGAATATAGTCTTTTAGAGTGAGATGGCTGAGGCTCACTGGATAAAACAGAGGTGATAGTGGTTGGAAGAGTGAAGGAATTAGGAAGAGGTACATGGATTGTGACTGTTTTATCTGCTGGAGTTCTCAAGCTCTTTGGAAAGAATATTCATAGTCTTGGGCTTTTTTAGGAGCAATGTCTGTTCTTGGATTTCCAGGTGGCAAGTGTTGTTTATGCTTCTGTTTGCGGTTTTCTGTGAGGTTGCACTTTTCCTTGCTATTGCAAATCACACTAGTCATCCAAGCCTTTGTCACCTTCAGCTTGAGCTGCCGTAATGTATTTCACTGTGTAGCCACTCGGAAGCTTTAAATTTTGTAGAATGCAGCAGACCTTGATTAGTACATGGTTGACAGGAGGACATTATACCACACATCCGTGAACTGTACTGGCTTTTCATCTGACTTGGGGTACAATTCAAAGGGTCTATACTCTGAAGTTCTGGAGCAGGGCCTGGCTTATCTCTAACCCCATGTACCAATGTTTTTGGTCTTAGATTTGCTGAGATTTTTAGATACAGCCTCCCCTGGACAATAAATCAGTGGAGGGTTCTCAGCTGTGAAAAGTGTCCCTTTGTCAGTTCACCTGAGCGTGAATGCACTGACTGTCAAAAGATCATACCATATCATACAGCATTTTAATCAAGCATCTGTTTGACAGATGATTATCTCGGGATATGTTTTTCTTCTTCTGGTTTGGGACGAAACAGGAAGTGAGCATGTTTGTGCTGTCAGTTGTGGGAACTCATCTTTGCTCTCACACGTTTATATTTTCAAGGAAAGAAATAGGGTGTATGTGTGTGTGAGATTCTCAGATTTCACTGGCTTTTCCAAATTTCAAGAACATTATTTTTACCATCAAACTCGTCAGCATTACTGCAATCCTGGAAGACATTGCTTTTCAAATCAGAATTAAAATATTCTATTATGCATTGTTCTACCAGGTTTGAAGGTACCTTTTGATGGTTATATTTCTTTCACAGGTACAGGTTAGTGTCTGACAGGACCCATTTGGTGGAATGTGTTCTCTAGAGACGATCAGAACAGAATTGAGTTCCCTAAAACCATTGTTTAGAGAACTATATTCCATTCTGATCATTTTTCTTAAGGTGTAATAATATGATTGATGTTTCATACTTTTTACACTCACATTGAAAAAAGGAGTCTGGTCACTATATTATTTATTGATTTTACTTATATTTTGCTAGCACCCAAAATCCATGACAGATATTCACACCACCTTGTGACAGATGCTGTACAAACATAGAGGCAGACATGGTCCCTGCCATGAAGAACATATGTCCCATTGAATCTGGGACTACAGGTCCCCAGGCAGCACTCAGGCCACAACTGCCACCCAGCAACTCACCTGAATAATTAGGAAAGGGTCAAGGGAACTAGCTAGCAGAGGGCCTTCCCCCCAACCCCCCCTCCACCCCCCGATTGGCTAAGGAGTACTATATAAACCAGGAAGTAACAAGAGGAAGTTGTCTGAACGAGTAGAGGAATCTTTGGTTAGCTTCAACTATGGATCCCTTCTGCTTACCTAACTCCTAAGACCTGCATTCCTGCCTGCTCCTGATTCCAGACCCCCATCTACTCCCAGTTCCTGCTGTCCTGCCCTAATCTAGGCCCCTGCTTCTCCACCTTACCTCTGATGCTGGCTCTGGCATCTGACTTTTTCTCCAACTCGGATCTTTCGCTTGGTACCTGGCATCTCCGGCTCAGACCCCAGCTTGGCACCTGATTCCATCTCTGTCTCTGACCTTCAGCATGGTGCCTGATCCTGTCTTTGTTTTTGACCCTGTACTCCAACCATGAGACACGACTCCTGCTCCAACCATTAGGCATGACCACCCACCCACTGGTCATTGCACGCTGTCTATAGACAACACACTGCAGTTTTTAGTATAGCAATCATTAGGCAGGGACTGGGGAGGGAGGACAAGCATAACTAAAGGTAACAATTACAGCCTTCTGGAAAGTCCAATTTAATTTCTGCAAAAAGAATCCTTGAATGATACAATTTTGTTGATACTATGAATGTTTGGTAAGAAGATGAGCAATTGGAAGTTGGATGAAAAAAAATAGGTCAGTATAAGGACAAGTTATTTCAATAGAGTGATCTGGGTTACTTAGTAAGATGGGCTCATTTGAACAACATGCATTTTAACAAAGTCAAAGGCAGGGTTATACATCAAAGAATAAAGAAGGTAGGTCACACTAACAGGATGGGGGACAACATTCAGTGACTCTGAAAAGGACTTAAGGATCATTATGGAAAACACCTGAACATGATCTCTCAGTGTGGCATGGTGGCTAAAAGAGCTCACGCCATCTTTGGACATGTAAGTGAGAAACTATTGAGTAGAAGTTAGGAGGTGGTATCACTTCTGTATATGATATCAGTAAGGTAATTACTGTGTCCAGTTGTGATGTCCAGATTCTCGAAAGGATGCACAAGAATTGGAAGAAGGTTCATAAAAGTTGAATGACCTGAGGTCGAGAGAGCCTTATGACCTGCTTTATGATGAGAGACTGAGGAAGTGCAATCTCTTCAGTTTATCCAAGGGAAGGTTAAGAGGTGACTTGATCATGGTCTATAATTACCTACATGGGGAGAAAGATCTGTTGCTAGAAGAACTCTAGACTAGCAAACAAAAGCATAACAAGATCCAATGACTGGAAGGTGTAGCTAGACAAATTCAGACTAGAAAACTAGATATAAGTTGCCAATTTTTAACAGAGAGGGTAATTAATCATTAGAACAATTTACCTAGGTATGCAGTAGATTCTGTTTCAGAATAAAGGGACACAAATCAGACGTCAAGAATCATCACATTCAAAAACCAGTCTGAGAACATTTCAACCTCCCTGGTCACTCAATTACAGACATAAAAGTAGCAATTACTCAACAAAAGAACTTCAAAAACAGACTCCAATGAGAAACTGCAGAACTGGAATTAATTTGCAAAATGGACACCATTCAATTAGGCTTGAATAAAGACTGGGAGTGGATGAGTCATTATACAAACTAAAAACTATTTCCCCATGCTAATTTCCCCCCTACTGTTACCCACACCTTTTTGTCAACCATTTGAAATGGGCCATCCTGATTACCACTACAAATGTTTTTTTTTTCTCCTGCTGATAATAGCCCACATTAATCAATTAGTCTCATTAGAGTTGGTATGGCAACCTCCATTTTTTCATGTTCTCTCTGAGTGTGTGTGTGTATATATATATACATATATATATATACATATATATATATATATATATCTTCCTACTGTATTTTCCACCGCATGCATCTGATGAAGTGGGCTTTAGCCCACAAAAGCTTATGCTCAAATAAATTTGTTAGTCTCTAAGGTGCCACAGGTACTCCTTGTTCTTTCAGTAGATTCTGTGTCACCTGATGTCTTTAAATCAAGTATAAATGTCTTTCTAAAAGATATTCTGTGGCTCGCCAGAAGTTATAATATTGATGCATGTATTACTTGCACATGTTATGCAGCAGGTCAGATTAGATGGCATAATGGTCCCTTCTCCTCTTAAAATCATGTACTTATGAAGTAAATGATTAAATATAGTGAGCTGTATAAGATCCCAAGAGAAAGATTGTAGAACACATTAAAAATACAATGTTACCATAATCCAGGATATTCTTAAGGAAACCAGAAGGATATAAGAGACAGCAAATGGTGCATCTCTTCCAGAAGGATACACATGATAGAACAGTAATGATAGACTGATATGGCATCTTGAGCAGAACAGAAGAATTTTACTGACAGGTCCATAAGAATGAACAACCTGTTCTGAACACCTTTGTAACATCAAAATCAAAACAGAAAACGTTTCTCCATGTAAATTATTACCGAGGCATTTTGAAATATTGCCAAGAGTTCTAAATGTCAGTAGCTGGAGTACCTTGTCATTCTCATTATATCTTCTTCTAAACAGTATCTAGAAAGTGGTATAATCACAATTATTTTGCCTACTTACATTGTAATTATGTTTGCAATATTGACAAATCATGCTACTTTGTCATAAGTACTTTAAATAATTATAGTGCTTGTCGGATATCTCTAAATCAGATTATTTCATGCAAAAGAAAACTTTTTATCTATATCTGAATCACATTATATGTTGTCCTTGACATGACATCACATCACTTTTGTTGACAGATGATAACATTACAAATAAAGAAGCCCATTTTACCAGAGGATTATGGCTGTCATGGTATGGGAGATTTAGTGTCATTCAGCGTCTGATCGCAACATTCTTTGTGTAAGTTTGGGGAGCTAGGGATAGGCTGGACGACAGGGCTATCACAAAGAGTTTACATCTTGTAGCAATTTAATACAAATGGACACACAGGTTTTTCTCATTTTAAAATTCTGTATTTGAGATTCTGAGCTACCACTTGAATCATGAGACTCATGTCTGTGATAGACACATTACATTTTGTCCCCTTCTGGTTCTTAAACAAGCTTATAAGATGAAGCAAACATTTGTCACTTCTTGTCAGCTCCATGATAGTAATGTGATGCTTCTTCTTAAACTTGAAATATGTCTTTCTTGCTGATAAGTTGCACAGCTTTCCTGTCTAAATCAAGGTTATTCAAAGTTTATAATCCCCCACTATCATTTTGATTGATAGAATATTTAAAACTTTTTTTTAAAATGGACTCTCACGACAGAAGAAAACATTTGTTTTGAGACCTTTTTGAACCTTTGTGAGGCGATGTATGTACTCTTGTGTGGTTAAGCTAATCAAACCATGGTCTTTGGGGACAGTAGGACCAATGAATAAAATCTATAAAGATCTGTTTGCAGTTTCTAATGCAGAAATGCTTCGATATTTTACATTTGCACTTTATCTCAGTGGGAAAAAGAGGCATAATTTATTGAGGAAATTTTGTCTGCAGCTCTCGATTGCTCCCGTTTATAGTTAGCACACTACAAGCCAAGTGTGTCATGGAATTATTAAAATGAAGCCTAGAAATAATTTAAGAGAAATTATTTACAAAGTATGCTTCATAATAAGCAAAATGTGAAAATCTTTCAAAAAATATGGCTGCAGTGTCAGGTCGAGGAAAAGATTTTCCATTCATTCTACTAAGCTCATTTAAAGAAATCAGAATTCTCCAAATAGTGTACCTGTTATTCTAGATAGTTGTTTAAGAAGATCCAAAAAAAATCATAGAAAACATGATGTAAATAAAAATAATTCTGTTTAATGCCTTACTTGTATGCTGTTACTTGTATGCTGTATTTTTCTTCCCTTAGTATTTATCATTAAATATACTTCCATGAGAAGATAAGAGTTCCTTATGAGTTTATATAGATTTCTGCCACATATTCCTAACCTTAAATCATAATCCTTTGGTGATATCATAGCTAGTTACCATAGATAATTATGAGATCAGATGGTAAATAAGCAGCTGGTGAACTTCTAATTCAATTTTAAAGCAAATTTCCCTGGTAAAAGAGAAGAAAACCGATTACATGAGCATAATTATTAAAAACAGAACTTTACAATGATAGCTATCGACAGCTACCAACCCGTGCAGTTGATCCTTGTTAAAAAAAATAGTTGATTTAGAGCCAGATTTTACCACTCTTACTAATATGAGTTATAGTATTTTGTTGTGGAAGTAATCCCATAGATATCAAAGGGACTACTCATCATGGGTAGGATAACAGAATCTGGCAATTAATGACATGTAATTTTCAGTTTCAAGTGTATATTAACAAATATAAAATTATACTGTGGTATAAAGTCCTAGCATTTTAGGTAGCATATCATGAAAGGATGTCATAAATTTCTGTGGGCTAGATTGTACTTTAGCCAATAGCTTTGTGTAAGGGGAACCATGTAGCAGTTATGACCTTCACTGCTCTCTCTTGCTCTCAGGGAAAAGCAGTCTGCTACTGACCTTTTTTACCAATAGCAGATGACTGCCTCTCAAGCCATCTCAACCCTTTTCTGATGAAAGCGGATATACCTTGAAATACTACTACAGCTATCATGTGGAAATCACACAGAAGAGTCCCCCCATAGCCATGGAGGGGCGGGACGCAATCTAGCCTCTATTGATTACAGCAACAACAATAAAAGGAGGGGGGGGGTATGTTATCTCCATTGTGTTGGATGTTTACAAAAGGGAACAAAGCACATGTAATCATCAAAAATATCAACTAGGGGTGTGTTTTTTCCTGGTTTAGGTAAATGGGTTTTGTTTGGTTGGGTTTTTTTTTGTCTTGTTTTGTTTTTGTTTTGTTTGATAATCATCTCAGACAGTACCAAAGACATCAAAGAGCAGGAATAGTAGTATTCTGGGCAAGGATTATTTCTGAGGTATTAAAAAAAATTATAAACATATATCTCCTTTAACCCAAGAATTGGTTTTATAAAGGAAAGATATGTGAAGCAAAATTTCTGCTTTATTCCTTGATAAATCCCACTGAATATGGAATTTTGCTGGATTACCATCATGGGAAATGATGGTAATAGTAATCATCAGATATACAATACACTACCTGTAACTCACTCCAGGAATGGCCAACTGTGGCCAATTGCTCAGCATGTTGCTACATATCTTTATTTTCTTCTCTTTTACTTCAAACAGTTTTGTGCAACATTTGTTAGGCTGTCAGATCACTCTCACTGGTTTCAAATACTATGTGGTGCAGGTTCATATTGTATGCATGCGTGTGGGTGATATGGATGATAATTGATGTTAAAAACAATCAAGATATTAGTGGAGACTAAGCAATATATCATAGCTAGTACTGTTAGGAATACGGAACCTTCTTAACTAAATCTCTTTAAAATGTGCGTCAACGTTTACTAGAGAAATCTATGGTTTCAGGTTAAATATTAGATATAATTTAGGATTCTTTCAATGAATGAAGGGATAATATTAAATATGCTACCTTTTTGTCCATAATTAAGGTGTAATTTGTAGATGAACAATGGCTGCTTTATTTAACACTGCATTATCAAATTATAGTGTCTTTTTAGGCAATTAATGAACTCAAAATAAATATTTGTACTGCATTGTTTAATGTTCTAAAGGATGGTTTTTGACGATGGCTGATAATTTTTGTTGTTAAAACAACAAAAGGAAATCTTCTAAATGAGCTTGCTGAAACCTTCTGTGAGTAATGAGTTTATATCACAAGCTTCATTTTCTCTATAAAGGATTATTAACATTGTCCCAAAGTGCTGTCTCTTCTGAAATTCGGAAGAATGGTCTTTCCCAGCAGTATAAAAGCATGTGATGGATGTAATTTATTACTGTGCACTCATAAGCTACATCTACAATACTATGTAGCTATACGCTGCATCCACCCTGCTGTGTGTGGCTGTGTGTGTCAGCGAAAGGCTCTGGAAGAGGGGAGGCAGCGTGGAAAGGCTGAGCTTCCCCACCTTCCCAGAGACTTTCCCTGCTGCCAGCGTCTTTCCCTGCAGTGGAAAGGAGCTCCAGCGGCAGAGAACTGTGACAGCATTTCCCCACTGCCAAAGGCTTTCCCTGCGGTGGGGAGCTGGCGGCCTTTCTCGGCAGAAGAGAAGGGCTCCCGCAGCAGGACACTACATTGCTAAAAATAGCAATGGGCACAGCTTGGGCCAGTAGAGAACATGTTGGGTATGTACTCTGGGTACATATCCACATCCTTTAGATGCATCTTCACTCTTCTGGCTTAATTCATGCCTGACCCTCTACACTGCTATTCGCCCCCGTGCTAGTGGCTATGTGTGTATGTACACTGCACACCACGGAAAGAATCCTGCAGTGTAGGCACACTCATAGAGTACTTTATCATGAGTTACAAGTTTGTTAAACTACTTGGGGTTTATTTGTAAAACTATATCTGTATTGAACATATAGTGAATGAGGTGATTCCATTTCTATTAGGAGCAGCTACTATAACTGTGTACTATTTCTTTATTTCAGCAGAGTCTTGTGCTGAATTGTCTCTCTTTTTGTGAAGGTGCATTGGTCCTAGTTTACCAAGGGTGAAATTCCCTTCAGTCACAACCAGAGTCATCAAACTTACAGAGATGAAGTGGGAATGGGTGGGGTAAAATCAAATACCCAACCTAGGAAAATGGTGCAGGGTTGCAACCCAGACACCCCCACCACCCCTGTTGTTATAATAACATATACAGCTATGCCCCTGTGGCTGAGGTTCCATGCTATGGAATATAACAGACACAGCAGTTAATAATCCTGAACCCTCTCCCTGGCCTTCTGTCTGATGAAATGTCAGCTCTGTGTGTGAGATGCCTACAAACACTCTTACTGTGGACTAAAGTGCTCAAGAGAGACTAGTGTAGGCCTTCTGCACAGGTTGAATTTCACCCCATTTGGCACGAGTAATAGATATTTTAATTTGATGTTAATGTCATTGTTCTTTGTTGCTGACCTACTTGACAGTGTTTATCTATAGAATTTAAGAATAGTTTTATAGCTAAAACAAATGTCTATACCGTTAGAGAATTAGCAAGGGTGTGACAATCAAGGCTGTGCATGCTATAAAAAAAATCAAAATTTACTAGACTAAAACATCCATTGATTTATAGTAGTTTATTATCTGCTTTTCTGGGTACATCATTGTCTGATTTGTGTATGGGTATCTGAAATGTTTAGCTTTCTTTTGTAAGGTAATAACACTTCAATACCCTCAGATGCAGCTCAATAATGTGCATTAACGTAGGGAAGTGATGCACTTTTCAAGTGTTTGGGAGTAACATTTTAAACAAATTATTAAAAAGTTAAAAGGAAAGAGAGCTGTCCAAAATGTCATAACTACGTTTAGATACAATGTAGAGAAAATAAGTATGTTGATAAACACCATCTGTTTTCTAAGCTGGTTTTCCTAAAACAAGATGGAAAAGATTATGGGAAAGTTTATCGTAAGCTCTTACCTTTAAAACACCTTATTTAGGCAACATTTCCATCAACGTCATGAGCAATACATAAATAAAGTGACCTCAGAAGGTTTTACTGTTGGATTAAGGCAGAGGTGGGCAAACTACGGCCCGTGTGCCACATCCGGTCCGCAGGACCCTCCTGCCCAGCCTCTGAGCTCCTGGCCCGGTAGGCTAATCCCCGGCCCTTCCCCTGCTGTTCCCCCTCCCCCGCGGCCTCCACTCACTCCGCCACCAGCGTAATGCTCTGGGCAGCGGGGCTGCGAGCTCCTGGAGCAGCGCAGCTGGAGAGCCAGGGCCTGTCCTGGTGCTCTGGATGGCATGGCTGTAGCACCGCCAGCCACCGGTGCTCCAGGCAGCACGGTAAGGGGGCAGGGAGCAAGGAGGGTTGGATAGAGGCCAGGGGAGTTCAGGGGTGTGGATAGGGGTCGGGGTGGTCAGAGCAGGGAACAGGGGGGTTGAATGGAGGCAGAGGTCCCCAGTGGGGTAGTCAGGAAGGAGGGGGGGGTTGGATGGGGCAGAGGTCCCAGGGGGGCAGTCAGGAATGAGAGGAGGGGTTGGATGGGGTGGCAGGGGGCAGTCAGGGGTGGGCATTCCAGGGGCAGTCAGGGAACATGGGAGTTGGATGGGGCAGGAGTCTCAGGGGGCAAGAAGCAGGAGCGGTCGTATGGGGGCAGGGCTGGGCCACGCCTGGCTGTTTCGGGAGGCACAGCCTCCGCTAACCAGCCCTCCATACAATTTTGGAAACCTGATGTGACCCTCAGGTCAAAAAGTTTGCCCGCCCCTGGATTAGGGTCACCTGGCCACTGGAGGGATTAGAATTGTTCTTAACCTGATCTTCTTAGGCTGTAGTGTTATAGTATTTTAATTATCAGAGGGATAGCCGTGTTAGTCTGGATCTGTAAGAAGCAACAGAGAGTCCTGTGGCACCTTTAAGACTAACAGATGTATTGGAGCATAAGCCTTCGTGGGTGAATACCCACCTCGTCAGACGCACGATTACATGTGTCTGACGAAGTGGGCATTCACCCACGAAAGCTTATGCTCCAATACATCTGTTAGTCTTAAAGGTGCCACAGGACTCTCTGTAGTATTTTAATTGTAACAAAGTCCTTTTGGTGTTCTCTTGCAAAATCTATTTAAGAGCTACAAGTAGTTCTTTTTTTAACAGTAAGATAACAATGTGTAAGGGCAGTTCAGGAGCACTGAGGGTTTTATTTTTGCCAAATACCTCACCTTCTAAAGAAGTAGTAGCATGAACTCTGAGCTGGCCTGAAAATAAATGGAAGATTATTATTTTTCCAAAACATCAAGTAACATGTTTAGAGAGAACTAAACCCTTTGAGCAAGAGTTAGATTGCTTACTTTCTAAAAGTTTGGTTCAAGACTGAAAGATATTCAGTTTCATTAATCCTCAATCTGTATTAAATAGGGTTTATGGGGGCTTGGAACACTTAATTTCATTGTAAATTTACAGTGCTTGCAGATGTCCTCTCAAGGTCCTTTTCCGTCCTATGATTCTATGATGTGTGAACTCACTGTAACTGAACTTGATAAATGAGCATTAATGGCAAAGGTATCTTTTATTCATTAGAAGATGCAACTGAATTCTTGGATCCAAGTTGCCTAGATCAGTAGTTCTCAAACTAGGGCCGCCACTTGTTCAGGGAAAGCCCTAGGCGGGCCAGGCCAGTTTGTTTACCTGCCACGTCCTCAGGTTTAGCCGATTACGGCTCCCACTGGCTGCGGTTCGCCGCTCCAGGCCAATGGGGGCTGCAGGAAGCGGCACGGGCCGAGGGATGCGCTGGCCGCCCTTCCCGTAGCCCCCATTGGCCTGGAGTGGCAAACCGCGGCCAGTGGGAGCCGCAATCGGCTGAACCCGCAGACGTGGCAGGTAAACAAACCGGCCTGGCCTGCCAGGGGCTTTCCCTGAACAAGCGGCGGCCCTAGTTTGAGAACCACTGGCCTAGATGACATGAGAAGGCTGTGATCATTTAACAGCAGTAGTGTTAGAATGCTGGTTAGCACAGTTCTGGTAACTGTCCTTCAGCTCAGTCATGATGTTTCCCACATGAGTGTACAAGTTTTAAATTTGCTTTCTAAGAGCATTCATGAGAATAAAACATGATAGAGTGAATGTTTTCAGAAAGCAAGTGTAAAATGGGTGAGAGAATGTCAAGGCAAATTCATGAATAAAAAGTTTGGGGACCATTGGCTTTCTGGCCCCCCACTGGAAAACGTGTTCCAGCACCACTGAAAGGTGTTCAGCTCATGCTCACAGATGTGCACAGCATGATAGATCTCTTGCCGTCACTACCACATTAGCTGTTTCTTATGAATTGTCAGGCCTTCCTTCACTGCATACAACTGGTTACCAAAGGGATGTCTAAATGAGGGATGTGGTAATCAGCTGAAAAAAATGGTATCAAGCATATTTGCTAAGTACTGTATGTAGACGAGAGACACCCCAGGGCACCACAATCTTACTTGTCAATTTTATGCTGGCTTTAAATGCCTGTTTATAGTTCCAAGCATGAAAACACTTTGTTACCTTAGCAACATGTTTATGTTATCTTTGAGCATCTGAGCCACATTGTCAAGAAAACGCACACTTTGTTTAGTGAACTTTGATTATTGCATGAACTTGATTTGTTCTGCTGCTGGCTGTTATGATGGTAATCTATTTAATCTACCTAAACTCTTAAACTGCAGCCATCAGTGTAGTATCTCCAATTTTGTGGCTGCTCTTCCAAAAATTAATTGATGTGAATAGTGATTGTAAATTAATTGTAAAATAAGTATTGTAAGTGTTTTGAGTTAGTTCATTTAAAATAATATCGGAACACCTCTGAATTGATGTGATATTATAGGGGCCAACTAGTCTAGTTCTGAAAAGGAAAAGCATGCCTTTCTTCTCTATTATCATTCTTTGCATGTATCAACAAAATAGGGGATTATGGGGAGTAGAGGTATAATTTCCAAAAGCCTTTGGAAAAAGTCTCTTACAAGATGCTATTAAATAGTCCTGGGTGAAAAGTAAAGTTCTGTGCTGGAGTAGAAACTGGCTAATAACAGGAAAAAAGAGTAGAAATAAATAGTCATTTTTTTTCAACATGGCAAAAGAATAACTGTAGATGACCCTAAGCATCCATAAAGGAACCAGTGGTCTTTAATATATGTATTAATTACAGGAAAGGGTGAGGGGTCACAATCTGCAAGCAAAATATTTTTTGAGGTTGAACAACATTAGAGAAGACTGTGAGGAACTGAAGAGAGACTTGCCAAAGCTAGGTGACTATTTAGTTTGGAAAAATTCATTAGTGGGGTCTAAATTACTTCTAATTACTTAGGGAAAAGATCTGAGCATCATTTTCAGTGAAAAATTCTGTTTAATGTGCAGCAGGTGTCAAAAAATTTTAGATGGTATACAGTATGGGATAGAAAGTAACATTGAAAATATTATTATGTTATACACATCCATGTCCTCTTCTGGAATACTGTGTTCAGTTCTGGTCACACTATCTCAAAAAAGATACAGAAGAAGTAGATGGGAGTGAGAGACAAAAAAGAAAATGATTAGAGGCATGGGCAAACTTCCAAGAGAGGTTGAAAAGTCTGGGACTGTTTAGTTTAGAGATGAGATTAATTACTTGGGCACATAATAGAGGCATAAAGAATAACGAATCATGTTGACAAGATGACTTATGCATTTCTGTTTACCCTTTCTCATAATACAACAAAAGGGGACATTGAATGAAACTGAAAAGCAATAAATTTAAAACTGATAAAAGGAAATACTTTTTTACACAACAGTTAAGATGTGGAACTCGTGACAAGCAAATGAGCCCTAGAGCTACTAGGATTTTAAAAAGATAGATAGTTATATCTGGATAATGAGAACACAATTACATTAGATAGGATAGTCATTTCTTTTTAGAAGGGATATAACTCCTCAAGATTTGGAGCATAACCCAACCACCAACTGACAGGGGTTAGGAAGAGATTTCTCCTATGTGCAAGTTGTTCTATCCAATCAGGAGGTTTTGCACCTTTGGGTATATCTACACAGAGGCTGGGAGGTGTGATTCCCAGCTCAAGTAGACACATACACGTCCTAGCTCTGCTTGAGCTAGCACACTAAAAAGTGCAGTGTGGCCATCATGGCATGGGTGGTGGCTTAGGCTAGTCACCCAAGAACATACCTAGGACCTCAGACAGGATTGTACTTGTCTGGCTCAAGCAGAGATAGCACGTGTGTGTCAAGCTGAAAATGACACCTCCCAGCTACTCTGTAAAGATACTCTGCCAGAAACAACAGTCACAGGCCACTGTAAGAACAGGATATTGGACTGGATTGACTTCTGGTCTGACCTGTCTGACCATAGAATCATAGAAGATTAGGGTTGGAAGAGACCTCAGGAGGTCATCTAGTCCAACCCCCTGCTCAAAGCAGGACCAACACCAACTAAATCATCCCTGTCAGGGCTTTTCAAACTGGGCCTTAAAAACCTCTAAGGATGGAGATTCCACTACCTCCCTAGGTAACCCATTCCAGTGCTTCACGACCCTCCTAGTGAAATAGTTTTTCCTAATATCCAACCTAGACCTCCCCCACTGCAACTTGAGACCATTGCTTCTTGTTCTGTCATCTACCACCACTGAGAACAGCCTAGTTCCATCCTCTTTGGAACCCATCTTCAGGTAGTTGAAAGCTGATATCAAATCTCCCCTCACTCTTCTGCAGACTAAATAAGCCCAGTTCCCTCAGCCTTTCCTCATCAGTCATGTGCCCCAACCCCCTAATCATTTTTGTTGCTCTCTGCTGGACTCTCTCCAATTTGTCCACATCATTTCTGTAGTGGAGGACCCAAAACTGGACGCAATACTCCAGGTGTGGCCTCACCAGTGCTGAATAGAGGGGAATAATCACTTCACTCGATCTGCTGGCAATGCTGCTCCTAATGCAGCCCAATATGCCGTTAGCCTTCTTGGCAGCAAGGGCACACTGTTGACTCATATCCAGCTTCTCGTCCAATGTAATCCCTAGGTCCTTTTCTGCAGAACTGCTGCTTAGCCAGTCAGTCCCCAGCCTGTAGCAGTGCATAGGATTCTTCCGTCCTAAGTGCAGGGCTCTACACTTGTCTTTATTGAACATCATCAGATGTCTTTTGGCCCAATACTCCAATTTGTCTAGGTTATTCTGGACCCTATCCCTACCCTCCAGAGTATCTACCTCCCCCCACCTCCTGCTTAGTGTCATCCGCAAACTTGCTGAGGGTGCAATCCATCCCATCATCCAGATCATTAATGAAGATGTGGAACAAAACCAGCTCCAGGACCAATCCCTGGGGCACTCCACTTGATACCAGCTGCCAACTAAACATTGAGCCATTGATTACTACCCATTGAGCCTGACGATCTAGCCAGATTTCTATCCACCTTATAATCCATTAATCCAATCCATACTTCTTTAACTTGCTGGCAAGAATACTGTGGGAGACCGTATCAAAAGCTTTGCTACAGTCAAGGTATATCATGTCCACCACTTTCCCCATATCCACAGAGCCAGTTATCTCATCATAGAAGGCAATCAGGTTGGTGAGGCATGACTTGCTTTTCATGAATCCATGTTGACTGTTCCTGATCACCTTCCTCTCCTCCAAGTGTTTCAAAATGGATTCCTTGAGGACCTGCTCCATGATTTTTCAAGGGAATGAGGTGAGGCTGACCAGTCTGTAGTTCCCCGGATTCTCCTTCTTCTCTTTTTTAAAGATGGGCACTATATTTGCCTTTTTCCAATCATCCAGGACCTCCCCGAGTTGCCACGAGTTTTCAAAGATAATGGCCAACTCCTTAAGCACCCTCGGATGCATTAGATCTGGACCCATGGACTTGTGCATGTCCAGCTTTTCTAAATGGTCCTTAACCTGTTCTTTCACCACTGAGGGCTGCTCACCTCCTCCCCATACTGTACTGACCAGTGTAGCAGTCTAGGAGCTGACCTTGTCTGTGAAGGCCAAGGCAAAAAAAGCATTGAGTACTTCAGCTTTTTCCCCATTATCTGTCACTAGGTTGCCTCCCCCATTCAGTAAGGGTTCCATACTTTCCCTTACCACTTTCTTGTTGCTAACATACCTGTAGAAACCCTTCTTGTTACCCTTCACATCCCTTGCTAGCTGCAACTCCAATTGTGCTTTGGCCTTCCTGATTACACCCCTGCATGCTCGAGCAATATTTTTATACTCCTCCCTAGTCATCTGTCCAAAGTTCCACTTCTTGTAAGCTTACTTTTTGTGTTTAAGCCCACCAAAGATTTCTCTGTTAAGCCATGCTGGTCGCCTACCATATTTGCTATTATTTCTGCACGTCAGGATGGTTTGTTTCTGTGCCCTCAATAAGGCTTCTTTAAGATACAGCCAGCTCTCCTGGACTCCTTTCCCCCTCATATTAGCCTCCCAGGGGATCCTGCCCATCAGTTCCCCGAGGGAGTCAAAGTCTGCTCTTCTGAAGTCCAGGGTCCGTATTCTGTTGCTCTCCTTTCTTCCTTTTGTCAGGTTCCTGAACTCGACCATCTCATCATCACTGATGCCCAGGTTGCCACCCACTTCTCCTTCCCCTACCAATTCTTCCCTGTTTGTGAGCAGCAGGTCAAGAGGAGCACGGCCCCTAGTTGGTTCCTCCAGCGCTTGCACCAGGAAGTTGTCCCCAACACTCTTCAAAAACTTCCTGGATTTTCTGTGCATTACTGTATTGCTCTCCCAGCAGATGTCAGGGTGATTGAAGTCTCTCATGAGAACCCGGGCCTGTGATCTGGAAACTTCTGTTAGTTGTCCAAAGAAAGCCTCATCTACCTCATCCTTGTTGCTCTCACCTCTAAACTTCACCCAAAGACTCTCAACAGGCTTTTCTCCAGTTTCATACTGGAGCTCTGAGCAATCATACTGCTCTCTTACATGCAGTGCAACTCCTCCACCTTTTCTCCCTCGCCTATCCTTCCTGAACAGTTTATACCTTCCATGACAGTGCTCCAGTCATGTGAGTTACCTCACTGAGTCTCTGTTATTCCAATCTCATCATAGTTCCTTGACTGTGCCAGGACTTCCAATTCTTCCTGCTTGTTTCCCAGGCTTCTTGCGTAATGACCATCACTATATTTCCGCGGAGAAGAGAATAAACAATCTACTAATCGAGTTGATTGTGATGCTGGGGCAATTACCTTCTAATGATATCTCTGAGAGAACAAAAAAAGGAGCACTACAAAAATATTGTAAACAATATTTCATTAAAACTGCATACGTTCATCTTGGGAGCATTAATAATATGGACGGGGAGGAGGATTCCCTTTGCTCATTTCTCTTTGTTCCACTGATGCTGGTCTAAAATAGCAAACACAAATATTAGGTACCTAACTTTTATTTAACTCTTATTGACTGTTACACTAAGTGCTGTCTGATGGCGGCATGTCTACATGGTAAATATGATACTGTAGCTACAAAGTAACTATATGGCTTTTTCTGCCTTCTGAAAGAAAGTGCAATTTTCAGTAACTTTGGACATATGTATAACTAACAAAGAGTCTGCAGAAATACATGTAGTTTGTGTCATTTTACCAAAGAACTCATGTAGTTACCATAGACCCAATTCTGCAAGGTGCTGACGATCTCCAGTTCCCATTGTCTGAAACAGGTGATGGGCAGCGAACACGTCACCCTGAAGGATCAGGCCCCATATCTAAAGAGAGTAAATAGGTGTTGTTTATGCAAACAATTTTGCAGAAGATGCATTCAAAAGTTATTGAAAATTTTGCCTAAACAGAATATATTTTGTGATGTGATTAGAAACCACAATCCAATTCGCAAACAAAATTAATACCAATCAAGTGTTTTCATGACTAGGGCCTAAGCCAAGCCTCTCAATACTTTTTTCTTCATATACGTTTGCAGTATTTTGGGATACATAATGTACCTGATGAGGATTGGCTCATTCACTTCCAAATGTTTTCGTGGTTGTCTATTAGGTTTTAGCTTTTCACCAGCAAAAGTTACATGTTTTGGGCACTACAGCCCCATTATATTTCCTTTATGTATTTCACGTGTATGGGGGAATAGATGAAGTGAGTAAATAATCAAACATTATTTTTCTTTTACTGTGCTTCCTGTCGTTCTGAAATGTTATCGTGAACACACAGTTTTATTCAGTGGCAATGACAAAAAAAGGTTGTTTGATTGCTTGTGCCCTTCACAAATCACAAAAACTTATTTCGTAGCACTCCATGCCATCAAAATGCAGCCATGCGGTACTGAACATAAACCAATTTAATCTGGTTTGGGGCAGGATGCCTACAATCTCATATTAAAGAGCTCATCTTCTCTCTTTAAATCACCTGAATCAGCTGGCCAAAATGGGGGACTTTCAAATACAAGTGTGCTTGGAAGGCTATGAAGTTTTTTGGATATGTTTTATAGCCATTCTGGTTGTAAAACATAATAGGGACTGGTGCCATTTTCTGTCACTTCTAGAGACACATCACTCCTATAGGCAAGAGGCTGAACCTGTCCCAGCATCCATCCTGTACTTTAGAGCATAGTATCACAGTAAGACAATGCCACTTATTGGATGACAATGTGTGATTTTTAGGAGAGAGCCTATTGTATAGGTGGTAATTGTGAGAATGACATTGCAATGTATATAGGGTCAGCAATCAGAAATGCCTCTAATACATCAGATATTTTATGAGTTCCATTAGTAATAGTATTTATTTGTGATTGTCTTCTATGATTCAGAGTGATACAAGATCCACCTTTTCTATGACGGCTTGCATTTCATTTTGAATATACAATATATGGATGCTAAAGTCAGGAAATGAAAATTCTTTTCTTCCCTCCTTCTGCCTTCATAACAATAAGGCTGTATAAAACTTTGATGTGCTAGATTTGTTATGTTGCATCACATAATGTGTCCCTGGCCTGACGTTATTCAGTGATTTACAAATTAGGAAATAATTACCCATTCTGTACAAAATTATTGTTAAATTAATACATTTTAATATTTCCATATATGGGATAGCTACAGCCAATCTCCTGCATTCTGTATTTTATATCATTTAGGAGTTATATTTCTACAACTGTGTATGGTCCTGGACTAAATTCAACAGTTATTTACTTGAGTGACATCCTAAACTCAGAATATTGCTGAGGTACTTTTGCAAAGGGCCTGACCCTGAAAACACTTTTGATAGAGTCATCGATTCCAAGGCCACACCACCGTGATCATCAAGTCTGACCTCCTGTATAACACAGGCCATAGAACATCCCCAAAAGGATTCCTAGAGAAGATGTTTTAGAGAAACATCCAATCTTGATTTAAAAATTGTCCGTGGTGGAGACTCTACCCCAACCCTTGGTAAATTGTTCCAGTGGTTAATTACCCTCACTATTAAAAAGTTGTGCCTTATTTCTAGTCTGAATTCGGGCTAGTCTACACTGGCAACGTTAAAGCGCTGCTGTGGCTTGTGTAGTCGCAGCACCTCCACGAGGGGCGTAGCTCCCAGCGCTGGGAGCGCGGTTCCCAGCATTGGTGCACTGTCTACACTGGTGCTTTCCAGTGCTGAAACTTGCTGCGCCCAGGGGGGCATTTTTTCATATCCCTGAGTAAGAAAGTTGCAGTGCTGTAAAGTGCCAGTGTAGACAAGCCTTTAGTCTAGCATCAACTTCCAGCCATTGGAGTGTGTTATACTTTTCTCTTTTAGACTGAAGAGCCCATTATCAAATATGTGTTCCCCGTGTAGGTACTTACAGACTGTAAACAAGTCACCCTTTAGCCTTCTCTTTGTTACAATACTCCCAAGGAGTTCAATCTATTTATCACTATCATGCATATTTTCTAAGCTTTATTCAGTCTCATGCCTCTTGTCTGAATTCCCTTTCTAATTTCTACCAGCTTTCGTTCCTAT
Source organism: Malaclemys terrapin pileata (assembly GCF_027887155.1). Taxonomy (NCBI): domain Eukaryota; kingdom Metazoa; phylum Chordata; order Testudines; family Emydidae; genus Malaclemys; species Malaclemys terrapin. The sequence continues at coordinate 15,719,745 of NC_071513.1, read as the reverse complement.
TACATTGAGAAGTCTCACTGCCGCCAGCTGTTTGTGTGTTTGGACAAAAAGTTTCAGCATAAGTCACTTTATGTAGATGCATTGCTTTATTTATAATATCCTATATATTTTTAAACAATATTCCATGTAAAATGACTAAAATGAATCTTTCTGTCACTTGGTAGAACTTTTATCACAATGACATCTAAATATTAAATGTGATAATTAGAATTTGAGGGTGGGATTTTTAAAAACATCTGGCATTGGCTTAACTCTGCTCCCACTGAAATCAATGGTAAAACTCCCAGTGACTTCAGTGGGAGGAGATTTAGGTCAGTATGAGTACAGCCGGATGAATAATTGATTTTTTTCAGTTTGGCTAGAAAACAGAAAAATCAGAAGAAATATTTGGTTTGTGTGATTGGGTGTTCACCCCACTCCAACCCTGAAAGGGTTAAGGAAGCTGAGAAAGGCATGAGAGGCTTAGGCTGGAGAAGCAACCCTGACCGGAAAATGGAGCTCATCTGAGCAGGTGTGGACTGGGCTAATATAAGGCCAGGAAGCTGATAACAGAAATGGTTGCTGTGAGGAAGTCTGCAGCCACCCTCGGTGAAATAGAGAGGGAAGGAGGGAACCCAGGGAAAGAGTAAGACTCTGGAAACCTGGTCGTCAGGGAAGAGCATGCTCAGAAGAGAGAAGGGTGGAGAAAAGAGCCTGTGGGAAGAGGAGTAGGAAGCACCCCAGGGAGAGAGCAGGGGACTAAGCACGCCTTGGCTGTGTCTTGTAGGCCCCTGGGCTGGAATCTGGAGTTGTGGTGGGCCCAGGTTTCCCTACTAGACATTGACAGCGTGGCATTGTCTGGACTGTGGGTCCAGTGAGACCAGATTTGAATCCCCACTTTTGAGCAGGGACACTCGAACTCAGATCTCCCCTCTCCCAGGGGAGTGCCCTAATCACCAGGCTATGGGCTATTCCGAGGTGGGTTAATCTTAGTCTCTCCTGGTGAAGCTGTTCCAAGGTTATTGTGGGATGGAGCCAGGGCCGATGAGAGGTGGGGGAAGCCAGTACAAATTACCGGGGCCCGGCAGTCCGGAAGGGGGCCCAGGGTCCGGCTTCCCCCGCCTCTCGGCCCTTGCTGGGGGGCCGAAAAAAAATTTTCACCTGGGCCCGAACCCTCTCTCGGCGGCCCTGGGTGGAGCGCTAGGGAGAGACGCATTTCTGAAGATGACGCTACAGTTTTTTTTCCCCAGACAAAACTATTTTTCGTCAAATGAATGGTTTCCCTGAAAAAAACTGTGCACATCTAAATGGGGGTCATAATGAATCACAAGCTAAATATGAGTCAACAATGTAACACTGTTGCAAAAAAAAGCAAACATCATTCTGGGATGTATTAGGAGGATTATTGTAAGCAAGACACAGGAAGTAGTAATTCTGCTCTACTCCGTGCTAATTAGGCCTCAACTGGAACATTGTGTCCATTTCTGGGCGCCACATTTCAGGAAAGATGTGGACAAATTGGAGAAAGTTCAGAGAAGAGCAACAAAACTGATTAAAGGTCTAGAAAATATGACCTATGAGGGAAGATTGAAAAAAAATGGGTTTGTTTAGTCTGGAGAAGAGAAGACTGAGAAGGGACATGATAACAGTTTTCAAGTACATAAAGGCTGTTACAAGGAAGAGGGATAAAAATTGTTCTTCTTAACCTCTGAGGATAGGGCAAGAAGCAATGGGCTTAAATTGCAGCAAGGGCGGTTTAAGTTGGACATTAGGACTCTAACTGTCAGAGTGGTTAAGCACTGAAATAAATTGCCTAGGGAGGTGGTGTAATCTCCATCATTGGGGATTTTTAAGAGCAGATTGGACAAACACATGTCAAGGATGGTCTAGATAATGCCTAGTCCTGCCTTGAATTGAGGGACTGGACTAGATGACCTCTCGAGTTCCCTTCCAGTTCTATGATTCTACGTGAGCACTTTTGAAAATCTCATCTTAAAAGTCTCACTGTTGTCCAAAAAGGGCCATCTTCTATGCCCTTTCCTTGTTGATATCTTGTGTCATTGGTCATACTAGGTTTAGGAATAATCTCACTAGTCTTTTCATTGCTATATTTGCTAAGGGAAGGGTTTTGCAGCGGTATGTTGTTCATTATGCTCTCAAAAACCAGCAAGGTAGTAATATTTTGCACAGTTCTTGGTGAATTCTGGAGAGAGAACGAAATCTCCTTAAGGTAACAAGGTCCTATCTCATTCAGACCTTTAAAAATGTGAAGTTCAGGTTCTTGAAGTGAATCTAGTATTAACTTCAAAGCCACTAAAGAACAATAAGTACTGGTGCGATGTGCAGTCACTTCCCTGTTCCACTCAGGAGACGGGTGACTATGATTTGGATCAGCTGAAGTCCATGTGATTTTTGTAGTCATGTTCTGGATATGTTATGTGGTATTGGTCAACCATAGAAGTGACAAAGGTTATGGTCACATCACAGAGGAGTGGTTGCACTCTTCTTGACAGTTGGATTTGGAATGAAACATTCCTGGGCACTGCTGAAATTTGAATGCAGATGAAGAGATGCATGGAGTCTAACTCAGCCACTGGATGTACTCAATTCAAGGCATGCATATTTCATACACTAGAGGTGTTACTAACAGATAAATATAACATGTTGTATATATTTTTTGTTGTATTATATTGAATGCCTCATTTTTTACAAAAGGCCATAAGTTTGAAAATGTTCCATTCCTTATTTAAAAACCCTGATAGAAACTGTAGCTAAAAGCTTCATTGCATGAGTTAAATATTCTGTGGGATTAAAGACATTTTTTTTTGTTTATAGCACTTTTTCCATTAGTACTATGGCAATGTGAAAAATGCATTTAAGGCAAAAGAAATAGCATATCTTGGCACTGTGGCTTAAGTAGATTTCCTATTCATTGAACAGATAAATGAAGCCAGTACAATGTGTTACAGAAAGTGTTGTTTTGACTGCTACTCTATTACCTTGTGATATCCTCCACATGAAATAGTCTATCACTGGTACTCACTGTCAAATCCAGTTTCCAGCTGGGAAGCTGTACCCCTACATATATTTAAATGCAGCCATTTTTTCAGTTTTCCCTTTTATATGTTAAAATGTAATGGAAATATACACCTCAGAAACAGTCGTTTCTTTCACAGCTAGTGACTAACAATACAGCAAAGATAACACCACAATAATATGCAAACATTTAAAAATGTGAGTAAAAATATCCCTAAGCAAAAAGAACAGGATAAACTTTAATTTCATTGTGTGTGAAGATTGTACACCTTATCTATTGGCCAGTAGTCCCTGTTCAATGTGCAAGTCAGCTCAAAGCAATGGAACATACTCAAATTGCCTGAATTTTAGTCTTTCCAAGAATGTTTTATTCCATTAGAGAAGCATAAATCAAAATAAGGTTCTGGCCCACCTCTCAAGAAGTTAGCATACAATATATATTTAGTATATTATTGTACTGAATAACAGGTCAACAGAAAATTGTTTGATGCCTATAGAAACAAAAATAAAAAGGTGTCCACATTTCCTCCTCTCATCTAAATTGTAGGTTGGCCAGTTTTAGCATAGATAGTATAGATTCCAAAGGGTAAAGGAACAAGGAAGGCTTGTCAGTTTGAAATTACTTTCCATTTTGTTTCGGGAGAATTGGCTGTGAGATTATTATTTGCAATATGAATTGGTTGTCTCGATCCCCAGTGGAGTATTGTGATGGAGTTTGTTTATGTTTGGCTTTCATTTTATTTAAATCTTAAGGATCTGCTACACTCTTGTGGAGTGATCCAAAGCTCACTGCAGTCTATGAAAAGACTCCTACTGAGTTGAGCAGGACTTGGATTAGGCCCTTGGAAAAGAGTGAATAGTTACACAGGTTCCCCTCCCACCTCCAAGGATTTCTACAGTTTCTCTTGCTAACTTTTAGAACCAGTTTTGGTCTAGATTGTTTCACGTGGTCCCTAAGTTTTGAATCATCCAGGTTCAAATCATTTATCTTTTCAAAAGAAATGTTTGACTGTTCCTATTACATTTGGTCCTGATTTGAAAATCTGGGGCTACATTACATTAAACTAAAATTGGATACCTGTAGACAATAAAATGCAATAATGCTATTGACACTAGTTGGGTTTGTTATGAAAAAATGCAGACGTGTTTTGTTAGTAAATAAAACAGGATGCTTTTCCAGTGTTTTAATCTTTGCCAGATAACTCAGGTATGATTTCGAATAGATATCCATTGGGAAAAAAGGCTATCATTTGTGTTAAACTTTGTTATAACAATATATGTGACTATTTTTAAATCCATCTCTTTGGACTAATATTGCTCATGTTCACAAATCTTATTACTCTTATTCCAAAATTGGCATTTCTGTTTTCTCTTCCCTTATATTTTGGGCTTGAGTACAGCTGCCAGAAGGGGGATCTTCTAGATGTATACTAGCATATCAGGATTTCATTTGCAGAGGTTAGGATATTGTGTTGCCATCCTTTAGGTCATTGGTACTCTCCTGATAACCATCTTTATCCCTAGTCTTTCTCTCTTGCTTTGACTACTAACCAGAAGGCAAAATGGCAGTGATAGGCAATTGCTAAATTGGGACCCATTCCTGCAAACCTTACTCTTGTAAAGCATGCCTATTAACATGAAAAAAGATATTTAAAGTGCATAAAATTGTGGAGTAGTGCTTTTCTTTAACATAATATTTTAATACAAACCAAGCCCTTCATAGGGAAAGTCAAAAATATATCCTACCGTATGGGAGCAAAATTCTCTGACACTTTGCTGTTGAAGTTGATTATTTACTTATATAATATAAAGGTGCTCTGACCATATTAACTTGGGAAAGCTCAATGATTTATCTGTCAAGGGCTCGTAATTTATAGAATAATAAAATATTTAATCCTGTTTCATTGCAATCAAGCTTTCCTATTAATTTTCCAAAGCAGGAGTGACCATTAGAGGCAACTGACCCCCAAAAAAAAAACCCCCAAAAAACCACCTCACAGGCAAACCCTAGAGACATTCTTTACAGGCCATGAAATGGGCTTTAAAGGGCTAACTACAGAATTACTGTAGTATTGCTGCAAGCTTACATACTTGTAATATTCTTGGTTACACCAACTGAATAATTCATTTTGGGCCTGTTTCTGCTCAATTCTTGTTAATAGCAGGACTCCCATTAACTTCAGTGAAAACAGGATTAAGTCCTTAATGAACACTTTTTTGCCCCCGTAGGTGTACATTAATCTTTCTAGTTTGTTTTTTAACTACAGGGAGCTGTGAAAGGAATGTTTTGAACTTTCAACTTGAGAATAGGTGCTTTGTAAAATTTGACTGAGTTCTTTAAAATACAGGACTTTGTTACAGCTCGTTGTCTGTTCATTTTGTTCTTTAAAGGAAGAATATTTCATCAACTGGTGTGTTTTTATATGTTTTGAAATAAATCAACCTTATACATATTTCTAATGTTCTGCCTCATGGGGGAATTTATTCAACTTCAGAGAGAGTTAGGAATTTGAAATAAGTCCAAGAAGGGAGGGCTTTTTATTATGTAATACTGAAGGCCTCTTTCTCGTTTACTTTATCAGAAGTGCAAAAAGGTACCTCAGAGAGTATCCAGAATAATGTACAACTTTACCATGGAAAAACGTTAAACAGTACTTGTCTGACATCACCTTTACTAATGCTTAGTTCTTCTAGTACAGTTCATCCATAGAGTTCAAATTACATGACAAATGAATATAAATTTTATTCCCATTTTACAGATTGAGAAACAAAGGCTCGGGGACTTGTCCAGAGTCACACAGCAAGTTAGTGGGAGAGCCAGGAGTAGAATTGATGGCTACTGATTCCTTGTCCTGTGACCTGGACAGCTGTCTTCTGATTAAAATACCATCATAATCGGTGCAGGAACATTTTATGTTGTTCACCACTTGGATATGCCTTTGAAAATGTTGGCCATTTCCACATTATAAATGTACCCAAACAGCAAAATCCAGATCTGGCTCTGGATCTAGTTTTCAAATGCCATAAAGCTTGCTGGTGTTTGCATCCATGGTTCTGGTACAGTTTGATATAAAGAGAGCAGCTATTTGTGAAATTTGGTTCCAGATGTGAGTAGGATTTTAAACACCCCCAAAGTTCTGGGTGTTCAGATCCAGAATTTTTATTTGGTCCAATCTCCAATTTCTGTGGTGATCTGTAGTTTGCTCAAATGTAAAACATAAAAATATGACTTTTTATTGAGTCTGAATATAAATTTGTAAACAAAGATGAGCAGTAATCCAGATTCTGATATAACGATCAGTACTCCAGATTTAGGACAGTATGTTCGATGCAGTTTACAGAGCTTGTAAAATGGTGGTTTTGTGACAAGCCAGTCTATCCTGAGGAAAGTCAATGCAGTGTTGAAGGGGTGAAGGAGGAGACTTGCATGTTCTCCCAAGGCAAGAGCTGGGGAGAGAGGAAATTTGCTTAAACATTCACTCCTCACTCTGGAGCATGGAGGATATGAACACTCTTAACACTAGAGCTGCAGTAACCCCTGTGCAACCAGGGCCGGCTCCAGGCACTAGCCCAGCAAGCAGGTGCCTGGGGCAGCCAATGAAGAGGAGGGTGGCACGTCCGGCTGTTCGGCGGCAGGGCTGTCATTCCCTCTCAAAGCGAAGGACCTGCTGCCAAATTGCCGCCGTAGAATGAAGCGGCAATAGAGCTGCCGCCGCTTGTGATCATGGCTTTTTTTTTTTTTTTTTTTTCTTTCTGCTTGGGGCGGCAAAAACGCTAGAGCCGGCCCTGCGTGCAGCTGTAGCAGAGGGGAGAAGGCAGAACTGCGAACTTGCTCAAGTCTTCTTTTTTTTGAGAGCGCGAGCGAGAGAGATTATATAATAATGTACCTGATATGGGTTGGGCATGGAGGTAGGGGGGCTTCCCTATGCCTCCTCTCCTTTTAAATCAACATGGGGTGGGAGTAGTAACATGCAGCCCAGTGGGTCCCTCTCATATCTTGCTGATCTCCATTTCACAACTGCCAACCAATAAGTGCAGTTATAGGCCGTGTGACCCAATTATGTCTGTCAGGAGGAATCCCATGTCCCCTCATCTGCTGGGACATCAAGAAGGGACTGCATGTTTAATGCTTTTCCAAAGTAATTCCTCAGCCCTTGATTGCCATAAATGAGACAGACTAAGCAGAGTCTGTGACCCAGTCCCTGGGAAGGATGAAGAGTGAAGCAGCCATATAAATATTAGGCTTTTTTCTATCAAGGAATGTTTGTTCAGTGTAAGCTAGGGTTATGCTGGAGGGATTTTCCCTGGGGTCTGAATGCAAATGCAGGGAACTAGGTATTGTTGAATTGAGCTCTGAGTAAGAGAGTGACAAGCAGGAGGAAACACCACAGAAGCAGCTGAGAATCAATTGTGGTATGACCAGGAGCGCTGCCAGCTTTTTTGCTGCCCTAGGCGGTGGAAGGTCCCGCCCCCGAAATACCGCCCCCGACAGAGGCGGCGGAAGGTCCCGCCCCTGAAATACCGATGACAACTAGGGTGGCCAAAGATCCGGCCGCCGCAGTCACCGCCCCCCAAATGTTAGAGCCCTAGGCGACTGCCTAGGTCACCTAATGGGTTGCGCCAGCCCTGGGTATAACCCTCAGAATCTGAGAGCACACTTTTGGGCAGAATGTTAGCTGGAACTGTGAGCAAAGAACCTGTCTCCTCCTGTTTGATTCTTCCTGTGTCAGGGAAACAATATTTTGTACATTCTTTGTAAATAAACAGGATTGCATCAGAGAAATACCTGTCTCCATCATCAATTTCTCCTCCTAATAGAAACAATCTGCAAGACCTCAAATATTGGCTAACCGCACAGGTCAAAAGGATCAACATTTATGCTGGTATAACTCTTCTGTGTGGACACTTATTCTGGTGGTGAGGGCCGTTTTCTATTATCTTATGTCTGTTGGGAATGTGTTTAAGCTAAACTGAAAAAGCCACTCATACTGGAAAGGGTGTTGAAATGTGTGGTTGACCATATAACTATGTTGATATAACTGGTCAATGTTTTCCTATGCAGACAAGGCCTTACTCAGCCACCTCAGGCAAGGGCTTTCATCTCTCAGGGTGCATGACTTACCCTTTGTGGAATCTGTGGTAATTGCAGGCTATATGGCACAGGCACTATTGGTCCTAGGGCTGGATCCATACACTTCAGACAAGTTTTAAAATTCTAGCAAGGTTTTTTAAATTTTTTAACCTGTAAGACAACAGAACAGCTCACTGTGTTGCTTAGTAAATGAACAAGTGTGTCTATCAAGTAAGTAATCAGTTTCTGAAAAGAGGTCATAGGTGTAAATACAATTTCTATCTTGTCCAGTCATGCTCTGCCAGTGGAATTAGAAGTTTAGCTTCAGTATACTTACTAACAGAACAACTGTCTGAAAATTCTCAGAACCTATTTTGCACTTGGACTAGAGAGCTCTCTTTTATTAATTGACATGTGTGCTTATTTTAATGAGGAATGTGGTAGCTTTTAATAGTGCCTGTGGGCACTGAAAATACCACCCTGCACATGGTTTCAGTCTTTGTCCTTCCATGGACTGTAAATTTGACTTATGCTGGAGGGAATGTGGATAATATTTTAAAAAGTTACCTTGGCTGGAGCTAGTGATGTTGCTTTTGTAACTGCACTGGCAGATTATTTGCCTGAAAATGCTAAACCTGCTTCCAATTTGCCCCTGCAGTGTAATGTATTGCTGGGCATGGATGCCTGTTTATTTAATGAGGTGTGTAAGTCTTTATTGGTGCATGTACATAGAGAACTCATTACCAGGGGTATAAGGAATATGGAAATAAAACAATTTCCAGTATTTTCCCCTAAATAAACTGACATGGATGTGTTTCTCTACATTTATTTTGGGTTGCATGTGAGATATGTTGCACTGGAAAATTTGAGAGCAAGCTTAATTTTTTTTGTCCAATGGACATCTCTACATTACTCTCCAGAAAGAGAGACCTAGCATGTAGAAATGTCTAATATATATAAACAGAGAGGGGGAAGGGATAGCTCAGTGGTTTGAGCATTTGCCTGCTAAACCCAGGGTTGTGAATTCAATCCTTGAGGGGGCCGCTTAGGGATTTGGGGCAAAATCAGTACTGGGTCTTGCTAGTGAAGGTAGAGGGCTGGACTCAATGACCTTTTAAGGTCCCTTCCAGTTCTAGGAGATAGGTATATCTCCATATATTATTATTATTAATCATATTGGACCAGACCATTTGTGTATCTACTCTGGCATCCCGCCTCATGCTTCTGATAAAAGATGGAACAGTCACATAATGCATCTAACCAACTGTAATGCTGCACAGAAGGGGGAAATATTCTTCTGGGAGCTTCAATTGTCATTTACCTTATAGTTTTATCTTGCATAGCTACACAGGTTGTTTGTGATCAAGACACTATTTAGTCCTCTAAAAACTTAACCAGGTGGCCTCTTGTGACATAAAGTTGCATAGGTTCACAATATGAATTTCCTTTCATTTGTTCTGAATTTGTTTACACTGCTTGCCCATGTGTACTTGGACTGTGTTACAGGTTAAAAAATAAAGACTATACAGTTTTCCCTTAGCCTTTTATAATTCGGGATATAGTACAATCATGATTACATGACTGTCATGTGTGATGCTGACTAAATATGGATAGTTGATGGAATCTTTCAGTTATTAATAGATATTAGTGGTCATATTCCAGTTTTGGACGCAGTGTTGGAGAATTAAGGTTTGGGTAATCAAGATCGTACTATATCTCAGTCAAGTCCCCTGTAATTCACTTTTCCCCTTTAAGGGCTTTACAATCCTAGTGTTTGCTTTATATAAAAATATAAATGTATTTATGTGTATATAGGGGTCTACCAAATTCACAGCCGTGAAAATCGCATCACAGACCATGAAATCTGGTTTCCCCCATGAACTCTGGTCTCCAGCCACCCAGCTCTGAAGGCAGAGAGGACTGTGGTGGTTTCTGGCCTGGCGCCCAGCTCTGAATGCAGCGCTGCCACCAGCAGCAGTGCAGAAACTAATGGTGGCATAGTATGGTATTGCCACACTTCCTTCTTCACTGCTGCTGGCAGTGGCACTACCTTCAAAGCTGGTACCCAGCCAGTAGCCACTTCTTTGCGACCTCCCATCATTGAAGGCAGCACAGAGTAAGGGTGGTAATACTGTGACCCTCCTACAATAGGCTTGCAATCCCATTTTGGGTTGGGACCCCCAGTTTGAGAAATGCTGTGGAGAAATCACACGTTTTTCATGGGTTGGTCATGGCATAAATAGCAAATTTTGCGGATGTGTAACACATCTGCGAAATTTGCTACTTATGCCATGGCCAACCTCTGAAAAACGTGTGATTTCTCCATGATTTAAGTAGATCCCTTATGTATATATGTATCTCCATGCCACTCAGCCCTAAATCTCATTGGTTTATCTTAATTGTCCATGAATATGTGCATTTATACATTCATGTGAAGCATCTGCTCCTAGCCACTGTCAGGAACAAGCTTTTGGGCTAGATGAACCATGGTTCTAATCTGATGTGACAATCACTGTGTTCTTAATATCCTCTCTTAAAAGTTTTTCCCTCGATTTCTTTAGATGAATGATTATCTTAAACTACAAAGATGATAAATTAAAAGCTGATGATTAAAGGCTGAATCCCAATACATTTTGGTTATAAGAATCCAAACTTATCTTTATTTATGGTAATTTTAATAAAATATTACAGGTTTATATAAAACTAAATTCTGCCTGCTAAGCACATTGAGATATGAAACTACATATTCCGAACATTTATATTTAGATTGTGAACGTTAGACTATGTAGCAGTAATTTAATACAGCTCTTAGTAGACGTGGACTTGAACTTTTAGTATTCTAGTGGATAACTCACAATATTTATCTGAGTATTACAAAGTGAGCACATAACTCGAATACCAGCAATATTATATTTCAAATGTCAAATTAACATTCAGCATGCAGAACATTTGCATAGGATATTTTGATTCTTCATCAACCTAAATAATTGCCTATCATCAGAAGATTTGGAATTAAAAAAATTAATGAGTCTTCTTAAGGCACAACAGAATGTCAGTTTCTTCATTCACATCTTTTAATTAGAGATGGGCCAGCACTTTAAATATCTAATCTGCCTAGGGACCACTGAGATACCCAAGGGGAAATGGTTTACTCAAAACACTTGCTACCCGAAAAAGCAGGGATCAGGTGTTTTTTAATATCTGAATATATTATCTGAAAATAACTGCCTGTGTTTGGGCCAAGATATTGTCTCCTTAATCCTGTAGAATACATATTTAAAGTGTTGCAATATGTTTGATTGGTAGTCACTAAGGGCTAGTTTCACCAAGCTGTGGTGATGCTGAGCATTGCCACACGTAATGTTTAGGGGCACAGAATCACTGGGATTCACAAAACCTGAGTTAGAGACCTAGACTCCCGATACACTGAATGGGGAAATGGGATTCACGTTAGGCCCTCTGCTTAAGCTAGCCAATGGGAGATGCCAAGGTGAGGGGTGTGTGCTAAGCCCCACTCCACTCTGAGCTAGCCACCTATGGCAGGGCTGTAAGGGGGCTTCTTCCCCTAAGTGGGGTTTTCAGCCGTAAACCCTCTCTTGAGGTGGGGAGGAGAAGGAGAAGGAGCAGCTCTCTCGTAACTTTTAGTCCACTAGTTAGTGTACTCACTTGGGAAGTGGCAGGCCCCTGGTTCATGTCCCTACTTCACCTGAAGGGGGAGAAGGGATCGGAACACTCCACTTCTCAGGGGAGTGCTGTAACCACTGGGCCATGGTGTAGTCTGATATGGGGCTTCCTCAGTCTCACCTGTTGAAGCTGTTCCACTGTGATTAGGGGAGCGGGGGAGAGAGTCGGTAGCCTGGTGGTTAGAGCACTCACCTGGGAAGTGGGAGATCCCAAGATCCTGTTCCAATTTTTTTTAATTATTTATTTACACTGGAACAGCTTCAACAGGAGACATGGAGGGAGCCTCACATCAGAGTTTTCCATTGGGCAGTGGTTACAGCACTCACCTGAGAAATGGCAGAGCCCTGTTCAAATCCTTTCTGCCCCTCAGGTGGAGGGGAGGGGCGCTTGATCTGGGCATGTCCCAGGTGAGTGCCCTATGACTGGGCTAACAGTTATGAGGGAGGTAGTCATTGTCTCCACTTCCAAACCCCTGTTTTGTGCAAGCTTGCCTCTGGGGGTCCAATCTGGTAGGAGAGTTCTGAGTATGCCTCCTGGATCAGGTCCTGCAGGTGAGTTAGGTGGAAGAACTCCCATCTTCCTCTGGTTCATGCAGCACTCTGGGGCTTAGGCGTCCAGATGCCTGGCATGGTGCGGCAGTGTGCGTGCTCAGAGGCAGAAACACTGACACATTTACTGCAGAAATGTCAGTGATGAGGAGCTTAGGCTCATATGGGGTTCAGGAGCAGCTGAGCAGGGATCTTGTGTATCCTAGTGATGGCTGATTCCAGGATTTAGGTGCCTAAAAGTCTTTTTGTAACTCTAGCCCTAAGAAGCTAAGTTTAAGCACTGTAGTTAGTCAAAAATATCACATCTGAAAGCCAGAAAATTCTCAATGTTCAAAGTTTTTGCTTGTTTGTGTGTTTTGTTTTTAAAGTGTGACATTCTGGAAATTTGTAGTTAAGGTTCACAGACAACCTTAACTCTGATCTCCAGGCCTAATCAGTAATTATCCTTTTTACACACCACCCCCTATTACCAGATCACAATTTATTTTACCCATTCACTGACCTTAATCTCTTGTACCATAAATTCTGCTGTTGAGACTTTCTCCCACCCATTGAACCCATTCACAAATATTCCTCTACTTCAACTGCCCGTGCACTGGCAGCAAGAAATACAAAGAGCAAGTTTTCATCTCTTATCCTTCATACGCATTTTAGAAACAACACTATCTTAGGATCTATAATTCCAATATAAGATAGACTGTCCAGTTTTCCTGAAACACCTTTCAAAATATAGTATGTGGTAGTAATGTTTTCCGTATTCACCTCATGGTATGGCTAATATACTGCACCAAGAAACTTCTGTACCTATAACTCCTCCTGAAAATATGCAGAAAATACACCAGAAGATACTTCGTGTGTACCTCAATCCTTGTGTAAATCAGAAGTAGGTGACTTAGTCTGTGAGATATGAGATTGTAAACTTTCAGAATACTTAGTCTTGTGCTTTTATCTCAGGAAATATACCCATTGGTTTTTTACATTGACTTCGGTGGGAACGTAACCCAAATAAGAGGGTTAGGATCCAGCCACTTTTTTGTATTTAATAAAATAGGTTCAAGTGTTTTATGTAGCTTTTATGGCAGTTACTTTCCCCAGCCAAACTAATGACTATGAAGTTGCATTTCAGCAACAACTAGAGACAAGGGAAATGGCTGCTGGAAAGGCATAGAAAGATAATATTTCAGGGGAAATATGTTTAAGAAGCCTGAGAAAAATCTATACTTTAAGAAAACGTCTCTGTAGATTGTTGGGTTGTATTTGAGTCATCTGTAGTGGATATGTGATATATGCCTAAATGGATTATCCAAGGTTCAGATTCAGAGAGACCCAAACTTCTTTTCAATGGTTCAACCTGTCTCTACTTGTAATTAGTTTTATGATGGAAAAACACAGATTAAAATGGTTGCTGCAGGAGAAAATCCACCGCTATGCTTGAATGGCTAGCTCTAATGATTGTGCAAACTAAATATACGTACACTTCCTTTTTATTGCTCTGAATGCAGCACAAATATACAATACGTGCATCCACCTAGCAAATGCACTTTTCTTTCATTCTCCATTAATTTGTGAAAAGGGAAGTCAGTACTGCTAGAAATTGCTTCATTTTCCTCTTCATTGTTCTAGTTGGTTGATTGTATTTTGTCATTCCATAAGGTTTCCTGAATTCTTTTGATTTTAATATTTTCCTCCCTTTTCAGTTTTTTTAATAACATATCTGCTGCAGATATTCATTAGTTAAAGAGAGGAAATGTATACCTAGACCTGAAGGCTTTTGCTGTCCTCTAGGTTATTTTATAAAGAGTAAGTGTTTAGGTTGTTTGCATGAGAAGCAGTTACATGTTAAATGAGGGTGGAAACTGACACTCATGACCTCATTACAGATCTGATGGGTGGTTAACTCTGCTAGGGAATCCATTCTAGGAGTATACAAGCTAATCCTGGAAAAATCTGGGTCTTAAGACCCTCCAGTAGAACCCCCATTCCAGTAAAACAAAACATTTAATGCAGAAAGAAATTGAGAACCTCTGTGGTTGAGGTCTGATTACTACAGCTGCATACTGCAAACTGACGCCCTGAAACCTCTTAAAATGAAAATGAGTGAGCGACAGAATGAAACTGAGCATGAGGATAAAAGCACTAGGGTGTAGCCCAAGTATGGCATGAAAATTAACAAATTAGTTGGGAACACTGGTTGAGCTCAGTTGCTGTCATTTTCATTTTTGCTGGATCTTTGTGGTAAGCTGACAGGAAGAATCATAAGCTTCACAGATCATAGACAGTGTTCTAGCAAGATGGGCGGTCAGACAAATAGCACTTATTAAACTACTCAGGGGGATGAGGGGAAAATCGGTCCATAACTGAAATTAAAGTGGGCTCAAGTTTCCAATTTCAGAGCTAAATTCAAGGTTAGAGTTCAAGCCATACAAAATGCAGGAGTTGTTATTTGGATTAAGGTTTCAGACTTGTCTTTGCCAAACTGAAAATGTGACAATAAAATTATTTAGTGCTTGATAAATAAAGGGGAGGGGGAAGCAATAAACAGACTGCCTCCCTGTGTCACTGGAGTGGGATCAAGCTCTCAGCATTATTATTTGTATTTGTATTACAATGTGTCAATCATTGTCCATAGGTGAATCCAGTCTCTGCCCCAAAGAGCTTGCTATAGAAATGAGTTACATCCTGGCAGACTGACAGCGTCTGTGTCTCCTTGATTGTGTGCGACAAAACATCTTGGACATGGCCTGTTTTTGTTTTGTGAGTTTATAACAAGAAAATACTTCAAATTAAAATTTAGCTTGGGTGTGCTAGAGGTATACATAGGTATTTTGGTAATATCCATAAGAACTATTTATTTCTGCATATATTTAGTCAGCCAGGTATAATAAGTAAATCCACCAGCACAAAGGTGTTACTTTTAAGTATGAGCAAATTATCTGGGATAAAATAAGGATGAACCCAAACTTCGACAAAACTGAAGTGGGATTGAGCCCCACTAACTTCTGAACCTTTTGAGGAGTAACAATCACTGCTTTCAGCTGGATAGTTTGGTCTTATTGTGATTGCTTCTCTTCTTATATGCTCTGGTACTTCTGGAAGTGGGCACAGGTATCGCCACAAAGACCGAGCTCTTTCCATATCTCTTTGATTGTATGGCTGTTTCCAATGTCATATGT
This sequence comes from Malaclemys terrapin pileata, assembly GCF_027887155.1. Taxonomy (NCBI): domain Eukaryota; kingdom Metazoa; phylum Chordata; order Testudines; family Emydidae; genus Malaclemys; species Malaclemys terrapin. The sequence continues at coordinate 15,704,254 of NC_071513.1, read as the reverse complement.
CATTCTTCACTTTGTAAAGTAGTTTTGTTGCTTCAGTCAACACCGTTGTTTTAAACAATATTGAAATTTAATGTGAGACACAAATTTCTTAGGTTTAGAAGATAAGTAGGTTTGAATTTTTCAGCAGTAATTTGTGGAAAATTGTAATGGAGGGGGAAAAATCTTCTTTTCAAAAGACACATATAGAACTGCAAAGGTATTAATTATCCTACATTTTCAAGAATTAAGGGCACAATCAGATGCCACAGTACAATTAGGTGTTTCAAATGATATGTCACACAGATAACAAAGGAGCTATTTTTATGACTTGCACTTTTTTTTTGTTTATTTCTGAAGGTGTCATTCAATGCAAGTGAATTCTAATAAACTTTTCAACCTATTAAGCTGATACATAAAAATATCTGACTGTGATTTTCTCATTCTTATCTGTATTTTGCCCCTCAAAATTAAATACGAATCTAGTTAATTAGGGTAGTTATCTATTAATGGAAACCAATAGTGATTTTCATTTGTTGGTTAAACTTCTCCGGCAGGTCTTTTTTTTTTTTTTTTCAATGATGATAATTTAGAATCTAATTCAGTAATAAATATGTCTGGTTTCTACACTCTGGAACAAGAAAAATCCATTGCTGGTGAGCTTTTGTAATGCTGAAACTGGGTCTATTTTCTTCCAGCTGAATAGGTCCATCAAGTCTCATTTTCAAGGGTAACATTTTTCTAGTTATTCTTGCATAAATATTAGTACTTGTTGGGTGAGAATCTTATATTATTATATCAGCTTTGCATATGGATGAACAGTTGCAAAAGTGGGTTAACCAGCTTGCCTAAAATCACATAGCAAAGACCTAATCCTGAAAACTCTTTCCAGTAACTGGAGTCCTATGACTATATGGCTTCTGCAAGTTCACACTGCGCAACACACCCTTTTCCCTTCTCATCTACTCACAACTGATTGGGAGGTTGGATTTGTTGGTTGCTTCACAATTCTCCTCCAGTGGTTAACGTACTTTAGAATGGTTCCATGTTTGTGAGGCAGACATCTGACAAAATCAGTATTCTTGATTTTTATTTGTATTATTTTTTTCATCCTATAAGGCTGGGAAGAGAAATATAATTTGTTGGGATTCTGGATGCCTGAGTTTTGCAGAAAGCCTAGGTCTGTGGCAAAAGGCTCTATTACAAACATCAATATTTTCTCTTGCAATGGCATCATCTCCATTTTATTGGGACAACAACAAAATAATAAATAAATAAAGATTAGACTGGCAGTTTCCTACAGCAGGGAGCTGTAATTCGCAGGTGTTGGTCATTAGCAAGTATTCTACTGTTCTTGATTTCAGAGCATGGGTTTGCTGGCATTAGGCAAACCACATGTTTGTCCTAGTGGGGCAAGAGAACCTATCATATTTGAAAGGGAAAATAAATAGTGACTGAGCCAAAAGGAATTAGGTGCCCAACTGGCACTGAAATTCAGTGGATGTTGGGTTCCCAGTTCCTGTGGCCTCCTTAGGCAACCTTTCGCTAAGATCATATTTTCAGTTATCTGTTTTATACTAACTTCTAATTATTCACTTGGTTTACTACACACCCATCTCTTGACTTTCCCATATAAAAATAGTTATTGTAACCAATTCCTTATGAGTTCTGCTGCATGAAGTGGCCTCTAAATGTTCTCTGCTTGGTTGTAAATTGTAGTATTTGCCACTAGATTTTACGCAAGTCAAAGCTTTCATTTCTATGCTAAGTAGTATCCCTTGCAACTGCATTGCTATTAATATAGGGGGTGGTAGTCTCTCACTGTTAGGCATTTAGGATCACACCAGAAAAATAAATGTCATGATCACATGTAATTGACGTACAAAGTGGAGGCTCTGTGAGAAGTTTGCTCAGAAGTGCTAGATAAACTCAAAGAAGAAATAGACAATTCCATCCTAAATATGTTTGGTCTGGTGTGTGACTGCACTGTGGGGTTGTTTTTGTGGTTGCTTTTTTTAAAAAATAATTGAGAAAGAGTGGTAATTTAAATTCATTTATTATTTAGAACACACTCTCTCTCTCTCTCTCTCTCTCTTTCTCTCTCTCTCCCTTCCTCCTCCTGTTTGGCCAAGAAAAGCAACAACATGGCAGAAGTTCAGGGTATTTAGCTCTAAATATAGTTCAGAATATAGTGGAGATCAGTGCTCAAAGCAACCAGTCCAGAACCCTGGCCATTGCTTATCATTTTTCAAGTAAATTTAAATCAGACATGCTTTAAGATAAAACTGTTCTGTCATTTTTAGTGAATAAAACCCTCTAGGCAGCATTATGAAACAGCCTCCAGCAATGTCTTGAACACAAACATGGCAGCAATGTGAAGACAGTAGACAACTTTTGTGAAAAAAAGGAAGGAAAGTAGAGGTGTAATAGGAGAAAATGAGGGAGAGGAAGATGTATGGGAAATAAGGGAGAGAGAATAGCGAAGACAAAAAATATTGGGTTAGCTCACTTAAAAATATAATGGAATAGATTAAACTATAATAACAAGGCTATTATGCCATTAAAGGGTTTCTGATGTGTGTGATTCATACTGCAGACATTGCTTACTCCTTATCTTACAAGCAGCCAGAGCCCCAAATAATCAGTCACATTTATAATGGTTACTAGTAAATTAAAAAATCAAGCGAAATGTCACTGTGCTCCTGCTTAGTGCTCCAAGTTACTGCACCATCATGGAATCAATATCAGATTGGGCTACACAGCATGAAATTTCCCTAACTCGTGCTGTTGTAATATATCTGACTCACTAATTGAAACAGAAATGGAGCACGTCTCTGGAAACTTTTGAGTTCTTTCTGGAACTGAGATTTGATTTGTATCTGTTTATTGGGACTCTCCCAAGATGGAGGTAAAGATTCTTCTGAGAACCTACTGCTCATGGTCTAGGGTGACCAGATGTCCCAATTTTATAGGGACAGTCCCGATTTTTGGGTCTTTTTCTTATATAGGATCCTATTACCACCCACCCCCGTCCCGATTTTTCACACTTGCTGTCTGGTCACCGTACCATGGTCCAACATAGATTTTTCACTGATAACAATACCCTACTGAAGACTAGAATTTGGATCGATAGTATTCAAAATGTGATTAATACCAGTACTTCAGGCAGTTGAAATTCAAATAACAGCAAAAATGCTGCCCCTCTGCTGACCTCTTTGCAATAGAATCATAGACTTACTGTCAGTATCAAGTCTGGATGTCTGTGAAAATGAGAGAGTGAATGGCATGGCCGGGAATGAGGATAACATGATGAGAAGCAACAAAAGTTAAAACTTCAAGAATTCATATTTTCACTTAGAATTATATTCTAAACCAAAGATCAGAGAATAATCCTTTTAATGAGACCCAGTTGGGCTGTTATATTAGAAGAGTAAGGGCAGTTTCTCGAGACATAGTTTTCCCCTGCTTGCTCTCCCATCTATTTAATTCACTTCTTGCTATTGAATACCACTCACAGCTTTCATCTGGTTCTTGACACCAATATGTTGCTTCTGGAAGGGATCAGGGCTAAATGAGGGAAACATGGCAGAAACACAACTTTTCCTCTTCTGCTAAACCCAGGAATAATTCTCCCTCCTGTCCCTCTCCAGCTTCCCCAGAGCTGCTCCTCCAGAGATGAGTTAAGGAAATGTGAAGTGGGAGCAGCCAGAGAAGCTGGTGTCTTGTTAAGATTTTCTGGTGCTCCCAGACTTCCTATGAATTACTAGAGCCTGACAGGAGAAATGCTTCAGCTAAGAGTCTCCTAATAACCTTGGCTAAAGGAAGATTTATCCTCCTGCTGGCTCCTTCTGGGGAAAGACAGATAAATGCCATGTAATACTTATTCTTTTATATAATCTCTTTTTTTTTTTGTAATAGCTTGACATTTTCTAAAATGCAGGAGATTGCCATTTCAACATTTTCTAGGGAAGAACCCCCTAGACTGCTCATTTTGATTTGTTTTTGCAACAATACAGATTCTCCATCTTGGTAAAGTCTAAATGGTGGCGTTGATGGGAATAGAAATAAGATTTTGCACATGTGCACATACACTCTTCCGTTTGGCTGGCTATAGGCTGTCTGTTTAGGAGCCTAAACACCTTCCAGATTTATTTTATTCATGGGAGCACACCAACATCAGTGACAGACAGTATAAAAATATAGATAGATTCCCCCCACTTTGTTCCCTTTTGCTGCATCCCATCACATGATGATGCAGCATCTCCTAGTCTCAGAGAGCTGGTGATGACAGATACCAAAATTGCTGAGCTCCCATCTTCTTTTGATGAACGTGGCCTGTGCTTGACTATATGTGATGCTGTCTCAATCCAGCTGTCTCAAACTCTGTTTATTACCTCCGCATTTGATTCAGTTTAACCCTTTGTAGGCCCTCAACGTACGTGAATATAATCCCTTATTCATTTATTTGGCAGGCTGGAGAATGTCAGTGTCTTGAAGGTTAGAGTGCAAAGCTTGAATCCTTTTTATTTAGAGGTTGGCAGACATTTAACAGAAATTAACTGAATTCAAATTCCAAAAGACTGCCAATTGCAGACTATGTAACATGGGATCTTTCTAGTTCAAAGCCATAACTTTTGTGAAGTGCAGTGCTCGTAGGAAGATACTATCCAGTATAACATAACCCAAGACCTGATTCAAAGTCCATTGAAGTTAGTGAGGTCTAGCCACAGATCTTAGTGCCCTTTGCATCAGGCCTCAAGGAAATTGATAAAGAACATATTTCTCTGAATAAGTCCAAAGACCAAACAGTTATAGGAAGAAAATGATCAAATAAAATTTCATGACAAGGAATCCTCTATGTTTTGATAAGGTTTAGCCTTCAGCAGAGAAATGAGACAGCCGAGTTGAAGTCTTAACTTGGGAGTTCCTTGGAAAGAGCAATAATGAAGCAAAGGAGTAGGTTTCTGATTAGCTGTGTGTGTGTAAATTTGCACGTATAATCTTATTTGTGTGCATATTAGACTTTGCTGGTTAGTTGTTAATTTTGTACTAAGCAGGAGAGTGTGTTGCAGGGGATTTTGTCTTGTTACCAACACTGGCTGTGGAATGGTCACTGCTTTCCTTCCATTGTTCCAAGCAGGGCCGGCTCTGACTTTTTTGCCGCTCCTAGCAAAAAAAACCAAAAAACCAGGGCACAGGGCGGCCAGACCCGGAGGCAAAGGCAAAAAAAAAAACCCCAGGCACAGGGCGGCCGGACCCAGAGGCAAAGAAGAAGAGGAAAAAAAATAGGGCAGCTGTGCTGCGCAAAGATTGGACGGAATGCCGCCCCTTGGAATCTGCCGCCCCAAGCACAAGCTTGCTTGGCTGGTTCCAAGAGTCCTTTCTGCTTGCAATGCCTTTGGTCTTGTGACCTATCCCAAAGCTGAACACAGGACTCAGAGCTAATTGTGACCGTGGGATATGGTCAGCGTTGGGATATAGGAAGGGCTTGAGGGAACCCTTCACCTAGTACCCAGTTCTGCTCATGAAGGTGGGGCTCAATGAGGGTTTCACTTTGGGGACTTTTACGGTAGTTTTATTTCGTATGTGTCCGGAGGACCATTAAGCAGTGATTCCTCTGCACTGTTTTTTTCCCCCACTGGTAATGGGTGAACCATATTCCTCTCCTTAGTTTTCTAATCTTTTTAATAAAGTTTCAGCCAGCATTTAAACCGAAGTTACCCATGCGGAGTTGCTATTCAGCCACATAAGTGCACCTTTTATACTGCTTAAAAAGAAATCGGGGGAAAAAAAGACACTGAGCTAGATTCAGGCCTCAGTTTAGACCATTGTAAATTGAAGTTACTGCTGATTTATATCAGTCTAACAGATCAGAATCAGACCCATTGTTAATTTAAAAAAAAATCAGTATGGCACTCTAAAAATCTACTTCCAGTTAGAGCCTTTTCCACTTTAAATTCAGTTTTCTTCATTTTACTGTAGAAACTAGATTTTCTTTTGTATGGCATTCTTTAAAGAGGCTAGCAAAACAATTTAATCTCTTTTATTAAGAATTTAGTGGTAATTTACCATCCCCCATATAATTGGGCTTGCTTAACTTCCAAGTTGATTTCTGTAACATCTCCTGATAAACAATTTTTAGAGATTTATTACTTAACATATGTTCAGAAGTCCAAGCAAATATGGGTTGCAAAGAAATATGAAAGATACTGGAGTTCATGCAATTTGCACTTTTATGGTTGTCATTTTCTTAGATCAATTAATCAGAGTAATAAGAATATGACAAGATGGAGAGTTTATTGAATAGTGATGAGCTGAAAAGTTAGTAAAGTTGCAAGACCACTGAGACTTGTTCGATAAAATCAATCATTTTGGAGAGCATTATTTTTGAATTATATTAATTTCCATGGCACAGTAAAGTTAAACATTTTTAGAGAACTCTGAGATTATTCACACTTTTTGATTCAGGCTTAATGCTGCTGTACTGAAATTGTCAAGTTTCACTACACAATAATGAGTTTGGGTATAATCAGAACAATAAAATCAGCAGCCGCAGAAGAAGAAGAAAGGGAATTTTCTTATGTGGTTTAAAAAATGTGGAAGTGTTTAACACCCCTCTCTAGAAGTTTTGTTGAGAATACAAAAATCATGAGAGCTTCTCAGATCCTTGGCAAATGTCTGTATGTTTCAGGCAACTGTTCTGCAGCTGTTTTGGTTTTCCAGCTAATGCAGAATGACACATCTTCAACTAGAATCTTCTTAATGGACAGAAAATATTCTAGTACAGAACTAAAACACTTTCAGTTTACTTGGAAAATAAATTTTAATGGCACTACAGCCTTTTATTTTTGATTGAAAACACAGAGTAAACGTTTAAGGTTTACTTAAAGTTCTTTTTTTCAGTCAAGCAAATTGTGGTAAACTTAGTGACCCAGCATTCCATTGATGGCTCTAATAGCGGTCTGAAGATTAGGATTTTCACCTCATTTAAGGGTCTTACATTTTAAAATGCCCATGGACTAATTCACAGTGCTCAGAGGTAGTTTTGAATGCTGTGGTCCATTTCTCAGATGGCTTTGTGTACTGTACAAAAACATTTTATAATTCTGCAGGGAACTGAAGAAAATTTGATACTAGTAAAATACATGGTGCCAAACTCTGCCAATTATGAGGTCATTGGTTACAGAGGTGCTGGTTGGATGGATGTAAATCATCAGAGCCAGCTTTAGTGACCTGTGAAGGCTGGCTGTGAGCCTTCTGACATAGAGAACCTAAAAAAGGAAACGTAAGTGCTGGAGGTTAAAGCTTGTGATTTATTTCTCCACAGATTATTCATAGTCCCCATCCTTACAGCTGACTCAAGTCCTCTAGAAATCTGTAAAAACCATTTGTGGAGGTACTTTTGTTTTATGGAGGGCTCCAGATCAACTCATTCTTTGTGGGTTTGGCAGTACTACCCAGGCAGTCAATGATGGCACTACTGCTCCTGTAAAGTGATTCTCAGCTGGCTGCCTGCACCTGAATTTTCTTGCCTTCTGAGCAGTCAGTGTGACCTCTGACCACATCTGCAGCATACCTAGGGATAAGAGGAGACATAAAGATTCCCAACTTTCCCTCCCCACACAATTTCAGTTTTTGTGTGAAATGAGCCGGCTGAGTTTGGGGTGTATCCAAAATAAAGATCTCACTAAGAATTCTCAATCCTCGGCTCACTCTAGTACATAGTGATGCAATCAATGTGGACATGTTGTGGTTATGTGTGGGGGACATGAAAAGCTGTTATATAGGCCTACCAAAAAGCATCAAAGTCAGTTATGTAATGCCTAACCCAGCCAAGCACTGAAACATGTGCATAACTTTAAGCATATGAGTAATGCCATATTCAAAGGCACTTTTGCCCTGTTCTCGTTTACATTATATGCATGATACCTTAGCTCTATTTCTATTTTTTCTTTTAAAATATTCCTTTCTGTATTGTCTGTTTTTAAAAACCTTCATTATTGCAAATATATTGGCGTCTCATAGCTTAATAAGGTGGCTAGTTTTTAATGTGGAAATGTGAGTGATTTCACGCTCTTTCTTTATGGTAAATGATTATTTTCATTTCTTTGAAAACCAAAACCCCAAGTCAGAAAAGTACATTTGCCATCATGGCTATTTTACCAGATATTTTCAGGATTATCCTTGGGCTTGAATGAGAACTATATATTCATGTAGAAGAGATTCACAGAAACAGCAATCATAATTGGGAAGAGTTGAAAAGATACTACAATTTTACATCACAAACTCTATTGAAATAAATTATACTGTATCAACTTTCATATTTTTTCTCCCCAACTATTAATGCCAAAGGCCATCTCTAAACAGGATTACTTTTAACTCAATTGGTTTCTGCTTTTCGTGCTCAACTGCACAATAATTTTGACTATAGAAGTGATTAAGCCTAGCGGAAATGTAAACCGTGATATTTTTTTTCTGCCTCTGTTATGTACTAGGCTTTTGGCTCATGCAAAACATTTATTGTCATTTTATGCTACTAAAATCAAATAGTGAGGTAGAGTTTGCCATGTAATTAAGTTTGGTCTGATTCTGCAACTCTTGTTCACATTCAATAGCACTTACTCATGTAAGCTGTAAGCAGTACTTGTTGGGACTACTCTCCTGAGTTAATGCTACTGACCCTGAGTGAGAGCTGCAGAATCAGGCCCAGCGTTGCATGTTGGAAATTTTAAATTCAATCTGTGTCTGTTCATTGTCAGTTAGCTAAAGTTTCACAGTTAGAAAGTTATTGTAAGTTGCAAACAGAAAGATACGTTTTATGTTGCAGAAACAATTTGACAGTATTGGTTGATGATAAACAGCATGCATTTAAAGTTGCTTAGGCACTATGCTGATATTTTTCTCAGTTAAAAGGGAAGCATTAGTTACATTTGCATCTGGTTATTAATTGGGATAGGAAAAGGTCTATAAATTTATTTTCATGACATCATGATAGTGTTACAGTTCTCTAAATAGCAAGGTATCTTATTAGACGCATACAATTTTAAAATTAATGATATGCATTGTAATGAAGGGGGAAATACTTTACTGTTGTTGCACTGCTGTTCTGTGCCTGGATGTGTATATATAATCAGTTTCTTAATATCTGCTTTCTGAACCAAATAATCTTTTGCAATTGTAGAATACACGTTGTTGTAGGAACTCTAACCCTCACCTTTATTAAATGAAGAATAAAATGACCATCATTACCAACTAAATGGAGCACTGGCAAAATGTAATACAAAATGTTATTGATATTTAAATAAAATGCCTAGTTTGTGAGACTTGTTTTCAAGTTGATTGTTGGCCAAATGGTATGCCTGTAGTTTATTCCAAATCACTTTCTAGCTCTGCAGATGTCCCACTGTCTCTGGGAGGGGCAGGTTTGGCTGCTCTGGTCATCTTTTCCCCCTTGCTCCAATCCAGAACATGTATGGAGATTTGTGTCTGTGTGATGGAAGGAGAGGATTGGTTTCTCTGTCTCTCCCTGATACCTTTTGCTGGGAGAAAGGAAAGGAAAAGGAGGGTTGGTTCTCCTGTACTTTTTCCCTCCCTGTACCTGGAACCCTCAGGGCATGCAGTCGCTGATGTTGCTACCCTGCATTCCCTGCCTATAGGAGGTACAGTTTGAACTGCATTTCCTAGATGATGTGGATCTGACTAGTCATCAGTGTTTGGGATCAGAAAGGATTTTTTCCTTCAGGGAAAGGTGTCTGGTGGGATTTGTTTTTCTTCCTCACAGTATATTGAAGGCCCGGTTTCAGGTTAATAAGACCTAAGGGCAGGACTTTAAAGTTGTAAGTTTAATAAACTAAGTTTGTAATTTTGTCACAACTGGTGGCGGGCATCCAATGTGGGTGAGAGGCTCACAGAGGTCAACATGAGACTCACGATTAGCCCATGCCAAGGCCCATAGCTAACAAATGCATAGCTGGAAACCAGTCTGGCTTGCTTGTGTGTTAGCACTGTTCAAATAGTATTAGATTTATAGAGAAGTGTTTAGTGTTTGGACTTTATGAAATGCTTGTGAGTTGCTGCATGCATTAATCTCACTTGTAATATCTGTGCCCTATGTTATAAGGTAATATTAACATGTTTGCTATGTAACTATAAAAGTGTTCGCTATGAAACTAGACCCCCCAGGAGAGAAGGATTACCACATGTGAAATACTAGTTTAGCACAAGAGGTGTCATCTTCTGCCCAACAAAAGGCCTATTGATACAAGACAAAACATTGTGGAGCATCAGTGGACAAAAGACTTTGTTGATGGTTTTCCCCACACCCACAGAAAGGCAACATGCACAAACACTCGTCCCATCACAGCTTGGGGAAATCCCTGTCAGGAAGAAACAGTCATCAATATGCTGCTTGGAATTTGAAGAAGGCAATATTTCTAAGCATAAGCTAGGGATCCCAAGCTGCTTAGCTTGGGTTAGCCCTAAAGGACATACAGAGCTTGTACATTACAGCATCTGTAACTCATTTGTGTGTGTATTTACCTGCTTTAGCCTTTTAAAAAATCATTTTCTTTTCTAAGTTAATAAATCTTTAGTTTATTGTAGGATTGTCTTTGGTGGGAGATCTGAGGTCCAACTGATCCAGGCAAGTGACTGGTCCTTTGGGACTGGAAGTAACCTGAATATTGTTGTGGTTTTCGGTGTAAGGGATCATCTGTCACAAATGCAGGCTTGCCTGGGGGCAAGATAGACCTGAGTGTCCAAGTTACTGTCTGTAACTCCATGTTAAGGCGGTTACAGTGCTTGAGGAGTTCACACTTGGTACTTGGTTGGTGAAATCTAATTATAGAAAATGCAATCCATTTCGGGTTTGTGTCCTGGGGTTGACACCCACGTTCATGAGCCACTCCAGACAGCTTGACACTTGGATAAAGAAAACACCGTACATTTCCACAAGCTGACTTACATCTGAACTGTCATTCTCTCTCACTGAGGAGAGCAGGGATATTGAGAAGTGGAATAAATCATAGGGGTTAAGTTGAAGGGGGGCCAACTAAATCATAGGGGTTAAGTTGAAGGTGAATTTGTCATGGAGGTTGTTTAATACTGCACTGGACCCAAATAAATGCCTGCTATTTCAGGGGTGGGAGAGTGTGTATGTTTGGGTCCCCTCCCTCAGTTAAAGTTGTAGGTTAATAAAGGTGCAGCCTAGCACTTTAAAATCCATCCCTGTGTCTGTTTCCTTATCATGCGTCCTGATCAAACAGGAAAATATCATACAATTATACCAATAACACATTTTCCTTAGAAGCTTGGCTCTTGTGAGCCTTTTAGGCCCAAAACTATAAGATCTTCCTTCTCCATCTTCATTGCTTCCTTTTTCAAAAGCTCAAATCATTCTAATATGTGGCTGGACTCTTTCACTTCACTGATGACAGCATTCTAACATTGCTAATGGATACAAATACCTTGACACAATATTCTTCCTTCTTATCTATCTGTCCAGGACACAGGCCACCAGAATATATGAAAACAGAGTCTAGATATTCTTAATACCTTCTGCATGTACTATTTCCAACATAGTGCTCTGTGTTCAGCTTCAATAGAAAACAACAGTAGTTAAAATAAATAAATGTAATGTTTAAGGAATGCTTCACTGATTTTGGCTCACTTTTAGAGTGTACCTTCTTTGGTATAGACTGTCTTTTCTGTGTTTGGGAAAACCCTGACACATTAGCACACTACTGCAATGTAAATAACAAATAATAATTTGCTTGTCATACAAAATAAAGTAGTCTAGTTGACTACAAAATTCATATAGGAAACTAATTCTCTTATAGATCACAAATCCACTGTCCTAGGCATCAATTCAGGAAAACATCCCTAATAAGAACAGCACTTAGGCAATTCCATAGCTTTAAGCATCAGAATAGTCCCACTGAATTCAGTGGAACTTAAGCGCATGTGTTTAAGTGCTGTCCTCAGTAGAGATGGACTTAAGTACATGCTCAATTGCTTTGCTGTAGCAAAGTTCATATCCTAACCTCTGCAGTGCTGATCAAACTTCTGTCTAATATTCCCCAATGTATGATCACTTGAGCTGTTCTAACAAGGGTCTCCATAAAGGTTGTTTAAATTTAGAACAAATGTAATTAAGACTTTGACTAGATTAGCCCCATAAGCTTGACTAGAAGCCTATGTAAAAGCAGTGTCTTCGTTGGTAATATTGATACCAAGGTCAAATCTCTTAGGAGCTACAACTTACCGTGCCACTAAAAATGCTGAGCAAGCTATTACAGGCACAAGGAGAAGTGGCTTGACTAACTCCATTAATATTAAGGCCTAGATTTTCTAAAGTACCCAGTAATATTGAGTGCCCCAATTTTTTAGGTTCTCAGCTTGAGACATACAGGGTCTAATTTTCAAAGGTTCTGATTTGATTAGATTTGTAGGTACTCCATACCTTTGAAAATCATGCTGTAGCTATTTCAAGAGGGTGTACTATACTAAGCCTTTGTCAGTTTAAATTGTCATCAAATACCAAACATATGTTTTGATACACTCTAATCTGATACAAAGAGCCAAACGGAGCTGCCTGGGGAGAGGGAGGAGGCTTCTTGCTGGAATAACTATTCTTGAGTGCTTGCCCTTCCTCCCTCCCCCCAGGTGACATCCATGCTACATGGACCATAACTTGGATGAGAACTCTTTACATTGTTTTAGGGTATAAAAGCCTTGACAGAATGTAGTTGTCGAAAGCAAACTTTTAAAAACACATAACCACCACATTTCCCTAGCTATTCTGTTAATCTCAGGGGTATGTCTCTGGCATAGGAAGAACAGATTAAATTTGTGGATATTTTTGTCAGCTTCCCCTACCACCACCAAAGAAACAAAGCAGTGAATTTTAGTGCATGCATTATTCCTGTAGAATCAGGAGTGGTGTTTCCAGTATACCCTTTACAGCTGTTTGACCTTGCTGCTTTTTCGCACATAAAAGTCTCTATTCTCTATTGAACTGCTAGCTGTATGAGAAACAATCAGTCAATTTTACAGAGGCTACAAACACTTCAATTCACTACAAAGTTAATAGTATCACAGTAAATCTCGCATTATGGGTTCAATTTTCAAATAATTGACTTAGGAACAGGCATTATTTTGACCCACATCTTGTACACAGTAGTAACTTGGCTATACACAGCTCATCAAAGGGAACATCCGAGTGCTATCATAACAAATGTCATGGTTGGAACTCTGGAATTAGGGGTCCTCAGGGGTCTTCGTTTGAGAGATTGTGGCTCTCAGTCAAATCACAGGGATGGCATGCTAGGGCTGATGCTGACTGCCATCTGTTCTACTAGTGCCCCCACCAGCCAATTCACAGAGCAGCATTCATGTCTGAGAAATAAACCTCTCACATATCCTCTCAGGGCATGCTGGATGTACATTCCTCTGCAAGCTGGATTGCCATGCTACAGGGACTAAACTAGGCAAACATCACATGGGAATATTCTCAGACTCATCGTCTGCTGAGTTTTTTCTTCTTCAGCTTTCTAATTTTCATATATATTTGTATGTAGAACTGGACTAAAAATAAAAGAGGGTAAAGTAAGTCCCCTGCAGTGTGGATGGGGGAACCTTGCAGGTGTAGAATCAATTCTTTGGGCCAGAGCAGATAAGTACATTAAAAGACTGAGCACTCAGATATTATGGTAATGGGAGCCAATAAGCAGACAGCCAGATGTGCCAAAGGATCATCCAGACTGGGACAGCTATGATCCCTTTGCCCTACAAAAATGAGAATCCAGTGTGTGCCAATGTCTGGGTGGGGATTAATTAAAAGCTAGCGAGCTTGTGGGAGAAGTTCCTTCGTGGGGAAGCACTGAGAACTGAGCAATCCTAGAAGCAGAAAACAGCAGCAGGCAGCAATTAAGACAGAGGACACACCTCATTGTGAAGCAAGACAATCTCAGGGTGAGTACAGACATCAGGCAACTAGCTAGGTGTTAGGTACTAAACTAAAAGCTCAGTCACTCAGGGAGCAAGGGTGATATCTTCGTTCTCCATACCCCAACTGTGGCTTTTCCTGCTCTGGTTGCTGGTCTGGGTGCAACTGTTGTCCTCTCCTACCCAGCTGCCATTGTGGCTTCCAGCCACCAGGGAGGCAGGGAGCTGAAAAGAGAAACAGCAGCCAGAGGCACCCGCTCTGTGCGTGCTCCAGGGCTCAAACACCCACCGGGGGGGGAAAAAATAGGGAGTGCTCAGCATCCGCAGAGCCAGATTAATCTTTTGTGGGCCTGGCGCCCAGACTGTGGCCCTGCCCCTGCTCAGCCTCTTCATCCCGAGATCCCGCCTATCACTCCACCCTGAGGCCAGGCCTCCACTTGGCCTCTTCCTCCCAAGGCCCTGCCCACCACTCGCACGGCGGAGGGAGGGAGCAGAGAGGAGCACGCACTGGCAAAAACAAAAGTGAGCACCTGTAGAGTTGCCGCAGACTAGTTCAGCACGGAAACCTGTGCAGGTAGCTACACCCTGCCTTCCGCCTGAGGCGGTAGAAGGTAGAATCACAGAAATGTAGGGCTGGAAGTGACCTCAAGAGGTCATCTAGCCCAGCGCACTATGCTGAGGCAGGACCAAGGAAACCTAGACTGTCCCTGGCAGGTAGAGGTCTGAGAATTCCTCTCTGCTCCCTGAAGGCAACAGTGAAGGAAGCAGAGCTGCAGCTTTAGGAGCTACGCACAGGCCATGATATCAGTGGCGGCAGGTGAGGAGGATGGGGAGAAATCCAGTGGCGGGGGGAGGAGGGAGGGAATTGCTGGCAGGAGTAAAGAGAGAGATTTTTGGATCACTAGGGGAGGGAGAGATTTAGGGAGTTTGGTGGATGTGGGAAGGAAGGAGGCAGTAATATTGGAGTAGACAATTCCTACGAGCAAAGAAGGGAGGGATGGTGTTGTGTAGGTGGCAGAGCTATGTGAAATCTGATTCTATGACATTAGGACTGAAAGAGTGGGAGAGAGAGGGTGGAAGCTGACTTCTAGATGTAAGCAGAGATGGAATGAATCCCTGGGGATTATGTGGACGGAAAGAAAACTGGGAGCATTCCTGAGGCTGTGGAGTATCAGAGATGGTCTCTTGAAGGGTTGGGCCCAAGTGGTCAGAGAAGGAGGGAAGAATTCATGGGGTGGGATCAGGGGAAAAGGGGTTTGGGTTGGGGCACCAACACCAGGACTTTAAAAAGAAGCTGACACCTCCCCCTGCCAGCTCTGCTACCATGCTAATAAAGCAATTGTGTAGCTCCAGGTTACTTTAGTAATTCAAATTAGTCACTAGTTTTAGGCTCCCAGTTGAGTTTAAGAAGGATGGAGAGGGCCAACAGAGTGGGGATGAGAGAAGGAAGGGAAAAGTGTTAGTTTTAAAGTGCCCTCTTCCTCATGAGCTTGGCCATCCGTTTAGCAGCAGTTTGTGGTTGAACAACCACTTTTAGCTCAATAGAAAGTGAGAACTGAATGTTGTTGTTGAGTCACAAACTGTTTCTGACATGGGCAGCTGGGCTCAAGGGAATCTGGTGCAGGGAGGGAAACTTCTGTTTGTGTGTGTGAGTATACACACAAAATAACAGGGAAAATATATATACCTTTTTTCTCTGTCCTTATCCTTCTAGTAAGAGCCACTTTGCATAGTGGAAAGATGTAAAGTGTTACTCCTGCCAAACTTGATTCTAAAAAGGTCCTTGTAAATAAAAATATAAATGAATAATCCATACTCCCATAGCAACAAGCTGTGATATGCATTAGTCAGTTATCAGTACACTTCTAGGTTATCTAAAACACAAGATCAAACTATGCATCTGAGGTGAGAGCCAATGTCCTAGTAATGTTCACCATGGTGTGGTTTATTGCTATTTTTTGTGTGTCTGACAGGAAGTACATAAGCATGCTCGGCACTATGTGTTCGGTGGGTACATTTGTGTTTTCTCTAGTTGACGTTAACTTGCCATTGGCAACTTATTTTCATAGAAAATTCAATATTAAAAGGCTGACTTGTAGGGCATAAAATATTTAGCTTGAAACACCTTAAAATATTCTAAAGCTAATAAAATTGCCATCTTCCATTTTTAACACTTCTTCTAAGAGATGATTCCAGTTAATGTTGTTCCTCACCGTCACACCACCCTTCTCCCTCCTTTTGGTTTTGACATGTAGCAGGAACCCTGTGCATTCCCCTTCCCTTCATCCTGAATGAAAAATATAACTAAAGAGGCCTTGATAGTGAAATTCCAAGGTTAAATAATCTGGAGAAGGAACAGAAACTCAGGAGCTGTTGGTCGCTCTGTCTGTGTATCTCCGAGGTCCACATCCCGATTGTATTTGAGATTTTTTTTATCTGCTTCATCTGTTTCTATACAGTAATGTTCTGTAAGAGGGTCATGGGAACTTCAAATACAGACGGCAAGATTTTTCTTAGTGAATATCTTTATATTTTCAAAAGTGAGACAAGAAGACATGCATGGTCGATGATGAAGAAAAGCATGTTGGATCCTATTACAGTACATTGAAGAAATTGTTCTTGGACAATTTATTTTTTATTTAAAGATTAACCCTCAAATGCTGATAGTGTCAGGATCTGCAAGAGTAACCTGCCAAAGGGCTGACTTGACTTGTTCATTTGTTTTTTCTGAAAAAAATGTTTAAGGTTAAACTTCTTGTCAAAGTACCCCTTGCTCAGTGAGACGAGTGATGTATCTCTTTCTTTGTTTTCAACCTTCTTTCAGTTGTATACAAACCTAAAGTACCGGTAGTTCACACACTCTCATTGAGGGCCTGATCTGATAGGTGTTAAAATCTTACAATTCCCACAGATTTCAATGGGAGAACCTCTCAGGATCAAACTATAATTTGCCGATTAAAACTGTTTGTATAAATTTAAATAGGAGATTTGTGTCCTGACTATTTACTTAGACCTTTCAGACTACAATCTAAGAATTTGTCTACGCGGGGTAATTTACTGACATAATGATAGCACTATAATTATACAATTATAGTTATTCTGGGATAATTCCCCATGTGGACACTCTTATGATGGTAAAGATTCTGTCCTTACATACATGCCATTTATAAGTTTAACACTCAGACCCCAATCCTGCAAAGATACAAATTGCTACTTATTTATATGGACATGAATAGTCTCATTGACTTCAGTGGGACTACTTGTGCGTAAAGTTCTGCAGTTTCACTAAGGGTTGATGAGGGAATACTGTTCACGATTAATATTTCACCCATTTCTAGGTGATTACACACTTGGCGCTAGCCGTCAAATCACCACTGTGTTCAATTTCCCTTTACACACCAGTCATCATGAGGAAGTCCCTGTGGAAGTTAAAGACATATTAGTTTCAGGATGTCTTATATTGAAACCTCATGGTAGAAATAGATTTATAATCCTTGTATCTACTCTAATTTGCTATATTTATAGCAAAATGTTGATAATTTAATTGCCTCAAATTACATAAACCCAGAGAATTCTAATATTAATGAACTGTGGTTATAAGAAGGGAAAAAGAAAAATTATATCTGGCTGCTTTGACATGCATCAGTTATTCTCAATGTTTTGACATCAAAAAGTAAATCATTTTTGCAGCATTGACTTTACCAATTAGATAACGTAAGAAATTCAGTATGTCCTATTATACCGTGTACTTACAAATATAATGTTATCTAATATTCTAGTTCTGAGGGGGGGAAATTGCAGTGAATAATTTATTCAATGATATTTTCATGTGATCTGTAAGCAACTCACAATTTTCTTAAAAGTAATTTATTTGAGATTGTTCACAGAAGTATTTTGGTGGATATTACGTTGCCTGTTGATTTAAATCCTAGTAGTTAGTTGGTTGGTTTTCACTAAGGATATTTCTCATGTTAGGTATCAGTTCCTGTGGCTGCATGAACAAAGCCTAGAACTAGGCTTCCAATGTGAATCATGTTTCACAAAATTTGTTTCTCACAAATAATGTCCATTGTTCACTGAAAAATCAGTTTTCATTAATATCATTGCCAATAAAACTGTCTGCTAGAATATTAGTGGAAAGCAAACACAAAAAGTGATGCAACCATAATGAAATTATTTTATTTAAAAATTGCAATGAATGTTTCTTGAAAATGTTTTGCAGTAATATCCAAGCTGTAAAGTACACTGATATTTGCTGATCTGGACAGAATAACATGAATGAATAAGGTGTTCTAAAAGGCAAATGTTGGTTCATGCCAAGCTTGTGTGCATGGGCAACATGCATTTTCCCCCCGACATACCTCTCCCAATACAATGAAAAATTGATCAATAATACATTTAAAAATTGATTCCATTGCACCTTATGAGCAGACACTAAAAAATTAATTATGCAGGTCTTTATAATGTGAGCATAACTAATGATTAGGAAAACACCACCACACTTACCTTTCCTTGTACCATAAATCAGAATTTGAACTCAGATCTTCAGTGGCAAAAGCCACTGCATTAACTCACTTTACCACCTAGCCATACATATGAAGGTTAATGCTGAAACACACACTCCACTACCCACGTCTGTTGTGGTATTTTTCATAATGGCATAAATTAAAGCTGAACACTTCAACTTTACTTTTAAATACATTGGATTTCATAGGTTAAAACTCTGTTTAGCCTCTCCCCCTCTTGCCCTATTTTTCTTTGTTTTAAATATACTGGATTTATCCTAATATAAAAATCTTAAGTTAAAACAATGGTTAGACTTTTATATACTGTATTATATAAATTAACCAACTGTTGAGTCTGCAAGGCTAGCTTTCACAATTAACCTTTGCCTGTGATATTGCTCTGTGTGTGTGTGTGTGTGTGTGTGTGTGTGTGTGTGTGTGTGATTGTAGAAACAGCTTCTCTGCATCATATTTTCTACACATTATGATACATTTTTTGGGATGATTTAAACAGATAGAGAACCTTATCCTCCAAGCAATTGTATGGCCACCAAAACAAATCTCTCACCTTGAGGTTGATGGTAAATTGTCATATCACTTGGATCCTGGTTAAAGTATAGGCAGCTATTGAAATACAGTTTACTTAAGATGCAGCCAATTTTCAGGGTCTTTTAATAGTGTCTTAGCTGAATATGTCTTTCCAGATAAGAAAGGAAAATATTAACAAATTACCATCCTAAACCATCAAGAGACAATTCCTGGACACTTAGATGCGTTGAGCCTGTACATCACATTGCTGATAAGCTTGCTGAACTTTGTGTAGAAAAATGACATTTCCTGTGGATTTAGTAATAGCTGATTTCTATAGCTTCCAAATGCAATTAAAAAATACCATGAAGTGCTTTGGCAAGTGTAGACATCACCTGGCATTGGTGATGTAGATGCTAGATGGATATTTTATGTATGGACTATGATACAGTTCTAAAAGTATTCAGGATTCACAAGTCGAGTATTTCTAGTTAGCTTCATTTTGACCCAAGACATTAGAGTTTCCAATCCTAAATCTTTCAGTGATGCATCTGTCATGCTTCAGAGGGCAATTCAGACAAGTGAAGGGTTGTAACCTCTTACCTTTTAACCCTGAGTGCCTCATAATGCCCTGCTACTCTAGCTCATAGCCTGAGATGTTCACAGTCAGCAATAGGCATGCAGGTCCCTCTGAGTATCTGTGTATAACTGCAGCCCTGGTCTGGCAACTCTGACCCCCAGCAGCCTGCAAGCAACACCAGTCACATTCTCTGGTCTCCACCAGCCTTGTTTACAACCTGCAAGGTGACCCCAATGCACTCCCAGTTCCGAATTTTCCCCAAAAGGCATGCTCTGCAGTGTCCAGTTCTTTCCTGGACAGCTCAGAGAAATAATAAGGTTTGTTTGTTCCTTTAAAGAGACAAAAGCACATCACAGCTTATTAATTTAACTGGGGTAAATACTCCCTTCCCTTTAAACACAGCACTGAGTTGTTTTATAGTAAAAAATAAAACAAATTTATTAACAAAATATACATAGGATTAAGTGAGTTCAAGTATAAGGAATGAAGGTCAATGTGCTTCTAAAAGCCTAAAATTTAATCGAACGAGGTATAGACTTTGTTCATGATAGCTTCTCTCACCGAGCTTCCTTCTTCATAGCCATGGTTGACTTCTCCTCAGGCAGTTCCTTCCACAGAAGTAGAAGACGCTGGCTTCTCTTGTCTTCGTATGTGACAGATCTTTGCCTAAGGTGGTTTCTCACCTATATTCAATTTCCAGGGACTTCAAGCCCCTCTTGGTTTCTCAGCTTGCAAGGGTTCTGTTCCCTTGTGTTAGTCTAGTGGTGGATTCCAAAGATGGCTTCTGTCTTTGCTTATATCTTTTTAAAGTTCAATGACTTCGTCTCAAGAGGCAGGCTGACCTATTATGTTCTTCTAGTCCTGTGGACTTCCCATCCCCTTGCTGATTTCTGTGTAAGCGGGGCTTCCATTTGTTTTTGTTCACATCTTGCTTAATCTCATTGGAGCAGGTAGATACCTGCATTCTTCTTACTCTGGGAGGGATTGGCCACAGAATAAATGTGGAGAAAGACTATAAAGCATAATATTATATGAGTATCAATAATTCCTTATGTAGTGTTAGTAGGTACAATTCACAGTATTGATTACCCAGGGTGTCATAGGCTTTCAAAAATTACCTCACTCAAACTTTTATAATGCAGTATTATTGTATGCAATCCGTTTATTCAGTTGCTTATCACTTGAGGTTCAGACACCCATCTTTATTGCTCAGATAAAGTCTTTCTTCTCTACTTTGTTTATTTAATATGTAAATAAACCTTCATTATCTCTGCATGATGAATGGGCTGATCAGAGAAGCAAACACTTTCCTTTGTCTAGGGCAGATCTGCTTACCAACTCTCCTGACATGCCTGGTTTCAACACACTTTAGTCATAATTTCAGCATATATCCATAACTCTCAATATACTCCGTGGACATATATCATGCAAGAATATCAATGATCAGCGTTATTAGTTTTCAAGTGAAACCTCACAAGGCATATTATGTACAAAAGATTATTACAATAGCATGTAGAGTATTAATACAGGGGAACTTAGGGCTTGTCTACACTGGCAATTTATAGCACTGCAACTTTCTCACTCAGGGGAGTGAAAAAATACCTCCCTGAGTGCAACAGGTTTCAGCACTGGAAAGCACCAGTGTAGACAGTGCATCAGCCGCGCTCCTGGCGCTGGGAGCTGTGCTTCTCATGGAAGTGGGTTTTTTAGAGTGCTGGGAGAGCTCTCTCCCCGCGCTCTGCTGCAACTACACAAGCCACATTAAAGCACTGCCACGGCCGCACTTCTAGCTTTCCCAGTGTAGACTAGCCCTTAGTGTCACAGCATCCCACCACCCCTTCTCGGTTTATCAGCCAGGCTAAACATCCTCTAATAACAACATATTTCACATGTGCCCAGAGCTTTCATTTTAAAGAATAATGTACGCTCAATTACTTTGATCTAGATTTTGTTTCCTGCTTTTCACGTAAAAATTAAGCTTTCTCTTGTATTTTAGGAATGTTTTTAGTGATGCGTGGCACAGAAGATTACTGTGAAATATATTTTAGTTTCCGCTATATTACACTTTGTACAGTAGCTTCTGAACTGAACTAGGAGTACTCTAGGTTGCAGCCGTTTCTACCATTACTGTAGGTGATGCATTAAAGGGAAACAGATTTCTTCACATCTCAACCTAATGCAGGTCTTTTCACAAAGTGTCCTGGATATGACCCTGTATCTGAGTTCTTTTTTCCATCATGGGACCGAAATATGGTGCTGAACACTGTGATGGACTCTTCATCTCAGCCACTGGTTCCATTCCTCTTAGTCTTTTGACCTTAATTCTACTTTCCAGCTTGCTATATGTTTGGCTTGATGGGTTAGTGAGCTTCATGCTCTCCTGCTCCTATCCTCTTACACATTTTTTTCCAACAAAGCAATAATAAGAATAGTTCTGGGATCTCAGCCAAAAGTGGCTTCCAACTCTGATAAATCATGAAGTATTTCTACCTTTGTTATACCCTAAGTCTCCAAGCTTATCTGAGCACAAATTGCATTTCTGGATATCCACCGGGCACTTCAAACTTTAAAACTTTCCTTCATGGTACTAAAGACATCTTCAAACCAGGCTTCTTGTTTGCTTTGAATAAATAGGATAGCTATGCTTCCTAGATTACTAGAACAAGTGGACTACCTGCATCTGATGTCTTCAAAAGCAAAAAAAAAAAAAAGCTCTTCCATATTTCACGATGGTATGTTCAACAAGGGCAGCAGACACTATTTCTTTGGGAAAAGTGGAAAGCTCTCCTTTAGAAATATGTGAAAGGTCTTCTTTGTCTTCTCTACCTATTTTCTTAAGATTTGATAGGCTGTACACTTGGACAACATTTGAAGATCATGCCAGTAGCCGAACTTATCAGACACACTATTGATTACAAAAAACAAACCCTAAAATCCATAGTTAAGCTTCACAGAGATTTTTTTCCTTAACTTTTCTTTCAGTTGCTTTTCACCAAGTTTATGCATGTTCTGCAATTTCCCCACTTTTCTTTCATGTAAAAAGGAATATTTTCAGCACTTGATTCTAAAAGTGTCCCATAACTGTACCGCATAAAATGTAGCCTAAACATTCTTTGAAGTAGTAAGCATCGACTCTCCACTTCTACCCTTAAATCAGCATTGTTACCTCACATGTATGAAAAAATATTTCTCTTTGGGAGCACGAAATAGCAAGCAAGCTTTGCCAGTTTCCTTACATAAAATTCTTGCATTGTTTCCACATGTTAATGCATGTTAGCTTCCAAACATTTGTGGAGATATTTTTCTGAAATTTCAGGCAACCTTTTCAGTATTCTCACAGGAACAGGATGATTTTTTAGAGCTTTCCACCATTAAGATGGCAGAAGTCTTACAAGATTTCCATCATTTAGATTCTGTCAAATCTAAGATCAAAGCCTAACCTAAACCCAATCAATTTCTTAATAACAAGTGGGACAAAGTGGGACTGTTCTTAATGTTTCCTCTGAATACTGTGTGGGTGCCTCAGTTTCCCCTATGCATTTCTTAAGTCTCTAGGGGGTGAGATTGTTGCAGAGCAAAGGGCCGGTGTGCATAAATGGCCGACACTCTGTCTCCTGGAAACTAATGGCCGGGGCCCTTCCCCCTTGCAAGGGGATAGCTAAAGGTGTTAGAGAACAAAGAGATCAGGTGACCTCCTGGCCCGGGAAAGAGACAAAGGCCAGAAAGGAGGGGCTGGAGAGTTTCAGTCTTGGACTGGCTGGGGAATCGTAGAGAACCCTGAGGTTGAGGGCTATGTTCCCTGCTACCCAGAAGGACCTGACTAAGGGGTCCTGTTTATGCCTACAAGCTCTGGTGTGGACTATGTTCCTGTCATCTAATAAACTTTCTGTTCTATTGCCTGGCTGAGAGTCATGGTGAATCACAGGAAGCCGGGTGTGCAGGGCCTTGTCTCCCCCAAACTCCGTGACACAAGTTCTTGACCCATCCGTTGTAATAATGAAGAAAACTATGAACAGCATTGATATGAACTATTTACCACTTCCTTCCTTCCTTCCAAATATTTTTACAGAGATAAACTTACTGGAGTGAGCAATGTAAATGTAGTATAGTAAATTCATCTAGAAATAACTAAAATAAAATGCCTTCAAAAGTTGTAACTTGATCAAGAGTACTTTTGCTCCTGTTTTGGTACATCTTTATGTTGGTGGATAATGGTAAGTTAGTTATTTATGCACTGGAGTAAAGGGAATAGTAGCAGAGCTATGGAGTTTACTTATTTATGGTCAGTTCTGCACTCTTTACCATTATTGAGCCTTTCATTGAAAACCTCCATTACTGGTGCATAATTCAGTGACTCATTGAGTTTCCATCTTGAGTTTATTTTCTGTTTACAAGAGGCTCTGAATTTTAGCTCTGTTTTTAATAATACCCTTTGCAAATTTAATAATAACTAATACAATAGCTTGCCACAATATAGATGGTATCGTATTGCTATACTGAAGAAATTAGACCGTGTATAAAAATCCATTTAATGGACTCTTTTGTCATCTGAAATAATATTTTGTATACCAACATAATAATGCCTTTTTATGTAGAAATGAATGTCAGCACAGTTTTAATGTGTCCCTCAAAGTTATTGTATTGAATCTTTCTAGCTGTTTCATAATAAATATGAGAGCATAGTCACAGTGAATGTATAATTTTTATTATATTGGTGCAGCTTAGGCAAGTTTGGATTTAAAGCTTTTTTAGACAAGAGTAGTCTCATTTATTTCAATGTTCAGTGCTGTCTCAGATGGGAAGAGAATCTGTTATCTGTAAATCTCGGTGAAAAAGCTAAAGCAAACTCTCTCCACTTCCACCGCCATGCAGTGTTATAGATTAAGATATTGGGCTGACATGCTGCATTTTAAGACAATATTCATTTGGACAGGTAATATACTGGAAGCTAATATACTGGAAGCTGGAATTTAACAATGAATAGGGTTGCAAGTTCATCGTACAGGCCAGTGAGTGCTCTTACCACAGAAGGCCAGCAAAACAAGAAAGTGGATGCTTGCCACTTGCATCCTGAATCATTTCCTTTGAGCATTAGTTAATGGCAAGCTACAGAAAATAATAATTCTGCCTTGAAATTCATAGGTATGTATACCAGTTTTATGAAATGATAGGCTTCACGGTGCTCTTCCCATCTTCATCTTTTCCTAAGACTTACTGGTGATGCTGTGAAACTTAAATTCTATTTAATTCTTGTTGAAATCTGTCTTGTAGATCTCAGGGAGGTGGGGAAGGAGGAAGTAGTAGTTAGTAGGTCCTGGTCCCTTGAGAGTAACCCTGAAAACAGAATTTGTTTTTTAGGGAGTGTTTTAGTCTTAGGTTACTTGTTTTGTTTTCTTGCTTGGGGTTCAGGTCTTTAGTTTGCTCAGTTTTGCAACTGTTCTAGAGGCAGAACTCCCATGGAAGTGAATGAACACTTCTTGGTATACTTTGCAAATGTATTTCAATCTAGAAAAGTTATTTTGAAAATGCATTAGGAAATGTTTGATTTTTACGACCTATTTTGACATGTCCCAGCTACTGTATTCAAAGTGTTTCAGTTAATCAGAACTGCACCTAGCCAGTGCACTGCACCTTTGTCCAATTTATTATATAGTTTTTAATACTATACTTGGTACAATTTCCAAATTAAAACCATCCAGTATAGTCTTCACAACCACGTCTCCTATTGTCCCTTCTGTCTTACCTGCAATCCTCCCCACCAGAAAGAGGCCAGGATAAGAGGGAGCCTGAGCTGTCTTACTTGAAAATAAGGAAATTTAGATAGACCCGCAAAGAGAGCAAATTTCAAAGTCAGAATCCCTACACTGAAAATACACGGCTTCCAGTTCTCTCAAGTTGAAATCAAGGGGTTGTTTTCTTGAGTGCAATGTCTGCTCTCACCTGGTATGGTAACACCAGGACAGAGGTGATCACTGAGCTGCACAAGATCCAAAATATTTGTCTTTAGGAGTTAAAACCAACAACTTATATTGCTCTTGGAAACCGACTGGAAGTTAGTGCAGATCACAGAACAACCGTGTAGTGTGTTTCCAGTTAAAAACAATATTTAGTAAGCAGGCAGCCATATTCTGCAGTACATTTAGTTTTCACATCCTTTTAAGATTGCCAGAATCAAGTCTCAAGGTAAATGGGATACTGTAAACAGTCTAAGAACCACATTATTCAGTGCACAAGTGTTTAGTAATTACAAAATGTGTCACACAAATAGAATACATCTTTAAATACTTCAAAAATCATTGTCCCATAATAAAGGTCTTTTCCTCAAGCACATTTAATCAATCCCCTTGGAAACACAGTGACCCCATAAATCCATTTTTAGCAGTTTTAAGCAACTTCATTCATTCCCAACTCAAAAATCTAATAATGGCTCTCTGGCTGCAGCTTTCTCCTGGCTCCCTTAGTCTGTCCCATCAATACCAAGTTCCTAGAACTGCCTCTGGGGAGAAACCTCTCAGGGAGCCTTCTGAGAAACAGCCCCTCTGAGTCTGAAAATCCCTCTGAGAAATGTGTTCTTTTTAAAGTTCCTGTTACTCTACAAACAAGTGTGTTTCCACTGTACTTATTTATAAGATCCAGAAGGGGAGCATGACTAGTTTACCAAATGTCTGGTTGGGATCAGTGTTTGGATGAAAGCAAGATAGCTGAGGTTTAATCCTGGATGAACAAAGATAATAGTAAAATTCTACTTCTTCTGATTCTAGATTCTAGTTTGCTTTTGGATGGGCAGCCTAAAATGTCTTTTACCATCTACCCTTGATCTAGGGATAGTGACCCTTTCTTTCAGATGTGGACCTTGCCTCTCATTTTCATTGTGTCCGTGTACTCACTTGCTCAAGAAAAGAGCCCGAAAAAAAGCTTTGTTCCTTAGAAAACATGACTCTGTTAAACCTGGCTCTAATTCACCAGTGAGAATTCTTGGTTCACCAGTGGACTTCAGTTATAAAAGCCTCAGTTTCCATCTGGACTTTAATTTTTATGCAACCTCACTTACACTGGGGTACTGTATTCTCTATTCATGCATGGCATATGGTATCTTTACATGAAAATATGTTGTAGAGGCAAAGAATTTGAATTAATGTTGTCTTTATGTTCTGTCTGCCTTACAAATTTGTACAACCACCCCTCACTGCATTGTGTGCATGCTTTTCACATAACTAATGGGCTACACACTTTATTGCTTCTGTAATCTGCGTGCATTGCACACATCTGTGGCTCCTACTTAGGGTGATCAGATAGCAAGTGTGAAAAATGGGTCATGGTGGGGGATAATAGGTGCCTGTATAAAACAAATCCCTGAATATCAGGACTGACGCTATAAAATCAGGACATCTGGTCACCGGAGACCCATTGCATTCCTCCATTCTCCTCCACAAGCTCCCATTCCCACCTATTTCAGAGATTTGCTGCCTCCCAACCCAAATGCCAAGGACTCTAGCTGACCCCTCACAGGGTCTCCCATTCTCCACCTCCATGCTATGTGCTCTGTGTGCTCCCCTATCCCCGCCTCCACCATATGCCATGGGGTCTGTATGTCTCCATGTCCACCTCCCTGATACCATTGTTCCCCATTCTTCCCCTATGCCAGGGGTGTTTTGTATCCCCAGTTCACCTCATACCAGTGTTCCCCTTCTGCTCCCCTGCCCCCACCAGTGAGTCTGTGTATACCCTCATTCTCCCCTCCCTGCCACCAATACCGGGGACTCTGTGCGCATTTCCCCAGTAATTATCTTACCATCCTACCATTCTTATATTTTGTTTCTGGGAGAGAAGTCATTCAGGATGTCATCATTTTTAAAGTACATGGGCATAATTGTCAGAGCTGAGGTGAGGGGTGGTGTTGTGCCAGCATGCATTAATGGCTGCCATCAATGAGTTCTTTGATCTGTAAACAATTTACTGAGGTAGTTGAAGCCGTTGGATCCGCTAACCAGATGCCTTGAGCTTCCGCTTTTCCATTTTTATTTAAACCAGAATCAATAGGGTTTTGGGGACTGATGTCTAAAACACTCTGGATTTTTGGAACTGAGCAGACAAATAGCGTTACCATCAAACAGAGAAATCAAGCTAAGTGTAAGGCCTTTCTTTGCTCAACCAAAAACATTGTCAACGGTGAAGTCCTTGGCTCTTATCAAGTAATAAAAAGCTCTACTTGGGTAGGGGTTTGTTTGGGTTGTTATTGTTTGGTTTGGGGGTGGTGTTTCAGAGTGGATGGAGAGATGAACTAGTGGCTGATGTGAATGTTTTTGTGCTAGAAAAGCTTTGGTAAATAAGGTTTTGCAATGGTTCATAAAAGTAGTCAGATTCTGGGTTTGTCTAATCTCCTCTAGTAGTTAATTCCGCAGCCAGACTGCATGATCTGGTTTCTCTCAGAGGAGTGCAACTGTCATGGAATGAGGCATCCAAATGCCCAGCTTCAGAAACTTTGATTGTTTCCTAGCGTGTTGTCCGGTAATTGATAGGGTGTGTTATATGCGACATCCAGTGGAAAGGAAAGAAAATGAATTGATCGTAGAAGAAATATTAGAAAACCTTATTTTAAATAGCTTGTCCAAAGAGACACACCCATTATGTCATAACTAAATGCATTTTATTCTGTATGTTGAGCATGTCTCCAGGATAACGTACATATTTCCCCTTAGTGAGTTAATTCAATTTGGCCCTGAGGTAAAACCCAGTGAAGTTAATGAAAAGATTCCCAGTGTCCTCGATGGGCTTTGGATAAGGCCTTATAAGAACTAAGTAGTAGCATTGATCTGTTTCCAGTATAGTCCATAACATGCTGGCTACTGTTCAAACCTACAGGTACACTCCTATCAGCCTTTAAATTACTTTGCAGTCATTGTTTTGTGTCAAAGCATAATGTCTTTTAACATGTCATTTTCAGTGTTAATTACCATGCGAACAACCAGCAGGCTGCTAAATTACACCTTTGTAGAATGAAACATTCTCAGCCTTGCACTATTTAGAATGCATCCATAATTCATTCATCAAGGCCTGGTAGTTCAGTACTAGTGAGCAGTTCTGAACACAGCTCCACTGTTTGGCTTCTAACTTTACTTTGTTTTCTTTTTTTTTTTTTTTTTTTTTTTTAAAGAAAGTAAATATCAGTTAGGTTTGATCCACACAGCAATTGTTCCCAGATTTTAAAATCAAAACTTTAAATAGTGGAATACAAGAAAACAATAGCAGCTTAGAGACTCCAACTACTTCTTCCGATTTTCCTTTTTATTACCCTCTAAAGGAATGCGTGGTAATAAAAAAGTCTGATTTAAGCACTTTATTTAGTGCATCTTATGTGTCTAGTCACTTGAGTCTGTACTAGGGGAATGTAGTGACTATACAGTATTTGAATGAAGAAAGAAACATTGCACCCCTCTCATCTCAATTGTTTGTTGTGATTATGTATAAGAGGGAGAGTCTGAATATGTTGTAGGATTTAGTGGAGTTTTGTTTTAGGATTTTGTTGTGTATTACTGTCTACCGCTTTTAGATCTAATGGCAATGCCGTAGGACACTAGAAGAAGAAGGTAAAACTTTTATATGAAGGAGGAAGGAACAAGCGAGAAGATTATATGTGAACAAATGTGCTTTTTTTTATTGGTCCTGTGCCAACAACTTATAACAAAGACATTGTCTTTTAAATAAGTTTAATTTATGATACCCTGAAGAACAAGTAACATGCTATTTTAAAGTACTTTTAATAAGACTTGAGGGTCATAAGTGAAAATTAATGTTGAACACCCATGAGAAAACATTTGTTCAAGGTGAAAATAAGTGTTTGAAACAGCCCACTGAGAGAGGTTACTGAGATATATAAACATTAGGGTTAATCAAGAAAAACAAGTTGCTATTAAAAAAAAAATACAGTCCTAATGGAATCGGATACCTTTTTAGTTTTTACTTTACTCTCAACTGTTCGTTTACGTTTTAGAAGTCTAAATAACGGGCTTTTACTGTTGTGCTTCTAACATATTGTCCAGGCAGGGCCGGCTCCAGGCACCAGCTAAGCAAGCAGGTGCTTGGGGCGGCCAAGGGGAAGGGGCAGCACGTCGGGCCCTTCGGCAGCGGGTCCCTGCCCCTCTCGGAGGGGAGGACCTGCCACCAAATTGCCGCCGAAGAAGAAAGTGGCGCACTGGAGCTGCCGCAGTGGAGCTGCTGCCAATCGCGATCGCGGCTTTTTTTTTTTTTTTTTTTTTTTGCCACTTGGGGCGGCAAAAACCCTGGAGCCGGCCCTGTGTCCAGGACATCTCAATGTTGATCTCATGGGACCCGTGATCCTTGACAATGGGCTTTAGTGTCCCAAGGAAGGGGAGTTCAACTGTCTGCGTAACACTGTTCCCTCTCCCCCTAGCCCTTGTGAAGATCTCTCCATAGCTCTAGGATTCTTGTGGAAGAGGGGGCAAATTCTATATTCTCCATCATTACTTTGAAGAATGGCACTAGAAGCCGTTTCTCTTTAAAAGAAATAAGGAAAGAGGGAAATATGTTATCAAAGTCACATATGTAACAGAGAAGCCAGTTACAAAGTACTTTGGATAATTTTTATATTCCATTTAGGTGCAGGAAGTTTTTATTTGATTTTGTACAGCAGTGGGCACAATTGCTTACCAAATACTAGTTTAACGTGAATGCTCAAGTTTTGCAAAGCAACATAGCTAATGTATGGCAGCAAAGATAAACATTGTTCAGCAGTGACAACCAATTTTTCAAAAAAAAGGGAGCAATGCAAACAAAATGTGAACTTTCAACTGTTTTCTTAATGACTTAGAGCAACTCTCATGCCTGTGAGTAACATTACTCATGTGACTAGTCCCATTAATTTCTTCCTGCTTTAAGCCAGTTATACTGACACATCTTGTCATCCTTAGATTTATACTAGTTTGCATGATTTTACATTTTTAATCTGTTAAGCATTCATGTATGTCTTAAAGTATTTTCAAGAAATTCTTCTTAAAATGATTAAAAAACTGGATTAAGAACAATGGGGCAGAACTGAGAAAAATTGACAAACTGTGTTCATCTGAATTAAAAAATGCAATCAGAAAATTATCTCTGTCCTGTGATAAAGACACCAGTCATAATATTGAAAAGGCATTAACTTCATACTCCTATTCATATACATAGTTACAAATTGTGTAGCCTTAGTGTCAGTAGTATTACTAACACGTTTGAAATGAATTTAAAAAATCAATGGGAGCAGTCAAAATGCAGCCTATTTTTAATGTATAGAAAACATAAAACTAATTACTCAGAACCTTAAATTGCCTCCACAAAATTAAAAAACACTATTTGCTTTCTTTTTCTTAGTGCCAATAATATCTTGCAAATATTAAGTAATTTTTAAAATCCTAGCTATAACAATCTGGTTATTCAAGTGAAAAATTAGCACTTTAAGGGACTTCCAAGCTTACAATGAAATGTTTCTTATAACAATCTCCTTACCGTTAAATTGGATTCGCTTTCAAGTCGGTCTTCTTCCACACAAAATTACCACATGTAATTAGCTTACATAGAGGCTTGCTTTAGCCAAATTAGGCTGTCAATTTATACACTTAGTATATTGCAATGTGAAGGGTCAGAGACCCTCATCGTTACATCTCTAACAGAGTTCTATAATGATAATAATACCCTTGATTTTAAAAGTACAGAAGTTCACTTCCAGCTAATCTCTAACAAACTTGCCAAAAAAAAAATAACAGTGATTTTTTTTTAAACAGCCCTTCAATCTCTAAGTTAAAGGCTTTTATCTTAAATTAGATTCTTCCATAGAAAATATCAAATGAAAAGAACATTTTTGAAGGACATTTGATAACCCTTTCCTTGTGTGAGGAATAAAGGTCCAAATCCGGGATACCATGTTTTGTGGAAGGTATTGAAGCATGCCCACACCCTATGAAGCACATCATGTTTTAACCAGATGCTGCCTTGCTAAATGCAACCTAGCCAAATTTCCTCTGTGTGGGAAGGATGTTAAGAGAACCTGTGTGCTCACCAATCTGCAGTGTGGGAAAAGTCTCATGGCCCTACATAAAGGGCATGGATGAGAGGGTCAGTAAAAGGGGATACTAGAATGGCGATAACTTCTCCAGAAGGAGAATAAAATGCCCCACGACCCCTGAACTGGCCAGTTTGTTTATTTGAAGGGAATAAGTATACTTAATTTTTTTCAAATATAAATCATCCCTTATGTTTTGAGGTGAAAGAGCCCCCATTAGATGCCACCTTAAAAGGTATCCCAGCATGCTGCAGGGCAGGTAGCTCCTATAGAGCAGGGTTTCACGCTGCAGGCAGGGGGTGGTGGGCGTACACTATGCTGAACCTCACTATTCAGCCCATTTCCTTGAGCAGTCGAACAGTACCAGAACCAGGTGAAGTAAAAGATGGTGTCATGACAAAACACAAAAAATTCAGCAAGCCCATCCTGTGGACTACAGGGAAAAAGACTTGAGTGTGTTAGTAGATTGTACTGTGCAAGTATCAGTGCCAATATCTTTGTATGAATACATTTGGGACATAAAACACATGTAAAAAATATTCTAGCACTGAGTAAAGGACTAGCTAAGCCATAATAAGAGTGTTGTGCCCAGCTTTGCATGCCACTTCTGGAGAAGAAGTCCAAAAAAGAAGCGCTGAGAATGTCATTGGTGAGTAGGAGAGTTAAACTGCAACAGCAGAAAAACACACACTGCTTTCCTAGTAAAGATTATTGAGAATGGATCAAATTGAAATTTTCTGGCAGTATAAAGAGATGCTGAAGGAAGAGGTAGATTAAAATATAAACCTGAGGACCTCGGGAAAGTGTGTTACATAGTGCGCTGAATAAAAAGCGTTCGGGAGAAATAATTTTTAAGCTAGCCTGCAGTGTCTCAACAGAACAGAGCAGCATGCGAAAACTGTGTAATGTAGGTATTTTCAAAATGCCCCATACTTGGCCTCTCACAATGCCCATTCCCACTGAGTGACGTATATGGAGAAAAATGCTAGTTTAAAGTTTTATCTTCATTTGTATTCCTTGACATACTATCCCCAAATCCAAAGCCGCTTGAGGAAATTCAAACAATTTTAACCTATCTACAAAAGAAACACGTAGTTGTGCTGGATACAATAAAGAAAATCTAATATTCTGTTGAATCAACCCCTTGCATATTAGATTAAAGGCACATCTCTTCTGAGGAGTCACTACTGAGAATCTTGGAAAATAAGAATTATTTTTCCATCTATCGTGCAATTTTCCCATGCATAGAAAGCTACCATGACCTGCATTCTGTGCAGGGAAAACTAAAATAAATAGGCCAAAGTGCAGAATCACAGAGTGATTACCTCAAGAATTATGGGCACATTCTAATGTATTTTTCTCTGTTTACTCTGCTGTCACAAATTTAGCAAGAAATCAAATCTTAACAAACAAATAAAATGTAATCTTTGTCTTCCATTGCCTTAAGATATTTTCAAAATACGTTTGCCTCACATTTTCCTTTAGTTTTTTGGCATTTTTTTTTTCTTTTTAAGGTGGTATATACACTGGGACAGATCTTGAGGTCTTTGCACAAATTTTAAGGAAGTCTTATTTAGGCAAGTCTCCCAATTAAAGCAATGGGCATTTGTCTGTGTTAAGCTGATTTAGCACTTGGCCCAATATTGGTAAGTATTTTGTTTTGGGGATTTTATATTATTTATATTATCTGCTGTCATGATATCTAAATGAATGTTTCAGTCTTCAATTCTTCATGCAGCTGTTCAAGCCTACACTGATGCAAGTTTCACTGAGTAGGGAACTAGTTGTTGGGATTCCTACTTTCAGCGCAGTCACTCACAGTGTGACCTTGAACAAGTCTGTCTCTGTCTCAGTTTAGCTTGTTGAGGGTGGTTCAGTTAATTCGTGTTTGTAAAACACTTCAAAATCCTCAGATGAAAAATACTGTATAAATTCAGCTGTGATCTTGTAAGCATATTCTTTATGGATGGGACTTATTACTTGATTTCCAATAGGGGAATGCCCTCAAATATTCATCTTATTATCAAATCATTATAGGCAAGGCTAAGTATTTCAAACTTTTCAGCCAGAGGATTTCTATGTAATTTGCCTAGGTGCTTCCTTTAAGATTTATTCATTCACTGGATTTCTATTAAATCTCTAGACATGTCATGTTTGTTATATTTGCCCATTTTCGTTTTTCCTTTTTTTCTTTGTTTGGGCTTCATTGAGTGGCAATCACCTGTACCAAATTTCTTCGCCATAACACATCTTTAACAAGAATTGGAAAATCTCATTCGGTTGGCAAATGAACAAAATTTGGGGGGTGGAGGGGAGGAAGCCAGATGAGAACACAAGGAACCATGCCCTGTTACATGCACATCCTTATGACATGTCCTCCTCTCAGGGAAAGCAGTATACACATTGGGTAGCTGAATTTGACTGAGGTCCTCTTTTTTTCCGCAGTCTTATTTTTCATATATTCTGTTTCTAATATTTAAAATGTACATAATTTAGATTGCCTAGGAGCTTGTTGTCTGAAAGTAAGTAATGTAAGCATCTTGCCCATAGGGAGTGGAGATTTACTGTACATTGACTCTTATTATGGTCCAGACACTCTGAAGGAACATTTTAATTATTAGTAGAACAGTAGTAAAATTAATCACTATTAGACCTTGATGCTGCTGAAGCAAATAAAATAAAAGCAAAATTATGTTCCAATGCCCTTGAATCCTTTGTTGTTTAGTAGTAAAACTGGATTGTTTCTTTAGCTTTGTTTTAAAGAGCAGATGTATATTTGCATAATGTCAAGATTTAGTTAGAGTTGTGAAAGGAAAATTACATCTCTGCTTTACAATGGGACAAATATATGAATAAAGGATTAAATAAAGCAATCCAAAAACAAGCATCTGATTTACACTTTAGTTCTAAACCATTCTTTGTATTTCAAGAGGTACAAGATGTATCATGAATGTATAACACGACAGCTAATTTTGAATGGAGTACATAAAGGTGTATCTCATCTGTAGCAAAATATTTCCTTAGCATTCCTGGGTAATAGGATGAACTTTTTTATGGATTTTATTCTGACTAGCCAATTTGTATGCTGTTGAGCTCCCTTCCAAAGGTTAACTCAGAATCTGAGATGATAACAATAACCAATCAAGATAGCATACAACTACAACTTCAGTATGAAACCAAATTTCAAATGAGTGATCCACTATTTCTAAATCCTGATATCATTACTTACATTTCTTTGGTCACAGAGTCTTCAGACCTCTATCTGCTCTAAATCCTTATGGCAAATTACAGTAAGAGTTGATTTTTGTTGATAATTTTCTTTTTTTTATATGTATAGCACAGATTATGTTCAGCACCGCACAAAACAAAATAGAGACAGGAACTGTTTCTAAGAACAAGTCAGTAGGAGCTGCAATTGCCCTGTTTTCTGAAAATTGGGCCTCTTCATTAGCTGCCTAAAATGGATTGGAGTCCATAATCTTTGATACAGAAATCTGAAAATTTTGGCTGTATAATATGTTATTGTAAACTCACTTTATGGACATTGTGGAAAGAAGGGATGTTCAGGAGGGATGTCCTGAATGGGGAAATGTTGACTTTGTGAACTGGGGGAGGGATGCTGTGACATTACCCAGGGTACATTCTGGACTAATGAATGTTCTCCAACCTGGGGTGCCTTTTACACTGCTTCACTGTGAGAACCATCACTTCTGGTCTGCTCACACACAGCCTCTAACAGGTACATTTTATTCCTCATTATACTGCAAAAGTGCTATGGCCAGCTACCCTTGAATTACACTTCAGAGCAACACCAGCAAATTACCAGTCCCAGACTTTCCCCCAGAAATGTGCGCCTTGTACTGTCCGGCACTCTCCTGGTCAATACAAACTCATATAAAGTCCATCATTTTATTAATAGAAATAATGTGTACAAATCCTGTTATCCCAAATGGAGGTTCTCAAACACTTCAATCCAAATACACTGGTCTAGATAAAATAATAAAACAGGTTTATTAACTACTGAGTAATGAGGCATAACTGTCAGAATTGGTTACAAGAAAACAAAAGTAAATCGCAACTAATGCCTAATTTAACAAGCTAGGGTGAATTCAAAGCAAAGGTCTCTCTCATCACATGTTTTAGCAGTCTTACTGATTTTTTCAGTCAGGACCCCTCCCCCTGTCCAGAGATCTTTCCTTTGTTCTTCAGGTGTTGTGGTAGAGAGAATGGAGGAATAATTTGGGGCACCTCCTCTTTCCTTTTATAGTCATTTCTCTTCTTTGAGCATCATCTCCAGTTGAGGATCAGGGAATATAAATCTGTGTGGATGGAAACCCCCAGCTGTTTCTTTGTCAAGATGTAGATTTTCACCCACATCCTCTTTCCTGACAAAGAATGGCCACTTAACCAGATGATCGTCCATTTTATTTTGTTGATAGCTGGCTGAGGCGTCTGCTAACTTTTTGTCTCTGGGGAACTGGTTTGTGACTCTTCCTCAGACTTAGAACACATCTTTAGTAATATCATACAGTAGAATCCTATAACTTTACATACAATGTTGCCATACATATTTACCAGGACAATAATGATCAGTAAATTGAGTTTTCAAATGATAGCTCACAAGGCATACTATGTACAAAATTTATTGTAGTCTTGAAAAACAGGTGAACATAGGGATACAGGCTGTCACATTATATTAGCATCATGCTAATATTGCATCTTATTAATGAAGATGGTCATGCAAGGCCATGTTTGTGTTAAAGTGTATGTGCTATGAAAAAAAAATGTTTCTACATTTCCCTGGATGTGGAAACAAATATCAAAGGGCCTTATTTGCCTTTCACTAACATTGCTGTAATCAGGAGTAACACCATTGACCGTAGCTAAAGTAACAACAGTATAAAACAAGTCAGAGATGCGAATCGGACACAAAATCTGTTGTAACAGGGTGATACTGAAGTACAGATTATAGATGTGTGGGGGCATAGGTAGTGGTTGTACTAGGGCAGGGCAGGCTAAGCCTCCCCTGGCGCAGCTGCGGATGCCGGATGCTGGTTGCAGGGTTTACATGGGGAAATTTTTGCTTATTATTATGCTCCCTGCAGGTTCTGTGGTGGGTGAGGAGGCAGTACGTGTTACTCAGCTTCCTGGGTTCATCAGTAATCTCCCTGCACTTCAGGGAGATTACTGATGAACCCAGGAAGCTGAGTAGCACATACCACCTCCTCAGCTACCCCGGAACCTGCATGGCGCATAATAAAAGCTCAGGTTCTTCGGGAAGAAAGGAACTTTTCCCACGGGGTGGCTGGGGGGGGAGGGGGCTCCAACTGGCCTAGGGCTCTTCTGGCCTCAGGGGGCGGGGGCTCGGGGCTTCTCTGCAGGGGGGACTCAGGCAGAAGGGGTAGGGCTCTACACGCAGCCCATGTGTGGGGGTAAAAATAACAGTAGACATAGCTGAAAACAGTTTGAGTGTATTGATTTGATCTCAGGTTCATCACTCTAGATAAAGGGTCTATGGAGGCTGACATGCACAGAAGGCAGCAATATATTCATCCTTTGTCTGGTGAACAGTTCATTGTAAGATGACTCTTAGTACCTAGTAATGTCTGACTTTCAGCACTGACACACTCACTTCAACGTAACAGAAAAGCAAAGCAAAAAGAAGGATACAGTGAACCATATCAGGAAAGCAACACAAAAATAAACACATTCAACTGTGTCACCATTTTGACCTGCTCTAAATGCAACATTGTAACAACTTTCTTATTTGCAGTTATAGCTCTCCATGGATCAGAAACACTGACTCGCTTCATATTATTCTTTGATTTATCATAAAGAACCACATGGAAGATGGGGGTCGAGGGGAAGAGATTTTGTTAAAGAAGAAATGAGGTCATATAGTAAGAGTAAGATAGCTTCAGGCTTTTAAATACCGTACAGAAATAGAACATCTTCAAAAAATAAAAAGCCTTCTCCACTCTTTTCATTTTATTGTTGAATACCACTTAAGAAATGTCAAATGTTTATAATTTGACAAGCATACCAAACCAGTTTCTAAGTTATCCCACTGGTTTAGATGAAGAAAAAAACATTTTTAGTTTTGATTTTCCTGTGTTGTAACACAGGGTTGGTGCTGAGCAGAGTATCTGTTCTCAGGGGATCTCCTGGTCCTTTAGGAACCTGACTCCCCTCTCTTGGCAAGTATCGAGAGAGATTGTCTGCTTGTATCATTAGCTGTTCAGCTGATGCCTTCATACCGCTTGTACACGCGTGCGCACACACACACCAGTACTGTCTCTGCCACCAGCTCTAGTATGACCACCAGTACTAATGTAACTTCCAGTACCCTTACAACTAGCCTCCCCGCTAGAAACAGGGCGGAGATGATATTTCCTCAGATTCTGAGATCTCTGTGGCCCAAGAACCCCTTCATGCCAACTGGCAAGCGCTTACAGGAATGGCCTGATTCTGGTATGTACATTCTGGTTCACCAAAGAATGTCTTAAATGAAAGCCAGGGTCACACTGGTCATTACTGTTATTATGAAATTCATGGACAGGCTAAGTAATGAGTTGTGTGTATATATAATGAAAATATGCTCTTAGATGTATCAAGGTGAAAAACAAATATTTTTTTTTGTCAGATGAGATGTTTATTCATCTATCTCTGTCAGGACACTAAGCATTGTAAGCTAATACATATGCAGTCAGCGAAGAAATGTGAAGTCTAAAGGGAAGCAGCACACAGGAAAAACAAGCTACGGGGCAGTTATTGTCAACTCAGACAGGATGAACTTTGGCATAAGGGGGTCTAAGTAGAAGGCAAAGAAGATGCCTTCTTATGCACACCTAGGAAGTAAACGGGCAATGTGTTTGCATTCATAAAAACATGATTTCAGACAACTTTAATTGAAAATGCTACAGAGGACTTTGAGGAGTGACAGAAACTTCTTTAGACAGGAGGTTAAGCTATTAGGTAAGGTTAGTCTCTAAAAGCATGTTATGATTTTTTTAATATGCAACCTTTTGTTTCCAATATCCTTATTCACTGTTACTTGAATCTTGAGTCTTTGATAATAAACTGATTCTTGTCTTCACTATAAAGATATGGAAGTGCTGTGATATTAAGCAAAGTGCTGTACCGGAGCTGAATCTTACAAGCTGTGTATACCGTTCCTTAGGGGACAGCAGGCCTGGTATTTCTGTGAGTAGCCAGGAGCTGGATATCGCAGGGGAACACTTCAAAGGGACTCAGGAACTGGGCAATGCAAGGCAAAGTAAGGGCCAACATAGCCAACCGAAGAGATCCTGGGTGGCTAGAAGGCTGGTGGTGTTAGCATGCTGACTCCCATCTAAGCATAGACAGGGGTGTTACTCAGTCCCTGATACCCCAAGAACTGTCATAGTCTCTACTCCAGGTTCCACCACCTTCCCATTTAGGCTTCACTCCCCTGAAGTCTACTCCAAAGACATTCCCAGGAACAGTCAGTGATGAACTTGCCAAACAACATGGCAGAAACACCTTTGGAGTCCACAACCATACCCCACTACAGTGGTCATTTTGGAACTCTTGAGCCCCATATAGAGACCAGTATTGCAGGTCATCTTCCAGTAAGAAGACTTGCTTGGATAGGTATCCTCCAAAACACCTTGAGCCTGATCCCCTTCAACTCTCTTTGTGACAGCCATCCTGAAGAACACAATCTGGGAGTTGAGGAAGAGTTGGCAATCAAGTTGTCATCCTCCTCCCCAGAAAAGGCAATCATGCCCCCCTCCCTCATTCTGTGCAGATGAATTCAAGATCTTTCAGGACCTTTTGAAGAGGATAACTGAGTCCTCACAAATCCCTTTGAATGAAGTACAAGAACCACAGCAGAGTTTAGTGGATATCCTCCACACTTTCCCTCAAAGCAGGGCTGCCTTTCAGATAAATTGCTCAATTGATGGCCAGGACAATAGGGCAAACACCAGGCACTATCCCTTGCATATGCAAAAGGGCTGACAAAATGTACTGTGTCTTTTTGAAGGACTTGGAAGACTACTTCTCCCATCCCACTCCAAACTCTTAGTGATGGGTGTAACAAATGAGAGAACCAGACTACATTGCTTCAGGCCCACACCACATAAAATGGAGCCCAAATGTCTAGACCTCCTTTGTTGCAAAAGTTGCACTTCAGTTTAGCATAGCTAACTGTCATGTTATAATGGCTAACTAGGACTATATGAACTACATCAAATTCACTCATCTTATTGATTATTTGATACAAGATCAGAAGGACCAGTTCTAGGCCCTCATCCCAGAAGACCAGATTGTTGGCAAAGCCTCCTTGCAAACCTTGTTAGATGAAGCTGATACAGCCTCTCACTCAATGTGCCATACTTTATGGCTATAATTCTCTGGGCTTCCTAGAACGGTCCAGAACATGGTTGAAGATCTTCCTTTTTGAAGTACTGACACACACAAACAAAATGGCATCCTCCATGATGCCTGGAGTCCCGAGAGGAACTAGTTCATTAAAATAGGGACATGCTGGCATAGTGGACACACTAAGCAGATATTTTTGCCAGGACCACAAATAGAACTGGGTTGCTCAGCTTCTATAGGGAATTTTACTGAGCTGGGGCTTCCCAGAGATGAACAGCGTTGCAAAAAAAGCTTAACACAAAATTCTGCAAATTTCGCCCTTGTGGAGGTGATGGCTGTGATTTACTGGGAGATGCTCTCACCGCCCTTTGGCTAGCGCACTACTTGATGCTTTTTCAACTGACAGCTACTTCTCAAACTCCTGAATAGAGTAAAATGAGAGTGTGTCAAAATTGTCATCTTAGTGCCACCTTGGTCAAGGCAGATATGGTTCTCGGGCCTGATTCGCCTGTGCCTGCTGCCATATCTTCATCTGCCTCTGACTCCAGATCTTCTGATTCAGGATTCAAGGAAACTGAAGCATTCTCACCTCTTCCAGCTACACCTCAAGGCGGGGCTCTTGGATGGTTCTCAGGTGTAAAAATGGACTATTTCTCCAAAGTAGGCAACATAGGGCTGGATAGTAGGAAACCATCCACAAGAAAGACTTACCTGCAAAAAAAAAATGGTGGTGATTCCACTCCTGGTGCACCCAAGGAGGATTGTCCCCTCTGGATTCCTGTCTCATTCACATACTTATCTATCTGAGCATAAAAACATCTGGTCTATTGCTGGGTTTCTTCAAGTTCCACCTTGCAGCTATTACAGATTTTCAATCATCTGTATTGACCTTAGTGCGTTGACCTGTAGACGGGGCTTCCGTATTTGCACATCACACAACATTCAGCTTCATCAAGGGGTTGACCAGTCTCTTCTCCCATGTCAGAGAGACTCAACTACCTTGGGAACTCAGTCTTCTTCTTAAACACCCTATGGAAATGACCATTTGAGCACCTAGTGAGCTGCTGTCTCCTCCATTTATCTTTCAAGACCTTCTTACCAGACATCACTTCAGTTAGGAGAGTAGGAGAATTGGGCGCCCTTGTGGCAGACACATCCTACATAGTAGTCTACTGGGACAAAGTGACTCTTTGCCCATACCCTCATTTCCTACCCAACATCTCCTCCAACTTCCATATTAACCAGGGCATTCAACTGCCAAACTTCTACCCTAGACCTCATAACTCCAGAGAGAAAGCTAGTCTTCACACCCTGGATGTTAGAAGAGCTCTAACTTTCTACTTTAAAAGAACCAGGCCCTTCAGAGCTTCCCCTAGAGTATTTGGATATGTCAACACTGCCAGAAAAACACACAACCATCCTGGCAGCTAGTCTCAGAGCCAGGATCAACTCACTCGGACTTGCACTACAGGGCTAATAGTAGTGTAGATGTTCCTGCTTGGTCTGGATGCTGGGATCTGAAACCTGGCAAAGGGGGTGGATCTTAGTGCAGTGACCTGGGCTCAGACTCGCTGCTGTGGTGTTCTGGGTTTTTTTTTTTCCTTTGCAGTGTAGATTCACCCTTTTGTCTTTTTTGTTGACAGAATATAAGGAGCTCCTATTTCCACCCACTGTTAAATGGGTGTCAGGCTGCATTCTGTCATGCTATGAAGCTTCTGGATCACCTCCTCCACCTAAACTGACTTGCTTATTTCACCAGGGCACAGCTCACATCTATGGCTTTTCTTATGAATATTCCCATTACAGACATTTGGAGAGCCATCACCTGTTGGTCTGTTCACATCTTCTCCCAGAAGTACACTATCTTACATGCTCCAAGAGTAGCTGCAGCCTTTGGAACAGCTGTCCTTCAATGCATGCTAGATCCTACTCCTCTGTACTTGTGCAGTAGCTGTAGTTCTTTTAAGTGTTTTGTCCCAATGGGTGCTCCAGTAAAAGCCCTCCTTCCTCTCTGCTTTAGAATCATGGTCTCTGGCCAGATTTTGCAGGGGAGAAAGAATTGGAGCAGCAGCAGGCCCACCTTTCACTGTATGCCTTTAGATCAGCGCACAAGGATATGTGGGGCTCAGGCATGGACCCACAGACGCTGCTACCAAAAATCTCTACTAGAAGGCATAGGGGCACACGTGCACCTGAAGTGGAGCATCCATAGAAACAAAACATCTCCAAGAACTCCAGTGAGTAACCTGTAAATCCTAACCTGACTAAATCCTTTGTTTAACTTTTATATTAATCAAGATCACTGTTTTCCATGATAACATGTCATCTGCAAAAATAATACTCCAGTTGATTTGTTTCTAATAGAACTGTATTTTGAGCCCTCATCCTCAAATCCAATCCTCATCAGTGTACCTTTGAAACTCCACAGACATGAGCTGAAGTCAGTGCTGTTCCTTGTGGATGCCAGGCTCCACTCATGTCAATCCAATTGTGGATTCACAGTTGTTATAGATTATTCCAGTGATAACCAATTCAGTTCTATAATTAAAAAGTTAAGGCAACATTTCCATTTTGTATTATATCATGCTAATTCTAGTTATTAATCGAGCTGGTAAAATGGTGGGGAGAAGGACAGATGCTCAAAAATTGATGCACAAATATTTTTGGTTAAAAAAACAACTGAGGGTGGTTTACTGTGATTCATGGGGTCATATTATTCATTGTTTCAGAGTACTTGAACAACATTGAGGCTTTAATGAAAAAGGCTAGGGATCCCATTTGGGCTAACTGTAAAACAAAATTCATAATTAACATGCAGTATTTATTGTTTATCTTTGCTATTAACTATTGGTGAAATTCAGTACTGTGCAGAGAGACAGTATGTACCAAAGTTCACTTTGAGTCCTTGAAACAGTGCAAATGCATAATTCAAACTGTGAACTTTAGTGTGTGAATAGAAGACAGTACCATAATTGTCCCAGAACTCATATCCAACACCGGAAATCCTCAAAAATGCCTTACAATTAGAGACTTAAAGTGCTCACTCTGTTCTGCTTATCAAAAAGAAAAAAGAAAGTGATTTGGGTATGGTGTTCAGGTACCGCCACACGGAGAAAATACTGGGATCTAAAAGTCTCTTTAGTCTAATAAAGAGAGGCTAAACAAGAACCAATAGCTGAAAGTTAAAGCCAGACAAATTTATATTAAAATAACGATGCCTTATTTCTAATTGGTAGGGTTATACTACCTGAGGAAGTATCTCTTGATGTCTTCAAATCAAGACTGAATACCTATATGGAAGATGGGCTTTACTCAAACATAAATTATTGGACTCCATAGATAACTGGGTGAAATTATAGCCTGTGTTACACAGGAGGACAAACTAAATGATCTGATGGTACCTTCTGGCCTTGAAAAAAAAAATCTATGAATCTGTGAATTTCTTCCTTTAAAAATGCTGCAAATAAACCTTTCAGTGGGTATGATGGTTCTTTTGTAACAAACAGCATCCATTTGAATTTGCCCCCCTCTCGCCGCCCGTCATTGAGGTCTAGCTGTGACAATGATGACAAGGCAAGAACTTACACTGATCTTGAAGCACGTATTTCATTATCCGTTTGACAGATCGGCATAAGTGTATAATGTAAACTTAGAACTCTATTGTCCTTTTACCTCCTTCCCCAAGTCTAGTATTTTGCACTCCACAATCTAATCACTTTTATGCATATTCATAGAGTATACTTCAGTTAGACTTATTTGTGGTATATTTTTCTAACAATTGGTC
The DNA here is from genome assembly GCF_027887155.1 of Malaclemys terrapin pileata. Classification (NCBI taxonomy): domain Eukaryota; kingdom Metazoa; phylum Chordata; order Testudines; family Emydidae; genus Malaclemys; species Malaclemys terrapin. The sequence goes on along the minus strand of NC_071513.1, from coordinate 15,660,518 downwards.
CCCTTTCGAAGGGAGCCATTAGTGAAGGGAAGAGCGAGAGCATACTCATGTTCTCTGTGCTGATATAATTGTGAACCATCCAGATCACCAGTGTCTACAAGCAATTCTGTCAGCTTTGTGGAGTTTTCTTAACATTATTGTGTGGATTGCATTGTTGGAAGTGGTAGTAATAAGCAATATGATCCCACAAGGGAATGTACTAATTTATTTGTCAATGAGTTAGCATCCTTTAATTCTTCTGTGACAGATGAAGAAAAAAGGTGGTACCATGCATGACAACATATCAGGACTGGTCATATCCATTTCCAGCTGATGATAGTATTTCCATCTGGTTCTTTACAACTGGTTATGTCTTTTTTTTATATATATCAGATATAGAATTCTACTCACATAATAGAGAGTAGCATTAATACAGTATTCTCAAATGTGTATTACAGTAGTCCATTGCCATTTGCTTGAACTTCCCGACTAAGAATGGTTTTTACATCTGTGTGTTCTGTTGTCATTACCATATATTAAATTTCTTTCTTTGTCTCAGCTAGTATTACTGGAAAGTGTTCCCTTTGGTCGAATATTCTGAATGCTCTACTGCCACTTGCATATATTAACATTGTGTTAGTCATCTTCTAAATCTTTTGCTTTTGTCTCCTAAATCATATTCCTGAAAATCAGGCAGCTTCAGTCTCTGATTACCTGAGTGGTTTACATTTTGGTGCCTGTTCTGCGCAAAATATATTTTGCATATAAATGTCTGGCTTTGTGTAGTGCAAAGCAAGAAAATATGGCAGAGTTATCACGTACCAGTATCTTTTCCCACCATATTTGATATTTGTAAGATCTTGAAGGACAAATGTGATTAAATGTGTGTGTTTTTCTACTTTAGTTCCATTTCAAACACCTCTGATGTTGAATTGCAATTTCATCAGAACAAATAGCTTCATGTTTTAATGAGGGTGTCTGCTATATAACATCTGATTTTCACAGATACAAAATGAAATATCAGGTCAGTGTGTTGTTTCTGTGACAGATAAGACCTGAGAAGTAAAAGGAGTTCAAATGACTATATTGAAATGTGACAGACAGGCATGGAAGTACCCGAGGATATGGCAAGGGATCCAGAATTCTCACCCATGTGGCACAATCTAGCAGAGAAGGGAGGGCTCCTGGTCTGGCCTCCAATCACAGCCCCAGTTGCTCTTCACATGGGCCAATCAGCGACCAGAGGATGCACATTTAAACCCCCTTCCCGGGAGGAAGCCACACTAACTTGGATGGCTCAAGTGCAATAGAGGAAGGTGGGACGTTCTCTTGTGCACCAATCAGACACTGAGGAGGTGTGATAGGCAAGTGGGAGTGCTAATCAAGCAGTGGAGAGAGGCTCAGAATATCTCTTTGGAATCGTTGACCACACTAAGTCTCCATGAAGGTTGTCAGAAGGGTTTCCCGCCTCCTGCCAGGACATCTTGGAGCCAGGTTAGGCTCCGTTCTCAGGGCCATGGCTAAAGGTACCTGGCCTGCCCGGTGCTGGGGAGCAGGGTAAGTTATGGAAGGTTCAAGGGGATATAGAAGCTGTGTGAGTCGGGGAGATCTGGATATGGGCAGTGTGCATGTGCAGGGCTTTAGGCTGGGCTTCTATGAAAACCAGGGTTCTGAGCTATTTGATGGGCTGTGGATGTGTGTCTAGGATGCATGAGGTTCTTTTAAGGGGAAGAGGAGAGGGGACAGGAAGTGAATGGGTTGGTATGTGGGATGTGAGGGCCACTGGATTTCTTCTGAGGAGTCCTGAGGGGTGAGTGTGTATGAATGGAACTCAGGTTCTCATGGCGATGGAGGCTACATCTGCTGCCTCAGAGCTGGCACCTGGAAAGCTGCCGCTGCTCTCTGCTCTGCCTTCAGAGCTGGGTGGCCGGAGAACGGCAGCTGCTGGTCAGACACCCAGCTCTGAAGGCAGCACCACCGCCATCAGCAGTGGAGAAGTAAGAGTGGCATAGTATGGCATTGCCACCCTTCGTTCTCCGCTGCTGCTGATGGCGGCACTGCCCTCGGAGCTGGGTGGCTGGAGAGTGGCGGCTGTTGGCCAGATAGCGCAGCCCCCCCAATTTTCTGTCTAGCCCACCTCAGCCCCCCCTCCATCTCCCACCAGGAAGAAGCTGGCACCGCCCCTGCCAAGCGGAAAAACAGAGTTGTGGGGGTTGAAAGACTGACGCCTTGCAGAGCCCCATGTTGGTGGTGATTTTGGGGAAGCTTTTAGCATGCATGTAGGTTCTTTTTATTGTTTTCATGTGTTATCTGTAATGCTTTTGACCTAAGAATGAATGCAATTTGCTTTGTGAAGGCTAGTTGGTAACTGGTGTACACTGTCCCTGGAGAAAGATACTGGAACAAATGATTAAACAATCAACTGTGAGCATCTACAAGATAATTGGGTGATTAGGGTGGTGAGAAATAGTCAAAATGGGTTTGTCAAGAACAGATTAAGCCAAATGAACCTTTGACAGGGTTATTAGGCTAATGGATAAGGGGAATCAATAGATGTCATATATTTTGATTTTCTAAAGCTTTTAACATAGTCCCACACAACATTCTCATAAGCAAGCTAAGGAAATGTGGTTTAGATGTGGTTTGCTGTCATACTGGAAGGGCATTTTTAATGGGGTCCCAGAATCAGTCCTAAGTCTGGTACCATTCAATATTTTCATTAATAACGTGGAAAATGGAGTGGATAGCATGCTGATAAAATTTGTGGATGACACCATGCTGGGAGGGGTTGCAAGCACTTTGCAGGACAGTATTAGAATTCAAAATTATCTTGATAAATTAGAGAATAAATCCGAAATCAATAAGATGAAATTCAGTAAAGACAAGTGCAAAGTACTTAACTTAGGAAGGAAAAAATCAAATGCACAGCTATAAAATGTGGAATAAATGTCTAGGCGATAGTACTGCAAAAAAAGGATCAGGGGGTTATAGTGGATCGCAAATTGAATATGAGCCAATAGTGTGCTGCAGTTGCAAAAAAGACTAATATAATTCTGGGATGTAGTTACAGGTGCATCTTATGTAAGACACAGGAGGTAACTGTTCCGCTCTACTTGGTATTGATGAGACCTCGGCTGGAGTACTGGTTCCAGTTTGGGAGCTGCACATTAGGAAAGATTGGATAAATTGAAGAGAGTCCAGAAGAGAGCACAAAAATGATAAAAGGTTTAGAAAACCTGACCTCTGAGCAAAGGTTAAAAAAACTGGATACGTTTAGTAATGAGAAAAGAAGATTGAGGGGGGACCTGATAGTCTTCAAATATATTAGGGGTTGTTGTAAAGAGGATAGAGATTAATTGTTCTTGATCGGTGTCCACTGAAGGTAGGACAAGAAGTAATGGGAGATTTAGATTAAATATTAGGAAAAACTTTCTAATGATGAGTAGTTAAATTCTGGAATAGGCTTCCAAGGGAGGTTGTGGAATCCCCATCATTAGATGTTTTTAAAAACAGGTGAGAGAAAAATCTGTCCGGGATGGTCCATGTTTACTCAGTCCTGCCTCAGTGCAGGGGGCTGGACTTGAAGACCTCTAAAAAGTCTCTTGAGCCCTATGTTTCTATGATACGATAACTCTAAATGTACACTGTCTTGTAGAGGACATCCTCAAATGAATTTAATTACAAGTGGTAGGTAGGCTGCACTTTTGTTGAAATGATCACAGCAGTAACTATTGTACTATTTGAAACAAGCACACCCCATTAGGAATTGGTTGATAATCTTGTAATTTTCAATTGCTATGTGATGCTGCCCCTTAGAAACATGTAGTTATTCATTTTGCATGACCTATATCATGCTTGACACTGTGAACTAAAACCCCAGATCTGAACACCCCAATCGCTAGGGAAGATCACATCTGGACACAAACTTTGAAGCTTGGATCTAGCTCTCATTTGGTCTAGCTTGACAGTGAAGACATCCATGGTTGATACTGGGTTAGTGAGAGAACTAGGTTGTAAGGCAAGTAAATGTACTTGCATTCCAACTCTGAGGACTTGGCCTCAAATGACACCATTCAAAAATGAACTGATAGCTTTCATTTCAGCTGTCTCTTCAAAAACCACTTATAAAAAAATTCATTAGTGTAGAGCTAAGGTAGCTCAGTGGTATCTCATGCCCTTCCAGAACATCAAATTCAGCAAAAAACAGACTTCTGAAAACCAGGAAATTAAGAGTTAAGCAACACACCTACCCATACTCCCTTAATGCTTCCCTCTCAGCAATTTCCCAATATGTCCATAACACATACTCACACACTGTACTGAACTGAAACTACCTACACCTGCTGTATAGTCAAACACTTAGCCTACTGCTCAGAAAGAACACCTTATGTCATAAATTTTACAACCCTTTCAACTCTTTTTACCCCTCCTTTCACCCTTAGGCACATAATGCCATTTAACACTCTACTTTCACTTGTGCTTCTTTAAACCTACAGACTACACTGCTCTCCCACCTAACTGCTGACAATTCCCATAGTAAGAAGACCCCTGTACCCCGCTAATGACACAACCTACACAATGCTCAAATGAGGCATGTTGCACTCAGAGGGGTCACATGCATTCATAGAGGGGTCAGGAAGAGGGACTCTCAGACATGCCCCAGGTGTCCTCATGTTGCAGTCTCAGCTCTGCTAAGGTGCTCCAACTAATCCAGCCACCATTCGATATAGCTACATCTTACGCAATGAATGCAGCTGGAGTGCATGTCAATAATTTCCAGTGGCTATTGCCCGCTCCAGAGGGGCAGAGTTAAGGTTATGTGGATGGCTTGACTCTGCATTTCCTGTTTTGCTGAACTTGATCTTCTGGAAGAGCATGAAGTACCACCAACTAACCTTAATTCTTTGGTATGAAGATTTTCATAAACAAATTAACTTCAAAGTGAGCTTTAATCAATGGAAGTTTTCTTTGAATAAGGATAGAATGCATACAGCAGTTCTGAACTCTTAGGATAGAAATGGAAATGAGCAATCCCATCACTGCTGGTATAATAAAACAGCACAAAGTTTTTTTTAGCCTAATTCAGAGCAATTACGAGTCTCTGCTCCAGACAGTCCCTGCTACAGAATAGCCAGGGTGTTGCAGGTCAGGGATTAGGTGCATTGACGGATGTGTTATGGAAGTGGCCACTCTTTCACTGTCTTAAGAACCAACTGACTCACAAAATTGTAGGAAAAAATAGACATGAGATGAAGTTTTCCAAAGCCCCTAAGTGACTTAGCCTAAGTCGCATTTTTCAGTCAATCACAAGCCTAAGTCTCCTTGAAACGTGCCTAAGTAACTTTTGAAAATCGGTTTTAGGAGCCAAAGTCACTTGTGTGGGGGAAGAGGTGGTTAAAATATTACCTATGATGTTCAAAGGAAGTCCATATGTCCATAACGTGGTGAAGAAATTAATTCTTCAAGCACAATTTATTGTGTTGAAACTATTGCCTTTTCCCCCCTACTCCACACGTGCGCACACTCACACTGCGCATATTATGATACCGGCTGCCTACTGTCAGTTGCCCAAGTTAAAGCTGCACCATTTGTATTAGCTATCTCACCTGGAAGAATATGTCATTGTGTGACAAGTAATCCATCGTTATAAACACCTATTCAGCATGCATTGTGATGGACAATCACGTTGTATGAATTTACTATGTAAAATACATAAAAATAGCTTTATGTATATCCCATGAATCAGGTCAGAAAACAGCCTGTCAAGGGTATCTGCATCACACAGTGAAACAGTTTCTCAAAAAATAGCTTAAATCAAATTCTGATGGTTCATTACACATTTGTAAGCCTCTCTGTCCAAAAGTGACATACTTCTGTGGTGGATACCAGAATATAAATGAAAATGTGCACTTATGTAGGTTCTTCCACCTAGTGAAATTTTTAAAGTTGGCATATGGGAATAATATCAAATTTAGTAGATTGGTTGAGACAGATTAGGGGTTGATTTTTTAAGGCATGGACAATTGGCTACAGCACAGGTAAACCCAAAAGGCCTTTAAACTCTTTTGGGGGTCTTTTAAAACTCTCTTGAACGGGTTTTATCCATTTGAATGTCTAAAATTCATTTAATCCCACTGCTATGTTTGTGTTAAATAAATTCCACTCAATTGATCTCTAACTTTTTTATGTACTTCTATTGAAATTCAGCTCTTTGTGCATTTTGACCTTTTCAAGAAAACCTGCTTCATTGTGAATTATGGGTGCATTAAGAAGGTAAACACATTCAGTACTTGTTATTCGATGAGTTTGGATTGAGAGAGTCATTGTCAATAGGTTAATCCTTTTGAGGCATCTTAAACAAATAGAGATTTTACCAAAATGCTAATTTCTGAGTCTTTCTGTCAATTGTCAAAGAATAAATCTCAGCAGAGGCCTTAAAATTGGTAATTTCTAGTTTACATTTGCTTCAGGTCAGTATAGTTTTAAAGAAAAATCAGTATACATAAATCAAATCACAGACTCTTTGTGACCTCACTCAAGAAATCGTTAAAATGCAGGACTTTCTTGCAGTATTTTACAGGTGGTGGTGAGGAGATTGGTTTATTTGACTTCTTATAAATATTTGAAAGTATTGTGGATAAAATAGTTGACCACAGTTTAGTGGCAGATTTACTAGGTACTTGAAAAGAATAGAGCATACACTCCTCTGACTAAACATTAAGTGGATCCTTGAAATATATATCATCTCTTCTTTCTTCTATTCTGGTATAGCTTGGGCTAGTGCTTAAAACATGGAACTGGGACTTAGGAATCATACAAAAATGTGAGAGCTGTATATAAAGAACCTTTAGCTCATACAGTTAAGCACTCAAAAGTTTAGATATAGCTAAGTTAAGTCTCCTTTGACTCCTATAGAGAAGTATCTGCAATTCTGTGTGTCCATGCTGGGGAGAGGACAAGCAGTAGGAGGGCTGTAAGGGGAAATGCACAGATGCAGGAAGCAAGTGATGATTCCCCAAAAATGCAATACAGCCAGAGACTGTATTAAATTTCTAGGACCAACATTCTGTGATGGGGAGCCACAAAGACATCTGCAGCCAGGATAGTCCCTGGCAATGTGATGACAAAGATTAGGACCACGGGAGACCAAGGCCACAGGAAGTACACGAGCTCTCTACACAAGACCCTGTGCATAGCACAGATCTGAGTATCCACAACGTTTATGGGCCAAACCCTGGCTTTTTTCTTATGGGTAAATCTTATTCACCCCTTGGCCAGAAAGCAAGAGTTTCCTGCCACTGATGCAGGTATTTCAATTGAGGGCCACAATCTGGCACACTATATATAATTTGGATGAAATTTGCTGTTTTAAATGTAGAACATGAGGTACATTCTCTTTTAATTACGAGATGTTGATCATAAATGCTGGATTCTTTTTCTACAAAGCTTATATGAGTAATTAATAAGGACTATGGTTTTAAAATAAAATTACTAAAGGTTTAAAATGTATGGGATTTTTCCTGGTCAGCAAAATAGGGGACTAGATTTTACCTGTTGTAACTTGGTGTCACTTAACTCAAGACAATGGCATTATACCAATTTACACCAGGGTGAGAATATGACCCATTGTGTTCTACCGTATCGATCTGTCTGGTGTACGTTTTTCCGAAGCTTCTATTCACAAGTCATCTTTACCTACATTCTCCATTATGCTCCAAAACACGTTTACATACTAATCTTATTTTAAAATATGGTCAGGACTTTATACAGTGTTGCTGTCTGAATGCTAAATCGTCTTGGCCAATTTGGGGGATAATTGTATAGATGCAGTTGAAAACATAGTATGACCATTCTAGAGTCAAGGTGCAGCTACATAACTGCTGTAGCACCATATAGACCCAATTACCATAAGACAGGTCAAGAAGGCACCAGCTGTTCTGGGAATAAAAATGTGCTTCATTTTGTTCCTGAAAACATTTTCATAGGCAGGTAGAATAGAATTTGAATATATTTTCCATGGGTGTTTTGTTTTCCCAAGTAATGTTTTATGGTGTGGATTGACTGCTGATTATCCCAGTTTTGGGGGGGGGAGGTAAAGAGGGTGTATAGTAGAATATAGCAAGAAATAATTTGGGAAACTGTGCTCTGTTTTCTTACTTTGTCCTGTTTTTTGTTTAAATCACTATGTAACTTGTGTCTATGGCTCTTTCAGTAAGTCATAAAAAGTACGCATCTGGTGTCAAAGTGGAATGCAGAAGTTATCTTTACTAGATCAAATCAACCAGTAGCCATATTCTGTTCTGAAGGTTTGCACAAAAATTCAGTTGGCAGCAAGCTGTGCTGGAGATTGTGTTGCCCTTAGATAATTTTATCTAGTAAAGCTAACTGTTGTGCTGATTTTTGGTGTTTTTCTCCTCCTCCTCCTCCTCCTCCTCCTCTTTGATGCCTTTTTACTCTCTTGTGTGCATTTCCTCTGTTGCTTTGGATTTCTGCAGAACCGCAGAAGTACTTTACAGAAGGAAGGGTTGTGGAAGGGATTTGAAAAAGGGGCCAGTACTGTAAGTGCTCCTCCATTCTGTTCGTTTTATTCTTGGCCAGCCCTTGACAGAGCAGATGAGGGAAACATAATGATTTGTTTTGGTCCTGGAACTGCTTTTCTTAGGCAGGCATTTGCTAGCCATTGATGTAGCAGCTTGTTATGTTGGAAATGTTTTTCTGGTAATAACATAAATAACAGTGGATACATCAATAGAACTAGATCAAAAAGAAGAAAAAATAACTTGGTACAGCAGCAGGAACAGCCACGGTCTCAGCTGTGGTAGCATAGCCCTCAGACTACTGGCCAGAGCTGAAAAAATAATGTATAACATATTCATTCATTCATTCAGGGCCTTTAGCTTCTTCTCTGTTTGGAGTTTCCTGAAATTTATTTATTTTTCAAATGTATTTGACCGCTAGTTTTTTTCTAATATGACTTGACCCTGAATATTCAAAATTCAAGCAGTGCTGTTTAACTGTTTTTAAGCAGATAAGTCCCAAAGTATGATCTCCTGACTGGATGAGTGCAAAAACACTTGCTGTACAAATACTTAGATGTATGAATTTAAAATTAGATTTCCACAAATACTCCAAAGGCAACTTTTAAATTTTCTTTCCACTAACAGCTATTTGTGCCAATAATGTTGTTGGAAAGGGGGCACAATCATACATTATATGGATTTGGGGTTTTTTGTTTGTTTTTAAGAAAAATCTTGGTGAATATTTGAATATTTTCCATTATAATCCTTGTTCTACTGCTAACAGCTGTGAGTGAATAGAAAACCCTCCCTTCCACCCCCCCACCCCACCCCCACAAAAAAGGCGCACCACCAGACTGGTACTGAATAATTGCCTCTGTAGTTTAACTTTTGGTGTGTTTTCAGATGCATTTCAGGCAAGAAAGACATTTCCTTTGGACCAAATTCTAATATCTTGCTTCACTTTGGGTGAAATCCATTTGGAGTTCTTGTCTTGACTTTAGTGCAGCCAAGATTTCACTCATTAAGTAATCACCAAATGGTCCCATTCAAGTCAATGGAGCTACATGTGGAGTCGAGAGCTACCCAACATGAGTAAAGGTATCAGCCTTTTATCTGAGACAGTTTCCTACCAAGTAGCCAGGGATCCCACAACCCCACATTTTACAATAAAAGGTCTTTTTTCAAATTTATAAAATAGGAATTTTCACAGATGCAGTAGAGACATAATTATATTGTGATAAGATATATTTGTTGCATACTCAAATGAAGTATGACCTGGTTCATGGTGACAATACAGTAAATAATAAAAGCTATTGTTACCTATGTGTGGGAGTGAAGAGGATACATTTACAAATTAGACAGTTTCAATTTGAGCTCCATACCACAGAGTGAAAGATTAACTGAAGACTCTACTAAAAATGATGGCAGAAATATAATAGTACTTGAAGTTTATCTACAAGTAGGCCCTGGTTCTTCAAACACCTATACATGTGTTTAACTTTGTGTGTGAGTAGTCACTCAGACTTCATTGGTGTTACTCTTGTGTTTTAAGATAAGTGTAAGTGTTTGCAAGGTCATGGTTTTGGAGTTAGTATAATTCTTTTGGTTTTGAAACCCAACATATGTCTGAAGCTTTGATCTTACTGGTGGCATTTCTTAACAAGGAGAAGGCCAGTGTTACTGGAATTAAATTGTCATCATTTATATTATATTGCAGATGACCCGGCTAAGTGAGTAATAATTATGAGCATCTCCTGCTTTCAAGTGTAAGCGTACCAAAATGTAGTTTAGAAACATCCCAAATCTCATAAAGAAATATTACTGTTCAGAGGACAAATAATAAGTTTAAAATCTAGACATTTCAAAGTGAAGAGTAATGAATGCGACTAAGATAGCTATCCAGTCAACACGTCCAGTGCCAAAGATAAACACCAGAATGCTAAAAAAGAAAACATTGCCTGAGTTCTGACTGGATGTGGAGATGGCGCAAAGAGCAACTCCAGCATAATTTTAATATGAGGTGATAAATATCTGAGCATTTTGTTCCAAGGTTTAGGATTGTAAACTAAATTGTAATTTATAACTCAGTCTGCACTTTAGATATTGGGATTTCTTCATGAATACCGAGCAGCAACTTAGCCGATAGAATTTCTTAAACGTCTGATTTACTGAAAGTTAGGGTGAAAATTATTAGGCACACTGAATTTTCTCATGTGTACAGCCTTCCCCTACACCTTGAGCATTATTCAAATTATTTTACTATTTATAATCAGATTACTAAGAATATGGTTGCGGGGGGGGGAATTGAAGTTTTGGATCCAGTTTTGTGCACATGAAATCATCAGAATATAGAGTAGGGGAATATTAATTGGCAAGTCAAGACCTTTCAATCTTTTCAAATTGAGTTAGAGAACAAAGGAGAAAAGTTTAAATCCCTATTCTGCTGAGTCTCTATGTAAATAGTTTAGATATACTGTATTTGCAAAAAAATAATAACATCCAATCTTATTTTACTCTAAAACAAAAATAACAGAATTACTGAAGTAAATGAAAAAGAAAATCACCTGAGGAACAGTTTTAAAATCTTTAATTGTGATAATAGCTTGCTGGCTAACTATTATACAGTTGATTTTCAAAGTGCTTTGTGGAGAAAGTAGGCATAATTATCCTATTTTACAGATGGTGAAAGAGGCAAAGAGACTTGCCCAATGTCACCCATCAAGTCAGTGGCTAAGTCAGGAATAGAACCCTGATCTCATGAGTCCCAACCCAGTGTTCTATTTACTAGGCCATACTAATAATGTTGAATAATATTGAGATGATTTAAGAGAGGCATGCTCCCCTTTGTAGTTTAATTCCCTTGCCTGGAAGTAGAAACACCACAATATTCAACTAGTAGTTTCTTCTTTATTCTGGGGTCAGATTTACCCCCACTCCATCTCCCAAAAAAAGCTCGGAGTATCAACACTTTAAAATGCCACTAAATCTGCCACAGGCAAGGAACATCTGTGTGTAGGCCACCTCACCTCTGCACTGCCAGCTGCCTTCCAGTCCTCACTACTTCCCTTGACACTAATGTGGCTCCCAGACTCTCCCTCAAGAAAAGGAATGGGGAATCCAACTGTGTGGAGGGGAAATCCTTGCTAATTACTGGAGACTCTGGGCTAGGCCCCCACCATACCTAAATCTCCAAAGGCACAAAATGGACTTAAAATTGTCTGTCTGACATCTGAGAAATCCTTGGCTGGAATAAAGCCTTCATAGCCAGTTTACACCACCTGTTTCCCTCTTCCTCTGACGTAGATGGTATGGCATGGACAGGGTGGTGTGAGTTGCCCTCTGGAGAAAAGAATACAGGAGAGTGCTCTGTGCGCTTCCAGGGCATATTCTAGCTAAAGGTTAGTAGATCCCAGTGTTACAGACTTTGTGGCTATGTATCTACTATGTACTTCGATCAATAAAATACAGGTACCTCTGGCAGACATTTTGAGGGAGTGACACTGCCCAACGCATTTGGGAAGAGCAATGTAGAAATAGCCTGAAAGTGTACATGGAAGACAGCACTGCTATATTCAGATTTATAAAGAGAATCATGTCTCTCATGTTCATCATGTTTGTTATCAGACATATGCCTCTGTAGAAGCTATTCAGCGGTATTGTGACACTATGAATACACTTGCAATGAATGACCTGTCTATAGTACAAGGACAATGGGTTCACATCCTGACTAGGGTCTGAACAGATAATTATATGGTATGTTCTGAGGGAGTCAATTATAAAAATAAATACTGTGCAATTTTAGAATTAGGTCTTTCAACCAAGACAGAGTATGACAACACAGTCAGTTCTTTAATGGTTTGAAAAACCAACATACTCGAATTAATATGCTACAGTAACATCAACCAAGTAGCATGTAGTCTAGACCCAAGTATCGTATCCTGAAGTTCTTTAAACAGACAATAGTTTCAACATACTGCCATATGAAGTAAGAAAGCAAATTGACTCTATATCTGATATCCATGGCATACTATTTAAACTTACTTATAAGTCAATTCCCATAAAATTATGAAGATATTTTGGGATTGCTTATGTAAATCGAGACCCAGACACTTTATTGTTAACATCTTCCTTTTAAATGTGTATCTGCATTTATATTACTTGTACAGTATATAACATTCCTACTCTTCCAGTCTTGGGCCATTCCTGAGTATGGAGTATAAACATAAACAAATGATACCATAATGGGTGATTGTTTATGTCATGTGTCCAAACATCATTTAAGGGAATGTTTCATAGATTCAGAAGTAAGCCCCTTCATTTTCAGTTTAAACCAATTTTTACCAAAAAAATCCTGGGTTTTACAAAAAGTATTATTCATTTTTTCCCAATTTTCACCATACTTTTGTATCATTCAAATATATATAAAAATAACTTATCTTATTAGGAAAATACAGTACATTGCATGAGATGTATGTATACAATACAATACATTAGTTTGTGTGTATATGCAAAGGTGCTTGTTAAAATAAGGCTATGTATTAGTCTAGAAGATACACAAAATAAACAAACAGGCACACACCCAAGCTCTGAAGTGTGTGCGCCTCTGAACATATTGATGAATCTCCCGCCCACCACATACACATTACAAGCTGTTAGCAGATAATGGTTTAAAGATCTGACACACTAAAATGGGAAGAAAATGAAAATCTGTATCAGAATATGTTTCAGAACACCAGGAAGTGTTCGAAATAAAATAAAAAAAAAAACAGGAGAAAAAGATGAAGTTGATTGTATGTGCTGCAATTGGTGTGGCCCAATTATTAAATGTAAATATTTATAGGCTAATAGTTCCAAGTCTACAACAGTAAACTGTTTATTCAAATGAAAGGTTTTATTTGGGGATTAGCGATATATTGTGGCATTGTGTTTTGAATTCCATTTTAGTTCTTCAGCAAACTACAATTAATCCTATTCATCAGAGCATTAACCTACTGAATACTTTTTCCCCCTGTCCTTCCGTCCACCAAAATAAGTCCTGATATTTACCCAGAAAAAGTATTAATATTTTTTTCCACTGATTTTGCTTGTTGCAGTAATAAACACCAATAAATTCCTGGGAAAATTTAAATAAAATAAAAACTGAAAACGAAGGGCCTTATTCAGAGGTTACAAAGTCAGAGGAGCCATTGTGATCATCTAGTCTGACCTGTGTAAGGACTTGTCTACATGAAATGTTACTGTGTGGTAAGCCAGGGCATGAACCTACAGAGCACTAGTTTGCTAATGTGAAGTAAAAGTCCCAGAGTGCACTTTGGCTATTACTACTTGTAAAGTATTTTAGAGCACCATGGAAGTGTCCACATGGGACTTCACTGTGTGGCCAGCCAGTGTGCTGTAGATTCACACATTAGCTTGCCATACAAAATTGACCCATGTAGACAAGCCCTAACACAAGCCCATAAGATTTCCATGAAATAATTCCTGTTTGAAATAAAGTATATATTTTAGAAAAACCTCCAGTCTTGATTTTAAAATTTCCTGAATTTAATTCCTGTTTGAACTAGAGTGTATTTTTTTAGATTTGAGCCATTGGATCATGTTATACCCTTTTTTACTAGATTGAAAAGCCCTCAATTATCAAATATTTGTTCCTCAGAAATTAATTTTTTTGATTTTCCATTCTAAAATTATGGTTCATTGAAAAATGTCTTTCAGTTGTATTACAATTAAAAAAAAAAAAAAAAAGGAAAATCCTGACATTGAAACAAAATCTTTTAGTTCAGCCCAAAACATTTTTGAAATGTATTCACACTACTCTGGGTCATGTTTACTTGTATTTAATTATTAATTCAGTGATCAATTCCCTTCTGTCTCTCAAGATGAACTGTAATAGAGAATTCCCATGTGTTTGAGTTAGGAAATTTTCATCTTTGATTGTTAGCAATTTCCAAAATTACGTTAGTACTTGTAGCATGAGACCTCCAGCATATGTCATTGAGACTGAAGTCCCCATAATGCAGGGTTTTTTCCCTATACATTATAGGAGGGTGCTCATGGAGTCAGTCATGTGATTTGGTGGTCTGCAGCAGACACCAACTGATACCCCATCTCTTGCTTTATCTATTATAACAGTGATCCACAAGCATTCAAGATCATTTGCTTCTGAGATGTAGGAAGTGGGAAGGTCAAAAACTTCAAAAGTCTGTAGTAGTGCAAGTGCCCTGACAAATGTTCTGACAGGGGCTCAGTGCTTGTTTGGTCACTTGGGAGAGTCTCAGGACAGGTATTTAGTTATGCTGCATTCCTCTGAGCTCGCTGGATGCTAATCACTCCAAGAGGGCAGTTCCAGGGCTGAATACATCAGCAATTTTCAATTGTGCTAAGAGACCCCTAGAGAGAGATTTTGCTTCTCAAAATTATAGTTCACATGTTTGTAACAGACTGGTGACATATGCCCCTAGGAAAATTAACAGGATATTCCTCATATGTTGCCCAATAAAAAAATGGTTAAAACTTAGCCGACTTAGACAAATGTAAAATAAAGGCAGTTTTTAAAAATGCCATTTTAAAAAGTGGAAGGGGGCTTTTAAGCTTTTAAAAAATCTTATCTGCACCCTGAAATCTGTACTGATAGGTACATCTAATATTTCAGTCTGGCAGCATTTCCAAGGTGATGTGAAATGTTGAGAAGATGAAGCATGAGGGAGTTGTTAATTACAGGTAGGTGTGTGATCAGAGACAAAGTTAGTGTGACTTAAAATAATGGAGTTCATAAAGCAGTAACGAGCACAATGGTAATAGTAATGAGTTTGTGATCCATGTCCAATGGACTTTAGATATGGTTAATAAGAGATCCTAAATTAGTTTTTTAATTAATTGTTCAGAAACAAAATATTTTGGTTTTCCCTTCCTCCTCCTTTTGCTTGACTGCCATTTTTTCATCTCATCTGTATATTCCCACTTTCCTGCAATATTTCTGCTTTGCAATAATTGCTTCTGCTTCTTTTCCTTTAGCTTCCTTTCTGTAATCTTTACATCATTGCACTGTGGCATCTGGTCACTAGCCAGCAATACATCCCAGGTATCCTCTACCATAAAACATGCCACAAGTCCCTTGCATTGTCAATCATTAGGCAGCGGTTGTGAACTGGGTACCAGCCTACTCAAATTATTCTCACACCATCTGTTTACTAGCTGGTTTGTGTCTCAAAGATATATTACTAGTGTTTTAATTAATACTCCTTATAGTGAACTTTTTTGCTTTCTCCAATTATACTTCAGATTGGCTTAGGAGATGTATTGTATGAGCAGCTGGGCTCTGCTCTACTTTTAGCAGGAGACTGATAAAGATTTCCCCTAGCTCTTATTTTAGTATTTTAAATAGTCCAATAAGTTTGTGAATTCCCCTACTCCCCCAAATGATTTTGATGGCCCTCCCCACAATCCGTGGGCTGGCATAGCTCACTGAATAGCAGTGTTATCACAGGACACAGATTCAGGTGCTTTTGGTGAGAGGGCACAACACAACATTGTTTTGCAGGCTCACTCAAAAATGCTATATCTAGTCCATCTGTCTGTCTGACTGTCTATTTTATATAGTCTCTGCATTTCTAAGTATTAGCATACACAAAAAATAAGAGTAGATTTATGTGTTCTCTCTCCATGGCAGCGATGGTGTTCCTCAGATGGTGAACCTAATAGAGACTCACTCACTCCCCCCCCCATACCCCAATCTAATACATTTAATATATCCATCTATATAGCTTTATATACTATTCTTACTACCATGATCTCTGACCACCTGTAAAAGTTCTGGGAGATGGAATCCAGTGGTAGTCTTTTATCCATAATGACGCAAACTCTTTCATTCTTGACTTCTGAACATGGCACAGAAATGAGCCTGGAGGTGTCACAAAGCTGTGGGAACCTTATGATTTTAAATACACCTCTACCCCGATATAACGCTGTCCTCGGGAGCCAAAAAATCTTACCGCGATATAGGTGAAACCACGTTATATCAAACTTGCTTTGATCCGCCGGAGTGCGCAGCCCCACCCCCCTGGAGCACTGCTTTACCGCGTTATATCCAAATTCGTGTTATATCGGGTCACGTTATCTAGGGGTAGAGGTGTAATAAGGTCTCCACTAGCATAAACATACTATGGGAAATGGTCTATTGGCTTCCAGTAAATAAATTAATTTTGCCAAGTTGAAGAATAATAGAATTATGCTTGATAGCTGAATTTTACAATATCTTCAATTATTTCTGTCTTTCTAATTTGTCCTCACTGGCAGTTAAGATAAGAAAAATGTCTGCATGTGCTGTTAAGAAATCTGTCCTCTGTCAGCCATGAAAATGGTGCCATAATAAGATATATTTATAGCCTCACTGTGCTTTAGAAGTAGAATCCCTTGAGAATTTCAGTCTCTACCCTGTGGAACACAGAAATAACTTTCTCCCTTCCTCCTCAGAAGCATGGTTCACTCAGGTGGTATAATGCCACTAGTTTCCTGGGTCCTACACACCTACCATCCATGCTCTGTCCCCATCAAGCAGTGTTACAGACCAGAGAAGAAGCTAATGCTTCTCTGGCAATCGTTCTGCTGGCATGAGGTCATTTCCAAGGTGTTAGCTTAAAGAAATTTCATGGACTCCTGGGGAAGGAGAGTACACTACGCAGAGTAGCTATCTTCCAACTCCTCAAGCCAGACACTTGATCCAAACCCATGAAGCTCCTGTCAGCCAGTGTTTGCATTGAGGAGCTTTGATGGCTTGTGGGGACTGTATAAGACTCCAATCTACTCTTCAGCCATTATTTAGGCATTCTTACTCCTTTTTGTGCTTCCCTGCTCCCCTCCATTCTGCACAAGGCAAAAGGAAAAATAATAGTTAACAATGTGGACAATCTACTGAAAGGCAATAATGGTGGGGGGTTTTAATTGCTCCAGACTGAACATTTGAATTATACAAATCAGAAATAAATCTGGTATTCTGCATATGAATGTATAGTCAAAAATATGTAATTCATATGAGACTCTATTCCTCAAATTTAAATATGATAAACAATTCTAAAACAAACTAAGTTTAGAACATTTGTGATGGTGTAACCTGAAAGTGTAACTAGAGAGCATGACTGGATTGCTTTATAATTAAAATTGAATTTTTTCATGCAACTCTGTCAATTTCAATTGAATTTCATTTTGAAAAATATCAAATTGAAACATTTTCATAAGGTTGAAAAGGAATTATTCTATTTTGTGTTTTCAAATGACTTTTTTGACATTATAAATATAATATAAATGTTAAAAACAGAATTAAATGCATAAAAATTAAAGTATAAGTGCAATAAAATATAAACATTAAATTAAAGAAATAAAATGTAAGTCAAACTCAAGACAAAAAACATTTTAATGTTATCGGAACAAAACTTTGATAGATCTGAAAACACATTTTGAAAAAATGTGTGTGTCTCAGGAAATTTAGAGGCTTTTTTTCAGTTTTCTTTTCCAATTTCTAACCAAAATTCTGGTTCCTGACCAGCTCTCCTAGTAGACATTTAGCAACCTGCCCATTAAAAAAAAATAAAGTTTGTTCCTAACACAAGACAGTTAATGGTCAGCGAGTTCTAAAGAGAAAGCCTATTCTGTATCTGCCTATAAATTCAGGTAATTTTTTTTTAGTAACTTATAAAACATTATTTCCCCCTCACAAGATTGAAAAATCTTAATAGCAATTAAGGCAAGCTCTATGTTCACTTTTCACCTAGTAAAACTGATACAGGTACATGTGATGTATCACAATAAATGGCTTATAAGCACGTGCTTGTATAATGTCAGGATAAATGGTTCAATTAGACAGTTTCGAATCTCTGACCTGCCTGTCGCTTTCCTTTATTTTATAAAAGAACAATCAGTTGAACAAAGACATGATGTTCTTTTTGAGTAATGCCTGCAAAAAACAACCATGCTAGATGCAGTATAGAAACAGAGAGTTGTTCTAAAATAGGCAATTATGTCTCAATTGTTTTCTATTACACAACAGGGTGAAACAGCCTCAAATTATCCTCTGTCTGAAGGTGTGTGTCTGTATATATATATATATACAGACACACACTTTTGTTTGTTTGTGCTGGGAGTTAGGCAAAACATCACTGAAGATGATGGTATAACAGCTACCCTTCATTTAGGATAAATACAAAAAGCAACCGAGCTCCTCTTTGAAATACATAGTTGAAACAATAGTAGCCTCTGCCCAAAATTGGAGTAGGATTTGAGCCATCTGGCCCAAGGGGTTTCTAGGAAGTCTTATATCAAAGGCAGGGGTAGAGGATTGATTGGATTGCAGCTGGATGTCTGTGTGCATGTGAGGGAGAAATACCACAGAAAGACATACACAGCAGCAGCAGAAAGCCAGAGAAAGACTTGTAGCATGACCCTGAGAAATAACTAAGAGTTTTGGGTAAAGAGGCTAGAACTGTGAGCAAAGTGACTAGCTCCTGCTGTTCAGAGAAACTATCTCCTATGTATTGGAGCATAAGCTTTTGTGGGTGAATACCCACTTCATCAGACGCATGTCATCCCATGCGTCTGACGAAGTGGGTATTCACCCACGAAAGCTTATGCGCCAATACATTTGTTAGTCTATAAGGTGCCACAGGACTCTTTGTTGCTTTTTACAGATCCAGACTAACACAGCTACCCCTTTGATACTATCTCCTACGGTGTTCAAGGAAACAGAACTTTATGTACATTCTTTAGAAATAAAGAGGATTGCATCAATGGAATACCTGACTCCATCATCAATTTCTCCTCCTAATAGAAACAACCCACATGACCAAAATTTTGGCTAACCACACAGGACAAAAAGGGTCTCTCTCTCTCTCGCTCTCTCGCTCTCTCTCTCTCTCGCTCTCTCTCTCGCTCTCTCTATATATATATAACAAAAATTAAAACTAACATAAGCTGTAAGTATAAACTAAGTAAACTTCAATAATAACCACAGCAATATTCCATGGACTACATCCTCAGAAACACAACTGAGGGTAGGCCTGATGTGATATTATGCCATGTTTCAATCTCCCTTCCAATCTGGAGACAGGCTGGCACTTAGCATGGTTTACAGCAGCCAGCTGTCCACCTCTCACAGATTTCCCTTCGGTAGCAGATTAAGGCTGTGTGGCTGCACACTGCCACCGGAGAATTTCTCCTCTGTAGAGCACAAAGTGCTGCCTCCTGCACCAGAAATAGATTTGGTTAGGAAATGTAACTGTAGATTTTTCTCTGTTGACTTTCAGGCCCAATATGATGAAGAGCTTGAACGTTACTTGAATTGAGTTGGTCTGGATGCTGGCTGACAAGTAGATTTTACATCCAAATAGGTCCAACTTTTTAAGGTCTTTTTCCAGAGGTGTTGATTTAGGAGAGGCATAATAAGTGGGGTCCCACAGGGATCAGTTCTGGGTCTGGTTCTGTTCAATATCTTCATCAATGTTTTAGATAATGGCATACAGAGTACACTTATAAGGTTTGTGGACGATACCAAGCTGGGAGGGGTTGCAAGTGCTTTGGGGGATAGGATTAAAATTCAAAATGATCTGGGCAAACTGGAGAAATGGTCTGAAGTAAATAGGATGAAATTCAATAAGGACAAATGCAAAGTATTTCATTTAGGAAGAAACAATCAGTTGCACATATACAAAATGGGAAATGACTGCCTAGAAAGGAGTACTGCAGAAAGGGATCTGGGGGTCGTAGTGGATCACAAGCAAAATATGAGTCAACAGTGTAACGCTGTTGCAAAAAAGCGAACATAACTCTGGGATGTATTAGCAGGAGTGTTGTAAGCAAGACACGAGAAGTAATTCTTCCACTCTACTCTGCTCTGATTAGGCCTCAACTGGAGTATTGTGTCCAGTTCTGGGCACCACATTTTAGGAAGGATGTGGGCAAATTGGAGAGAGTCCAGAGAAGAGCAACAAAAATGATTAAAGGTCTAGAAAACATGACCTATGAGGGAATATTGAAAAAAAATGGGCTTGTTTTGTCTGGAAAAGAAAGACTGAGAGGGGACATAACAGTTTTCAAGAATGTAAAAGGTTGTTAGAAGGAGGAGGAAGAAAAATTGTTTTTCTTAACCTCTGAGGATAGAACAAGAAGCAATGGGCTTAAATTGCAGCAAGGGAGGTGTAGGTTGGACATTAGGAAAAGCTTCTTAACTGTCAGGGTTGTTAAGCACTGGAATAAATTGCCCCGGGGAGGTTGTGGAATCTCCATCATTGGAGATTTTTAAGAGCAGGTTAGACAAACAACTATCAGGAATGGTCTAGATAATTAGTCCTGCTATGAGTGCAAGGGACTGGACTAGATGACCTCTTGAAGTCCCTTTCAGTTTTATGATTCTATGATTTGCACCTCTGTTACTAGCCAGCCTTATTTATTTACCATTTAACTACTCAAACCTTGTATGAACCCTGAGGATCTAGTTGTTTTGTTAATCTGAATGGAATGAGAAATAGTGGTATAGAGCTGTAAGAGGGCCACTTGTCGGGATAGAGTCATAGGTCACTGAAGGGGTTAATTGCACAAATTTAACTTTTTATCTCAAAGATATGTTTAGAATAAACCATTTTACACCATTTAATCCTTCACAATAATGTTACAGTTTTAGTTTCCAAATGTACTAGGGTCATCAGATTTCATAGTCTAACAAGGTGTCATGCCTAGTACTAGTGGTGGATAAGTCTTATTTTACTTCTCAAATCTATAAATGTATAAAATCAAGATAAACTGCAAAATGTTTCCAAATTAAGCACATTTTTTCTCTTTACACAGCCCCGCAAAATGGACTATAGAGGTGTGAGTTGCAATGGACACTAAACTGTTGCACTGTAACTTCCCTGAATAGATCCTGCTAGCACGAACTAAAACACTAGTTCATGTTAACTTAGTCCTGTTTCAAACAGGACTACGTTAATACGAGTAGTTATCTTTTCATTTGTTCTTATCGGGGTGTGCACAGGGCAGTTACAGTGCAACGCTTTAGAGTCTGCTGCAATTCACACCGGCTCCAATCTGCACTGTGAAGCTGTGTAGGCATTCCCCTAGCAATATTTCAAACACAGCAAAGTCAAAATCAAAATGGAGTTAGGGTTGGTTTGAAATGGTAATTTTTTCCATCATTAAACTATCTTATTGCCTTTATTACTTCAGTATTTCACTCTTGAGACACCAGTAATGCCCGAACCCTGAACTAAACATGAATCTAGCTACTAGCTAAAATCTTATGTTAGGCAACCATATAAACTTCTATTTATAAAAGGTGTTTTGAAGCACAAGTGTGTAAGTGAATATCTTTTACAAAGGGTAGAATGCATACAACTATCCTTGGATTCAGAAAAAGACAAGAATAACCCAAATTAAGAGAATCATAATTTGGATACAGTCTTCAGTCCATTTTGTCAATCTTTTTAATGAACTAAACTCTAGAAAAAAATCTCCTTTTCTTTACATTTATTGATTGTATCGCTTGCAAAGTACTTTGCTTAAAAATTACTCACGCAGCTATAGTCCTGCTAACTCATCTGACAAAGTACTGAAAAGTAGTATATCTGAAATTAAATATGTTAAATGCAACCTCTACGGAGCCTTTTAATAAACTACATATTACATTTTCCTTGTTTTAAAGGTCATTCTTTAAAACTTGTGATGTTTTGCTCTCTTTAGAAGCATAACAGGCTTGTCAGTCACAGAGCATCACAAGTTAGGTATATAAAGATAGCCTATAAAATGGTTTCCTGACTGTAACAAGTAGAAACCCTCCATGACTTAAATTAACATTCTTAACAGCAAACATTCTGTTACTTAAATAGCTTTCTTAGAATATGTCTATACAGCAAAGAAAAACCTGCTGCTGGCCCATGCCAGCTGACTCGGGCTCACAGGGCTCGGGCTGTGGGCTGTTTCATTGCTGTGTAGGCGTCTGGACTCGGGCTGGAGCCCAGACTCTGGGATCTTCCCACCCCGCAGGGTCCTAGAGCCCGGGCTGCAACCTGAGCTCGCACATCTACACAGCAATGCAACAGCCCCACAACCCAAGCCCCAGGAGCCTGAGTTGTCTGGCATGGGCCACCCACAAGTTTTTCTTTGCAGTGTAGACATACTCTTAGAGACAAAAGGGGTTTCAGGGGCTACTCTCCAGTTTTGATCCTGTAGGAGGTACCACAGCCATAACTTTTAAGCTATTACAGTAAGTGCCTATAATTGGCAATATGCAGTGTTGTTATAGCCATATTGTTCCCAAGATATTAGAGAGACAAGGTGGGTGAGGTAATATCTTTTGAAGAACTCTGTGTAAGCTCAAAAGCTTGTCTATCTCACCAACAGAAGTTAGTCCAATAAAAGATATTACCTCACCCAACTTTTCTCTATAATTGGCAATGCTGTTCAGCACCGGCTGTGTATATGGTTTACTATCCTGAAGGCTTTCAATTTACTTGAACTTTAATATATTATAGAGGCAGGGTTGTGTTGTTGCTGTTGTTTGTTGTTTTTTACTTTTGGCATAACCAGTTTTCTCTGAATTATTATAACACAAACAGCCACTGGCAGGTAAATTATTCAGAAGAAATTAAGTGGTACCCGAGAATTTTAAAAGACCTTTTGGTTTTCCTTGTTGTAAATTTGCAAAAGTAATACAACTGTGGGATTGGAAATGAAACTGGAATACTAATATATTATTTACCTTTGTGCTGCTTTATAAAACTTATTATTTGTATCTTTCTCTGTGCCATTGTTTCCCTCATTACAGCTCTAATCAGAAAAGCTCTAGGATTTACATGGATGAAAAAAAGAGAGAGAGACTCCAAAATTAAGTTTTTCATGAATTTATTATTCACTGAATGTAGTTATTCTTTCATTCGGTCAATAGACTGTATTGAAACCCCTTGTCCTTTCTCCTTCCCCCAGGAAGATTTATCATTAATTATTATTTATTATTTGAGTGCTTACAATTTGCTCGGCACTGTATAGACATAGAGGAAGCCATAGTGTCTGCCTAAAGAACAAAACTGAATTAAGTAGCGAGAGACAGATGCATAAATCAAATGCTAGCCTATGAGCAACTCTGGATTTAAGGGGGGAAATATATATCTGGCCAGGTCCTGTGTTGCTCCTGGCAGGAGGCATGCCAAGAAAGGCACAGTCCAGGAGAAGGAGGGGCAATAGTGGCTTTAAACCATCCTTGTGCCTCCTTATTACTGTCTGTTTCAGGGCCTGGTATGGTCCTCAGCTCTAAATCATGACACCTTGTGTGTGGCTATCTCTGGGTTCCTTACTTCTTTCCCTCTCCCCTCCTTCCCCCCATCCCTGGCCACATTCTAACTCAATAGTCTGTCATTGGAGGCAGCTCTACCCTTCTGTTGCACTCAAGGAATACCCCAGGTGGCTGTTACAGTCCCTTTAAGCTACAGGTACCATAGCAAAGGCCAGAAACGCACAACATATTCTTTAAGATAAAAGGAACCTTGCACTATGTGAAATTTGGTCTTTCAGTTTATGTATCTCTTAGTCTGCCCTACAGTGCCTCTATTTAATTTAGGTGGGCTCCTAGAGGCAGGCACCTTGTCATTGTCTTCATCGATGTGTGATATTATATATCTGTAAAAGCCACATGTATTTGCATCTCTCTCTCTCTATTCCCTCTCCCCCTCCAATGTTATATATATTTCCATCTGTGTTGAAATGGATTTCCTCTCCTCCATTAGTTCAGATGCAGATGATGGGGTTAGAGAGAAAGTGGGGGAATGGAAAGTGAAAGAGAAATTCTTGGATGTGATATTTCATGTTGCCATCTCCAAGGGAACTAAGTACTTTGTGTGAGGGTAATGTCTGTATTACATTATTATACTATTGTTAGATTTAAAGACACTGGTATCACCATTCAATTATCCCTTATGTTACTGTATATAAAATGGACATTACTTGGTGGGTTAACATTGATGGGCCTCATGACTCATATGTATGAAAGAAGGAGTCCATTGTGCTGGGTGTTTTATCAATTCATATAGAGACATTCCATGCCCTGAAGTGATTACAATCCAAATAGACAAGACAGACAAAGGGCGTTAAGGGAAACAGAGGCAAAGAGGTTAAAGTCCAAGGTCACTGGGATACAGCAGGTCAGTGGCAAAGCCAATGCCATATCCACAAGATCAAGCTGCATCTTTTGAGTTGAGTGAAATGAACAGGTCCAGACAAGATTTTTTAGTGGTGGGGGGATGGGTGACTGAGATTGAAAACAATAGAAATTGAAAAAAGTAGATTAGAATAAGATTTTTTCCCAACCCATAATGTGTTGGCCTAAAAGGTCACTTGATACCTTATTTGCATTAACAAATAATATGGTAAATTTTTCTAATAGCAGTATTTACGCATCCCTTATTATTTCCAAAGATTTATATCACCAGTATTGTTCAGCTTTAAATATGTTCTCTCATGAAAAGCAGATACTCCCTTCCATGTTGTATAGCATTGATACTTGATGAAAGAAACTCATTGGTACTATATGGTAGGTTTTCAATAAATAGTTAATTCTTCACTCTCTTCTGAAAAAGAGGGGGAAAGTAACAACACCTAGTAAGAGAATAGTCTGGATGTTCCTTTTCCCACCTGGTCCCCACTGATTAATAAGAAAGGTCTTATTGAAAACGTGGGCTAAAGATTTCTGGGTATGCAACCATAGTTGCTTGTTTCAATGGTAAATGGGTCAATGTAGAAACTGTAAGAAAACAGTTTCCACTATCCCATCAACAGTCCAGGATGGACTTTCTTTTTCCTGGTGGCTACTGAGCAATTTGAAGAGAAAATCCCTAACCCAAAAACTAGTTAGAATGTGTCGTTTTCTTGGATGATCTTTTACAGAGTGATCAAGAGGCTTTCATTTAGTGAATACATTTGCTCGCTCAGTTTTGGAGAGTTGCCCTTCATTTATTCTTTCACTTTAGAAGTACTTTCGAGTGCAAATTACTGCTATCAGAAGCCTTGAACTGAGAGGCTATTATTCTCCATGCTCAGATTAAATTAATTTTGAACAGTTTAATGCAGCATGTCCGAGCTGCAAGTCCAAGTGGTGTCAAATCTATTTCTCTGCTTTTTTAAGCTGCACCTTCAAGGGCAGTATGATTCATGGTGAATGGGTTCTTCTAATGTCTTGTGCTAAGCATTATTATTTTCTTTCATTTGCAAGTCATGAGGCTACAAATGTTAACCATTTTCCTCCTAAAATTATATAAAGGCTGCATGAGTTTAAACCACTCTGATTCTCCAAAAGGAAGGTTATTACATTTACTTGATATACAAATGAAATAAAGAAAAAAAGTAGTCTCAATCAAAGCAAGAAGTTTAAAAAGCTAATAGAGGGGAAAAACAGAGCCACTACAAAAAGTACTGCAACATCATTGTTGTGTTAGAAAGGAATTATTGTGATTGAGGTCTGTGTAATAAAAGGAAGTTTTGTTTTTTTATAATGATTGGCTATATAATTCTATTTGTGTTTTTGCCGAGTTGCAAAAAAACAAACACACATACACATAAATCTACTTATCTTTTCTCTTTAAGCTGAAGCAATCTACTGTCTCTCCAGTGTTCGCCCTAGCTAAAGTGTCATTGAAATGCAGTAATGAAGCTTTCTGCATGTTTTTGCAGTGCAAATGGTCAGAAGAATGCAATCAATTCATGACAGGGTAGAAGATGTGTTTTAAACAGGCTTAAGGCTGAAATGCAGTTTCTGTGGAGTGTTTAATGCCAAACATAAACCTTTATAAGGCCAGATTTTCAAATACTGGTCTTTGATTTTATACTTGTAATTTGTGGTTCCAATTTTGCACTCTTTAAATTAAGGTCACTTAGATATCTCAGTGCTTTATTAGATGCCAGAGTGCTCTTACAATAACACCCTGGTGTCCCTAATTATTCTTATTTTTTGTTCTTAAATTCCTATTGTTGTTTTCATTATCACATGTCTTAAGAAATCCTACTGGTATATATTAAAGAATGTGTCTCTGCAGTGTCTTCGTAAATGCTGGTATCATCTGTTCATTTTGGGTTATTGTGCAGCATCCTCACAAAAGGGAGAGTGTTCTTGGGATTTTCTAAGACCTTGGCTACACTTGGGAATTCACAGCGCTGCCGCGGCAGCGCTGTGAAGCACGAGTGTAGTCGCGCCGCCAGCGCTGCGAGAGCTCTCTCGCAGCGCTGTATGTACTCCACCTCTCCGAGGGGAGTAGCTTGCAGCGCTGCGAGCGAGCGTGCAGCACTGCAGGCGCTGATTACACTGGCGCTTTACCGCGCTGCCCTCGCTGCGCTCGGGGGGGGACGTTTTCACACCCCTGAGCACAGCAAGTTGCAGCGCTGTACAGCGCCAAGGCCTAAAACATCAAGCATAGCCTGGACCAGCAAGGATTGAAAGTGGTCTAGTCAGAGTTCATTCAGCATCTGTGGCCAGGGAGTGTCTGGTATGAAAGCAACTCCTCCAGCCAGTGCACGTAAATCTTCTTTGGCTAGATGGATGGTGACTTTCACATGGAGCAATAAGACTGGATGATTGAATCTGAGAGATGGAAGAATATGCAGAATTTGGAGGCATGTAGATACCTCCCCTCTCTGACCTAAATCAAGTGTAAGAAGTGTAACATGAATCTGCCCTTTCTCAAGTAGCCATCAAAATAAAGGTGTTTCTTGTAACAGATTCCCCTTTCTCCCCCCCACCCCAGCAAATTATTCTCTTCAGTGGTTCAGGTAAAGAGCTGGAGTCCTTGGGTGGAGTCTTTAAAGCTGAGTGGCTAGAAATCTATCTCTCTCCACATACATGTATGTTAAAATTGAGCATCAGTACACTGGAAAAAAAATCAAAGAAATCTTTTGTGTAACTTGTTTATTGTGAATTGCCAGGGCCTCATCCTGCAGCTCTTACCTGACCTGAGCAATATTTACTCTCACAAATAGTCCCATTGAAGTCAGAATGACATAATTTATTTTAATAAATGACATTAATGGGATTACTTGTGTGATGAAAGATTATTCACAGAAGTGAACAGGTCTCAAGATTGAGTCTTTAGGGATCGATCCTGCTCTTATTGAAGGTCAATAGTTTCTATGGTATCTATTGAGTTCAAAATCCAGATCAGAATTTTGCCTGTACTAAGGCCATGTGTACACTAGGAGTGCTTTGCAGATATAACGGTACAGGTATACTATGCCAGCAAAGTGTGGATACAGCTATACTGCCAAAAACTGCACTTTTGGGACATCACAGTCAGCTTCAGTTGTGGAACCCTACAGACAATTTATATACAAGAAACCTATGGATCATCACACTTACCTTCTCTGATCCAGTAACCATCCCAAACACACCAAAAAATCTGTTATCTTCAGCCAGGCACTCAGATATCACAGAATATGCTCCCTGAACACACTTAAAACTGCCTTCACCAAACAAGGACACACCACCACAGAAGTAGATTGCATCATGGAATGGGCCACCCCCTGAGACAACCTGCTTTAATACAGAAACCCACCCGCCTCCAGTGACATGCCCCTAGTTGTCACTTAGCACCCACACTCATTCCTGAAAGAAACCCATACTCACTCCTAAAAGAAATCTTTCCCAAACTCTCTGTTCTGGCCTTCAAACAACCCCACATCCTCACCAAGCTCATCATCAGAAACAAGCTCCTCACAGACCAGGACTCATGAACTCAAAGCAGTACCAGACCCTGCCAGACCCTGCAGGCATCTCCCCACAGCAGTGAGGATTAATGCCCCATCTCCCCCCAACAAACAACTCACTTTTCAAGTTCCATGGGTCCTACACATGCTTATCATAGCATGGGATGTAACTTATCCAGTGCATAAAATGTCCCAACGACAACTATTGAAACCAGACAATCACTATGCTCACAAATGAACTCTCACAGAAAAATAATAAAAGACATAACCACCATATCACTCATGGTGAACACTTTTCACAAAACAGTCGCTCCATATCTGCAGTCCTCATCCACAAAGGAAACCTTCACAACACCTTCAAGAGATAAGGAGCTTAAATTTATAACTTTTCTAAACACCAAAAATCATGGTCTTAATAAAGACACTGGAGTTGTGGCTTATTACAACAATCTGTAACCCATTAACTCCCCCCTCCTTTTTTTTCCTGTGACTGAGGAGGTTTTAACAGGCCACTTCCCCTTGAATGACCTCTTACTGTGTGTGTTAACTACTTATGCTTGTCTCTCTCACCAACAGAAGTTGGTCCAATAATAAATATTATTTCACCCACCTTGTCTCTCTATCTTGGGACCAACATGGCTATAACAACACTGCAAACAGCTTTTGCCAGTGTAGCATATTCCAGCCTTCCCTGAGTGAAATAAACTATATAGGCGAAAGTGCACTTTCGCCTATATATCTGCATCCACCGTAGGGGCTTTTGCTGGCACAGCAATGATGGTCAGGGATCACACCTCTTCACATACCTAATCAGCATAGCTATGTCAGCATGTTAGATCTGGGCTAACTTGGAACTATTGCCCGGTGTTCTACATAATTAAATATTTCTGCCAGTGCAATGGTACATGAAGTAATCCCTGTCTACAATTTATTTTAAGATTGTGAAATTTGTAAATTGCTTTAGAATCCTCCAGCTGCGAAGCATCATGTAAATGTAACATTGTTATGGCATCAGGTTGTCTTACCAACCAAATGGTATTTTACAATGAATAATAGCTTCCAAAAGACCACGATCATCAGTGACCTCAGGGCATTTTTGACATCAGTCTTTCATTTCTATCCTTTCTATGATTTCATTTGTCTGAGACAGCAATTTAGTCACAGCAGCATGACACTTTTATAAATGCTGAACTGACCCAATAACAGGCAAGCAACTCATTATTTTGTTTGCTACTTTTAGATGTAAAGTTAAATTCTTAGATAATTTGGCAGTATCATGGGACATTAATTGTTCAGACAAGGAAAGCTGTAAGGGCACCTTTTCAGTTTCAAGTAGCAGGGAAGAATGATGTTCACAGTCCTTGTATCAAGGAGTTGCTGATTGTGACAGAGTCTAGCAATGAGAGATCTGTTGCCGTCAGGGAGTAAGGTTAACATACAGTACAGAAAGGAGAGTCTATGGATTGAAAATATCTTTTTAAAGAAATGAAAAGCAGGAAAGGCGTCTATAACAGGAAAAATCGAATCAGTGCTAATCACAGTAGAAGATAAAGGAGAAGCAACACAAACTATAATGCTGATATAGTAGTAAGAGATCATGGATAATGCAGAAATGGGCACATCAGGATATTTATTATCTTTATATTTACTCCTGTTCAAATGGTGTATGACAGCAAAGATTTTTAACAAATAGGTTTGGAAGAGAACTCAGGAGGTCATCTAGTCCAATCCTCTGCTCAAAGCAGGACCAACCCCAACTAAATCATCCCAGCCAGGGCTTTGTCAAGCCGGGCCTTAAAAACCTAAATAAATAAAAACATTTTAATTGAATTGTTTTATGCAAAATTGGGACTGTAAATCCTTAATATGCCTATTGTACTGCATTCTAAAAGGGGTGTGTGTGTGTAAATTCTTGCTAGGTCCTTGATTAGTGCTTTATGCATCACGCAATTGATATCAGTTGAAGAGTGTTCAAATTCATTAACAGCAGCAGATTGTCTAAATTACTGGACACGGGTGGTGGCTACTTTTACAGTATAATAATGCTGTCCCAAATCATCACAGTTCAAAGACAGAAGCATGTGTACATCTAGAACAAATCCAACCGGTGCTCCATCTGTTCAGGTATCCAGTGGTAAATTCAGTAGGTCCAGACATTCTCTTCTTTTGGACATGATCATACACAGTAACTCTCTCTCATCTTGCCATGGGAATTCCCCTTTAAGAGATGTCTGGAGAGAGGTGTCAGATGGTAAAGCTGTGGCAGAGGAGTTTTTCCGAGCTATCTTGCCAGGAAGAAAGGGGTGCGTGTGTTTCAGGAATGCCGAGCCAGTATGTAGGCATATGGCCTAGTCTATTTTCTTCTCACATAACTCCTTCAAGCACATTTAATTAGTGTTAGGATTAATGTACCATGGTAATATTCTCTGTTCAAACAGTTGTATTGCCAATAAGTTGGGCTACCAACCACTTATTCAATATTGGATAGTCAAAGAATATTGACTTGAATATTGGGTATTCAAGAATACCCAAGAGCAAATGGAACATACCCTGTCTTGCTGTCATGGTGAAGTCACCTCTGGAAGGTTCGTTTTGCAGTTCCAAAGACCAGATCAAGAGTGCGCTCTAGGAATTGAGAATTGTCCAACCATGTAGCATAGGAGGGCATGTTATAAATGAATGTTTAAAAATGTGATGGTGGGGGAGTGCCTGTAATGTTTAGTTTTCATGACATTATGTAATTCCTGTGCTACTAATATGATATGAGTCTGATTTATAACAGCAATTTTTATAGGGCATCTTGAGCTCCACACCATTTTAAAAGGTTTGGTCTCTAGGAACAGCATAATGAAACCACTAATATGATAAGAAAGTCTCTAACAAGATAAAAGGAATTCTCATTCTTCTTCCTGTCGCTGGCAGTGTTGAAAATATTTTCTTTGCCCTCCTCATCAACCTGCTCTGTTCCCACGGGGTGGGGGGAGGGAGGGTGTTTGGCAGCTGCCGTGCCTGGGTGCCAAGTTTTGGAATGCATTTTTCATGCGTTGGTAACTAGGTCTATTGCAAGCTGCGTGAGAGCCTAGATGCTGGTTTATGTAAATCATATATGATTTGTGAGGAATTTAGTCATTGTTACATACTCAAGACTAGAGTTGTTCACAAAATCCCTCATGAGCTCCGTGTACAAGATCATACAAGGTAACTTAATTATGAAAAGCGATTATTCCTGATGTTTACATTTGATGCAGAAATAAGTAGCTCAGTCTTTACAGCCCCCATTGCTGTTCACTTATAGATTCAGGTTTGGTTTTATCATGAACTGGAAAGAGCCATTTATTGTACTACGCTGTCCAAAAAGTTAAAAAAGTTGAGAGCAAAAAGCCTAAACATATATTTACATAATTAGTATATAAATAAAATAATTATTCTGTAGAAAATACAGTAAGCTGCTATAAGATGGTATAACAGCACATTAGGAATCTAATTAACATAGCCTTCATGTTATAATTGATGCAGCCTAGGAAAACCATGCTATAAAACAAAACAAAATTGAGTAAAACCGAGAACATATATGGACCAGTGAATACAACAAACATTGTGTGGTGCTGTCACAAGCTGTTTAGTAGCATTGTGATCTTTGGCAGAAAAACTCCCAAGCTTTTCATACCTTAAAGAGAAAACCTAAATAAAAATGGTAGTGATTGTTCTGCCACCAAGTAGCTAGTATATTTATGCTGCCAGAAGTACATGGGTGGACAGAGGTATTGAAATGTACAGTAACATTCAGGAGAGGTCATGACAAAAGTCAAAGCACCCTCAGAACTTGCTTTATTTAGGAGGGTAGGAGGAAACTGCTTGTGGGGATGTGGGGGGACAAGGGAAATATGTTCTGATCTCTTCTTGCTTCAATGTGCTGTATAACCAATCCGAAAAGTTACTTGCAAAAGCCAATTTCAAAATGTCACTCTCACAAATCTACAAGGAAAAACACAGTGCTGAAGTAAGTGTCTACATTCAGAAAAGCAAGGAAATTCAAAGATATGTCCGGTACCATAGGATCTCCTGTACATAAGTACAAAAAATGAAAGAAAATTAAGGAGATGAGGGACTATGTGCAATACCAAAGAATAAAGGATACTTACAAAGTTTGGATTTTGAATTTAGATACTGAGGGAATTATAGTCACATATCTTTTATTCTTTTAAAAAGCTTTTATAATGAGAATCAGGCACTTAATTCAGCTTTCATTACTTTTCTAGACTTAAATGTGAACTTAATGTTAGTTTAACATTTTTTGCTGCTTTGTTTATTTTTGGGATGGGCAGCATTAAGAATTGCAATAACAAAGGAAAGAGAAGGAACAGTCTTATGGAAGTGTAAAAGACATCAGTTACATTAAGGTTATTGCATTAGGGATATTACTCAATAGATAGTCTCCATGGAAGTGAATGAGACAGTTCGTTCCACTCTGGTGAGTCAATCATTTTATTTCAATAGCTCAGTGCCAATGGAATTGTTTCATATCAAGGGTTCCAGTGAAGGTGAACTCAAAGTATAGTAAAATAAATAAGGGCTTGGCTACACAAAGCAGCAAGGCATACTACAGAGGTGTGAATTTAAAGTGCACTAACATGTTGTACATCGTTGGTTCATGTAGACCCTGCTAAAGGTTCCATAGTGTGTACATGGACCAATTATGCACAACACGTTAGGGCATGTTAGCAATCATACCCCCATATGGCATATGAGCTTACCGTGTATACAAGCCCTAAATAATATGTGGTGAAACATATCTACTGCATATTCCCATAGGTCCTTTTAAAACTTTTGTACTTAAAAATAACATAAACAATACACACTTTGAGTCCACTAGGATCCAGAATCTGTTATCACATATGTATCATGTATCTACAGTTTTTGTTTAAAAAAATTACAAGCATCAGTAGCTTGATGAATTATGTAACTAAAATGCACACAAGGGAGGTCTAAGGAAGATGGGGTTAGAGGATGAGACAAGGGATCTTGTAGGAAAACCCCAAGAAACAGATAGTTTAAGAAGATCAGACTATGTTTTTCAGTTTGTTAGCTGAGATTTTTCTATTAGTATAGATGGTTCAGCCACACATTTTCCTTTAATTCTAATGATGAAAGGTGTGTGTCTAAATCCCCTGCACTGCATTAAAAACCTCAGCTGTGGTTTGTAAAAGAACAGAAAAGGGTGTGAATTTTGGGCAGTAGCTCAGCATGTCCTATGCTGACAGTTATAATGGCCTTTTACATTCCATAGAATTTTCTGCAGTGGCATGGGAAAAAGGGGAAATATTCCTTTTTAATATCTGTTCAACTCTGAAAGCCTGCATAATTTGGATGCCAACATCCATGGCATACACCTTTGTATCAATGAAAATAGGCCCAAAGTGCTTCTTGTCACCTTTTTCTTTTCTCTTAAAATGAGAACAAAAGAGAAACTTAAACTACTAAATGTGTTTTTAGTGTTCTTTAAAAAGTACGTGTGTCAGTTTTGTCCCCAATTTACAAAAATACTTGACCCATTGGTTCTACATTCGAAAATCAGAATACAATACTTTGTTTAAACAAAGGGGAGAAAAACAAAAACAAAAAATCCCCACACTTCAAAGCAGCAGTTTATAATGAAAGCATATGGCTGAAGCTAAATAAACTCTGCATAGAGATTTATTTAAAAAAAAAACCTGAATAGTTTTTGCTCATCAAAAAGCATAGAGATTATATTGAACACCTACAAAAGATCAAAGAACTTTTCATTTTATGTCAATTCTTCACTTTTAGCTTAACAAGTACATCAAATAAATTATTCTTTGGCTCTTATTTGAATGTGCAGTACAGTAATCAGTGCTCTAAAGCTAATCTGATTATGAAGGGTTTTTTTACGGTAGTAGTTCTAGCTCCTTTTCAGTGTAGGCTGGTCAAAAATCAATGTTATTGTCTCATAACTTTAAAATGAAGAAACATAATGAGAGCTAATTTTATATTATTGCCAGAACGTGTTTACTGCACTTCTTTAGAAACGTTTAAGACAGGAAAACCAAACAAATGGTACTCTGGCATTTGAAACAGGCAGCATGTTGATATTGCTAAATTACTGAAGAATTAGCAAAAGCCTAATCATCACCATGGGCAAAGATTGCAGGAAGCTGCAGGTACAGTAATTTCTTTCATTATTACTCTTTGGGCTTATGGAGTGAGAACAAGTGCCATGAGAATGCAACGGAAATAGTGCAGTACTTCAGATACATATAAGAAGCAAAAATTTACACAGAGGACAATTTCCTTCCCTTCCCCAACGTACTTCAGGTCTGTTTTTGTTCTATATAATTTTTTAAGGTATGCACAAAACACCTTTTAGGTTTTTATATCTATGTCAGGACAAAAAACATTGGTTTTGTTTTTAGAATTAATTATTAGAAAATCATTTGTGGTCATTAGTGGATTCTAAACCACTGACAGTTCTGATACTGATACAGTGTCTATGGTTCGGAATTTGTTGAAATAAGTAAACGTTTGAGGAATCAAGGACTTTCCCATATAGTGTTCATTTTCTCAAGGTAACAAATATG
Organism: Malaclemys terrapin pileata; assembly: GCF_027887155.1. NCBI lineage: Eukaryota > Metazoa > Chordata > Testudines > Emydidae > Malaclemys > Malaclemys terrapin. The sequence goes on along the minus strand of NC_071513.1, from coordinate 15,625,702 downwards.
GTAAAGTATTACTAGCATCATTTTGTTAGTTTGAAAAGCTTCCATTATATTCTTGAACGAGAAAAGAGTTATCTTCTGTCTCTGGAAGACTGCACTGGTTGACAAATTATGCTGCCCAAATTCCTTTTTCCAGTATATTGTGCCATATTAATATTTTATGTAAGCCCATTGAAATCAATGGATTTACATTAGGACTGAATTAAACCTTCTACTTAAATTCATATAAAAATAGCTTGGGTTTATTCCTGCTTCCATTGAAGTCAGATTTTTTGATTTGTTAAAAACGTTAATCCAACATTGCCACACAACTGTATATAATACAAAGTAATACTCAGTTTTGCCCCATGCATTTTATTAATTATACTACTTCGCACCACATAAATTACAGATGTATGCTTTCTATTCCTGTCTATCCTCATCCCAATTTGACTGTACATTCCTTGCAGTATATGTTCCCTTGTTTTCTCCAGTCCAGTTTTACATGATGCAGATCATAAGGTTTCCTTTAGTAAAGTATTATTCACCAGTATATTTGGATATTTTTGTTCAGCCTAAATGTTGATTTGCATAATTATAGCTTAATGTTCCTGGCTGTAACGCCTTGCAGCACCCTAAACAATTCCTTTTCTTCCTTGATGTTTAAACCTTTTAAGTATTTGCTTGCATAAGCATCAAATCTATTTAAAGATTAATTTTGAATTACTGATGTTGCTTTTATATACAGTGGAGTGTTCATTCCTCTGGGTTATGTTTGTTTGTTTGGGTTTTTTATGGTTACTCATATCAAAATCAATGCCTAGGCTCGTGAAAAAGATAAAACGTGATGTTTTAAAATGTGAATGCAAGTGCCCATAGCACAGCAAATGGTAAGGGGCTAAGGTAGCTAGGCTTTGCAAATTCTGTAAGGCCTGTTTACAGATGCTTTGAGATCTGTATCCTGTAGTTTGGTTTGCAAGGGTTGGAAGCAAGCCAATCTGTCCAGGTTTATTTGAAGGTTTGAGATTGTTGAACTCAATCTCCAAGGGGAACCAACCAGCAGTACCCTCCACAGCTGCCCTCCACCACTGCAGTCCTGTTGAGAGGTGGGAGAGGCTAGCTATTGAGAGGGAATATCGCTGGCTTCCCAGGAAGGAGAAACTTGCCTGTTTGCACTGAATGTTTGATGCATGAGCTGAGGTTTCTCAACTACATCAAAATTCTAGTCCAACTACAGGCGTCATGGAGGTTCATTACTGATATTTCACGTAGCTTCATGGGTAGCCCATCTGTACTCAAGAAAATCAGGAGTAAAAATGTCCTTAAATTGTTTTTAAGGGGGGGTGAGGGTTCTGGCTGGAGGTGGGGCTGGAGATGAGGGGTTTGGGGTGTGGGAGGGATGAGGGCTCTGACTGTGGATGAGGGCTCTGGGGTGGAGCGGGGTATGAGGGGTTTGGGGTGCGGGAAGGCATGCTTGGCTGCGGCAGGAGGTTAGGGTGCAGGAGAGGGTTCAGGGTGCGGGCAGTGATTACCACAGTGCCGAGGAAACAGCCGCCCGGTCCCTGCGGCTTGTAGGCACATGGGTGGCCAGACGGCTCTGCGTGGTGCATGCTGCCTCTGTGCCGACAAACCCCGCCTCCCCTTTCCCCCGCCCCAGCGCTAGGGGCAGGGGCAGCGTGTGGAGCCTCCCAGTCCCTGGTCGTCCTAGTTCCTAGGGGCCACAGGGACCTAGCAGCCACTTCCGGAAGCCGCGTGGAGCTAGGACAGGCAGGAAGCCTGCCTTAGCCCTGGGCCCCCGACCGGAGCCACCAGGGTCCCTTTGCGACCAGGCGTTCCGGTCAAAAACCAGACTCCTGGTAACCCTATTGTTAACCCTCTAACAGGGAAGCATGAGCAATGTTAAATAAAGCAAGTGGAACCTGGGAGGGAAAAATAATTTCTTCTATTTTAATTGTATGCTTTGAATGTTGTTTTGATTTTAGCCAAACTGTTTTAGTTAAATCATCTCAACTAGTTTGATTCACCAACTTTTCTTTAAATGTAGTAATGGGGAAAGAGTCGTTCATATGTTGCTATTCTTGTAACAGGTTTTTGTTTTTTAAATCTATACACTTAACTGCGTGATTGGTTAATCAGTTAGCCTACTGGCTAACCATGATTTCAGCAGAGGAAGAGTCTGCTTGGATTCCGACTGAAGATTCCTACAAGCAAGTGGAGGGAAGATTTTGTTTGAGACTCAGCAGACTGTATAGACTTGGTGATCAAAGACTCTGAGACTTAGGTGAACTCAACCTAAGCTTTTGGGAATTCTCAAGTATCAGGGGGTAGCCGTGTTAGTCTGTATCTACAAAAACAACAAGGAGTCTGGTGGCACCTTAAAGACTAACAGATTTATTTCGGCATAAGCTTTCGTGAGTAAAAACCTCACTTCGGTGCATCCGAAGAAGTGAGGATTTTACTCACGAAAGCTTATGCCGAAATAAATCTGTTAGTCTTTAAGGTGCCACCAGACTCCTTGTTGTTTTTGGGAATTTTCAGTTTCTTCTCGCTCTGTTTCTGTGGGAACTGAACTGTTCAGATTTTAATTTGTTTTCTTCATTTATTTTAATGTATAACTGTGAAGATAATGTCTGTGGATTATAAAATAGCCATGTTATGCTGTAAAATTAGAATATTATTTTTTAATCATAAGATTTTATAAAGTTGTTTAATTAAATTCATTTCTTTAGTTCCTTTTGGAATTTGAATGTGGGGAAGTTGACCCAGTGCAATCCTTGCTAAAAATCTTAGAGAATGAACTCTGGGTCCCCAGCTACTTTTCTATGGGAGTTGGGGGTATTTTTAAGGCACTGGAGAAGGGCAATGAAGTGAACTCTAGCCTACCCAAAGGTTACAATATTACATGGTAGCTTTGCAGGTTAACAGTATTGTCAATCTCTTCAATAGGGTGAGTAAAAGGGTTAATGCAGGCAATGTCAGTGGGATACTGGCAGTGCCCTTCCAGGAAGGATGCCAATATTTGCCTGCACGGTGTGACCTCCAGTCAAATATATCATCCTTAATTTTCATGAGTATGAAAACTCACTAAAAAGGTGGATGAGGAGAGTAAGTTGTTGTTGTTTTTTTAGTTATTTGTATTTTGTTTACATACAATGAAAATATTCCAAGTTCTGTGAAATTACCTAATTAGAAGTAAACGTTTTAAAATACCTTAATTTCTAAAGCTTTGTCATTTTTTCCCTTAAAAAAAAACAAAATGTACTGGCCCTGAAGCACATTTTTTCTTTTCCTTATTCTGCATATACTTTAGCTCTTGGCATCATTTAAATGAGAGGACAGTTATGCAGCTCTTATTCAGACTGTGCAAACTTGGTATTTTGCCATTCAACAGTCAGGCACAGTTTTCTGCTTTGTGAAAGTTGTGCCTATGAAAGCTATTCATCCAGTAGAAATTACCTGGAAAGAAATAGGGGAAAAATTGCAAATAGGAGGCCATATTTATCTGTGTAAGTTAGAGCTGCCTTTGTTAATGACTTGCTTTTTTCCTATATTTCTTTAAAAAGAGTTCTGAAGACCCGTGCTCAACTGTTCGTCTAAAACTGATTTTTGGCCTGTGGTTAGAGGTTGAAAAATTGGAAGTAATTCCCATGCCCTGGTGTAAAGACTATCTTTTGATCTGATGTTAGGGATCATCTTTCCCCTCGGTGGAAAGGACCTGGTTTGACTGTCTGCCTTTGGAAACTGATGCCACCAGTTTGTTTTCAAATTACTCTAGTGAAGCGCATTGTGCATCTGAAAAACTACCCTGTCTGTGGCCTGGTGGTGCAACCCGTTAATCATCTTTTTATCCTTCACTCTCAATGTAGTGGCCCCTAACCATGCTTTTTCACAGTTTTATCCTGACAAGTAGCCACTTTATTCTGATGACTTCTGACAGGTGAAGAAAGAGGCAAAAGGCTAGAGGACTGGTGGTGAAAATTTAATGACAAATTTGACAGACGGAGGCACAAGCCATTTTGAATGTTTGAAGATTGGACGTCTTCCTAAAAGATATGCTCTATTTCAGGCAGAAGTTATAGGCTGGTGCAGAAATGACCAGGTGAAATTTTATGGCCTGTATTATGCAGAAGGTCAAAATAGATTGTCATAGTGGTCCCTTCTGGCCTTAAAATCTATGAATCTATGAAATTTTAAACACAGAAATGAGTGTATATTTTCACTTTCATCATAACATCAGTAAAGGCCCCCAATCACTGGCACAATTCCAGTGAAGATGAACCTAGTCCACTTACATCAAGAATCAACAGAGTGCAGTATTTCTTGCTCTGAGTTTTGTTTAAAGTTATTTTGTGGATATGGTCATTCAAATTTGGACTTGGCTGTCTGTGTCTGTGCTTGTTGAGCTATGTTCCAGAAGACTGGAGGAAAGCCAATGTGCAATAGTTTAAAAGGGTAAATGGCCTGACATTGATTTTGGCCAAAATAATGGAATGGCTGAGATAGGACTTAATTAATAAAGAATGAAAGAAGGGTAATATAATTAATGCCAGTCAACATGGGGTTTTGGAAAATAAATCTTGTATAATTACTTGATATCTTGTTTTTAAGAGATTATAAGTTTCTATGGTAAAAGTCATGGATGTAAAATACTTAGACTTTTGTAAAGCATTTGACTTGGTACTGCACAACATTTTGTTTCAGGAACCAGAATGATACAAAATCAACATGGCACACCTTAAATGGGTAAAGACTGGCTAACAGATAGGTCTCAAAATGTAATTGTAAATGGGGAATCATCATCAAGTGGGTGTATTTCTAGTGCAGTTGTGCAGGATTGGTTCCTGGCCCTATACTATTTATCACTTTTATCAATGACCTGGAAAAAAACTTTAAATCATTACTTCTAATGTTTGCAGATGACCCAAAGATTGAGGGAATAGTGAATAGGACAGGTTAGTGATACAAAGACATACAGATTGCTTGCCCAAGCAAACTATGCATTTTAATATGGCTAAATGTAAAGTTGTACATGTAGTAAAGAAAAATAGAGGCCATATTTACAGGATGATGGCCTGTATCCAGGGGAGCAGTGGATCACTGTAGGCATTTCACAGACATCAAAGCAGTGTGGTCTGGAAAGGCTCTTCAGGAACACTGGCCTTACAGAAAGCTGCAAGCGGGGACTTTCTCTGCAGACCACAAGATTACAATGGGGGATGTGGAAATGCCCATAGTGATCCTGGGAGACCCGGCTTACCCCTTACAGCCCTGGCTCATGAAACCTTACACAGGACAACTGGACAGCAGTAAGGAGCCTTTCAACAACAGGCCGAGTAGGTGCCGGATAACAATTGAATATGCCTTTGGCAGGTTAAAGGTGTGCTGGTGTTGCCTTTATGGCAGGTTAGACCTTAATGAGGAGAATATTCCCATGGTCATAGCCTTGTGCTGCACTTTGCATAATCTCTGTGAATCTAAGGGGGAAATGTTTGCTTCGGGTGGAGCACTGAGGCAGAGCGCTTGGCTGCTGAGTTTGAGCAGCCAGATACCAGGGCTGTCAGAGGAGCCCAGAGGGTGGCAATTGAAATCAGGGAGGCTTTGAGAAAGCCGAAACCGGGCATTTTTCCCGACAAAAGTCGCATCGCAGTGTGTACATACTCACTGTTTTGTCGCCAAAAGGCAGTTTTTGGTGACAAAACTGGGTAGGGTAGACAAAGCCTAAGTTTGGCTGTCGTTTGCAAGTTTAAGTAGGCACACACTTATCCCTTGTGCTCCAAATCTGGGGATCGTGTTACAGTTTATTTCTCTTCAGACCCTCTGTTCCTCTTCCAATGCTTCCAATTTTTAAACACTTTCAAATTCTTCAAACAAATTCCCCTGCAGGTTTCAAGCTGGGACCTTACCCTCAACCAGATCCCATATTGCTGGAAGTGCACTTCAAAGGAATTAACACCCTTCATTGTCTGTTTGCGTACCAGCAATTGTGCCCTATCTAGAGCCATTCTTTTGGTTCCTGCAGGATTTATCTTTGTTACCTTTTAGCCAAAAATGCAATAACCACTGACCACATAGATAGATATAACATTCATGGAAATGAATGCAGATAATTCCCACATTCTTTTTCAGTTATTTTGGATACAAGATGTACTATATATTGTGGATTATTACCCCTTTTTGTCCATAGTAATGGGTAGTTGCTGACGTCTATCTATGAATAAAGGTTCCCTTTGGCTTTAGCACATACTTGCTCTATATAGTGAGTGTAGGCTTAATTTCCAAAAATTAGTGTCACACATTCTGTTCAAATAGAATGAAAGAAAATAATATTGGAACTGCCAACTAGAATAGAACAATGGCTCATCTCGTTCAGTATTCTTTTCTCTGGCGCTGGCCAATGCCAAATGCTGCAGATGAAAGCAATTTTTTCCAGACCCCATCTGGTAATCAGTTTATGCCATGGTGCTGCTAGTTTTGACAAAATGTGTTCTTGGGAATGTTGCGCTTGTTTCTCTCTGAGGCCTGTAGACCTTACTACTTAGAAAGAAATGAATCCATCTCTATAGTTGCCCTTTTGAGCCTCTGTCATTGAATGTTCTTCAGTTTCCATAATTTGTCTTTCTTTGATAACCTTGAGTAATATATTAGTCACTGTTTAAAAGTGGTGGTTGTTTGAACAGTAATGTTTACAGTGCAACAGTTCAACATGCAGCAGAGATTCCTTTCAGCCGTGGGCAAGTTCCTGTGAGGAATTTGATCCTCTTGTGTACGTACCATGACCACACTTCCCTGTGTTCTGAATGATCCCACAATAAGAACTAGGAGGCTCTTTAATGGGGGTTATGAAAGATTTTCAAGGTAGCAAGATTCTAAAGCCTTATACATTACAATACATACTTTTAGCATAGTGCTGATGTAGCAACTGAGATTTACTTTCAAGAAATTGCACTTGAAAAGGTTGCTTTTACAGTTTTACCCATTCATTTATTTTTAAAATCCATTTGAATATTCTATAGTAAAAGCATAGACATTATTTTACTATTGCAGTTAAAATCTCAGGCAAAAAAAGTGAAAGTTAAGGTTTCAACAGCTATGTTAACTCATTCTTTCTTTATATTTGGTTATAATCCCAAAACTGCAAAAGGGGGGTTGTTTCTGTGCTTATGTGTGCTTTAATTTTGTGCCGTGCTTTGACTGCATGTAGTTTATACATAAAAAATTAAAAACATAACATTTGTTAATACCCACAAGAATTCAATGTCAGAAAGAGACAAAGCTTGACAAATTTCAGTCAAAAGAGTAAAAGTTTTGGAAAGTTATAAACATACAAGAGTAGTGTTAAAATGGGAAAAACTTATTTGCCTTTTTAGCAAGATCTATGAGATGTCCACTGGAAAATAATAGGACATTTATAATTAATATTTGATTGCTTAAAAATAAAGTCCTGGTCAATCCCAGCTGTGCTTACTGGCTAAATTAAAGTAGCTGGTCTGCCTTCTGGAGTGCTATGTCTTTTACATCTATTGAGAGGTTTCCCTGCGTGACCTAAGAAGCTATTTTCTAACTAAATTAAATATTGAGAAATAAAAACAAAATATGTAAATAAAATATACCCAAAAGCAAAAAAAATTAATTTCCAACACAGATGGGTTTCGGCAGGTCTGCTGCCAAAGATTTTAAAATTCTTGAGCCAGGGGGCACTTTGTTTGCAACAGAGAGAAAATGTATCCTATTACTCTCATGAAATTATGAGTTTCACTCCCCAAACAATCATCATATGGGCCATTTTAAATGAAGGTACAAGCAATGACTATCTGATTCTTATATCCTTGGGAGAATCATGGATTCAAGCTGTGTTGCTCCCCCTCATCCCCACTCCCATGCCCCAAACATGAGGTAGGTAAGTAAAAGAGTCGTAACTTAATAAACATTATACTGCAGATAAATATTAAATGCAATTCTCTCTCTACATAATAGGAGCACACTTTACTGAAAACTAACCTTTCCAGCCAAGAGGATACCCTTACCCATACCTCTTTGAACTTATGTCAGTAGTTCCGTTTCATTTAGTAAGGATTTCATTCCATCCCAGGTTCTGCTGCTCCTTTTATTCTTCATGGCTTCCTGAGCTAATGTAATCCTATTCCGCTTGACATCACATTTTCCAACTGTCACTGGCAAGTGTAGAGCAGCAGGGCAACAGTGGCAATGCGTATGCACATGTGTGTGTTTAATGGGCTTCATGAATGAGACGTATAGTGTACATTGGGTCTTCTCTTGGGTCTGTGGAAATGTTTTACAGAGTTCAGCTGCCCCACTCCCCAGCCCTGTCAAACTCATGACGTTTTAATTGTAAATTATTACCCTTTAACCATTGGTTCTGCTTAACCAGCCTTTGGGGCCCTTGTAGCCTGCAGTTTGGCCCTCCCTCCTGCACTGAAGTTTCTTTGGACTTTTCAACATTTTAAAGTTATTTTACCAGTCTTTCTGTTGAAGAGTATTGAATATGTGTGTGGATCACTAAGGAAGAAAATTCTTCCTATTGATTTCTCTGTGAAGATCATGTGTTACTCACAGTCCAATACAGCCATCCAAGGCTGGACCTATGAAATCATCAGCCATGTGCTGCACAAGATTTGAGAGCATAACAGACCAATTCATAATGGTGGAGTAGGTGCTGGTCAGGCTGCTAATACTGGCACTAGGGATACCACAGACTCCCCCCTGGCATAAGAAGCACTGTGATCTAGTACAGTGGCTCTCCAACTTTTGTACTGGTAACCCCTTTCACATAGCAAGCGTCTGAGTGCGACCTCCCCTTATAAATTAAGAACACTTTTTTCTATATTTAACACCGTTATAAATGCTGGAGGCAAAGCGGGGTTTGGGTGGAGGTTGACAGATCGCGACCCCCCATGTAATAACCTCGCGACCCCCAGTTTGAGAACCCCTGATCTAGTAGAAAAGCATTGCAGAGAGTGCAAAGGATGCCCTAGCAGCTACTCTGATACTGAATCTTTTAGTGGCCTGGTCAAGCCATGTAACTTTCCTTCCTTACTTTTACTCATTAGATGTCAATAATTATCAACCTTCATAGCTGTGTTATGAGCATTGATTAGTTATAGTTGTAATAGTTTAGGGCTACCATACGTCCGGGTTTCCCTGGACATGTCCGGCTTTTCGCTCTTTAAATAGCCGTCCGGGGGGGATTTCTAAAAATGTCCGGGATTTCCCCCCGGTCAGCTATTTATCGACCGAAAAGCGGCTGACAGGGCGGCAGAGTACCGCTTGCATTGGGGCCTCAGCAGCCAAAGCCCCTTCCCAGCTCCCCCCATCCCCTGCAGCCTTAGCACGCCACCCGGCAGGCCTAGGGGGGCGGGGCTGTGCGCCTGTGAGGGAACGCGGCGGCGGCGGGGCTGGCAGCAGCGGCCAGAGCCCCTCCCCTGCTTCCCCCCTCCTCCACAGCCTCAGCACGCCGCTCAGCAGTGCTCAGGCGGGGCGGGGCGCTCCTTGGGGCACAGAGCCAGACACCTGCTCTAAGCCGAGTGGCACGGTAAGGGAGCCGGGGAGCTGGAGAAGGGGAGCAGACAGGGAGTGGGGGGGGGAGTTGGATATCAGGAGTTCTGGGGGGGCTGGCAGGGGGCAGGGGTGTGGAGAGGGGTTGGGACAGTCAGGGACAGGGAGTAGGGGGGGTTAGATGGGTCGGGTGTTCTGGGGAGGCTGTCAGGGGGCGAGTGGTTAGGGGGTGGGCTACCCCCCCAATGGAGTGTCCTCTTTTTTGAAAGTTCAGATACGGTAACCCTATAATAGTTGCTATATAAGTGCCCAGGAATAGAGGAGTGGGGAGAGAAAAAAGGAACTCGGGTGTGATCAGGGAACTCAGAAACATGAGAAAGGAGACAGAGCTCACAGGAAAAGGGAGAGCAACATGAAACTAACACCATACAATGGGGAAAAAGCATAGGTGAACAGAGGATGGCATGATTATCAAACATTTTAAATTAGAGGACTGGTGCTGCTGCTGTTCAGAGAATAAGGACACAGACCACACTGGAATGAGAAAAGAAAAATGATATTGAGAGGGAGAAAAGGACATAAAGGAATGGAATTTATTAAGACACGCATAATTTATTGTAGTGTGAGAAATAATTTTGTATCTAATTTGGAGAAAAAGAAAGGTGGAACAGTGGTTTGATAGCAAGGCTATTTTGGACAATTTTGATATATTAATATGATTGAATATTCTGCTTCTTCTCTTAAACAACTGGAGAAAAGATAGAAAAAACTGCCTCAAAGTCACTAGAGTGCACATAATACCCACAGGTGCATTGGGGCCTAGGAGGCCCTAGATCACTCATTTATTTGGAAAATTAGGGGTGGGATAGCTCAGTGGTTTGAGTATTGGTCTGCTAAACCCAGGGTTGTGAGCTCAATCCTTGAGGGGGCCATTTAGGGAATGGGGGTAAAAATCTGTCTGGGGACTGGTCCTGCTTTGAGTAGGGGGTTGGACTAGATGACCTCCTGAGGTCCCTTCCAACCCTGATATTCTATGATTCTATGAAAATTGTCCCTTGATTTGTTTAAATGTTGCCTATCACTAGTACATACAGCTGGCATCTGCTTCTCCTGAAAAAGAGAAACCTGGCAGTTGCCTGAAAAATCTCCTTCCCACTGCACCAGCGGCTTGATAGATTTTATAGATTTTTTTTTATATATAAAATAGGGAGTTAGTCATTGACTCTTGTGTAAACTTTTCCAAGCAGAGCTTGCCTTAGCATTTTACAGTGAGATTATGAAACAATTTCTTATGATCACTTTTCTGTTTCCCCTATGCTCACCTTCCAAAACAAAACTGGCTTCTGTTCTATGGGATAGCAATATTATACACAGGTCCAGTCAAAAGATTTTGGACTGTGTCACTGAGATGGCTCTTTTGGTGCCCCCAAATTTCTACCCCACCCTTTTAAAGCAATTTTATCCACAGTCCTATACACTTCCATTGACTCTCACACCAAATACCTACAGTAGTATCTCAGAATCTGCTACTGGCTGGTTATTCAGTATTTTTTCTTATAAGAAACGGAAGTAAATGGCTTTTAAAGTTCAATTTGTGATTCCATTGAATCTACCAAGGAATGATTTAAACTCGTATATATAACTTTCTAATAACTAATTCCCTGAACTCTTCTCCTAGTACTGTTCCTTGACAGGACTAGACTACATTGTGAATCTTGTTTTACTTTTGATTTGTTCTATCTGGATTATGCAGCTCCTTTAACCTTGAATTACTTATTTGAATCTCAATCTAAGATAGAAGTCCCCTTTGAGATGAGATTAGGAATGGTTATCAAAATGGACATAGAATTTGTCCTGTTTCACCTGACTGGGGCTTGAGATCAGATAAGGTGAAAGTTGGGACAAGAAAAGTCCATTGGGTTGACAGTTATAAAAGACTCCAAGTTTCCACCTTTTATGGTTGTATTAAAAACTGGTGGAAAATAGCAATATGTACATATTTCCATAAAATATATTTGAATGTATGCCATCATGGGTTTGTTCCTGGAGGAAACATTGTAAGAACTGAATAAAATGAGTCGCATTCTGATATTATTGCTATAAATCAGGAGTAACTACAGAAATCAATTGTAAACTATAAATTGGTTGTCAACAGCATATTTTCTGCCTAGATTTATTAGAGCTATGTGAAAATACAACAGGCTAATTCTGTAATGATGGGCAAAAACCATTATTTACTTCAGGAGTTCCCAACTTGCGTCCCCTGGGCCATACACAGCCCACCAGAGCATTTCATGAGGCCTGTGGCCTGCTTCAACACAATATACTAACAGCCAATTCATTAGAGTTTTCTCATCATGTTTACATCATTTCAGTTTACACGTGTGTAGAAGACAATACGGTATATAGGTTGTTTCTATCTAAATACATATGAAACAAGCTGAACTTATCCAGATACTAGCCTTAATTTAAAGCGAGCAGCCTTGTTGGAGATGAGATATTATATGCTATTTAATTATTTTAGCCATTGTTAGTCTCAGAAATGTATGCTTATTACACCAAACAATGTAGGTTTGGCAATATATCCCCTATCTGCTTGGTCCACACACCAAATGAAAGCACAATTATGGTCTTGTGGATAGAGCATCGCCCTGGGACTATAATTTCCCATTAGCCACAGACTTCCTGTGTGTCCTTGGACAAGTTAGTTAATGTACCCCGTGCCTTAGTTCCCCGTGTGTTAAATGGGGATAATATTTCTCCACCTCTCTGGAGTGTTGGGTGGATAAAATCTACCAGTGATTTTAAGGTGCTAAGGTGATGACCATATAAGTAACCAAGTTAAAGACTCTAATTGATTTCACTGGGCTTTGGATCAGGCCTTAAGCTCACTTTTCCCTCAAAGGAGAATGTACCCAACCATCTAAACATCTATCAGATAAGATTCTGAGCTGAACTTGATTTGATTTGAGGCTTCATAGCTGTCTAGTGGTCCATTCTGCAATACATCCCTTTGTGTATGTAATGTGTACTGCAATGACTGACACTAGTGTTAGGATTGCTGGAATCTAATGGTAGTCTTGTGATCTGCCCATGCCAGAGGAAATAGTTAAGAGGTTTATGCAAAAGCAAAAGGATTTTAAAATGATTTTGCTCCAAGAAAAAATGGGCAATGTTGCATAGCTCCGTTCTCTAATAAAATGCCCATTGACCTGTGAAAGACTTAAAAGCTGACAAAGCGATCCTTCTTTAGCAGATTTCTAGGAGGGCTTTGTTTTTGCCCTTTGAGGAGTATGTTTTAAGTTGAATAGGAAGAGATTATTTCTAATAATGACAAAATCATTATATTTGCTTGTAGCATTCAATAATTTACCATGTCTTTTTGTGTCTAAAAAAGAAAAAACAATGTAATACTTTAAGTCTGACATTTAATTCTGCTCCTAGTAATAGCCCCCATCTGATTTAATGCCACTATAATCTAGGAAATGAACTGCTAAAATATCATGAAAGTAAAGCAGATAATTTCAGATTGTTTCCCTGGTTTACATTGTTTGGTTATTTTTAAAGGATCCTATTCACTGTAACCCTGTTAATATATGGTGCACCCCTGAATTAGAATCAGTATTGAGGCTGTGAAATGTAACATACACATTGCTATTGATGGTTAAAACCCCTCCACAAATTTATAATAAATTTTAATTGCACAATTGTAAGTCACCATTTGCATCTGAATTACAAAATGTATCTCTCAAGTGTAGCATCTTTACAGCTATGGTATGGGATGGTGGTATTCTCCCAAGTTGAGAAATTGAAATGGTATAACATTCTCACAGAAGTATCATGAGGAATAATTAGCCAATGTTTGTAAAGCACATAGAAAATTAAAAGTCCTATAGAGTGGTTGCCTTTAAAACCTTTTCTAGTTTGACTTTTCAATGGATTGTTTCTGCAGTTCCCTTTACTAAATATAGGGACTATCTGGGGAATACTGCAAATCCATGAATACTGCAATGACCTTAATTACTTACAAATATAATTATAAAAATTGTAATGTTAACCTCTGAGGTTGATGCAGTACATTCTTACTGGAGTAACTGGAACTTAAGGTTGGAAAATATTATATTTTAGAAAGTGTTTTACATTTCAGATACGAATATTAGCTCTAGTTTAATTTTTACAGTTATGATGGTAATGTGACAGACTAACAATCTCCTGTAACATCCTGAACAGATCTTATGGAATTAAGACAAACCTTATTGAATTAAGTTTAATACCTTTGGTGTCCATTGTATTAAAAACGCAATTGTGTATGTGTTATTGTGGAATTGCATGTATTTCCCTGGGGAATTTAAATTGGAGAACATAAGGATGTGATTAGGCAAATTCACTCCATTTGTAACATCACCAGAGAAACCACCTCACTGGAAAGGTTTGCATATACTAGTTCAAACTGGATTTTCCAGATACCAACAGATAAAGCTGTTTTAAACAGACTCTGGTCCAACTCCAGATGCAGCAAATGGACAGGACCCCGATTCGCGGACAGCCCAATCATTAGGGGGTAGGGTTGAAAGGACTGGACCTGCCGGAATACTTTTTAGTGTTGGGGTTAATTCTGGTAAGCCTGTTAGCATTGTTTTATTGTTTTTAATATGTTTTCTCTGTAACGTGTTTTACCTTAAGAATAAAGTAGGCTTGCATAGCAAGTGCTGCGTGGTAGTTTTTGTATCTATTGACAGTCGCTCTTATCAGTCTCTGAAGAGAAAGCAAGCAGAGGTCACTGGGCAACCTGTTTGTTCTGGGGAAAATACATGGAAGGCAGGGAACTCTGCAGTCTGGAAATACCCATCAGAAGGGAGAGATTTGTCTTTCACTATGTCATCCCTTTTTTTTAACCAGACTCAATGTCCTGCACCTCATTATACAGTCTTTCAAAGTGAACAAAAACATTCTTTAATCTGAGCCTCTTGGTTTTCTCCCTGTAAAATCAGAGAACTTAACATAAAACTATTGCACGTGCATTTTGTGATATGATTCAGAGATGACATAGTGAAAGACAAATCTCCAAGATCCAGATTATCCTCTCTAACTTGTCTAAATAAGAATTTGCTAATTTACAACGTTTCACAGTAATCACATTATAAAATGAAAGACGGACACCATGCAAATACAGGGTTGTAATATTTCATGGAAGAGGCTCTGCTGACATCATGGAACACAGCATGAAATCCATGTATTCAATGGGTGGCTATCCATTGTTGTTGTTTAAAAAAATCCAATCATTATGGATATTGTCTTGAGATTGTCCAGCCTTGCCTGTTCTGAGATTGCAGCATAAGGACTATTGTGTTGTGATCCTGAAGTCTCATGTTTATCACACTGCATGCTGGTTTATTTTCTTTAATTCACTATATGTGAATATATCCTGTCCATGTGATATTATTTCTTTATATTCATCTAGGCACTATCCCACATATACACACACAGGAATCTGTGCAAAATGTGTGACAGGCTCTTTACACCACAAGTCTTTAAATAGCTTAAGAGTCCACAATAAGGGCAGGATATATTAATAGAGTAAAAAATGCAAGATTTCTACAAGGCACTGAAAATTGATTGGTTGTTGTCTTGTGATACTGCACATATTATTCATAAATTTCTGATGTGAGTAGAGCTTTTGTTGTCTTTATAGCAAAGTATTTAGGGTGTCTTACTAGTACATAATCTCACAAAACTGAAGTCATTTCTGTGTAGAACTCCAGTCTTTTGCAATTTTGCAAGAATGTTTTATTTTTCACATTTAATACACACAAAACCAATTAAGCCGACATGTATTGATGCATGGGGGTGCTCAAATGTATGTAGGCACATAGCTATACAGCTATTACATTGTCTATATTGAAGCTAGATTGAAAATCATTATAAATATTATGTGGTCTGATTTTTCAGTCTAGCCTCAAACTAGTCTCCTTTGAACATTTGCAGTTTTGCAGAGCACATAACTTTTTAAGTACAGTTTTGTGCCTGCAGTTATTTGTGAGTTGTTTATCTCTTAATAGTGATGTTACATGGAGGTCCAGGTGGTTGAAAGTGTACTGTATATTAATTACTTTCACAGATAATTGTGTATGTGAACTGGAAATTCAGACTTCAAGAATCCTGCCCATGGTATATGGTGGGAAAATCCATATGATAAATTGCATGTATTGTGAACATTTGCCAACCTCATTTGCACTTTGCTGATTAATCTATATCCTGCAGGACTACATTCCACACTTCAAGGCGGCTTCAAATAGCTGCCATTTGTTTAAAAATTACAATCTGCCACAAAAAATGTCCATTCAAATATGGAATTTCCAGGACTCATTCTCCATCCCCAGTTCCCTCACCCTCCACAAAAGAATTACACTCATTTGTAGTGCTGGATGGGAAACATTCAATACTGCACCAAAGACAGGTTGAAAATAGAGTAACTTGCAAACTGTCAGGGATAGAGACGAGTATTTAGTACCATTGGACAGGTGGGAATCTCACTTTTCCAGCATCAGCATAACATAAAAAGCCAACATTAACCCACAGTGTAGTCTATAATATCATAGCTATTCCCTTTTCTCTATATAGGGAAATTTTGTGGTATGCCAGACACCTCTATTCAATAATCATGTGTAATGATGACTTTTGGTAAAAAATACAAACAGCACAAGGCTTTTGCTTCTAGCTCTAGTAAATTATAAGACATTAGACTTCAAAATCACACCCTTACCCTGTTTCCCCGAAAATAAGACATCCTCCGAAAATAAGGCCTACTTACAGTTTTGCCTCTCGTTGTAATATAAGGCATCCCCCCGATAATAAGACCTCCCCGATAATAAGGCATCCACCGATAATAAGGCATTTTTCATTTCTGAAAAATAAGACATCCCCTGAAAATAAGACCTAGCGCATCTTTGGGAGCAAAAATTAATATAAGACACTGTCTTATTTTCGGGGAAACAGGGTATTTACAAATACCAATGCTAGTTTGGATACATTTTAGACACCATTCGTTTTGAAAGTTATTATTTCATTTTATCTCCTCCGGGGCCTGTACGTGTGGACTCAAGGCAAATGGAAGGATTTAAAAAAGACCCATATAGTTTAAAAACAATTCTAAACCATTTCTAAAATAGACTATCTGTAGAATATGTGGCATATGCTATATAGGGAAGATACATGAAGTTGTGGGTATCAAGCTTAGTAGCACTTGTTTCAAACAACCAGATAATTAGGGATTACCTAAGTAAAGCAATCTTCTCCAGTACATGCCCGTCAAGTTTTATACCACACATCTTCACACTAAATCAGGGGTGGGTGGGTTGGGGGAAAGTAATATAATAATTTTCTCACTAGGCAAATATTCGAATCATGGGCACAAACAAGGCTGGGCAGACTGGTCTGCATGGGCTTGCCCCTTATTGTCATGGTAGCCTGTGCTAGTGATATCATTAGTACATGCAAATTTGTTCCTACCATCACCAATCTGTTCAATACGAAACATGAAGGAGTTGGGAGTGGTGAAACTATCACAACATCGATGATAACAGATGGGAGTGTGCAATCCTGATCTATACAGCGGAGAACAGTTCTATAAGAGAGCCCAACATATGCAAGTAATTTATCTATCAATATGCCACAATTTTCTGGGATGTTGGTGTCAAGCTCGTCTGGCCTCACAAAAATCAGAACATTAGTCGTGGGCATCAGTCCCTGGGGTTATTGCCACACATTTAGCATTCTCCATGCCCAGCCACTTGATCTAAAGATGCCATATGAAGCCATTCCTACTTACACCCCTCAATAAATGATCTTACTGATATTTGTATGCATGTAAGCATTTGAAAATGTGGCCATTTCTTTATATGAAGTATTTTAATGTTCTGAGTAAGCACGTTAGCGAACATAATGGTAGATGCCCAGTTCTCATCTTATGTGGAAAATATAAAAGTATCCACAGGGCATGTAACCACAGGGCATGTAACCATCAGTAATATTTATAATGATATTAAATGATACTCTTGGCTCAAGGATTTTGCTGCTCTCCAGGGACAAACTAATAGCATCAGCCATTATTTATTTCTCCATTTCTTTTGTCTGACACACTTATTAACTGTTAAATGTCAAAGAACACAATTACAACAGGAAATTTTAAAACATGAATTTAATAGAAAAGAGGTTTGTTTGACTACAAATAGCTCACTGTCTCTGTCCTCTACTGCTATAGGACCAGTGGATAAAGAGATGCTGTGCGTAATGAGTTCAATATTGCACTGTCTTTGGCTGAGGTATAGTATGCTATTTGGCAACTGTCCTAAAGGAAATGGAACAATTTCAGGAGTAGCTTAGAGAAATTTAGGGCTATACTAAATGGGCTCAACTGAAATTCAAGCATCTGAGAGACCATTTTCAAAGCAGTTTGAGTTGGAGTCTGAAGCAATGCTTATAATGTTTTCCATGATGGTGAACTCTGCAAAAAAATTATAATTTTTATACTAACACCTACAGAGGAT
The DNA here is from genome assembly GCF_027887155.1 of Malaclemys terrapin pileata. Lineage (NCBI taxonomy): Eukaryota > Metazoa > Chordata > Testudines > Emydidae > Malaclemys > Malaclemys terrapin. The sequence goes on along the minus strand of NC_071513.1, from coordinate 15,607,667 downwards.
CTTTAATTTTTTTCTGAATTTATTTAATTTTTCTCTTAATTGATTATTTATATATTTGTATATAAATAGAGCTTTTCCTTTAACAATCATGCCTTTCTTCTTCTTCCTGCCCAATTATGTCCCTCACAATATAGTGTTTGACATCACAATTCAATAGTTCTGACTAGCCTGGTAGTGACTGTTGGGTCACAAAAAAACTGAATTGTAAAATAGCTGAATGAACAAAACACTGGGAGAGGACTGATTGTCAATGCAATTCACCTTTAAGAGAAATAGCAGAAGGAAGCCCACATTCCTTCCTACTTGCAAACTGACCCAGCCCTTAAAAAAAGAATCTAAAATCCTCTAGCTAACTGCAATATTTTTTATTATTATCTCTGCCAGACATCGCCTCATACTTGTTTTATATCCCAGGTTTGAAATTATTTGCATTGGTTTCAGGAGTTCCGATACAGTGTTGTTAGCAAACTAGTTGTCAATTAGCTTTGGGAAGGAAGTTGTAGAGGAGGCATAGGTCTCAGCAGACCTTGATGCTATTCTGACACTAACTCTGTGATATCACTTAATCATTCTGCACTTCAATTTTCCTGACAGTAAAATAGGGATAATGACACCTGCCTTACTTTGTAAAGTGTTTTGAAAGATACCGATGAAAAGTTACATAGGGGCTAAGTATTGTTGTTTTCCTACACCCTTTTTTAGAGATGTCCATAAGCAGACTACCTGATCACTCTCATTGGAAATGATGCAACATTTACACCGTTGGCTAACTTCTGTACATGACCATCATGTGAGAGAGTTCTAGAATGGTAATGCTCAATCCAAAGTGTACAAGTCATGTGTGGCTTTCAGAAGCCATGAGCCCAATCAGAGCTGTATTCACTCATCGGTACGGGGAAGGCTGAGCAAATGGACCACTAGTGTAAAGAGGTGGTTTTCTCTCTAGTCGCATGGCAGCGGGAACAGGAGCAGTCATCTGCATTTTCACTTGCCCCTGCAAGCATTTGTGAGATTAGGAGGAGCAAAAGGAGAGAAGGACCTTGATGAAGGGAGAGAAGGGAAAGAGGAGAGAGCATATGTGGGGAGTCACAAAATTGTTACATTTCTTTAGGATAGATTCTGCAAATCAATGCAACTCCAGTCAAGCAACCCGTTTGCCTGAATGTAAATCTGGGCAGATTTTGGCCTGTTGTGCAGTAATGTGATACCGTGAGGATGCAATACCATCAGGTAGTGATGGTATGTTGTAACTGAAACACTAATGCAATGACAAGCTGTTGCACCTTATTATTATAATTCAGTAGCTGGTTGTGGTTCCATTTTATGGATACAGTGGTTCTTCAAGTTCAAATGTCTCTGATCTGGAATATAATAATATTTAGCACTTCTATAGCACTTTGCATGTCCATAGCATTTTAGGAAAATTAACTAATTAGTTAATATGTGTAGATAGCAATGGGTGGTGATAACCAGGTGTCCAGAGACAGACTATGGTGATCATATGAAAGAAACAGTTTGACTTATAAAGCAGGAGTAAATTTCATTGCTGCAAGAGCTGCATCCTTTAGAACTCCCATAATAGCAACCATTAAAGTCTAATTTCTGCTGAGTCAAGCCTCAAAAGAATAGTTTACAAAGAGATGAACTACATGTTTGACATGCATGCAAGCAAATAAAAATTTCACTGAGAACTATAACTGCACATTTCAACCCACTGTGGCTACCAATATCTAGTAAATACTGGAAGAGACTATTAAAGTGAAACATACGCCCAAAAACCATGCAACAAGTGTTTTTAGAATAATACACTTGAAAAATACTTCTTTAACAGCAAAAAAAAGTTTGATATTTACACACAGAACTGACACAGCATGGACGAGAGGCAATGCAAGTCGCTCAGATTACCCCTCAAATATATCTTAATGTTTAAGAATAGACTTTCTACATTGTTGTTTAGTCTCCATGCAATTTTATTCTTTGGTCTCTGCAACCACCACCAAGGGTGTGAATTTTGGTGATGTTAGCATTTTTGCCCAATAGAAAATGGACTGAGACCAGCACTTAGGCCTGCAAACAACCTTTGGACAATATATTTTTTTAGTCTCTACTGACCTGAGCCTGGTTTAAACCATTCAGTTTAAACACTTTTATTACCAGTCTGTTGAGCTGGCCAATCCTCACATCATCAATGTACTTAATCTTCAGGTCATAATTCAACCATTATTGCTATTCTTTTAGAACAGTGGCAAATGTCAGCTTTCTCTCATATGCCATTTAGAGGATGTCATTCTTATCCTTGATTCAAACAGTTACCTGACAGCATGTTTATTTTTCCAGATAATCCATGTATTAATCGAGATGAATCCATTTAATCAAATGACAATTGAAAGGATGGGTAAAATACCAAAAAAAAACCCCATGAAATAAAAGGTGATGATTATGATAGATGGTCAGACTCATCAGAATAAAAAGAAAAATATGTTCAATGACTGCATAGCAGAAATATTCAGTCTATAATCCCAGACTGATGTTATGGAAAGTAAAACCCATAGATATAATTTGAGGGCTCATTAGGTTTGCTAGAAGTTATTTTAAAAGATCATTCTGAAAAATAATTCTGCTCTGCTCTGCTGAAGATACACGGCTCAGATGAGATGCTGGTGTAGGGAAGAAATGGAAAGAGAGCTGGGAAGAGTGCAGCAAGCAGTTCAGTTGAGTTTCTGTTAGCCAATTACTTAAAGACTTCATTTGTTTGACTTGATTTGAGCAATCACTTACATGAACATGTTGCATCCGCTGCATGTTTTTGCATTGTAACACTCCATCTAGCATTTGCTGTTCATGATTCACTGTTCCGGCATTGTAACTGGTCACATAAGTTTGGCATGGTACATGGTATGTTTCTTCTGCATGACTGGATGGCTTCTAACTCACTAAATGTTTAGAGATGGCCACATGGACATGCTAATGTAAATACTCATGCAAATATATAAAATGTATAAAAATATTGAGTATTCACACGTACACACATTTGCATGAGTATATATATTATGCTTTCCCACAAAGAACATTCTTGGAATGAAAGAGACTGTGATTTACCCTGAGAGTGAATTTGTTGTTTTTATTCAAACAGATATTCGTGAATACTTACTTTTCAGTATTCATACTGGTCTAATTTAGCTGACTGAAACTTGTTAATGTGCTGATTCTGGGAATAAGGAAGACAAACTGGTATGAACTAATGTGTTTTAAAGGGCTTATGCAAGTACAGAAGGATATAATATTATGGAAGCAGAATGATCGTAGAAATTCAGTAAAGAGGCACGGAGAGAAATGTAGGCAGGAGAGGTCAATATCAGGCTAATAATATATCTTTGTTTATAATCTTTCTGTGACATCTGTAAAATAATTGTAATACTCTGATGTGTAACTCCTGAAAAGGCCAGAAATCATACGCCGAGGGGAGCAGAACTCCCACAGCCTTGAAGAGAGGTTAAGATCACATCAGTGACATATTGTAAAAACAGGAGAGGAACCAGATTGGATGGTACAGCTGAGAGCATTATGGTGAAGTGACAGATCGAGCTGATGTTATTACTGAAGAAAAAAATTTCATCACAGGCAGGGAAATCGTTATAACACAAAAGAATGTGGCAGCAAAGGGGGAAAACAATGCTGTATTGAGTCAAGAACAATGGGAAACATGCAAGAAAATGTATGGAATTATAGCACTAAGATAATATAAAAGAATGAGTGTTGTTTTTGCTCCCTCACCCCCTTCTCTTTGTATAAATTCTTGCAGATAGTTTTTGTCCAGAGATATTTTTGTGGGAATATTGTACTTGGACATATGATGCTTGATCATTTTAGATCGCAGTCCTTCAAACACTTACTACCAAGGGCTACTGCTCACTACCATAGTAATGATCTGTGCAGTGGAAATACTCTTAGTATTTGCAGGTTTGAACCCCTAGATTTACTTTTATTGACACATTCATTTTTAAGTATTATTTTTGTCTTTTATGTAATAAGGATGATCTTGTAGCAGGACTACAGAGGGCGAAACCCTGCAATGCTACTCCTTGCCACAACGAGGCACACTGGCTGGTGAGTCACCACCAGAGATGTCTCAACCTTACAAAGCAGAAATATTTCCATCCCATGGTCATCAGTTATAAATGGCACACATTGAAGTGGTCAGCATTTCATTGTAACTAGAATTCTACATTTTGTCAAGTTTCTAACTGTAGTTTCTCAGAGTACCACAGCTTTATCTTTGGATTGGGTTTTCAAAAGGGACAGTGGACTCAATTATTTTTAAATTTGTCATTTCCTAACTTTTGAGGGCTTGACTTTACAACCTGAATAATTTTCTTTCAATATAAGGGGTTGAGATGTGTGTGCATAGTTTATTTGTAGCTGAGGGAATTCCTTTGGTAGCTCAGGCGTGTAAAGAGAAATTGTTTTTGTAAATTTTGAAATATCCCTATTTTTGTTTATGGCCCATACACAATTATTACTTTTGGCAACCATAGAGACAGCCTGTGAGAGACATGAGAGAAGAGTGTTGGGCTAAGGCAGGGAGATGTGAGGCAAGGTGTGACATTACTAGGTAGTATAGCATTTTTCATATCTTCATCTGTAGTAGCCAACAATATCTCTTCCTAGCTGTGGGGAAAAAACAACTGACATAAGAAAGGGAATAATTATGAACAATGTGATCCAATTAGTCTCTGGCATGACTCTATTCAAGTCATGGAGTAATACCAGTGATAATTTGACCTATCTGCTGAAAAGTGGACTTACTTATAAACCATGTCTGGAAAGGGAGCCTACCTTAGTGATGTCAGTAAAGCTCTGTTAGCTCTTTCTATACGTGGAGCAGTTTGAATTTCCCAAAGACCTAGTTGCATGATTTGGAAGGTGCCTTTTAGATTTACTCTTTGATAGTTACTTTAGACTTACTCTTCATCGTGCAGTCAGGCTCACAGTCTTCGGTGGGAATGGCAGGAAGTGGATGAGTTTGAGGAGCTTATTTGCTGAAATACTCAGCTCTGGTGAACAGGTCCCTGGAGCTCCAGTATTAATTTTAATACAGCAAGAGGAAGAAGGGGAATGGAAACAATAGAATAGACTAAACATTGGTTTTATTTAGCTACCTTCATACTCCAGTTATGTCAGAACACTTAGAATGAAATCCTGGTCATATTGAATTTAATATGGCTATGATTTCACGCAGGGGGGGCTCTATGTTTTTTGCCGCCCCAAGCACGGCAGTCAGGTGGCCTTCGGTGGCATGCCTGCGGGCGGTCCGCTGGTCATGCGGATTCGGCAGTGTTTCTGCGGGTGATCTGCCGGTCCCGCGCCTTTGGCGTACCCGCTGCCGAATTGCCGCCGAAGCTACAGGACCGGTGGACCTCCCGCAGGCATGCCGCTGAAGGCAGCCTGACTGCCACCCTCACGACGACTGGCAGGCCGCCTCCTGTGGCTTGCCGCCCCAGGCACACGCTTGCTGCTCTGGTGCCTGGAGCTGCCCCTGATTTCACGTCTAGGGTCTGTTTCTACCCTCAGTTACCCCTGTGAAGTCTCTGGGGTTGTATAGATGTAATTGGGAACAGAGTGTGTTCCTTTCCATAGTAATAGAGTATATGGTATGTGAACAGCACAGCTATTATGAACTCATCAGCCAGTTATTCCTACATAGTTGTGGACATTTTATTTGGGCCATGTCTCAATTAGGAATCTAGATTTTGTTTTAAATTGTATTACCTTACACTTTTTTTTACTAAAATGATTATAAACCAGCTAATATAGACGGGGTAAGTTGTGCTTAAAAACTTTAATTGGTTGTAGATAAGCTAAAAGGGCATCTATTTTTGTAGTCTGGATAAAAACCTTGGAGAAAGAATGCTGGTAACATCAAAGGAGCTAGTCACATATTTCTGAAAGGAGCCATCTGAGCTTTCATTTCCACCTAGATTGCCACAAGAGACTAGCAACAGGGACCTCATCTCAACAATTTATCTGAAGGATTGCACTTTTAATAATGTAACTTTCCCTGCCCTCTTGTTGTTGAACTATAATCTCTGCATTGGGATAAAGCCCAATTCGTGATGTGAAATGTTTTAGTTGAGAGTCACTGGGACCTGATACAAAGCCCACTGAAGTCAATTATGGTCTCTCTGCTGCCCTCATTGGATTCTGGATCAGGCCCTTAATTATGCTTGAGAAATCCCAAACTGAAAAAGAATGCTCTGGGCCATAGATCCCCGTAAATCGGCCACTGTAAAGCCTAATCATAATTTCTAAGCTGAAAGTACTTCGTTTCCAAAGTCCCACATGTGAACAGTTTAAACCAATGTGAACCAAACACTGTGATTTAAAGTTTGTCACACATTTTTCCTAACACTCACAAGTAATCATGGTCTTATCTGCAGTCATACAGAACTGCTTTTGGGGGGAACTGTAAAAAATTATGGCTGTCGGCTCCTCAATTTTTGTAAGACCCCAGATTGATTCATGCTAGGTGCTCAAATTGCCTGGGACTGATAGAATAGGGTCACCATAAACTCTCCTAGGCCTTGGCTACACTTGCGAGTTACAGCGCTGTAAAGGCTCCCCCAGTGCTGTAACTCACTCCCCGTCCACACTGGCAAGGCATTTGCAGCGCTGTATCTCCGTGGTTGCAGCGCTGCATGTACTCCGTCTCTCCGAGAGGAATAGCAAGTATTGCGCTGCCGCTGCAGCGCTGTGGTGCCAGTGTGGCTGCCCAATGCGCTGTGAATAGCCTCCAGAATTATTTGGCAGTATCCCACAATGCCTGTTCTAGCCACTCTGGTCATCAGTTCAAACTCTACTGCCCTGGCCTCAGGTAACCAACCATGTGACCTACCCTTTACATTCCCCAGGAATTTTAAAAAACCCCTTCCTGTTTGCTCAGCCTAGCATGGGGTGGAGTGCTATCAGCAAATCTTTCCAGGTGACCATGCCTCCACACGCCAAGCGAGCCCCAGCACAGAGCAATGGCGAGTTGCTGGACCTCATCAGTGTTTGGGGGGAGGAAGCTGTACAGTCCCAGCTGCGCTCCAGCCATAGGAATTATGATACCTTCGGGAAGGTATCAAAGGACATGATGGAAAGGGGCCATGACCGGGACGCCCTGCAGTGCAGGATTAAAGTGAAGGAGCTGCGGAGTGCCTACCACAAAGCCCGCGACGCAAACGGCCGCTCGGGTGTTCCCCCCGCGACCTGCCGATTCTACAAAGAGCTGGATGTGATACTTGGGGTTAACCCCACCTCCACTCCGAGCACCACCATGGACACTTCAGAGCCGGTGGGGGGGGAGGAGGAAGAGGAGGAGGAAAATGGGAGTGATGGTGGTGGGCCGGATGGAGACACCCCAAAATCCCTGGAGCCATGCAGCCAGGAGCCCTTCTCAAGCCAGGAGGAAGGTAGCCAGTCACAGCGGCCGGTACTTGGTGGAGGACAAACAGAAGAGCAGGTTCCCGGTAAGCGTTTTTTTTTTTTTCCAGGAAGGAATTTTTTCAGTGCGGGCTCTTTGGGAGAGGAGGGTTAGGCATGCATGCCTTGATGCGGAATAGTGCATTGATGTGGTTTATCATATCATGGTAATCGGCCTCGGTAATCTCCTCGAATGTCTCATCCAGAACGTGTGCAATGTGCTTGCGTAGGTTTATCGGGAGAGCCACTGTGGTCCTTGTCCCAGCCAGGCTAATTATCTCAACAAGCATGCCACTAAATTTCCATTTTGATCCTGATGTTCAAATTTCTGTGCTGAATATATTATATAACTTTAAAAGAAAATTGCCTAAAAATTATGCTTAACCTCAGAATACTATTTTTTAGGACAGAAGTAAAAGTAGTAGTAATGATTTCGTTAGCTTCTAAGGTGACACTATATTTCATCATATTCTATCCAACCTATTTAGTTCCAGCCTAACTTGTCTTTAGCTTAAAGGTTTTGATATTAAATTGAATTATAATTCTTGCAATCTAGTTCTTTTAATTTCTACTTGGTGACCTGATACTATGTCTTGGTTTATCTAGTTATGCTGCTTAGTTACTAGTTAATCTTAATTAGGGTAGACAACCTGTTAATGCTGTTAGTACCCTAACTAATTAAGTAAACACCATGGTAGTTAATGTTCATTGTTTTCTGAATTTTATATTCAGTTTTATAACACTTGTCCACTCAACGTAGTTAACCAACCTTGTTTTAGTTTACTTTGTTTTAGCATTTTATGTTTAGTTAAGAGGCTCTTTTAAGAGTTGCTACATTGTATCACTAGTTTTATTTACCTTTTTTAATATGGTGTATATAGTTTGCATAATCCTTGTCAATTTAATTGTTTGTTGGTTTCTTTTATCATTTTTGATTACTTAAGTAAACATTTTCTCTATTTCAAAGTCAAGTTCAATTGTTTATATTGGGGCCTCTCTGAGTATATAGCAAAATAATCCTTGGTAATTTTTTACATGGTTACCCCCTATGTGTAGTCTCATTAATAACGATAATCAATTATTCCATGTTTTTTAAATTTAGTTTTCCTGAATGAGTCATATGAGAAGCAATTAATTAATAATTGATCTAATTAACTCTTTCTCCCAATTCTCAATTTTGATGATTAGGGGGGTGGGGGTAATTTTAGTTTGAAAATTGCCTGGCATCCAATACCTTTGTACCCTACATCACTACTGTTCCGTGTAAATAGGTTCAACAAGTTTCCACAGACTCAACAGATTTTGGCAGTCAGCATATGGATTTTGTACTGTTTTGCAACCTATTATATTTTTCATATGGCACCTGCATAATCCACAGTTATCTGTGTAAATTTAATATGAACGATGTCTAGTGACTCTACTTATGTCTGCCAAATATACAATATTGTGGAAAATGGACATTAGGATTTCATAGGTAATGGAACGGAAAAAGTACCTCCTCATGTAGTACGGCTATTCACTAAATAAAATGCCTTGTCATTACTTGGGAATTCTATGTCTGAGCTCATCTTTTTAAGAAACTAAAATCTAAATGAAAGGGAAAATATATTCTTTCTAATAAATACATTTTGGTGGCCATGTGTGGTTAAAGTAGTGGTCCTCAACATTATTTAAAATGACATTTTTATTAAGCTGGCATGAAGTGTGTTGTTGAGTTGCTTTTAAGATGATAATATTTGCAGCTTACTATGCCATAAGTGCAGATTGGCAGGTTAGTGGATGAAATATTCACGTAAACTCAAGGCCATGAGTCTGTAATTATAAATAGACCTGCTACAACAGAAATAGTCTGATGATTCTGTTGTCAGTAATTTTCCAAGGAAGTGATACCGGGTTAAAGACTGAGGGGAAAAAATTCAGCTGTAGAGGGACATCTGAAGATAACTTGAAATAGTTGGGCAATTAGTACTGAAAACATTGACAACTAGTTCTCACTGTGGATTAGTTCAAATCAGCTATAATGCTCAAACTGGTGCTGTGGCTTCCTCAGTTATGCACTTTTTAATTTACAAATATCTGCAGTTATTTGCAACCACTGCAACAATACAACTAGATGTTAATAGCATGATTTAAAAACCAATAATCTAAGCCCAGGAGTGTCTCTCTCCTCTACCTTTATGCCTTTCCCCAATCAACTTGCCTGACGAATTGAACATAGACAATAAAGATTTCTCTGAATTTATCTGAGATTATTTATTTTTTCGGTTGAATTTGTGCAGATTTTCATCAAGATAAACTGAGGTATCCAGATGTACAGAAGAGAGCATGAAGGGGTAGATGCCATTTGGCACCATAGTCCTCAGGCTAAAACCTAATGTAATGAACTACATATGGAAACAATTAGCTGCATCATTGAAATACCGACTGCCAATTAAAGGAAATTCAACCATGTTTAAATTAATGGTCAACAATATTTCAATCCAGTTTCTGTTCTCATCTCCTCTAGTCTTCCCAGAAATTAAGGCATAAAGGATAAAAATTAGACATGGGTTGAGGCTGTAACATCCTAAACCAGATCAGGATATCCATTCAAAAATAAACTCATGTTTGGGGTGTTTGAAAGCGGAGTATTTGGTTTGTGGATATAGGAGATATTTGCAAAATTCCTAGGTTTTAAATTTGAAACCTTCTCTTTGTCCTCTAAGTCCCAAAGTTTGCAGGCATTGGGATCCATGGTTTTGTTTTGGGGCCCATCTCTACTAAAATATATCTTGTATAAAGCTGGATAATTGGCAGCAATATTCAGAGGCATTCAAGGATACTTAAGCAAGCTGTTAACTCCTTTGGCTGAATATTCTAACACAGTTACAATTGCAGGCCCCCTAAATATTCCACTTTTACTGCATTAATAGTGCTGATGGCTAAGAAGGGATAAGTCTGTGTGATTGCCGCCTTCCATTTCTCCGTGTTTAGTTTCTGAGTTGTGCAGGTTGAGATTTAGAGAAGTTATCCAAGTTCTTTAATGGGGACTCAAACAACATAAAAAACAGTACTAAAAATATTCTCTTTTTCTGTGGTGAATTGAGCTGCTGCTTTCATACCCAGCCTTCTCCAACAACCTCTCTGCTCTAGACTCACTCAGCAGTATTTTAAAGTAGTTGCATGGTTAGATTTCTAACAGCAAATAGAAAAATTGAACTGAAATGTATTTCTAACCTGGGAACATAAAAACTATGAAAAGTACAAATAAATACAGAGCTGCCAAGCTTGGGGTACACTCTTAGGCCTTGCTAGTTTCAGACCAATGTAGTTAAACCTGTATAATACCCTGTGTGAGCACTCTTATTCCAGATTAAGAGAGTCCACACAGGATATTATACAGGTTTAACTACACTGGTCGTTTCGGAATAAGAGTGCATACACGGTGAGGTATACTGTTATAACTACATTGGTTTGTGCTCACCCCTTTACCTTATAGTGGTATAATTTTCCTTTTTAGACAAGCCCTTAGTGATAGCTACTGTGGATGATGTAAATACACCATAGAGACCCTTTCTTTTTTTTTTGACGGGGACGGGGAGAGAGGGTGAAAAGCTCATTCCTGGCTCCAAACTATCTTGTGTGTGGTTTGGCATCAGCTCTTCTCTGTGTGACTTTGGCCACAATAGATAAGAAGAGAATGGGAGGGCCATGCAGCAGGGGTGTGGGACAGATGCCGCCCCATTAGGAGAGGAGGAGTGGGAAGTATCAGTGGGTGGAAAGAGCAAGGGATGGGGACGTTTCCTGAGGATAGAGAGAGAAAGGATCATTGGTACAATGATGTGGCTGCTGGACTGCAGCTAAAGGAAGAGGAGTGTCTAGAATGTGGGACTCGCAGGGAGGAAGGCAGCAGCACTCTCTGCTGCCAGAAAGAGCGAAACCGGCTGAAGTCTGCTAACTATTGCAGGTCCCTAACTTGCCTGCTGTCCCCTGCAGTCTGGCTTAGAGTCAGACTCTGCTGCTGCTGCAGGTCACGTGCTCAATTACAATATTTTAACTACATATGCAAGAGTGTGACCTAAGTGTGTGTAAGATATGTGACATTGAGGGAAAATACATGATACCAGATAAATGACATGCGGCAGGCATGAAAGTAGCATCTCTTGGGCATGCTAAGCTGCTTTGGTTACATCCGTTTTTCTTCGATCATTCCCTTGTACTTTGTGACCTGACTTCAGAGACTGTACAGCTCCCAGCAGCTCTGGACTCTCAGTACGTATCAGTTCCTCAAACAGGCAGCAAATTGCAACCACTTTAAGTCATTTGAGGCCTGCTCACGTCATGGAACATACAATATTAATGGGCTTACTAGGAATATCTTTTTTTCTGTGTCTTTTATTTTTATAAGAGGAAGGGAAATTTGTTTTAATTTGTGCCCAGCATTTTAGGAATTCTTTAAGGTCTTAGAAGCTGAGAAAGATGGAAGTTTTGTTAAAATCCTCACATCAGCCACACTCTAAAACTTAGGTACTGTAGCACATACAGTATGAGAACCCATTGTTTAGATTTCCCTCTGATTCCATCGTTCCAGCAATGTATTAAAAAGACAGCTTTTTCTCGTAACTATTTTTGCTTTCCTTGGTGAGCTTTTTGTAAAATCCTCGTCTATACAAATGTTGGAAGATTCTATTCACTAGTCAATATTGCTCCTTTGTATGTAATAATTCCACTTGCTAAAATCCTTATCTTCGTAGTTGAAAAATGTTTCATGAATAGTACCTGAATTTGCCTTCCATGGTAGCTTCATTTTTTTAAAAAACTAAATACATCAGCACCACAACTAATCAACTATACAAATTCTAGGCAAAGATACATATGTACAATTTTATACACATTAATAGTCCCACTGAAGTCAACAGGACTGCTCATGTGAGTACAGTTATTTGTATCTGTAAGTCATCTTTGCAGGATCGGGGCTCATTTTATAAATACAAGATAGTATGGCATTGTACTACCAAGAAAGGGTTGTAAATCAGTACACTTCTGTTTTCTTTAAGCAAATGAATAGTTTAAACAGTGTAATCGTTGTAATGGTTTTTTAAAGTTGCTGCTCTATTGAGATGCTGAGACTGTCTATTCAGTTGAAGGCCAAATACTTCAAAAACGCACACTGAAGGTGCTTTACTCACATGAGCAGTCCCACTGCACTCAGTGGGACTGCTCATAAGTGTTTGCAGGAGCAGGCCTTAAGCTGCAACAGATTTTGAAGACTTTCTCTACAATTCTTGGAAACAGAAGTTTCTTCTTTGTGTAGTGACCTATGGGTGCTCCACTCTTGACACATGTATGACCCACATGCCCTTGATCAGAAATGTTCATTACCAGTGTCCGTTTGGCCTGTGCGTGCACTGTTGGTATCCTCATGCCCCACACTGAGGCTATATCAGGCTGTGTGGGCAAACCACCCCCTCAGTTCCTTCTCAATCACCTCAGCCTGAGATGGAGCTAGTGCTTCTACTTCTTGCCTACCTCGACAGTTATGGAGCTTCTCTTTAGATTAATTAGCTAGTTTGTTAGTTGTAATTAATTTAGTGTATCAAAAACTTTTTGGAGGGGGTTATAGAGACTTGTTCTATTCCCTCTGGGAAAATTCTCCCTGTGAAGGGCATGCCTGGTTTACCAGGGTTTAAATGTTGCCTCTCATGTAAAAAGGTCATTCCAGTCAGTGACAGACAGTTCACGTGCATTTGCTACCTGCGAGAGTCACACATACCGCAGAAGTGCCACTTCTGTCTAGCCCTGAAATCTAGGGCTCAGAAGAACTGAGATGTCAAACTTTAACTCCTCACAATGGAGCAGTCCCTCTGCCCCAATTTGGAACCAGATCAGGGACCCCTGGGACATCAGTCTCTGAGAGTTTCTAGCACCCCTTCCACATTGGCAAAACTTCTCCTAGGAAGGGGAAATCCTTAGAGCTGTCCTCCAAATCTTCTCAGAGCCTTCTTCCAGGTGTTCTCCTTCAAAAAGACCTTGGTTTCCAGCCAAATCTATGATCTCTGAGCAGTCTTCCTCAGAGGCATGGGAAAATAGAGGGAAAATAAAGGGAAAAGGCTCCTCTGGTACAGGGAACATGAGAATACACCACGACTCTAGGGCTCCATGAAGACCCTGGTACCATCAGCTGGAGATGGTACCAAACATAGAGGATCAGTACCATCGACTCTAACTCCTTTCTCAGTGCCCTTACCAAGTGTCGCAGTACTGTATATGCCTCCAACCTCATCTGCGCCAGTCTCAAAGCGCCTTAAGCCTCTGGTACTGTTGGACAAGGACAAACACTGTACCGCAACATCTATTGGTACCACAGGGGCAGGGAAGATGCTCCATAACCTCATTACTCCTGGTGACAGCAACCCTGGATGCCACCCCATTCCCTGTATGGAGCTCACTGGCCGTATCGGCATCCCTGAGTAGTGGAAGTTGTTTGCAGAGAACATGATGAGTTGCTGTATACCCTTAAAGATTCAAGAGCCCCATTACATTCATTAGGCATCTATACTCTTGCAAACAAACATAAATTGAGCATATCGCAAATGGCTCGAAGATCACACCATATACAGAGATCTACAGAACCCCTTCAGGTATAGCCACAGGTTCCAGAGGGAGAGAGCCTCTAACCCATGTGATGTGACTTTGCAACAGGCATCATCATCGAAGTGTCATTTTGACGGGGACAGTCGAGGGTTTGAATTCCCTCCTCTCATTAGCCTGCCAGCTTCATTAGTTTGCCCATCATTCCCCCTTCTGGAAACTGATTCTCCCATTTCCAGCATGCATGGGAATGTATCACTTCAGACAAATGGGCGCTGGAAGTGATATCGTCGGGCTACACCATCCACTATACCCCCTTCCCCATTCCTCTTCAGGGACCCCTCTCATGTCCCCCTGCTAAGGCAGGAAATCCTTCTTCATTTAGGAACAAAGAACCAATACCTGCTGTATACAGGGGAAGGGGTTTCTATTCAAACTATTTCCTCTTACCAAAGAAGAACGAAGGGTGGAGACCAATTCCAGATCTAAGACTTCTAAACACATTTGTGAGATTTCCCCCGACATATCCCAATTTGGGCATTCTTCACTTCAAGGCATAGTTTCTAGATGGTTTGTGGGGCTAGAGTCATCCTGCTCTGCAGCGGTACAACGCTATTAATACTACTACTTACCTTCAAAAGTGGACAAGATTTGGTTATTGTTGTGAACTTCATAATGCTGCTCCTGAACCTGCCCCACTTCTACTTGTTCTGGAGTACCTGCTACAGCTTAAGAAATCAGGATTGTCCCTTAATTATGTCAAAATTCATCAGGCAGCCCTAACAGCTTTTCATATTACTATTGAGGGGTTTTCTCTGTTTGCTCATACCACAACCATGACATTCATGAAAGGCTTGGGGAATTTCTTCCTGTAGATAATGGTCCCTACTCCTGCTTGGGACATGAACTTGGTACTCAAAAGCCTCACAAAACCCCTGTTTGAACCAATGGCCACCTGCTCCTTACTGAATTTATCAGGGAAAACAGTTTTCCTAGTGGTGATTACCTCAGCCCACAGAGTTGGAAAGACTGGGACCTTAATGGCAGACCTTCCTTTCACAATATTGCACAAGGATAAGGTGTTCTTACAGCTGCCTCTCAGGTTTCTCCCCGAAGTAACTTCCAAATTTCACCTGAATAAGACCATATGCCTGCCAGTTTTCTTTCCAAAACCTTATATTTCTAACCCGGAGACTGTTCTCAACCCTCTAGATGTCAGGAGGCTGTTATCCTTCAGTCTGGAACTAAGCCATTTCTTAAATCCAGCAGCCCATTTGTTTCGTTTGCAGATAGTTCAAAGAGTTCCACCATTTGTATCCAGAGAGTCTCAAAATGGATTTCTGAATGTCTTATAGCTTGCTACTAGGCTGTTGATGTCCCAGTCCCTAGGAGCGTTTGGGCACACTTGACTAGACCACAAATTACATCCATGGTTCTCCTTAGAAATGTTCTCATTTCAGAAATCTGCAGAGCTGCCACATGGTCTTCCATTCATACCTTCTCTAGACCTATGCCCTGGTTGATGCTTCCAGATCTGAAGCTACAGTTGGCAGTGCATTTCTCTCTTCTGTGGTGGACAAATCTTACTGGGGATATAGCTCGGGACTCACCAAGAGTGGAGCACTCATAGGGACACTAATCAAAGAATAAGAGGACATTACTCACCTGGTGCAGTAACTGAGGTTCATCAGGATGGGTGTTCTTCTACATGCCCTCCTTCCCCTCTGCTTTGGAGTTTCCTCTGAGACTCAGCAGTGCAGAAGGAATTGAGGGGGCATTTCACCCATGCAGCCTGATATAGCCTCAGTACAGAGCACAAGGATGCTAACAACACAGGCGTGGGCAAAACGGACACTGCTAATGTAAACCTCCAATCAAGGGCACATGGGGCTCATGTGCACCAAGAGTGGAGGACCCATAGGGGAACATATGTCAAAGAACTACAGTTACTGCACAGGGTGAGTAACTTCTTCTTATGTAGGAGGATATACTGACAGACTTATAACTGGAACAGCATGAACATTCCCCTATAATTACTGATTGGGTGAAAAATGATTTATCCAGACCAATTTCATTTGACAGCTGTGATATTAATTGCCATGGATACATAAAATGAGAGACAGTGATGATCTGCTATAATGCTATCTGCTATTAAGCTACGTCTGCCATAAACTACTCCACTCTGGCTTCCAGCATCCCTAAAGTCTAAAAGTTTGCCCTCAGTTACACCTGTGCAATTCCCTAGAAGTTAATGGAGTTTTACAGTGTCTCAAATTTCCCTCGGTATATAGACATTTATGGAGAACTAAACAAATGCTGCAGCAGAATGTTTGTTATGGATAGAACAGGAGTACTTGTCTCTAAGGTGCCACAAGTACTCCTGTTCTTTTTGCGGATACAGACTAACACGGCTGCTACTCTGAAACCTGTTATGGATAGCTGTATTTTAATTGGGGAAAGTATAATTGCATTAACTAGAAGAAAACTTACAAAGGGAAAGGAAAGTGATGGTAAATAAATAGAATAGTTATGTGAAAAAGGTAAGGAAATAAAAGTTCTAACGTTTGGATTATATCTAAAAAGAACCAATGCAACTCAGAAGTTAGGAGCATTGAAAGTAATGGGCACACACCAATTGGCTTCAACGGAAAAAAAATAGAGGTATGAGGGTTGGAATGGAAGATGTGATAACTGTGTGTATAGATATAGTGCTATATCAGGAGACTGGCGATAGTGTAAACATATATATAGGCAGATATAGGCAGAAAGGGATATATAGGCAGATATAGAAAGATATAGGCAGAAAGGGAAAAAAAGAGAAACAATTTTAAAAAATAATTCCCATGGCTGAAATGAGGGAGAAGAAGGGACTTTTAGGGAAAGAGGTGAAAGGGAAATGGAGGGGGGGAGTGAAGCTGTAGTATAGGTAAGAACAAAGAGCAGAGTGGCTCACATGTTTGCCACACACAAAAGTGCTTTATTATTAATAACCTGGAAGTGAAAGAGGAGAGTCAGCATTGCTTCAAGGTGCACTGAGGCTAATGGTATTAACTCCTAAGTGCTTGCTGGAAGAAAAAGACTGATGGAAGGTGAAAAGCACAATGACCCAGGAGAGTGAGAAACAATGTGATCTAGTGGACAGACTACAAACCTGGGGCTTAAGAACTTTTGAGTTCCAATCCTAACTCCGTTCCTGATTTGTTTTTTAGCAAATAACATAATCTCTCTATCTCTTGGTTTTCTTAATAATCCTTGCTTGCTTCTTTCATAGGGGGTATAGTAAGGACTGAATATTTAATATTTGTTCAGAAAAACATAAAGTGCTATATAAGTACTACTTATTTATTATTTATTGTTTGATCATACTCCCTAACCTATCAGGAGAGTGGACTTTTCTTGATGATGTTTTTCCTATAGCAAAAGGCAAAAATAATAATATAAAGTGAAGAGAAAAAGAATTACTTCAGTCAATTTACTGTTCTTTCAGTTAAATAACTTAAATTCATGTGCGTTAATATTGGTATTAAAATAATCATAGAAAATAATTTAGCTACTTTGCATGTGAAAATCTCAGATTTTTCCATTGAATAGAAAAAAAACATGCAAGAGATTTTGAAAACTGGGCAGGTGGATAATGGATAGATATGTCATTTACCTTTTGCCCTTTTAATGGACAAAATTCTGCACTCCGCCACACCTGTGCAACCCAATGAAGTCAAAGGCGTGCACAAGCATAACTCCCTCATGATATGGCCCCAATTAATTAATCAGTTTTCACAAGAAAGTTTCTTATTTCAGAATTTCTCTTCAGTTGTGTTGATATTTGTGAAATTAATTAATATCTCTTTATGTACATACAAGTTCTTTTGAAAGATTCAACTTCTCATTTATTCAAGTTAAAAAGCCCTCACCGTAAAGGCAGATTGCAGAAAAACAGTAAAAGACTTGCTTTTACTACTTCTAAATGGTCTTCTCAAAAACATTTGCATTAATGTAGTTGTTTAAAAGAGAGCCTATGCGAACTTTGACCATTTGCTGCATAAAGAAAATTTTAAAGATCCATCCTGAGATATGAAGTAGGATTCTTCAGTAACGCAGAGGTCAAGGCTATTGTGTAAATTTATTCAGTGTTTGAAGACTGAAGGTCTGATTCTGCTTTCATTTACACCAGTGCACATCAGGAATAACTCCACTTTAAGTCAGTGTAGTTATGCTGGCATAAACCTGGTGTAAGTGAGATCAGAATTGGGCCCTGAATTTCATGAATTACACTCTCTAACTTTAAAACAATTCTAGTAATAGAAATGGAGACGGCCCCAAGCCATAAATTTTAGATACAAATCCAGGTCTGTATAATGGTTCTTTTTTGGGGTCCATTTTGAAAGGCTAGCTCTCATTCCACTTGAAATAGGTAGCAAAACTCCCATTTCAGTACTTAAACAGTAAACAAGGGACAAGATGGAGTGAATGATCTGGAGGATGTTAGTTCCTAAACCTAGTCATCTTCCCAGGCCACAATCATTCTCCTCCAATCAGCCAATTCTTAGAGTCAGAATTCCTCTAGAGGTCTCTCTCCTCCCTTTCATTTCCTCCTATTACTTCTTGTTCCCCCCACATACACACCTTAAGGGACATAGGTGCTGTCATGGAAGATATCATCAATCATTTTTCCTCAGGGTTTTTTTTTTCTGCTTCTTTCAGAAATATAAACAATACACTAATTGTTCTTACACTTAAAAAAAAAAATTGGCTAAGGCAAGTCGAACTGTTCGGGACTGTCTACGATGTTATTCAACTCAGTCCATGATGTGACAGGAAGAATCATAGAATATCAGGGTTGGAAGGGACCTTAGGAGGTCATCTAGTCAAACCCACTGCTCAAAGAAGGACCAATCCCCAACTAAATCATCACAGCCAGGGCTTTGTCAAGCCTGACCTTAAAAACCACCAAGGAAGGATATTCCACCACCTCCCTAGGTAACCCATTCCAGTGCTTCACCACCCTCCTAGTGAAAAAGTTTTTTCCAAATATCCAACCTAAACCTCCCCCACTGCAACTTGAGACCATTACCCCGTGCTCTGTCATCTGATACAACTGAGAACAGCCGAGCTCCATCCTCTTTGGAACCTCCTTTCAGGTAGTTGAAAGCAGCTATCAAATCCCCCCTCATTCTTCTCTTCTGCAGACTAAACAATCCCAGTTCCCTCAGCCTCTCCTCATAAGTCATGTGCTCCAGCCCCCTAATCATTTTTGTTGCCCTCTGCTGGACTCTTTCCAATTTTTCCACATCCTCCTTGTAGTACAGGGCCCAAAACTGGACACAGTACTCCAGATGAGGCCTCACCAATGCTGAATAGAGGGGAATGATCCTGTCTCTTGATCTGCTGGCAGTGCCCCTACTTATACAGTCCAAAATGCTGTTAGCCTGCTTGGCAACAAGGGCACACTGTTGACTCATGTCCAGCTTCTCATCCACGGTAACCCTTAGGTCCTTTTTTGCAGAACTGCTGCCTAGCTATTCGGTCCCTAGACTGTAGCAGTGCATGGGATTCTTCCATCCTAAGTGCAGGACTCTGCACTTGTCCTCACTGAACTTCATCAGATTTCTTTTGGCCCAATCCTCTAATTTATCTAGGTCCCTCTGTATCCGATCCCTACCCTCTAGCGTGTCTACCACTCCTCCCAGTTTAATGTCATCTGCAAACTTGCTGAGGGTGCAGTCCACGCCATCCTTCAGATCATTAATGAAGATATTGAACAAAACCGGCCCCAGGACCTTTGGGGCACCCCGCTTGATATTGGCTGCCAACTAGACATGGAGCCATTGATCACTACCCGCTGAGCCCGATGATCTAGCCAGCTTTCTATCCACCTTACAGTCCATTCATCCAGTCCATACTTCTTTAACTTGCTGGCAAGAATACTGTGGGAGACCATATCAAAAGCTTTGCTAAAGTCAAGGAATAACAGGTCCACTGTTTTCCCCTCATCCAGAGAGCCAGTTGTCTCGTCATAGAAGGCAACTAGGTTAATCAGGCACGACTTGCCCTTGGTGAATCCATGCTGACTGTTCCTGATCACTTTCCCCTCCTCTAAGTGCTTCAGAATTGATTCCTTGAGGACCTGCTCCATGATTTTTCCAGGGACAGAGGTGAGGGTGACTGGCCTGTAGTTCCCCGGATCCTCCTCCTTCCCTTTTTTAAAGATGGGCACTACATTAGCCTTTTTCCAGTCATCTGGGACCTCCCCTGATCGCCATGAGTTTTCAGAGATAATGGCCAATGGCTCTGCAATCACATCTGCCAACTCCTTTAGCACCCTTGGATGCAGTGCATCTGGCCCCATGGACTTTTGCTCGTCCTGCTTTTCTAAATAGTCCTGAACCACTTCTTTCTCCACAGAGGGCTGATCACCTCCTCCCCATGTTGTGCTGCCCAGTGCAGTAGTCTGGGAGCTGACCTTGTTTGTGAAGACAGAGGCAAAAAAAGCATCAAGTACATTCAGTAAGGGTCCCACACTTTCCTTGACTTTCTTCCTGTTGCTAACATACCTGAAGAAACCCTTCTTGTTACTCTTAACATCTCTTGCTAACTGCAACTCCAAGTGTGATTTGGCCTTCCTGATTTCACTCCTGCATGCCTGAGTAATATTTTTATACTCCTCCCGGGTCATGTGTCTAATCTTCCACTTCTTGTAAGCTTCTTTTTTGTGTTTAAGATCAGCAGCAAGGATTTCACTGTTAAGCCAAGCTGGTCACCTGCCATATTTACTATTCTTTCTACACATCAGGATAGTTTGTTCCTGCAACTTCAATAAGGATTCTTTAAAATACAGCCAGCTGTCCTTGACTCCTTTCCCCCTCATGTTATTCTCCCAGGGGATCCTGCCCATCAGTTCCCTGAGGGAGTCAAAGTGTGCTTTTCTGAAGTCCAGTGTCCATATTCTGCTGCTCTCCTTTCTTCCTTGTGTCAGGATCCTGAATTTGACCAACTCATGGTCACTGCCTCCCAGGTTCCCATCCACTTTTGCTTCCCCTACTAATTCTTCCCAGTTTGTGAGGAGCAGGTCAAGAAGAGCTCTTCCCCTAGTTGGTTCCTCCAGCACTTACACCAGAGAATTGTCCCTACACTTTCCAAAAACTTCCTGGATTGTCTGAGCACTGCTATATTGCTTTCCCAGCAGATATCAGGATGATTGAAGTCCCCCATGAGAACCAGGGCCTGTGATCTAGTAACTTCTGTTCATTACCAGAAGAAAGCCTCGTCCACCTCATCCCCCTGGTCTGGTGGTCTATAGCAAACTCCCACCACAACATCACACTTGTTGCTCACACTTCTAAACTTAATCCAGAGACTCTCAGGTTTTTCTGCAGTTTCATACTGGAGCTCTGAGCAGTCATACTGCTCTCTTACAATGCAACTCCCCCACCTTTTCTGCCCTGCCTGTCCTCCCTGAACAGTTTATATCCATCCATGACAGTACTCCAGTCATGCAAGTTATCCCACCAAGTCTCTGTTATTCCAATCACATGATAATTCCTTGACTGTTCCAGGACTTCCCATTCTCCCCGGCATAAACGCAGTGTGCCAACCCTGACTGAACTAAAATATTAATAGAAGGTAACTGAGAGTGGCCTTGCTTGATTTCCTTTTCTATAGTGAAATTTTTTATCACGTTTCTGGGTGATGTCCATAGTCCATATTGCTGACATCGTCACACATATATATTCAACATGAATGGATTCAACCCTTCCTGGACAGTAACTCATTCTACACAGCCTAAAAGTGATAACCAATGCATATAAGAAATAAAATAAAATTGCATTTGCTCTACCTGTGGTTCTCCTCCCCTACATAAGGTATTGCAAACATTTGGGTGGCATTCCACACCCATTTATACCAAAGTAAATCCTCCCTAACTCTAGTAAAATTACACACTGGTTTAAACTGCTGTTTATGAGTATCAAATTTGGCCCTCCATCTTATGTGGTTATATAAAAGTTAATCTCCAGGATCACATTTGAAATACCCTGCCTTTTATGCATCTGTTCAAATCCCATCTGCAAATCAGATTTTGCCTGTGAATTTTTGAAATTAAAAGATCAGAATAATGTGTAGAGTACATACTTATTCTAACACAAAGATCCACTGAGACCCAAATGATATGTATGCATAAATACAAATGACAGAATAAAATGCTTAGCTCTATGTTTTCAAAGACTTTCACCAGGATTTAATCACACAGCTCCCAGTAACTTCAGTGAAAGTCACATGGCTAAAATCCTAAAGAAGTATGAAAAATAGCAGCTTACAGTGCATAATGGTACGATATAATATGCTTTTCATGCATATGAGATGAAATTTTCCATGTGGCAGGGGAGGGGAGATCTGACAAGGAATCAGGATGTGGGGAGAGAACTGGAACTAGCTGGGCAAAGAGGTTGGGACAAGGAGCTGGAGGGGTTAGGGAGATACTGATATTGGTCAAGGAGCCCAGGGAGGGAGATTAGGGCTTGGGAGCCAATGGGAACGTGTAAGGGGAGGTTGACTGGAAGTTGTGGAGGAGACACATACTGAAGGAGAAGCCTACACAGCGGGAACAAGGATTGGCAAGGCAAGAGTACTGGGAGCAGGGGGAAGACTGAGGCTGGGAATGGCGGGGAGACTAGAGCTGGGACAGAATCTAGAGGTGTGAGACTAGGAGTAATTGAGCAAGGTGACTGTAACTGCGATGAGAAACCTGAGGAGTGAAGACTAGGATCAGCTAAAGGAGGTGAATGGAACTGTGATGAGGAACCAGAGATTGGGAGGAGGCAGAACTGGGACACGAGCAAGTTGGAGTGGGATAGGCAAAAGAGTTCAAGCTTGGGAGAAAGGAATATAAGAATCCGTGCCCAGCAGAGCATACCCCCTTCTAGAACCTGGGGTGAACCCAAGATTCCTGAATGAGTTTCACTGTTCCTCTGCTGGTAACAAATATCTGTGAAATCCACTGGCAAAGTATGGGATCCCTGTCTTGTATTGGTCCACATAGAGGATGACAACCTACTACTACTATCAGTTACTCTATTAAATGAAGTGACAGAATTCTGTGTAGTGGATCTAAAAGTTCCAGCCCTGCTAATGATCCACACAGGTGTCAATATGAGGGCACATGATAGAATTTTTGTTTTCTCAGTTTGCTTTTTTTAAAAAGAAGGAAATTACACACAAAAACCTACATTAGAAGAACACTAAGCTTGCAGAGTCAAGCATTCAAAAGTTAGGAAATACCAACATTAAGGTTGCCTGTGCAACCTTAATTCAGCTCCCTTGTGCATATGCATTAGGATACCATCTTTAACTACATGAGCACATACTATTTTTTCAACAGGACCTCTGCTTTATTCATTGCAGAGGCTGGACCTGCTCGGGGGTTGAATCGGAACTGTGTAGTGAAGGTGACTGTTGTCTGAAAAATCCTTGCTTCATTTGTTGCAGAAGTTGGGAGGCATTTAGAGAAAGAAGCAGTTCCCCTGTCCCAGCTTCATGGTTTAGGCCAGGGATCGACAACCTTTGGCATGCAACCCATCAGGGAAAGCTGCTGGCAGGCCAGGACAGTTTGGTTACCTGCAGTGTCCACAGGTTCAGCCAATCACAGCTCCAGGCCAATGAGGGCTGCGGCAAGCGGTGGCCAGCACATCCCTCGGCCCGTGCTATATAATGCTAAGTACTCAGAAAAACCAGTTCCTAGGTGTCTTAAATTTGGTACAAAATGTTATTGGATACTTTTGACCTTAATCTCTCTGTTCTTAGTTCTACAACTTTTCAATGGGGGATAATAATATCCCCTTATCTCACTTGACTCTTGTGAAAATAAATTCATGAATACTTGTGAAAGACTCAGATAATATAGTTGACAATGCAGTAGAAAAGCCCCTGATAAAATAAGTTATGTCTTCAGAGCAGGGTTTGAATAGTATTACTAAAAGGTGTAGCCAATTGTTTGACTACACTCTCAGTTCATTCTTAAAAATGTTCAAGAGCCAAATAACCAAACTTAGCCAAGTTTATTGTCTAAATAGTAGAGTGTGAAAAGGAGACATACATACCCTCCTTCAGGGAAACAATTCTTCTCACAGCATTTTCACCTTACACAGAAGGTGTCCTTCAAAGATATTCCCTCAAACCCATTTCTATTATATTGTGGTTGTTTACAAGAAAAAAGTCCCCTATACGTCACTTAGTTTAAAGTTTAACCCATTAGCTTTGTCCTTGGTACCTCCCTATACTTTCCCATATTTCATTTTGAATCCTGTATTCCAATGAGGCAGGAAAGTATTCCCTAACTGTACTTGGTACAAAATATTCATGCATCTTTGCTTTGACAAGTTTCCTATTTTCTAATGCTAAAGATTACTTCCAGTTTGAGAAGTGTTGTGGGATGCTTGACATGGGTGAACAGAATTGGGGATGAGCATAATATATATTATATATAATATATATATATAACTGAATATAATGTATAATGATATTATATATATATATAATTAATACCATGCACACAATATCTATTAATGTAGTGTATAGTAAGCCTAATATATATGTGTTAACTAACAGTATTATGCAGTAAATTAGGCATGAGGCCATATTGAGCAGTGAGGATAAAACAAAATACTAAATATCTACTCATGAAGTGAGCACTGTTCATTATGTGAACTGAATAAATGAGAGGTCCTATGGAAAAACAGGATATGATCAAGTATTCAAAGCATCTATCAAAGTACACTAAGAGGCCAAACTAAAATTATTCAGGCTGCATTAATTCTGGCATTTCATAACTTTTGACTACTTGACTTTGTGATCTTAATATTGTTCTATTAACTGTGTGTGTGTGTGTGTGTAATTATTGTATTACTTAAACCAGAGTATTACTGTATTTCTTGAAAAATACACTATATATTGTGTTTTTATATATGGATCTATCAATATAAATCAGATAATATAGATATGTTAATATTATAACATGCTCTAAAATATTCTGGCCCTGATACTGGTATGTGCTGCAATGACTTTATGTTGCATTGCAAGTGGAGAGTGGCTCACACGTCAGCATTCCTGACTACAGTGGGATAACCTATTGTAGTGGGATCCAGTGGTGTATTGGTTCTACACCACTGCCTACTGGTAGCCAGTATAAGGAAGTGGCTGGAATTTCCCTGCACCTTGGTAATTCCCAACTGTCTTATTGGGCTATTGGTAGCCTGCAATTATGGAGGGCCTCTCACATTGCTTTGATTTCAACCATGGGCCTGGCCTAATTCACAGATGGCCCAGGATCAAGGGAGCTTAAAGACATTATTGTATTCCCCCATCCTAAGTTGTGCCATGCTCTCCTCGACTAGATCCAAGGATCTGGGCCCACTTATACATCCCATGTACCTTTAAGTACATGAACAAAGATATGATTATACATTCATAATTATCAGGGATGTGTTGTTGCCTGTCACATTTGCTTAATTATATAAATGTCAAGTTTTGTTCATCCATGTAGATGGATTTTTTGAGAGAGCACACAAATAAAATTCTGGACGAGAAAAAAATACAGCAAAACAAGGTAGCGTCGTTGAGTTTTCTTTAGCTATCAAGAGCCATATCTTTGCTTGTTGGATTTAGAAAATGTATCCAAAATAAGAGAGTAACAGCATCAGCTAATATATCTTAGGATTCTATACGATGATAACTCCTAGCTCAAACAGAACTTATGGTATATACATGATATTGGCTAATAAATGTGACTAAGAAAAGATTTTTAATTACATGCACTGTACTGTTAAAAAGTTGTTTTGACACCTTATTTATCTGAACTGATGGAGAGTTTTCATTGTCATGGATTTGCTTATGGGAATTGTGGGGGGACAAACTTGGGTGGAACTTCCTCTTGGGGAGTAAAAGGAAGATGGGTATATGACCTCCTTGATTCTATCACCCTTTTTCTGTAGATTTAGAGAAGCCCCTCAGTGGGTGCTCTGCATGGTAGTCCCAGTGGTATTCTGACAATAGAGCTGGGGGTGAGAGGCAGAATTAATTCAATCAATGCTGCCAAACCTGTAGCCAGATCCTGTGTGAGAGCCACATCCACTAGGGACAGGTTGACATAATTGAATCTTTTGTTGCTCATGTATCCTGTACTGCCTCAGGAGGGTACACAAGCTGCCTGATGCTGGCTGAAAGCTCTGTGGAGATAACCTGAGCCCTTTGGGAAAATTAGGCACAGCGGTCTTGTTCTGGATACATTTGCTATTACTGCCCATTCTGTGGAACCAAGACTTCCCTCCCTCATCTGGCATGGCAGAGCAGTTTCAGAAGGCTGACTGAGAGAAGAGCACATCCCAAATCTTGGACTTTGCAAATGGAAATCTGGGCTAATGATTTTGCATGTGGCTCCAGATTTATTTGAACCAGTCCTGGTGGTGAGGGAAGGGGAGCAGTAACCAGGGCGGCTCCAGGCACCAGCGCAGCAAGTGCGTGCCTGGGGCGGCAAGCCGCCAGGGGCAGCGTGCCCGTCGCCGTGAAGGCGACAGTCAGGCTGCCTTCAGCGGCATGCCTGCGGGAGGTCCGCCGATCCCGTGGCTTTGGCGGCAATTCACTGGCAGGTACGCCGACGGCGCGGGACCGGCAGATCACCCGCAGAAATGCCGCCGAATCCGCGTGACCAGCAGACTGCCCGCAGGCGTGCCACCAAAGGCTGCCTGACTGCCATGCTTGGGGCGGCAAAAAACATAGAGCCGCCCCTGGCAGCAACTTGGCGACTCCCATGGCACATTTCTTTGCTCAGCTTAGGGATTTCTGTGTAGAAATCCTGTCATGAGTCAATGCCACTTGCAGCAACATTAACTCCTTCAGCATTCTCTCTACTGCTGTTACTGAGCACCTGCCAGTCATTCAAACAATAGCAGCGTGTTTCCAGGGGAGCTGGGGGAGGCAAGCAGGACTGCTCTTCCTGTAGAATGATAGAATCGTAGAACTGGGAGGGACCTCGAGAGGTCATCTAGTCCTGTCCCTTGCACTCATGGCAGTAGCCCCTTCCTGAACTGACTTGGTGGCTTTCTTTGATGTGAATCCCCTGGATTTATGGGGTTGGGAACTTTCACCCTATCAACCAGTGGAGGAGATTCTTCCAAGAAAACTCTGCAGTGGAAATCTCCTTGGCACTTTCCTGCAACTTTTTCTGCAAGAGGTGTCAATCTGGCCCAGGGTGACATGCTGTTGAACGGTTAAATTATTTGATTTATTTGAATAATATCAACAATTTTATGAAGCTTTTGAGTTATCACCTCTGGAAAAAAGCAATAAAACTTGTCTTCCCTGAGAAACATATTGTTCTTGTTCTAAAGGCATGAACTATAAA
Source organism: Malaclemys terrapin pileata (assembly GCF_027887155.1). Classification (NCBI taxonomy): domain Eukaryota; kingdom Metazoa; phylum Chordata; order Testudines; family Emydidae; genus Malaclemys; species Malaclemys terrapin. Next base: position 15,580,246 of record NC_071513.1, on the reverse strand, counting down.
AAGCATTTTATCCTTGTTCTCAAGACAAGGATTGTTTTCTTGGTTTTTCAAAGTCTTTTTATCCCCTCTCATCCAGAAGTCTAATAGAAACTCACTGGCAATTCTGTATTTGTGATTGGATTCCAGAGAAGACACAGTCATGGTTTTAAAACTCAAAACGGGCCCAACCCCAATCACTTTTGAATAATGAAGGGTTAGACAACTAGACCCAAAGTTGTAGTTTTGAACCATTTCTATGGTGGTTTACTGTGTGCACCATATTCACTTGGACAGCAGGCTTTGATACACAGTCCTGTAACACGGTGGCCTGCCACATTAAGGGCCAGATGCCTCTTGCCAGCCAGCTCTCATCAATTGTCAGACCCAGCTGGGAGGAAAATAAGTGATGATAAAAGTCAGCGAATTATTCAAATAGTGACAGTTTCCTGCAGTAGTCCCTGGGGAAGGAAGATTCCAGGTGAGAAGGCCTGGATATTTTGGCTGGGTAGAAAACCCCATCTAGGGTTTTCCATTTATGAGTTTATGCTCATTTGGGCCAGAAGCAAGGGCCAAAGACTAATTTGCTGTGGCTGATAATTCCCCAGGCTGGTGAGAAAGCCATTATTTCACAATTCCCGGGATAGTACATTCTCGAAAATGGTGAATCAGTAATGGCTTAATAGGGTGATGGGCCAGATTCTGTGCACCTTAGTCGTGTGAGAAGTCTTTGCTGGGAAGCTTCCCATGAGTAATTCAAGCAGGAATTAGCCTCGCAACTCCAAAAGTAAAAACATGCTCGTTTTGGGTTCAAGCAGAGGTGCATGATGTTCTCACAGCTTCTTCAGTCAGCATCATGTGCCACATCGTTTGTTCTTCAGTAAAAATAACTGTTCAAGGTTTCAAGCTATCGATTTACACATGACTTCTTGATTGATGCAATTGTTGCTTCCCTCAGTTTCCTTAAACAAGTTTATTATTCTTATTTGACCTGGTCCCTGTTCTATCTACACTTGGGTTTTTTAATCTGAGTGATAGAGGAAGACTTTCCAAATGGTTAGGGTGCTAGTCTAGGACATGGGAGATGTGGGTTCAAGTCCCTGCTCTGCCACTGAGGCTGACAAGATGGGGAGAACAATTGTGCTAGGTCCTCAGGGGGTGGGGCAAAATGTCTGTAACTGGGGTGAAATTGGAGTGAACTGGGAAGAGGTGGGGGCCCAGGAAACAATGTACTGGGGCCCCAGATTTCTCTTGAGGGGCTTGTCTGCCACAGACTTGTACGATCTTAGCCAAGCCGCATGTCCATACCATGCCTCAGTTCCCCATCCGTAAAACAGGGATAATATTTCCTTATCTCACAGGTGCACAGATGCTGTGCTAAAGGGGGCCATATAAATACCTGTAAATAATTATGGCCCAAATTCTGCCCTTATTTGAACTGTAAGCATTCCCATTCAAGATAATGAGTATGAATGGGATGTATTTGAGGTCAGAATCTGGCCCTGTAATATATAGGCATACAAGCTGAAAACTGTAAGCAATCAGTACAGTCTGTTTTACCCCTGTCAGTAATAATATAGGGCTTGATTCTGATCTTGCCAGTGTAAATTAGGAGTAACTTCACTGTCCTCAACGGAGTGACAATGGAGCAAACGGGAACAGAATCAAGCCCCAAAGTGTTTCCAATGACAACTGGAAAAATGTTTATAGTAAATTTTATGTCAGAATCATGTGTGTTTCTCTTTTATTAAAACAACGAAACAAAACAAACCTCTCTTCATTTAATTATACGTAGCTGAACAGACATGCATAATTTTCTGCCCTTATTTTAGACTGGAATTTACAATTCTGATCTTTTCGGTTTTCTTAGGTCAATGGTTATACCTGTCTGATAGAAAAAGCAGAGTGCCAAGTTCTATTTTAGATTGTCATGCTAAATATTACCAAGGAAAAATGTCTTCCCAGAAGAACCTTGCAATGGTTGGTTCATCCTTATAATTCTGATATTTGAGAGATGTATATAAAATATGTATTTCTTCCTTAAAGGAAATATTGTTATTTAAAATAAGTTATACCTGGGTTTCAAACACACAGTTCAGGGCCATCACTTTTTTTTTCTTACAGTAACACTGTCAATTCTGAGTGAGATTTTCACACGTGCTCTGCTGCACTCTTTTCCCACTAATATGTCAGTGGAAGAAGAGTAAGGCCAACACCGAATGCTAATGAAAATTCCACTGTCCTACCAGTGGACAGAATTCTAGTCTGTACTTTTTACCATTGATAAAAATTTCATTGGAGCTATTCATGCATTGAAGAGGTGCTTTTTTTCCACTAATACCTTTCCAGATTCAACTGTCTTTTTGCTTTTTTGGCCTGACTGTTGCTGACTTGTGACTTTACCTGCTATGCAGAAAGAGCTGTTTTTACTCCTGTCAATACACTGATTTTTGTAAGAGCCTTCAAAATTAGAGCTCAATACTCGTACTTAACTGGAAATTCTGAATATCTTGAGTTTTTTCTGACAAAACAGAAAACCCAGAAATAAAACATTAATTTTCTTTGTTAAAGTCCTGTATTGTGTTTACATTCCCATGTAGCTGAGGGCATGGCAGAACCCTTCATTCCCTTTCTTTTTATCTATATGGAAACCAAGTTTCCTTCTATCAATCCTCATCAAAGTTACTTCTCTACTGGCTTGTGTATACATGACTTACTGACTTCTTCTAGAGTGTAGTGGGCCTGTGCTCATGTGTAACAGATCCCCCTCACCTAGTGGAGTTTAACCCATTGGGTAGCTAAAACTGAAATTCTTCTTACCTTACCAGCTGCTCTTGTGCATACCAAGGACTGTCTGGCAGAATCTGAAGTATTATATGTATGGTATTTCTAGCCTAAACTCATAAGAGGGACAATAGGTAGATAGTCCATTTGTAGAATTTAAACAAATAAATGACATTCTTTAATCTAGGAAGTACAATTGTACAGTTAAACATTTAAACTAGAGAAAGTGAACAGGAATTCTATTGTTTGCGTGCATTCCTACTAGAAAATACTCCTACTAGAAAAATCTGTTTTTCCTTTCATGACTCTTACGCTGTTCCTTAAAATAGGCTTTCATATTATGCTCAGAGTAGGATACTGAGATGTAGTGCACTCTTCACCATCTCTGTTGTGCTCTCTGTTACACCAATTTAGTTGTATACAATTATCCTGAGAAAATGGGTCACTTCACACATCCAAAGACTAGAAGTCAATTTCACACACTTGCGTATTTGAAACTCAGTAGAGTACTATTCATAACAAAAGAACAGATAGTCATAAGGAAGATGATGATTGTAAGGAACAAGGTATCCTGGAGGTTTGTGATCAAGTTCTTGACTTTAAATTCTGTTTCTTCCTTTTGAACTCTCTCTCTATGTGTAGCTAAAGTTCTTGGCCCCAATTCTCCGCTACTTCATTCATCTGGGGGGTGGGGATACAGAAAGGTGGCTTAAAACAGTCTTTATGTTCTTTGTGTTCTCAGTCAAGGCAACTACATGGATTTAGGGTGCTCTAATTTATGCTCTGGCTGCAGCGTCCCTCTTACTGCTATGCACCAGCGGAGAATAGTTTTAGTGCAGTGCACACCAGCCGTGCCCTCTCCATTCTCTGCACCAGCTGAGTAAACCTCTTACATGGGATTATCCCCTGGAGGCCAGTTCTGTACCCTTAGTAGTCCCTTTATGCCACGAATGTGTTACAACAGCGATTTGGAGCCCTTGACTTTAGGTCTTGTTGCTTCTTTTGAGAGAAGGAGAGTCCTGTCTGTCTCTCTCTTGGCATGATCTGACATCCAGCTGTTGACTTGCACTTCTGTTACTTCTAAATAAAGCTTCTTGATTTATGTGGTACATTAACCTGAGCACTGATGTTTATGCTGTAGGATGTGCCTTTGTGTGCTACTACCTTCTACTGATGTGTGATTAATCTGTATTAGTTCCCTCTGCTAGTTCTCTTTAGTGGAATTCATTTGTGATTTCATCAGATACAGGCAAGTAGGCATCCAGGCTTGCCTGTAACAATAATACTTTTTTAGATAGTCTTACAAAACATGCAAGAAATCACAAGGACACTTTGAGTCCATCATTACTGGTAAATTCAACAAGCACTTAATTATAAAATGACATTCAATATATATTAAGGAATAAAACCCATTAAATCCCAAGATCACAAATATAATTTTATTATTTTCAGGGTCCCTCAAGAGAGATGCCCACTGACTTCCTGAAGATGTTCTGAATGACTGTAAATCATCTTTAAGTGAAGAGAAGTTTCTGAATCAAATACATTGAGGTACCTTTTATATTCACCTATACATACTATAGAGTGGGGTTTTCAACCTTTTCATATAGGGGACACCTTCCCATCTATCCCAGACCCCCATCACATTTAGCAATATGGGACCCATGAGGGTCACAAACCACAAGTTGAGTTTCTTTCACTGTAGAGTAATTGATTTTCAAATTGAAATGTATTATATTCATTGATTTTAATGTATAGCTTAGTTGGATCCAAGAAAGAGAGAGACATAGGAATATTGCCATCTTGCTGAATGTATTATTGCAAGTAACTCCCTTTCATGCCAGTGGGGATTATGTATGAAAATCTGTGTGAATCAGAATAAGTATATACCTTTTGTACTTGAAATAAGCCTGGACAATGATCCTTGGAGCAGAATAGGGAAAAGTAGTATAGTAGTTGAACATATTAATTTGCACTGAATCTTTTCTTGAATTTTACTATTTTGGGTATGAAAATTAAACATTTTGGGCCAAATGATTTTTCATTTACACAGTAGCAACCCCACTGACATGAAGAGAGTTGAAAATGTGGCACATGTATTTATTGGATTCTGTAAGAGTACATATTTAACTAAATGCCCCAGAGAAAAAAGGCTTTTTCTGTAGCTATCAGGTTTCAAGTGGTATGAAGAGAAGCTAAACTCTGTCATAGAGCACTGACTGTGAAAATTGTAAACAAATGGGTAAAAATTCTGATTGGATACACCCCAAACTTAGACTTTAGTCTTTTGCTAGTGATGTGATTTGCCCAACACATGTTGAAGTCAGTTACTGATGAGTCATGCAGACATATACTTCCAAAAAATGGAAGAGGTTTTAAAAGATAAAAAATGTACTGAATAGCCAGAAGGAAGTGCAGTCATACTTTCTCTTAATCCTCCAAAGAGCTAAGGACTGCAAACCTGAGGAGACAAGGCTGCATACCAAGGGGTGCCAGTAACTCAGTCTGTTACCCATTCACTTACACACATAGCCCAATGAGACTGTCTGTTCATAGGACAGAAGTCAGGCATGATTTCTAAGAATGCGTTTGTAAATGTACTAAGTGAGTTTTATCTTTTTCTGTAACAAAGCTTTCCATTCAATATGAACCAGCATAACATATTTTAGTAATGCAACTTCATGTTCTTTATAAAAAGAAATTGTTTCCTGGCATACCTTTCAGGAAGTAATTAACTTCACTGGATAACTGCATGGTCTTATTACTATTACCCTTGTCCAATCCAGCCCATTACCTCATATTATTTGCAATCATCACTTATTCAATCTAGTCTTAAATTGGATTGTAAACTCTTTGGGTTTGGGGCCCATGCCTTCCTATTTTTATGTATAATTCCCAGCACAATGGGATCCCAGTCATGATTGTGGTCCCTAGAAGTTACCTTAATATGAAAGATAAATAATAATCATCATAATTATGTATTGAGATTTAGATTTAGATGTATGAACATATTCTTTATTGAAAGGATGATATATTACTATAATGTGGATTCACAGGGAAAGTGTTTTTGTTTTTGTTTTTGTTTTCAATCATCATTAGCCATGGAACTTCAGAGTAACTCTTCAAATCACCATTTAAATGTAGTTGGTTCTCAACCCCCAAATATGTATATTTTTGTTTTAACACTGAAACCATTAAGTATCTAGTACCCGCATGTCTTAGTTTTGGCTTCCATTACAAAAATTGGACCAAGTTTTTTGACAAATAAACTGTAGATTAAATTAGACTAGTAAATTAGAAAAGCTTTTAACCTTTATCTTCACTTTTTTCCCATGCACAAAATATTTTTATGAATGATTTTATGATGAGACACTTTCCAGAGTAGCAGCCGTGTTAGTCTGTATCCGCAAAAAGAACAGGAGTACTTGTGGCAGCTTAGAGACTAACAAATTTATTTGAGCATAAGCTTTCGTGGGCTACATCCCGCTTCTTCGGATGAGACTGTTACTCTTCCTACTGAAAAAATGAGGGCACCATGTGTGGTATCCATTACTTCGAAGAAACTAACCATAATGGGGAGAGAAAAAATATATATGAACTGCCCTGGTTTCTTTTTCCTGATGAAATGTCTCCCTGTGTATTCATAACAGTAAGATAGCCATATTGCTTTGTGTTTAGCTATTTGACAGGCAGCATTGCAGCATGATGTTGGAGGGGAAATGGAGAAAAACAATGAAAATGATTGTTTTGGTAAAAAGAGAGAACGAGCCTAGCATCCAAATATATAAAGACCAGTTCTCCCCTATCTTCATAGTGGGTATGTCAAACTTACTAGCTGTGTGGCTTGACTTTCAAAGGGCCAAATGAATTTTGAAAACAGGTAAGTTTTGCAGCAGATCATAAACCTGTGAGTTATTAAATCATGCATGGTTTAAGATTAGAAATTCAGACTTAAACAGATGTTTAGAGAAACATCCAGAAGTAGTTGTGCCAATGGGCAATTGTAGCTGAAAGTATGCATTAACCTCAACAAACAATAAGCAATTTGTTTGTCCATGTACAGTGTTAAAAAGGTGTAACTTGCCAACATCTACCTTCTTGAGGTATCTGAGTTACTGCCATACTCCCCTATATTTTGTCATGTCTTAGCTGCCAGGGAATGGTTTGTAGAATGCAAGATCTTCAGAGCTGGAACCGTATTTTCTTTTATGTTTCTGCAGCACCTAGCACATTGTGGGCTCTATCAAAAACAAAGTCATATTTCTGATAACTATTAATAAATGATGTTTTCCACGATGATTCCTATAGTTATCACAGGCAAATCCCAGCATTAATTTTGTACAGCATTGCCAATACAACACCATTGTAGCGGGGTCAGGACCAGCTCCAGGGCTTTTGCTGCCCCAAGCGGCAGGAAAAAAAAAAAAAAAAGCTGTGATTGCAATTGCGATCGGCGGCACTCCGGCAGCAGCTCCACCGCGCCGCTTTCTTCTTCGGCGGCAATTTGGCGGCAGGTGCTTCCCTCCCAGAGGGACCCACCGCCAAATTGCCGCCAAACAGCCCGACGTGCCGCCCCTTCCCCTTGGCCGCCCCAAGCACCTGCTTGCTGGGCTGGTGCCTGGAGCCGGCTCTGAGCGGGGTGATCCCCCGCTCCTGCCTGGAAGGGCTTAAAACAACCCTGGGAGAGGGCTGTGGCAGGGGAAAAGCTGGGCTGATTGGGGAAGCAGCCGCAGCTGGGCCACATCCCAATCAGGCCTCAGCTGGTCCCTATAAAAGGCTGTGAGCCAGAGGCCCAGAAGAAGTCTTTCTCTGCCTTCAGAGAGAGAAGAGCCTGGCTGCTGGGAAGCTCAGGGTTCCTAGAGTGTCCAGGGCTGGGGAAAGGCCAGAGGGGCTGGGGAGCTCCAGGCTGGCAACTCCCCAGGCGGAAGGGCCTTGTCCAAGGCCCCAGAGAGGCACTGGGTTCCAGAGAGGGGCAGCAGGTCAAGACCCAACCTTGCCTATGATGAGTGGCTTATACTGCTGTCTGCCCCAGGGAGTGGGGCTAGATGGTGACTGGCAGTAGCCTTACACTGAGGCGAGGTGGGGTTAGTGGGTGGAGGTTCCCCTCAGAGGAGAGACCCTGAGAGAAAGGAGTTACTGCCAGGGGGCAGCACCCCAGCTAAAAGGGCACCGGAGTCCAGGGAGGGACACGGAGGCCAAGCAGTAGTGGATCACTGGCCTGCAGAGGGCACTCCAGAGCTGGGGCGAGCTAATTCCCATGGACGACCAGCAGGAGGCGCCTCAGGGGTGAGTCCGAACTGCTACATGCATATTCCTGAGGATATACTGGAGTATTGAAACTCATAAGTATTAAGAATAAAGTTAGTTAAAGTACTGGGCAGGGATGAGTTACATCTATACTTCATATAGGGTATTAAGAATAAAATAGCTGTGCCATTAGGATTTTTAAAACATCTTTTGATGCAAGGGTGCCAAGTAGCTGGCAATCAGTGAATTTAGTTACAGCTGTTAAAAAGAAAGGTAATAAGAAAGAGGTTAAAAATTAGACCTGTAAATATAACATTTTACAGTATGTTAGCAAAAAAAGAGAGAGAAATTATATTTATGGCTAGCATAAGGATGCTTTTGGAAAATTACAACTTAAAAGGTATGAGTCAGCAAGGATTTGTGAAAGAGTAAATCATGTCATGCAAATGTGATTACTTGTAAAATAAAATAAAATTCGGTCTTCATAAAGGAAAAATTTGAGATTTAATGTATCCAGGTTTTAAGAAAGCTTTTGCTAAAGTTTCACACAACAGATTCCTGTAGAAATTCTTTGTTCTTTGGAATCCGATGAGTAGTAGAGTCCTTTAGTTTTCTGTATTGGAACCATTACTCTTTTACATTTTAATTATTGATTTAGGTAAAGTTACAACATGTAGGATAATAAATATTGCAAAAGATACTCAACTAGGGAGATGAGTTCAGCAACTAGGGAGAGTGGTTAACCTGCAGAAGGATGTAGGGGTTTTACAGTGTAATCTTGATAGACTGGGTGCATGGGCTGAGAAGTAGAATATGAAATGTAGTGGATACACATGTTAAATGATGCTCTTCAGTAGGAAATCCCACAAATTAAGCATGTTTTCAATAAAAATTGACAGTTCATAGGGAAGAGGAAACAGAGGTGTGTGTATTTATTGTTAGGGCCAACATTAAAATTCCCAGTCCAACTTGTAGCAGCAGTAACGAAGACTAAATTATCCAGATGGACATCTAATATAAGTACAGACCTATTGTATCATCACTGTATAAAGTAACTGTTAAGACAGATTTCCCAGTTTTGGTCATCTAATTTGAAAGCAAGTATCTAAATGATTGGGAATACATTTAAGTTGATAAAATAGAATGGAGGGGCTTACAGTGAGAGAGGCTGCTAAAGCTGGCAATAGTGGATCTCTAAAGAAGACCATTGAGAAATGTATATCGAGGTGAAGGGTGACACTCTGGTCTATAATGAAAATGTGGGTAAGCCCAGCTCAGGCTCCAGTTGCACAGGTATTCAGTGGAAGGGCTACACATTAACTGCTTGAGAGACAGAGGGATGAGAATGTCTTTGGGAGACAGTGGGGAGTCTTTCTATTTATTATCTGCTCATATTAATTTATTTGATGTTTTTGTTGTAAATGTCTCCCTGAAACTCTCAAAAATGAATCTTGAGGAAGAGAACTTGCTGATTAAGGCTCTCATCCTACAAATAATTATGCACATGCTTAACTTTATCTATGTGAGTTGTCCCACTAAACTCAATGGCATAACTCATCTCTAAAGGTAACCATGCATAAATGTATGCAAGATCAGATTCCATTGATCATTTTTGTGTTGGAAATAGCTGATAACCCTTTATGAGGCTCAGGAGAGAATTTCCCCTGCTTTTTCCCTAGTTTGGATATGGGGGTGGGAGGGAATGGGAGACAGAGGTGGCAGTGGTTGGTTTGTTTCTATAGAAGTGTTTTTATCCTCTTCTAGCATTTTTTTTATCTTACAAATTTTTAAAAATCAATAGCATAAGGATGGCAGAGTTACCATCAAACTATTTCACTCATAGCAGTGTTTATAGACACGTAGGCAGATGGTATTATTTTGTCCACCTAATCTAGCTCTAAAAGTCTGACCTAAATTCCTTTGGGTGGAATAGATGTGTAGTGGGCAAAATACTTATGGGCAGGTAGGCCAAGTATCTCAGTTCCAGGCGAAGTATAATGACATACCAAATTTGGTATACCAAATTTCTAATTATAGGCATTCAGTAGAGTTTCAGGTGTCATTCTTGTCAAAATATTTATTCCCCACTAAACTATGTGAATAGATAATCTTTGCATTTCTTTAGAAAATATACCTGGACGTTTTGTTTAATTATTCATCTCTGTTGTCTCATTCTTGCAAAGGAACAGTCAATGTTCTTTCAGTAAATGCAGCAGATGCCCAGGGCACCAGAGCTGGAGAATTTTGCCTTGCAATACCTGTAAGGGGGCAGCACTCATGCCTTGTGGTCATAGCCGCTCTCCTGGCTATATGTTGCGACACCATCCCAACCCCCTTGGTTTCTTCTTACCACCCGTGCTTGCAGTCAGAGCTCTGTGTGGTTCTTAACCTCACAATTCCTCAAAATCCTCTAACATTGTTCTAGTTGTTTATTGTTAGTTAATACACTTGGTATTAGTATTAATTAGCTTAGTTAAGTGTTTTTTCCTGGGGATGCCTTCACCAGGGTTTAAACATTGTCTGTCGTATGGAGTGGACTAACCCCAACAATGATCTTCACACAAGGTGCTTACTCTTCTTAGGTGAGGCCCACATCAAAGACCAATGTTTGATTTGTAAATCATTCACAAAACAGCAGACTAAGGTGGCTAGAGACCTTCACCTGAAGCAGCAACAGGAGGTACCAAGGCCTAGGTCAAATCAGAGGTCACTCTCAACCTCACTGGGTGGTGCTGGCTCACGCTAAGCAGCCACTGCCACTTCTCCGAAGAGACACAGAAGGCGCTTTCTTTTGAGTGCACCAAACAAAAGTTGGTCATAAGACCAATCATGACCACTCCAGGCCTTGTGGAGACTCTTCCTCTTCAAGAAAAAGTACAGCTGCTGCCCTCACATGGAATGGAGCAGGTCCTTTCAACTGCTCCTCAGTACCCCATAGGTATGCCGAGAGACCCCATACTATCAACTCCTGTTCTTGCCCCGGGATATCTGTTGAGTCCAGTGCTGACAAGGGCAATCCAAGCACTGACTGTGTCCACGTCAGTGGCACATGAGACAGCAGTGGCCCTCCTCTGTCTTTCCATCCCAAGTTCTGCTTTGATTCAGGTCTTTGCCAGGGCTATGGCATCCACAGCCTCACTGCCTGGACAGGCCGATGAACTTTTGAGTCCATTGGCACCACAGCCTGCTGTTCCCTTGCCAGAGACTGTGGAAGTGAGCCCTGTGCCAGGACTGGCACAAGGGATCTCCTCGGCAGCGGGAAACTCCTTGGCACTGCTGCATTCTGTACCACCGATGTTACTGTGGCAGCACTCCCCATCCTCCACCTCAGCACCAGTGTCTAATGGTACTACTGCTGACTTTGGTACCGACAGAGCACTGAAGTCAATTGAGGGGTACTTGGTGCAGGCTGTACCGTTTCCAGTCCAGTCTCCCAAAATTTGTGTCTAAAGTGGTCTCTCAGTTTCATTTGAACCAGGCAGAGTATTTGTATGTGTTATTTTCCTAAGCTGCTTTCACCCCTGGAGGAGCAGTGCCTTCACACATTAGACACTGGATGATGTCTGACCTTCTACCTGGACAGGACTAAGCCCTTTTGGGCATCACTTCATCTGTGTTTGTCATATGCAGATCCTATGAAGGGACAGGCAATTTCTCATGGACTCTCTCTAAGTGGTTAATTTACTGCATCAAAACTACCTACAAGACAGCTTCACCTATGCCCCCTCAATGGGTGTGAGTCCATTCTATGAGAGAACAAGCTGCGACAATGTCAGTTTTAAATGTCTCAACACTGGACATTTGCAGGGCTGCCACGTGGTTGTTGATACATACGATTACGAACCATTGTGCTATTACCGAGGTGTCCAGAGCAAATGCAAACTTTGGGAAGGTGGTCCTGCAGTCCTTATTTAGATAATCTGAGCACCACCTCCTATCAGTACTGCTTGTGAGTCATCTAAGTGGCTATTCTTATATCACACTGACAGTCTGGGTGTTTTGACTTGTAAAGATCCAATCACTTTATAGAAAGAAAAGAAAGAAATAGACTTTGTGTTTTGTAACTGGTATTAAATATATACATTGAGTTATGCAGACCTGCAGTCGGTAGCTAGGACTAAGTCCACAGAGTGGGAATGCCCCATCATTAACCCTTCTGGCTATGGCCTTGCACATTTATGTTATATGTAAACCAAGTCAGATTTTTGCCTCTTGTATCACTTGTACATTATACAAGCATTTAGCTGTAAGCCGAAGGTACATGTGAACACGGGTAAATACCAAGGGCATGTTTTTCAGAGACACTGAGCAACTACAAGTCCATTTGAAGTTAACAGGAGCTGTGGATGCTCAGCCCATCTGAAAATCAGCCCCTTAATAGCCATTTCCCCCTATACTAGTCTTAGGGCATGTTTATAGTATTACATAGACATTTGTGCAGTAAAAGGAGACTAGGGCCATATAACAGCTTGCAAGCTTGTGCTAAACTCCTGGCAATGCCAAAGGGAGTTCTGTGTGTAGGTCTGGTTTGTCTTATTTAGACACCTAGGCTATGGTTTTCATTGTGGTATCAGCCAAGTAATGTATACACCCATTAGTGTGCAATGACTTGTGGTACTTGCAGAATAGCAACAAAAGAGCAGCATAAAGTAAACATATTAACACCTTCAGAAAAACACATGCTCCTCTGTCAAACAAATGCTTTTTAAATCATTTCCCCTCATTTAAATAACTAACATTTGTTTATACACACACAGACACACACACACGGCAAAAAAGGAGTGAGGTGTTAGGTGTGGGGGGAATGAATATTTTTAAACAGAAATCATTTGATTAAATAAAATAACAAAGCTTCCTTTCAAGTGTTCATTTATGGACATTATTTTACTTTGCCCAGTTGTAGGAATGGCTCAACTCTGCACCATGTTGACCGATTGTTTCTTGATGAGGGTGTCTATCTGACAGATGGCAGAAGCACAATGTGGTGTGTGGCACATTGCAAGGAGAATCATTTAAAAATATATAGTTGTATTTATTTATTTCCTAATGAACAGTAAATGCTGGAATCATGTAAACCCGTTGTCTTGCATTGAGTTTCAACAATGTTTTACTGTCCACTAACATACAAACAAGTAAACTGCAGCCTGCCATGTCTTTATTATATCACTCTTCAGTAACTTTTATATACTGTTTCCTTTCATAATTTGAGACATAATGATTTTTGTTATAAATTTCTTCATAAATATTCTTACTGATGGCTGATGCATTTATTTAAGCATCAGTGGGCAAATAAAGTTATCCACGGGTGACTAACAACCTTGAATAAATACCATTTCACTCAGTAGCTATCCATAGTACCTTTGCAATGCAATTATATGCTGGGACCTATTATCCCAATTAATGGACTGTTTTATATTCACTGTGCACTATACTTGAAACACTTTAGAGGCCCGGCCTTCACATAGCCACAGGCAAAGAAGAAATTTATAACAAATAACCAAGAAAAGGCTTTCATTTACTTTCCAAGATATGTAGCATGTAATTATACTTTAAGCATAACTAGGCAGGCCTCAGAAATGCCCTTTGATTTAAGTCATAATAAAACTATAAATTAATACCATGATAAATATAGCTTTCTAAATTCCCAAGCTATTGTGGGTAACTACAACTACTTTGCTATCAGCTCTCAGCATCATCTTTTCTGTAATTATTTTGCCAAAGGTTAACCTTGATGAATATAATAAATAACCATATCACTTTCCAGTTTCTAAGCCTATAAAGTGAATGAGCACCAATTCATGGGGATCTTGCATTTTGCTGGATGGGTGAACAAATAAGACAGTCTGCTAAGTAGTACACAACCCCTTGTTGCGTTGCTCCTTTGTAAAATGTCAGCCCTGGGCTATGTTTTACAGCTATGGAATTTGACCACTAGAGTTTAACTTTACTCCCTCTGGTGGTTTCCAAAGCTATAAAATAAAACACAGTTGTAATTCTTGTCCTTATTGTAAGAAGCATTGATCGCCTCTGATTGTATATTATAGCAAAGGGGCAGTCTATTACATAAATTTATTGCATTTTCTTCCTGATAATTACTGGAAGTTATTGAACAAGGCAGGGAGTTATGACCAGTAAGTTCCTGCTATAGCTGAGAAAGCAAATCCACAGACATTTAGCGGATCTAAACAGCTGTAAACAACAATCCTGTTTACAATGTACTAGGAATTTACAATGTACAGTGCATTTGAGGGGGTTTTTAGGAATCACTTCTACAAATTCAGACTTGAAATATGAACTTCAGTAAATGTCATGCTATGTTGTATGATCTAGGTACCCTTTGTCAAGCAATTTGACAGTAGTAAAAATGTCAGATTAGACACTGGATTCACCATTTCTCTTATTCAAAAATAATATTACTGTTTCATGATGCTTGCTTGGGAAGTCTCACCAAAGCTACATTTGTATGTTGATATCTGCTAGCTTTTTTTGAATTTCTAATTGTAAATTACCAATGGCGAAAATCAATAACACGTACGTTTAGTAAATTCCCCAATGTGTCTGTGGGTGCCAATAAAATACAAGAGACTGAGTCCTCTTTAGGAAAACAAGAAGTTGCTCATCACTCAAACCCTATTTGTATATTTGTGCCAGTCATGTTATAAGTTAAAACATACCTCATGCATGTAACTGCGTGAGCCTTTAGTATTTCTATTACTGTATCCTAGGGTGACCAGATAGCAAGTATGAAAAATCGGGACAGTGTGTGGAAGGTAATAGGCATCTATAGAAGAAAAATCCCCAAATATTGGGACTGTCCCTATAAAATCAGGACATCTGATCACCCTATCGTATCCTAACTTGAAATGGAAATCGGCCTGATCTACAAAATTTGGAAGTGGATCCAGATACTCCAGCTCAGGAATGCTTGAAATCCAGTGCTTTGATGTAGCTGAACATAGGGATAAGAGATAACTGGGTAATTCAGATTGGTGTCTAGATCCAAATCCAAATTTGGAACCCTTCATGGATGTTTTGATACAGTGCTTTGGCTAGTACCAAACACTAGCCTGAAATGGAATTATACATTATTCCAAGCGTACTGTATTTGAACAATGTTTTAGTGAATACTTTTCCATAAATAAGTGTATAGAAAATCTTTGCGCTGTTTTCAAAAATATCTTTGCAAGTAATAATTGCATTATACCGGAGACAGTCACAATAAAGTGGGAAGTGGAGTTTTATTCATATATAAAATCCATTGTTGCAAATGCTAATACATTTGTACCTCCGCAATTGCCTAACATTCCCACTGGTGCAATACTGCAGCTGTAATCCCATTGTCCTATTTTTTTTCAGTAGCTACTTATTTAAAGAAAAGGGATAAAATGTAAAGTGGATTAGAACCAAAAACAGTAAGTATATAACTGCTTAGCCCCCAGCCCTAAATATACAAAGTAAATTGTGCAATAGAAATAAGAAGTTTGGGATTATTTTAACTCTAGTTATACATAGAAGAGTTTGATAAATGCTACCTTAATAAAAATATAAGTGATCTTCACATAACTCTTTATTTTATTGACACCCCCATGCTATTTTGGAGAAGATTCATCTTCCACAGAAGACTTTTATTACTATAATATTTCACAAGTGACTAGCCAATTTCTTCCATTATCTTAATATTCACAGCCAAAGTGAAGAACTAAAGTTATCCCTAATGGGTATCCATGTCAGATGTGAAGACAGTGAGGGGGGAAATCCCTGTTCTAGGGAGAAAATTTCATACCATCTTTCATTGTCTCATTTTGATTGCAAATGCAATATTAGAACTGGGATAAGAATGGTTCATAATCATAATTATTTTCTTCTTATCTCCTTTATCTCTCAAACTATATTTTCTTGCTTGATGCACAGAAGGTAAAAGTTGGCCTGTCTTGAATCTCCATAGACCTAAAAAGACCCTTGCTCATGAAAACATTAGGTAGGAGTCTCTTATTTTAGTGGAAGCAAAACATTTCACAAAGGTAAAACTTTATCTCAGTTTTATAGATCAATGAGGTTAAATGATTTACACTAAGTCATATAGTGAGCCAGTGGAAAAATTGAATTAGAACCCACATCTTCTAGTCCTATGCTCTAACCACTAATCTGGGGCAAAGTAGGGAGGAACAGAGGATAATGCTATGAAGTTTATATACCACTTGTCTGCCTTAATTAGTTGCCTCTTTCAGGATAAGTAGAGGGGAGGATTGAAACTTTAGTATTTAAATTCTACAATCCATGCATAGACTACAACTTCTGACTTCATCTCCAAACACTACAGCATCATACAGCATCCGAAGAAGTGGCCTGTAGTCCATGAAAGCTTATGCTCAAATAAATTTGTTAGTCTCTAAGGTGCCACAAGTACTCCTGTTCTTATAACCATGTAGGTTGTCTCTCAGTGATTAGTGGCTTTTCATTTTTGTTATGATTGCCAGAGAAAGCACAGAGAAAGCCCTTGCTTCCATTCTCTGATCATGAGTGGACAAGCACTTACGACATAAAATTTCTTTGATTAATTCTAATTTCTTTCATTTAAAATCTTGTTTTCCACAGATAACATGCTTGCACATCAGACACTGAAATTAACTTTTGGTGAACATTTGTGCTGATAAAACTAGAACACTTGAATATTCACGCAAACTGAACCCTAAAAAGAGTTGCAAACAGTGTCAGCATCCTTCGGTCAGTTTTATACTCTAGTTCTCCAACTAATGAGAATTATAACAAAAATATAAATTTTGTCTTGATGATAAAAATATGTATGGGCCTATAAATAAAGGTTCACAATTTTTACAAAGTTACTAGTAAAGGAGCAGTATATAAATGTCCCATTGGAATTTTTACTAGAAGTTTTAAAAGCACTGATTGAATTTTGGTCACACCCTAATGGTGTGGGATGATCTTGGTCAATACACATAAAAATACACTGTATAAGCAGAGAGCATTATTACATTAATGCTGAGCATTATTACTTTAAATAGGTAAGCTGCAGTGAGTTTATATGGAATAAGTTCAAGTTTGAGGGTGTATTACTCTGCTATATTTCAGACTACCAGGAAGGTAGCATATTTTACTTTTGAATCACGCAAAAGATTCTTAATTTGTAGATGAATACAGCTTTTATCAAACAAAATTAACTTTCATGGCATTTCATTATCAAAACAAGACACTTCTAAGCATGTGGTGCTGTAAGATAGTATTTTTCTTGGATCATTTAAGGCCACTGGGGCATGCGTTATCTCACTTTAACACACACCTTGTGTCTTTTTGTTTAAGTAAAAGATGGATGCTTCCAATCTACCAGCTTCTTTTGTTTACAGAGCAAACTAAAATAGGTGAATAATGTGACTATGGGAATCTTTTAATTTAAAAAGAAATGTTTCTTAATTAGAGATAATCTTAGAGCTTGGCAGGAATGCTCATGGTATGAGCAAAAACCACCAGCTGCTGTGCTACTATATAGGGTGTACACTAATTGTAGCGAGTTTGTTACTTTGAGTATCGTATCTACTCTAGTTCTGCCTTTTATTATTATTATTTATTTGTACTGTGGTGGTGCCTAGAAACCCTTTTGTACTAGCTGCTACCGTGACGTTTCCCAGGACACTCAGGGCTGTGAGTCACCTTATTGCCCTCTGCTTCCAGTGGGAGGGGGTTTGCCCATACCAGTGAGTGTTAAATCTCTAACACAATCAGCCTGTCAGACCCTCACGCACGATCCTCTGGGATACACCAGCCCTGCTAGTGGGCAATAGATTCACCCCAGCCCCCAACTCCCTTCAAATCCAGCCCCTGGTTACTGGATACCCAAAGCAATCCTGGATCCTTTGTACCTAAAGGAACAGTGTATTCCAGTTTTACCTTAGACCACCACTCCTATATCTCTCACAGCACTCAAATTCAATTCAAGCAAAACAAACACATTTATTTAAGAAAGAAGAGAGAGTCAAATAGAAATCAGTGAGAGTAATGGAAACAAATGGTTACGTACAAAACAAACTAATAAAATGGATCTATATTTATCAATAGTTACCTCACCTACCTAATAAAGTAGATTCTCACCCCAAAGTTTAGTCTTTTGCAGTGTTTGCTTGCCCCAAGGAGCCAGGATCCAGTCTTTCATGAAGCACCCTGCTCATCAAGGTAACTCCTCAGTGTATGGATGCAGTGTCTTTCTCCACCCTCTGATATATTGAATCAGTCTTTTGTCTTTATTTACAGACAGAACAGTCCCTTTGCTGTCATATCGTGGTTTATCTTTGATGGTTTACCATTGACGTTTCGCATTGTTACAATGGTGGACAATTGAGCAATACATTATAATTGGCTGGCCAAGGTTGGGTGACAACACTTCCCTGCTTCAGTGGGCCATCACCAGGACACATGATTCCTGGCAAGTCACTTTCACTCCAAGATTCAAGGACATAATTTTCAATATACAATATACTCCCATGCATCTGAAACCCCCTTATCCAAACCTTCACCATTATCCAAATCCCTTCCTTGTCCCCCCACTTGAGATACAGCATGTATCTCATGCAGGGGTACAAGGGAGGGATTTGGGTAACAGTGGAGGTTCAGGATTTCGAGGAGGATGACAAGACCCCCGCTTCACTGCTGAATGGTTCATGTGGCAGTGCAGGGGGCCCTCTGCAGCCCCACCGTCGTGGAAGTGAGTGAGTAGGGCAGTGACAGCAGAGTTGCAGAGGCTTTCCTGCGCTGCCGCAGAGCTGATGATACCCAGTCCCTGCAGGCTGAAGGTGAGGCGGTGGGGAGCGGGGAGACTGCAATCCTGGTGGGGCAGAGTTGAGACTCTGCTCTGCCTGGCCAGAACTGCAATCTCCCCTGGCATCTTGCACCTACAAGGATCAGGGGTCACCCTCTGCCATCTCACTGTCATGGGAGTGAGTGGGGCAGCGCAGAGACCCCCAGCCAGGGCTCCAAGGAGGGGGAAGAGGAGGACAAGCCCCGGGCGGTGGGGGGCTGAACCAGCTGAATTGCTCCTGTACTTCTGATTATCCAAATAAAATTGATGTTCCCTAGGCTATTTGGATAACTGAGGGTATACTGTAGCTACGTTGTTGCTTAAATATTACCCATACACACGTCTCACAATGATTTAGTATTGACAGATTACAAGCTGTCATTAAATACTACTCTTTATGGATAAATACCTTGAATGTGCTATGTTAGGTATAGTGAGTTTGTCTGGTCTGAGGGGGGTTGAACAGTGAGCTCTTTGCGAGTTGGCCCCAATGCGCCTCGGTATTTCAGCCACACACGCAGAAACAAAAGAGGTCCATATCCCAAGGAGTTTACAATGGAGACACCATGCTTTTTTTTTTTTTTTTTTTTTTAAGATTATATATAAAAACATTCAGCGTTATCCTGATAAGGAGGTAGCACAGCCTAGTGATTGCATCAAGGACCAGGTCTGGGGCTCAGGATACTTGAGTTCTGTTCTTAGCTTGTTCTGCGACCTTCAGCAAGTCACTTAACCTCTGTGAACACTTTTCCCCTGCAATAAAACGGAGTGGTTAATACTTTTTCAGCTTGTAAAACACTTCAAGATCTCCACTTGAAAGGCTCTATATCAGAACAAAGTACTGTTATTGCGCAATGGGTCTCCATTATCAAGATGGGGAGCAGACTCTTTAAAACAAAAGGCCTTTGTAGGGTTTATATTGGCTATTATTAATAAGCAGGATGACTCCCCACTGCATGCTCGCTATGGGGAGGACAAAATGGCTAACTTTTTCTTTCTAAGGAGCTCTTGAGATTGTTATTGCAAACTGCTGATATTAATGAATGGCTAGGCATTTTTCCTCTCTCAGGCAGAAAAGCAGAGTGCACTATAGTTTCTATTGATTCTAATATTTAGAGCTCCCCAGTGCTGTTCGTGAAGAGCTTACACTGGCTGCCTTTGGTGTTTGTGTCTGATGTAATGAAAACGTCAGAAGTGTCCAAACTAATTTTTTCATTTCTCCATTGGCAATAACTCAACCTCTCTTTCTGATCCAAGTAACACATAGAAGAGCGATCTATCATCTTATGTCTCGATTACAGCAACATCTTTTTCTGTGGCCTTGACAAGTGCAATTTTGCCCCACTCGTGTCCATACAGAATGCTGCTGCAAAGATTATTTCCCTAGCCGTTCACTTTGACCGTGTCACCCCTCTCTTGAATCCCTCCACTGGCTCCCACTTCTCTACTGTATCTAACAGAAGCTACTTGTCTTCACTCTTAAGGCCCAACCCTGCCCTACATCCCTCATTTGCTACTGAGTTGTCAGCTTCCGCCTCTGATCAGCCCGTGATGCCATCCTCCATCACCTACTTACTGAATTTTCAAACAAGCACTTTTGTGCTTTCTCCCATGCTGCCCTGTAAAAATCTGCAAAACTGACTTGTTATCCTCTTTCAAATCCCTCCTTAAAACTCTTCTTTGCCATGCAAAAGCTTGACAACAGTTAGGCTGGTGATGTACTAAGCTCACAGTCTGTCAGGCTGACCAATACTGTCTCATTGTTTCCTTGTACTCCCACGTCCGTCAGTCTAAACCCATCTGTTGTCTCTTGTATTATATTAATCTTGTAAGCTCTCTGGGGCAGGGCCCGTCATTTTGGTTTGTGCTTTTACAGCACCTAGCACAATAGGGTTCTGGTCTGTGACTAGAGCTCCTAGAATGCGATGCTAATCCAAATAATAAATAGTAATAATAATTCTCCTTTCCTCACCATCGTGAGAGTATGAACTTCTTGTCAGGTTTATGACGGGTAATGTGTATCAAATGAACACACACACACTTTTTCCCAATGAAAGTCAGACAACAAAACCCCTACACAGAAACTAATACTGTCAGTCCCTTTCTTTACAACAACTGACGTGTGTCTATTGATTTTGGTCCAGTGCACTTTGCATTCTGGGGGGATGGCTTTGTGAGAGGTTGGGAGAGGGATGAGAAAATCGCTAAAAGGAAATTTGGACCAAGGAAGGGGTGTTCTTGCCTGCTAGAATTTCCACACAAAATACTCTGATTTGTTGTAAATATTAGATGACCTTGAACATTGTCTTGAAGAGATTACCTCCAATTTGCCATTTCATAGTATCAATCTGTTGGCAGGCTTCGGAATAAGTAATCATGCGAATAAAAAGAATGAAGATATAACGATGACAGCATTAACAAAAGATGTTAACGCCCTATTTGGGCAGACTAATCCTAGGGAAAATGTAGAAATATTGTAAGGATACAGTGGGTCAAAATCTTTACTCTGAGGCAAACTGCATTCATTTCAAGCAATAAACAATGAGGAGGAAATACATATAAAATTTACTGGGGCGGGGAAATATAGGGCTTAAGTAAGACCCTGTCATTAATGAAGCAGCTTTGCCAAGCATTGGGGGACAATTGCTGTTTGTTATCGGAATTGCCTACTATTGAATACTTACCTACATCGAATAGTTTGTGCTGGAGAAAGGCATGCTACTAAAAGAGGGGAAAAATCACCTGGTGCAAGAAATCATACATGTCTTATAAAATCACTATCGAGTATAATTACATCATAATGTTTAAGATATTCTTTCAGGGACTGGGAAGATAATGAACAGAAGAAAGTGATTCACACTGCTGTGATTTATTGATTTTTAGGGCTACAATTTTGCAGCTCATGGTATGCCATGGTTGTATGTTGGGTAACCTATTACTGTGCCTGGCTAATTATTTGTATAGTGTAAACTGGAAGGAGGCTGTCTTCAAAGTCAGCCCCTTATAAATACAACAAAACTAGATCCAAACCCCTCGAGCTCTTAGTTGTAATTGTTGCTGTGGCATTCATCCTGAAGTATCATTTTTCTGCAAAGAGCATAAGTAGTTGCTGCCAATGAGAAACATGCATGGAGTGAAGGCTGCATGTGATTTTAAAATGCTACAAGATTAGGGGTTATCCGCGTACTTACACTGCCCCCATCGCCATAGTACCTGAGCATCACACAAACATTAATAAATGTATCTTCACCTCATTCCGCTGAATTAGAAAAAAAACTATGCCCACTTCTCAGCTAGGAAACTGAGGCACAGAGAGATTTAGAGTCTTGCTCAAGGCCACACTGTAATTCTGTGACAGACCTAGAAGGTGATCCCAGATCACTTGAGTTCCAGTCTTAACCACGTGACAATCCTGTCTCCAATTCATCTTTATTTGTTACAAAGCATTTTTGGAAATAGAAGGAATTCGGATAATGAACATTGACCAACAGCTTCTGTCAAGTGATTTGGAGGAATAGGAAACTTCCCACTTCTATAGTGACCCTAAAACTGTGCTGAGTGTACCTGAGGCATTTTTAAGGAGGACTCACATTTCCTATTAAACAGAACATATAGTATAGAACAGTGGTCATGCTTAATTCGTGTCACTTGCCTTAGATAATTTTTTCACATCTATGTTACTTCAGTCTTTGTAGTTTTCTTTATACACATATTTTCAAACTTTCAAATGCTGCACCCCCATTGTCCCCCATTAGTTCTGTGGTGTGGTGTTAAATACACTGAAATAGTTAACAATGTTACCATTTAAACATCACTGACACTAAGTTAACTCCGTTGAAATGAATAGTGCAGTTCACATCTGAAAACTATTGTTTCAGGCTCTCTGCAAACTCAGGCAGACATTGTTGCATCAGTTAGGTTACATTTTCAAGGTATATTCACAACCATATCAGTTAGACTTACTATCTCTTAGAGGCAGAACAGACTCTGGAAAACTATTGACTGGTCCTGTCTGTGCCCCTCATGTTAGTCCCATGGGCATGCCCCACATTTTTGAAAACACTGCCCTATACAAAGTATAGGGACCCCTATACTGAAAATACTTTATCTATCAGAGGCAAAATTGGAAAGCCTTTAAATGTGACCATTGTATGTGTATTTTATACCAAACCATACAGAATAACTTGTCAGATTTTAGTGAATATTATAGGTTGCTAAAACACGT
Organism: Malaclemys terrapin pileata; assembly: GCF_027887155.1. NCBI lineage: Eukaryota > Metazoa > Chordata > Testudines > Emydidae > Malaclemys > Malaclemys terrapin. The sequence continues at coordinate 15,557,207 of NC_071513.1, read as the reverse complement.
TAACCTTAGTCATGCTAATTTTATAGAATAGGATATTCTCTGTCAGTTTGGTTTATTCTTTTTTGATTACTATTGGTACAAAGCGTTCCATAAAAAAAATATTGATGACCAGAGAAGCGCCCTGTGCAACTATCTCTGGCACTAATGAATGAGCTTGAATCCAAGGAGCTATTATTTTAGCCACATTTAAATCCTGTTTGCGTTTTATTCTTCTGTCTTAGCAATACTCACAATGTGATGTTTATTACAGTGTATTTTAAGCTTTCACATGGTGGCGTGTCACTTATTTGTCTTTTGAACTGCAAACTGTAAATCATGCGGAAATTACACTGAGGTAAAATGCCAGTTTCATAAATGATTACTTTTGTTTCCATTTTTGACCCTCAAAATGTAGAAAAGGATCAGACTATAAGTAAAATCAGAGTGAGGCAGGCTAACATTAGGGTGTTTCAGCTAAGGTGAAATGGGCTTCTGAGTCCTAGTGGCAAGTCATAATGGCCGAAAATCCTAGTGTAACATCAATGCATTTTTAACACCATTGACCTCAATGGAGTTATACCAAGGCTACTCAGTTTATGTATTATGTTATTTCCAAAGGGTACATTGAACTCCAGAGAGTGAAACTCTTTTCTGATCTCACTCTTTGCCATCAATTAAATGGTTAAACACTGGAATAAATTGCCTAGGGAGGTTGTGGAATCTCCATCTCTGGAGATATTTAAGAGTAGGTTAGATAAATGTCTATCAGGGATGGTCTAGAGAGTATTTGGTCCTGCCATGCGGGCAGGGGACTGGACTCGATGACCTCTCGAGGTCCCTTCCAGTCCTAGAATCTATGAATCTATGAATTATCTGTAGTGATTTATGAACATCAGCAGCTGCTAATAATGTGGGTCACCAATGGGGAAGAGTCTTTTATCCATGGTGGAAATCAGGCTAAATTAAAATGTGATGCTTTGGAGGTGGAGCGACAGGTGTGCTTGAAGAGTTACAAGTGTAGAAATGTTTGTCTTGTTAGAGGTCAAGAGTGCAAACTAAGGCCTGGTGTACACTACACAGTTAGGCCAATGTTAACGCAGCTTACGGCGACCTAATTTTGTCAGTGTACACTCTGCAGCCTTGTCCTGCCAATATAAGTGCCCAACTACACCGACATAATAACTCCACCTCCACGAGAGGCGTAGTGTTTATGTTGGTGTAGTTAGGCGAGGCTGTTGGCTGGCTTGTCAGTTTCATGGCTCCATGCTGGAGCTGGGAAATTGACAAGAAAGCTGGGCAGCTGTTGCCTGGCTGCCCCTGGCTCCCCACTCCCAGCCGGGCTGCTGCCCAGGGAGCCAAGAAGCCTGGGAGGCTACCCCCCTGCTCCTGGCTGGGAGTGGGGAGGCGAGATGCCTGGGTGGTGCCCCCCTGCTCCCAGGGGGAATAGGTCGACTTAGGGTTGTAGTGTACACATGCCCTAAATCTCACAAACAGCAGATTGATTTGCTAGAGGTGAATTTGCTGCATGTGTCCAGATGTTCGTTTCAGTGTGCTACTGGCAAACAGCCTAATTAGTCTAAGCCTCATTTAATATAAAACAACTTGTGGCAGGTATAAATAAAAGATAAATATATATTTTTAAATCTCCCTTAGGACTCTCTTCATAATTATAATCATGGCATTTTAAATGACATTAATGCTACATTTAAAAAAAAATTGCATGATTGGACAGAAGGTTTGTCACTTACACCATATATATACATTCCCAGAGTCACTTATTTACAAATTCCAAACTTACTACATGTCAATTTCCCAATTTCAACTTTGTGCTTCAGCAGAACAGGAAAGGAGAGATTAGGAATTTGCCTATTCAAAAAAATATCCTCTACAATTTATTACTCCTCCTCCTCCTATCATTTTAGGTATAGCATCTTCTGTACAATTCATTTTTGAGCACGTTTTCCCAAAGTTCATATTTGGGAGTGAGAGGGTGAGACCTACAGTCCCACAGTAGCTGTGTGTTTTTGCTGGGGTATTTAGCATTGTTGACTTGACAATGTTAGAGTAAATGGCCCATTGTAGTACCAGAGACACCTCTCAAATGAACAAATGTCTAAATGCCTTTGCAAAGAACTGCTATGCTGTGGCTTTTAGCTAGAGCCCTGCAGTGGGGACAGTGCAGACCCATACTACTTCAGCATGGGAGCCCTGTGATACATAAGGATCTTCTTCTGCGACATAAGGAGTGCAATATCCACTGCCTTGGTTGGTTGGACCAGCCAGTTCCGTTGTCTGGTGTGCCCTCTTCCACAGGGCCGCCTAGCACACCTGCTTTGAACCCGTGAGTGTACAGGGATTGTGACTGTGGCTGGCCTGGGGCAAGGTAAGGGTTTGGTCTCCTTGTCTGGCACACTTGAGCAGGCTAGGGCCCATAATATATATTTTAGCAATTCTCATTGTCTTGTATCACATCATGATACAAAATAATCATGCAATGTATAGACCAAATATTGGATTAGCCATTTTTAATGTACTTGACTAGTGCAGGAACATCTGGTAAGATGATTTTTGAACAAATTAACATTTTTGGCTCTATAGTAAAATAAGTTAGCTAGAAGCTGATATAAAGGGGGACCAATAGAACAGGCTTCTTATAAGATAATATAGATTGCCACAACAAATCAGTGCACACTGGTGAATCTATTGGTCTCTAGTAGTAGGTAGTACACTGATATTTCAGAGGATTTTACCACCTCCTCTAATGCTCTTAGCCAAATGGACAATACTGGACTGGACAAAAATGCAACTTATAAAGAACAAATATCAGAATTGATCCCTGTCTAGAAATGGATCCAATTTGACTCTTTGGAAGGAGCAGTGAGTACTTCCAAAATAATAGTAAGAGCAGGCTCTGGTGAGAAAATATTCTTTGTAATAAGATTTTTGTTTCCCTTCCTTCTCCTGTGAGAAAATAGTTCTGGAAAAAGTACAGCAAAGTTATGCCAAATTCTTCTAAGGGAGACAAGCTATCAGACAGGTACTGTTGTTCTGTTTCCCTTTATATTATATTACAATTAATTTAGTTTCTTCAATATATTAAAATTTTATCAGTGAAACAAATAGTAATTTGATAGAGTGGTAAATTCCAAATATAGGAACAGTCTTTTGTTTAAAAATCTTTCCCGTACTATCTTACTTTCAGTGTTACCAATAAACATAATGTTATGGCATATGTATATTTTCATATGTATAATGAAGAAGAATACTTAGCATTTATATAGAACTTTACAAAGGCTGACTCATTTGCAGCCCCTTTGTAGTCATCGTGTAGTCGTTATTCCCTTTCACATGAGAAAAATGGAGACAGACATTGAATAACTTGTCCAAGGTTGCACAGCAAATTAGAACTCCAGACTGTCTAGCTCCCAAATCCTGTGATCATTCCATTAGACCACACTGTCTTTTATCCCTTGCATGCTTGGGTAGGTACTGCAGAGAGTTTTGAAATGTCCTGAGTGGTGCTACTATAATTCACTCACAGCCCAGATGCCTACAAAAAGTAATAATCCAAATATATAACTGTTTATCTTTTTTTTCAGAATCTGCCTTATTTCTGCTGAGCTATGGCTCAGTGATATGATTCTGTGTATTTGAATTAAAAGTAGAATTCATAAAATACATTACTGTCCATGTTCTGTAATGCACAGTTTTGTTTAGAACACAAGAGGATGCAAACTCTCTGTTAGCTATAACCTGTGGAATTAACTTGGTAGAGAATGTTGTCTCCTTCAGTAGTCCACTAACTGCATTTTCAGAAGATGTATCCATCACTCCTTCTATACAAATCAAATATACAGTGAAGTTATTTTTTAAAGCAGAGCTGTTTGATACTCTGTGCTATATTAAGCCTAAATCTTGTTTTGGTCATGATTGCTCATATTACCATATGGGGATTTGCTCATATTCTTGTTACACTGAAATCTGTTTCCATACTTTTGACTACTCATCATATGTTTTTAAGACTTGACTATTTTTTTTCCAGCTAAGTTTATTGCTTTTCTTTTCATAAAAAATAATCTGTAAGCTGAGGCATAACATTAGAAATGCAAAATAGAGAACCAGATAGTTCCTTTACGAAATTGCTTCCCCTTACCCAGGTTCCTGATGGTGAGTCCTAGAAATTGTTGATGAAGCAGTAATGCTGACTCTTATTGTGGAGCATTGTTAATGCAGATGACTAATTACAAAGCTGTCATGGCCAGGTATGGCTGCCATCCATGGAGCAAGTTGCCCATTCCTTAGAGACAAGCAGACAACCTGCGTATGTGTACTTGGACTTGGCTATGATTCTTTGGCGTTGCACTGCCAAGAAGCTAGAAGGAGGTGTAGGGGGCTCTGGAGCCAGTGCAGAGGCACAGGAAATACACATAGATGGTCCTTTATGTTCAGCAGATCCCTGATCTGAGCTTGAGGCTCAGACCTGCTGTTGCTTCTTTGATAGGGAAGAAACTGTACATCCTATCTCTCATGGAAGCATCTGAAGGAAACTCTACAAAGAGAAACTTCACAACATTTTCCTCTCTCGCAACCTCACCTAGTTAGGAGATCATGATTTAGGCCATTGTTATCTTCTACTTCTGTCCTTTTAGCATTACTGTGTTAGATACATCAAGACTATTTATTGGGAAGGAATTAGGGTGAAAATTTATTTTGTTCCTTGACTCCTGTCATCTATGTTATCAAACAGAATTACAGTAATATATAGCTTTTTAGATGTAGAATGTGATTGTCTTTACCAGCCATTCCATAGCACTATGTTGTCTCTGGTTATTTTTCTAAACTGAAGCTGACTTAATTGAGACCTCACCCATGATCCAATGTAGGCTGTATTTGGCATAATAGGTTTTCAATAGTATATTGTTGCTTTAATGTATCACTGTTGTTCAATGAATATGGTTCATGTTGGGAGAGGAGGTCTGTTTGGAAGAGCCTTCCTATGTGGGAGTACTGTAATGCTTAATTCTCTTTGCAATTCAGTGAGCTCAGTTAGATTGAAAATAAGTCTGTCAAAACAAAACTGAAGACTGACTGACTGAAAAAATCATATAAAGGAAACAAGCAAAAAAATACTAATTCCCAGTCGATACTGAGATGACTGCATTATGGACACAAAACTGCCAGCAGTGCTACTCCACTGCTGTTACATTAACAGTGCAATATAACATTTCTCTGCCTCCCTTCATGGGCATAGTATGATCACAGCAGGAAAAAATACATATAAACAAACAGTAGAATTAAAAGAGGAGGTTGCCCTTTTGAGGAGGGTGCAAAATAGAATGGAAGGGTTAAATCTGATTAAAAATAGAGGAAAAAAAGGCTGCATCATCCCTTCCATCCATGGGGAGAGGCTTCTCAGATCCAGTGAGTGCTGTCTCAGAGTATAGAAGCTTTGAATGCTTTGCTGTCTGACTTCATCCAGGCCCTGGGAGAGTGCATTTATAAGGCTGGAGGTCTCTGTATGAAGAGATATGAAAGGCATTTGGTTCCCTGCCTATGTTAATACTATTTTTATAGGTTTCAGAGTAACAGCCGTGTTAGTCTGTATCCGCAAAAAGAAGAACAGGAGTACTTGTGGCACCTTAGAGACTAACAAATTTATTAGAGCATAAGCTTTCGTGGACTACAGCCCACTTCTTCGGATGCATAAGAAGAAGTGGGCTGTAGTCCACGAAAGCTTATGCTCTAATAAATTTGTTAGTCTCTAAGGTGCCACAAGTACTCCTGTTCTACTATTTTTATAATAAGCAGAATTAATATGTGTGCCTCCCCCACCCAGGCTATAGGAACCCAGGGTTTCTTTAAAACCAGCTGAGAGGGAGCCCCTACCACCACTACCACCATTTTGTTAGAACCATGCTGTGGGACCTTCAAGAATCTTGAGGGATCCCCCAATTTCGGAGAACAAAGCCAGCCTGCTCACTCTGTAGAGGCAAAACTTTTCGTAGAGGAGCAAAGACTTGGAAACCCTTCAAGGGGGACTGTTGAGAGGATTCCAGTTTCCAGCAACATACCTAACTGTATGTTAGGTATAGCATAGCCCACAGTTAGTTATGAATAAGGCTACAATTTAGTCACAGAATCTGTGACTTCCAAAGACCTCTGCGACTTTAACCCTGGCAGCTGGGACCTGCATGGTCCCGCAGCCTCATGCAGTGACAGGAAGCTGTGAGGTACCCCCACCTCCTAAGGCAGCAGTGCCCCAAACTTCCAGCCACCATGGATAGGGGGGACCCCTGCACCTCCCTGGCCACCAGCGGCAGTGGGGGAACCCCCACAGCTCCCTGGCCACCAGCGGCGGCAGAGGGATCTGCATGGCTCCCCATCTGCCACCACCGGTCACGGGGAGAATTCCGCAGCTCCCCGCACCACAGAGGGCAAGGGAGACCCTGCAGCTCCCAGCCACAGGTGGGGTGGGGCCGGAGCTCCCAGCCACCCAGCATTTTTATCATGGATATTTTTAGTCAGAAACAGGTCATGGGCTTCCATGACTTTTTCTTTATTGCCCGTGAGCTGTCCATGACTTTTACTAAAAATATCTATGACAAAATCTTAGCTTTAGTTATGAGAGGTGTGTTAACTTGTATTATTCTTGAAAAAGCCAGAGAGTAGGAATGTTGCTAAGTGCATTTTCTCTTTTCTGATTTTATTTAAAATAATTGTTTGCTTTTAGACAAATATAGAAGCACAGGTGTGCTTTGCAGGCAGTGATTTAAAAATGAAGACCTTTAAGTGTTTTTGACAAGTGTCCCCCACCTGTTGTGCACTGCAATCAACCAACTTCCCTGCCACAGATATGACATGAAAAACATTTGAGGGCTATTGACCACTGTGAATTTTTACAATGCATCACAATTGCAGAAACATCTGTGCACATAATGCATATTAAAAAATCCCTGACAAGACCATAAATCATTGAAATGCTGAAGACTAAAAGATCGGTTTTACAGTCAGTCATTAAACCAAACTCATAATCTATGAAATTATACATTCCAGTGTAAAATGAAATATTTCACTTCACATTTAGAAAACTAGATGATCACTGTTCCTTTCTTTCACCAAAAACAAAGCACATCAACAAAGATATTTCTGCCAGGGTAAATAAAGTGGCTCTATCCATCATTCTCTTGTCAGAAACAGATAAGTTCCAAGTTAAACCTTATTTTTCTTATACAGATTGCCAAATCTAAGGACCATAGTCTATGCTTGTTTTGCCTGTATAAGTCCTAGAGAGATAACTGGTAATTCTGCATGTGTACAAAATGTAGAATATTCCCCTATGGGTGGCCTTAGTATGATTTATGACTATTGTGCACATTTAAAATTATGTCTATGCAAAACACTCCAGAAACATTTAATGACATTCCACATATCTTTTGTTTGCGTTTTCATGAAATACACAATTACTAGATGACAAGAAATTTCATCCATAAAAACATATTGTGACTTGTATTTCAAATCTTCTCAGCTACCTAGTGGTGACAAAAGAAAGCTTAACTAGAACACACAGACTTGAGGAAAACGGTTAACTAGACTGAATCGGTAGTAAAGTGTAACTTCATTTTGCTGCTGTGACCTAAAATCTTAGGGATGAATCAATTTCAAATTAAAAAATAAATGATCCATGTTAAAGTAGTGTACTGATGTTATCATTAGTAACATTTTGCTATTTGCAAACCACATAATGGTATGGAACAGGCAACAGAAAGTTTTCTTTTGCAAACCAGGAGCCCAATTCCACAAATTTGAATAGATAACCTGCAGACAGCGGCGGCTTCAGGCAGCAGCACTCCAAGCGCGTGCCTGGGGCGGCAAGCCGCGGGGGGCGCCCTGCCGGTCCCTGCAAGGGTGGCAGTCAGGCAGCCTTCGGTGGCATGCCTGCGGGAGGTCCGCTGGTAACGCGGATTCGGCAGCAATTCGGCGGCGGGTCCACCGAATCCGCAGGACCAGCGGGCCTCCCACAGGCATGCCGCCGAATCTGCGGGACCAGGGACCTCCCGCAGGCATGCCGTCAAATCTGCGGGACCAGGGACCTCCCGCAGGCATGCCGCCGAATCCGCAGGACCGGGGACCTCCCGCAGGCATGCCGCTGAAGGCAGCCTGCCTGGCGTGCTTGGGACAGCAAAAAAACTAGAGCCGCCCCTGCCTGCAGACTTGCATTCTGACCTATGATCTCCTCTAATCTCACAAGTTAAGTATACTTGGACTAAGTCAGTGGTAAGTGATCCAAAGAAAACCCAACATAATACATTAAGTAGTAGTTATGACACAGGGTGGATCTTTAAGAGAATTGGGCTTGCCTCCCACCCCCAGCTGTGACTGATAAGCAGCCTCCAGGTGATGCTGTGAAGCCAGTGATCAGAAAATAGCTTGATGATCAGTTGTGTTTCATAAAAACCAGCAAGTAGCTCAGTTGCCCTGGACTGCTTCAGGGGGTAGAAGGACTCTTTCAGGAATCAGTGGAAAGAACCCAGTTCATATGGGAGTCGAGATAGATGGTCTGTGTCGTCAGATGTTTGGCTGCATGTGTGTGTGTTCACTCTGTATGCTGTCCCAGCTCTGCACAGATAGTGGAGACAGCAGATTTTGACTGAACTGCCCAATAAATCCACAGACTCAGTTCATAGTGAAGGCACTTGGTCAGATTTATTGTCAACAAAGCATGGTCCTAATGCCCTGGCTCAATGGTTACAGCAGGGGTGGGCAAACTACAGCCCGTGGGCCACATCCGGCCTGGGGGACCATCCTGCCTGGCCCCCGAGCTCCTAGCCCAGGAGGCTAGCCCCCAGCCCCTCCCCTGCTGTAACCCCTCCCCTGCAGCCTCAGCTCGCTCCACCACTGGCGCAATGCTCTGGGCGGTGGGGCTGTGAGCTCCTGGGGTAGCGTAGCTGCAGAGCCAGCCTGACCCAATCTCTGTGCTGCATGGTGGCGGTGGTGGTGGCAGCGTGGCCTGGCTCCAGCCGGGTGGCACGGCTGTAGCACCGCCAGCCACCAGTGCTCCAGGCAGCGCGGTAAGGGGGCAGGAAGCAGAGGGGGTTGGATAGAGGGCAGGGGAGTTTGGGGTGGTGGTCAGGGGGCAGGAGTGTGGATGGTGATGGGGGCGGAAACAGGAGGTTGAATGGGGGCAGAGGTCCTGGGGGGCAGTCAGAAAGGAGGGGGGGGTTGGTTGGGGCAGCAGGGGTCAGTCAGGGGCAGGGGTTCCGGGGACAGTCAGGGGACAGGGAACAGGGGTGTGTGGATGGGGCAGGAGTCCCAAAGGGGCTGTCAGGGAATGGGGGGGTTGGATGGGGCAGGAGTCCAGATAGGAGGTGGGGGCTGGGCTATGACCCCCTCCCCTAACCAGCTCTCCATACAATTTACAAAACCCAATGCGGCCCTCAGGCCAAAAAGTTTGCCCGCCCCTGGGTTACAGGTACACTAACACATGTATGCCCATTGCAATGGACTAGCTCAACTAGTGGCGGGACTTTCCAATGTCCCCTAGGCCAGCCAAAGACACTCCCTCTGAGACTTCATTTTATACAAACGATACAAACAAGTTACATATTGTCCTTCTGACATAGTTAGCTACTGCCCCTGACGTGGGTTGTTAACACCTATTACCTCATACATGTTGGTTCAATCAAAACATCCCTATCCATCATGCTGTCATCCTGAACTTATCTTTAGGATGGGTCAGCGTATTCTTATTATCTTTAGGGAATGTATTAGTATCGAGGTATTCGTGTACCATCCTTCTGAAATGTTTGTTTGAGTGCTCTGTGCCTAGCACCTCTTAGGAATGTGTGCTTTTGCAATATCAGCCCTGTTGTTGCTAGATTCTGTGAGCAGGGCCTTCCTCCTTCTCACAACCTGACTTTGCTTTATATCAGCAAAGCTTTGACCACTACTTTTTCTCAAGCCTCATACCAGGCCTATGATATAGGGGCTTATGTTTCAGACCCTCTTCCTACTACAGTCTGGTTAATAAAGATTCTCTTGAAACTTTTAACAAGAGAAGAGATGTTAGACTAGGTATGTTTGCCAAATCCCAATATATGTGGCTACATTCTACCTGACTAAGTTCCATCTTATATAGGAGCATGGTCCATTTTCTTCTCCAAACTGATATGTAGTAGAGCTGCTTTTCAGTCCAGATACAATATGCTTTAGTGGTGGGTAAAAGTGGTCCCACTACACTTATGGGGTCAAATTTTGAACCCTGATGCCCATGTATAGCTCCTATAGGAATCAGTGGAAACCACATCTGTTCAAGAAGAGAATTTGCCACATACTTTGGAAAGCAAACTTTATTTATTCTATTGCTTATTCCATACCCATTATCTGTTCTGCAATACAGAAAAAGATTCTTAATTGTTAGAGCTGATTAAAATAAAAGACGTGAACAAATCACTGTAGAGACTGTTGTAGATGAGAATGGGTATTTCCAAAGACTATTTTCTTTCCCCTCCACTAAAAGAAAATGTTGAAATAAAACTAAAATACATGAGGTGATATTAGTAGCTATATAGGAATTACAGAAGGGAATTCCACCTTTTTTGTAGATTTAAATAAAAAATCCCCAGTCCCTTTGTTCATAATCCTGGTTACAGAACTGATTATGTCCACACACTATTTCTGTGTCATGGAATCTTTGTGCTCCAGTATCATAGTTTAATCTGAGACTGTGGATGTACACTCAAAATGAAATTGTGGCTTGTTTTTTGGGTCGCTCTCATCCTGGCATAGATTTCAGAGGCCTGAATAAAAAGGAGATCGTAGCTTCAGATGATACAACAGGAAAATAAGTTACCCTGCAGCATTCAAAGTAGAAGCACCCTTCTACTCCACAGCATACAATAACAGGTAACAGCCCCGGAATGGACATATATCTCTGATTCTACAAGTTGGTTATAAATATAAGAGAATGAATTGGATGTACCATTCATGCAGTGCTTTTCATCTCAAGCCACCTTACAATCACAAAGTGACAAGAATCCTAGAAATGGGCTGGTAATTAAAGCAAAGCAAGAGGGACTTCAAGGAATATCACAGTTCTATAAACCTCTGATGAGACTATATTTATTGCTCATTTTAATTAGTCTCTGTTCTACTACTGCTTTTTGTTTTAAATGCTATTTTGTATTGGGGGGGATTGCAGGGGGAGGAGTCTCAGGATCATGTACTGGCAGAAACTGAACAAAACTATTCTTACTCACTCCTTATGTTTTTAGACCTTCTATTTAAATTCCAGATAATCCTGTTGACAGCTAGACAAAGTTCAGGATTGTAAGTGATGTGACATGATGAAGTCATGATAGATTTATATACTGTGCACTGTGACCAAATGGTCTTTCTCAGCAAAACATTCTAATAAATGGAGCTGATGACTGATTTCATAAAGGATAAAGCCAATGGCGATTTGGATCTAGAGGCTTTAGTACTTGAGTAAGGACCACTGTGGCTTTTAGCCCCTGGGAAGATGCAAGAGGCATTTTGCCTCTGAGCACTCAGGAAACTGTTATGGCTATTAGGAGAAGCATCTTGTCTTTCCCTAGTTGTTTTAGATAGGGGCTCAGTTGACCTGAAACTTTGAACCTGAACTCCTAGGTTCAAACGCAGCTGGGCCACTATTGAGTTGCCTGTTTGGCTGAGGGGATCAGCAATCCTGCTCTTAAGGTCAGCAGCAGGGTGCTGGCTGCTCAAAGCATTTGCCCATAGCTGCATTAGCTTTTATTCCTGCCAATTGCCAGCTGCACTCCTGCCTTGTTCCAGTCCTGACTCAGCCTTGCTCCTGCCTTCCCTAACTCTAGTTGATTCAGTTCTGACCTTCCGCTCCGATTCCTGACTTCTGAGCCAGGGCTCTGGCCTCAAGCTCCTATTTCTGATTACTGACTCCTGCTCCAACCACTAAGCCTGACTGCCCATGGCCTGGTCTCTGACAGAATCTTTTACAAAAACCACCTGCTCTAGTTTTGCTCACTCCAGCCTCTGTCACTCTGTCAAACTGTGGATAACCTCACTAGCTAGAGGATTTTTGCTAAAATATTCAGCTGTTAATTATTTAACAATATTTTAATTGTTCTCATTAGGTTTTAGAGCCAATATACATTGGGAAGAATAGGGAATTTCACACCTCTGAGTGCTCTTTGTTTCAGGCAGTTTGCAGATTCAAGAAAGCAACACTTTCATTTGGTTCATGTTTGGTTTTCTCCATTTTAAAAAAATGTTACGCCTTTACTAATCAGTGGCAGATTTGGGGGCTTTGGAGGTCCTCTCTCAATCTCTTCTGAAAAGTTTTGAAACTCTGTTTAAGTTCTTTCTGGGCAGCTTTCATTTCTGCAAATGTCTCGCCTCCATGTTCTATCACAGTTCAATAGAAACAGCAGCTCATGATTTCCTTCTGTGCGTGCTTCATCCCACTTCTCTGCCACAGGTGTTGCACCTTAGTTTTTGGGGGTCTTGCATGTTATTTCCCATTGGAGGAGAAATTAGTGACAGAATCAGGTTATCTTCTTAGTGGAGCTTGCCTATTTACAAAATGTACACTACTGCTGTTTCCTTGAACCAAAGGGGTCACAAACTGCACATAGGCCATTCCTCTTGCAGAAACCTCTGCTAAAGCACCACCATTTCTTCACCAGAAAACAACTGTCTTGACACTGGTCGCTCATGGACTCTCTCTCCAATCTAACTGCTGAGTATATTGTTCACTCTCTCTGTGCATGAGACTAAGAGCTGTACCCTGGAAACTCCCGAAGTCCAAACGTCCTCACCTCAGACCACATGGCCTTGGGAGATGAGCACCAGCCCTTTTTGGTACATCTGCTTCACCAACGGAGAGTGCTTTAGCCCACACAATCTCCTTAACGAATGTCTGTCTGCTTATAAGTCAGCGAACCCTAATTTGCCAGCTATTAGCACCTTTTCCCATAATAATGGCTAAGATCTTTTATCCCCACCCCCCATATACATATAAATTAAGAAAAGCCATGATCTGAGAGCACAGTTCTTTGCAAAGGGATGGATTCTGTGGCAAATTCCATGGCCAAGGAACCCCAGAGTGCACACGTCTCTATTATAGAGTGCCAGTATGATAATAAAAGTATCCTATTTTCTTTTATGTGCCATAATCCTACAGTACTATTCAGTAGCATGGATTCCTGCACCCACAGAGAGTCCAACTGAAGTAAATGGGATTTCACATGGGCAGTTGTACTCAAAATGTGTATTTTTTTTTTAAAAAGTGTGATTACCAACTTTTCCAATGCCTTAAGGAACCATTAAGGAAAAAGTGCACATACCAATTCTGCAAAGTTGAAAAAGTTCAGTATAATTAGTGATTATTAGTGTTTTCCCTTTCCTTTTCATTATTTTCAAATAAGATTTCTGCTAAGCACCCAGTTACAAAACCTGCATGATTTACAGATTATTGAGGTTTAAAGGGAGACTAGAAAATGTATTGACAAGAATAATGCTGAATTGGCAGGCACTAATGACCTAAATAGGTCTTTAATGTTGCTAAGTACATTGATCCTTTGGTTTAAAAATATGTATTATTTTAACGTGTACATGGATTTGCAAGCAACTAATTAAAGAGATTAATGTAACTTTCATGTTCAGTTAGTGACTCTCTTATTTTGTTGTTCTCCAACTCTCATTAGATTTACAATAAATCTTAAAGGGTTAGACATCAACATTTCTTAACGCTTCCCCAACTCGGGGTCAAAACCAGCCCCATGTCTTTCTGGATGGGTGACAATGCCTGCTCACAGAACAGCTGGGGAGGATGGATGTGCTGAAGTCAACAGCTATTGTGATAAAAACCATATAAGCATCTGGACAGATAGACAAATAGGGATCCACATGAATTTAGATGCACCTGCAGAACCCAGGGCAACATGTACAGAGATCCAGATCTAGTATAGTTCATCTTGGGCCATCCCCTTCTCTCATGGCCTCACAACTCCCTCAGCAAATGTGATCACACATTTTCAAATGTTTGCTGATCAAAAAAGAATACAACACAATGTATATGGACTACAACTTTAAAAAGTAACTAGATTAAAGCCTCACTATGAATATGAGTAGTTCTTCTGGGGCTCTGCTTGAACTGAATTAAACAAAATCAAGTAACACAAAGGTACCACTGCATGGTTCCTGTACTTCACCTACTAATGGTTTACCAGTCGTGAGTGTCTCGCTCAGACCATGAGTCAGACAGTTCTCCATTCCCATAGAGACAATTAGCATTGTGTTGGGTACGTATTTCTAAAGTTCTGTTGCATGGAATAATCCTTCATCTGTCAAATTACCAATATGAGACACATGGATTACTTTTTCCCAGTTGAAGTCTGATACTGGATAGGATTTTTATTATGGTGCCATGCTGAAATTACCATCTGATATATTATTTGTTTGCATTAGTGGTTCCTGCCCTGGTTTTTTTTTCAATCAAATTTATAGTTTGAGGTTGAAATTTTCAAAGCAGTCTAGGAGTTTGTACACGTCCGCCATTAATATTAACGGATGACCTGCCTAAAATCCATAGAGAACTTTGAAAATGTCAACCTACATATATAAACATTGCCAATATGAGAGAGTAGACAAACCCACCCACGGTTTCCTGCAATCATATTACAATAACCCAGCAGAGAAAGCAGTGCAAATATCAAACAAATTACACTTATCAGAAGAAGCATTACATTTTTTTCAATCCTATCAAATAAAACAGTGCTCCAGCTCATGGGTGTGCAGGTGGGAATAGTCTCCTAGCAGGGGCAGGCAGGAGGCCCCTTAGGTAAAGGGTCCTGTTCTTTAACAAGGTTAGTAAATAGTAGGCAAATAGGGAAACCAGTTCCATTATCCTCTGCAAATCAGCATGTTTTAACTGGGTATCTGGCTAGGAATCCTGGGAAATTGTCCCTGACTACTTATCAGCGTAAAGGGCATTGGCTGGGAGTGGGAGTTCTGCCAGGGTTGCAGGGCCTTAATAGTTTAGAAATAATGATTATAATCAAATAGCTTAAGTGTCTAATTGAATTTCTGTACATCTTTTTTTTTTCCAAGCAGGCTTAACCCTGAAAATCTCTATACAAATTATCTGTTCTTTAATTCTATAGTTGTGCAGTTCTAGGTATTCATAATTAATTAAGTCCTTTCATATTTCAGAGTATGTAAACCGGTCCAACTAACCTGGGGGGTGAAGCAGCTCCCTGAATTTATTCAAGGATGTGAACTGAAAGAAAAGCTGGTTTATCGCGGTCTATTAACACATTCTTTCAGTTCAACAATTGATCCTTTCCCTTCTCTAAAAAGAAAAGGGGTCAAATTAGTTACACATATATGCCAACATTTTAAAGTTTTAAAGGCCTGAACACCCACAGTCCCCATTGACTTAAAGTTTGCAAATGTGGGACTTAATACCTGGGTTTATGTATTTTCATTCAACAGATGATAATTTTTCATATGTCAAGTATTGTATATTGTTATGTATATGTACAGTTATGTATATTTTAAAAGCCAAAATCACATTATTATTTTATTTTTATGTATTGCCTCATACTCTATTTTCTACCATAAATTCAACCAAGGAAAATTTATAGTGAGATACAGTACTAAATAAAATGTAATCTTTAACATCTCTTGCAACATTTCTGTTGGAAGACTGGCCTGAGGTCAGGTGTGCTGCAATGCAAAGCAGGTGTGAGAAAATAGGGGAAAAAAAATACTGTCATATCCCAAACTGAATAAATACAGATTTAGTTAGGATTATATAAGAAAGACCAGGCACACAGATGTCTCTCAAAAAATGAAAAGGGATATTTTTTTAGAAATGCAAAACTGAATACTCATGGAGCAGTCAGAAAATTACTCAAAATTGGTATTACACTCAGAAGCTTCATAGAAAAATCAAGTTATTTGTTTGTGTATAGAATCATAGGGTTAGAAGTGACCACAGGGTCATCTAGTCTAACCCCCTGCCACGATGTAAGGTTTGTTATGTCCAACCATCCAAAACAGCTGGCTATCCAGGCTCCTTTTAAAAACCTCCAGTGAAGGAGCTTCCACAAGCTCCCTAGGCAGTCTGTTCCATTGTCCCTCTGTTCTTACAGTTAAGAACTTTTCCTGAGATTTAATGTAAATCTGCTATATTGTAGTTTGAGCCCATTACCTCTTGTCCTGCCATCTGTTGCAAGAGAGAACAACTTTTCTCCATCTTTAATGGCAGCCTTTCAAGTACTTAAAGACCGCTATCATGTCTCTTCTCAATCTCCTCTTTTCCAAACTAAACATACCAAGTTCCTTCAGCCTTTTCTCATATGGCTTGCATTCCATCTCTCATGTTCTCCATCCTCATGTTCCTTGTTTTTTGCCTCTTATCCACCAAGGACCTGATCCTGAAAACAGTATTCATGTGCTTAGCTGTAAGCATGAGACTGACTACTCAAGTATATGCTTACCGCTAAGCAAGCGCATAAGTGTTGTCAGGATTGGGGTTTTATTATTCAACTTAAAATTCTGTACATAACATTAAACCCCCACCATCATAACTGGATAGAAGGAGGGGCCAGATCCTGCAAATCCTCTCTCACGTGAGCAGTCCTCACTCACATATTTAGGCCTGTTGACTTTACTGGACTTCCCTAAGACTGGTCACGTGCTCAAGGACTTATGGTTAGTAATCCCTAGTATTGGGACTGTTGACACAACTTTTCAGCAAATGCCACACACGCACTTCATAGTACCAAAAATAAAGGGGCAGGAGAGCTTTTGTAACTCTGCCCAGACATGACTATATTAAATACAAACTTAACTTTCTATAGTTGTAAGGGTTCTACTGCCTATGACATTGATACCATGAAGTGATTTTGTGGCACTAAGTACCAGAAAACACAAAATAAATAATTCTTGGAATTGCTTAGTAAGGAAGCATGAGATGCCACTGAAGCATACTGTGATGAACTAGAAAATGTGCATGCGCACCATTGCCCTCTTAGACAGAAGCAAAATTGCTCACGTGTGTGACCGGCATTCTGCTGTTAACAGCTAACAGAGACTCTCCTCTAGCTTAAGCAATAGAGGCCTGTACTTTTGAATGAGGAGAATCTGCTATGAAGCATAGCAACAACTGTGAATTCCCAATTGGACCTGGATTTGTTACAAAATGTAAAAGATACTGGCAGGGAAGTCTTTACAGATAACCAATAAAGCACTAGAACAGGGATTGACCCATAATATAGCAAGTAACAAACAATGGCATTGGAGCAATCCACTGCATGTGGTGATGCTCAAGACTGTATTTCCTCATAGAAAAGAAGTCACTCAGCTAACTGAATTATGTCATAGACTGAACATTCATAGTGCTTTATAATATAATTCACAGTTTATTCATGGTGTAAAGTAAAGCACACACCTTAAGAACTCAAAATTCACTGTCCTGAATGCCTGCGTCAGCACAATGACTGAAGGGTGGCAAATGTAGAGGTTTAAATGACACCCACTGTACTTGTCACCATGTGAACTCTAACTGCTGCTGGGTAAAAATTCATACAGTTTGCTTTTAAATAGTGATCCTCTGTAATACCTCTCCTTTGTTTTTAATTTGATTTTGTTGGTGTTGTGAATAAATATTCTAGTAAAATTGATTCTAACTTAATAATTAAAGAAAGTCATTAATACTTACAGTGTTTTACGTGGTGTGTCGGTGGGGGATGGAGGGTGGAATCTTTTCATTTGGACTACGGCTTGTTGATAATATAATCTCACTCTAATTCAAAGACTAAGCAGCATGACTTTTGAACACTTTAAATTAAGCCTTCCCTAATTAGGGATCTCATTAAGAGACGTAGAAAAGTTTCAGGTAATCTGTATTCTCGGCATTTTGCTTGAATTTGGCACAGTTCCTTAGGTTTAATTTACGCAATAGCTTTTCTGGACAGTTTTTTAATCTTATGGAAAGAATTTTAATGTATTGACTTGCAGTTAAAGTTGCTACAGTAAATACAACCCATATGCAAAACACATTACAAGAAAATTGCACTTAAAAAAGTAAAACAAACAAACCTAAGCCTTATAAGTATGAAAGTAACCAATTAAGAGAACTTAAATAACTGTTCCATAAAGTTTATGGTTCACATATTCAGTTACAAGTATGAGAAAATGTCCACTTGCACATTCCAATAACAGCCTTAATACTGACTTGCAAGACATACTTAAACTCTTTAAACATATAGCAAATAATTATATAGTCTCAATACTCAAACATATACATATAATATGATGCATATATTGGAAGGGTTTGTTATTCTGTCCTCTGTTTAGAGATATGGTTGTACTCCCTGCTCAGCACTGATTCAGCTTCGCTTGCTGGACTGGGTATGGGGAATCTAGAGTTGCTAAGAACACTCCGTTGCAATTGTGGCTCTGTGTAGAAGCACAAAGGGAGGTGGAAAATGTTCCTCTTGTCCTCTGTTCTACCTATTATCTTGCCTAAGGAGTGAATTGCAGGATTAAAAAAAAAAAAAAGTTGACATACCAGAAGACTTTCTGTATAGGCAACATACACTTTGTAAATTAGGAAGAAGTGACTAGATCTAGCATATAGAGTGCTTTGATCCTTAAAGTGCTTTTGGCAATAAAAATATTACCTTAATTTTGAAGTATATTGTCAGTAATGTATATTTTTTAAATGACATTGAACACTGGGAATACCATACTGAATGCCACAGGCTATGCGGAAAAGGATTTTAGTAAAGAAGTAGTAATAACAACTCCTTTTCTACCTTAATTATTTTTTCTTAACTTTCCTTTTTACTGTCTTATCATCCTGGAGTGCCCTTTAAATCAGGACACCGATGACACTTTGTTTCCAATTAACAGTAAAAACCTTCTTTGATCCTTTGACTTCTTTATGAGATGAATTTATATTTTCTAGACTAACATGCATGACAACATAATTCTCTACACTCATTGATATTCAACTTCTTTGCTTTAATGAGGGAAAGGAAGAATATAATGTCATTTGCTTATCTAAAGCAGCAAGGTCTTCACTAATATTCACAGACAAGAAAGTATGTTTAAATAATCTTAAAGCTATGACACAGTTGGCCAAAAGCAAATCATTCAGAGTTAAGTCTGACACTCACAGTTGAATAGGCCTACAGGGTTTTCTAGCACAGCTGGTAGGAAAAATCAGTGCGGTTGGACTCACTGACTTTCTTACTCGATCCTTTAAGGATTAAGATTTGTGGAAGGGCATGAGAATTCGACTCTTAAAAATCAGAGATCCCCAGGGATCTGCTAGTGCATATGGGACAGCGCACTGCTGTGCTTCAGCATTGCCTCTTATCTTGTGTGTCCAGTGGCCAAATCTTCACGGGCCAAATCTTCAGCTGGTGTAAATCAGCATAGCTCCCTTAATTTAATACCAGCTGAGGAGCTGGCCCCATATCTCTCTGCAGTTGAAACCTCAGGAGGATAAGGAGACTTTGGATTCCATTTTGTCCCAATTAATCAATTGTCTCATTGCAACAAATTTCATCCAAATGTTACTTAACATTTTTCTACATTTCCCAGCAGCTCAATTCAACTACAGTATACATGACCTTTTATGTCTCTTTGATACTTGCATACAATTATTCATTTGTAATTTATAACTCTTTTAAAATATTTTTAAAAATAAAAATTAAAGTAAAATAGAAAGCCTGCTTGGTCACTTTTTGGGTGAGGCAGACAAAACAAAAAACACAACCAGTTTATGATCTTAACAGCCACATCACCACCAGAATTATTGATATGGCAATTAGGTCTTAAAATCTCCAAATACAGAAGCTTGAACAATTAAGATCTTTCTGTTAAAGTTATAGAACATTCATTCAATGTATTAGGAAGAAAATTTCCCTAAAGCTTGTCCCATTAATGCTGCTATCCACATCCCATTTAAATGCCTTGCACTAAATATACACAACAATAATAAACTCAGCCAATTATAGGATGACTATCTCATCCAAGTTAGGAACCTAAATTTGTACTTTTTATGTGAACTTTTGCTGCATTGAATATCATGAAGCTCTACAAATGAACAGAGACCTGTACCAATAATACATTTTACTGCACAATGAACAATTTTAGGTCAGCAACATTACAAATAAAACACAATATACTGCACAAAACTGTCAGAAAAATTCTCCATTAACAGCAAGCTTGAAAGCCTTGAAACAGTCATGACCCTATTACGCTACAGATGGAGTTAAAAGGAATATATAAACCTTGCAGTCAGCTAAGGATGAAATAAGAATAATGTTGAGATGTAATTGAATAAAGAATCACAAAGTTAGGTCACCCTGGCCTATCTGAGATATTGTTAGCATGGTGAATTCATAAAATAAGGTTTAAAAAAGAATCTATGTGAGAACAATATATAGGGAAGAAGCAATTATTTCTTTTTGGGGAAATAATCCTTTTAGACAGTGCACTTTGCAATGTATTCTATGATATCACATGCTAAGATGAAGTCTCTTCATCCTAGCAAGACATGTCCTAATAGCTCAAAATTTGACAAACTAAAGGAGACTAGAAAAGTTATAGCAATTCAAATTAAGGACTAATAGGCCAAGTAGCATTCTTAGAAGACTGAAGGAGCAGCTATGTAAGCTTATGTTTCCCCTTTATATTTATTTTCCCATCATCACATTTTCTCATTTATCTGAAATTGCAGAATAGCAAATGTGCCTTTTACAAAGTTGTGAGCAAATTCTGCTCCCACTGGAGTCAGTGACAAAAATCCCATTGCTTAAATAGGAGAGAGTTTATCTTACATACAACTGGTTGAATTATTCATCGTGAATATCATCAGTTGTGAATTTACACCTACCCCTCTTTATTCCGTGTTTGCAAATTGTGAATGAACCAAGCCTGATTTTTATGCATATATTCCCTGTTTGCCAAGTAGCTTGTGAATACATCACAGCCTATGGGTTCACTTTGATTATTCATTATCTGTGTTACTTGCCACCTAAGTCACACAGCATTCTTTCTGTTTACTGGTTGGATGACAAAAAACATTTACAATAGAACAGTGATTAATAAAAAAAAAAGTACTTTTGGTACAGATTTTGAAATAATTAATTATGCTAACATTCAGGAAACTTTCAAAATTTGTGGATCTTTTCACCAACACCTGGTACCTCTTCAGATTTATTTGTGGGCTAGTATTATGAAAAATTACTGATTCCTTAAGTATTACAGAGCCCCAGCACCTCTAGGCTTTGTAGTTCATAGCCCTGGCACCTCTGAGCTTGCCGTGTCAGTTCTGAAAGTAAAAAAATTCCTTGAGCCCCGGGCACCTAATTGCTTGAGCTCCGGCACTTATTTCATTACAAATTAAGCATCAACTCATCTCTACTTTCTTTGAAAGAGGCAATGCCAGTTTAAAATATATAATGAAACCGATCGCCATTTTAAAATCTTATAGTAAAAACTAAAAAAATGCAGTGGAAAATCATATTTTTTAAAATAAAACCATGCTAATACACTGCTGCAAAACAGCAGTTTCAATGAGTTTGCCCTTCATAACTCAGGGTTGCAGTACTCTATCTGTCATGCAGATGGGGAGTTCATGGGAAAAGCAATAGATATAACAAATAGATTTTAAAACAGGAGTTATCAAACAGCAGTGAAGATTGGAGCATGGTAAGGGCAGAAGAGTGTAAGATCTGATTTCTTAGATACTAAAAGATTGAACTGAGAAATGGGGAATTATATTTATTCCTCAATATTCATTGGCAGCGTATCAGGTTAGAAGACTTACCTATATTTATAGATTTAGGCATATTTCACACCATACGGAATTTTTTTTAATGAAGTGTAGTGCTTCTGAAAGGTGCTAGATTTGACAGCACTGGAAACCATGGTTTCCACAGAGAAGGTGCAGCATACATATAGCAACAGTGCAACGCTCCCCATACTACCCTGACAATATGCCATTACTAAGGGCTAGGATATATCTCCAGCTCATCCTTTTTAATCCCTAGCCTCCTTTTAAGGCTAACAACAAGGGTGCCATTTAATGAAATTGTTATGGTGTTTGTGATATGGACACATGTCCACTTGAAATTTGCCTAACCCCACCCTGGTTCATTTAACATACATCTGCTGCAGTCAGCAGTGTGTGATTTTAGATTCTTTTGGTGAGACCTGGGGACAAGAGCCATATGTTTGTATGCAAATCCCAACAAAAGGTATATTTATTTGCTGTACTGTTATTCTTGCATCATGGAGTGTAAGGTGAAATGTAAACACAGCACATGAAAAGTTCATAAATGAGAGCCACAAAGGCTGTGTTAAATTTTCTAGTGTAACTGCTGGCAATTGAACTGGTGGGATACCACTGGTGTAAGTACCAGTGATTCATTATGAGCATGCTAGCCCCACTGTTTTAGCTGCAGTTTTGTACTGTGTCTTCATTATACTGTACCTTTGCACTTACACTCCTCTGTGGGTATGCAGCTCTTAGTCCCCTGCACAACTACCTGAGACAACAGTTTATCCAAAATTTCCTTCTGGTAACCCAGGGGATTTGTACAAATAGTGTGCTCATACTTGTACAAATACTTGGGGGATTCTCATACTTCCCAGGTACTGCTGTCAGTTCCTAGTCCTTTTCTCAAAATGGAGGTCAGAATGAATGTTCAGCTTTCACTCCTTGCTTGGCAAGAAATGTTTCTGCAGAAACATCTGAAGAGTGTTCCAAGACTTTTCAGATAGCTGTGGTGAGGTAGTGGTAGAGGTTGTTCTAATAGACCTAGAGGCTGAGACTGCAGTTGACAGAATACTTACTGTAACATCGTGTATAGCCCCTAGACCAGAAATAGCTGGCTTTGTGCAGTACTTGAAGGTGATGTTCACCAGGTGACGCATTGCTGTTGGGCCTGCATCACAACCATAGACTGGGTGGAACCAGTTGATATCAAAACCTGGGACAAGCAGCAGCAACTGCTAAGCTTCAGGAGAAAGAAAGACACATTGATTTGTACCTATGTAAGGGAGACATTGGCCCCTTACTGAAACTTAGTGAGGGTTTTCAGTTGGCCACCTGCCAGGACCAAAAGAATAGGGAAGGGCTGATGAGACATCTTGGCCCTGAGATTCAGGAGTGCCGCTAGCTTTTTTGCCGCCCTAAGCAGTGGAAGGTCCCGCCCCCAAAATACTGCCCCCGACAGAGGCGGCAGAAGGTCCCGCCCCCGAAATACTGACGACGACCGGGGTGGCCAAAGATCCGGCCGCTGCGGTCTCCACTCCCCAAATGTTAGTGTCCTAGGCGACTGCCTAGTCGCCTAATGAGTTGCGCCGCCCCTGCTGAGATTGACAGTCTCCAGAGCCAATGGGGAGAGGCCAACACTCCAGGTCAAACTGATTGAAAGGACAGGCAGGCCAATGAGGGTGCCAGGATGCCAGGGGTCCCGTCCTCCATGTGAGCTGGAGCTGCCTGTGCCAGAGTCTGCCGAGCTAAGTAAGAGAACAAGAGCCTGAGTCAGAGTGAACCAGAGAAGCAGCCTGAGCTGAGCAGAGCTACAGCAGCCAGAACCCAGAGGAGCTGGAGGAGCAGCCCAGGGAGCTGAGTAGGAGGCAGAGTGGGGCTGGGGCTTGAGCTAGGATTGGAGCAGTCTGGAGCTGAGTGCAATGAGCAGCTGGGGAGAGTGAGTGGGATCCTGGGCAGAGGGCCCAGCACAGGGAGATGCCACTGTGACGGGTTGGCCTCCCCTTTCGGGGTGCCACCGGATGTGCTGGGGTCCCTCTAAGGCCACCTGTCCTAGCAGCCTGGGTTTCCCTTACTCTGTGTTGCTGTGACAGGTTCTCAAGCCCCTTTCCAGCACACACGTAGGGGCATGCCCAGCCATAGAATCACACAGTCTGAAATCAGCTGTCTGTGGGAGGACTCAGCTAGGGGATTGCCCAGCACTCACGTGCTCACCTCCTTTGGGGTGTAAACCCAAAATAATACTGTCTTGCGCTGTATAGCGAGATCTGCACAGCGCAAGTTCATAAAAATCGTCCCCTCCCTCAATGTGGAGGGAGATATGCACAGCTTCCCCTCCCCCCAATATGAATGGCACGAACTGAGTTTTGGTATAAACAAGAAACAAGTTTATTAACTACAAAAGATAAATTTTAAGTGATTATAAGGGATAGCAAACAGAACAAAGCAGATTACTGAGCAAATAAAACAGAACAGGTAGCCTAAGTTTAATTCACTAAAGAAACAGGTTACAAATAGAAATTTCTCACCCTAAATGTTGTTTTAGGCGGGTTGCAGAGTTTCTGCAGTTGAGTTCCAGTTATTTCACTTCACAGGCTAGGCCTCTGTCTCAGCCTGGACTCAGCCCTTGCCTTTCCCCAGCTTAGTTCCTTTATTTCTTCAGGTACTTTCAGCAGGCTTCCTTCTTGGGCAGGGAGGATATGGAGAAGAGCCCTGATTGACTCACTTACCAGCCTTAGGTAGGATTTACATAAGGCGGGAATCTTTTGTTTCCAGTGGAAAAATACCAACAGAAAAATACCAGGTGGTACTCGGTATCAGGTGACATCATCGTATGACCCTGCAGTGTCAAAGCAACATCCCGGGAAGCTCCTCAGTATCTTCAATGTTCAATTGTCCTTCTTAAATGGCCCACTTAGGCTGATTCCTTACTGTCTGGTGGACGTTCCCCCAACTACACACACAGTTGTAATTGTTACATAGTCAATATTCCTAACTTCAGATACATTATATATGTATACAAATTGGATAATCATATTCAGCAAATCATAACCTTCCAATGATACCTTACATGACCCATCTTGCTTAAAATATATCTTAGTTATGCCATATTCATATCATAACAATATTTTTATGAAGAATATGGGATGTAGTGTCACACCTCTCCCCTTAGATTACTGCTGGAGGATTGGTCACTGACCAATGTGAAGGCAGTGTGCCTAAAATTCTTCTTAGTTTCTGGTTATCTAATTTCTTAGTGTTTACCAGAAGTTGTAGTGATACCCACAGATGTTTTTACAAGCTTGGGGTACCTTTCTCCAAGTTGCCTGAAAGTCTTTTAAAGTACAGCATTGTTAACACAATGTAGATATTAATAACTTCTAGAGTGTAGGTGTCTTGGCATTTAGCTACCAATGCCATGAGATGGTGTGCCTCAGTTTCCCCTTCCACATAGCAGTCTAGATTGGTTATGCTTTTTCTACTGTGCCAAGCTCTAAACCTGTTTACAAGTATTAGCTGAGAAGCAGTATTCTTGTAGGACTTCCTTGTTTCCACTCTTAGGCTGTACCAAAGTTTCTTCCAAAAATCATGCATGTTACACATTTTTGATTTACCATCAGTACCAAATTATTTGTCTTAACCCACAGATTGTATAGTAAGAGACATAAAATTAGCAGCAAATTCATGACAAGGAGGCACTTCCAAGTATGATTATACCATGCCTTCTGTTTAGACAATCCAGTTTGTTCAGCATTTATTATATTTCTCATCACCTTCCTGTACCATGGTATTTGTTTAGATATAGGTTTTCTCTTTCCTTTAGTAAAGGTTCTTAGTTCATGTATGTCTATGGGGTTTTGGCAAGGAAAAAGTGTATGGAGACCTAGCATGTTACTAGCCCACCCCCAGTGGAGTTGCATTTCCTCTCAGGTTAAGCCCATGTGAAGAATCCACCCCCTCCTGGGATTCCTTTGTGTTGCTCACTCCCATTACTCAGTGTTCCATGCTTAGCTGCTGGGAGTGGTTTACCTGCCCAGGAAATGGCTGTCTCCTCCCCTTTGTCAGGTAGGTAATTAGCATTTTCACTGACACCAGAGCTATTGGAAAGACTCTCATCCTGCCTTAAAGAGACAGAGTTAGTTTTCACAAGGACAGCAGGAATAACATTTTGCAAAAGTGGGACCTGGATTGGGGTACCCTCTGTCACCCATCTCTCTGTTCCCAAGAGGTCAGTTGTATGGCTGCTCCCCTCTGGGAGGACATCTACACAGTTCCCTCTTATAACCTGAGTCACAGGTTGGGTGCCTGGGAGCCCAGATGCCACTGCAGCAAAATCCTCCTTGGCAAATCCTTCCCTGTAATTAGTGGGGAGACATTCTTGTACTCCCCCACATTCCTTCTTAACTTCCTTCTCTGGGCCTCCCCTCCAAGAAGACATCTCTGTGCTCTCTAGAGTGGGATCTATCCCCTGTTCAGCTGTGGGCTCACAGCTAACATCCAGAACAGACCTTGCACTGGTAAGCACTATACCCTCCTCCCTCTTTGAATTGGGTTTGCCTCCAGTTACTGAGCCTATGGAATCTGCACCCACCGCAGTGGTCTCTAGGATTCCGCCACCCTCCTCTGGGCTTCCCTCCAGGACACATTTCACTACGCATTCTAGAGCAAGATTTGTGGTCACTGAGAAATTTAAACATTTGGATTTTTCACACCTTTCAGGAACTATTGATGAACCTATGTGCCCATTCTGTGATCCTCCAACATGGCCACAATTATACTCACAGAAATGAACACTACTTAATGGTGATGTGGATCATCACATCTAGTTTCTGGATATGTGCATAGATTGGCAGGCAAAGTGCATGTTGCCAGAATTTTCAAAAACTTTGGACTTTTCAGGAGCTGGCAAAGGAATACTTTTTCCCACTGAACAACATTGACACTGATATTAGTTTCTCTATCCCCACGGAAATTCTGGGTGCTCCTTCTGTCACAGACCCTAGTGACCCTCGGTTTGCCGTGAAGGGAATCCAAACCCCCTGTGCTCTGGATTCCTGGGGTGTTTCAAGCTCCTGGAGCCTGAATGGATCCAGCCACTATTCTCAATGTCAGCATCAGTGTTAGGCACAGGGCGCAGACCTTCTTTTTCGCACCCCTCTCTGAGCATTGAAACCCACTTGCCAGATGCCTAGCCCAAGATAATTACTCTTCCTTTTCTATTGTTTTTTCCCTTTGATTCCCTCAGCAACTGTTTGCTTCACTATGAAGTCACTTCACAGCCATCAGTGATGTTCCATCACTGCCAGACTTGTCCACATTTGAAACCATGACCTACAGGTTCTATATTCCATTTGCTGTCCCATTTGAACATCCCTATAGGAAGAAACCTGCAGGAATGTTTTTGTGGCTGCCCACTTGTGTAGTGGTTTTGCACTCGGTCCAGGGTGGCTGGTACAGAAAGCAACAACTTTGTTTCCTCACTTTTAAATGAAGGGAAGTATTAACATGTTTATTACTTGCAAGTAATACAGAAAATAGGCCAAATGCTGTTTAAAAGGAAAATCTGTAGATAGCTGGGGGGGGGGGAGATTGTAGGACATTAAAGTACGGTAGATGAAAGTATGTATCTTCTCTAAAATATTTTAGACTGTCCATCTTCTGGAATAAATCACAGGGAGAGTCCAGATTATTCCATCTTGGTGATGGGGTTTGTCCCCAGCACACATCGATCTGCCATGAACCACTTGAAGGACATGCCGAATGGAGGTACACTGCTAAGAACTCTCCTGTCCTCCACTATCAGCATAAATGCCTCAGGGGGCTCTGTGGATAAATTAGCAGCCTCAGGTCTCATGCACATCCTCCCTTCTCACTCATTGTCCACATGTGGATCCCAGAGCCTACAGAGAGTCACGCACGATAACTAGGGAAGAACTGGTGGGAGACTGTGCCAAGGAAATGACTCCTAATATACAGGTAAATATCTGTGTGTAGAGAAAATAATACCTGGTATTTTTGTCAGGAATTTGCTTTCAAAGGCATTTAGAAATCTGTCTGTACCTTTGGTAGCTTTCCAGCTTTCATATCTATATGTTAAGAAGGAAATAAAATTTGAGTTGAAAATTCTGTTTTTACTTTTAGTATGTTGCAATGGCCATTGTGACTTGCCGTCTCTTCACATTGTCTTTTTGCAACATCCTTATTTTTTGCAAACTTTATTGTAGCCATTTTTTACTTCTAATTTCTCTTTGCATTATCATCTGTCTCTCAGCCAGGGCCAGCTCCAGGTACCAGCCTGGCAAGCAGGTGCTTGGGGCGGCCACTCCGGAGAGGGGCGGCACGTCCAGGTATTCGGCGGCAATTCGGCGGACGGTCCCTCACTCCCGCTGGGAGCAAAGGACCTCCCGCTGAATTGCCGCTGCAGATCACGATCGCGGCTGCTTGGGGAGGCCAAAATCCTGGAGCCGGCCCTGCTCTCAGCTCTTTTGTGTGATGGGATGAAGTGAAAAGCAAGGGTTGAGGGTTTTGCCCACACTTTGCCTCTTCTATTGTTCTGCTCATTACACAAAAAGATGCAGAAAATGTTTAATGAATTTTTTTCTTACTCATCTTTAAATTGGATCTGACACATCACTACTCTTAAATGCACATCAGGATTACATCTCTGCAATATAGATCCATAGACAAAATACAGTTGCCATCCAAATAATTTCTATTTAAACCATACAGATTCTTCCCTGTCAGCTTTGTTGACTCTTTCTTCTCTACAAAGCTTTTCTGAATAGCTTCACATAACTTGCTTGGGCAATCTGGGACAGAAGAATATTTTGCACCAGGAACTGAAGGAAGATACCTCTAGGATGAAGTATAAGCCTATAAAGAATTTAGCACACTAGTAATTTCCAATGAGATTTTTGAATTGCATGCCTTCAGTGCAAAATTGGAGTTCGGTCATCTTACTGCAAGGCTTTCCTATTTATTTATATGTTTTTAAAAACAGAAAATGCATGTATCACATGTCTCTAATAGATTCCAGATTATAGATTACAAAATGCATATTAACAAAATGAGCCACTATTGATTAAAGGATGTGGTAAAAATCCCACCCCCCAAAAAACAAACAAAATTAAAAATTAAAAAAAAACCACTTTCCTACCCAACGCCATCAGACAAAATCCTGAGCCTTGCACTGGGGCCTGAACGTGTATTGTGCTGTCATGTTTTGAAACTTCAGACACTGAGGATGAGCAAAATGAGTATATCTTTCTGTACAAGTCTCTGGCAACTCTGGACTTCAAGGGTATGTCTACACTGCAATAAAAGATCTCTGGCATGGCTGTGGATGGCCCAGGTCAGCTGACTCAGGTTTGCTGTGCTCAAGCTGTGAGAATAAAAATGGCAGTGTAAATGTTCAGGCTCGGGCTGGAACCTGGGCTCTGAAACTTGGGGATGGGTGGGTGTCAGAACCCAGGCTCCATGCCCAGCCTTAGCCCCAGCCTGAACACTGCAATTTTTAGCCCCACAGCCTGAGCCCTGTGAGCCCAAGTCAATTGACCCAGTTTCTCAGACTTGGTGCTGGGAAGGGGTAGGTGTGATTATTACAGTGTAGACACACATACCTGAGGAGAGGAAAGACGGTTTTGTGATTAGTGTCCTCGGGTGGGTTGCGGGAAACCTGGGTTCAAATCCTGGTCCACTACAAACATCCTGGGCAAGTCACTTGGTCTTTCCATGTTTCAGTTTCCCATCTATAAAATGGGGATAACAGTGCTTCCCTACCTCGTAGGGGTGTCGTGAGGATAAATGCACTGAAGACAGTAAGGTACTCAGATACGATGATGGGGGACATATAAATACCTAGATAGGAAATGAGGAGAAAGGACGTTGTAACTATATGGCTTGTAGCATCTATGTCAGTGAAGGAAGAGGATAGCTGGGAAAATAGACTCTGAAGAGACATTGTTATATTTTTCTAATTTCTACAACTGTAAATTCTTCTGAAAAGATTTTATAGGACACAAGCAGAAATCACTATACTGTTAATATGGAAGTTACACTTTCAGTTAGGTTTCAATCAACACTAAGTTAAATATTTCCCCATGTTAAATGAATTAGTAAAAGGAACCAGAAAGAGCGAGAGAAGTAAATGAAACTCTACCCTGTGAAAAGCAAAAACTCTTGATGAAACGACGAATTAAATCCCTGTCTCAGAATGACTATCTGAACAGAAGAAGCACTTCAATAAGATTAAAAAGAATACCCCAGGCAGAACAGCAAAAATGTCCACTGGAAAGCACATACTCCCCAAAGAAGAAAACTCTCCAGAAATCAAGAACTAAGATAAGGAGCACAATGAATCAAAGCATATATTAAGGATATTAAAATCAACTAACTGAACAAAGTCACTTATCAACGTATTCTACGAATAAAACATATTCCTCAATGGAAACATTAGCACTTCAAGAGGACATACATACAGCAGATAGACATATACCAATTCATCATGAAAGTGTCACATTTTCAGTTAGAAAACACAGACAAAACACATAAGTGCACCTCAAATCATTTTTCACAAATGACAATTTTGAGTAAAATATTGACATGCCTTAGAAAAGCCTCCATATAGCAACCACAGGTAAAGTTCTAGTTTTCTCTTTAAATATTTTCACTAAAATCCATTCAAGTCCTGTGAAACGATGAATTTAAGAACAGTGGTTGATCAGGACCTTTTAAAAATATAGGTAAATTATACAGATGTACGTTTACCCACATACAGCAAATGCATTTTCATTTCCATTCCATTAATACCTCCATAACTTTCTAACACACTTCCTATTGTCAATTTTAAAGGAACGCTTTCAGCTTAAAAAATCATATGTTGCAAACACATTTCTTTACCCATTATTAACATCTGAAATTACTCTAAATATCCAGATCCACCGTTACCTTACTCTGATTGGATCCCAGGTAACTCCAGTGAAGTCAATGGAGTCAGAGCAAAACCAAAGTAATGCAGACATGACAAAATTTTAACATAATTTCAGAACTTTTTGTTTATTGTCTTCAACATTTGATGTATTTTTACATTACAAAACTTTCATTTACTGCTGAGGCATCAGGACTGAACACTGTATAAATGAGCTTGACTTTAAAGGATTTGTCATTTTTAAGTGAAAATAAAATATATTAAATACATAATGTAGCGAGCCAAATTCATCCTTGATGTAACTCCATCGACTTCAATCTCTCTCCATTAGTTCCTAGTCTATCTAGCTGCATATAGAATAGGTACTACTCCTTTTTAATTGGAGTCCAATCCTCCAAGTGCTGTGTCTCCTGTGAGTTTTGGGTGCTCTCAGCTCCCAACACAATGAGAGTACAAGAGGCACTCAGCACTTTGTAGGATCAGGGCCTGGAAAAGCAAACTAACTATTCAGTAAGGGAAATTGTAGTTTAGAAATGTACTTATTTTTTACCTGAAGAAAAGGAATCTGATGAAAGTCTACAAGGTGGTAATGTGCCTTAGAAATTCCTCTACTGAAATTAATTACTTTGTGACTGAGTAACTTCAGAAGGTATGCACATTGGTATAGTTTATAAGAGGGGTGGCCAACCTGAGCCTGAGAAGGAGCCAGAGTTTACCAATGTACATTGCCAAAGAGCCACAGTAATACATCAGCAGCCCCACATCAGCTCCCCTGCCCCCAGTGCCTCCCGCTCAGCAGCAGCCCTGTGGATCAGCGCCTCCCCCTCCCTCCCAGCACCTCCCGATCAGCTGTTTTGTGGCACGCAGGAGGATCTGGGGGGACAGGGGGGAGGAACGAGGGCAAGGCAGGCATAGGGGAGGGGGCAGGAAGGGGTGGAGTGGGGGCAGGGCCTGTGGCAGAGCCAGGGGTTGAGCAGTGAGCATCCCCCGGCACATTGGAAAGTTGGTGCCTGTAGCTCCAGCCCCGGAATTGGTGCCTATACAAGGAGCCGCATATTGGCTTCTGAAGAGCCGCATATGGCTCCAGAGCCACAGGTTGGCCACCCCTGGTTTATAACATTTTGTGAATTTGGAAAGGAAAATTGACAAGATCTCTGTGCAAAATAGAAGCACTACTCCCTTACTACCTGATAAACTATGAAATACACATCTCTTTATTTAAAGATGAGTGAAGGGCCAGATAATTTCCAAGCGTTCCCTTTTTAAAGGGATCAATCGTACTGAAAACCATGGAGATGCAAAGATATTAAATGTGAAAGGAAAGGATATTGTTGAATTTGGCATTCACTGTAACAAATATTTAGTGACACATTAGGACTAGTTCTTTGACAGATCACTTTTAGTAGGTGTGCTTTGCAGGAGATTGCTTAACTCAGCCCATTTAACAACCCCATTCCTTGCCTTTGCTTTTGAAAGAGCATTGACATTTGCCCTTCTTATTTCTATAAGCAGCGACACAAATCCAATAGACTGGGTCCAACTATGGAAAACAGCAGTGTCATAAAGCTTAATTTCAATAACAAGCTTCAGCAGCTCAGAAAATGCATAGCCTTCATTCCTCTTACAATGGAAAGAAGTATCATTTAGCCTCTAACAAGGAAAGGGGTAATGAGGTAAAGATTTAGTGTTCATGTTTATAGGAGACTTGTGTGAGGTTAACCAATGCAGTGAGACCTAAAAAAAGGAAAAAATAAAAAATATTTCCAGCCATATATTGAAGTTAAAAGATGTTTATTTGAAATAATTTCATTCCAATTTACTTTTTTTAAAGAATGCACAAATTAATAACTATAATGATTCAATTAATCCTCCCAGCAAATATTACAGAAATTTTATAAAAGTAACTAATATCTGAAAGTAAAAACTGTAAAAAATGGTTATTCTGTTACTTTGTTCACCTGTTACTAATTCAGATATAATAAAACCTAGCTATTATATTGCACTTTTCATTAGTAGACCTCAAAGCACTTTTACAAAGGAGGTAAGTATCATCCCCATTTTACAGATGGGAAAATTGAGGCACAGAAGGATGACGTGACATGTTCAAGATGAACTGGGCAGACCAGTGGCAGTGCTGTGAATACAACCAAGTTCTCTTGAGTCCCACTTCAGTGCTCTATCCACTAAGATCCACTATCTCCTTTCACAGAGCTGCCAAGACTTGGCTAATTGACATTTGACTAGATTTAAAAAAAATAAATAACTGTCCCTTTGTGCCCCTTCACACGTTGTTCCTGTCCATGGTCATTAGGCATTCTGAGTGCAACACTCTTCCTTAAGTGCAACACACTTCCTTGAGTGCAACACTCCTTATGGGAGAGGAGCTCTTAGTCTGTGTACTACTGACCGATAGTCCCACATGCGGGAGGTCCTAGGGATCCTTTCTCTTCATAGAGTTGGAAGATCTTTATCAGCTTTTTAGGACAGAATGTGTGAAATTCTCAAACAATTTAGGACTCTGATAGGGTAATAGTAAAATAGTAAAATAAGATTTATTAAGAGAGAAAATGTGTAATAAAACCACAGAAATGGCGCTACACATATAGTCTTAAACTCTGCAAAAACTTCTATATACAATTTAGGATAATTACATTGCAAAACACATTTCCAAAGGAGGTATCCTCTTTTCTCCTTTCTCCTTGGCTGGGTAATGGGTCTCTGATTATATTTCCATCAACTCCCAGTATTGCTAAATGTATCTAGTTAATTTGATGTACGTGTTATAGTCTCATACTAGAAAAACCTCACTAAGGTGTATTCCTAAGTGTTTCTACAGAGAAAGATGTTACTCTGTCTCAGATAGTAAACAGGTTTAAATTCCTGTAAAGTGAGGTTTTTTTGGTACCTCTTTTATTTCAAATAAGCATCTCCCGTTCCTAGAGGTATTGTGATTTGTTCTAACAAAATGACCATGCCTTTGCAAGTAAATACTCCTGAATCCAGCTTACTCAGCTTGCCTTGAACCTGAGTTAAGAGACAGCGTTCATATATTCTTAACTCTCTCAACATTCATTCTACTTATATCAAAAATGAATTGGTGACAGACTATACAGTTGATCTGTCACAGTCACGTCTGAGCATTTTAGGACATCCTGGAGAAAAAAATGGAATCTTGCAGCCTGCTCAAGACCTAGAAGGGTGTGGCAGGGCCCAACCTGTTCCTTGGGAAGATAAAAGCAAAACAAAACAAAAACTACATTCTGAAACTGTGCTTCATAGAGAAATATAGCTATGCAGGGGAGGAGAGCATATATAAATAACTATGGTCATGTAGTTGGTCCTAGCCGGGGCTCGACCCTTCCGGACAGGAGGGGAGCCACACCGACTCACTACTGTGGGAACAAGTAGTCAGTTAGTCCCGGAACTCCGGCTCTTTAGTGCAGAGTCGGAGCAACCACAGTTAAAGTTCAGGCCCTTTACTGCAGGGGCTGAGCGAGCAAATAGTTCAGAGCCCAGGCCCTGGATCAGGGCGGGGCAAACACAGTTAGGCTCAGGCCCTTGTTTGCAGGGGCTGAGCGAGCAAAGAGTTCAAAGCCCAGGCCCTGGATCAGGGCGGGGCAAACACAGTTAGGCTCAGGCCCTTGGTTGCAGGGAGCTGAGCGAGTGAATAGTTCAAAGCCCGGGCCCTGGATCAGGGCGGGGCAAACACAGTTAGCTCAGGCCCTTGTTTGCAGGGAGCTGAGCGAGTGAATAGTTCAAAGCCCGGGCCCTGGATCAGGGCGGGGCAAACACAGTTAGCTCAGGCCCTGGTTGCAGGGGCTGAGCGAGCAAATAGTTCCAAGCCCAGGCCCTGGATCAGGGCGGGGCAAACACTGTTAGGCTCAGGCCCTTGTTGCAGGGGCTGAGCGAGCAAACAGTTCAAAGCCCAGGCCCTGGATCAGGGCGGGGCAAACACAGTTAAGCTCAGGCCCTTGTTGCAGGGGCTGAGCAGGCAAATAGTTCAAGGCCCAGGCTTCTGTAGCCGAGCGTTGGGTGAGGGGGAAGCCTGCCACCCGTACGGAGGGTGGCAGGGGGGAACGCAGGCCCACCCACTCCACTGCGTTCCAGCCCGGGGCCCTAACAGCGGTTGCTGCCGCTGCTGGTCAGTGGGGTATCCAGACCGCAACACACTGACATAGGCTCACACTCAGTTGCAGCCGGACCGGGGTCGGCTACCCCCGGGCTACTTCCGTGATCCCCCTCACAGCCTACCTCGGTCGTTGCGCCGGGATCGGGCCAGTCCACCTGCATGGGCTCCTCTCTGCCCGGGCTCGGCGGCAAGTCTGGGAGCTCTGCCGGGAAGTCCGGCCAATGGTCCTCAGGCGGCTCCTCTGGATAGCAGCAGGGGCTGAGGGGTTCGGGTCCAGTCTCACCCTCAGGGTTAGCGGGGTTCGGTTCCCAGGGGTTCTCCCAGTGGCGGGCGTGAACGGGCTCCGGCGGCTCCTCCTCGTAGCGGGCCCGGGGTAGCTCAGGCCAGCTAGGGTCTTCGATGGTCTCCTGGCCGGGAGCTCCCGGCCGCACGTCTGCTCCCTGTGGTGGCTGGCCGCCAACTGAGCTCTGGCGGCCGGCCTTTATACTTCCTGTCCCGCCCCTTGACTTCCGGGGGGCGGGGACAGGCGGTGGTGGTCCCACCCACTCTGGTGCCGGCACGTGGGCTCCCTCTTCTGGGCAGGAGGGGAGCCACACCGACTCACTACACACCCCCCCCCTTAAGACTGGCTCCCGCCTGTCGGGGCCAGGTCCTGCCATCTCCCCCATGCGGGATAGGAAGTCCGCATTCGTATGGTCCTTACCTGCTCGATGCTGGACCGTAAATGCGTAGGGTTGTAAGGCGAGGTACCACCGCATAATGCGGGCATTATTATCTTTCATCCGCATTAGCCACCGGAGGGGGGCGTGGTCTGTGACGAGGGTGAACGGGGCCCCGAGGAGGTAGAAGCGCAGGGCATCGCAGGCCCACTTCACCGCGAGGGCCTCTTTTTCCACCACGGCGTAATTCCTCTCCCGGGGGAACAGCTTCCGGCTGAGATATACTACGGGGTGGTCCTTTCCCTCCACTTCTTGGGACAGGACTGCCCCTAATCCTACGCCGGAGGCGTCGGTCTGCAGGATGAATGGGCGTTTAAAGTCTGGGCTATAGAGAACCGGCTCCTGGCAGAGGCACTTCTGCAGTGTCCGGAAGGCCGCTTCACATTCGGGGGACCATCGTACCTGCCGGGGGCTGTCCTTCGTCAGAAGCCCAGTTAAGGGTGCTGCGATGGTCGCGAACTGGGGGATGAACCGTCTGTAATACCCAACGAGGCCCAGGAACTGCCGAACGTGCCGTTTGGTTGATGGGGTGGGACAGTCCAGGAGGGCCTGGACTTTCCCGACGAGGGGCTTGACCTGCCCGCCCCCGACGGTATAGCCGAGATAGTTGGTCTCTTGCCAGGCAATCCGGCACTTTTTGGGGTTGGCGGTCAGGCCCGCCTGTCGTAGGGACCTTAGGACCGCCGCAACCCGGGGCAGATGATCCTCCCAGCTGCGGCTATAGATGACCACGTCGTCTATGTACGCTGCCGCATAGTCCTGATGGGGCTGCAGAAGTTGGTCCATCAGCCGCTGGAAGGTGGCTGGGGCTCCATGGAGACCGAATGGCATCCGTGTGAATTGGTACAGCCCCGTTGGAGTGGCAAAGGCGGTCTTCTCTTTTGAGGTCTCCTCGAGGGGGATCTGCCAGTAGCCTTTGCTAAGATCTAAGGTGGTGATATACTGGGCCTCCCCCAGGCGGCCCAGTAACTCGTCTACACGGGGCATCGGGTAGGCATCGAAGCGCGAGATGGCGTTTACCCTCCGAAAGTCGATGCAGAAGCGGCGGGTACCGTCCGGCTTGGGCACCAGGACCACCGGACTACGCCACTCGCTCTGGGACGGTTCGATGACGCCCAGAGCCAGCATGGCTCTTACTTCCTCCTCGACCGCACCCCGCATCCGATAGGGCAGGGGCCGGGTCGTCTCTCGAACCACCTTTCCCGGCTCGGTCTGGATGGAGTGTTTGACCAGGGACGTGTGGCCCGGTACGGCCGTGAAGGTTCGCTTGAAGGTTTGCAGCAGGCAGTTAGTCTGTTTACATTGCTCTTCCGTGAGCGATTGTCCTAATTGGGGTGCCGGGGGGTCATCCGTCGAGGGTACCTGGGGTCCCAATTCCGGCTCGGGCGGGCATGGGTTGATTAAGAGGCCCTCCCGGTCCTGCCACCGTTTCAGCAGGTTGACGTGATACCGCTGGGTTTCCTTCCGCTTGTCCGGTTGCCGCACCTCGTAGGTGACGGGACCGACCTTACGCACGACTTCGTAAGGTCCCTGCCACCGGGCTAACAATTTTGACTCACTAGACGGGAGGAGGAGTAGGACACGGTCTCCTGGTTGGAACTCCCGGACTTGGGCTCCCTGATCGTAGGTCCGTTTCTGCCGTTCCTGCGCCGTCTTTAAATTTTCGCGGGCCAGGGCTCCGGCCTGGGCAAGGTACTCCTGTAACTGGATGACATATTTCAGGAGGCCCTGGGCTGGGGACGCTGACTGTTCCCAGGTCTCTCTCATCAGGTCTAAGAGGCCCCGCGGTCTGCGTCCGTACAGCAGCTCGAAAGGGGAAAATTTTGTTGAGGTCTGCGGGACTTCTCGGATGGCTAGCAGCAAGGGTGGAAGGAATTGGTCCCAGTGGCGGAGGTCCTCTGCGGGGAATTTCCGCAACATGCTTTTCAAAGTGCGGTTAAACCGCTCCACCAACCCGTCCGTCTGCGGGTGGTACACGGACGTCCGGAGTTGTTTGATGCCTAAGAGGGCACAGACCTGTCGCAACAATTGGGACGTGAAGTTCGTTCCTTGGTCGGTCAGTATCTCTCTAGGCAATCCTACTCGGGCGAAGATTTTCAGCAATTCCCCCGCGATAGACCGGGCGGTAATACTTCGCAGGGGGATGGCTTCGGGGAACCGAGAGGCATAGTCCACCAAGACCAGGATGTATTGAAACCCCGCGGCACTTTTCGGGAGGGGGCCCACGAGGTCCATGGCGACCCGTTCAAAGGGCGTCTCCATCACTGGCATGGGGACCAGGGGTGCCTTGGGGATCCCGGGCGGGGCGACCCTCTGACACTCTGGGCAGGAGGCGCAATATTCTTTCACCTCCTGAGAGATTCCTGGCCAAAAGAAGCGCGCCAGGATTCGAGCGAGGGTCTTCTCTCGCCCCAGGTGCCCGGCGGCTGGCACATCGTGGGCCAACTTCATTACCGCCCGCCGGTGACACAGGGGCACTAACAGTTGGGTTTGTGGTTCCTGGGTGCGGGGGTCACGGTCCAGGCGGTAGAGCCGGTCCCGGCGTAGCTCAAAATGGGGCCACAGGGTGGCCCGCTGGGGGTCCACAACCTTCCCGTCTACTGCCGCGAGCTGCTCGTAGAAGCGGCTAAGGGTGGGATCCTCTCGCTGGTCCCGACAGAAATCGGTATCGAAGCGGGGCTGAGGGGCCGGCTCCGGCGGCGGTCCCGCTGCGTCCGTGTTGTCTATCTCGGTCGCTGGACCCTGCTCGGGGGTCTCGGAGGAGGACCCCAACCGATCAGCCTCCAGGGCCGGCGTGGACCGTAGGACTTCCTCAAAGGCCGGCCAGTCCCGACCGAGGATCACAGGGTATGCAAGATGGGGAGCTACCCCAACCACCAGGTGTCGGGTGATCCCCGCGATGGTTAGGGGGACCCGGGCGCTGGGGTATGGTCGGACATCCCCATGGATGCATTGTAGATGAATACATCCGAGGCGGTTATCACCCGGCGGTACCAGGTCCTTACGGACCAACGTCTGGCCACAACCCGAATCGATCAAGGCCCGCGTAGTCCGTCCTCCGACGGCTGCCGGGACGGTCAGCTTGGGGTTCATGGCTGGCCTGGCTCGAGTGTGGCCCGCCCACACTTGCCCATAGCTGCAATCCATCTCCGGACAGTCTCGCCGGAGGTGTCCCATCTTCCCACAACTGAAGCAGGGTCCAAGTTCAGGTTGTCTGCTCCGGGGGCCTTCCCGGCTTGGGCTCCGGGGGGGGCTTCGTCGAGCCCTTGGGGGCCCCTGGCCCGGGGCCACTGGTCCGGTCCGAGGAGCCGGGTCCGCGTGCCGGGTCCGGATCTCGCGGCGGGGGTCGGGCCTCGGTGCGGGGGGTCGTGGTCCGCTCAGGGGTTCCCCTTTCTTTTCGCCGCGGGCTGGTTCGGGCCCGGGGCGGCGGAAGGTGGGCCCTACTGCATCTTCGGCGGCCAGGAAGTCCTCCATTAGCGACACTGCCTGGGCCAGCGTCGTCGGCCGGTGGCGAAGCACCCAGGCGCGCCCTCGGGAGGGTAGGGTGTGCACGAACTGTTCCAACACCACCTGCTCGGTTACCTCCTCCGCCGTCCGGGTGCCGGGCTGTAGCCACCGTCGGCAAGCCTCTTTTAAGGTTTGGGCCACTACCCGCGGTCGGGCCCCGGTGGGGTAAGTCTGGCCCCGAAACCTTTGTCGGAAAGTCTCGGGACTGACGTCGAGGGCGTCCAATATCGCGGCCTTCACCAGGTCGTAGTCCCGTGCTTCCTCAGCCGCCAATCCACGATAGGCCACCTGGGCCGCCCCCGTCAGGTAGGGGGCTAAGAGGGTAGCCCACTGGTCCCTGGGCCACCCGGCGACGAGGGCTACCCGCTCGAACGTGACCAGGAATGCCTCCGGGTCGTCGTCTGGGCTCATCTTAGTCAAGCGAAGGGGGGCAGCTAACCGCGGCATCTCTGCAGCCTCCCCTGCCGGCCCCGGTGCGGGGCGAGGGAGCGTGACCAGCAGCTGCTGCAGCTGGACTCCCAACTGCCGCACCAGCTGTTGCTGTTGCTCGAGCTGGGCTGTGTGCTGCTCCTGCTGCAACTGGAGCTGGGCGGCATCTCGCTGCTGTTGCTGTGCGAGCTGAGCGGCCTGCTGTTGCTGTTGCTGCTGCAGCTGGGCCGTCTGCTGCCGCTCCTGGCTCTCCGTGAGCAGCTGAAACAGCCGCTCCATATCCATTCCTTAGAACGGGGGGGGGGCAACTGCCACTCCCCCTCTAGCCCCTTCTCACAGGGGCAGGGGCTCGTGCCCCACGTTGGGCGCCAAATGTAGTTGGTCCTAGCCGGGGCTCGACCCTTCCGGACAGGAGGGGAGCCACACCGACTCACTACTGTGGGAACAAGTAGTCAGTTAGTCCCGGAACTCCGGCTCTTTAGTGCAGAGTCGGAGCAACCACAGTTAAAGTTCAGGCCCTTTACTGCAGGGGCTGAGCGAGCAAATAGTTCAGAGCCCAGGCCCTGGATCAGGGCGGGGCAAACACAGTTAGGCTCAGGCCCTTGTTTGCAGGGGCTGAGCGAGCAAAGAGTTCAAAGCCCAGGCCCTGGATCAGGGCGGGGCAAACACAGTTAGGCTCAGGCCCTTGGTTGCAGGGGCTGAGCGAGCAGACAGTTCAGAGCCCAGGCCCTGGATCAGGGCGGGGCAAACACAGTTAGCTCAGGCCCTTGTTTGCAGGGAGCTGAGCGAGTGAATAGTTCAAAGCCCGGGCCCTGGATCAGGGCGGGGCAAACACAGTTAGCTCAGGCCCTGGTTGCAGGGGCTGAGCGAGCAAATAGTTCCAAGCCCAGGCCCTGGATCAGGGCGGGGCAAACACTGTTAGGCTCAGGCCCTTGTTGCAGGGGCTGAGCGAGCAAACAGTTCAAAGCCCAGGCCCTGGATCAGGGCGGGGCAAACACAGTTAAGCTCAGGCCCTTGTTTGCAGGGGCTGAGCGAGCAAATAGTTCAGAGGCCAGGCCCTGGATCAGGGCGGGGCAAACACAGTTAAGCTCAGGCCCTTGTTGCAGGGAGCTGAGCGAGCAAATAGTTCAGAGCCCAGGCCCTGGATCAGGGCGGGGCAAACACAGTTAACTCAGGCCCTTGTTGCAGGGGCTGAG
Source organism: Malaclemys terrapin pileata (assembly GCF_027887155.1). Classification (NCBI taxonomy): domain Eukaryota; kingdom Metazoa; phylum Chordata; order Testudines; family Emydidae; genus Malaclemys; species Malaclemys terrapin. The sequence goes on along the minus strand of NC_071513.1, from coordinate 15,516,526 downwards.
CGAGCAAGCAGTTCAAAGCCCAGGCCCTGGATCAGGGCGGGGCAAACACAGTTAAGCTCAGGCCCTTGTTGCAGGGGCTGAGCAGGCAAATAGTTCAAGGCCCAGGCTTCTGTAGCCGAGCGTTGGGTGAGGGGGAAGCCTGCCACCCGTACGGAGGGTGGCAGGGGGGAACGCAGGCCCACCCACTCCACTGCGTTCCAGCCCGGGGCCCTAACAGCGGTTGCTGCCGCTGCTGGTCAGTGGGGTATCCAGACCGCAACACACTGACATAGGCTCACACTCAGTTGCAGCCGGACCGGGGTCGGCTACCCCCGGGCTACTTCCGTGATCCCCCTCACAGCCTACCTCGGTCGTTGCGCCGGGATCGGGCCAGTCCACCTGCATGGGCTCCTCTCTGCCCGGGCTCGGCGGCAAGTCTGGGAGCTCTGCCGGGAAGTCCGGCCAATGGTCCTCAGGCGGCTCCTCTGGATAGCAGCAGGGGCTGAGGGGTTCGGGTCCAGTCTCACCCTCAGGGTTAGCGGGGTTCGGTTCCCAGGGGTTCTCCCAGTGGCGGGCGTGAACGGGCTCCGGCGGCTCCTCCTCGTAGCGGGCCCGGGGTAGCTCAGGCCAGCTAGGGTCTTCGACGGTCTCCTGGCCGGGAGCTCCCGGCCGCACGTCTGCTCCCTGTGGTGGCTGGCCACCAACTGAGCTCTGGCGGCCGGCCTTTATACTTCCTGTCCCGCCCCTTGACTTCCGGGGGGCGGGGACAGGCGGTGGTGGTCCCACCCACTCTGGTGCCGGCACGTGGGCTCCCTCTTCTGGGCAGGAGGGGAGCCACACCGACTCACTACAGGTCATCAAAGGAAAAAATTGCCCCTCATGCCCCTCGCCCCCTGCACACTCCCATGAGCCTGATTATGCAGTATAAATACCAAAGGGGGCACCCTCATTGAATATCAAATTGTCACAAAGCAACTCTGAGAACAGCAGTTATTCATGTATTTTCTATCAGACATCTGAGAATTGTATGCTGGATTGCATTAGGCATAACACTATATATACTATATAACTGAGGGGTTTGTTTGTTTTTTGGAATTTTTTTTTAAATAAAATGCTTGAACATTTAGCTCTTTTTTGCTACTGCTTCCCATTACAAGGGAACAACATGGTTTCACTTTCAATGGTATATTCTTTTGGAACAGTGATAATTGAAAATATTGCACACTACAGATTTTTTTTTTTTTTTTTGCCCTTCATACCTGCTGCTTTATTCAGCAGCTAATTGTTTAATGTATCATACTTCAGTGGTGAAACTGAAGTAATGTTTGAACTATAGTGGGACCAAAAGGAGTGAGAACTCTAACTTTCACTGTGTATGACAGGTTAGATTAACATTCACATGAATAATACGAATAACAAATATGAATAATAAGAAATTACTAGGTTTTACTTATTTGCAGTGGTAGTGTAGCCGTGTTGGTCCCAGGATATTAGAGAGACAAGGTGGGTGAGATAATATCTTTTATTGGACCAACTTCTGTTGGTGAAAGAGACTAGTTTTAGAGCTATACAGAGATCTTCTTTGGGCTATACTTAGAGTAGATTCAACTGCTTTGAATCTCTAGCAGTTTGACTTAGTTATGGCAGTTCAAATTCTAGATTGCTAGCAAGCTTTCTTAATGTATGTAAATTAAGGTTGTAGCCCATAGAATATCAGCTATTAGTTCTGCAATACACTGCAGCTGTCCATTTTCTAAAATTATATAAAATCTCAAAAACCTGTATTGAACTGGTGAGCTGAGTTTATAAACATTTCTCCCAATGACAGTTCATTATCTCTTACATTGCACACTGTGGGCCTGATTCACAATCTGTACAATTAAAGTAGCTGCATGTGCATTTGTAATTTACACTAAGGCCTCTTCACACTCCTCTGACACCCACTTCCTTTACACTACCAGAATGGTATACAGCAATGTAAAGTTGCCTTAGAGGAAAAAAGAATCAGTTCTAGAACTATAGGGCATTTAAATTATATAATACACATGTGAATATTATTGCAGCATTTGTCCACTGCTGCCTTGGAAAAAATTGGAATTGACAAGAATTTGAGTTTGGAATGCCAGACCAGTTTATAAATTACCTTAGCTAACCCAAAAATTAAAGTTTAATGCAGTGCCCATATCGTTACACATTACTTTTTCAGTTTCATGCACTTATCACATTTCCCCAGAGGCTATTTCAGGTTTAGGTGGTGGTCTGCTTTGTGGTAATAATTGCTTGTATACAGACAAAGTACTGCTGATAAAAAATTATATATCAAACCAATTAGATGTATGTCAGAAACCTATAAATAATTAATTAAATACTGGAATACTCATAAATATTACAGAAAAGAGCAATAGGTTCCAAAAGAGTAATTCCCTTGCCACTTCTTGTTTAAACCACCAGGGCATGTTGCTGTTTAGAGACTGAATTATATATTTCTGGGTATATAATTAGTCCAACTAGTAACATTTGCTCTACTTTCTGTCTTTGGTGATACACAGAACTCTAAATCTGATCATGGATTACCCTTGCTGGAACCATTATGGTTTTAAATAAATGCCACATACATATTTTATAATTATTTTTATTAATTTACACAAGGCCTGATTCTCTATTGCCTTGCACCTTGTGTAGGTATCTATACCTGTGCAAGGTGGAGGTAAAACTTTACCAAATCAGCACTTTCTGGTCACTCTCAGTGATCATGTTTTATATACATTCTGCACAAGGGGTGAGGTAGTAGACAGTCCAGCTTTTGTGGCAGCATGCTGTCATAAACTGTAGGCACACTTACAGCAACAAATTCTTATAACAAAACTATAATGTTCTCTTCATTATGGGATAAGCATGGCCTAGCATCACAAATAAGCACACAACAGAAACCAGCAGCAAGAGAAGGGGATGCAGCCACTATGTTGGCTCTTCTGTAAGATCCTAGGGTCTAATTCTGCTTTCATGAATACTGACATCATAGCACTATAATTCCATTGGCTTGGATCATGCCTTTCCCAGTTCCACTAGTAGAGGAGACCTCCTGTGCATTGATCTCCAGATTCTCCAGATGGAGATGGATCAACCACCTCCATGGCACCATTTCCATGCTCTCCGGTGAACATTATGGATGCAGGACTTACACTTGGGGAAGGGAAGAAACTGGTGTGGGTGAAGATGCACTTATTGTTCCACCTGCTGCTCTGTGGACATTTTCCAGAAAAGATAATACAGCCCAGATTTGGGGTGAAGAAAATTGCCAGGGCCTCCATGAAAGCACTGGAATTTGGTAGGTGTCAGGAAGGCCTTTGAAGTCTGTTTAGTGACAGGACCAAAAAACCCATGTTCGTTTTCACCACAATTCCTCCAGAAAAAATAAGGGAGCAACTTATCGAGGCAATCCTCCTTCAACTCCACACTCATAGGTTTTACCATGAGAGGGGATCAGGGCCGGTGGCTTCCAAATATAAGACAAGAAACAATAGATGGATACAGACGGAAGGTGGAGTACATGGAAACAGTGAGATAATATTGGTCAGCCTGACAGGCAGTGGTCTCAGCACACCAGCAGCTTGATAGTTGTCAAGTTTTTTTGTAGGCATCATGGCAAAGGAAAGTTTTGAGGAGGGATCTGAAGGTGGATAATGAGGTTGTTTTGCAGATGTTTATGGCAGGCACCTCCGAAGCATGTGGGGTAGCATGGGAGAAAGCACAAAGATATTTGTATGAGAATTTAACAAGTAAGCAGTGGAGGCTGGCATCATGGGCCAAACTGAGGCAAGCACTGACAGCATAGTAGTGGTGAGAGATGATAGATAAGGTGGGCAATGACTTCACAGGTCTTGAAAGTTAAAACAGGCAACTAAGTTTGATGTGATGGAATAAGGGGGAGCCAAAGGAGGGATTCAGAAAGAGGGATCGCTTGGTCAAAGTGACAGGCTAGGAAAATGATCTTACGGCAGCATTTTTATGGATGTACACAGCTGTGGATCCAGTCTGGTTTCTACTCTCAGACCCCTGGAGATTATTTCTATTATTAGTAAAAATAAGTTATGTGCAGAAGCCTCTGCATATGGTTGACGACAATCAGTAAATGGGTCCACATCAATGCTGCATTGTAAAACTGCATCTTTTCAGAAAAGCCTGCCAGAACACGGCCCAATCTGTACAATTAAAGTAGCTGCATATGCATTTGTAATTTGCAATCCATTCAAAAGCAAAGAGAGAGAATTATACAGCAGGTCAAAAGAAATTTTTCTTTAAAAGACAAATGTGGTGTTATAATTGAACAGTTTAAAAACTGTTCACAGACAAGTCCGATTCTAAAATATTGCTATATTAAATATATTTTAATTCATCACTGTGTTAGCCTCATTTTTAATTTTTAGTACTTTGGCTTTGTCTATAGGGATTTCAAAAGTCTCTAAACTGACTACATATGTAACTATTAGAGCTGTCAATTAATCACAGTTAACTCAAGTGATTAATTCAAAACAAATAAACTCAATTAAAAAAATTAATCGTGATTAATCAGTTTTGATTGCACTGTTAAACAATAATAGAATACTAATTGCAATTTATTATAAATATTTTATTTTCATCTACATTTTCAAATATATAGATGTCAGATACAACACAGAATACAAAGGATACAGTGTTCACTTTAAATTACAAATATTTTCCACTGTAAAAAAGATAAGCAAAAGAAATGGAAATGCATTTCTGGCACATAAATACCTTGCAACACCAGCTACAAAAGTGCCATGGGAATGCCTGTTCCTACTTTTAGGTGACATTGTAAATAAGAAGCGGGCAGCATTATCTCCTGTAAATGTAAACAAACTTGTTTGTCTTAGTGATTAGCTGAAAAAGAAGTAGGACTGAGTGGACTTGTAGGCTCTAAAGTTTTATACTTATTTGTTTTTGAGTGCAGTTATGCAACAAAAAATACTTCTAAATTCGTAAGTTGCACTTTCATGATAAAGAGATTGCACTACAGTACTTGTATGAGGTGAACTGAAAAATGCTTATGTCTTTTGTTTGTCTTTTTTACGGTGCAAATAGTTGTGTTAAAAAATAATGATTGAAAGTGAGCACTGTACACTTGGTATTCTGTGTTGTATTTGAAGTCAATATATTTTAAAAGGTAGAAAACATCCAAAAATATTTAAATAAATGGCATTCTATTGTTGTTTAACAGTACGATTAAAACTGCGATTAATCGTGATTTGTTTAATCTCGTGATTAATTTTTTTACTTGCTTGACAGCCCTATTAACTATTATAACCATCGACCAGTTATGCTTAGCTGCTGCATTCTCATCTAGAAGCCTTGCAATCTAGGAACTTCTGTGCATATTGGGATTTCTATGGAAGTTAGCATTAATGAAATAGACTGTTAAATTTCCCTAGGCTCAACCAAGGCATTAAGAATATAAATGTAAATTAGCAGAGAAGAACTAGGAGCCTTGAATACTAACACTCAGATCAGATTCCTTTTCATTGAATGTATATGCAGAAATTGGGGAAACAATCTTCGCCACCTTCCAAAATTACATTCACGACTTTGGCAATGTTCCTTTAGAGAAACATTGTGCTACATCATCATAATATTCAGAAAAACTACACATTGAAGACCAACATCCCTGAGCCCAATAAATCTTGCTCATACGCATCTGTTCAATTTAGGAGACTTGCTTACAACACGTTAAGAGATTCTTCTCTGTATTCTAATTCAAAGATCCTGAATTATAGTTTAAACAAATATGATCTTGATATTCCTCTCCAGAATATCAGCATAAATTCAATGTAACTCCATTGAATGTATGAGATCAGAATGGAATCCATGTGGCTCTAATTTAATTAAAAACTAGCTTCCAATCAACCAATGTTGCATTTTTTTGTTTGAAATATTTAAAACAACAGTTGGGAAAATCACAGGGTAAATAATGGTTTCTGAAATCAAGGCGATCATAGGTACTATACAGTATTTTGTCTGGAATGGTATAGCAAATCTCACTTATAGCTTTGCCTATAGGATTTATGTTGTCCCCCAATATTAATTTTTATCACAGTATGTTTCCTATATTTTTATGTGTTCACATTGCTGAAGAGAAATGTTTCACTATTTACTTCAGCTGACTCTCTGCTGCCCTCTTCTCAGCCAATGATTGTTGCTGGTAATCAAGTGAAAGTAAGATCTTAAGAGTTAGAAGGATATGTACAAGGATTAGCCTTGTATATATATTACCTGCCTAGCATACACATACTTTGAAGGAATTACTAGCTTTTACTAAATATAGAACTCACACCTCTTTTTGATATACTGAACAATAATACTTAATTACTAAGTCTAGTTATTATCTAGCTCTGCATCCTTCAAGAAATATTCCATTTTAAACATTTGATGGCAGTAATTAAGGGTATGCTATTGTTAAATCTTTCTTATTGTATATCTTAATTTTAGAAACACACAAAACCTTTTTTTTATTTAAATATAAATAGATACCTCTGACTTAATTACATGGCAATAATTCACTCAAGGGTTATCGTGATACCATAAACAGAAAGTTTTGAAGTTCAAGTAATTTTTAAATGCCAGAAGTAGTTGTTTCCTATTCAGGAGTATAATCACATTGGGAACATAGGTTGGAGTAGGAAAGAAAATCTTTTATGTTACAGCCTGTTATGACTATAGCTGTTATGGCAGCTTTTGTAACCAGGTGTTTTGTTTACATTGTTCCATTTTGATTTAACGATTTAGGATCAGAAATGAAAATTTAACAATAACACAATCCTGTATTCTATAAGATTGATGGATAGATTTTGCCTTTTTTTTTCTATTTTAAATCTCTCTAAAGCAAATGATTTGTATAGACAGTGTTTTAAACTATGGTTAAAAAAAACAGCAAACCCACTCTGTAAATTTCAGAGAACTAAATATGTAAGATTTTACCATAATCTGCATTATTTTAATGGTCATCTGAATATTTTTAATGTGTATGAGAAATTATGGAGAATTCAGGTAATAGCTCCAAAAAGAGTATATTACTCTGTTTCACTGGATACTGTTTCTGTTAGACTTTTTGAAGGGTGGGTCTTGGTAGTTTCTGATGCAGAACTGAAAACTCCAAATAAAAATAGAAAACCATTATATGTATTAACAACTAGAACATCTGACAAGCTGATCTCTGAATGGGCCTGTACGCTTAAGTGCCAAATTCTTTGTCATCTTGACTCCATTGGACTTGTGTTTTAGGAATTTAGGAATAATATTTTAGGAAAGTGCTTTGGGACATCCACAACTGAGGATGAAGATACTCTCACATTTCTACTGAGCTGTAAGCAAAAGACTGAAGGAGCTCAAGCTGTTTAGCTTATCAAAGAGGATGTTAAGGGGTAGCTAACCTTGACGACAATCTATGAGTACCTATATAGGGAACAGAAATTTGATAATAGAAGGCTCTTCAGTTTAACAGACAAATGAGTAACAAGATCCAATGTTTAGAGTTTGAAGCTAGATAAATTTAGGCTCAAAATTAGGTGCACGTTTTTTAACATTGAGGGTAAATGACAATGTGTTGTGGTTTATTCTTCCTCAATGCAAATCTTAAAATCAAGACTGGATTTTTTAAAGTGTGTGTCTACACCAGTGCTGGAAGCACGCTTTCCATCTTGAGTAGATAGATGTGCTAGCCCTGATTGAGCTAGCATGCTAAAAATAAGTGTAGCCAGGGGTAGCACAGGTGGTAGCTTGGGCTAGCCACCTCAGTGCAAACTCACCCACACTCCCTGGGTACATACTCAGGTGGCTAGCCCAAGCCACTGCCCACACTACCCTCAGCTACACTGCTATTTTTTAGCATTATACCTCAATCAGAGTAGTGCAGGTCTCTACTAGAGCTGGGGAGAATGCTTCCAGTTACAGTGTAGATGCACCCTAAAAGATACGCTCTTGTTGAAACAGGAATTAATTTAGGGAAGTCCTATGGCCTGTGTTAGGCAAGAGGTCAGACAAGATGATCAGTGGCCCCTTCTCACTTTATGATCTAGTAATCTGAGCAGATGAAGAGATTTGGATCTTGTGTCTATATTTGCAAAGGTAGGAGAAGTAAATGTGTGAAAAGAAGAGAAGAGAAAGGATTGAAACTGAGGCAATAAGGAAGAAAAGCAGCAGAAACACAGGAAAGGACAATATGAAAAAAGAAGCAGGTTGGACACATTGTCGTTCCTAAAGCATATTCACCTCCAAATGTCATAATGTCACTGTCACATGAAATTTTTTGGAGCAGTACATGATATTGTGGTAATATTTTAATAAAGGAAAGGAGAGAAATACAGAAGAAATGGAGGAAGAGTCACCAATTTTTTAAATTTAAAATGTTGACATTATACTTATAAAAGAAAAGCTAAATGATCTTCATAATTGACCTGTTCTCTGTGAGAGATATTATTTTTCTAAACTAAAAATGTGTGACCAAATGATGGATCCAAAATACCCTGCAAATTACTGCTTCATTCTTCTCTTCATTCTTCATTGTAATGCTTCATTCTCCTCATGTTTGCTTCCCAACTGGAGGATACAATGAACGGCCTTTTCAAGTGTCAGTTTCAGAACTTTACTTATAAAATTAAAAAATAATTCAGGTATTTAGAAGTTTGATCTCCCTTTAAAAACTCCTTTCCTTTACCACCCCACTGATAGAAAGGTGTGTAGACAGCCACCTCTTATCTTCTGTAGCTGTTCAACGTACAGCTCAGATATTCAAGCATGAAATTTAGATTCAGTATTTTTTCAGTAATGATTTTTAAAAGTGACAATATTCACTTTTCTCAGCAGAAAGTTTTTTGTCTTCTACAATGCCTAGTCTAGATATGCCTTTCTCTAGTGCCAAGTAATCTTTCCCATAAGGAAAGGGAAGTGAGTGAACTGATGTTTTCCTCTCTTCCCATCCCCAGCTTTCCCTTATAGTCAGAGAGAGCACTATGTGCTTCACATTTTTACAGTAGGTGATTTTAACTATCTTACTTTGTGGGAACTGAAAAACATTACAAAGCCCTTTCTGCTGATCATAATAGTCTTTTCTTTCCTGCCATACACTCTGTTGGATCATGCCAACTAGTGACCAATCCAGTGGCGTGTTTGGACCTTTGGTAAATTTGAGCTAATAAGGCAAAAGGTGACAACTGGGAGCTACTGGCCAGGATCCTGAACAACAACCTTCCAGGTAATTATTGGAATTACTGCTGGACCATATGCATGCTCCACTCCTTCCTATGGCACCCACTCTGGCAGCCTTTGTCATGCTGCCTGTATTCACAGTGTCACTTTGGTTGCTTCATGGAACATCATTAGCAGTGTTTCATACTCATACTCCTGCACCACATACCCTCAAATACACGCCACATGACCTCAGTAATAATCCCTCCCAAACTCACAAATGTAGAAGAGTCAACATGCTACGTTAGTTTTCCACAGCCTGTGCACAAGTATCTTGTGCCAGCCATCCTTTCTGGGTGTAGGAAAGGCTTCTGCTTCTTTACATGCAGCTGTCTTTCATAATGGAAGAAAATGCATCACTGCCAGATTTTGCACCCAGATACAATTATGACATTAGATTAATATCAGTTTTCTTCTTCTTTTAAAAAAACTGCAACTTGTCTTTAGTCCTTGGCCTTGGGAATTCAATTTCTCAAGAGTTACAGTGAACTGTGCCAGATTTGCAACTCCTCACTTGTCCCCAGCTCTGATCCATGGGTTATTTATGTACTTTAATAGGAAGCATTTATAGGAAATATACTACTTTTGACTTATGTTAAATTTAAATATATATGTGGAATAGTTTTTGAGGAGGTTCAATGAATTGATATATAATTTGGGTTTTTTTTTTTCCAGAAAGTATTTTGTAGTATGTTCATGAAAATATTATTTATTTTGGGTCAGAGTTAAAGTGATTGTGCTGTGGAATATGCACATTTGTGCCATTGATAGGAATAACATATCCAGGCTTATTTAGTCTGATTTTCAGAGGTCCTGACCACTCACAATGCTTTTTGTCTTCAATGCCTGCTCTATGCCAGCTGGGAATCTTCCATGCTTGTTAGGTGGAATCCTCAGGTCGCTGGATGAGCTGGGTTTCCAGATGCTTTGTGCTGAGCAGCACGAAACAGCAGGAGGGAGGCAAGGATTTGGCACACAGTTTTGTAAATCTTAAATAAACTAAACTGATTGTGAAAATTCTGTGACTTCATTGTGCCCGGGATTTTATCCTGGTCTTTTCATAGGGTTGTACAGCACTTAGCACAATGAAGCTAAATAATGGCTGGAGAGCAACATGCATATTGGCCTAGTAAGTTTGAAATTGTTGTGGAAATAATCTGTCAGCAAAACAAAACTGTTTACAAGCAACAGGTCACCTCTGGTTTTAACTGTTGTAGAAAGCTCTAGTCCACAAAAGTGCACTGTATTGAACAATGAACTGTCTCACTATCTTTGCTTTGGCCACTGAAATAATTCAGCAACAACCAAGCTATATTCTCCATAAGTTTAAATGGCATAAAAATGTGTATAATGTTAAAGTGGCAATTTCTTAAAGATGGCCAGAAGAGGAAATTTGAGTTTGTGCCCATGTTTGCTGCTGCTTCAAACAGAGAAGGGCTGTAAGGTTGTTTGGGTTTTCTCTTTATTTCTTTCAGATTGTATTTTACTTCAGAAATATCAGGAATGTTAAGTTGTGCCTTCCCTTCCTGGATAGATGACTCAAGTGGGCATTGGGAGCCTTCTCATCTTTTAACTGAAGAGGGGATGTTGATTCTTGAAGCCACAGATCTTTTCTTACAAGTGTTTTGAGATAAATAGGTGTCACAAAAACAAACAAAACTGTTTAAACTGTCTGAATAAAAATCACTTATCTGAATCAAGTGCTTAATTGCAAAGGTAAAGACTTAGGCCACAATCCTTCAAACACACATACACATACTTAATTTTAAGCACACAAGTAGTCTCACTGAAGTCAGTAAGCTCGTACTGAGGGCACTAGCTCTGTGTACACATTGGGGAGACACACTGAATGTGCACATACACAGTGTAAAAAGGATGTTTTTCATGAAGAAGGGTCTGTGCTTTAGGCCAGCATTTCCACTCAGCCAGGGCAGTTTTCTTGTTTAATTTTAATTGTCGCTTACTAGAAGGTGACAACACTGTTACAAAATTCTTTTCCAACATCAAAACCACACCTGAAAGTGTTTCATGTTGTCAAACGTTTGGGAAGACACATTAAATCAAATGCCCGTGGGCACCTTTCTGTTTTACTGGCATAGCAGATACTGACCTGGGTTACGTGGACATCATGTGTACTTCATGTTTGACTGAATGAGTAATATGATGGGAAGGTGAGGGGGCTAATTTTGGTTCAACCCTTAAGATCAGAAACTTCCCCCAACATGTAATTTACAGACACTCATGTAAACAAACAGAGCAATCTGCTTGAGATACATTCTAACGGCAAGGTACGCATTATGAAGAGGGTTAGAGAAGAGGCTAGTCTACACACATTTGCTGTGAAATAAAAACCAAAACCAGTGAATTAAAACTGACTTAGTTGTTTGGTGCAAGTCTAGGCATTGACTTATTTTAAAATAAAGTGACCAAAAATGTATTTTTTTAAAAAGAGTATCCCACACATAGCCTTGCCCTGAAAGGTTTTGGGAAAGTGATTGATGCAAGGTTTATAAATCAATGCAAGTGTAGACTAGGTCTATGATCGCCAGAGCCCCCAGAAATATCAGCTCCAGGAAGCCAATCATTTCCAGCTCTTTTCATTCCTCAGTCTGTGCAAAAACAACCTTAAAGGTAATTGCTGGTGTTCAATTTAAACCACCCCTGCAAAAGCTGTTTTGGAATCCCCCTTATTTGTGTACTGCTTCTCCCGATTGCTGAATCCTGAAATTACAGAGGAGATCCTCTGAAGATTAATGGAACCACCGTCTATGGACAGACGGCTTGAAGTGATGAAGCATCTGTCAGCCTTCACGTAGTGACATTTCCGACAAGGTGTAGTAGCGCCGTTTAGGATTTTCAGTCTTCAGGGACTTATTTGATTAAGAGTTAAGGGGCTCGCTACTTACTCACCACCTACTCGCTCCTTAAGACGGTCCTCAAATTAAACCCCTTCATGTAACCCAACTCTGTAGTTGGCAAGGGGAAGGGGTGGTACAAGATTGGAAGGGGAGGTGGCCGCCACCCTCATACACTCTGTTAATGAGCTGCGAAGGTTTGAACAGGCAGATCAGGGGCTCTCCCAGCGTTGGTTGATTGCGATCCCTCAACCATCGCTCGCGCGCCCTGCCCTACGTTGTATAGCGGGGCTGCCGTCCCTTCTCTCCACCTGCGTTCACACAGCCCAGCGCCAGCGCGCACGCTGGGAACCGGCACGGCTCCGGAGTTAGGGGGAGGGGAGCAGTCAGGGTCCCGCCCGGCCTGCAGCAGTGGCCGGGGACGAGGTGCCCGTGGGGCTGGGGTGGGGAGTTAATGGAGGACAAAGCCCGTCTCTGCCTGGCGGGGATGCTCACCGCTACCCCGCGGAGGGGGTCTCCCCTGGCCGCTGCCGCCTGCACCCGAGCTCCGCGGAGTGCCCCCGGGGGCCCCTCTGCCGCCGCCCTGCCCGCGGCCTCGCCCCCGCCTGGGCTCGCGGTGCTGGCAGAGTGAGGGCGGCGGGTAACGCGCATGCTCGGCTCGCTCGGGCATGCTCGTTAACAGCCGGGGAAGCAAAATGTAACGGCGCGGAGCGAGCGGCTTCTCCGGCACTCGCCCAGCGGAGAGGAGCGGCACCGGCACCTGCACCTGCGGCGGGGCTGAGCGCCGAGCCGCGGCTCGCCTCGGGCTGGCTTCCCGCTGCCCGCTCGCCCCCGGACACGCCGCCGCGGCCGGTCCCTAGCGAGCGGGGAGCCGAGCGGGGATGCGGGGCGGCAGCAGCAATGTGGATTTATAGTCGCCTGCGCTGAAGCCGCCGGGGGGAGACGCAAGGGCAGCAGCCCTAGAGCCTATGGCTAGCGGCTCCCGCCGGGCTGAGCCGGGGCGCTGCTGAAAGTTCCCGCCCAACAACCCCTCGGGCGAGGTAAGTTCGCCTGGGATCCGAGCCGAACTTTGCCTCCGCCGTCGGGGCTGCCCGGGGAGGGGAGCCTGGCCGGGGAGCGGAGTGTGGGTGGCGGCCGCTGCGTGAGTGTCTCATGCCTCGAGCCCGCTCGCCCAGCCTTGACCGCTGCGTGCCTCCGACTGGTGACAGCCGCGGGCTTTTCAGAGCGCGAGAGAAACACGCCCGCCCCGAACAGCTGTGTGCGGAGCCGTGAGCCGTCCAGGTGCCTTAGGCGTGTGTGTGCATCTGCCCGCGATGTGTCCTGGCCCCCCACCCCGTACTGTACGCTTGGTAACGCGTATTCTATCCAGAGCGGTGTGCGCTGTGGTTCTAGCTGGTGCCTGGGCAATCTAGCTCCCGCACGTCAAATCTGTGCTGTGTGTGTTTAGCTCTGTGTAGGAAGGAGGAATAAACTCTTTTTTTGCCTATAGGGGGTCTCCTTTGCTCACGGTTGCTGTTCTGCCAGAGCGCTCTAACAAGTGGACTGGGTGGATTTGCAGGGTGGCGGGGCTCGCTCGCTCTCTTTCCTCTCTGGGCTACTCGCGCCCCAGACTGATGCTTCCATTGCCCCTCGGTAGGAATCCTGGTACTGCTTAATCGGAACACATCCGTGCCAGACGGGGGGTTGTGTCTGTGGCTTCCCCTAACCGGTCTGGAAGCGTAAACTGGGATCTTAGTAAACTTAGCAGAGATACAGTAAGTCTGCAGTATTTCTTCTCGTACTTAAAATTGTGGGGGAGTAGGCAGTACTGTACGTGTAGCTTATAAGGGAAGTTTTTCTTGAGACACTTGAATTCCAGTTGTATTCTTATTAGTAGTACTCTTGTTTGTTTGTTTGTTTATTTATTTAAAGGGAGATGATAGTACATTTCACATCAAGACCCAAATCCTTTGCGAACTCAGAGGCTGAGAGAATGAAATGGCTTTCTTTGTGGGTCAGCAACACGATGATCTCTCTCTCTCTCTCCCCCTTAGTGAATAGGGGTTGGGTCTATCTTATTTTTGATTGATCCTTAGAGGTAACCACAATTAAGAATATATTTAACCATTACCTTCCTCCCACCCTTATGTGCTCCGGTCATTGGACAGTTGCAGAGGCAATAGATACAAGTAAGAGTTGTAGTGATCTCCACTCCTAATGGTTTCAGCTAATTGTGTTTTTGTTTGTTTTTTCTTTTGTTTTAATGCCTTTCAGCTACAGTTTAAAGTCAAACACTGTAGGCTTGGAAGATGAATGCTAACACTGTCATGATAATTATATGTAGCGAGAAAGCTCTTTCTAATTGTATGTCACTACAGAGTTATGTCAGCCTGTGTCAATTTTTGTTAGTAGAGACTAGTAAGTATGTTTTAGTTGCTCTGATCAAATAGAGAAATTTCGTCTCTATTGACTTTAAATTAAAGGTACCCATTCACATTGTCAGAACTAAGTATGTATGGGTTAATGTTTCATCAATCATGTTCATAGTAACTAAAGCTTGTAGATATCCGTCTAGACTGTGTACTGTTTCTCTCTAGTTGTAATTAACAAGTCAGATGTCGCATATTGTGAAAACAAACAGCAAAGACCAATGTTGTTGTGCAGACACATCACAAATGTCTACTTTATCTCCAAATGTTTTCATATTGACAATTCTCAACTGTATTTGTGTATTCGTGTTCTTTTGGCTATTAATTGCCAAGCTTAACTACAAAGTCTAAATGACTTCATATTTAGAGCACAAACATTCCTGGTACTGTCAAAAAGAACAGTTTATGAATCATAACTAGTGAGGTACACTGTAACAGGAAAAGAGCTATACATCAAAATGTGAGGCACATCCTTAACTTCTGCCCTGTGTGTGGTTTCTTTCTCTTTACATCTTGTTTTGTGTCTAATTTGCAATGTTCTCAGTTACTTTATAAATGCAAGACTTTTCCCGCAATGAAATATGGGAATAAAAATATAACTAATGTCCATTTTTCCTACTTGAGCCATATCTGTAATACAAAGACCTTTCTAACATGTTGAAGTATTTGTAATCTTTGTGGTGGTTTTAAATTAAGAGCTCTTAAAGTTCTTGCGAGTTGAGAGCTCTTAAAACAAAGTAATGTGGGAATCTTTCAGTGTTCTTGAATATCACAAATGCATTTTAAATATTATTCATTTTTCTCCCTAAAATTAGTTATGCTAAGCAGTAGTGTTCAAGTTGATCTCAAAAGCATATATTTTTTTTAAATAAAAGGTGTTCCTTGAAAATACTTTGTCAAAGAAATAACGGAATGCCTTTTTAAAAGATAAACATACCCACATTTCACTTTCCGATTTTGGATTAGGTAAACTTGTCATATAATAAACTAGAAATTAGAACATTGATTTTTCAGAAGTAAATTAATTATATGGAAAACAAATTACCAGCCTGAAATTTCAAGTGATAACATGGGGCAGCAGAAGTGTTCAAAATGGCCTACATAATCAAAGTGGCCCACATAAAAATAGTATCTAAATATACGAATGTAAATATATTCTGTTACAGATATATGTAGAAGCTGTAATACAGTGAAGCCATGGTTATTCGTTTGAATGGTTGCTGTACTTTTTATTATAACAAAAGCTTGTGCCAGGAAATGATGAATACATACATAATTTGCTTTAACGTATTATTTTTAAAAATAGACTGTGTAACCTTCTCTTTAAGTTCATGATACTGCTTCCACTGACATTGGGATTCTGAGTATTGGCATTGACGTTAACTGGAACTGTCACTATATGATCCTATATGTTGTTCATGATGTTTAAATACTAGGAATGTAGTTTTAAAAAATAATTTTAAACTGAAAGGACTTTAAAGTGTTTATGGAATAATACTTTTTATGGTGCATTTGTACAGTACTCTGATCACTCTGTTAGAGAAGGTGGAGTCCCCATTTTACAGATAGGGAGAATGAGGCACAGATATTTAGGGTCCCTAACTTGCATTGTTGAAGTTCATGGCCAACTTTCAGTGATTTTAGTGGGAGTAGGATTTAACATAACTTCCCAAAGATCTAAATAGTGAATCAGTGACAGCCACGATTAAAATATAAGAGTCCCTGACTCCTAATCTGGTACTTGTATATGTAGATTCACCTGTGTCTAAAGTGCATATCCATCATTCTACAAAAGAGAGTTTAACATGAGTGGTTTATGGCAGTGAGAAGCATCAACACAAGGAGATTTAAGTAGAGATAGGTATGTCTAGCTAATATATCTTCGATCATCCAAACTTTACTTTTATCGGGTCCTTTGTGCATACTTTAGTACTGAGTTAAAATTAGGGGTATATAGTCATCCTGATCTTGCATAGTCTCTCACTTACATGATCAGGCAACAGATTTTCAGGATTGGGCCCACTATGACTGTCCTTTAAAACCTGTAGTAATATACAGTCATTCTTCCATCCCAAGATGATCTGATTTTTCTCTTGTGATTCCTTTCCTTTTATACTTCTTTTATATTTTCATAACTGAAATTGTTGAGGATACAGGAAAATTCTAATCCATAGAAACTTGATTATTAAGTAACTAAAATATTAAAATATATTGAAAAAATAAGTTTGTCATGCTATCATATTTTGTTTAAAATTCCCCTCCACCCAGAACATAGCCAGCAGATACTTGGTAGTGGTGTTTTGTTTTGTTGTTGCATACATTTACTCAATTTACTTAAACTTCAGGTTTAATCTGCTGTTGTTAATTTATTTCTTATTTGCCTTCATTTCTATGACAATATGGTCTGTTATGAATTTGGATTTAAAATACTATAAAAGATGCATTTTTAAATAAAATAGACTAAATATATGTTTATAGTTGTGTGACTAAAGCTGTAATATAGAAACTAACAAGTTTCAAATCAGTTGGCACTAGATGGGGAAACTTGCCATTAGTTCGTATTTAATTTTTTTAGTATTTTAAGTTGCTGTTCAGATAATAAAATTTTAAACTGAACAAAATGACTGTTTTCTAAAAGTGAGAAATGAGAAGGTAGTATAATGGCGGGAACAGTTCGAATCTCTTTTCTTTTTAAAATATTTATTGAGTAAACTTGCTCCTTTTGAGTGTCAGACCAAAATCACTGACAGGCTAAGTGCTGGCTTGTTGCTTTGGAAGCTTTCACTGAGCATTACTAATTCCTTTAGTCCTAATCGGCAATAGCCCCCGTTTTCTAGCTCATGACCTCTCATCAGTAGATACTTCTACTTATGCCAAGCTGTGTATAGGGTGTGTGTTTGTTTTACAAATGTGGACTACAAAGACACTATAAAACTTACATTTTTGGACCTAACATTTTGATTCAGCCACCTTAACATTTTTTTCCACTCTTTGGCAAATATTTGTGATGCAAAGTTTTGTTCACGTGAATGTTCACAGAGCAAATTTTAGGCAAGTAGCTGAGATTTGTTTAATTAAGAAGCAGAATTTTTGGGAGGGATGAAAAGAAATTTATTTTATATGGGAGTATATAATGGAGCATCATCCAATAGTGGAAAAGGAAAAATGTCATGTGAATTACATGACCATTCACATAATGATTTACAAATATCCAATGTGGGAATACTGACTGACAATGTCTGTGATTTTTAGCCTGTTTGTAAACAACTTCGAATAATAAAAAAACATTGATCTAATTGTAGACAATTTGAAGAGGAAAAGGGGTTATGGGCCAGATCCATACGTGGATTGACTTAATAAATCATTAGAAGTGATAAATTTGGCCTGCTCTATTAAGAACATTGCATCCAAACACTTCAATTAAAAAACTTCATTTTTTTCCAAATTTGAAGTATTACAAACGAGGCCCCTTCTTACAGAAATGGAAACTTGTAGAACTCCAACTCTCATCTATTTCCTTCAGTTTCCGTGGTAACTGATAGTGAACTGTTGAGATTAAGCTGAAGACTCCACAAAAATAATGATTTTAAAACTTCCCTTTACCATATTTTCTCCTATCAGACCACTGTTTCCATGGAAATAGTACTGAAAGGCAGTAGGCAGCCAGCAGCTGAGTCAGAAGTCACACTTGGTAGTTTCAGATGCTTGCTGGGAAGTGAGATTGCAAGGTGGCAAAAGTCGGTAGTCCTTTAAATTTGGCGTAAAAGTAGTAGGGAAAAATGCTGTCCCCTTCTGCTTCTTTTGATAGCTACAGTCTGAGTTCATTTTACTAATCATTTTCCTGAGTTCACAATGCCCATTTTACCACAATCAATTATTTTATTGATCATACCTACTCTCTGTAGTATAAATATGCGGGGACAATGTCAACCAGAGCAGTGAGTTTTTGTGGGAAAGACCGGTGAATAGGAGCCATTTGCTTGAACATGGGAATCGGAAGGGAGGCTCTCTGAGCTATACTTGTTTAGGGGAAACATGCCATATAAAAATAATGGCATTGTCTACCTTAGATACAATTAAAAAAAAATCAGGAATAAATAATATGAACCTAAAGCTGATATCAAACAGGGCATATCAAACATTGGTCAGGTGTTCTATGGTATATCTTAGCCATCAGTGCTTAGAGGCAGAGAATGAGAGGGATAACAGGGATGGGAATGCATGGTGGTGAAGTCCTAAGCAAATGCTTGTGATGAAACATTTGAACTAGCTTAGGGATCTGTTTATGGTTTTAGAAGCCACTGCCATGTTAAGAGGGGAACCACATCAGTGGCAGTTGCTTGAAGTATTTTGCCTAGGGAGAGAAGAGGCAGGCAGAATGATTATAGGAGTGCTGAGTGAAGGAGTGCATTCTGAAGTGGCAATTACTGTATCCTTTACAAGAATTGTACATAACCAGCCTCCAAATATTGGCAAATGTGGAGGGAGGACAGGGCTATAGCTACACAGCCCGACCACACCCCTTTTTGGTGTATAGTACACTTTGTGGCACTATATCTTCTACTTGGAGAGCAGAACAGCAGGATTCTGGATGCCCCCTACATAGGTATTCAGGTGTCTTTTATTGTACCATTCTCCCCCTGTCCTCATACACACAATTTATGCATGCATCTTCATAAAAACAGTCAGAATCTGCCCCCTAGTGAATTTGAATAGCCCTTCACTTAAAAGTTTAAATATATGTTATCACTTATTTTTCTGGGGCTTTTTTTGGTATGAAAAAATAGAAGATAATGCTCATTGGTTATTAGTTTATTATATTGGTTTCTGTGATTGCAAAACACACCCCAGTAGTCACAGTCTCATCACATTCTGTATTTAATTGCCCTGGAGTCTAACAATTTATTTCTTGATTAGTTCCTGCTGGCAAATTTCTTCTGTAAACTTTTAACCAAAAACCCTTCAGCCACTTCTGAGTTGAGGGACAGTGATTAAAAAGAACACAAAACGGGAAAATCTTGTTTTTGGAGGAAAGCTTAACGTCATGGTGCACGTGTACCCTAAAGGTTCAACCACCTGAAGGACATACATTTTGAGGTCATTTTATCCTTTTAAAGTAATGAGATTTTAAAATCTCTTGGGTCCCCCTCCCAGGTGAAGAGGGGCTTGACTTATGATTTTTGAATGCTTGGGACTGGCAATACTGCACTTCAAAATAAAAAACAACAAAAAACAACCCTGCCCTTTGTTCTTTCAGAATTGTGGATTTTGTAGTTTAAAATAATCGAAGCTCTTAAAGTGGCTTAATTAGTTTAAATCAAACTACAATTCTATTTAGACCCCTCTAAAATAATCTAAGATCTTGCATCCATTTAAACTGCACGCATGGGAGGCACCTGTGTTGCCTGAACTGTGCCCTTCCCCATAGAAGGGTATATGCATATACAAGTTTAGAAGCCTGGAGTACTAATGGATGCTAATCACCTTTTGACAAGCTTGATTATCAATGCACAGTTTACTAATAATTATGGAAGCATTGAGGTTTGCAGATGAACCAGAACATCCTCTGTTTCACACTCTAAGGATAGAATGTTTTCTTCCAAGTGTACATGCTAATTCTTTCCAGGTCATTTGAACTTTCAGTTACAAAAAGTTATAGGGAAAAAAAGTAACTTTGGCAAAGAAAACATTTAAAAATATTCACTATTTTAAAAACAAATTCCTCAAGCATTTAACTTTTTTGTCTCCCTTTACATGAAATACCAATCACCACATCCTCCAGACTATTCTCTCACATGGCCTGGTAATATCAGAGATATAGATCACTTCTCAGATTTTAAACTTCATTTAAAAAAAATCACTTATTTTTATCTGTGTTCATCACCTAATTGGTTAACTCCAAGAAAAGCCAACAGAAATTCTCACCCTTCAACTGATTCTGTTCTCTGACACTGTGTGGCTTAGCTGTGCAGCCTATCTCCATGCTCCCCAGCTCTGCTTCTCACACGCAAGCTAACCATTCACTGATCCTGAGGAGGCAGGTTAATCAGCAGTGTTAGGAAGGCAGTGTTCGAGAACCAGATGACATGGAGGACACTTGCTTCCTACTCCCTACCCATCCTACCTGCTAGAGCACACTACAGCACATTGGCCTGCCCCAGCACATCCTTCCCCAGAGCCTCTTCCATGTTTCTGCAGCTTCCCCAGCAGAGCGTGGTATCTATATGCTTATGGTTCCCTCTTTGATCCCCGCTGATGCATGTCCATACACCCATCGCACACAAAGTTCCCCGTCATCTGGTCAATGGCCAACAGTCCCCTACCCCCACACTCTCTTCTGGTGTCCCTTCGCCATCAAATTCATCCGTGTTTCCAGCCTCTCTCTAATACCCTCCATGGACATATTTCCTAGCCCACATCACCAGCTCCCTATCATGTTCCTCTTGTTCCCACCTGTATGTATTTATGATCTGCTCCAGTTCTGAACCCCCATATCTCCAAGTTATACCCTAGTAGCTATGATCCTACCCATCTCAGAATGTCATCCCTTAGTTGCAATACCTACATACCTTCACTAAATATTTCCACTGCTGCTTCATCCTCACCACACTTCCCATCCATTTCTCCACAACTGTAATTAGTCTCCAAACAGCTCCTATCCCCTCATGCACAACTTCCCTAACTCTCCCCAGGCTCCTCTACAAGAGCTCTCAACTCTCCCACAGATTGTTAAACCTTGGTGTAAAGCTGTGGTTCATACATGTCCTTGTAGCCACCTCTTACAGCACATCCATTCCAAATCCTTCAGCCCCACTGCAAGCAGAGCTTCAGCACCCTCTCTTCACAACTTGGATCTTACCCATCTCAGACCTACCCTACCCCATAGATATCCTCTCCCCCACTTACACAGCTCCTCATTCCATGGTGCCTTTCCGCATCCACACCCATCTGTAAGTAACACACACTCTCCCAGGCTGTCCATGGCACACTACTCTGTGCTGAGGAATTGCTACATACCATGGTTCCCCAAATATAGAGAACCTGATAACTAAGGTTGGGACCTTCTTTGGACCGAAATCTCACCAGCCCAGAGGCAGCGTTAACTTAGTTAACCTCTTTTCTATGACTGACTTTTTCTACTTTCTAGGGCCTCCTTTGCTGGCCTCAGCTACTTTCTGCCCTTCCCCCATAATATGTTGCTCCTTTCTCCCTCAATGTACAGCCGCTCACAGTGCCTGCATCTAATTCCTCACAATTGCATTCAAATGCACAAGCTGAGCACCAGCCTCCGCAACAATAACATGTTACCGCCAGATGACTTTTCAGCTAAAACCTTGTTGTGATGTTAACATATATGAGGTTAGACAAACTGAGGTTGTGTATTGGATTGTGATGATGAGGAACTGGACATGCACACTGTCCATATCTTTGTGGTGGGAGATAAAGGGAGTTTGTTGGGGACTTGAATATATGAGTGTAGAGTATTTGGTGGTTCTGACACTTGGCTACTTCTCTTTCTTCTTCCTTTAAAATATCTAGGCAATTAAATACAAAAACTGTACAAAAAGTAATTCTCCACTCTATCCTTGCCTAGACTAAGATTTAGAGGTGTGGTATTACAACAAGCCAGCTAACGCATTGTAACCAATTAGACTGTAAGCAGGGGCTGTCTTTTGGTTTTGTGTTTTTATGTAGTGCCTAGCACAGTGGGGTCCTGGTTCATGACTGGAGCTCCTAGGTGCTACCACAATACAAACATAGTAGATTGCGCATATTAGCAACCCCTCAGTTGCCAGCAAAACGTGCCATTATTTGGTACTTGCCAATAAGAGTAAGGCAGGATTGTGGGGCTGCAGGCAGGGAAGGAAGCATTGGGGCGTGCCTTCCCTTGCTGAATCCCTGTAAACCTGCCTGTGGGCAGGGCAGCATTGGCGAGAGGTATGATGCAACTCCACAGGCTTTGACCATTCCCACTCTCCATGGAAAGCCCTGGTATCTGGGCTGCAGTCCTCCCTCCCTGCTGCTGGCCTGCCCACAGTCTTCCTTCTCAGCCTGCAGTGCTGGGACTCCCGCAGGAGCTTCCCCATTGGGTGGGGATACAGGTGCCCAAGCCCATCTCCTGTGCGGTCCTTGAGTTCAAGCAGTTTTGGGGGCTGCAGTCAGGGAAGGAAGCATTAGAATGTGCTGAACACTGGCTGTAGCCCCTCAAACCTGCCTGTGGTCATGGCCTTTCTTCCCCTAAAAAATTCACAATAAGTGGCCTGTTATTGATAATATCCAAATCCCATTAACATTAAACCAGTGGGATGGGATTGGTTCTTGGCAAAATGTTGTTATTCACTAGAAGTTGTTAGAATCAGGGTTGCATTAAGCGGCATCCACTGTAATAAATAATGTTTGCAAAGCCTACTCTAGATAAGGCAGTGTATACTTTAATATGTGCTAAACTCCTCAAGTAAAACTTCAGGTGTTTTTTCTTAACCAGTGTAGCATGTGTTGAAGGCGATGTGCCTTGTCTAAACTAGACATACATTGTTAGTTAGAACATTATATATCTTTTATCCATTTAGTCCAGACTAGTCTGTTCTCCGCATAACTTTTGTGGCAAGGCCCTCTGTTTTTATTACATTAGATCTATGCTAGTGTGACAGCACTGATTTCAATAAATCAGTGGAGTTACATCAGAATAAAACTCATGTAGGAGAAAGGAAGTTCTGGCTCCAAATGTTAATGAGGCCCAAAACTGTATAGTTAAGTGCTCAAAAGTTTGCTCAAGAAGTGCAAAAGTTAAAGATGAATGCTGAATTTTTACTCTGCCACCTTATGTATATTGTGCAATACTATTTAAGATTTAGTCATTAACTTCATCTTGGATAAACTTGCAAAATAATCTAGTGTACTAATTGAGAAATAATGGGTCATATTCTCATCTGGTATAAATTTCCATGGTTTTATTGAAAAACAATGGTGTTATACCAACATAGATCAGTTGAGGATCTGGCCCAGTATGTGTTCTCATAAGTAAATGTTGTGGGCCAAATTCTGTTCTAACAGCAGCGCTCTTATACATCTAGACTGATTCCATTAATTTCCATGGACATACTCCAAATTCACACAAGTGTAACCAAAAGCAGAATATGGGCAAACCCGTGCAAACATGCTGGGGGCAGAGCTAACAGCCGTACTTTAATTTTGCAACCCTTTATGTTTCATTAAATATATGTTTTTTACATTTTATTATAATATGTCTTCCTTTGAAAATATCACATTGAATTGGCTACTTACATTCAAGTACATTTTTACATTTGTAAAGCACTGTGATTTTACCAATCACTCTTAAAATACACTGATTGTTTTCACTTAGATTAAATTCAGTAGATTAAGTTGTAAATTGATAAGAACTTTTTAACATTGCTCATATTCAGTTTGTAACACTTTTTTTGTGACTGATTAAGATTTATGAAATTGAATTTTGGAATCACAAAGCATATATGGGCTGTACTGAACTGCTCAAGGCAATTCATGCTAAGCTTTCTAGAATACCAGCTACAGGCCATGAGAAATTACATTTTATGCGTTGATGTTAATGTTCCCAAATACAAAGTATCTGAGACATTACCATAAATTACTGCACTTCTATTTTGAGACTTCATTTAGACTACAAAAACAACAAGGAGTCTGGTGGCACCTTAAAGACTAACAGATTTATTTGGGCATAAGCTTTCGTGAGTAAAAAACCTCACTTCTTCTTGTAGATACAGACTAACACGGCTACCCCCTGATACTTGACTTCGTTTAGACTGTATATCAACAAGGACAGTACTGTCAGTAATTACATTATATGTTACTTTTTTTCTTTTGCAATTCAGTTAAAATCTTTTTATATTAAGTGGTGAATCTCTAAACTTTTTCTAACATTACAAAGATACAAACCTGTTAGGATTTACTGTCCTCAATTCTAGTTCAAAGTAATCATAGCCCTTCAACCTACATAGAAAAACCAGGCATGAATGATCTCGTCTCTCCATATTTTTTTTCTTTTGCATTATCACTGGCAACTTTTATACATGACAGTGCAATTGTGGCCTGTCATTCAAGGTTTTCAGGGTGAGGAGAGTCAGATTGAGTTAGTCCATTATATCCATGATCATCTTTAGGAGCATGGTTATATAGGGTCATTCACCAAGATTCTACAGTAAAGTAGAACTGTGTTTTAAAATACATTCCAACCTCTCAGCTGATGTTGCTATTTTATTCCTAATACCAAAAACATGATCCTGCATGCCCTACTTGAAAAGTACACATTATTTTAACAGTTGGATGAACCTAATCACTCATCGGATGTATGTGCATTCTAATTTGGAATCCTTCCTGTGCCATAAGATGTCATTTAGGGAACAAACATCATGCTGTTTGCTGTTTGTTGGAATGGTTACCTTGTTGTGTTTCTATATCTTAACTTTTTTTACAAGAATATGTTGTTGGCCTATCACTCAACCCCCAACCTGGAGGACCAGTGGACTGCTTTTTGTCTAGTCCCTAACCTTTGACCACTCTGGCTTTGGTGGTCCTACCAGTAGTTAAAACGCCTGCTATCATAACTCTCAGGGTCATTGGAACCACATACACCTTCCTATCGCATCAAGGCACCGTCCCCAGGAAAGGATGTACAGTAACTGTAGCATTTCAGAACCATAGGCTTATAAATCAATGTCACAACAATTTACAGTCAAGTTTAGTTTTCATAAGTTTCTTAACAAACATAAATAATGACTGTAAAGCTGAGGTAAATCAGAAAATAAATTGAATTATGGTTAGTATAATCCTAAATCCACTTTTATATATGATTTTGCTGTTATTGCTGTGAAATTGTTCATCATTTTAGTCTAATAAAATGCCAGCACTCTGTATGTGACACCATTTATTTTTGGTTATGAATCCTTGAAGTGTTAATCAGGGTGCTATATTTTTTTCATTTACTTGTTGTTTTTCTCATTTGAGATATTGCCTGGTGAGACAACTTGTGAAAGTGAAGTAATTTTCATGAAAACAAACAGAATTTAGAGAGAAGCAAAATTATATTAAAGGACCAATCCTGCTCCCATTGAAGTCAGTGGAAACAGGATGGAGCCATAAATGTAGTTTAACAAAGGGCAATGTGTAGAATTTTAAATATAATTCTGTAAAGCATCACTGTCACAATTCAGTAATACTTACAACATTTGTTCCTTATGGTTTCAAAGTGATGTACACATTAATCATTATAACACTACTGTGAAGTAGATAAGTATTTCCATTGTACAGTCTGGGTGTCCATGGCAAAGAGTTAAGTAATTTGACCGAGTGAGTCATAGACAGAGCCGGATTAGAACTCAAGAGTTCCTTTTCCTAGATCCATGTTTCTGTAATAGATAAGGCCATGCTATGCTTTTTACAAGTGGCTGTATGTAAAAAAAAGAAGTGGTTACTGCCAGTATAGTATTACTAAACATCATGTAGTAAAAGCAGTCAAGTTAAGTAGATTATTGATTACATTGATGTTTGGCTTCTGTAACCCCAACAGATAAAAAGAAAAATAACATTGGCGAGATTTGACAGGTCTGATAACTGGAAATGTTCAGCACGGCAGGAAAATGATGTTGAAGCCAAGAACCTATCCTTTTATGTCTTTTTTTTTTTGTTCAGAAAAAACAGAATATTGTTTTTAAAGGGGTGTTGTTTTTGTGTGAGTAATTATTAGAAAATGTGTTACAAGATGATATTGCTGCACTTAAATACACTTCTAGAGTGAAGTCAATGGTACAGCTGCCATTAACTTCAGTTGGACTGGGATTTCACAATTCTGTTCAGATGGAAAAGATCTATTAGATTACTCAGTGAATCTCTCACAGTCATGGGATATTTTTGTGCTAAATGTGACAATGTTTCTTAGTTAGTTTAAAAAGTATTTTTGAAATGTCTGAACGTCCCATTAAAATAGTTATCTCACCAGCACATTATCTATATCTTACTTCAATTAATAGGAGGTGGACTTAGCTCCCAAAGTAGCTAGCTCGCTTCGTAACAGCTACTGGTCCAGGGCACTGTGTGGACTTATTTGATTGAAACTTTACTTAGGCTCATATTGAGATCTCCAGTTATGATTGCATAATGGGCAGATTTAGTTTTTGTGATGCTAACTGTGTAGTTCTTCCTGCATGTTCTCTGTGCGGTCCTGTGACATTCATACTTTAGGGACAGTAGAGACATATCACAAAGCTGCAAGATTTTTCCTGGTAGACCCATTCCTGAAAGTCAGTCAGTTGACCAAAAGAGAGATGTAAATGTTCAATATGCCCCAAAACAAAATGAAGTGCAGAGCCTACAGATTGCAGTAAAATCTCAAACGTACAATGTAATATTTCTGCTGAGAAGGAAACCAGGTTTTTGTTGTCTCCACTTTTTACTTAAAAACAGACATATTATAGCTAGGGTACCCACCTATATTCTTTTTGGATGGGGCTAAACAGTAGTCAATCAGTTCAGGACCCCTACTGAGCAAACCCCAGGGGTTGGGTGTCCTAGCTCTGGCAGATGGCCGATGAACACAGGCCACTGGACATGGCGAGAGGAGGCTGCCATCTCAAGGGTAGAGTGGCAGGTGGGGTGCGGGCCCACCCTACTCCACCGGACACAGGGACCTAACACTGGCGGAGTGGTCCGCCACTGGGTCGGCGGGACATGCTGACTGTGCCTCAGGCAAAACTGTAGCCAGACTAAGGTTGGCTATCCCTGGGTCACCACCTCCCCTTGCCATGGGGTGTACCTAGATCAACAGGGTGTCCTCTAGCTCTTCTTGGTAGAATGCCCCCAGCAGTCCTGGCAAGTCTGTGGCAGAAGCACGTTCCCTGGCTGGCAGGGTGTCATCTGACTCAGCAGCCAGGAGCGAGCAGGATCCGTCTGCCTCCCTTGGTGTTCCAGCCCCAACTGAGTGGGAGGCCCCACTTCCTGTATACTTCCTGTTATGGTGTACTTCCAGTGGGAGGGGCGAGGCAGGCCTGGCTCCACCCACTTGGACAAGGAAGGTGGTTCCTCCCTCTCTGGCTCGGAGGGAGGCCATACTGCCTCACTACAGGCAGTTTATTTTTGTTAAAGTGTTTTTACTAGTTGGCTTACAAAAATGGGTGTGATGCCAATTTCTGCAACCTTATTCTAGTTTATGTGCTACAGAGCAGAAAATGCTTTCCATAGAATACAACTTTAAGTGATGTTTTGTGTGTGTAATGCATTCTTCTGAAAGCTTCTAACTCATTTAATATTTGGCATAACAGAGCATGAAAACTTGTTTAGGACTTTTACCATGAATGCCATTTCAAATGATGGAAAATTTGTAGTGGTCAATTAAGATATGTCTAATCAAGGACACAGTAAAACTTCTGTACAAGATAAATGATTTATATATGGTATATCATGTTGCATAAATTATGAAGACACCATTAGCACTGTAATATACTGATATCAGTGATATAATCTCAATACAGTTTTACTACCAAAGCAATTTCGATGTTGGCCTTCTGTTTGAGGCAACCTGTAGGCCTTATCCTTTTACTTAATTCACTACATTAAATGTCAATGGTAATATCTCCTTGTACTTTTAATAAATTTTGCACCTATTTTTGCTAAAATATTGCCAAAAATGTAGAGCTGGTGGAAATTGAGGTATTAATTAATCAGTGG
Source organism: Malaclemys terrapin pileata (assembly GCF_027887155.1). NCBI lineage: Eukaryota > Metazoa > Chordata > Testudines > Emydidae > Malaclemys > Malaclemys terrapin. The sequence continues at coordinate 15,488,310 of NC_071513.1, read as the reverse complement.
CACAAGGTAAATTAAAGGAAGGAAAGAAAAACACTCAGAAGATGGAAATGTTCAATCTTTTGGGGGGTTGTAATTTACCCATTTGTTTTATGCAATTTCATAGTGCTTCAGTAACTGAAAAGAGTTATGAAAGCTTTATTTTAAATGCATGCTTTCCCAGTATTCAGAATGTTCCTCATGCCTCTTGGGCTCAGTTTTACCGGTAAAATACATGACTGGAATAAGGGTAAGTGCAGAATTACGGTACGTACCCTAGGGGAAGTTGAGGGAAGCATTGGCACAATCCTTCCTAGAGTACTATGGCATGCAGAAGAAGAAAGCATTATGTGCCATCCCACAGGATGATGCAGTGTTGTTCCTTCACTCTGTTGGCCTGAGTAGTGCGTGTCTTGGGGTTGGTATTCCTCTTCCTTGTCCTCTTTGGGTATCTAGAAGAGAGTAGTCACTGTGCTCTCCACAGAAGAGAGCATATGATTGTGTTTGCTCCTTAGAAGGCGAGAAATGATCAATTAGTTTAATGTTGTGCTTTCTAAGCTAGCTAGATCATGTTGATGTCTCTTACCAGTACATACAAGATACCTGTAGTTCAAAATAGGCTGAAATGAATGAGAACAGGAGTATTTTCCCTGTCTATTGCTATGCCAGTCACCCATGAATACTACCAAAGCCATTTTTGTGCTGTGACCTTGTTTGAATCCTGATTTCAAGGGTTCCAGGATGATGATGATGATATACTGAAGGTGTTGGGATGAAGTTGCTGCCATTTTCCATAATAATATGGAATAAGCCCTCAGATTAATCTCCTGACAAAGAGAGGATTGGAGGCTGTGGTGAAAATCAAGACGAGATTTAAATTGCAATAAATCCAAGAAGAATTGAATGTTCTTTTCATGTTCCTAATGTGTTCTATTCATTTGGGTGTTGAATGAAATGATTTCTGGAATCTAATTGGCTAAAATACAAATAATTGTGTGGCTAAAATACAAAAAAGTGTTTTTTTATCTAGAAGTGTCTGATATGGGAAAAGTAATTGATATTACTAGAGTCTTTGATTTCATGCACACATGCTGTTACAAATATGCCACATGCTCAGATTAGGAAAACTGCCAGGGCCCCAGAAAACATTATTTCATATTACACTAGATGACTCAGAAGATTGGTAATGGAAGATGCACCTCTAAATCACTAGTTCAAATCTGGCCCAAGTTGATTGGTGGCAGGCTTTGGCTACTAGCTTATGGCTGTTCAGTGGCCTATACAGAGTAATTACGTATTCTTTGTGTAGTGTCATAGATCACCAGGCCAATATAAAAGGCTGGCCCTTGAAATAAGTTATTGCAGCCTAGTTCTTTTGAGCAAGTGTTGCCATCTCAAAAAAAAATCATTATTGTGTTTGACACTAAATGACCTCTTTGTGCCATTCTCAGAGTTGAGACAAGCTACTTTCTTATGCCTGAAGGGTGGTCCTTCAACGTCAACTCAAGGTACATACATTGGGGGAAAAAAATAAAATTGAGTGCTACTACCCAACGTGAACCTGGTCTGTTGATAAATGGAAGATATTACATCTATGTACTATTAGAGCACTACGTTAATTTAAAAAGACGTATTTACACACTTATCTCAAGACAGCAATTACAACCTGGGTTCAAGATAGTTGCTGGAGACAAGTTACAGAATTAATAGTGTGAGGCATAGCAACTACTCCCAGACATCCTGCAGCCCCTTAGAAATGCCCTGCATCTCAACTGTTACTGCTTAAATATTTGCACCTTTTTAATTTCAGATCATACAGCAGCCTAATGGCATAGGATGGAGCATTAATATATTATAATAATAATAAATAAGGTGCTAATAAAATAAAATATAAACAATTCCAGTACGATATGAAGGTGAGTTTCACACTAGAACATGAGAAGCAGCAGCAAATCAAAGTAATGAATTTTCATATTTTAAGAAGTATTTATCATCTTATTGATTGGAAATGCAATACAAATAAGAGTCAGATGTTTTAGGGGAGTGGTTCCCTTTCTTTGCTCATCATCTCACTGATCAATGGCCCAATTTAGAAATAATAAAATATGCCTCTGACACATTTTTTAAATGGATTGCTTAAATAGTGTGTGTTCAGCCTTTTTTCTTTCTTTTTTCTTTTTTTTGCTTTGCCTTTGTAATACTGGAATATACAACACACCTAGGGGATAAGCACGGAGCTGTAGATTTAAATCACAAATGTAATATAAAAGCATCAAAACATTCTGCCAGCATAAGCATCATATCAGTTTAAAAATACCACATTAAAAGTGTATTAAGGCCTTGGCTTCTGCTCACAAATAAAGATTAAATCTTCAATATCTTGTCACAACAGGGCACAGTAAGGGAAACATTAGGGATTTTGTTCCTTTGTGACTAGAAACTGAACAATGTAGCCTGTAGATGTCTATATTTTTGTAAACATTTTGAATCTGAATGCATTAAAACATTGTTTTCTGCACATGCTTAGTAACAATTCCTACAGAGTCATTATGTACAAATACAAGACAATCCCTGCCCTGTGTTTACAATATAATCAAGACAAGAGAGTAGACATAACATAGTGGGAAGGCCAGAGAGAAGCAAAATGCTAGTTTTTTGTGGAGGCTTTTTTGATTGCTTATGTTTCTCATGTGCTATTTATTTATAAAGTACCATTGCTGTACGGACAAAAAGGTCCCTGCTCTGAGGAGTTTATAATCTAAATTAGATTAAAAGGATAAACTGACAACAGAAAAGAAGTTGAAGGAGAGGAGACTATGAGAAAGGGAGAATGCTCTTGGGACAGCGCTATTAGGAAAAGTTTATAGATCACTTTTTATTTTGTGTTTATTGAAATAGTTTTGTTTCTGTTAGTTTGTTAGGTAGTATGATCAGGTACAAGAGAAGGAGCAGAGAGTTCCAGATCTGAGATTAGTCACAGAAGGCTAATCAATGGAAGAGAAGCTATGAGGAGAGGGAAGCACTTAGGCCCAGAGTCTGCCTGATCATGGCAGAGATGTGAAGTAAAGAAGTCTTCCTTTCTCTCCGTATAAAAAGAACGGGGAGTACTTGTGGCACCTTAGAGACTAACACATTTATTTGGACATAAGCTTTCATGGGCTAAAACCTACTTCATCAGATGCATGGAGTGTTTTTTGCTGACACAGACTAACATGGCTACCACACTAGAAACTTCAAAGCGCTATTGCGGGAGTGCGCCAACGGCAGCACTTTGAAATGCGAGTGTGGTCGCATGCGAGCTCTGGGAGAGAGCTCTCCCAGCAATCCACTCCCATGAGGGGATTAGCTCCAAGTGCTGGGAGCGCAACTCCCAGCGCTCGGAGCCTGACTACACTAGCGCTTTAAAGCACTCTGACTTGCTGCACTCAGGGGGATGACTTTTCACACCCCTGAGCCAGCAAGCTAGAGCGCTATAAAATGTAAATGTAGCCAAGCCCTTTCTCTCCTTATGTAGTTTCATAAACACCAGGTAGAATTACAGCCCACATGCTCTGGGGATTGAATGGGCTGCTCCATCCTTAAAATCCTGGAGAAGAATGGTTCCCCAAAGGGGCAAGAAGAAGGTAGGAGAGGCAGCGCCTTGGCCCCATCTACACATTATCCAACCATGTTAGAGTGTGGGGAATAAACTGCATCCACAAAGGGAATGTAATGGAAGATGCATAACGTCCATTTGTCTTCTGGTGCTGTGGGCTGTGCCTTAATGCACAGGAACAGACTGTTTCAGGCATAGGAGGTAGCATGGAAAAGGTGCTGAGTTTGTGATTGAATAACAGATGATTAGGTGTGTGTTTAAGGTGAGAAGAGTGAGCAGGGTGCAAAAGGGGTGAATGAGGAAATGATCTATGATACAGGACAAGGTAGAACGATTAAGAACCTTGAAGGTGAGGACAATGCATTTGAATTTGGTGCAGAATGATGGGAGCAGAGATGACTGCAGGGAAAAGTGATATGGTTGGAGCAGTGGGAGAAGAAGATGACTTTAATGGTAGTGTTTTGGATAGACTAGAGTGGGTAGATGTGTGCTGTTTCCTGATGTCACTTTATTGGAAAGTGGTGTTGGCAGATTCGAACAATGCCAATTTGGTTGTGACTGAAATATAATAAAACACTGAACCATTTATCCAGATATCAGTAGTGATGTGAACATGATCTTCCACCTGCTCTTAGCTTGCTTTAGATCATAGAATGATCTTCTGTACTCAGCTTGTTATAGAATGCCTATTTGTGAGAGAGCATATGGGAAAAAATCATGGTTATGGGGTCATTTGCAACCATACATTTGACTACTTTTATTGGAACGGACATTGAATTGCAATATTCATCAAGATCAGCTGTGCCTTGTCCCAGTTTGAAGCTGTACTTGCCTTTTATGGTCTCCTCTTTAGATAGTCTTACTTTGTATTGGATTTTCCACTTGCATGCAGCTGCAGAAGATGCTGTTAATTTCCATTTTAGTTTCAAAACAGTGTTTTCACTCTGAGAAGTTAACCCCTCCACCCCACCCAGGAAACCGTAGTATTAATATTTTTGCAATGGGGACTGGTAAGTATTTCAAGTTTGGAAAACTCAGAGGATATCCAAAAGGCAATGAAAAATCTTTCTTTAGTCACCAATCAGGAGGGAAAGCACTCATCTTGTGTTTGATGAAAGCTAAATCTATAGACAAATGGCTGGCCCCATACCTTAGGTGAGCCATATAGACTCAGAGGCTTGTGACAATGCGCAAACATATTATTCCATTAGGAAGTCTGGATTCACAGCTTTCTAATGGAATTTTGATGGTGTTGATACCTTTAGGTTATAAGATGTGAGATCTTAAAAGTGTCCTATATTGTTTGTCCTGGGTCTTGGACCACTGTAATTTCTAAGGAGAATTCTGTCCACTGGAGGAATCAAATACATCTTTGTGGCATGTTTTGATGTTTGTTTTAATGTGCTGCCTGTTTGAAAGCTGTTCAGAGGTAAATATTGTTAAAAGTAGAAAAGGGCTTGAACCAGAACAACAAATTCAGCACCACCACCCTTGAATCTAGATCTGGATTCAAATTCTATGGGTTGGGCCCATCTCTAGCTGGAAATAGTCCCAGGCAAAATGCATTAGTGGGCAGATTTTAGACGTATAAAATTAATGTATTTACACTATATTTACTATATTTTACTTTATCAGTTGGAAGCATAAATAAGGTACTTTTTATATGGCTACCATTGCTCCATTTTAGCCACCCATCCCAAACTGATGTCAAGAACCTTTATACATTGGTATGCACCATTAAGTTATATATGTGTAGCCTGGCTCCCAGCCTCTAGGCTATATTATACCATGCCATGAATTTTCAAGCAGCTGTCCTCACTGGGCTTAAGGGACAGTTCTGCTTAAAAATTGATGGCATGGTATGTTCCTTTGGTAGACTTAATCTTCTGCATTGACTAGGGAGCAGTAGTGGGCATGAAAGACCCACCTTTTACTAGTCATGGTATAGACAGATTTATTCAGTTGATGTGCTTCTCATTAGCATAAATATTATTTGGTATGCTTACAGTGAGGACTCCAGAGCTGAAATATTCAGGATTAAGCACAGATGAGCTGAGGAATTATAAAACCATTAAAAGGTCAGACGAGGACCATATGTGCCATCAAGAAAATTATGACTCTGGGAAGTCCACATTAAAATTGCTCTAGGATAGGATCTTACAGTATGCAAACTTTTAAAAGGTTATTTCCATAAAGTCTTAGCAAAACTTGGCCTCCATTAAGATTTTTGTTCCTGGGAGCTGAAACTGTAAGTACAATATCTGCTTTGTCTGCAGAATAAAACAGGAGATCTTCTCCTAATCATTATCCTGGGAGTTGAACATCCCCATACATTTGACTGACTAAAAATGCATGGTTTGCTACTGATGGGAAAACAGAACTGTATCCACAAAAGTGACTTACAGCAAAGCTCACTTTTAAATAATACCTATTAAAGGAATGGCCCTGTTTATAGGAATAATTGTTTTAATCGTTTTAAATGTCTTGCTGCTTTTCTCTGCCCTGAATGAGACTTTTACTGTAAAACAGTAAAACCAAAAAAACCCCCAACAAACCCTTTCTAAATACAGTTATTTCTAGTGCACTGTGATGGGGTGTGAAGGGGTAAATTAGGCTGCAATTGGAGGAAAGCCAGGGAGTGCTAGAATCTAATTGCTGATGAAGTCCAGCTAAGGGAGAAGCTGGGCTGGGTTTATAAAAACTGGAAGTTGGCACAGAAGGGACTGCAGGGGTAATAGTCTGCAGTCACTCCGTGGAAGAAGGGAGGTGTGTTTGGAGCTACAGTGCCAGGTAACTTGCTGTAGTTCTTTGAGTGATTGCTTGTGTTGCAGTATCCTTCATGGTGCTCCATAGAGGGCCCCGCCACCCCCTCAGTTCCTTCTTACTGCCAGTGACGGCTAGCTGGAACGTCCTTAGCTCTTGCCTCAGCAAGCGCATCTTTGCAGTGTCCTGTTGTAGTCCTGTAGTTTAGTTAGTAGTTTGAGTAGTAATTTAGTACTTCAACCTCAAAGTTTAATTTTGCCCCCTCCCCACACACTCTCGGCATCGGGGCATGCCTTGGTCCCTGGGATTTAAAACCTGTGAGGACTGTGGCAAGCCTATGCCCAGGAGCGACCCCCACACTTCTTGTCTAAAGTGCCTGGGGGAGGGTCATCAGAAAGAGCACTGTAAGATCTGTAAAGGGTTTCACTCTAGAACCCTAAAAGACCGGGACCAGTGTCTCAAGATCCTCCTGATGGAGGCTGCGCTCCATCCACAAGTGGACCTGGGCTCGGTGGATCCCATTCAGAGCACCTCTTCCTTGGTGTGGAGTGTGCCGGCGCAGAGAAAGGACTCTGCCAGAGACACTTGGCGCTGCCATAGCTCCGCCCATAGACAGACCACAGGGAGCACCAGCCTCATTCTCTGGTGCCCCAGAAGAAAAGGAGGCTGGAGAGGGGGTGCTCTCCCCCAGCCAAACTGAAACAGCCAGCTGTAGTGAGACCTGAGTTGGCCACACTACCTCGGCCTCCATGCCTGCCAGGGTCACATCAACTCCTGCATCTCCTCTGTGGTCTTCGTACTTGGAGACCTCTGAATCGGAGGCGGAGTCTTACCATTCCAGCAGGAGTGGGAGCAGAAGCAGGAGTTCCAGATCCCAGCGTGACCGCCAGCCCTATCCAGCACCATGGCTGGATCAGTGGCAGGCCTCAACAGAGGGTCTTTCACCAGAGCCAGCGGCAGAGCCATGGGTCACGCTCCATATCGGCATCGGTGGCCTTGCATCCTTTGTCCCCCCAGCACCATCAGCACTGGGAGCACCAGCAGTAGCAATGCCCCTGTCGGCGGCCAAGGCTCCAACGCCTATGGCACTAACATTGGCACTGGAGGCACCGGCATCTTCAGTGTCAGCACCATGGACAGTGGCACCTGCGCTGGTGCTTTCAGAACTGGCAGCTTTGGCAGCGGCACCGTCGGTTCCACCAACAATGGGGGCAGTGGCTTAGGAATACCAGGCACCACGAGACCCCCTCGGCGTTGAGGGCAGAGAACATGTCCCACCTCCACCAGGGCGCTCAACTTTGTCTTCTCCAGACGAGGTGGTAGTGGGCACATCAATAGCCCCAGCCTTCGAAGACAGCAGGGTCTTGCTGCCATGGGTGGCTCGGAACCTGGGGGTCCAGTGGAGGAAGTGGTGGAGGACACTGACCCCATGGGGGACATACTCATCCCCTCCGGACGTGCCTGCATTGCCCTGCCGTTGATAAAGGCTATCAGTGAAACCATGAAAACTTTGTGGCAAACCCGGGCCTCTTTGTCTCCTATGGCAAAGAGGAATGAGAGGCGCTATTTCATTCCCTCCAAGGGTATGAACATTTGTATAGCAACCCCCCACCAGATTTCCTGGTTGTGGACGCAGCTAACCAGCGAGAGCACCAGGGTTACCAGGGATCCTCCCCAAAAAATCAGGAGGCCAAGTAACTCGACCTGTTCAGGAGAAAGGTCTATTCGACCAGTGGCTTACAGCTCCGCATCTTGAACCAACAGGCCATCATGAACCAGCACTGTTACGACACCTGCGCAGTGATGGCCACGTTTGAGGAGCTGTTGCCACAGGACTCCTGCGCAGAATTCTCTGCGCTGGTAGAGAAGGGCAAACTCATCGCCCGGGCCTCCCTGCAAGTGGCACTGGATGGGGCGGATGCCTGCACTATGGCCACAGGGGTAGCCAACTCTGTGGTCAGCCGTTTCCTGAAAGGTCTTAACATCCTATATCCGCACGTCTGACAGCCGGTCCCGGCTTGGGACCTCAGTCTGGCCCTTTCCAGACTAATGGAGCCACCTTTCGAACCACTGGCAACATGTTCTCTGTTGTACCTCTCATACAAAGTGGCATTTCTGGTAGCAATAACATCAGCCAGGAGGGTATCTGAGCTCAAGGCCTTAACATCAGAGCCTCCTTACATCGTGTTCTATAAGGTTCAGCTCAGGCTGCATCCAGCTTTCTTTCCTAAGGTCGTCAACCAGGACATCTTTCTCCCAGTTTTCTACCCTAAGTTGCACTCAAGCAGCAGGGAACAGAAATGTCACTCGTTGGACATTTGCCGGGCATTGACTTTTTACAACGAGTGAACAAAATTGTTCCAGAAGTCCATCCAGCTGTTTGTTGCTGTAGCAGACAGGATGAAAGGGCCTCCAGTCTCCTCCCAAAGAATTTCGTCATGGATCACATCCTGCCTCTGGGAATGCTACAGCCTGGCAAAGGTACCTTCCCCTCCGCTCACAGCGCACTCCACCAGGGCGCAGGCTTCATCAGCAGCATTCCCGGCGCATGTTCCGACTCAGGAAATATGCAGAGCGGCGACCTGGTCCTCCATTCGTACTTTCATCTCGCATTATGCGATTACCCAGCAGGCCAGAGGCAATGCAGCCTTTGGTAGAGTGGTGCTCCATTCAGCAGACGTTAAGGCTCCAGCCCTGCCTCCAAAACGTAGGCTTGGGAATCACCTAATTGGAATCAACGTGAACAATCACTCGAAGAGGGGGAAAAATAATTACTAACCTTCTCGTAACTGTTGTTCTTCGAGATGTGTTGCTCGTATCCATTCCAATACCCACCCTCCTACCGCTCTGTCTGAGTAGCCATCACGAAGGAACTTGGGGCGGGGGGGGTGGTCCGTCAGGGCCCTATATTGAGCTCCATGAAGACGTGACTGCAGGGGGTGCCCAGGCCAACCTGACGGATACTGCTAGGGGAAAAATCTTCCGGCTGCTGTGCACGCAGCGTATGCACACCTAATTGGAATGTGTGTGAGCAACACATCTCAAAGAACAACAGTTACAAGGTTAGCAACTGTGTTTTACTCCCTGGGAGGATGGCAGTTTGGGCTGGTAAAACCAGAGGTGGCAGGGGAGAGCCAGAAGGTAGAGCTGAGAAGCAGGAGGGAGTTCAGGGGAAGAGCAACATGGTCTGGGAGAAAGCAGGCCACCATTGCTAGAGATAGGACTGGAATCCTGGACTGGAACCCAGAGTGTAGAGTGGGCTTGGGTTCCCCTTCCAGCCACAGGAGGAGTGGCACGGTCAGGGCATTGAATGGAAGACTACCATTTTTGTGGCAGTGAGGGACTTTGATACCTTGGAAAGGGGTGGACTACAAGACTGAGCCTTCTGGCCAGGTCACTAAAGAAGGAGCACCCCAAGACCCAGAGGAAGAGAGAGAGAGACCATGGGGCAAGGAACTGATGTAAGGGGACATCAGACTTGGAACCAGCTAATCCCCAGAGCATCTCAGAGGAGGCTTCCAGCAGTGATTGGACCCCATAACATGCATCAAAAGCTAAAATGGGATGATAGATGTGTTGTATAATAAACAATAGTGACTGAATATGAGGAAGCTCTTTTTAATTATTTAGGATCTGTTGGAAGAATTTCTTCAAGCAAACAGTGCATTTATTCCTGGTATGTTGAAATGTATGATTCCCCAAAATGTAACTTAATTACATCCAGCCTTCAGTTTGTTCAATCTCATCTCCACCCACTCTGTCTCTTCTTCCCCTCCTGGTTGTGTGGATAGATGAAAGGAACTGTCATTCTCATAGGCACCGACTCCATGGGTGCTCAGCACCCACCCACTGATCAGCTGTTTGGTGGTCCTGTCTCCTCCCCCCCCAGTGCCTCCTGCCTGCTGTCAATTAACTGTTTGATGGGCAGGAGGTGGTGGGGGAAGGGGGAGGAACGGGAAGAGGCAGGGCGAGGGTGGGGCATACTTGGGGGGAGGAGGCGGGGCAGGAAGAGGCAGGGCGTGGAGCACCCCTAGGTTAAGCGGAAAGTCGGAGCCTGTGGTCATTTCTGTTGCCTCTCTTTGGCCCTGCCTCCCAACACCCAAGGAATTTTCTTTGTGAAGATTACTACCTTCCAGGAGTGCTAGCTGGGAGACTCCTCCACTCCCCTGCCTTTCACATTGTATGACTTTTCTCTGACTCTACAAGAGGAGGGACACGGTAGCTGCTTTGGGGTTGGGTGCACCACAATGGTAGTTTTCCCTCTCCCACCTGACAGCAAATTCAGCCCAGATAAAGCATCAGTCAAAAGGCTTTTTCAGTAGAGCAGGAATACCAGACTGTAAGAAGTATCACTGCAGCAGACTGCAGGCAGCCTTGTACTGCTCAGGATTAGGATTGAGCTTTTGAAGGCTTTATACTTGCTCAGTGGCATTTCTCTGTTTGTCGATATGTCTGAATGCCACATCTGATCAGTTCCCTATTGACTTTGGGGAAAAATCCAGAAACCAAAAGGGGAAAAATAGGGAACATCTGGGACCCCTGCCGTCTGATTAGCACACCCCCAACTACAAGCCTCTCAGCAATTGTCTGTAGGTCAAAGGACTGGTTGAAGACACCCATTAATGCCTTCCTGCATAACAACACCTCATCCCATCTATGCTCATCCTCCCAATAGTTTAACATGCTGCATGACTGATTACCCAGGCAGAAAGCAGACTAGTGTGTGTGTGTGGCGGGGGAGGGGGGGAGAGAGGCGCGCGCAACACTAGCAGGAAATGAAGGGGGAATGAGGATGTGCGCACAGTGCCTGGCAATGGAGGGGCATGCAGGTGGAATGGCAGACTCTGATATGGGAGGCACACGGAACCCCTGGTGTGGGTAGAGATTGGGGGGGGGGGGGCTGGTATGGAGGAAAGAAGGTTATGGGGGGCAGAATAGAGAACAGTGGTTGGTAGGAGAGATTGAAGGAGTCCCTGAAATAGATGGGGATGGAAGACTGGCACACAGGCACCTTGTGGAGTAGAATGGAGGAATGCAAGGAGTTCCTGGAGTGTTGTGGGGTCAGATGTTTGGGGTGTGTGTGTGCGTGTTCGTTCCCTCTGTGTGCTGCTCCAGCCCTGTGCAGACAGCTGGCATGGCAGACCTTAGCGAACTGCCCAATGACCACCAGGTCTGTTAAGGTACGAAGGCACCCAGCCAGGTTTATTGTTGACGAAGCACAGTACTAGTAACCCATAGACTCTACCGAACCACTAATACATGTATTACTGTAACAAGGGACCAGCTCAGTGAACAGCGAGACTTTATGTTCCTCCCTAGGCTAGACAAAGACATTCCCAAACAAGTTATGTATTGCCCTTCTAATGTAGTTAGTTGACTTCCTCTGACGTTACCACCCATCACCTTGTGAGTCTCTATCCATCACACGGTCTCCTGACTTTATCTTTAGGAGGGTTCAGTGTGTTCCTGTTATCTTTGGGGAATGTGTTTGTACCCCTCTTGATACGGGGTGTTCTGATCCCACTCTTCTGGAATGTGTTTTTGTGTGTGTTTTGTGCCTAGCACTTCTTAGGAATGTGTGTTTCTACAATATCAGCCCTGTTCCTGCCTCTAGCTCACAGCCTGATTTTGCTTTATATCAGCAAAGTTTTGACCTCTACTTTAGACGAAGCCTCAGGCCTCTAATACAAGGGCTTATGTCTCGGGCTGTCTTCCTACTACAGTGTGCAATAAGCTCAGCTGCCAGAACCTATGATGTGTGCAACCCTGTAGTTACTACATTATATTTTAAGAACATTTTAATTTTAAATAGTTATATTCAGCACTCAGTTTTATAATTTATATGACATTATTATATGAATTCTTTCTTTTTTAGTGTATTTTGCATTTACTTGTTTTTTCTCTTAAGGAAAACTCAAAATAATATTAAAAAAAATCTATATTCAGAATCATCTTGCATTTTTGTATTTGGTTGTTTCATTTAAACTCTGTTGTCCAGGTTCTTAGCTATGTTTAAAAATGAAATGGAGGCACTTAAATAATTTAATTTAAGATTACTCTAGCTTTGTAGCTCAACAAGCCAGATGTCTGTAGCCTTGCAGTTTAGACACGAAAGAAACCTAAATTGAATTCAACTGTATCCTGTCAAGATTTTGATTTGAAAAAGTGAGTTTTTCTGTACAATGTCAATGTAAAATTTGTAAGATCTGGTTGCCATTTCTTTGTCAAATATATATTTTCTTTTGGTAGAAAGTGCATGAAAATAGATCTACATTACAATATATGGATCTAATCCTGCAATTTATTAGTCATGTGAATAAGAGTTTACAGGATTTTATCCTTAGTTCTCTTTTCCTCTTGTCTTTAGAGTTCAATACATAAAAGGAAAGTCTCCTACAATGATCTCAGAGTTTATATATCTGTGAGATTGTTAAATGTTCTGTGTCCTTAAAAATTATTCCTGGGGGAATTCTGCATCAAAAACATTAAAAATTCTGTGCACAATAGTTGAAAATTCTGCAAATTTTATTTGGCAAAATAACACTATATAATCATGCCAGTTTAAATTATTTTGGTTATTTATTTCAAATACCTGTCAGCAACTATGTCTGTAATGATACAGACAACAACAAAAATTCCCTCATGAGCAGAGGGTTGAAGAAACCCCTTCAATAACCCAGTTCCTGTTTCTCTACCCCCTCCCTCCCAGAGCCCAGCTGGAGGGCCAGATATGCATAGATACCCACACCCTCTCCCTCCAGAGCCCAACTGTGGGGTCCTCCCTAGCCCAGCCACCCACATGCCCTATCCCCTAGAGCCCAGGGATCCAGATGAAGAAACAGCCTGATGCTGGGGCCGCAGCCTTGTAAGGAGTTTCCTGCACGCCGCCTCCTTCCTTCAGGGCATGCCGGGAACAGCAGCTGCCGGGAAACTTCCAGCTCCTTCTCCCTCTCTCCTCGTCAGTGTCTTCTATTTCCAAGCTGGGCTCTGCTGGGTCCAGTAGCCCCTAGTGGTAGCCAGCAGCTCTGCAATCTATTTCTGTGAGTGAAAAAGGAAATTCTGCGCAGAACATTAATTCTGTGCAAATTCTGCATTGCACAGTGGTGCAGAATTCCCCTAGGAGTAAAAGATTTTATTAAAACTACACAGCAGTATTGCAGACAAGTAGCACCATAAGTACTTTTATTTGTCGGATATAGTAATGTGCTGTAAGTATCGGTGTTTGAAAGTTCTTATATGAATAAAAGGGAACCCTTGTAATATATTATCAAACACAACTCTGGCATAAGAAACATAGAAATTGCCATACTGGATCAGTCCAGGGGTCCATCCAGTTCTGTATCTTGACTCAGTGGCCAGTACTAGATACGTCACAGGAAGGTGTGAGAAACTGCAGAAGTTAATTATGGAATAACTTGCACATAGTGAAAGTTTCTTATTAACCAAATTATTGGTTGTGTTATGGGAATTTATCCTTTCTAAATTTGTGGGTGTGTTTAGCATTTGAATATCTCTGTATCCTTAATTCTGGATATTCTTCTTTATCCATAGAAACCTTATTTTTTTCTTAAATTCTGCTATGCTCTTGATCTCAATATCATCTTATTGCAAAGAGTTCCCCATTCTGACTGAGTGTACAAATAGCAAAACTACCACTATTTCCTTTGGTCAGGTTTTCTGCCTTTCATGTTGGGTTTAGTGGTATTGCACCCCTTTTACACTAGGATCGAATAAATTCAATATCACAAAAGTCCTGCCACTCATGAACTTCTGAGTTTATATAGCATAGATATTATAAACAGAAGTTTATTTAATAAACAGAAAGATAGAAACAATTTGCTTGACATTATCTCTGGGAGATTGATAAGTGTGCGTTTGCAAATATTATTTGGAGATTACATAATGTTCATCTACATTCTGGCTATGTTGAGTGACCATGTTTTTTCTTTGGTTTTTATTTATGAAATGAAATCCAAAATGGTTTCTATCTCTCTTTTTTTCAGTCATATAGACAACAGAATTTCAATAAGTTTTTTATAAAACTATTTTGATAACCATGGTCCCAAGCACTGTATACAATGAGTGAAGGGAACTTAACAAGAAGCGGTTCTGAATATAGTAAAACTGAGACTCTGGGAATCTGGCTGGATGCTGAACTTTAAAGAAAAGATGAACAGTAAACAGCCTGAGGGGGTGATAAGGATTTTAGAACCTCTTTCTGAAGGTAACAGTAGAGAACTTACGTGAAGCATATTTTATTTACCTACACAGATAGAAATGTTAGTGTATTTTTGAGGGTCAGATGAAAAATCAGTCAGAAATCCCATTGACTTCACTGGGTGTCCCATGTGCAGAGGATTTTTAGGATCGTGCTTATGGATCTGTCATTAAGTGCTTTTTTACTGCATTCACCTTCCTTTCCTTTTCCATGTTCCTCCCCAGTTTTGTACATTAATCTGTTGATTTTCTGTGTTTTTTAATTCTGCTTTACTCGTACAAGTCTGGGTTTTCTTCACTAGCATTTCTCATATCTTCCATTACTGGTATGTTGGCAACTGCTGGGCAGGTTGTTCCTTGTGCTAAAAGTCACTGTAAAAGACACTTTTGAAGGAACGGAATGAAAGAAAATGTATTTGTAACTGATGTAGCAGGATGGCATCTGTAAAATAAAGGCAAGCTCACTGGCCCATTTCAGTGAGAGAGAACAAAAAGTACATTCATGATATTTCACTGATGTATCCCTCACTTTCCCACACCCTTATTCCATTCTGTTTATCTCTTCTGCATTATGTGTAATAGTTATTGTGAACTCCTTGAAGAACAGGATCTATCTTTATCTCTCCGCTAGATGAAAGCCCATGATATAGCATAGGTGTAACTTGTAAAGCTTAAAAAGCCGAAAATGTCTGAGAACTTAAAAATTGAATGGTAATAGACTGAGAATCCCAGGTATGATTAAATTTGGTGGTATTTTAAACAAAAGCAGCTCTCATCCATTTTTTCTGTGTGTCTGTTTTCAGTGATTCAACTAACATTCTAGGCTTGAGAGTGACATGAATACAGTGATAATCCTAGAATCTTCTTGTATAGATAAAGCAGTATATATAACTATGCTGATTTAATAGTAATAATACTATGGATTTCTATAGCAACTTCCATCTGGTAATCTCAGAACTCTTTATAAACATTAATAAATCAAGCTTCCCAATATTCTAGTAATGAGAAATCAATAAATGCTACCATGGTCCATGTTACATAAGGGAAAAATTGAGGCACAGGTAGGTTAAGTGACTTGCTCAAGGTTTCTCATGCAATTTGTGGTAGAGCCAGGAACATAACCCAAATTTTCTTACACAGGGAGAGAAAAGACCCTCTCGGGTTTGGAAGGGTTCACAGAGGTGACGTGTGGTGTCTATAAAAATGTTATTGTTCTCTGATTGATTTTTTTTTTTAATAAGATTTTTTTTTGAATATTCAAATAATATATCAATGAGCACTGACTAATGTCTGTTTAGCACTAAAAATCAATAATCACAAAGCAAACCCGTCTGCTCTTTCATATAGTTAATATGATTAACTAGGATGGCATTGATACTGAACTTTAAGACAACCGTAATATGACTGTGATGCTACCGAGATGTAATTGGTATGTTATTGCAACAATATAATAGTTGCAATGATATTTCAGTATTACTCAAATACTCATAGTACTTGATTGGAAACTGCAGCACAATGGGACTGTCTGTTTCTAGTTGTAGGAAGTACCGTACAAGTGTACCACCAAACTCCCATAAATGTCACATGCACACTGTTGTTGTCATCTTGTTTTTTGTTTTTGTTTTTAACTTTCAGCTCCAATGGTGTAAGATTTCCAATAGCTTTATACTATGTATACTTTAATTTGGACAAACGAGTATATTGGGGATTGACTAATATATTTCAGTTTGTCTCATACACTATCCAGTTATTAAGTACTAGTACAACACTGTGTTGTTCAGCTCATCTTCACACTGGTTGATCATAAATGTATAGTATCAGGAAATAATTGATATCAAGATATATTGGGTTCCTATGTGTTACAGTGCGCTTTGTTTAGCATCACAGTGTATTCTTAGGTAATATACTGGAAAACCTGAATTAAAAAAAAAAAAAAAAAACTAAAAAACTTTCTCAACTTCAGGTAGATGGCAGATCTCAGTTCCCATTTGCAGTGACATTATAAATAATATATGCTCAGTGTCGTCCTTCATTAGCGTGGATTGGGCAAATTAGTACAGAGGATCTTTCATGATAGTGTAGATCAGTGTTTCCCAAACTTGGGACACTGCTTGTGTAGGGAAAGCCCTGGCGGGCCGGGCTGGTTTGTTTACCTTCTGCGTCTGCAGGTTCGGCCGATCGCGGCTCCCACTGGCCGCGGTTCGCTTCTCCGGGCCAAAGAGAGCTGCTGGAAGCAGCACGGGCCGAGGGATGTACTGGCCGCCGCTTCCAGCAGCTCCCATTGGCCTGGAGCAGCGAACCGCGGCCAGTGGGAGCCGCGATCGGCCGAACCTGTGGACGCGGCAGGTAAACAAACTGGCCCGGGGCTTTCCCTACACAAGCAGTGTCCCAAGTTTGGGAAACACTGGTGTAGATAATGTGTCTGAGAAGCATTTTCTCATTCAAAGTCATCTGCAATGCCAGATTCTCAAAGTCCTATAAGTTGCTCCTTGGTAATACTGCTTTTGCCATTGTTGGGGTTTGCCTTCAAAGCTTCCATTATCTCAAGGAACACTGTACTTGTTACTGGAAGAGAAACATAATTGTATTTACAGTATAACCAAAGAGTTATGAACACCAGAGTTACGAACTGACCAGTCAACCACACACCTCATTTGGAACCGGAAGTATGCAGTCAGGCAGCAGCAGAGATGGGCGGGGAAAAAAAAAGCAAATATAGTACAGTACTGTGTTAAACATAAACTATTAAAAAAAAAAAAAAAAGTAAAAGGAAAATTTAAAAAAAGATTCGACAAAGTAAGGAAACTTTCTGTGCTTGTTTCATTTAAATTAAGATGGTTAAAAGTAGCATTTTTCCTCTGCATAGTAAAGTTTCAAAGCTATATTAAGTCAATGCTTGGTTGTAAAGTTTTGAAAGAACCACACGACATTTTGTTCAGAGTTACAAACAGCCTCCATTCCTGAGGTGTTTGTAACTCTGATGTTGTGCTGTACAGTGTTGACTCTGACTAAAGCTCCAGGGCTAAACTTAGGTGTGGATAAGGTACTCCAGTATTCTGTTGTTATTGGACCATTATAAAACTGACTTGTGACAGTTAAGTGATCTCTGCTTTTGAGATTAACCTTAAACTGTACTTGAACATTGTATCATTCTGACTTGCACTGACTCTGCTTTTACTTTATGCTGTAATGTATTTTGATCTGTCTTTGTCAAAGGCTGTACTTGGACTCTGTACTTCCTTTATCCTGCAAGTTCTACTTGCCTATTTATTTATTGTATTTCGATAGTACCAGAAGGTCCCATTTGGGAGTGTGGCTCCGTTGTTCAATGAACTGTACAAACATGGTCTCTTCCCCAAAGGGTTTACAGTCCACAGATATGTTCTCATTCTTAGTTCCATAATATTGGAGACAGTGATTCCAGGTGTTATGCTGAATATGTATTATTTAAGACTGGCATGATAACCTATTTGGGTAAACACTTTAATTGTTTTGCTGCATAGATGTAACCAGCATGGTTGGTTTATTCTGAATTTTCAGGGGAATTTTATGCTGTAGACATTTAGCCAATGTAGCTTTTTTTAAGTTGTCAGTTTTAGTGATTTATTTCTTAAGCTTAGCCTTTCAGTACAATGCTATTTAAAACTGTGAAAAACTTGAAAAAAAAATATATATACTCTAGAAATGTATCTGTCCACCAAAATGCATTTTTCTGACATTCAGAGCTATTTTATACAGACGTGGTTTCCTATTTAGAGAGATGTTAGATTCTGTATAAACCTCTTTGTGCCATTTAAGTAATAAATATCTGTATATGAGCCTGTTTGACTTTCTGCTGAGAACTGCTAAAAGCATTTTAATAGAAAACAATGGGGAGTGTCAAACACTGAATCAGTATCTTACTGAAGCAATTTTTCTTGGAAAGACCTTTATTGCACAAAAGTTTTAGCTTCCTTGCTAAAAATCTTGCCAGAAATGAAAGCTAGTTAAAATGCATACAGCCAGTTTTGTACAAATGCCAAAGAGTAGCCAATTTTGAAATGCACGGAGGATAAAATATCTAGAAATTTAAATACATTATTTTTTTATTCTTCATGTTATTCTTTCATTCTACACATTTATATTTAAAGTTTTCTAACTCCTTTGCTGTTACAGAAGATCACTTTTCTTGACTTAGTTCTAAAATCCTCATCTATTATGCAGTAGTGAACTGGGGGAATATAAAAATGAGTAAGTTGCCAAGTGTTTACTTCTTGCTCTTAACATAAAGTTGCAGCTCCCCCTGAGCACAGTCATGCAAACATGTACTACTGGGCATAATCCTATTGAAGTCAATGGTAGTAATCACTTTGGCCTCTTACTAAGTGCTTGCAAGGTCAGGCCATATGGAGGGGAAGGAAGCGTTACTCTCTTTAGGGTTCTATCTAGTACAGTAGGGGTCGGCAACTTTCAGCACATGGCCCATCAGGGTAATCTGCTGGTGGGCCGCGAGACATTTTGTTTACACTGACGATCTGCAGGCATGCCCCCCCACAGCTCCCATTGGCTGGAAATGGCGAATCGCAGCCACTGGGAACTGCGGGGGGCCATGCCCGTGGACGGTCAACATAAACAAAACGTCTCACAGCCTACCAGCCGATTACCCTAATGGGCTGCAGGCCGAAGGTTGCCGACCCCTGTAGTACAGTATAGTTGTGAAAGCTAGTGGAGGCAGCGGGTCTCATTTTTGCAGTAGATCAGGGCTTGTCTACACTTACCGGGAGATTGACACACAGCAATTGATTCATCAGCGGTTGATTTAGCGGGTCTAGTGAAGATCTGCTAAATCAACCACAGATCACTCTCCCATCGACTCCTGTACTCCACCTGAATGAGAAGTGCAATGAGGAAAGTGTCTCCTGTCAATATAGTGTTGTGTGGACCCTGTGGTAAATAGATCTAAGTATGTCGACTTCAGGTACATGAATAACCTTAGATTGATCTCCATCCTTAGTGTAGACAGGGCTCAGTCTTTTCAGAAAACAGGTTGGCCTGCTGCAGAATGAAGAAAAAAGGAAAATGAACCTTGAGTACTGAGGAACTCAGGATGAGGGGAAATCCCATACAAAAAGGTGATATAGATATAGATATGCTGTGTCTATATGATAGCAATAATGAAGATGTCGTAATGCCTTCTAAAATGTTTTGTAGAAAAGTGTTTCTTCAAGCAATTTAATTTCTTTTTCTATGACTCATAATTCTGGCCTATCAAGAAGGATCCTGTTGGGGGAAAAAAAAAAGACCAACATCCTTCCCTGATAATTTTTCTTAAACATCAATGTGATTATGCTTTTTAATTCCTTGATAAGGAGTGGTAAATGAAAAATGCAAATGCATCATTTTGAGCTTGAATTTTAAGTGAGGATTTCTTTGAGAGGAAAGTGATGCAGACTTCAGTACAGATGATGCTTGTAAAGTCCAATCTTCTGCATGGCTCTGTAGTAAAGGAAAAAACAAAATAACTTATTTGTGGGTTGTTTGGTTTTTTTAAATTTCCCACAGGAACTTCATTCACTTCATTACTGATATAGAAACTGGCTGCAAATTCAGATAGGAGTTGGATTTGAATGCATTTAAATTTGTATGCTGTGCTTCAGTGCCAGTTTTACATTTTGTCTTCACAAAGTGTGATTAGTTTTAGTCCTCAAGAAGGCAAAAGACTGCCAGCTAAACCCCCTCTGTTGCCTGCAAGCTGTATAGAGCAGTAATTTTTATTCATTCTTCAGGCATCACATTTTTAACATAATCACCTACTCTGTAATGAGGGACTATGCTTTAAAGCTTTGTTTGAGTCAACAGTGAATGTAGTACGTAAAGTTTGTATGTGTACTCCAGTGGAGGCTTATTAGGAACATTTGTATTACTCTGTTTTTAACCCATTGTATTTTTTTGCAAAGAATGTTTCCTCAAACCTCCCTCCAAACAAACCTCTCCATAAGAATTTTGTCTTTGGGAGGAGAATTCTAGTTAATCATGCTCTGGTGATTACGAGAGCGTGTGATGATCTTCTCTATCATCTGTATCGAGTATCAAGTGTAAGTGTTACAATAAAGTAAGGGAGGCAAGATTTAAACTAAAAGTAGACTCCTCTCTTGTATTCCTAGGGTTCAGCCACTCTCTTTCAAAATCAACTTATCTTCTATTATTATGGGTAGGCTATTTAAAAAGATGAGGTTTACTGGCCTTTGACAGTGGATAAACTAGAGTGTATTCTGATATCCTGCAGTACACCTTGCTTCCAGCTCCCATGAGCATTCTTTTGGGCTTTACTAGTATCTATGCCCTGGATAAGCAACAACGATATTGGGCTGTGGTCTTATAGGCTTTTGTCCTGTCATTGTGGTTTCAGTTTTAGGGTATGTCTTCACTACTGGGCCGGATCGGCGGGCAGCGAGCGATCCAGCGGGGATTGATTTATCGCATCTAGTCTAGACGCGATAAATTGATCTCTGAGCGCTCTCCCATCGACTCCTGTACTCCAGCTCAGTGAGAGGCGCCGGCAGAGTCGGCAGGGGAGCGGCAGCAGTCGACTCACCGTAGTGAAGAAACCACGGTAAGTCAATCTAAGTACGTCGACTTCAGCTATGTTATTCACGTAGCTGAAGTTGCGTAATTTAGATCGAGGCCCCCTTCCCCTCCCCCCCCAGTGTAGCTCAGGCCTTGGTGGTGGTAGTAATGATTGGAGTCTAGTATGGTGAAGGCTTCAGTAGCTGCTATATGGTTTTTATCAAGATGTTATCTAATCCTGCTCAGAACAGGTTAGAATACTGATGAACCCCAGTGCTTTGTCTTTACTAGGGATCTCACTATTGTTGCAATGATAGTCTTGCAACACTGGGGGTAGAGCTAATGGGAAACTGCTCAAAAAGGCCTAATTTAAACAAGACTTCGGAGGTCACAAATGGAGGCAGTCCCCAAAGTAGTTGGGTGTGTGCCAGTCAAAGACTTAAAAGACTGATTCAAGGTGTTGATGTTAAACCTTGTGCTAAGTGAAAAGCAAGTGGAAGGTGTAGAACATAGAATGTGTTTTCTTTGGCTAATCCCACAGCTCACCTCCTGAGTGGGATGTTGGACTAACACAGGATTTTCTTATTCTCTGTGATTTTTTTACAATCATCCAAGGTAGATGGAGTTGCAGAAATCTAGTCTTTAAAGAACAAATTTCTGTACAGGAAATGCTAAGCCTACTTTTTAAAGGAATGGGATTGGTGTTCTGCCTATCCATACGTGAAGGTTGCTTCTGGTTACCATAGTTATCTGATTCTCAGGAATTAGGTAGAGTGGAAGAGTCTGGTAATGCTCCAAGGATTCATACTATTTTGACAGTTGTGGGGTGGATTGTCAAGCTGTCTGGAATGGTTCATGACATGAGTGCCAACCAGGGCAGACTGTCAAGAAGCAGGGCAGAAGCCCAAACTGGTTTTGCATTCTATAACCAGATTTCACCAACCCAGTAACAAATGTGAACTCCTAAGGCACTATAACAGTCTTTACATGGAGTCAGACATTCCAATCTGTCTTGACACTGGACTTAGTGATACTTGGTTGCTATACCACAAAGATCACAAAATATTCAGGTTGCTCCTTGTCCTGTCACTTACCTCACGTCAATTTGTACCTCAAATCTTCCACATAGTCTCTTCAAAGGTATGAATGGGGCAGTTAATCATCTTTGTATTGTGATATCCCACAATGGCCCATTTAGTTTTGATAGCCTTCTAGATGAGCAGGAGAGGATCCCTACTGACAAGATCCCAGTTTCAGGATTACTTTTTTTACTGTTACTATAAAGAAAAAACATATCTTTACCACATGATATAAGGTAATATTTATTAAAGTGAGATTAATGCATGCAGCAATTTACAAGCACTTTATAAAGTCTAAACACATTGTTAAAAGTACCCGTCTGTACCATATTTACAGACAGATGAAAGACTGGTTTCCAGCAATGAATTTCAGTACTCGGCTGAGGCTTAACATCTGGGCAAGTGCTAGCACCTGGTTTGCCAGCATCACATGGATAATTGTACTAGAAGAACTAGAACAACAGAACGCTACTTTTTTTAAAAGCTGAGTTACAAGGCTCATTGAAAAGATGATTTTGATCTCATTCACTGGACCCCATCTAAATTGACCCCAAATTCTGTGCCTCATGTGAGCATTAGTACTACATATGATTGCTGCGTGATTTCTCTCAGTTTAATGAAATGGACAAAGAATTTTAATTTGTCTTTTTTTGCATTCAAATATTAAAGTTATTGAACATAATTTCAGAATTTATGAATTGACCATTTTATTAAGTTAAGTGGATGGGTTGTGTTAATATTAACATTGTATAAAATACAACATTACTGAGTAAATATGGGTTTGTAAGACTTGAGTTTCACAACCTAATAATCGAAAGTTGTTGTAGGGCTTTAGGCTGCAATCACAATTTCCAGATGCACTTAAGAAATCTATTCTAAACCAGTTGGCTTTTAGTTTAAATAAGTCTTAGAGTAAATGAGGAAAAAAAACAGAAATCCACTCAAAAGCTTCATCTATCAGAGATTCTCAAACTTCATTGCACCATGATCCCCTTCTGACAATAAAAATTACTACACGACCCCAGAAGGGGTGGAGAGAAGACCGAAGACAGAGTCCAAAGCCCCGCCCCCTGAGCGCCACTGCCTCAGGCAGGGAGGCCAAAGCTGAAGCCCAGCGGCTTCTGCCCTGGTTGTGGGTCATGTAAACTTAGCCCTGGGCGATGAGGCTCGGGCTTGGGCTTAGGTTTGGGCTTGGACTCTGGGCCCCAGCAAGTCTAACACCAGTCTTGGCGACCCCATTAAAATGGGGTTGCGAAACACTTGGGAGTTCCAACCCACAGTTTGAGAACCCCTGTTCTATGTAGAAGTGATGGAGTGATGAATCTGCAAACAGTATAGGGCATAGTGCTTACTGCTGCGAGCAATCACATTAAAGACATTCCAAAAAAATTACTAAGGAACAGGCTATAATTACTGAGACTACTTCATGTTGGTAAGTGTTTGCAGCATCAGGCCCATATTTTGTGTTTAGAATGAAAAGTAATGGTCATTCTTTTGGATCTTTTAGGCAATATATTCGGTTTGGGGAATTGCTGAAAAATCTCAGGAACTGAAAGATTCTACGTAGTTCAGAAACTGATATATATGACATAATAGTTTTTAGTTGTGCTTACACACTCTGTGTGTGTGTGTGTGTGTGTGTGTGTGTGTGTGGTACTTAACAGACGTTAATGCAATAAGATGTATAAGCCACTGCCAATGTAGGCTTCCCAAGAGCAACTCCTCTTTCAAAATAGTTTACAGTTAAGCTAATAATATTAGTGTAATGTCACAACTGAGGCTGTATGAGGAAATATTTCATGCTCTCATATCATTTGTTACAATAACAACCTCCCCTTTAAATAAAATTATAGGGAGTAAGATCCAAGATGAAGGGGTGCGTGGGGGAAGAGATTGGAAAACTCTGTATAGTAGAGACATGTACTGTTGCTCTTTTGGGAACATATTTATCTCTGACTCTGAGACTAATCATATTATTAATAGACATACACGCTGCAGGCAACTTGAAAAACAATCAATTTGTTCAGTTCCAGAAGGATCCACAGAGATAACTTCTTTTGCTTGAAAAGTCCCCAGACTGACTCTACCTTTTTATAAGATTATAAAGAATTTTCCTATTCTCTGTTCCTCCCAGCCCCCAGAATCTTATCCATCCTATGCTGATTCTTCAAACTTGGGTTGTTTTTACTGTTGTTTGTTCATGGTCCTTGTGTTTGGGAGCCTTATCTGAACAAAATATATTATCATCAGTTGACTGTGCATTGGTCAGTTCAGTAATATAGTTCTGTTTTTCAAGGGATAGAATGTAATTGTGCTAACTAATCCAGGTGCTAATTAATTGAAGTGTACATTATTGTTTGCTGTTGACAGAGACCTATAATGGAATATTTCTTTTGCATTAACAAAAACATTTTGAGATAATTCAGACTTGTTCAATTCTGATTGATTGTGGAATAGTATGACAGTTACCATGGAAAACTATGCCTAGATTAACTGAAATATATTGTAAACATTCACAGTGGAAGTATTTCAACCTTATTGCCAAAAATGAGAGGTTTGTTTTGGAGAGTAGGAAGGTCTTGTTGGTTTCTGGTATATCTCTAAATGTCTGCTATATAGTGACTGTACATGTTGTCTATTCTGTAGATCTCAAATAGTGATGATAAATGAAATTTCTCCTAAAGCAACTTTTGTTCATATTTTCCCTTCTTGCCCCTCCCTAAAATACACTAATTTTGTACAATTTGTTGCATTTATTTCTTATAGAATCCTATAGTCAAAGTTTAGAATGCTTATGAATGTTCGTATTTTATCATAAGTGGATTGACATTTTGGAGTAGAGGACTTAGTGTGAAAGTGTGAAGCTGAGTATCCCTAATGTATTTGACATTTTAAAGAGAAAAATAGATAACATTATTTATATTATTTATTCTGGGTCAACAGTTGCTTATAAGCTGTGTTGATTCCTGTATTTGGAAGAAAAGGCATGCTGGCAAATTGTTAGAATTAAGAGGATTAAAGTTCTGTGCTATATGGCCATGTCTGTTGCTTTCCTGTGGCTCCAAACCACTGGTAAATTGCAGTGGCACTGAAAGTACATTTTAACACTGTTATATTCATCACACTATGAAAGAATATCCCCTGAGAATAACTATATTATGCAGGTGAAGATTTAGCTTTTACTTTGATATTCTTCAAAGTCTTTTGTAAATGCTCCTCCTCAACTGAGAGTGCCTAATGGGGAGAAATCAGTGCCTATTTCTCTTTCCTTCTACACATATTTGGTATGAACAGTCCCCTTAAGAAAGGCTAAAATATGGTTAGCTTACTCTGCTTTTCAAAACAACAGATAGCGAATAGGGTATCAGGTGGTTTTAAAATTGTCCAGGAACAGACTACAGTACAAGGCAATCTTTTTTTTTTTAATTTTAATCATGTGTTATATTGCACTTTGTCACTGTGAGAAGGGGCTGTAATTATACACACTTTAATGACCTTTTTAACAAAATACCTTTTAAAATAAAGGTGTTATGAGAGAGTCTCCAGAAGATGATATAAAGTAAGTAACATAGCAGAATACATTAGCCCTAAATGAGGAATTTCACTGTGAAAAGGCACCATTTTCCTTTAATTTTTCAATTTGAGAATCTTTAGATGTTTTCAGTAAGATTTCTCTTTTGCTAAGGCTTAGGTAGAACAGTTTTTTGGGAGGATTCAACATTTTCATGGAACTGAATTATGTTCCCAGCAAATGTTCTTTTGTAAATAAATTGCTTTAATGTAGGGTGATGTATTGGTAAATATATTCTGAGTATGCATTATGTAATTAAGAAAGGGATTGATAATAAGACAGAAAATATCATATTGCCTTTATATAAATCCATGGTATGCCCCCATCTTGAATACTGAGTGCAGATATGGTCACCCCATCGCAAATAAGATATATTGGAAAAGGGCAACAAAAATGATTAGGGGTATGGAATGGCTGCCATATGAGGAGACATTAATAAAACTAGGTCTTTTCATCTTGGAAAAGAGATGACTAAGGGAGGATAAGATAGAGGTCTATAAAACCATGACTTGTGTGGAAAAAGTAAATAAGGAAGTGCTATTTATTCCTTCTCATAGCACAAGAACTAGGGTTCACCAAATGAAATTAATAGGCAGCAGATTTAAAACAAACAAAAGTAAGTATTATTTTCACACCACGCACAGTCAACCTGTGGAACTCTGTGCCAGAGGATGTTGTGAAGGCCCAGACTATAATAGGGTTAAAAAAAGAACTAGATAAGTTCATGGAGGATAGGGTCCATCAGTGGCTATTAGCCAGGATGGGCAGGGATGGTGTCCATAGCCTCTGTTTGCCAGAAGCTGGGAATGGGCGACAGGGGTGGATCACATGGGGATGATTACCTATTCTGTTCACCTGGCATTGGCCACTGTCAGAAGACAGGATACCGGGCTAGATGGACCTTTGGTCTGACCCAGAATGGCCGTTTTTATGTCACTATAGGATTTCTAAAAGATAATTAAATTTAATTTTACTATGTTTTTTGTCTCGGTAAAGATGTGTGGAAGATCCACTGGTTGATTGTAGAGCAACTGCTGGCTAAGGGTGAAGAAATAGAAGCAAGCTGTGTATAATTGATGATGTTTGCATTTTTATGGCATAATACTCTGCCCTGAAAACAGGAAAGAGTTTTTTTTTCCTCAAGCGCCCAAGGCAAGGATTTTGATAGAGGTCCTACTAAATCAAATCTAGAAACCAAGCACAAGTAGACTTACTACTCTTCTGACCAGAAGGTGAGATTCTATATACTAACTGTACCGTCAATCCTGCATCATTGCGGTATGTATTTGAGACGCAAAAACAGAATCTGATAGTCACTTATTGTAAAAGGAAAGGACACTGTGAGCAGGACCAAATAAATAATTACATCATGACAGAGGCAGTGGAAATCTTACCCAGAATACTTCACTTTCATCCAGACAAAAGTAATGATTTAGCAGAAGACACTTATCGCTTGTTAGAAAGGAACAGGTGTGTACTGTACTACATGTATGTTTGCTATTAAGTGTTACGCACGTAAGACAAGAATCCGTAAACATGTGAGTGAGGTTTTTTTTAAGGACTTGAGATACCTTCAGTCCTCATGTAAGAAGGTTCAAATCCACTGAGTTATTTTTCTTTACTAAATTACTGCAGTTAAATTACACTGGTCTACAATTTTTGAGAAGTCATCTGCTTCAGAGATAAAATGTGCTATTTATTATGTATTTTGATGTGCTGATTCAAATATGACAATTAAAACAACTGATTGGCTACTAAAAAAAGAAGAACAGGAGTACTTGTGGCACCTTAGAGACTAACAAATTTATTAGAGCATAAGCTTTCGTGGACTACAGCCCACTTCTTCGGATGCTCCGAAGAAGTGGGCTGTAGTCCACGAAAGCTTATGCTCTAATAAATTTGTTAGTCTCTAAGGTGCCACAAGTACTCCTGTTCTTCTTTTTGCGGATACAGACTAACACGGCTGTTACTCTGAAACTTGGCTACTGTTTCTAAGATATTTAAGTTTTTACATTTTATGTCTGTGTATATTGTGTAGATAGAGTTTTAATCATAAATTGTAAACCTAGGTCTTTTCATGTGTTTATGGTTGCTTTACATGATAATATTTCACCTGTCCTGTTTATGTAACACTTTAAAAATCAGCAAAAGGGTTATATAAATGAAATTTATTATAAAACAAAAGGCAGAAAACTATTATGTACATAGTTTAGTCCTATTCAGTGTCTACTCGGCGCTTCTTGGCTTATCTCTTGTATTCATTAAATGGAGCATCTCTTGTCACTGTCCAGCAATAGTCTGCAAGCATCGATGGGCTCCATTTGCCCTGATAGCATTTCTCCATTATTGCAATGTCCTGGTGAAATCGCTCGCCGTGCTCGTCGCTCACTGCTCCGCAGTTCAGTGGGAAAAAATCTAGATGAGAGTGCAAAAAATGTGTCTTTAGTGACATGTTGCAACATGTTATACTGCGCTTTTGTGATGCAAAAGTCACTTCACCACAAACATAGCAGAAGCTATCTGCACTGTTCACACAAGTACGAGGCATCTCTGCTCACTTTGGCTCAACAGAAATGTGTCCCTTTGCAAAATCAAACACTGACAAATAAGAGAGCGTGACACTGTATGATTTCTAGAGCTGATATAGGGCAATTTGTTCAGCAGAGTGATGTAAGCTTCGTTATGTTTGCATCATCCATGACTTCTAGGAATAACATGATGCAATTCAGATCATGTATGACGCAATACCAGCTTCAGATTGCATCATTCATTGTTTTGCTTAAAAAGCAAGTACTGTCCAAACCCAGTCATAGATTTATTCATAGATCCAGTCAAAGATGTATTTTAGTCATTTCTGGTTTAAATTGAGATCCCTTCCCTTTATAACTCATTTATCCTCCGCCATTCCCAAGTCAAGGGTCGTATATACTGACCCAATAGCATATCTTGAAAACTAGAGCCAATCAACAATTTTAAGCATCATTTTCGTTCTCAGTGACCCAGAATTAGTAAAGTTTGACTACATTTATTTCAGAAGCATTTTGGCTGTAGAGCAGTGTTATATACATGTGAAATTTGAATTTACTGTAGTTTTAATTTTTATTATCATAATTGTGTTTAAAAATTATAAGACAGCATCACTGTATGAAATAAAATTTCATGCTACTACTTGATATCTTGCAGTGATGATTTTTTGCTGAATTTTCTGGCTGTTCTCATGTTATTAATCAAGATAATGAACTTTAAGTCAGCTATACCATTGTCAGTGCTGTTTCACTGTGTTCTGAATTGTGTGTTCATTTCTGATTTGAGCTATCGGGTTTCAGAAAAATATCCAAAGGGTTAAAATAGTGCGGTGTTTATTTTAATAGTTAGATGTAATGCTTTCTGTATTTTAGATCTATACGAAGTGATAAGTTACTCTGACATTATGCCTTCAGCAATAACTCCTGTGCAGACTCCTGGATGTTGGAACCTGTTCTTTTGCAAAAAAATGAATGTTAGCCACTTAGCCAGAACAGCAGAGTTATCCTTTTCCTCTTAAATAATGCCATAGGATTTTTAACATCCATCTGGATAGCCAGTTGAGACTATCAGAACTGATTCCAGTTTAACATCTCTTCTGAAGGATAGCACATTTCTAACAGTGCAGCTCCTTTGTATCCCCCCATTGCAGTAATTCATTGTGCATAAGCCCTAGATTTGGCAATGTATTTGATTGCATGTCCTCCTGATGCAGAGGTCAGAGTATTACCCTTGCTCAACTGATACTATAATAAACCCCTTTTATTAGTATTTAGCTATAAAGAAATTAGAAGTAAGACAGTAAGGATTTTGTTGTACGTTCAGATTTTAGTCAGAAATTGATTATTTTTTTTAAAAAATGGTGATAAGAACATCAGAACATAAGAACGGCCATACTGGGTCAGACCAAAGGTCCATCTAGCCCAGTATCCTGTCCACCAACAGTGGCCAATGCCAGGTGTCCCAGAGGGCGTGAACTTAACAGGTAATGATCAAGTGATCTCTCTCCTGCCATCCATCTCTACCCTCTGACAAACAGAGTCTAGGGACACCATTCCTTACCCATTGTGGCTAATCGCCATTAATGGACTTAACCTCCATGAATTTATCCAGTTCACTTTTAAATGCTGTTATAGTCCTAGCCTTCACAACCTCCTCAGGTAAGGAGTTCCACAAGTTGACTGTGTGCTGCGTGAAGAAGAATTTCCTTGTATATGTGTTAAACCTGCTGCCTATTAATTTCACTTGGTGACCCCTAGTTCTTGTATTATGGGAATAAGTAAATAACTTTTCCTTATCCACTTTCTCTACATCACTTATAATTTTATATACCTCTATCATATCCCCCCTTAGTCTCCTCTTTTCCAAATTGAAAAGTCCTAGCCTCTTTAATCTCTCCTCATATGGGACCCGTTCCAAACCCTAATCATTTTAGTTGCCATTCTCTGAACTTTATCTAGTGCCAGTATATCTTTTTTGAGATGAGGAGTATCTGTAAAGCTTGCAAGTATGATATTGAGTGAGAAGGTCCTACCTAGGATGTGTCATGCTGAAACATTGTGGAACCTTGAGCACATTGTATTGAGCAGAAAATAAAACCAAGTGTCTTTGGAGAACTTAAGTCTGAAATTTCTTTACCGTGTCACCTTTCTATCAGTGGTGGTCATGAAGATAATCTGAAAAGTAAGTGTAGATGCTGGTGTCTTTGTACTTCATGACCTCCATCATTTAGCCCTTAGGCTTTAGTTCTGCAAGCAAAGGTTACAATACATTTGTAGTAGCCTGTATCAACACAAGAGTGAAATTACACACATGGCCAAATTCTTTTCACTTTACTTACCTAGGTGATCCCACTGACGTCAAAACATGTCTGAGTAAATTTTATGAGGTTTGGATTATTCTCTAGAATGCTTGGGAGTAGCTCTTGATTAACATCCAATAGACATTGGAGCTGTTTATAAAATATTAAAATTATAGGTTTAAAAAGTGTTTCTGAACATATGCATATAATTTAGTGCTTTTTCTATGAAATAGTGCAGCCAGTGATAAAGCTATTTGGCCTTAATCTCCACTTTCTATCCATAGCCTTTTACACCTCTCCAAAGACGGTATAAAATATTACCATTCTGATATGGTAGCTGTTTGCACTCAGTTTGCGCAGTTTGACATGGTATGGTGCATATCAGGTCTCTAAGGAGGACAATTTGACTTGACTTTTTAAAAAAAAAACGTTGGTATATGGTTTTGGTTTTTTAAACCCAAGTTTGCTCTTCTAGAAATGCACATACGATTGAGTCAGAGTTCACAAATAAAGATAGTACAACATTAGGGTTTTAGCTGGAAGTGCTGGTAGTAACAATAATGTGGATAAAGCCTGTCATACATATTCTGTAACACTCTGTAATCTGAGAAACACTGAAATCAAACTTGTAGAACTGAATTAGAGATGTGTGGGTATTAAAATACTCTGTTCCCTCCCATTTAAACGCAGACCATCTGTTGTTTCCAGATGTACTGTTTCCTGAAGCAGTGTTCTGGGAATGACATTACAGCACCAACAAATAATTGTTTCTGGTTCTGTAGCATCATTCCCAGAAGTACAGAACTACTTGGCATTGGTAGTACTTTTCTAGTTGATCTTACATTGTGACAGGAGACATAACATAGTATGGATTACTAGAAGAAGAAGTGGCAAATATGTCTACTTTGTTTAAAAGTCAGCAGGAGACACCACGACTACAGCTGTGAAAATATTTTCTGAGCATTTGCAGCAGCTTTACATTGAATAACAATATTATTTTCCTTAAATGTTATATATAAAATATATCTCACAAAAAATTTAAAGACATCGGGCTAGCTCCTTAATCTTCATTTTAATAAAAAAAAGTTTATATAACATTTTGAAGGCTCCAGTGGTATGCTTAAAACCATGTATAGCACAACACCTTAATCTGCTGCTGTCTGTAAAGCAACGGGCTGTCACCTCCCTCAAGACCACTGCTTGCCTCATTAATACCACTGGAACAAATTATCACTTCATAGCCCAGAAATCTTCTATAGCAGTTGTGGTGATTGATGTAACAAGGCTAAAAATTAATGATGAAATGCATGTTCCAGAAGACAGATTCAAATGGCAGAATCTTCAAAGGCAATTAAATGTGACACACAAGGAGTCATCCTAGAATAATGTATTTTCAAATAAATGGCAAGATGAGTATGATAATCTACTCTACTCTTGTTACAGTTAAATTAGTTTTGTGGGCAATAATTACCTCTGAAAACTAAGTGTCCAGGCATAAAAGTTTTTAATTTTTTTAATACATTTAAAAATATTGATAAAAGAAATAGAAGGGAACTGATAACTGTCCACTGTCTAATTCACAGGATAACTGAGTATACACTTTTTTAGAGTTGAAACAAATCATGTCCGTGCTTGAGTCCGTACAATAATAGCAGTAAATATGATGATGTAATAATCTAATATAGTATTTCTAAACCATTTAGAGTTGAAGTGACAACTTCAAATGTTGTATTCTATGTAGATTTAGGAGTAGCCCCAAAATACCTGATGTACCTGTAGATTCTGAGTCAAAATATATTTATTTATGGTAGGTCCTTGTATGTCAAAGGATCTGGAAGTACTTGACAAAATAGGCCCTGGTCATGAAAACACTGATGCACATAGGTAACTTCGCACTGGAGTAGTCCCATCAACTTCAGTAGGACTACTTACATGTTTAAGTAATTGCAGAATTGGGGTCTGTGAACCCATTCTTGCAAGCTTGTCTAATGTGAGTTATCCCATTGACTTAAATGGGACTGCTCACATGAGGAAGGGCTGCAGGACTGGTCCCTGTACTTGTCTGAATACAGGAATTACTTCATCTACTACTGAAATGGAGCTTCCTTTATGGAGGAAAGTAGCAGCTTTTTTATCTCACCATAAAACTTAAAAAAGGAAGGAAAAAAATCTGACCATCACACATAGGAAAAGTGGAAGTACAGGGTAACAGTTTGGTCAAGATACCGGCACTAATACCTCTACTAGTCTAGAATGTGCCATGTGATCTTTAATGATCACAGGTGGTCAGCCTCTTAATTTTATACCTCATATGGAAGATCTCACTTCTGACGGCACAGTACCTCTAATACTAGTTATAACTCAAGAGGGAAGACATAACCTATTGGACTCCCAATGTCAGTTCACAGTACTTAGGCTTTCCTTGGAGGTCTGATATCCAATTACTGCTCTAGCCTGAACCTACTTAACTTGTAAGAACGTATAAGGTTATCGGGGGCACACGATATTTTATTTCATTCTTGGATATATGTACCTCCTGTAGGATATGATGCCTGACACACTCTCTGGGACATCAGTCTAGATTAGAAGTACTGCTTACGTAAGATTTTGGGAATAACCAAAACCAACTAGCTTCATTGCTAGTGTGGTAATGAAAATATTTTTAGAGAGGACTCCAGCTATTCCTCTGAGTACCCTGACTTCTTCCTACAATCTAATAACACAAGGAAAATTCTGACTAAATTAGTCTTTTGCTAATCAAAAAACCTTTCCAAACCTACTTAACCTGTTTTAAATTTTGCTTTGGGAGCTCCTGCATTGGAAAGTTGCCTCAGATAATCTTGACTCCTCCCCCTAGAAGGCCTGTACAGTGTTTAAAATAATATTCACACGCCCATTTTATGCCACGTGCTGCAATTTTATTTAAAGAACTACTATAGTGTTTGCTAGGGAAAAAATCAACAAAGTAGAAAATTTAAATAAAGCTGTAGCTCTTGCCTTATTTTTGAGGGATAACTCCAAATGCATGCTAAATGTCTGGCCTGACATTCCTATTATCTCATTCTCTTGTGAGTATTACAGAGACTGTTTCAGAAGTTTAAAAGCAACATTCTTTACACAAGCCACAGGTTATAAAATAATGTGGAATTGTGGTGCAGATTCTTAATACAGACTATCACAAGTGATGTGAAACAGAAACCTAGGAAAAGTAGACTTTTAGCTGACTTTCAACCCCCAAAGTCTTACACTTAGTTCTTTCTGAGCTTTCACAAGAAAAAATTCATATTAAAGATCTGCAAATTTTAAACTTGAAAAATACTGCTGTAACTAAATTAGAAGAGCATAAAGTAATTAACCTGGTGAGTGAGTTTTAGGCTTTGTTCCACAGAGGGCTGAAATACAAGGTCTAACCTTAGAGCGATTTTTTTTGCCCCACTCTTTCTGGTTTCAGTTGGTTGGCCGGTTTTAAATCTACAGTTGAGTAACACTCTTCTTCTCCTCCTCCTCCCTGAAAAGCAGAACTTACATTGAGAGTAACAGTAACACAAATGTTGATGAGGTCTCTGCTGCATCTCATTTTGGGAAGAACCAGGAAAAAGTAACTTATGTTCAAAAGGGCTGAATGGTGTCAATTAAACTCTAAGTCCATTACTTATATCTTCAAATAGTTGAAATATGCTTCATATAGAAAATTAGAATACAGATAAGATATTCCTTGCTCTAGAAAGGAAAGATGAAGAAAAAAGTTGTTTGGAGTCAGCCTCCTTTTTTTAAGTTATTCTGATGAGGTATACAAATACTGTACTAGTAATGAAAGGGGTAAGCAACTACTCTGCACCAGGCGGACTGACCTTGTCACACCTTCAAAACATGCCTGGCTTAGAGGAGGCTCTCAAAAGGAGAGTAGGCAAGCTCAGTAGGGCAGCAGATAGTGGAGGTGAACTGACCTACACTCTGAGCTCCTGAGAAGGAGTTCCTACTGCCTGAGGCCAGACTGTAGCAATGTGGCTAAACCCAAATGGAAGAGACTTGGGTTTCTTAGAAGGCCTGAGATTTCCATTGATTTCCAGTTATTTAATGTCTTTACTTTACCTATTGTGAAAGAAGAATCTGGTAGGAAGTGGACCGGTGAGGCAGCAGTATAACGTTTTGGTGGTGCAGGACTTAGCTGCTTACACTGGGCACTGGATTGGAACCTGGTGGAGAGGGTGGGCCCAGGTCCCCCAACAAACCCTTAGAGGGCAAAAGCTGACCCCCTGAAACAGGGAGAGAAGGACTTGAGGACTGAAGGGTCACAACCTCAACTAGAGGAAGCTTGGAGACTCTTGCATAGCTCAGAGGCTACCATTACTAGACTCTTTATATACTACAAAAGGGAGGATATAAAACATGTGACCTGGCCAGAGGGCTGAGTCCTGGAAGGGACAGACCATCACAAGACCAGAGCAGCTGTCAACAAGGGCACCAGGAAAGAAGAGGACCTGCCACACCCTGCCTGACCACTGGGTGATGCCCGGAATGAGTAGTGAGTAGTCCCTTTCACAGTAATACGTTACTTTAAAATTATATTCTGTCCATGAATATTGTGTAATAAATTCAAAATGATTTTTTCAATAAAAATTCAGTATATCAGCATTATGCCAAAAATCCAGATAACTAAACCGTATTTTGCTTACACCTAAAGTTGGGTATGTGCTATGTTACATGATACAGAATTTAGGTTCTTATGATTTTACAGATCAGTATAATTTGATACAGAAAAAGTCACAAGTTTTCCTACAATTTGAAATACAGTATAATTTGTCCTTTTCCCAATCCAGCTATGGCCAAATCCTAAGCTACTATGAAAGTTATCCTGATCATACAAAGAAATCTGCATGCAGCCCTTCGGTGGATCTTTTGGCAAGATCAGGGCCAGAGGACCTGATGCATTTATTGATGAAGTCAGTGGAAAGACTGACTGACACTGCCATGAGCATTAGATCATGTTGTAATTGAGGTATCAGAAATGGAGTGATGAATTGTTAAAAGCTTCTGATGTACATGTGATACCATCCATGGCATGCCCTTACACGCACTGCACAAATGGCACAAAATCAGACTCTGTTTCTGCAAAGGAAAAGAGCCTTTCAGAAGCCTATTGAAAGGGGAGTTATGAAGGGAGACAGCTAGAGATGTTGGAGTTGAAAATGTGGGAGTATATATTTATTTCCTCTAAAGGCAAAGAATGTGTAAAGGTTTTGAATAGGAGAGTGACTGTTTGTGTGGTGTGTTGTTGCCTAATGGTTTCAGATTCTTTGTGAGATTTTGGTTGGTATGCTTACAGAATGATATTTTGCTCATGTGAGTCAGAATGTACTAGAATATCATTTTTCTAGGAACCTACAAATAGCCCTTTAAAATCGCAACTAACCAGATAATTGTCACAATGAAACATTCATCTATCCATTGCTGTATTGATACTTTACAAAACCTCATTGGTAGTTTTATGATGGTAACATAGGAGAGTCTGATTAAATTTAGGCTATTGAAGCATAAGGAGTTCTGGACTTTTTTAATTTTGGAAGAACTTAAGCCATCTGTTGCCTTGAAGCAGAGAGATTTAGTAATCAGGCACATCAGTAAGAAGGAATTTATCTGGGGAGGCTATTAATTAACAAGCTTGGATAGGGTTCACATCTTCTTGCCGTAAAGTCAAGTCATCCCTAACCAGTCTGTTGGACAATCAGAATATTGAAATAAGTCTTTGGTCAGATATTCTTTATTTTCATTTTACCCTAGAGAATAGTAACTGCATGGGAAATATATCTAACCGTTATATTATTATTACTGGCTTTCCTTCTGGGGGATGTGAGGACAAAGAGCACACCCAGAAAATAAACTGGGATAACACATTCCTTTTAGGAAAGACTTGCATCAGATATGCAGAAATTAAATAAGAGACTTGAGTGTACAATGGGTATGCTCTAATGTACTACAGCCGTGTTGTAACTTTCCATCTGTTCTACAGGAGAGCAATATCTTTTGCTACAGGAACTTAATGTTGTTCAACAGAATTCACCCTGCAGGTCAGGAAATCCCCAATAGGAGAAGTGGAATTTTAAGGCTCAAGGGCTGTATATGACTGCAAATCTTTTTACATGAGCATTTTCTCGCAATTTCATTCTAAACTGTTTTTCAGAAAATCCAAGAAAAGTGGAATGGAATGCTCATCCCTCTACATTAAAACATGGCTGGATCAGATCCTCAGCTGATGTAAATTGGCATTAATGAAAGTCAATGGAGCTATGCTGACTTACATCAGTTGGGCATCTGGTCTGGTGGATTCTCCATCACGGGGAACTTAAAATCATGATTGGACTTTTTTCTAAAAGAGATGCTTTAGTTCTAAAAGGAATTAATTCTTGGAAGTCCTATGGTCTGTGTTATACAGGAGGACAAATTAAATTATCACAATGGTCCCTTCTGGCCTTAATCGCTGAATAGATACAAGTACACAAATGTACAAAAGTACTACTTTTTTTGTAGCATAGCTTCGTCATAACCTCACATTCACTAGTCACTCAACAAAGCCAGTTCAGTCTCTAAAGCCTGGCTATTGTTTTCTTTGAAATTTGGTGCCTGATGTTCACTAACATAAAACCATGTTCTGGTGGCCTATGTTAATGGTACCGAAATATGCAAAAATATACACTGAAAAATTAGTTTTTTTTTTATTGTATGCTCATATTTTAATCAGCAGTGCCCTGAACCCTCACTTATTTATTCCACCTTGTGTATGAATAATCTGAGGGGATGAATGTAGAGCTGTCATTGCTGAGTCAGGTTCCTTGGGGACTCTTCTATTGCACAGGACAGTAAAGCAGCCTCAGCTTAGGGCTTGGGGTGGGGGATCAGAATCTTGATGGAAGTTTTCCACATCATGTTCACTCTTGGTGGTGGTTTGCACCTCGATTGACGTATTACCTAGAATTGGCCTATTGCTTACATTGGCATGAGCTAACATAATTTGGGATTGTATTGTTTCCAAAAGTATCATAAATCACAATGTTTTGTTAATTGTATGGAGAAGGTGTTTGGTAGCAACCTCATAGTTAACCTAGCTTTGTAGTTTTAGGGAGTTGCTGAAGTCTATAATTACCCTTTCATTTAATTTCAGTATAAGAAGAAATTTCAATGACTATGTTGATAGTGTGACATCAGTGTGGGTGTGTTGATTGGTTTGCTCATGAAAAATTACACTATAGAGGAAAAAGTTAGAACCAGTACTCCATCCCTCTTGAACTGTTGGCTTCTTTTAACACCACTGACCATTCTCTTCTTGAAATCTTGTCCTCCCTTGGTCTTCATGACTCAGCGCTCTCCTGGATCTCCTTCCTTTCTAGTTACTCCTTCAGCCTTCTCATTCTCCCATTCCCAAATTTCTGTAGGGGTTTATCAAGGCTCTACCTTTGGCCCTTTGCACTTTTTCCTCTACACCTTGTCTCTGGGCAATCTCATTTTCAAACACAAGTTCAATTGTTTTCTCTATGCTTATGACTCAGATCTCCCTCTCCATTCTGGATCTGTCTTTCTGCACGTACTAAAATCTTGGATTGCCTGACATCTCATGGATGTCCACGCCTCATCTCAAACTCAACATAGCCAAAACGGAGCTCTTACCGTCCTCTAATGCTTCAAGCCCTCTTTTTGTCTCCCACCCCACTTAGTTCTCAGTCACTCTGGACAATACCACCATTCTCCCTGTTACTCTGGCTTGTAACATAAGGATAATTTTCAACTTGTCCCTCTCTCTCTAGTTTCTCACACCCAGGCAGTGTCTAAAATATGAGGAGAGGCTGAGGGAACTTGGATTATTTAGTCTGCAGAAGAGAAGAATGAGGGGGGGATTTGATAGTTGCTTTCAACTATCTAAAAGGGGGTTCCAAAGAGGATGGATCTAGACTGTTCTCAGTGGTAGCAGATGACAGAACAAGGAGTAATGGTCTCAAGTTGCAGTGGAGGAGGTTTAGGTTGGATGTTAGGAAAAACATTTTCACTAGGAGGGTGGTGAAGCACTGGAATGGGTTACCTAGGGAGGTGGTGGAATCTCCTTCCTTAGAGATTTTTAAGGTCCGGCTTGACAAAGCCCTGGCTGGTATGATTTAGTTGGGAATTGGCCCTGCTTTGAGCAGGGGGTTTGACTAGGGGGATGACCTCTTGAGGTCCCTTCCTGATATTCTATGATACTCTTCTTCCCCTCCCCTCACCTGCCTCCATTCCTTTCTATCTACCAGCAGAGCTGGAATGAAACATCAGGCCCAAAGCAATATTTATTAATCTTGAGTTAAGCTATCCTATCATGAAGATATGTAAACCAAAGATGTTCCCCAACATATGAGAGTAATATTTAGTATTATTTTATGATCGGCAAACTTCCAAGTGTTGTAGCACAGAGTTTAAGGTTGCTGTCCAAGGTGGTAGTCTTAATATCACCACATCTCTTTCAGTTGCAAATTCAGTGTTTTAACAGACATGAAAGATTTACATACTAACTGATTAGTGTTTTACAGTAAGTCCTTTGAAGTAATCACTCCTACTATATTAAACAGTAGCTAAAATTGGTCAAGTTCTAACTTTAACTTTACATGAAGAAATAATAGTCA
The DNA here is from genome assembly GCF_027887155.1 of Malaclemys terrapin pileata. Taxonomy (NCBI): domain Eukaryota; kingdom Metazoa; phylum Chordata; order Testudines; family Emydidae; genus Malaclemys; species Malaclemys terrapin. The sequence continues at coordinate 15,449,093 of NC_071513.1, read as the reverse complement.
GGTTGACCTTGTTAATTCTGTTAATAAATTGTTGGAACCTGACAGTTAGGCAAACCATTCTGCCTTCAAGTGAGCTCAGGTAAACAATCTTCTTTGAGTTCATTGCTGTTGGGTTACTCAGCTTGCTCTTTGATGAAAGCCTGAATATTTCCATTATACTTACAGTGAAGATGGATCTTCTTAAAAATTGTGACAAATCATACCACCAAGCCAAGGAGAAATTCAAACACTTGCAAGCATGGGAACCAACAGAGCTGATGAAGCACAAAGGTAACATTAAGAATAAGATCTCTATGTCACTGTGGAAGCAAAATAGAACTATAAATGTTCCCAGCCTTCATGATGAATGTGCAATAGGGAAAAAATTAACTTAAGGAAACACCATGCAATATGTGTGTCTAGCAAACACAAGAAAATAAGAAGAGCCATAGGGGGTAAGAACAATGGTCCACCTAGCTTGTTTTCCAATGGTGGCCTTAGCTAGGTGCTTCAGAGGAAATGAACAAAACAGGCAGTCATAGAGTGATCCATTCTCTGTTGTCCAGTCTCAGCTTTTGCCAATTAGAGGCTAGAAATTACTAAAGCTGGGGGAACCATTGAAACTTGAGAAAAGAGATGTTGTCATTTTTTAACCACCAATTCATTTTTAGAACTAAAACTATACAAATTTAGGATTCAAAAATGTGGCATTATTTACAGAAGAAAAGATTATCTTCTGATCCCCAAAAGTTAAACCCAATATTTGCAATTTTGAATGTGTGACTCTGTTAGGAAGTATGATTCAGCCTCTGAACTTTCTGAGGACTAGATGGTGCCATTAAGGTACAGGCAAATGTGAATGTGATTGGCAGCTCTAAGAGGTGTGCCTGCTGCACCATCCTGAATTGCTGACCCTTAAGGGAGGGCGGGGGAGCGGGCAAACAGGTTCCTGCTGTGTTTGAGGAAAGCACAGGGAGGACTACAACTGTGCCCTGCCCCTGTCCAGGCACAAAAGGAAAGGGAAAGTTCTTTGCATCTTTCCCTTCCTCCAACCGTTGTGCCTGTACAGTATTTGTAAATCACATTATAAAAGGAATTCTGTTAAATGGAGTAACTTCTTGTAGCATTCAATAATTGTCATGTTTCTGACAGTTTCATGTAAAAGTCTTGGCCCATAATTTGCTGACATAACACTATCTTTTCAGTGTTTTTGTAAGGCTGCTGATGAGGTCATAGAGAATTAACAAATGTGTCCTAAAAGTACAAAATAGAAAATATTCTTAATAAAAACATGATTGTAGATTACAGGCATTGCTATTATCTTGTCTCTCTTCTCTTCTGTGGAATGAGTGGGTGGGTGAGTTTGAGAGGAGGGTTTCAGGCACTGGGTGTGATGTAATTAGTCATAGATTTCAGTCAAGTCAGAAATAGTATGGGAGTAGATTCACCTAGTGTATTTCAGTATTGCTGCTCTGACCTGAATTAACACTAGAAAGTGCATAGTCAAGTAAAAATGTAACCTCTCTGTCAGATTTGTTTAGTTACAATCTGTACTTTCCCAAGTGGCCAGTGATTATGGGTGCCTCGCTTTTGGGGTACTCAGTTTTCAAGCTGGAATTTCAGGTGTGCTGAGCATGCATAGGCTGCACTAAACTGTACTGAAGATGGACCGATACAGAACAGGCCTAGGGCTCAGGGACTGAAAACAGCTTTTTGTAACCTCGGCCTGGTCTACACTACGACTTTAATTCGGATTTATCAGCTTTAATTCGAATTAACCCTGCAACCGTCCACACAACGACGCTATTTATTTCGATGTAAAGGGCCCTTTAAATCGATTTCTGTACTCCACCCCGACGAGCGGAGTAGCGCCAAAATCGATTTTAACATTTCGAATTAGGGATAGTGTGGCCGCAATTCGATGGTATTGGCCTCCGGAAGCTATCCCACAGTGCATCATTGTGACCGCTCTGGACAGCAATCTAAACTCGGATGCACTGGCCAGGTAGACAGGAAAAGCCCCGCGAACATTTGAATTTCATTTCCTGTTTGCCCAGCGTGGAGAGCACAGGTGACCACAGATAGCTCATCAGCACAGGTAACCATGCAGGCTGATAATCGAAAAAGAGCACCAGCATGGACCGTGAGGGAGGTACTGGATCTGATCGCTGTATGGGGAGAGGATTCAGTGCTTGCAGAACTTCGTTCTAAAAGACGAAATGCAAAAACTTTTGAAAAAATCTCCAAGGGCATGATGGAGAGAGGCCACAATAGGGACTCTGAGCAGTGCCGCGTGAAAGTCAAGGAGCTCAGACAAGCCTATCAAAAAACAAAGGAGGCAAACGGTCGCTCCGGGTCAGATCCGCGGACATGCCGCTTCTACGCCTTGGTATTCTGTCGTTTCAGGGCAGGGGACAGCAAGTCACAAAGTTCCATGAAAGTGCCCTTACGCATGCGAAAGTTCCGCAGCCACTGGGAATCGTCCCAGACCTGCAACACTATGCGGTCCCACCAGTCTGTGCTTGTTTCCCTTGCCCAGAATCGGCGTTCCATGGATAGAATCTGCCCCATTAACAACATGATCTCCAAAGCACCAGGGCCCGTGGTTTCACAGAATTCTGTGTCCGTGTCCATGTCCATGTCCATGTCCTCATCATGCTTGTCGCTGCGCTGCCGCCGCCGCTGCCTCCTCGCCTCGTTTTTCTGGTCCTGGCTGAGCATAAACTCCACGAGAACGCGCGAGGTGTTTACAATATTCATGACTGCTGTCTTGAGCTCAGCGGGCTCCATGCTTGCCGTGGTATGGAGTCTGCAATGTTCACCCACCCAGGAAAAAAGGCGCGAAAATGGTTGTCTGCCGTCCGTTGCTTTCATGCAGGGAGGGAGGGAGGGAGGAGGTGAGGCTGTACCCAGAACCACCTGCGACGATGTTTTTTGTCCCATCAGGCACTGGGATCTTAACCCACAATCCCAATGGGCGCGGGAGACTGCGGGAACTATGGGATAGCTATGGGATAGCTACCCACAGTGCAACGGTGCAGAAATCGACGCTAGCCCCGGTACTTGGACGCACACCACCGAATTAATGTGCTTAGTGTGGCCGCATTCATTTCGACTTTATACAACCTGTTTTTCAAATCCGAATTATAAATTCGGATTAATCCCGTAGTGTAGACATACCCTCATGCTTACAGTCATGCAACACCATCAGAAATATTAGGCACAACTACGTTGAACTGTTCATGTTTCCTGTTAAACTGTCAGGCTGCTTTGCTGAGCAAAATTTAGTACAGTGTTTGTTTCTTTAAAGACAATGAAACCCTGTCAATCAGGAAATGTTAAGGAGACAGTCCCATTTTGAGTAGCTAATGGTGCTTTGATCCTTAACAGTGAATTTTCTTCCTTGTGTGGATTTAAGCCAAATATTTAACTTTTTAGTTTTTTAAAATCACTTATTAATCATGACAGAATCCACTGGTGATTGGGCTACATGATATCATATGATACCCCAGTTTTTATTACTCCAATGATCCTCTCAGCTAGTCAGATTCACCATGTGAAACAAAGCCAGTAAGGGAATTATTTTAATACACTTCAGTTTTGGGTAGGATACCTAAAGGGTATGGGGAGTCAGGGGTATTGAGTGCGCGTGTTCTTTTTCATCCAGTGATGAGAGTTACAATGCAAACTATTAAAGTCGTGTCTTATCTTTGATATACTAAATAGCAGTTGACACAGGATTTGCACTCCTTAGTCTATGCAATCTGATCTTCCTTCTTCAGTGTTGCTAATGTCTGTTCATCATGGAAATAACTGAGGTGGTATCTGACGAGAACTCTTAGCTACATTTGCAAATGTTTGAGAATTCAAACTTGCGATTCACTTTTGCCATAGTGCAAGGAAAAGCTTACACAATAAACCGAATGTGGCAATATGTTCTCGAGGAAAAAGGGTAATTGACAGACTAACTTGAGCTTGAAAACAAATTTCATCCTGTTCCAAGGATAACAAATGCTTCTTTTTTCTCTGAAAATAATTACACAGTCGTGGATAGAGGAAATGAGGCAAAATATATTTTGAATTCAGTGTTCTTAATCTATCATTAATTATCATAGATACTATTCTGCAGTATACTATTCTAGTAAATGTATTAACTGTAATTTTTAAAGTTAGTAGTAGTTTTATCATTCAAGTTTTTAACCATTCCTAGCAGTATAATTTGTGTTTTTCCTGGTGTGACTGGAATCAGAATTTAAAGGTTTCTTTTTTATAACATTGGTATTATTTTCTGCCAGAATTCATTAACCTTTTAAAAGTTCTGAGATGATAAGGCAGCATTGTCACCTCCAGTTTTGCAGATGCACGTACTGCATCCTAAAAAGAAGAGGCAGATCTGATAGCATTCAGCGCCTATGACAGCTGCTTTCTTTGGACACTTGGTCTCCTGAGGTATAGTGGAGATATGCAGCAGAAGTGGATCTGCCTGTGATCTGGTAACATTTCAGTTCTTTTGTTACAGCAACACATTACAAGCCCTGTTCTGTGATAAATGTGATTTATTAACGGGGCTGTATCAATCTTTTTATTGTTTAAAAAAATCTTTTTAGGGGCAGGATTCAGTACAAAAAATATGGCAGCTGCCATACAGTGGAAGGACACTAACACCCTGAAATATCAGTTTTTCAGGGCTTTCATGGCTTTCCAATATAGCGTCTGGATGTATTTTGATTATATCCTGGAATATTGTTAGTGATTATGGTTTTTTTTTTTTTTTTTTTGCAAATGTTAGTTCATTATTTTCTTTACATAAAAGCAGAGTAGCCATTCATCACCTTCAAATTGCTAGATAAGATAATTGGTTTCTTTTTTTAAATAAAAAGTGTAGTTTTCATGTTGACGTACAACCTTAAAAATAAATGTAATTAAAATGGTGTTGCAATAATCACAGCTCCTAACTAGCAGTTGCTGTTAACCACTGAATGCAAAGCATACATTAACTTCTTTAGCTCAACTTTACCATGTCAATGTCTAATAACAATACATTGTTACTAAGTATCAAAGCTAATTGTCTGAATATAGTAATAAATGACAGGCTCCTGATTAGACATGTAAATATTTGCGCATAGCACTATAGTAATTCTGCATTAGTCCTTCTCAAGAAAAGAGTAAATTCATGTTTAGTTCTGTATGACATGAAAGCTATGCATGATGGCTTGCATTATTTCTTTGTTCCACTGGATTGATATATAGACTGATAGTTTAACTATTAGTGATGAAGAGTGATCGATATATGGTCAAGATGATGATGACATTTAAACTATTGATTATATTTGGTTACATGGTGTGTCCTATGTTCATGTAATTGTTAATATACAAAAATAGGAGAAAATGTTCTTAATCTTAAGTGCTTGAACAATTTCCATTTACAGTTTTAAATAAATGGGTATTCAACTTCAATTATAGTGTGAACTCATTTTATATACACGCTATTTTGTAATTGTGACCTTATCTTCAGAGAAGACACATTGTCAATTTTCAGTGTCGTGAGTAAGGAAAAATACTTGAAGGACCCACACCAAAACTCATTTAGATGTCCTAAAAATATCTGGTAGGCATTACAAAACAAGTAAACTACAACCTTTTCCCCCTACAATTCCTGTATTTTAGGAAGTTGTAGGAGTGATGTTCCTATATGTCACTGGTTTATTAATAGCGCTATGTTCTTGTAGTGTGTGGGTTTTGTTTTGTTTTTGTTCTGGTTTTTTTTTTCCAAAAATTCTTAGCATTGGTCTAACTCTGCTCCCACTGAAGTCAGTGGTAAAACTTCTGTTGACTTAGCAAAGTGAATCAAACCAATGCTATGTGATTTTGAAAATCCTACACTGTCTCTTTTCATTCGAAGATCTCAAAGCACTTCAGAAATATTATTTATTTCTCAACAGGAAGTCTTTCCAGTATTTTTTCTTAGATTTTTACTTCCCTTTTTTAAAATTAAAATTGGGAATTCTTTTTATAAATGTAATAGCTTATCAGTCTCCAAAACTAAAGTCTTCTATATCTGTGGGCTTTATTTTTTATTTTGCTTTTTTGTGTGAAAAATATTGAGTTGTATGTGCTTTTGTAACTAAGCAGTTAGCACTCAATGCAACTATTTTGAGTAGATTTTCATATTTAGTAGTGTTCTATATTTGTATTGCTATGTTATCTGGAGGAGTCATTTAAAAAAACTACGTACACTAGTTAATGTTTTCTTTTTAAATAATAGATTTCATTGGATGTGAGAGGTGAAACTACCAAAAGCACTTTTTAGATATGCTATTTTAAGAAAATTATCTTAACAATAATACATTGATTCATTCATTGTGTGGGGGGGGGGGGGGGAGGGGGAGGGGGGGCGCGTGGGCTCCAAAGTTGTGTTTAAAATAAAAAAAGTGTCCGAACTTCAGTCCCAATAATGAAATGAAAATTTCTTAAATTCTTTTCATTATATTTTCAAATGTCTGTTTAGAAATTATTTTACTATGGTTTTTAACACAGAATACGTTAAGATCCTGATTCAGCAGTTTTTACTCAGACAAAACTCCTGTTGAGTTTAGTGGTTTTGCCTATGAATGGACTGTTAAAACTAAGGCCCATAGATAACAATTCTTACCAAGCTTTTCAAGTTGTGCTGGTAGTGTCTTTCAAATTGTGGTACAAGATTGATTTCTGAAATCTTGCTTAAGCTGCAAGTTATCAGTAAAGAAGTCTAAGCATTTAACAACTCTGTCCATTCTAGAGTACCTTAGAGCTATTTGTATGAAATGAGAAACAATGCATAACACACACAAAGAAAAAATTCAGTACAATACTTTTCCCCAAGAACTATTAGTCTCAGGAAATCAGCCTTGTAAGACGGAAACTTAATTCCAGTGCATTTACTTAACAGGCTAGAGTGATGACTTCCACAGGTTTCCACCATGCCCTAGTTGTGGGACTGCACTGTAGCCATTACTGCAGCCTCTGGCCTGCAATAGTTCTCTCACCTCTTGTGACACTATGTTATGGAGAGAAATTGCTGCTGTATCCACCTCTTTGTTCTACCTTCATCTCACTCAATCTGTTGCAATAATTGGACCTAAAAGTTTACCCTAATTGTGAGCTCAACTGTAAAAAGTATGTGAAAGTTCATAAGTTATTACAATAACCTATATTAACAAATGTTGGTAAAGAGGTCAAGTTGTTTTCAATAATGAATGTTATAAACTGGAGCAAGGAAAAACAGACTAAATTAGTCTAAACAAAAATGGCCTACTGATATGTTTGAAGAACTATGTCAATTATGCTTGATAAAAACAGAAAATGTGGAACTGTAAGTTAATAAACCAAAATTGGTATATTGATTTGTAAGCCTAACTGGTGGGCAAAATAACAAGGGGATAAACTATGCCACCCTCTCCTCCCCCTTCTTGGAGTTCTTAAAAAGAGACTTTGAAAAATCTTGGCAGCTCTCCTCTTGTCCCATCTCATCTTCTTCAACCACAAGACAGAGGGAGCAGACCAGACTGTAGGATTTTCTTCCTGAGAGGAAGGCCTGATGGAACTTTGTTTTTCACCTATGAGTCTTGAAAATCATGTCATGACGTCCTGTCTTCAGCCCATCAGTGGAGATGCATGCTTTTGTGATGCTGGCAATTAGATAAGATCCTGTTCTGTCTCCCTTCCCTCTTGGGTTACTTTCTGCCCCATTATTTATTTACTCCTGTCCTATCGCTCAATCTCTTGGCTGTTCATCAAATACACTGCATCAGTACAGCGAGATGAGATGGCCACAACCCTGCCCTGTATAAAGAGAGAGGACCCAACCATATGACATACCTGACTAGAATGTGAACCAGAGTCCAAGCAACAAGTATCATGGTCAACTTGCCAGCCAAGTATCCATTTGTAACTGACCAACCATCCAGTGTTCCAGAAAATCGACCAAAGCGGTATTTTCCCCTGTAATTTCTGTTCAGTTTCTTCTCCACTTGTGTGTCTGTTTTCAAAAATAGGGGAAGCAAATATCCTTCACACATCATGACTGAGAGTAAAATTAACCCTTTCCTCTTCATCGACGTGAGGTCATTTGGTGAAAATAAGAGACTGATGGTTTGCCTCCAAAAGGAGACAGATTTTAATAGGTTTTCACTTTTTGATTTGCATGTTTTGCATAATTACTCATTTTTTGTTTCCACATAAATGCTTATTTTGATTTCTTGTTCTTTCTTGTGTTTGATCAATAAATTTGCGACTTCAGAATTAATGCTTTTGAGTGTTTGTGAAAAAAACGAGTAAACCAGGGCCTCTGTGAAACTTCCCTAGGGCCGGCTCTAGCGGTTTTGTTGCCCCAAGCGAAAAAAAAAAAAGCCGCGATCGGTGGCAATTCGGCGGCAGATCCTTCGCTCCGAGAGGGAGTGACGGCCCCGCCGTCGAATTGCTGCCAAATGGCCGGACGTGCCGCCCGCCCTCTTCATTGGCCACCCCAGGCGCCTGTTTGCTACTCTGGTGCCTGGAGCCGGCCCTGAAATTCCCCCAAACTTTTATGTCATTGTTTTAATGTTGGGCAGTGAGTTTATAACACCTTTAACTCTTTTGGCCTTTGAGATCAATACAACAGTCTCATCTACAACCTCTCGCCCTGAGTGTTTGTAGAGTGCAGGGAGCCTTGACAGAGCACAACAACATGGGATGTAGAAGGTAAAGCACCTCTATTCAGGATGTTTGACTTCTACACCCTCCTCTCATTCACTAGATCCATGCCAGTTTTAATGTAGTCATACAGTTCTGTGGATGTGGACAGTAATAGAGCAGGGTTTGCCACATACTGAATAATAATACATTACAGGGCATAAGTTCATCTCAGTGTTATGCACCTACTTCCTGCAAATCAAAGTAAGACTAAAGCCTATTACAGAATATGTGTGTATATGGTGTTTCCACATTTTAAAGTACACCGTGTATATCTGGAATAACACCACTAAGTCAGTAGTTACTCCAGATTTACACCAGTATAACTCAAATCAAAATCTGGCCCATGGAAATAAATAATTCAGAGTCACAGAATTATTTTAAATCGACTCTATTATATCATGAGGGATTGGGTAAAGCATTGTTGATTTCATACAATAATTGGAGCCTTAGTTTGTTGGTTCTAATCCAGCTCAAGTAATTGGTGACTAAAATACCTATCTGATGTCTTTCCAGTGGCAAATTGTATGTCAAAGGAGTTTGTGGTATCATTTTACTGAACTAGGACCAGATCACCAAAGCCAGCCTTCAAAGCTGGTCATTTGGTCATTGGCTAAATTCCCTTTATCACCTCCACTTGACTCAGAACAAATATAACATGAGCAGTGGCACTGCAAGCTTTCCTTCTTGCAGATCCAGAATATCTATATTCTGAACTGAAGAGACTGTCTTTAGGGATGAGCCTCTAAGGGTGGCAACTATTATAGTAACTCCTGATGTGGGCGAAGCTGCTCAGTTAGAACAGTGACTTTCTGAAGGCCACACGGCTGGTCCGGGGCAGAGCTGGGAACGGAAGTCAGATCTCCTAAATCCTACACAGGGCCGTTTCCGCTGGACTGCATTTCCTCTCACTACTGAATTCAGCTGCATTTGAGTCAGTGGAGTAGTGTTGAAAGACAGAATAGTCTGTTACCAGGGCCTTTAGCCACTCAGCACCTGATATTAGTTTTCAATTATTCCGTGGACGAAATGATTTTTATTCTGCCTCTTTATAAGTGTTGAGGAAAAAAAGTGTTGTGTATGTGAAGCCAAATACTGTATTGGAATGTGCATTTAGCTATCTATAGTATTTAAGCCATATATGCCACATATGTATCACTTCAAATTATATAGCTTTTTTTCTTGCCCCAAGAATATATGCCATGTGAAACTCATCTGAAAATCACAATGGAAAAACAGTATTGAATGTGACTTTGGTCTCTTTGTTTCTAAACGATGTCAGTGATGCAGAGTAGAAAATGGAGTCAGAGAATTAAGAATCATTCATCTAATAAAGAACAAGATGATGAGTTCAATACACAGTCTGTTTGGGAAGGTGAGGTAAATAGAGGTCAAGTTAAACAGTTGCTAAAGATATGGAAGGAACCAATGGCAAGATATAGATGGAGAGGAATTTGGGACCAAAGAAAAACAACTGGATGGACACACTGTTTCTTTTTCATACCTGAGCAAAACATTGGCGGATGCTTATATGCTGGGCCACGTAAGTCTCAGAAAAAAGAGGCAGGGTAAGTGAATGAGGACAGTAGTGCTTAAACGTCAGTTATCTGAAGTGAGCTAAAGGAAAACAGATTTATTTTGATATTCATCTTGAATTAGCAATTCAGTTTCTCATAATAAAGAATAATGAATCACTGCTTTTCTTAGTAGTTTTAAACAGATGGGCATTGCCATAGCAATGAAAGAGCTAAGATGAGTCATTCTGAAATTAATTCTAGCATGTTCTTCCCCTCTTCCCTTTACTTTCCAGCTTCATTGATTTTTAAATCACACTAGTCTGTGTGGAAACTAACATCCAATTAAGATATTTGGAGTTGATAGAGCTCTTTCTTTCTCTCTCATAGTTAGATTTCTAGAGAGAAGTCCTGTTGCCAGAGACTATAGATATATAAGTATAATAAATTATTCGATCAGTTCTTACTAAAGGCCTTGGGCATGTCAGTTGTTGTTTCTATGCTTCAATTCTCCATCTCTGAAATGGGAATAATGGCACTTTCTCCTGCCCTTTGTCTGTCTTTTCTATTTGGATTATAAAGTATTTTGGTCAGGGACTGTCTCTTGCTGTGTTTGTGTTTATCTTGTAGCTTGGTTGGGCTCTATTCTCAGTTGGGTGCTGCTTTAATACAACTATGTAATAATGTGTACCAGCTGCTGAAAAAGGTTTTATTGCTCCTGTTCAGACTCCATGCACTGGGGCAGCACCATATCAGTGTGGCACAGAACCCAGAGCAGCCTTCTCCCAAGTTTCCTGCTGACTTGGGAGGAAGAGTGTGTGACATTGCACTCTATATGATTTTATGAAAATATGCTAATGTGTGTGAATATAATGTAACTGGAATATGCTTCAAAGGTCTCTTGTAAGGTATCATTACAAATCTTATAATCTACTGAGTGTGATCATCCTATTTGTATAAATGTATCACTCCTGTATCAGAAACAAAAAATATGAAATATAACTCTGAGGGCCTATTGTAATTATGCAAAGTGTGGGCTGTTTGGAATCTTGATGGCTCCCATCAACCAGGACAATTGACTGTGGATGGCTCTGTTTGCAGCCAGGCCTTCCTGTGAGTCAGGCTGGGAGGAATGAAGGCTTGGGGTCTTAGTGACATGTGATCATGTCACCAGAACTGGAATCCATCTTTAACCTGGTGCTTTTCCTGTTAGAAGGAGGGGTGGGAACCCAGAGAGGGACAAAGGATTCCCACCTTATGCAAAGCTATATAAGGGGGTGAAACAGAACAAAGGAGGCTGTAATCATGAGAGATCCCCTAGCTATCACCTGAGCTGGAACAAGGGCTGGACCAGGGGAAAGGATTGTGCCCAGACTAGGAAGGGGTCCAGTCTGTGAAAGAAACTTAACTTATTGAAACATCTCTGAGGGTGAAATTTTATCTGTATTCAGTTTTATTACTGTACTAGGCTTAGACTTGCGTGTTTTGTTTTATTTTGCTTGGTAATTCACTTTGTTCTATCTGTCACTACTTGGAACCACTTAAATCCTACTTTCTCTATTTAATAAAATCACTTTTTACTTATTAATTAACCCAGATTATGTATTAATACCTGGGGAGGGGGGGGGGCTGTGAACAGCTGTGTATATCTGTCTATCAGTGTTATAGAGGGTGAACAATTTATGAGTTTACCCTGTATAAAGTTTATACAAGGTAAAACAGATTTATTTGGAGTTTGGACCCCATTGGGAGTTGGGCATCTGAGTGTTAAAGACAGGAACTCTTCTTAAGCTGCTTTCAATTAAGCCTACAGTTGTTAGGGGATGTGGTTCAGACTGGGTCTGGGTTTGCAGCAAGCTAGTGGGTCTGGCTCAAACCAGGCAGGGCAGAAGTAGTCTTGGCACATCAGTTGGCAGCCCCAAGGGGGTTTCTGTGATCCAACCCGTCATAGAGTGATCAGCATGTCCAGAAACTGCTGCAGATGGCAGAAAAGAGGAGTCTGCCATGTCCCTTCCCTGGACCCAGGCACAATGGAGACAGCTACAGGTAAATGATAGGGTATTATGGATAGAATTAATAACACTGCTCTACAGCCAAAATGCTTCTGAAATAAATATAGTCAAATTTTACTAATTCTGGGTCACTGAGAACGAAAATGATGCTTAAAATTGTTGATTGGTTCTAGTTTTTAAGATATGCTATTGGGTCAGTATATACGACCCTCGACTTGGGAATGGCGGAGGATAAGTAAGTTATAAAGGGAAGGGATCTCAATTTAAACCAGAAATGACGAAAATACATCTTTGACTGGATCTATGAATAAATCTGACTGGGTTTGGACAGTACTTGCTTTTTAGGCAAAACAATCTGAAGCTGGTATTGCGTCATACATGATATGAATTGCATCATGTTATTCCTAGAAGTCATGGATGATGCAATCATAACGAAGCTTACATCACTCTGCTGAACAAAGTGCCCTATATCAGCTCTAGAAATCATAGAGTGTCGTGCTCTCTTAATGTTTGATTTTGCAAAGGGACACATTTCTGTTTAGCCAAGGTGAGCAGAGATGCCTCATACTTGTTTTAACAATGCAGATAACTTCTGCTATGTTTGTGGTGAAGTGACTTTTGCATCACAAAAGCGCAGTATAACCACTATAGTTAAGAAAGCCTATCACCTTTATTTTGGCTCCAAAACTGGAGATCAGGACAAGAGGTGGGCCCCACACATATGCTGCAACACTTGTGCAATAAATCTTCACCAGTGGTTGAACAGGAAAAGGAAATCTATGCCTTTTGCAGTGCCAATGATTTGGAGAGAGCCAACAGATCATCCCAGCAATTGTTACTTCTGCATGGTGCCTCCAGTTGGGAAAGGTGTGTCAAAGAAGAAAAAGTGGACTGTGCATTATCCAAACATTCCATCAGCTATACGCCCAGTACCCCACGGAGAAGGACTGCCGGTTCCTGATGCACCAGAATCATTCTCACTTGAGTCAGACGAGGAAGAGGATGAAACTTCTGGTCCTGAACCATCAATGTCACAGGACCCACATTTTCTCCCATCCTCCTCCTCTGAACCACACCTCATAACACAAGGTGAACTGAATGACCTTGTCAGGGATTTGGAACTACCCAAGAGTAAGGCAGAGCTGTTGGGCTCCAGACTACAGCAATGGAATCTCCTGGCAGGTGATGTTAGGGTTTCCATGTTCCGTGACTGTCAAAAGGATCTTGTCCCATTCATCTTCATGGAAGGAGATCTTGTAGCCTGCAACAACATCGATGGTGTGATGGCCGCCCTCAACATCGTTCATGATCCACATGAGTGGAGACTGTTCATTGATTCATCGAAGAATTACGCTGTTTTACTGCATAATGGCAATGTTTTGCCATCAATTCCAGTTGGTCATGGAGTCCATATGAAGGAAACCTATGACAACATGAAACAACTTTTGAGGTGCATAAACTATGACCAGCATCAATGGCAGCTTTGTGGCGATTTGAAGGTTGTTGCTCTCTTGCTTGAACTGCAGACTGAATACACAAAGTACTGCTGTTTTCTCTGCGAATGGGATAGTCGTGCAAGAGATTCCCACTACATCAAGAAAGATTGGCCACTCCGACAGTCATTGGAGCCTGGAAGGAAAAGTGTTCAGCATCCACCACTTGTTGAATCAAGGAAGATTTTGTTACCACCCTTACACATCAAGCTGGGTCTGATGAAGAACTTTGTCAAGGCCACTGACAAAACACAAGCAGCTTTCAAGTACCTCTGTGGAAAATTTCCAAGGTTAAGTGAAGCTAAGATAAAGGCAGGTGTCTTTGTTGGTCCTCAGATTCGTGAACTTCTTCGAGACGATGCATTTGACCATGCACTGCGTAGCAAGGAAAAGATGGCATGGAAAGCCTTCCAGTTAGTGGCAATAAATTTTCTCGGAAACAACAAGGCAGACAACTACAGGTTGTTGGTGGAAAACCTCTTCAAGGCATACAAAAGCCTTGATTGCAACATGTCACTAAAGATACATTTTTTTTGCACTTTCATCTAGATTTTTTTCCACCGAACTGTGGAGCAGTGAGCGACGAGCACGGCGAGCGATTTCACCAGGACATTGCAACAATGGAGAAACCCTATCAGGGAAATGGAGCCCATCGATGCTTGCAGACTATTGCTGGACAGTGACAAGAGATGCTCCATTTAATGAATACAAGAGACAAGCCAAGAAGCGCCGAGTAGACACTAATAGGACTAAACTATGTACATAATAGTTTTTTTGCCTTTTTGTTTCATAATAATTTTTATTTATATAACCCTTTTGCTGATTTTTAAAGTGTTACATGAACAGGACAGGTGAAATATTATCATGTAAGCAACCATAAACACATGAAAAGACCTAGGTTTACAATTTATGATTAAAACTCTACTATCTACACAATATACATGGACATAAAATGTAAAAACTTAAATATCTTAGAAACAGTAGCCAATCAGTTGTTTTAATTGTCATATTTGAATTCAGCACATCAAAATACATAATAAATAGCACATTTTATCTCTGAAGCAGACTTCTTAAAAATTGTAGATCAGTGTAATCTAAGAAATACATGGCTGGGAGGGGAGAAGAGTATTTCTTAGGTAGTTTCATTACTGTATAGTATCTGAGTATCTCAGTCTTTAGTACAACTAAATAAGATTCAAAATGATATAGGTTAAGCAGCACACACAGAAAATGTATATAACAAACCCTAAGTGACTTGCCCAGTGTCACACAGGAAGATTGTGGTGGAGAGGGCGTTGAACCCAGATTTCAGGCTAGTGTCCCAACATTTGATCATCTTCCTCTCAAATGGAATCCGTAAAATCAGTCTGTTTTAGGTGTAAGCTCTTTATGTAGGGACTTTACATGTTTGTAAACCACTTAGTATAGTTTTGAGGAGTATAGTTTGTACGTCACCATTTTTGCTAGCATCTGATACTAATGTGAAGCAGACAACAATGTCTGTGTCTTGGACATCCTACTCCCATATTAGTGTATGGAATAATTTTATCAAGCTTTTGTTTTTCAGGTATTCACATTTCTTGAAAGTATCTACCCTCTCTGTTTTCCATCCCTGGAATGCTGATTGCTTTGTGTGCATTAGCAATTTAATTATCCAGGTTGATCTAGTCCCCTCTTTGTTTAAATAAGCAACCACTCTCTGGCTCTCTGTAAATATTTGCACATGAGCAGATTGGGGAATCTGAATGCATGATAGACAATTCCAGATATCAGTGATTTGAGGCTATTTTCTCTTGTTCTCAGACTAAACTGCTTTCCTAAGTTTTGCTTTCATGTAAGCGCTCAAAACAACTTCTGATATATCCGCTAATGGAAGAAGCAGTAGAAATTATTGGGGTTGTATGAACTTCCACAAAGAAACATCCTTCCATATCTCTATCCCAATCTCTTTCTCCAGTCTACCTGACTTACCTTTCTGAATTCAGAAATCCTCTGCTTAATGCTCTTCTCTTGTTTGAGGAAGACCATGGAGCATAGATCATCAAAGAGACCGATAAAGAAGTGCAAGGTGATGTGCAGAAATGATTTGTTCTGATCTTTGCAGGGGTTCTTTCTCCAAATGGATGATGGTGGTTGCTGCTTATTTTCTTTAAATACCCCATCCTGTGATAATGTGGTACCTTTTTATAAATGTCTTTACAATTACACTAATACCTTCCAAAACCCTTTCAGAGTAAACTGATGATAACCATGAAATGGGTGATGGAGGGTTATTCAGTTCTGCTAGAGGCATTATATTAAGGTACAAAACATCAACCTTTACTGGAAATTAACTGGTCTTTTTGTGTGCGCGTGCCTGCTGGTAGACGTACATTAGGTAGCATGTGTTTTATTACTTACACAGCCCTAATTAGAACATGCAGCTGTTAAAAGTTGGAGCATAGTGAGAATAAAATACTTCATTCTTGTCTGTTCACAAAAATAAAAATTACAAGTTACTTGTAATATTAAAATAAATACAGTTTTTTGTGCCTATCTGGAGGAATAATTCAATGGGGGGATGAGTGAGACTGAATAAGACCGTGTCTTTTTCCACCCCCCCAGTAATGAATTTTAATTGTCTACCCATATTGTATATGGTCCGGATCACAAAAGATGCAGAACACCTTTATCGGTATTTTTATATCAACATATATAATGCATCAGTCACGGTATTTGAAGTCAGTAGGAGTTGAGGATGCAGAAATTGCTCAGTTTCTTACAGGATTGTGATCTTATCAATAAGTGTCTAAGGTATATTGTAGTGTTTCAGGTGTCATGTTACAGGTTAATCTCTCAGCATTTTCTTTTAAATCTTTTTTTTTTTCTTCTTTTAAGCGTTTATAATGTTTACTTTAAAGTTTTACTTGGGAGTTGATCAAAGTTGTAGTTTGGCCCAGTTTCTCTGGCTTCAGGGGCTTGTTTTTTTCCAGTGTTTTGGTTTGTGTTATGATAATTGAATGAGAACAAATCCATATCTCCCTGTAGCCCATTGGCTACACTGTCAGGGGAAGGGAGAGCTGATTGGCTCTTGTGATGCACGCCCCTTTGCTGTCTATAATGCTCTCATAGGTATGCAGCAGCAGTCCTGCTGCTGTTCCCTTCCAGCCCTGTAACAGAAGTATAGTTTAAACTGTACATTCAAGATCCTGTGGGTCTGACTAATTTGCCAGTTTGGAGGATCAGGAATGAATTTTTTCTTCTGGGCAAGATTGGCAAGTTGTCCAGTGGGTTGTGTTTTTCTTTTTGGCCTTCTTGGCTGTGGTGTTTGGGGGCCTGGATTCAGGCCAATGAGTAAGGACCGATATTTAAAGGTCAATATGTGTAAAAGACCCAGAATATAAGTGGTGGATCCTGTTAGCCTGGAGGAAGAAGGAGATGACATTATGCCTCCAAAGAGTGAAAATCCCTTGGTGTGTACCCTTATACTCTGTCAAAGGGAGTTCTGCATAAATGATGCATGTGTTCACTCTGAGAGGCTTTGTGACTTGGTGAATATGTTACTAGACTACCGGGGTTCCATTCCTGGCTAAGTTCCTGATCTGCTGGGTGATCTTGAGCAAATCATAAACTCTCTGTGCCTCAGTTTCTCAATCTGTAAAATTAGGATCTTATCTTTGTGACATGCTTTTGAGGTCTACAGATAGAATGCCATGTAGGAGTTTGTTTTACCCAACAAGCCACATAGAGGATATATTTGTAGGAAAAAACAAAATCATTTGTGTAAGTAAAATGTGATAAACATTAACTGCTTTTTTTCAGAGAACTGGTAGGATTTTGCAGGTTGTCTTCAGAGCTGTATCTTGAAAAAACACTTTCTTTATCTTGTCCAAGCAGTAAACATACATGCAGTAAGATTTCTTTTATACTGTAGCATTGTAGAAAGTTCAAGTTCAACTGTTTATTGAATTTAGTTCAACTTATTACTTTTGTCTCATCTTTTCTTTTTAGCAGAAAGCGGCATTTTCTTGTATCATTAATTGTCAAAAACAAGTGAATCTCTGAGAGAATACTAGTGTGTGTGTTTAATGAAAGCAATTGATCTACTTTTTCAGGTATCCTTTATGTTATACCTTTATTTGAAGATTACTTTGTAGTCTAGGTCTTTGAACAGGTCTCCTATAGTAACATACTGTTTGCTTTTAGAGTGTGAAGTTCATCTGATATTTATACTGTCAGCATAATAAAAATGCCTTTTAGTTATGCTGAACTGTATCCAGCAATGCGAAGGATTTTCTACTTATCCAAATAAAACTTTTTATGTGGTGATAGCATTACTGGATAATTTCTATTTTGTAATATCTTCTGATGTATGTGATTAACGAATAAATCATAAAGGACCAGAATCTGATATCCTTATTCAAATTGATTCAGAAAATATGTAGGACTTCTTGCAAAGTCAAATTAAGAAATGATGGCAACATCTGGTCCCAGTAAGGACCATCAGTGTTGTTGTTTGTCATGGGATTTGTATTTTGTAATTATGTATATTTTTCTCTCGCTAGGTTACCATTAAGAAAGATGATGATGTATTAGTGGGGAAGGAGGGGACTTGAAAAGAGCATACTCTCATGAATGAGAGTTTGCAAGATAAGATCTTATATTTCATCTCTTACCTGAAAGACCGCACTTGTAGAGGAATATTACCCCCTAGTAGCATGGGTTATTTATTTATTACTGTTCAGCTAGAATTAGTATATGAATCTCCAGTCACAATCCTGGAGTCTTTAACATCAATTTTATTGTCTCTAATTCAGTCCTGACAATCTAAGTGGGAGCTTTTAAGGTCTGCTATGTAAAGATTCCTTGTAATCTGTTGTGACAAGAATCTGTTTTAATTTAGTTATATGCTTATTATACAGGGGCTTTGAATTGTATTGTTTTGGGACAGTGATTGCTGAACTAAAGATTCACTAAGTAGGCCTTTACGCAATAGACTATAGCAGATCCTTTGGAACTATTAGTGTACTTTGTTAAAAATCTATGTTATGCACTTTGGAAAAATTGGTAGTGATTTATTTATCCAGTTTTCTAAAATAGCTTCAAAGAGTTGTCAGGGACTTTCAGGAAACTTATAAATGATGAGGATTTTTTAAAGAAATAGGTTATGTTCCTTTGCCATTTTTAAATTACTACTGCAAAGAAAACAAAGGAAATCTCTTCACACAAGTAATACAGAATGTGAAAGTTTATTCCTTCTGAAATTGTCATTTAATTTTGTAAAATAAAACCTGAAATATCATTTTGATCTCATTAAAGTTAGAGATTAATGGCATAGAAAGAAATGTTAATTTTTTTAGGTATTTATCCATTCACTTTCAGAATACTTTTTCATCTGTTCCCCTAGCATATTTTTATTAGTATATCCTATTCATTTTAAAATCACAGATCTGAGGGATTTGCAACTGAAGGACTGATATTTTCCTTTGTAACTTTACTTAATGTTTAATAAGGTCTTATCAGTTCATTAAAATTCAGCACAAAATTAGAATGTATTGTTCTGCTGTGTTCTGAGGATCAATGTCACAAAGATTTAGCAGTTTTCCTCTTTAGGGCTCTCCAGTGTAATCTTGCTCTTTTATTGCAAACAAATTTGGATGTGATATTTGCTTTCCAGTAAGCTATGTCTTTACATGCTTTACCCCTTCCACACTCCTCCCCCCCTTCCACTATGCTTTTCCTTCTATCCAAATTGGCTCACTCTTGTAGCCTAGAGTTCTTTCAGGCTATATCAAGGGATCAGTCCATTGCCCTTAGCAGTGGGGCTCCAAGCGGCTGGCCAACAAAACTAAAAACAACAACCCTCTATAACTTGGGGGCATAATACGTAGGAACTGTGGAGCCATGTCAGACAGGCCATATGATATCAAAATCATGCTTTTATTTTTTTCCCCTTGTGTCTTCCCAGATTTCACTTTTATCTTGACCGAACAATTCAGTGATTATGACTTACTGCTTTTATAGCTAAACAGATGAGATATTATTAGTTTGATCACATAATATGGATATTTGAATCTTGGCACTCGGGATGTACCCTGATAAATTACTGACAAATTATAACAGGTTGCAGTTGCTACACTATTGACACAGATAAAAGAGACTGTGTCATATTGTCCTCCAAGGATTGATTTTAAGATAGCGGCAAAATAAAATAAACACATGGGATACCTTGTCAATAAAGAAAACAAAAACTACTAGCCAAAAAAGCATTATCAATTGATTTTTTTAACTCTGAATGATGATTATTTTTCTCCTAATTTTGGTGATGGATTGTGCACAGGAGGCAGATGAGTAAAGGAATTTGACCAAACTTCGTATGTTTAGTTAAACCAAATAATTGTTAATGTGGAGAATAACATGTTATTTCTGTGTAGAAAGCAATATACATAGTTTTAAATAATTGTGCAAGATTGTCTGATTTGTGTTGCTTCATATTTGCTATATATATATTTTACTGACTTCTGTGGGGTGCACCAATATAAAATTCGGACCTGCAGATTCAAAATTTTGGTGTTGACACAACTTAACCCCTCCCCATCTCCCTTTCTAATGTGTTTTTGTCCCAGACATAACATGCAATTATATTTATTTGTATGTTTACATAAACTATACTACATTTCCTTGCCTTAGTGGTTAGGAAAGTTACGACCGGGTTGTATACTGAAAATTAACAATGATGCAGTTGTAGTCATAAAATAAAACTAATTATAACACCATCCATAACCCTGAAAATGTCATCTCAGAGTAGTAGTGAAGTCATGTGTGACTTGATTCCTAGACCTGCGCAGCATACAAGAATTTTTCATGTAAAACTGACTTCATTTGGATTTTGAAGCTGCTCTAGTGACCTAGATTTGTGCCAAAAAGGCAGAGAGGTTTGAAAAATAAGACTCTTTGAGGGGACCCATCTAGACAATGTCAGGATCATTTTGAAAACCCTTCCTTTTTTTAACTGACAGGTAATGATACATGAAATAGTGTGTATCAGTCAGTGATTTTTTTTTCACTCTCTACTAGATTTACAGTGACCACCATTACAAAATCAACATATGGCATGAGTAACCGCCTAGTCATGTCTGAAACACTGCACTCTTAACCAATAAGGAGACTAAGGAGTAACCGTCATAGCTGAGATAAAAGTAGGTAATATTGGTTTGTAAATGTTATTTAAATGATGAAAGGACATTTGAATTAATCTGATGTCTTATCTTGAATTTACTGAAGCAGGATACGAGTCAGGTTTAAAAAAAATCAGCAGGTTCACAGCATAGACAATCCTGGGAAAAATAAATAAGAATGAGGCTAAATACACAGTGGGTTCTTCTCCCTCACCCCAATAGACAGTTTATGATTGGAACTCTCTGCCCAAGCTGTACTGCTAGAATCAATCTTAAGTAGGATCTGAGAAACTATGAGCCAATCATCCACAGTATTTTAGGGTATAAACAGAATTATATGATTAACCATGGTGGTACTTGCTCAAATGTACATGGTTAACCTGACTGCAAATTTTGGGTCCAGGAAAGACTCTTCCCAAGAGTATAATGTCAGGAATACTGAGCGTCTTTCATATCTTTCTGGAGTTTGAAGCCAGGATCTATCTATTAGGTTGTGGGCATATTTTACAAAATCAGTTCCCTGTGAGCATTAATAAATTTTGTTCCTTCCAGTCTTATTATTTTATTACCCATGTGCAGAAATTAAGGATATGCAGTTTCTTATTGAGGATGCCAGAAGTAAAACAATGGATCAAATTCTGCTTCTTCTTTTTTCTGATTTTTTTTTTTTTTTTTTATTTTATTTGTGTAATTCAGTGAAACTTTTGTGAAAGATTTCAAACCACTTACCACTAGGGGTCTCTAATACTATAAAGAACTGCTGGTTATCCTGTCTGAGAGCTTCCAGCCCATTGGCTCTTCACTGAGGAGATAGTTAATTGAAGCGTGGAGAGAGAGAAGTAATCCAGGGTAGCAGAGTGGCTTTTTACTTTCTTCTTGCCATGTACCTAATGGTATTCCTGACCAGAGGTGCGGGGGGGGGGGGGGGGGGAAGGAGGGAAAGAATAGAAGAAAAGCCCCAGCAGCAACACTAATGAAATATGTTCATGACTAATGAAATATAATAACCACTTGTGTGAAGCAATAGGTAACTTTAGCTAAATGCAATTTCTTGACTCATGCAGCTTCTCCTTTGGGTGATCTGTGACCCACTCCGTGATTCCAGCAATCTGCAAAAATAACCAATCATAGATCCTCTTTAGGCATCCCATGGAAACCCCCCCCCCCCGAATCTTTAACCAAAAGACCCTGGAAAATAACATGTGTCTTGAGAAATGTACCCAAACTGGTGCCAAGTACCACCCCTGGGGAAAACCACCAAATAAACCCAAATAAACATCCAATTCTCGGAAAAATGAGGAAGGTACCTGGGGGGGAGGGGGAGGGGGAGGAGGAAACTGACCCCGACCCTAATTTCTTAACTCGCGGTTTGGGGAGGGACTGACCCCAACCCTAATTTCTTAACTTGTGGTTTAAGGGGGGGGGGCTGACCCCAACCCCAATTTCTTAACTCATGACGTATTGTTTGTACTTTGCTTGCGGTTTAATGAAATAAAAACCCGCCCGCGAGCGGCCCTCGGGGTGTCAGTCTTCGGACTGCACCCCAGTGCACTGATATGTATGTCAATAAACTGGCCTCAGGCTTGAGTCTTTGAACTAAAATCATTGCGTGGGTGTATTTGACCACAACAGGACAATAATGCTGAATAAAGATTTTTAAACAGTAAAGTAAACAAGTATATTGGAAGTGATTTAATTAACTGAATGGGTATCTTATTATGGACTTAAAATAACAGACAGTGGAGATAGACTTAAGTTCATAATTAAATTTAAATGAATGAACATTGAAATAATGGGAATTAGCTTTATTTTTTATTTGAATTGCAAATCAAAAACAATTTATTTCCTTTTTTTTTTTTTTTTTTTTAAGGGTTGAATTCTTATGTGAGCCTGATATAAATTTCATAGACTGTTTGCTATTTGTGGCCAAATTATGTCTTATTGTAGTAGTAGTTCAGAAACATACCTTGTTTTGGGCTGGATGCTCGCACTAATTGGGACCTCCCTTCATCAGTAGTCTTATGGAAATGCAAGGAGTCTCAAATGAGGGTCTCAACTTGAGTAGTAGCAGTGGCAGAATCTGTCCCTCTATAGCTAAAGCAAGACTCCTACTTTATTCAAAAGAACATCAAAATACTTTCTGATTCCTTATTAAATGATTACTTATCTCTGTATAGTACTAGGACTGGAAAAACAAGATCTGAGGATGAGGAAGAGGGTTTTAAATTTATTGTACTAAAATTTCTACCAAGTAACTTAGGGACATCTACCATTGTATTAATAACATACAACATCATAACCATAATATTAATTTGTATGAATATATATATTACAGAGTAGCTAGGCATGTGTTATAATTTAGCTAATTGAAACTTTCACAGGACAACCTCTTCCTCCCCGTCGCTCTCTCCCCCTCCCCCACACACATTCTCTCTCTCTCTCTCTCTCTCTCTAAGAGGTTCAATGCAACTTGATAATACATGCTTAGCTACTGTATATCATAAGTAAGCTTGGCAGAATTGATTTTTTAAATAATTTCAACAGCTAATATCAATGTTTAAAAATAAACATTTTTGGTTAAAATTTTCACAGTTGCAGGATCAGACAATCTGGTGGTCAGATAGTAATTATTCAGTGACAGTAGATGCTGATACTCAAAAAGTTAAAGCTTTATAACAGTTAAAAGAGAAATTGTCAACATCATATGTCAAAATATAGTAAGGAAATGCCCTGAAATTAAGTTTTCAAGCAGCGTCTTTCTTTTTTTGCCTATCTGTAAAAATGTTTATCGTCAATGGAAATATTATTTGTGTGTGTGTGTACAGTAAAATCAACATTTACTAATAAAAATCAAATCCTTTCAAGCCTAGTCGTAAGTTAAATTTGAGCCTAGTACTTTGAAACAGGCTAATGTTGACAAATGACATGATATGGTGTTATATCTGGGAAAATCATCAGGTGCAGATTATTTCAGACCTATTGTTTAACACCAGACTTTAGACAAATCCTTTCATAACAAAAAATGAATGGAGGCTACTTAATGGCTTTGGTAGCTTTATACATAATTATATGTTTCTCTGAGGATAGTTATAATTGAATTACAGGGTGCCTTATGAGTATGGTGGTTAGAGGATGGTGAAGGGAAGCTGAGAGATTGTCACTAGCCATAATGTGAATGACACCCTATAATTCAATTGTAAGTAGCTCCCAGGAACCATGTATTTATATTGTTTGGGGGAAATGAAAAACTGGGCATTTTTGAAAGAGATACACTTTTAAAATTTACCTATGATTGTTTTTCTTTTTTTAAAATTTACATATGCACAGAGTTGCTGCAAACCTACACATCTAGAGTGTGCATATCTATCCGTGAAATTCTTCCATGCTTGTCCCTTTCCAGGGCGGTCACATCCACTCAGAGGTCAGTTAATATAAACCTATAACGACTAAAATGATGGAAGAAGCTTAAAGCTTCTTTAAGACCATCTTGTTAAAATTTTAGCACCAAACTGAAGGAAGGCTGACTGATTTTTAGCCTTTCTCTTGCTAACTTAACTCTGTCAGAGACAATATTTCTGAAGAACATTTTTTCCTTTGCAATGGATCTGATTGTACCAATTCGCATTTAAAAAAAAAACGTGGAAGATAAATCACTGTGAATGGATGTATTCCAGATAACATAGGTTCTTCAACGGATGTCCCTGTGGGTGCTCCACTTTAGATGTTGGTTTGCCCCTGCGCCCATAGCTGGAGATTGAAAGTAGCAGTGCCCGGTTGGGTCACACATGCGTGGTCCCCACCTCGTGCTGCTTCAGGCGGTTAACTGGCACTGTGCGACCAACCCCCCATCAGTTCCTTCTCTACTGCCTTTGGCTCGAGTCGGAGCACTTAGCAGCGCCTCGCAGCTTAGGAATAGCTTAGCTTTCCCTTAGCTTTTAGTTTTCAGTTAGAATAGTTAGCCTTCCTATTTTATCACCCTCTTTCTTAATTTTTTTTTTTTATTTTAATAGGGCTGTAGGTTTCCGTTTCTACCGCTGCAACATGGTTATCATACCTCTCCCCTTTGTTTTTTTTATGGGGCAAGTACGCTCCCTGAGGGGCATGCCTGGCTCCCCAAGATTCAAATGCTGCACTATCGCAGGCTTTCTGTACCTCTTTCAGATGGACACTCTCAGTGTATCAGGTGTCTCGGCAAAACATGTATACTGCAAAAGTGTTTGCACAGCCACAATCTGAAATCTCACACCGGAAAGGCAAGAGATCTCCAACTGAAACTTCCCCTCATGGAGAATCTCTCTGCCCTGCCTATAAGCCTGAGTCCTCACCCCACCCGGCCACAAATTGCCATTGGCAGCCTCTAATAAGGGCCTTTCCTCCACGGCATGGGCTCCTGATCAACCCACCAACAAGGTGGCAAAAATGGGGTACCACATCCCCAATGTTGGGGTTGGCCAAGAAAAGGCGCTCCCCTCACTAGCTAACGCTCCCGGTACCGACCACACTGGCCATGTCAGTGGCTGACACAGCGAGCCCCTCCGGTACCGTCAGTACCAAGAAACCCAATGCTCCCAAGCAGTCAAGCTCAGTCCCAAGCAGTCAAGCTCAGTCACAAGCAGCAAGGAAATATGAAACTCCATGGACGCTAATAAGCAATCGGTACCAAGCACCTCAATAACTCCAATGATAATGCTGCCACCTAATGCGACCATCACGCACTCCAGTCACACACCAGTGCTGACAAGCCATTTCCAACATGTGGTACTGTTTCCTTCCATACCAATGGTACCAATATTGGGCATGTTGCAGCAATTCCTCCACCATAAAGACCTCTCCATTTCGTCGGTACCGGAGTCTCCCATCCATGGCACCGACAGTACCTTGGTACCCGCAGCACTTAGCCAACTCAGTTCTCCACCTCCGTCTGCTCCACAAGTCTCCAGTGAGGATGAAGAGGGAGATGAGAATGCTGAGTGCTCTCTACCACATTCCTCCCCTGTGGCTGCTACTGCCATGCATGCCCTTCCATGCAAAGGCTACCTGTAAGAGGAGCGGACTCACCCCTGCGGCGCCTCCTGCTGGTCGTCCAGGGAATTAGCTCACTAGCCTCTGGAGCGCCCTCTGCAGGCTGGTGATCCGACTCGTTCTTTCCTTCTCGGCTCCCGTGTCCCTCCCAGGACCCCGGTGCCCTTTGTTCTGGGTGCTGCCCCCTGGCAGTACCCACACGCTAGGTCTCCCCTCCCTGGGGAACCCCCACCCACTATCCCCACCTTGCCTCAGCACTAGGCCACTGCCAGTCACCAACTAGCCCCCGCTCCCTGGGGCAGACTGCAGTATAGGCCACTCATCATGGCAAGGAGGGTTTGGACCTGCTGCCTTGGCCTAGCCCTGGGCTGCCTTCTGCAACCCCCAGTACCCCT
Source organism: Malaclemys terrapin pileata (assembly GCF_027887155.1). Lineage (NCBI taxonomy): Eukaryota > Metazoa > Chordata > Testudines > Emydidae > Malaclemys > Malaclemys terrapin. The sequence goes on along the minus strand of NC_071513.1, from coordinate 15,422,812 downwards.
TGGCCTTCCGCTAGGCAGCAGCCTGGGGCTATCCAGGCTGGAGCTCCCCGGCTCCTCACCCTGTCCTGAGCCCTGCTCCACTCAGGTATGCTATCTCTAGCTTGCTGCAGCCAGGCCCTTCTCTCTCTGCACTCAGAGAGAGACTGCTGAGCTCCTGGCTCCCAGCCTTTTTATACAGGCCATCTGTGGCCTGATCGGGGTGTCCCAGCTGTGACTACTTCCCCAGTCAGCCCAGTAGCTTTTCCCTTTGCCCCAGCCCTCTGCCAGGGCTGTTTTAAACCTCTCAGGCAGGAGCGGGGTAACCACTACTAGATACTGCAACCATCAGGGTCGGAAACAGAAAACTTTGAGGAGACTTCAGTCTGCTCCCTTGAATACTACTTCTCAACCATCAACTTCCAGATGACAACAAATTTGAATCCTTGGTTGAGGGCCTGAGAACCCCATCTCTTTCAATGCTGGAACCATCTACAACTTACGAGACCTTTTGGAGATCGCCTGACTCTATTTTACCTGATCTGGCAGAGTATTACAACAGACAGATAGGTATTAGAAATTATCAAAACTGCTTTCTCCATTTTTCCCCTTACTTCCAAATCCGCTACCAATCCCCCATCCCCGTCCCTCTTCAGGGACCCCTCTCACGAGCGTTTACTGCGAGAAGAGGTAACCCACCTCATGTCTCTAGGAGCAGTAGAACATGTACCATTCGAGTACAGAGGAAAGTGTTTCTATTCCCACTATTTTCTCACACAGAAAAAAACAGGATGTTGGAAGTCCATCCTCCACCTACGGTGACTCAACGAATTTGTGAAAACACAGCGATTCAAAATGGTCACACCATAATCCCAGCATTAAAGATAGGACTGGTTCTCAGCCCTCGACCTCCAGGATGCATATTTTCATATATCCATCCATCCCTCACATGGAAAATTCCTGTGATTTTTTTTTTTTTCAATAGGACAGGACCATTTCCAATACCTTTTGGCCTTTTCACTGCACCTCTGAGGTTCTCAAGGGTACTAGCTGTAGTAGTATTTACGCAGAGAGGGAATCATTATTTTTCCCTTCCTGGACGACTATGGCTGCCTGTCTTGTTGGTGCTTTCAACAGATAATGTCCGCTGAACACACAATAACTCTGTTTATCAGGTTAGGCCTTCAGATAAACATGCAAAAATCCACTCTAACACCAGTTCAGCACCTGGAATTGATTGGAGCAGACCTCAATTTCCTCGAAGCAACTATCAACAAAACGATTTCTAACTCTGACCAATTTGATCTCCACAGCACAAAACAGCCCGCAAGTGTCTGTCAGAACCGGTCTACAAATTTTAGGTCACATGGCCGCCACGACCTTCGTTGTCCAGTACGCAAGATTACATATGTGGTGCCTACAAGCCTGGTTCTAAACAAATTTATGTCCCACACAAGCATAGTATAAACAAGTGCCTCACCATGCCAGAGACAATCAAAAATTCCCTTTTGTGGTGGACCAACCCAGACAACGTCTGCGGGGGGTGCCCTTCCTACAGAACCCATCATCAATCACCATCACCACGGATGCTTCCTTCCTAGGGTGGGGAGCACATCTGCAACCACACTCTATACATGGCCAATGGTCCACGACGGAGTCCCATCTTCATATAAATCTACTAGAACTACAAGTGGTTCTGAATGCTTGTTCCCACTTGCTGCAACTGCACAAAACACCAAATGCCCCTGTTCTTCTCCAGAACAGGACTCAGTCCACACTTTCTAGGCGACGCTTTCCTCATCGAGTGGAATGCTGCCCTACTATACGCCTTCAGACCACCCCGCTCCTAGCTCGTGTGCTTGACAAGATCAATGCGGACAGATCTAGAGTGATTCTAATAGCCCCTCATGGTCCCAACAAACAGGGTATCCTTACTTTGCAGGGGGAGGGGAGGCGGGGAGATTGGTGGGGCAGGCAGGCTCCCTACCTGGCTCCATGCCTCTGCACCCCAGCAGCAACAGAGTTTGGGTGTGGGAGGGGGTAGGGGGTTGGGGCACAGGGCATGGGACAGGGTGACGCTGGCTCTGGGAGGCACTTACCTGGTGGGCTCCCCAGAAGCAGCGACATCCCCCTCACTCAGCTGCAAGGCGGAGGTGTGGCCAAGCAGCTCTGCGTGCTGCCTCGGCCTGCAGAGCTCCCATTGGTGGCAGTTCCCAGCCAATGGGAGCTGCGAAGCCAGCGCTCTGGGTGGAGGTAGCCCGCAGAGCTGCCTGGCCATGCCTCTGCCTAGCAGCTGACCAAGGAGGATGTCGCTGCTCCTGGGGAGCTCCCCAGGTAAGCGCTGCCCAGAGCCCGCTTCACCCCGTCTGGTCCCCCAACCTCCTGCCCTCTCCCCGATCCAAACTCTGCTGGGTGAGGGGAGGCGCTGGGGTGTAGTGGCCCAAGACTGCCCCAGCAGCAGCCGGTGTCTCTGACGCAGCGGCTGCCTGAGCTGCCCCTGAGACAGGTACACCGGCTGCTGCAGAAGTCACGGAGGTCATGGAAAGTCACGGAATCCATGAATTTCCGTGATCTCCATGACAAACTTGCCGTCTTAATTATGAGTAGTTCAGCCAGGGACTATGGGAAAGACACACACACACACACACACACACACACACACACTTGAAAGAACCATAGTACTGTTTGAGGGAGTCATTTTTGTGTGTGTCTAACCAAACAACATATCTATCCAGATACTTCAGTGAATAAAGCATTTTACTCTTAGGTAGTTGAGTGTTAGGAGGCAAAGCTAAGCTTGGTACTGAATTATTTTAAACTTTTTCATTATGTTTATTTGAGCTACTGATACAGTGTTCTAGTTTTCTCATTTTCCTTTTGTTTTAACCTTAACTCTCTATTTCCTGACCTTTGAGTTTTTTTAATATCTAAAGCTTTCTAATTATGCTCTTTTAAAGCAGTAGATATTTATTTACAACCTAAACTATGTCTCATTAAAGATTCTTTTGTCTGGGATATATTACAGTTCAGTGGAAATCAGTAGTTAACATACAGTGATGAGACACAATACTCTTTGCTACAGGCTGTTGTCTGCCAGGCTTTTTTGCCTGCCTTTTTCCAATTTGGTTTCAATCACCTTCAGCCTCTAAAATAAGCTAATCTATATTATATTATTTGAACTCTAGAGTTAACTTTTTTTCTCATTTAACCTGCTGAGCAATTTTTGTAAGTTCATATTTCACAAAGGAGGTTGCATGCTGTGGAATATAAAAAGCTACCGGAATAAAAACAAGAAATCATTTTTGTTAGTGTCTGAATGATTCATTGCAGTTTTTTAAAGGCTGAAGCCATATACATTATTAGATCTCTTTGGTCTGTAAATAAGGCAAGTTAAAAATGGACATCATACGGCAAAAAAAAGGTTTGTTTCTTTTAGGGAATGTTTCAAATAATGCAGGCTCCAAATCTAACAGGATCTAAATCTAAAGCTGTCAATTTTCTTTAATCAAAGGTGCTTAGCGCAGTCTCCATGAGCTGAAATGTGTGATTTACATTTCATCAAAATCTGTAAAATGTCATTTCTGTGCTTTCATTTTCCCCTTAGCAGCCTTCATGTTTCTCTAACTGTATAATTTTATCAAACTTCCCACCACCATTAAATGTCTAAAAGCTATTTGGCTCAGTCACTCGTCTGCAGATTGTTCCCTCCATGGCCACTAAACCTTCCCTTTTTGATGTAAACAATGTATTGAACTTTTCTCCTTTGACACCTGGACAGAGAAGGCGACTGTTGGTTCCCTTGGCTTTCCCTTCCCAGCTAGCTAGCATTTCCAGTCTTCTGCACTCTCATGTACTAAATCTTGGACCATTATTTAAGAAGTAAAACTGTTAGCTGATTTTTGGTTATGAAGTGCCTAGAGCTAGTGTTCTTATGTGGCTAATACAATAGAGATTATGTAGGAAAGGGCCACACAACTTCATTTTCTGCTCAATGACTGAGATTTAATACCAGAATTTTAAGGCACATTTGTTTTCTTCTGAATAGCCTGTCTGCAAGTGCACATATACAATAAGTTCTTTTAGATGATAATCAAAGGTAAGTAATGGCTGAAGTTGCAGATACATTTAGCTATATCCCATAGATTTTTGACAGGTTCCAGTGAAAAATTTCTGTCATTATGAATGCATGGACAAGTTAAACTTTTTTTCCCCTAATGATATGCCCACATAGGAAGAAGCATCTTTTCTAACAAAGGCATGTTTATGCCTACCATGATTTTTTTCCTCAACATTCAAGTTCCACGTGTAAAGGAGAGATTCAGTAGTCTAGTGACCTGCTCAGAATTCTGTTCACTTGGAACTCTGGTAATTGGATTTGAAAATGTTCACTCCCAATCCAGTCAACGCTATGCATATTGTTAGCTGTAATCACGTGAGTCACCGTGCTTTGGTGGGCAAATGTGTAAGTGTTTGCAGATTGAGCCTTTCACCGCAGTTACTTTCAGCCATTTATTTCTCTTATGTTCAGGCCAATTTGAGTTGAGACTTAAGCTGCTAGAGAGCAGAGGATTCTTCAATAGAAAAAGAATGTAAGTCTAGTCAGTTACAGTATACTAAAAACAGAATGAACATTTCAGATGTTTTAGGTTGTCCAACATGTTACAGAGTAAGCAAACTTAGTCACTGACATGATTAGAACATAGTTCTCTTTCTAAAATTATTGTGTATATAATTGTCTTGACTGCTGCAGGTGACAGATTATCTCTCACCAAAACAAAGTCATGAAGGACTGAACTAATGATGGTCAGGATTTCCATTGTAGAGTTTACCCAGCTGGTGTAATGATAAGGGTAGCTCCTTTTTCCTACTCTGGAAATGCAGATTTTAATTCTCAGTAGCAATTAATACAGATCAACCATAATCATAGGAGGCTAGAGGATCAGTGAAAAAGGGATGGCTCCTAGTTTCCCTTGTGGTAATAACACACACAACACAAAAGATATGAATCTTAATGAAAATTTATGTTTGTGATAGATCAGAGATGCTTCTTGACAAAGATTCACAAATGAGAGAAAGAGAAAACATCTGGCATTGTTGTAGAGTAGTTACCATTAGGCAAGTTGTTGACTTGAGATAAAACAACCTGCTGTCATGGTCAGAAACAGTAAGGTAACGAATATAAAGCTAAATTTGACATTTACATCATCTGGAAGGCTCTGAGTGATTTATCAGTGTGTTGGACTGCCCCACCCAGGAAAAGAATGGTTCATGCATAATTCACTGTAGAAAGATGACTTAGGCTATGTAACAGGGTATCTGGCCCCTTAAATGAAATTGGGCTCAGCTCTTCTTTTCTAGTCCAGGTGTACCCTAGTGTGATGTAATGAGGAGGGTGTGGCTGCCCCTGAGAGTTATGAGTTCAGAATCTTGATGGGGGGGAATTGAGAATCCAGAGTCCTAAGAGAGCTTAGAGGGAGAGTTTTAGAACCAAGAGTCCAGATTTCTGAGAGCTCAGAGGAAGAGCAGAGTTGGGTCAAGCACTTCAAGGAGGAGATAGCCCTGAAGGAGGGAGCAGTTAGTTCCCAGATTGTGCAGTGGTGCCAGATCAGGTTGGAGAAAGCGGAGAAGCAGTGATGGGATCACCTATAAATTTCCCTGGGTCAGAAAGGGCTGAAGGCTGAGAGCAGCAGAGGGAGATAGCCCTCTAGCTCTGCTGGCTCTCTGAGTTGGAGAGCTGAAGCAGGAGAACATAGAGGGCTGAAGGTTGGGGAATGATGGGGTGAGTCCAAGGATGTCTCCAGGTAAAAACTGAAATCCTACGTGGGCAGGAAACAGGTGTAGTGAGAAATATTGGAACTGAACTTGGCAGGTGAGGAGAGGGCATGGTGAGAGATGCCATAATTGGTAGCCATAGTTGGACAAAAGTACTGTTTGAGCTGTGTTGGGGGTATTCTGGTTTATCGTAGTGGGATTGTTGGTAATAGTCTTAAAAAAGGACTATTTATATACTCTGAAGAATGAAGAGGGGAATTGTGGCAAAGATTGCCCTGCAGCCATGAAGGGCATCCTGAGAGGAGGCTATGCATTCACAGACTGAGTAGCCAATGTTTATATATTATGTAAGATATAGTATATCTGTGGTTTGCAAACTGGGCAAGTTCATTTTAATAGGGTTGCCAGGGCCAGTGTTAGACTCGCTGGGGCCTAGGGCAGAAAGCTGAAGCCTGAGCCCAGCTGCGTGGGGCTGGGGCTGAAGCTAAGGCCCAAGTTTTTAAGTGAGGTGAAACTTGGGGTATGCAAGACTAATCAGACTCCTGGAAGGGGTACAGTAGTCTGGAAAGGTTGAGAACCACTGAGTAATGCATACAGGTGACATTCTTTCAAGCTTAAATGAACTTTTAAACCTCCTTTTGCTTAACTTCCCAGGAGGGGTTTTATTCACTATACACTTTTAAAAAGTAATTAGAAATGAGCTAGCTCAAACACAGACATTTCTTTTTCATGCATAACACCAATCCTAAACCTCAATTTCCAGTTCAGATTGATCTCTTTTGCAAAATAGATTGGAATTTATCAAAGCTTGGGGGAGGAGATTGTGTTTTTGAGGGGTTTTTTGGAGTGTGGGGAGAGATCCAGTTTCAGGGTTTGGGTCTGAACCCATCTCTGCTTTATAGCACAATTGAAAACAGAAGTAGTTCGTGCTGGTTGTACTAATCAGAAGGCTCAGAAGATATATAGGAATTGCCATACCTCATCAGACACCTAGTCTAGAGTCCAGTCTCAGACAGTGGTTGGTAACAAATGGTTCAGAGCTGAAGACACACTACACTACGCTACACTACACTACACTTATAAATACTGGACTGCATTCTACTCTTGATAACCCTGATGTAAATCCAAAATAATTCCATGGATCCAGTGAATTAATATGATGTGAAAACACAGTGGACCACATTCTGGGCTCATACTCAAAAATCTAGACTAACTAGATTGAAGTCAATGGAGTGACATCAGTGTAAACCTAGTAAATGATCAAATGAGAACAGTCCTGAGTTGAGTCCTCTCTGTTCAGAAACCTTGCTATGAAAGGTTGGATGTACCATTGTGGATGAAACAAAATTAATCATATTAGCTTGATTCTTTCAAAGGATGTTGTTTTACTTAGTTTTACACTGTGCTCTTGTCAAATTAAAAAGCATTAAATTAGTACTTTAAGCTTTTTAAGCGGGCACAAAATTAGGTGATTTTCCTTTATTTGATATGTATAATTTAGTTATATGTGGGTAAGGCTTTCTCTTCTGGCGAAAGAAAGATTTTAAATGGGCAGCCATTGAGAAAATGGACATGGTGGTTTCAGATATATATAATGGATAGGAGAAGAACTGAATAATCTTTTGTTTAATCTTGAAATCTTAAAGATTTCTGGAAATGTTATTTTTAGTTATTTTACAGTAAAAACAAGGAAGTATATATGTTTTAATATTTCTCAATAGTTACAAGAATAATATCTGTGTCTGTTTATGCATGTGTCAGGGTCATAAGCCTGGAAAATTGCTTTCTGATATCAATTAAGAAGATAAGAGGGAAACTAATTTATTTGGAACCTGATCCTCAAGATGCTGATCTCTTCAGTTATTGTTAAATGTCTGTAGTGCCTTTCAAGAATGGGGCCTGAAGTCCTTATTTTGTAGTAAATAAGCACCAGTAAATAGCCCCTTAACAATGGCAGAATAAACATGTTCTGTGAATGGTCTGAAATCAGAATGATTTTGTTTTCTAGATTATTCTGTCCCAAGTATAGACACTGTTATCGTCTATATAGATTCTTATACTACCTTTATCACCATAGCATGTGAGCATCTTCCAATAATGCACTAAATGAGGTGGTAGAAAACATTTTCTTGCATATGTCACTATGTGGTAGCTTAGCATCAGCAAGGAATCCAAGAGGATTCCTAAACTATGGACTGAACTGATCAATTGTGGATGTGTACCTTCAACGAAACAAGACTGCCCTGTGGATGCAAAGCCTGCCCACCAGCATGAGCTCTGTCTTCCATTGGTTCAGCTTTAACCACCTGTTGTTCATCCATGAGTTGATCTCATTCAAACACTGGGCCATCTTGGTGGTAGTGACATAGTTGTATGAAGCTAGGCAGAGCTGTGTGTCATCTGCATATTGCTGACACTGAGTTCATGTTGCCTTGAATAGGACTGGAGAGAGAATTGACCTTGGTGGGATTCCAAAAGTGAGTGGTCTAAGGGTGGAGATGCAATTTCTCATCATTGCTCTTTATGGTCATCCCTCCAGGAATGAATTAAACCATTTTAGTGCATTCCCCTGGACTCCTGTCCCCACTCTCATGTGGGACAGCAGTATCTCATGGCTGATAGTATCAAATGCTGCAGAGAGGTCCAGGATGACGATAATGGAACAGCAGGAGATGATCCATTAGTTGCTACTGGAGCTGTTTGTCTCATGCCCTGAATCCAGATGGTGCTGCTTCTAGTATAGTAGCTTTAATGAAATCAGCTTGTAGCTGGGGTTTGGCTACCTTCTCTGTGAACTGTAACCCATGTATCCAGGATGAGTTTCTTCAGTGTTGGTTGAACTATTGTGTTTTTGAAAGAGGAAGGGAAAATTGATTGAGGCAGTGGATATTTTGGTCGTGAGTGGTATCAGTTGCTTATGACTCTTTCACCAGCCAGGAAAGACATGGGTCAAATTCACAGGTCTTGGGTTGTGATTCCTTTAGAGTGTCCAATGCTTCTTGAGGAGTGAATGCATTATACTCTGGGAATGCAGGAGGGCTGTTGTTGATTGGTGTACATGGAGCAGATCCATGCTGTTTGAGAAGCCTTCCCCAAATTGTCTGACCTTTTCATTGAAGTAGGATGATACTTCTTTGCAGCACTTGGTGCTGGGCTTGTTGGCAGCGATTGACGATGGCTAACACATACAGATAAAAGTGGTGGAGATAGCTGTTCATATTAGATACTCAAGAGGATGTGTACAATAAATAGCCTTGCAATTTACTAATTTAAAAGAACTAAAATCAGACATGAAGGCTAATATCATATTTCAGCAGAATGTTTAGATACCTGGTGTCTGGAAAGTCCAAAATCATTTCATTCTGACAGTTTTTTCATTTTTTCTGAAGAATTAACACATTAATTTCCTTGAGTTGTGAGAGATTATGGGCAAAATTTTGGAAGGCATGGCTGGGTATAGAATTGAGATAGCACAAGTAACCTCAGCCCCTCTCTCCTCTTGACTTAGGGCACAGCAAGTCATGATCCTAGGAATACAAGGCGGTGGTGGTAGTACTGCTGTTGGTAGTCTGCTTTCCAAAGGGGCTGGTTTGGAGTGGAAGGAGAATGTGGGACTTTGGCTCTGACACAACCCACAGGAGCTGAGTGTGGCTCTTCCAACATGGCCTGTGGAATAAATGTTTGGGTGGGTCAGATTACCACTGGAACTAGACAACTACTTAGTCTTAACATCCACAATATAGTCCTGCATTTATGAGGACATTTCACTTTATGATAACTTGGTGGCGAAGAAATTAAAGAAAAACAAGTAGATCCTTCAACTATGCATTTTGTATATGGTGACCATTGTGTTACAGACAGACAAAAAGAGAAATGCCATTGAGTTGAGCATTAAGCCTCACTTTGCTCGGCCAGCTAAAGTCCTCACAAAGTATATTCATTAGCAGGTCACAAGCCATTTTATATAAAAGAAGAGATGCCAATCTCAGTGGCCAGGTCTAATTCCTTTTTGGGTAATTTCATTTTGTCTCCCATCTTGTGTGTTTTCTGTACGATAGCAAATAGCAGTCATATTCCACTCTAGAAGAAACTGTAGGTAAGTAGAGAGGTAAGTGATCCCTATGTACCTATTCAGAGATCTGCAATACTGGCCTCCTGGCAGGATCAGTACAAAAGGTCAACCTCAATATTTCAAAATGGTAGACAGAGCTGGGAGAACCCTGACTTGTGGAGAAACTGATGATCACTGTCTGAGGTTCTTAAAATGGAATCTCAAAAAGCCGCTTACATTATATAATTTCTCTTTCTTTTGTACTTCATAAAATGCACTTCTGAAAAGTGAAGTACAGGAAATACAATAGTAGTTAACTTCTCTGTATCTAATGGGTAAGAAGGTATATTAATGTCTTTCCTTAAGAAGGATTCCCAAGCACTTTTCAAATGAGATACAGTATGTTGCTTTACTTCACCCTTCTATGAAATATAGTCACTTCTAGTAGGAAAAATAGCAGCTGCTTAACTGTGTAAAAATAGTTCCCAACAGTTTAAGTTGAGAAGTGAGAATATTCAACAGAACCTATAAATGAATTTAAGTATGAAACATGTAATTATTTAGCCCACACTGGAATTGCAGGTGATTGTGTTCTTTGGATATCTGTAACAACAAAGACCATTGCATATAACACTGATGTAAAAAATACAAGAGACTGAAAAAAATCTATAATTATTATGTACAAAGAGGAGGAAGGAATGGAGAGGAGCTGTAGAAATAGCAACTGTATTAAATCTAGTTCTCCCTGCTACCAGTGCAAATTGTAATCCCCATATAAAGAATTTATTAAATATTAAAGCGTAACATGTTCTTAAAAAACTGAATTACATTAGCAGAAACTAACTTCTCAGTTATGGGAGAGAGTGCAAACATCGAGCCTGCAGAGCTAATATAAGCAAAACTTCCCTTTAAAAAAATGCCATAGACTATCCAGTATGATATTTCCCTGGGGGTATGGGGGAGTATACAGGTTAGCCAGCTCACCCAACTTCTTTGATGTTTATCAGATTTTACAAGACAGATACGGGTCTCTTGCTAATGACAGTTTATCCACCCAGATTTTAGTACATTAGAGTGATTATTGTTTTCCCATTGGTCTGAGTTGCCCTCACATTCCATTTCAACGTGACTGGTATAATACAAGCTTCTTTTATATAGTATTTAGAAATAATCACAGCTAGATTTCAGCTGATGTGTCATGTAAACTCAGATGCCAGATTGTCAGAGCACTGAAGTTTAATTGATAATAAAAATTATACCATGTTACATTTATATTGCATCTTTCATAGAAGGATCCCCAACCTCCAAAAATGTGGCTCAGTGACATATGGCATCTCTATTTCTGATGGCAGTCCTATGAAAAAGGACACATTTAGCAAATCAGTTAGTTTATTCCTGTGCTACCATCTGAAATAGGTAGATCAATTTATTGATTATAAATTACTGTTAATTTTTTTTCTAGAATAACTCTTAAGCCTCTTCAGATGTAGAGCCAATAAAAAATTGTCGATGGTATGATAAAGATAAAAATTGAAGCCTAGTTTTCAGGGTCATTATGTAGATTTGTAGCACACCTTAGAGAGGTTTGGATCTTTGGGTAAACCAATGACTAGTTTACAGTCATCTGATAAATGTAGTTCTTCATCTGTGGCAGTTTATATGTAATATCTTTATTTTGTTTTACTGCTACAGATTAGCATTATTCTCTGAAAAGTGCTTATAAAAATGCAGTGCCCATTGGATAAGTAAATTGCATTGCTAGGCGTTACATACTTTGTCATCGATACAGTTAAGAAACAAAATTTGGATATGTATTTGTTTTATTTATTGGTTATTCATAAGTGGTAAATCTATTCAGACCAAAACAGTTTCAGCTACATATATAACTAATTATATAACATAAATGAAAGCTGCTATAATGGTCTGCATTTTCTAGTAAAGGACTGGACCGTTTGAACTGGTTGTACAGTGGGAATGAGATGCATGGTAGCAGGGCCAGCTCTAGGTATTTTGCTGCCCCAAACTTAAAAAACAAAACAAAAAAACCTCCAGGAGCACAACTGCCGAAGCGCAAAAAAAAAAAAAATGGTGCCCAGAATGCTGCCCCTGAAATTGTGCCGCCCCAAGCATGGGCTTGGTTTGCTGGTGCCTAGAGCCAGCCTTGCATGGTAGACACATGAATACGCCTATACAGATAGATAGATAGTGTTGCTTTAAATACTAGCAGGCAATGGTAGTGGGCCAAATTCTTTAATGGCCTAGTTCTGATGAAGTCAGTGGAATTATGGCAGCAGGGAATTTGGCCTTCTATTTTGCCTGAAACTCAAATGAAGTAACCCCATGAAGAGATACCTGATTATCTCATCAGTTTAAAGGATTGAATTCACATCCACAAACATCAAAGGTCTGCTTGTTCTATAAATTTCATATGCTGCAATCACATGCATAGATGCCAGAAAAAAAATCTGTTGTGTACTTTTATTTCAAAAGTAGGAGCGGGAATAAGTGGGAGAGAGAGAAAAATTCCATCTGGCAATATTTTTCAAATGGTAGTTTCTTCCCACCAGATGAAAAAGTAGTTCAGGAGATATGTGGTGATCCTAATGAACCACCACATCTTCAAGAGACATCACATACAATCACTATTTCAATATTGTATTATCACCTTGCCAGGTCCTCCACTCCATGGTGATAGAGAACAATATTGCTGGAGATGAAGTCTTTAGGAGGATTTGAAAATTTACTCTCCTAGCCACCTGTTCTCATTAATGATCCCATGTACTTTCTGAAAGTGGGGGAATGTTAATCCAAGTTTTGTGGCTTAATTCCAAATCATGTAATTACCTTCTGACTGTCTTTATTTCCCCTTCTGTTTTGACAGGATGCTTGACCTAAAACTGATTCATTGTGTTGCTATAAGTATGTACGCTTTAAGAGCTTCTGTGTTTCACTGGGAGGTGGTGGCATTCCAGTAGCAGTTTAAACAGTCACTCAAGGTATGCCTGCGTTGTAATTAAACACCTGCCACTGGCCCATGTCAGCTGACTTGGGCTCATGCGGCTTGGTCTGCGGGGCTGTAAAACTACAATGTAGACATTTGGGCTTGGGTTGGAGCCTGGGATCTGGGACCCTCCCCCCCTGCGGGGTCCCAGAGCCTGGACGCCTGCAGGAGCCCAAACATCTACACTGCAGTTTTGCAGCCTCAACCTGAATCGGCTGATGTGGGCTAGCCACGGGTGTTTGTAGACATACCCTCAGTGTAGTTTCTATATCAGTTCAAGTTTATAAAGTGCTTTAGGATGAAAGGTGCTATATCAATATGAGATAATTAACATTAAAATTAAGTAAACGAAAATTGACATTACTGTCTGTGCCTCCTTTTTATTATGATTGAACTTTAGCTTATGTTCAGGTTGTAGTTAAATGAGAGATTAATGGGGTTCCCACAGTTAAGTGGGTTGGGAAAATGTCTATGAATCCTTCTCTGGTGGGTTGTAGCTATGAAGTTTGAAACACAGTTCCATGCTACCTCTCTTTGATGTTGTCTTTTCATAAAGGAATTTTATAAAAAATTCCTACAGCTCTTCTTGTTACATTGACACCCAAATACATTTCTTATCAGTTGAGAATGCACAGTTGGATTCTTCTTTCAATTGTTACCAATACAGCCTAAAAGGAACATGAATCTGGTTCAGAAAATAATAAAAGAATATTGCTATGTTTGAATCCCTATCTCATTGTACAATCATTGTGCAGTCCTATCTCTTTGAAGGTTTTGCTTTGCTTTATAGATGTATACGATCTAGATATATAGTCTTAGTAGCATTAGGCCTTTACACTATCATTCTTACCAGGTAGGATACGAGAATAAAAAATTTACTTGGGAAGGTGATTTGGTACATTTTGCTGTTTTAGGTGAGCTTTATTTGAGCATTTTAGCTACATCAGAACAGTTAAGATGGTATAATCTACAGGGAGGCAGCTTCCTACTTCTTAGAGTACTGTACAGAGATGAGTCAGGAGATACAGGGTATTTTTCTCATTATTGCTATTGGTTTACTCTGTGACCTTGAGTAAATCATGTAACCTTTGTGTCTTGGTTTCTGTATTAGTGAAATGGAGATAATGATTTCTCCTACCCCCAGCCCTCTTTGTAAAGCATTTTGGGATCTGTGGAGAAAAAGTGTAATTTAAGTACAAAGTGTTGTTATTAGAGGGTTGTCTCTTCATTGCTGTACACCCATTGAGAGAGCAGCATATTAAGCGGCTCCCTGTGGTATATGTGGGTGGCAGCAAGGAGTATCCGAGAGATTCCTCTGCTTGCAGCACCAAATGGTCGCATTGTGGGCTGGTTTTCTTCTAATTTACACCAGTGATCTGATCCTCTGCTTTTCACCAAAATCAATAGGAGTCTGTTTTAGGCATTAGTGGACATTCCTTTACGTTTGGGGATTGATCGGCTCAGTGTCCAAAAGTTATCATGTTGTAGCTGACAAATGGAGAAATGCTATCAAGTTGAAAGTCACAATAGTAGTCTAAGCTAAAATTGCTTATTTGAATTGACTGGCCCTAGCATATCCAATGCCGATCAGAAATGTCAGAATATAAATAAATCACTTCAAGGGGCCATGCTATTGAAAGATGTAAAATATTTCGATGCTGTAGTGCTGTTTCATGGGCATACTCTATCTACAGTGTCTATTGGGAGAATCATTCTGAGCACTACATTAATTCTTAGTACTACGTGTATAGTTTATAAGAATGTTGTTCCATCGGGGGTTGGAATTTACTTGTGAAATGAGCAGGAGGTTTGACCTCTAAACTCATATGTGTCCAGCTATCCACAGCAATCCCACATGGACCAGGATCATCTGAGCAGACAACAAGGACTTCCTTAAAGCACTTTAGGCTGCCCCATGGCATCTCAAATGGGGGGTGATATTACATAGGACCCCATGTTGGCAGCTGCACCAATCTCCTCACCTCTATTTGCCATTCTCAACTGATGTTGTTTGCAGTCTGGATAGACTGAATTATACTGTTCCTTTCAATGTAGATATTATTTTAAAGTGTCTTGTAAAAGCATGCAGGTTGGATACATCTGAAATGTGTATAGGTCACAAGTTCTGCCATGTGAAATTTGGAAACAAGAAAACTACACAAAATGAAAAATACTGACGTATTGTACATTTTACACAAGATAAATTTCTGTCACCGTGATCACCTTTGAGATTTTATATGTGTATATAATGTGTGTCTGTATACAGTAATGTTTTATATATTCCATATAACACTATTGCCACCTGTTGGTGGAAATGAATATTGCCAATAATTAATGGGAAAATAAAAGTACTGCAGAAAAAGCTAATGCCTCCTGCTGGTAAGGCTGTTATAGCAAATGATTATGCGTATTTATTAATTGTGTTATAATAGCTTTTAGAGGCACCAAACAGTGATTTAAGGTAGCATTGTGCCAGGTGCTATACAGAATTCAAGCAAAAAGACAATGCTTATGCCAAAGAGCTTACTATCTTGGACCCCAATCTTGCAAAGACATAAGCAGATGCATAACTTCACACATGTAAGAAGTCCCATTGATATAGTGGGACTACTTACGTGAAACGTTAAGCACATGCTTAATTTGTGGGATCCAAGCCTTTTTTTGGTTATTTGCATGAAGATATAATGAAGAAATAACTAATAATTTTTAGTCTGCTGTTTAAGTAATATGAGTTACAATATTTATGAATATCTAACTATTGATTCTGTGTGTTCAGATTTAAAATCGCACACCAAAAATGCACTGGAAAATGATATGGTAATGTACAAAAATACTTCAGCTTAGAAGGATACAGAGCAGGTATTAAACATGATGCTTTTAATGAAAAATGAGTATTATTTTGGGAATTAGAAGCTAGCTATTTTGCATCTATGTTTGATTGGGATGTTTTGTTTCCACAGTTTAGGAGAAAAGGAAGTTCCTACCTATTTTTAATGTATAAGAAGCCAGAGATATTGAGGGCCAGTCAGATGTTGAGGACTAATCAGATGTTTTCCAATAGCTACTCGCACACAAACATGTGCTATATAATATACCTGCCCAAAGATTTATAGCTAGAGGGAAAGTATTTGACCAAAGCATTACTTGTCTCTCTCTTAGGCTGCATATATTTTGAGTGTGTCTCTGTTCCGTCTAATGGAGGCTCAAACTTCAGGATGTGGAATTACAATGCACAATTACTTCCATCTTTCAGGGCAAAATTCAGTTGATTTTCCATAAGAGCTATTATACCATAAATTAATTCCAGGGAGATGCCTCTAATATTCAGACAGTCTGTTTTGGAAGAGTGCATTGGCCAGGTGAGGAGTGGATGGGTTGTGCTGGGTGCACACCATCCCTTCACCACTTGAGCCCAGCTGGGTTTCTGTGGAATCCCTTTTAACTGGATATCTCCCTTTAAGGAGAGTTCCTGGCACACTGCTGGCTAAGAGGCATCCCTGGCAGCAAAGCATTAGTAGTTCTTGTCGTCTTTGAGTCGGCTTGGGCTCTGCAAGGTTTAAGGGTGGATCCTGTGCCCTGTTTATTAGAACAAGGCAAAAACCTACCTTCACGGAGAAACAAAGCAGGGAATCTTGCTGAGACTTCCTCCCCCTCCTACTTCCTCCTCCTAAGATTTACTAGGGAAGGGTTGCTCTATCCGAGCAATTGTATATAGTTCTTTCCATAGGATTACTTTTTGAAATAATATACTTTACAAGCTAGAGAGAGATCCAAACTGCAAAGTCCAAATCCAGATTCTGAAGCATTCAGACTGCCTGGATCTAGATCTATTTGCACCTATCTCTATCCCAGACTCAGGAGTTTTCTCAAAACCTAGTTCAGACCTGGCTTGACATGAGTAATTGGATATAGGTAAGGCCTCATTGGGAGACCGGATTAGGGAGGTAAATGGATCAGCAGGCTGGAAACAGAATGTCTGTACTAGCTAAAATATTGGTGAACGCCCAGGGAACCAATTACAATGGACAAGGTAACAATGGGTAAAGTAATCCTGGAATGTAAAATGAGGTAAAGAGTAAGTTGTGCATGGACAGAATGAGCTGTACAGGGATCGGTTCCTACAAAGTCTCCAATACTGTTGCAAAATCTGTGATGCATTGTATACTAAATGCAATGTAATGTCTAAATATATTATAAAGGAAGAGGTTTGCTGTGTAACTTTGGATGTGTGGTATGTCCTGTAAATCCCACTCCCCCAGCTTGAATCTGATCAACTCAGTGTAGTGTTGCTGTCTGCTAAATAAAGGAATCTGAGTGGCAAGACTGGAGTTGAATTAAGTTCTTGGGAAACCAAGTGGAAGAGGTTTCGGCGGAATCCCAACACCTACTTAATCTCAGCAGAAACAGCCTCACTGTACACGAATAGTCCCACTGACTTCAGCCATTTTCTTGGAATTTGGTTACAGTTATGCTGGGGTTTGGTGAAATCTCCTTGAATCTTGTGGGTCTAACATCTGCCCTTTATTCAAGATAAATGTAAGAAACGATTAAGCTGTTTTATGGTATGAGTTAGCTGAAACAATAGGAGCCACGACCCCAAACATAGGCCACGTACAACTCTAGTCAGGAATCCAAGGTAGGTGGGTGGGGAGTGTTGAATTGTGGGCTGAATGCAATTATAGGGGAGGCGCTGTGTGTTTTTGTTTTTGCCTGTGTATGTGTGAAGAACAGTAGAAATACCGGAGAAGCAGCAGAAACCCGAGGATATAGCCAGACGTGGAGTGTGGCCCTCAGAAAAATCCTATGGAGTGCTTTGTAGGTAGAGTGCTGGTTGAAAAATGCTTAGAAATTATGAGAAAAATAATTGTCTCCTACTTTGTGTACGTTCTCTGTTCTTTGTACCATATGCAAATTTAGTTGGCCTTATGTTTTAGGTTGACATTACATCTATAATGGAAGAATGTATATATTCTTATGTGCGGACTAAATTCTGTTATGCTTGACAAGGTTTTCATTTTTTACTTGTAATTCTAAAGTGTTTCCAATGTAATACAAATATTAGCATAACAAAGTCAGCCATCTATGAGAACCGTGTGGTCTTGCTTACCTTTCATTTGTCAAGACTTGATAAGAAACATCTATATTGCTTGTTCAATCTGCTAATTGTATGTTTTCATCCAAGCTGAACTGACAAGGTGAAAGGCACCCGCTAATGTTAGTCTATGGGGATATGCTTGTCAGTAAGGCAATGTAAATACAGCACGCATGATCTGTATGGTAAGCCATTTCTAATTAAATGGTGTTTTGAAAAGTTATTATACTATCATGCCTAATTTCTGGCAATATAAATGAGGGAGAGATGGTATATTCATGGCAAAGTGGTTTTCTTGGGTTCATAATTCAGTTATTAGATTGAAACTTTGTGGAAGAAGTTAGTACATGGGCACAACCTTAGTTTAAAATGTAACTTTGATTCTGGGCTCTCTTCCCCATCCTCTTTTTCATCCACAGCAGTCATACAGGTTTTTATAGGAGTTTGGGATTCTTTGAAATCTTTTCTAACGATAAAAAAATGCTTAACTTTAAAAGCTGAGACCGTGCAAGTATTTATCGTTCAGCTTTCTAGGGCCTGTAAAATACTGTAATGTAATAGTTACGAGTAAACTAGGGACTTGCGTATGATCAATAAAACAAGGTACACTGTTGTATGCAGTGTAATTGTAGCCATGTCAGTCCCAGGGTATTAGAGAGACAAGGTGGGTGAGGTAATATCTTTAATATGACCAACTTCTGTTGGTGAGAGAGACAAGCTTTTGAGCGTACACAGACCTGAAGAAGAGCTCTGTGTGGCTTGAAAGCCCCGCCCCCCTTCCAACAGAAGCTGGTCAAATAAATGATATTACCTCACCCACCTTGTCTCTATAAGGTACACTGTTAAACAAAACAAAAACAATCTGATGTAAAGAGAACATGTAAAATAAATGTAGAGCTTTGTCTTAGCACCAAAGAAACAATGGCATTTAGAGATAAGGTTGCCACTTAGTCCTTTATTCACTCTGTTTTGCATAAAGGCTAAATTCAAACCCTACGCATTTATACCTTCATTTCCATGTTAATACGTTAAAGCTGTAAAAGCCACAGTAATGTGAACTTGTATTGAGATTCACCATGGGTTTATGTACTGCCCGTCTCCCCATCTCAGTTATTCCTGCGGGGACATGAATAAATCTGTTAGTTCTAAGGGTACCCATGGCAATCAAGGTACGCATGCACTAAAATGCATGCGCCACAACCCCAGAGCCTTGCTTTGCAGGAATTTTGTAGAAAACAAATATTGTATTCTATGGTGGTTCTACTGTTTGGCTCTTCAGATGTGCATCTGTGCCTATCCTAAGGACTGAACTTGTCAGTGTATGTTGAAAATCAACGAGGGATGAAATTTCAGTTACATGAGCGTTGATTTTAATGAGTGTCAGGCTGCTTTATTCACTCAACCACTTTACATATTTAAGAAAGAATGTGCTCACTCACTCTTCTGAGACTTGCCATACCCAGCCAAGAGGAGAGGTGAGTAGAGAATGTCAAAAGTATCTTGGATCTTGGTTCCTTTAAGTTAATATTGGTATATAACAAGCTACTATAAATGAAAATGACTTTAAGATATTACCGTGGCAATAGATATTTAAGTGTTAGCTGCAGTCTCCTTGCTTCAAATGTCCATGGGCATACACTGTTGGCATCAGAGAGGGATGTTTATTATGAGAGAGCAGATTAGCATCTCAGTTGTTCCAGCCTTAGGAAAGTAGCTCAAAGGTCCTTGTTAATTCTCCACAGATATTTGTTTCCTTTCCCTGAGTGATAGGTTTAGTGTCTTGCAAAGGAATATTTAATAGAAGTGCTTTGTATCGTATTATCCACTTGTGGATTAAGCTTGCTGAGCTGCTGGAAAACCCTGCAGTAGTCCAGGGTTCACAAACTTAATCTGATTAGGCTGTTTCTGCCGATTTAACTTAGATTTATTAATTTATTTTAAATCTGAGAGACCTTACCTTCTTCGGAATCTGCACATCTCTGCTCAGATCAACCTAATCCTGCTAATAGAACCATGAAATACAAAATCTTAAAATGACTTTTGAGTTTAATACCAAATGTGACTCAGTCAGTAGTAAATTTTTCATCATTTTGGCATATGCAGAACTATATGCGGTAAAGATGAGAAAATTGACAGTTGGGCTGTTAGGTTTTTATTTCTTTAATTATTAATATTTGAGTAATGTTGAGCTGATGAAAGGGGCCACAAAGCACAAGAATGCATTGCAATGGACCCTTCCCCACCAATGTACCTTTATCCTAATCTGTGGAGACCAGCTCCAGACACACAGCAGTGATTTTTATTCTATATATCTATTCATCAGTACTTGGGCTCTGTTGTCTGTCTGTACTACTCTCAGCACTATGACATCCGAATGCCCATTGAGACTGTCCACAAAGGTGCCAATTAGTAAAAGTGATTTTTGTATTGGACGTCTGTCCACTAAATATTGAACTGAGACAATCAGTGCATTTCACATAGACCAAATATACAGATATCAGATGAACTATAACTTTCTAATCACTGTCAACTTGGATAATATATGAACTGGTAACCTATGCTGAAAGACTATGTATACTATTAACAATATCCTGAGCCAGCTTTTGATTCAGTTGGCCCTCCAAACATTTGGAAAGGTGGAATAGAAAGAGATCTGCCAAGCTTCTGCTAAGACAATACCTTTAATGGTCATGCCACTGTCTAGTTAAAGGGGCTCTGTTCGGACTCAGGATTCTGTTATTTCAGCCTCTCACTAGTAGTGCCTTTGGAAATGAAGTCACAGTCCTTGACCCTGATTGTATTCCAGTAATTCGAATGTTAGATCAGAATAGTGCACATACATTTGCGTTTTTTTCTTTTAAAACACATCATATTTTAACCTTAAATCTAGCATAGGAGACTGCTGGGGACTTCAGCTATGTTCATTAATAAGGCAAGGTGAACTTTCACATTTCAACATTTTCACTGGTCTAGGCCAGATTTTTTTTTTTTTTCAATTATTAAAATGGTATTATTGAAGACGAGCATGATTTTTGTAGCTTACATGTAAATTTGTAATTTTAATGCCTTAATTTGTGCTGGACATGAATAATAAAGCCACCACCTATTAAACCTGAAGAGCAAGAGATGTTACTAATATAATTCAAAATATGCTGTGGAATGGGATTCGTTATTGTCTTGCCTTCCTATAGCATAAACTATATAAACATATATTTTCTTTAGGGAACTGGCAAAGATTTTCTGATTATATTTTATAAATGCAATAACTGTCTAATTGCTAAAAAGTTCATATTATAAGAAATATGAATTAACTGAACTGTTTAAATATGGTTTATTCTTTTGGAAACTGATGAGGTGAGTAGAGAACCTGATAGAAATTGGTCACTTTCAAGCACTACTTTTTCTCACTGGAATAATATTTACTGAGCATTAATAGATATGAGAGATTAGTGGATCTTTTACATTCCATATTAAATAAAGTTTGAAATTTCCACATTATATTTATAAAACAAAAAGTGAACTCTTAAATAAAATGATCAAAAATCCTTTTATGTCTTTGATTCCAGAGCATCTTAAATGCACCCCCCCAAAAAAAGGGGGACTTCTACTGGATTCATGATGTATCAGGACTTCAGAGTCACCAAAATGGGTAGAATTCATATCCTCTTGACCAAAAGCACAGTGAAGTACAGGATAATAGGTGCTTTTGAAAAATTTACCCCAAATCCCATTTTCAAAAGTGACTTAGGCTCATAAGTCCCATTGACTTTCAATGAGATGGGTATGTCTAAACTGCAATTAAAAACCTGTGGCTGGCTCTTGCCAGCCAATGCTGGCTACGGGACTGTTTAAGTGTGCTATATATGTTTGGGCTTGGGCTGAAGCCCAGGTTCTGGGACACTGCATCTACGCTGCAATTAAACAACCCCGCAAGCCTGAATCAGCTGGCACGGGCCAGCTGTGGATGTTTTCTTGCAGTGTAGACATACTCTTATGTTCCTAATTACCTAAGTCACTTTTGAAAATGGGACATAGGCTATTAAGTCACTTATGCACTTTTGAAAATTGTACCCAATACTTTTAGCAGTAAATCTAGTAGGGTTCTGTATGATTAGAGCTAGATGAAGCTGGTGTGTTTTTGCACAGCATTTTGGACATGTTCCAGTTTAATTTCAGGTGACTTCCTGCAGATCCTGACCTCAATATTATTTTCCCCTGAAATTTGACTGAAGTGTTGTGTCCAATTCAAAACCATGCAAACATTCATATTTCAAACTTTGAATTTACAGTATCTGACTGTTCAGAAATGGGTTCCTTTTCACTGAAAAAGGAGCCTATTTTCCAACAACAAATTTGCAAAAGTATGTCATTTCCCCACCTCCTCTCCCAAAAATGGGCATGTTTTCAAGTTTGTAATGAAATACGAGAGAACCTCAAAACTTTAGTACGTCCATCTTTGTCTTACAAATACTTTGCACACCTGTCATGTTACATGCTTGAGTACGACTATTATTGCAAGAAGTAGAATTCAATGGTACAGTAGCCAGGACATTACAAGATTTCACAGGACTCAACCATAAAATCTTACTTATTGGAAAATTAGACAAAAGCTGGAAGAAATCCTACGTTATCCTCAACTGTTCTCTCCCTTAAACAATGAGACAATTCTGTAGAACATGAAATAGTAAGTCAAGCAACTGGAACTACAAATTTCAGACACAGACCCAACAAATGATTACAGTAATAAATATTCTCTAGGATTGCTGCATTGACCTTGAAAATAGATTGAGACAGAGCAGTGTAAGAATAACAGGTTTTCCAGAAGGAGTTAAAGGCAAAATCATCATGTACTGTAGCTTTTCATTAATAAACAGCCCTAGGCCTTGTCTGCACTACAAACTTTGGTTGATGCAGATTATGTTGGCATACAGCTGCCAAAGTTTGTATATCACTTGGGCACATGCATACTTGGCTGCTTGTGTTGGCATTGCACATACTCACCAGGAGTGCATGTTATGAGGCAAAGTGAGGTGCACCCTGGGTAGATATCCAAGTGTGCCACGCACCAGCATCTAGCACAGCGCCTTTGGGGAAATTTTCGCAATGCGTTGTGGGATAGAAATGATTTGCCCAGGGATCTCTGGGAACTAGAGGTCAAGTTCCCAGCGTGCCACCTTCTCCATTCCATAATGCCATCCATATGCATAATTTTGTTCCTTTTTAAAAAAAAATCCCACAAACCTGTATGGCACTTTTCGGCATCCACCATCTCTGACAGAAGCATGGAGCCTGCAGAGCTCTGTGCTAGTCTTATGAATGTTGTAAATATGGGATGCACAATTTGACTGTATTTGCAGACCTATGAGAAGTACTGCAACAATGAGGGATGTGATGATTTATTCGTGGACAGATTGCAAAGGGACATTGTGAAATATCAAGGTCATTGGTGGCGTTCATGGAGCAGCTACAGAAAGTGCTCTTCTGGGCCAAGAAATGGGCACTGACTGGTGGGATTGCATCGGAATGTAAGTTTGAAACGATGAGTAATGGTTGCAGAATTTTTGGATGTGAAAGGCCATATTATTGCATGTGAGCTGAGCTCACCCCAACCCTCCACTGCAGAATGAGAGCTGCACTGATAGTGGAGAAGGAAGTGGCAGTAGCACTGTAGAAGCTTGCAAAGCCGGATTGTACCTGGTCAGTGGGCAATCCACAGTGGGAGCCATTGTTATGCAAATGTATAGGGCCGTTAATCGTCTCCTGCTTCACAGGACTGAGACTCTTGGCAGTGTGCGGCACATAGTGGATGGATTTGCAGCAGTGGGGCAATAGATGGCACACTGTCGCATATCCCCTAGTTTGGCACCAGCCCACCTTGCCACTGAGTAAATCAACAGAAAAGGCTGTTGGATACGCAAGTTTTGGTGGATCACCGGGGATGCTTCACTGATATCTGCATGGACTGGTCAGGAAAGGTATATGACACTCACATTTTTAAGAGCACAGGACTTTTAAGAAAGCGGCAAGTAGAGACATTATTTCCTGATCGGTGGATTACCACTGACAATATGGAAATGCCAGCAGTGATTCTGGGATACCCAGCCTACCCACCCCTTCCCCCCCATCTCATGAAGACATACATTGGCCACCTTGTCAGCACCAATGAAAGATTCAACTATCAGTTCAGCAGGTGCGGAATGACTGTTGAATGTGCTTTTGTTAGTTTGGATGCAGGTTGGAGGGCAGAGTTGGAGTCTGTCTGCTGACTTTGAACTGCCCAACACGAGGGCCATAACAACAGGCCAACCTGGCGCTGTGTGGTTGAGAGAGGCTTTGAAAGAGCACTTTTATGGTCAGCCACAGTCATGTTTTGTGCTGTAGTGTTTTCTGGGCCTGGACTTTTTGGTGCTGCTAAGAATTATGTAGTGCTTGCAGTTAATTTACAAATATGACTGGGTGTTGGTTTGAAGCTATCAATTGTATGGTCCTTTCACATTTACAAGTACTGTTTGTTTTGAGTATGACTGCGCATTCTGCAGTATGTATTGTAAACTAATAAAGGTATTTTTACTCTCCAAAAATAGGACTTTTTTTGAGTGGGCAGAAAACCAATGTGGAAAAAACCCTAAGCAATATAATACAATTATTTAACATAAAGTAACAGAGTGGAACTTCTAAAATTGGAAACGCAGCAAACATTTCTGTCCATTTCAGTGCACAAATATAGTCCATTCTGACCTGTCAGAACCATGTTTGGTGTATGTGAAGCTATGGTTTTCTCTGCAGTCCCCTTGAGTGGAGCTGTAGATGGAAGGGTGCAGTCCCTGATGTCACATGGCATGTGGAGAGTGTGGAAAGCAGTGATAATGCAGTTCTCCAAGGGCTGCAAAAGCTGAGGAATTGGGGATTTTTTGAATCAGTAGATCAGCCAGCATCTGCTGACCTATTATGTCCTGGTGTATTTCCCTCTCCTTGACCCTCTAGGACTCCTGATCTTTTCTCCTGTCCTCTTTTTTTTCTCAGTGCTGTCCGTCATCTTGGCCCTCCAAGCCCTTTGTTCACTGTCAGACGCAACACTGGCTTGTAGGATATTGTGGAACATGGCCCTCTACCATCTTCTTCTTTCTCCTCCTCATCAGGGTCAAGTATTCTGCAGGTGTGGAGGGGATCACCATGTCAAAAGCTGCTGATAAAAACAGACAGATGTACCATTGGATTTACAGTCACAATGAAAAGGGAATGATAAATTTGAAAACTCTCTTCCCTAATTTCTTATTCTTATAATAAGAAATATTATTGACACTTCAGCTTTGGAGCACCTCTACACAGCACCCTCTCCAGCCCCAGCCATCATGAGTATGGCCCGGCAGTGGGGAGAGGGAGGGGGAAGGATATTCTATTTTGTGAAGCAGTGAAATTTCAGTGTCTATTCCGTGGGTATGAATTTAGGGCAATGGCACTATTGGCACACTTTGCAGCCGGCAGTGGTGATTTTAGCAGATAACGCACTTTTGAGGGTAACAAAGGCACAAAAAGCACAGCTGCTACTGGCATCCCAAACCTGCCTGGGCTCATATGCTGTGAGCCTGATTTCTGCAATGGCACTCATTGCAGTGTGGCAAGGGAAAGTATCCTGCCGTGGAGGAAAAAAATAACATGGCCATCCTTAGAAATCTCAGGAGAGGATTGCAGAGTATCTTTATACAAGTTACATTGAGATGTCTCAGGACAATACAAGTGACATCCCTATGTAAATAAACATTCCCCCGCCCCGACTCTTTATCTAACCTAAAAGGGAATGAAAAGCAGATGCCAACTCTCTCTCTCTGTTTGTTTTACCTCTACCTCTTCTCCTGTGAGTGAAACAATGAAAAGTTGAAATCTGTTTCATATTAACTTGTGGCTGGGATGCCATCTTTAAATTTAAATGTACTAAGGAAAAATGCATGGATGCACACACTTAACCAGGTTCCCTTCCCCTTCATCAGGCTCATAAGTGGTCACCTACAGGGACCGGCTAGACTGGGCAGAGTCTTGAACAAGTCCTGGATTGCAGCGTGGCTGGAGCCCTCCTCTGTTTCCCCCTCCCTCACTGTTCATGGCAGGGGTCTATGTGTTGGGCTCCTCCACGGTATTCATAGTTGTCAACGGGGTGCTAGTGGGGTCTCCACTGAATATGGCATTCAGCTTGTAAAAGCAGCAGGTCTGTGCAGAATCAACAGGTCTGTTGTTGGCCTGCCTGGCCTTGTCGTAAACTTGGCGAAGTTCCTTCACTCTCATGCAGCACTGCTGCCGCTCCCTGTCATACTCCTTTTTCTGCATGCCCCATAAAATCTATTTATATATGTCCACATTTCCATAGCTGGTCTGTAGCTGTGCTTGCACAGCCTCTTTCCCCATGGACTCAGGAGGTCCAATACCACTTCTCCAGGCAGGAGTATGACTAATGCATGGAGCTGGCAGAGTTGTTGGACAGTGTTACACAAAGAGGGTGAGCTGCTACGTGTGCTCAGCAAGGTAGGCAATCAGGAAAAGGCATTTCAAAAACGTGGGGACGATTGAAGGAGGTGTGTGTAGCTTCCGGTCTTTGTGACCCCTGGACAGTGGAGTTTACAGTTGTGACGAGGGTGATTGTGATCGCAGGGACTGGGGCATTGCGGGACAGCTGCTGGAAAACACAACGCAGGTCATAAAGTGTTTACACTCACATTGTGTTGACCTCAATAGGTTGACCATAGCTCCATTCCATTCAGGGAGGTGGTTTTACTGCATTGCTGTAATGAGATGCTTACATCAGCCCGAGACAAATTTGAGTGTAGACACATGTTCAAATAAGTCAACGCAATTCAATTTACATCAATCTAAATTTGTAGTGTAGACAAGGTGTAAGCGTTGAAACAATGTGTCACCTATGTTAGATGAGCATGGTTCTATTTCAACATTGTGTCAGCTATACCTAAACTAAGAGTACTAGATACTATGTAGCAGCCATAATTTGAACCTAAATGTTTGGTTTTTTTTATATTAAGTCAGTTGTAGAAGGAACACAATTCATTGCCTCTCCATACTCCCACACTGTCACTTAACACACATCTTTCTTAATAGTCTTGCTTGAGCTGTTGAAAAATAATTCTTCAGATCTCCAGATCACTGAAAGTCTCCATTCAAAATGGCAATTTGGAACATCCCCAGCCTGAACATTGACTCTGTTACCAGATTCTGCTATTTTCAGGAGTGTGCCTGGTGGCACATGGCACACTCAGTTATATTCATTTTCTCTTAGTTGCTAGGAGCAAGGTTTCCTCGATGTATGTAACATAGAGTTGACTGCTGCAGGAAATGTATGTTATTTTAGAAGCAAGAGTTTGTCCGTTGCATGTATTTTAACTATGACTAGGTCTCCAAACCCCATTTTGGTTTGATGGAAGATCTACAGGTTTTGGGATTTCTTAGTTTCAAGTGTCATTCAAGTGTCTGTGTTTCACATGATAGACCGAGACATGCTTGCATTTTACAACAGGGCCAAAATATCAAAAATTGTAACAGGTTCACTTCTATGCAGAATCCATCTAAAACTTGTATTATTTCTGCTGCAAGTTTATGCAGATGAAAGAGCATGTAATGTTATTTTAATGCTAGTGTGGAATTCTTTATCCTGGTATATGCAAAACTGCATAGATTTTTTTAAAAGTGTGTGTGTAAATAAATAAAGCGTAAAGCATTTACACTCAATGTCCCATCAGCATTTGGAAACAACACCTAATGAGAACATTCTGCCCATTGGTATAATACAAAGAGACTGAGACTGCTCTCCAGTAGAACATTAATACTATCATGTAGTTTAAACAGTGAGGTACCCTATTTGCATATCAAATGCAGGGATTGATTTTCCTGGACACAGGACAATGTGCATTCCACATCACTAGGATTGGGATAAGCAGCAAGAGTAGATGGGCTTCAGAACAAGGCCTGGACTTGACTGAAAATATCTAAAAAACTGTTCAGGAAAATATAAACCTTGCATTTTAATCACTCTCCTTAAGTGTTATGGTGCAAATTATTTTCCATCTTTTTAATTATAAGTAATTAGCTAGTTCTTTGGCCTTAGGTCATAGTAAATGCTAAGGCCTGTGTCAACTTTCAAAAAACTGTTTCTTCTTGACGGTCAAATGGCTTGAAGTAGCTGCGGTTTATTTAACAGGCATTGGTTTTTTTTTCCTAATAAAAAAAAAAATCCTGTTTATTATCCATACTTTCTTTGAAAGGATTTTAAACACTTTCAGTGTTATGGCTCATATGTTACCTTTATATTTAAATATTGTAATGTCTTTAAGAAAATCCATCTATTATCTCTCATGCTCAGGAGTTGTCTTCAAATGTTTTGGGTATCTTCAAATATTCTACAAATTAACATATTCACGAGGGCAATACGACAGATATTTTAAGATATGTATATAAATCTCATTCGAGTTAATATACTATAAAACAGATAAATTATTTTAAAAAAGGATGTTGTGAAAAATAGGACAGGCTTTAAACTGTGTTAATAACTTGACTGTTTATTTGTATGAGTGTAGCACTTGTCATTTGTTTTTAGTATAACATAAGATCTGCATATCTCTAGTAAATATCAAAAGTCTTCAATCTTTAAAACAGGATAGAATTCTTTCCCAAGAGAAATTTTGAAATATCTTATCAGCCTGTCTCCATTGGCATTTATAATCATTCTCTAGCTCCACACTAATAATGCCTTCAGCATTAATTTAACAAGCAAGTGTTGTGTTGTGGAGTGGCACCATTTCTGAAGGCATCCTTAAGCTACAATAATTTCTGTCTTAGACACAGGAGATATTAATCCGAGACTTCTCTAATAAGAGCTGTCACAAGCCTTGCTGTCATACAGTGAATCGCCAAACCTTAACTCTCCCTGAATCTATAGTAGGATTAAAATGAATATTTATAATCCATGTGATTTGGGATTTTGTCCAGATGACAGTACTATAAAATGTTTGATATGTGAATTTATTTGTTGCTACTATCCTTATGAAATGAGCCATACCTAACTGAATGTTTAGTGTGCTGCTACTTTTGCTGTAGACTCTTTCTTAAATTTAAGCAATTACACTACTTACTGTATATTTTTTTTATTAGAACTAAATAATGCAGTTTTCTACCACTAAGAAGGCTGGTGAAATTCTCTTCGTCATTCAGCATCCTGTCCACCAGCCTCCCACTACTGACTTGTCCTCTCACAAGAGGCAACTATGTGTGGAGTTTAGAGATGTCAGTCAAAAATCTCTGCCTTCATTAAAACACAGCTATGTTCAACCTACTTCAGGAAATTTCTGTATCCAGACACTAAATGGCAGTTTGAGCACCTCTGCTCTACAGAAATATATATATATATATATAAAAAACAATATATCTTTGTTGCCAATGTGTGATTAAAACAAGATGAAGAATGAGCATTTTGAGCTTGGTTATGATGTGATAGAATTTGGGGGATCATTGAAATCTTTTTGTGTAGAATTTTCTATCTGAGCAAAACGATGCGATTTTTGAGACGGCCTTAATATGGAGTGATTCTGCCAGGCTTTTTACATCATGACACACTGGGCAAAATGCTGCAGTAAGTCACCAAAATGGGGTCTCCTGAGAGGATCCCCACTTTCATAAATGAACATGGTTTTACAACATCCCTGCTTCTCTCAAAGTTAAGTAAAATTAACATTAGCTGAGTTTTTTCATCCACACAACATCCCTGAGGACAAATGATTCACCAAGCAGACAGCCAAGCCTACTGTCAGTACAAGGATAATGAATCTGATTTTTGTAAGGGGGCTAATGTAAGTAAGAGAACAGAAATATTAAAGGAATGCAGCAAACAAAAGTCACGTTTACCTGCATCTCTCTATCTTTTTCCCACTCCCTTTCATCCCAATTCCTCCGCTGAAGAAAGAGAATTATTTGAGTCAGAATTGCAATCATTCCAATGAGATACAGAGGCTAACAAGAGTATATTTCCTCAGTGTGCTTTGACATGATGGCCAAAGGACATAAAATACTGCATATACAAACGAATAATCCTGAAGCAGTTGAGAGGCTTGTAAATATTTTCCATCTATCTCAAAAAGTGAATTCCATTTCATTTTGAACTAAAAGAGGTTATCACAGAAGAATGTGAGTTTCCAAATAAGTTACCTGATCCAAAGACCATTAAGTCAGTGAAAAGACTCCCATGTAGTGCAGTGGGGTCAGGAGAAGGGGTATATAGCATATAAAGCATAACAGGAAAGATTGGTTTATGGGATCATACTGAAAAGGGATGTGGCCAAAAAAATAAGGGATGTAGCTAGTCACGTAGTTTTTCTTCCTGAAAGAAAGTTTCTCCCATGGAGTTACGTAAGATGTGTGAATGAGAGAGAACTTTGTGATATCTGATGTCAGAAGCTGGGTGTCCTAGCGAGCAGCCTATACAGTCATTCTCACTCTGTAGCCTAATGAATATTTAATTATTTATATAAAGTGTAACCGCTTCAACGGGGGCATTTGAAAAAGACCCACCCCTAGAATATCCCGTAGTCCAATAGTTAGGGCAGTCACCTGGGAGGTGAGAGAACTAGGATATAAATCCCTGCTCCACATCAGGCAGACTGTGAATATAAACCCAGATCTCCCCATATCCTGGGAGTGTTATTGGGTCTGTTGGTCACCACCACTTCTTCCTTCTCCTCCTTCATTTTGTGAATGGCGCCTAAGTCCCTTTGTGAATCCAGCCCTTCATTTCCAATTTTATTTGTATTATAGAAAAGTTAGACATCTGAAACTGAGGTAAAATGTTTCATTTCAGGTTGAACACATTTTCTGATTGACTGAAAATTCTGGAAAAAAAATAAAAAATCATTTCTGGTGATCCAAAATGCACAGCTTTTTTTTAACTCCTAGTGAGTTAAAATTATTGATTTTAAAAAAAGGGTACTATAATAAATACTTCATATCTCAACTGTACTAGATGTGTCAGTGAAATCTGTAAGTTTTTTTTTTTTACTGAAACTTTGGGAAAGCAAGGCACCACAGGGTTTTGTCATTGGTAAATACTTACATGTAAGATTATGTAGCAAAATCTTTGATAAAGCCATAAGAAGTGTTGCAAGAAAAGCAAAACAATCCTTTCCAACATAGACAAATGTAAGTGGGGGAATGGTCCCGCTATTGTGGGGAACTTTCCTGGCTTATGCACTATCCCGGTGAAATGGGCTAGCAAAAGGATCCGAGTCCTCGTTCCCACTTCCTTTACCCAGAGGCCTGCCTGACCTCAAGGGCTCCCCTTCCACTCTCCTGTGTGGCAGAGTCCTTGTAACTTGAGCAAGGCTGGGCCCAGGATTCCCGGGGGGCTCAACCCCCAACCTTGTTGTGGTCACTTAGGGCAGGGGCTAAGGTGTCTGCACTCTGGGATGCTCTCTCTGCACTGGATGCTTTCCTGACCCACTGATCATTACATACAATTTTATTAAACCATAATCAATTTTTTTAAAAAAAGGAAAAAATGGGAAAGGTTACAGGAAAACACACAACCCTGCTCTGTGGCATGGGGACATCACAACCAGCCATCTCTATAATGTAAGGGAAGTTCAGTCTGTTCCTCACAAGGCCTCCTTTTCAGGCCCTGGCTGTGCTGCAGGGATGCTGTGGGTTGGACACTTTCTCTGGCGGTGGCCATACGCCTTCAGGCTTTAGGTGGCAGGACCCTTCTTCCCAGCATTGCCCCTGCCCTGTCAGGGTTATGATCCACCTCCAAGTCTGGCCTGCAAGGCCTCTTGGCTGGGGGTGTCTCCCTGCGCTGGGCCTGCTGCCCAGCATCCCCCCTCGCTCTCCCCAGTTGCTCACCACACTGGCTCCGGATTGCTCCAGCTCCACTCTGCCTCAGCTCTAATGCTGCTGCTCTGCCTCCAGCTCTCTGGGCTGCTTTTCTGGCCCCTCTGGCTGGCATGGCCCTGCTCCCCAGCTCAGCTTGGGCCACTGCTCTCTGACCCAGGCAATTTCAGTTCACCTGGAGCATGGGACCCACCCTGGCCTCCTGATTGACAGGGCAGTCAGGCTAATCAGGCTGACCTGGAGCATTGGCCTCTCCCCATTGCCCCTGGGAACTGTCAGTCTCAGGGTCCTGATTTCCCATTGACCCTTCTCCTTACTTTTAGTACTGGGAGCTAGCCAACAAAAAATCTCCCACTGAGTTTTAGTAAGGGTTCAACAGTCCCCTTACACAAAGTATACATAAGGGAAAAAGAGGGTGGGTTAAATTACCTGGCTATTCATTTTGGCCCTATTAACAGAAAGAAAAAAAAAAAAAAAGAAAAAAAAAAAACTTACAAGGAGAGATCAGCATATTTTATGATTAATTATTAAGACAAAACAGAGGAGAAGATTTCAGGCAACAATCACCAGTCAAAGTTCCTCAGCTATAAATCGTATGTTTAACTACTACTGTTTGTGGACAAGGAAAAGTTATTTACTTATTCCCATAATACAAGAACTAGGGGTCATCAAATGAAATTAATAGACAGCAGGTTTAAAACAAATAAAAGGAAGTTCTTCTTCACGCAGCGCACAGTCAACTTGTGGAACTCCTTACCTGAGAAGGTTGTGAAGGCTAGGACTATAACAGAGTTTAAAAGAGAACTGGATAAATTCATGGTGGTTAAGTCCATTAATGGCTATTAGCCAGGATGGGTAAGGAATGGTGTCCCTAGCCTCTGTCTGTCAGAGGATGGAGATGGATGGCAGGAGAGAGATCACTTGATCATTGCCTGTTAGGTTCACACCCTCTGAGGCACCTGGCATTGGCCACTGTCGGTGGACAGTATACTGGGCTAGATGGACCTTTGGTCTGACCCGGTATGGCCTTTCTTACGTTCTTATGTTTGTTTATGACAAGCCACCAAATTCAAAGAAAATATATGGAAAATAATCATAATGGTTACTAGCAAATACAGAAAATACAGAGTCTGTAAGAGATGAGAATACTCAAAAGAAATTTGCAGGAACATAATATTGAGAAAAATCCAATCACTAAGAATTTGAGCAATCATCAAAATATGCAAATAGTGACTTTCAGTTTCCATGGGCTTATCTACGTAGGCAAATTCACAGATACAATGATACTCCTGTGGTTATACCCATGTAACGCCTCATGTTGGACATTTCTGTTCTGGGATAAGTGTGTCCACATGGAGAGTTACACTGGTATAATGATAGTGGTATAATTATACTAATATAATTAGGCTGGTAAATTTTCCCATGTAGACAAGCCTTAGAGAGAAGACTAAAGAACATTTATGCTACATAGCTTTTACTCTTTTTTTTTTTTTCTTTGTAGTGCCAAAGAAAAATGGTGCACATGGTGTTAGACTTAAGGAGACTGAATGAGCATACCAAAAGGGTGAGATTCTGGATGGTAACCCTCTCTTAAATTCACCTGTGATGATGGCTGATAGATTTATGGATATGGCTGATAGAAATGAATAGGTGCATATACTGTACCATCATGTTTTGGTCAGAAACAGCCACAGATGGCTCCAGCAATTTGCCTATGACTGAGGAATTTCTGGTAAACATTTTTTATATTGGAATCTTCACTGCAGTGAGAATAAAGATTCCACTGTTGAGATCTCCAAAGGTTCTGCCTCTGAGATCTACCTTTTTGTAGGTGACGTACTGATAAATAAATAAAATATTTTTTTAAATAAAAAAGAAGCCAGTTCTCTAGGGCTGGCATCAAGACATAAATCACTTGTAATTTAAGCCTTGCAAGATCACAGCTTCATTTTGAACAGAAAGAAAATCAATCTGACACCAGCTCAAATACTACTACTGCTGGGAGTTGTAGTATATGGTACAAGTCCATTGGGAGGGTCTTCATGTCAGAATAATGGCACTTGAAGATTCAGAATACTTTGACAGACATCAAAGCAAGTAGAAAGGGAACAGTAAGATCACTTCTCCAGCATGATGGTGTCATGCACACAAATAGCAGCATGAGTGATTCTTCAAGAGAAGGTGCTGCAGATGTCCCTCTTATCTATCACACAGATGTGGTCAAGCAATCCCTTGAGTATGAACCAACAGTCCTGTCTTCCAGCAGACAGTACTTCAAATGCCTGAAAACCTTTTAAAGTTTTATGTTAGATGGTGGCAAAACTGCATATTCATTTATAAATTTTCTTCCTCAGTGACAGGGCCAAAGTCAGGAAAATTTTGAAAGTGTGCTGGTGGAGGATGACACATGCTCACACCTGGTGCTCAAGAGGGGATGAAAAGTCCATTTTCCTTGAGCTATGTAAAATGATGGCCTCATAAGAAGAAAAGTCTTGCACATCTGTGCTGCACTTTGTTTGAGCATTCACAGCACTGCTAGAGACTGAAGTGGATATGGTGGGCCTGATATATCCTTGATGTAATTCTGACTTTCAGTGAACATACACCAGGGATGAGTGCATTCCTCAGTCAGCAGCAGCAGTATTACTGCTTTATTATAAAACCTAGAAGCCTCAGCGTGCTGAGTATTGTCAAAAAATAAATTGTGATGATATCGACCCCCAAAGAGTTTCCGGTCTAAATATGGACAAGACACAACATAGAGATAAAGGGAAATAAGTGGGGTAACTGATCGGAATGCAAGGTTCCATGTACTAATAGCTAAGTGTATAGTTTGGTGGCTTCTTATTATTTTTTTTTTTAAGTGGACAAGAGAATCACCTGGTAAGCCATTCATCAATATCTCTTGTGAACTTTTTTTTAAAAAATGAGCAGTAATAAAAATGTGACTGAGGAACTTCTTGGTGCCAACTAGCAAGGGTGCAGAGCAGACATGCCAAACTCATGAAAAAAACGCAGAAATTGGGCTTGTTTTTGGCTTAATTGGCTTGTGAGTTGTTTGTTGGCTAGTTTTTGGCTTGTTGCTTGTTGCTTGTTGTAGCTTGTTGCTTCTCTTTTTTGATCAGCTCCCGCAAGGAGAGGTAATGGGAGAGAAACAGGGGTGCGCAGCGGGCCCACCACAGTCCCAGACTGCATGCCAGGGGGATCTAGTCACATAGAGTGTTGGGGTTCTTAGGGATTGGCTTGTTTTGGCCTTGTTTTGAAATGGGATTAGCTTGATTTTTGGCTTATTGTGAAAGTTGGGATGCTTATTTACCACGTGAAAGTTGGCAACTGTGGGCAGAGGGGTTACAGAAATCTCCTGAGTCTGATTGTACATTCCAGTTCACAAAAGAATGTCATGTGAGGTCTCAAATAAAAGCTAGTGTCACACTGGTCATCAGAACCATTGAAATACAAATATACAGATGTGTTGTAAGGAGTGATGTGTATATATACCAGCAAAGGTGAAAAGCAGGTTTCGTGTCTGACAATAAATGTTTATCTAGTTGGCTGTTTACATTTAAATTTAAGTATTGTACAGTTCACAATGGGTCGTCTGTCACCTTTCTGAGCTGAATATTAATCAAGATTTGTAAAAACTTCAAAGGCAGAAAAGTAACAGGAAAAGGCGATTGGTGTAGGGGGAGAACCCTCTCCTGAGGTGCACATCAAAGGTTTGTGCAACTGTATTTGGGAGATGAAGAAGTCACCCTGTCATCCATCATCCAGGAAGTAAATAGATAGCGTGTTTGCTCATGAAAGAGGGGTCTCAACCACCTTGACTGAAAACACTGCAGAACTTCAGATGAGAGATGCTTTTTTTAGACCAAAGGATAACTTGTTAGTTAAGCTTAGTCTCTAGAAAGTGTGTGATGATTTTCTTTTATATGTAACTGTTTCCAATATTCTTATTCACTAGGACTTGAGTCTTTCATAATGAACTTGTTCTTGTTTTCACTACAAACATATCTGAGTGCTGTGATATTAAGTGAAGTGGTGATCCTGGGTTGAATTTTACAAGCGGATATGTACTGATTCTTTGAGAATAGCAGGCCTGGAAATTCTGTGAGTGTCCAGTGGACACTCAGTTAGACACTACAGGGAACGCTCCGAGCACTTGGGGGTTGGTATGTGCCTGTCACTAGTGTACAGAGAGAGCCAGGCCTGTGGATGCCTGGAAGGTAGTGCTTATGCTTCCAGAGGCTGGCATTTTCACGGAACTGATCCACAGCAGGCACAGACAAGATTTCCTCATCTAAGGGCAGGTGGTGGTGAGGTGCTTCACAACCCTGGGGAGTGTAATAAAGAGTCGTAGCTGAACTTCCTTTTTGTGCATCTGTTCACTCTGGTGTCATTTCGGCAAAACTTTTAAGCACATACTTAAGTTAATTGGACTTTAAGAATGTGTTTAAGTTAAGCATGTGCTTACACACTTTGATGAATAGTGATGGTTTGCTGAATCCTACAACCAATAAGTGGGCAGATGAAAATTTAGGTAAGACATTTTCAGTTAAATGGATTAGCCCAGGGGTAGGCAACCTATGGCACGTGTGCTGCCTTCGGCACGCGAGCTGATTTTCAGTGGCACTCACACTGCCTGGATCCTGGCCACCGGTCCGGGGAGCTCTGCATTTTAATTTAATTTTAAATGAAACTTCTTAAACATTTTAAAAACCTTACTTACTTTACATACAACAATAGTTTAGTTATATATTATAGACTTATAGAAAGAGACCTTCTAAAAATGTTAAAATGTATTACCGGCACGCGAAACCTTAAATTAAAGTGAATAAATGACGACTCGGCACACCACTTCTGAAAGGTTGCTGATTCCTTGGATTAGCCACTGCATTTGTCTAAATACCACATCTTAGCATAAACAGCGCTCTTAAGTAGTGTGTTCAGTTTTCACTGTTTTCCTGGACGTTCTGGGGGAACTGATGCTTTGTAAATTGTCATGTGCTAACCTTGTTGTTCTGCACAATTTAAAAGCCAATAAAATGATTTTAAAAATTAATAACCTCTAAAATGGAACACCTATTTTCAATTTTTCTTAACCTCTGAACTTTTAAATTGCATTAAATTACCATTGTTACTAATTAGTGTTTATTAAATTCTCTTGATTAAGCACACAGTTGGAGAACAGACTGTACAACAATTGTGTATCACAGTTTGATGGTCATACAATTTGCATTAATGACAAATAGCCAAAACAATTCATTTTTCTTGACATCTACAGATAACTACTATATCTGTCAGCCTGTGATTTCTTTTTGTTAGCGTGTCTTAGGAAAGCAAATGCTTCCTAGTGCTAAACACAGTAGATTATACTATTTGTTCCCCACACCTGCATATGAATAAGCACCTATGTCTTCCTCTTTTGTATCAGTTGCACAAATATGAGATAATCTCTATATAGAATTTAATAAGTTGAATAATGTGTATATTTCACGTGTAAGTTACACATTTATTTAGACAGGTAATTTGTTGTCTGTTATACAAGGAAGGTGTCATTCAAATAATACATTCTGGATTGAGGGCAAGGAAAATAGTTTTCTGGTGGCAAAATGAATTATGAGAACATTGCATAAATGGTTAGTTATATGATATTAGTCCCATAAAGTAAAATTACTGTGTGGCTCCATAATATTCACAGTTCAGGTGTGTTTAATAGTATTTTGAGACCAACAAAAAATGCAGCCAGAACCAGATTTTCCAAAGTTGTTTCTACAATTACACACTTACTTCTGTAGCTCTATGTCTTTGCCCACTCAATTCAATCCCCCGTTCGGCTCTATGTCTCCAAAATGTATTTGCATGTGAAAATTGGGTAGCTAAACACAGTGTTCCCAAGTCTAGGTCTTTTCAAATGCAAAATCTTGGATGAAAACGTTGTACCTGCAGAAACTTAGGACACCAAAAAATGTTGTAAAAATTTTAGACTCTAGGTTGAGTTGCCCTTTGGAAATATGGCCCCTACCTTTAACATTTTGTCTAAAAAAAATTATTTCACTAACTTTCTTAGGACTAAACTATGACTCATTGTGGCAGACCCACAATGAAGAACTATTATGCTAATTTAAAACATAACAATTCCAGAGGCAATGGTGATGTGTGTAGGGAGGTGTGGATGGACACCTGTGGTCTCATCCCAGCACTACCATTTTGGTGTTGCCTGTTGCAAAGCAGGGTGAAACCATGCCCAGGCATCCCACCTGCAGAGAGATTCTCCCTCTGGGCCATTTCACACTGCAGCAATGCTATCCAGTATCTCTGGTGCACCATAGAGTTGAGACCTGTGTGGCTGCTTTCTGACAGTGGTGTGCTAGAAGGGGAAGCATTCCCTGTACCCTCCCACTCTAGATTACTACATAACAAATAAGTTAACCCTTTGTGCATGTTTCATCTTCTACAACTGGCGCTTCATTTTTCTGATAAAATACGAAATCTGGGTTATATCTGAGGAAAAACTTGCTTCAGTATCTAAATGCAATTAATTCTTTTTAAAGACTGAGAGGAAATACTGCTCTTGAGGAACAAACTACAAAATAAGAACATTGTGGAATATTTTTGTGAATGATTCACAGAAATCTTATGCCAAATCCATTCTGAAACAGATTCCTTGTGGCTTGTTAATTATTTTTATTACTGTAACATCTAGAAGTTGGAACCTCTTTGTGCTAGACACTGTACAAACTGAGTAAGAGAGAATCTGTGCCTGAAAGACTTTACAGTCTAAGCAGAAAGGGCATTTAAAGGATAGCAGAAATAAAGTATTATCCATGTTCTACAGATGGGAACTGAGACATCAAGGGGAATTAAGGTAGTGAGATTAAGTGACTTGCCCAAGATCACATGTTAAATCTGTGTCACAGCTAGGTGTTAAAACCAGATCTTTTGAATCAGAGTTTAGCAGCTTAACCATGCAAATATCAAATTCATGGTTAATATTATTTCAGTCTCAATCTAAAGCTTTTCTTTTCCTGCAGTGTACCTCATTTGGGCTTCCAAATACTTTATTTATTTATTTATTTATTTGCTTACTTACTTACTTATTTTACTACTTCGCTTGGATTTTCATTATCTGAAATTACAAGATCACTTATCCAACTGTGAATCACATCGTCTGAAGTCCAATTATTTTTTCTCCAGAAAGACTAGGGCTCCAGTGACTATTCTGAAATAATTGTCCACAAAATGTATCACGCTACTGGACCACATATATTAAAAATACCTCATCCCACAAATTAGCTTAATCTTCTGTGCTAGGACCTCTTCCTGAGTTATGCTTAATGACATCAAGCAAGCAGCTACTAAATAAAAGCATTAGGAGGTTGTGGAATTTTATAGCCAGTGGCAAGCCTCCAAGTGAACTGAAAGGTAATGTTGGCCAGGAGTAATATGCCACAGCCAAACAGCTGACATATAACATGTCTGACAGTTCACTGGCAGACTTGCCATATGCAGCAAAATGCTGGAATTATCTAATCCATTTTGTCTGAGCTTTCGT
Source organism: Malaclemys terrapin pileata (assembly GCF_027887155.1). Taxonomy (NCBI): domain Eukaryota; kingdom Metazoa; phylum Chordata; order Testudines; family Emydidae; genus Malaclemys; species Malaclemys terrapin. The sequence continues at coordinate 15,383,493 of NC_071513.1, read as the reverse complement.
TCTGTTGTGTTCTGTCTAAAACCACTGGACAAAGTGAATGATATTAATTTCTATTAGCTAAAATTAAATTATACCTTGATTCATTTTAGATGAAGAATATTAAATGTTGAAATGAGTATCCATCTTGCATCTGTCATGATGAAAAATATACATATATGTAATTCACTCATTGGTTTAGAAACCTGAAATTCTCCATCAAATCCCTGAATGCTGGGTTTTGTATTTGCATATCTGATGTAGCAGAAATATGTGTAAAAACTCATGTACTCATCCAGCTTCCTTTTATCTATCATCTATTCTCCTTAATGTGCCACTGGATAATCCACCTTCGGGCAGGAATAATTTACACTCATGAAAAGAAGTTGATAATTCAGCATTTTCAGATAGCAGTATATGAAAATGCTTAGTTTTTGGTTAAAACATCAACATTACTTTAGGTCTTACACTGACCTTTTGGGAAGGTTAATCACACTTTTCTGCCTTGGCAGAGTAAACCTTCTCAGATTCCTTCAGCCAAATGTCTTCAAAAATGGAGACATAAGGTGGGTGAAGTAATATCTTTTATTGGACCATCTTCTGTTGGTGAGAGAGATAATCTTTTGAGCTGCACAGATCTCTGTGAAAAAGAGCACTCTGTGGCTCAAAAGCTTGTCTCTCTCACCAGCAGAAGTTGGTCCAATAAAAGATATTACCTCACTCATCTTGTGTCTCTAATGTCCTGGAACCAACATGGCTACAACCATACTGCATTGAAAAATGGAAGCATTTCTCTTTGGCATAAGGAATATGTATAATACTGTCTCTTCCCTTTACTTTCTCACATCAGGCTTTATGCAGTGTTTGCCTTTTATGCATCATACTGGACTCAGAATCCCCACCTTTGTGGGGCAAATATTCATATGACCCTTGTCTGAAATATTACCCATGTATACCAGTGGCTTGACTCCATCTCTGCTGAAATCTTCATCCATGGCTTAATTTCTCTTGCTTTGACTATTAGAAGTCCCAGTATTCCGGATTCCAACTCCTGCAGAGTCAAAGTAACTTTTTCATACACAAGGAAATGCAACCACATCACATCATCTTGAAAGAACTGTTGATTCAGCATTTGTTTCAGGATCCAATTAAAAATGTCATCCTTGTTTTTAAAATTTCCAGTGGATGGTCTCGTAGACCTTGATCACCTCCTCGTTTTTATGTTTTTCGGGCACTGGCCTTCTCACTGCAAGAACCTTCTTCTATGCAGTTCCTATCAACTTGAGCAGTCTTTCCATATCTCTTAATTTCACCTATTATATGTTTCCAAATCTCATCTGGAAGCATACCTTCCCTTATGCCTGGTATCTCTTAAATTCTCTTGCTGTTATTTGTATTATTATTATTTCTTTAACTGTATTATCTGATAACCTGGGCCTCTGTTCACTTTTTTCTCTCTCAACAAAATAGCAGCCTATTCCAAAAGTTCAAAACCTCCATAAATGCTTGGAAAGTGGGACAGTGTTGCTTACTGTATTCTTGTAGCATATAACCATGCTGTAAAATACAGGACTGTAAGGACTATATCAATAACCCTTGTATTTATTATATATAAACCAATGTTTTCATTAAGATAGTTTTGGTAATCTGTACCAAAGTCATAGCTTATTGTCCTGGAATCACCTTCTTCATAGGTTTAAATTCACAGCATTTTTTTTTTTTTTTTTTTTTAGCTTTTTTCTTTTTACATTTCACATTTTATATTTCAGGAAAAAAAAAACTTAGATTAAAGGTACTTTTCCTTTTTGATTACAGCAAACCGGATGCTGAAATTGCTCTTTAGTAGTTATTTTTCAGGGGACAGTGAGCTGAACATATAATAAGAAAAGGAAACATGCAACAGGGCTCTACATCTGCATTCTTTAAAGCAATTAAAGCCTTTGGTCAGTTGTCAGGAGATACCAGGAAAATTTGACTGAACTTTGACTCACCATTAAGTAGGATTATGTGTGTTAATATACACTCTCACCTGCCACCAGGGAGAGAGAAATAGAGAAGCAGCAGGCTGGCTTATGAATTTGTTATATACATCTGTGCAAACAATAATGCTTGATTATTGTGTTGGCGTGATAACTGCATTTACATTTTAATTCTATTTAATTTTATCATACATAATAGCAATGCTCAAATTAATACAAAAATGTTGCAATACTCTCCCTTGCCTCTGTTAGTACTCACCCATAAAGTGTCCTGTTCAGCTACAAGAATATCCCGTCTGTGCATACCTGTCCACTATAAGTTCTGTATCTGTGGGTTTAGCAGAATTCAGTTTTTATTTATTTTTTTTATAATTTTGCTGTGTAATATCAATGTTTATTTTCAAGCTTTTTGGATTTTTATATATTTCAATTTTCACAGTTGCACAAAATTATGGGTTTAGCCCCCCCCCCCCCTCCCCTTTACATTTTCACAGTTGTAGGAAATTTTTTGGTGGGTCAGACAATAGGGAGAGTTAGACAATAGTTAGTTAATCTCAGGAGATGTTGAGATTCAAAAAAATTCATGCTTTTTAACTGTTAAAACACAAACTTTCAACATCGTGTTAAAATGTATAAATATCCTTAAACCAAATGTTAAGTTCTCAAGTAGCATTTTTCTTACTTTGCTTACCTGTGAATTTCGATTATCAGTGGGAATATTTATTCATCAGTTTGTATGTGTATAGAGGAATAGGCATTTACCTATAAAAATGTAATTCTTCCAAGCCTACGTATAGGAGGTGGACATTAAAGGTAACGAACTGGATGCACCACTGTGATAATCTCAGCTCTTGGGGTTAATGATAGTAATCAGTAAGGGCATTTTCCTCTGAAATGAATCAACCATGATGGTGGCCTGACTAGCATCTATCCAAAGCTTTGTTAAAGTGAACATGAACTATGGTTCCTTGATATATTTGAAAATAGGGAATATGTACAATACAATGCATAAAATAAACCCCATTCTGAAGTACACATCGATCAGTGTGCATGCACTCAAACAACTCTAGACTAAATTTCACATAAACCACAGAGTTATGCTATGAATATTTTGTTTCAGAAGTAGTACAGTTTTGATGCAAGTACAACATGAAAATGTAGTTTCTGATGACAAATTTAAAATAAAATCATGTATAAAATATGCATTAAATATGCAAGTCTGTGCAGTTTTTAAAAGGCTCTGTCCCCTTGCCATAGTTCCTTTTTCAAGTACTAAGAAAACTCTAAGGACTTAAATATTTCACTGATAAATTTAAAGGATTAGCTGTGTGTGTTTTCTGTTCTAGGAATGTGACTTTAAATTATGTATGGTTTCTATTTTTAAAATATTGGTGAGAATTATCTCTGCCATTCAGTGCCTACAAAGTATTAAAATAAAAATAAAAACAAACAAACAAAAACCTTCCTGTGACAGCACACAGATTGGTTCTTTTCTGACCTTTCTTTCTCTGTGGGAAGAAAAGCATTAAGTCACTCATGCAAAGGTCATTTATGGTAGCTGTATGCTTTTATGAGCCTTTATCATTTCACTGACAAGGGCAACTTGATATTGATCAGCTAGATATTTCCTTTAGCCACCAGGAGGTCAGTTACTTGAAGAAACCTATGTAGACACCCAGACATTATTGTTTTAAATCACACTTAACACAGTATTGTTGTTGTTGTTTTTCCAGTGCAAGGCGGGAAATAAGATACAGACTACAAGTGACAGGGTTTAGATTCAAATGATCTTAACACATCAACATTGAATGTATTTGACTCAATCTCTAACACTAAGATAGTTTGAAGACTTGTTTGGTTGGGTTTTTTTTCTTTCCATGTTTTCTTGTATCATAAAAATGTTATAGGCTGAAAATTGTTATCAAATCTTTTGCCAGTTCTTACAAATAACAATTTATCACCTGCCTTCAAATAAGATTAGGTAGTTTGGTTTTCAGAACACCTAAACAAAAATTGAGGAAACACAAACTTATCCCATGTATTGGGGTTTTTTTAGAGGGAGCTGAAATCCTCTAAGAAAAGACTTTGTCCAGTTTTCTATGTGAAGTTTTAATGTCAGTGTAACTCTATTGGAGTCAATGGAACGACTCCAGCAAAAAAATGGTGTAATGGAGCAAAGAATCAGGCACACTGAGTTTCCTGGTCCTCATTCCTTTTGGGAATGAGTAGGCAATGTAGGACTTTTCCTGAGACCTGGTGTCTCTGCATTGCATTCCTGTTGGTTAGCCTTCTGCCTGAAGAACCATGATGCTATTGTGGATTCTCCCCTGATCCTGTGCGGCATGGAATGAAATCCACAGGTGTTTGAGGCCTAGGACAATGGGACTTAGAGGGGAATATTATGTGAAAAGAGATCCCACCTCCCACTCCTAGACCTTCATAGGAATGAAGAAGTGTCCATGTGTACCCATAGCAGAAAAGCCTACTGGAGTCCCAGGAAGGGAATGGAGTTGTGCTGTCCCTCAAACCAGTTTTGACATTTTTTCCTCCCCTCTATTTAAAGAACAGAAGGGGGCAGTATAGCTACCACCTTCTAGAGAATGCTTCATAGAGTTTTAACCTGTCTTTACATGTCCTTTTTGTATTTAAATGGGAAAAAAATCCATGTCATGGCACAGATGGAAAATCATGTGTATGCAGGACAGTGAAGCAGAAATCATGAAAGAATAGTGAATATAAAAACAATATTACTGTATATGAAGCAAAATCTTTTGCAGAGTTAAAACTAAATATTGAAGCCTTACATTTTCCAATATTGCACCAGTTAAAGCTGTTAAATGCATATCCTTGCAGCACTCAGTTTTCATAATCAGTGGAGAGTTTTTATTTTAAAAAAGTAAGATACATCATTGTTATATATATATATATATATTTGTAAAATAGGAGAGAGAAACACATTTCAGAAGTGACTCAGAGCAGTAGGTGTTCAGAACCTTGAATTTTACAGTATTGTATATAATCCCAAGTTTTTCAGTTGCTCACAAAAGATTTGTGAAACCAGAATTCACCTTGTGCAGACCTCCTGCAAAATGGATCAGCCACAAGGCTCTTTTTCCATAGGAACCTTTGTACATTTTTAAAAGGTTCAAGGTGCACTGGCTTTTGTAAGTCTCTTTGTGATTCAGCCTTATGTGCAATAGGTGAGCATAGAAATGTAAGGGTTTTTTTTACAGTTATATGGCCAAAAAAACAAAACGAAACACCCCACATTAAATTAGGTGCATGGTTGGTTTTACAGCTTAATTGATCTAAATGTAAGATTTATATATACTAGTGTACTTCATGGCTTCTGTAGGCAGAGCACACTGCACATACTGGGGTACCTTGCATTCCCTCATCACCGCTTATAAACTCCCTTTGCCACTCTCCCATTCCCTTCTATTTCAAGGACATCCTGCAACCCTCACTCATTTATGCTGGGTGCTCTGTGTGTCCCCCTATTCTCCCCATCCCTGCATGCCATTGACACCTCCACGACATGCTACAGGCTCTCTCTCCCCCCACCCCATACTGTTGTCCCACATTCTCTCCCCATGTGTGTGCTCCCATTCGTCTTTCCATGCACCACTTCTCCTAAGCCCCATATACCCTCCCTCCTCTGACTAGGGCTCTATATGTGCCCACTTTCACGCATGCCAGCAGTCTGTGTTGCCTCTTATTTACCCTGGCCTTCTCCTTCACTCCCCAATGCCAGGGGCTCTGTGTGCATCCGTCCCCTTTTCCCCCACCACTCATATTTTTTTCTTTTTCTTTCCTTTCTCTTTCAGGATCAACATTTTTTATTGTATGGAGAGTATGGCAATTTGATCTGTAGACAATTAAAAGGACAGTTGAAGCTGCTGATATTGGTAGCCAGATGCCGGGGCTCCATGTGTTCCCCATTTTCACCTTTCATTTTATTTCTGATTTTCATTGGAATTGATAGGTTTCTGGCCATTGATGGCTAGAAAATTCCCTGAAATTTTGGAGTTGATTGATTGAAGCATTACATTATTGGGTTACAGACACACAGGGAAATCCCATCAAGTTGAGTGTTAGAGTTGCTTTGTTCAGCCAATGAGATAAAATTAACAAGAAGCTTTAAACTTCTGTTGGGAGAAGTTTTTGTCCAACAGAAGTACTTCTCCCATAACATCTTGGTTTTAGAGTTTTATTTTTTGTCTGTTAGTCTAACGTGCTTTTGTTCATTGCACTGCGTTTTTTCTAAATGAACATTGTGTATTAACTAGTCTCACATTGGCAAATCCTTTTTTGTTGCACGACTGCCTCTAAATGAACAAATTATTGGTCTGATCTTGGAACTAATTGTTGCTGCGGTATGAACGCAGTGGTAAAGGGTGTTCCACAATTCCCATTATTTCACCATATAATTTCTATTAACATTAATAGGTAAAAACATTCATGAAAACGAGACTATAGGCCAAATTCACCAGTTAGGCAGGTGAAACTTCATTGCCATTTATGGTATTGGAAATGCTTGAGCAAACAGTGAATGTTGCCTATCTCTCTAAAGGTTTCATTGCAGTACTTTCTGTATGGACTCGCGTTGCTTTGAACTAGAGATTTTTTTTTTGAAAATTTGCATTATTTAAAAGGAATTTCATTTTTCTGAATTATGATACAGTATTCTGAGACTGTCATAATAATTATAATAATAATTTAATTTTAAACATGCCTGATTGTTTTATAGTGTGTCAAATGTCTTACTAGTTGACTGGGCATTTTAATTTTATACAACCAAATACTGCCAGAGGAGTAGAACTCTTTTTGATTTCTTGACCTTAATGTTAAAAAAAAAAAAAAAATTTAAAAATGTAATATCTGAGGGACACACAGATTTTTAGAGAAATATATTCAATTATTATATTCAATAATTTCAAATAACATACTGGAAATTCAGATTTTCTTCCCAAATGGTATTATAATGTACTCTGTGCATGAAGTACAAGACAACATTAGCACTCTGGCTTACTATATATCATTTGGTTTAGGTTTTTTTAAAGCTATTTTGATCGTGTTTCTTGAAAATCTGTGGGCCAGATTCTTATCTCAATCACATTTATGTAAATCTAGATAAATTTCATTGATTTTCTTTTGGTCTGAGAGTAACATCTGGCCCTGAATAGCTAATATTTATGTGTAATATCTGAGATGGAATTTTGTCTTTTTCAGGACCATTTCTTTAGGGAGTTCCTGTTCCTTATTTTCATGACTCTGAGCATATTAATCAGAAATGGAGCAGATGGACTGCAAACCCTACCAGCCACTGTCAAAAGTTAAGCATGAAATGGATCTAGCTTATACAAGTTCTTCAGATGAAAGTGAAGATGGGAGAAAACCAAGACCATCCTATGACTCCAGAGAAACTCTAAATGAATATAGCCAAGAACTAAGACTGAACTATAACAGCCATAGCAGAAAAAGAAAAGCTGATGACAAATCCACTCAAGGTACATAATTGATTTTCATTTTCACTAATTATGAAAAGTATCTTACAAGGGCATTTGTATATCAGCATGTAAACATATAATTATATTACTTTCAAAGGCAGACAGTGATTGCCATTTAAAAGTCACCATTTGGCACCTGTTACCACACTACAGTATCTGAGTTACTGCAGTTATTTTCCTAACTATTTTTCAGCTATCACCTTCCAGAAATACAGAATTACTATGCTGTGTCTCAGACCACAACATGGCAACTGTTGGTAAATGCTGTAGTTAGGTGGTGGCTACTCTTCTTACTAAAACTAACTGGGTAATAGTTTAAAATTCTTACATATATGTATGGATTTGCTCCAGGTACCAAATTAGCTTTGAGGTTGTAGGTTATCTGTCCTTGTGCTTGTAAAGCTTATTGGTAAATTCAAATGCAACAATCCTCTTAAACAAAATTTGTGTAATCCTACAAGTAGCCAAGTCATTTACAAACGGAAGGAGAAATAATTTGTTGCAAGGACAAAAGCAAACAATTTACTGTTGTCTTTCTTTCTTTTTTTATTTTTTTAAGCATAGATGTAATTCAGGGGAGAACTTGTTCCTATCCTAGAAATCTTTACAGCACATATACTCAAATGGTGCATACAGCTACAAAGCAGCAGTGTTGGGGGAAATACAAGGCTATCATTTATTATATATTTGAATACAGTACCTATTCAAATTATTCTGGCCAAGATTTCAGCCATGTATATTTGACCTGCCAAGAATTACCTTGTCCTGCAAGAATTAAGTGGGTTTGCTTAACTAAGAAATTATTCCATTTGTTATGCCTTGAGTTTATCCTCCCTATGTTGCATTGGTTTATTCTTTAGAGAACTGTATCTTATAAGAAAATTCCACCAATAATCTTGAAGGATTAACTCCTTGTGATTTCCTTGCTAGAAACGGTAAAGCTTGTATGCATTTCTGCAGCAAGTCACCATACAGCAGTTTGTCCTGCTCACACATGTTCAGATTGGCCTGTTAGGAATCAGATTTATTATTTGCAAAAACTGATGTATTTCTTGAAGACTCATGGAGGCATTATGGCTTATTAAAAATGTGTACTCCATGTTTTTCTTGCCTAGATTAATGTTCAGTTAATTTCTTACTAGATATCATAGGAGTCTGTCCTGTTTGCCTTATAAGCAGCTAACTTTTTCTCCTTGAAATTCATAGTCTTGTCCTGCTGCAAATTACCATATGACCCCAAGCACATGCTTTACAATATCACTATTCAGGTTGGCCTGTTAGCACTTGCTTAATTGACATCCTGAATAGAGATGCTTTCCTGAAATGGAGTCTGTCAATATATTATTATTCAGTGCATATTGGTTCCTATGTAATACTTGTTAATACTTCTGGTATACTTGACAATATATGCTAGTATATTGAGTTGTCTGAATGGAGGTAAAATTTTCTTTCCTTACTGGAAATCATATAATAAAGTTTTCTCTTGTGAGAAATGTAATGCAACATAATTGTCCTAGTCAGTAATTGTATAGGTTTGTTCTGCCAAGAATTACATTGTATATGGGTTTCAATGCCAGGAATTCATCTCCATATCTTTGTGCTGGCATAAATCGTATTGATCTGCCATAAATTCAGCCCATATGTTTGACATGCCAGCTGTCATACAGATTTGAAATATGTAAGTGGTTGGGCAAAGAATTTGTTCAAACAAACAAAAGTTAGGCTGAGGAGGCAGAGATTCTCATCTGGCTCCAGAGTTGGGTTAGATAAACTTCTGTTTGTTGATTGAAATCTAACAAGCTTTCAAAAGGCCATATCTTTAATGGTAGAAATGCTGTGAGATCTAGTGGTGTTAGGGATTTCTGCTTTCTTTGCTTGCATTCAAACAAGAACAGAAAAAAAACAGGCCCTTTTTGAGTTATGAGTCTGACCTACTCCAAAGTCATAAGGGTGTATTTGGAATTTGGATTCCCATAAACCCTACCAATATTTTGCTGACATTCTGTATTAGGCATATCTTTAATTTTGCATCCTTTATGTGTGAAATGTAATTTTTTTTGTTATCACTGACAAAAGAGGATTATGAATGTTGTCAGCTTGTATTAGTGGAAACCTGGGAAAAGAATAATAATATTCTGCACTGATATATAGCATTATTTTCTGAGGATCTCAATGTACTTTACCAAGGTGGATAAGTATTATCATCTCTATTTTATAAATAAGGAAACTGAGGCATGGAGACTGTTAAGTAATATATTCATGGTCACAGAGTGAGTTAATGGCAGAGTCAGAAGCAAAACTCTTGTCTCTTGCCTTTGTCTCCTGCTCCAACCATTAGATAGCACTGAAGCAAAGTGCAATCCTGAAAAAGTGATGATTAGTGGATGTCAAAGTGGAAGTAAATTCAGAAGGACTGTGAACTCCACCAACATAATGTGTGGTAATAGATAAGGAAACAGACACATTGCAACAGTCATGAATAAAGTGATAATGATCCAAGGTGAGACAGCAAACAAACCTGTGAGTTCTGGTGAGGGAATGTAAGAAAAGCAAAGTCACTGAGAATATATGATGAATAATGAAAACATGACTCTCTATCTAAAACCAAAACCCTTTATGCCAGGTTGCCAGTATTTTTTGGCAAGTAATTTATTACTGGCAGTTTGACCACTTCATTGTGGCTACTAGTGTCAAGAGTTCATTGGTAGTGAAAGTCCTTTGTTCTATTCATGGGATCTTTATTGAAATAGGTGTTCTTTCACAGAATAGATACTATACATAAATATGGCACTAATCCAATAATTGTATGAAACCTCTGTGGTTTGTGTGCTATGAACCCAATGCCCACATTTTGTCAGTGGTATTTGTTTTGCTTCAAATATATCTTATTTTATACAATTTTATTAGTATTAATATTTGTAACAAACACCCGTTGTAAAGCCATGTGTTTATAGAAATTATTAAATTTGTTTCCACCGTTTTTTCTTGATGAACACAATGTTGGAACACAAAATACATCACAAACTTTCAGGGTGCTCCCTGTGCCTGGAACTCTTTTCATGACTCTGTCTGTCCCTTCCTTAAAATCTCTTCTCAAAACCCACTTCTTTAAGGAGGATTGGTTTATTAGTTGTTTTCTACAAGGTTTACTTAGAGGATGCTCAAAAAAATCAACAGTGAATACAGAATAGTCCATCGGGAGACAATTATGTAACTTAAGAGGCCATATGACTGTTGCTGAACATCATATGCTGTGTCTTACGGAGTTTTAGATGTAAGATAAATTGTAGATCTCGAGTGTTTTTCAGTGGAAACTCAGTTATCTGACAGTCCAAGATTTGGCAAATAAGATCACACAAAGACTTGCAAGTATGGATATAGGAATTGGCTAAACGTATCAGTTTTGATACACTGTGGACAGATGAAAAAATCTTTCCAATAAAAGTATTTTCCATTCCTGAAGATTCACGTATAACTTCACAATGTGTACATTTTATCAAGAAAGATTATTTTAGAGTAATTGGAATGTTCACATTGCTTTATTTATCTGAATGTCTATAAACCAACAATGTATTATCCTGTCCAGAAAGACACATGAAGTACATTTCAGGCAGACCCAGTCTAATGTAGTTCATGGTTTTTGGAAAACATAGGAAATTAACCCTTTGCAGGACTGGCCAATAGATTGTTGATAGTTTAAAGACATGGGGCAGAATTGGCTGGACACTCTAGATGTACTGATGTTTCCTGGTAGGATACATCTTGATGATTCTGGCATGGAAAATTTTTTCCTTGAAGGATGTATAGACTATCAATCTTATTCTCGTTTCACTTGTAACACTTTTACGGCAGCAAAACACCATTTTCTTCAATGAGTTATTCTTTATTTACATGAATGTAAATAAGAGAAAACTCTAGTCCTACAATTTTTGGAGATGTAAAGAAAGAAGCTGTATTCCTTTTCCTATTATGGAAAATACTAGTTTAGAGGAATGAATTCCAGACAGGACAAGCATCTGGGATTGAGTCACTGGAATGATGAATTTTATTGATTCTTAACAGGATGAACATATGGGGATAAATTTCTAGTTAGCCAAACTTTTATATATATTTCCTGGCAAGATAAGTATATTGAGCTTCATTATGGGCCAGGCAAACTGATATTATGCCCTGGTGCAGGAAGAATATATTTACTGGTAAATTTGTGTGGAAAAAATTAGCATAGATAGCGATAAAACAAAGGTTTTAGAATGCTTCACAAAATATTTGGCATTTTCTATTCCTAACCAGAGGGTCACATTACTTTTTATCCTACAAATAAGAAATCTTGAGTATGAGATCACTAGCAGGGTGAATAAAATGAAGAAACTTGTATAAATTCCCTCTTGAACAACTGAACTGGGCTAAATTTGTGTAATAAATTCTTATTCAAGCAAAATCCCCATTGCCCTCAGTAAGAATTGCCAGAGTAAGGACTTCAGAATTTGGCCCTCTAGTTTCCAGACCAGTTTTATTCTAAGCCCTAATTTTTGCCTGTTTCTGATTCTTTGTCGGATTCTCACTATAGCAGTTTTATGACTGACATACTGTGTATGCATTTAGAAGTGTTCTAATTCTACAAAGCAATAGAGTTTAGAGAGGAAACCTAGATCTGGAGAATGCAGTTTCAGATACGCTTTTAGTTCAAATTCATACATACCAAGAAGGAAGATTTAAACATATGGAACTTGGATTTCATGTCACCAGTCAGAAATAGTTGTACTTACCTGCTGACAAGTCTTGTCAAGAAATTGTCATATCAGGAAAATGTCACTGTGCCTTTTTGTCAACTGTAAACTGGAACTAGCTTGACTCACACAATGGACCAAATTCTGCTCTCATACTGGTATAAATCGACAGTGAGTTCATTAAGGTCAGTAGATTTGCTCCGTATTTTACTGGTGAGCATAGCATTTGGCCCATGTATAGTACGCACTGTTTGTTTCAAATGCATTTTCTCACTGTGCTTCTGCAGGACTTGTAAAAGTAAAGAGGCTAATTTTAATCAGTTTTTCCTCTAAATACATAACATATGTAACACTAGAATATATTCTCACTTACTTGAAATGTAAGGTTACAGCCCTAATATCATCCTGTCCCACAGAAACTTGCATAGAAGGCCAAAAAAAAAAAAAAAAAATCAGTTTTGAAGCCTAAACTTCCTGCTACATCATTTCTTTTAAGGAGTGTGTTGCTGCACAGTAGCTTTACTTCTTTTGGCTACCTGCTTGCACCTACCTACCCTCTAGTGCAGTGGATCTCAACCAGGGGTACATGTACCCCTGGGGGTACGCAGAGGTCTTCTGGTGGGTACATCAACTCATCTAGATGTTTGCCTAGTTTACAACAGGCTACATAAAAAGCATTAGTGAAGACAGTACAAACTAAAATTTCATACAGACAATTATTTGTTTATATTGCTCTATATACTATATACTGAAATGTAAGTACAAGATTTATATTCCGATTGATTTATTTTATAATTATATGGTAAAAATGAGAAAGTGAGGAATTGTTCAGTAATAGTGTGCTGTGACAATTTTGTATTTTATGTCTGATTTTGTAAGCAAGTAGTTTGAGAGGTGAAACTTGGGGGTATGCAAGACAAATCAGACTCCTGAAAGGGGTACAGTAGTCTGGAAAGGTTGAGTGCAACTGCTCTAATGTATGATGGACTTAATGCCTCCAACAGAAGTTCAATGTGATGAGTAGCTCCCTCCTTTATCTGAAAATTTCTGGATCATTGTTTTCATGTAGAGGGGAGTATCTGCAGACTCTGAAGAAGACAGATGATACCAGTTAGGCTTTGTCTACACTACAAAGTTAGGTCAACATAAGGCAGCTTATGTCGACCTAACTATGTCAGTGTCTACATTACAGCCTTGTCTACACTAACAAAATAAGTTGATCTAAGTTACGCTTATTAAGTTACATAAGTTACATAACTTAAGTTGAAGTAGTTTAGATTGACTTACAGCGGTGTCTACACTGCACTAGGCTGACGGGATATGCTCTCCCATTGACATCGACCTCTTGTTGAGATGGAGTACTGAAGTCGACAGGAGAGCGTTCTCCCATCGACTTATTGCGTCTTCACCAAACTTGCTAAATTGATTTAGCACATAGAAGATACAAGCCCTAATTGCCCTACTACACCAACATAATAACTCCATCTCCCCGAGGGTGACAGTGTCTGTATAGACATTGTGTTACGTACATCTGCTATTGGCTGTCATTCTTGTCCACTGGAGCTATGAAATGGACAAGAAATCTGACTACCAGCGCCCCAGACAGGCTGCTGCCAGGTCTTGTCTCCAAGCTGGGCTGCCACCCAGGGTCTTGGCTTGGGCTGCCGTCCAGGCTCCCCGCTTCCCACTGGCAGCACAGCAGCCGACCAGACTTCGGGCGTGGATCTTCCCGCTGGAGGCGATAACCTCCCGGACAGCTTCCCCCCAGCTCCCGTTGGGGATGGGGAGGCGGGAAGCCCCAGGCGGCTGCCTGCCCCCACTCTTGGTGGGGAACAGGGAAGAAAGAAGCCCCCCTCTCCCAGAGCTGAGTGTTCTGGCTCTCAGCCCCCCACGCTGCCCCTCTTCAGTTGGTGGAAGCACTCCTGGTGAGGACGTGTACCACCAACAGAAGGAAGTTAGTGTCGACTTAAGATAGTAGTGGCATGACCAGATTTGGCTAATAATTGTGCAGTTTTCATTCCTTCTATGTGTAAAAGTTGTGGTAGGGAAAATTGTAGGATGTGTGTGTGTGTGTGTGTGTGTGGCTTGACTTTAAAAAATGTTTTAGAAATGCTTTTCTTCACCAGACTGAAAATAAGAAAATAAAACTTTCTTTTCCCCCGAGCCTGAAATTGGTTCTTACTTTCTAGGATCACAGCATCCCACAAGCTTTCCCAAAATATCTATCAGCAATTTTATAATGCTGCTTTTAACTTTTAGTGATACCTGTAAACTCACCAAAATTGCCAGTTACTTATCAGAAATACTATACCCTCCTTATAAGTATTTTTTTTAATCAAGGGAGTATACAAGGGAGGGAATAAACCCAGGAAAATCTACAAGACATATGAGCACATTTAAGTCATTAAACAAAGTATCACCAATCACAGTGCATTTTCCATCCCATGCTAATAAATCAACAGAAGGAATAAAACATATGTTCTGCCTTCCAAATAAATACAGAATAACATAAACCCAGTTTGCAGTGTGCTGATGTAAAATAAAATCCTAATTTCCATTCTCTTTTGAGATGCACTAATTTTTAGCAGAATAAAAATGTCAAAAAGCATACCAGTCAAAAACAGTGACAGAGTAGCCTCATCAGTCACCAATTTCAGTGTACGTCAGTTCTTCCAGCAACCCTCAACCAACTTCAAAAGTCTCTCCAACAATCTTAGGATCTGATGGTTTTCCAGCCACCCTAGTAAGTTGCGCATCTTTGTTTAGAATTCTGTTTTTCAGAGTATGCCAATGATCTCAGAAAATCTATAACATGCCATTACTAAACCAGGAGAGGCGCAGCCTCTCTGACACTTCTAAGTGCTCTGGGAAGATCTATCAGAAATGGATGCAGAAGTCTGAACTAATGACAAGGAAGAATATTGAAGAAATGACTGGCATATAGAATGTAGGACATAGAATGAAGTAAACAACTATGCAATTGTCCCTGAGGCTAACGTCTTATACATATATTCTTGCTACTTGCCTTTTCTGTCAGTTCTTTTGACAAAAGAAGAGAGCTGTGTTATTTTCTGGAATTGGGAATAAAATCAAATTTGCTTTTCTTCTTGTTTCACCAGACACTGGAGCCAGATAGCCCTTCTCTCTGAGTCCATGTTTCTTGATCATATATTTTGTCCCCCCAAATGCAGAAATATCAGGAACCGCTCTGCCAGAAAAAGACATTATTTGAATTAAATATAGTTCTACACCATGGTGGGTATATCATAGGTCAATTAGAAATTAAATTCATATTAAGAGTCAAATACTTCAGAACTTAAAAGTAGAGATTTATTTGAAGTAAATCGCACACATAAATTAAAATCCCAGGGTCTGATTTTCAGAGATGCTCCATTCTTTGTAGCTCCCATAAACTTTGGTTTCAATTGCAAGTGCTCAGCAAATCCATTTCCCATTGTCTGTGTGACTTATTAAAAATGCTTTGCAAGTCAGTGGAAGCACCTTAGTAAACCAAAAGAAAGGGATGGAAGGAGCAAGATTGAAGGATTTATGCCAACTGTTCAACATCTTAGTATTGACTTTTTTCTGGAATTCAATGATGTGATGGGGTGAATAGAAAGAGGGCTGCTATAATCAATTAATACTATTAGGAATTTGCTCAGTTGTAAGATTAGTGAGTCAAATCACATTGATATATATTGTTGTGAGCTGCAAACCTGAGCCACTTGCTTTAGAGTATGGCTACATTCTCAATATGCTTCATCCTTTACATTACAGTATCCAAATGACTTGTGTACAGTAGCTAGCTAGTCAGATGTCTGAGTTAAACTTTATCTTTAAGAACATGCTATTAACTATTTCCCACTCTATTTACAATTTTCATACCTATATCCTTTAGAGACAGGGCAGGTTCCATAAGGCCTGGTCCACACTAAGCCCCCAGTTCAAACTAAGATACGCAACTTCAGCTACATGAATAACGTAGTTGAAGTCGAAGTATCTTAGTTCGAACTTAAAGGTACTTACCGCGGGTCCACACGCGGCAGGCAGGCTCCCCCGTCGACTCCGCCTGCTCCTCTCGCAGAGCAGGATTACCGGCGTCGACGGCGAGCACTTCCGGGATCGATTGCTGGCCGCCGAACCAGTGGGTAAGTATAGATGTTCCCTAAGATCTGTCAGGCGATGAAATCAAAGTTCACTTAAAGTTTGAGACTGAAGAAAAGTAGGTGAAAATATAAATAGTTTTGTGAAAATCACCAGTACACAACGTAGGCAGTAATTAAAATGGTAATATGAACAATGTAGCTAGTGGATCATGGGAAGCTGTGGAGAAGAATCCCTTTTTTATGTGAAAGAAGATACATAAGATAATGTTGTCCCTACTCATTGCAAAGAGTAGTGACAACATATATGCATGAACTAGGGACAATCCCAGTTTTTTAGCTCAAGGGAGTAAAAAAAATTGCTGTCTACTTGCACCCTTGAGAGTGAAGAGAAGGCAGGGTCATGCTGCTGATTCCTCCCTCCCCTAACCCCAGCACTTGCATATCAGACTACAGAGTTAGCAAACAGGGATAATGCAGCATTTGTACTCCCCCATGTGCTGGGGAGCAATGATTGTGCATCCTATAGCACATTCTTTCCCTCTCATTGGGGCAGACTGAGAACTCCACACCTGCTGCCACATGTGCTATTGGCTGAATGGTATAATGTGGACCTTGATAAATGGCTTTGGTGGAATTTTTTCTTTTTATAAACAGGACCTGGTCCTATGGCCTGCTCCAGTTTCTTCATACTGTTCCAACAATTCCTGTGAGGCCAAAAAGCTGACTTAAACAGCCAGCTATGAAATCTCAGTGTGAGACAATTCCTAGGCAGCATGAAATCAGCCACACCTTCACAGCTTCCATAGCTTAGAGGGTGAGCTGGGGATGGGAGGAAATGTGAGCAGAACACCTTGTGCTCCAAAGACTATATAAAGGGCCTCTGGGGGACATTACCAGCAGTGTAACCTACAGCAACTGACTTAGTGCAGAACTGGTCTCTGGTTACCCTCAGGATTTTCTTTTCATAGAAAGAAAAGGACAACCCCTAGCATCAGGGCCAAGTTCCTTGATTCCATGAAGATGGGGTACTCTTATAAAATATAATTTACATGCTGATTTATGTTTCATGTAATAGTAAAATACAGTCAAATCATACAAAACAATTACTTGTTGCTAATGTCCTTTAAAGCACATCTGCACTTAATACAAGGGGAATATCAAAGAGAAACCCTAACAGTGGCTATTGAATAAGCAAAATAAATACAGGCATGCACATTTCATAATAAATAAGGTCTTATAATTCATTTTTCAAGCATTAAAGTTGCTGATGTTCTTAGGTTGCTGCACAACAATAGAATAAAATAAACAGCCTCAAAAACCCAAGAAGGGCTGATCTAAGGTCATTCCAGTACCTTGTAGGATGTATATCTAATCACCACGAGTTAGTTATAATGTGATCACAATCGCTCAAGCTAGCAAACAAACATGTTGCTGCATTTTGAACGATCTGCAGTGGAAGTGTCTTGCTGTAGGGAATAAACGTAATCAAACCTTATTCTTTCAAAAGCACGTACTGCTGTTGAAAGGTCATGATGAAATAAAAAAGGGATGCAGCCCTTAAAACAGGAGATACAAGAATTTGATGATGTACCCCATGTCCCTGTAGGCACAGATATAACACACAGGTGTCTGTGTCATGACATCTAATCTAAGCTTAGACACCTGCAGGATCAATGGTGGAATGCCAAGGCAGTTGAAATCCAGGGGTATGCTGACCATCACGTGACCAAAGACTTCTGTGCTGCTTTGAAAGACCTTTATCGTCTTGTACATACTAGTACAGTGCCTTTTGAAGAGTGTGGACAGCCTAACACTTATCACTGACAAAGGAGAAATCCTTTGGAGCGTTTCAGTTACCTCTAGAACACACTGTCCAACATCACAGACAAGGCACTAATAAGAGTAGTGGATCAGCCAACACGTAATTACAGCATTGTTGCAGTCCTGCTCCTTGACGAAGTGAGCTCTGAGAATCAGTGCTGGGAAGGACTGCAGGGTTTCTGGATCTGATGGTATTCCTGCAGAAATGTTCAAGTTTGGAGGTGAAATCCTGCTAAGGAACTGCATGAACTATTTTTCAGTATATGGAGAACTGAAGACACATCACAAGACTTCAAAGACACCACCATTGTCACTATGGCTGTGGTAATTGTGGTATTTCATTACTCTCCATCACCAGAAGGGTTCTGACTAGAGTACTCTTTGATTGTTTGTTTGGTGTGCAACATTGTTAATCTCATGCTACTGGAGTCATAATGTGGTTTTAGGCCAACACAAGGAATGGCAGACATCAAATTTGTAGCCCATCAGATGCAGGAGAAATGCAGAAAATAGCAACAGAACCTTTACATACTGTGTTTATTGACCTAGCTAAAGCATATGACATGCTCAGTAGACCTGGGTGTTGGCAATTATTGTATCCGTTTGGTTGTCCAGAAAAATTCACCAACATTCTGAGGCTATTTCATGATAGAATGCTTGAATGAGTCTGCATACATGGTGTTCTGTCTGACCAATTTCCTATTACTAATGGTATTAAACAGGGCTGCGTAATTGATCCACTCTTGTTTACTCTCTTCTATGCAGCATTGCTTAATGATGCTACAAGAGACCTGAATGCTGGTATCAGGATACTTTTCCGATCCTCTAAAAAATTATTTTATGTGAACAGGCTGCCATCTTCCACAATAGTCTTTGAGGCAATTTCATGAATTGCTGTTGGCCAATGACGGTGCTCTAGAGGCACATGATCTAGAAGATATACAATTGATTAAAGACGGATTCACAGAGTCTGCAGAAATGTGTAGCCTGACAATCTGAAAAAGATAGCAGTCATATATCAACCTGTGCCAGGGAAACCCTACACAAAGCAAAAGTCACCATCAGAAACACACAGCTGAATGCTGCTACAGACTTAACTTGGTAGTAATTTGTCAAATGATGTTTCTATAGACAAGGAGCTCACAAGTGGTATCAACAAAGTGAGTTAATCATTTGATATAATATCAGGCGGAGTCTGGCAACAACATGGTATTAAGCTTCAAACCAAGTTAAAAGTCTATAAAGCAGTTGTGCTGTCCAACGTGTTGTATGGGTGAGAGAGCTGTACCTGCTATAAGCATCACATTAAGCTTCTACATAAGTTCCATTTATGACATCTGCGTGCCATATTCTGTATCTAATGGCAGGATAAAAAGTTACCAGTAATTGACTGTATCCGTCACTCCATAAGTCAGGGTTCTCAAAGTGGGGGTCGGGACCCTTCAGAGGGTCATGAGGTTATTACATGGGGGGTTGCAAGCTGTCAGCCTGCACCCCAAGCCCTGCTTTGCCTCCAGCATTTATATTGGTGTTAAATATATAAAAAAGTGTTTTTACTTTATATGGGGGGGATCACACTCAGAAGCTTGCTATGTGAAAGGGGTCACCAGTACAAAAGTTTGAGAACCACTATCATAGGGATTAACGCCATGGTTATTGCATCACAGTTAGGGTGGACTGGTCATATGTTGAGATTGGGTAACACCAGAATGTCAAAGCAGTTGCTGTATGGCGAACTGAAAGCAGGCAACACCATACAAGGTGGCCACAAGAAATTCGTGAAGGACACACTAAAGCATAACGTGAAACCGTGCAACATTGACGTTGACAGCTGGGAGTTGTCAGCAACAAATAGATCACTCTTGCAAGCAGTAGTCAATGATGAGATTACTTAGTTTGAGATTGACTGCTGTATTGATCTTGAGGCACAGAGGCTGAGTAGTAAACAGCAGCTGACTCAGCAAGCACAGATTGTACTCATAGGATTGTAGGACTGGAAAGGACCTCGAGAGGTCATCTAGTCCAGTCCCCTGCACTCATTCGGAAAGCGGCACGGGCCGAGGGACGTGCTGGCTGCCCTTCCCTCATCCCCCCATTGGCCTGGAACGGTGAACCGCGGCCAGTGGGAGCTGCGATCGGCCGAACCTGCAGACGTGGCATGTAAATAAACCGGCCCAGACCGCCAGGAGCTTTCCCTGAACAAGTGGTGGCCCACGTTTGACAACCACTGATCTAGACCATCCCCGACAGGTGTTTGTCTAACCTGCTCTTAAAATTCTCCAATGATGAAGATTCCAAAACCTCCCTGGGCAATTTAATCCAGTGCATAACCACCCTGACAGGAAGGTTTTCCTAATGTCCAACCTAAACCACCCTTGCTGCAATTTAAGCCTATTGCTTCTTGGCCTATTCTCAGAGGTTAAGGAGAACAATTTTTCTTCCTCCTCCTTGTAACAATCTTTCATGTACTTGAAAACTGTTATCATGTGCCCCCTTGGTGTTCTCTTCTCCAGACAAAACAAATCCAGTTTTTTCAATCTTCCCTCATAGATAGTGTTACCAACTTCCTAACTGCAGAAAACCGAACACTGTCCTGCCCCCTCCCCTACCCCTTCTCTGAGGCCCCGCCCATTGCTCACTCCATCCCTCCCTCTCTCCCATTTGCACCTGGCTGGGGCAGAGGGTTGGGGTGCAGGAGGGGTGAGGGCTCTGGCTGGGAGTGCAGGGTCTGGGGTGGGGCCAGGGATGAGGGATTTGGTTTGCAGGAGGGGGTTCTGGGTCGGGGCAGATGGTTGGGGTGTGGGCCCTGGGAGGGAGTTTAGGTGCGAGGGGGGGGATCAGGGCTGGGGGTTGAGGCGTGGGAGGGGGTTTGGGGTGCAGGCTCCAGGCAGTGCTGACCTCAGGTGGCTCCTGGGAAGCGGCGTCATGTCCCTCCAACCCCTGCAGCACCTGTTGGCTGTGGTTCCCAGCCAATGGAAGCTGTGGGGCCGGTGCCTGTGGGTGGGGACACCACGCAGAGTTCCCCTGGCCACCCTTCCACCTAGGAGACGGAGGGACATGCTGGCTGCTTCCTGGGAGCCGCGCAGAGCTGGTCAGGGAGCCTGCCAGCCCCGCTGCAACACCAACAGGACTTTTAATGGTCCAGTCAGCAGTGCTGACCAGAGCCACCAGGGTCCCTTTTCAAACGGGTGTTCTGATAGAAAAGGACACCTGGCAACCCTACTCGTAGGTCATGTTTTCTAGACCTGTAATTATTTTTGTTACTCTTGTTTGGATGTTCTCCAATTTGTCCATCTTTCCTGAAATATGTCCAGTTCTGAGCAGCAGAATATTCCACTTGAGGCCTAATCAGCATGGAGTAGAGCAGAAGAATTACTTCTCATGTCTTGCTTATAGCATTCCTGCTAATACATCCCAGAATGATGTTTGCTCTTTTTTTGCCACAGTGTTATACTGTTGACTCAAATTTAGCTTGTGATCCACTATGTCCCCAGAACCTGTTCTGAAGTACTCCTTCCTATGCAGTCATTTCCCATTTTGTAGTGTGGAACTGATTGTTCTTTCCTAAGTAAAGAACGTTGCATTTGTCCTTACTGAATTTTGTCCTATTTTGTCCAGAGCATTTTAAATTTTAATCCTATCCTCCAAAGCACTTGCAACCCCTCCCAGCTTGGTATTGTCCGCAAACTGTCTAAATATACTCTCTATGCCATTATCGAAATCATTAATGAAGATATGGACCAGAACCAGACCTAGAACTGATCTCTGTGGGATCCCACTCAATATGCCCTTCCAGCTTGACTGTGAACCACTAATAACGATTCTCTGGGAATGGTTTTCCAACCAGTTATTCACCCAACTTATAGTAGGTCCATCTAGATTGTATTTCCCTAGTTTGTTTATGAGACAGTCAGGCGAGACAGTATCAAAAGCCTTACTAAAGTCAAAATATACCACATCTACTGCTTTCCCCCCTCCACAAGGCTTGTTACCCCGTCAAAGAAAGCTATTCGGTTGGTTTGACACAATTTGTTCTTGACAAATCCATGCTGAGTGTTACTTATCACCTTATTGTCTTCTAGGTCTTTGCAAATTGATGGATTAATTATTTGTTCCATTATCTTAACCGGTACTGAAGTTAAGCTGACTGGTCTGTAGTTCCCGGGGTTGTCTTTATTTCCCTATTTATAGATGGACACTATATTTGCCCTTTTCCAGGTCTCTGGGATCTCTCCCATCTTCCATGACTTTTCAAAAATTATTGTTAATGGCTCAGATATCTCCTCAGTCAGCTCCTTGATTATTCTAGGATGTATTTCATCAGTCCCTGGTGACGATATCAGTATTCCAGTCATGCATATTATCCCACCAAGTCTCTGTGATTCCAGCTATGTCATAGTTGTATTTATTAACTAACATTTCAAGTTCTTCCTGCTTATTTCCATATTTCTCGATTCCCTCCCCCCCCCCCATGTTCTCTCTTATCCCAGCTATAATGGCCCGTACTCCCCTTATCCGGTTCTGACCCTTTTCACAGGTTTTCCATATTTTGGATTTACCCATGGGCTTTTGTCACCTGCCTCTGTCAAACCTAGTAATCCCTTCCTTGGCAGCAGGTTACCGATGCACTTCATGTGAAAGGGCTGCCAGTCGCGCATCAGTCTTTTTAGCTTCAGCCGTACTCACAAGACATAAAAACTCAGCCGTGTCATCTTTGTCATGAAGGACAACTGCTGTTGATAGGTCACGATGGGATAAAAAAAGGTGCAGCCCTTACATTTTTTTGACAGAAAATGAGATTCTTACTATGGCATCCACAATAAATATGAACTATTCTACAATATTTTATATATTAAAGAGGTTCATCGCATCTGAGCTGAGGTGAATCCTGCCATGTTGACTGGGGCTGAGGTTGTCACAGTAATGCTGTCCCGCTTTAATTTGAGTCATTTTAGATGCTAATTACATTTTAATAGGTCTTATGTATTGAGAGGCTATTTCCATCTCTTCTTCTTTCTCTCTCTCGTAAAACAAGAGAAATTGCACTGAAGCTAATGGAGCTTCATTGGTCTAAAACTGGTGTAAATGGAAGGCGAATAAGGCCCTCAATGCATTTAAACTTTCTACTTTGGTCTGATGATTTAATCGGGTTTCATAACAGTTGTGCAGTACTCTTATCTATAGGAGGGTTTCTGACTTCCTTTTGATCAGAGGTGTAGGCAATAAAAATCTGTAAACAGTGTGTGAAACTCTTACTATATAATTTAATAATTTGAAAGATCTTAACCATGTATACTTTTCAGAATAGCATAATTTAACTAAAATACCAAAGAATTGGATTTCTCAGTCATTTCTTAGGATTCCTAGGAATGCAAACTCAGATAATTGTAATGATCAATCATTTACTGGTGTGTTAATTTCTTAATGCATTCAATTAATCAGCAGCAGGTTTTTCCTGATTCTAAAGTAGGGAAACTTAATTCTCTTTTTATGGATTAATTGTAGAAATTTACTTTTGGCATTTGACAAACAGACTTACATAACTTGTTTCTGTAATATTCAAGATATGGGTAAATAATAAAAGTAAACAATTCATAATAAGTGGAAACATAATTAACTGTGTTATACAAAAGAAGTGGCCTCCTTTTGCAAATGTCTTGGTAGCCTATAATATCTACAAGTGATTCTTTAGAGCTTATATGATGATCAAAATAGACTTGACATGTACTTTAAACATTTAGAAGGAATTAAATGCTGGAAATGTACAACTTTTTCCCCCCCCTTCAAAGACATACATGTAGTTAACAAAATTGACTAGTTAGACCTCTTTCTTTTCTCTGCCATTCAGAGAAACAACTCTGACACTTTGTATGTAAAGGACCCAGCCCTTCTCCCATTGAAATCAATGGCATTTCGTTATAGACCTCCTTGTCATGCTCTGGGATATATTTTATTCTTGTACATACTCTTAACTGTCATCAGTATTAATGAAAGAAAGAAAGAGACTCATAATTATTGAAATAGTTTTTCATAGGAAAGCATAGAATCATGTATTATTTTTATACAATGTAGTTCTGCTAGCATCAGGGATTAATTGTAAAATCTAGGCAGTGTAGTTTATAAAATATTATTGGAACCACCTTTGTCTTGATTGGTCTATAAAGCTGGGGTCCTGTGTTTACCATGAGTTGAAGGGAGAGAAATATTACCTAAAAATAGCTTTTTCCATGGATGATTGTCACTTTGATTTTAAGTTCCAGTATTTTAGGCCAGTGGTTTTCAAACAGTGGGTCACGAGCCAGAACTGGGTCGCGGAATGGAAGGCACTGGGTCGTGGCAGCTCTGGTCAGCACTGCTGACCGGGCCATTAAAAGTCCCATCAGTGGTGCTGCCCAGCTAAGGCAGGCTAGTCCCTACCTGTTCCGACACCACGCTGCATCCCAGAAGCAGCCAGCAGCAGGTCTGGCCCCAAGGCGGGGGGCCCACAGGGCTCCATGTGCCGCCCCTGCACCAAGAACCAGCTCCATACTCCCATTGGCCGGTTCCTGGCCAATGGGAGCTGGGGAGGAGGGGCAGTGCCTGCAGGCGAGAGCTGCGCAGAGCCATTTGCACACCTCCCCCTAGGAGCTGGACCTGCTGCTGGCCGCTTCCGGGGTGCAGCACGGTCCGAGGTGCAAGGACAAGCAGGAAGCCTGCCTTAGCACCCTGGCTGCATTGCTGACTGGGAGTCGCCCGAGGTGAGACCGTGCCCCCATCCCCTGCCCCAGCCCTGAGCCCCACCCCAAACCCAGAGCCCCTTCCTGCACCCCTTCCTCATCTCTGGCCCCACCCCAGAGCTCACAACCCCAGCCCAGAGTCCTGACACCTCCCACACCCCAACCCTCTGCCCCAGCCCAGAGCCCCCCAAACCCTTCATCCCCAACCCCACCCCAGAGCCTGCACCCCTAGCCCAGAGCCCTGATCCCTCCTGCACCTCAGCCCAGAGCCCCCTTCCATGCCCTGAACCCCTCATTCCTGGCCCCACCCCACAGCCCTCATCTCCACATCCCAAACCTCCGCCCCAGCCATGAACTTCTCCCACACCCCAAAGCCCTCATCCCCAGCTCCGTTGGGTCGCTGGCATCAACAGTTTTCTTCAACTGGGTCACCAGAAAAAAAGTTTGAAAACCACTGTTGTAGGCAATACCAGGGCTCATTAGAGCAAGGACATTGAATCCTCTTTGAAAGCTAGGAATCTCCCCTTTCCAGTGTTAAAAAGCTCCTATTTCTAGCCCTTTTGACATGTTGTATGACATCGGACATATAAAACTGTCACTAGCGGTGGAATTAATCTTAATCTGACTTGGGGCAAAGTGGAGGGAAGATAGCAAAGGACAATGCATTTTCTCTATCTTTTTTTCTGCGTTTTCTTCTTTTAATGTCTGTTCCCCCTTCAATCTCTCCCTTCTTCTCACTTATCTTTCCTATCAATTCTTTCCTTCCTTTACTGTTACTCAAACTATCCTTTCACTCCATATCACCTCAAATTACTGGCAATGGGGAAAAAACGACAAACCAGAAGAGTAAAATGATTGATTGTTTAGTATAAAAGTTTCTTTGTTGATTTGAATATGTTGAACAGTATATAATGTTTAGTGTCATAACAATACTTAGTTAGGAAATTTGAGCCTTAGGTTCTTGTAGAACTGTCCACTTATGAATCTAGCTGTGGGACAAATTCTCTGTGATCTCGTGCGTGATGTATGATTTCTAGCTGCTTCTTCAGGCTTCAGGGTCATAGCACTGAAAACCTGTTGTCCAGGAGTTAGTTCTTTATGTTGATATTAAGTTTTTGGCCTGCTAGGAGAAGAAGGTACATCATGATGGCAATGTGTAACGGGGTGCACTCACCACTTGTGAGCGCCCCCTTGGCCTGCACACTCACTCTCTGACTGTCCCTCCTCTGGGACAGAGTAGTGCGTCAGGGCTCCCTCCCTGAAGACAATGTCTTCCCCTCTTGGGGCTTCCTGGCTACAGCTCTCTAGCTGGGCAACTATAGTTCAGTTCCCCC
The DNA here is from genome assembly GCF_027887155.1 of Malaclemys terrapin pileata. Taxonomy (NCBI): domain Eukaryota; kingdom Metazoa; phylum Chordata; order Testudines; family Emydidae; genus Malaclemys; species Malaclemys terrapin. Next base: position 15,357,324 of record NC_071513.1, on the reverse strand, counting down.
CTCTGGGATGCCTCACTGTCCAGGCCACTTCCCCCAGCGGCTAATGGGAGGGATAGGCCCGCCAACTACTCCACATCCCAGCCCAGGGACCCTGTAGGTAGCAGCTATCTGCTGCGTCCCTTTATCTAAGTCATGCTGCTGCTCTAATTCCCTGGGCCACTTCCCCATGGCCCTGTGTCATCTTCAGCCATACCTCAGGGCCTTGTCCTGATGGAGTCCCTGCAACCAGCTAAGGGCTACTTCTTGCTCTCCCTGGCTTCTGGCAGCACTACCTCATCCGAGGTCCTGTAGCTCTGTCAGCCAGCCAGATTCCTACAGTTCCAGCAAGAAACTAAACTCCCTTTGGCCCTGCAGCTCTTCTTATACTAGGCTGCTGGGTTCTGATTGGCTGTGTCCCTCACAGCCACTCTAGGCAGCTTGGAGGACTCTCTCCACTGCCTTGTTTTGGGGTGGGGTGTGGCCTCCAGCAGAGGGCCTCAGAGGTCTGATATACCCCGTCACACAATGATATGAACATTTTGCATTTATTAGTTACCTCTGTCTGTACTGAAAGTAGCATATGTGAGGTTTTGTATTGTGTGTTGCTGTGTGCTTTGGGTTAGTGTAACTGAGGCTACAGGTGCGGGTATCCTGTATACTGCTTAGAAGTGACAAGGTGAGTGTGGTAATGCTTTTTATTAGACCAACGTGTGTTGGTAAAAGAGACAAGCTTTCAAGCTGCACAGTCTTCTTCAGGTTAGGTAGGACTGTAAGAGTCACAGGGTTTCATTCTTCTGTCACTTCTTACACTAGTTTTACACTTGTGATTTTCCTGATTTCAACTGAGTTATTTCTGATTTACACCAGTGTAAGTAAGAGAAGAATCATGACTACTTGGAACATTTTCTCACATATAATAAGGATAGCAGGAAACATAACATAGCTTGTACAAGAATTTGCAGAGTGTAGAAGTGTATTGAAAACACATTATTGGAGCTTTTGAAAAGGAAAGAGGGGTTTTTTTACAGTGATTATCTAAGGATCAGTCCAGCTTTCAAATATAGGGGTACAACTCCCACTGACACCAATGAGATTGTGCCTCTGTATGTAAGGTTGGAATAAGTTTGAATTTTGAATAGTGAGTACTGAATATTCACATCAAACTGTTCGCACTCCATCCCTAGAGTAAAAATATTTGGGGGAAAAATTCAGATACATTTGAATAATGAATAATTTCAATTAAATTATGGCATGCTCACCGATATTCCATGAGCAAAAAAAGAAACTATGTTCAATAAATGAAATATGTATTATGAATTATTTATTCAGCTCTAGTACTTAGTTTGTGGGCCTGATTCCCAAGGACCTCCATGATGTGAGTTCAAAAATGTCCTCTTGGTTGTTTTTTTTTTTTTTTAAATTGTGGTATCATTATTAGAGGCTGGCTTTCTTCCCAGAAATGGTACACACAGAAAATCAATAATAGTTCTGGTCAACTGGCTTTGACTACCTGGATATTCAAAGTGACTCCAAGGGTCCAGCATAGATGGTGATTTATTGTGTATGCAACTTTTAATGAAAGCCTTCACGATAGATGAATGTTATAGGCCTGCCGTTTGGGGCCACCATAGCTTTACTTGACAATTTTGAAACGAAAGAGGTACAGAGTGTTTCTTCTTTCATTCCCACTCTATGCTTTTTTTCCCATGTTAGGCTCCATCACTCAAGTCTGTTTCATTACTCCACATAGGCACTCCTGTTCTTGTTTGGTCATGAAGAGTAGGGGCCTCCTAGGTATTTCCATTTGCTTTCTGTATTATTCCTTTAAAAATGCAAGAAGAGGCCTTCTTACACAGATAAGTGTCTCCTTTTTCTAGACTCTTGTAGTTCAATAGTTTTCCAGACAAGAAATATGTTCAAGGACAAATATTCCTCGGTTTCTGCTTACATTGTATAAATCAATAATGTAAATAGAAAATGTCACTTTAGTTTTACCTTTTACCTGCAAAAATCTGAAAACTGAAGGAGAAGCAGTAATTTACTAAATGATGATCCAACTCCAGATGGTGTTGCACCTATAAAAGAGGACAGGTAAACTGACGCAACTGCTTTCCTGTTCGTCCTGCCATTACTCCAATTCTGTTCTCCATTTGCTTAATGTCACTGCTATTATTATGCAGCCTAGTGAGGTCCCTCTGTGCTATTGCTGCTGGAACATGAGAGTCACTCCAACAGCGACCTCTTCTATGTTTTATGCTCTGGTACCCAGTTGCTGGGTACCAAGAGAGTAGGGCATGATATCATGAAGTCAATTATGCTCTTTATCCCCCTATAGGGTGTCCTTTTGGACATTATATCTGAGTGGCATCGTTGTTAGTTATTCCTGGAAGGAGTGATAGGTTATGGAAATCATTGGTTAAATCAATGTCTGAGGGTTCTTTCCTTGTGGTAGTGAGGGTTTGGTCTGTTAGAATGCCTAGTCTCATTATACCAGATTTAATGATAGTTAAATACTGCACCTTGCATGCAGGTGAAGGCCTGGTTTACGCCTACTACAGTACACAAATGGTCTGTATGATTGTGGGGGAAGTCAGTGGCATTATGGGATTCACTATCACCTCCCTGCCTTCCAAACAACTCCAAGAACCTTCTGCCTTTGGGTCTGTATTGTTTAATGTTGTTGATAGAATTTTCAAAGAGGCAACAACTTTAAATGTTCACTTTAATCCGTCCTTACTGACTTCTGCCATTTGCTAATGGTGCAACCTTCTGGCTAACTGAGTTGAGTAACTAGGGCTACCTTTTCTCATGCATTGGCCATAAATAGTTTTCCCTTTCCCATGTTTATATGTTTGCACTCTGCTTTAGGTGATATTTTTGGTCATTTGAATGCTTAGTCTTGTATATAGTTCTATTTGACTCTTCAAATTTGTGAAGCATTTTAAAGTTTCTCAGGGGGTTGTATGGATTAAAAAACCTCAGTAAAAATCTTTTTTCATGTCAGTTGTAGTAATGGAATTGCTTTGGCTTGTTGATTGAATGAAATAATTTTGCTAACAAACAAGTATGCATATCTCAGTATAATTTTATGACTGCTTCAGAGGAATTTTGGGGAGTAAAATGTTTTTCATTTTTAATGCATAATAAATCCCACAAAAGATAAAAAGGAGAGTAAATAATGTTCTTTTGTACAAATAATATATTATCAAGATTAACAGAAGCTGTAAAAAACGAAACTGCAACAGTAATAGCATTCATAAAAGGAGATCAGGCACATATGAAAAGGCCAAAAAATCAATTAAAAATAATCTACCTTTTGTGTTGGAAGTGTTTTGTATGTTTGGTAACATTTATAACAACATTTATAATGTTTCATAATTACATAGTATTGTTCTTTTTTAAAATTACCCTGAAAACCAGCTTCACAGATTTCTCAGATACGACTCTAGAAGTCTAGTCAAGCAGACTAATGAAATAAACTTTGTCTCCTTTTATACAGCAAACTTCCTACTGTGTCACTATAGAAATTGCTATTACACTTTATGAAAATGTTGCTTTTCATCATTGGTGTTATTATTAATTTCAATTTGAGGTAAAGATGGAACACTCTGGAAAAAGCTTTTCTGAGCTTGCTTATTATTGAAAATGTACAAATGAGAGCTTGTACTCCAAACAAATCAGACTTATTGACATATCAGACTTACTTTGCATGATGAGAGGGTTATTTATAGTGTCCTCTCTTACAGTTCACAGTTCTACTTTTTCAGTATTTTCCACTATAGGGACCCAATTTTTCTCTCTCATTCATGCAAAATGACCACTGGATCGAGCTCACTCCCATGCTTCCTGGAGTTTGAAATTCCATCAGTTTTGGAGATGCTGGAGGTCTCTCCCTTTAGTAATTTAGGGCTCAGTCTTGTAAGGTGTTCAGCTGTCTGGCCTGATCCAGTAAAAGCATTTAATCCCATTCTTAAGTGCTTTGCTGAATCAGACCTGAGTGCTCAGCATTTTACAGGATTGATCCTTTAGGCTGGTCTAACTCCCATCTAAGTCAGTGGGAGTCTTGCTATTACTTTAAAAAGAATTCATTCAGGCCCTTAAAAACAAATGTTTTGTGACCTCATAGCCACATCTGGATTTGCTGCTTGAATGCTCTGCCAGCATCTCTGTTCTGCTGCTCTGTTTACTTCCCATCTGCTTTGTCACCCCTGTATCTAATATCAGACACTGTAGGAGATGAGGCACCTCAGGAATTGTTGAAGCAGCTGGTAGAGGAATGAAATGCCAGATATTAGATACTGTGAAAAAAGGCAAAATCCACAGGTGACTTGTGCTCGATGTGGAAACTGCTTCACATGAACACTCTGAACTCAGCAGGTTTGCACAAAATAAATTCAATAGGGCGAAAAAACAGAAATGAGCTTTGAGGTCTATTTTAAACATAAAACTGTCCATTAGATAGAAAAAGCTTTGTATAAAAGAATATTTAAACAGCTACCTTTAAAATGGTTGCTAGTTTGAAAACAATTCATTACCTAAATTGTAGCAACTTGTATCTATTTGGTTGTTGCTGTCTGCTTTCTGTATAATAGTTAAAACGGAAAAAATAAGAGTCAAATCCTGCAGAGCCAAATCATCACTTAAGCCCCTCAAAGGCTGTGGGGTTTGGCACTAAAGAAATATTGTTGGTACCTGTTAGATCAAGACTGTTTGCAGGATTTATTGTTGCTCTTTTTTAAATAAAATGTAAGATATTCCAACAATCTAGGAAGTCTTTGCTGCTACAGTAATTCCAAAGCAAACTAATATAAGGATAGTGCCATGTGTGTTTTTGCAGCAGAAATACTAAGAGTTCAAACACAATTATTAGTCCAATTCTGCAACAGTCACTTGTCGCTAATAATCCTGTTCTACTGGGACTTTTGCTGTGAGTAAGAATTAATCAAGTGAGTACGTATGCAGGATTGGGCCCTATATTTTCCTGCTTCCCCTTCCTAAAACTCCTATTTATGTATTTTAAAGTAGAGATACAAAAAGTGAACCTGCTGACTTATCCTGCTGTCTTCTGGGTGCTAGTGGCTTTAATATCTGTACTGATGACTACATGAACTCTTTTACCAGTGTTTGTAGTGTCTTTGAATCTAGTTTAGTATGTACTTGCTCACACTCATATTAAAGGTCACACTTTGGATCTGGCATTTCCCTGGGGCCTTTCAGAGTTATGAGTGCTCTTTCTTCTGTGTTTCTTTTCTGATCACTTTTTAATTACATTTAAAATTCTGTTTGTCATTGTCTCCTTCACCTCAATTAGTTCACTTCCTACTCTGTCAATTTTTTATAAGGTGGGACAAAATACTGCAAGTCATACACAACTTAAGTTCTTATCTGCTCGAGCCAGACTTTTTTGCAGGGCCTGGAAGAGTTTCCAGGGCTAGCATAGGCTAATTTGTTACTGAGCTATGTTACCTTTTTGATTGATTTATTTCCTTTTGGTTAGAGTACTCGCCGCTGCTGTGGAGGCTCATAACTTGATTCTTGTAAGTATCGTTGATCAGACAGTTGCTTGGCAGAACCAGGAATTATGGCAAATTCACAGGTCTCTATGGTGCACAGCTGAACATTGGGACATAAGAGCAGAAAGTAAAGGATGCAGCAATAATGGAAGGCCACTGGGCTGCACGTTTTCTCTCCTGCCTCAAAATCCCATGCTACTCAGTAACAGAAACTTTTAAATGCTATATGGGTACTCACTAATACATCATCCATTCATCTTGTATTTTTCATGGTCTAGTAAATTTCAGTCAAGTTACTTCACTTTTTAATTCTTTGACTTGTCAAGATTTCTCTAGCTAATTTATTCAAATGTTTATAGTTTCCTGTACCAAGGTATCTCTCAAGCGGGTGATCTACCTGCTATGGTTATTATCAGTACATTTGAGTTTCCTGACTTAAAAGTAAACACTCTTGAAGAATCAACTAAAATTATTTTGGACTATGGTAAACTTCATGTTATTGGTGGCCTTTATCCTTCTCATGTGTCTGTTGTCCTCATTGTAAAGAGCAGGTGTCTATGTTCTCCTTTTCAAATGGCAGCAGACAATACCCTAAGTGAATCTGTTTACTAGCCAGTGATCTGTTGTCTGTTATTTGGTAAACATTGGCTTTGAGGTTGTCTTTGTTCAAGATAAAAATATGAAGGTCAAACGATAGATCTATAGCAGAATTTTCCAATGTGAGTATCCTAAAGCTATGTATCAAAATACATATTGATAAATCTAAACCAGTGATACTCAGACTGAGGCTAGCGAGCCACACGTGGCTCTTTAATGCGTCTCTTGCGACTCTTTGCAGCACGGGATATTAAAACATTGTGTGATTGGTTAATAATATAATCAGGATGCTTTAACTATGTTATTAACCAATTGTAGTTAATAAAATGACTGACCAAGTATTATTATTTTGCTGTGAGGAAAATAAATATCTATCTATAGATAGATAGATAAAAATTAAACTTGATCACTAATTTGGCTCCTGAGCCACTGAGGTCTAAGTATTACTGATCCAAATAAATGGTTTGATCTTCAGAGTGCTGACAGCTCCCATAGAAGTAATGGGAGCTGAGGGTGTTTGGCGTTTTTGAAAATCAATCCACTTATTTAAACTTGCCTCAGTTTAAACACTCAAGTTTAAAAACGTGAGCCTGGTTTCTTAAGATATGTCCAAACAGCAACTGGGAGCATGCTTCCCAGCCTGGGTACCTGGACATGTGCTAGCTTTGCTCAAGCTAGTATGCTAAAAGTATCAGTGTGGCCACAGTGGTGTGGGCAGTGGCTTGTTCTGGCTGCCTGAGTATGTACCCAGGCGATCAGATGGGATACTAGTTGAACAGCTAGCCTGTGCCACTGCTCCTACCACAGTGGGCTCACTGCTATTTTTAGCACACTAGCTCAAGCAGAGCTAAGTGGTGTCTGTCGACCTGAAAGGATGCACCCTTCCAGCTGCTCTTTAGACACACCCTTAGTATTATGCCTCTTCAAAAACATTAAAATGTCAAAAACTGCAGCTGTATTCCATTTGTGTCCTGACTTTTGATAAATTCCAGTTGTGCTTCAGGTGCGATCACAGCAGAGGTGTAAACTTTGTTAAAGTCTGGAGAGACTTTTTGATTTGGTTGATTTGAGTCCTTTTGATACTTATCCTCTGGGAGTATCACAGGAACCTTATTGCTGTAATTTCTCTTCTTCAAGTGCTTGCTCATGTCTATTCCAATGTTGGTGTGTGCTCACCCAGAGCACCACTGCCAGAAATTTTTTCCATCAGTGTATCGGCTGTGGTGCCCCATGGAATCACACACTCATAGCATCGGTATAAAGGGTCCAGCCACTCCCTCAGTTCCTTCTTACTGCCTGTGACGGTCGTTGGAACTAACTCGTGCTTGTTTCTTCAAGTACTCCTCAGTGGTCTTTTAGCTGTCTTATTGTCTTGAATTTAATAGTTAAGTTTCAGTTATTAGTTAAATGGTTTGCTAGGAATTAGCAAACCCCTCTAAGCGGAATGGGGCATGCCTTGATCTCTGGGATTTAAGCCTTGTGAGTCTTGATGACAAGCAGATGCATGTGAGTGACCCCCATTCCAGTTGCCTCAAGTGTGTGGGGGAAGCTCACATGCGGGAGCAGTGCAAGATCTGTAAGGACTTCAAGCCCCACACCAAAAGGATAGAGACGCTAGACTCCGGTCTGTTCTCGTGTCACTTGGACTCAGCACCAAGTACTTTGCCTCAGTAAGGAGCTCTGTGGTTTGGGACAGTTTGGGACGCTCAACGTAGTTCCCCATCTCTGACACGAAGACAAGATGCTCCGTCCCCATCTAAGGAGACGTGGCACCATCAAACATCTGCAGTACCAAAGAAAGGCGTGCTGGCGAGACAACCTCAGCACTGTTCCCTGTTGCCGGTGCTTAGGAAGAAACAAAGAAAGACTGATAGAGGCCAATTGCCAACCCCTAGGTTGGAGGGGCAGAGGGACAGTGCCAGGATGTGACCCATGTTGGGTCACTCGGCAGCATCGACAGTCTGTGACACATTATTGACTCCAGTCCTGGAGTTGGAGCCGCTGAGTCTGGTGCCGATAGACTCGCCACCATGGGAGAGCCTCCAGAGCCCCACTACTCTGTTAATACCATCAATGCCAGAGGCATTCGTGGCAGCAAGAGACTTACTCCCTCTAACTGTACCGCTGTCCCCAGCCATACAGGAGCTGTCTGAGGCTGCATTGGCAGGAAAGACTTCTGCGAGCTCAAGGCCTCAGATAGTTTCAAAGGGGAAACCGACCATGATGGTGCCCTGTCTCCACCCTCCTGGCACGGTTCACCAGTACTGGTTGACACTGCTCCGCCCTGGTCTCTGAAGGAATCCTCAGAGATGGACTTGGAGGTGAGTCTTACATCTCACGTAGGAGCCAGCACCGCCATTCCACCTGTTGCTAACTAGCCATGGACCTGAACCAAGGAGTCCCACCTGCGGGGTGGCCACCAGGACAGTGCCAGTTCCCCATTTAGTGGCCTTTCTTGAACCCCTGGGGTTTCCCATCACAGCCAGGGTCACACTCCAGAAGGTCATATTTTGTGGTTTTGGAGCCCAGACCACTCCCACTACTCACAAAACAGGATCCGGTACCAAGGCTGGTGCCACATATCCAGAGAGATCATCACGGGACCCATCCAGTGCCAAGGGCAAAGAGCAGGGCCTGGTGCTAGTTTAGGCATCGTCCTCCTCTTCCCCATGTGAGGCAGTCGCGGGAACTGATATTGCACCTCTTCCCCCTACCTCCCCCCCCCGGAGGATTATAAAATGTTTCAGGAGCCCCCAAGGAAGGTACCTCGGAACCTGTGTATCTAGGTGGAGGAAATCAGAGAGTCCTCTCATTCCCTTGTGGACATCTTGGTGGCAATGAGAATGGCATTGCCCCTGAATGATGCCATAATGGACCCCATTTGCGTAATGGCAAACCGCAGCATTCCTTTAGCTGATGGCAAAGAAAACTGAATAGAAATACTTTGTCCTAGCTAAAGGGTTTGTGTTCTTGTACACTCATCCACCACTGGGCTTTTTAGTGGGGTCCACAGTCAACGAACAGGAAAGGCAGAGTCAGTGGGCCAACATCCAAGGTCAAGGATGCCAAAAAGTTAGATCTTTTTGGGAGGAAGGTCTATTCAACAGGGGGGCTCTAGCTCAGCATCGCCAATCAGCAGGCGCTCCTGAATAGGTAGGATTTCAAGTCCTGGGATTCTATGCAAAAATTTAAGGAGCTGCAACCACAGGACTCCAGATGGGACTTTGTGGCCCTTGTAGAGGAAGGTAAGTGCATAGTAAGGCGTCCCTCTAAGCAGCCCTGGATGGGTGGACTCGGTAGCCTGATCCATGGCCTCCGCTGTGACTGTGCGTAGAAGCTCATGGCTTCAATCCTTGGGCTTGCTGCACAAGGTCCAACACACATTACAGGACCGTTTTTTGGAGGCTATGTCGCTCTTTTCTGAGCAGACAGACTCCAAATTTCACAGTTTGAAGGACTCAAGGGCCACACTCGAAGTCCTTAGGCCTTCATACACTGGCCCCCTTGAGGAAGCACTATGGGCCCCATCTGACAGCTCGCTTCTTCCCACCACCTGCTCAACAGGACTATGGCAGGAGGAGGAGTAGGGGCTATAGGAGGAGGCCTCTGCCACAATCTTCATCTGCATCTGTGCCTGCACCCCTAGACGCTTGGGGTAGGACAATTTGTGAATCCAAACTTCCCAGTTTTTGTGGACCGGTTGTCCCACTTCTATCATGTGTGGGCCTTTATTACCTCAGACCTCTGGGTGCTATGCACAACAGCACTGGGATACATGATTCAGTTCTGTTGTTCACCCCTTCCCACCCCTCCCGTCCGTCTTTCTTCAGGAATCCTTCTCACAAGCAACTTCTAGCCCAATAGTGCAGTTGCACCTAAGGGTGGGAACAGTGGAGGAGGTTCCACTGGAGCTAAAGGCCTGGGGGTTCTAGTCCCACTATTTCCTAATCCCGAAAGCCAACGGTGGTCTCAGACCGATTCTGGGCCTGTGAAACCTCAACAAATTCATGAAGAAGCTGAAGTGCCGCATGGTCTTCTTGGCCTCCATCATCCCCTCCCTGGATCCAGGGGATTGGTACACTGTCCTCAATTTGAATGCTTATTTCCATATTGCAATCTTTCAGGGACACAGAAGGTTCCTCAGATTCATCTTGAACCATGTCCACTACCAGTTTATAGTGCTCCTGTTTGGCCTGTCCGTGGCCCCTCAGATGTTCACGAAATCTATGGCAGTCATCGTGGACTTCCTGAGGAGACAAGGAGTTCAGGTTTATCCATAACTTGATGACTGGCTGGCCAGAGGTTGGTCCAGACTTCAGATATAGGGAGATGTGAAGCCAATACGGTTGACCTTCCAAGACTTAGGTCTTAGCTCCTAAATGCATAGAAATCCACTTTCTCCCCAGTTCAGAGGATAGAATTCATCAGGGAAATACTGGACTCAGTACAGGCCACAGCTTCTCTCTCAGAAGCCTGGTTCCAAGCAATAACGAGGCCTATAGAAAGCCTCTGGAATGAATCACCCCTTCACCATGGCAAGAAATTGCTTGCAGCTCCTGGGCCAGTGGCATCATGTACCTATGTTGTTCACCATGCGAGACTTCGTCTCGGACCTCTTCAGGCATAGCTGGTGTCGGTATATTTCGAAGCCGCCACCAGCTAGACTCAGTCATTACCGTCTCCCCGTCTATGATTACTTCCCTCAAACAGTTGCTAGACCTGCTGGCGGTGTGCACAGGAGTCCCTTTATCAAGGCCCCAACCATCAGTGTCCCTCGTCACAGATGCGTCGGGGATGGTGTGGGACGCTCACTTGGGGCCCCTCAGAACTCAGGGCCTCTGGTCTCCAGAAGAGCTCTTGCTACACAAGAGTGTCAGAGCTCAGAGCAGTTTGCCTGGCCTGCCACGTGTTTCAACCCCATGGAGCGGACAAGTGTGTGTCAGTCCTTCCAGACAGCACAACATCCATGTTCTATATCAACAGGCAGCGCAGAGTGCACTCCTCTCACCTGTGCCTGGAGGCACTTTGGTTATGGGAATTTTGCATAGCCGACTTGATTCACCTCAAGGCTGTCTGCCAGGTTCTCAGAACGAACTAGCGAATCATCTCAGCAGGGTCTTTTCCAATCACCACAGGTGGTCCATTCACCCAGAGGTCCTAAAAGTCATCTTCCAGAAGTGAGGAACTCCCCCAATAGTTTCCAGTGAAGCACTCAGGAAGCGTCTCCAATTCTGCTCTTTCCTGGGCCACAGTCCAGGATCTCTTACAGATGCCTTCCTCTTACCTTGGGCGGGTCTTCTCTTCTATGTGTTTCCAGTCATTTCTCTCATACACAAGGTCTTGCTGAGGATCAGATGGGACAGAGCATTAGTCATCGTAATAGCTTCAGCCTGGTTATGACAGCAGTAATTCACCATGTTTCTGAACCTGAAGATGGAAACACCAATCTGACTACCTCAGGTTCCAGACCATATCTCAGGACCATGATCGCTTGCATCATCCAAATCTCGATTCCCTTCATCTCACATCCTGGAAGCTCCATGGTTGAACCCCGTGGAGCTAGCATGCTTGGGACCGGTTCTTTAAGTTCTTCTAGGAAGCAGAAGGCAATCTTCTAGAGCTATGCACCTGGCAAAGTGGAAAAGCTTCTCGATCTGGTCGTTGCAGAATGATGTCTCACCCACGATGTCATCAATACCAATGCCATTCATTCTGGGCTTTGTGCTACACCTGAGGTAGCACAACTAGTCCACCTGGTTGCAATTTTGTCATTTCAGCCGTAGGTCAACGGCAGGTCTATCTTCTCAAACACTATCTGTAGTTGTATTCTCAATCAGCTTGACAGATTGTACCCTCGGGTACGACAACCAATCCCACCCTGGGATCTCAACCTGGTATCGTCAAGGCTCATAGGTTCCCTATTCGACAGGGGCAGGAGGGCGTGTAATGGAGTTAGCCACCAAGGAGGAACTGAGGAGCCTGCCAGCCCTTTATAATGGTTCTATGAGCGTGCGATTCCAGGGGGCACCAGTCCCAACCCAATGGATACCACTGAGGGGAAAACTGTCCAGCAGCTGTTCTCAGGGCGAGCACACACCTACATTGAAATGGACATGAGCAACACATCTTGAAAAACAACAGTTACAGAAAGCTAGTAACCATTTTTTTCTGGATTGTCACTTCAAATCTCTGGAGAGAAAAACACATGAAAATTGCACTCAGCACTTTTCTGTTAACTCCAAGTACTCTGAATATATGTCCCTAATAATATAAAGGGAAGCTGGTGAGCTTGTGGTATCTGTTGGAATGGATTTTCATCATAAAGACAGATTCCACTAGATGAATTCTAAATTGTTTGTTACATAACAGCCATTGTTCTCTTCTGCACTCTCTCTAACTAGAGTTTCTGCACCCTAACTAGCTTACATTCCATAGGCATGGTTCCATCTGTGATTTGTCAAGGAATCTAAATTTATTATTTATTAACCAGACACTGAAGACTCAAACCTTTTCATGATAGATTGAGTATTGTTATATAGTTTGTGGGGCATCTTTTAGATGAGATTTATAAAAGAAAAGCGTTTGCTTAGCTTGAACAAAAAGGTCATGCATGGCCTTTTTTTAAGAATATGATATGTCCTGGTGGCAATACTGAGTGTTCATCTGGAATATATCAATTGTTTTCAGATTAATTACTTAGATTTTCCTTATGTAACTGAAACCAAAGTATGGCCACATTTTATAGCTACTGTACAGGCATAATTTAATAGTCTTTATAATTCAAGTAGCTTATTAATAAAATGTATTTTAGAAGAAATTGTATCAAAAAATGAAAAATCCAGTAATGATGCTGCAAGGGAATAAGGAATGTAAGCAGGATTTTGTCTCCCTACTAGGATAATTCAAGCTATAATAATTACAAAGCACAATAATTTTAAAATGGATTTCACTGATATATAATTCGTTGCATTATAATTTGGAAATGTAAAGTGAAATGTGCAATATCTTAACATATATTCTCTCCCTATTTAAAATGTTTTTGTTGTGATATTTGTTACAAACAAGAAATGCAAAAACATACTTTTCCATCAGACTGAATTAACATACTTAAGCAGCAGAATGGATGACCTTCAAGTGTGAACTACTGTTGTTAAATCCTGTGGTAAATTGAGTATTTGTACAGAACTTATAGAGTAAAAGTGGTTAGAATTATTTCGAGGGCATTCTAGTCTGACATTTCTTGACAAAATTGAACCTTGTGATGGCTGACCCCTTAAAACTAGTTTGAGGGGGGGAAATTGAGTTACAATCCTTATCCCCAGCTGGCTAATCAAATGTAGCAGATGTGCCAAGATGCCTTTCATATTCTTTCACTGAGGTTGGATTGACAAGTGGATGTAATTTGATGTGAATGGAAGAACTGAAGGGTATTTAGCTTTTGGATACTCTTGTTTTAAAATGAGTGGAAAAGACCTTATTAGATCAGGGTTTCACATTGACCTGACTCATACTGGATTGGTGTCACCTGAATGAAGAAATTGTACTGTACCCATTGTGGATGTCCTTGAATTAGGATCCCTTTATTCACTCGAAGTAAGCCTTCAAAATGTGGAATGCTAGTGAAAGTTGGGAACAACAGAAAAATGCAAATATATGCACCTTACAAATCCCAAGTATCAATGAAAGGGTCTGTCCGGTCTTCTCTCAGTCCAGAAAAGGCTGAAGGTCTGTCTATCTAATTTTGTTTATCTAACCATCCCATACTGAATTCTAAGTAGAGTTGGTCAGGAATTTTTTCAATGAACCTTTTTAAAAAAAAATGTTAATTAGTTTTCTATATGCAGGATGGAATTTTGAGAGGGAGATCCACTCCAGAATAGCTAATGACCAGTGGTTAGGCCATGCAGCTGGGATGTGGGAGACACAGATTCAAGTCCCTGCTCTGCCTGATTCAGAGAAGGAACATGAACCTGGGTCTCCCACGACCCAGGTGAGTGCCTGTACCCCTCACCAGGCTATAGAGCCAATCTCTCAGTCTGGCCCAGAGAATATTTAATTCTGAATACAATGCGGCACTGCTCCAGCAGAAGAGATGGAGAGAGAGAAACAGAGACTGACTCGATGGCCCTGTGGTACAGCACTCAATGAAAGCAGGGACTTGATCATGGGTTTCCTACATTCCAGGTGAATGCCCTACCCACTGGGCTATTAGCTGTTCTGAGGTAGGTCTCTTTGTTTCTCTTTTTATTTTATATTTTGCACACACACAAAAATGTGAAAGGTCCTTGGTTTTGTTCGGAGGCAGAATGAAAACAGATTTCTAAACCTAAAAATATTTCACAAAACCAAATTCTTGTTTTGTAGTCAGCCCTAATTCTAAGACACCAGAATGCTCTAGCTCAGGGGTGGGCAAACTTTTTGGCCCAAGGGCCATATCTGGGTGGGGAAATTGTATGCATAGCCATAAATGTAGGGCTGGGGCAAGGGGTTGGGGTGCGGGAGGGAGTGCGGTATGCAGGAAGGGGCTCAGGGCAATGGGTTGGTGTGGAGGAGGGGCCTCAGGGCAGGGGGTTGGGGTGCAGGAGGCGTGCAGCAGGGGGCTCAAGGCAGGGGGTTAGGGGACTCAGAGCAGGGGGTTGGGTGCGGGGGGCAGGAGGGGGTCAGGGTGCAGGCTCCAGGGTGGCAGCAGCATGCAGCAGGGCTAAGGCAGGCTTCCTTCCTGCCCTGGCCCCACACCGCTCCTGCAAGTGCCAGCATGTCCGGCAGTGGCTCCTGGGGGTGGGGTGAAGTAGGCGGTTCTGCCACGCACTGCCCTTACCTGCGGGTACCACCCCCGAAGCTCCCATTGTTCGCAGTTCCCCGTTCCCAGCCAATGGGAGCTTCGGGGGGCAGTGCCTGCAGGTGAGGGCAGCGCACGGAGCCCTCTACTCCTCTCCCGCAAGAGCCGCAGGGATGTGGTGCTGGCTGCTTCCGGGAGCAGTGCGGGGCCAGGGCAGGCAGGGAGCCTGCCTTAGCCCCATTGCACCACGGGGCTGGCAATCCCACAGGATGGATTGAAAGCTCTGACAGGCCGGATCCAGCCCGCAGGCCATAGTTTGCCCTCCACTGCTCTAGCTGATATTAAATGTGTAACGGGAAAGGAACATTATACCCCCAAAAGCAATGCGAGAGTTTATGTGAAAAACATTTATGGAATATTTCAACAATCAAAACTTGAACACTGCACAGAATTTTCAAAAGCACCGAAGCAAGTTGGATACCAGCTGCCATATTGGGTGCTTAACTCACCTGGACTCTTTGGAAAATCCCTCCCTGTGAGATGATCTTGGACTACTGTTTAATTTTGTGTCAATATTTCCATTACAGAGCTTTTTAACATTCTTAACCTATGCACCTGGGAACTGTTACAGTTTGTTGTTAAATTTTGATAGAAATTCTGTCTGTGTGCACACGCACACTCCATTTTATGTTTCTTTTTAAAATTATATAAGAAAGAAATGGAGACAGATTCACTCCAGAACCCATAGAGTTTCCACCAGCAGGAGGGAAGCTGTAAATTCTGGCTTTGGCTTCCTTGGGACTCTCTTGGCAGAGACTGCTTCGGAGGAGCTGCTCAGTCTCCCACAAGCTTCCCCACCATTTGGCTTTACTGGCCAACTGGAATGAGATTTTCAGGCAGCATGCAGTTCTTCTCCTTGGTCCAGGGAGACACATTACCACTGGGTGCTTGTAGGATGGGATTCCTCTAGCTTATGCTAGAGAAACATTGGATTGTGAAAAACAGTATTTATATACAAAGAAATGTCCTTGGTCCATATTGATCCTCTGTTCTCTAATTTTCAGACCCCATTAAAAAATGTGGAATTCATCCTGCAAAGACTGGCTCCTGTCTCTCACAAAGTTTACTCTCTCTTCTCCTCAGCTTCATGATAGCAAAGTTTCTACTACAGATTCACTAACAGCCCCTTTATTTCACAATAGAGGGAGAAACTGGTAAATTAATCCTGTAACTGGTCTTTTGGTTTGTAGGGAGGATGAGTGCACAGACAGAGGCTTTTCTTCCTGTCCTGCCCTTTCTCATCCAAGCCCACCCCATGTGTAACTGGAGTAGTGGGAATAATACAGCAGAAGTGACATTTTTTTCTCACTTCATTTGCCCATATTTTCTTGTTTTTTATCCTTTTTGATCCAAAAAATGGAGGGGACAATCAAGCCTTATTAGTTACTCACTTCTGTAGCACCTATCAATGTTACAGCACAATTACAAAGAATAAAACTCAAATTAGATTTGCTGTTCACACACAACCTTCCCTCAGAGCCCCTGGTATCAAAACTATATCAGGGGCTCTAAACCAGTCAAAAGCTATATAAAATAAATGTCTTGCATTCTGCCTTGAAGATTGGTACACTTCGGCTCTGGCAGGCTGGCAAGGGGAGTGAATTCCAAAGGCAAGGGATCCTAAACTGAGAAGGAGCCCTGCCACTGCTCTTGGAGGGTTCAGCTGTGTGAGTTGAGAGCAGAAACCTCCCAGCTGATCTTAACTGCTGTGACAGGATATTGGGTGAGAGGCCATTGCTCTGGTATTTTTCTAGTTAACTATAGTTTCTACCATGACAGCATAATGATTTCAATAGTTTTTGTTTGTATTCTAACAAAAGAAGAATTGTGTCTCTCTAGTTTATCATTTAGTAAACAGCGAGGTTAATGATGATGAATACATTAGAGATGGGCCCAATTAGAAAACTTGATTGGAACATTCTTGCTTTGGGTGAGTTTGGCTCTAGATGCTTGGACTCATCTTTATTAAATCTTTTGTTGTAAGTATTTTTTCGTAATTTTAAATTTAGAAAATACATTCCAGGCTAGAATGTTGGTGAATGTAAACTTACTGAATGAATGAAGATAACTGATTCTGGGTCAAGCTCTGCTCTCAGTTACACTGAATCAAATCAGGAATTAACTCAACTGGGTCAAATTCATTGAAGATGACTCAGGGAGTGATAAATTATACCTTCTACTCTGGCCTGGGTACCTCCCCTCCATTCAGTTCACTCTGAGAGAAAACAAGTGGGAGTAACACTGATTTCCTTTAAAGCATCTTTAAATTGAGGTTAGATCTCCATCTCTGCTGATGGACGCTGATTAGGGAATGTATGGAGTTACTCCATGACCCCTGTTTTGACAGTGGCACCTGTTCTTTCTGCTGTTTGGCTCCCCAGCAAGTCCCCCAGAGAAGGAGACATGTGGCATATTTCTACCATTACCATATCTGCAACAGACTTTCCACCACCAGGGATATTTGTTAGGTATGAACTCGACCAGATTCTCAGGGTGTAAAAATCAATGTAGCACCATTGTCTGGCCAGCTGGTTTCAGAGGAGTTAGGCTGCATTTACACCAATGTAAATTAAATCATAATTTGGACTCCTGACCTGTAAATGTGGCATCATCTGTTATTCAATTGATGAAAAATTTAACACTAAAGGTGTCCATATAACATGGAAACTAACGTCTAATTTTGTTTACACCATATTTACATTGGTTTAACTTAGAACAGAATCTGGCCCTTAGAACGTAATTTATTCCACTGGACTTGACTTGAAAGTAAAGGGAAAAATGCAAAAAAGTTTTCAAACCTAGAGGTATATTTTTTTCAGCATGTAGACTCATAATGTACATTTTAATTTAGCAGTTGATAAGTTAAAATCAAAACTGGTGGGAGAAACTGGCTTTCTTTTTTACACCCTAAGGTCTATTAGAAATTTCTGTAGGTTCAGACCTAATTTTTTTTCTCTTGATTAATGAAAGTTATTCTGCTTTAATGTTAAAAATTATCCACACAAAAGCTTCATAAAGGTGAAATTAAGATTGCAGGTACATATTGGTAGTTTGAGTATATCTTTATAGATGATTAGAATTTTAAAATCTAAATAAATCCTGTTAGAAACCCAGCAAATTGAAAATTAAGGTTTAATCTCTCAAACAAGACACCAACTCTCACACAAACAACCACAACCTTAACTCTGGCCTCTTAGAGTTGCAGCCACACGGTATTCCCAGAATGAAGTTAAAAGTACTATATTACTTATTTTCTATATTTAGTCTTAAGGAATTATATTTGTTCATTTGAACATCTTTCAGGGAGAAAAGTAAAATAGAGAAATGGAGCAATCTTCCATGGAAAACTTGATTTATGGATCAGCTGTACAAATATTCAGGAATGCTTGGCCTTGACATTTTTAAAAATATAAATGTAATGAAGTCTACTGGCTATGATTGTGGTATATTTAATTTTGAAAAGATGAATGGCTCCATAATCTATTGCTTTCTTAAAGTGTGACTTAGCCGCACATTTATGGGTGCAAAACGTTTTATTGCAAAATGACTTTTAAAAACCAAAGATTTCTATAAAATTGTAGGCAGGAAGGACTAATAATGCTTTAATAATACTCAAATTAATGAAAGACAATATGCTTTCAAACAACTGAAAAGTGCCTGCAACCTTAACTTCACCTTAACAGAGTTTTTATGTGGGGAATTTATTTAAATTTAAAATGGCCCAAAGGACTGATGGAGTAAAAACCCCATTCCTGCAAACGCTAAGAGGCTCACAAGCGGGGAGGCCTTATCCAGTAGATGCTAGGAAGGGTCACGCTTAAAGGGGGAAATAGCCATTCAGTCTGATGATTACAAAGTCTCTTGTTAACCTTAGTTTCCATTCACCATCTTGCACCTGATACTGCAGAACTCCTAGTACTATAAAAAGCTCATCACCCTCCTGAAAATCTTAGTTGGCACTCAGGCCAGGGCCGGCTCCAGGGTTTTGGCCACCCCAAGCAGCCAAACAAACAAACAAACAAAAAAGCCGCGATAGCGATCTGCGGCGGCAATTTGGCGGGAGGTCCTTTGCTCTGAGAGGGGGTGAGGGACAGTCCGCCAAACAGCTGGACGTGCTGCCCATCTCCAAAGTGGCCGCCCCAAGCATCTGCTTGGTAAGCTGGTGCCTGGAGCCGGCCCTGGCTCAGGCTCAGAGTTTTTCTGCAGAATAGAGGAGGTGCATGTATTCATTTATTTACTTAGATTTAAATAATAATTAAAAGATGCCTATACAAGGTTTTAGACACGTTAACCCAACAAAACCCTAGCAACATTTTAAAAAAAGAATGACTTCCCTTCTGCTTAATGCCTGAAGGACTGGGGATGAAGTGGGGCGGAAATGTGGTTGACAGGATAATCATGGTCAACAGAACTGAGGATAGAATCTCACTACCTGTCCTGCTACTCCACAATTCTCATAGAGAGGACCTGCGGAGTGAAGAACCCCTTTCCCACTTACCGTTTACTCCCCAAGCCCCAGATAGCAATGCTCAGGGAATGAAGACTCTCTCCAGCCCCTCTGATTTGTCTAACCTGGATGCTTTAGGATGCCTGCCAGTGCTCTGACTGGCTCCAGCTTTCCTCATATACAAGTTTAGATGGTTTATTAGATTGTTAGCTCTTTGGAGCAGGATTGTCTGTTATTACGAGTTTCTATAGTGCCTAATACAATGGGGCCCTGGTCCATTACTATGGACTCCTAGGTACTGCTATTGGGGGTCATCTCATGAACCTTATGAATTCACGTAGTATGGAGGGTAGCTCACTCAGGAGGTGAAGACGTTGCCTCTGAGAGCCAGAGTAATTCAGAAGTGTTTTACAAGGGAGTGGCTTCCTGGTGAAATAAGACCTATCTTCTTGTATGAGACCAGGAACTGGTTCTTTCTCTTCTTCAGGAGCATGCAGAGAAGAAAACACGGTAGCACAGATAGTATGGATTTAGCATAGTTTAGGGCCCTGTAACAGCCAGAACCTCTCTCCAGTAACCATAAAGTAATTTGGCTTATCTGTCAAGAGCTTTCCCAGATACAAGATCCTCCCACCCGTCCCCTCTCAGTGAATCCTATTAAATAATTTCAAACCCTTTGCCTTCCTAAGGCAACAGCTCTGAGGTAGGGGGTTTAGATACTTATTTCTTTCCTTGTTTTCCTCCTGCTGAAATAGTTGCTGTTCCTGATCTGCTAAAAGTTTTAAATAATTATAAAAATAACATTCATGTTTTCAGTAAAATGAAGCGACATAACACGGCTGGGATTAAATTCTCTGAGAATTAGTACAGTACTTTAAAACAATATATTAAAAATGTATTGGGTCAATACAGAAGAAAGAGACACTAAAGTATGGGTATATCAGAATTCTGTTCATTCTGCTAACCTTCTATGACAGGAAGGTGGCCTGTGCTCCCTTAGGTTGCCGCCTTATTCTCCCCTGGCATCTTTTGGTGGCTAGCTCTGGAAAGGGAAATAAGAAAATAAGTTAAATAGATAAGGAAAGTAAAGGGAACAAAAGAAAAGTTGAAATACCCAGAAGAAAACATTTATTTAAATTTAAAAATGGTCCAAAGGACTTATGGAGATCCATGTAGCATGGATTTAATACAAAAACATATAGTTAGCACAGCAAATCTATTAAAATAAGACATAAATTTATGCATGTTAAGGAATGGGTGATATTTGAATAAGTGGCAATGGAAAGGGGATGAATGAAGGCAAAATAATACTCTATTTGATATGTTTTGTGGTCTTCTCTCTCCCTCAGTGGCTTCTAGTATAAATACTCTCCAGAGTTTAAGGACTTTAAATAGTCTCATTACCCCCTCCAGCTGATTTAAATTCCTGTCCAAGTGATAGGAAAGTGTGTGCGTGCTCTCTCGCTCTCTCTGTTTGTGTATTACGGTACAAATGGCTGACTTTGTAGGGTTTTGTTTATTTTCACTTTGAAATTTCTAAAATGCGTTCACCACACAATCTCTGGCACAAGTACAAAATGTGAAACAATATACCTATTTAATTAACAAATATCAGCCTGGACAGCCTCCTAACTTTAAAAAATCCCATGTTCATTCCTGCATTCCTACTGTCTACCCCTCCAGACAAAAGCTTGGTAAATAGATGGACATGACACCATGCCACAAAGGTAAATATCCTGAGGTTTTGTTAGCTCTGGAATTCACTTCCCTCATTAAGGCTCTTGCCTTAACCTGAGATTGGCTTGCCACCAAGCCCCAGATATTCCAGTCAGGATTGGTAATAAAGGCATCTCAGCTGTTCTCAACTGATCTCCAGTTTAGGGGAGGAGAGTTCAGAGAAGGACTGACATAAAGTGAGTACTGGGGACTTAGCTTCCTATGTCATTTGCATTTGTTTCCCCTGTGTGAGCTGACTGAGCATTTCCTTCAGTTTTCTATTTAAAAACACAGATAGAGGAATTGATACATTATTAGTTCAAGAACTGTTATTTTTATTTTGGAAAATACCTGTGATAAAGCAAATTTGTGACTATATTCAGTTCAAAACTCAACACTTCTAACATATGCCTTTGAATCAAAAATAAATTAGTTTACTAATTGTAGGCCAGAAGTGTTCATAAAACGTGTGGCAATGCAACCTGTGGACACACAAACGACAGCAGATTCTTTAATGTTTTATTAATGTTGTGGGATTTTAGACTAGCAGATTCTCTTTAACTAGGTATTATTGATTATTAAAAACAAAATGGACTGCTTTAAGTGGACAAGGTTATTTGGAAGGAAACTGACCAAAGGGTCAGTTTATTCACTAGCCTTGTGGTTCTTTTCTCTCCACTTTGTTTTGACAGTATCCTTTGTTCTGCTTCATTTTGGATAATTGTCGTCACTAGTTTGTTCTTTGTGAGATAAAACCCTAATTCTGCAGTCTTCACTTGGGTAAAACTCACATCTTTCTGTGTAGGGAAAGGCTGCCAGTGCCTTGCAATGGGTCTCCTCCTGCTTGCAGCTCACTGAACACAGAAACCAGATATTTCAATCTGCATCCCAGAAGATCCCACCAGTTAGTTCTTCCATCATCTGCAGGTAGAATCCACCAACCCTATATTTCTGAGTTTGCTCATGCAACAACAAGATGTTTTAAGTATGGTTCTAAAATAGCTGATCATGGCAATAAACTATGATCAATTATACTTTGTTTTGCTGTTGACTCTCTGTAAGCATAAATATGGCTGAGAAACAACAACATGGGCATTCGCAGTTACAAATCTCCATTGTTAGTGATCTTGGTAAGCTATGGCTAAAAAAGACTGCCCATCTAAAACCATGATTGGATATGCTGGTTTAGGATACTTGTAAAATTAGGGCTGTGGATTAATCACAGTTAACTCACTCGAATAACAATAGAATACCAATTGAAATTTATTAAATACTTTGGATGTTTTTCTACATTTTCAAATATATGAATTTCAATTACAACACAGAATACAAAGTTTACAGTGCTCACTTTATATTATTATATTTGATTCCAAATATTGCACTGTAAAAGTGATAACCAAAAGAAATAGTATTTTTCATTTCATCTCATACAAGTACTATAGTGCGATCTCTTTATCGTGAAAGTGCAACTTACAGAGGTAGATTTATTTTGTTACATAACTGCACTCAAAAACAAAACTGTAAAACTTTAGAACCCAGAAGTCCATTCAGTCCTACTTTTTGTTCAGCCAATCGTTAAAACAAACAATTTTGTTTACAATTACAAAGATAATGCTGCCCGCTTCTTATTTACGTTACCTGAAAGTGATAACAGGGGTTCACATGGCACTTTTGTGACAAACATTGCAAGGTATTTACATGCCAGATATGCTAAACATTTGTATGCCCCTTCATGCTTCAACTACCATTCCAGAGGACATGCTTCCATGCTGATGACGCTCATTAAAAAAATCATGCGTTAATGAAATTTGTGAATGAATTAATTGGGGGAGAGAGAGGGGCAGTATGTGGGGGGAGGGGGAGTGGGAGAGGGCAGGAGGCGGGTTCTCTTGCTGCCAGTTCTGTTACCAGATTACAATACCAAAGTGAGAATCTCACAAAGAATTGCCAAAGCATCATTATCCAGTAGAGAGTAAAATATTCTGTTCTGCCCATCTGTACATTTTTCCTGCAGAAAACAATCTTTTTTTTTTTTTAAAGAAGAAATTGGAATTTGGTGTCTTATCCATTAGTAAATTTGAATTATGATGAATTTTCTTCATTTCCCAATAACAAAATATTTCTAAATTCCCATATATATTTCCATATTTATTTTTATATATACCAGGGTTCAAAGGTCATATTGTTTCTTAGCATTGAAGTTGGTTAGCTATACCACAGCAGTCCTGCGATGATTTCTCATATTTATTTTATATATTCTTGTACCTCAGCCTTCTCCTCCCCCCCCCCGCCATACACAATTTGTGTAAAACTTGGATTTTGTATTTATGTCCTCTAATTTCTCCTGAGACTATAGCTTTTTGGTAAGAAGAGACCTATCATAAATCCACTTGAACTTTATCTCCCTTAGGGAATATTGGAGTATTTTAGGTAACAAGATTAGATGTGCAAAGCTAAAATAACAACCACTTACGGCACTACAAGTGCTTTGCAGAAAATGCATACTATGGGAGTTAAACCCCTACAAAAGCTTGTATATTTAAGGAAATATTCTGTGTATGGAAGGAAAGTGTTACAATTCAATTGCATATCAATTGTTGTACAGAAAAGTAAATTTGTTTTGCTGCATCTAAACAAAAATTATCTAAAATACTGAATTCATTAGCTGCTACTTTCTGAATTAATATATAGACTGAGGGGTAAATTTTGCCCTTTGTAAACATGTGTAATCTAATTAGCATTAGTGAGACCTACTGGGCTGAATTCACCCCTTGGTTTCTGCCAGTGCAAACTGATGGAACCTGGGCAGCAGGCTGCCAGTGGCAAACAAACCGCCTGGAGTAGAACACAGCAGAATAAACTACCTGTATGTAGCATAAGCTCCACTGGGGCCATGGAGCCAGCTAGCACAGCCCTCAGGGTTACTAAAGTGTTAGCACTTACTAAGGATGCTTTTTGACTGATGAGAGAAAGTCAGGGCTGCTTTGAAAGAGAAGCAGGGTGTGAAAAATGTTTCAGCTGCTACTCTGAGCTACCTTATAGTTGATAGAGGGAAGAGTAGCTTGGTAGAGCACCTTGCAGAAATGCAGGATTCAAGATAGGAACAAAGTTACCTTGTCTATTCACCCTCTGCCAAAAACAGAGAATGAAAAATGCTGCAAGATTACCAAATTTAAAACGATCAAACAAACAAACATGAAAAACAACCAAAAAGCCTCATTACATGCCTGCAGTCCTGATACAGGCGAAACTGACATGGACTTCAGTGGGGATTCTGTGTGCAAAGAGATTCAGGATTAGGCCCTTGCAAAGTGGCGGTATTCTATAATCTCATTAAAATATACGCAAGATTCTGATCTCAGTTACACTGGTGAAATCCAAAAATCAGTGGACTTACTCTGTACTTATGGAATAATTGTGATTGGAATCTAGCCCTGTAGTTAATTCTCGTGGAAAGATATTATTACATCGAGGAATAAATAAAGAAAAGTATTTTATATCTGTAAATAAAAATTGTACTTTATGTAGTAAATGATTTATTTTTTAAAAGTATCTTCTCATGGCAGTTATAACATCGAGTCTTGATAGAGACTACAACCGACCAAATGTATGAGGCTAATCTGACCGCTTCTGAGGCCTTGTCTACACTATGGAGGGAAATGGATCTAAGTTACACAACTTCAGCTACGTGAATAGCATAGCTGAAGTCAGTGTTCTTAGATCTACTTACTGTGGGGCCCTATGTCAACGGGAGATGCTCTCCCGTCGACTCCCCTTGCACTTCTCGTTCAAGTGGAGTACAGGAATCAACAGGAGAGTGATCTGCAGTCGATTTAGTGGATCTTCACTAGACCTGCTACATAAACCACTGATGCATCGATCTCTGCTTGTCGTGTAGACAAGCCCTGAGTTTTCTTTAATAAACAAATCTCTTCCTTTCCTTTGATAATTATGGATTTTATATAAATAGAGGATATTCATTTCTTCCACTTTTCTGATACTTCCTGCTGAAACTCAGACTAACTATTGTAATACATTGATTCAGTAGAAACTATCCATGGGTTTCTCCACATATTTGACAAAGATTGTTTTCACTGCTGACTGTGAGCTAATCATCAGTGACTTTTTGCCCTTGAACATTTTTTAGATGTTTAACTAAGAGCCAAAGCATGTCAATTTCTATGGTAACTTATGCCATTTAATCAGAATTTTAAATTGGTTGTTACACTCATTTTTTGGTAATAGATGATTTTGTCCACAAAGAATTGGGAGAAAGCCTAGCATCTGCAATCCACATTTAAACAAGTAGCCTGGCTTCCTTATCTCATTTAGTTTTCATAGAATATCAGGGTTGGAAGGGACCTCAGGATGTCATCTAGTCCAATCCCCTGCTCAAAGCAGGACCTAATCCCCAACTAATCATCCCAGCCAGGGCTTTGTCAAGCCTGACCATAGAAAGCTCTAAGGAAGGAGATTCCACTACCTCCCTAGGTAACCCATTTCAGTGCTTCACCACCCTCCTAGTGAAAAAGTTTTTCCTAATATCCAACCTAAACCTCCCCCATTGCAACTTGAGACCATTACTCCTTGTTCTGTCATCTGCTACCACTGAGAACAGTCTAGATCCATCCTCTTTGGAACCCCCTTTCAGGTAGTTGAAAGCAGCTATCAAATCCCCCCTCATTCTTCTCTTCTGCAGACTAAATAATCCCAATTCCCTCAGCCTCTCCTCGTAAGTCCAGCCCCCTTATAATTTTTGTTGCCCTCCGCTGGACTATTTCCAATTTTTCCACATCCTTCTTGTAGTATGGGGCCCAAAACTAGACACAGTACTCCAGATGAGGCCTCACCAATGCCAAGTAGAGGGGAATGATCACATCTCTCGATCTGCTGGCAATGTCCTACTTATACAGCCCAAAATGCCGTTAGCCTTCTTGGCAACACAGGCACACTGTTCACACATATCCATTTTTTGTCCACTGTAACCCCTAGGTTCTTTTCGGCAGAACTGCTGCCTAGCCACTCGGTCCCTAGTCTATAGCAGTGCATGGCATTCTTCTGTCCTAAATGGAGGACTTTGCACTTGTCCTTGTTGAACCTCATCAGATTTCTTTTGGCCCAATCCTCTAATTTGTCTAGGTCCCTCTGTGCCCTATCCCTACCCTCCAGAGTGTCTACCACTCCTCCCAGTTTAGTGTCATCTGCAAACTTGCTGAGGGTGCAATCCACGCCATCCTCCAGATCATTAATGATGATTAATAATCATTCATGTCATTGATACCTCGTTATAACTGTGTAGCACTTTAGCTGGCTAATTATTAGCTCTATTTTGAACTCAGAACTGGTATATAGCTTTGGTCCTCCATATTTGTATGACATTGGGCAATAAAGTATTTTTATTAACGTACTGTGCTTTAAGTAGATGAAAGTAAATGCAATGATAATTTGCAGTAATTAATGGTAGATGATTATTTGTCAAGAAAAAAACATCTGAAATGTTCATCTTGTACACAGAGAAGGTGGTTGGGACCATAGTGCATGACATATGGCTTTCTTAACCCAACACTGGACTCAGTTGTCCAAAATCTGGCCCTGCTGAAGTTCATGGCAGAACTCTCCCTGAACCTCAGAGGAACCAAGACTTAGCCCATCTTGTCTAATTTGACTATAAAGAGCTCAGAGTTTGTGTCTCAGATGCATGGTACACATAATTCAAATTAAAGACTAAAATTGAACCGTGCTCCATATCAGAAGCCATTCTCTGGCAGAGCGATATAAAATATATAGTAAATGTACCCAATGATTTTTCATCAAGGTGGAACTCTGAGTATTCAAGATGAGCTTTGGGAACCTCATAGAAAAATAGGGTATCTTGGGACCACACAGCATCTGCTCACAGTACTTGAGCTTTCATAGCTGAGGTTATAAAGATGCATGCAGTCTAATGTGCATCTAATGTGCATTAGGGAAGACCATTCCCAGATTGGTGTTTAGTATTTCTTGTCTTTTATTCCTTGGGCTCAAAAAGGCAGGCACAGTGGGAGTGCAGATGCTTGGCACCTTTTGAAATCAGGCTACTTATCAATACAGGACCCTAACTGTAGGTGCCTAGGTTTGTAAATTTTGGCCAAGACCTTCAGGGAAGTCACCAAGATTTTTGTAGCCTTTGAGGGAGTGCCATTTCAACTCGGTGCCTGTCAAACGGATTAGGCTGGACACTGAGGCTTTAAGCTACTGTGAGAATTAAGCGTCCCTCCACATGACTGGCCTGCCTCTAATTCAGGGGTTCTCAAACTTCACTGCACTGTGACCCTGCCCCCTTTCTGACAATAAAGTTACTACATGACCCCGGGAGGACAGGGGTGTTGGCGCCTGAGCCCTGCCACCCTAGGTGGGAGGAGAGGGGGCTGCAGCCTGAGCCCCATTGCCCCAAGTGGGCATGGAGCTCAGCCTTCAGCTTCAGCCCTGGGTTCATCAAGTCTAATGCTGGCCCTGGCGACCCCATTAAAATGGGGTTGTGACCTAAGTTTTCCGTAAGCTGTGTGGCCGTGCAGCTGCCTATTTAGTACCATAGGTGCTAAGGGAACCTGCCCGGGACCTGCCGTGGCATGGGGAGGGTGCCCCCCTGGCTCTAACCTAGCTCGGCCCTCAACCTGCGATGGCCGGGGTGGCCCCCTGGCCCCAACTTTGCCGCGTCCCGGCCCAGACCCTGACCCGGGCGTCCCGGCCCCGAACCCAGCCATGGCGGCCCGGAGTGACGCAGTGTGGCCCAGACCCAGCTGTGGTTGGGGCAGCTAGGCCCGAACCCAGGCGGCCCAGCATGGCCAAAGTTGTGGCGGCCCAGCCTTGGCCGGTGCAGCATGCCACAGCCTGGACCCGGCTAGGGCGGCCTGGACCAAACCCAGGCAGCCAACCCCTACCCCAGCCCTAAGCCCCTCATTCCCAGCCTCAGCCCAGAGCCCGCACCCCCCCAACTGGAGTCCTCACACACCTGCACCCCAACCCTCTGCCCCAATCCTGAGCCCCCTCCCACACTCTGAACCCCTCATCCCCACCCCCACCACATGAATTTTGTTATGTGCACCAGTATGGAGGTGATGTGTGACACATCACCTTCATATTGGTGCACATAACAAAATTAATTCCGCACCTGGGTGGGAAAAATTTGAGGGAACACTGGTCCCGACCCACAGTTTGAGAACTGCTGCTCTAATGTTTTTATCATAGAAATCTACAGGGCAGCTACCAGGAATTTTCTATACCCCTGTACGCAGCACATCTTTCTCAACTGAGAGTACGGATCTGATATTCAATTTGGGAGGACAGTTCTGCAATCCTTATTGAATGAAAACGCCTCAACCTATCTTCCTGAGAGTCTGTTTTTCCCAAGTGAGAATATGCAGAGGCTATCTCAAAGAAGAAAGAGAGGTTACTTATCTGTGGCTCTTTGAGAGTGTCTCCTCTGCATATTCATTGTGGTTCCTGTCCACCTTCTACTCTTTTCCAAAGTTCTACTGTTATACAGCTATGCTGTGTGTGGAGTGACTAAAATGGTTCAGGATTGTATAGCCCTTTAAAATTGTGGCTCTGATGATTCAGCCCCATAGGGGGGCACTTGTGCTGTCCCAACAGTCATTGGTTTTCTAGAAAGTTTCTGAAGTTCAGTGGCACTGAAGAGCCACATTCCATAAGTGTGAATATGCAGGGACAGTACTCCCAAAGAACCATAGTAACTGGTAAGTAAACATTCTTTGTCTCCTGTGGATTTACCAGAGAATTTCAAACTAAGTTTTGTGAGTTCCTCATCTTTTACAGACACTGAACCAAACATTTTCCATGACAAAACATATTAAGTAGGATTGTATTTTGTGAGACTGAATTAATTTTAGAGAAATTTTGGAGAAAAAAATTCATTTCGGTGAAATCAGTATATTGACTTGACATTATCAGTTGCATACATTATTTGGTGTTAATTCAGCTTTGTGGTAAACTAATGTTGGAAAATTTTACTAATTGTTAAATTTGTGTATGTCGATACTTTAATATACATTCCTACTAGAATAGAAGAAACAAAATTAAAAGACATTAATACACAATTTACAGCATACATGGAAAAAAATTCATTACATTGAGGGACTTCAAAAGGCAGTATCTGGCCCAGAGTTATTTAATCAAAAGCCTTTCCCAAAATGAAGTATGTTAAAGAGAATATTGCTTCTAATTGCTAAAATTTTCTGAATGTTTGTGTTTTGCAGAGATGGAATTCTGTGAAAATCCACACATCGTGTGCTCTGGCTACCAGACAGACTTGCATGGTGTATCTCAGCATGGTTACCCATTGGAGATGGGTTCAGATGTGGATACTGAGACTGAAGGTGGTGCTTCACCACCAGATCATGCTCTGAGGATGTGGATGACGGGGATGAAATCAGAACATAGTTCCTGTTTGTCAAGCCGGGCAAATTCAGCTTTGTCCCTCACTGACACTGACCATGAAAGGAAGTCTGATGGAGAGAATGGTAATAAAGCAATCATATAGTATACTAAAATATAAAGAGCAGCTAATTTGAACCTTTCCTCTTCTTGTTTATTTTTCTTCTCTTTCTATAGATCCTCATTCTATAGACAAATCAAAAGGCATAAATTGTGTTTATGTTCATAGTATACATTGAAAATATGTAAGTGAGAAGATGTTTTAACAGTGGAAGCAATGTTAGCTTCCCCTTTGTATACATTAGGAACATAGGGACTGATCCGAAACCCATTGCAGTTAACTTTAGTGGTCTTTGGATCAGGCCCTTAATCCTGTAAATGCAGTTGTAGTGGATGTACCTGAAGTAGGAGCTCATTCTGCAAACATTGGCTTCTGGTCATAGTACTTCAGACTGACTAGTTCCAGTTTGACTCTAATGGTACTACCCTCAGTTAAAAGTATTATGCCCAATATTAAGTGTTTTCAAGATCAGACCCTTTTTTGTACACTGTATAATAGTCTCCTGTGGAGGTGGGATAAGCCCTTTACTTGAGACTCCTGTCATAATGGGCAAAATGTTAAAAAGCCCTGCTTTTTCTGCCAAAATGATTGGATAGGTCTTTTTCATCACTAATGTCTGTGATTCTTGTAATATGTGATGCTTTATCACTATTGTTGAAAAAGTTTGTGTTCTCTTCCAGGCTTTATGCTTATGTAGTATTTGAATGTTCCCAGAAGGTAGAATTAAAAAAAAAAAAAAAAGTTAGTGAGAGTAAGAAAATCAAAGCATTATTCACCTCAGTGTATCAAGCAACAAATAGAAATATTTTCTAATAATTTCCCCACTGAGTATTTCAGAGCAATAGGTAAATAAATATTATATATTTCCCCTAAGCATCAGTATGCCTATCCCATGTTCTAGTTTTGTATTTCTACATGTAGGCTACAGTATAGAAATTGTGAAATAATTCATTTTAAAGATATATAGATGTGCGCACACATACAGACACTCTCTCACACACGCACATATATATGTATTTTACTGGCTAATAAAATATCAGAAGGGGGCAATGAAAATAACTGATACCATTGTAGTGTTCAGAGTAGTGCTGTTTTAGTAGAGATACAGTGGTAGGGTGTAGTAAGGTCCTGTGATTAATGTCCTTTTTGTAGATGTAATATATGTTTTGACGGTACTAGAGTTCAGATCATATGTGAAGTTGATAGTGTAATTATAATTTGTCCTATGGGTGATGTCTGTCCCTTGTACACCAGTGAAAATGTCCCATATATCTTCAAAGTTACAGGAGTATGACTTCCCTCGTGCTTTATCCATCTGAGGATTAAGTCTTCTGTGCCAATGTTCTTTGTTGTTTTGCTAGCACCTAAGTCATGTGAGTGCTGCCACTTGCTTGTACAGAGAGCAAGTGTTGCCTTCTTTCATCTGTCACCTGAATTCTGCCTGTTGGATATGGACCTCCTTCCTTCCACTGACAATACTGCCTTTTTAGGCATTCTGGTTCTTAAATAAGGATTAGCAGGCTTGAATATGGCTTGCTCTGGGATTGTCTGCTTGCTCAGTACTGGAAGGTTTAAAGGGAAGGCTGATTGCAAAGGGAGCACACTTATTTGTGTCATGGAGAGAAGAGGATATTTCCAGTCCAATATTTTAAGGTTTTTGGAGTTGACACTTTGAGATCTGATTGGCTGTTTGGCCAAGGTGTCAAATTTTACTTGCAACACTTTTTTATGGCTGGGTCATTGTGATAGTCAACTGGTCATAGAGTTACACTAAATGTCATATTTGGGGTCAGTAACAAATTTCCTCCTACAGCAGATTGGGTAGCTGTGGGTGGAGGGGGAAGAAGTTGGTATTACCTTACTCCCTATGGATTGGAAGAATCAAGGACTGCATGTTATTAGGGGAAGGAGGCCTAGTTATAGGGTTTTGAGGATGGAGTAACTTCTTGTAGATTCATAGATTTTTAAAGCTAGAAGGGGCTATTAGGAATATTTAGTCTTCCCTCCTGCATATTCCAGGCCATAGCACTTCACCCGTGATTGCTGCATTAAGCCCATAACTCCTAGTCCTCCATAAATCTTTTGTCATTACTTTTTAATCAAAGTGCCTGTTGTTTTAGGTTACATTCTTAGCCATGGGTCCCAAATCCTCTCCTCTGATTGGGAATAGGAGGTTGAGGGAAAATTGAGGTGTTGCACTGCTGTTTGGAAGGGCATTGGAACTGAGAATACTGGTATAAGTCATTATCTATCTGAACTCCCAGTTCTCACTCTGGGGAATCGTCAGGGTTGGGGTTGATAGACTAGGCTTCATTGTACTTCTCCACCTATGGATGGGACACAACAATACTTGTTGGTTTGTGAAAAGCATATGGATAAACTTGGAGACTACAGGGATTTAGGCCACTACTGGTTAGTTAATAGTTTTCATTCACAGGATAAGTTGATAAATAAATTCATGGTCAGAGGACTTGAAGCAAGAGATGTGTGTGTGCACATGCACTATATACTATATATAAAAAAAGTGCTCTCTGAACACTGTTCTTTTCCAGTCTTAAATAATTCATAGATTCTAGGACTGGAAGGGACCTCGAGAGGTCATAGAGTCCAGTTCCCTGCCCGCATGGCAGGACCAAATACTGTCTAGAACATCCCTGATAGACATTTATCTAACCTACCCTTAAATATCTCCAGAGATGGAGATTCCACAACCTCCCTAGGTAATTTATTCCAGTGTTTAACCACCCTGACAGTTAGGAACTTTTTCCTAATGTCCAACCTAGCCTGCAGTTTAAGCCCATTGCTTCTTGTTCTATCGTTAGAGGCTAAGGTGAACAAGTTTTCTCCCTCCTCCTTATGACACCCTTTTAGATACCTGAAAACTGCTATCATGTCCCCTCTCAGTCTTCTCTTTTCCAAACTAAACAAACCCAATTCTTTCAGCCTTCCTTCATAGGTCATGTTCTCAAGACCTTTAATCATTCTTGTTGCTCTTCTCTGGACCCTCTCCAATTTCTCCACATCTTTCTTGAAATGCGGTGCCCAGAACTGGACACAGTACTCCAGCTGAGGCCTAACTATAGCTGAGTAGAGCGGAAGAATTACTTCTCGTGTCTTGCTCACAACACACCTGTTAATACATCCCAGAATCATGTTTGCTTTTTTTGCAACAGCGTCACACTGTTGACTCATATTTAGCTTGTGGTCCACTATAATCCCTAGATCCCTTTCTGCCATACTCCTTCCTAGACAGTCTCTTCCCATTCTGTATGTGTGAAACTGATTTTTCCTTCCTAAGTGGAGCACTTTGCATTTGTCTTTGTTAAACTTCATCCTGTTTACCTCAGACCATTTCTCCAATTTGTCCAGATCATTTTGAATTATGACCCTGTCCTCCAAAGCAGGTGCAATCCCTCCCAGTTTGGTATCATCCGCAAACTTAATAAGCGTACTTTCTATGCCAATATCTAAGTTGTTAATGAAGATATTGAACAGAGCCGGTCCCAAAACAAACCCCTGTGGAACCCCACTTGTTATGCCTTGCCAGCAGGATTGGGAACCATTAATAACAACTCTCTGAGTATGGTTATCCAGCCAGTTATGCACCCATCTTATAGTAGCCCCATCTAAACTGTAGTAATAAAGCACAAATCTTAATGAATTGCCCAGCCCTTTACACTAAGGACTCTCTTCATGAACCAAATGTGCTAAGTTTATCCTTGAATGTCATGCGATGTACACTGAGACCAGTCTTTTCTCAATTACTGTGAAAATAGACTTCTTCACCATCAGCACGTTTCTTAGTAGGCCGCCTCAATGAATGTATGTGGTGTGAAATTGGGTGACTGCATTATCAGGTTGAAAGGGGGAAAGTTATGTTGTGAAATATTGTTTCTGCTTCCCCAAAGCCTGTCTTACCTGACCTGTAAAGTGAGACCTGGAGAAGAAGAGACCTGCAGAAATCCTGGGTTCAGAGGGTTTGTCCAAATGGTCTGTGAAAATGGATTCTTGCAACTAGAATAATCTTAAGGGAAAATGGCTTTTCTATTAGTTCCATAATTTAGTTTCTTAAAACATATATTCATTACTTGTAGTATGAAAAATTCTCGTTTTCCTTTCCCCTTAGTGTCCAAAAGAATAGTATCATAACAACAGATAGATAACCACTTTTAAGTGGCAGCATTAGAAGGATTCAAAGATGTGGTCTGTGGTAGACTGCTTCTTTTACATTGATCTCAAGCAAATCCACTCTTGCATGCTACACACTGCTGGATGGTATTTTCAGTGCGCCAGATCTTGAAGTGCTTTCTCACTTTTCATTCAAGCAAAAGTCTCATTAATGCTAGTGAGAGTTTTTCCCTGGCTGAGGACTGAATAAATTAAGAATAAGGACTTCAGAAGACCATATATTAAATTTATATTTGTATAGTAAAAAAGTGATCTTAACGGGTTGGGCAGTGCTTATCTATTTGGGGTGGTCAAACACATTTTTTCTTATCCCTCGCCCACATGCGAGTATTATATAGTTAATTAATTCTTGTGGATAAATTCCTTTCATTCTGTACAAGAAGTCATCCAACCACATGAAGAATATGGGTCAGAATTTATCCTAGTTATACCTAAGTTACCCTGGAGACTTCAGTCAGTTTGAATGGGTGGAACTGAGAGTAAAATTGGCCCTACATATGTAAAAATAATGAATACACTGCACATTGAGTGAGGTGCAGGGGGGCCATTGTTGAGAGGAAGGTGTGTTCCTCTTTAAGGGGTTAGAGAGGCAAGGAGTGACTTATATGGCAGCTGCAAAACAGTCTAGCATGTGGATGTTGACCCATCCCTCCCCCTCTCTCAGCTGACCGGAAGAGAGGCGGCACTATATAGGTCCCTGCTGGGAAGGAAAAGCCATCTTTTACCTCGGCCAGGTGGAGCAACTCCCATCCATGAAAGTGGTGAAATACCAGGTTGTCAGGATCCTCTGTGGGCATTGCGCTACTTGCTCCTTTCTTTGGGAGCTGGGGTGGAATTTCTCCCTCACCACCAGATTGGCCAAGGCAAAATGGGTTTTTTTTGCCTTCCCCACAGCAGGTTTGGGGGGGCTTAATTGGGGCAAACATGGAATGGGAGTTAGAGTCCAGTGTAGGTACTCTGTAGGGATGGGATACAGTGATCAGATAAAATGGATTGGTAAAAAATTCAAAGGAGGCATTTGTTAAAGAAGTGGAAACATGGGAAGTTTGGAACTGCTTTGACTGGCACGAGGGGACCCCTCCATCCTTTATAGCCACCCCCACCCTTCATTTGAGTGGGGAGTCAGGTCTCATCAGTGGGTTGGCTGGAGTCCAGGATGGGTAAGGGAGAGAGCTGCTGAAAGTCTCTGGATATGTATCTGGATATAAAATGATCATGGAATTACTTGCACTCTTCACTTTTGTCTCCCGGGTGCTCCCAGACAGTTAAGAATAAAGCTGGGGCCTAATCAAATCAAATCCAGTGTCTCCAGTCCTCTTTCAAGCATAGCTGGACAAAGATATGGTCACAAGAGAGTCTTAATTTTTTTGTCTCTAGATTACAGTATTTTTGCCAGACAATATAAAATGTAAATGCTTTAGTTCTTTTAACTTGGCTACCTGGGTGACATGATTCTGGGTTAACACTGCATCTGTTACTTGCTATTCTGAAGATAATCTAATATGGGGAAAGAGATAACAGATGGGGTTATTTAAAAATGCTTACTATGTTTACATGGTATACTTAAATCCAACTGAACAACATAGCCTGCGAATTTAATTGGATACTTTAAGCATGCTATATCCATATTTAACATCTTTAGGGAATATTAAGTCTTGGTTGTACTATTTATAGTTACTAATTGCTTACTCAAAGTAGCTGGTGGAAGATGTATGCTTTCTCTTGAATTACTTTATGAACCTAATCAACATTCTTTATTATGTATACTGAGTAATTCCATTTGATAGTTTACTAGATAATTTATTTTGCTATCAAACACCCCAACTCTGTCATAATTATTACTTAAACACACTCTTGTTTAGGAAGCATTGAACAAATTGTTTGAGTACCAATATTCTCATTTAAATTAGTTGTTCTCAGTGTTAATGACAATTAATAATAGCCTGTTAGTGCACAAACTGCCTTCAGCTGGGCCTGAGGCTAAGCAAAATATATATTAACTACTAGTAATGAATGACCAGTTTCTTGGGAATTGTTGCTTAACTCAGCAATGCTATAAATAGCCAGTTATAATATGTACACTGTTACTGAATAATGTGTGATGGTAGACCTGCAGCAGAAAAGCTACACAATGACAACCTGAAATCTATTTATAAAAATAGAGATATTTTATTGCATTGAAAAGGTCAGCAATTACCCTCAACCTATTAAAATCATATTTTCTATCATATCATATCATAATATAATTTTAATTGGCTTCAAACGTTTAATCTATCAGCATACTATTCTTATTAATTTATGTCAAAAAAAAAATTCCTGTGTACACGTATGTTTGTAACGAAATTACAATATCTCATGGTCAGAGAGTGATGATAATGTTTATTTTTGCTGTTGAGAATGCTGTTAAAATGTATTTACATCTGTTGTGTCCTTGATTTTTTTCAATTGCTGTACTCATCAAAGGAAGTATAGGATCTGGTCTTTGTTTTGCATTGCTATTTCTGACTTAGCGCTCTTGAGATTTGGTTAGTGGATTTTTTTCATAACATAATTATCTTTACCTGAAAACAACAACAACAAACAGAACAAACAAAAAACCCATTGAAGTAAATGGAAACACTGCCTTTCACTTTAATGGGCTTAGGATCAGGCACAATGTGCGGTCATAAGTGTTTTAATAATATTAACAATACCTAGCAAGCAGATTGCAAAACTGGGAAAGTATCATTATCCTAATTTGACACATGGGATAAATGAAGCACAGATAGGATAAGTGATTTGTACAAGGTCACACACTGAATCGGTGGCAATGTTAGGGTCTCCATCTCCTAGCCCTGGGCTATCAATCTGATTTAACATGCACCAGTGTAAATCAGACATAACTCCATTAAAGTTAATGTACACCACTTTAGGTGAGATCAGAATTTGCTTTCAGTTTTTTAACCTCAACACTGTTGTCTCCTTACTATAAACCCTTACTGTATTAAGGTTACAGATAAAAATTGGGTTTAATTGTGTGAAAAAATGTTAAATTAATAATTGTATAATCTATATAAATGTATTCATTTGACACATTTAAATGGGAGCAGTGACCGAGTGCATAAAGCACTAGACTGGGTCTGGAGGGACCTGGGTTCTATTTCCTGCTCTGCCACTGGCCTGCTTGGTATGTCCATCTGTAAAATAGGGATAATGATGCTCATCTCATTTATAAAGCACTTTAAGATCTACTGGTGAAAAGTGCAGCAGCAGCCAGTTTCTAATTTCATTTACTCTGGGTGTCAATAGATTTACTCTGAATTTAATAAGATTAGAATAGCACTCTCAGGAAGAAGTAGAAAGTTTCACATTTTAATGCAAGATGATGAGAATATTGGAATTAATTCTGATATTATTTACTGTTCTTTTGGAAACAAACAAAATCATCAGACTCATCTTTCCATTTTTCCCTGCCTTTAAATCCTCATCTTCACGTAGGAAATGATTGCAAACAACTACGTTATAATAACAGTACATTTCCTGAACAGTTTATCCATATGAATCATTAGGCAAGATTTTTGTTTAAAATTACTGTGGCTAAATATGCAGTCAGCCAGTGCTTAATTTGTGCCAGGGCTGAGTCCTGGCATCTAGGCTTGGCAATTCATGGCCCTGGCATCTCTGGGCTTGCTGTGTCAGTTAAGGAATTTTTTTTACTTTCATGAGCCCAAGCACCTCTTTCATTACAAATTAAAAACTGGGTCATCCCCTTAACTTCAGTGTTATTACTCTGGATTTACACTACTAAAACTGAGATAAGAACTTGACCCACCAATTTTCACGTGGAATAATGAAGCTAAATCTCAGCAAACTGCCTTGAATAATGTAAGGGGTAAAGATCCAACTTAATCTCACACCATCCAGGTAATTTAGAATTTAATGTTACTCTGTCCATTTCTGATCTGCACTGTTGTGTCATGATATTGTAGCATATATTGTGTATAAAATCAAGGATGTACACTATCAGACACAAACTCGAGACATTCATAAGGGATAGTCAAACCACATGAGTTGTGCATACTCTGCAAAGCCTTATGGCTGAATTTCCTGAATGTTGAATTTATCTAGGCCCTTAAAACCTGATCTTCCCTTAGATAATATGGAACATTAGGCCATTAAAGTTGTTTATATAAATGAATTTTCAGTTGCTGTTTGGTTGCTTTTTGGATTTTTTTTTTTTTTTTTTTTTACATTTGCATCATTGTGTTTTTAACAATAGTACAACTTATATTGCATACTTTCTCTACAATTGATACTGCTCCAAAGGAGCCATCAGAATGTCAAAGGAAGTATGCAAGGCCCTGCAATGACCAGGTAATGACTTTGCCAGGAATATTAGAGTATAACTTGACATTGTAACGGCTCTGTAGGAGCCTCTAGTAAGCTATAAGACACTGCCCTGGACTTTGTAACGGCTCCTATGGAAATGTTAGTATTTCAGCGGAAGCATGTGTCATTTGAATTGCTTTGGATATGTAGGAGACACATCTGTTGACATTGTAACATTGATTCAATTGTAACGTCTTGAGAGCATTTAATCTGTTGCTGACATTTCAAACATTTATGAAACAAAGTTATTATACATGGCCAGTTATTTTTCAATATTCTGGGCCAAATTCTGTCCTTTAAATGCAGGCATTTGTTACTTTGACTTCACTGGGAGCTGAATCAGTGTATCTGAGGGCAGAAGCTGGCCCCATGTATTGTTTTTATTCTTATCGTTGAACTGTGATATTTAAAAATCAGTAAATAGTGTTTTTAAA
Source organism: Malaclemys terrapin pileata (assembly GCF_027887155.1). Lineage (NCBI taxonomy): Eukaryota > Metazoa > Chordata > Testudines > Emydidae > Malaclemys > Malaclemys terrapin. The sequence continues at coordinate 15,318,749 of NC_071513.1, read as the reverse complement.
CTTTGCTGTTCACTATGTTTATTTCTAAAACAGCAGACACTACACTGAAGACAAAATGCTGGCAATATTTAATACTCTACATTAGAGCTCATTGAAACAATGTTTGGAACTGGGGAAAATATTTTTGGTGTTCTAGTCCAAGTGACCTTTGCCTACAGCATTGCAAATGCAGCAGTATATTTACACAAGATTGTGATATTTTTAGCCTTACAATTTTGTTTTCCTGCAAAGTTGGGGGGTGGAGGGAAATAGAGGGGGAGAGAAAGAACTTGAAGAGAACAGTCAAGTTTAATTTTTATACCAGAGCGGGCTAAAGTGGACAATAGAGCTCAGAAAAAAATCACACTGATGAATATGCTTCCCTCCTCTGTGCTATGTGGGGGTGGGGATAATGCACCTGGATAGATGCTGGTGGGGAAAGAAAAGATAGCTGCATGGACTATTATTCCTCTTTCTACTTAGCCTTCTGTCTTTTGTTGATGGAAGAGAATGAGCAGGAAAAGATGTTTCCACAAAGTCAAAGCTATATTTATGAATAATTAACAGTAGACACATCATCGTTTTCTCTCAGTTAAACTTTACATTTAAAGTTATAAACTAGACTAGAATCTGTTTTATGGAGAAACTTTTGTGATAGTTTATTTATATTTTCCCTTGCCATAAATCATTGATTCTACCTTAATATTTGCAGTTTCTTTGTAGACTTCCTTTGGAATATAAATAATTAATCAAATTTAAAAAAACTAGTAGAAATTGAAATTGTCCGTCTTGTAGATATTGGTGTGGAACTTTATTGCTTGGGTGACTTCATATAGTTGACAATCAAGATTTCCTTAATATGGAGGACATGTTATTTTCAGTTAATCTGAAAACTCTACATTTGAAAAGCAGTTTCACTGTGTAACGTTGCACTCCATAATGTCTTATGGAAACATGCTTATGACTGTGAATTATGTAACTGAAATATGCTTTAGGCAAAAGGTCTCTTGTAAGGTATCATTACAAAGCTTATAATCTACTGTGTGTGTTCATCCTATTTGTATGCATATATCATTATTGTGTCTGAAACTAGGAATAAGAAGCATAACTCTGAGATGCTATTGTAGTTATGCAAAGTGTGGGCCATTAATGGTGGTTTGGAAGCTTGATGGCTCCCATTGACTAGGACAATTGGTTGTAAATGGTCTGTTTACTTGCAAACCTTCCTGGGTGCGTGTGGGCCAGCTCTGGAAGAATAGAGGATGGGGTCTCACAGGACATATGACCATGTCACCTGATACTGGAATCCACCTTAAACCTGGTGCTTTTCCTTTTAGAAGGAGAGGTGGGGACCCAGAGAGACAAAAGATTCCCGCCTTGTGCCAAAGCTATAAAAGGGGGTGGAACAGAACAAAGGGGAATTCCAGTTATGTGAAAACTGCTAGTTAACACCTAAGATGTCTGCTGAAACGAACAAGGACTAAAAGGATTGGGCCCAGACTAGGAAGAAGTCTAGTCTGTGAAAGACACTTATTGGAACATCTCTGAGGGTAAAATATTATTTGTAATCAGTTTCTTAATGTATTAGGCTTAGACTTGCGTGTTTTTGCTTTATTTTGCTTGGTGACTTACTTTATTCTGTCTGTCATTACTTGAAACCACTTGAATCCTACTTTTTATACTTAATAAAATCACTTTTGTTTCTTAATTAACCCAGAGTAAGTGACACCTGGGGGAGCAAACAGCTGTGAATATCTCTCTATCAGTGTGATAGAGGGTGGACAATTTATGAGTTTACCCTGTAAAAGTGTTATACAGAGTAAAATGGATTTATTTGAGGTTTGGATTCCATTGGGAACTGAGTGTCTGTGTGTTGGAGATAGGTGACCGGCTGAGCAGTTTTTGGGTAAAGTCTGCAGCTTTTGGGGAGTGGACCCGACCTGAGTCTGTGTTGCAGCAGACTAGCATGTCTGGCTCAACAAGGTAGGGTTCTGGAGTCCCAAGCTGGCGGGGCAAACGGGCTTAGAGGTAGTTCCAGCATGTCAGTTGACAGTCCCAAGGGGGTCTCTGTGACTAAACCCATCATACTCTGTTTGCAGAATACTGTGTTATGCTGGAGCATTGATATCTAGTAGGCAAGTGGTTTTACATTTCAGAGTGGCTTGCCAAAATTAGCAGTTGTGGAAACAAACCCCACAGATATGAAACCTTTCATGTAATACATACTGTTTTCTCTCAACTAACAATTTTGGCATTATACACATTGTGTTTAAGGCTCTATCCTACTCCTGTTGAAATAAATAGAGAAGATTAGACCCTAAGTGAACAAATTAAGTGTACCAAAACGGCGTGCTTATGGATGGTATCCGTTATTTTCTGGTTCATTCAGAACTCAAAATTCTTCGCTATTATTTTTCACTTCTATAATTCTCCACAACTCTAAAGTACCTCATGTATTTTGGCCCTGTTGCTTCATTCCCGTTTGCCTTTGTACTTCAATGCAATATCCTTTTTTGTCTGTCTTAGTAATATTTTTCAAGATTTTAGATAATTATGAAACAATTGATTTAATTGTTCAAAATAGTTCAAAAGCACTTTGAAGGGATACTTAGACCCCAGCCTTGCAAAGACAGTTATGCATGTCCTTGATATTAGAATCTAATGTATGGTGGGCATCTTTCCTATCCTTGATTTAGAAAGGATGTACTGTAAATATCTCTAGAAGCATATGGAGTTAATACGAAGGACTGTGAAGGAGTTGCTGGAAAAGGAGGGAACTTATAAAAATAGAGCATATTTTATCATGGAAATTCAAGAAGTAAATTTATCATCTCCCTGAGATAGTATAACAATTTTTCTTCCATTACTTAACATTTTCCTACATCAAACTGTCACTTTGTAATGTTAACAAACTTAAATCAATGTGAAGATTTTCAAAGATCTTTCTATTTTATTTCTGAGTTCTAAGCATCTTCTTAGGGTTAGAATCACAGTCTTGCTAAATTGATCTGACAGTTGGAAGCTGTTTTTCATCTGGTATAAGATGATCCTCTGAAAACCGTAAGTAAAGCATTTTTTGTCCAAAGCAAGGCTTGCCAGAAAAGATGTTAACTTTGATTATACTAAAGATATTACCTTAGGCCACCAAAATGACTAATTTGATCTTATTTTACTGGTTCTTTGTACCCTTGACCTGAGACTTTAAATAAAAGAAATATCTAGAGATTTTTTCCAACAAGTTGCTTTTCAATTGCTGCAAATTGAATTAGTGTAAGTAAAATACAAAGAAGGGATCTAGAAAATCAATATTGCATTGGTAGTAAACTGGAGAATACTAACAAATTATCCCTTTAAGATTTAGCGAGATTTAATCTAAACATCATTTTCTCTTGACCGTATGAGAGCTCCTAGGGTAATTTAATACATAGTCCTAATATAGATGAGAAATGATTGCTCTTTCCTGGTCCTTTTTGGCTTCTTTTTATCTGTTTAATTCACTGTGTGCACAATATAACAAGTATCAGAGAGGTAGCCATGTTAGTCTGTACCCATAAAAACAATGAGGAGTCTGGTGGCACCTTAAAGACTAACAGATTTATTAGGGTATAAGCTTTCATGGGTTAAAAAAAACACTTCTTCAGATGCATGGAGTGAAAAAATACAAGCATAAATATACTGGCACGTGAAGAGAAGGGAGTTACCTTACAAGTGGAGAGCCAGTGATGACAAGGCCAATTCAGTCAGGGTGGATGTGGTCCATTCCTAATAACACTGGTCTACAATTTTTGAGAAGTTGTCTGCTTCAGAGATAAAATGTGCTATTTATTATGTATTTTGATGTGCTGAATTCAAATATGACAATTAAAACAACTGATTGGCTACTGTTTCTAAGATATTTAAGTTTTTACATTTTATGTCTATGTATATTGTTAGATAGTAGAGTTTTAATCATAAATTGTAAACCTAGGTCTTTTCATGTGTTTATGGTTGCTTTACATGATAATATTTCACCTGTCCTGTTTATGTAACACTTTAAAAATCAGCAAAAGGGTTATATAAATAAAATTTATTATGGAACAAAAGGCAAAAAACTATTCTGTACATAGTTTAGTCCTATTCAGTGTCTACTCGGTGCTTCTTGGCTTGTCTCTTGTATTCATTAAATGGAGCATCTCTTGTCACTGTCCAGCAATAGTCTGCAAGCATCGATAGGCTCCATTTGCCCTGATAGCGTTTCTCCATTGTTGCAATGTCCTGGTGAAATCGCTCGCCGTGCTCGTCGCTCACTGCTCCGCAGTTTGGTGGAAAAAAATCTAGATGAGAGTGCAAAAAATGTATTTTTAGTGACATGTTGCAACCAAAGCTTTTGTATGCCTTGAGGAGGTTTTCCACCAACAACCTGTAGTTGTCTGCCTTGTTGTTTCCGAGAAAATTTATTGCCACTAACTGGAAGGCTTTCCATGCCATCTTTTCCTTGCCACACAGTGCACGGTCAAATGCATCATCTCGAAGAAGTTCACGAATCTGAGGACCAACAAAGACACCTGCCTTTATCTTAGCTTCACTTAACCTTGGAAATTTTCCACGGAGGTACTTGAAAGCTGCTTGTGTTTTGTCAATGGCCTTGACAAAGTTCTTCATCAGACCCAGCTTGATGTGTAAGGGTGGTAACAAAATCTTCCTTGATTCAACAAGTGGTGGATGCTGAACACTTTTCCTCCCAGGCTCCAATGACTGTCGGAGTGGCCAATCTTTCTTGATGTAGTGGGAATCTCTTGCACGACTATCCCATTCACAGAGAAAACAGCAGTACTTTGTGTATCCAGTCTGCAGACCAAGCAAGAGAGCAACAACCTTCAAATCGCCACAAAGCTGCCACTGATGCTGGTCATAGTTTATGCACCTCAAAAGTTGTTTCATGTTGTCATAGGTTTCCTTCATATGGACTGCATGACCAACTGGAATTGATGACAAAACATTGCCATTATGCAGTAAAACAGCTTTAAGACTCGTCTTCGATGAATCAATGAACAGTCTCCATTCATCTGGATCGTGAACGATGCTGAGGGCTGCCATCACACCGTCGACGTTGCAGGCTACAAGATCACCTTCCATTAAGATGAATGGGACAAGATCCTTTTGACGGTCACGGAACATGGAAACCCTAACGTCACCAGCCAGGAGATTCCACTGCTGTAGTCTGGAGCCCAACAGCTCTGCCTTACTCTTGGGTAGTTCCAAATCCCTGACAAGGTCATTCAGTTCACCTTGTGTTATGAGGTGTGGTTCAGAGGAGGAGGATGGGAGAAAATGTGGGTCCTGTGACATTGATGGTTCAGGACCAGAAGTTTCATCCTCTTCCTCGTCCTCGTCTGACTCAAGTGAGAATGATTATGGTGCATTAGGAACCGGCAGTCCTTCTCCGTGGGGTACTGGGCGTATAGCTGATGTTTGGATAATGCGCAGTCCACTTTTTCTTCTTTGACACACCTTTCCCAACTGGAGGCACCATGCAGAAGTAACAATTGCTGGTATGATCTGTTGGCTCTCTCCAAATCATTGGCACTGCAAAAGGCATAGATTTCCTTTTCCTGTTCAACCACTGGCGAAGATTTGTTGCACAAGTGTTGCAGCACATGTGTGGGGCCCACCTCTTGTCCTGATCTCCAATTTTGCAGCCAAAATAAAGGTGATAGGCTTTCTTAACTATAGTGGTTATACTGCGCTTTTGTGATGCAAAAGTCACTTCACCACAAACAAAGCAGAAGTTATCTGCACTGTTCACACAAGTACGAGGCATCTCTGGCTAAACAAAAATGTGTCCCTTTGCAAAATCAAACACTGACAAATAAGAGAGCACGACACTGTATGATTTCTAGAGCTGATATAGGGCAATTTGTTCAGCAGAGTGATGTAAGCTTTGTTATGATTGCATCATCCATGACTTCTAGGAATAACATGATGCAATTCATATCATGTATGACGCAATACCAGCTTCAGATTACATCATTCATTGTTTTGCATAAAAAGCAAGTACTGTGCAAACCCAGTCATAGATTTATTCATAGATCCAGTCAAAGATGTATTTTAGTCATTTCTGGTTTAAATTGAGATCCCTTCCCTTTATAACTCACTTATCCTCCGCCATTCCCAAGTCAAGGGTCGTATATACTGACCCAATAGCATATCTTGAAAACTAGAGCCAATCAACAATTTTAAGCATCATTTTTGTTCTCAGTGACCCAGAATTAGTAAAGTTTGACTACATTTATTTCAGAAGCATTTTGGCTGTAGAGCAGTGGAATTGATGAGGAGGTGTCAATACCAAGAGAGGGAAAATTGCTTTTCTAATGAGGCAGCCACTCCCAGTCCCCGTTCAAGCTCAAATTAATGGTAGCTCTGCATTTTCTCTTTTAAGTCTGTTTTTGAAGTTTTTTTTGTTGCAGGATGGCTACTTTTAAATCTGTTATTGAATGTCCAGGGAGATTGAAGTGTTCTCTTACTGGCTTTTGTATGTTTCCATTCCTGATCTCCAAGTTGGACACAAATCAGACATACATCCAGAGAGGCACCACCTCCTAGAGAGGCTTGCCTATGCTAGTTCAAACTGGATTTTCCAGAGACCCATAAACAAAGAAGGGGATTTGGGATAAATAATCTGAGTTTAAAGTGACTCAGAGTCATCTTTCTGATCCAGCAAATGCACAGGACCTTCTGTCCAAGAGAAGGGTTCCAATCCTTAGGGAAGGGTTGGAAGGATTGATACTAACCAGAGCCCTTGTTGGAGATGGGGTGGAAGGTTGATCTCTGGTAAGCTTATTAGCATGTGTCTAGGTTCTTTTATAATTTTAATATGTTTTTCTGTAATGCTTTTACCTTTAGAATAAAGGTGCTTGCTTGGAATGAGCTGAGTTGCAACTTAATACTGTGTGCAGTTACAACCATTCATAGCTTTTTAAGAGAAAGCAAAATGCAGACTCTGGCCTTTTAGGCACTCTGACTTGCTGGGGATTACAGAGTACACAAGGAACGGTGCAACCTGGAAAAACCCAGGTTAGGAAAGAGAGACACATTGGTCTCTACCCAAGAGAGGTGACTGTTGGGACCACAGACAATAAAGTTGGAGTTGGCCTGAACTGTGACAAATATTTTTCAATATTTGTTAATCTTTTGTTTCAAATGGCAATAGTGAATATTCTGAAGATCATCACAAATGCAAATTATTTAGAATAATCAATATTACCAGATAACAGAATATTGTAAAACTGGAAATATTTTCACCTGTAAATAGCTTTAGTTAGAGAATTTAAATGAAATAGGCATGTTGGAATAATATGTAATTGACAGATTCTTTTATCTGTAACCTTGATAATTTGCTAACAGTGAAAGAGAAATGATAAAAAACCCTCGACACTTTTTTTGCAATAGACAATAGAACTTCGATCAGAGGTCATTTCTGAAATCATACTAATTTAAAATAAAACTAGCAAAACACATTGAATGATGTACAAGGGAATGCACTTTGTTTCATCTTGCTTACATATACCTTATCTTCTGAAATGAAATGAAACATTTCATATATAAATTTTGTCACCTTTAGTAGCTCTATATGCCTCTCTATATTTAAATCCAATTTAATCTTTTGTAACAAAATCTTGAGAGATGTCACCTATAAATACCTAGGAGCACTGATTACTTCCTGCAGGCTGCTTCCTTTCTCTTAACAGATGTTTTGAGTAATATTTAAATTAGATTCACATTTCATGTTTATATTTGTCCTAATTATGTTGCATACTTAGCTTCTTTATCTGAAGTTTCTCCCTCAGCAGTCATATAATGAAGATTTCATGTAATGACTTCAGATTACACTGCTAACTTTTGACATAGAATACATCTCTACCCTGATATAACGTGACCCGATATAACACGAATTTAGCTATAACGCGGTAAAGCAGCGCTCCCGGGGGGCGGGGCTGCGCACTCCGGTAGATCAAAGCAAGTTTGATATAACGCGGTTTCACCTATAACACTGTAAGATTTTTTGGCTCCCGAGGACAGCGTTATATCGGGGTAGAGGTGTACTACATGTGGGCGTCTGCTCATAATATATTCATCCCAAGGTGCATTGGTGATGTATTTAGGCAGTAATTCTACAGGCTGCAAAGCAGCCATAAAAGCCGCAAATCAGTGGAATAACTGTGTTTCTACTGTCTGAAAAGCTAGGCAGCAAAGAAAAAGGCAAAGGGACACTACAAATTCCTCTGCACCATAAAGCCAAAATTTAACAGCAGCCCAATCCATGGGAGTGTGCTAGTGTAGCTGTGAATGGGCCAGTCATGGCCAGTAACTAGATCAACAAACTGCACAGATCCTGTGACCACATACCCTGCTAACAGATACCAAAAAGAATATAAAAATTCATGGCGATTAAGAGGAGCTAGGTGCACAATGAGCTATATATAGTTGATTAGACCCATCCCCCACTCCCATAAATTTTGTGCATTTTTTTTTGTTTGTTTTCTGATAGTCACCATTAGCTTCTGAAGGTCAGGGCATTATGGTATATTGAAGTATTTTCAAGCTGATGAGAGAAAGGCAATGAACTATTTAAATTTAAATATTTAATTTAGATAAAGTTTTAAGAGCTAAATTCCATATCAGTTTACCTGTGTGGGCCTTCATCCCCAAATACTCGAGTCATCTGCTGCATTTTAACTTATTTATAACACTAACTCTGCAGTGTATAAACTGTCCCTACTTTTCTTGTTATAAGTTTTTATTTTTCTTCTTTTTCAGTCTCCCATTTGGTTTCAGTATTGATCAGATTAATAAATACTGCCAAGAGCATGTCTTTGTTTGACACAGCCAATTTTGTCTCTTTTTGGGATATATTTGTGGAACAGCAGTTTTATATCCTGCTATTGATGAGACGTTAATTTTCTTTTGGCTTTTGAACCTAATGATTGTGATGAGCAGCTATTGAACATTGCTTTGGGCTTGTTTTACATGGTTGTACTTATGTCGTTTGTTTCAAATTTGATGTTGAAATTACCCTTTTAAATTGGATTGAAAGTTTTTTATGGTTGTTTATTCCAAGCCTTGTTCTCTATTTTCTCTTTATTTTTGAATTTTTTCTTTGTACTGTACTGTACTGTGCTGTCTGAATATTTTCAGGATACTGGTATTTTCAGAGAGATACTTTCTTGAAAGATTTTCCTTCCATTAGCTGGATCCTTCTTTGAATAAACAGTATCCTTCTTTCTTTAAACAGTAATTTATATTCTCAAGTGAGGACTGAATAGATCCAAACAGACATTTTTCATCATGTCTTGCTTTTTCACTGGCTGTAATGTTTGCTCATCTTCTGTCATTGGGGTATTTCTTTTCCCTGCTCTTTATACTGGTGTTTCTGATATTTTCTTCTGGTATCTTTTAGCAAAGAGCTATCTTCTGTGTAGTTCCTTTCTGCTTTCACGTGTGTATAGGTTAGTGCAATAACATTAAAATCTTTTATCTGCAGCACAACTCTCTATATTCCTCCTGGAACTTCTTTAGATGTTGATACAAATTCCATGTGCAGAATAGGCACTGGAGATCTACTGGATGTTCCAGAAAAGAGAATTGTACCCGTAGTTTCTAGTAGAACACATATCTATCTATTGTAAGTGGCACACATTATAATAGCTTGGCGCATACTGTCTTTAATGTATCTAACTTCACAAGAAAAATACTATAATGCCCATATTACAGATGGGAGGGATTCTCCTGTCCGTGGAAGTAATCCAACTCCTTGAGAGGTGGTAGCTAGATTGACGGAAGAATTCTTCCATTGACCTAACGCTGTCTACACAAGGATTAGGTCGTTTTAACTAATTCTCCCAGAGGTGTGGATTTTTCATGCGTCTGACCGACATAGTTAAACCAACCTAATTTTCTTATGTAAACCAATCCTAAATGACTCACCCAGGATCTCACAGTAATAGAGTAGGGAATTGAACCCAAGGTCTTCTGAGACCTATGCTAGCACCGTAACCATTGAACCATCCTTCTCTCCATGTAGGGCTCTCTTAAGGGCAATATAACCTGTGCCACATTGGAGGAGTTCGACAAGAGAGTACTCTGCCTGAAGTGTGTGGAGGCATTATTGCCTGAGTGAGTCATAATGTCTCTGGAGGAACTGCCGGAAGTATACAGAGAAGCATACTTAATACACTTATTGATAATGATGTAGTGTACATTCATCCAAGGTGCCTACCTGGAACTGTGGCCATGTTCTCCTTCCACCTTGCTATAAAACCAGTCGCAGTTAAGTGCTGACAACAGCACCAGTTGGCTCCCTATTGCACGCTGGAAAAATGCCTGCATCCAATGTGGAAGTACCAGGTGGAGGACGGTCTTTGTACCCTACCTATACACATTATGAGACTGATGTAATTAGGAAAGTGGTATAGAACACATTTACTCAATAAGGAGTTGTTGTTTACATTTTCTGATGTAGATTTCAAACTCTAATTACTATTTTTTCTTCTTCAGCACTAATTATCTTTCATTAAATGTGTTTGTACTTTGTATAAAAACAATAATTGTAGCTACATGCAGTTTTGTCCTTGGTAACAGTTATTGAGTTATTGCCTTTCCTGTTATTCTAAATTGCTGTTGGGCAAAGTATCCCCTTGGTTTCAGTATGTCCTCACATTTGATGCATTTCTCCCCAAACAGTGCTGCTAGAGTTCATACTTTCTGTTGCTCCATTGCACTAAGCTCTTTACAGCTGGTATTTTAATGTCTACTGAAGCATGGGAATCATGCTGCATGCACTGAATTTGTGCTTTTTGGTATAATTTTGTTTGGACTGATAAATTCAGTTGCCTGATAAAGTTTCCAAATAAGTAGTTTCCAGCTGATATATGAATTTCACATTAGTTTTGGATTTGCTTGTATTTGTAATGATATATTGGGATCTTGTGTATCATTTGGTTGCATAGTTATTCAGAAAGTGTGAGATATAGGTGCTGCTGGCTACTGGTGCGTTGTATTGACAAGTTGCAGTATGATGTACATGGATGACAACTGAAGGAAACCATTTAAATTTGCTTTCCAAATTTTTGTGACAATCCATATTGTGATCCCCACAAAAATCTAACAAATAGCACTCATCTGAGTTGTAGGTCACCAAATTCCTTGATAAGGCAGTGGTGTGTCTTGTGGTGTCTTCCAACCAGTGATCTGCATAAGACGGAGATAACTGACCTCTGTAATAACGTTGGCTTCTGGGAATGGTAAAACATTACTCTACAGAATTTTCATGTAGTAATCGGCATGAGAAAGAAAAGATACCATGGAATACTGAACTAATCACTAGTAGGGATTCAAGGATCTGTTATAAAGAGCAAAATAGCATCTGGGGTTGCCAAAAATCCTGGGCATTATGTAACTTTTCTTCTTGGGGCAGGATCACAGTAATAAAATATGATTTCCTTTCACAAAACTGATTTTGGGAACAGGGGATGGGCGGGGAACATTATTTTCAAGCAATAACTGCTGAGCTTTTATGCCTTTCAGATGTAATCATGAAGGCCTTAGTTGTAAATTTGCCACAGGCCCAGAGTGAGGCCTTCTTTTGACAAGCAAAAAGAGAGTGTTTTTTTGTTAGTATGAGCTCAATCAAATTAGCAAAATATATATATGATATCTATCTATCTATATATAGAGATCTTATCTATCTATATAGATATATATACAGTTATACCAATATAACACGACCCGATATAACACAAATTCGGATATAACGCGGTAAAGCAGTGCTTGGGGCGGGGGGGCTGCGCACACCGACGGATCAAAGCCAGTTCGATATAACGTGGTTTCCTATAATGCGGTACAATTTTTTGGCTCCCGAGGATAGCGTTATATAGGGGTAGAGGTATGATTGAAAAGCACCTGTAGGTTGCAGGCTAACATGTTTAAAGCTGTGTTAGTTCATTATGCTGTAACCTAGGCTCCCATGTACGCTATTACACAGCCAACTAATACAGCCTCAGATGGGTTAGCCTGCATCCTTTTCAACTGTAGTAACCTCACACAATTGAAAACACAGCTTTTTTGCTCTGTGAATCCGGGACTATTGTGCCATGAACTGGTATGTCTAGGGAGGGAATAAATTGCCTCAGGACTACTATACCTGACACAGTGTACGTTCTCTGGTTCAGTGGCACATCTCTGCTAGCCAGTGCATTGGGGGATAGAGCCAGAGCTCTGCCAAGTCCCTTCCCCATTCTGCTGTTTCCTGCCTGCCAGTGAAAGGAGAGGACACAGCAACTCTGTGGATCCTAACCATCTGTCCTCTGATACTTTATGTCACAGTCAGAAGTACATAAGGGTGCCTTTGCATCCCTGCTTTACCACACTAACTGGGCTACAATTTGGCCTGAGACTATATAAAGGAGAGAACTCAAACATCTTCTCTCTCCCCTTCATTCTCTGGACAAAGGCCAGGCTCATAGCTCAGCAGGCACAGGGCTGCTGCAGTGCTAGAACTGTGCCTCTACAAAGGAAGCAACAAAATGGTGAAGCTGTGCCCCTACTTTCCATTCTGCCCCAGCTAATGGAGCTTACTGGGCACAAAGGGGAACAGATGTTGCACCTTTGTTGACGCTTGTGCAGTAGCCACACTCCTTCAGCATTTTTAACATAAAGCAGCGTTTAAAGGTACAATTGAACACAGTGTTTTTCTCCACCAGTGTTTGTAATTATTAACCAGTTTTCTCTTTACTTTCTATTGTGGGGCATTTTTCATATGCTTTTTTTGTGGAGTGCTTAATTTCTTCATGGTGACTCTCTATTTGCCTTTGCCCATGGAAAAAATAAAAATTGAGTTGTTCTTCCTCAGGCCTGCATGGTGGTGGTGTATTCCATCAATGTTTAACTCAACATTCCTATTGATGATTGCATTGATTATTTTTATTCTAGTCCGTGCTTCTGTCTTCATTCTGGCTCTTTAGTTTTTATAGTTCACTTCCTTTTGAGCAGCAAATGCAACTGAATTTGATTGGGTGCATATTTTGTTTAAAATGTCATCTCTTCCTGAATACAGATTTCTCCATAACAACTAATAACCTGCAGAACTTGAAAGCTCCTTTTTCTTTTTATATCCTGTCTTTTTTCCAGTATGTTGTTTGATTACTGCACTGTGGTTTCAATTTTTTATTGGATCATTTTAGGGTATAATAATTTATTTCTGATCTTCAGTGCCTCTCATTCATGTCTAAAGTGGCCTGCCTTATTTCAATCATTCAATTTTGTTTACATCTTTTCTTTCCAGTCAATCTCTGGCATTTTGTCTTCAAGTATCTTCCTAGCTTGCATCTTCTTTTTAGTTTTTTTGGTATCTAATTTCCTTTTAACGGAAAATTCAAATGGAAGGACAATTTCAGTACTTTACCTATCTACCACAGCTAAATGTTTCTTATAAATCTGATTATGGTTAATCATTACATAAAGCTTAAAAAATAAAGTTCTAGGAGAAAAAAAGAGAGGGACAATTTTATATGGAAGATTTTTTTGTTAAATGGCAAATTGTAAGTAGATTGCAGTAATTTTAACAATACATGTATAAGATAGTAGTGGTATATAAAAGGATAAATAAACCCGTATAATCTAAATTAATAATGTTTTAGCACTTTTTATCCCCTCTGTAATATTTTCTTCAAAGCCATTATGCTAATCTATAAATAAGTCTAGTTCATAAAACAGTACAGAACTGGCAGTACAGAACTCTCCTTTCAAACCTGAAACTTGACATAGGTTTATCTGAAAGGTTTTCTAAGTTTTATGAAACTTTTAACAAACTTGAGCTGTGGATCAAGCAAACCTAGGACAAATCTGAGGCAAACAATCTTCACAGGGAAGAATCTATGGTTTTGAGTAGCTACTTAGCATTTTTAAATGACTTGTGTTTAAATCCAGACAAAAGCAGGTGGCTTTAGTTGACTTACTCTTTGAATTTTAGGGTTTTTTCAAACACAAAACACAAAGCAAAATGTGACTCAGGTTGGAGGGCTGTGAACCCATGTAAATTTACACCCAAAAGTTCTGATGGATCCTTTGTGAACAGAAACCATAGGTGCTGGCTTTTTCCTTTGCTCGGGAGGGGTCCACTCCTACTCAGCCCCAAGCGCCACCCTGCCCTGCCTCTTCCTGCCCTTGCTCTGCCCCTGCCCGGTCTCTTTCCACCCCCTGCCCTGAGTTTGCCCCGGCCCCTCTTCTCCCCTCCTTCTCCCTCCCCTTCCCAGTGCCTCCTGCACGCCGCGGAACAGTTGATCGCGTTGGAGGAAAGAAGCTGGGAGGGAGGGGAAGAAGTTGATCGGTGGGGCAACCAGCGGATGGGAGGCTCTGGGGGTATGGAGGAGAGCAGGCTGTCAGTGGGTGCTAAGCACGGAGCTGACACCTACGACAGAATCTGTTTAGTTTTGCACAGAATTGACCCACCTTCCTCAAACATCTGAGAGAACCCAGATTGCAGATTTCAAATAAAGAAATATCATTCAGGAGTGGGAATGAAACACAAACAACCAGCAACCCCTGCTCTGTTAGTGACATCTGAAGCCAGCCAGGGCAGTCAGCAAAGTGGGCAGGCCTGGCTATTACCTAGGTCAAGAAGCAGTGGGTTTAAATTGCAGCAAGGGAGGTGTAGGTTGGGCATTAGGTAAAACTTCTGTCAGGGTGGGTAAGCACCGGAATAGATTGCCTAGGGAGGTTGTGGAATCTCCATAATTTGGAGATTTTTAAGAGCAGGTTAGACAAACACCTGTCAGGACTGGTCTAGATAATACTTAGCCCTGCCATGAGTGCAGGGGACTGGACTAGATGACCTCTCAATGTCCCTTCCAGTTCTATGAATCTAAGCCAGTTTAGCACAACAGGTTCCTATGGAATCTCAGCCACAATTTAAAATGTGCTTTCTCCTGGCCTACCACTTCTCACACTGTTGCCCCTATGGGCGCAGAGGGTTGTAACTGGCATTGCCCAATTCCTGCACGAGTGAATCTAATCTAAAGGTGTAGCTGAGACCTCCAAAATCTGCAGTGAGTTAGTTCAGGTCTAGAATATGAATATACCTGCCACAGGGCTATCATAGATCGACCTTCTGTTTCCCCGAGACTCTTCTCCCCGTCTGTCACAGCTTCCCCTAATTGGCTGCTTCTCCCAGCATCTCCCTACATGCTTTATTCCACTCTCCACTCTTCTTTTGTGACCAGCTATCTTTGGGCAGGAAGGTTGGAGTCACCGCCATGGGGGGAATGCATGAGCATGAGTGAGTTAGGAGATGGGGTGCATTTCTAGTTTCCCACCCCAGTGAAGAGCTGGCATATAATAACAATTCTGTAGACCTGCAAACGCATCACATTTCAGTTTCTTAAAACGTAAATTAAGTTTCTGGTAGTCTATATAATATTAAAGGAGACATCGCAGTATACTGTTTTAAGGGCCAGTTAGAGACTGTAAAGTGTGCAAATCCGTAATGCTGTACAAACCATAATGATTTCTCCAGAACCGTTATGGTGCATCTGTTATTCATTTACCATGCATAAACTATAATCCTGTATGCTAAAAGCCTAACCAGATGTTTGATAAAAACAATATGCTGAAGTATACCATGATCATGATCATCCTTTTCTTCCTCTTCCTGATCTGGTCCTGTTGAACTCTGGCAAAACTCAGACGGACTTCAAGCATGATTCTACACTCTGTTACATCAGTTTTATGCCAGTGTAACTCCACTGAAATCAGTGGATAATCAGGCCCCACATCTGTAAATAGTGAATAAATAAGAACAGATAACCCCTGAGAAATAAAACATCCTATTCTTGCATATTAGTAAAGAATGTTATGATATTCAGAAACATAAAGACACAGCAGCTCTTTCAGCATCTGCAAAACAGTTGGTAATAAGTTGTCATAACTATAAAGGGAAGGGTAACAGCTGTCCTGTGTACAGTACTATAAAATCCCTCCTGGCCAGAGAATCCAAAATCCTTTTCCCTGTAAAGGGTTAAGAAGCTCAGGTAACCTGGCTGGCATCTGACCCAAAAGACCAATAAGGGGACAAGATACTTTCAAATCTTGGGGGGGAGGGGGGAGAGGGAAGGCTTTTGTTTGTGCTCTCTGTTTGGGTTGTTCGTTCGCTCTCGGGACTGAGAGGGACCAGACATCAATCCAGGTTCTCCACCTCTTTCTAAACAAGTCTCTCCTATTTCAAACTTGTAAGTAAATAGCCAGGCAAGGCGTGTTAGTTTTCCTTTGTTTTCTCAACTTGTAAATGTACCTTTTACTAGAGTAAAGTGGAACAAAATGCCTTGGGAGGTTCTGGAAGCTTCTTCACTGAGGGTTTTCAAAAGGAGGCTGGATATCTGTCTGTCTTGGATGGTTTAGACACAACAAATCCTGTATCTTGGCAGGGGGTTAGACTAGGTGACCCTTGCGGTCCCTTCTAATCCTATGATTCTGTGATTAATTTAGATCAATAACATTCAGAGTACTAGCAAAAAGAATGAGGAGTACTTATGGCACCTTAGAGACTAACACATTTATTTGAGCATAAGTTTTTATGGGCTAAAACCCACTTCATTGGATGTATGCAGTGGAAGATACAGTAGGAAAATATGTATACACAGAACATGAAAAAATGGGTGTTGCCATACCAACTGTAACGAGGGTAATTAATTAAGGTGAGCTATTAGGTGAGCTGAATACCAAAACAAGCATTAATGCACTGATGATGTTGAAAAATAAAGCACACAGAAGCCAGGAGGAGGTAATGTGAGCCATTTAATTGGGAAAATGATTGTATTAGTTTCTGAAATAATTTTCCATGAACAGCCAGTGGGCCTACTAATTTTCCTGTGATCCACACACACAGACTTTTCCCATGTGTGAATAAAACTGGCCTACTGGGATATGTGGGTCTTGGAGTCAGCCCCGTGGCCTGCTTTGCTTGGTAATAAACACACACACACATATGGCTCATGTCTTGCGAGAACAAACTTAGATCCTGATCTTGCAAACATGTATAGCATTAACTATATGAATAGTCCCATGGAGGTCAATAGGACTGCTCACATGCAAAAGTTAAGCATGTGGGAAAATATTTATAGGATCAGCGTCTTACACGAATTTGCTCCCCTTAGGCAACAAGGTTTGGTGTGTGATCTTTGCCTCTGATTTTCACAGCTATCTTGTGTCAAAGTTTAAGTTGGTTTGAAAAGTCAAAGCATGATTTAGACAAGCAGAACTTGTAGTTTATCAGGTTAGCCACCTTATTGTTGTCCACATGTAAATATAAGGGAGAAATCTGCAGTCAAGATAGTGGCTGATGTTGGGCCTGATTCTGCAAACACTCATGCAAATGACTAACTTTACTCAGGTGAACATTCCCACTGACTTCAGTGTGATGACGCATGTGAAGTTACTCGTGTGAATACGTTTTTCAAGGATTGGGGACTTTCTAGCAAAATGATGTTTCCTAGGAGATAGTATTGCAATGATGCTGCGGAGGAGAGGCACACATGAGCAGTGGTGTCTAAAGTGATATTTCCATCCAAAGGAGAGAAGTGCATGATACGCTTATGAAAAAGTATAGCTACTGATACCCCTATGCATAAGATATTGGGGATGGAGATGGGGGAGAAGGGTTGGGGAGATTAGCTGCCCTTCCTGCTCCATGCCCAGTGTCCTATACAAATAATTAACATTTAGAACAGGTAGGTGTTAATTAGTGACTGACTACATTTGTTGATTTAATTCCCTTACAAATATTTTTCTTCAGATTTACTTAAAAATAATTTAGACATTTTACACCTGTGAAAACAGGTGACAGCAGATCTTTAAATGTCTAATTAAATGTCAAGTAACTTGTTCTTATCCTTATTCATACTTTCTTTGCAATAGCCAAAAACAAGTAAAAGATAACCAGGAATCAACTCCTACTAAATTAATTTGATTAATGTTTAATATTAAATGCATACTACATATGATGGTATTTGATAAATCCACATCTTTGAATTAATTTCTTGACTTTTATCTCAGATGTTAATGTGTGTATTTCTCTGCTAATCTAAAGGCACCTAGGGGATTAGCTCAAGATGAGTCTCTGGGTCACCTTCAGTAGTGTGATAAACTGATGACTGTGATTGAAATTTGTATTAATTTTAAAACAAAATAAAAAAAGGAAATTACAGTCTCATTGAACTCTCACTTCAGAGGCTTAGACCTGACAAATTTTACAGACAAGGAAGCTGGACCTGAGCTGTGGTGAATCACAGGCTGCTGTGTTTGGACCCACACATTGCTTCCCTTTGTCTGGGCAGGCTTCAGTCACCATCTCGGCACTCCTTGGCATTTCAGTGCAAGATGGAGGTACAAAGACAACAGAGACAATCAAAATGGAGTTTGTAGTTTGATATATAGATACACACAGAGAGTTTCTAATATGAAACAGAATTCATAAGTTGTATATAGATTCCCCAAATCGACACAATCAATTTAAGAATAGCACTTCTCTCTCACTTCTCTCTCTGTAAGAGAAAATAGAAGGGAAAATATTTTTAAATTCTTTTGTTTTCGTGTGTTTTACACCACTTTGACCCAGAGCCTGACTCCTACTTAATCACTGTATGTTCAGAGGGACCTTAAACAGCTCTAAAAGGAGTGCGGAGGATTCTTTAAATAGGCAGGGAGTGGGCATGTCAGTAGTAGGAAGAGCTAGGGCTAGAGTACCTAGTGCTCCGGCCAGTCTTTTGTTTATGAACAGTTCCTATGGACAATTCCAGCTAGCATAACTCAAAAAAGCCCTTAGTTTATTCTCAATTACACTAGGGTTGTTTTGTGGTCACAGGATCAAGGGAGTATAAAGATACCTTAAAGCTATCTTCCCTCTCTCCCCACGCTTTCTCAGCTGTTCCAAGTAATGAGGATCTGGTCTTCTTTGTCTAGTCACATGTATAGTTAGGGTCTGATACTGCAAACACTTGTGTGTGCAGGAAAGCTATAGTATGAGCAATAAACTGAATGTTTTCATAAACAAAATAACAGGCAGATTAGCTTTGAAAGGCAAATCACAAAATGAGTGGATGGCGGGAATCTGCTTGAGAATATACGTAGACCATAGTAAAACGTTCCTTTGATCCTGTGCATCATAAAATCTTTCTTGAAAAATATATGCGAGTTGACATGTATCTGAGCACTCTCACATGGAAAGAAAACTGGCTAAAGGACATAAAAGGGTAATCCATCAGACATATCACTTTGTGATGTGATTCTTTCAGATTCTACAAGCCACATTAATTAGTAAAAGGATGGTCTTGTGGCTGAAACACTAGATAAGGAATCAGGACTGGGTTCTAATCCTGACAATGACATATTTATTGCATGACCTTGGGCAAGACATTAGCCTTGCCGTGCCTCATATGCAAAGCATAATAATACATCCTTACCTCATAAGCTTAAAATGTGAATGTTTTCAAAGAACTCTGAAATCATTGGGGGAAGACTTGATAAAAGTACAAAGTATAACTGCTATTATGGCCCAAGTCACCTCTCTCATGGAAACACCTATGATAGGGCCTTTGGGGAGAGGAAATTGCAAATGCATTCCCTCTCTACTGGCTTTTATGCTAGTATCACATTACACATTTCCTATCATGTATTACATCATGGAATGCAATACAGTCTATCCCTCCCTATCTGTAGCTGAGACAGATGATGCTCCCGCTCTTACCCCATGCAGAAATCTATATGGAGAGGCCTTTCCCCATGGATATTCTGACAGGAATAATCTGGCCCATTAGTATTATTTGAGACACTTCCAAAAAACATCATTTTGCTTCAGGAAATGGTATTAGTGACTCAGTCGGTGGTGGCACTTTTCCCTCTGAGTCACTACAGAATCAGTGTTACAGCATAGTGCTAAGGAACACTATGCTAGGGTTACCATATTTCAACACTGAAAAAAGAGGACACTCCACGGGGGCCTGCCCCAACTCTGCCCCTTTCCCACCCTGGCCCTGTCCCAATCCCGCCCCTTCCCCAAAGCCCCTGCCCCAACTCTGCCCCCTCCTCTGAGCACCCTGCATTCCCCCTCCTCCCTCCCGCTCTGATCTTGGTTGGGGGTTGCTAAGTGCTTCCCTGCTCCCCTCTCACCCTGCAGCCTCTGCGCCCCCCGCCTGCCCTCCCCCTGCACCCCACCGCCCCTGCAGCCTCTGTGACCCTTGCTCCCGACTCGCCCTGCACCCCCCTGCCCCTGCAGCCTCTGCGCCCCCCGCCTGCCCTGCCCCTGCAGCCTGTGACCCCTGCTCCTCATTCGCCCTGCACCCCCGGCCCCTGCAGCCTCTGAGACCCCTGCTCCCCACTCGCCCTGCAGCCTCTGTGCCCCCCGCCAGCCCTGCCCCTGCAGCCTCTATGCCCCTGCCTGCACTGTTCCTTCTCACCCTGCAGCCCCTGCAGCCTCTGCGCCCCCCGCCTGCCTTGCCCCTGCAGCCCCTGAGACCCCTGCTCCCCACTCGCCCTGCAGCCCCTGCACCCCCACGCCTGCCCTGCCGCCTCTATGCCCCTGCCTGCACTGCTCCTCCTCGCCCTGCAGCCCCTGCACCCTCCGCCCCTGCAGCCTCTGTGCCCCCTGCTCCCCACTCGCCCTGCACCCCCCTGCCCCTGCAGCCTCTATGCCCCCGTCTGCCCTGCTCCCCCGCTCACCCGGCAGCCTCTGCCTGCTGAGGGCTTCAGATGCTCAGCAGCGCGGGTCCCTACAGCCCCGGCCGCAGCTTCCTTCCTGCCGCTGAGCACGTTCCCTGACCTGTCTGTCCCCGCGGAAAACAGCTCTCGTGGCGCCGGGTTCCGAGCTGCGTGGGGCAACGGGGCCGCAGGAAAGGTCCCCCAGTGGCCTGGGGGGTTCCTTCCCGTGAGGGAAGCCCGAGCCCCACCTGAGCATTGTAGCTGGGGCAGCTGGGCTGCGCTGCGGACCCGGTGGATCGTGCTGGGCGGACCCTGGCTTATGCCTCCCTATTTCCCCGAACATGTCCCGCTCTTTGGAAATTCCCCCCGGACGGGGATTTGAGCACCAAAAAGCCGGACATGTCCAGGGAAATCTGGACGTATGGTAACCCTACACTATGCAGATGAGAGAAAACCAAGGTGCTGCCAACTTGAGATCATTAAGAATTTCATGGCACTTTATGTAAGTCGCTGGGTGTTGACTCAGGTACCCTTGCTAAATTCTGACTCTGGTGTTTACAATCTTCCAACCAAAAGTCCTCTTTGCAATTTTAATTGGCTAAAGTAGCATTTTTCATTTCCTGTCCTAAATTGTTTTGTGGAATTGCTTTGTAGTCTTCCAGATGCATTTCTTAGCTGTGATTTTTAATACTTATATTACGTAAGGCCCCAATCAGGGTCAGGGCCCCATTGTGCTTGGTGCTTTACCGACCTATATAAAAGTCTCTGCTCTGAAGAGCTTACAACCTATATAGCAGTATATTAATGTGAGTTGTGTGAGAGTTGTACCTCACAAGTTCAGTTTGAGCCCAAGTTAATATGTGTAGAGCACTTTGATAAGAAAGTTGCTATTTAAGAGTAAAATGTTTATCATCATTATCATTTTATTTATTATTAGGACACTAATAACTCAAAATGTGGTCCAAAATTTAGATTTTGGATAAGCAAGCTTTTATAATATCAAAGATGGGGAAAAAAGTCTCCATGATTTTTCTAAAAAATTCCAAGAAAAACAGTGGTTTTGCCTGCAACCCAATTGCATCACTGAAAACCTGAAAATGAAACAGACTATAAAAAAGTGGTACTGACTACATTGAATTTGTTGTTCATGCTGAGAGAAATTTTTAAAAAATGTGAAATAGTTCGAATTTTAAAATTCAGAATTATGTCTCTGTTTTACTAAGGTGACATTTTAGCAAGATATGTTAAGACATTTGCTTCTTGCAATATGAATATTTTTAGCTTGCTGCCCCTTTAATATTAATAGCAATGTATGGAGGTGGAAGAGATGTAATTAATGGGGTGCCGTGTGGATCTATTAGTAATCTGGAAGAAAGTTCTAAATTAAATTAATAAATGATACTCAAGTAGAATGTGTTATCATTTCTGAAATAATACCAAATGATTCAGAGAGGTAAAAATCTGGACAGGAAATGAGGTGAGATTTAGTCTGGGGGATAATACCTGAAACAAAAAAAAATTAATGGAAATGAGGTACTTGGAAAGCAGTAATGCTGAAAGAGACCTGGAAGGGATACTGGACAGCAAATCCGATAATGAACTTGTAATGCATTATGGAGGAAAAAAAAGCCAATATGATTTTTGGCTGCCTGTACATGTGCATTTTGTCAAGAAGCCATGAGACATAGTCCCTATCTGTTTGACTTTGCTATACCATACATAGGCTTACAGTGTACAGTCTTCTGGGCATTTCAATATCAGAAGTATATTAACAAACTGTAGAGAATTCAGAGAACAGCAACAAAATATGATTAAATGCCCGCAGGTTCTGATTTCTGATGAAAGATTAAAAGAACTAAATATAAGTGTAGCTTGACCAAATGACAAATAATGGGGAGATATGATAACTATCATACAAGTATATGGAACTTGTAAACACCAGGAATGGAGAAGAATTTTAAGCGGTTGCCCAAAGGGATATAAAGTGTACAAAGAAAAATGCACAGGAACCTGCACAGGGTGGTGATAACTGCTATCAGAGGAATGTTTAGTCTAGCAGAAAATGGTATAAAAAATTCAGTGGCTGGAAGCTGAAGTTAGAAAAATTCAAACTTGAAATAAGATGCATTTTTAATGGTTTAATAACTAATTATTGGAGCAGTTCACCAAGGGAGCTGGTAAATTCTCCATCACATGGAATACTTAAATCAGGAATGAATGTTCTTCAAAAACATGTGCTCTAGTTCAAGCCCAACTGATTGAATATGATGCAAGAATCACTGTGTGAAATTCTATGGCCTATGTTATGTAGAAATTCAGACTATATGATCTGAATGGTCCTTTCTGGCTTTAAAATTGATTAAATCTAGATTGAATATTATTTTTTCCTAATATTGTAGCTGCCACTGTAGTATTCGTAGTATAGACCTACCCTGGTAGATTGCTCATTTTGGGTAGACCTTTTAACGTCATCTGGTGGGACTGAAGGGGAACATAATTGGTTTCATTTTCCTGAAGGGAGGCTCACCTTTCAGAAGTTCGGGAAACATTTAACGTGTGCAACTGCAGATGCTTTGCAATGGCTTGAAAAAAATCTAACACTTCAGTGAGTATGTTACAGAAGCTATAGGAAGCTTCTTGCTATGTTTATCATCTTCGGTAAGGGGGGAAATATGTTGTTAATGTTGAGAAATATGTCTGCATTCCTTTGCCCTTCCAGAGTACTTTTTCAGTTGTATTTTCTATTCAATATTAGATTCAGCCCTCACTAGCTATTTATTTGTTTTCTCTTTTGAGTAGTTTTTGCTTTAGGTTCTATAAAGTTAGCCATTCCTCTTGTATTTCTAGTTTTTCTTACATGCTACATTATTGAACAATAATAATACACCTCTCACAGCATGTATTTGCTCTAACCTCCTTCTTTCTCTTCTAGAACAAAGAAGTTTTGATGAATGTGAGGTTTTCACCTACATTTTTAGAAAATTCCAGTCTTTAACAAATCTAAAAATCTCCATATATCTCCACCAAAAATATTGACATTGGCCAGGAAATCTTCCCATCATGATTTCCCACCTTTACTTAAGCATTTTGACCCTATCTTTATTGGAGGGGAAAAAAGTGCGTTCTTAACTTAGGTCTGGTCTTCACTCCAAACTTGCACCCCTATAACTACGTTGCTCAGGGGTGTGAAAAATTTACCCCCCAAGCAACATAGTTATACTGACCTTACTCCCCCCCACCCCCGCAATGTAGTCAGCACTATGTTGACTGGATAACTTCTCCTATTGACATAGTTACTGCCTCTCAGGGAGGTGGATTAACTACACCTGCAATCTTTTCTTGGAGTTGATGATGATGATAAATGCAAAAAGCTATGTTTAAAAGAACATTATTAAGGTTTTAAATGCAAGCTCTCAGAAGTTAGGAAATGCCACAGTTAATGTCTCCCCCAGCCCACAGCTCTTCATACAGTCTTAGTTCCTCTCCTCCCAGACATCTGGCTGCCAGTCCCAGTCTTGTTGGCTAAGGAGTCTCAGCTTTCCTTTCTCATTCCCCCCGGCTCCCAGCCCCAGCCTCCCCATCCAACCAATCCCATTTTGCCATACCCCAACTGCCAGTCTCTTTGTCCAACCAGTCCCAGTCTTCACCCCTTCCAACTCCCAATCACACTTTCTTCCTAGCCCCCTAATCTCAGTCTCACCAGACTGCTTGTCCCTCTGGTCTGGCTTTTGCCCCCTCCGTATTTAAATCAGAAGGCTTCCTCCTCCTCCAAACTGCCAGGGTGGAGGAGGGTAGGGTAGAGAAGAGGTCATTAAGAGCATAGGAGAGATGGACAGATCCAGTGTCTGGCCCCACCCCAGCCTAGATAAGCTGGGAGCAGGAATTACAGCAAAAGTCTTTCTGAGCCCCAGTATCCCTGGGCTTAAAAATGCTCCGTCACTGTGTGGGGATGGTGTACGAGCAGGCTGATCAGCACTAGAGGCTGGAACATCATTGGTGAGGGTGGAATTTTTGGAGATTTTAGCTGTTAAAGTCTAAGACATCACTACTGAGCATGTGTGAACTGTGATTTTTTTTTTTTTTGCTTCGCCAAATTTGGGTGGATTTTCATGGCAACAGCAAAAGGAACATGCCTGACAACAAGGCCACACTTCTGCCAAATTTCAATTCCCTGCTTCAAACCATGGGGTGCTAGAACATTTAATAGAAAAAAAATTCAATAATTTTTTACCATGAGTGAAACAATGTATTTTTCCCTAGCCTCATTCTCAGAAATGGCTGAATAATTTTGTCTGGAATTTTCAAAAAAACGGATGCTTAAGTAAGACATCTGGCATTGAAGGTTCAACTCAAATGGCTAAAGTTTCACAAAGTTGTACACAACTGAAAACAGAGTGTTTTAATAAGAAGAGTCAAGCCACTTTACTGATAGGTGGCACTACCAACCCCATATATGATTTTATATTGAAAAGAATGCCATTAAAAATAGTCTTGATCTTGTAGCTATGAAACGTGCTAATAATGCCGATACGGTTGAATTTTACCAATGATCCAAATTTTGTAAATAAAAATATGGAAAAAACAAACCCAGGAATATTTCCTTCAAGACCTCTCCCCTATGAGGAGGAATATATTTAAATCTTAAATACATTATATTAGCTTTAAAAGAGCACACTGAACTAAACTGTTAGATTTCGCACTTAGGGACGTACAAAAGACAGATGCCCCTGGCAACTTGCCTTTCCCTACAAGATTCTTTGTATGTAATTTATAAGCTTTCTCATCATTCCCAAACACATTGCCATATGTATACAATTTACAGTACTAACTTAGCATTTCTCTATGATGCTTGTGATGAGGAGTAAGCTTCCTTTTTATTTGGTCTTCTACTTGGTTCGACATGAGAACTCTAATTGCTTGTGCATTTACAGACCCCAAAAGCC
Organism: Malaclemys terrapin pileata; assembly: GCF_027887155.1. Lineage (NCBI taxonomy): Eukaryota > Metazoa > Chordata > Testudines > Emydidae > Malaclemys > Malaclemys terrapin. Next base: position 15,293,106 of record NC_071513.1, on the reverse strand, counting down.
CATCGCTGGGATGAATCTCCCCAGTAGCAGCTGGGAAGCTGCTCTTTTTTCTAGGATTTACAAGCAGACTTTCCCTTTGGGAGTGGTACGATCTGCCTGTTGCTGTTTTGTCCTGCTTGACATCATTTCTTTTTGATTGTGAGGAATGTGTGTTCAGTGGTTGAGTCAGTTCAAGAAGTAGATTTCCTGACATATACTTGAAAAATAGTGCTTGAAAAAATCCTCTATGTGTTTATTATGCACATTCAAGTACTAGCTTGGAACCACCTGTAGGTTATTAGGTACTGCATTTAGATACTAGAGTGATTGGCACCAGTGTAAGAACCTAGATAGATTGTATGAAAACCTCAGTGTTACTTACGAATTTTTCTTCACATGTCATCTGGCTGTTCTTTGGGCATTTGCAGTTACACTGTTAGCATATGCTATAATTTCAGTTTTAAAAGCTATACAATTAACTAATAACAGACATCAATTATATTACAATATCTGATGTTAGTATGTTTCATTACTGTTCCATATCCTGAAGGCATTTACTAAGTAGAGTCGCTTCAGTTGTAAACAGTCTGATTTAATATATTCTTCTAGAGTGTTAGCAGAGCTGTGGTGCCCAAGAGAATCTGGCCCAATATCTCCCTGCTTCTTAACCAGGGACATGATCCAATGCCAATTGAAGATTCCTATTAACTTCAGTGGGCTTTGAATCAAGCCCTAGGTCCCAGTGAGAGATAATGAACCCTACACTTACCGTATGACAAAACTATCACAAATACTAATCCCTTTTTTAAGGACTGTCCACCTCTGGATTCTTAACATTCAACATCTGTAACGTTGTCTTAATATGTAGTATTTGCTTTTAAAAATGTAATATATATAGAACCTACATTAGATGCTCTCAAAATTTTTACCATTTGAATAGATACTGTTGTCTGTAGAAGAATCCCATATTGTGTAGATGGGTACTACTTTCAGTGATATTTTCTTTCTTTCACAGAAGTAGAACTAAGTGTACTCAATCTAGGTGTTTTATTAATTTATATTGTAAAGTCACCTGGACATACCTATAGGCTGGCATGGTTCCACACTGAATTTATTTGTGATTCAGCCAAGGATATTTTTTCTTTGCAGAATTATGCATAAACGGTGAGGAATTATACGGTATGTTCCACTTTTTTAATTAATTTAAATAAAAAAATATAGTTTTTAATGAATGGAAATGTGATTATTCCTATGAGAAATGATATTTTATACAGCTGATCATGCCTCCTATACAAAGTACTATTTTGCTAATAATTTCCTTAAAGTTTATTCTTCTCATTAGCTTGAATTATTTATGCAAGTAAGCATGTGCTGTCACTTAGTGACCAGACAAATGGAGAACAAATTGTTGACCCTGGGAGTTGGTATTTGAAATGCGTCCCATTGTACACAATGGGTTTTGAAACTGAAAAATCAGTATTAGATGCTATTAAGTAATCTTGTAGTGAAAGAATTCATATTGATGCAAAAAAAAAAATCACATTTTACTCCTCTTGTAATCTAGGGATTACATATCACAAATGGGAAATCATCGGTGAGATTCATGGGAATGTCTTTGTATTGTGACAAGAACCCAGATTCAACTGTACAGAATTTTACCGGTTGGGATTGCAGCAGTATATAAATTAAATAAAGGCCTGAACCTGCAAACCATTTGTCACGTGAAGAGGGTGTTTTTATGTGAATACTCAGTGGGACTATTAGGATCCGTGAGATACACTCATGTAACTGCATTAAAAATAAGCCAAGGTAAACTACAATTTTAAAAAACAGATAATTTTTCTCTTGCTTTTCCAACAAATCTTACCAAAAACAATAATAACAAAAAAGCAATGGTTTACTTCACACAAATATATACAGACAAATGAGCATTATCACATACGATAGTTTATTATAACACCACATTTATGGTGGTGATACCCATATGCTAAATTGCATAGTGTATGACAAATTGCAAAATCTTGTGATGCATTATGGAACCATATGGTTAATTGATCATGTACCTTAGACAGTCACTTAACACACTAATCCATTTCCCCCAGGATTTAATCTAGCTTTTCAAAACCTAAAAAAACCAACAAAACCCTTCCAGAAACTGAAGAACATAAGAATGACCATACTGGGTCAGACCAAAATCCATCTAGCCCAGTATCCTGTCTTCTGACAGTGGCCAATGCCAGGTGACCCCAAGGGAATGAACAGAATAGGTAATCATCAAGTGATCCATCCCCTGTTACCCATTTCCAGCTTCTGGCAAACAAAGAGGCTAGGGACACCATCCCTGTCCATCAGGCTAATAGCCATTGATGGACCTATCCTCCATGAATTTATCTAGTTCTTTTTTGAATGCTGTTAGAGTTTTGGCCTTCACAACATCCTCTGACAAGGAGTTCCACAGGTTGACTGTATTGTGTGAAAAAATACTTCCTTTTTTTGTTTTAAATCTGCTGCCTATTAATTTCATTTGATGGCCCCTAGTTCTTGTGTTATGAGAAGGAGTAAATAACACTTTCTTATGTACTTTTTCCACACCAGTCATGATTTTATAGACCTCAATCATATCCCCCCTTAGTCATCTCTTTTCCAAGCTGAAAAGTCCCAGTCTTATTAATCTCTCCTTATACGGAAGCAGTTCCATACCCCTAATAATTTTTGTTGCCCTTTTCTGAACCTTTTCCAAGTCCAGTATTTTTGTTTTAGATGAGGAGACCAGATCTGCACACAGTATTCAAGATGTGGGCGTACCATGTATTTATATAGAAGCAATATGATATTTTCTGTCTTACTATCTATCCCTTTCTTAATGATTCCCAACATTCTGTTAGCTTTTTTGACTGCCGCTGCACACTGAGTGGATGTTTTCAAAGAACTATCCACAATAACTTCAAGATCTTTCTTGAGTAATAACAGCTAATTTAGAACTCATCATTTTATATGTATAGTTGGGATTATGTTTTCCAATGTGCATTACTTTGCATTTATCAACATTGAATTTCATCTGCCATTTTGTTGCCCAGTCACCCAGTTTTATGAGATCCTTTTAAGTCTCCCTGGGACTTAACTATCTTGAGTAATTTTGTATCACTGTTTACCCCTTTTTCCAGATCATTTATGTTGAATAGGACTGGTCCGAGTACAGACCCCTGAGAGACACCACTATTTACCTCTCTCCATTCTGAAAACTGACCCTTTGTTCCTACCCTTTGTTTTGTCAACTAAAAAGAATGGCTCAGGTTTCGGAATCTCCCTCATATCCTCAGCCATGAAAACCGATGTAAAGAATTAATTTTGTTTCTCTGCAATGGCCTTATCATCCTTGAGTGCTCCTTTAGCATCTCTATCATCCAGTGGCCCCACTCGTCGTTTAGCAGGCTTCCTGCTTCCGATGTAATTTTTTTTAAAATTGCTATTACTTTTGAATCTTTAGCTACGTGTTCTTGTTTTTTGGCCTTCCTAATTATATTTTTACATTTCGTTTGCCAGAGTTTATGCTCCCTTCTCTTTTCCTCACTAGGATTTAACTTCCACTTTTTAAAGGATGCCTTCTTGCCTCTCACTGCTTCTTTTACTTTGTTGTTTAGACACGATGGCACTTTTTTGCTTCTCTTACTATATTTTTTAATTTGGGGTATACATTTAAGTTGAGTCTCTATTATGCGGTTTTTAAAAAGTTTCCATACAGCTTGCAGGGATTTCATTTTTGGCGCTGTACTTAACTTCCCCTAAACATGGAATATGCCCGTAGAATTACACAGGTCTAACATATAAGACAAAGAACATTCATTCCTGGCCTTGTGATGGATTTATGTTCTAAAATCTTTTGACTCATTGGGTTAGAAATGGTTTCTTTATAACACTCGAAGAGAAAGATTCCTACTGGGGACTTACACTTGCTTCTAGCTTGGGAGGTCATGAAATACTGTACTTTAAAATTCTGACATTCCAATTTTCCTCTTCTTCTGAGGAGTGTACTTTCAGACCCATGGTAAGTTAGGCAGCCTTCTCTATATGTGGGCAGGTGCAAAAAATAATATTAATCACATCTTTAAATCTCCTTAAAATATTTTAAAGTAGTTCTCCACATCACATCACCATGTGTTCTTAACAGAATCCATTTTGCCATTTAGGCATAGATCTGCATTAGACATAGCGTGAAGTTACCTCTCTTCTGGAGCATCTTGGAGAGGAGCTACACCCCTTCGTGGACTGCAGCTTATTCTCCCCAAAGTGCCAATCCCCCTCCACAAGCTGGTGCTGCAGGAGGGTCGGACCACAGCACCATCTCCTACCCTCCCTTCCCTGTCCCTTTGAAGTGCTGTTTGCCCCCACAGGAAGCAGGGAGAGAGGACTATCTGTAATCTCATTTGCTCTGTTTCTAGTAGTAAATTGGGAGGAGGTTATTTAGGGTGAAAGGTCATCAATGCACTTTATTCTGTATAAAATAAATCGTAATATAGACAATTGATTTCGAAACTCAACCCAAGCAAATTCCAAGATCCACACCAAAACTGAGGGCAACTGTCCCTCACGGATTCACCTTCTGTGAATCTGTCTGCAGTTCGAGCTGGGTGTGCAATTCCCAACTAGAGGAGACATACCTGTGCTTGCTGTGATGGAACTAGCCCCCTCAAGACAGTGTAGCCACAGCGGCACGAGCCATGGAAGGGGCTGGCCTCCCCAGTATGTGCCCATCCTATGCATATACATAGAGAGGCTAGCCCCTCCCACCACTCATGCTGTTGGAGCTGCCCTTCTATTTTGAGTGCACAGCCTTGATAAGAGCTAGCACAGGTCTGTCTCCTCTAGTTGGGAGTTACACTCCACAGCTCGAAGTATAAAACCACTCTGTGAGTACAGGGATCTGTGCATGGAGCAGGTTGGGCTGGAGGTACGGCTTGGGAGGTATCTATGTTCATTTGCTACACCATTCCCCCCCTCCCACTACCAATCCCTCTTTAGCTAGCAGTGACACTATTGAGCCTACATGAATATTTCTGCTGCTTGCCCCCTCAGTACTGTGTAACCTTGTGGTAAGAGTCCCCATCTCTCTCTCTCACACACTCACACTAGATTGGTGTCCTCCCTTGGGTTAGCCTTTGTATTTATCTTAAAGAACAAAACATAATGCTTAGCCTAAAGCTTCTCTTGTGCTTGGCTTGTTTCTGGGATTTCTCCCTATAATGCACTACTGCCTCTGTTGCTACCCTTGTTTCCTTTTCTCCTTTTTCACTTAGAGAAAGGAACAGACTCTCTTATGCTTTGAGCTGCAGGTATTGAGCTCCACTTGGGCTAACAGAAATCAACAGAATAGTGCTGCCTTTCCCTTTAGGGTCCTAACCCCAGTATTGCCAACCTCATGGATTCAAACATCACGAGTCAGACCCCCCAAAACTGAGATAGTTGTAAATATTATAATTTAGGTTCTTTTTATTTGCCTTCTGGCTCTGATGGTTTAGAGTGCACTCACTTCACATTTTCATCTGCAATTGTGAAGACTATAAACCTACTTTTAAAAAATGAAACTGAGATTCTCATGCAGACTCTGGATTCCAGCAGCTGGAGCTTCCAGTAAAAGATCAAATGTCAGGAGACTCCTGATAAAATTGCAAGAGTTGGCAACACTGTCTTAAAACCCTGACACACAGTCACGAATTTCTGGGAGCAGCAGCAGGCAAAGGAATCTAATGGAGTTGCCATACCAGGATGGGGAAGTGGCCTCTAGACTCGGTGTGGAGGCACGGACAGCCTGGACCTACAATGGATCCTCAAGATCCATGATTACTAGATGCTCAAGAACTGAAGATTTTCTAAAATTTCACAAGAATTTATAAAGTTAATTCAGGATGGGTGTTATCACTTTTCCAGTAGAAGACCCAGCATTTTACTGTGAAATGTGTAACGTGGAAGAAATTGTTGCCATTTGAACAAGGATATTCATTACAGAAAATTGAATGTTTTTCCCCTGTTAAATTTTCATTTTCAAGGGGAAAAAATCATAAGATGTTGATACACAACAATAAAATGTTTTTCTTTTTGAAAATATTATGTGCTGAGTTGGCTATTTTCATTCAGCAAGTTTCCTCCTCCTTCCCCTCCCTCCCAGCTCCAATACAGGTTTTTGTTGAAATGCAATCCTATTGTATCTGGCTAAAACATGGATGTTGGGTTAGCATTATTTTGAACATTGTTATTCCTAAATGATGTGTGTTTAATGTTCATTAAACACAAATTGATTTTTCTTTATAAGAAAAATCAATACATACATAATTACTATAATTCTGTTTTGATGTTACAAAGAAAAACAATTTTAAAAATTCATAATAGTACCTTGCATTTTTTATTATACATAGCGAGTAAAGATTTTATTGTTTAGATAGTAAGTGCAAAGCGCTATGGCAACAGATATGGCAACAGATAGGAGCCTTTAGAACATTTAATATTGTAGTGAGGAACAAGCAGTCTGTTATGTTATATTAAGGGAAGAGTTTTAGGCAAGAAATAGGAAATACTGAGTAAGGCAGTGGATTCAGAAATAAGGATCAGGAAAAAATATTCTGATGCGGCATGTTAATTTCATATTTTAAATGGATTTTATTTCTCTTTATCTGATACTTTAATTTTCCTCCCTTCCCTCCCTGCACCCGGACACATTTGGGCTTCAGACATCTTCCTTCTTGCACCATTAATTACCATTGCAACAAGGATTGAGAAAAATTGAGGGGAATTTTTGCAATTACTGTGTGACTTTTCCCCTGAAAACTGTTAACATTTGTGGAGAAAGATATCCAGGGATCAGGGCCAGCTCCGGGCACCAGCAAAGGAAGCAGGTGCTTGGGGTGGCCAATGGAAAGGGGCGGCATGTCCAGATCTTTGGCGGCAATTCGGCAATTCTCTCGGAGGGAAGGAGCCACCACCGAATTGCCGCCAAAGAATGGCAAAAAAGCTGGAGCCGGTCCTGCCAGGGATTCAGCGATTTCAGCACAATATATTTTTCTATTTTCTATTCTGTTTGTTCTTTCTGTTATGTTTTCACACCTATCAACATCATAGCTTTTCAGTATATGACATAGTAAGTTTGTACCCTATATGCAAAGGGAAATGGGGTGAGGGGCAGAGAGAGCTAAATGGGATAAAGGTAGAGCCTCAAATCAGCAAAGCGTTTAAGCATATGTTTAAATACATCCCTATTCCACAAGCATGTATGCACGCTTAGAACATGCTTATGTGCTTTGCACAAGGGGGATGGACTGCTGCATCAGGAGTGAACAGAATAAGCAAGGGGATTAAAGAGAGGAGGAATATAGAAGGAAAGTATATTCGAATGAAGGAAAAAAAGAGAGTGGGAAAGCCAGGAAAAGATGGTAAACTTTTTAAAAATTATTTTAATAGCAAATTTTAATGATAACATAACTAAGTAAACAACAAATATTTTTATTTGATTGTGGAAATAAGGAAAATATAATTCCAAGAAGAGAGAGTTTATGGAAAAAGATCTAGTAAAAGAGGCATATGTTGCTGGAAAAATGCTGCATGAGACACTTCTGAATCTGGTCCAGGCTTTATGTACAGGTGTGTCGCATCTTACGCTGGGGTTACATTCCGCAGTCAGCTTGTAAAGTGAAAATCATGTATAATCAAAATTACATTGAGTGTAAGGGCGGGCGGAATCGCCCGCACTACAGGTACGGTATTAAGATTGTTATTTTTCTCTTTTTTGTTTGTTTTTTTCCGACCGCGTAAAGCTGAAATCGCGCATGTTAAATGCGCGTAAGATGCGACAGACATGTATGCTGACTGCAGCCTTGATGAAAACCCTAATTTTTAAAGATTATAGCAAATGTCTTCATTATTTTCACAATTCAACAGTCCATCCTTAATAAGCAAAACACTTAAACAGGTGCTTAATTGTATGCATGTGCTTATTTCTCATTGACTTTAAATTTGCCTGAAGTTGTGCATGTGCTTAAGTGTTTTGCTGGATAGGAAGGGGCTTAAGCGCATGCTAACTGCTGTGCTGAACTGGGGCCATTCTGAATAGTCAAGCAATATTTTACAGTGTATGTGGCTCTTTTAATCCTCAACAATTGTAACTTTATTCCCATAGAACATCGGAGACAGTGCATTAACTGGATGTTTCTCCTATGTAGTTCTGCATTGAAATGGTTAATAAGGGAGCATGGCATTTAAGTGCTCATAATTAGGCATCCAGGTTTCTTATTTCAAAACCACAGCTAGCACTAATGAGTGCTCTAGTTGGCAGTTTCAGCAGAAAGGCCAAGGATTGTAGTAAAGATGGAGAGAGAATGAACTCCACTCTGGCCAGAGAGGTCCTACTCTGAATGTTCTGTGAGAAGCAGATTTCATAAGCACTAAATCCATTTTGAGAAGAGGATGACAAAATGAGTCAAAAGCCAGTGTTTTAACAGGAAATAGGTCTGCAACCTGTAACCAGACATTAAAAGGAAAAATCTAATTTCCTCTGCTACATATGGCAGAAAATAAAACCTATTTCCAAAATAAAATGTAATGTGATGGTTTGTATTTGAAGGCTAAGGAATCACAGTATTACCAGTTTTCAAACTTTTTCTTATAAGTGCACAGGATTTTTTCCATCATCTACTCCTGGCTGTTCACCCAGGATGAGAAAAATACAGAGCAAGATGATTAAATAAAAAGAAACATGCACTTAAAATATTTTTCATGTAATGATTTCTACATGAAGGCTCCAGTCCTACAAGCACATGCACAGAAAACACCCATTGACTTTAAGTGGCAGTTCTGCTTACACAGAACACTTTCAAGATGAAACCTTCCGTTTGCTTGTATTAAGGAATAGAGGAGGAATCTCATGGGGAGGAAAAAACATCCATAGCTTCTCACTCAGCAAGTTATAATGGTCCAGATTTTGCCAGCCTTACCCACATTTAGTACTTTACTCCATGTGTAGTCAATGGCCCCATGAAATGAAATTGCCATTTTTTAGCTCTTGGACTGAAAATATGCTTTAATTATCAGTACGTTTTTCAAACAACCAAGTATGTAACTTCCATGCATTATACATTTTCTTTAATTCTATTTTTTTAATTACTATGAACATGTTCAGAATTTGGTCCCAAGCTGTTTTAAATTCTCTAATTCACTGCAGATTAGCTATATGGGTTTTTTATGGTACTGTTTGTTATGACACTGCAGCTGTTCTCTGATGGCACTTAAATATCAAGGTTGGGGAATGGTAAAGGAACCTAAACAGAATTGACGTCCCTTATTCACTGTTACACCTGCAACAACCAGTTTTTAGGTCTGCTAATTGATGTGTTGTGGCTGATGTCACACTCAAGTCATGTTGACATGGTATGAGAGGTTGGCAGAGAAGCAAAGAAAGCCAAGTATAAGTGTCTGAATTAAGTTGTAGCCACACAAACTCTTTATCTAACATTGATTAAAGGCCCGTTGAGAGGCACACCAGATTCTGTTGTCTACCAGATTTTGACTTAGAAGAGTGAAATATTCATCAAAACAATTGTTTGTTTCTACTAGATAACAGCTAATGGCTATAAAATAATAGACACTGCATTATACGTATGCTGAGCTCTCTCAATATATATTCAGAATACTGTACGCCATGGACCCAATTTGCGACCCTTACTTTGAGTAGAGCTTACTCACACAAGTAGTTCCATTTATGGTAATGGTACTACACACGTGAATAATGCTCAGCATGAGAAATGGTTGCAGAATTGGGTTCCATTTGAATTTGAAGAAGTAAGAAATCTGTTTGTTTGGTCCCTATTGAGATCTCTTGACCCCTAGAAGAGCTTGGGGGGAGGGGGAAACAATAGCAAACTGATCTTTTTTTAAATGGAGCAATATTCTCACCAAAGAGAGAAGATACTAAGTGGCTATCTGACCATACACATGCGGCAGGGGACCAGGAAGTGGCTGGCTTAGACCCAGCTATGCATAGATTCCCCCAGATCATCTCTAGTTTTTATTGTGTCACTGGAGCACCCATTAGCTTGGCAGTGTACTTGAAACAGTTTCTGTTTTAGTTTTTACTTAACACTTTCTCTTTGCCATTTCAATACAAGATTCAGCACTTCAGTTGTCAGCTGGGGTGTAAACTCATCCCTAAGGACTTTACTGTTCTAGAGAAAAAAAAATTGCAGCTTTCCATATCAAACAAGCCTGTGCATGTTGTGAAGGTCACAAGTCTTGGCTATAAATCATATGGTACGCATCCCAGTAAAATCATCCAGGCTACAGAAGCTGCTTCTTCTCCCCTCCTGCCCCTTAATGAAAAAATTCACACAATGGACATGGATGACTTATGGAAGCAAAATTTTATGGAAACAAACGTGTCCACAAGAAAGCATAGACAACTCTCTCTTCATGGCTGACTCTTGGCTCTATTAATTGCCATGAGGTTTCTGTTGACTAGTCATATAGAAAAAGTCAATTGGGGGAAAAAAAATCCATCCTATCCCAAAATATATATTTGATGCTCCTGATACTGGTCCCAATAAAATGAACAATGAAAATTCCACTGCCTTTGAGAGTAGGGTCGGTCCCACTGGCCATATTCTGCACTCAGGTGTAAACTTGGAGTAATTTCATCCAGTGACACTGCTGTATCTGAAAACGTAGTTTGGCCCACGGTATCTAATGTCATGGTGATGGTGTTTTTGGTCCAACTGATCATTGATATTGTGCACTCAGTATTTTTTTGTTCTGGCTGCTTTGTTTCCGAAGGCTCACCAAATGTTATGGCTAGTGTGGTGTTGTCAGCAACCTGAGAAAAGTCTATCCCTAGCCAATAATGTTGTCATTGGAACTATTAACCTCGTTGCCAAGTCAGTAAACTTAGAGGTCCACAGACCAATGTGCCTGTATTTTTTGCTCTGTGTACCCCAGTAACTCAAATTCTCTGAAACCTTAATACTTATAATGGGCAGTACACAATTAAAATCTGCTGCTAAATTCTGTAATTGTATTCCTATACTATGAAACCTCATTTATTCTTGTAGTAACAAATTGAAAAACACAATGAAATAGACTTCTAATATCTTGTTAGATTAATATTTTCTTATTCAATCTGCTAAATATAAATGTATGTGGTGAACTCATCAAGCACGAAAAAGAAAAGCTCTTCATTCCCCTCTGGAATAGCACAAATTCAGCATGTAGAAATAATCTCCTCACCTCCCCAAGTTTGATCGTAAAACTGTTTTTCTTCCATCTTTTCTTCCACCAAATTGTCTTTTTTTATTACAAGTAGCACATTTAGGATGAGTAGTTGCAGCACTGCACTTAAAACTTATAAAAACAAACAAACAGTTCTCATGAAAGGTACCAGATGGACAGTTCTGGAATATGAAATCCTCTGCTTAATCGCACATGCAGTTTTGGCAGTAGTAGGGCAAGCTTCCCAGTGCTGTTCCACTAGTGTGCTGTAACAATGATTGGAAAGAAGATTTCCTACTCTATCTGTGGAGCACCTTTTTGTATTTCCTTGTTGCTCTGTAGGAGAAAGGAGACGTGAATGGCTGCCACACTACTGGTGTGTTTGCCAGATGTTGATCAGATGCCTGTCTTGTGAAAGCTACATGTGGGACTCTGAAGAAAACCATGTGATTTTTGATTCAGGCTACATATCACTGCAGTGTATAAAACAGATGTTGAGAGGTTCTGCTAAAATTCCAAAATGGCTAATTAAATAATTGAAAAATTACTACTGTACCAATACTTTTTTTTCCTCAGAACTTAAAGCAGGTCCCACCCCTCCTCCTCAACCATGTAGAGCTAATGATGAAATTCCCAGGTAGAAGCCAGCCTCACTTCCACATACTAGCCCCAGCACATTCCAGCAACATCTTCTAAGGCAGGGATGGGCAAACTATGGCCCCCGGACTGTGTCCAGCCCATCAGACCTTTTAATCCGGCACTTGAGCTTCCGCTGGGGAGCAGGGTCGGGGGCTTGCTCCACTATGCGTGGCTTCCAGAAGCAGCAACATGTCCCCCATCCAGCTCCTACACATGGGGCAGCCAGGGGACTCTGCAAGCTGCCCCCACCCCCAAGTGCCAGCTCTGCAGGTCCCGTTGGCCAGGAACCACGGCCAATGGGAGCTGCAGGGGCGGCACCTGCAGACGGGACAGCATGCAGAACCACCTGGCTGGTGACGCACCTCCGCGTAGGAGCCAGAGGGGGGACATACCACTACTTCCGAGAGCCGCTTGAGATAAGCGTCACCTGGAGCCTCCACCCTGACCTCCTCCTGTACCCCAAACCTCTGCCCCAGCCCGATCCCCCTCCTGCCCCCCAGAGCCTGCAACCCCAGCTGGAGCCCTCACTCCCCCCCACCCCGTACCACTGCCCAGAGCCCTCTCCCACACTCCAAACCCCTCAGTCCCAGCCTAGAGCCCCTGTAACCAATCCCCTGCCCCAGTCTGGAGCCCCCTCCCTCACTCTGAACCCCTCATTTCTGGCCCCACCCTGGAACCCTCAGCCCTGGCCCCCACTCCTGAGAGCCTGCACCTCCATCTGGAGCCCTCAGCCCCTCCTGCATCCCAACCCCCTGCCTCAGCCCGGAGCCCCCTCCCATGCCCTGAACTTCTCATTTCTGGCCCCACCCCAGAGCTCACACCCCCAGCTGGCACCCTCACCTGCTCCTGCACCCCAACCCCCAATTTCATGAAAATTCATGGCCTGCCATACAATTTCCATACCCAGATGTGGCCCTCAGGCCAAAAAGTTTGCCCACCCCTGTTCTAAGGCATGTGTTTGGTGAGGGGTGGCAAACCCCAGTCCTGGTAACCCTTCTTTCACCACCCCATCATGCCTCTGGACACTGATGAAGTCATCAAACTCCCCATTCTAAGTGGGTTTAAACCGTCTGCTGATTGGTGTTTGCTTCAGCCCCTCCTACTTCCTCTCTAAATAAGCTCTTCTTCACCAGTTACAATCTCCCTGATCTCTATGCAACTTTCCATGCTCAGTATGCTTGCAATTTTATCACAAGTTTTGAGATATGTGGTGTTTTTCTTAAAATACCAGTACCTGGAGTCATTTACAAGTTATTTGCAGAAGAATCTGAGCTTTCATTTAAAAAAAAAAAAAGATCAGGTACTTGTGGTTGCAGAAAAAAAATCTTGAAAATGTAATCCTCTAAAGGCTCATAAACCAGGAGGCAAATACAAAGAACAGCCATTTAAAAAAAAATGATTTTTTAAATCCAGTTTTGGGTGGGTGACCTGACTCATTCATTTTGAATCATTAGATTTGGCAGTATTTCAGTCTTCTTTTCCCCGCTCCTCTCTCTGTTCTCTCCTACCTCCCAGTCCACAGGGTTAGCTGTCCCATCCCATCTTTGGTGTTTCCTATTAACTACTCCCCTCCTGTCTCTTCTCCTCACCCCACACCTGCCACATTATGCACATTGTGTATGTGCCCTATCACCCCAAAAAAAGAAATAAATGTGGAGCTAACATAGCATTTATTAAGTCATTCAGATAGCGATGTTTACACATCACGTCCTGTCAACAGAAAACATAAATAGTGGCAGGCTGGGGTATTCCTCTTTTCCCTCTGGATTTTTCCTATGCCCCTGGGTTTACTGTCCCCACTCTGTCGGAGCAGGGTTCCTCTCGACCTCCCTGATGGAGGGAAGGGACAGGGGAGCCTCTCACTCTCTGGTAGTCCCTCCAGGCCTGGTGGCAACAGACCAGACACCTGGTTCAGTCTCTCCCCTCTGGCGGGGTGTCAGATCTCCGGGGCCCAGAAGGGCTGTCCTCCCTATTGGGCAGGGATTCTCCTGCCCTTTGCCTCTGTACCTGCATGGCTTCTCTCCTAATGCTTGTCAGTGTCTGCACTGCCCAGCTCTCCAGTAGCTCGCCTTCGTCCCTCAGCTCCTATTGCATGCCCCTATCTGGCTGGAGGGGAGGCTTTTAACAGGTTCTGGCAGGCCCTTGATTGGCCCCAGGTGTCCTAATTAACTTAAAGTAACCCCTGTTCAGCTACCAGGGAAAAGGGACCTGCTTATCCTGGCACTCTCCTGTAGCCATCTGGCCTGACCCCGTCACATTATAAATTCTTTGGGGCAGGGACCATCTCTTGCATGTATAGCATCCAGCATATTAGTAATGTGCTACAGCAATACAAATCTTGTTATAAAATAACACAATAATATTATTGAAAAGTTTATTAATAGCAATAATACATTTAGTAACTCATAAAATACTTGATGTCATGTTAATTCCAGGATTTTGTACAGTATTTTTAGATGTGAGCCTTACTTCAGTATCAAGTAAACTGGTTGAAATTATAATTACTAATATGATGCCATACGAAAGGGGAAAAAACTAACACTACTTCAGTAAATGAAAATCATGCCCCACCAGTGTACTAAAATTCTTAGAGAGTGTCAAAATATAATGGATAAAAAGAGAAACTGTGGGTATCATTTATTTGGACTTTCTGAAAGCTTTTGACAATGTCCCTCACAAGGGGTTGCTCAGGAAATTAGGTAGTCATGGTAGACATCAAGTGAGAGGTGAAGTACTGTCATGGATTAGAAACTGGCTAAGCACCAGAAAACAGGTCAACAGTCAACTTTCAACATAGCAAAAAAAAGGTTATTTTAAAAAAAAGTTAATTTTAAACTCTGTGAGATCCTTGAGGAAAAAGGGAGCTAAATGAATGTCAAATATATTAGTGACAAGTGTTTACATTGCACTATAACATAACAAATAAGTAATAGAACTATGCATAGTGAAGGAACATGCTATGTAGTAATATATATATATATATTCAGCAAAATCCCACAGTCACTATTCAGATAAAATCTCTAATTACTGTCAAAGTAAGTTTTCCCTACGTAAGGACTTCAGGATTTTGGCATATATATATATATATATATATATATATATATATATATATATATAATATTACTGTGACCCAGGGAGCCCCTCAGTGCCAGCTGAGAGAAGGCACACCATACCATAACTCTCATCAGGTCTGCCACACTCATTGCCCCAACTCACTGTTGTTACCATCTGTATCTAAAAGGTGTTGTATAGGATGTCATATGCAAACTAGTAACATGTTGGTCGTTAATATTATTACCTGATGTATGTACGAGCGGTGTATAAAGAATTATAGATGTGTGCTGGAAACATATTACACAATGCGTAAGCACAGCCTGTCCTAGACAAAGGGTTGTTTTTTTTCCACAAGCTTGACTGTGTATCCAGTTTAAGCAAATTAAGCAAGGTGTTACCTAAGACAATGAAAAGCACATATCTATGCAAAGTAAACAAAGCCATCAGGCAAGCAAGTGAGGGAAGATGACCACTTAACAATCTCCAGGAGGATGGAGATTGTAGCCCCAGAAAGCCTTCTTGCCTCTTGAAGCAGCATCAATGAACTTCGGGAAGATATAAGCAGAGGCAAAAAATCATTTTCTCCTCCTCACCCTAGGAGACAAAGAAACTAAGTGCTTTGGGCTCTGTGTTGGATCCTGGCTAAAGACTTCAATGCTGAAAGAACGACTGTGGTTAGAAAGCTACTTCGAACAAAACACTCTAGGTTGTTAGATTAGATTTTAGTCTTAGAAATGTAATTGTACTTTTGCTGTTTCAACCATTTCTATCCCTGTTCCTTCTACTTGGTATCTCTTAAATCTAGGTTCTATTAATAATCTCGTTTTACTTTTACAAAACCATTTCAGTGCTGTATATTATACTAGACTGAGGGTAGATTCCTCAGCTTATCTAGTAGGCTGCTGTGTATTCTATCTCTTTGGAGGCAGCAAACTTGATAACTTTTGTGAGGGTCTTGACACGACGGGAGACGGTTTTGGGGATATTCAGGACTGGAGGGATGGTTGGGGTCACCCTGAAAATTAGGGTGACCAGCTGTCCGGTTTTTGACCGGAACACCCTGTCGAAAAGGGACCCTGGCAGCTCTGGGCAGAACCGCCAACCGGGCCGTTAAGAGTCTGGTCGGCGGTGCTGTGGCTCTAAGGTAGGCTAGTCCCTACCTGTCCTGGCTCTGTGCTGCACCGCAAAAGCATCCAGCAGGTCCAGTTCCTAGGCGGGGGGGGACATTGGGCTCCGCGTGCTGCCCCCATCCCGAGCACCGGCTCCATACTTCCATTGGCTGGGAACCTCGGCCAATGGGAGCTGTGGGGGGCGGTGCCTGGCCCTGCGTGTGAGAGCAGTGCACAGAGCCACCTGCAGTGCCTCCCCCTAGGAGCTAGACCTGCTGGCTGCTTCGGTGGTGAAGCATGGAGTCAGGACAGGCAGGAAGCCTGCCTTAGCCTCCCTGCTGCACCGCTGACCTGGAGCTTCCGGAGGTAAGCCCGTGCCCTAACCCCCTGCCCCAGCCCTGAGCCCCCTGCACCCTGGATTCCCCTCCTGCACCCCAAACCCCTCATCCCTGGCCCCCTCTCAGAGTCCTCACCCCCCCACACACCCTCTGCCCCAGCCTAGAACTCCCTCCCACACCCTTGAACCCCCTCTTGCATCCCAAAGCCCTCATCCCCAGCCCCACCCAGAGCCTCCACCCCCTGATGGAGCCCTCACCCCCCCTGCACCACAATCCCCCCAACCCACAGCCCCCTCCCACATCCTGAACCCCTTATCCCTGCCCACACCCCCAGATGGAGCCTTCACCCTCTCCTGCACCCCAACCTCCTGCCCCAGCCCAGAGTCCCCTCTCACACCCTGAACCCCTCTGCCCCACCTCACCCCCTCCTGCACCCCCAAACTCCTCAGCCCCACCCCAGAGCCTACACCCCCAGCTGGAGCCCTCATCCCCTCCCGCACCCCAGCCCCCTGCCCCAGCCCAGTGAAAGTGAGTGAGGGTAGGGGAGAGTGATCCACCGAGGGAGGGGGAATGTAGTGAGCGGAGGTCAGGGCCTCGGGGAAGGGGCGGGGATCGGGTGTTCAGTTTTGTGCTATTAGAAAGTTAGCAACCCTACTGCAAACAGTAATCAGGCTGGTGGAAGCCAGGGTGAGGGCACTGTGCTGTGAGCATGCTACTGGTGACAGGACTCTGAGCCAAATCTGCACAGCACAGAAGCACCAGGGTGACACAACCCCTTACTGGTCTCAGTGAACCCCCAAAGCATCACAATTGTTTATTAAAAGTTATCTTCATAAGTTGTGGTAGAAGTTAGAAAAAAGGGTTAACCCAACCCAACAGTATGTGACTACAAATTAGATCAGTAATAATCTCTATTAATTAACATTCTTACAAAGTGCCATCTGAGCTTCTTGAAAAGCCTCTACATATGACCCTTTAAATATGATTTCTTAGACATCATCATGTTCATTTATCTATTATTTCTCCCCATGTGGGATCCTTTCTCCTATTCCTTGAGATATTATATAGTGAGACATAGACATTTGATATAATGTAATTGAGATATGGTTTCTTTCTAATATTCTAGGTTTAGAACCTAGAAGAAAATATTCACTGGGCTAAAACTTGATGTGCAGAGTCTCAGATGAAGAATGTTGTTTCTTCTGCAAGTTTATATCTATTTAAAATAATAGGAATGGAAAAAATTGAACTCAGTTTATGAGCATATGTTTTAGAAAAATAAGTTTATTTCTAAAAAAGCTGTGGGGAACCAGTGGTTCTTAATGTTCTTTAAATCACTTTGGTAGCTGAAATATCAGTATTAAAAATATCAAAACATTGGAAGCAAACAGTTTCAGTATATCAGAGCATTGTTATAAAAATTGCTTATATGGGCTGAATCCTGCCTTACCTTCTTCCCTCTCATGGGTACAGAGAGGCCGACAAGAAACAGAACTGTGGTAATTCCACTCATGGGAGTAGAAATAGTCTGAAGATGCCACACACAGAAACTTTTTATGCACCACAGAGCATTGCTCTGTGCCTCAGTAAGAGGTTTGGCCAGTGAAAATGCAGTTAAATGGATCGTTTTGTTAATCTTCCACAAAGATAATGTGGGCCCTACTACATCCTGTTAGCTATAATAGGAGCCATGGCACATCTGTGTTTGCTTGGGAATAGAAGGAGGATTGATCTTCCCCACACATGCCCCACATGGATCCCATTTGCATAGCCTGTTATGGATCCAGGACTTACTACTTAACTAATTAAGCAGTGGTGATAGTTCACAGCCGTTTCTGTAAATATTCTTTTCAGACTTGCTTTGCTGGAGTTCTCACTCTCAATTTTAATTTAAAGTTTGAGGGTTAGAATGAACCCAAAAGACTGAAAATGAAATTCTGCTTAATCCTCACCTCACTGTACCTTTTACTAGCTCTTGGGGAGGTTGAGTGACCTGAAACCCTTTCACCACCATATCTCTTTCCCAGTTCTCTTTGTTTCCCAATTAACACCCATTTTCATCATCCCTGGGTAGTAAAGACTCCTATATCTTCTATGGCTGCCACTGCACATCTTTGTCTGGGGGCTGAAAAGCAACGGGTCTACCTTTCCTAACTTTGCAGCCATTGGAAGCCCTAGACAGCTGCTGACACCATTCTTAGCTCCATGTCTGCTAGATTTGCTGCCAGCAGGGTTAGATGGCACAGTACTGAAAATGGTGTTGGCAGCCAGCAAGCTGTCTACCCAAGAGCTTCTAATGTTGCTAATTGTGAAAAATATAGATGAGGCTACAGAATGAGCTACAGAATGGACAGTGCAGTAACTAGGGAAACCTTAGGCAGGTGCTTCCTGGAATTAGGGACGCTATGGGATGAAGGGACCCATATTCCTCCCCCTGAAAGTACTAGCAGGAAAAAGGGATTTAGCTGGCCACCCCTGAAACATCAGTAAGTGAGGGAAATGGATAGAGGCACTGAAAGGCACAAGCAAGTGGGAGATCTTGTAGGCCTTCTTGTTGTGAAGTGGGATCCCGCGAAGAGGAGCCAATGGCCATGAGCCTGAGCCCAGTTAGCATGAAACTTGGCTCAGGTTCTGCAAAGGTTGTCAGACTTCACAAATGGGATGACCATAGTCTGCTTTGTGTTCCTTTGTGAAGTATGCTAGCTCAGCTCTTGTATTTGCCAGGAGATGACTAAACTTAGGAAATCAATATTTCAGTGACTGTAAATAAAACACAGTTTTAACTTTCTACAAAATATTTTTAAGGAAATTAAATTTTAAAAATGTAATTTACATAGTATGATCATGATGTAAATTGACAAAAAGCAAGACATTCAAGAGTTTGGGGTGGAAGTATTTCCTTAATTCTCCCCATTCAATCTGTTTTAAGTCCTAAGTTGTCAGGTGTGAGTTACAATGAGATAAGTTGTACAGTGTCAACCTTCACTGAATTTCCTGTGTTTTGCCAGTTTGTTTCATAACCTTAAATGTATATATTTTTCTACTGACAGTCAAATTTATCATTTTCACCCGACTGGCTTTTCACAACCTTGAGTCATCTTTTCTGTCAGTTAGACTTGAAAATGTTGCTTCTCATCCCTCATAATGTATTTGTCTCTTTCCAAATCTGGAACGCAATGGAAAACAGCCCACGTTTTGGAAAGCCTTAGGTTTCTTCCCCATCCCCTCAGTAAAAGTTGTCTGGTTGACTGATGCAGCACTGAAAGTTTCATGAAGGAGGTAGTTCAAATCCTCTGACACATAAGTGAATGTTAAAGCAAATTATTTTAAACCCTCCAATTCATTTTTGCTCTTGTTTTGTCCATCTGCTCTACCCAAATTACTTCTTTTTCATATAGGATCATAAAAATTACTGTATATACCAGGTCAAATGAATGATCCATCTAATTCAGTATCCTCTCTCTGCCAGTTGCCAGAGGAAAGTACAAGAAATCACATAAAGGACAATTGTAGAATGACCTGCCTGTAGGGAAAGTTTCTTTTAAAGCCAGCCACTATCTGATGTGGCTACGTTCTGAAGCATGAGGATTTATATCTCTTATATCTTTTATTTTTTAATTTTCTATGACTAAAGTCTGTCTCTGTGTGTGTGTGTGTGTGTGTGTGTGTGTGTGTGTGTGTGTGTGTGTACAGACACATTGTTTTTCATTATACACCTCTACCCCGATATAACGCTGTCCTCAGGAGCCAAAAAATCTTACTGCGTTATAGGTGAAACCGCATTATATTGAACTTGCTTTGATCCGCCGGAGTGCGCAGCCCCGCCTCCCTAGAGCGCTGCTTTACCGCATTATATCCGAATTCATGTTTTATCGGGTCACATTATATTGGGGTAGAGGTGTGTTAATTTTCTGACGTGTTAAGGTATTTCATTTATTGATATCCTATGGAGAAACTTTTTTTTAAAAAGTATATGTACACAGAATACATGATGATGAGATAAAATTTTCAGCTGCGTGTGTTGGGCATGGACATATTTACTTACGAGAAGGACGGGCAAAAACAAGGGCTGAGATGTAGGTGAGGAAACTGTTCATTATAATTTTAAAGGCAAGTAGGAGGAGTTTCATATTGAAGCAGAAAAGACAAGAGGGTGCCATTAAAATATACATACACTATGTGGGCATCAGAACTGTGTATTTTTTGTCATTGCAGTTCCGTTCCTGCAATAATTGTACTTGCATTTTTGCACCTGCTGTGAATTGCAGTACAAAGCCTACCATTCATTTGCTTATGTATGTGATATATTAACTGGAGTTGATTTGTGACCCTGTTGATCTCCTTGAATTTTTCGCATGTTACTGCACAGCTGGTGGAAGATGTTTCCTTGGTCCTGCCCTTTTCTTCTTCTCCACACATGAAATATTCTGGACTCAGTAGAAGGTTTTTCACAAATTCCTGGGGCAGGAGGACAATGCCCTCCATTAGGGGCCACAATTCAGGTGATTAGGCCCTGAATAGAGAGAGGAATGCTGCACCAAAATCTCTATTAGTAAGCAGATTTTACTAACCTTAGGTGAAATTCAGGAGTGGGGGGGGTGCTGGCAGAGTACATGTGCAGATGTGTTTTTATACCACCCATGCACTGTGTAGAGCAGTGATCCCCAAACTTTTTACCTCGTGACCCCCCTTTCCCTTGTCCATGCCTTCCCGTCCCCCGGAGCCAGGGCTAGGACCAGGGCCCAAGCTCTGGGGGAGAGGGAGGAGGGGACTGGAATAACAGAGACTTGGTGGGATAACTCACACGACTGGAGTACTGTCATGGATGGATATAAACTGTTCAGAAAGGACAGGCAGGGCAGAAAAGGTGGGGGAGTTGCATTGTATATAAGAGAGGAGTATGACTGCTCAGACCTCCAATATGAAACTGCAGAAAAACCTGAGAGTCTCTGGATAAAGTTGAGAAATGTGAGCAGCAAGGGTGATGTCATGGTCGGAGTCTGCTATAGACCACCAGACCAGGGGGATGAGGTGGACGAGGCTTTCTTCCGGCAACTAACAGAAGTTGCTAGATCGCAGGCCCTGGTTCTCATGGGAGACTTTAATCACCCTGATATCTGCTGGGAGAGCAATTCAGCGGTGCACAGACAATCCAGGAAGTTTTTGGAAAGTGTAGGGGACAATTTCATGGTGCAAGTGCTGGAGGAACCAACTAGGGGCAGAGCTTTTCTTGACCTGCTGCTCACAAACAGGGAAGAATTAGTAGGGGAAGCAAAGGTGGATGGGAACTTGGGAGGCAGTGACCATGAGATGGTCGAGTTCAGGATCCTGACACAAGGAAGAAAGAAGAGCAGCAGAATACAGACCCTGGACTTCAGAAAAGCAGACTTTGACTCCCTCAGGGAACAGATGGGCAGGATCCCCTGGGAGAATAACATGAAGGGCAAAGGGGTCCAGGAGACCTGGCTGTATTTTAAAGAATCCTTATTGCGGTTGCAGGAACAAACCATCCCGATGTGTAGAAAGAATAAAAAATATGGCAGGCGACCAGCTTGGCTTAACAGTGAAATCCTTGCTGACCTTAAACGCAAAAAAAGAAACTTACGAGAAGTGGAAGATTGGACAAATGACCAGGGAGGAGTATAAAAATATTGCTCAGGCATGCAAGAGTGAAATCAGGAAGGCCAAATCACACTTGGAGTTGCAGCTAGCAAGAGATGTTAAGAGTAACAAGAAGGGTTTCTTCAGGTATGTTAGCAACAAGAAGAAAGTCAAGGAAAGTGTGGGCCCCTTACTGAATAAGGGAGGCAACCTAGTGACAGAGGATGTGGAAAAAGCTAATGTACTCAATGCTTTTTTTTGCCTCTGTCTTCACAAACAAGGTCAGCTCCCAGACTGCTGGACTGGGCAGCACAGTATGGGGAGGAGGTGACCAGCCCTCCGTGGAGAAAGAAGTGGTTCGGGACTATTTAGAAAAACTGGATGAGCACAAATCCATGGGGCCGGATGCGTTGCATCCGAGGGTGCTAAAGGAGTTGGCGGATGTGATTGCGGAGCCATTGGCCATCATCTTTGAAAACTCATGGCGATCGGGGGAGGTCCCGAATGACTGGAAAAAGGCTAATGTAGTGCCCATCTTTAAAAAAGGGAAGGAGGAGGATCCGGGGAACTACAGGCCAGTCAGTCTCACCTCAGTCCCTGGAAAAATCATGGAGCAGGTCCTCAAGGAATCAATTATGAAACACTTAGAGGAGAGGAAAGTGATCAGGAACAGTTAGCATGGATTCACCAAGGGCAAGTCATGCCTGACTAACCTAATTGCCTTCTATGATGAGATAACTGGCTCTGTGGATGAGGGGAAAGCAGTGGATGTGTTATTCCTTGACTTTAGCAAAGCTTTTGATACGGTCTCCCACAGTATTCTTGCTGCCAAGTTAAAGTAGTATGGGCTGGATGAATGGACTGTAAGGTGGATAGAAAGCTGGCTAGATCGTCGGGCTCAACGGGTAGTGATCAAGGGCTCCATGTCTAGTTGGCAGCCGGTTTCAAGCGGAGTGCCCCAAGGGTCAGTCCTGGGGCCAGTTTTGTTTAATATCTTTATTAATGATCTGAAGGATGGTGTGGACTGCACTCTCAGCAAGTTTGCAGATGACACTAAACTGGGAGGCGTGGTAGATACGCTGGAGGGTAGGGATCAGATACAGAGGGACCTAGACATATTAGAGGATTGGGCCAAAAATAACTTGATGAGGTTCAACAAGGACAAGTGCAGAGTCCTGCACTTAGGACGGAAGAATCCTATGCACTGCTACATACTAGGGACCGAATGGCTAGGTAGCAGTTCTGCAGAAAAGGATCTGGGGGTCACAGTGGACGAGAAGCTGGATATGAGTCAACAGTGTGCTCTTGTTGCCGAGAAGGCTAACGGCATTTTGGGCTGTATAAGTAGGGGCATTGCCAGCAGATGAAGGAATGTGATCATTCCCCTTTATTCGACGTTGGTGAGGCCTCATCTGGAGTACTGTCCAGTTTTGGGCCCCACACTACAAGAAGGATGTGGAAATATTGGAAAGAGTCCAGCGGAAGGCAACAAAAATAATTAGGGGTCTGGAGCACATGACTTATGAGGAGAGGCTGAGGGAACTAGGATTGTTTAGTCTCCAAAAGAGAAGAATGAGGGGGGATTTGATAGCTGCTTTCAACTACCTGAAGGGGGGTTCCAAAGAGGATGGAGCTCGGCTGTTCTCAGTGGTGGCAGATGACAGAACAAGGAGCAATGATCTCAAGTTGCAGTGGGGGAGGTCTAGGTTGGATTTTAGGAAACACTATTTCACTAGGAGGGTGGTGAAGCACTGGAATGGGTTACCTAGGGAGGTGGTGGAATCTCCTTCCTTGGAGGTTTTTAACGCCCAGCTTGACAAAGCCCTGGCTGGCATGATTTAGTTGGGAATTGGTCCTGCTTTGAGCAGGGGGTTGGACTAGATGACCTCCTGAGGTCTCTTCCAACCCTAATATTCTATGATTCTATGACGCAGACAGGGATAAGGGGGCCGAGGCTTGGGCCATAGCAGGGCCAGCAGCCGTGGCTGAAAGTGGAGCCCCGGGAGCGGGGCTGGCAGCTGGGACCAGGAGCGAAGCCAGGTGGCACTCCCTCCCCGCCCCGTGGGGGCTGGTCCGGGACCCAGCTGCAAACCCCATACTCCCTTACGGGGGCACGCCCCCGATTGGGGACCTCTGGTATAGAGTCTCTGCATAAACTTCAAATAATGCTGTGTATGTGGGTGCTTGAGGCAGGCTGGGTCTACAACATCCATTGGCTCAAAATCAGTGCATAGAGAATGTGAAGCAGCACCTGCTGCTCTTCTGCCATGTGGATTCTGGACCATTCGCCTAAGAGGATCTGAGTGAGGGCCCTGTAGCCTTGTCGATTGGGAAAGTGAATTCCTGTCTCTATGGAGATCACCACAGAAAGTCTGATTACTCTGGTTGTGCAATGGCGTAGTGAATTTCACCCACACTGTATGTGGGGTATGTCTATGACCTGTTTGTCTACTTCATACTACTTCATTCTTTAAAATGATGTTGATGATATAGCTTCTATAACTGCTTCACCTATTCCAGTTGATCCTACACTCTTCTCTCCCTCTAACATCTGTGGTTTGTTTTTTATCTTGTTATTGGACCTTAAAATCAATTCACAGATATCACCATCTCCTAGTAATTCAGTACAAGAAATAAATGAGCCCTTTTTATTTCTAAATTCTGTACCTTTTGCTTTCACGTGTATCATGATTTGCAGGCCTGCTTATCCTTAAAATATGCCTTTAAGCCCTGATTAAACTACGTTTTTGTTAAAATGGCATTTTTGATTTGAAATAAATCTCTTCTATTTTAAACATGGCAATCCTTCCTCCAGCTGTTATATTCATCTCTCTTTTTTTAAACAAATCCTCCTCTTCTGTCCTTTTGAAGAGCTATCATAGCAAGACCCTCTATGTTGTGTTTTATTGTTATACTTATCATGTCTTATGTATTTGCTTTTATTCTGAGTATACTATGTTTAGATAAAATTCTCTGTAGTCACACTAAGTATGTTTTTTTTTTAATTAATATGGACTGTGTTCTTCTTCGAGTAATATCCCTGTAAATGCTCCACTTCAGGTGCACCTCCACCCTACGTGTTTGATTGGAGATTTTTGGTCATGAGGCCCATTCATCCTGTCCATGCATCCCACGTGTCCTCATGCCCCTCTCCTAGGTTGTGTGGGTTATATAGCCAAACCACCTTCAGGCTGAGACAGAGACTACACTAATATTTAGCATTTATTTAGATAGTTTATAGGTACTTCCCCTTCTTGGGGTTGTTTTCTTCAATATTTTGGTTGGGAACGCCAGGCTTCCTGGGATTCAAGAGGTGTCTCTCCTGTCAAGGGGCTGTTCCACTCAGTGACAGGCTTTCCTAGTGTCTCTGCTGTTTGGGTGATACTCAGATCCCCAATAAGTGCAAGTTCTGTACATCCTTCAAAGGTAGATCCCAGAAATACAGGGAGATTAAGTTTAAACTCGTAATGATGGAACAAGCTTTAAATCCAGCTTTGGATTCAGGGGCAGAGAACCTCCCATGTACATAGACCTCCCAGTACCACTAGTGCTCCATCCACATTAAGATCTCGGTCACTGGAGACTGCTAGAGAGGTAGGCAGTACTAGCATTGAGTACATCTGTGGTACTGAAGTTCTCATCTGCTTCTGTCTCTAAATAGGAGGAGGTATAAGGAGTAAATCTCCAAGAAGATCTCAGTCACCAGCACACAAGAAAGCCTTGGAGACCTCAGGTCCCAGGGGAGTTCAGTGCAGTCTGAGAGTAATGCCAGTACTGTAAAGACAAAGAAGAAAAGTTAGTGTAAGACAGACTGAGCTCCAAGTTTAGGTATCCAGACCCAGACTGGCAGACACATGGTTGAAAAGAGTTATACGCCCATCTCTGAACAACACTCAGTATTGATATTACAAAAGTCACCAGTACCGAAGACCACTAGACTTCCTATGGTACCAAGGGAATCAGAGTTAACTCACTCCCAGATCAGGTGATTGGCTTCAGTCAGCACCATCTTCCACAGGTCCTCTCCTGGCCCAGTCTTTGTTACCATGCATACCCTCAAGAGTTCGGGTACTCTAAGGATCTGAGAGTCTCTTTGAAGCCAGAGTCTCCCCTATTAATGAGTGCTGGGGGGTTGTCAGCATCAGGATCCTCTCCATCACCAACCCCTCTGTCATCTAGAGAACCATATTCACCCTTATGTACTTTGAAAGCTGAACAGCATTTCCCTCCCAACAATATGTGGAAGAGGACTCTTCAGATACTCAGATTTTGGTGCAGCATTCCTCTCTCTATTCTAGGCACATAGCTCTCCCTCTTACACTCGTGTTTTACAGGAAGAAATCTCAGTGTGTCACCCACATGGCAGGAACACAGGTGGATGCCTCCATGTATGCCTTCCCCCCTCTCCGCCCCCAGTGGCCTTGCTGGGATCTGTGGGCATTCTATTGCCAATAATTTGCTAAGAGGTCTTCGTGCCATCAGAGGGAACAGAGAAGGGCCCATTCTCCTCAACCCCTTTTACCACTACTTATGCCAGAGTAAGAGACATTTGAGAAGGAAGAAGCAAGGTAAGGAGGTGACACTTCTTATGAATTGATCTTTCATGCCTCCAACACCTTCTGTGGCAGATGACTTCAGATAGTTTCAGGTACTGTGAAGTGAATTCCTGACGTGCTTCAGATTCCCTTAGAGGAGGTTCAAAAGACTTATGGAGTCCTCTAAGACTTTTTGGCAAACCCCAGCTACAACCCCACATACCTGCAAGAGAGTGGATAAAAGGTATGGTGTTCTGGCTAGGGAACTGGAGTTTCTATTCTCACCGAGCCCTGAACAGCATAGTAATGGTGGCCATTAATAAATGGGACAGGCAACATAGCTCAAAGTCCACCCTATACACTAAGAACCATAAGAGGCTCTATCTTTTTGGCCACAAATCCTATGCTTTAGCCATACTTCAGTTTAGAATAGTGAACCATCAGGCACTCATGGCCAAATGTAACTATTTATATTATAACAAATTTAATTCCTTTCTTGAACATCTGCCAGAGGAACATCATCGCTAGTTTAAAGCCACCATTCAAGAGGGTCACCTTCTAGCAAAGAAATCGCTCCAGGCCTCCTTAGATGTGGCAGATATTGCAGCACAGACTATACCCACTATATCCATGAGAATATATCTGTGAGAAAGGCATCTTGGCTGCAGATGTCAGGCTTTCCAACAGAGGTTCAGAGTACCACTGAAGACCTCCCCTTTGGCAATCACAAGCTCTTTGAGGACTTGATGGATGCCTCTCTAAACACTTTAAAGGACTTGAGAACCACGCTGAGATCCCTTGGAATTTATACTCCTGTAAATAAGTGGAGATATAGTAGGTCTCAGACAGCACAAAGAGCATACCTAGCTCCGTATTCAACTTATCATAGACCTGCCGAACCCCCAGGCAAGAGACCAAGATATTCAAAAAAGAAATCATCAGCTACAACTATATCTTCCCAACCATCCACATTCTTCAAGCTACAATTTTGATGGCTTAGTGGAGAATCTCAACTATCCATTCAATCTGATATAATAGCTGCAGCATCTTACCCCCTGCCCTCTTTCTAGATACCACCTCTTCCATTTTCAGGTTGCATGGGAACATACAGCATTGAAAAAATTAGTTTTAGAAGCCATAACATATAGTTACACTGTCATTTCAAAGCTGTATCTCCTACCCATTCTCTCTCCTTGTCTCTCTTTTTAGGGACACTTCTCACGATCATTTAGTAGAACAAGAGGTTGCCTCACTTCGATGTTTAGGAGCAAGAGAACCAGTTTCTGTGCAACATAGAGGAAAGGTATTCTATTCAAAGTACTTCCTGATCCCCCAAAAGAATGGAGAATGAAGACCAATTTTAGATATCACGTCTCAGATATGTAAAGCAGAAAAAATCAGGATCGTGACCCTTGCAGCAATAATTCCTTCATTAGAATTAGGAAATTGGTTTGCGACTCTTGACCTGCAAGACACACACATTTTTCATGTCGCTATTCACCCATCACACAAGAGGTTTCTTAGTGTTCGTTGCTGATTCAGAAACAATCAATACAGGGTGCTTCCTTTCAGACTATCTTTGGCACCAAGGGTGTTCTCAAAGATTCTTTCAGTAGTTGCTGCCCACCTACGTCATTTGGATGTAATAATTTTCCTGTATCTAAGTGACTGGCTGATAAAGAGCAGGTCATATCAGGAAGTGTTCTATCCGTAAAGATCACATGATCTCTGTTTCACATCCTCAACCTTCAAATAAATCTCAAAGTCCATTTTGACTCTACTACACCATTTAGACTTCAGAGGAGCTTCCCTGAATATAGTGATAAGCACAGTGTACCTCTTTTTTCCACAAAATTTCTTGCACTAGTAAATCTCATCTCAAGGCAGTCCTCAAGTTACAGGAAGAGATTGCCTTCAGCTTCTAGGACATGTCAGCTTGAATCTTTGTAGAGCAGCATACCAGGGTACATCTCCGAGATCTATAGTCATGACTTTGAGTGGTTTACAAACCAAGCAAACACAGTTTAGGCAAGTTACTGTGTGGTGGAATACAACTGGTGAAAGGACTCGACCAAGGTGTACACAGATGTTCCATTCATTCTGATTCCCCTACCATAGTGATAACATCAGACACTTTACTTCTGGGTTGAGCGGCACAACTGGGACCTCACAAAATGCAAGTCAGATGGTTGCTACAAGAGCAGCTTTCCTAATAATAATAATAAACCTTTTGTTATTGAGAGTGATCAAAATACTTGCCTACACTTGCATACAATGTGGCATGCATATATTATATCAACTGTCAGGGATGGGCTGGTTCCCCATCTCTCTGTGCCAAAGTGATAAAACTGAAATTGGTGCATAGCCAACCACATAGTCATCTCAGCTTCTTATCTCCCAGGTATTCAAAACATCATGGCAGATGACCTCAGCAGATTTTTCTTTCTAAATTAAAAATGAGAACTAAACTCCAGAATCCTCCACATGATATTCTTAGCTTAGGGTACCCAGAAGTTGATCTCTGTGCCACAGCAGGAAATGCAAAATGCACAAGGTATTGCTCCAGAGAGGGTCTTGATCCCCTATCTCTCAGACACACATTTCTCATCTCTTGGATGAAGGGCCTTCTCTGTGCGTATCCACTGATATGGTTACTGTTAAAGGGTCTCAACAAGCTTGGGTCAGAGTCATACTGATGGCACCAACATGGCCAAGACAAGTCTGGTATCCATATCTAATCGACTTACCTCTTGTCCTTCATGGAAGCTTCTAATCAGCCCTCATCTACTGACTCAAGATGTCAGTCAAACACTTCACCCTTGCTTGCGGATTCTGAGGCTCCACACATGGGTCCTCAGTGGCTTTCAGCAATAGAGATATCATGTTCCTCAGAGGTACAACAAATTTTATTAAATAGTAGAAAACCATCTACAAGAAATACTTACCACCGGAAATGGAAACAATATTATCTTTGGTGTAACAGTCATCAGATTTTGCCAACTCACGCTCCTCTTCCTACAGTATTGGATTACCATTTGGAATTGAAAACATCAGATCTTTCTGTAAATTCCAGTAGGGTTCATTTAGTGGCAATTACAGCCTTTCACACACCCATAGGGTGTTTTTCTCTCTTTGCTTACCCAACTACAGCAGATCCCTAAGAGTTTTGTTGAATATCTGCCCACAAATTACAGACCCTACTTGTAGCTGGGACCTGAACCAACTCCTTAATTGCCTTATGAAAGATCTGTTTCAACACTATGTGCTCATTCTATCATTTATCTATGAAGATACCTTTCTGGTAGTGTTCTCTTTTGCCCAAAGAGTAGGAGAATTTGGGGTTTTAATGGCAGACCCCCCATTTATGGTATTCATCAGAGAGAAAGTCTGGTACAAGCCCATCCAAGATTCTTACCTAAAGTGTCCTCAGAATTCCACATTAATCAAACCATTCATCTCCTGGTTATCTTCCCAAAACCTCATTGGACTACTCAAGAACCCATATTCTAATCTCAAGATGTTAGGAGGGCATTAGCCTTCTACCTAGACAGGAACAAATCATTTCGAAAATCTATTAGAGTATTTGTGTCCATTTTGGACAGAAACAAGGGTCTGATCATTTCAAAAGAGAGCTCGTCAGAGTGGATCTCTGGTTGTACTAAGACTTGTTACAACAGAGCTCACGTCCAACCCCCTTCAAAAGTAATAGAATTTTCTACAAGAGCACTATCTGCATCTATAGCCTTATTTAAGGACATACCGATTGCAGATGTCAGTAGAGAGGCAACTTCGTCCTCTGTTAATACCATTTCTAATTATTGTGCCCTGGTGCCTACGGCAATACCACATGCAGCTGTAGGCAATGCAGTTATCTCTTCTGCATTGGATGTTGCTCCAAACCTCCCACCTTCTTAGGGAGGTATTGCTTGGGAGTCACCAGAACACCCCCAGGGACACTACACGAAGAAGGAAAGGTTATTCACCTGGTGCACCTTTGGGATGTCCCCCTGTGTGGGTACTCCACTACTCACTTTCCTTCCCCTCTGCTTCAGAAGTGCTGTTGTGGGACATGGCAGTGGAGAAGGAACTGAGGGTTGTTTGCCCATACAGCTCCATATAGCCTTGCTTTGGGGCATGAGGAAGTTTGGAGTTCCTGATCTGGCTGAATGGCTACAACTTCCAAAAATCTCCGATCAAAGATGTAGGGCACAGATGCATCTGAAGTGGAGCACCCACAAGGGGACACATGTCAAAGAATTCCAATTATTGCACAAAGTGAGTAAACTCTTCTTATGTGAAAATATCTCTCTAAAGTATTAAAGGTTATGTACTCTTAATGATATTTTATTCCAAAAATTGGTATTGGAATAATTAAGCTTTTGCACATAATTTTTCTGACAACTATTTTATAGGACAATAGTAATTTAAAATGTAATAATATCTAGTCTTTTGGAAAAATCTAATTAGAACATTATACAAATATTCAACAATTTAAGAAACATTTTTAAAAATGAGCTAAGGATACAAGTGTATCAAAATTATGTTTTATCATCAGAATGGATACTTTTAAAGGTTTTAAGTAGTACAAAAGAGAAATTTAAAACTTAATGTTATTTTTCTGTTTGTGTTCTCTGTATAAAACTGGTTGAATGAGTGTGGAATGTGGCTCAGAAGAGTGAGTCAAATAGTGCCTTGGTCCAAATACAGAGGATTTTATTTTCTCTGATCCTCAGGAGGCTGCCCGTATCTTTCAGGCTTGGACCCATAATGCAAATCTTAAGTAGAATAGATTTTACATTCATCACAACTTGGCAACATGTGTATTACGCTAGATGTAAGACACTAGATGATTAGTAGAAAGGCTAGATTCAAGAGTTCAGCAATAGGTACCAGAGATGTGTAGTCATTAGTAATCATCAGTGAGCTTGTTCAAGTGCACTTCTTGTATGCCATCTATAATTTTGATGAGGAAATACATGTCCAAATGAGTTACATGAGGTAAACAAATAGGGAAATTTGTAGACCTCTTGGTTTTGGAAATGGGTGACTGGTTAAGCAAATTGAAGAACTGAAGTCTTTTTCAACTGGTCCAGACCAATCCAAAAGAAAAGATGTTTTTCAATGGGAAACCAGTTGTATCCAAATTTTGGGCTTGATCCTTACTACTTCACTCCCACTACTGAAGTTTTATGTGAGTTTTTCCTGGTAGGAACTACAGGATCAAGTCATTTATTAGAAGAATAAATAATATTTTATCCATTCGCTCAGGATTATTTTCTACTTTCTATTTCATCCCAAAAGTAGCTGTGACATTTTTAAAGTCAAAGACGAGTAGTTATTTGAGCTTTGTCACCCCTTTTTACTACTTTCTACCTTATATCTATATTTTGACAATACTTCAGTTGGAGGCCGGCTCTGTATTAATCTACAACCAGTTATGACAACAAGGAAAGTTTGTATTTGTTTGGAAATTGTGAAGCAAGATAAATTACTTTCTCACTATCCTGCTAATTATCAGTGCCTTATTTTTGGCAAACCCATCTCTATAAAACTGCACATGTTCAATTCCTTGTCAATGAGGTGAGAAAAAAACATTATCAGGCTCTTTATATCCAGCTGAGGCCAGGTGTTGTTCATTAACATGTAAATAATACAATTAGTGCCAATTATGATTTTAAAAACACATTAAAATCTATGGGAACGCAGTTGTATCACCCATGCTTTCTTCTCTCCTTCCTCATCCCGTTTTACTACTCCAGCTTTTTTCAGTCTTAATTACAATAGGGCTATGAGCTGCCTTTTTTTTTTTTTTTTTTTTTTTTGAGATGTTACATACATGAAGAGAAATCGCTGCAAATGATCTGGATAAGTTTGTCATAAAAGGAGTTGAAGTCAAATTTTCATCATATTATGTGAATTAAACTAAAAAATACTTATCTAAAGGCTATAGGGCCTGTCCCCAAACATCATGGATTCCCTGCACACCCAGGTGATCTTCACAGAGCCTTGTACCTTTACACTTGCTTGAGCACCCATCGAGGTGGAAACTTACTGCCAGAGAACCCCATTCTCCCAACTGTGGTTGGCCTTGAGACAACTGAAGGGGGCTACATAGTCCCACACTGATTGGGATTAGTTGATCTTTTTCAACTAATTTAGGTGGGGCCAGAGAGGAGGACCAATATGCAGTCTCACTATCCTTCACCCGCTCCTGTACCCAAATCACCTGGTCTGCAGCTGACATGGGAGGCCTCGACATTATCTGGGAGGGAAATGTGCCATGGAGACAACTGTAACTACCTTGTGCATAGAAGACCCCTGCACCTATGGAGTACAATCTGTCCCATTTCAAGGATTTGAAAGCATGATCTGACCAAGTCTCATTGGATTTTAGAAGAAAGATACACCTAGATTTTTCCCAGTGCATCATCGTAGTAGTTCACTGTTTGGGAAGCACTTGCCAAATGCTGTATAAATTGTTGAAAAGAACATTTGTAGGGAAAGGTGAGAGGTAGCAAATTGTGACAGGTACCCCATCTGTCATGATTTTCTACCACTGGACTAGAGGGATGGGGAAGGTGAGAGGTAGCAAACTGTGACAGGCAACCCCCCCATCCATCATATTTGGTACAGCTGGACCAGAGGATGGGAACAGGCAGGAGCAGCACATTGTCTCAGAGCAGAACCCATAGCAAATTGTGATATCAGTCAGTAAAGTTACGCCCTCCCCCATCTGAGCAAGAGCTCTTTGGAGACAACAGCTAATGAACCTCCTCCCTGTACACACACTTCTCTCCACCCTCTCAACCAGGATCCAGGAGGGCAAAGGCCAGAAATTCCTTCTCTTTGCCCTTTATAGGAACTTGCAGAGCAAATCCCAGCCAGAGTCAATGTCACCAAGAACCATGCCCCCTGCAGCTCGGGGCTCCAGGCAGGTTCCCTGGGCCCAGAACCCCATCACCCCCATGTCCCCTTTAATTTTGGGGACCCTCTGGAACAATCCCAAGTCCCCATAGAAATCCTCCTTCTCCTCCCTCCTGGAGATCTTGCAGTCTCCTCCTTTCCATGTCCCACTAACAGGCTTCTATGCAAAGATAGTTGTAATGGTCTAGTTATTACATTAGCCTTGCCTTGAGTGCAGGGGATTGGACAAGATGACCTCTGGAGGTCCCTTCCAGTCCTTCACTTATGTGATTTCTGATCCTTTTATTGGCCGTTACCATTTTGCCAGATACCACCATCATTTGTGACACTGGAAGTATTGGGAGCCAGCCCACTGTCACAGAAGGTGAGTTAGTCTCATCCAGCAGTACTCTGATATTATTGTAGCTCTTTAGAAAGAAAAAAATTCTGATTCCTTAAGATAGTACAACATCAGGATGGGATGGAAACTTGTTTGTGATCTTTGGTACTAGGCTCTTTCCTTTATACTGCTGGTCTCACAAATCGCATCTCACCTTCTGCACAACAAGAAGCCCTTGCCATCATGCAAACTTTCAGGATTCTGCTGTGAAGAAAGGTGTTTTAAGTAGCTGAGAAATTTGTAGCTCATAATTCCATATCCCACAAGGAAAAAGACAATGAAATCTAACTCAAGCAGATTAAATTAGAATTTGTAGTGATCTACAGCAGTCAGTTAAGATCTGTATGTTTCATAATAATTGCATTCTCCCTTATATAATGCATCTTGAACTCCAGAATTTTTCTGCTTGCCTTTTGGCTCGGCTAGTAGGCTCAGATTCACACACAATCATTTTAACTGGTTTCTTTAGGTGATCTGTATTTAATGTAATAGCAAGTATTAACCAAGCACATTATGTTCATTTTTCATTGCTTTTTGCATCTCATCCTGTTCTGAAAATCCTGGTGCTCAAGAAAATTTTGTATCATGACTGCTAAACTTTTTTTTAAGGATAAAATAAATTGATTTTAAAGAAAAGCTAACTAAATTTAATACTGAGGTCATGGGGTCTTCCATCTACTTGAGTATGTGATCCCATGTGGAAAAGTAGTGCAGCATATACTTTGAAATGAAAAAGTGTTAGACTACAGTTCATAAGCAGAGACTCGCGGTAGCTGAGTTGCACAGCTGTACTTCAAATTAATATTTAATCTGATACCAAAAGCACTGGAAGGAACTAGGGATATGAGTTCCCTGTTAGAAATGGCTTCTTAGTCTCAGCAAGCAATTACTGCCTAGATAGATAACACAAATAAGTTTGTTCTACTATCTGTAGGTTTGAGCAGTGTTCTAAAGGGAAGGGTATTGTGCTGCCTATTTTCTGTTTTTATGGGTTATCTCTTCAAACAAACAAAAATCACAGCCTTGATGTTAAATGCCACAGGGCAAATTAAGACTAATAAACTGGTTTTAAGTGAGTCAATGAAATGAGCCTAAATAGGACATCTATTCAAGAGCGCTCCTTGCATCTTTTAGCTAAAGAAAATGATTCTAAATATTTAACAAAACAAACCAACTCAATTCTTATTATTTGTTATCTGTATTTCAAGAAAATTGACTGTGGTTGAAAGAGAATCAAGCTGTCAGTCCAGTCCTAAGGAGCAACATAGAACAGCCTCAAGGTTATTCTAAATTATGCGAGCTTGTTGCACTTTTTTGAGGAGGATCAAGGGGGAGTGGGAGAGAACAAGACTTTGAACCCAATTCACTACTGAGCTACACAGGCAAGAGACCTTGCATATTTCTATAGGCAGTCCATATGTGCAATGTTTCATGTTTTCCTGCAAAGGAGTAAATGCTAGTCGCCATTCAACACCCACACAGACAATTAGTAATTCTTGGTTGTGAAGGTAGGCGAAAGGGCCAAGAGAAGGCAGGTCCTGGCTCCAGACTCATTATTCCAAACTCATTACTGTGCCATACCCATCATTTAGGTAATTTAGAAAATGACCTAAATAACAGGTGTTATGCAGCTCCAACTCCCAATTTTAAGCATGCGCATGAGGGTGCCAGTAACGATGGCAGTTATCACAGCGGTACCCTTCACTGATGTGCACAAGGTGTTATTGAAAGTGTTGCAGGACAGAGTAGTTGGTTACTGGATCCATCAAACCACCTTAGGTAAATTGCAGTGAATGTGAAAGTGCAACCACCCCCAGTGTCATTGTGTTTGTCCAAGCAGTAGCTGCTGCCTGGTTGTGTAACCCTTCTGCCAGATGGAGCCAGCAGCGACCAGGGCCAGGTTCAATATCTAGGGGTTCCTTTCCATTGATATAACACAGAACCGGCTTGAGCCCCCACCCAGTAACCTGGGAAATTTACATACCACCCCTGGGCACCTCTGAGAGGCAATACTTTCCCACTTGCAAGCACAAAGTCTGAGGAAAGTAACTTTGCGTTAATTTGGGAAAGCACCGCAAATAGGGTTCATAAACATAAAGCATGAGTAAAAGACCCACCCCCAAGTAGGTTGGGTAGTGTCCTTTTCCCCTTAGGTTCTTAAGTCCAGCAACCCTGAAGTCCCTTTCATGTGCCCGACCCTTCTCTGCACCCCACTTACACTTGCTGTCCTTGGTCTATGCAGACCCAGAGTTCAGAGGTGCATCTGCAGAGTTCACTTTCCCCCGTCCCTCCCTCCAGGTGGGGTAAAGAGGTACCTTACTTGTGCCACTTCTTGGGCACTTCTCACTGCCCCTCTGTGCCGGCCACCTGCTCGCTGCTTCCGCCAGTGCTCACTGCTCTCGCTGTGCCTCTCCACCAGCTGCCCTGCTGGCCGCTCATTGCACCTCTCCATCACACCAGTCACTCGTTCACCAGCTGACTGTCAGTCACCTGCTGCCACCTGCCTCTCTGCTGTGACCTTTGCACAGCAGTGTCTTAGTAATTTTCAGCTTTTTGCAGGCTGGGCAGAAACACTGTCCCTTCTCAAGTGATTTCAGCTCTGTGATTTGTAGTTCTTAGCAGGCAGGGCAGAAACACAGTCCTACCACAACAGATTTCAGCTCTGGTTGGGTATTTAACATAACAAAGAGGCTCCTAATGAAGCTTATTTAGCTCTATTCTTTGAACAGAGAAGAGGAACAGGTGACACCAGCCTAGGAAGGACCCTTACAGATGTGCAGCCTCCTGGCTGGGGATACCCGTACCCACTTCTCTTAGTTTCACAGAGCTCTGACATTCGAGCCCTGGCTTAATGAGGTTCTTTCAACTGAGGGTGCCCCCCTCATTTGGGACAGGTTAAGCACAGTCCTACTTTCCTGTATTCCTACAATAATTACAACATTGGTAACCATATTTCACTACCCCTGCATTCAGTATTGAGGTGATTTGTACCCAACACCAGCCAAAGTTGATCACTTTGACACCACTGTATCTGCTGAATATGTAAGCAGAGCAGGAGCAAACTGTGTTTACATAAACCCAAGTCTCTCCCCGTCCCAGCTAGCTGTCAGGGAAGCATTCATTCAGACCCTGCTTACAATTGTAATAAGAGAGATACTTTTTCCAGTGCTAACACTTACAGTGTTATTGTGAGTCTCGTGATATTTTGTGTTTTCCTAGTTGCTAGAGGC
Organism: Malaclemys terrapin pileata; assembly: GCF_027887155.1. NCBI lineage: Eukaryota > Metazoa > Chordata > Testudines > Emydidae > Malaclemys > Malaclemys terrapin. Next base: position 15,256,077 of record NC_071513.1, on the reverse strand, counting down.
ATTTGATTATGTGAGAATCTCAACTTTCATTTAAAGCAAAAGTAAGTTTCTAGCTCTCTTTGTTGTGGAGAAAAGCTTGAAAGAGTGTCCCCTAAAGACTCATCTACCACAGAGCAAATTAAAAACACATGATTTAAAAACCTCATGATTTGTAAGCCACTCTCATGACTTTTGACGGGTTTATTCATTATTTTTGAGCACTTGGGGTTGGCAATGTTGAGCATTCCTGCATTGTGTTCCGTGTCTCACAGCTTTAAACCATTTGAGTTGTCAATGAATGGCCATTCAGAGTGGCAGCATTTCAGGCCTATGTCTTAAAATATGTGGACTTGACTGCTGTTTGTCCTTATTCTTGTTAAGCAGCACTGTTGCCAATGGCTACAGTTTGTACAGGAATCAGCTGCCCAGAGATTGATGTATTTTGCATGTGTAGAGACAGCTGGCTATTCACACTTGCAGCAGTCCTTCCCCCATTTCTGCTATCCACTCCCATTCTGATATACACTGCTGGGTATCTCACTTGTGATTGTGTATCTGAAAGTTGAGAAGTTGAGTAGGGAAGCTTGCAGTATGGGATACCTTTTCTAGCAGAATTACTCTGTGCTATGTGGAACATCTCTATGCCTCAGTGCAACAACTTAACTATTTGGGCCCTTTTTCTTGTATTCTATAAGTTTACTGCCTGGAGTCTTTTAAATCAAAATTGTTGAATATTTTAAACCAAGAGCTTCAAATGATTTTTCTGTTTGAAACAAACCAGTTGCCCACACTTAATGAATTCTTCACAGCTTCCCTAAAGTTGCAATTTCTCATATATATGTATTCCATATACTACTGTAGGTCTTACTGCTAACTGAAAACCATAGGCGAGATGGTTTTAGGATCTACACTGATAAATTAGAGTAGTCCAGTCAAAGTCCATAGTGGTGCTGATTTACTACAGCTGAGGATTTAGCCCTTTGGTTCTAATTCCTAGGCAGACAGTCAATCTTCTCTAAGGTTGGAGCAACATTTCTTGGTAACTATCTGTGTTTGCTTGAATTCCAAGATAGTTTTTTTCTATTCTGTTTCTTATTACATTTTAATGTATTTTTATTACCTTGTACAGAACCCCATGCCTTAATGATTCAGTTTCCTTATAAAATATATTTATTTCATTAGTACTAGTTATTATTCATTTATTATTAGTAGCTCAAAAGTCTAGTCCTATTTTTGATTAGCATTCCATTAATTTTAAATATTGATAAGAATCAGTGTGGATATTTTAATAAATCATTTGAGCTGTCTTTTTTTTAATGCTGGAAAGGACTAAACTATTATCCTCAACCACAATATTTATGGATAATATCCTTCAACTTTAGAATTAAAAATAATTTGCTGTTGTCATAGAACTAATTACTGTACATACAATATCAGCTGGGTTACAATCTCTCTCTGTCCAAGGTGCATTCTGCTCAAATTGTATTAACCATAACTTGCTTAAATATTAGCAAATTATTCTACAAAGCAATAGCTATTCTTATGTCTAGAAATAATGAAGATGTAAATCACTTTTACACATCATCACCATAATGTTCGTATGATGTGAAACTGCGGCATTCACTTTTATACGAATATTCAAGATGCTTTTTCCTTGAGATGGTAGCATAATGTGCTTTGCTTTCTCTCTAATTAATGCAGTAGTTTGTCACAATCAATCATATTAGTGAACTGTGATACCTCTTTGACTACCTGTGAAGCCAAATTCTCTGGTATCTTGGATTTAGAGTATATTGTATCAGTGTAATTCCATTGACCTCAGTCATGTTGCTCTATATTTACATGGGCATGAGAGTAGAATTTGGTTTATGAAGTTACTTCTGTATAGTGTGGCAAGAATAATGACAGAAAGGGTATTGGATATTAAAGTAACTTGAACCATATCTTGAGTTGGTGGAAATTGATATAGTTCTACTGACTTTAATGGAGCTACAACAGTTTACACTATCTGTGTGTCTGGCTCCAGGCCTTTTATTTTTACATTAGTTTATTGTTTCATGTTTTGTGCAGTTTGTTTGATTCTGATTTTGCTTTCCTTGATCTCAGCCCTTTATCCGCTTACTTGCTACTAATACACCTCTACCCCGATATAATGCGACCCAATATAACACGAATTCGGATATAATGTGGTAAAGCAGTGCTCGGGGCGTGGGGGGGGGAGCGGGGCTGCGCACTCCGGCGGATCAAAGCAAGTTCGATATAATGCGGTTTCACCTATAACGCTGTAAGCTTTTTTGGCTCCCGAGGACAGTGTTATGTCGGGGTAGAGGTGTACCAATTGCAATATTTCCTGGATAACATAGAAATAAACACTCTTACAAGCTTGTATCCTCGTAAAGTTGATCATAATTTATTGATAAGGGCCACCAGCTCAAAGCTTTCATCCATATTTTTCCCCACTGGGAAATGCCATAAAATTATGTTCTCACCTGGCACATTTGATCTGAGAAACTCACTTCTAACAATCACTGCGGTGATCAACCCAAGCAGCTGTGCCAAGAATTGAGTCACGTTACCCATCTGGATAGGGAAGAAGAAGTGAAACAAGCTAGCTGACTTAACTCTAATGCTCTAATCTTCTAGGATGAAATTTACCAGTGTATACTAATGCACATTCTAAATTTCATACAAATTATGGAAATAAACTCATTTCAGAAAGTGGATACTTTCCTATAGGGAAATTAAAGTAAGCATATGTAGATTAAAGTTTTCAAGGTCTGCTGAGATTGATTGATCTTTGATGGGATTTGTGTGTTGTTTCAGTAAGCTTTTGGTATTTTCTGGAGGTAGGTAATACTGGGAGAGATTATTATTATTTGTTTATATTATGGTAGCACCAAAGAGTCCTAGTCATGGACCAGGATTCCATTGTGCTTTTTGCTGTATAAACACAGAACAAATAAAAATGGTCCTTGCCCCAAGGAGTTTACAATCTAAGTATAAGAAAAAAGACAACAGGTGGATACTGACAGGGGGGGGGGGAAACAAGGAAACAGAGACAATCTTGGTCAGCGTGACAGGCAGTGGTCTCTACACCAGCAGCCTAACTGTTGTCAAGTTTTTTGTAAGCATCATGACATAGGAGGGTTTTGAAGTTGGATAATGAGATAGCTTTGCAGATGTTTGGGTGAAGCATGGGAGAAGGCACAAAGGTGCTTGTTTGAAAATTAAGACTTTGTCCATGAGTTGTCCTTCATCGCAAAATTGTCTGCCATTTGTTGACTATCATTGTGTTCAAGTATCTCAGGGGGAAGAAGTTTAAAAAAATGTTTTTATAAATAAAGTGAATAAAACTAAGACAGAGTAATAATGAGGGTCTGTGTTTGTCAGCTGCTTGCTGAAGTGTGCCATTCTCGTTGCTATGATAATGGAGAAAATTAATATATCCTGTCAGGGCCATATGACAAGAACAGTGAAAAGCTGTGAAGTGACTGTACACAGCGGAATAAAGGAAATCCACTTTGATCTACCATTTTTGATGTTGTATAATTGCACTTATTATCAGGTCCTTTACTCTCGTCTTCTTTGACACAAGATCCATTATCACTGACAGCATGAGTGTGAACATGGGCTTGATTTGAAAAACTACTTAGGATGAGGTAATGGGAGAGAAGCTTTTGTCCCTAAATGTTGGGAAAAGAGAAAAAAATATTAAAATAATTTACCTTAGCACTATCATCTAGTACCTTCCTGGAAATATTTCTTTCATTTGTAGTGCTGCATTTGAGTGCAGCTTGTTTAATTAGTTCCTTAATGAAATATTGTATAACAAAATCGAGCTTTATCATTTGCTTTCATGTTTTTGTTCTGCTACAAACTAGTGCAGGTCATTGTGCCCAAGCTGAACTAGACACCGTTCTCTTTTGTATTGCATTTGAATACAACCCATTAAATTAAAAAAAAAATACTCTCTCTTTAAAAGCTAAAGTGTTATTCTTCAGTCTCCCATGCTGCCTTTCTCTCTAATGTATTGTATGAGATAAGAAAACGATACTGCTTGACAAGAAGCAGGTTACCGAGTCTCCAGCTTTTATTGATTACATGGTAGAATTAGTCCATCTTTGTAACATCACCACCAGTACAACTGGATGGATAGAATGGCAATAGCATGGAGTGTTCATGCCTTATGTGGTCTTATGAAGAGTAATTAACATGTTGACAAGTTACGACTCCTTTATGTAAAACTGAATTTTAAATTCTGTCCTCAGTCACTCATATACAACTTCCAGTGAAGTCAGTGCAAGTTCTTGTTGGCAGTATCTAACCTATATTTTCCTCACCTTATTTCTGGTCAGATGAGGAGAGGATGGTGTTCCCATAAATACATAGTTTGACAGATAGATGTCAAAAGCAGTGGTAGCTGGTGACATCTTAAGTACCTAGGCAAATTGACATGCAAAGGTGTAAATGTGAAGCAACAGATAACAAGCCTACTGAATGTGACTTAAACAAGGCAGTGCTCCCCCCTCCTTAATTTAAGGCTACTGCCAAGATATTGGTGAGGAAGAATTTTCCTCTGTGATTCATATCTTGCTTTCAAATGTCTGTATATTGTTTTCTGTGGTTTTAAGTGTTTTCTGACTAACCTAATTATTTGTTTATGCATTGAAATATTTTGGAGAACAGTGGTTGCAAAGCTAGGGGAAGTGTCACCTTGCATTCTCTACAGCCAAACTTAGTAAGACTTAGCAGTTCTATAGTGCTTTCTCATGTTCAAAGCACTCTAGAAACATTAAACCAAATTCTGTTCTCAGCTAAACTGTGCAGCCTCTTTCAGTTTTGCCTGAAACAACCCAGGGAAACAAGCTACTGCATTGCACCAGAAGAGTTTATGAGAGGAAGAATGTGCCAGCTGTTATACCCCTTAAACTAGGGTTACCATACGTCCGGATTTTCCCGGACATGTCCGGCTTTTGGGGGCTCAAATCCCCGTCCGGGGGGAAATCCCCAAAAGCCGGGCATGTCCGGGAAAATCGGGAGGGAGGGATGGAGGGCTCGGCCGGGGCCTCTTTGGCCGGGGCCGGTGCGGGGCCGGGCCGGGGTCGCGGCGCGGGGCCGGGCGGGGAGCAGGGGGCGCGGTGCCGGGAGCCGGTCCGGGCCCGAGGGGCTGGGCCACTGGGGGGTCCGCGGGGCCGCGCCGGGCCGCGGAGCCGCGGGGGTGCGCCGGGCCGGGAGCCGCGGGGGTGCGCCGGGCCGGGAGCCGGTCCGGGGTCGCGGAGCCGGGGGGTGCGCCGGGCCGCCGGGGGCCGGCCGGCAGTGCTGGGCGGGCCGGGGGTGGTCGGCCGGGGCTGGCACCCCAGGGCCCGAGCCGACCCAGGCTGGAGCCGCTGGGGGGGCCAGCCTGGCCCGCACCTCTTCCCCCTTACCTGCTTCAGGCTTCCCGCGAATTAAATGTTCGCGGGAAGCAGGGGAGGGGGCGGAGACTTTGGGGAGGGGGCGGAGTTGGGGCGGGGGCGGGGCTGGGGGCGGGGCCGGGGCCCTGTGGAGTGTTCTCCATTTGGAGGCACAAAATATGGTAACCCTACTTAAACGGTTGCAGTTTACCCCCAGTCAACCTCCCTTGCCAGTGTGGAGGGAAACTGTGCCATAGTCCCATTTTCTCCCTGCTTCTCTTCTCCCCTTTTAGCATAGCTAGCATCCCAAGGAGCAATTTGCACTTGGGAGATAACAATGGGCAGATACACCTGGCTGTTGCAAAGTCTTGGGAAGCATCTTGTTCCCTTCCCCTCTGAGTTCTGTCTTCACCAAGCTTTGGAAAAATCAAACAAAATAGAAATTGTGCTTCACAATGAAGATGAAAGCAATATACACTGTGCTGTCACACTCTAAAGATCATCTGAAGAGAGATTAATCAGTAAATGGATAAACTTCCCAGACCTTTTTACTCTGTGTTAATTCTTGAAGCCTGATCAATATCATAACTGTCAGCCACAGTTTCAGTGGTTTCTTAGTGTGGTGCCTCATGAACTAAAAGCTGCCTTTCCAGTAATGTTGCACAGCACTGTTTAGTGCACAGCACTGTTTCCATGCAAAATGATGCAGTAGTATAATCATATTTGTGCTACCAAATTGCAGGTGTTTCTACACTGAATGAATTTTGCCCTGTGCAGATGTCCCAAACAATAATACCAGTCCTTCCTCCACAGACATAGTGGGACCAATGTAGTTTCTTTGCATGAGAAGGATGGCAATCAAGGGATGTATACATCCTTGTTTTCTGTATGGCTTCCTGTGCACCACGCTGCAGAAGCAGAGGTGGTACCAGATCCTCCCTTTTTCTTCCATCACCTAATATAATGGTAGCCACACAATGTCTTTGCAGGCATTCCATGACCTGGGGGCTTTAGAAGGATTCCTTCCTCCTTGACACAAACCTATCCAGTGACTGGGATTTTACCCTAAGAGTCAGATTTGGACCTAAATATTTCCTGTAAGTGGATCCTGGTACAGTTCTGGGCAACTGCACCATATTCCCCCACTATAGTCCACCAAGAGCACCTACTCTCAGACTTCTGTCTTCCTAGCCATCACTTCTTTTGGGCAGATCCATGTCTCAGTCCCTCCTGGCTGGGTTTTTTCCAGGCTGCACAGTTCTCTGCCTACACTGTGAGTTCCCCAACAAGAAAGACTACCCAAACAGGCCTGTGTCTGTGTGGCTTTATTTTTCTCCTTAGGGGTTATGAACAGTTGTAATGCCCACAGTTATAAGTTACCACACATCCCTTTCTAAACAAGCACATTTATTCTTCAGGTAGAAGCATTATAGAGAAAACATTAAAAACAATAAACCTACACACATACTAATAAGTTTTCCAGAGATCGCCTCCCAACTCCAACAAGAGCTAGGTAGGAAACAGTCTTTCAAATCCCACACAGGGATTTTTTGTGGTTACAAGTTCATAACCGCTTTTGCTTAAAAAAATAAGACATATGAATAAGTCAGTCTCCTTTATACACTGTGGGCCTTTTATCTTCAGATTCCGGGAATGGGTAATCAGCAGACAATGGTTCTCTCCTCAGGGTATAAGAATATAAGAATAGCCACACGGGGTCAGACCAATGATCTATCTAGGCCAGTATACTGTATCTGACAATGGCCAGTGCCAGATGTTTCAGGGAATAGACAGAACAGAGTAATTTTGAGTGAGCCATCCCGTCATCCAATACCAGTTTCTGCAGTTAGAGGTTTAGGGACACTGAGAGCATGGGGTTGCATCCCTGACCATACTGGCTAATAGCCATTTATGGACTTATCTTCCATGGACTTACTAATTCTTTTTTAACCCAATTATATATAGATTCAAAAGATGGAGTCCATCTGGAGGAGGGAATTTGCATTCTTTTTCCCCCAGGTATTTCTTTGGAAACCCACTTAATTTTGTTTGTCCCAAAAGTTCCTTCTTGTCTGGCATATTATTGAAAATAGTCCTTTGAAGCTCATAACACTTCATAAGGTTTACATTAGCCATGTCTCCCCCTTAGAGTCTAAGCCTCCTTGAGTGCTCCTTTAGCACCACGATTGTCCAGAGGCTTCACTGATTGTTTGGCAGGCTTCCTCCTTCTTTTGTAATTTAAAAAAAAAATGCTGTTATTTTTTGTGTCTTTTGTTAGTTGCTGTTCAAATTCATTTTTTGGCCTACTTAATTAAACTTTTACACTTGACTTGCCAGAGTTTATGCTCCTTTCTATTTTCCTCAGTAGAATTTGACTTCCAGTTTTTAAAGGATGTCTTTTTGTCTCTAACCGCTTCTATATTCTGTTGTCTAGCCATGGTGGCATATTTTTGGGCCTCTTACTGTTTCTTTTATTTGGGATATACATTAGTTCGAGCTCTATTATGATGTTTAAAAAAGTTTTTATGCAGCTTGTAGGCTTTTCACTCTTGTTACTGTTCTTTTTAATTTCTGTTTAACTAGCGTCCTCGTTTTTGTGTAATTCCCCTTTTTAAGCTAAATGCTATTGTGGTGGGGGTTTTAGTATTTTCCTCCCCTCCCCCCCAGGTTGTTAAATGTAATTACATTATGGTCGCAATTACTGAGCCACACATCCCCTTGAATCACATAAGAACAAGATAGTTCAAGGCCCAAGAAAGAGCCCCTCTGGCATTCAGGCACTGATCATTGGGCCTCCAGACCAGCTACCTCAGTACCTCAAAAGTCATCCAGTACCAACCTGTTGACACTGAGGCCTCTAGTACCAATATCTCTGGTACAGACTACCCTGAAGCTGATGGCATCCAGTCCAGTTTGGAAGCTAGCTTACTTGCTACCAAAATCCTATGAGGCAGCGGTTCTCAAACTGTGGGTCGTAGGGTGACCAGATGTCCTGATTTTATGGGGACCATCCCAATATTTGAGGCTTTGTTTTCTACGGGTGCCTATTAGCCCCCACACCACCCCGATTTTTCACACTTGCTCTCTAGTCACCCTAGTGGGTCGGGACCCCAAAGTAGGTTGTGACCCTGTTTTAATGGGGTCACTACGGCTGGCGTTAGACCTAGGGTGGAAGCTGAAGCCTCAGTCCCACCACCTGGGGTGGAAGCTGAAGCCCAAGCCCCAAAGCCTGAAGGCTTCAGCCCTGAGTGGTTGGGTTCAGGCTTCTGCTTCAGCCGTGTGTGGCAGGCAGGGCTGCCGACAGCGGGTTCGGGCCCCAGTGAAAAAAAAATTTCGGGCCCCCCAGCAAGGGCGGACTGGCTAAACAGGGCCGACTAGAGGGGGGGAAAGCCGGGCCCTGGTAAGGCGATGAGGGGGGGGAAGCCGGGCCCCCGTCCAGACCACCGGGCCCCGGTAATTTGTGCCGGCTTCCCCGCCCTCTCGTCTGGTGGCGGGCCTTAGGTTACAGCCCCCCCCCCATCCAGGGCAGAATCCCTTTGGCTTCACTCCCCATCCCTCCTGGGGTGGTGGGGCTTGGGCTCGAGCTCAGGCATCGGTCCCCTTCTCAGGGTTGTACAGTAATTTTTGTTGTCAGACGGAGGTCGTGGTGCAACGAAGTTTGAGAACCACTGCTATAAGGCATCTCCAGGTCTCTTCTTGCTATTAGCGGTACTGAAGTGACATCTTCCTGTACTGAAGACTGCCCCTATACCAGTACAGAGTATATCAGTGGTTCCAATCGGAACACACATCATATCAGAGGGTGTTCCCAGCACTCCAGCTGGAACTGCTCCAGGAGGACGACTCCTTCCTATGCCCAAGCTTTGATGGGAGGTGTCACCAGTTTATTCCCTGAGGTCTACTTATTCAGACCAGGATATGTCAGAAGAATGGAGAATTCATTTTTATTACCCCAGACATAAGAGCTCTAAGAGGGGTATTATCCCCCGGTATCCTCCTCTCTGGTCACCTGCTCTGTATGTCTATCAAGATTCTTGGTCGTATTGGGCACTGTGGTGGCTTCATCAGGCTAGATTGGTTCAGGGCTAGATCTCCTTCCCTACCACCTCACAAAAGGTATTACAGCTAGCCAAATCTGCACCAACTGAACACAGAGTCAAGGTTATGATGAAGAGGTAAAGACAACCACCCCATCCCATTACTTCACCATCTCCTGATGAAGCAGTAACATCTATTTCAGCCACACATGATTACCAGACATTCCAGGACTTACTGCACAGGATGATTGATACACTGGAGAATCCATTGGAAGTTGTCCAAAAGAAGTCAGACAAGCTCCAGGACATCCTTTATACCTCTGTGCCATGACATCTTGCAGTGCCCATTAATGAAGGGCTTTTCGAACCAGCGAAGTTACTCTGGCAGATTCCTGCTTCTTTGGTGCCAAAAGAGCAAATTGCTACCATCAAGTGCCATCCTGGGGCTTTAAGCAGTTTTACACATGCCTTACACCTGGGTTGATCACGAAAAGACAAGACAAAGCTACACCTTAAGACAAGGAGCCCAAGTAGATTTATTTGGCTAGAAAAATTATTCAATATCAAGTCTCCAGATGAGTCTGTGTGCAGGAGGTCAGACTAGATGATCACGACAATCCCTTCTGACCTTAAAGTCTATGAAACATGCCAATTAGCACGATATGATTACTTAAATTGGGATTCCATCTCCATATTCACTGACAGACTTCCTCAGTAAAGAGGAGTTATTGATTTCACTAGGTCAGCTTGTACGCATAGATCTCCCCAAGTCCTTCCCCTCGATATTGGAGTCTTTCTAGTTAGAAGGAACTGAGGGGGGTCAGAGGAGGCGCATGCACCCTTTATACCATCACGCAACACAGGGTGCATGTGCCACCCCCATTGGTACCACTAAGGGAAATATCTCTGCTGCTAGTGCACTGGGTTTGCACACACCTGAAGTGGCATGGACATGTGCAATACATTTTGAAGACCAACAGTTACAGCATAGGATTGTAACAGTTTTTTTCAGAGAAGTCAGTGAACACATTCCCTTTGATATTAAGCATTCAGAAATGAAGTTTCAAGCAAGGTATTATTTTTATTGGCCATACAAGCAATTTTGTCCAGTCTCAAAGCAAACAAACTCGGCTAAGCATGAGTTCTGAATAATTCTGTGTCAATTTAAGAAAGGTAAACAAAGGCTGACTATGAAATATTTTCTGCAATCCAAAAAAGGTCATTCACTAAGGAAAATTGTCTTTTTTGCAGAGCTCAATTTGGGTGAGGTGCAGTGTAGATTTTGTTTTCTTTAATACCAACGCAAAAATAGACTGGTATTATTTGAACTCAAAACATTAATTATTTTAAATTAATAATAAGTATCTTGATAAGCCTCTGAGTGTTTATTAAAAATGTGTTCCTGGTTGATGTTCCATTCTGTTTAGGCTTCAATTATTTAATTACAGGTCTTGATATGAAACTAATCATGCATATATCCATATGAAGCTGGCATACTGACAGGATAAAATCATTAAACAGTCATTACTATAAACTGACGTTGGCCTGTAATTTTTGCAGTTAACGGGGGAGTTGATGCTTGGTGAACAATCCAATTAAAACTGGCAACAAAAGACCTAAAATGTCAGCCAAATTGCTTTTTAATAGTCAACGCAGCCGTCACAAAACATAAACATCGAAGTCCCCATAGAAGCATAAAGCTTCATGGTGAAACAATTCTAGAAAATGAATAATAATTACAGCATCTTGAGAATTCTTTTAATAGACGTGCACTCATTAAAATAGTTTGTTGGTTAGATTCATATGAAAAAGTATGTTTCCCTGGTTGCTTCTTTATGCATTTGTTACAAAGAAGGTTTTATTCAATATTTTATAGATGTAATTTCTATTATTCTTCCAAAAATGCATGTCTTATTTACAAACAGTTTTAAATAACTATATATGATAAGCCTTGGGTGAAAAAAGCCAAAGAAGAGAAATGCTTTCTATTGGAAGTGGTCATAGAACTTTTCTGATCTCTTAGTTTTCATAAATATTGTTTCACTTATTGATCTCGAATTGCAGCTGAATTCCTGTACAAGTGCAGATGGCATTCATCCTGTCAGTTGAATAATTAATAATCGGGCTAACATTTTCAAACACTGGTGCCTTAAATTAAGTCCCTAAATCCACCTCTGAAAAAGTGGCCTGATTTCTTAGATGCTGAGCACTCAGATCCCATTGTCTTCAGTAGGATTTTGTGGGTTTCAGCAAGTCTGAAAAATTAGCCCACCTATTTTTAGGGGAAGATGTATGCATTTAGGAACCAGACTTTTGGCACCCATGTTGGAAAACTATAGCCTTCAGCCATTTATAATGCCTAGGTGATTGTGTTCATTTTCAGATGTAATACTAGCTAGTATTTCCTGTTTTCTCCATCCCAACATAAGTTTTCCTTTCCTTTTAAAAGGTAATCAAGTTCCCTTTTTGCTCTCAATTATACATATAATATTGTCTTTCCTCTAAGGAGGTTTAATACTGCAGAAAAAATGTTAAGAATCCTTAGCAAAAATTTTAACAAACGTTCATCAAAAGCTTGTCCCTCTCTCCAACAGAAGTTGTTCCAATAAAAAATATTGCCTCACCCACCTTGTCTTTTAACACATATAAATGGTGGCAATAGATCTTTTCTTAGAAGCACTTCCGCATTATTTGCAGGAAAAAACTTGATCGCTACCAATGTAGTGGCAAAGCAGAAGAAATGTCCACACACAAAACAGAAATCAACTTGATCAATGCTGAGATATCTTTACATTTACTTTTTTTTAATAGTTTGTCACTTAGAACCACAATTGAGTGTGCTCAAACAGATGGTGATGTTGGGAAAATTCATTAGCTTCCTCTATTATATTTATACATTCAGTTATTGGGGAATTAAATGTTGCCTCCCTCTGGAATCGTGCAGCATACTTGTATGTTTTACTAGGGATACATTGACAATCACTATCCTATAGACGTGATCTCCATGTTTCTTATATTTTAAAGAGAGATGGCTATTCAAAGGAGTGCTATGCTGATTTTGAAATTTCAATAATTTTTGTTCAAGATAATTAGAAGCTAATGAAAAATGTGAATTTTATGTATACTGTATAATGTAAGTGAAGCTAGAGAATACAAACCTGCAGCCTGATGCTCTGCCTGTTGAAGTCAATGGGGGTTTTGTCATTGCTTTCATTGGGAACACGATCAGGAGGAGCATTAAATGGTATAATGGACTACAAAGATCATCGATATTACTGTGATATGTATTTCTCTCCTATTTCTTCTTATGCATTTTGTTACTTTCCTTTTGTAATAGGCATTACCATAGTGTGATTCTTACAAATCCTAATTTTTCAACCCTATATAAACTAAGTACTTTACTCTGAGTAATCTGATCGAAGAAAATGGGAATATCTGCAGAGTAAGGTTAGTGCAAACCTGCCCCTTAGGTAGTCTGTACTCATGCAAACAGTCTCATTTACTCACTGGAGTAAAGGTTGGCAGGATCACACATGTTTTGATTTCTGAATGTAAGAAGTGGGGGAAATTCGATAACCAGAATTAATAAATTAGCAAAACTAGTTAGCAAAACTCACCAATAAATATTTAGGACTTTATTCTTCACTCATTCAGGTCAATGGCAAATCTGTTCTTGATCTCTATGAGAAGTGGATCATGCCTTTAATTTATGTAGCTAATTATAGTCAACAATACAGTCTTTCAGTAACAAATCAAATGTAAACATTGTCGCAGCCTGCAAAAGTAGTTCAGTATAGCTCTTATTATTGTGCTTCTTCATAAGGTCCCTATTCCCATCTTCCAAAACAGGAAACAATGAAAAAGAAAAAAAAAATCAACCCTGCAGTCTGCAGAGGAGGAGGAATCAAGTTGAAATGTTACTTTTAGAAAAGGAAACAAATGGGTTATGATTAGCAACTACACAGACAGGGCAGGGGGCATGGCTTTATAGCGACTCATAGAATTTAAGGCCAGAAGGGACCATCATATCATCTAGTCCAGGGGTGGGCAAACTTTTTGGCCCAAGGGCCACATTGGGGTTGCAAAACTGTATGGAGGGCTGGGTAGGGAAGGCTGTGCCGCCACAAACAGCTTAGCCCCCACCCCCTATCTACCTCCTCCCACTTCCCACCCCCTGACTGCCCCCTCAGAACACCCGACCCATCCAACCCCCACTGCTTCTTGTCCCCTGACTGCCCCCTCCCGGGACCACCCACCCCTAACCGTCCCCCCATCCAACCTCCCCCTCCCCGCTCCCTGTCCCCTGACTGCCCCAACCCCTATCCACACCCCCGCCCCCTAACAGGCCCCCCAGGACTCCCATGCCTATCCAACCCACCCGGTTACCTGTCCCCTGACTACCCACCCCCTGAACCTCCACCCCATCCAACCACTCCCTGCTCCCTGTCCCCTGACTGCCCCCTCCTCTTATCCAACCCCACGGCCCCAGCCCCCTTACCATGCTGCTCAGAGCAGCAGGTCTGCCAGCCGCGCTGTCCAGCCGGAGCTAGACACACTGACGCTCTGCTCCGCGGGAGTGTGCTGCTCCGCGGGAGTGTGCTGCTCCGCAGCCCAGAGCGCTGTCCACGCGGTGGCGTGGCTGCAGGGGAGGGGGGACAGTGGAGGAGGGGCCGGTGACTAGCCTCCCCGGCCGGTAGCTCAAGGGCCGGGCAGGACAGTCCTGCGGGCTGTAGTTTGCCCACCTCTGATCTAGTCTGACTGCCTGCATGTTGCAGGCCACTGAACCTTGCCCACCCCATTCTGTAATAGACCCATAACCTCTAGCTGAGTTACTGAATTCCCCAAATCATTATTTAAAGACTTCAAGTTAAAGAGAATCCACCATTTACACCATTTAAACTTGCAAATGACCAGTGTCCCATGCTGCAGAGGAAGACGAAAAACACTCAGGGTCTCTGCCAATCTGACCTTGGGGGGAGGCGGGGAATTCCTTCCCAACCCCAAATATGGTGATCAGCTAGATCCTGAACATGTGGGCAAGAGTCACCAGCCAGACACGTAGGAAAAAATTCTCTGTAGTAACTCAGAACCTGCCCCATCTAGCGTCCCATCTCCAGCCGCTGGAGATATTTGCTACTAGCAATCGCAGATCATCTACATGCCATTGTAGGCAGTATCATCACACCATCCCCTCCATAAACTTATCAAGCTCAGTCTTGAAGCCAGTTAGGTTTTTTTCGCCCCCACTACTTCGCTTGGGAGGCTGTTCCAGAACTGCACTCCTCTGATGGTTAGAAACCTTCATCTAATTTCAAGCTTTAATTTTTGATGGCTCATTTATATCCAGGTGTTCTTGTGTTAACATTAGTGCTTAACTTAAATAACTCCTCCCTGGTATTTATCCCTCTGTATTCATAGAGAGCAATCATATCTCCCATCAACCTTCTTTTGGTTAGTCTAAATAAGCCAAGCTCTTTGAGTATCCTCTGATAAGGTTGGTTTTCCATTCCTCTGATCATCCTAGTAGCTCTTCCCTGTACCTGTGCCAGTTTGAATTCATTTTTCTTAAACATGGCAGACTAGAATTGCACACAGTATTCTGGACGAGGTCTCACCAGTGCCTTATATAATGGTACTAACACTTCCCTGTCTCTGCTGGAAATTCCTCACCTGATGCATCTTAGGACTGCATTAGCCTTTTTCACATCTGCATCACATTGGCAGATTTAGGGTGAATTTAGGGCCCAACTTTGCAGATCATGAGGCACCTGCATGGAACTCCTGACTCTTTGTACACTGTCCTGTAGTCCCATACTCCTGGGTAACAGAGACCTCTGTGTGGTCTTTCCACCACCTCTTCCATGGGCCATGACTGCACCTCTAATCTCCTACCCCCAGAAAGGCAGAGAAGACTTGGTTTGGAAGTAAACATTTTTTTACACAGTACATAAATATGATTAAAAAACAGTGGCATGATGTGGTCCACTGTGATTTTCAGCCCTCTTGCAGTTTGATTACCATACATTTGTGCTCATCTACATCCTGTGACTGACTGTCTCTGCCTTTATGTAACATTCTTTCCCATATGTATAATCTATTTAACTGCCTATACTATTTACACAGAACCTAGTTACTAACTCATTGAATGAATGAATAAATATTCCTGCATTAGTAGTAATGAATAAAACATTTCTGTATTCATATTATTTTTATTTTATTTCTAGGTAGTTATATATATTGCTACATACATACCAATAATTAAATTCCATAGATATATATGTATTCTGGAGATGTTTGACAGATCTTTTTATGGGCAATCAAATATATTAATTGCTTGATGTTGTCTATAGTCAAGTTATAGTTGCGGGAGATGCACTTAAAGATATTCAAATCAAATAATGGTTTCTACCTGGTAATTCGTAAGAAAAGCAAATAGCAATTTTTAAAAAAAAAAGTAGTCAGGAAACTAGGGCTTTTTATTTTTTATCTGTATAAGCTGTAAACACTTCCCTTAGAATAAAGCAAGAAATAGTTCTAAACTTTGTACATATACAATAGTATATCTTTCCATTGATGTTACATTAGAGAGATCTGCTTACAAGGATTGTCAGAAAAATGAGGTAAATACATTAAAAAATTTATTGAAGGGTCTGAAAAAGCTGTAGATTCCTGTCCCTGTAAATTTTATTGATCATAAAAATGATGAGTTAAGTCCTTTAAATTATACTGTGCACAGTAACATCACTCCTTCCTTTCATAGTTTGAATGCATTCTCTTACAAAAGCTCCCTTAAAGGCGTCCAGTCAGACAGAATACTTATATAACTATAAATTGACAAATTGTTCTCTGTACTCACTGGTACACAGATAAGCTAGACAAGTTCAGCAAGGTACTAGAACCTTGGAAAGTAGGGCTAATATAAATCACTACCCCTAAATCCCAGAAGAGACATGATAAAATGGAAGGGAGCATCATACAGTCCATCGTTATATAATGTACTCAAGTGGCACAACTCTGTTTGGCTTGGCCTCCAGCAGACTTGTATCATAAAAATGTTGCAAGCTAACAAGAACAAATATATAACAGCTAATAGGCAAGCAGGGAAGGTCATCCATTGTGGAAAGATCTATTAACAAAGTGGCTTAATACATTCATATTTACATTATTTCTCCTGAACTACTGATCTAAGAACAGTACATTATTCAGGATGATTCATAGTGCCCTGTTCCATTACCCATGGAACTCCTTAAAAAACCCTCACAGCTAATGAATTTAGTCGCACGAAGGCCAAAACTGGAATAAATATCACTCAACACACACTCATCAGTAACAGAGGAAATGTTTATTTTTATAGCAAATGGTAGCTTTTACCTATTGCTTCAATCATAAACTACCTTCCGATCAAATTTTCGTGACCTCTAAAGTAATCAGAAGTGTCTGCCATGCTACTTGTAACTGTCTGGTCCTTGCAGACTTGGACAACATGCTTAAATCATAAGCTGTAACCTGTTAAGAGGGTTAGAGCACCCAGTCTGCCTGGGGTTCTCAACCTTTTTCTTTCTTTCAATAAAAACTCCACAGCCCACCTGTGCCATAACAACTGTTTTTTCTGCATATCCATTAGATTAAAAGCTGTATTGAATGGATAGTTATACAGTTAAATGCACACACATATATAAAAAAGGACAATATAGGTAGAAAAATAAAAAAGCTGATTTTTTTAATTTACTCAACATGAAACTTGTTGCTGGTGCTGATCAACAGTTCTGTCAAAATGTGGGGGGTATCTTTGACAAACACACGTGCATGTCATGGTCAATGTTCATCCTGGTTCGGTACTTTGTTTTCATTGATATCATGGCTGAAAATCCGGCTTCGCATAAGTAGATGGTTCTAAAGGGAATCAAAACTTTCAAGGCTGCAGAAGAAGCAGTGAGGTGTTCATCAGAACACTCACACCAAAATCTCTCCAGCGGCATTTCTCTGAACCTGGTTCTCAGGGAGCTGTCTGATGAAATGTCAGTGAGCTATCCTAACAGTTTTTATAGGACTTTGGATAGAAGTTTAGCTTCAGTGTTCTCACTAAAGGGGTTTGTAGTCCATGTATGTGTAGGGGCTTGTTCTGTTATGAGTTCGGGAAAATAAGCATTAAATTTGTTAAGCAGACCAGACAGATGCACTGCCAGCTGAGGTTTAATTACGTCAAAGTCAATGTTTTGTTCCTGAATGAAAGAATGTAAGAGCGCAAACATAGTAGTAGTACTCCCACAGACATGAACTTTCCAGAACTGTAGTTTTGTTTTGAATGCCTCAGTTCTTTCATGCAGGGCACTAAAATTAGTATTCCTATCTTGCATGGTTTTATTCAGCTTATTCATTTTACTCAATATGTCTGCAAGGTAACCCAGTTTTGCCAGCCACACATACTCTTCCAGCACTTAGGCAAGTTCAGGTTTCTTATCAGCTAAGAAAGTACATAACTCTTTCTTGAGATTAAGTATATGGGCAAACATTCTGCCTTGTGATAGCCATCTCACCTATGTATGCATGAGCAAGGAATGGTGCTCTGCACCCACTTCCTCACAAAATGCAGCAAAACACCTGGAGTTTGTTGCTCTGGATTTAGTAAAATTAATGAGTGTTACTGCTGTGTTCAGAACATTGGGAAGACTTGGTTCAATATCTTTCACAGCAAGCACCTCTCAGTGTAAAAAGCATTGTGTCCAAATAGCGTGAGGTGCAACGGCTTTTATTTTTTGCACAACACCAGTCTACTTTCCAGTCATTGCTTTGGCTCCAACAGTGCAGACCCCGATGCAATTAATCTAGCTGATTTCTGATCATAAAATCATCTACCAGTTTGAATATGTCATCTGACTTTGTTGTCTTTAGCTCTTTCAAAACAAAAAGTTTTCCTTTATTTCCTTATTCCACACATACTGAACATAGGCAAGGAATGGGACATTTTCAAAATGTCTATGGATTCATTGTCAAATCATTGTCATACAGCTGAGGAATGCACTGCAAAACTTCTTCTGACATAGAAGTCGTCCGTTGTTTGACAGTGTCATTTGACATCAGTATTTTTGACCATACCTTGGCCTTCTCCTCTCCAAACACTTCCTTTGTTGTTTCAAGAACACAGGTCATTATCAAAGTCTCAGCACTCATATGCGATTTTTTTTTTTTGTTTTAGCAATTTTCTGCACTACTAAGTAGGATGACCTTAAAGCTTTTTATCCGCAGTAGTTGGGTATTTCATTACTGCTTTAGTACCAAACAGTTCTTTGGCCTTTCACTCAAAAAATGAACATTGCCTATCCTCATAGATTTCATGCTTTGTAATTAAATATCTCTGTAATTTGGAGGGTTTCAAACATTCATTGGACAGTACTTGTGCACAAATTACACACTGTGGTTGAGGTATATCTCCACTTCCAGAACAAATAAAACTGAAATTCAAATGGCTATCTTTGTATTTCCTAAATTTTCCAAGGTTAATAATGGCTTTATGTTTCTTACTCACGTCACCTCCTCAGTGTTCTTCAGCCATTATGGTGGTCGAACTTCTTGAAGGAACGTCAGTATCAGCGCTCTGTGGGTTTTGTTGTTTTGAAGCTGATGTTTATGTTTACAACAATTTTCCCTGTACTGTGTAACTTGTCCTGCTCCTACTAAAATAGTTCCTTTACCCCAGGTAAATAGAGATACATAACCTGCACGGCTGGCATTAGACTCACTGGAGTCTAACTAAGGAGTGAGCCCTCGCATGCTGGTCTGTGGGGGCAGAGCTGATGCCAAAACCTTAACCCCAACTCCCAGGGTATGGGCTTGGGCTTCAGCCACCTGGTGGGGGGGCATAGGTGCTGGAACTAGGGGTGATGGGGGTGTGGCAGCACCCTGGCTTGAAGGGGTTTCCATTATATACAGGGTTTACAGTTTGTTTCAATGGCTCTCAGCACCCCCACTATAAAAATTGTTCCAGCACCCCTGGTCGTGGGGCTTGAGACATCAGCCCCGCAGCTCAGAGTTTCAGCCCTGCGGAGGCACCAGGGCTCAGGGCTCCAGGGTTTAGCCCTGCAGCTCCAAGCTGTAGCCCGTTGGGTGTTACCATATGGTAACAGTTAAAACTTTCATGATATCGTACATGGTGTTATTATTAGGGCCCTACCAAATTCACGGCCATGAAAAACCCATCACGGACCGTGAAATCTGGTCTTTTTTGTGCTTTTAGACTACAGATTTCACTGATGAGATCAGTGTTTCTCAAATTGGGGATCCTGACCCAAAAGAGAGTTGCAGGGGGGTTGCAAGGTTATTTTAAGGAGGGCCGTGGTATTGCCACCCTTACTTCTGCACTGCCTTCAGAGCTGGGCAGCTGGAGAGCGGTGGCTGCTGACTGAAAGCTCAGCTCTGCAGGCAGCAGTGCAGAAGTACGGGTGGCAATACCATGCCATGCTATCCTTACTTCTGCGCTGTTGACAGCAGCAGCTCTGCCTTCAACAAGCTACAGCACAACCTGTACAACCTTCTATGAGATCTAAGTCTTGTTGCCTGGAAGATTCGACATAGTCTCTCTCTGGTTGATGTAAAGGAACATTTTGAAGTTATAAGACTGTTAGAGATGTCTTCTGATAAAGATCTTTGTTTAACATCTATCCAACCATCACTAGTAGCAACTACTTTAGGAGTGTCTCAGCATAAAGTTATATGCATGCTTGAGTATTGGAAGGATTGGGGCCACTCATTTTTTTTAAAATGACTAAGTTGAAATCATTACAGTGTTGTAGTCTTTCGAGTGAAAATAATGGGTCAAATTCTGTGCTCAGGTTACACCACTAAAGTAGTTACTCCAAAAGGAAATTTAGCCAATATATTCTGAAATTTAAAATAGTCTGATCTTGAGTCTCTGAGTACTGTTCACAGTTGCTGTTGAAGTCAATGGGAAACAAGGGCAGTTAGTGTTTCAGAGGAGGTATACAATAACAAACAGGATTGAGCCCATACTCACAAAGCATTTCCTTCAGAAAAAAATATTTGTTGACTGAAGTCTCGTTATGGTGCTGTAACTTCTACCCCACCATTCTGTTTTAGACTGGTATTCTGTATGGAATGGATATACTTTTATACGAGCTAATTGTAACGTGAATCTTACACATATCAGTCATTTAGAGATTATGGTATGCAGTTTAGCATTTTATACTGAAAAGATCCTGAAGAAAGGGAGGCATTGTATGGTATTTATAATTTGGAAATCCTTAACGTCTTAATAGGTTGTAGACGGGACACATTCTTCACATTACATAGCTAGAGCAATGGTCATCATAAAAGCCGGTGATGCTTTAAAATGAGAATTAAACTGCAACCTGCATTTTAAAACCATCATATTTCATTTGTAAATATGGTTAGACTTTAATATTTTGAAGAAAAACAGCATGAATAAATCTTTCAGGAATATTAGGAAAGGGTTACCATTCTTATTTTTCCAAATCTACTTGTGTTAAAATGGCGCACAAATTAAATTAGAAGCTGTTCAGATGTACCCTATAGCTTGTAAGGGATACAAGTGAACTCTTGTAGTACACTTGCCACTAAGAATTAAAAGAAAACATTTAATGGGGTATGTATGAAAATAGCGAACTGAATTTATAAGTGAAGTAGATCATTACTTTGATGTTATATTGTTGCAATATTTCTCAATATTTTATATTCATTGATTACTATTGAGAATGAATAACGTGGGACAAGACCTCTGTTAATTGTAGTGCAATTGTAAATTATTGCATTTGTAGGATACACTAAATAATGACATTTGTAGGCTTCATCCTTCTTTTATAAAGAAATGGGTATGAAATTATATATGTGAGTCTTTAGATGCTGTATGTTTGTGAGATATCTTTTAATTAATAGAGTTTACAAACTTCCAATTGTCTTATAAATTTGTTTTAATTTTGCATAGAACTGCTTATACTTTTGTAGACGTCCTTTGAGATGGAGTTCTGTGTTTCATACTCAAAAAGCTTGACAATGTAGTAGGACTAGGAAAAGACAAACACAAAAATTCTACAAAAGCATGTTTAAGAAAACGTGTTAAGATGTATAAGAAAAGGAATAGAAAATAATATTGAAA
Source organism: Malaclemys terrapin pileata (assembly GCF_027887155.1). Taxonomy (NCBI): domain Eukaryota; kingdom Metazoa; phylum Chordata; order Testudines; family Emydidae; genus Malaclemys; species Malaclemys terrapin. The sequence goes on along the minus strand of NC_071513.1, from coordinate 15,234,538 downwards.
ATATTATAATGTCGATATATAAATCAATTGTATGACCCCATTTGGAGTACTAGTTTTTGTTCTGCTCATCCTGTCCCAAAAACAATATAGCAGAAATAGAAGGGGTTCAGATATGAGCAACATATAATTAAGGGCTTTGTAGGGTCACAGGGCATATACACATAAACTTGCAGACAATGTCTTGTAAAATGTACTCTCATTGAATGGTAGAACTTCAATAAGTTACGATTATGAGACCCTCATAAGATCAGGCCTAAATACAGTAACAAGTAGTGCTACAATACTGTTTGTCTCCAGCACACATGTTTAATTGTTATTTTGTCATCTTAGGCCCTGATCCTGAATGAGATGCCCCCATCTTATTGCAGGTTCAGGCTGTGGACTATAAGCTTCTCCTAGCCTTACACCTTAATATTTATCTTTGTTGTCCTTGCTATACCTGATCTTTTTCAATTCTTCATTACATGTCTTTCTGTGTTGTGTGCAGTGCTCTGGTTGTGGTCTTTCTAGCCAAATATGCAGTGACTCTAAGATCTCTCCTCATTGTACTCTTTCATATTTATCCATTCTAGTGTTTTTATTTTCATAAATAAGATTTTGATGATGCTCATTCATCTCCACTTGATAAACTATTGCAGCTCTGATTCTAACTGAGCAGTTTTAATACCCAGGGAACTTTTAAATAGAAAACTAAATTCTCAGAACATATGATACTATTTAATTAAATAATGGATTCCAAGCTAATTCAAATTCAACCAGTACATATTTGGTGAAGAAATATACCAATAAATAATGAATTTAGGATCTGGAAAGAATTAAAATACTTACAAAGCACTACAGATTAAATGCAAAACTTTTAAGGTTCATTACTTTTTAATGTATTCTCTTTGGCATACTTCAGTGGGTAGCAATACAGGATACTGTTCCCTTGTCACTAAATGATACAATGATAGAAGATTAGGGTTGGAAGAGACCTCAGGAAGTCAACTAGTCCAACCCCAATTAAATCATCCCAGCCAGGGCTTTGTCAAGCTGGGCCGTAAAAACCTCTAAGGATGGAGATTCTACCACCTTCCTAGGTAACCCATTCCAGTGCTTCACTACCCTCCTAGTGAAATAGTTTTTCTTAATATCCAACCTAGACCTCCCCCACTGCAATTTGAGTCCATTGCACCTTGTTCTGCCATCTGCCACCACTAAGAACAGCTTACCTCCATCCTCTTTGGAACCCCCCTTCAGGTAGTTGAAGGCTGCTATCAAATCACCCCTCACTCTTCTTTTCTGCAGACTAAATAAGCCCAGGTTCCTCAGCCTCTCCTCGAAAGTCATGTGCCCCAGCCCCATAATCATTTTTGTTGCCCTCTGCTGGACTCTCTCCAATTTGTCCACATCCTTTCTGTACTGGGGGGCCCAAAACAGGATGCAGTACTCCAGATGTGGCCTCACCAGTGCCCAATAGAGGGGAATAATCACTTCCCTCGATCTTCTGGCAATGCTCCTACTAATGCAGCCCAATATACCGCTAGCCTTTTTGGCAACCAGGGCACACTGTTGACTCGTATCCAGCTTCTCATCCACTGTAATTCCCAGGTCCTTTTCTTGTTGTTTAGCCAGTCAGTCCCCATCCTTTAGCAGTGCATGGGATTCTTCCAACCTAAGTGCAGGACTCATCTTGGTTCAACTTGTTGAACCTCATCAGATTTCTTTTGGTCTATTTCTGGTTTTATGGATGGAGAATGGAGAATGAAATATCTGTCAAAAGTGCCATGAAAATAGTTCTGCCAAATTCCTAGTGTAACACTGACAGACTGTGATCATGGTTGGGTGGGATCAAACCTGAGAACTGGAGCTAAATGCATGAGCCTCTCCTGCGTGAGCTAAAAGCCATATGGTTGTTAGCTAAGGCTGTAGAGCAAACTCATTAATCTCTCTCTCTCCAAGTAGTCACAGTGCCACTAGATGGGACAGAGCACTACACCCAGGAGGTGTGTGTGTTACACTAACTGTTCAAAAATATTTTTCAATCAATAATGAACTATGTATGGAATAGCTTTCTATTATGTTCTTGTGGGGAGGAGGAGTGGTCCCTTGAGTTTACTGGATCATCTTTTTACAAACCCTCCTACAAATTGAAAAAAAGATCAGGGTGCTTTCTCTTTCTGGTTGACTTTTACACCAGTCTCAGTACTTATGCATCTTCCCTTTCAGAGATTACTTTTAATTTTAAGGCTTCGAAAGAGGAAATATTTTGCTTTTAGAATATACCAGATTTTACCAAGGGTCAGGTGCTTTCAGGGAATTTCCCCAGGGGGTATATTGCCTCCAATTTACTCTACAGGCATTTTGTGTAAACAGATACACAAATAAATGCTATGGTCCCTCATCCCTCCTCTCTGCAAGCACATGCAATCCTGGTGTGTGAGATTTATCAGAAGATAAGGAGGAAATTCTTTATAGAGCTTCTTGTTGAAATATTGGGAGCTCATCACTGTTACAGTTTTACAGTGTTCAACCATTATAATAGAGAATTGAGGTTGGCAACCAGGTTGTTCAGAATATTACTCCGTCGCAGTCCAAACGTGCCATAAAAATGACAGCATATTATGAAAATCTATACTACTAAAACAATGCCATGTTTGAAAATCTTTGCCCTGTACAAACCCTACAACCAACCTACAACCCAAGTGAGGGACAATGATATTTTAAAGGGGATCTACTCCCCCGACAACAAGATAAAAAGATCAGTAACATGCTCTGTGATCTTCTCCATCATTTCTTTGGCTTTGCTTTACAACATCAGCTAGCTGAATCACTAGGCAGAAGTTAAGAATCCATGTTTTTAAAGACTCTTATTCCTCCCTTCCCTTTCTCCATAACAATTCAGCTATATAGCTTCTGATTATAGATATATTTTCATGTGATATTAACTAAATACCATCCAATAGGATTGATCCAAACCACAGTAATAAAAATCCACCCCTAAACCAGACCCAAACGCTGATTTAAAAAAAAAAGAATCCTATGAGATGTTATCTTCAAAGAAGCAGAATTATGAGGAAATAATTTTTCCTTCTTTAAAGATACTATCATCACAGGATTCTTACTCTTGGAGAGTAAGTAGCTCAAAGTATATCTCCAAATAAAAAGCTGAATTAATTACCACCGCAGTAAGCAAAGCAAGAATGGCTAACACAGAGCAACATGAAAATGTTTATTTTTTGTATAGCAAGATCAGATACAGTTCCTCCAAAAGACAACAAAGAGGTGTTAAAACAAGCATAGCCTCAAAGGAACATTCTCAGAAAACAGATTTTTTTTATTTCCTGAATTTGTCGTCCTGAAATGAGAGAAATTCTGAGAAATAAACTCTTTGGGGACATAGTGCTTCGACACCCCATATCTGAAATGTGTTCTTCCATCACTAGTCACCCTACCGGGTCGAAGCTGGACTTGCTGGCAGATTTGAAATACCTCTTTCTATATCACATGATGCTACACAAATGAGGCCACAGAGCATTTCCCTGAACTTGGAAACTACTCTAGGTTTTTTCACAGGGAATATGATCTGAGCATAAATATTATAACTGAGAATTTTGGGCTGAGGACATATTTTGTAGTTATGTTTTTAGGTGAACAGTAACTTCTATCATGCTAATAAGTATATTGAAAACTAATTGTATACCATATTTACATTTCATAGATGGACTTTTCGGTTTCCTAAGAAATGAAAATATCTGACAGTATTCTGTCAGAAACAATTAAGAATGAAGACAGGTATTGCAGTGGATAGACAGCATTATGTGAAGAATAACAGGAAGATACAACTTCACAGCTAAGCTAATTCCCATACCATACCCACACACTTTAGGTGCTTGTTGGTTTTAGACAAATTTCTATGCATAATTTTACTCCTGAGGTATTTAAATGATTTTGTATGAAGTTAGTTTGCACAGTCTACTGTGCATTTAGAGCTCTAAGGAATCGTTGGTATGCAGATTTAGGCACAAACATTGTTTTATCACAAGCAACATTTTTCTGTGATATAAAAATAAAGTTAATGAGATGTAGACTTAGTCTCAAAGTAAGTAAAATAAAAATAACTTCAGCAAATTAGAAATAGTCTGTAAAAAACTAATTAGAAATTCAAGGCCAGATTTTCAGCTCAAGTCAATGAAGTTCTACCAGTTACACCAGCTGAGGCTCTATTCCTAAATCTTTCTGTCTTTTTATCACCTCCTCCTCAACCTACCACTTAGATTGTGAATCAGGGTTTTATATGATATAGTCACACAAAAGGCTGACAAGTATAGTGTTTAATCTCCTCCCACCCACAGCGGTAAAGTGGAATCCCCCAGGGAATATGGTGCACATGTACATTTTGAGTACTAATATTGTTGGGGAAAATTCTTCCTATCCGCCACATGCCACCAGAAATGGGCAGTACCATTGTACAAGCATAGACAGGATTTTGGGTCCACAAAGCATAAAATTTACATGTGGCATGGAACAAACTGAGCTCTATGGCAGATATCTGTGTGCCGGCAGAGGAAGTAGGTGGTAGTGAGGCAAAAGGAGAAGTAGTAGGGCTAGAGTATGCATTGCTATGTGGATCAATGTTCCCTGTAATATTTTGTACATCCACGTGCGGAATGACTTTTGTTATGTTCACCAATATGGAGGTGATGTGTAGCGGGAGTGGGGCAGTGGGGTTCGGAGTGTGGGAGTGGGCTCGGGGCTGAGGCAGAGGTTTGGGATGTGGGGGGTGAGGGCTCCGGTGGGGGGTGCAGGCTCTGGGATGTGATGAAGAATTTGGGGTGCAAGAGGGGGCTAAGGGCTAGGGCAGAGGGTTGGGGTGGGGGCTCTGGCTCGGGGTGTGGGCTCTGGGGTGGGGCTGGGGCTGAGGGGTTTGGGGTGCAGGCTGCCCCGGGGCTGCGGCAGGGAGAGAGGACTCTCCCCATCCCTCTCTCACCACCGCAGCACGGGGCCAGGGGAGAGGCGCCTCTTCCCACTTGCACAGCCCTTGATAGTCTGCTGTGTGTCCGCACAGCTAAGAGGGAACTTAGATATGGATCCTACAGTTCTTCCACTCATCACCTTTAGAAGGAGCCATGCCAGGTCTTAGCAGTTACTGCGTCTTCAAGCACTCAGTACCTCTTAAGATGAGACCCCTTTACCTTTGATTGTAACCTCCTTAGGAAAGAGGCCCTGTCTCCTTGTGTCTGTACACAGCCAAACACACTGCGAGCACTTAATCATGGAAGTGAATAGAGAGAGGCTACCTAATTGACTGGGTTTAGAAGCATGAATTGAACAATTTCTAATTGTTAAAGCTGGTGCTTTGTCCAGAGCCATCCTGATTCCTCCAAAATGTGTCCCTTTATTGAAATGGCTATAGCCAGGCTTATGGCAATTAGGAAGCCTCAATTTGTGAATGTCCTGAAGATTTTGACTCTTAGGGATGGCAGAGATCAGGTACATAAATTCTGGGCTGTCATGCAAATTATGGGATAAGCGGCAACCCAACAAACTTTCTCTGGAGTGAATGTTCGATTATGACAAGGCAAAATAAGGGAATGGCTTTGATCAATTACTGGGAAGGATGGGAATGGCCCACCACAGAAATGGGTTGTGTCTAAAATTTTGGAAGCCTCTAATTCTTTGATACCAGGATATCAGATTTACTAAGATTAATTATTATATGAAGTGTTTTAGTAGATTATGTAAGTGCTGTGGACTGCTGTCTTGAGTGATTTAATTTACTGACGTCTCCAATTTTCTAAGATGCTTAGGAATTGTTTTCTGATATATATAAACTAGCTGTGAGGATCCCCCATGGAATATGATGCACAAGTACATTTTGAATCCTAATACTGTAGGGGCAAATCCTCCACAGGTGCCCACAGGCTTCCAGGCTGCTGCCACATCCACAATGCCACCCAACAGCTCTACTAGGGACTGTAGAACTGTGATCCCTAAGTCCTTACACTCCACTAAAGGTACTACCAGCAGGAACCTGACAGGAGGAACTCCAGAGTCCTTGATTGGGCCAAGGTACACTATTTAAGCCAGAAAGAGAGACAGGAAGTTGTCCATGCAACTAGGTGAATTCCTATGTGGCTGCTACATTGGACCCTGCCTTCATGCTTGACACCTGAGCCCTACCTTCATGACTTGTCCCTAGTTCCTGCTTTCCTGACCTGTTCCTGATTCTTGCCTTCCTTCCTTGCTCCGGATCCCTGCCCCTGGCCTTTGACTCTGGCTCTGACTCTTGGCTTGACTCCCGACACTGGCTCTTGCTCCTCTGGTTGGGATTAGCATTGTGTGTCATTAAGAAATTGATGCCATTTGTCACCTGCCATCTAAACCAGCTGTCACTATTCAGAAAAGACCATTCACCTTCCAGCATGAAGACAATGCATCAGTCACAGCTCCTAACAAAATACTTGCTGAAAATGAAGCACAAAGGTAGTTCCTTCCAGGGATCTGGGGATCATCAGAATTCCACCCTAAGTAGCCTTGCTAGAATGAGATACTGGTATGAAAATAAAAACCCTTGGAAACAACAACCAAAAGAAGTTACTGTATAACAAACACATACAGCATACATTCCACACTCACAGGGAGTGCCACAAGCACTGAGCCTACAGAGGAATTGCATATTGAAACAGAGAATTTAAATTGGGCTGTCTGGGAAGAGTGAGAGCAGCTGTGGGATTGGGTTAGCATAGGGAGGGGACAGAGCAGCGGAAGCAGTTGGGGAAGTTGAAGAGAGGTGCTTGTTTGGGCTCCACTGGAGGTCAGTGACTTATTTTTCCCTGTGGGCAATGGAGGTTTCTCAGTCAGTATGAGGCAATCCCCTCAAAGCCAATTTCTGGGCTGTGCCCCACCATCTGGGAAAGCTTACACTAGAAGTGACTGTGCAGTTAGCTGTGAGAAAGAAGAGGCAGTAGACTCCAGAACTTCCCATTGCAGGAGGAAGTTTAACTTGTTGGATCACTGCTGCCTGGTAACTGTCCCTAAGGTCATTATAACTGTTTCATACCAGCTCCGGCCACATTTCCATTCCTGATCTGATTGCTATCATGCAAACTGAAATTTGCAAAAGATTCTATCTTGTGGGTGGCAATGTGTAACATGGAGGTAAAATGTTTCCCATAGGAAGTGCATTGCCCTTGGCACATGTGTGTCTAAGACAGGCTCCTAGAATGGGACATTTCAGGGCCTAAAGCCATGAGAGCTCTTCCCTTTCCTTTCTGAAGAACACTTGGAAACTCTCCATACCAGTCAGCCTGACTGTGTGTGTACAAGTGTGTATGAAAATAGGATGCAAAAACTGGCAGGTTTCATTGTGGCAAATATGATGCAAACACAAAGACTGAAGTCTTCAAAGCTTAAGGGTTAGTAATGTATTACTTAAAAGTTAGTTACACTCTGTGGAAGGGTGAGAAGTTTCCTGGCAGCAAGAATATTAGCAAATGTGAGCCACCAGTTTAGGGGCTGGAGGTCTTTCCTGTCAATAGCATGACAGTTCACTGGCAGCAATGTATTCAGATGTTGTCAGCTATTTGTTAGTAAAGCAATAGTTACAGCAATCCTTAAAAAGTAATGGTAGCATCTTCACGCTGTCTCTGAGGGATTTCCTTGCTCAGCTGCTCATAATTTTTCCCCTGGCTCTCTTGCTCCTGCATAATAGATTTTGGAGTCTCTCCTGAGTGAACAGTAGAAACAAGTGCTTAGTGTCTTCAAGGTAGCAGCAACAGCAGGAGGACACTCCTAAATTGTCTTGGGCAACAACAGTACTGGCAAGTAACAAAACAGTGATTATGCAAACACAACAGCCTTTCCTTAAAGCTCCTACTAAGAGCTGCATTCACTTTACAGTCTGGTCTGATGTTGACTGCCAGCTCCTCTGCTTTTAATACCACAGAACCTTCTCTCCAGGTGTGTGTCATTATTGCCTCACTGACAGTCTCTGCTAGAACCTTTTCCCAGGCCTAACTGACAAATATATTAACATAGTAGTGTAAATCTGTTAACCTTATTTCATGGGAGATGTTTATTACTTAGTGGTTTTGAAGAGGGCTTGATTGAATTATTCTCTGTTTTGATTTGAAGTGCAGGATGTTTATTCTTGTAACCTGTCTGTTTCTTTCACAGGTATTTTCCTAAATGGGATTTACAGCTGATGAAATCAGATGGTTTCTGTGCTGTAACTCAATGTCACTCTGATTTATTTGTTCAAAAAAATGCTATGACAAATTACGTGAGTGCTGCTTCATTTATTTTAACCACCGCAGCACTGAAGAATTTACATACAAATTCAAATCTGTGAATATTCTTTATTTCATAAGAGGATTTTAAATGAATTCATATGTTACAATAACATTTTACAGACAGCCTGAAATTTAACCTCTACTACACAATACTGTAATCCTGTTAAATATAATACCATGCTTTTCTGATTGCTGTTTAAAATAGTAACTCTATGGATTTGTTTGTCTTTTCTTTCTGGTTTGTTTTTTTTAGATATACCGGGCAGCCCACGTAACCAGTTCACATTCAGACCACTCCCACCCCCTCCACCACCACCACATGCATGCACCTGCAGCAGAAAACCACCTCCAACAGCAGATTCTCTCCAGAAAAGATCAATGACCACCCGCAGTCAGCCCAGTCCAGCTGCTCAAACCCCTCCAACCAGTACGCAAGATTCCGTACATCTGCATAACAGCTGGGTCTTGAATAGTAATATACCATTGGAGACAAGGTATATATAAACGGAGTCTACTATTCTTAAGAGTTTTTAAAAAGGGGGGTTGGTCTGAGGATGAGATGAGAAAATAATAGTAGTGAGAGAAAGAATGGCTTTGTAGTTCAGGACACACAAAGCTTTTTGATGTGAAGCCATGGTATCAGAAGCATTATTATCATCATCATGTTATTAGTTAACCTAGATCATTAATGCTCAGAAAAGCACATTTTGAAAAGTGTTGTGGGGAGGGGTAATTGAACTCCAAAGACGTGTTCAAGAAGTGTGCATTCTGTGCTTATTAGTTGTAGATTTGCATGCACACATCTGTGCACTTATGCAGCCCCATTTTGTGTGGAAGAAGGCATTTTGCCTTAGAAGCATCAAAGAAACTCCCCATGGAGGCCATGCCTCAGGGAATCACTGCACTCCATAGGATCTGAAAGCATTCAGTCTGCAGTCTTTGGCCTCCTGATAAATCCCAAGTGTGAAACAATCTCCAAGAAATTATCATTGTACATAAACATCCAGGATGTCTTCAGATACTTATAAGCAAAAGAAGGCCAAAATGGCTTGAGGTTTCAGAAATGATTATAGAATCAACATTACATTCAGTTGATGATCTGAGGCCTGATTATGGAAGCCTTACTGCCTCAAAAAACAAATATTGAAGTCAAGGATTGAGCTTTGGATAATTTACTTGAATAATATAGTCTGCAAAATGATAATCTGAATAAAATACATTTCCAATTTGGAAAGAATCTGTAATGTAGAGAGACAAATTCTGTCTCCTGAGGTGAATGCATGGCTATCCTTGACTTTTTTGGCTGAAAGCTGTTGATGTAATCTGAATAGTTAATTTTATGGCCATTAATTAGAGCTGTGCCAACCTTTCAAGACCTGTCTAGTTATCAACCTGAAACTTGGGCCATCTTTCAGACCTTTTGAGTAAATTAGTTACTGAGTTTTGCACAAGCTTCTCCTTCCCCACATGGAACATTGTGGGTCTGAACTTGAGTAGTCTTGGCAGGTGCTTACATTTGGTTTTCAGGTTTGTTCAAAACACTAAGAAGTGTTCAGTTTTCCCCACATGTACTGAAATTGATGAATTTCACACAAATCTAACACTCACTAGTTAATATAACAGGTACTTTCACAAAAGCATTTTCCTTTCAAACATACATGTGCAATTATTTAACTATTATCCGAGGGAAAAATTTGGTGGTCTTGCAATGAGATGAAATTGTTTTGGCTTGACTCAGAATAAAATATGCAACATACTTCTTTATATAAGTTGGCTGCTACAATATACCAGTGTCACTTTGAATAAGTTACTCCCTTCTGAAAGGGTGTGAATTTGAAATGAACGGAAGGGCTGATTTAATTTTCATCATTATTACTTTCTGAGTTAAGACTTCAGTATGTTATTTGCTTGAAAAATGAATGCCAGGCAAGGAATTAAGGGGTATGTCAACTCATCAGATGAATGCACAACTTACATTTTTGGTCAGAAAATGACTATTTTAAAATTAATACATAATATGGTCCCCGTGATATTTTTCTGATGCTTCCATTTGAAATTTACATTTAACCATGTTTGCCCAGATTTCACCCACATACCTCCTATAACCAGGCAAGATATCATCTTTAAATTATATGTGACGTCCTTAACAGAATTTCATAATATAGGGTTTTATATAAAAGCTGAGGCCAGAAAAAGCATATTTGGTTTACTCTGAAATAATTCAAGAGTAATAAGTCAAGGAAAAACTGCAGAAAATAATTGGAGCACATACCTCCAAAATATGTACATTTCAAGTACTCAGAACATGTACCTGTAACTTTCCAATATGATTCCATTACTGTGTAGATAATAATTTTTAAAAATTCAAAATACAATAGATGGTTGGGATCAGAATTTCTGATTACATTATTTTCAGGATGAAAGATCTCCAGTGGTTTCTATGACACAAAGACTGGTGTTTAATATTTCACTGATATTATATTGCTTATTGGCCTGATCCAGTGCCTCACGAACACAATGGGAACTCTTCCATTGGCTTCAACAGGCACTGATCAGGTTTCATGTAACCTTCCTACATCATAATAGCTCATTGTTTCCTCTCCAGAATTCCCTATTTGGGGGCAGATCTTTGGTAATTTAACTGTGCTCCCTTTTCAACTGCCGTCATTTTCCATGATTTTCATGAATTTTACAGACTTAAATTGACTATGAAATATTCTCATCAATGGTACTATACAGTCTAAGTGTAAGTGATTGATTGGTTACTTGATGACAATGCCATGCTCTGTATTGGAGATTCATGATGGAGAACAACCTGTGGACTCCTTTTCCTTGAGTGGCAGAGCCTGGGAGCTTTCCACATTCAACACTTGCAGCCCAAGGTGTTGGTAGTGGCTGTCTTTGTTGATTTCCAGTGTCTTCTGAGTCTGCAACCTCTGAGGAACCTCTTGGTGGCTGCCCAGCTATTTTTTGGGATTAATCTGGAATTATTTGGGGACAAAAATATGTCCATGAATGAAGTTGTAAGTTATAGCTCTGTGGACATCAGTCAAAAAAGGCCTAGATCACACAACACCGCCTTAGAGAAAAGAGATGCTTTTTCCCCTTCCCCATGGGGTGATCAGATGGGACAAGAAAATGAAATGGTTAAATCTCCAGGTTCTCTTCCCTGCTCCCCCCCGCCCCCCTCACACACACACTACAATTAAAAATAGTCTTAGAAAATACAAAAAATATGGCAATGGCAGCTGTATTTCAGTGCTAAATCTTTCTTGTCTAATAGTACTCAAATCTACCTAATATGCATAAGCAGATTTTTTTTTTAGAACATTTGCAATTGAAGAGTAGATTTAGAGACATTAATTTATGCCCTAACTTAATAACTGGAGAAAAATCAGAATGCACATGTTCAGTACTTACATCCAATAATATCTCATGTTAATCCTTAAACCTCACCAGGGTTTGCACAATCTAGCTATAGCCACATAGATTTAGAGATTTTTTTCGTACAGGAAAAGACTTCCGAGAACTAATCATGTGGCCTATAAATCCTGTTTACTACAGATAATCAGAAATAGAGCAAGCTTCTCAGCCTACCCATAGTGGCAGATATGTAATATTTCACATTTACATGAAGGAAAATTCCATAATTCTAAAAATATATTTACCATATTGAGATTAGAAACATGCTCTTATGTAATTAGACTTTGAAGATCTGATTGAATTGAAAAGGTCAGACCTAAAAGACTGGGTAATGAAACAGTATATTTTAGAACTGTTTCTCTATTGTAACATATTGTATTTATTATATCTTATATAACAAGGCAAAACAGAAATTTTACTAATACTTGCTTCTGACTAAGGATAAATATAAATGAATTAATCCTCACTACATCTCCATGCAGGGATGAGTTGTCATCTCAGTTTCCTGGATGGATAGATTGAGGCACAGACAGGTGAAGTTACTTGCCCAAGTTCACACAAGAAGTCTTTGGCAGAGCCAGAAATGGAGTTCAGATCTGCCAGGTCCCATACCTTAATAACAGGACCATCCCTTCTCCTGTATTAATTAATGTGATAGGGAAATATTTTCCCCAACCATGAGCCATTTTGGATTAAAATAAACTCAAAAGACAAAAAAAAAAAGTCAAGTACATATAGGACATTTTAGTGAAGGAGGTATGAGAGAAGCTGCTGACAAAGAAATAGAAGGAAAAGTGAATCTGCAAAGGGTCCAGCAGGTTGGACTGCCAATTGACTGAGTTATATCCATCCAAGAAAGTGATATATGTGCCTATATACAATTGCATAATATGTGTTCACATACAGTACTGAGAACAACTTATTTACTATTAAAATGACTTATGAACATGCATTAATTTCATTGCAACACATAGATCATAATTTGTAAATATTTTCAACAAAAGACTGCAAAGATCTCGCATAACATAAAACACAGGTACCATTAATTCTCTCTTTTAGCAGCATAATATTATTGGCCTCTTACATAATTGATTTTTCTCCCCCAGGATAAAGTAAGCACAATCTATTGCCTATTCCCTTCCTTCCCTCTAAAATAATTATGTTTTTCAGGATTGATAGATACTTTGCTCTAAACTTTCAAATCTTCTGATTTACAGTGCCATATATTGTCATTAATTTTGACATCCCCATCTGAATGTGGCTTACTGCTTTTTATAGGGTACATTTTAAACTCAGACAATGCAGTAAAGCATATTTCCCCTCTCTTCTGTGCCCTCTTATATCAATATTATTGTATGTATTCCACTTCTTGCTGTGTTTTCCATGTACTTCACTATGCCTTTATTTCAGTCAGCTCCAATGTAAGATGGAAAAATGGCATTTTAAAATGTTGTTTCTAACTGTAATACTAATCTTAGTCCTTTCTGTGTTATGCTATGGTGCCCTTTTCATAGATAAGTCAGATCAAGCTTTGAATGTGCTTATTTTGAGTACAACTTTGCACTTGTTTTCCAAGAGACTAGATTCACAATAACTTTCATTAATTTGCTGTTAAAAGCAACAAACCTTTTTTAACTTTGATTTCCCCCCAAAGTGTTTATTTTCATTTCTGTATTTTGCACTAAAGTGTTTTACATGTTTGCTTATTCGTTCATTTTTTTATTAATTTTCATTCTAGTTCCTCTAACCCATTTAGCACATTAGCAATAAGATGCTGAGTGGACTGAAATCAACTTCAGTGTACTGTGTATGCCCAAGGTACTGTGGCAAAGAAAACTTCATTTTAGTAGCATTGGCATCCTGGTAATAACCCCTCTAAAGAGGGCATTGAGGTATCAGGCCATGCACCTGAGATTCAGTTATCATTAATTCATATACGTAACTTAAAAATGTTAGGAAAATAGGGGAGGCACTTGGGGTTCAAGTCGCATGTGATTTTTAGCTATTGTCTAATTAGCAATACATTTAAGCACTAAAGTTTGGATTTGTTTCTAAACTCTCCAAATGTGGGGATTCTTTGAGCAGAGGTCTGATGACCTCCTGAGGTCTCTTCCATCCCTAATCTTCTATGATTCTATGTTAGACTCTAATGCTTGTCTACATGGAGAGACCTAGTGCATGGCAGCTAGGATGTGAATCTGCAGCAAACTGGTCTGCCATGCACTAAGTCACCATGTGGACCCTGCTACTGTGCACTAAAAGTTTTCAAGCAAGGTCCACATGGTGACTTAGTGTGCTGCAAGCTAGTGCACTGTAAATTTACACTCTAACTTGCTGTGCTCTAACTAACCATGTAGTCAAGCCCCATCTCTATACTAGTATCAGGGGGTAGCCGTGTTAGTCTGTATCTACAAAAACAACAAAGAGTCTGGTGGCACCTTAAAGACTATACTGTTCATAATAGACAGAACCAATGCTCAGAAACATTATAGGATCCATACATTTCTGTTTTTTCTAAGGATACCATCTTGTTTATGATGTAGTCTAGTTACGCTGGAAAACTGATGACTATCACTTACCAGGATGTTTTTCAATTATGATTATACTGCCACCTTCTTATTTAAGTGTGTGTATATAAACAAACAGAATTTTCCCTAATCAGAGGAGCACGAATGTGGCCCTCTAAACCCCAGAAAGCTGTCTGTGGTCTCGGTGGCCGGGTTAATCTGGACTAGTGTTCAAGGCTGAAATCAAGAAATCTCTGCTCCGTGCTTGAAAGTTGCAGAATTGTTGGGGAGATGAAAACCTAGTGTGCCTTTTTATCCTTGATCACTGGATGTGAGCAGGGTATGGATCCTGCCCCTGAAAGCCCAAGTGAGATGGTCCCAAAATAAGAGAGTTGCTTTTGTCATCTCCTCAGTCTACACTGATTGTTGCTCCAGGAGGAAAGAATCTAGTTTGTTGAAGTCCCATTACTACTGTTTGCCTGAGTTCTGTTCTTGAGTTCAGCCAAGATAGTAACAATTTTAAAAACTCTTTTGTGGCTGACTGGCTGTCATGCAGACAGGGTAGAACCACTTCTTTTGAACACTAGGGAATCCACTGTTGACTGAGTTCTCCATCAGTGTTGTTATGAGTCTTATTGGGTGGAACCACCACTGACCCTGTAAGTAAAGGAACAGGTTTGGATGGTTGCATAAAGTGAAAATAAAAATCACAGAGTCTTCTCCAGGGTATGTGGAGCAGCCTATATGGGAGCTGTAGAGTGTAGAGTACTCATGAATCAGCAGATAGGGAAACAATTACTATCTAGACAATATCCTTAGTTAATAAATTATTTGTAAAAGAAGCCTACTCTTGAGTTAAAATTAACTTACTCTTTATTATTCTGAAAATAAATGTAGAGTGATTTCATTTCTTATGAGCTTTCTTTTAAACCACATTGTTCAATATCTGTTACTCTGACATGTCTCTTGTATTTTGTCATTTTCTATCTAATTAAACAATAAATCTAACCTCCCTAGAGATCATATTTAAAAGAAAAGTCATGACAAGGGTTAGAAACTCATTCTGAAAGTTCCATATATTGTCACTGTGCAGAAGATAGGATCTGAACAATTCAAATTTCTGAATTGTTAAAAAAATGTGAGGCTGAAAATTTGACCCTCAACTTAAAATAAAATGGCTTTAAATACAATCCTCAATTTAGCAATGCAGGAACAAACCTTGTATTATGGAAATAAAAATATAAACATTTGTCATCTACAATGAGATACAATTTTAATGTCTCCCGCTATGGCACTTGAGGTTCCTTCTTCTCTTGAATAATTTAGAATCCAGTCACTATGGATGAAAACATTTTAAATTGTTCATATACCCCACAGCATTTTTAATTTGGGAGAGGGTCAAGTTGCAGCTCCACTGGAACATCGTGATAAATATTTTGGATGTATAGGTATTTTAATCCTGTCTGAATCTAACATCATATTCTAGGTTCTGTCCCCTCATTAATTCATTTAATGTAATGCATATAAAGTCAGAAACCAGGGTAAAAATATTCAGTTTTTGTATAATAGCTAGTGGCCCAGTAGGCCTGGCAGCCTTCCATAAAGCTTATTTGCTAAACTAGAAACAAACAAAATAAATGTTATTTTAGAAGGGAAAAGAGTGAAGCCAGATTAAATGCAGAGGGTTTGAATTGGTTTGGAGAACAGAAGCATCACATATAGAGGTTCATAGTATAGATAGGCAAAATTTCCTATATCTACACTGCTTGATATAGCTTGGGGCAGTAGGATGTTTTGGAAATCATTCCCAGAAAATATGTAGCCCCTTGAAATATTTGGAAAGTAAAATTCTATTTAGCTACATGCTGTGGTGTATCCCTTGCAAGCATAGTTATCTGAAAGTGATATTTGCAACAGTTACATTGCAGCATGGCTGTTGGCTATACCTTTTGAGTATGTGGATATTTGGGGACATATCTAGGAGTATTTTGGACCTGGCCCCTCTCAAGTATTAGTGGATTCTAAGTAAGATAAACTGTTATGATTTTCATTTATTTACAAACTGAACTACAACAGCTGTATAGCTTATGAGGCAGAGATTTTAATGGCCTATTCCAACTCTTGTTGAAGTCAATAGAGAGACTGCCATTGACTTCAGTGTGAGGGTTAGATCAGGGCTTAAATCAAGTGGTGAAAAGAGGGTGACTTAGAGTATGTCTACACTGGCAAGTTTCTGCACAACAAGTTATACCACTTTTATTAAATCACTGGAATAAAACCGCTGTTGCGTGTCCACACTGTGCTCCTTGTGATGGTGGAACACATCCACATTAGCAGCTCTTGCAACAGCAAAGAGAGCCGTGCATTGTGGTAGCTATCCCACGGTGCAACTGGGTGCTTTGGGAAGGGTTTGCAATGCCTCATGGGGCAGGCACAGTGTTACATGATGCAGGTTTCCCAATCCCATTGTTCCAATGACATCCTACTACATTGCCAACTGCCTTTCAATTGAAGGGGAGGAGACGGCAGAGTGTGTGACAGGGAGTGTGTGTGTGTATGGGGGCAGGGGGAAAGACAGTGTGTTTGGGAGGACAGAGAGTGTGTCAGCATGCTGTCTTGTAAATTCAGACAGCGGCAGGAAGCAACCAGCCCTGAGGGAGTGGGAGAGGGAAACCCGGACATCAGCCCCCTCCGCCCCCCGTCTCCCTCCCCAGCTCTCTGCACAGCGCACACACACACACACACACACACACACACACACCCTGCCTCTGTGTTCAACGGCACGAGCATTCCACATTAATGGTTTGCTTTGTGTCCCAAAGCACAGCATACAAGGGCTGTCAGAAACTGAGATTTGACGGGAGAGGGGCGCATGTCTCCAGGACAGCCGAGTTCAAAACAGCGAGCAGAGCGGCCACTTGAGGGATTATGGGACATTTCTGAAGGCCAGTTGATTGCTTTCTGCACTGTAATGTGTTTACACTGCCAATACAGCGCTGGACCCTCTGCGCTTTAAGGCTTATGAGTCTCGTCAAGGTGAATTTTTTGCAATGCTGCAACTGAGGAGTTTCTGTGCACCAAGTGGCTTGGCAGTGTGTACACCTCCGGAGTTACACCGCAGAAAGCTGCTTTACTGCACAGTAACTTGCCAGTGTAGACAAGGCCTAAGTTATCAAGGCTACTCGGTAATGGCCCACTCCCGCTACTTTTGAAGCCAATCAAATCACTTGTATTAACTTTAATGATAATTGGATCGGTCTCTTGGTCAGTGACAGACCTGGGATTAGAACTCAGAAGTTCTTGACCCCCAGTCTCATGCTGACTTTACTATGTCATATAGGCAAATGCAGTCTGTTGATGTAAACGGGCAAAGGAATAAATTAATCTCTCTAGAGGTGAAGATTAAAAACATGGAATATGAAAAAATTGAAATTCCAGCTTCTAGATAGATATGATTTTCCCACTGCTTACCAGTTATTGATCAATCTAACTACAGTATAAACATTACAATATACTCAATTAGAAGCATAACACAAAGGCCTTAGTGAACTGAAAATCTTCACACCCTGCTAAAATGTTACAATAGTTTTACTCAATATATAGATACAGTATGCAACATTTTCAAAGTGGCCCTTGCCTCAACTCTGCTTATTTAAACTACATTTGTGGGCAGCAAACTTTAGGTTCTTACATTTTGGCATGATCAAAACCTCACACTAATGCAGATATGGAAACAATAACACATACATCATAGTATGGTTGAATTTGGAGGCTGAAACTTTATTAAAACTTTTAACCAATGGGGAATCACTTACCAGACCACCTTCAGGGCTTTCCAGTGGATTTCAACTGGGCAACAATGGCTCCGGGTTCTACAAACCTGAGGGTTGGTATGAAGACAATGCCCCCTCTGTACTATCAGGCCAACCCAGGGACCCTGGCTGGAAACCCAAGTCCCAGCCCATTCCTCTCTTCCACACAGGAAGTAGGAGAGATGAGATATGGGAAGCCACATGGTATGTGACACATGGGGGCATACCCCCTCACCATGTAGTGCTGTGCTTGGGGCCTGTGCCAAGCAGCCCATAGGGTTACTGGGAACTCCCACTGGATTCTTTCTTAAACCATCCATTACACTGAGACCTGCCAATATTATGATGAATGTAATGTATAAACCACAGAAAATCATTTTAGAATAGAAACACATAAGCTGCTTTAACAGTAGTAATATATTGCCAAATACCATTATAATAAAACACACACTGATATTTTCAAGACTGACTTCAACTGTCTCCTATATGGCTTTTTTCTTGGCTGCTTCTTCACTATATGGCCAATGAAGGCTATAAATTAGACTTTGACTTAATATTGTATTTCTGACACTGCCCTTATTAGAGCCTATTCTTGATTGATATTGGCTATTTGTCCTGCATTTATATAATTGTTGTCCCAGATTTCTGTGTCAGAGTCTTGAGGTGCGGTCACAAGGTTAACAGAAAAAGCTTGCATAGGCTGTCAGAAATTCAAACACATGAATCAGAAGCACATTGCTCTTTGTTGTATTTTATAATACACGATAAATGGGTAACACAGAAGACTATTTACACATCCTAGCATATCCACAGGTTTACAGGGCTAAATTTTCAAAGAATATGTAAAGTAAAGATAAATATAAAAGGAAACATTTTTATAAGAGCAATTTAAGAGACCAGTCCAATTTGAAATGCCTATGTTTTGCATGCAGGTATGTTCCTAACAGATTATACAGTTGAATCATGGACATTTAAAAATTATCTCACTTGTATATGTAAAAATGATATCAGATTAAGTGACAAATTAGAGAAAACTTCGCATGACCACTTGTTCCCTTCCCCTTCACCCATATGCATTCTTACTCCAGCAGTATTTATGCATAAGACAGAATGGGGAACAGTGCTGCAATGGATATAATTCAGGGTAGCATCTGGTCCTGTGCATTTAAAAAATGAGTCTTTTTTCACTTGTATTTGTTTTTTGTAAGAGAGTGGGTTTCATTACGTTTTTGCTATAGTTTAGGTTTGTTGTTGATACATGGTATAGCACCACTGGTATCCCCTTGTTGGGGGTAGAGAAGTGCTTTACAAGCCAAGAGCTGTATTCTGGGTAGCTTCTCTACAAGGACTGGCCAGAATATTATTGACGAGTACAATCTGTGCTTCATCTTTGTGCCCTTGCGTGAGGTGGGTGTCTGAAAAGGGGCAGGTAACTATATCTATATCTATACTTGGAGCTCAGGGTGTGATTCCCAGCTCGCATAGACATAGTCACGATTGCTGTCATCAAATTAGCGTGCTAAAAATAGTAGTATGGCCACAGTATATTTGTGCCAAAATACAAGGTGGTTTTGTGATATAGGCAAATATCTGTTAAAAACTAATATGGCAGCAAATCCATTTTTACTGGTGATTTATTGTAAAGCCAGGTGTATTTCAACTATATTCTGTTTAGGTTCTTGTACTGCTCCTATAACAGTGATATCTGAAAACCACTATGGTAATCTAAATTCAGATTTCTAGAATTAAATTATTCAGATTATGCCCAAAACCTCAAAGGTTATGCGTGCACTACAGGCTAGGGGTATAATTCCCAGCTTATGTAAATGTACTTGGGCTAGCTCTCATCGAGTTAGCATGATAAAAATAGAAGTATAGCCATGGTAGCATGGGTAGCCCCTTCACCCAAGTACATACCCACGAGATTCAGGTGGGTTTGCTCTAGGGATAGATAGCCCATGCCTCTGCTCACAGCTGCCTGTGCTACAACAAGTACACTGTTTGTTGAGTGTGGTAGCTCGATGAGATCTAGCATGAGTGTGTCTACACGAGCTGGGAATCACATCCCTACCTGCAAGTATAGACGCAACCAGTGAGCCCATAGCTCTGCCTTTAATCCATGCTAACCAGAACAGAAGGGCAAGTATATTGGAACCTCTCCAAATCCGCTGTAGCTGCCTCTCTGTGAGGTTTAGGGGAACCTGAAGAAGGTATTCTGACAGTGTCAAAGAGAATTCCGTCTTGTAAGCTCAGCAGCTGTGTACCCCCACCTCCCCTTCACCACTCTTGGTGGCACCTAGCTCAGAATTACTATGACAACCACGCTTACATTTGGGGATACGATTAGATGAGTGAGTTGAAAATGAATTGAAATGCTTAGGACTTCCCAGATGTGGTGTTATTCAGACATTCCGTAGTTTGTTTTGCTATTGAAAGTATGTGCAAGTGTAGTTGTGTACCCATTTAATTATGTACTTGACTTTTATATTTCCTATGTGCAACGCAGACTAATCTTTGGACATTGTAGTGCAAGGTTTCTCTTGCATTCCTATTTTCTCCAACTTTAGCAGTGGAATGTTTTCAACTCTGTCCTTTACTGTGTGTTTTTCTCTTACAAAAATTAGCCATTTTAATGGAAATGAGAGAGAGAATGTATTAAATAGACAAATGAACATAGAGACTTTCAAACCTGGAGATTTCAACCTAGGACTCAGGGTAAGTAGCTGACTGCCAGCCCCACTGTTTACATCTTTAAGTGATTCAATGTCCTTTACTGAATCCCAGGCCATTGCTGGGAAAACAAGGTCAGAAAGAAACTTTCTCAGCAGGTTAGATATAAAAAAGGGGGAGATATGTGTTGTTAACCTGGTTACTCTAGCAGTATTTTAGTACTCTCTTAAGGGTAATTATTATTGAATTACTCTGTGTGGGTCTCCAAAAACATTGTCAAAATATAATATGATACTATTGCTTGCTTTAATTGTTTTGAATTTTCACTGGTATTTTTGTTTCAAGAGCATGAAGTGAAAGTTGCATGCAAAATGTTGATCAGGGCCTCATTGTGTAAAGCTTAGGGGCAGACATAGTCCTATCCCAAAGAGCTAAGACGAGTAACATATAAAATTAGTGGAAGAGGGAGATAATCATATATATTTATGTGTATCTGATTTTAATATCCATGCAAATATGTTTGCTTCTTTAGTGTTGCAACTGCATAAATGTAGCCTTTCCCTAACTATCTTTGACATTGGTTCAGATTCAAAACCAGAAGGGTATTAGAACCTCTCAAGAGTTTGCCAGATTATTGGCAATGTCAAATCAGACACCAAATCCTACCCTTGATTTTCCACACATCCAGACCCTGATCCCTAACCTCAACCTAATTCAGATCTAGATTCAAACAGTCATCTCTAAAATAATACGAGGAATATTTTCATTCATCTGAAAATATCTACTATATCCCATAAGAGACAACCTTTAAAACAGAACTCCTACCCAATGTCTCTTCCAATATCATAAAGAATATCATTTTAAGGAAAGGAATGTCCTTCATTATGGTCTCTTGAAATGAATTATGGATATCGGGGCCAGTCTTAGGTTTTTGCAAGCCTCTATAAGAAATAATACCTGGAATACCCAGCTCCCTCCTCACTTATATCCACATACCCCATTCATCTCTGTATACTCACAACATTCCAATACCCACCTCTTGCCTATGAGTATCACCCCCCCATGCTGTGGCAAATCTCCCCACATTTATGAAGCCTAGTGACTCCTTAAATGAAGCATACATTCAAAAGGTAGAGTAAAAGTGTACATTTCAGTGCAGGGATTGGCAGTTACAAAATTCTGTCTGTTGTGGGCCACTGACACAAGAGTCAGATGGGACCAGGAAAGGGATTCAAGCATTGTGCTTTGCCTAGCAGTCACATTTGTACATCAGGTAGAGCAACATATAGAGGTTGTACAGGACTTAGGCTGCTACTGCAGGTAAGCTCCCCCAAAGCATGTAAAAGAACATCCTAATAAATAGATGTGTAAATCCCATTAACTGCTTTTCCTTATCATTTTTCATTAACTTACAGTGCATTTTTGTTTGAGCTTCACCCTCCTGGATTTATGTGCAGTTCCTCTGTGATGTGAACCTGAGGCTGAGAAATTTTAGTTGAGTGCAAGAAAAGTTAGATGGGCCACAGGAAATTGTTTTATTTGCTACAAGGGAAAAAGGTTTTCTGAGTTCATGTTTTATACAGTGAAATAATTACTGAGCAGTGACTTATCTTCCTTTGTTTCTTGGAATTATCCGTGTAATATTATTAAATGATTTATATCTTACAAACAGATTATGTCTTGTATTGCATTTTTGAGTGAGAGAACATTATCTCTGTTTTACAGTTTTTTTGACACTTTTGCATGACCATTTAAAACTTTCCTATTTACTATCAGATGGTTCCATCAGTCATGCTTATAATTTTTCTCAATTTCCTTACATTCTGAATCTTAAAAATTTCTTGCCTTTACTATTAGAAGGTGATACATACCAAGCTGTATTTACATATAAAGCCTTGAACTACAGTTGTTAACATTTTTCTCTGTACATAGAGCCCAATTTTATAGAATTGATAGCAACATTTTAGTATGTCCTAAAGTCCTTTGGGGGAAGCAGTGTACTTAGACAGATGAGTAGTCATCTAAGTTTATGAGACCATAGATACGGTCTAGCATTGCAAATTTGTCTTTATGCTTCCGCTGTTTTTCAGATAATATGAAAACGTGTTTATGCACTCATTATACTCCCCCCAAAATGGAAGGCATATACTGTTACAATTTATAACATTTTCTTGATTGTACATCATTGGGTTGATCACTTTTAAGGTAGCATTATATGCTAATCTTAGTTGTATAATAATAAACTAGAGATACATAAACTCTCCTAACTGCAAATATAGACCTCTATCTAGCTTAAGGGATGTGAGTTGAATTTAGCTCAAATGTACTTTAATTCAAATACTGTTCTTGTATTAATACAAAATATATTCTGTACATTGAAATATTTTACCATCAAGCTATGGACCAACATTTTAAAATCCTTTTATAAGAGAATGAAATTATGCTGGCTATTGATTACTAGACCATTACAGCCTTAATAATAGCTTTCAGTTCAGCATTTCCTTGCCTTTTCCTCTGATCTTTTTGAACTATGTACCATATAGCACAATCAATATTGCATATATTAGACCATTTACGTTAACTCTCAAAAATCCAATAGGTCTCCATTTTTAAAGGAAATAACAATTTCGTCTCATTGTGTCCAAAAATTGTAAACCAATTAAAGAAATATTGACTTGGGAAAACAAACAAGAATTTATTATATCCTTTTTCCTTATTTCACATTGTGGTCCCGATCCTGCTCCCATAGAAGTGAATGGGAGTTTTGCTGGCCCTCGGCTGTGGAATTCCCTTCCACCAGAAATCAGGATGACCACGTATCTTGCCACCTACCAAGCGAAAAGTAAGACCCACATCTTTGCAAAAGCCTTTTCACCATAACAACCTAAAAGAGTGGCCTGGCATCATTACCCTAAAGATAAGTGAAAGAAATATTCCACCCAAAATAATTATGCACAGTCTAATATGAGGGAAGGAGAAGAATATAGTCCTACAGGTGGTTTGATGTCTTATGTAATGTTATTGGTACACAGAGACTGCAGTGGTGTGATGCCTATGTAGGCAAATGCAGGATCTCATAAGTAAGGCTCCTACTCTAGACCAAAACAAATTTCCTGATATATTGCTGAGGGATCCAATCCAAAGCCAGATGAAATCTTTTCATTGACTTCAGTGGACCTTGAATGAGACCCTTGATAAAAAGCTAAGTCTTAATTTAAACTTGAAATCCCTAAACAGACCATTAAAAATAGTATACGAAATGTAGGAATGGAGCTATTCGATTTTTCTCTGACGTGACTAGCGAAGCGTTAAGTCCTAAAATGTATGTGCTGTTTTCTATGCAATGTAAACCGTAGAAATATGGATAAATTCTCTTTAGGTGATATACAACATTCTTTAATCTACACAAATCAGTATCTTATTGTATTCAGTATATTCAGAGAATTACTATCTATTAAGAAAGGTGGTGCATAAAGGCCAAACTCAAAATATTTGTTATGAAATTATATGCACAACATATTGTGAAATATCAGTGCATAATAAAGAAATCCTAAATGTGTGCAAATAGGCTGAGCAGAAAAGTAACATGAGATGCTCATATGTAAGCACCAAATTCTGTAACCCTTATTCATGTTAAACAGTGCCTATGCATGTGAGTAATCCCACTGAAGACTTGCATGAGTAAATGCTACTCAATACAAGTAAGGGTTTCAGAATCTGGCTTTGTGGATTATCAAAAGATCCCCTAATGTGGATGACAAAAAATTTTAATGTGAGAATTTATATTTTGATTTAGTTACTCTTCTATAGAAGAGAGATGAGTACAAAAGCCTTTAAAAAGTTAAACTGTTCTACCCTTTATTTTGTATGATCTAGCATCTTTGAGAATTGTAACCTTTCCTTTAAAATCCTACAATGGAAATGTTGAATATTATACTCATTGCCCCATTGTACATTTTATTATACCTTTGTC
The DNA here is from genome assembly GCF_027887155.1 of Malaclemys terrapin pileata. Classification (NCBI taxonomy): domain Eukaryota; kingdom Metazoa; phylum Chordata; order Testudines; family Emydidae; genus Malaclemys; species Malaclemys terrapin. The sequence goes on along the minus strand of NC_071513.1, from coordinate 15,209,880 downwards.
ATGAACATATATTTACCATGTCCCTAAGGTCAAATGTGCTTGTTGCAATATAATCATTTCTTAACATTCTTGATTTTAGCTACTGAGAGTACAGTTTAGAATGCATTTCCTGTGTCTTCTTTTACTAATAAATAGGGCTTCTGAGTTTGGGTTTAGACAATAAACATCAATAGAGCACCCTAATACACAAATAAGTAAATTAAATAAATGAAAATTGGTGTTTATCCAGTAATCACTAGAAAAATACTGGAAATGGTTACTTGTATCTAAAGCCTTGTCTACATGGACCAGTAATGCAGATTACGGGGGTTTGCTTTCTAAAGCGCATCAACATGTTGCACTGTGTAGAACCCTACTGGTAAGCATGAAAGCTTCCCTAGTGAGCTTTAATGTAGTGCTCTTTGAAACAGAACTACATTAAAGTGCACTAGGGAACATTACAAAGAGATCTCTCATTATAGTATCTACTTCTGTAATGACTAACATCTATAATAGACATTACTCATGACAGTATATACAAAGAAAGATCCCTAAACCCCCCTCTACCCTGATTTTTAGAAATGTACATAAAAAGCAAAATAAATCTCAAAAAATGAAATTAACCCCCCAAAACAGAAGCCCTCCTAATAAATGGCTGAGAAAATCAGAATGTGGCAAAAGACTGTACTTCAGACTCAGAAAACAGAGAGTACTCCCATGCATGCATCTTCTGTCTTTTTTGTATATCTTTGTAGGAACCCACAGCATTTATCACATAATGTTTATGCAGTTGATTTCCCCATTTTAGAGGATGAATTCAGTTTTTACAACATGATTCTTTGTCTTCTTTTCATAGGCATTTCCTATTTAAACATGGATCTGGTTCTTCGGCTATCTTCAGTGCAGCCAGTCAGAACTATCCTTTAACATCCAATACGGTTTACTCTCCACCTCCTAGGCCACTTCCTAGAAGTACATTTTCTAGACCTGCCTTCACTTTTAACAAACCTTACAGGTGCTGCAACTGGAAGTGCACTGCTCTGAGTGCTACAGCTATTACAGTTACTCTGGCACTGTTGTTAGCCTATGTTATTGGTAAGCCTTTTATTTCCTTTCTTTACCCTTTCTGTTCAATTACTATACTTGTTTTCACCTTAATATAAAGATCATGTTTTACTAATAACATTTGCAGGGGAGTGCTTCATAAATCCCAGAAAGCAAAATACAACCTAGGCCAGGGATTGAAAATAACATGGAACTCTAATTAACTCATATTCTGTTAACCACAAATACTGCCTATTAAAAAAAAGAAATATTATTCAAGACAGCATGTTTACACTAGTTGAGGACTCCCACTGGTTTTAATTGCTGTCATTGACTATTTTCCCTTAAATTAAAAGTTGGTCTGATTTTCACACTGAGTTATAACTTTTGCTGCTACTTCTATAATTTTAAATAATGTTGATAAAGAACTTTCAATCGGATTTTGCCTTGCTAGCAACATTTAGTTTCTCTAATGTGATCACAAATTAAAACACTGATATTGTCTCCTTAATCTCAGTTTCTTTGACTAGATTTGCAGCTATCTTTAAATATACTTAATATTTGTGCCATATTTTCTTTATAAGATATATTTTGCTGTTGCTATATTGAATTTATGTTTGATAAAAAAAAATGTTGCATAGATTGAAATGCACTTTTAATTCATTTCAGGCTCATTTTTGCTTAGTAAATAACTCTGCAGTTTTGTTATTACAATGCACTGACAGAATTAATCAAAATGGCTAAACTCTCCTTCCTCCTTTTGGAAGAAGAATATTGTAATTGGGCTTGGAGTCACTGTGATTAAAAATCATACTTACTTGACAGCAAATCTTATTGACTTTCTAGGTGACATTTTAGTTTCACTGAACATTAATTTCCACATTTGGATGGTTTTGTAGTCTAAAATTTGAGTTTTATAAAATATATGAATTCTAAAACATATGACTGTAATATTCTCCAAACAAATGGATTGTTTTGTAGATTTGTGTATACACTCACACACATGCACATACTATTATTTCTTAGTTTATATAGTGATCACTTTATAAGCAAGCAAGAGTTGAAGTATCCAATACATATTTGTGCCTTGAGTATGAATACTAAAAATGGGGTCACCTGAAAGAGAGGGCACCAGTTAGCAAAAAAGTATTCAGAGATGTTTAGATATACCAGATATCTGCAATACCGCCAAGCATGGCAGGGTCTACATATAGTTTTGCATAGTCATTGGACATACTCCCTTCAGAATCAATAATTATGGGAATTATCATACCACAGTACAGATTGGCATTATCTCTTAAAGTGCTACCACCCAAAAAAAAATCAAGTGACTTAGCCCTGGTCTACACTACAAAATTAAATCGACATAATGCAGCTTATGTCAGCTCAACTATGTCAATGTACATATTACAGCCTTGTGCCCTACTACACTGACATAATAACTCCACTTCCACAAAATGGGTAGGCTAATGTCGGTGTAGTTAGGCCAACGCAGTGTCCATGTAGACACTGTTACCAATCCGCTGTTGGCTGCCATTCTTGTCAATTTCATGGCTCCATGCTGGAGCTGTGAAACTGACAAGAAAGCGCTCCCCACTCCCAGCCGGGCTGCTGCCCAGCTCTCCACTCCACTGCACTGAGGCTCCCGGCTCCCCACTCCCAGCGGAGATCAGGGAGGTAAGAGCCGGGCCGCTGCCCTGCTCCCAGTGGAGAGCAGGAAATGGAGGTGGCGGGCAGCCAGCGGGGAGCCTGTGGGACAGCCAGGCTCCTTGTGGGGAGCTGCAAGCGGACCCGAGAGCCTGGGCTCTCAGCTCCCCACACTGCCCCACTTAGCTCGGTGGAAGCGCTCCCGATGAGGACATGCACCACCAACCGAAAGAGGATAGTGTGGCATGAACCACTGCTGCAGTAATTACTGCAGTGGCTGTAAGTCGACCTAATATCGGTCAACTTAGGTTTTTAGTGTAAACATGCCCTCAGGGGTTATGGGGTAAGAAGCCTTTTTGCTTCTCGTTTTTATTTCAAATTTTGTCTAAGTTAATAATGACAACGTCATTAGTTTTTGGTTGGTGCTCAGTGGCTTACATGATGAGTTTGTTTTCAGTCCTGTTTCTAGTAAACAGATTCCATTTTACAAAAATCCCTGTCACCAATGATATTGTCTTTGTCAATCTCTGCAGCAAATTTCAGTGAAGGGACATAGAGGCTGAACTGCCCTCTTATGTCTACCTAAAAGGGTACGTTAGTGGGGCAACGTGGTTTGCATAGCTGCTGTTTTGCCTTGTACTGTTTCCTATGATCTGTAGCTGTTTTGTGACTAAATAGTGGACTTCAGTTTCCAGTATCAAAAAATATATCCCAAGAATTCTTTTTTGTGTCTTTTCCCTCATTTTTGTTTATTTTTTTGCATTTGATTGATTAAATATTTTCAATAAAAAATGTAAGTCATATATTTTTCTTGCTGGACCCTGAGAGAGATGAAAAACATCACATTGGTGTATAGAGTGAGAGTATACAGTACACGGTAATTAAAACAATGCTGCCATGTAAGTTTGATATTGATGAAGATCTTGCTTTGTTCTGCAGTGCTAATTTTGTCTAAGAAACATTGAAGAGCCCAAGGTCCCTACCTCCAACATAAACACTTTTTTTACAGTTTTACAAAATAATGTTTTGAATATAAAACCTGTCTGTACCATAATAATATTAGGGGGTATATTCTAAAGATGTGCCAAAAACTTCACTGCTGTTGAATCTATTGAAAAGATATGGGAAAACCCATGTTTGTGAAAAATAAAAATGTTGCTTAGAATTTTCAAAGTGCATTATGGGGTTTGGGTCCCCGAATCCCATTGAATTTCAAAGTGATTTCGGTGCCTAACTCCCTTCAGTGTCATTGAAAATCCTACACATTGATGTTTTCCCCTGTCTTTCCACCAAACACAAAACTGAGTTATTTTATGCCACCACCACCTGAATCCTATCTTGCTCTTTTGGAGCTGTAGTTGGTTGAGTGAAGTGTCCTGCAGCAGCTATCTAGCCAACGTCTCCCAAGGCAGAGTAACTAAACAGCCATTGGAACTGCTTTCAGTTTTCCAATTGAAAATTACACATGCAAGACTCATTTATATGTATTGGAATGAGCAGTAGCCTGGCATCTTGTATGCACAAAGCTTCAATAAGCATGTTGTGTGTGGAAAACTGAAGTGGGAGTTGGCACAATCACTGTTGCAGTCTGAGAATAATATATACCAACATTTCTCAAATAGGGGGTCATGATCCATAGGCAAGATGCAAAAGTGTGGCCAGAGGAGAGAGACTAAAATAGCTAATGGCTGCTAAGACCCAGAAGGAACAAGCTAAGGAGAAGGAAGGAGGAATAGTTCTTCCTCCTTTCTCCTGTGTCTGCCTCCCCATTGCTGCTGCGGTTTGTCAGTCTTCCAACCCTCCCTTCCAGCGTTTAAAGATAATGAGGTGTCTCCTCCTCACAGCTTCTCACTATCTTTAAGCAATGCTTCCCTGAGGCAGAGAACACTGTAAGTGGATTGATAGGAAGAGGAGGAAAGGGGACAAAGTACCTTCCCTAACTGTCTCTCAGCACCCTTGCTCAGCAACACACAGCATCAGCTCCCACTCAGAAGAAGGTACCCCCATCCAGCATGCACCATCCGCCCTCATCCAAAACCAGCAGTGTTATCTTCTTGTGATCCCAGTTCCCCCATCCCACAATATACTCCTCTCAAGAAGCTCTGTTTAACAAATGCAGCAGCATTCTATAGTAACCAAAGTTTCTGACACCTGATTCAATGTATCAGGGGGTAGCCGTGTTAGTCTGTATCTACAAAAACAACAAGGAGTCTGGTGGCACCTTAAAGACTAACAGATTTATTTGGGCATAAGCTTTCGTGAGTAAAAACCTCACTTCTTCGGATGCAATGTGTAGCCCCATTAATTGCTCATTGAAGTAATCTAGCCAACAGGTGACAAATTCCTAGATGCTATTAGCAACAGAAGGAAAGTTTTGACTTTCTAGTCTAAGGCAGATGGGAAAGTGGGCTTGGCCACTGCTGGTATGTGATTGTTTAAAAGCAGCTGAGTGTGTAATAAGCTGCCCTTATTGTGAACGTGTGTAACAATTGGAGGGCATATTAGGAAAGTCCATAGATTTTATTTCAACCTCATCTGGTTGCTTTCCTTATCCCACCAATACCATCTCACTTCATCCCTCATCCTGCCACTGGGCAAAGTGCTCAACCACCTTTACTGGAGATTAGAGCTGGATGTCATCAGTACGCTGATGGGTACCATAAGTCCTGCCTCCTTATTAGCCCTTCTAATGTATTCAACAAAGGATGGGATAAGCCCCACAGAACCCCACAAGTGCCTTAAGTGGACATCTATATTTATCATAGTCCTCCCAACAATGTCTGTGATAGAACATTGCCTTCTAGTTGTGTGAGAAATATGTATTTCTTTAATAGATATTAAATATTCTGTAGGAAGGATAGTAGAGAATAATTTCTCTTTAAATGGAAAAATATCATTTTTTAGACTTGAAAATGTGTGTTAAATTGGGAAATTTCCCAAGATGCATCTATCTTTTTGTTTATCCAGGAAAGTGTTTTAGTTCTAAAAGTTCTGTAGTAAATGCAGATACTTGTTAACTGGGGTATTCAGATTTAATATTCACCATGGCCATATCTGGCAGATTAAATATTTAAATATGTTCAAAGTCTGCTGTTATGAGTCAGGTTCCTTAATTCTTTTCCTTTGTTAGGGATGAATAATAGCATATAAACTATTTTGAAAGTTCACTTGTTCACTAGGGTTTCATATTTGCATATCTTTTCATGCCAAGAATTTAAATGTTCATGTTTTAAATAAGAGTAGGTGAATGTATGAAAAGATTTTGTAATCATATTCTGTGAAATACTCTACAATTAAAATTCACTCAGCAAATCTTTTCCTTTCACTCACTGTGATTCACATTGGGTTGAATCCTGCAATCCTTACTCAAGGGAAGTTTTGTTAAAGTCTGGGGCAGTTTTGCTGGAGTAAGAACTACATGCTTGGGTCCAAACTGTGTAGCGGTATCACTAAACTACGCATACAGAACCTGTTCCTACTCCCAATAAAGTCATTAGGAAAACTCCCATTGACTTCAGTGTTGCAGGATCAAATACTAGATAGAGCACTGGTCTGGGACTCAGGAGACCTGGATTCTGTTTCTAGCACAGGCATCCTAGGTGACCTTGAGCAAGTTACTTTATCTCCCTGTGCTTCAGTTTCCCCATCTGTAAAATGGGGATAATGAGATTGACCACCTTCTTAAAGCACTTTGAGATGTACTGATGAAAAGTGCTATATAAGCGTCAGGTGGTGGTGTTGTTAATGTTGTTGTTACTACTACTACTATTATGAAGGATAAGGGGAAACTTGCAAATGACAAAATCAAACTGTCCTTCTATTATAATAGAAGTTGCCATGTGGGAAGCTGTGATATCAGGCCAAATGAATGTAGATACTTTGTTAATATGTAAGCCTGCTCTTATGCATATCATTCAGCAACTTAGTGTGCTGTTGAAACTGTTTTCTTTTTGCCGATTCAGACTAACACGGCTGCTACTCTGAAACCTGTTTTTCCTGTTGTTAGACCTAAAAGCTATATATCACAATTTCGGATGGACCCAAATCTAAACCCCAGATCAGAACAACTCCCATTCATAGTGGGTGTTGGAAATCCAAACCTGATTCCAGCTCCTATATTTGTAATTAGCCAAGCCAAAAATTTGGATCCAAACACCCTGAATGTGGTTTACTTCTCGCTAGTCAAAAAATGAAATATTTTCCTTATAACTAGCTAGATCCATTTTTGTTCTTTTAGACTCTCTGTACCAATGGGAACATCATAGGGAAAGTCTGAAAGCTTTAGCTGAAAGCATCCACTTGTTCTATGTTTTTCTGTCTTTTGAACTACCAGTCAGTAAGAAGTTTTTACTACATTTTGTCTACTTTCTCATTTTTAATCTATAAACCACTGCACATACTCTTTTGCTGTTACCACTGATGTAAATGCATCTCATACATAGATCAAGGGGAGTATGGAAGTAGTTGTTTGAAAAGCAGCACAGACTGATTTTTTGACAATCTATAGTCACAGTGTTCAACCTACCAAATCTCCTGAACTGCAGAATTTAAGTTTTAGCTTTAGCTGCGTGCGCTCCTATGAATACGTTGCAAACTCATAATAATTGTTGCCAAGAGCAAAGAAAATGCTGATTGCATACAGAGGGTATTTGGGGTGTGGTGTTTCCAACTGAATCAAAGCATGTCCATGTTTACTTTTCTTCTATCCTCTCGTATATGTTTTGGCAGTCAATGTATTGGTGTCAATCTTTGTAGCAGGGTGCTACAGGGCCCTCTTGGCTCCTACCCTGCTGTGCTGATAAAGTCACTACGTGACCCTGGGATTCAGTAACCCCTGGTGCCGTTTATTTACAGGCTGTGCTCCCACCACCTTTTCAGCATACACAGCTTGGGGTCTAGTGTCTGCACCCAGGAGGGAAGAGCTATCGCTCTGCTTCCGCTCCCTCGCTCCTCCTTTCCCCCTGGCTTCCTTCCGCCCAGCCTTTTATACAACCCCTAGCTAATTGGGCAGGCAACTGTCTCCCATTCCCCAATTAGGCACAGGTTTTCTCTAGCCAGCTCCAATGTACTTCCCTTAACAGGAGCTGGCGTGACAGAGGGCTGAGTCAGCAGTTCTTGCCCAGCACCGTGTCAGTCTTGAACACAATTACTTGAATGTACTAATTAGCCAATTGAAGACGTCAGTAAGACACGAATGTATGCAACACACCAGAAGAAGGGTTAATGCATTTTATCAGTGTTTGAGAAGGGCAATACATGCAGCAGCTTCTCTCGTGATTCTTGAGAGTCTGATCAAGCTTTTGAGTAGTTAACAGTTTACTAAATTGCCAACAGGATGAAAGACTGAATAGAGAAAACAAGTTATACATTAACCTATGTGTCCATATGTAAGATGGCAATGTGAAATCAACCAAATCCGCCTCTTAATGCTGATACCATCTACAGCACATGTAAATAACTTGTATTTTATAGGGTTGTCCATGTCTCTACATGGCTAAAATTGGTATATGTTCTTTTCCAACTTTACTGGATTAGGCCATTTAAAATTTGAGGAAAATGAATTGCACAAACATTTCATACAATAAATGCCACATAAGTTATGGATGCATAGCTAGAGATAATCCTTCTGAGATATACACTTCATGAATTGTTCTACAAATGGATGAATCTCAAGATGTCAGCAAAATAGCAAATCATTTGGGTCCTTGTTATGCTTTAGTTTGTTTTAAGACTTAAGAAGGATATAATCAGCATCAGTAAACACCGAGTCTGTTGCAGGGTGAATATTTGCCCAGTTTTACCTTCACTCATTAATCTTACTTTTTTCCCCCCAACTGAAAAAATGTCTGAGATACATTATTAAAGATATTAATATTTTTCTTTCCTCTAATGTTGTTGTGTTCTTTTAGAAAGGGATGAATGTATATAAAATGTAGTACCTACTAAAAAGCCAGTATAACTGATTGTGGGTGGAGAATTGGAGAGATGAAATATGACAAGATTAGTTTTTTCCTGAGAAGAAACAGTATATAGAGAAATAAAGATACAGGCTCCGATGCCACTGATTTATGGGGCTATGTGTGTGCAGGGTTTAACAGGATAACTCGCAGGATCAGAAATATAGGTAGTTTTTAGGTTTTTTTAAATCTCTAAACACAGTACAGAAGAAAAACAAAGCAAACACCTTGACCAAATACATCAAGACAACTTTCATAGAAGAACTTAAATCTCAACAGTGCAGAAATGCTAACAGTCCCTTCTCAGACATTTAACAGTCTCCAACACAGCTTCATGCATAAGTATATAGAGAATGAGAGAAAAATGATAAATAACACTGTGACAGATATGGCAATTTCCTGCAATATCCTTGAAAAACCTTATTGTATTAAATTTTTGTATTACTGTGGGCCGGAATTGTATGTAATCTCTTGGAGGGGTGGGGGGAGGAGATGTGACCGATGCACGAATTAGGAGTTCAAAAGATTATTTTGAAAATATGTCAGACAAGTATCGATTTATGAGACAATAAATGTTAACTGGATTTCCCGGGTATTCCCTAGGAAGAGGCTTCCGTTTGAGGAGAGATTAATAAGACTGGGACTTTTCAGCTTGGAAAAGAGGCAACTAAAGGGGGATATGACAAAGGTCTATAAAATCATGAGTGGTATAGAGAAAGTAAATAAGGAAGTGTTATTTACTCCTTCTCATAATACAAGAACAAAGGGCCACCAAATGAAATTAATAGGTTGCAGGTTTCAAACAAACACAAGAAAGTATTTTTTCATGCAACGCATTGTCAACCTCTGGAACTCCTTGCCAGCGAGTGTTGTGAAGGCCAGTACTGTAACAGGGTTCAAAAGGGAGCTAGATAAATTCATGGAAGATAGGTCCATCAATGGCTATTAGCCAGGATGGGCAGGAATGGTGTCCCTAGCCTCTGTTTGCCAGAAGCTGGGATTGGGTGACAGGGCATGGATCACTTGATGATAACCTGTCTGTTCATTCCCTTTGGAGCACCTGCCATTGGCCACTGTCAGAGGACAGGATACTGGTCTTTATGGACCTTTGGTCTGACCCAGTATGGCCGTTCTTATGTTCTTAAGAGGTTAATGTAAATTAACCAACTATTATCCGGTTATGCAAATAACCTGAGGAGAGGGTTATCATCTGCTGATTACCTATTAAAGAAGGCCAAGATCAAAGGCCTGAGCTGTATTTAAAAAAAATAAAAAGGACTGATCTACCTAAGGCCTTGTCTACACTGCCACTTTACAGCACTGCAACTTTCTCGCTCAGGGGTGTGAAAAAACACACCCCTGAGCACTGCAAATTTCAGCGCTGTAAAGTGGCAGTGTAGACAGTGCACCATTGTGAGCCGCACTGGTAGCCCCTCGTGTGCCGCGACTATACAGCCAAGTTAAAGCACGTTGCTAGTGAAGACATGCCCTATCTTTCATTCTGGATCTAAGATGGTTATGAACTTGTAACCCTGAGGAAAACTCAGCTATGGGTTTTGAAGGTCCAGAACCTTCCAGAGCCCTAGGTTGGCATTGAGGGTGACCTCTAGTAAGCTTTTTAGCATGCATGTAGGTTTTTATTTTCTAATATGTTTTCTCTGTAATGTTTTACCTAAAGAAGAAATGAGCCCTTGAGGGATGTTGGAGGGGGAATACAGGTACAGTTACCCCAAAATTGTGACAAATACATTTTATAAATCTCTAGAAATTATTGAAAGATCTTAACCATGTATAACAATAATAATAATGTGATTTTAAGGTCTTCTGTCTTGAGTTGTAATATAGAAAAGGGTGAGTTCTAGTTTTCCCTTGATGTATATGTCCTGATTTGTACATTTGTCACTGGTCTATATGGAATAAAGCGGCACCTATCACCAGAATAATTTGGGGTGTAGGAAAGAAACAGATCTCTTGACAGGTTTGGGGGACTTTAAATGACAAGACCATTGTTTGAAAGCATGTTTGTGACATGTTAGAAGTAGTCCTGATGGACTTGGTTAGTGGGTATAATACAGATAAGGCAGATCTGTAACTAGGCATTTTAGCGCCGGGGGTGAGCAAGCATATTTGCCCCCTACTGGGTTTTTTAAGCTAATTTGAATTAGGATATTATAGAGTAATGAGAGTGCATTTATTTTTGCATATCACTACAGTACGTAGACGATAAAAGTTACTGTATGATTCTTTTAAGTGTCGCATTAATTTCACACAATCCTTTAACATCCTTATAGTATCCTCCTATATAACCTTTAAACTCATTGACAGGCACAGAAAAAAACATGGACTGAAAATAAATATGGATATTGCAATGACTTAATGGCATGAAACTTGTTCAGAAAGACATAAAATTGCATTTCTGTTTTTATATATATATTAAAAAAAAGTGATACTGGTGGTTTTCCATCACCCCACAGTGAGACTGTAGCTCGAATAAACAGCCACCTCTTTCAGTGACACATCAGAGAATAAAAGGGACTCAAGTAAACAAAGAATGAATTTACCAGAGAGGTGCATTATCTAGCAGTCGAATTACCAACATAGCATCTGACTCTGTATAAGCAGAAGCCACCCTTTCTCTGGCCTTTATATGAGGGAGACAGACATTTTGCAGGGGAAAGGATGTAAGATTTCTGTTTTTTACCTGTTTGCATAGTGATTTTAGTTTTCTAAGAAGAATATTGATTATTGTTTGCTTGCTGGTACAATATTATAGTTGGCTTATACCTGATAATTTTTCCTGTGGAATCCTGCCAAGCATTTGGTGATAATACCCCTTTAAAGGGGAAGGATCATATTAGCATGGCTTGTTTGTATAAGGCCACTGTGGGAAGTATCATTCAGTGGGGGAAGCTATGCTGTGACAGCTGATAAGAGGCATGATGCATCCTGCATATTGGAAGGGGGTTAGACTAGATGACTCTTGCGGTCCCTTCTAACTATATGGTTCTGTGACATTTGACTTCTGGCCAGGCGAGGCCCCTCACACTTAAGTGTGGAGACAGAAGAAAGTATATGGTTGTGATTGTGAAATCAGATTATGCCGTGCTTGTCAGTTGGCCCTGACAGTGTCACTTCCCTTATGTGTGAGTGCACCTTGCTGGAGTTAATGGAGCATTATAACAGTGGATCAGAGGGAGGTTCCTTTATTCTATTCTCTGTAATACCGATTGAATCAGGATGGGGCAGCAACAAGTAAGGGTGGGTCATAGTAAGAGGAAAACACAGCTAAAGGAGGGAGCAGCGTGTGTTTTACCATTACAGAGTGTTGATTAAAAAGGCATGTTTTACTTTACTTTCTTACAGATTCTACTGTTGCTTCCCCTACTGTAAATCACAAGCAGCCCCTCCAAACTAGAACTCACCCTTTTCTATATTACAACTATATTCTTTCTTGTCTGAACACTTCCTCCTAATCATGGAAGCCCCTCTGCCCCCCCATGCTATTTTGTAAACAAGGCAAGTGGCTCACCCTATCGGGGTAACTGTGTCCTCTGCCCCTCCCTGTGCTAGGGCTTTGCCCTCTGCCTCCATCTGGCAGTCCCTCACCCCCTTGGACTGAACCCCGGCTCCTACCCCCCCTAATTTTGCTCTTTGGCCCCTCTCCTGCACCTGCCTCCAGCTGTTTGACCCCCCAAGCCAGTTTCTGCCCCCTGCTCAGACCTTCCCCATCCACCCTCAATTTGCCCCTTTCCCCCCTTTAACCCTTTTAATCCCCAGCAGAGCAGCAGCTTTAGCAGATGTTACTGAGCAATGAGCCAAGCAACACTCAGCTCCATGCATGCCTGCCGCCCCGCCAAGGTCCTAGGTGCTAGGGAGACTGCTCCGGATGGGGTCATTGAGCCTGTGATTGGGGGGCGGGGGGGGGGGGGCGGGGAGAGGAATGCTGAGCACTCTGGGTTCTGGCCAGATGTTGCTGGGCCCAATCTTGCAGGGGAGTTGGGGCAGACATCGCTGGGCCCAATCCTGCGCACCACCCCGTTTTTGCACCCCTGGCCACTCTGCCCACTCACCCTGCTTTCATTATGGCCTGGAGATAAGGAGCTAAAGGGGAGTGATAAGTGCAGTTATATCAACTGGCTTTAGCACACAGAAGTCATCAGCACAAAAGTATGGTTCAGTATCTTGAATGTGTTTTGCTGTCTTTATCTCTAGCTCTGTATTGATATAGATGATATTAAAATACATTACGATTCTGTAGTGTTGTCTCTAAATACTCTGATTTTATGATGCAGCATCTGTTGCTTAGATGAGTCTTATCATAAAACTAAAAAGTCAAGCAACAATCAGCAGTTGTGGAGGAAATTCAAATCAGATGTTAAAAATAGGGTGATACAAATCTACAAAAGAATTTTTATTAGTATAAGAACATATGGTATTAGTTTCTGTAATTTTCCACTAAATCGTTGTTTTCTTAAAGTCTGATACAATAGTTTATTCTTAGTTGATTATTTGATTGTTTAATTAGGTGTCATTGGACTTCCAAAGAATAACCATTGGTCCATAGCACTTTGCATTCATAATGCCCTAGCCTTTTATCAGCATATTATCTGAGCATGCAAAGTCACTGGGCTTAGTTTTCAAAGGTGCTAAATCCATGCAGTTCCAGTGACTTCAGTGGGTTCTGCAAGTGCTCAGCCCCTCTGAAAATCGGACCCATTGTCAATGTAAGAGATATCACTTATTTCAGACACATTTACAACTCTCCCATAAAAAATACATTTGACGTTATCCCATTATTTATTACTAGAAATAGCAGAAATCAGAGATGGGTGTTGGGTCGTCACATTAATATTATAGAAAATGTTGCACAAGTTCAAATACTCTATTTTCCATTGTGTCCTGTCCTTTATTTCAGTCCCTTTTCACACACTGTAAAGGGCAGTAGTGCAAGTTTGGGTGTTAGCAGGTTGTAAGGTTGGGCCAGGTTTTGAGAAACATATACCTCAATAACATGTTGGTAGACAATATCAATTGTGTAGCTTTCTACACCATTCAGAAAGCTCAGAGAATACAGTAGAATATACATTGTTAAACTCTTCAGGTTGGACCACAGCTGTGCAACCTTAAATCACATTAGTGAATACTTCAGTGGGATTACTTGAGTCCAGAAGTGCTTATTTCACAGCTGGATGTCTTAGGTTTCTATTCTGTATGATTCCAGGTCTGACTAATAGATACTAGCAGAGGCTTGTCTTAGAAATTTTGGACATTTCCAGTATAGTTACAAATCCTTAGCTCTACTGAAAGAAAGAGTTGTCAAAGGCCAATCAATCATACTTCATTGTGCTGTTTGCCAAGATTGTTTATTTCTGTCCCTAACTCTAACAGAGGTTTCAGTTTGAAATGTGAAATCAGGTTGGTCCTTATATGACAGAATATAAGAAATGATCCCTCTTTTTAATTGTCCCAAGGTTTTTATTCTGAGGTATAAAAATGTGTTACTTATAGAGAGGAAAATGCTTACGAGTCAAGAGGGACATAATAGCCATGTGGCACAAATCTTCATTTCAGGAAAGGTTACCAGACCAGAAACCACTATCCCTTTCTTCACCTTGATAAATCATATCCAAATGAAGAATGTAGCAGTTGTAAGGCACAGAATCTCATAACTTGATCATAGCACAATGCTACTAGCATATTACTTAGAAGATCTAATGATAGATAAGCTGTCCTCCTCCAAATAGTGCAGCTTTGGCCCTAATTCTCATTTACACTGAAGCCACTTTACATCCCTGGCAGTGTATGAATTACATTTATACTCACTTTGTCTCCTTTATACTGACAAAGTAGTGTGAAGAGCCTTAGGACAACTGAAAATCAGGCTTGTATTTTTAACTTTCATCTGAACACTGTCATGGATCCCCAGGATCTGTGCTACACTCCAGTTTTTGAACAGTCTCTTGGAGGAACCCCTTTAGTGTGCCAGATTTCCCAAGTGTCTCACTGCTCCTTCTGGGTAGGCCCCGCAGCCTTCCTGCCTCCTAGACTGAGCTACTGGACTCCAGCATGCCTGCTTCACACTGTGAGCTCGGCTCAGTGAGTCTAATTTAAATAGACTGCTGGTACAGAATAGACATGTACACTCTTCAGGGACTAATCATGCCAGCCAGTATTTGCAGCAAAACCCCACACAGTGTTTTTCAAAACAAAGTAGAATGCATTACTCAAGTGGTACACTGCACTGCAAGTCCTTAGGTTAGCATAGAGAAATAATGGTCAAGCCACAGTTTAGCAGCCAAGCTGTAATGAACTCCATTTTGGGGCTCTGTCTCTCTCTGACTTCCTTCCTTACTCAGTTCCCAAGTGAAAGAGCTCAGCTTCTTCCAGAGCCCACACTTTGGGCTGATTTCCACTATGGGGAGATTGAAGCTGCTACAATTGATGAAGCAGGGATCAATTTAGCGGGTCTAGTGAAGACCCACTAAATCGATGGCAGAGCACTCTCCCATTGACCCCAGTATTCCAGCTCTCCGAGAAGAGTAAGGTAAGTCGACCAGAGAGCGTCTCCCGTCGACTCAGCGCAGTGAAGACACCGGGGTAAATCGACTTAAGCTACGTCAACTTCCACTACATTATTCACATAGTTGGAGTAGCATAATTAGGTCAATTTACCCCGGTAGTGAAGACAAGCCCTTTATTCCCTGCTGGACACTCTGTCCTTTTTTTCCAGGCAGGACCATGCTGAGTTCACAACCCCCATGGCCGGAGCTTCCCACTGTTGAATGTCAATAACATGAATCATTGCAGCGTGCATTGTCTCCCTGGACCCTCTGTTGACCTGGGTCAGTTTCAACCAGTCCCTTAATAACTCTACTCATTCCACCCAAACAGGGAGGTGACACATGCACTTACATCTTTTAGCGTAGCCTGAGAGCAAAATTAATCTTCTTCCCCACACTGGGTAGCAATGCAAAGCCTAGGAGGAAACTGAGGATTCATAAAATATTGCAGAAAATTCCCACATGATCACAAACACCAATGCACATCATGACTTTATAGCATGGATGTAATCCAACATTGTAAACAGGACCAGTGTGCAATTGCAGAAAATAAATACTTTTCAAGTAGCTCAAGATTGTCTGATGAGGGGCAGAAACAATGGTCAGCTAATGAAGTCCATTCTGTCAAAACTACTGTAATTCTTAGATCTGATAGAGGAAGTTCTAATAAGATTTTCTAAAATAAATGAAAATAGCAGGGAAAGCAAAACAAAAGGCATTTTGTGCAGGTCGGTGATTTGGAGAGACTACACATTTGTGGGATTTTGTCCCCAAAAATTAGTCATGTGGGTTAGATACGTGCTTATTGCAAAGGGCACTTTCTTTTTTTTTTTTGGTCTTCTCTTCACTGTTGAGAGTCTATTTTGCATTTGAGCCAAACCACACATTTCATATACTGCCAGACTTGCAGCACATAAATTGACAAGCTGTGTTTACACAGAAGGTAGATACGAATAAATTAAATTAGATTATTGGCTTTATAAGCAGAAGGTATGGAATAATCTGGTTTACAAAATGAAACCTGAAAATCCCACTTTTGTATATTTCTGAGTCTTTGCCTGAGTATGCTGCAAACTTACAAGACGTGCGTTACTTATCTAGAAATGTCAATTTCCTTTTGATTAAAAGTTGAGCAAAATAGGTCATTCTAATTATTTGCTTTGCAGATGAAGGACCAGAGCCTTGGCCCTGGCAGTTCTGAGTTACCTCATTGGTGCAAAACAGCCAGAAAGTTACCTTAAAGGGGCAACCAAGGATTCCCTGTGATGGAGATGCCAGAAGGCCAGAGTTGCCACTGCTCCCTGGCTTCATTTAGGTGGTACGTTGAGGACAAGGCAGAGTATACAGTGCTCCGCTGTATCCTCAGGCAGCACAGCAGTCTGATGAGACCAAATGTAGCTGACAAAATTTAGAGCAGCCATAATAGGCCCAGGATTGAGGAAGTGGAAAGCAAGCTTAGATCCACCTTTGCCCCCACAGCATCCTACACTCTCGTCAGCTCTGCCGACTGTAAACTCTGTCAAACTTAGTAGCTGGACCAAAGTCTTTAATTTAATCCTATATCGTATTATTATAAAAAAAATATTTACATTTATCTTTTGCAAGGAGGATCTAAAATTTTAGAATGACTTAAACATGTGTTATATAAATACAATATAATTGCAATTTGTACGTTAGCATCTGACATCTGCAGTGTACTCCAAAACACCATATAAAGAGAGGATCGCATTTTTACCTCAAATGTGTTTCCTGCCTCCAAATCACCTCTATAGGAGCTATGTATAAGTCTGTGGGGGAAGAATGTAGTCATACAGTGACAAAGCTAAATAATAGTGGAGGGCTGGATAAATTGGGGTTTGGCACATCAGGAAAAGATATGTTTTCAGATTAGATCTCTAATAAGGTAAAAAGTCAAGGAGACAGAGTAATCAGGCTGGTTGTTCCAGAGAGCAAGAGAGAAGCACAAGAAGGTGCTTGTATTAACAGCAGTGAGAATGTGCAGAGAGGAAGCTAGTATTGTGCTGGCAAATGAGAAAGGAGAGTGCTTCAAATGGTAACATCCTTTGTGGTGTTTTAATAAAATCAAGTAAACACTTTCTGCATGGAGCTTCATCATCTTCCAGAGATGTTTGAAAGAGATTTAAAAGCAAACTTTCTTGAATCCTACTTGGTAAAATGTATGTATATTTAAAATAAAATGTAGTTTTTATCTGCATACTGCACCTCTATTATAGGGCAAACAGGCATTTTTGTAGAAATTATATTTAACTAAGAGAAAAGAAAAATATTAACGAAAATGTGGTGAAAATATTAATTAAAATGATAAATAAATATGTGCTACTTCCTTTAGTGAGCTCCTGAAATAATCTTCTCCAAGATTTAATGGCTTCCAGTGTTGTGTGTAAACTGGTTATTACCAGAGTAATACCTAGATTTGAAGTTAATTTGTCAAAGAGCTATAGTTCATACACATGAACTTGATGGTTAATATAATGAAAATTAGATTTATTTTAAGATTGCCAGCTAACCAGTTTCTGTAATGATAGAAGCCATTTAATTTAATCCAAGTAGAACTTATTTTCTGTTCAAACATCCAGCCTTATACATTGTTCAACGAGAAACCTACCTAGTGGTATCACATGTAATCTCCCATAGGCTACAAGTCAGGAGTCCAAGGCTGGCAAAGGGCATCATCTCTATAATGTAGTTGGTATTTTTCAGGAAGGAAACAGACTGTCAAACATACAAACAGTTCAGCTAGCTTGCCAAGCTTTGGCATGTACTACAGAAACTACAGTACTTCCCCAGCCGGAAGGGAAGACAAAGCAAACTAGGTTAATTGGTGAGAATGGCTGATGAAATGCATAATGTAGCCAAGCTAAAAAAGAAGTGGAACAAGGAAAAACATACATTGCACATTCAGCCCCCTGCCTTGTGACATACATCATATTACAGTGTATAACATGGAAATGCAATTCATGAATATAAACCTGCTACAGAACCTCACGTTATATTTATTTGTATATATTATAATTAATTGCCAACTCTTTGTTAATATATAATAGAACCCACAGCCCTTGCTAGGATCAGGGCCCCTTTATGCTGCATGCTATAGAAACACAGAGGTACAGCAAACATGGTGATCCCTGCTGATTCCATTATATGTACTAGTGATCTATGTTGGGTTAATAAATTCCAAGACCAGAACACAGGGTATGGTTAGTATCAATGAGGTCTTCTAGACCATAAGACTCAAATTATTATTATTCCATAGATATGTATACTGATTACATATTTTTGAGATGTAGAGCCAGATGCTGATTTCTGTGACTCCAGTATAAATCCAGAATAAGTCCATTGAGGCAAATGAACTTACTCTGAATTTACATTAATGTAAATGAGAAGTGAATAATTTTTGCAATTACACACTGAGATCAGAATCTAGCCATAAATCAGTTAAGTTTTCTTGCCCTGTCAGGTAAATGAAATGAGAATTTGGGGCATCATGTTTGCTGTGGCTATATGGATGGTGAGTCTTAAAAACGTGGTGTAGGGATTTACAATACTTGTGCATTTGGTGTAAACTACTGTACCTTGCATTTTATTAGCTGTACAGTATTCTTGTGGCCTCACTGGCTGAGGCCATTGTATGTCCATATTATTATTGTTAATCTTGCCTTTCAACAAAGTTTACGGACCTTTCCCACATTTCATCTTCTTGATGAGTCGTAGAGCACTGTGTTTGCATAAGAGACCTTGTCTCTCTTACATTAGCTGCAGTTATGTCAAGGTGAAATCTAATTTGTGTAGCTTCCTAATAGATACAGAAGAATATCAAGTACATTTCCTTTGTCACATCCATCACATCAGAGACATCGACAATGTCATTTATATACAGCCCAGGGGTGCACCAATCAATGGGGGGCACTGGAAGCGACTGTGACACAGAGGGAGCTTGCCTGCTAATTACCCTTTTGTGGGGTACAGCTTGTTTCCCCTGTAGATCAGTTCCATTCTACCATGGCTGTGCTCCTCCACCTTTTCACACTCACTTTGAGGTGCACCTCCTGGGAATTAGGAAGGAAGAAGTCCCTGCTCTCTCTTGGCTCCAGGACTAATTGTGCCTGGCCTTTTTGTGGGATGCGCGGGAATGGGGGAGGTGCGCATGCACACACTCATGTTCATGTTTAATGATTAGGCAGACACTGGCTGAAAATGATTTGGGAACATACTAGGAAGAATATCACTCAGAGCTGGGCAGCAAAAGGTGAACAGTTTTCCTTTGTGGTACTATATTAATGCAGCGAAGGAGAGAGCTCTTGGTCAGTTGAAACAGATAATACCTGCTAAAGCTTGAGAATCTATCATAGAGTACCATATTCACACAACCATTATCCTTTTTATTTCAAGCATTTCCATTAGTTGCTGAAGAAATTAATCACCTAGCTCATTGGCCTGTGTCCAAAAGAAAATGTGTAAATTAAGAAGACATTTAGTTTTAGAGTAAAGTTAGAAACTTGGAATTCTGATTTATTCCACACAGAGACAAATACTACCTGACGTTTGCAGAAACAGGTTTGCTGCATTCTTTCTTAGTCTAATCAAAGGTGCTATGATTTAGGAATAAATTAATTGGTCTTCATTTTTTTACAGCAGTACATTTATTTGGCTTAACATGGCAACTGCAGCCTGTAGAAGGGCAGCTCTATGAAAACGGAGTCAGCAAAGGAAACAGGGCCACAGAGTCCATGGATACCACTTACTCGCCAATTGGAGGGAAAGTGTCTGATAAATCAGAGAAGAAAGGTAGGTGTGAGTATAGGGCAGGGAGGGAGGTTGGGAGTATTTAAACTTGAATGCAATTCAGATTACATATTTGTCACAGTTTGGCTATTTTTAATTAAGGTTCAATCTCCTCTGTTATAATTTTAAACCAATCAACGGGTCATATTGTGCCACTGATTTTTTTTTTTCGAGCAGGGCCCCCCCACTAAAATCAATGAATGGCTCAAGGTTATTGAGAAAGTGATGCTCATGGAACAAAATATGGGCTTTCATTTTGCAAAAGCAGTGATCCGATGAAAGCCAACTTTGGGACCTTCAATGCCCATAGCTGAGCAGATCCCCTGTTGGTAACAACTCCCAGCGTGGGGGGTTCAGGGATGTGCTGCCGTGCAAATGTCTTGATCATCAAAACCAATCTTAGGCAGAATGAAAACATTCAAGCTGTCCACTGAGAAAAAAACCCAGCTTCCCGATCTTTCTCTTCTCCAAAACACTGTGTGAGTAGTGAAAAGGAAAGGAAAATGTGACGATTCCACTCTCGCTTGCCAACCCTCCCATCTCTCTTCACGTGGAAAGATAGAATTCCTATGCTCGTCTGACTGTGGATGGTAGATAAAATCTCCTTCTCATGATAGTGTCACAACAGGCGAACGAAGTAGAAAGAGGAAGGGGAAGGAGGAGAAAAGAAATCGAGATGAAGACAAAGACCAGCCTTTAGGTGGGGGAGAAGAGCAGAATCAAACTGAGGTCTTGTCTACACTGTCCTACAGTTTGGGTTATGGGGATGTGAATAGCAGTGTGCACCAAAGTGCTGCGCTGAATTTCCCCCATGCGAATGCTGCGGGTGTGAACTAAAAGGTTCCTAGTTCGCATTAAAGTAGTCCTGTTTGAAGAGAGCTACATTAAGGTGAACTAGGAACCTTTTAGTTCACACCTAGAATATCCATGCAGCAGAGTTACGGTGCAACACTTTGATGCATGCTGCTATTCACACCTCTGTAATCCGAACTATAGGGCAGTGTAGACATGCCCTGAGGGCTCTGGCAATGATAGGGAATTTTCTGCCTTTTGTACAAATAGAATAAGTGCCACGGTCTCCTAAATATGAAACATGATGGCCACTGTTGTAGCAATCCTTACAAAAGGATATTACATCCCAGGACAATAGGCTTACAAATCAATGTGGCAAGTAGAAAGAGATCATAGAAGACAAATAAGCAATTGCAGTAACACAAGAGGAGGTGACAGTATTGTCATTTCCATTTTTTCTTCAGAATGGATTGATGGTGAATTGCAGTAGTGTATTTGTGCCCTGATTCCATGTGGGAAAGGGCCAAGTTGTGTCATACACCTTGTACTTGACTTTATTAAATCACTTTATCAATATACTTCAGATTTAACAAAAGCTTTTCTGAAGCATTTGGCTTCTCAAAGGGGATTTATAGAAAGGGTTCCCTGTGCAAACAAGTTAAATTACAGCATTACCAGTTAGTTAGATGTGTGAGATTATTTATGTATGTGTGGGGCCACTCTGTGGTAGGACATAACTGTTCTGAGTATCGTGGAACCACGCTATTCCACAGAAACGGCAAAGCTTAGAAGTGTGCAGCATTTGCACTGCTTCACAGGAGAGTGCATCAACTAGCTCCACGGCAGTGCTGAGGGGATTTAGACTGTTCTGCCACCTCTTCCCCCCACTTCTTGTTGGGATGGGACGCTGACAGGGAATATTCCCCACACGCATGAAGACATATGGATAAAGGCTCCTTGAGCCCAGCCCAACAACTTTTGTGAACTCGCGGGTGTGCATTTCGGTCTGAATATTTTCCACTTCTAACCTTCATTTCCCATCTTTTATTTAAATAGCCATCAAACACCTTATTCACAATGTAGGGCCAAATCCTGCTTATGCTTGTGCTAAGGAGAGGAAGGGGACGTTGGCAGCCCCTTACGCTTCAGCAGCATAACAGCTTCTCTACTTAGTGCCCATGAGTTTGCTAGAATGAGGACCTCCCTTTCAGGCTGTTCGGCACACCAAAGTCCTAAATTAAGAGCCATCGCCAGGGCCTCAGCCAGCCAGCAGGTATACTGGGAGTGTCAGCATGCACTAACAAGAGACACACAACTTCTTTATAAGAGAGTGGTAAAGTATCCCAGGCCGCCATCTCTCCCTCCCGTTGTTTGGATGTACGAGCAGCACAGCTTGTCCTCCTTAATCTTACACACCTCCAGCAGAAAAGGGTAGTATTTTGTCTGTCAACTTCAATCCTAGAGAGATTTCACAGGAATAGATAAAACTGCCAGATATGTACAATTTCCCATCCCTGAGTGACATTGTGAGATGGTTTGCCAGCCTTTCAGAACGTATATTTTATATTTTTATATTTAATGAAAATCAAATTTGCAAACTGGCAAAGCAGGTTTTTTAAGGAGGCATTTTGTAACACACTGACCTGTGGCTAGGAGTTAATGTTTTGCAATGGAGCATTTTGATTAAAAACCCAGGCATTCGATTGATGCTGGTACTTGGAGATTGTATGTTTCAGGAATCCGTTATAATCAGCATACGGGTACTTTCATGTGATCATTGGCATCTTGCTGTTCAGATTTTTACTTTCTTGAAGACAGAAGAGACTTGCAATATAAGAATCTATCTTTTGCTTTTATTGTTATGGAACAGTGAAGGATTAAAGCCAATCAGTGAAATTTGGCAGCTATTGCAAAAACTCTAAAATATTTAATAAATTAAAATAATGTAATAATATATATTTTGTCCATGAAAAAAATGTTAAGGTGAAAAAATGTCACTCAGGACAACTTCAGCAACTAGCATTGACATTTGGAAAGTTTATTTCACTGCATACTTCTAGAAGAAGCAAGAAAACTTAAGACAAAAATACTTTACATTCACATACTTCCTTATGTGTACAATTGAATGCCTGCTTGGTTCAAAAGAACTTAGAAAACAATGCTGAAAGATCAGTGGTTATGTGTCGTCTTGTGAAGTAGTAATGATGGTTCAATAAGTAAGAAAACATGGACTTTCTTCAGGCATGAGGAAGGCTATGATTTAGTCATGGAAGTCACAGAATCCACGACTTCCGTGATTTCAGGCCACGGTGGTCAGGAGCTGCAGAGTACCCCACTGCCCACTGGGGCAGGGAGCTGCGGGGTATCCCCGCTGCCTCTGGCGGCCCCCAGAGCTCCAAGCTGCTGCGGGCGGTCGGGTACCCTCCCAGCTGCCAGCACCAGAGGGAGAACCCCCAGGTGGTGGGGGCCTACAGAGCTGCTAGTGGCAGGGCAACCCCCAAGGTCCTGGCCGCAGTGCATGGTGGGGAACCTCACAGCTCCCGGCCGCCGTGGGTGGCAGGGAGCCTTACAGCTCCCGACCACCATGGGTGGCAGGGAACCCCCAGAGCTCCCAGCCACTATGGCTGGTGGGGAGCCCCTGAACTCCCAGCTGCCATGGGCGGTGGGGGCCCCCAAAGCTGCCGGTAGCGGGGGAACCTCCAAGCATGTGGCCACCATGGGCCAGTGATGGGGGAACCCCTGAGCTCTGGGCCCCCGGAGCTGCGGGCGGCAAGGGTACCCTGCAGCTCTTGGCCCCTGCAGGCAAGAGAGGCACCCCACAGCTCCCAGCTTCCCGGTCACGGAGGAACCCCCAAGCTCCCAGCTGCCATGGGCCCCTGGAGCTGAGGGCAGCGGGGGTACCCCACAGCTCCCAGCTGACACAGGAGGCGGGGGCACTCCATAGCTCCCACGGGCAGCGGGGGACCCCTAGAGCTGTAGGCGGCTCCTAGCCCCTGTGCAGCTGCTCCACTTCAAGTGGTGTGAGGACCTGCGGATCCCCATTTTGTCAGGGATATTTTTAGTAAAAGTCACAGACGGGTCACGGCTTCCATGAATTTTTCTTTTTTGCCTGTGACCTGTCCATGACCTTTACTAAAAATATCCCTGACAAAATCTTAGCCTTAGGCATGAGGCTTGAAAGTGTTGGATTCTACAATAGTTATTTTGTGCTGTAATGATTAGCTGAGAAATATAATATTTGGAAGATATGGATACTGCCACTAAACACCATTAACAGACAACGTATTTTTTTCACGTATGTTGCCACTGCATATGCCAACATCCATTTCTTACATGTGTAGTCATATAAAACCAACCACAATAATATATTTTCATAAAGGATGCATATATGTTTAATCTAAACTAAGACCTCTTCAACTGAAAGACAATGAGATGTATTGTTTCAAGACTGTCAGCGCTGACACACAATTCAACCAAATCTAGTTACATCAAAAATTTTCTGTGCCTAAATCATAACATGCAGACATATTTAAAACCATGATATTATATACCTCCAACAAAGAACATTTTTGCTTTAGGGAAAGGTAAGGCAATTACAATATTTTTTAAAGACCATCAACTCTGACCAACAATCCCATTAACTTAAAAAACAGTATTGTGTCCTTGACCTTATAGTTATTGCGCTAAAACCTTGTAATTGAATATTTTTAATTATCACGTGTCAATATCACCAAAACGTACCTTAGTGCTTTACTTAGCCTAAGGTAATTGCTTGCAAAGAGACATTAAGATCTGATATCTTTCAAGTCCTTGAAATGGGTGAGAGGTTTTCTTTTATTATACATTAGCCAAAGAGAGACTTATGTGTGTTTTTTCTCCTCATTTGATTCCTGATCACACTAGAAAACTTGAGTTCATTTTCAAAACTCAAAATTCAAGAATTTGTTTGCTAGAGGAAACTGAAAAA
The DNA here is from genome assembly GCF_027887155.1 of Malaclemys terrapin pileata. Classification (NCBI taxonomy): domain Eukaryota; kingdom Metazoa; phylum Chordata; order Testudines; family Emydidae; genus Malaclemys; species Malaclemys terrapin. The sequence continues at coordinate 15,185,131 of NC_071513.1, read as the reverse complement.
AAAATTAGGCTGAACTCCCCCCATCCCCCCCAAAAATTGTTATAATTTAAAGTAACATATTTACTTGTAAAAACAGCAAAGAGTCCTGTGGCACCTTATAGACTAACAGACGTATTGGAGCATAAGCTTTCGTGGGTGAATACCCACTTCGTCACCCACGAAAGCTCATGCTCCAATACGTCTGTTAGTCTATAAGGTGCCACAGGACACTCTGCTGCTTTTACAGATCCAGACTAACACGGCTACCCCTCTGATATTTACTTGTGAATTCTTAGGTCTGGTCTACACTATGAGTTTAATTTGAATTTAGCAGCATTAAATCAAATTAACCCTGCACCCGTCCACACAACGAAGCCATTTATTTCGAAATAAAGGGCTCTTAAAATCGATTTCTGTACTCCTCCCTGACGAGCGGAGTAGCGCCAAAATCGATATTGTCATTTCGAATTAGGGTTAGTGTGGCTGCAATTCGATGGTATTGGCCTCCGGGAGCTATCCCACAGTGCACCATTGTGACCGCTCTGGACAGCAATCTGAACTCGGACGCACTGGCCAGGTAGACAGGAAAAGCCCCGCGAACATTTGAATTTCATTTCCTGTTTGCCCAGCACAGGCGAGCACAGGTGACCACAGAGAGCTCATCAGGCCGATAACCATGCAGGCCGATAATCGAAAAAGAGCACCAGCATGGACCGTACGGGAGGTACTGGATCTGATCGCTATATGGGGTGAGGATTCAGTGCTAGCAGAACTTCGTTCGAAAAGACGAAATGCCAAAACTTTTGAAAAAATCTCCAAGGGCATGATGGAGAGAGGCCACAATAGGGACTCAGATCAGTGCCGCATGAAAGTCAAGGAGCTCAGACAAGCCTATCAGAAAACAAAGGAGGCAAACGATCGCTCCGGGTCAGAGCCGCAGACATGCCGCTTCTACGCTGAGCTGCATGCAATTCTAGGGGGGGGGCGCCACCACTACCCCACCTCTGACCAGGGGTAATCTCATCAGCCACACCTGAGGATTCTGTGGACGGGGAAGAGGAGGAGGAGGAGGAGGAGGAGGACGAGGACAAGCTTGCGGAGAGCACACAGCACTCCGTTCTCCCCAACAGCCAGGATCTTTTTCTCAGCCTGACTGAAGTACCCTCCCAAGACCATGACCCCATGGAAGGGACCTCAGGTGAGTTTACCTTTTAAAATATAAAACATGGTTTAAAAGCAAGCGTTTTTTAATGATTACTTTGCCCTGAGGACTTGGGATGCATTCGCAGCCAGTACAGCTACTGGAAAAGTCTGTTAACGTGTCTGGGGATGGAGCGGAAATCCTCCAGGGACATCTCCATGAAGCTCTCCTGGAGGTACTCCAAAAGCCTTTGCAGAAGGTTTCTCGGCAATGCAGCCTTATTCCGTCCTCCATGGTAGGACACTTGACCACACCATGCTAGTAGCAAGTAATCTGGTATCATTGCATGACAAAGCTTGGCAGCGTATGGTCCCGGTGTTTGCTGGCATTCAAGCAACATCCATTCTTTATCTCGCTGTGTAATCCTCAGGAGAGTGATATCGCTCATGGTAACCTGGTTGAAATATGGGAATTTAATTAAGGGGACAGAGGTGGCCGTTCCTGCTGGGCTGTTTGCCTGTGGCTGAAAAGAAATCCTTCCCTGCAGTTAGCCAAGCGGGAGGGATAAAGCAGTCATCCCAGAGAATTGGATGCGGGGGGTTAGTTTGTTTTCTGCTGCTGAAGGTTAACAGGAAAACCACAGCAGTCAACGGGCTTTGCTTGGTATGTGGGAAAGGAGGGCCCAGAAGCCGAAAGACAATGGCTTATCATGGCCGCATGCAAGCCGAATTCTGTTGTCCGGACCTGCGTCTGTGACCTCTAACACCAAAGCCACAGGCGCTCAATATTAAGATGGAAAATACGACCTTGTACTGAAATCACATGTGCTATGTAATGTGAATAGTGTTTTTCACCGTGAAAGAGTATAAGCATTGTTCTGTAAAATGTATCTTTTTAAAAACTTCTCTCCTTTTTTCCAACCCTCCAGCAGCTGCAAATTTTTCAAACCTCCCTTCTCCATCCCGAATTCTATCTCAGATAAGGCGGCAGAGAAAGAGGACGCGAGACGAGATGTTCTCGGAAATAATGGAATGCACCTGCAATGAAAGAGCTCATTTGAATGAGTGGAAGGACACGGTATCTAAGTACAGGAAAGATGCCAGTGAATGTGAGGTCATGAGGGACACTCGAGATGAGAGGTGGCAGGCTGCAACACTGGGGCTGCTGCGTGATCAAACGGACATGCTCCGGCGTCTGGTGGAGCTTCAGGAATGGCAGCAGGATAACAGAGTGCCGCTGCAGCCACTGTATAACCTCCCTCCCACCTCACCATGTTCCATAGCCTCCTCACTCAGACGTGTAAGAACATGGGGGGGGAAGCTCCGTGCACCCTCCCACTCCACCCCAGTGGACAGCCCAACCAAAAGGCTGTCATTATATTGAATTTTTTCAGTGGCCTTTTACTTCCCTCCTATCCTCCTCCCAAATCTCATCTGGGTTACCTTGTCGGTTCTCTCCCTATGTTTATAATCAATTAATAAAGAATACATGATTTTTAAACAATAGTGACTTTATTTCCTTTAAAAGCAAGCTGTGATTTAAGGGAGGAGGGTGGTTTGCTTACAGGGAATGAGTCAGTCAAGGGGGTGGGTTTTCAACAAACAGAACTTTCACACTGTAGCCTGGCCAGTCATGAAACTCGTTTTCAAAGCTTCTCTGATGCGCAGCGCTTCCTGGTGTGCTCTTCTAATCACCCTGGTGTCTGGCTGCGCATAATCAGCAGCCAGGCGATTTGCCTCAGCCTCCCACCCCGCCATAAAGGTCTCCCCCTTACTCTCACAGAGATTGTGGAGCACACAGCAAGCAGCAATAACAATGGGGATATTGGTTTGGCTGAGGTCTGACCGAGTCAGTAACGAGCGCCAGCGACCTTTTAAATGGCCAAATGCACATTCTACCACCATTCTGCACTTGCTCAGCCTGTAGTTGAACAGCTCCTGACTCCTGTCCAGGCTGCCTGTGTATGGCTTCATGAGCCATGGCATTAAGGGGTAGGCTGGGTCCCCAAGAATAACTATTCGCATTTCAACATCCCCAACTGTTATTTTCTGGTCTGGGAAGAACATCCCTTGCTGCAGCCATTTAAACAGAGTAGTGTTCCTGAAGATGCAAGCATCATGAACCCTTCCTGGCCAGCCCACGTTGATGTTGGTGAAACATCCCTTGTGATCCACAAGTGCTTGCAGCACCATTGAAAAGTACCCCTTGCGGTTTATGTACTGGGTACCCTGGTGCTCCGGTGCCAAGATAGGGATATGGGTTCCATCTGTCGCCCCACCACAGTTAGGGAATCCCATTGCAGCAAAGCCATCCACTATGACCTGCACATTTCCCAGAGTCACTACCTTTCGTAGCAGCAGCTCAGTGATTGCTTTGGCTACTTCCATCACAGCCGCCCCCACAGTAGATTTGCCCACTCCAAATTGATTCCCGGCTGACCAGTAGCTGTCTGGCGTTGCAAGCTTCCACAGGGCTATCGCCACTCGCTGCTCTCATCTTGGTATTCTGGCGCTTCAGGGCAGGGGAAAGCAAGTCACAAAGTTCCATGAAAGTGCCCTTACGCATGCGAAAGTTTCGCAGCCACTGGGAATCGTCCCACACCCGCAACACTATGCGGTCCCACCAGTCTGTGCTTGTTTCCCGGGCCCAGAATCGGCGTTCCACGGCTATAACCTGCCCCATTAACAGCATGATCTCCAAAGCACCGGGTCCTGCGGTTTGATAGAATTCCATGTCCATGTCCTCATCACTCTCGCTGCCGTAGCCTACTCCTCGCCGCCTGGTTTTGCAGGTGCTGGATCAGCATAAACTGCATGATAACGCGCGAGGTGTTTACAATGTTCATGACTGCTGTCTTGAGCTGAGCGGGCTCCATGCTTGCCGTGGTATGGCGTCTGTACTGTTCACCCAGGAAAAAGGCGCAAAACGGTTGTCTGCTGTTGCTTCCCTGGAGAGGGGGGAGGATGTACCCAGAACCACCCGCAACAATGTTTTTGGCCCCATTGGGATCTCAACCCAGAATTCCAATAGGCGGAGGAGACTGCGGGAACTATGGGATAGCTACCCACAGTGCAACACTCCGGAAATTGACGCTAGCCCTGGTACATGGACGCACACCGCCAAATTAATGTGCTTAGTGTGGCCGCATACATTCGACTTTATACAATCTGTTTCCAAAATTCGAATTATATAAATTCGGATTAATCCTGTAGTGTAGACATACCCTTAGAGAACTCATTCTGTACCCTAAGAATAGGTGTTCTATGTTTGGGGAGGATACATGTGTTATTCATTCCTTACGCAAATAGATCCCACTTCCCATTCTGGTGACTCAAAGCAGCCCTAAAGTCAGTAGATCCAGCACTCTGAGAATTTCCCCTGCCTAGCAAATTATGGCTCTCTTCATTCAGAATGTTGTGTACCGCCTACACTCGTCAAAGTCCATGTAGGATCTCACCAACGATCCTTATACTATTAATGTATTCTGGAAATAGCTGGCCACAGTTTTACTAGTCCCGTTTTTTTTTTTTTTAGGAAGCCATTTACAGTATTCCATATGCATTATAGAGGGTAAGATTCCTATTTCATTCTAGTTGTTCATCCTTTTCCCTCATGTTGATGCTTTATTGGGTGAGGTGATACAGAAAAGGAATGGGCTACTGAGTTCAATCTCATGCTGTTAAATCCTCCTAATAACATAGGACCCTCTCCTGCTTCTGCTGAAGTATGTGAGAGTTTTGCAATTTTTGCAATTCACTTTGATGGTTGTAGGATTGGGTCCGTGGTTTGCAACCTGTCAGGATGCTAACTGTTGGCAAGCTAAAAAGAACATAAAGGAATGATACAAGCCAACAAAGCATGTCAATTCATACTCGGTTTGAAATTGCCTCTTTTGTTCCTCCCCTAATATTTCAGCTCACCAATTCAAGAGGTTCTGTACTATGATGTCTGAAAATGTATTGCCTGCATAATGACAAGATGCCAAATATCACATTAGATATAATGCCTGTCTCTATCCTCATGCCCTCCAGTGTTGTATACATCAACTACAAACCATTACCTTTAGCAATATCATAGTAAATTTGTTAGGAATAGTGATTAGGAGAAATCCTGATTTATACTTCAGCTTTCACTGGCAGTCCTGATTCACTGTCTTCAATACTGTCCATTTGTATACCTTATATTGTACCTACCAGGCTGTGGTCTGGAATAATTGGCAGAAGGAGATACCCCAAGTGTATTCTGTCAGTGCAAACTCAGTTGAAAGGCAAACTCAGTTTGTTTGTGTGGCCTAATTTCTGTATGCAAAGATTTTCATTTTTCCCAGTTACATAGAGACTCCTCTGCAATCATTAAAAACTACTGAAGTTTCCTGGAGAAAAGCGCTCTAGAGTGCGTAGCTGTAAATCTTGCTTGCAAATTAATTCATTTGTGGATTAACTGAATAATAATTAGCTAATTTCCAACATATTAATACATACTTACTAATTACCTATTATTACCTACCTAGCCTATTATTTTCACACTTTGTGAATATGACAAGTGATTGTTTTTTTTGTTTCTGGAAAATCAGTGTTTCAGAAAGGACGGGCCATAGACACAGGAGAAGTTGACATTGGAGCACAAGTTATGCAGACCATCCCACCAGGTTTATTCTGGCGTTTTCAGATTACTATCCATCACCCGATGTACCTGAAGTTTAACATTTCACTTGCAAAGGACTCTCTGCTGGGAATATATGGTAGAAGAAACATTCCTCCCACTCATACTCAGGTAATTAATAATAATACCAGCAATTCTGTTGTGCTTTACACTTTCAAAGAGCTATATCGGCATTAATATTCACAACGCTCTTATAAAGGAGGGAGAGAGAGATGTAAATATTTTCCCCATCCTTCCCCTCTTCAGTCACACTTACAGATTCTGGGCTCTTCTAAGCAAAAGGACAATGAAGGGGTGTTAGCAGTGCTTATCGCCCGAAAGTGAGTGGGGAAGGGACAAGGCATAATCCTGTTCTCCCTCTGCACCAACCAGCAGAGAGAAGGACATACTGTAAAACATCTCCTTGATCCACCACTGGGGTCGTATGACGCTGTACCTATATGTTAAGTAAAATCTATATAGCTTCAATCTTGTTCAAAGTTGAGCTCCTAGTATTTAGTTAACTTCCTTATGCACATCCAACAATGCAAACATCTCATGTGGTTAGCGTAAAAGAGATAAGCCAAAAAGGTATTCTAACTTCTAATAATAATGTTACTTCTAAATGTTCACTATTAGCTAGGACTTTGCAAGAGGAAACCTAGCCATGCCAGAAGAACCTGATTCATCACTGTTCATACTGAAATATTGTGTAGTCTTAATAGATTTGGAATATTAAGTTAACATTTCTGAAGTATAATTAAATCATATCTCATCTACAGTTTATGGGACATATTTCAAATACATGTATTTTATGCCCAAATATATTTAATGCTAGCATTTCCTTAAATTAAATGTTGTTAGTAGATAATTAAGGGATTTGATCTCAGAGGTGCTGAACACCCACAGCTCTGATTGTCTTTAACTGGAGTTGTGATGGAAAATTGGGCCCCTGAATACCTACAAATATTTGAACTATTTTATATTTCCATTAAACGGGAATTTTCAGATGTTCTGAAGGCCTGATCAGTGCCCATTAAAGTCAACTGGATCTGGTCCTAAAGCTGCCAATGGCTACTCCAATAAATGTTACCAATTTTTCTATAGCAAGAAATAGATTTCATGTGTATTAACTAAACTGACCACAAAGAAAGAGAAATATAGAGACATCTAAATATTTAGTATTTTTAAAGACCAATTATTTTCACACCTGGGTGCCAAAAGTTAGGCTTCAAAATCCATATTTTGGCTCCTAAATCATACAGGTGCCTAACTTATGCAATAAAGTTTGAAAATGTTAGATCTATTCCCATAACACAGGTGTAATTCTGGAGTTAATTTATTGGGTTCAATTGAGAGAGTCTGGATTTACACTGATATAACAGAGATCAGGATTTATCTGTAATAACACCTATTTAGAATGAATATTGGAAGCTTAACAGAGTTGTGCAACCCCTACTCACATTAGTGAACACTTAATCAAGCAGTCCCTTTGAGGGTAACCCTATCTGACTGAGACATTCACGTAGATTTGTCTGGTTTAAAACACTATAAAAATTCTCTAGTTGGATAATTTTTGCCATTATTATTTCAGTTTGATTTTGTAAAACTGATGGATGGAAAACAGTTAATTAAACAGGAACCAAGGAACTCAGAGGAGTCTCAGCATGCTCCTAGGAACCTGATCTTAACAACCCTGCAAGAGACAGGTTTCATTGAATATATGGATCAAGGAGCTTGGCACATGGCATTTTACAATGACGGAAAGAAAATGGAGCAAGTATTTTTATTAACAACAGCAATTGGTAAGAACAGTTACCCTGCCATTCCTATTCTGGTTGTTATGTTAAAAAGCTGCCTTTGAAAAGGAATTATTGAGCCTGATTTCCAATCTGATTTAAACAGATCTTATTTTGTTTTGATTACATTGACTTCAGTGTATTTACTTCTCATTTACACCAGGGTAAGAGGAGAATCATGCCTCGCATTAAAAATGGACATTATGATTTAATTAAGCCTTAACCTTTGGTATACCTTAAAACCATTATATGCTAGTGTTGAATGTCTATGTATTTTCTGGGGGTTTTAATCTATTGCAAGAAATTACAGGGAAAATGTCTGTGCTCCCTGTGTATGTGGCACCCACACTCTCTTAAAAAAAAAAAAAAAGTGTTGTATGATGTTCTTCTCCTTCTCTAGTAGGCAAGAGTTAATTAGGAAACTATGCCCAGCAATGTGCTGACATTATTGATAAGGATGGGTTGCGTACATAACAAAGAAGCAGAGGAAGCCATTTGGCTTGATTCCATTGAAAACATAGGAAGGCAGGGAGGTGGGCTGCAGGAAGTGTTTGCTAATTGGAAAAAAGCAATAGAAAAAAGAGTGCTAATTTTGAGGGGTTATTATAAATAATGGAGAGTAAAGAGAAAGCATAGTATTTTAATAGTTTAAAAAACTGAACCACTTTCTGTTAGTGATACTATGTACTGTTGTTATTCAGCTAATTAAAAAGGTTCAAAAAGTACAAGAAAAATATAAAACAGTTTTTGCACTTTTTTTTGTCAACCATACAGTGCCACTCTTTGGTACACAAATATCTACCTGTAGTAGGCAACTATCTGAAGATACTCGGTGTTGTCCTTTTGGCAAATCTACCTGCAGTTAATCTTTTTTAATTCATTAAAGAGGGGAGATTGTTTTACTAACTTTAGCTATTGTTGGTGAGCAGTTCTCACAAATAGGGTTTGTTACTCAAAGTTTAATTTACGGTACAGTACTTTAGTATTTCCAGCAGTCTTGGTTTGCTATAAGACTTTAACCAATTTGCCCTTTAGTTAACCTGTTCAACCATATGTTTAGCAAGATGTCTTTACCAGTAATGGACATGCCATCTGCTCTCTAACAATTAGGTTCTATTTTTACTTGATGCTAAAGACCTTGATGTATGGGCCAGCGGAGAGTGCCATTCAAACACAAAGATTATCAAGGACTTCGCTCAAAGTAATCAGAAAGGCAATAAGGAATTGTAATGGTGAATTTAGTCTGAAAGAAGACAAAATTTGCTGTGTTTAGAGTGGAAAGTGAGCCTCTTACAAGCAAAAGAGACATTATTATTTAATCCCTCGTGTGTGTTAGCCTGTGATTTAGCATTGGAAGAGTTTCCTTTGCATTTTTCCATTCCAAAGAAGGCTAAAGATAAAGTTTGCCTCCACACTGAAATATCATAGGCTTTACCCATGGCACTTAGGGATTTCCAAAGTCTAATGAGAACATCTAAGAACATAAGAATGTCCATACTGAGTCATACCATTGGCCCATCTAGACTAGTGTCCTGTCTTCCAACAGTGGCCGGTACCAGATGTTTCGGAGGAAATGAGTACAACAGGGCAATTTATCAAGTGATCCATCTGCTTTCATCCAGTCCTGGCTTCTGACAGTCTCAGGTTTAGGGACACACATAGCATGCCATTGTGTCACTGACCATCTTGGCTAATAGCTATTGATGGGCCTATCCTTCACGAACTTATCTAATTCTTTTTTAAACCGCCTTCACAACATCCTCTGACAATGAGTTCCACAGGTTGACTGCGTTGTGTGAAGAAGTACTTCATGTTTGTTTTAAACCTGCTGCCTATTAATTTCATTGGGTTACTCCTGGTTCTTGTGCTATGTGAAAGGGTAAATAATACTTCTTTATTCACTTTCTCCAACTATTCATGATTTTATAGACCTCTATTGTATTCCCTCCCTTAGTTGTCTTTTTTCTAAGCTGAAGAGTTCCAATCATTTTAATCTCTCCTTATATGGAACTTATTCCATACCCCTAATCATTTTTGTTGCCCTTCTCTGTACTACTTCCAATTGTAATATATCCTTTTTGAGATGGAGCAACCACAACTGCACACAGTATTCAAGGTGTGAGTATACCATAGATTTATATAGTAGCACTGTGAGACTTTCTATCTTATTATCTATCCCTTTCCTAATGGTTGCTAACATTTGGTTAGCTTTTTTGACTGCTGCTGCACATTGAGCAGATGTTTTCAGAGAACTATTCACAATGATTCTACAATCTCTTTCTTGAGTAGTAACAGCTAATTTAGACCCTATCATTTTGTATGTATAATTGAGATTGTTTTCCAATGTGCATTACCTTGCATTTATCAACATTGAATTTCATCTGCCATTTTCTTGCCCAGTCATTCAGTTTTGTGAAATCCCTTTGTAACGCTTCACAGTCAGCTTTGAACTTAACTATCCTGAGTAATTTTGTATCATCTGCAAACTTTGCCACCTCACTGTTTGCCCCTTTTCCCAGATCATTTATGAATATGTTGAACAGCACTGGTCCCAGTACAGATCCTTGGGGGACCCCACTACTTACCTCTCTCCACTGTGAAAACTGTCCATTTATTCTTGCACTTTGTTTCATATCTTGTAGACGGTTACTGATCCATGACAGGACCTTTCCTCTTATCCCATGACTGGCTATTATGCTTAAGAGTCTTTGGTAAGGGACCTTGTCAAAGCTTTTCCAAAAGTTCAAGAACACCACAGCAGCTGGATCACCCTTGTCCACGTTTGTTGAGACCCTCATAGAATTCTAATAGATTGGTGAGGCATGATTCTCCTTCCTGTCCCAGCGATGGGGAGCAGATACACTGCTTCTCACAGAAGAACTTTTTCATGCAAAAGGATGTCCCAGGTCCTACTCCCCATCTTCAGAAGTGCTTCTTATGGTGAAGTCAAAGGCTTCTTTCCTCTCCTACTATTAATGTCCAATAGCCTTTCTGCTAGGCTCTGCTCCTGAACTCAAATTACGCCAGTTTTGGGGCCGCCTGGCACTCTCTGCAACATCTGTATGTTTTGTATGGGTCTTGCATTCAAGGACTGACCTGGTTTCACCCTGCTTGTTTTGTGAGAGCTAACATAACTGAAGCCTTACATTTGTGTGGCTGCATGGTCTTGATAGATAGCTATTGTATTGATCTAAACTACTGTACACATTGAAAGACTATGGGAAATATGAATGCAGATAAAGAACGATTAACCATTGTATAGATGCGGGTTTAAGGACCTGTAATCTATAATGGTTTCTTCTCCAGAGCTGGAAGTTGGAATGATCTCCAAGTTTAGCATAAGATTTAAAGAGATTTACTTCTGGAGACCTGAACCTCAGCACTGATTTACTGAAGTGAACTTACTCGCATCACTGAAGTGAACTTAATCTTGTCAATCAGATTACTAAACTACATTAAACTACACTTTATTCATCCCTTTTTATAAAAGTGGGAACCCTTCTCTCCAAAAAAAAGTTAACTATAGTCTTAAATGAACTGCCCAATGCTTTTCTTCTGTAAACAGACTTAAATTAATGGAACAAAAAAAAAAGAATGTATTTAAAGAAAACTGAGAATTTCTCAAAAATTAGTTAAGTTCTTCTAAGGCTTTTAATGGTGGTGAATTTAACACAAACACTTACTTTAAAAGCTTTCCACTGTAGCATATTACAAATTAAATATTACTTGTTACATCTAAGCTGTCAAGACAAATCTAATATTTGTAAGTTGCTTGAACAAAAAACTTTACTTGATGCTGCCTACAAATGAAAATGAACAGTTTATCTAAGCACCTTCTTTGGTTCTTGAGAAATGTATTGCAAATGGTTATGCTGTAGGTGACACTCATTTCAGAAGCCAGTTCATTCCTTTTATTGCTTACAATTTTCTTTATAAATAGAAATCATGGATGACTGTTCCACTAATTGCAATGGGAATGGAGAGTGTATCTCAGGTCACTGCCACTGTTTCCCAGGATTCCTCGGGCCTGACTGTGCAAGAGGTAATTTTTCTATTAACTGAGTTAAAATACAAGATGATGAGCATGATTTTTAATATGAATCTTGTGAAGAATGTCAGACTGATGGTCCAGAGACTAAAGACTTGCTAATTGCCTTTAACCCTCAGCTGGAGGGCCCCTTCAGGTGATGCTTAGGGTAGCTCCTGCCCATTCAATCTTTGGCCAAGGGGGTGCTAATTAAGGCCAGATGTAGTCAGTTTTGTCATATGGCCATCTGTCCTCTGCAAATTGGAATAAAACTATCAAAAACCCATTCACATAGGCCACAAAACAGCTATCAGATACTAATAACTTTTAGTTACTACTAACGTGGATTTGAACCAGCAACTCACAGTTTCTATATCCTCTGAGCAATCCACAGTTTCTCCTACTTCTCCCTCTGGCCATTCTGTAATTTTAAAATCCAAAAAGAAGTGTATTTAGTATTTAGTTTGATTTTTTTTTAAAATTACTAACAAACATGTCTTGTTAGAAAAAGCAATAGAAGTAAAACTGCCTGTTCTATGCCCTAAGCCTGAGGACGGGGAACGCCAGAAATTAAAAAGAGGGAAGTATTTTTTTCCCAAAATCAAAAATATCACTTCCCTGATATTTTAAGGGAGATGAAGAAGGAAATAATCCCGATTCACTGTAAAGACCAAGAGTGAACTCAAGATGCACTGGTATTTCACATAAATGGCTGTAATAATTGGTGGGTACAGTCTTCTGAATATCTGTGTGTATGGAGGTTCTCAAATCTATTCTACTCTTCTCTCAAATTTAAGATCAATTTTACCTCAACATTATACTTTGGCTCAGAGATTGGTTGTAGAACTTTTCACCTCCAGGTTTCTGGTTTACATATAAATCAGTAATGACTAAAACTTCAATAATCTTAAAGTTGTTCAGTGGCATAAAGAAAATAAGTGGGTGGTATCTTAGTTCACAGTTAACAGGTATTAACATCACAAAAAACATCCCTACAGTTAGCACTAAGAAGCCTCATTGTGAGAAGTCTCACTAAAGAGATCAAAAAGTGGGCAGAGAGACTGAACTATGGTACCATCTTCTTTATCTGCAGAGCTGCCCATTCTAGGTCAGTTAAGGTACATGAATGGAGCAGAATGGAGAAGCTGGCATTGTAGCGGAACATGTTTGTTGATAAAAATAATTCATATTCCAAAGCTTTCAGTCTGGCCCCTTTTGCAAGAACTAAAATCACATTGCCAGTAAATGCAATACTATAATTAAAGAATGATAAATGCAATAAATGTTAATACCCTTAAGAATTTAAATATAGCTCGGAAATCTAATTATTTGCCTTCTTCAGACTCATGCCCAATACTGTGCAATGGAAATGGAGAATATGAGAAAGGTCACTGTGTATGTCGCAATGGATGGAAAGGCCCAGAGTGTGATGTTCCGGAAGAACAATGTATTGATCCAACCTGCTTTGGCCATGGTACTTGCATCATGGGAGTATGTATTTGTGTCCCAGGATACAAAGGAGAAATTTGTGAGGAAGGTTTGTGCCATTTCTCTCATTTCTACCTTTTTAGTGTGTTTTGTTTAAATTGATGCCACCTTTGGAATTTAAGTCCTTAGGAAACCATGTCGATTTTAATTACTCTTGAGAAACATTAGGATGCTTCCTGGTAGGTAACTTCACTGGGTCATGGGAAGCGTATTAGGCTTCCAAATCCTAATGAAAGTCAATGGGAATTAGGTACCTAGTTCTCATTTGTCAAGGGAATAGAAAACTTTTTTATGTTGGGGGCTCAAGTTACAAAAAATAAATATAACAACAGCGGTTGAATATTGTTTTTCACACCATCTAATTATTATTGCAGGGACAATCCTCTGCCAACTCAGTTTGTTCTCTACAGCCCAGGAGTACAGTTCTCTGATAGATTTCAAGCAGCTGAGACTTTCTCTTTCCCTGGAGTATCAGCTCTTGGTTGCCAGGGCGGGTTGAAGGTCTCTCCTTAGCAGGCTCTGGCTCCTTTCTTCCCTGACTGGGAAATGTCTCAGCAAGAATGGGCTCTTATTCTTGTGAAAAGGAATATTCTGTATGCCTGAGTGAGGGTTACCTGCCTGTACTTCTCCCAATATTTCTGCAGCCAGGCGAGCAGTTTCCCTCTCCAAGGTAGTGCACTCACCCCCTTTCGCACCCTTGTGTCAGGGTACGATGCTGCAAAGGGTTTTCTCTGGTTCCTCCTACTGGCCCTCTGCCTCTCAATGGGTCTTCCATGGTTCAGTCATCTGGCCATGTATAAAGTTCAGTCCCCCTTTGGGGTAACAAAAGGTCCAATTGAAAGTCCAAGCTAAATGTCCAAGCAATAATTCTTCCGCCCATCTCAGGTTCCACTGAAGAGTTCTTACTGGCCCTCCCTCACAAAAGCCTAACTTGCTCCTGCAGAAACCACTGAGCTATAGTTACTCCTCTGTTGCTTGCTGAAGTATCCTAACTGGCTCTCCATCAGGGTCTCCTTCCCCAGAGCCTTATCTGCTCCTGCATTTGGGCTTAGGGATTGGTAAGAAAACCCAAGCTCACCTTGTGCTGCTTCCCATAGCCTGTGCTCAATACAGCCTCTCTTTGGTTCTCAGGCCTCTGGCTTCTCCATTCTTTGCTGAACTTATAAGTCTTCAACCGTCTCGGGTTCCACTGAAGTACTTTTATTGAGCCTGTCTCAGGGCCTCCCCCAGAGTAGCCCAACCTGCTCCTTCAGAATTCTCCCTTTGTTGCTTCTTGGCTTAGCAGGTATTCCCTCACTGCTTCGCTTCCCCAGGGTCTCTGGTAGCTTCCTCTAGGGATCCCCTTGGTCCTTGTAGGCCCTAGTTCAGGGCTTCCCCACAGGATCCTGTGCTGCTCTCTGTAGGCCCTCCTACCTGACTTCCTGCCTGTTTAAGTCCTGTCTCTGGGTTCCCACCCCGAGGAGCCAGACCCTGCTCCCTGTGGGTTTTCCTACCCACAGGAGAGTTCTGCCTTCTCTGCAGTCTCTCCCCCAAACTGAGTTCTCCATTCTGTTTGTATAGTCTTTTCCTAACCCTTTCACAGCTGATGTTGCTAATTATCATTAAATCATCATATCACCATCAGCTGGGGGCTAACTGCTAGGTCTCAAAAAAGGCTGAGCCTGACTTGCCTTAATGCGCCAGCCAGCCTGTCACACCATCCTTCCACAGAGGCTTTTGATCTTCCTGCTCTTTCTTTGCAGGAGGTGCTTTGATCCCCTCTCTAGGGAAACCAGGGATAGGTTCAGCCAGCTGCCACTCCTCTGGGGCTGATTCCCAGAGCATCTTGATTGGCTCTTTCCCTCCTCCCACTCCCAACCCCACATGACTTTCAAGTGCTCTTTTAATAAAGGGATGTGGGAGGCCAAACATCATGGTGGAGCCATGCTTTGATTCTTTGGCTGTCCTTTAGCAGCCTCTGACCCCAATCCTATTATGCATAGGAAATAAATGGCCTCCAACTGCCATCTAATTTATAGTCTTTTCCTTGTGAGTCTGTGGCTAAGAGAGGAACCAAGAGGGTTACAAAGCAAAATATAAAAGCAGATGTTTTTCAGTGTAATCAATAGATCCAGGTGTAGGCCGTTTCTTCATTCTGTCACCTAGACTGTTCTACAAAGAACACACTGACTATATAAAACCAAGAGGCCAGCTAAATGCTCCCATTTGCCAGAGGCTAATGTGTGTTTTTTTAATTCAGCAATCTATGCCATTCTTTTTAAGTTCGTAGTGACTGAGTAAAAAACAAAAACAAAGTGTATATTTTCAAGGTGCTAAAATGAAATCACTTAAAACATTGCTGAAATAAAAGAAAGAAGCTAAGCTACTAATAACAGGTGGATCAACTTCTGCTGGTTGTAGCATTCACCTGTTTCTACCATCATATAGAACAGTAACCAAAAGTCAATTGCCTGATACTGTTAGCATTTCTGAGAGACTTCATCAACCACAATGTAAATCTTTCTCTGTGCATAACTTTGGAAAACAAGACCATTCTTTTTGTTCATCCTAGTTGATGATTTTCAGTGGCTCCATTATTATTAAGCTAGTGACAGCATACTCTGTTTCCACTAGTGTACAGCTTTTAAATGCAAACTACTTTTAACTAAGTACACAGATGAAACTTTCACACAGTCCAGATTCTCTAATTGGAAAAAGGCATGAGACAAATATGACAGGAAAATATCTATCATGAAGCAAGTGATATTCTTAAAAAGGCCATAAAGAATGTTAATACATGTATTCAGAACCCTAGAGGAAAGATTAAAATAGGAAAGCAGAATGAAAATACTAAGTGTTGTCTTATACAAGGACGCACACTGCAAGGCCATCATACTGAACAAACTAATACTGCACTTTTAAGTGGGTAGACTGCAACTTTTTTTAGCTGCTTTTTTCAACTGCTTTGTTTGATCCTGATGTTTCAAAGTGGCTGAAAAAGAGTCAAAACAAATTCACAAGTTCAGTTATTCAGAATCAGAAACTGGAAATCTTACAATCTTAAGATTTCTAGAAAGTTGTATGCAATTAGTATCAATTGTAGCAACCAGAGTGAAACCGGTGAGAAACTATACAAGAGCCAAGTATTATTATTTGTTATGTACTCACTGTTGTAGCATGATTTGCATGAAATGCTCTATTTCCGGACATTAAATATGAAGCGTTAAGTGTATCACCGGGCATCTGTATCTTTTCTCCAACAAATTGCACCATGCAGAAGCCCTGGCTTCACTTTCTGAAAACTACCTTGGACTGTGTGCAGATTGGGAGGTTGTGAAGAACGCAACAAAAGATCCTGAAACAAAACTTCAAATTGGTTTCATAACAGCTCACACAGAAAAGTTTAACTTCCTCGCTGATATTGAATTAAGTCAGAAAGTCCGAAACATGGTAGACAGTCCATGCAAAACTCGGCAAGTGTTAAATGTTTCAGCAATAGAAGGCCAATCTGTTACAAAGATGACACTCAGTTCATCTGATTGGATGGTCTTAAGTAAGAGCTATAACTTTATCTGGGAGCACATCCATCAAAAAAGTTTAAAGTTGGAGATCGTTGGAATGCCTAAACTTCCAAGGAAGAGAGAAATTGCCAAGGAAATGCAAATAGGGACTGGAGAACCTAGCTGTACAAATTCAGCAAAGGAATTTTAAAAGAATTTCTTTGAAGTAGGTATAATCTTAAAATGTCCACTATTAAATCACGATTTGTACAGAAAGGCTACAAAAGTATTCAAAATCTTGAAACTCTCATAACCGCTCCAAATCTAATAGAAACACAGGTTCCAAGTATGCTTTGGTTGTATGGTTCTGATTTCAGCCATGATCAAAAGATTATTCATCTTCATCTGTTGGAAGCCAATTGTCAGCTTATAGAAGAGTCATTCAAGTCAGTTCAAAAATATCTGTGTTTGTCAGTCAAACCAAAAATAAACTGTTTTCCAAAGTGGTGAAATTGATAATAACGCTTTTGGTGGGGCTTGCAACCAATGTTGTAAGCGAGCATAGTTTCAGTGCCCTACGTCATATTCAAACGTGGTTTAATTCACAACGGGACAATCACAGTTCAATTGATGTAAGATTTTACATGTACACAAGTACTAAACTGATTACTTACATCTTACAGATCTTTCAGAAGAATTCAATTGAAACCCAAGGCAAAGATATTTTCAGATTAGCTAGTTGTTCTCTTCATTCATGTTTTAAAAAATGATGCTTTAATCAGTAGTTTTGCATCACGACTAAATTTGTCCACTTTTAATAAAGTGTGATAAATGCTTTGTTCCAAAGTCAGTTTCCTTTATTTATCAATGCAGCCCCTATTTTGGGGGGGATGGGGGAGCTCCCAAACCCCAGTTTTCTGTACCCATGTTTCTGCCTTTAAAAGTCTCCTCACTATTTTACTGCCATCTGATTCCATTTAAAGACACTTTTCTAGCAGTGGCAGGTATACAACTATAAAAAGAATCTCTCCATTTTTCCATTGCAGAATACTATTTTTGTCATGTTTATAATTTAACCAATAAAACTGTGCTCCATGCTAAAATTGGAAATACAGAAATCAACTTTCATCACACTACTTGAGGATGTAGCTGAAGGCATCATTTCCCAATGACAGTCCTTTGCTTAAATCCGCAATTAAATTTTAAAAAAATAAACTGGCACCTTTGCAAAGACCTTATGGATTTCAATAAAATGAATTTAGCTATTGTAAAGAATAATACATGGGAAAAGTTTAGCAGCTATATAGACTTGTTTGATCTCATATAACTCAGAAATTATTTTTTAAAAAGAGATCCTCAATAACTGAGCCATGTGATGATCTAATCACAAGTGCTGCATACAGAAGTTGGTTTATTTTAAAGCAAACTAAAGGATATAATTTCTTCTCAGTTTACAGGATTTAGCTGCACATCTCCCAGTTGTGAAATGCATACATGTTTGAAAGATGTCCTGATTAGTGGTATATATTAATGAGATTTGGTGTCATGTGGCCTGTTAGAGAAGTAATCCATTTTAAGTAATCTAAGGGACTGATCCTGTGAGGTGCCTAAAGCCATCAATGTGTACTGAAGTCAACAAGAGCATTTAACACTTCACAGGAGGTGGTCAGCACTTCATGGGAGCAGGCCTGGAGTCTTAATCTTGCTCCAGCTTCTTGGGTGCAGAGGGCTGACAGAGAGAAAATACTGTGATTCTTCTGCATGAGGAGGTCAGGAATCCACAAACTTGTACATGGAATCTGCATTCCCCCATAATGGGTAGCTCCTGACGTGTGTAGGAATCCACAAACTTGTACATGGAATCTGCATCCCCCATATTGCGTAGCTCCTGACGGATGATAAATAATTCGCCACAACAAGGCTCCTCCAGTCCTCCCACTGTCTCTGCAGAGAGGAAGAACAAAGGATTTGGAGATTACAGAATAGCTGCTTTGGAGTGTTTTGTCCCTACTCCATAACCTGGGCTGTTCCTCAGAATTGCTGTTTCCTACATCCCTGCAGAGTTTCTCATCAGCCAGCTGAGTTATTCAGGCTGGAGTCTGGGTGGAGGTTAAACTACAGGGCCTGTTTAAAAGTTTCCATGATAAAGAAGTGCTGGGTTTGTACAAAAGTCTATAAAGGCTCCACGGGAGTAATTAATACCTAAATTAAAATTATTCACTAGAGTTTGCTCAGTTCTTAAGGAACAATTTAGTCCAAATTTAGAACAAATTTAGCCCTTTTGTCTGTTTGCAAATTGTTCATCGGTGATTATGATTTGTATGAATCTGGTTATTATCTGCAATTGCCCAGTGTATATATTTTGTGAACATGTGAGCTCTTCATAGTGAGTATTTAGTCAAGGATTCATTATTCGAGATTGGTGGATGGCCAGGTGACATTGTTTTAGGTACAGATTCTTGGTTGCAAAGCCAAAATTTACTTTCCACAGATATTTGTAAGAATAAAACTTTTCTTTTCCAAAAGGAAACAAAATATGGTGCAAACACACCAAATGATAAACACTAAGCAGTATTCCAAAAATGTTAGGTAGTATCTCTCCCCACTCTGTGCCCAGGTCTATTACTGAAATACCAATATGGCTGGGCTGGGTCATTACATCTATCAGGCAAATAATCTGCATTTTAACAAATTGTCCATATAAAAATGGACCTGACAGGTGAAGCCATAATGATCTCTGGAGGTCTCTATCGTTGCATGAAGATTTCATTGGCTTCTCATTTTAGAGAGCGAAAAAAATGTCTATGCATATTTCTGGCTGTGACTTAAAGGAAATGTGGACAAAGGCTGTCACTTGGTTATATGCACACACTGATGTGCCCGAGTATCATAAAAGATTCACTGTTGTTAATCATCTTGTGTAACATACACAGAGTCGTTTAAACTATAAATGTAATTAATTGAGTTAAATAAAGGTGAAGTGGTAACCTTAACGTCTTAATTTCCTATTCAAGTCTAATGAGTCTGAGTGAAGACTACTAAAGTGAGGAGTTTAAACTCATGTGAGTAAAAGTTCCAGGATTTGGCCCTTTATAGCACTTTAGTATAGTTTTGTTTCCTCAGTATCTGCTAATATTGCTCTGCTTGAACAAAATGTTTGCACAAGAGCCATTTTATTGCCTATTTAAAACAACCATTTATGTTGTATATTAGAAAATCAATGTAAAAGTGTCAGTGGTGTTCACTAAATATTTTATTTATTTCTCTCCAGAGGATTGTTTAGATCCTATGTGCTCTGGCCATGGTGTCTGTGTTCAAGGGGAATGTCACTGCTCTGCAGGCTGGGGAGGAGTAAACTGTGAGACATCTCTGCCTGTATGTCAAGAGCAATGCTCAGGCCATGGGACGTTCCTTGTGGATACCGGCGTCTGTAGCTGTGAGCCTAAGTGGACAGGTTCAGACTGCTCAACAGGTATAGTTTAAAAAAATTCTTTTTTAAATAAAGACTCTGAATTTCTTGTGTTTTCTATTCAGCTTCTGTTAGGAAATATAACTACACCAGTGTTAATAAAAAAAAAAAATCCAATATGGGACTTTGTGGGACGTGAATATGGACATTATTTTGGCAGCTCCTGGTTTTCATGTTGACGTGTTGCAAAGATAAATTAGTTTTTTTTCCTATGACAAGCATTGTGATTTCATGACTATATAACAGCTAGCGCACTAGCCCTGTGAGGGTCTGAATGCCTTTGCCTTCAGTTGGAGTTAAGAGTTCTCAGCACCTTTCAGGATCAGGTCGTCAATGCATGGTAATAATCCACAGCAGCAAAGGAGACCACGAAAGTATCAACAGTCCTGGGATGAATGGAAGAACACTGCCTACACCCAGTAAATCATGAGCAACCGCAGCCTCTGGCAAAAATAAATTCCCATCTGCTGTGCTGGGATAAAAACTAACTTCTTACTTAAAGGACCATCGAGGTTTAATCCCATTCAATTTGTTTAAGTGTAGAGATGATCTCACTATGTACTTTTAAAAGAACTGACTGTGCTCGGGACAAGAAACTATTTAGCATTTTATTCCTGTAATAGATCATGTCGTTTCCAAGGTGCATGTCTTTGTCATTTTTTTATTTTTTGCTCACAGTTTATGAGGCTCAGTCGATGATTATAGCATTAGCTGTCCTCTCTGTCTCTCTCTCGCCACAACACAAACTAGATCCGAATGATAGATTTTTCTGAATACTTTGCAGTACATCTAATGGTCCAAGCTTGCAAGGTTCTTAGCATTTCCAGGGAGTTGCCATAGACCTTCCAATCCCACTGGAGCCAAGCATGCAGAATTGGACCCAATTTCTTCCTTCCAAATGCACAGATAACATTAGTGACAGTTAAGTACAGGTACATATGGGAAAAGACCTCCTAGTGTTTTCTCTGTAAATGTATCACTAGCTAGAAGCCTCCGTTCAGCAAAGCAATTAAGCATGTGCTTACGTCACATTGAATTCATTAGTTAAGCACATGCTTAAGTGTTCTGATGAACTGGGACTATAGTGCCCAAACTGTGGGAACATTTATAAGCAGCAATATACTGTACTGCCAATAATTCTGAACGGTCAGTGAATGGTTGTTCTAAAGACTCCTCAGCATTCAGTCCATGCCATGGGATTAATAATACATTTCATCTCATTATGAGCCCGTCAGATATGATACTTCCGTTGATAAGAGTTCCGTCTGTTGGCTTTCAATAATATGAAAACCCTAATGCCCACATTTTCATTATAAGTGTCTCATTATATGCTGAAAATGTTCCCTAAAGTAATGTACTAGTATGTCCATTAATAAAAACAGATAATAAGAGGAGCTGGTTCTGTGACTGCATGTGATTACTGTTGCCAGGAAACTGGTTCCTTGTCAGTAGAGAGAGTGGGCCAGATCCTGAGTCAAGCTGAACTGCACACAGGGCAGGGTGCAAAGGTCATGTAACGCTCACTATTATATTCCCTGATGTTGGGACCACTGTATGCAGGACAAGTCCCTTGTGTAAGTTTGCCCAGCCTGGTATGCTGAGTTTTCCGCTATAAAGATATCACACAAAGGAGTCAGCCAAAAACAAACAAACCCCAAAACAAAACAGAACAGTTTGCTTCATAATTTAAAAATAATTAGTGAAAAAAACTTTTAGCTTCTACAACTTAGAGCTGGCCATTATTTCACATTGGGAAAGTAGAGATTTGGCAAGTATTTTGAGGGGGAAATTCACTGTTGTGTATGTACTGAATTTGTTTCCCACAAAATGTGCAAAAGAATTCTGATTTGTTATGTGGGATCACTGTTGCACCTTTGCACAGAATCTCCAAAAGAATTAATGTCTATTGTGTCAATGGGACTTATGGCTTGGGCAATTGGGCATTTAGCAAGAGAATATGGTAGATCCTATTTTGCAAGCTAATCTATTTTTCTTTCTTACTTGCTTCCATTAATCAATAAGGAAAATACCTCTTTCCATTTCTACCTTCTCCTGACTTGCCAAGAAAGAATACTTGTATGATCACCCACGTGAATCTGTCTTTATAGCTGAGCATTACTGATCTCTCCTCTTAGATGCATCTCTCTTAATAGCCATTAAATCAGAACCTGGATTGGTGTGACAGCACAATGAACATTAGATTGAAGGGTAGACATTGGCTCACTGGTGGAGACTTTCTTCCTGGGATCAATACTTATTGTGCATACTAGGATCAAAGCTTGATTTTAGTGAGAAAGGAAAACATCAGAAGTGGACGTTAACAGGGTCAGAGTAAAAGAGCCTTTACATGAAGCTAGTGGTTAGAAGAAATCATGAATTTCTTTAGAATGGGTGGGTTGGAAAGGGTAAACAACATACCACTCATCTACATTCAGGAAGCAGTGAAAGCCTTGTAAGCCCTTACTAGCAATAAATCAGGCAGTTTCGGACACTTTCATTTTTCCTAGCATCTCTTTGTATTTCAAGTCAAAGAGGCAAGATAATCTCTATCAGTGGTGTGGAAATTATATTTGTAATTTGACTACAATATGTTACCTGCAGTGAGCTGTTTCAGCAATTCCTGTATTGCATAGCAAATATCAAACATTTGCAAAATGCTGTAAGCAATTACTTTTCAGTTGTCATACTTTTCTTCTAAATAGAAAATTAAAACTCCTTGTTGTACCATAACTGACAGCAGTAGCAAATCTAAATTGCTTCCCTAATATTGGCTCTCCCTGTCCCATCAGAACTGGGGCTCAGCCACTTCTGCAGCACCCCCCTACCAGTCTCCTCTGCATCTTGCACAGGTCCATGACTTTGGGGTCTACGCCAAGGGAGGGAGCACTAGGGGGACATAGCCCCTCAAGCTCTAAAGCGCTTCTTCAGAAAAGATGATACAGAACTGTCCCTCTGGGCACCATGAAGGCAGCCATCAGCAAGGATGAAGGGGATCAGAGGCACAAGTGTGAATCCCCTGACACCTGTGCACATCCTTCAGGATCTGCCAAATTTGGAGGCAAGATCTGAGATCTAATGGAATAATTCATAGAGTAATAGATTTTAAGGCCAGGAGGGACTGTTATGATCATGTAGTCTGACCTCTTGCATAACTCAGGCCAAAGAACCTAACATAGGCTATGGATACACTTCCAGTTACTACGGTGTAACTTACGTTGCTCAGGGGTGTGAATAAGCCACCCCCCTGAGCAGCGTAAGTTATGCCAACCTAAGCACCCGAGTGTCGGCAGAAGAATTTCTCCCACCAACATAACTACTGCTGCTTGCGGGGACTGGAGTAAATAAGTGGCTGGGAGAGCTCTCTCCCATCAGAGTGTCTGCATTAGCAGTGCTATAGCTGTGCCGCTGTAGGCTCTGTAGTGTAGCCATAGCCTCAGTAATTTCTGTTTGAGCTTTTAGAAAGTTATCCAGTTTTGACTTAGACTATAAATGATGGATAAACTACCACATGGATAAACTGCTGTTGGTAAGTAAGTAGCTCCCATCGTTAATTATCCTCCCTGTTAAAAATGTGCCCCTTATTTCTATTGTGAATTTGTCTAGGTTAAGCCTCCAACCATTGGATTTCATTATGCTTTTTCCTGGTAGATGAAAGATTTCCCTTGCCTGAGCCCTCCTCCATAGGTTTAGGTGGGAGATGATCTGGCCCTATATGCTAGCATTTGAAAGCTTTAAAATTATTTTTCAAATCAGGGATATATATTTATATGGAACCAGTGGTATGTGTTAGGATGGAAAGTGTTTTCAATTACAGTACTGAAAGGCACACTTTACTGCTAAAGGTACATTTACTTATTTCTAGTTGGAATGCTGTAAAGGCAGAATCCATCTTTACTAAAAACTTGAGTGTGATCATACTTAAAAAGTTTCTGCTGGTTTGAGAGAGAATGGGGAGTACCACTTGAGCCAGTAGTCTCTTTCAAAATGGAAGAAACTTGTTAAGTGCTGCCAGTAGTATCTCACAAAAACAAAACAATCGAACCAAATATACTCCCGCACTTAAGCAAACTCCCCGCCCCGCTGCAGAACTGGAATATATTTTTGGTAGATCTTTTTCCATCATTTCTGATTATGAAAATAACTGTAAAAAGTTGTTCTTTCTCTAATCAACCTGATTGATTTATATAGCAATGCCACAAACCAGTGTTTAAAGGAACAGAATCCCTTCCAGTTGTTATTGTTTGGCAAGACCTTTTGAAAGCATAACTACCATAAAAGTGCTATGGTTATATACAGCTATTACTTCATCCAAAAAACTACTCTGAGAGGACTCAAACTGTAAGCTTCACATTCAAAAGTCAAGAAAAGACATAATTAAGATTGCACGTACAACCTTAACCTCTGTCACCTTAGGGGTGTTTTTTACAACGTATCAGAAGGGTAGCCGTGTTAATCTGGATCTGTAAAAAGCAACAAAAAGTCCTGTGGCACCTTATAGACTAACAGATGTATTGGAGCATAAGCTTTCATGGGGCTTTCGTCTGATGAAGTGGGTATTCACCCATGAAAGCTTATACTCCAATACATCTGTTAGTCTGTAAGGTGCCACAGGACTCTTTGTTGCTCTTTACAACATAGTCTTCGTTATTTCTCACTTAATTTTGTTCTACGTTTGTTTGGTCCAGTCATGTAGATAGTTACTCTGCGGTGTATGATTGCTCCCTGGGTGGCAGTTACAATGAAGACAGTGTACTTTTGTCTTCCGCAGGACTATGTTCAGGAGTAAGGTGACTCCTGGGAGTAAATGTTTGCTGAAATGAGCCCATGGATATAACCAACACTGAACTCTGTCATGACTGAATGAATAGAGTGAGAAGCGGAGGCTGGTAATCAAGGGGGAAATGTATATTTATACAGTAATGGTGGGAGAGCAAATGCATAGAAGTACATAAGAGTTGAATGAGTATTTGGTCAACTATATGTTTTTAAAGTTTCCTGGGGTGAGGCTTTGTTTCTACTAGCTGATTCCATCCTGATACCTCTTTGGGCCAGTGGCTAAATGTCTCTAATTCGACTACTAATTTTCAAAAACCTTTTCTGAACTTCCTCCTTTGCTTCTTTTTCCCACATTCCCTATGAGGAGCTCCATTTTCCATAATGTTGAATGATTGGGAGTAACACTGGGTCAAAATGGGCAACTGTAGAAATGGTAGACAAACTTCGATTTGTTTTGGTTCAGTACACTGGGATGATATTTTTAATGGTACATGCTATGTACAATGATTCTGGATTACAATGCAGTTGCCTACAACTAATTTGAGATAAAAAGTGCAGTGGTCTGTATGTGTTTCCAAGCTCATTTTACCATCTGGGGAGCTCTGAGTTAGTCCATGGGAAAATGGGGTGTTTTTACATTTTACTCATAAAAAATGTTATGTTGAACCTTTGCCTGGATTAACACTTTGTTGCCCAAAGTGGGTGAAAGGTTCCTTTAACCTATAAACATGTTATGTAAAATTATTTTTGAATAGATTGAAAGGACTTCACCTGCAGCCCCTTCAACTCTGGCTTAGATCAATCTATTCTTCTACGTGACATTGGCCAAACAAGAAGGTTTCCCTGACAGAATGTTATTGCAGAGCTTCTTCGGTGTCTGGAACACACCCTTTTCTTTCCCCTCTCCAACAAAGACACTAATCACAGATGCATCAGGGATAGTCTGGGTAGCTCATTTGGACAACCTACAAATTTAAGGAACTTGGTTCCCCCGATGATCTGGGGTTACATATTAACATCCAGGAGCTCAGAGCCATCAGACTGGTCTGTATGATGTTCCTGCCTCCAAAACTCAGTGCTGCAAATCTTCACCAACAACACAACAGCTATGTGCTTCTTAAACAAGGGGGCACAAGCTTCTGACCCCTCTGCCTAAATGCCATCAAATTATGGGCTGGGCTTGAAGCCATTAGAACAGGGTAACCCTGGTGGCTTTCATCTCCTGGGAGTCAGCAACAGCATAGCAAACTTTCTGAGCAGGCAATTCATGGTCTATCACAGATGGTCCTTATATAGGCCCATCATATGCCTGATAGTCTGTCTTTGGGTATCACCCATAATAGACTTGAATGCCACCAAGGAAATGCTAAGCGTGTCAGAACTCTTGCTCCTGAGCAGGCCTGAGTACAGAATAGTTCCTGGATGCTGTCATCCTTTAATGGAGCCAAGTCTTGCTTTACTCTTTTCCATTGATTCCTCGGATTTACAGAGTAATGTCCATGATCAAAAGAGACTAAGCCATGATCATTCTTATAGCATCCAACTGGCTATAACCATTTTGGTTGATAGGCCTGTTACAGATGTCCATTCAGACTCTGATCCAGCTCCCAGACTGCCCAGACCTGATCACACAGCACCACAGCCAAGTACTTCATCCAGATCCAGAGGCACTGCATCTGACAGTGTGACTGTTGTCTATTTAAGTACCACAGACAGAGACAGCTCACTGTGGGTCCAGGAAATCCTGATACATATCAGGGCAATATCTACCAGAAGGATGTATTCATCTAAATGGAATAGGTTCTTGACATGGCAGCCCAACACCGTCTGCTCCCAACCCAGGTCTCGTAGTGAAGATCCTTGACTACTTAATTGCACTTAATACAGGCCAGCCTGTCATTTAGCTCTGTTAAAGTCCAGCTTATGGTGCTCTCAGCTTGTCATCTGGCTTTACAGTCATGCTTGGTCTTTTCTCAGCTCACATTATCGAATTTCTCAAAGTATTATTGAGAACCCACCTGTCAGAGAATCTACTCCTGCATGGGACCTTAATTTAGTCCTCCACAGGTTTACGGGGCATCTATTCAAACCTCTCTCAGAATGTTCCCTGCATTTCCTCACTGTATAGATAGTCTTACTAGTGACTATCACTTAAGCCAGGAAAGTGAGTGATCATCAATATTAATGGCTGAACCCCTGTGGAACATTTCATAGGGACACGGTGGTGCTATAACCTCACTCAAAGTTCATCGCTAAAGTGTCTCAGATTTTCATCTAAACCAGTCAGTCAACCTATCTGTCTACTTTCTGGAGCCACACTTAGTACTAGGGTAAAAGAAACTGCACACATTAGATATAGCCAGGATTTTTCTTTATTATATTGGAATGGCTAAACCATTCAGACTATTGCCCCATCTATTTCTAGCAAAAGCCTGGTGTTTTAAAGTTCAAGCCATCTCTTCACAAAGAATATTCAAATGTATAACAAAATGTATCTCACTATGTTATCAGCTGGCTGGCATACCCTTCCCACTGAACATCATGGCTCACACCACAGATTCAGGAATGTGCCAGTATCAGAAATCAGTAAGGTGTTTACATGGTGTAACCAAGTGACTTTTGTCAAACACTATGTATTGCTAGGTCAGATGCCAAGTGTGAGAGAGCAGCACTTCAATCACTGTTTGACTGATGCAGTTGAAACTCCTCACTCCCATCATCTCAAGACAATACTCCTTGCTAGTAGCCCACAGTGGCTGACACATACTTGAAGAAGAAAGAATGATTACTTACCCCCTCGTACTGTGGTTCCTCAAGAACCACATGTTGTTAGTCAGTGTGGATTCCACAGCCTGCTCTCCATCCCCACTTTTCAAGTCTTCAGCAACCAGGGTCTTTAAAGAATTGCAAGGGAAATGGGATTGGGTCATGGTCACTCCACCTTTTATGCCCTCACACAGGAGCACGAGGAAGCACAGGCACACGTGTGGACATAGCAGATACTGCTATTTAAAAACAATCAGTCTCACACACATGAGATGTATGAGCACCTACTGTGTATCTGCACTGATCACAACATCTCGAAGAGCCACCATTACCGTAGGGGAAGTAACTGTTCCTTATAGCATCCTAATTACCTTATCCAATGGTTATAAAAAAAGCTAGTATTTTTTCTCATTAGTCTTGTAAGCTAATTTTTTGAAAAGCAGATAATTCTTTGATGTAAAACAATGAAAATTAAACCCCTTTAACATTACTCAGAATATAAATTTGAGTGTTTTATGTTCATAATGCTCTCCACACTATGAGTTTTTATTCCTTTGTTCTTTCATTTTTGTCCCTGGATTTTCTCTTTGTTTATTGGCCCTTTGGCAACCTCAAGAGTGGAGACCTCTGAAGAAGTCAGAGATACAGGCTTTACCTTCCTTATAGTTATAAATTACTTAGCCATCTGACAGCTCATATGCACCAGAGACATCCATTTCCCATTTAATCTTCTCCTTATCCTAAGGGATGTGAACATAAAGCAGGAAAGTGATATTCTCTTTATGGTCAAACTCATTATAAACTAGTTTTTGTGAAAAACTCCTTTCCTGAAAAGAGCCATTCTTGGCCCTTTCAATGGCTCAGCAGCTGTACACCATATTGAATCCTTATCCAATTGTGGATATGTGTTAAATTCCATTGTGTTCAGCTCCCCACCATATGGCTCACCTGACCTGTGTGGTATAGAGGTGTTGAACTGCACACTTGGCAAAATAATAATAATTATTATTATTACTGCTAATAATGATAACTAGCTCTTATATAGCACACCTACAGAGTAGGACACTGATTCTAGTCCTATTAATGGATTATTTTTAATGCCACCAACAAACTCCACAATAACGGACTTTTTTCTCTCTAATTGTTTTAACTATAGTTTTAGGTCTTCATGTACAGAGTCTGATCCAAAGTTCTTTGAAGTCAATGGGAATCTTTCTGCTGAGTGCTTTGGAACCAAATGCTTATACCCAGATAGAGGCAGTTCTTCACATCACTCAGCATTCTGGCTGAATGAAGTAGCAGCAACAGCAATCTATGAAGAGATACTCATCTAGTTCTGTGTCTGGGGGAATGTAGATGTAACATGGGACCTTGAGACTAAGGGGACTGTAACATGGGACCTTGAGACAAAGGGATAGAAAATGAGGACATGGGGAGAAAATGGAAGATAGAATACATTTTGTGCCTTCACAAATGCCCAGTCCCATATTTATTCCTCTAGATCACGTTCATGGGTGAAAACAGGCCAGATATTCCAGTACACCTGGTGTAATTCCACTGAATCCATTGGCATTACTCCAGATTTACACCAATGGATATGGCCCAGTACGATTAGTAAGATGATAATGGCTGTTCTTTTTCATGTGTGCACATATCCCAAAGTGATTATAAGTAGATGTTATATATTTAGCATATCTATTTTGGTTCAGCTCTGCACCAGCAAAATTAGTGACAATTTCACAAAGGGTAAAAATAGATTGACACCATTTTTTTTTCTATCTTTTGAAACACAGAGCATCTTTAAAACTGAAGTTCTTTGAAAAAATACAAAATGTTGTAATCATAAATTGTAATGTGCAAAGTAGAATAATTTAAAAATAATTAGAAATACAAATTTTTAAAATAAGTGCTTCAAAGGAAAATGAGTGAAGGCATAATACAGCATATTAATATAGCATAAGACATCTCAAATTGATTCAAAATTAAACAGCAAAAATTGCAACTTGAAAAAAAATACTTAGGTAAAACCATTACAGAGCAATCAAAAAACTCTTCAATTTAGGAAATTGCAAATTATGGGTGTCAGTCATTCTGATTTTGCCAAGGACAAGGGTATTCACTCAAAACAACACTCAGTAGTGAAAATACCCTTGAAACATCTTTCAGTACATGAGGTAAACTGTCACATATTTTCTATAGCCTTTCTCTTTTGTTCTTTTTCATTCCGCATTTTTATAGTATTTCCTATTTTTAGCAAATTTAAGGATCTTTTTAATTATGTTACGATCATTGCTTTGTTCTGTAGGGAAGATTGGCATTCTTAATTTTGTCTAACTGTCCTCTTTAATTTGTGGGGAGTTGGTCTATTACTGCACTGCAAATTAAAAGGATGATTGAAGTTTCCCCTGTTGTACATTGTTTGACATTGTAGAAAAGCTCTTCTTGCCACTATATATTTCATTGAAAAGTACAAACTATGTGACCAGCTTGATCTGTGTTTCCTATAGAATTGTAAGAGTTTGCAAAATGCTATCTTGTGAATGAGATTCCTTTTAAAATAATTAGTAGCAGTAAAAGAATGGAATCCTTAATTCAATCATTGGAGAATATAAAATGTGAGAAATTAGGGCAGAAAGAAACACTGTAATCAATAATAATAATAATTATTAATAATCCACTGGGTGCTGAAACCAGACCAGGAGGAACCAAAAAGACCGATGCAGTCATTTATTGATTTAAGTGGTAAGGAGAGGTCAGGGGTGTGAAAGAGGCAATGAAGCATGCCAAACCTTGCTTGATCCCTGGTAGTACTTGAAGGAATGCCAAAAATATTGCCTCTTCTCCTCCCTTTCCCCCCCTTAGGCTTTCCCTCCATTCCCCCAGTCCTCTTTCAACCATAATTGAAAATATCTACCTTTAAAAAAAACGAATAATTTTGATGTGCTTGGTAGTGACACTTTGTCTGCTTCTATAGCTCTTACCCCTAGATGGTGCTAGATCTAATATAAAAGAAATCAAGGGCAATATTGAAGCATCTGACAGGATTTTGTTTGGAGATGACAAAGTCTTTTCACTTTCTCTCACATATAGTAAACAGAGAGGCCAAGCAATGAATGTATATGGAGTCTGAGCTCTGCAGTAATAGCTGGTAAAAGTGATCTCTCTAGAGCAGGCAAGGCATCTGGCAGGGAACTGTGGAGAAGCTTGCATTGCCACTGACCATGCCATGATACGTAAGTAGATGGAGAGAGGGCTTGGGTCTCCAGTGGTGTCACTCTGGTGCCTTTTCCCAACATTAAACTACTTCAGAAAATGTAAAGAAAAACAACCTCCAAAGAGCCTAGATGGCTGATGGAATTATTAATGAGATACAGAACCTTTCACCTCTCAGTTTACAGGATCAATTCCAACTCAACTTTGAAAGATGAAAGTCTTTACTCTCAGACCGCTGCTGAGTATTTGTACGGTGAGATGTTGGATTCAGTTTATTATGTAATAGCCTGGTAACTGTTTTACAGTTGCCGGTAATTACCACCTTTATTGGCAGGCCAAGCTGACAGGACCAAGAGTGAATGGCCACTGAGGCTCACTTAACTTCTTGTCACCTGGAGAATGGTCTTTCCAGATCATGGAGGAGGTCTGTTGGCAGGACAGTGTAGGGAAGCAGCATTGACACTTCATATTCTGTACCTGTTCTAGTTGTGATCCTGTCCACGGCAGGCCTGATAAGGGCACCGTAATGCACAGCATAGGCTAGGTATGAAAAGGGCACTGTATACTTACAGTTCGGTGTGAATTAATAGGTGGCCCTCTGACCCCTGGCATTTGGACAGGCCTGGGGGTTGGTTCACCCTCATACTGCACAACACCAAAGAGGTGATGAGCATCTTCCTGAAAACTGCAACTGGGAGCTATGAGCACGTGCATCCTAATACCAGGAGTAGGGCTTGTATCCTGAGCAGCTCAGGAAGCATTCATGGAAGCAGCTGTGAATCATACTATGGCAGCATTACCAAGAAAATAGACTCAGGCCTATAGTTGTTATAACCCCCAACACTCAGTCCGTCCAGCTGCCAGTTATTAAAATGTCCTGACTTGCTTTTCATCATGATCTCAACAGAGTGCAAAGTAATATCTCAGCAAAAAATGACTTATTGTAACCCTCCTCGCCCCCCTCACCCTGCCCATGAGCCAGCCCCTCCAAATTCACACAGGGCCTAAGCATTTAAGCAAAAACCTGTGAGTTTGGAGGGGCTTGTTCACTTAGTTTAGATCTTTGGCAGGAGCTTGCTGTTTCAGTAGTGTCCAGACAAATGCAGCATTCTTTTCAATCGGGCCTTCCTAGTCATTGTCATTTTAAGCCTCATCTGACCTCGACAACAACCACATACTTCGATTATTTTTGTTCTGACTGAAAATGTCCTTCATAAAAGCTAGTGACTCAAAATGACGTCCCTTGCATTCAAAGGGTTTTTTCTCCTAGTCAGAATCCAATAAAGGGAATTTTTGTTTTATGAACAAATAGCATTAAAATTTGGCTAGACTAAGGAAGTACAAACACATTTTATTGAAACATTTACTTTACAATTCAGTGCAAGTTGATTGTTTATAAGAGGCAAGTTTATAGTTCAATCAGCATGCTTAAATTTTGTATTTCCTTCGGAAATTAGTTTCTAAACCATGCTGTGCACTTGAAGGCATAAAGTCCCTTTTATGCTATGTTTTAATTTTCCTTAATACATTGTGGTATCAAAGTTATAATATTCTCCTTTAGGATCTGCTGACTAAAATTGTGTTGCACAAATCCCTCTAGAATAGTACTTTTTAAAATATTTTATTGTAGTGGCACGATAAATTTAAAAAGCTATCATGAAAATATAGGCTACAATAGGCTACACAGGGAAATATTCCACAAAGGTTAATTTGTCTCTGAAAATAGAAAACTACTGTCTATTAGAAGGTTAAATGATGCAAGCTCCATGCATGTTTCTCCTGCATATTGCTTTATATGGCTTGTTGATTAGTTAGCTAATCCCAGGGGTGACAATGCAAACAGTAGAATTCCTGGCTCTAGTTCACAATAAAGATTTTTGCTTAAAAATGTAGACCTAGTAATTCTTTTAAAAATGCAAACCAAAATAAGTGAAATATTACAGTAATTGAAAATACATGTTACTGGAGATGGATCAAAGACTCCATGTACATTATCCCATTGTGCAACAGACATTCATGCATGCCCTAGTCCCATGGCTTTGAAATCTTGGCTATTTAAATGAACAGATCATCATGGTATAAAGCAGAAGTTCCCACACTGTGGTCCAAGGACCACATTCTGATGGTCTTCAGAAAGCTGTCAGTCCACACAGTGCTTGGCTCATCCTTGTTTCCAGCTATTTCTACAGGCACTCAGCCTCTTGATTGCAGCAACTACTGCTAAGAGGAAACAGAGAGGAGAGACAAGCTGCCTTTAGGTATCATGTGGTTGGTCAGCATGTCCAGGAGAAAGAGAAATTCAACAAAACAATGCCTGCAGAGAAGAGTATCAGGAAGCAGGGGGGCTGAGAAGAATGGAGTGGGTAGCAGAGAAGCATGTGCAAGGGAGAAGGGAGAGACAGAGGAACCAAATGGGACACAGTGATTCACTTTTCAAAATCTGCAAAATACTTATCTCACAGACAACAGTTAAATACTTTCCTAAAGTTATTTTTTCCATGTAAACAATTGTTCTAGCAGCTAAAGGAATGTTGTGTGATTGCCGAAGGGATGGTGACATGTGACAGTTACTGCGGTTCTTGCTACGAAAAGTACAAAAAACTAAGAAGTAGTAAACTGTGCTGTGAATGGGTGCTGTTGTCAGAAAAATGGTACAGTGTTGTGTGCTAGGAGAGTGGGCTGCAAGTTTTTTAATCAGGTGGGAGACTGATGGAGCTTTGTACCTAGTCATAAGCTATGGCTGTTTCAGGAATGTGTTCACATATACTGTATGTCTTTGCTGAGATACAAATAATACATTTCATGAGCTCATAGGG
Source organism: Malaclemys terrapin pileata (assembly GCF_027887155.1). Taxonomy (NCBI): domain Eukaryota; kingdom Metazoa; phylum Chordata; order Testudines; family Emydidae; genus Malaclemys; species Malaclemys terrapin. The sequence goes on along the minus strand of NC_071513.1, from coordinate 15,151,537 downwards.
TTGCTATCTTGTTAAAGCGAAGTGTAGTTCTTCCCTGAAAAATGACTCTAACATAGCAATGTGGACATTGTCTCTTTGTTTCCATATTAAATTAGCTCAGTTTACAAGTAAAACAAGATACTTTTTTTTTTTTTTAACTGCCAGCCCAGATCCCTCAACTTAGGCTCTGAAAGTCACACTGGGTATGTCTACTAAGCCCGGGTCTGTGGGACCCAGGCTTGTGGACTCAGTGTTTCCAAGCCTGTGCTTGAGTGTCCACTCTACATTGCAAACCTGGGTTTACAATTCCTGAACCCATCTCACATTGTGTTAATACGTCTATGCGGCACTACACAGACCACCTGGCATGGGTCTGCAGCATCAGTTGCATCCTTGCTGCAAAATGACAGGGCTTGCACCTGAGTCATGGCAGAATTCGGGCTCTGACAAACCCCCCAACAGGATCCTAGAACCCACGTCCTGAGTACTTGCTGGCCTGACTCAGACTGATTTGTTGGGTTTTTTCTGAGCCAGAGTCCAGGCTTAGAGTACAGTGTAGACATACCCACTGTGTCCTTTACTTCTCAGCATCATCTCCCATCCAAACTTAGCCATCAGTTGCACATATGCAGGCCTGGGGCTGCCTTTGGGTTTGCACAGTTGCATTTGAATTGAAGTTAGTAAATAATTCTTTCAATTATGTATGATAAGGAATAGTGCCCTCCCTCTCAGCAGTGTTGGCTTCGCAGGGGTAGCAAGAGTAAACAGCAGTAGAAATCTATTTTTGTTACTACAGTCAGATAAATCATTTTTCTTTGTAGGCCATATTCTAAGGTTAATTGAGTGAATTGCAGTTGTTGTCTACTATGTATAAACAGTACTTTAAAATCATGTTTCTTCTTAATTTAGTATTAAGGATAGAACTGATTAAATAATTCATTGGGAATCATGTAGTCTCTGAATTTAGCCTTTTTCAATAATAATAATAATAATAATTAATAACTTTCCTATTCTCAAATTATCCATGAACCATTTTGGGCTTAACTATGGAAAATTCCTGATCCAGTCCTGTTCCCAGAAATGGCCGTTCTCAGGGTTTAAAGAAGCAGTTAAGCCCATCTCTGTCAGCTTTACCAAACTTACCTAATGGATAAGCTCTTTGCCTATTTAATTTTTTTCTAATTAACAGCTTGTCAACTTCCAAGGCCTCCTTGGACGCATTTCTCACTAACTTTACTATCTATAATGTCTTTCACTGATTCCCATTTGCATGTCATGGTACAGCACTGACTCAGTGGTTTCACTTCTTTCCCCAACCTTCATGTCTACCCGGCTTCTGGCTTCAATCTTGCATCTGTGGACCTCACGTCTCAGGAACCCTGTATTGCATTTTCCTTCTACCAGTGAATTCCTCCATGCAGCCTTGTCTTCCTGTTTCTATAACAGTTCTTCTATCCTACTCATTACTGGCTCAAATTCACTTTTTTTGCACTGCTCCCTCGCTAGTACTCTGATTGAACAAGCCATACATAGAAAATTATATGCACTGAAAGAAATTTCCTCCTGTTGTTCCCAGATTATTGGGAAGCAGTTTACAGAGCTTGTTAGCCAGAGCATGAATCTCTAGTGACCACTGTGTAGCTGCTCTGCTTACAGCATGTAAGGCTGAAACAAAGTAATTGAGATAACTGTGAAAAAGGACAGTATTTGACAAGGAAACCTCACATACATTTACTTGAGAAGCCCAGTATAAAACAGTTAGTCTGGACAGAGCACTATGGGGTTCCCGCCTCACCCCTGTGTCAGTGTAATCTTCCCTGCTATTAGATTACGCTTCTGTTCATTTATTTTAAAACATTTCCCACAAGTCTTATCTGACCTGTCAACCTGTATCATCTCCAGATCTGAAAAAGAAGAAAGAGACAAATTCTGCTGTTAAAACCCCTTGTGAGTCAGACAGCATAATTGTATTTCTGTTTTACACCAATATCATGGCTTAGTAAACAAAGCTATACCCAATGGTGAATGTATTAATGCTTCTCAGTGGTATCAATTTCCAGAGCTTTGGTTCCATGAAATGAAATATCTATTGGTATGTTTACCATTGCCAGTCCAGATTCATAAGGTTGCATTGATTAGATTTTTGAACTGTAAAAATCAATACAGGTTGGGTTTTTTTATATACAAATTGGATTTGGATCAGGAAGAAAATATTCCACAGATGAGGAGAAATAAAACTGGACAGAAAAACTTCTTTGTCTGTCTAGTGATTATTTTCTTACACAAATTGTCAAGAAAATTAAGGCTCCAAGTTTGCAAAAGGTACTTTCCAAATTAGTCTAGCATTATGAGTAATTGTATTAAAATTTTAAAAATCCACTTACATGCAGATATTTTATAAGGTGAGCAGACTATACCTATAATACCCTAGCTGGTGGGATTGTTGATGGCAGCATTCCTAATGGAAATCAGGAAAACTGTTTTTTGAGTACTTAATGCATCATAAATGTATCCATTGAGATGGGGTAAAATTATTTCCAGAAAGCAATTAATACAGTTACTCCAGTGATGGGGAGGCATTATTATGAGTAACATACAAAAAGATACAGCATCTTTAGTTCCAATGTTTTTCTATTTTATGTGGTTTGGGCTGTGGCACTATGATGGGGTAATCTGACCACCTTCAGGATAGTGGTGCCTAGTGGTCAGCCCACCCCCATCATGTGGAGTGGCCCATTAAGATTGTGAAAGGTCTGATACACACACACACACACACACACAGATCTAGGAGATATTGATAAAGAGGAAGTGTCCCAGGAATAAGTAGTGCTTGGGAGGAAATCTCGTCCCTGTGTCTTTAAGGGCCTGGGACCAGGAGCCTTGCGGAGAAGGTGGAGTAATGTTCCCCTCTTACCCAACCAATTGGAGATAAACTGGGGGATGGGGCCAGCATAAATGCTGCCCCCTCCCTTATAGCAGGGAAGACACCAGCAGGAGAACACTGGTCTGCTGAACCCTCTGAGGGCTAATTGGGGGGAAAGAAGCCAGCTGAGGGAGAAGTGGGCTAAAATCCTGCAGCTGGCTAATTTAAAACTAGGATTGGTAGAATTCTATTTTTTTTAATAATTTTGATGGATAATATTGATGTTGACTTTTCAGCATTTTTTTATTTGTATCAATAGAAATTTTCACAGTTGTGGGAAATTTATGAGGCGCTCAGACAATGGGAGGCAGACCATACTTATTTAATGGCAGTAGACGTTGAGATTCAAAAAGTTAAAATTTTATAACCGTTAAACACAAATTGCCAATATCGCATGTCAAAGTATACAGAGTAAATGTCCTTAAATCAAACTTTAATAAGTTCGCTAGCAGCATTTTTCTTTCTTTGCCTATCTGTAAATTTCAGTTAGTATCGATGGAAATATTTTTTCATGGTTTGTGTGCATGTGGTGAAATTAATGTTTACCAATATTTACCCGTCAAATCAAATCCTTCCAAACCTACTTACAACCCAGCTCCAAGAAGGAGAGCTGGGGACTCCTGGCTTAAGAAGAGACAGAGGGACTGGCTAATTTATAGCCCAGCTTCAAGGAGGAAAGCTGAGGACACCTGTTTTGAAAGAGGTGACTAGGAATCTTCTGTGCACCCAGACTGGAGTGATCTAGGGCAACTAACCAAAGTGAGTTACACTAGATAGAAGGAGTTAATAAATCAGACCTCATGAAAGGGTACATGTCTTGAACCAATTTAGTCCGAGTAATTGACTGAAAAAACCTGAGGGTCCCTGACTGCAATATACCTACAGAGCCATGAACAGCTGCAAGGGGGCATGCTGGATGGGAACGCCTCATGGCAGGTACAAATGTAAGAAATGTAACTTGTAAGTTTGAGAAATGATATGTCACAAATATTTTCTCTGAATTAAGCTTAAAAGTGAAGAGCTAACAGTTAAATTTAAAGTGAAACTGATCGTTTGGGGTAGTGTTGGCTCCTCCATATGGGCAGGATAGGTGGTCATGTTGTGCTGATGGGCTATATTGTACTGAATAAGTATCTGGATAATGGTTTTCGGTGCGTGTAACCCAAACACAGCATACTTTGATGTTGAGACCTTGATTTTTTGCCGGCCTTCCTCACTGAGGAGTATCCTATTCCATGAGTAACCCTTTAGAAACCAATGAGACTGCTCATCGAGTAAGGCATTCCTTAACATGAGCAATGGCATGACAATCGTCTGTATTCACTAGGCACAATTAAAAGCAGAAGCATTCAACATTTTGCAGTTTCCAATAAATCCACCATTAATTACAATTGCAGTAATGATTTTTGGGACAAATCTAACAAACAGACAACACAGAAGAGAGAGAGGAAACTGGGTATCAGTCAGGTTCCTTGATTCCCATTCCTCTTCCTCTTGGCCAACCATTCAGGCAGTTGCTGTCATGAGTGTTAACAGTCCAATTAGAGTCTAGGGTCTACTTATACTGGACTATTATATATTATACCTTTAATTCATAAAACATTTCACATACAGGTCTAGCTCCTCAGCTCATGTTAAATCAGCACGGCTGCATTGAAGACAGTGATCCAAAAGAGAACCTGGCCTAAAAACAGTTTAAGTCTAATCTTTCTTCCCATGGTAAACACCTTAGCAGGGTGTTTCCCAGCAATAAGACAATATTTTAAAGCCTGCAGGCCATGGGGGAGTAAGAAAAATTAAAAGCAGACCAAATAATGAGAAGAAATCAAGAAAACAAAGCGACAGAAAGAAAATGATGGGGGAGAAAGAGGGAGGTAGTCTGTAAAAATGTTGGATGATTTGTGAAGTATAAAAGGAAGTCCATGTGTTTCCATCACCACCCTAGCTGACACAACAATTCCATCAAAAGCCCCAGTGTAAACATAGTTATACCAGCAAAAAGTCCTTTTGCCAATATAACTTATTTCATTTGGGGAACTGGAACCTTTTCTAGTGTAGGCAATGCCTCCATTTGGTGTCATTCAGAAATAGCTCCATCACTTTTGAAACTTGCAATTTAAGTTTTGAACTTTTGTGGGAGAAAAAAATATATTAATAAAATCAGTTGCTGAAAAATGAAAGACAGAACAGAGTTGTCTCCAGGACACAGCAGGCAGGTAATTTAAAAAGCTCAGGAATATTGTTGAAATTATTATGCAAGCTTATTAAATGCAATGTATATTTAAATTGAAAAAAAACTTTCTTTATTAGGCCTAGATAGGTGAATTTTCATAGCCTCCAGCAGTTAAGCATATTGGGTAAAAGTTGGGTTAGATTAATTTCTAATCTTTATGGAAATCCATTTTTTAATAAATGGATTTCCAAGTTATGAATATGACACTTACGGGTTTAGAATATCTGTAGCACAAGGTTCATCATTTAAATATGTGGGAAAGTAAAATGAAAGTGTTTTTTGTTTTAAGATTATTTGAAAACTTTTGTTGACATATATTTTTATATTTTAACATAATGTTCTAGCTGAGTTATTCCTGAAGTGTGTTGAAATAACATAGAAATCTTATCATTAGAAACTATAAAATATTTAGCTTTAATTTTCTTTTTCCTATGATGCAGTTAGAAACTTCTTATAAAACACAGTTAAGAGAACTCATTGTTGACTTAGATAATTAAAATAAAGAATATGAAGTGAATTTTAATGCTTTTTAGATTAGCCCCAGAATGATCAATATATTTGTCTCCTTTTCAAGAATATCCACCAATAATGCTTCAGACTGTATATGATGTCTTCTAACAAAATTAATGAACATTCAGAATTAAGGACATGTCAGTAAAGATTCCTAACTGCTTCAGTTGAACATGGTTTTTTAGACGTCGCTTGCTCTTTAGTTGGTGGAAGGCTGAGGAGTCTGAATGCTAGATGTGATCTACATAAGACTATATCTCATAAAAGCCTGTAAGCAGGGGTCAGTTTGAGCCAGAGGCACTCATCAGCTGAGGCAAGTGAGACACAACTTAACCAAGAATTCCCAACAGCTACAAAATACATTTTGCCTATTCTATGTTATTTAATTGCTGAATAGATACAGATTTGAGGACAAACTGTGATTGGATTTAAATGTCACAGCTCTTTCTCTCCAGTAGCGAAATGCAATGTAAGAAAGTTCGAAGAATGTAGTGCTTGATGCATGAGGCTCAAATCTTGATATAGATAATTGTGCCTCATGAAGCTATCTTGCTACCATGGCAATTTACCATGCCCAGGAGTCACTTTATAAGGGTATTACTGTGGTAACCAGTGCTTGGTGAGGCCATGGAAGGATTGTAGAAGTTAAGGCTGGCCTGCAGAGGGCAGGAATGGGGCCTGCACTTTCCGGGCCCCTTCCCTGGGGGTGGACCCTGTGCATGTGGACAATGAACCACCACCGAGCCCTGAGAGCACCTTGTGCTTTGTCACCTCTGAGTAGCAAAGGGAGTAGCAGCACCTGTTCCCACATCCGCCTGTTGCTTATCACTAGAAATAAACTAACCTTTTAATAACCACTAAATTATACACTGTGTGGGAGTGGAAATAACTCTTTTGTGATCTGTGCCTCACCTGTCAAAAAAGTCACGAACGGTCACTGGTTTGAGGCAGTTCCCAGCACTCTTCCAACACATTGCTAGAAGTCCTGTCAGTTTCTGCAGAACCTAAGGTTTTATTTAATAACAAAACGAAGTCCTTAGCTCTTATGGTTGCAAAGATCTTGTTTCAGTTATAAACTGGTGCAGTGCAGATAAAAACCCTGGGCCAGATCCTCAGTTTGTGTAATTGTAGTGGCTCAATTAACTTCAATGGAGATCAGAAAATTTACACCGAGGATCCCCCACACACCTGCACAGTTATAGAAAGTCCAAGTACAGCTGAACCATTTTTCTTCTGTGCAGTAAGGCAAGCCATGCAGAAGAACAGCACACAGAGAAGATGTAGAGATGTGACAAGGAGGTGCAGGAAATTTCATTAGTGGATCCATTATGTAAAGTGACAAGCCTAAACTCTTCTATGTAGAGAAGGAGCTTCACAAATATAGTGTGTTACCCTATAGGTGGTATAAGTGATTGACAATGGAATATAATACACAAAGCCTCAGGCTGGTGGGATATTGCCCATAGAATTCACGTTTTGAATCCAAAGAGGATTTTTTTTTAAATTATAGTAGTTTATTATGCATTTTAAGGAGCAATGGAGTGGAAGGAAATGCAGTTTTTTCCTAATTTACCTCTCTGGTTGGCTTCTTCTCATTTCAATTTATAATCGTGTTTTCGCGGAGCCATAGTAGCTGACACTTGCCTATCAGGCTCAGTTAAATCCAGGATATTTTGCATGGCTGCTCTGGTTCCTAGAGCATTGCTCATCTGGGGTGGTTCTGAGTCCTTAAAGCATCTGTTGTTGTGGAAGGAAGAACAGACATAATTTAACAAAGGGTCCAGTATCACAATTACATGATCTTTTGGCTTTTTTATGATGTGACATTTATGGACAGAATTGTCTGGGACCATCTACCTATTTTGGGGTTTTATATTCTGCTCATCACTGTAGTATCTCAGCACCATCCACTGTGGAGTATTCTTTTGTTTAACCTCCTATGCGAACATGGTCTACCAGGACAAACAGAAATTCAGTCAGCTAGTGTTTCTCCCAGTTTGAGGGATTTTATGCATGTTTTTCTCCAGGAGGAACTAAAGAGTTTATGTGTTTGGATATTCAAAACAAGGTAGCTTGAACTGAAAGTGCATGCTTAGTCATATTTATTAGGCGAGCTACTGGTTTTAAACTGAAATCTTCTCTGTGCTTGTGCTACTTTGCTGTAGTTAGGATGGTCATTAGATTTGATTTCTGGTGCCTTGCTTGAGAACAGAAATCTATGGACAATCATGAGAACTGTGCTTGGATCTCCCAGCCTGAAGAATCCATCTCTAGTGTCGTCTTAAACCACATTTTTAGGAGCTTAATATTAAATAATTGAAATAATGATGGAAACCTGAGAGTTCAGACTCTGCCCACAGAGTGCTGATGTGTCAAGTGGTTGAGCAAGAAGAGACAACTGAACGAAGTATCTTCTCTGCTTTGCAGCCTTATTATCAGAGAAATGTTGAAGTTCACAATTCGCTTTCAAAGGAAAACAATGTCCGTCCTCCAGCGCAGTCATTGCCCTCATTAGTTCATGGCAGGAATTGTTTTCAAATTTTCCTTTGACTTCTGAAGATATATGAAGAGATCACTGTTCTAGAACGGTTGTCCTTTTGACTGAGCAAAGTGAGGCCCTACACTCAATTTGATGGCATTTCTCTGTCTCAGTGCAGTGCAATGCAATAACTTGTGAACTCTGCATCTGATCTGTTCCAAAATGTCAGGAAATATTCTAGGCATCAGTGCCCAGAACCCCATTGAATTTGGTGAAAATCTGAAAACTTGAAACGGATATGGGGGATACATGGTGCCACTGGCATCTGATTAGGGGCACGAGGATTAGAGGAGAATGAGGGGGCACACAGAACCCCTGGCATGGGGGGCAGAATGCGGGTTGTTGGAATGGAGGGAGGCAGGCAATGGGAGTACTCAGAGCTGCTGGTATGGGAGAAGAGGGAAACAGAGAGAACACACAGAGCCTGGGCTTGTTATACTGGTTATACACACACACACAGAGATTGTTTTTAAAAGGTACTGCTGAATAAAACTATTCATGACCCTGAAACATTAAAAATGACATTCCTATACATATGTTGTAAATCACACAGCTGTCAACATCTGTAATGTTATTGCATGGTTTGGTTTTCATTACTTTTTTATTTCTGTTGAAAGATTGAAATTGATAAGGAATTTAAATATGTACTTTTAAAAAAAATCCTATAGAATGTCACTTTTTGTCATTACAGACATTCAAGGGGGAGTGTTTATATATAATAGTTCAGAGTAAGAAATTATCATTCTTTAAAACCTGTCAGGGGAAAATCTTTCCACCATTTGGTATGTTACATTTTTAAATCACGTTTTAAATCAGAACAGACATGGTTATTTTGGCTTATACTTACAGTGCTATCAACTAGCTTCTGAGAAGGAGGAGGAAACATTCTTCTGGCAGGTTAATTGCAGAATAACAAGCAAATTCTGTCTGCTGACACTAATTATTTTAAATAAATTTAAACTACATTGAGCCCTCTTATAATGAAACCATTCTTTTCACAGAACGACTTCACTCTAAGTGGAGGTAGAATTGCAATTGGCATGTTGTGATTTATTGAAACAATTCAGGACTTTTAATTCTCCTTCACTATGAATGGAATTTCACTAGGGTCCCATCAATGCAGAAAAATTTACTGTGAATAGAAATGACTTGCAAGAACTGATCTTGTCACCATGGAATAGTTTTTATAGTTTGACCAGCCAGCCATTGATGGGCAAGAGTAAAGCTTTTTAAACAGACCTTGAAAACCATTACAGAATTTGGGACGTATTCCTGTGATGAGGGGCCTATATGTTGGTAATATTGAATTTTTCCAGGGCTGTGGGTTGCTTGCTGTTTAACATATGTTATTTTCTTTCTGTGTATTAGCTCGTTGGCTTTTATTGCCATAAGTGAAGGCCACTACCAAACTGATTAATATCTGTGTGATCACTTTGCTGTAATAGATTAGTCACACTTTGTCTTTTAACTCAATCCACCTGGACCCTGTACTTTGAGAACTGTTTAAATAAAAACTGTCCTAGATTTCTGAAAACACCTATCAGAATCAGGGATGGATGTGTGATACACTGGCTTAGGGCCTGATCCAAAATGCACCCAAGTAAATGGAAGTCTTATTATTGGTTTCAGTGGGCTTTGGAGCAGGGCCCTATGGCATGCAATTAGTGGCTGGCCCTAACAGATATAAGGCTTGCTACTTACCTGCTGCTAAAGGAGGAGTAGTTCATGTGGTTGCAGCCTGTATTTCATGATAAAAGTCCTGCATTCAATCACTCTTGATGACGGATGTCTGTATGCCTTATCAATGCATAGTCCATAACAAAACATAAAATTACCATCTAAAAGTATGTATTCTTTGAATCCCATATAGAATTATGCACTATGGACTGTGGTAGCCATGGTGTTTGTTCAAGAGGAATATGCCAATGTGAAGAAGGCTGGGTAGGACCAAGCTGTGAGGAACGTACATGCCACTCTCACTGTGCTGAACATGGCCAGTGCAAAGATGGGAAGTGTGAGTGCAGCCCTGGATGGGAAGGGGATCATTGCACCATTGGTAAGATTTTTATGTTGGTTTTTTCTAAAAGGCTGATTAGCTAATAGGAAGATCTGCCACCAACTTGAAGAGCCCTTGGAAAAATTAGAGAGCCAAATTCAGGCCTGGAGTACAGAGATGCCTCTCCACTGACTTTGATGGACTGGCACACACTTACACCAGATCTGTATTTGTCCCACAGTGTGTGGTCAATGCAGCTTTTGCTTTACATGCAGCATTACTGACATAATAGTTGGAAATATCAAATCAAAGATATATATATATATATAGGTTACATTCTAATGCACATCTGAGCTACATTCCTATAGGTACTGAGAATCATAAAAAATACTTAAAAATTATTAATAGAGGTTGTAGGGGATGAAACTAGCAGGCAGCTTAAATAAGTCTAAATCTGCTGCCTTCACATCAGAGCATTTAACTATTTTGCTTGTCACAAGAGATGGTTTTACAGCAGCCGACTACCACAATATTGTTAATAAGTTAAAGCTTATGACTCTTTTCAGAAGTCATTATTCAGCTGTACAAATGTTAATTGTTATATTTTAATAAAATGTGACACATTTTTACAAAGCTTAATAGTGTTTCTTGCCAAAATGTCATTACTGTTTTCCCAGAGCATTCTTATTCTTAAACATTTTAATTGCATGTAAGAGACCAGGATACCTAATTTTGAGAGGTAGGTAGTCCAGACTTTCATGCTTTGCAAATACAGTGCCTATCTTTTTTCTTTTCTGTATTATGAAAATTTGGCTCTTCCTCATTTAATTAAATGGCAAAATTCTATAGCCAGTGATTCAATTACCTTATAATACCTGCTTATAGGGAGTAAAATTGATAAAAAAATAAAGAGAATTTTCTTTATTGTTAGTAAAAATTATTTTGTTCAAGAGATTTGGTTTTGGTTTTAAAAGGAAGATAACTAAGCAATGACTGAATTAAGTAGAAGGCACAGCTTGCATTACACATGGTAGTACCCATAATATTAAAGAACAATAACTGAAGAACACACGTAGCTCCAATTATTGTTTATTGCTATATGAGTCCTTTCTGACATCCTGGATAACAAAATCAGCTATTTGTTTTATTCGAAGTCGTAAGAATAGACCTGATTTGCAATAAGAGAGAGGCACTTTATCTTAACCGAAGTATGGTAAACTATTAGCAAATGGTTTCTTTGTTTTCATTCTGGTGCAGAAATTCAATCTATCACAGTTTTGTTTTTTCTTTTTTAAGCTCACTACTTAGATGCTGTGCGAGGTAAGCTTTTCATATCAGCATTGCAATGGAATAATGAAAGGATACAAAAGTGTTGGGAATGGGGGTATTTGTGTGACTTGTTCCCTTTTGAGCCTCCTACTTCCTGTACTGTTAAGATACAATATTTATTCAGGATAAATCAAATGGATGACTGGATAGGTAGGTATATATTTACAGAGAAGTGTAGTTTGTCTAACAAAATATCAGTACATTCTGCATTCTTAGCTCTTTATATTGTCCCAATATTTCATCAGAAGCTGAGGTGTCTAAAGTAAGCATGACTGGAATGTTGCTTTCGCATTTGGTTACCAATTTCCATATATATGTAATATGCTACGTGAGACGAGTCAGATTTCTGCTCATGGTTTCCATTCACGGAGTGATGACAGCACTGAGTACTTGGTATTACCGGAATAATTTGTGTCAAACCTTCCTTCTATTAGAACAACATTTCCATATTTTTATCATCTGCAGCTAGAGAGTAGGTTTCATTTGTGAAGGAAATATGCTTCTCTAAGACTTTGGAGGTGGGGGAGAAATGTAAAACCACGCATGTTTTAAAATATGGCATTGTACAATACTGTGTGAGGTTTTGAGTTATCAGAGGGATTTATAAATATTTCCTCTACCCCACACCCACGTTAGTTGCTGCTTTGAGCAATTTGTGTGTTTGCCCTTTGGCAGAAAACTCTATCTAGGCTAGAGATGAAATACTTTATTAAACCATTCCAGACCCAAAGAGCTAAATTCTGTGTTGATTTGCACCCTGTGCATGTCCTTTGACATGAATTTGCTCTGCAGGGCCTATGGCTTGTTTCTGGCCCTACATGTCTGTCTTTCATGGTTTGGAAGCAATCTCTCAGTCCTAGCCACACTGTTGTGTAAGAAATCACGCTGTCTCCTGGGAAGATGGCTCTCAGCAGAGATATCAGACGAAGCAGGATTCCAAAAAGGATTGGACACTTATTTATGTATTTATTATTTTATCTCTTCAGAATTAAATAACAATAAAAAATGACCATACAAAAAGCCCTAGGTTACCTGAGAATTATTAGATTTACATTCATAAAGGACAACCACCCACAGCAAAATATAATCATTAAATATACCAATAATGAATGAACTCAGCTGGCCAATAAATCAAAACAGAAAAACAGCCCCTTTAATCTCCACAGGAACATACCCTCAACTTTCCAAAAAAAAAAATCTATGAAATGAATGGCTTTGACAGTGTACTGGAAGATCGTCAAGATCAAGCTATTTCAGACCAACAAGGAACAAGTTCTAGAGTCCCAGGGCCCTTATAGACAACACCTTACCAGCAGACCCTCTCTATTTTATAATGAGGGGGGAATATAGCTCAGGCATTCCTGCTGATGGCAACTATGGCAGTATGTCTTGGGGGGAGAGGTGATCCTTCAGGTAGGCAGAGGCTAGGAAATCAAAGGCATTGTAAGTCGTAAGTAACAATTTAAACTCTACCAGGAGAGCAATAGGCAGTTGATGCAGATCTTGGAGCCATGGTGTGACGTATAATTTATGTGGATAACAAGCACTATCCAGAGCTATAAAAGTAAGGATTAAAAAAGCAAAACACAAGGATCCTGGAAAGAAACCACCCTCTGACTTTTGGGAGTTAGGAAAAAATGTTCTCTGTGTGCAAGCTGTTCTGTAATGCACCTTTCTCTGAAGCACATGATACTGGCCACTCTGAGCCAGAATACTGGACTAGATGGACCACTACAGAAGTTGGTCCAATAAAAGGTATTACCTCATCCATTTTGTGTCTCTAGGTGGACCACTGGTATTTAGGCTCTGTCTCTTTGACTGGCAGTTCCAAACACCTTTTGCAATATCTTCTTTAGTGGCTGCCAGAAACCCCTGCAGACTGAGTCTTCCTTTCCTCTTGGAATCAAATCTTTTCCTTTTGCAGAAGTGTCAACATGCACTTTCAGATATAGAGAGGCATTGAATTCCTGTGAGTCCGTTCTGGCAAAGAGAAAGCACTCGTTTATAAAGGGATGACACTTGTAGTGTTAAATTGATTGCTAAGCTCCATCCATTGTCCTTTGGCTCCCTGTGTGATAAGGTAAAGATCTGACAAAAATCTGTACTGGCACCAAACTATACAAGCAGATGGACATAAGTGGGCACATCCAAGAGATTATCTATCTGTCATACTGAGCAAGGAACCTAGTTGAAAATGCCAAAATTACTGTTAATTCAGAGTTTGCAAACCCTGGGGATGATGCAATTGATCCATTTTTAGATCTAGTTTCATAATTTACAGAAAGGAACCAAAACATTTCCTACAGCCACCAAAGGGCAAGTGTTTGTCTTATTTGAACTGGATACAGAGTTGTAAGGAAGTGGGAGGGGGCATTACAATGAAACCCCCCTGTGACGGGTTGGATCACAGAACCCCCCTGGGGAGCTGCCACCTGATGTGCCAAGACTACCTCTGCTCCTGCTTTCCCTGCCCGCTCGGGAACACACCACCCTGTCTTGCTGAGCCAGACGCTCCCGTCTGCTCCAACAAAGACCCAGGGTCTGAATTACTTGCCCCAAAAGCTGCAGGTTTACCTGAAAGCAGCTAACAGAAGTGTTCTTGTCTTTAACACCCAGATGCCCAACTCCCAATGGAGTCTAAACCCAAATAACTCCGTTTTACCCTGTATAAAGCTCATGCAAGATAAACTCATAAATTGTTCGCCCTCTATAACACTGATAGAGAGATATGCACAGTTGTTTGCTCCCCCAGGTATTAATACATACTCTGAGTTAATTAATAAGTAAAAAGTGATTTTATTAAATACAGAAAGTAGGATTTAAGTGGTTCCAAGTAGTAACAGACAGAACAAAGTAAATCACTGAGCAAAATAAAATAAAATGTGCAAATCTATGTCTAATCAAACTGAATACAGATAATCTCACCCTCAGAGATGCTTTAGTAAGTTTTTTCCTCAGACTGGACACCTTCCAGGCCTGGGCACAATTCTTTCCCCTGGTACAGCTCTTGTTCCAGCTCAGGTGGTAGCTAGGGAATTCTTCATAATGGTCTTCCTGCTTTGTTCTCTTCCATTCCTTTATATTTCTTTTGCATAAGGCAGGAATCCTTTGTCCCTCTCTGGTTCCCACCCCTTCCTTCTCAATGGAAAGACACCAGGTTAAAGATGGATTCCAGTTCAGGTGACATGATCACATGTCACTGCAAGACTTCATTGCCCACTTGCCAGCACACATGTATAGAGGAAGACTTGCAGGTAAAGCAGTGTCATCTGCAGACAATTGTCCTGGTTAATGGGAGTCATCAAGATTCCAAACCACAATTAATGGCCCACACTTTGCATAATTACAATAGGCCCTCCGAGTTATATTTCATATTTCTAGTTTTAGATACAAGAGTGGTACATTTATACAAAAAGGATGATCACACTCAGTAGATTATAAGCTTTGTAATGATACCTTACAAGAGATCTTTTGCATGAAGCATATTCCAGTTACATTATATTCACTCATCAGCATATTTTTATAAAACCATATTGACTGCAACGTCACCCCCCACCCCCATTTTCCTTCCCTAGGAAAGTACTTCAGAATGAATCAGAAAAGGCTTCCCTAGCCCTGCTCGGTTTGTGTGGGTTTCCACACCTACAGTATCTGCTGCTTCCAGATTCGCTCACCTAAAATTACTTGCCTACATTTTGTAAACTCATCTTTTGTGTCAAAGTTTCATATAGAAACTCTGTCATGAGCACATGATTGATACTAGGTATGAAAACCAAGATAGATAGAAGTTATTTGTATGTGCAAAGCAGCTATTTAGACTTCTGATTACTCAGTTTGGTGTGCACATACTATTAGTGCACCCACATCTGAGTTTTTGCATCCACAAGATTTTAGGCACCAAAAAATAAGCCATTATAACTTAGGCATGCTTTTCTAGGCAAGCAGAGTTGAATATTTGTCCAAGAATGTCCAAAGTAGACCAACTGTGATATCATATAAAAGTAGCAAATATTGTTAAGTAATTTTAATGAACGTTCTGTAACAATTTATAATTTGAAAGAAACTCCTGCATGAAGCCTTGCTCTTTACATTTTCTTCTCTAGATGGCTGCCCGGGTCTGTGTTATGGAAATGGGAGATGCACTCTTGATCAGAATGGATGGCACTGTGTGTGTCAGGTGGGATGGAGTGGCACAGGATGTAACGTTGTCATGGAAATGGTGTGTGGGGATAATATGGATAACGATGGAGGTACTGTACATGCTCCTTTATTTACTTTTTAGTTCTTATGCAGGTCATTCACTGCTGTCCCATAGCTTGTCTTTATGTGAGTTTGTCTTTTCTATCATAGAGGCCCAATGCTATATCCCTTTCTAATGTTAATAGTCCCGTTGCCTTCAGTTGAATTACTCCTATGAATGAGTAGTTGCAGGGTCTGACCTTTATATTGCCAGCTCTTTGGAGAGGAAATCTATCTCCCTGCTTATATGGTCTCCATCATCATAGTACCAGAATGTGTTTTGAAAAAATCCACGTTTTTCATAATAATTACGTTGTTCTTTTATTTCCTTCCAAAAAACCTAAAATAACTCCATTGACTATAAACATGCCTTATGAGGAACTGTAGTCTTTGTCAGACTGACAATAGACACACAAAGGAAATTTAAAATTCTGTCCTAACATTCTTGTGTGACTAACAGAATATACATTGATACATTATCATAATATCAATATTATGAAAGAAATTCTTCAGAAAATATAAAATCATACATTGAGACATGCTCTTATTAAGCAAATTAGTTTCTTAATTTTAACAGAGAGTCACAGTTATAACAGGAAATTGTGGCACATAATTTTGAGATGGTGCTGAGCAAACCAGTAGCAAGTATGCTGAGGATCTCTAAGCCAAAGGTAACTTTTAAATATAGCATGTGACCTACACATAACAATGTACAGTTAAAGCAGCCTCTCTCTTGCTCTATTTTCCCCTGTTGGCTCGTGTATTTGCAGTTAAGTATTCCCAGTCACTGTGGTCCTCGTTTCATTCCAATGATTCATAGATTTTTAAGGCTAGAAGGGACCATTGTGATCATCTGTTCTGTGTAACACAAGCCATAAGACAATTCACGTTTAAGTCCAATAGCTGCTTAAACTAGAATATATCTTTTAGAGTCTTTCACTAAAGGCATGTTTTCCAATACTTTATTCGTGGCTCTTCTCTGAACCCTCTCCAATTTTTTGAATTGTGGACACCAAAAAGGGACACAGTATTCCAGTAGCAGTCGCACCAGTGCCAAATACAAAGGTAATATAACCTCCTTACTCCTACTTTTTTGGCCACAGTATCACACTCAGAGCTCATATTCATCTGGTTACCCCCCATGACCCAAAAGCTTTCTCAGAGTCACTCCCTCCCAGGATAGAGTCCCCCATCCTGGAAGGAATGGCCTTCATTCTTTGTTCCTAGATATATGACCTTACATTTGGCAATATTGAAATGCACATTATTTGCTTGTGTCCAGCTTACCAAGTCATCCAGATTGCTCTGCATCAGAGACCTGTCCTCTATATCATTTACCACTCCTCCAATCTTGTGTCATCTGCAGATTTATCAGTAATGGTTGTATATTTTCATCCAGGTCATTGATAAAAAATGTTAAATAAGATAGAGCCAAGAATTGACACATGTGGGATCCCCACTAGAAACAGACCCACTCAGCGATGTTTCCCCATTCACAGTTACACTTTGAGACCTATCAGCCAGCTTTTAATCCATTTAATGTGTTCATTTTGATTGTTTTCCATATGGATCCCTATGACCTTTTGGCACTGCCATCATAATGTCTGAATCCAATTCAGAATTGTCCTCCTGTTATTCCACTTTGCCCTCCATCATCCTTCCTTTTTCACTTTATTTCCCCTTTAAGAGTAGTGGTGCCTAGGGATCAACCCACCCCTGTCACATGACATGGCCCTTAAGATTTGGAAAGATCTGCTAGAGCGAACGACTGAGATATGGGTAAAGAAAAAATGGTCCTGGGATAAGAAGTGTTTGGCAGAAACTCCCATCACTGTTTCTTTAAAGGCCTGAGATCAGAAGTCTTGCAGAGTGGGCAGGGTAAGGTTCCCCTCTCACCCCTTTAATAGCTTTAGTAAGGGGACCATGTATATATTTCCTTCTCCCTCATAGCAGGACAGACAGCAGCAGGGGAAAGTCTGTCTGGAAAAACCTCCCAGCCTAAGGGTGGAAGGACTGATTGGGAAAAGGGCCTGCTGGAGTAGAAGCTGTCTGAGGCTCTACAGCTTGCCTAATGTACAACTCCAGCTCCAAGGAGGAGAGGTAGGGGACTTCGGTCTTAAGGAGAGGGACAGAGGAATTGTCCAAAATACAACCTACTGCCAGTAGGAGGACTGGGGCTTTCTGAACACGGGGGGGAAACTGACTAAGACTTTTACATGGACCGATATTCAGCATGAACTTGAGCTGCTAAATAAGTGAGTGGCCCTCTAGAGAGAAAATAAACCAGACTCCCAAAGGGGGTTGAACTAATCTGGTCTGGTTAATTGTGTGAAAGGACCAAGGGGATGCTGAGTGCAACACACCTGCAGGACTATGGTGGGGCCATAAGGGAATGTGTTGTCCATCCGTGACCCATAAACTCACTCTATTCTTCCAATCCATGTAGTCTAATCTGTATCCCTTCACACAGCATTCCACTGTCGGGGTCACTTCTTTCTCCCCTGCTCTCCAAACCACTGACTCACTCACACCCTCTCCCTTTAAATCTGTCCATAAAACCCTGTTTATCCTGCAATATATGTAAAGGATTTTCTGATACACTCTGTGAACTGGTTCTATATAAATTGCCTCGTATTGTGGTTTTTGCCTGCTTTATATTCTGCAGTAACAGTGAGTTATTGAGAGTTGGCAGCATTAACTCTAAATCTCCTTGAATTTGTCAGTTTAAGGCAGATACTTAACATCATTTCACTGTAAATTTTAAAATTATTTTTATGGTAGCATAACGTATGGGGACAGCTCCATTGAAATTAAAATTAGAGATAAGTGGGGAGAGAAATACTTAATTCACCTGGTTGCTACAGCTGGGCTAACTGCCTTTAGTTTCACTTCACAATCAGTTGTTGTTTTACAAAAATATTGAAGTTTTTTTCACATTAAAATCACTTCTTTTTCCATCTTAAATTCTTAGAGCCTGATTCTGCTCTCACTTACACAGGTATAAATCAGAAGAAATTCCATTGAAGTCAATTGTATTACACTGGTGTTAAATTGGTATGGGATCAGAAGCAGGGTTCCAGGCCTTGTATACATAAAACCACAGAAATTAGATCTGGAAAAGATCTGTTACATTATCCACTCCAACCCCTCAGCCACTGTAGGATTGTTCCTTAGAGCACACTTTCTAACTCTTGGTCTCGTCTAGTTGTATGTGTACCATATCATTAGGTTTCCACATGGGAAAGGTCCCATTAAGGCTGATTGTGTTTAAATTAAATATTTATGTCTTTATGCAGAGATCTTGGGAAGTGTTCTGAGCTCTGAGATCCTTAGGAGAAAAACACTACTGAAGCACAAAATGGTAGCAGTAGCATATTAGTAGTATTATATCAAACAAACAACAACATTAAGGATCAGGACCTGAACATTTAGTCTGAATTCTGGGTTGAGCCTCAGGTTTGATATAGCTGAAAGGTATTTTTGACTGAAAAAAAAATCAATTTTCTCCTTACAAAAATTAATACAAATACATTGTAGAATAAAAGCCAATTTTTAATTTTAATACAAGTATAAAAACACATTTCCTTAGTTCTAAGTGTGAAAAGAAGAACAGGAGTACTTGTGGCACCTTAGAGACTAACTAATTTATTAGAGCATAAGCTTTCGTGGACTACAGCCCACTTCTTCGGATATGCATCCGAAGAAGTGGGCTGTAGTCCACGAAAGCTTATGCTCTAATAAATTAGTTAGTCTCTAAGGTGCCACAAGTACTCCTGTTCTTCTTTTTGCGGATACAGACTAACACGGCTGTTACTCTGAAACTTCTAAGTGTGAGTATCTAATGACATGATCTATCTAGAACTGAAAAGTCTTGGCTCAAGTGTTTGATATGTAGTACTCACACAAAACCCTCCCACTTCTGGAGAGACAATATCATAAATTCTATGCAATATATACATTAATATGGGCCCTGATTTCACAAACACTTAGGCATGTAGGTCTGTGTCAGTGGAATTACTCGAGGAAGTAGAGTTAGACATGTGCATCTGTATTTGCTGGTTTGGAGCACAGTACTTATCACTTGTTCTTTTGGGGCCAAAATGCACCTTGTATACTCATCTAAAACTTCCACCCGATTGGATAATGAGTGTACCATAACCACCCTTGTCATTCCCCTCACCAGCTTTTTCCCCACTTGTGGTCTGCAAGGTATGTTCACCTACTTAATTATCTCTAAAAATACAGATTAAAAACTGACAGCATATAAAAGGTGCACAATCACGTGGTTTTCATTAGCTTTTGTGGAGTACATCTGTGGCATGTTGGCAGTCTTTATGTTGTAAGTTATACGACGCTGGGATCTCCAACAGATGTCTTCTTCAGTGTGGAATATTGCTTTCTGTGGGATTACAACAATATTTCCTGTTCTCATTTCCTCTCTCATCTTTCAGTGTCACGACTGACCTAATTTCAGTTTTATTTTACAAGATGATCGCTCAGCTGATCTGAATAGGTTGTTTCCTCTGTCTTGCCACTATTTTGAGAGTTATTTTGGAAGCATCTAGCTCTGTGAAATTGCTTGAAACTCTCTGCTGAATTCTGTTAATTAAGGCTCTGAATAAGGCCCAAGTAGCTAGAACATACTGCAGCAGCAGTACTGGAGACAAGGAGGTTTGTACACTCCTCCACATGCAGAACATCCATCCCTCCTGCCCAGCCACACTGCATGCTATTCTTTTTAGCATTAGGTTATTTTTTCCTCTTATATCTCATTACATGATTGTGCAGACTGTCATTTGCACTCATTTATTTGATGCTGAGCCCCTGTTTTAAGTTTATCTGGTTCTGTCTTTTCAGCTATTTGCTTTCTTTAAATGAATCCCTATACTTTGTTTTTGAAATAAAAATACTGTTTACTACAAGCATTGAGCGAAACACCTAAAGCTCTCTTCTGTCACTTTCAGCCAGTTATTGTATCTGATCCAAGTAAGAAAAATATATGACTCAGTTTAGCTTTTGGTTGGTGGCCAGTGCTGTAAAAATATTGACAAGTGTATCAGACCTATCTATTAGCATTTTAATAGCATATCAGTCATAGAGATATAGAGTCCTTATACAAGTAACATACTATTATTCTATAATGGAAATAGTTTTCATTGTTGCTGACACTTCCGAAAATCAGGCTTGATACATTTTCTATTCATTGTGTGTTCAAGGCCAAAGACCACTGAGTGCCTGAACAAATATATCTTAAAGTAAATGGTATCTCTCAAACAAAATACTATGAAGACTTCCTTCTACACATGGACTTTGGCTGGTTTTAAGTATTCTCCTGCAAAGCGCAGAATTTTCAGTTAATGACTTCCGGTAGCTGTTGTTTTATTGCTACCTGTTGTAGCTGAAACTTGAGGAACAGTTGAGAGTTTTGCATGCAGCACTGGAAACTCTAGCATTTTTGCTGCTTAGTTTCTTCTTCTGTTCACAGTGATTCCTAGCAATTGTAATTGAACTTAACTGAACTTTGTGGTGAAACAAACTAGCACAGGAGTTATATAGGGGCTATTTGAAATAAAAGAAGGCAAAATTAGTTTAAACACTACTCAGGCTATTTTAATCTGTTAAGGAAAAGACAAAAATATTGAGCAATCTGTGCAGCAATATGAAATGCTCAAATACCACAAGAAGCTCACATGGTTGAGCTTTATCTGGCTGTCCTGAATAGGAGGGATGAGGAGAGTGAGAGAATGAGGTCCACCTGGCCACCTGAAAAAAAATCATGGCCCTCCACACTGTCCATGGAGGGGTCCTGACCACATGATTAGGTGGCCCCCATCCCTGGCTCGCCCCTAATACTTTCCTTTGCATTTCTGTGGTACTGAAACTTCTAAGATACCTTTGGTTCTCTGAGTCCTCAGCCAATAGGTGACTATCTTTTATCACAGACCCATTTTGATGCTTCAAGTCCCTTTCATTCCTTGCTATGTTTATCCTATAGATTCTCTACCCCGTTTCTGTGCTTTGGACAGCGTTTTACCCCAACTGTTCTATTGGCCTTTGCTAGTGCCCCATGGTGCTGTGGCCATAGAACTTGTCACACGTCTGCCTGTCTGTCTATGTGTAAAATTAAATCTGAGATTCCAGAATACAATTCTTCAATGAGGGGATGATTCTATAGCAAGTTCCCTGGCCCCAAAACCATGTATTACATAGTGTAAACACATGCCATTGTGAAACTCTGAAGTTACACTCCATTTACATTCTCAAGGTTAAGCAATTCAATGATGTCTCCCTGAGTCTACAGAGAGCCAGAAACAATATTTCTGAGAGGTGTGAACTGCTCCTTCATCTCAGTTAAATACAAAACTTACAGATGACAATTTAAACAATGACATCGTTAGCTATTTCACTGCTGACCATTTTAGCAGAAACATCTACCAAATGTGCCCCTTATCCTAAAATACCCAACTCAACACCTCCTCAGGTGGGGAGTTTCATATCAAAATAAGTAACATGGGGAGGTACTATACTGATTGAATTAGTCACTTTCATAGTTAGTTAATAAAAACTGTGAATATTTCCAGTCCACTTCACTAGAGTGCCGGAGAATCCACCCTGCTGTGTCACATATAGCACCTTGTTATTTGCTCCCCCATTCAGCTGTTCCATACTCTGTTCCCGTGACCTACTCAGTTATGCTCTTGGTATTTTACTAGTTATATTTATAGACTGGAGGAGATGGATCAAATTTACAAGAATATTAGTTTGTGACACTCCCATAGCTGCCAAGATGAAATGTAAGAACTCAAGGATAGATGTGAATACTAGAAGAGTCAGAATTTGATAAGTGGTTGGGCCTATAGCTGCTCATGTTCGAACCTATACATTTCACTCAGTTTATATTCTTCTTCTTAACTTTTGTGGTTAGTAAATAATATGAACCTACAGTTAACAAAATGCCTCTTTGTTTTCCAAATGGCATTTTATTTTCTGGAGGATGTATGTTTCTCAGTACACATAAAACCCAAGTGTGATAAATATGACATACATTTACTACACAGTGCTTGCCTCAAATATAGTTCTAATGTGATACTCTTTTATAAAAAAAAAAGTAAAAGAAATAGGCACTATGTTAATAGAAGTATTTAAATTAGCTTACTGTGCATTTATGTCTGGATCATAGTCATGAGTTATATAAGGAGTTCCCCTGAAGGGCCTGTGTAAGGTCCAACCAGAATTACAGACCCTATACACCCCTGATAACAAGATGCTCCTGCCAGAAACACCTTGCCAGAAAGTGAGTAGTGAAATAATCATGCTCACTCTTAATGTGTCAGGCCAGCAGAGGTAGCCAGCCATGCTTGAAGGGAGCATGCTTAATTCACTATAGGTATGTCTACACAGCAATTACAAACCCGTGGCTGGCCTGTGCCAGCTGACTCAGGCTAAAAGGGCTCAAGCTAATGAACTGTTTAATTGTAGTTGTAGACATTTGGGTCAGGGTGAAGCCTGGGTTCTAGGACTCTGCAAGGTGGGAAGGTTCCAAGTCTCAGGCTGCAGCCCAAGCCCAAACTTCTGCATCTCAGTTAAACCACTTCTAACCCTGAGCCCCGAGAGCCCGAGTCAGCTGGCATGGGGCAACTGTGAGTTTTTAATTGATGTGTAGACATACCCTAAGTGTGTCATAGTTTGCATGCTCCCCCCCAATCACTTACTGAGCCTTTAATGACCACTGTAGAAGCACATCTATAGCAAGACACAGATGCCCTGAAAAGGAGTTAATTTTCATCTTGGCTAGCAAATCCTGGTGATGCCTCATAAAGAAAATGGTAACACTCATTCAATAATATTAAACGACTAATGTGAACTTAGTGTGAGATTTTGGTGCAAAGATGTAAACGGATAATAAATATTTATTCTGTTGCTTTTAGAAATGTGCTTGAAAGGTTCACTTCACCATCAAGGCAATGCAAAAATTTTGTCCCAAATTATCTTAGTTACAGTGCAGCAGTCTGGCTGAGAGCATAATATGGCCTCTTGTGTTTGCATGCTGCGCCTTTTCATTAAGGTAATTTAAAGTTGAGAGTGCTACAGATGTTCCTTGTCCGACAACACCCTCCCTATGCTTGGCAGACCAGTATGCTGAAACCCAGGTCAGCTTCTTATTAACAGCTTGAATTTCAGTAACACGCGATCAAGTTGCTCTTTGTGAACTCTATTTTAGGAAAACAACAAAGAGTCCAGTGACACCTTAAAGACTAACAGATTTATTTGGGCATGTTCAGAAGTCACATAACTAGGAGTAATGTGAGAAGTACTTTGGGAACTTTTACATTTTAAGTAAAGCAGATAATCAGTTGTTACCTTTCCCACATGAAACTAAAGGCATTTGAAAGTTATATAAGTATGATGCTAGCCAACCTGTGATTGTTCCTTTCAGGTTTAGATTACACAAACTTTAATCACTCCTATTGTAGTGAACTGATTGTACTATATTGCCAATTATGCCCCTCTGCTTCTTATATAAGACAACAGTAGAACTGCTAATATCAAATCCAAGTAGTTTACACTTCAGTGCTACATTTTAGCCTAGCCGTATGCTGTTTTATCCAGTGAGATAATTGACGGTTGAGTCTTCAGTATACTGGATCACCCACTGTATGAATTACAGTTTATGTTGTGTGTAGCTGTTGATATTCCTATGTTTTGTCTCTTGAAATTTAATAGAAACCTTAACACACACAGGGTCTGTTGTGTCATTTTTTACACTGCCTACTTACCAAACTGAAGACTGATTGTTGAGAACTCAAAATAATTTTGAGGTATTTTCAGAGTCTGGAGTTTATAAATCAGATTTCTGCGGGTTTCTTCTTATATTTAAAATCCCATTGTTATTGGAATTTGGGAGTTGGCATATTGAAACTGATATCCTTAGTGTATTTATGAATGGGAATTGTGTTACCAAAGCTTCATGTTGTGTAACTTGAGATACTGCATCTCTCGTTCTCCTCTATAAAAGTGGAGTGACCATTAAAACCATTTAAAAATCATGTTGTCCAATCTATATATCAGCTTCCAGTCATCCAGCTTTCAGCCAGCCTGTTCAGGATTTTTTACAGATTTCTTTTAGTGCCTATAAATGTTCAATTAGAAAAATAAATTGCAATCTGATGAAGAAAAGATTTTAGGAAAGTTTACTGAAAGGAGAAATATGTAAATTTTAAGAGAACCTGGAAATATAGGACCAAATCTTGAGAGACTGCCCGGCAGTCCTCAGGGGACATAATGGGGAGTGTGGAAGACATGATGTATGGAAGTGGGAGTCAAACACAATAAGAATCCACAAGTCCCAAAACCCGTGTAGGGGGTTATGTCAGGCTGTGTTTGATTCCCGCAAACATACAGAAATAGTCTGAGTCAGCTGGACCTGAGTCAGCTATGTGGGTTTGAAGGCTCCAATCACATGTTGTTTCTAAAGCTTCCTTCCATCATCACCCCTTGTCTTTCAGAGTCTTTTTCTCAAAGCACTGCCCATTTACTCTGCTTTGCTCCATCTGTGACTGAAAAGAAAATTCTTAAAAGCAGAATAAAATCTCACCTATCTAACCAAATGGTAAAAATGATCAGATGGGAAAATGGATTTTATTTATACAGAGTGAGAGAGAGAGAGAGAGAAGACATTAGTATTAATCTATCAGCTGCAAAACACACTGCTTTGCAGAGTAACAGTTGCAGCTCCTGGTTTACCAGTGCTTTCTCTGCCTGCATAGTTTTCTTGTTTGTCGTTTTATTTTCAGCTCTTCGGGGAAGTCATATTTCCTCCCTGTACAATACAGCTAAGTATCTTGTTGGTGCTTACAGTAACAATAATACTGACAGTGCTCTTTCAAATATGGTTTTGGAGTTTCCCCACTGTTAATAATGGGAGCCCCACACAGATATCCTCCCTTTCACAATCCTCACAAAAATACTTGAGAGGTAATAAAGAAGATGAGCGAATGAAACCAGGTGCAGACAAAACAAACATGAGAAATTGCACGAATATAGTTTGAGAGTGTGGAAAGTCCATACAAAATGGATCCTGCTAAAGATACAGTAATTCTGACAGGTGAACTGCAGAGGAAAGGTAAAAACTGAGTCTGCTTTGAGAACCAGGAAACCATTTCGCTTTAAGCTTGATTTCTTCTTGTGTGCAGTGGGTATTCAAGCCACTGTTGCAAGGCACATGAAATGCTGACCAAAATAACACAGAGTGGGGAGGGCAACTTGTTTTGGGAGTCAGATTCTTCTTTATTTACTCAGGCAAAACTCCTGTAGGAGCCAATGGGGATTTTGTAAGAAAAAGGATTTGCAGATTATTTAAACAGCAGTTTCTCTGTGGTAATTTGTTTTTAAAATAAGGCAGAGAAAAAATATTTTAAAACAAATTTTCAATCTCAAATCTTTCTGGGAATTTTCTCTGTTTTTTCTTACACAAATAGGAGAATCATGTCTCTTCAAATTTGGTGTCTCAAGGCTTGTCTACGGGGGAAATTAGCTGAATAATTATTGCAAAATAAGCTATTTTGGAATAGCTCCCTGGGTGGACACTCTTATTCTGGAATAATAGTGGGGGGGGGGGTTTCTGATTTAGCTTAATCCACTTCCAAAGCTTATTCTGCAATAGCTATTCTCATCAGTTTCCTCAAGAAGCCAAGTTCTTAGCTCCAAGACCCCCTACCCTGCTTTAGTTTACTTTTAAGGCACTCCACCATCATAAAGCTGCTGTACCCAACTGCCAAAGAATTCGCCCTGCCTAGAGGATCTTCAAGTGGTATAGATCCACCAGGGATTCCTTTGGCTTCTCCATTCCTTGAGGATGCAAACTGACTCCAAGAATGCAAAGATATCTTAAAGCTGCTTTTGAGTACCCATCCACTGAACTGAACTATGACCATCTCAGCACCTGAGGTCTTGTTGCTAACTATTGACAATCGCCCTTTGTTATTGGCCCAACAATAAGACTAATCAGTTTGTTTTTCCAGCTGCTCTAGAAGAGATTTTTAAAATATTTTTTGCTTAACCGAACAAATAATTACCTTGCCCAAGAGCAGGCAATGTTTGTGCAAGGAGTTTCAGATTCCAGATATGTCTATTTCATTATAGATTCTTCGGTTTTATAAACAGGGTCTGTGCTTCCCTTCCTCAGTGAATCATTATTTACTGAGTGTTTACAGTGCTCTGTATGCTGCATTGAACAAAGAGGAGGTACCTGCCCGGAAGGAGTTTATAATCTAAGGGGTCTCATTAAAGTCTATGCAAAAATCTGGCCTTGTTACAAATAGAAAAGAAAAGATGTCACTTTGGGAAGGTCAAGGATTTGATGCCTTGATCTTATTTCCTATGCATTAGCATACCTCTCAATTTAAGAGAGTTAGCAAATATGGACAATAAAATGAAGGAATTCAAGAAGATATTTGAAGATTTTTAGTGTATCTTATTATATTTGACTTCTCTGTGCAGTATTTACTACATTTATATTTATTGGGCTGGATTTTCAGCCTTCTTTTTTGGTATACCAGTAATTGTGTGTGCAATTTAGGTAATTTAGATGTCCAGGTAGCTGATTGGTGGGAGTAGCCAGGCACTTATATTTAAGTGATCTAAGCTGTGCTTGCAAATAATTATAGGTGCAAAACAATATACAAAAATAGAGACTCTTTTTAAGAAACTTAGCCCCATTTGTCCTACTTCACCTATCTGTAAGTTCCAAATGGTGGAATAGTTTGCATTTAGTTCACAAGTTTGCTTCACTTGAATATGATGGGAGTTGCAAACAAGCATCAAGTAGAGAAGATTTTAAACACTTTAGGGCAGGGACTGCATCTAGCTTTGTATTGGTACAGTGCCTAGTATAAAAGGAGACACAGTCATGATCAAATCCTCATGAATTCACTTTAGTGTAGCTATTAAGTATAAGAATAATAAAACATCTGAAAACATTAACACTAATAAAATGTATAGGGTTTAAAAGCTGAAGAACTTTTACCAGAGCCCTTTTTACTACTATAATAAAGATGGATATTAAAATTGGATAACGTTTCAGATTGTACAGGTCATTTCATACACTTTAGCAAGCACATATTCTTCACAGGTATTAACAGACTATTCATTATAACAATATTGAGCTACTAGAAATTTAAACTATATATTTGTGAATCATATACCCACTGGACTGACAAATATTGATTTTTCTTCTCCTATCTGTATTGTGGTGACGATAAGTCACACTCTTTCTTGTCACTTAGTTTATGGGTTCTATTCCCTCATGGAGATTTTGTGAGCTACCATTCAGTATTAATAACTGGAGAGAAATGCCCATCCCCACTTAAGCATATGCTTGAGTGCTTTGCTGAATCTGGGCCTATACAGCCTTAAAATCAGCATTCCTTCCAGTTGATTAGATATTGTTCTCCCATGCTTTCTAGTAGCAAACCCTTTGGTTTCTTCTAAACATCATTCTATTTCCTGAAGTTTTGTTTTATCCATTTTCAGATGGTTTGACAGACTGTGTAGACCCTGATTGTTGTCAGCAAAGCAATTGCTACGCAAGCCCTCTCTGCCAAGGGTCACCTGATCCCCTTGACCTCATTCAGCACAGCCAGCCTCCTTTCTCTCAGCATCCTCCAAGGCTCTTTTATGATAGAATCAAGTTCCTTATTGGCAAGGAGAGCACTCATGTAATCCCTGGAGATGTCTTATTTGACAGCAGGTAAGTTTCATTTTTAATTAAAGTGGTCTGGATAGAGAAAACTGTATTGATAAATTATTTTAATAGAAAAAACATTGATATCAAGATTTTTTTGGAAATCTTTATTGACTTTTTCACATTAATGATAATCTGAAAATAGTGGAAATGACAACAAATTCTTTGTTTGAGATTCCGGCAGTTTAAGACTTGCTTTCCGACATTACTAGCCGAGACCCCTAGAGTTACTCTATCTAGCGTATAAGACTATTTACTGTAGTACCTTTTTTATAAGGGTGTAACTATCCTGGGAGGTAAACTGCTCTGCTGTGTGTTTCCATGAGAAACGATTTAGGGTGCAGTTCTTGCCGGAATATTGGAGATATACTGGCGAGCAGTGTTGAAGTCATATGAGCTCTCTTGAGTCAGTTTCATGCCCCAGTGGAGCTGTGACATAACACAGTGAACATGTTTTCTTTATTTATGTGCTGAATGCCCCTTAGTCTAATTAGCAGCCACAGTCAGAAAATAGTAGTAGTAGAACATGCAGTTTGCCATTTTGCGCTGCAGGTTACCCTTTAATTGAAATATAACTGGTGTGTGATCTCAGAAATCAGAGTCATTTCTGTGTACTTGTGGGGTTATGCTGTTCTTTAAAGGAGAGGAAAGTGTGAATCAGGAAGGGCAGACACTTGCTCAAAGGACACAATTACCTATACTTTCCTCTTGAAAAAAGTCAGTAAATTTGAAATATAAAGTCACATATGTTTTTTTTATACTGCAGTTCATCCTGGGAAGCAGTGATTTATATACTGACAAAAGCATCCACAAATCATCCCTATCATCTAACCACTACTCCTAGGCCTGCACATTAGATAATCCAAGTTGCATTAATAAACACACCAGTATTTTTTATTTTCACAAATGCAATAAATAGCACTTATGTTGTCGCCTAGATTTCATTCCTCTCTTCACTTCAAACACATCCACAGAGGGAACAAATTCAGTGTGTTCTCTTTGACTTATTAATTTTTTACTAATGTAAATATGTAAAGAATCTTTATTGATCTAACATACCTAAACATGTAATCGCTATTAATAACGTAACAGGATGTTATAAATATGTAGAACAATAGTACGTGAAACTGAACAAAACCAATAACTGGCAGCACCAAGCCTTAAAGTGTAAATCACTAATGGAACAATGCAGTTAGCTTATTATTTTATCTGAGTACATAAGATGCACCGAATACAACATCTTTGGCTGCATGTATATTTAATACAGCATATTGCTGTTTAAAAGAAAAATCATAAATAATAATAATAACTAGCTCTTACATGTTACTCTTTTATCACCAGGGCTCAAAACTTCCCTCAACAACATAAACCAGACACCTACCCATTTAATATCACCTGGAAGGCGAGCAGTCAAGTAGCCTATACAGCGTCCTGTGACATTGCAACTACTATCGGGAGGATTTCACATAATCCTTTCAATATGTTTTTATAGATAAAAGGAACTGATCTTTTGAGGCTATTGTTGATAGGATTTGACTTGGTCTTAAAAGCCTTTTTTGAGTATTTCAGTTTTTGCCTTACTGCCCAAAGTGCCTTTGGAGTATGGAGAATAAAGATGTTTGACATGTTTAGTTGGTCTGTCCTTGGAAGCTGATGGAATTCAAAAGGTTGCAGAGGTCTCTGAAGGACAGAATTGTTCCTCTGACAGGCCACTGTATCGCTTGGGTTGGCTTTTTTAAATCTTTTGTCCTCTACTATCACGATAATGGCCCCTCGCATCTTCTATCCCAGATTCATCCTCAAAAGTCACCATGGTTTATGATAATCTGCAATAGTTGAAGCAGAAGGGAAGCTAGCTAGAGCACTTATGGCAGAAGTGTTGAGATGAAGGTGATCAATTTGGCGTAAAGATTTTTTAAAATTCGTATGCCGTGAAGAGCTTCCACTGTAGCATCTGTAAAATCTCACCCAATATAGATGTGTTTTGGGTAGTGGATAACTTGGTCATGGCTGGCTCAGCTCAGAGGCTGATATAAGTTCCTACTGTTGTGAAGAAATTACTAGATATCAGAGGATAGTGTTGGGCAATAGTGCTCTCATGTGGGATTCTGCAGAGTTCTATCTTGCCACCATGCATATTTAGTATGCACATGACCAGTGTTCCCTCTAATTTTTCCCACACATGTGCGGAATGAATTTTATTATGTGCGCCAATATAGAAGTGGTGGGGGTGGGGCGGTGGCTGGGTTGGGGCCAGGAGAGGCACTCCTCCCCTGGCCGCAGTAGGTCTGAGGCTGCGCTGGGGCTGGAGGGGAGAGGCATCTTTCCTCGCTGCAGCCTGAGTGCCTGCGCAGTGCTTAATAAGCTGCTGTGTGGCCACATGGCCGCACAGCTTAGAGGGAACTTAGCACGACACCAGATCAATGTTTTCATCTCTTCTGACTCAGAGAGTGCAATTTGATGCCTTACCCAGCCACTGGTTGGGACTGGGGTATGGATGAGAGCTGACTCAGTCTCAATCCAGATAAAACAAAAGTGATGATGGCAGGCTGGGGAAAGCAACCAGAAAATATTGTCAATATTATATCTACCCTTCAGACTGAATTATATTATCATGTTTCAGAAAGAGTTAGGACATCTTTTTTTTTCCCCCCATTTGCATCCAACTGGGAGATTAGGATCTTTCCTTTGGGGTGTGGTTCTCACCACTGTTTCATGCCTTTATCATTTCAAGATTAGGCAGCTGCAGTGCTCTCAATTTGGGGTTAAGGGCTTGTCTGCACGGTGGGGTTATGTATTCTATGGGGTGTGATTTTTAAAGCGCACTAATGTGTTGTGCATTAATTACTTCATGCAGACCCTGCTGGTGTGCACTAAAGGTTTAGTAGTGCACTTAAAAGTAGTAGTTTCAAAGAGAAATATGTTAAAATGCATTGGCAGGGTCTACGTGCACCAGTTAATGCATAACACATTAGCATGCTTTAGAAATCTCCTTCCACTAACCCCCATACAGCACATCACCCCACAATAGAGACAACCTCTAAGTCAGAAATCCATTCAGAATCTGAAGCGTGTGTATAGTGTAGGAACCGGTAGAGCACCTTGCCGTATGTTACACCAAGGCTTTGAATTTTGTATTGGCTGCCTTTAAATTTGAACATGTAGCTGCTACATATAAAAAGGTGGGTCAAATTAATTCCTGGTCAATGGAATTGCATCTGCTTATACCAGAAATCGATTTGGCCTGTGATATTTAAAGAGTGTAGCATATAACAATATTTTGTCAACCTCTACCCACAGGAGTTTAAAAAATGCATACTGCTGGCAAGCTACTTGACTCATTGCAAATTGCATGGTCTTGAATTAATTACCCTCCAAAGGCTGCTTACAGTGACATTGTCAGCAGAAGGAAATTAATGTACCTTAGTAGCCCCTAGCTTAATTTCTGTGATTGAAGATTTTAATCAGAAATATAATACAATAAATTACATACTTTGGTAATGTGACAATTGTGAATTCACTCAAGTTTTCCTGACAGAGTTCCACATCTGAGGTTAATGTCACAGCCTGAGGTGCTCAGTGGATATTGGAAGTTTAACACGGAAAACAAAAGACAAAATAACAAATAAGGGAGTGTGGAGTTAGGCAAAATGATGATGGAATGGTAGAAATGTTTGTGAAAAATAGTCAAAGAATGTGGCTGGAATAATAAATACAGAAAGACCTAGAAATTTTAAATTACAGATGTCAAATAAACTGCTTGATGGCCAAATGAGATAATCAGTTAAAAGTGGACTGACCCATGAAGCGTTTACAAAGAAAGTCTACTTCTCGAAGATTACCTGCAACCCACGGAATCTGTGCCTCCTCTCAAAAAAAGCAACTACTCCCTCTGGAGTTGGAGATTGACCACAGACTGCCAGAGGCCTAGAAACATTTTAAATGTATTTGAAAAAAACAAAGGCTGCAGCTTATCTGAAACATTTTTCTCCCTCGGTGCATGATGCAAAACAATGGACAGATTCTCCAGCTCATCTCAAATAAGTTGCTGCACTTACCTTATAGTTAAAGTAACTTTGACACACTAGTTTAAAAGACTTAGTTCAAGATAATGTCATTTTTGCAAATAAACAGTGGTATTAGAAAGAAAAGCCTTACACAATTGGTTGTTATCTAACATAAGGAATAAAAAAAAGTAGCAGAGGTGTGTCTACAATAAAGTTAGACAGTGAGAATAGATGAAGAAGAAGCAGCACACTCGGAGAGAATGAGGGGGTAAGACTGCTCTGTTACTAATAGGGGAAGTAGTCAGAAGTAACCGGATCTCAGTCCAGGAGAAGGAGAGTGAATCAGGTGAATGGAAAGTGACATCACTTCAAGAAAGAGTTCCTGAAAGCTCTAATAAAGTAGAGGATAAGTGAGGCCCACTGCAAGTAGCAAGACCTCTGGGGATCCAAGAACAAGTATTCCCTGCAAGCTTTGTGAGATGACCAGGCATTTTGAAAGGGAAGAGAATCTGCCTGCTAAGTAGTTTTTCTCCAGAGATCTCAAGTGTCAGTCAAAAGTAGTGTAAATGAAAATGCTTTAATACAGCATTCTGTGCTAAATGCAGAAATTAAAATTGATTTTGGACAGTTGCTGTTGGTTGAAGATTTACTGTAGGTCTTGATAATCCAAGAGACAGCTGAAGACTGTTATAGTCAGAAATGGATGCTAGAAAGACAGTAAATAATGAGGACAAATGTAGCAGTATACTGAAAAGCTTAGAACATTTAAAGTCTAATAGATTACAAAGACAGTTCAATACAGATAAATGTAGAATAATGAGTTTTATGAGTCTTTATCACATACTGTAAATGTGTGTGGGTTATGAAATATGAGGAATAAAAAAAGTAAGAGCTGAAAGATAAGTATGAACATTATTTATGAATAATGAGGAGCAAAATGAATGAGCAGAGGAAAAGGAAGACAATATATGGAATAATGAAGACTTTGATGAGTTGTTATCACACAAATCTGTGTGCTCCATAAAATATCAGAGGAGTAGAGTCCAAAGACAAGTCTGCAGATTGAAAAACAGAATGAACAAACAAACCGAGGAATACTAGAATAATGCACAGAATAATGATGACTCTTATGAGACTTTCTCTCTCAAGTCAACATGCTTAGTAAATAAAAGGATTGGAAAGGGAAAAGACAAGTCTATAGATGCCATAAAATATGAGAAAACAATAGAAACTAGTGGTTGCTGTTCTAACAAAACAAAAATAATTGAGACTGGCATAGTCTGATTAAATACACAGAAGGTCCGATTGTGATCTTTTATACCAGTGTAACAATTGACTTTAATGGAGCTATTCATGACTTTTGCCAGTGTGTGATCACAATTATTATATAAAACAAAAGAAGGGTGAAGTAAAATTCGGTTATGTATATTGAAAGAAAAACAAATTAATGGCAGAACATCTCTCTCTAACTGTGGATATTGTCAACAACTTTCAAATCATTCTACACACTGACA
Source organism: Malaclemys terrapin pileata (assembly GCF_027887155.1). Taxonomy (NCBI): domain Eukaryota; kingdom Metazoa; phylum Chordata; order Testudines; family Emydidae; genus Malaclemys; species Malaclemys terrapin. The sequence continues at coordinate 15,117,526 of NC_071513.1, read as the reverse complement.
GAGTGGAACCCATATTGGCTACTGTGGTGAGACACCCATGAAAGGGTTAATTTGTAAAGCCACAGTCTCTCAGATAACAGCTTTATGCCCTCAGGGTGTGGTCATCCCTGTGACCTCCTTCAGCGTGGGAGACTCGCATTCAAATCTCTTCTCCACATGAGACAGAAGGGGAGATTAAACCAGGGTCTATAGCACCCTCAAAGAGAACCCTAACTACTTTGCTTTTCTCAAAATGCCTGAAATCAAAACAAAAGATGTCAGATCAAAATGCAACATATTTAATTACAATCCAACTCAAAAAATTTTGATTAGCCAAAATAATCAAAAAATTCTGCTTTCGGTTCGACCCAAAACCTTTTTTTTTTTTCCCCAGCAAAAAATCCATTATTTGCCCAGCTCTACTCCACTCTATATCGGGAATCTAAACTGAAGTGTGGCGTTTACAAGAGTGTATGTTATCCTCCCCTCTGACCCTCGCTCCTACCCCAAAAAGTGATTCTGTGAAAATGGCTTTCTGGGATTCCATATCAGCTGTGTCTTTATATTAGTCCAGTTTACAGATAAAGGGATTTTTTTCCCAAAACTGCCTGTTCTGTACTGGAATCTGAGAGTCACGTTATATTCTTTCTTGTTACCAGCATCATTAGTAGTAAAGATGAGGGAAGGCCAATAGCAATAGCTGCATGCTATCAGCTAATCCTGTGCAACTCCATGCAATGGCTAGTCAAGTTGATGCTGAAAAGTTACATATTCTAATGATATACTAGGAATTCATGGGGAAGTATGTAAGTTTGTTCTGTACAGCAGTGCTATTTCAAATATCTGGATTGTCATGCTATAGTCTATCCACATTTCTATTATAAATCTATAGTCACAACTTCTTAGCTGTTCAGTCTTTAACTTGCACTGAAGTGTTGCACAGTGTATGAAGTCAACACTTTTTCATGTCCTCCACACCGGCTTTATTGCATGTTAAATTCTACTTTTCTTATTGCAGACGTGCCTGTGTAATTCGAGGCCAGGTGATAGCATTCGATGGAACAGCTTTGGTAGGAGTGAATGTCAGTTTTCTACACCGCAGTGATTACGGATACACCATCAGCCGACAGGATGGAAGGTGGGACATTTTCATCCCTGGCCTCTCATTAATTGAGATTGTTAGTCTAAGGACCACATGCCACCTTGCATCCCTGCACAAAATTTCCATTGACATCACTTTTTACTTTGTAGATGGAGGGCAGCACCTGGTCCTGCGTTCAGGCAGCACAAGTGATTAGAGTTCTCTGTGATAGGGAGCCCAGTTGAAGGAAAGGAAGCATGAAGATAGTGAAATTCCATGAACCTTAAATAATAACAAGAATATTGTGGCAACATTCAAACACATAAGAAAATAAAAATAGCCGCACGAGTGGACCAATGGTCCATCTAGCCCAATATCCTGTCTCTGATAGTGGCCAATGCTTGATGCTTCAGAGGGAATGAACAGAACAGGGCAATTTGAGTGATCTATCCCCATTCCTCCAGTCCCAACTTCTGGCAGTGAGAGCTTAGGTGAACCTGGAGCATGGGGTTCCATCCCTGACCATCTTGGCTGATAGCCATTGATAGACCTATTCTCCATAAACTTAGCTAATTCTTGTTTGAACCCAGTTCTACTTTTAGCCTTCACAGCATCCCAAAACAATAAATTCCACAGGTTGACTTCATTGCGTGAAAAAGTACTTCCTCGTGCTTGTTTTAAACCTTTTGCTTATTAATTTAATCGGATGATCCCTAATTCTTGTGTTGTATGAAGAGTTAAATAACACTTCTCTACTCACTTGCTCCATACAATTCACAATTTTATAGACCTCTAACATATCTCCCCTTAGTCATCTCTTTTCTAAGATGAACAGTCCCAGTCTTTTTAATCTGTCCTCATATGGAAACTATTCCATACTCCAATCATTTTTGTTGCCCTTCTCTGCATCTTTTCTGAGATGGGGCAACTAGTACTGTACATGGTATTCAAAGTGTGGGTAGACCATGGATTTATATACTGGCATTATGATATTTCAATCCTATTATTTATCCGTTTCCTAGTAGTTCCTAAAATTAGTTTTTTTGACTGTTGCTGCACACTGGGCAGAGGTTTTCAGCTAACTCTCCCCAGTGACTCCAAGGTATCTTTCTTGAGTGGTAACTGCTAATTTAGCCCCCATCATTTTGTATGTATAGTTAAGATTATTTTTCCAGTGTGCATTATTTTGCATTCATCAGCATTGAATTTCATCTGCCAGTTTGTCACCCACCCTCCAAAGTTAGTGAGATTTCTTTGTAACTCTGCAGTCAGCTTTGGACTTAACTATCTTGAGTAATTTTGTATCGTATGCAAATTTTACCACCTAACTGTTCACCCCCTTTTCTTGATCAGATCCAGAACACATGGGATCAGTATTACTGTTAGATTTCAAGACTTCTATATTTTGAAGCTATGCATATTGCCAAGCTCCTTGACATCTCTGACCTGGGGGTTTGCATAGTTGAAATTTCCACAGGATCCCCCTAGTTTCCCCTTCTTCACTCCTATCTTACAGTGAGGAGGTCAGAAAATGGCTTCTTCTGAAGCCTGTAAAGATCACTCCTTTAGCTGACTGATGGTAGTAGAGCAACACAAGTTTAAAATGGGGATCTTCCCCAAGGCTAGAGAATGGCAAAACAGCTACTCTGCAGCCATTATTACAACATTATGGCTCCAATAGTATCTGCTTGTCCCTGTGCCCCACTTGTGCAGGTTAAACTCTTCCTGTCTGCCTCATGTCTTCCACATGGTGTACAGAGAACCCCTGTAGAATGAGCTGAGTTCACTATTACACAAGAGATGTGTTTCCTGTATCCTGCCCTAAGGCTAAAGCCACTTCCATTGCATTTAGGGACTTACATTTGCAGGTGTGGAGCCATGATTTACCCCAGAATTTTTGGCTAATTCAGGAGTTTGGCCATTTGAAGACTTTATGGCCATTGACCACATTGTAAAACTTATCTTCTAAAAGGGTAATGAAGTAACCCTTTGCTGTTTCCAAGATTTGTATGTAGCATAGCTTATTTACAATAGTGAAGAGAGTAATTTTATTTACCTTATTTTCTTGATTTTAAAATTGCAGTTTTGTAAGTTACTAATTATCATTTCTTATTTACACTACCCGTGACAGTATTAAAATATGTTACCTATATTTTACTTTGAGAGTAATCTGTGTCATTTGGGATATGTGATGAAATATGCATAATTAAGTCTGACTTCTTATCACAGTTTGTTACCATCAAAGGCTTCCATAATATATGCATTCAATAATACAGTGAGTGAAATATCTATTTACATTACCTTATATTACCTGGCTGTAGATGTCAGAATCTTGGAAAACTGAGACACTATGTACCTTGCTTTCTGTCTCACACTATCTTAGGGTGCAAATCTGCACAGGGTTATTCACAGTTGCTCCTTGAGTATATCCTGTAGTAGCCTGCCATTGCACCACATCCAGGAGCTGATTCCGTTCTCACTGAAATTAATGGGAAGCTTTCCCAAAATGTCCACACATTGAACAGTAGGACTGTAATCCCATATGGTTCTTGAGCATACTCCAACTCTTCATCTTACTACTCACAGAACAGGAAAAATGGGCATATAGGAGAATGAGGCAATTGTGAGACCCCAAGTCAGCTACTTCACATGCTGGGCACACACACAATCTGAGTAGCAGTCATTTTGTGGTTTAGAAGTTTCTTCACATACAGGCCAGGAGTAATTGGTTCCACACAGTTGTTAACTGTGAGTGCTTTTAGTAGGTAAACACCAGTGGAAGGGTGGACAAATTGCAGTGAAGTATCTCCCCTTGCATGTGATGAATGCTTGGAGTAGGCATAGAGCGAAAGCACCACCTGGCCTCACAGTTGGAATTAGAAAGATAATATTGGAGTTGTTTCACATATCAAATTAATAGTTATAGTGGGGTTCCATGTGGGATTTTTGGTAGTCATTTGTTGCAAGCTGTGTTAATGTTGTAAAGGAAACAGTATAAGACAATGTGTTTTGTTTTGTCTCTTCAGTTTTGATCTTGTGGCTATTGGAGGTATCTCTGTCACCCTGGTCTTTGACAGATCTCCTTTCATTTCTGAGAAAAGGACACTTTGGTTGCCTTGGAATAGGTTTATTGTAGTAGAAAAAGTTGTCATGCAAAGAACAGAGTTGGACCCACCATCTTGTGACATGACTAGCTTTATCAGCCCAAATCCAATTGTACTCCCTTCACCTCTGACAACATTTGGAGGATCCTGTCCAGAGAGGGGAACGGTCATTCCAGAGCTCCAGGTAAAAAAGATATTTTCAAATGAACAGAATGTGCTATTGTAGAAAAAAATGCTAGAAAACAGTAAGAATTTTTTTCTGATCCCTATTTATACCCTTTGTTAATGAAACCTACATTGTTATTTGATATTAAGTATACATTTCTAGCATAAAAACATGTATTTTATTACAATATGTAAATTATGTTGATTTTAATTACCATCCACCACATTTTCAAAAGGATCTGAACCTGGCTATTAAATATACACTCACAATTTTTCACATCCACGTATTGGTATGCAAAGATTTTAGTCCAAGCATTAGCTTATGCAAAAAATAAAATTTGGGTGCACAAATAACATAGTAAATTAGATTCCTGATCTGCCTGCATAAACCTGATTGCACATGCAAATCAAAGATTTTATGTATAAAACTGTTAGATATGAAATGTTTCAGGTCCAGTTTTAGTAGTGGAAGTAGTAATACTTAACATTTAACACATATGGTAATATTCCAGCCAGATTGAAGTCAATGAGAGTTTTGCCATTGATTTCAGTGGAGCCAGGATTTCAACCTAGTATTTAGAAAGCTTCATACAGGTTTGGAAAAAATCTAGATCCCACTGAAGTGAATGATCGTTTTATAAGTTTAATGGTACATGTTCAGACCCAGAAGTTCAGAGACACAGGATAGGGTTAGGTTTCAGAGTCGTAGCCGTGTTAGTCTGTATCAGGAAAACAACGAGGAGTCCTTGTGGCACCTTAGAGACTAACACATTTATTTGGGCATAAGCTTTTGTGGGCTAGAACCCACTTCATCAGATGCATGGATTGTCTTCCCCTCATTCCTGGAAGTCCTGAAAGTGCTGCTGTAAAAAGGACACTGGAATACACTGATTGCTTACTGCTGTGATGATGTTACCTTCCCAGGGCTGTACTTCTGGGAATGACATCAAAGCAAGGTTATTCAGTGCTTATAGATATTTTGGAGGTTATCTGTGGTTATAAATATTTTCCATCCAACTTTTTCTCTATTACAAAATTGCATTGCTCCCTAAAAAGGACCTCATTAATTTCTTTATTGTATAGAGAACACTTCTAGTTGAATTCTGTCACTTTCTACTATAAGTAACAATAAAACATCATACTATCTCAGCCTTCTAGTGGCAGTGCTGTGGCTGTATAGTTACATTCCTGTCTCCACTGAATAGAATGGGATAAATAATGGGCACAGATTAAAAAGAGCTGAGACAAGGTAGTAAAAGAACTATGTCACACCCTTCCACATAAGTATCTGAATTGCTAGATACAGTTGTCACATTTCAGGGTACAACCCAAACCAGTGAGAGGTTGTGTCATCACTTGTCCTGTAACAGTGAATGCCTTAAAATGCTCTACTGCTGCAGCTTCCTGTCGGGATGCTCCCAGCCAGCATACAAGCATGCTCTGAGTATCTGTATGATAAGGGGCCTTGGTTCAGCAACTCTGACTCTAACAGCTGGCTTGTTACATCATAGCCACACTCAGGTCTCCACCAGACTTAGTTACTACCAGCCAAGTGACCCCGACATCGCCGCAGTCCTGAATTTCCTCAAAACTGTCTGCCTTGAAATGTCCAGCCCTCTACTGGAACATTTAGGGAAGTAATACGGTCTTGCTCTTTAAAGAGACAAAAAAAACAGCAGTGTGTTGCTTTACCTGGAGTTAACAATCACTTCAATTCAAACACAGTACTGGGATGGTTTAGATTAAAAGCAAAACAAGTTTATTAACAAAAAGAGAGATCAATGTAAGGGATAAAGTCAGAAATAGTTACATGCAAATAAAAGTGAAAAACACTTTATAGTGACTAAAACTTAGCAAAACTACAATCTTGGTCCAAGGTAAGATTCTTTACACTCCTCCTACTAACAAAATGGCTGACCACTGTCTTGGTCAGGATCTCCCACAAAGTACAAACCTCTTGGTTTCTTTGTGATCTTAGGTGGAAGATCACTTGGGGTTCTTTGCCCCTCTCTTCTATAGTCCAGAGAACTCTTGAAATATATTCTTCTCAAAGTCCAGTGCCCCAGCTGTGAGGAAAGATGCCATTGAGTCTGATGGAGAAGGTTTCCTGCTGGTTTCTTCTTCACTGGTGCTTTCTACAATTCAAGTTAATCTATCCCTGCAGCCTCTGATATGCCAATGAATGGCCACTTGACCGTGATTGCCAGTTGTCTGTGATTGCATTCTCTGGATGGAGGCATCAGCCTTTCCTTTGTCTGGAAAAACCTGTTTACCCACTCTCCAGATTTGTCTAATTCAAATATATTTTAGTCCTATATTTCCTTTCAATTTCTATAGTCTTTTGGGTGTTTACCGTACATATACCACACAAGAATATTAATGATCGGTGTGTTGTTGGTTTTCCAATGATACCTTACACCAGTGTTTCCCGAACTTGGGATCCTGCTTGTTCAGGGAAAGCCCCTCGCGGGCTGGGCCGGTTTGTTTACCTGCCCCGTCTGCAGGTCCAGCTGATCGCGGCTCCCACTGGCCGCAGTTTGCTGCTCCAGGCCAATGGGAGCTGCGGGAAGCAGCGGCCAGTACATCCCTCGGCCCGCGCGGCTTCCAGCAGCCCCCATTGGCCTGGAGTGGCGAACCGCAGCCAGTGGGAGCCGCGATCTGCCGGTCCTGCGGACGGGGCAGGTAAACAAACCAGCCCAGCCCGCCAAGGGCTTTCCCTACACAAGCGGCGTCCCAAGTTTGGGAAACACTGCCTTACACAATGCCTATTAGATAGAGATTATGACAAAAGTGAATTGGGGTACACTGAACTGGTCAGACCAGCAGAAACTCAGTACCTGATACCAGTGAGCCCCTTGCACCCGGTCATTGAGATGCTCTTATGGTCACAACGGTATATTCACTGAGTAACTGCTCCTAATCCCCTGGTTTGGGATAGTCGAGAGTGAAATACTAAAATGTACTTTACATGAATATCTACTACTATTCTCCTGTTTCAGAGGAAGGAAAGTTTAGAACTTACTGATGTCAGATGCATGATAGAGGAGGCAGCTGGGATGTCAGCAGGAAGGACGGAATAATCAAGGGATCAGGAATTCCCTGCCAACAGCACATTTCATATGTTGAAATGACAAGTGCTGGCAGGCCTCCAATGGTACTGCAGTATTTCTGTGACAGTGTTATTATAGCTATAAGGTAATAGAAGGTGTTTGAAACTGAAATGATTTGTTATTAAGGAAACAAAAAGTGAGCTGGAAGAACCAGGAAAAGTAAACAAAGCACCATTTGTATTTTTCCAGATTGTGTTGGTTTAACATTGTGACAGACTGGCTCGTTAGTAATAATATGAGACATGCTAACCTCACAGCCTGCAGCATTTAAACTTACTAAACAGAATCCAATTGTGAGTGGACCTTGCATGAGTGTGTCAGGGAGCGTGCAAGGCGTTTCCCTCATTGCATGCCCTGCACCAGGGACTGCCACAACAGCATCTCCTCCATTCAAGGAAGCACAAGGGGTAATCCCTCCTAGTAGCCTCCAGCGCCCACATCTCTCAGAAGGCCAAAGCCATGACACCTTCCGCCTCCTACCAGCCTGTAGTCTTTGCTGTCCCTCTGCACACTAAGTAGCTCTGGAAAGGATTGTGTTGCTCAAGAAGGCATGGCTCCTTCCTTAGGTCCCTCTAAGATGGGGCAGCCAACCCAGGGTAGTGCCTTAAACACACAATATGGCCCAAGGTGAGTTTAAAATATGTACTTATTTAATTATATGTATGTCCACAAATTAATTAACCAAATGAGATATCCTCTCCAAAGTCAACCTGCAACTCTAGGACAACTGAGTTTAGTGGATTTAGACAAGATTAGTACTCAAGGGAATAATTGTCATCACAAATTGGACCCAAACACTTAAGGCAAAAGTAATATTGTGTGCAAACGTTAGAGACAAAAGAAGAATTAGAAAAGAGATGGGGCCTCCTTAACAAAGTATAGACAAATTAGCTGTTTTCCACCTCTGTGATCTTTCAGACACTGCACAGCTTTGGATGATGCTGAAGATTTTGCATTATTCCTGACCACAATATGCCTGGCAGAGGCAGGGCACGGGTCAAGGAAGTCGGTTTTCAGTGGTGCCTAGGTTTCTTAGAAAACATCATGATTTGAAATACAAAACTTTGCCCTTTTCCTAGGCATGAATATCATTAATAACAGTGTGTACAACTGTTGGGTTCTTCTAGGTGGTCCAGGAGGAAATCCCAATTCCTTCTAGCTTTGTGAAGCTCAGTTACCTCAGCAGTCGAACCCCTGGATATAAAACCTTGCTCCGCATTATTTTGACACATGCAGCCATCCCTCCCGGAATGACAAAAGTACATCTTACAGTTGCTGTTGAAGGGCGGCTAGTTCAGAAGTGGTTTCCTGCTGCTACAAACCTGGTCTACGCTTTTGCCTGGAACAAGACAGACATTTATGGACAGAAGGTGTCTGGTCTGGCAGAGGCAACAGGTATGTTGAGTTACTTCAGTGTAATTAGTAGTTGTAATACATTTGAAGGGAAAATACTATTTACACTTCTGATGATATATAGTTATCTAAATTAATTGCAGCTTTTAGCCAATTGGAATGTGATCATCTAGGAAGCATTTATTTTGTTATTCCTCACATTTCTAAAGCCACATTTTATTTTATTTTTGGCAACTCTAGTTCAAAAGTCTTTCTCCCATCTCATAATGGTTACATACCTGTGGTTACCTGCGTAGCTATCTCTGTGTTTGGAATGTACTTTCTCACTGTGACCTTCGGTGTGTCATTGCCTCTGTCATTTTTTTGGCAGTGACATTTAAAATATCGTTTCCATTTAGAATTTACTAAGTGCTAACTTTTAGGTATCTTTGCTTATTATATTTGATATCTGAAACTGTTAACTTCTTGACTTGTTATTTCAAAAGGTGTACATAGAAATCATCCATACTTTTTGGGGTCCTTTTATTTTAGTTTTTTAGATTTTAAAGTTATCCAAGTAGTGGTCTCTGATTTATGACTGAATGCCTATATGTGAAAATACTATAACTGAAGTAAAATACATTTCATTTATCCAAAATATTTTAACATGAATTTTGCTATTTGATCTTGAATGTTTTTTCATTATTTTTAATCAAGGATGGTGCATTGTGTTTAATGACCTGCTATTGCAAACACTTCCTATCCGTGTATTTATTGTTCCAGTAGTGCTTACACTTGTGAGTAGTTCTATTGAATTCAGTGGGATTTCAGTATGTTTTTAAGTCTGTGGAGCTACTCACAATGATAAGTGTTTGCAGGATCAGACTCTAAAATATTAAAATAATTAGGGGCCACATTCTGCCACTTTCAGTGCATAATATCTTGCTCCATAAGTAGTCTCATTGACATCTGCAAAGGATAATACTATGACTATGCACTCTTTCAAATATGTGTTCAAAAGTGGACAAATGCTATTTTAGGGGAACATTATTCACACTGTACCGCCGATGTAGAAATCTACCATAGTGGAAAGTACTATTCAGTGTGAATAAGAGTGGCAGAATCTGGCCCTAACTGCTTATACAATATAGATTCCTATATCAACTTGTATAACAAAGAACGGAATTAAATGAGTTGAGATTTCTCTTCTGAGTTATAACCTATTTGTTCATTTTTCCATACATACATATAATATAGACAGCAATGATATTATGGAATTTTGTTGTTATAAAATGTAGGATGTCTGAAAATGACATGAAATGGTAGTAAATGTGTTAATACTAATAAATATAGTACAGAACAGTTAAATATGCTAATTCCCTTCCAGATTATTTGAAATCCAATAATCATGAAGTCCACCCTTCTCCAACATATTTCTAGACTTTAAACCAAATAACTATGTTAGAGATGTCAACAAATGGTACACTGAGTTGCTAAATCCTAAAATGAATTCTAGCAAAGCATTTATCAAAGGAAACAAGAATAAAACCAGTCCATGAGGCACTATGAAACAACACCTATTTATTTATTTATTTATTTGCAGTTCAATGTCTGATTTCATTTAAAGTTGATTTTAATTATGCTTCTTACAAAACAGAAGCAAGAATCTTTATATTTAAGTGCAGTGTTAACTTGGTTTGTAAGATTCTGATAAAGCCTTATTTAATTTGACAGATTGGAGTAGTCTGGGACCCTCATCTGCATTCATTATGTGAATTTTGTCAAAATAATTCCCTGTGTTGGTGTATTACAATATTTAATAATGCATTCTGCTCAGACTTCATTTTAATTACATTAAATTACAGCAGATTGAAGTCCTATAAGCTCAGGAATATAACCATCTGCCTTTAATATTATAAACCCTATAAACACTTTCATTTTTCTTCAGGATTATTGGCAACAATTACATAATGATTTACTATAGTAGTCTATCCAGAAAAAGTGGTCTCTTAGAAAAAAACAGACTTTCTGAAGGTACTCGCATGCATGGAAGGATCTGGGGTTTGGGGTTTTTTATTTAGAGAAATATATGATGGCATTTCCCTACTCTCCAAGTCTTGCACATTGAGGAAATTTCCTGATCTTACATTTGCAGCAGAAATTATAACAACAGAGTTTCTTCTTAAAATTGAAGGGTTAGAAAAAAATATATAATAATACTCCTCTCTCTGGAAAAACTGGTTCTAAAAGATTCTTTAACAATGGAAATAAAACAGAGTTTAAGCATGTGGCTCGTTCTTAGATATATAAAGTTAGCATATAAAAGAGGGTATCCAAATGCTACTAACAGGGAGGGCCAAAGAGAAGAAGACAGTGAAGTTGTGACAAAGCAGATAATGAGCTTTAGGAACATCTGGCAATTCAGGGATTTCAGATGTGGGCAGAGAATAGTAGAAGTACTACATTATCACCTTTCAGAGGGGTAGCCGGGTTAGTCTGGATCTGTAAAAGCAGCAAAGAGTCCTGTGGCACCTTATAGACTAACAGACGTATAGGAGCTTCAGCTTTCGTTGGTGAATACCCACTTCTTCGGATACATTATCACCCATGATCCGACCATGTGCTCCATTATGGACATCTAGGCTAGCAGCAGATCTTCAGCTGGTATAAACTGCCATGGCTCCATTCAAGTCAATTAAACTCCCACTGAGTTCAATGGAACTATGGCAGTTTACACCAGTTGAGAATCTGCCCCAGAGGGTGTCTGCAACTCTGGACTATTCCTCAGTGTATGCCTGACCTGGGATGAACTTGTTAAGTGTATGACTGAAGAAAAGATCCTATAATATAGGTGATAAGTCGTCAGCAAAGATGCTTCATACTAAAAACTTCTCCTTTATCTTCCTCCTTACATTAACACCTAGAAAAGCACTTGTTTTGATATTGACACAATGAATAATCCCAGTAAAAGAATGGCAAAGGTAGTTTTGGGAGAAATAATCAGTACTGTGGCCAAATCTGTAGATTCAGAATGAGCAGTTGTATAAAAGCAGTGTTGTTTTAGCTGCTGGGGCCTCTTTAAATTGCAAAGGATGGACAAGGCAGCTGCTGGATACATAGCGTAATGATCTGATGCCGGTAAAGCTTTAAACATACAGTGATGTTAACAGGAGGCAAGGGAATGTGAATTCAGGAGTCAGAAAGTTTAGTAGCAAAAACAGAGACTTCTTTTTGATAAACTAATGAGAAGCTCCAGAGAGTAGTGGGAACAGTCTGTTATGTTCCAATAAAACATTTGCCTTACAAACAAGGCAACATATCACTTGCTCCCTACAATTATGACACAAGACCTCAGGTTTGAAGTGTTGCACCTAAGGTTCACTGGAGTTCTAGAAATGGGGGGTAATTGGTGACAAATCAATGCCAACATTCTTACATGTATCAAAGGAAAAGGATGAGTTAAGTGGAATTGAATCTCCACTCCCCTCCTTGAACAAAACGGGACTCTTTGAATTTAGCAATAGTTCATTTAGTTAAGGGAGATGCTATTGAGCAAGTTGACAGATTCCCCTGGGGAAAAAAGATACACACATGCAAAAGCCAGTACATAATTGATACTATAAGGACAGACTTAGAAGATACTGTACTTTGAAACTACAGTAACCATGACTATCAAAGGAACTGATAATCTCTTAGACTTTTTTTGTACCCTCAGACAATAAAAATCAAAATCAAATGCAGGAGCCAGCATAGGAGCCTCATTACTGTCAGGTAGCTATAAAAACAGGTATGGAAAAGGTAGATAATAAATGAAGGAAAAACAATCTAACATATCCTCATTTGTTTTCAGTGTCAGTAGGATATGAATATGAAACATGCCATGATTTTATTCTGTGGGAGAAAAGGACAGCTATCCTGCAGGGTTTTGAGATGGATGCTTCGAATCTGGGGGGTTGGTCCATAAACAAACACCACGTATTGAATCCACAGAGTGGTAAGTCCTTCAGTTATCAATCAGACATGTTGGAAAGGAATATATTTTCAAGATGATGATGAAGAATTTAGATGTTCAATTTTTCATTGTTAATGTTTTATCCTTTGAGTGTGCAACTTTCTTTATTGAGAACTGCACACTTACCCACCAGCTGAAAATATTTTTGTGTGTGTCTTAGCTATCAGGCATAAATAAAAATCTTGTAAATGTATGTTTTTTTTCATTAGGCTGGATAAGAGAATACTGATATACGATATAGAACTTTATATCTCTAGGTTGTTGTTTTGAATCCAGTCTAAGATAGTAGGGATTGAATGTTGCTCCTGTTTGCTGGTCTCTGTGAAAAGAATTGATGGTGTGTTGTCTTCTCAGTGGACAAGTATCTATGTCACAAACTCACCGCTACAACTGGTTTTTATTAGCATAATTATTGGCAGTCTCACCAGTGGAACTAAGGATCAAATATGCATAGAAATTGAGCTAAAAACTGGCCTTCTGGAGGTGGTGCTTCCATTTGGAGTAGACTCATCTTGTCAGGACAGTGTGCAAGCTTGCACTGCTGCTCACTCTGTATCCGAGCTGTGGATAAATAAAATACTTTACTCTCCCTAGCAGCGGTCTAGCACCTTTCACGAGCGCATGCGCACACACAAAAAATGCAAAGAATCTACTCATTTATTTTGCCCTCCTGACTTATTCCCTACATATAAATTACTCAGACTCTGAGACTTTAATCTGTTTTCTCATTACCTGTTATTTTATGGTTTCCCCCCCAAGCAGCTATAATTAGGAACTACTCTTAGTGGATTTAAATTATCAAATTAATACAGTTATAGTAAGTTACAGTATTGAGAATGAATATGAATTTGCAAATAAATGGACATGTTCTGTTCTTTGGGAGAGAAAAACCTAGGATCAGAGTCTCAGCTGGTGCAAATCAGCTTAGCACTAGCTTCAGTAGAGCTCTGCCAATTTTCCAGCTAAGAATCTATCCACTAAAATCTGTTTCCAACTGCAAACAACTGTAACCCAGATTCATGCACAGATGTAAAGCTGTCAGGATTTCATCAATTCTGATGTCAAATGTACAACTGTAGTGTAAATATTCCAAATACAAAAGGTCAGGCTTAGTTTGTACATTATCAAGATTTTGATTTGAAATAGTTTGACATTTTAAGCAGTGGTTCTTTCATACCCACCTTACTGGTTTGTATAGATTGACTTTTTTAAATGCCAGCTGTTGACATTTAACACACAGAGAAATCTGACCTCAGTCAGTCCAGCCCCCCAGCTGTGAGCCCGATAGTCCACATCCTAGTGCCAGTTTGCCACTTAAATAGTTTAGTTTCAAAACTGAGTTCTTGGGAATACTTTCTTTTATCTCTCCAGTTTATATGAATGTCTGACCTTAGCACTTACTGTAATGCCACCCCTTCTAATTCACCACACAGCAGTTATGAGACTAAAATATGTATGAGACTTTATACAATACACAATTATGAGTAGTAGACATTTGAGGTTAAATTGTGGCTTTTCGGCCACTGCCCAGAGCACAGGGCACATAGGGATGAACTGTACATTGGTCGCTCCCAGAGATACTGTTCATGACATACAGTTTCTGCAAATGCTGGGCTGCATAGTCCCAGCAAGCTTTCTACATTCTTCGAAAGGCTGCAGCCCCTGCTAACCTCTTCTGCCTGTTAGCACTAGCCTCAAGCAATCCTTGTGCTTTGTGACTGCAAGAATTCTGGGGACTAACCCTTGTACCTAGATTTTAAGTGGGGATGGGAGGTTTCTTCTGCCTTTCCTCCCACCTTACACATCTGCACAGAGTTGGCAAGATCTAGACTTAAACCAGAAATTGTTCTCACCTTTGTCCTTTCCTTACAAAGGCACTGATCCAGCAATGTAGGTAAGCACATATTTAACTTTAAGCACAAGCCATGAAGTCAATGGGCCTACTTATATGTGTAAAGTTAGGGCACAGGCTTAAGTTAGGGTTACCATTCGTCCGGATTTACCCGGACATGTCCTCCTTTTTGTGCTAAAAATAGCGTCCGGGGGGAATTTGTAAAGCACTCACAATGTCCGGGATTTCCCCCCCGGCAGAGCAGAGCGAGCGGCTGGGAGGGCTGCAGGGAAGTCCCGGGCTGGACTCAGGAGCAGCTGTAGAGGAGCCGGATCCGCCCTGCATTCTGAGCCGGCAGCTCCCTTGCAGCCCAGTCCGGCAGCACTGTGCAGGGCCAGGGACCGGGTTTTGTTGTGCAGGGCCAGGGACCGGGTTTTGTTGTGCTGGGGAGCTCAGCCACGTGTCCGGCTCGGCTGCACAGAGCCCAACACCCTGTTCTGAGCAGCAGGGTAAGGAGGTCAGGGGGCAGGAAGGTTCTGGAGGTGGCAGTCAAGAAACGGGGGGGGGCTTTTTGGGGGGAGTGGAGAAAGTTTTGGGCAGTCAGGGTACAGGTAGGGGGTAGGGTCCTGGGGAGCAGTTGGGGGGGGTCTTAGGAGGGGGCAGTTAGGGGACAAGGAACAGGGAGTCTTAGGTAGGGGGTGGGGTTCTGGAGGGCAGGTAGGAGCAGGGGTCCCAGGAGGGGGCAGTCAGGGGACAAGGAGCGGGGGGAGTGTTTGGGAGTTCTGGGGGGGGCTGTCAGGTGGCAGGGGTGGGGAGATGGATCGGAGCAGTCAGGGGACAGGGAGCAGAGGGGTTTAGATGGGTCGGGAGTTCTGGGGGGGGGGCTGTCAGGGGGTGGGGAGTGGTTGGATGGGGCGTGGGAGTCCCAGGGGTCTGTCTGGGGGTGGGGGTGTGGATAAGGGTTGGGGCAGTCAGGGGACAAGAGGCAGGGAGGCTTAGATAGGGAGTGGAGTCCTGGGGGGCAGTTAGGGGCAGGGGTCCCAGGAGGGGGCAGTCAGGGGACAAGGAACGGAGGGAGGGTTGGGGGTTCTGGGGGGGCGGGAAGTGGGAGGGGCAGGGGCGGGGCTAGGGCGGGGCTCCTCCCGTCCTCTTTTTTTCTTGCTGAAATATGGTAACCCTACTTAAGTACATCCCCGAATCAGGGCATAAGATCTGATCCAAAGCCTATTGAAATCTCAGGAAAGACTTCAGTGCAGTTGATCTTGAGAATGCCCATAAAGCTCCTGCATGTGAACTGTCATAGAAACTGCTTTAGGGTCATACTAGTCAAATATGGGGAATTAATTATTAAATCATAGAATTCATATACCTACCAAAGTAAAGTATAGTCCCACAAATAGATGACAAACTAGATATTTAAGTTCATTAGCCAAAAGCTCCAAAATAAATAATATATCACTTGATCTCAGCCAAAAGGTCAAGAAAAGCTCTTCAGTTTCAGCCATGCAAAACATTGATTTTAAACAAGGGTAAGGTTGTGATTCAAACCTAAAACAGTCACTGTAAAATTCAAGCTTATGCTCTATGTCAACGTGAGAGGAAATGAAAGGCGCAAGTGTGGAGTAGCCTTCTCAGGAATTAATTTCTTGAGATCTTTTTGTATTTAATTAAAATAAAGCATTCACTCTGCAGGGATGTAAGTGCGAACTTTTCACGGGTACTGAATTTACTTTCTCTTTTTGAAATGCTGTCACAATCCAGTTAATCCAAACTACAGGAATAGCATTGGGAACACAATTCAAATGTAAAAAGTTATGGTACTTTACTGCAAATAGTCCTTATGTAACTTTCATTTCACCTTAACATTAAAAACACTTGATTTGATCAGCTATACACACACATTTCAGCTGATTGGGGCTGCTGGTGACTGAATAATATTGTATGCATATTAGAAGTCTGAGTTGTTGATTCTTCAGTTTGATGTTTTTGTCATGATTGCAAGTGGCAGAAATAACTAAAAAAAAAAAAAAGCTTAACTTCTTTTTGCTTATCAGTGACAGAAAAGTAGCATGACTATAATATGGCCTGAACCTATTAGCAATAATGTTTCTTTTGTTGTTGAATGGAGTTTGCTGAGGCAATCTGATGAGTAAGTGCATCCACTAGCCATCTTTTCTTTTCAGCCAGTGCCACACACCTTTTGGGCTTTCATGGCCCTGGGTAGGCCCACTGATGGAGAGGAATTTGCAGTCAAGTTCTGCCACTACAGCCTTCTCCCCCAGCAGACTTTCTGCCATTAGGATCCTTCTACAGGGACTTTAGAGCTGCAACAGTTAGCTTGAGTTACTATATTTGAGTTAATCCACTCGAGCTAGCCTAACTCAAGGGCTTAACTTGAATGAAAGGGTATGTCTATATTGTGATCAAAAACCCACGGCTTCGAGTCTCAGAGCCCAGGTCAGCTGACTCGGGCTCATGGGACTTAGGCTGCAGGGCTAAAAATAGCAGGCTTGGGATGAAGCCCAGGCTCTGAGACCTTCCCGCATCGTAGTCCCAGAGCCCAGGCTCCAGCCCGCGCCCAAATGTCCACACTGCTATTTTATAGCCCCGAAGGCTAAGCCCCATAACCGTGACTCAGGCCAGCCGCTGGTCTTTTATTGCAGAGTATACCTACGCAAACTGACCACCCTGCGAAACAACTCTCAAGCTACACCAGGGGTCGGCAACGTTCGGCACGCAGCTCGCCAGCTCATCCCGCGCCGCTTCTCGCCACCCCCATTGGCCCGGGACGGCGAACCGCGGCCAGTGGGGGCTGCGATCGGCCGAACCTGCCGCGTCAGCAGGTAAATAAACTGGCCCGGCCTGCCAGGGTGCTTACCCTGGCGAGCCGTGTGCCGAACGTTGCTGACCCCTGGTCTAAAGGTATGTCTGTGCTGCAGTTGGAAGTCTGATTGCAGCATGTGTAGAATAATCGCACTGGCTTTAATCTAACTAGTGTGAGTGCCAAGAGCAGTGAAACCATGGCAGCTTGAGCTTCAGCGCGCACACTGAAGTTCATACTCCCATGGCTTTAGTGATGTTGGTACTTGCACTAGTTAGGTTTAAACTAGTTTGGGTATGTCACACCTCTAATTGCAGAGGAGACATACCCTAAAATTCCTTAATGCTTAGCACCCTTTTGGCTTCATTCATGCATAATACTCATTGGGTTTGATTCTGATCTAAATTGCACTGGTATAAATAAGGAGTACTCCACTGAAGTAAATGGAGTTGCATGCGTGATAAACTGGTATTCTTCCATTCAGAATCAGGCCCATTGATGTGATTCTTGTGTCATTTTACATAGCAAGCAGGTTCAATACGGTGGGCTATGGGGTGTGGTGGAAGTGATTTGTAATAAGAATAATGCATTCTTGAACTAAAACTTGATGTTCATAGCTGGAGCAAGGTTGAATGGTATGGTGTCATGCATAGGCAGGTGAAACCTATTCTTGGAACAACAACAATTAAAGAAGTCTTCAACATGATCTATATTTTCAAAAGCTGAAAATAGCACAACATATAGTGTTTGTGTACATTTTTTTGTTTCAGCTTTACCCAGGAATGCTAATATCGTACACTGATACTGCAATGCCACATACGAAGGCAAGCCATCAGTTGTGCCAATGTAATCAGAAACTACATTCATTTGTGTTTTATTTCCTTTAATCACTCTTCTTATTTGATAGAGTACTGGGCTTTCTAATAGAAACAGGGAATTTTGGAATTGCTGTATAAAAAGAATACCTATCTTCAGTTTGAAAATTGCTACAAGTCTAGTAATAACATATCATTTTGAGGGCAATTGTTAACTGTTTTGCTATATTGTTATAAAAAAAATGATGTCTACCTGAGAAAATGATGTTAGTACTGGATCTGGTATTACCAACCTAATAATTGGAAAGATTTTTGAATGATATATCCTGTAGTGCAGTGCTGAAATACTGACATGTTAGAAAGCTGTTTTCCTCTTTATGGCAGGGCATATTATATTCTCACTGGTAAAAAGTTCACTCACTGGAATTACTCTTCCACTTTTAACACAGTTGTGCTGCAGTCACCAACATTTTTATACATTATTATCAAGCAGCTCTTATTTAAATTTAAATGTTGATTGTATACTGCAGTTTGATGCCCTTTCTGAAAAATACAGAGCAGTCCTGCTATTAATTTCCCTTAATTAAATACTCATAGTGTTTAAGAAATTAATCTGCTACCCAATAAAAATGTATGAATAAAATGAATATTCATGTAGTAATCCCTAAGAAATCAGATCGTACTTCAATTAATAGTTGATTTGTTAGAGCGTTAACCAATCCTGACTTCTCATCATGATCCCAGTTTTTAAAATAGCTCAGAGAGTGGAGATGTTTAGAATTGGGAAAGTTTCTTAGACCCTTTTATTATACTGTTTGAAAGATCTGGCCATGCTTTACTGAAAGTGTTCTGTGCTCTTCTCCTGTATTGTCAAATTCAAAGATAAGGTGCAGAATATTTTAGCTGCTGCCTTTTTTTTCTGCCAGATCATTTTATTTCAGTTTTGGTGGGTCAAAGGTTCTTAAGAACTGATACCAACATTTTCAGACTCTGTGTTTAAAATTTGAAACCTATGTGCTCGCTGGAAGCATGTAACTCCGGTGTTCTGGGATCTGCCCACTGGTGTCCAGGTGGAGTTTAAGGTATTAGTTATGACCTGTGAAGCCCTAATGGCCTTGGACCAGCCTCTCTCCCTGTGCCATACTACCACAGATGCAGTCACAAGGGCACTTTAAAAAAAGTGGGGCAGCTAACAGGGTGTTCTCTGCAAGCACTACAGGATTCTGGAACTTGCTATCTCCCCCTCTTCTCCCCCCCCCGCCCCGGTCTAAAATAGTTGGAACTTTTAGTGATTTTTCAGGCACGCTGCACAAGGCAACCCTTTGACTGGCTTTTTGGAGATGGCTAAGGATGTGCTATCATTTTAATAATACTTAGATTTAATTGTATTGTCAGTGATGTATTAGGTTGCCTACAGCCTTGGATAGGCATCTTTTAGTTATTTGAATAGAAATAAGTAGAGTAAAATAAGTTATTTAAGTGAATATAAGTGGCCTGATTTTCAGAAAAGCTGCGCTCCTGCAGCTCCAATTGAAGTCAATGGTGACATCTCTGAAAACCAGGCCATTTAGTCAGATGACAAAATACAGATTTAGACACACAACTTTAGGCACCCACACATGAAAATGTTGGCATGGTAACAGTGTATCCAGATTGTGTGTGGCTCAGAAATATTTTCTGAGAATCTGAAAACTAATTTTAACAAGCTTTTACAGGTAATGATCCTTCCATGTGGAACAGAAGGTGGAATGAATGAAAACAAAAATGGAAGCCCTACATATGTTTGCTGCATGGTGAAAGCAGAGCAGGATTGAGCACTACTAGTTTGTAATAGGTAATATGCACTTTTTTGACACCTTCATTTTTCTTCTCTCATGTTTAGGGATCGTACACAAAGGAAATGGAGAAAACATGTTCATTTCCCAGCAGCCACCAGTCATCTCAACCGTCATGGGTAACGGACACCAGAGAAGTGTCTCCTGCTCCAACTGCAATGGTCTTGCTCTCAGCAGCAAACTCTTTGCCCCGGTTGCCTTGGCTTCTGGTCCGGATGGCAGTGTGTATATTGGAGACTTCAATTTTGTCAGACGCATCTTTCCCTCGGGAAATTCCATTAGCATTTTAGAATTAAGGTAGGAAATCTTGGAGTTTATTGATTATTATCAGATCTTTTAATGTGAGCTATGAGAAATACGGTGAAATGTTTTTAAGGGACCTAAGGGACTGACCAAATTTGACTGCTTATTAGAAACCTGTCTTACTCTCTAAGCATCAAATTTACCCCAAAAACCTTGGGGTTACCTTAAAGTGACCACTTAAGAGGGTGCGGTGGGGAAGATTGCCTATGTTAGATGGTGTTTAGTGTTTAGTACAGGTTTCACATAATTAATCAAGAAACCTACAAGTTGAATAGTCTGAGTCTTCTCTCCCCTATATTTTTCCTATTTAGATTTTCAAAATAGAATAAGATTTTAAAGTATTTTTTCTTAAAATCAACATAACTCCTGGTGGAATATTTGAGTTGAGAAGCAGGTATGTATGTCAGCTCAGAGATAGCAATAGCCACTTTGCCTGCATGTACTGTAGATGGACAGATCAAGTTCAGAAGTACCCAAATTGTTCCCCATCTCTTCTGGAAAGCACAGCAAAGTAGAGCTGGACTGAACTTGAGACAGGCACAGGCCATGGGCATTCCAAACTAGTATCTGTCAAACCAGGTGTTGCTATGCCACCAAAAAGCTATCCTGCCACAGCTTACCCCCTATAATTGACACTTTACCCAGTTTCACTCTAAGGGACACTATAAGTAACTATAAAATTGTTCTGGACCCTAAACATTACCATAAAGCATGTCTCTCACTCACCATTGGCGTGCTGCCGCCTACCTCACTTCAGGCTTGATCCTACAAGGTGCTGGGTGCCCTCAACTTGTGTGGAGGTCAGTGGGAGCACTCAGCACTTTTCAGGATCAAACCCTTACATACACCAGTACTGAAACACACAGAACTATTTTCAGAGTGGCAGCCGTGTTAGTCTGTATCAGCAAAAAGAACGAGGAGTACTTGTGGCACCTTAGAGACTAACAAATTTATTTGGGCATAAGCTTTCAAAAGCTCATGCCCAAATAAATTTGTTAGCCTCTAAGGTGCCACAAGTACTCCTCGTTCTTTTTTCACAGAACTATGTTCCATGTAATGTATAGAGGCCACACTAAACCTATATTACTCATCAAACACGTGGTCATGTAAGCAGCTAGCATGGTTAGAGTACAGTTGCACATTAATTGTTCAAGATGAGGTTGGAGATATGTGTACTGGAAAGGAAGCAACTGAATTTGAGAGGGAGAAATTAATGGAGTAGAGATGAGATGTTGAATGATTTAACTGCTTGTGTCTTAATTGTCTACAATTTACATTGAGGGGATATACAAAGTTAACTGTGTTTTCGTATGGCTATATGTCTATGTGAGGTACGGTAAAGGTACGTATTATGTTGGTTTGGTTTGTTCATTGATACTGATGTTTGTTGTTTTGCTTTTCTTGTGGCTCCTGGATTGATTTGTCGTATTAGGAACAGAGATACAAGACATAGGTAAGTAAATCACAGTGCAGTTATGCATGCATCCAACTGATTTAAGAGATCATTTATAAACAAGCAACAAGGAATATTCCTAAACAAAGGAATTTTTTAAATGTAGGCTTACAGAAACATTGTGTCGTTAACAAATATGAATGTAAATCAAATTCAGTTTATTTGCTTTAGAGAAGCATAGGTTTGTTCACTTTACATGGATCGCCTCCCCCACTAACCTGAAAGAATCTGAGCTTAATCAGCAAGGCCCAGTGTAAAGTTTTCCACCTGAAGAGTGACTGAGGTTATTGTTAAAGGTAACTCCATTATTTTATTAACTTCTGTTATATTAATTTTGTATTATATCGTAGATACGCACTACTAGGGAAATTGGAATGAGTACATTTTAGAAATGGAAAAATAAATAAAAGTCTCTAGAGGAGGACTAGAGAGGTCTGTAGTTTATTAACTTATGGCTAGCTTGTAACTTTGGACACTTCCCTGAGTAAGGGGCAGTGCATAGCTGAATTGCTCCATGAGCAGCCCTGAGGGTAGGACTACACTGCAATCAGCCGTGTGACTGCAGCACATGTAGATATACTTGAGATAGCTATGATCTGCCTTGCTCGGATAGCAGTGAAGCCACAGCAACATAGATGGCAGCACAAGCTGGCAGCTTGAACTTTTACACAGGGTACATGCTTCTCCCATGGCTTCACAGCTGCTGTTGTGTGAGCTAGCTAGCTCAAAGCTAGCTCAGTATGGCTAGACGTGCTGCAGTCACATCACTTACTGCAGTGTAGACCTGCCCTTGGTAAGTCACACTCTTCCCCCTGCTTCTCCTTTGCTCTGCAGAAGAAGCAAGTTACTTCCCTCTTTCTCATGGAGTCCCCACTGCGCCCAGTCATCGATACCAGCCAGCAAGTAGTTGAGGGGGAGAAGGGAAGGGCGGACAAGGGCTCTTCCCATTCCCTCCATCCACTTGCTTGCAGCAAGGCGCACTGGGCAAGTAGGCCTTGCTCTCCTCACCACATGTAGAGTCTTTGTTGAGTATTGAGCATGTGGGGCCCTTACTTCCCTTGTGTGGCTAAGGCGGCTGTGACAACTTCTAAGGGCCGTAGAAATAACCTACAAAAGATTAGAAAGAACAGAGACCTGCTGAGCATCAGGTTGCTTTCCCTACAAGCTCTTCAGCCTCCTGATATATTATTTTAAAAAGCAGGCAAATAAACCAGGATTGATGCATCCCGTTTGGATGATTGCTTGGCGTAGTAGGGAGAGTACAGTAGTAGACTGAACCAAATTCAAAAAAATGATTTTAAAATGGTATGTTTTAAGGGTTGACATGACAATCATTGTTATTAGGTTTTAGCCACAATCATATTATTGAATATGATAGTTTGTTTGCCACCGTTCTTATCAAAGATATAATCTTTCAGGCATTTTACAACAAAAGCTTGAGAGAAAGTGACAATTCCTGGCTAATTGCATGCATCTCCAGAGTTTGTTTTAATGATTGTTTCCATTTGTTATGTATTAAACCTGTCAAAGTCCTTCAAATTTTATGAAGTTGAAAAGAGGAAAATTGAATTTGTTCAGTCTGGAATGACAATTGTCAACAAAATGGCATTAATCAGGGTTTTAATTTTTGTTTCTCTTTCTGAAATGATTTTTCTAAATACCAGTGCACTAGAACAAAATACACTAGCTTCTTTGGATAGGCTTAAATCGTAGTTAAATTTAGTCACGTGTCAAACTGCTTCCCACTAAAGTGCTGTTGGGTATTAATTGTAAGTATTAATTGCCTATTTGCAAAGCTATATTATTCTGACTAGCTTAAGTGAAGTGATTTGTGGTAAATTGGAGGGCATCACTTGGAGATAATACAGGCAATGAGGTTATGGGAAGTCTGTTTACAGTCCTTACTGTACACAGCTTTATTGTGGCTTTAAAAGCCACAGCCAATTTACATTAGGAAAGGGTGTGGGTGGACAGTAGGCTTTCTTCCTAGGGAGGACACAGGAATGCAGAATGCTTCCAGACTGCTAAAGAGCACAAGCAGGAGCAACCACTAACTATCCCCTTTGGGACAGCATGAGTAAACTGCAGTATGGAGTCAGACCACCAGAGTGAGCTCCTGGAATTCCCCAGAGCACTGGGGAAGGTCTCATGCTACGCCCTGCCAGAGGATGCTCAGCCAGCTCTTCAAACTCATGCAGAGGGAGAGCAGGGATGTGGCCATTTTGTGGGTTAGCATATCCAAGGGATATAGGGAAGTTGTCTGTATACTTCCCTAACAGAAGGACTGCAACTGTAGCCCCTCCCTGCATAGGTGTGATTGTGGCCTACCCTTTCAAGGCTCATTCCTTCCTCCTCCCCTCATAAGGAAAGGCAATAATCTAGCCCAACAGTTCTCAAACTTTAGTAACCCCAGGACCCCCATTTTAATTAATATTTTTGTGGACCCTCCAAGCGCCCCGCTCAGCCCCAGACTCCATCCCCACTATACCCTTTCCCCCAAGACCCCACTCCACCTCTTCCTGCTTCACCCCTGCCCTTCCTCTTATCCGCCTCTTTCCACCCCTTCCCCCAAGAAATTGTCACAGCTGTTCTCCGGGGTGCAGGAGGTGCTGGGAGGGATGGGGAGGAGTTGATCAGCAGGGCCAACGGACCCCAGTGGAGTACCCTCGTGGACCCCAGTTTGAGAAATGCTGATCTAGCCCCTTAATAGTTGCAACATGCTCTCCTCCTGATGCCAGCCCATACTGCTGACTGGGGCAGAGGGAAGGCAAGGCCACCACCCCCTCCACC
Organism: Malaclemys terrapin pileata; assembly: GCF_027887155.1. Lineage (NCBI taxonomy): Eukaryota > Metazoa > Chordata > Testudines > Emydidae > Malaclemys > Malaclemys terrapin. The sequence goes on along the minus strand of NC_071513.1, from coordinate 15,092,895 downwards.
TATGCACAAGCTGCTGTGGTTAGTACATGGTGCTTTGTCTCCTTATAACTTGAACTCAGAAAGCAGAAGCACCAGAATTTTGGCTGCTGACAGCATAGGTATGCAAGGGGGAAAGGGCTTCCAAATTCCAGCCCTCAACACAGTCCTCCCTCTCAAAAAGTAGGGAAAAGAGATGAACTTCAGAACGTTCCTTGAAAGTTAAAAGATTCAGGCAATTTGAGACCTTGTGTGGGAGAGAATCTCAAACTCTAGGGCTACACACGCAAATTGCTTCATAGTAACTCCCCTTTTTTTATTTATACCATGGGGAGGCCCCTCTGTAGCAATATCACATGAGGAGAGAGGCAATTTCCCATATAGACAAGTTTAATCTCATTTATGTGGTGGCAGAAGGGGAGGGGTTTGTGGGTAAAACTAGTAAATTGGAGACTGGGTGTATCCATGTGATGGATTTTATGTCCTGTCCTTGAGATTATTTTTTGGGTGCTCGGCTGCCTCCTTTTGATGATCACTTTATAGAGAGTATTCTGTTTTTTCAGATTCTTATACAGTGCCTATGTACATAGTCTCTGAGCACCTGCCCATTAAACAATATGACTGGCATCTGTCACATGCCATCCTTTCCTTCTTTCTTCTTTCCTCTCCTCAAGGGGAAATTACATGTAGATTGGATTTATTTTAAAAGGTGGAACAACACTGTGGGGATCATGGCCTGTACACAGAGTGTGATTCCATGGGTTTGAGTAACTTCAATTTTTGGAAATATTTTGTTTGGTTCACTTGAAAACATTTCCATTAAAAAAGATTGATATTCTTAGTATGGGAGACAGTTTTTTGACTGTGTGGGGTCAGGATGGTCCTGTTTGTTTTCTCAGCATTCTGTAATCAGGATCTAACATCTGGTAATAAAGCTGTTTATTCTCTCTCCACTTCACCAGTTGCCAAAGATAAAGAACTAAGGGAAGGGAATAATTTGTTCTGAAATGAATCACTGTTAATTTTCATTTATTAATCTACTTGGTACAGTTTTTAACAATGCTAATTAAAAATTGTCCCAGGTTTGGATATGATTCCAAACTTTCCATAAGATCAGAAGTATTTGGTTCTGCCCGGTCTCTGCTAGTAATATTTAAATTCAAACATTTTAGCATTTAAGATTTTAAGCATAGATAACATCAAGAGGTTTCTAATAGCCAGTGTATTAAACCTAATCACATGGATGACTGAAAACATATCTAAAAGGAGAGTACATAATGACCTCTAGTACTTTGTGGTTTTTACCAGATGAATAGAGTACATTTATTTAACATCTTGCATTCTACTAGCAAATTTTTCCATACTGGTATTTTATGGAAAATCTTTTGTTTGGTCAGACCGGGTCTCTTTTGAACTTCAGCTGCAAATACCAGAAATGGCCTTTCTTACAAAATGTTAATTAACTTCAGAATAATGACAAACTTTAATTCAGCAATTAATCACATTTACTCATCCTTCTTCCCCCACCCCAATCCCTTCTCTCAGCACCCTGTCCTTTCTCCATATCTCACATCCCTCTATTCAGTCTGCCAGTATCTCTCTCTCCATGCCTCCGTCTTTTCATATAAGCTTATGATCAGGATTATACTAGCCTGGTTTATGTCCTGATCCTGTGAGGTGCTGAGTACTCGAGTCCTTTGGATGTCAGTGGGAGTTGAGGTTTCTAAGCACCTTGCAGGATCAGGCTCTAACTATCAAACTTATGTCACAGGCTTTTTATAATCTTTCACCAGTGGAAATAAGATATTCTAACTGACCCTCTACTAGAGGAGTTGCAGCAATGTACAAAGTTACATAGAGCACCAAATAGACTAATAAAACAGAAGAAATGGAGCAAAGAATATATATCTGTTCATACCCATTACCAATATAGTTCATAACGTACTTTTCCATTGATCTGTAACATTGCCCAGTGATGTAGGACCATCTAATAAATGGTCAATAAAACCTAGTTATCTCCCTCAGTCAGTCAAAGGTTTCATATTTAAAGTGACTCCCTCAGCTTAAAATCTAATCAGTATACAAAAAAAGGGCAGGGGGACATTAAAAGTACTTTCAGGCACTACACTTGCCCTGGAATACCTGCCAAATGTGGTGATTTTAAATTACATTTTCTTTATATTGTTTTTTTCTCTTCCCTGTTGTTTAAGACCCACACAGACAGGGGAAACTGGTTGTACACAAAGCATTGTCAAATGCACCAAAAACAGACTGGAAAAAAGTAGAGTAACACATCTTTTCTCTCACCTCTTTCCATTACATTAATCTCAAGTGTTCACTGTAACAATAGTACTAAAACATTTTTTCTGAAAGAAGTATGATTTTTTTTCACAGTGTTTCTTTAAACTACATGACAGTTGAATATTTTAACAAAGAGTGTATTTCAGTAAGAAATTTAAATATGGTGTATTGAAACAGAAAACCACAGACTGGCTTTGAGGCATGTTCCAGAAACATTGGAAGCAGTAGAGAGAATTCTCTTTCTCAGATGCTTGACTGGTGGGTCTTGCTCACATGCTCAGGGTCAGGAAGGAATTTTCCCCCAGGTCAGATTGTCATAACCTTGTGGGGAGTTTTGCCTTCTTCTGCAGTATGGATTGCTTGCTAAGATCATCTGGGTATATGTCAACAAATCAATTCCCTGCTAAGAGAGCATTGCTGTGTTATAAGTCAGTCTGTTTCCCAGAAGTACCTTAGGAAACCATTTCTGGTGGTAAAAAATCCATTGTGTGTTTCTGGCAGTGCTTGGAACTTCTACAGATGTTGGCTAACGATGGTCCTAATCATGCCTGCACTGAGTCGCCTTGATGTCAGAGACCCTATGCCTAGGCTTCAGAGCCTGTCCACACTAATCCCTTCTTGTGACCAGGACCAGTGTTAGTCAGTGTTTGCAGGATGCCTGCAACCTTAGCAGGATTAGGACCATTGTCTGCGCTACTTGCCATCCTCTCTCCAAACTGACATGGATCATAAAGCAGTCAGAGAGACAACAAACAATCTGATTGGCTAATGAGATGCACTCCAGTTCACCAATTAGAATTTGAGCCTCATTGACTAATTAGCATATATACATATTTTAAAATAATGTTTCATAATTGCAATAAGGCAATCCAGTTAATGAATTATGGTGCATTAATTCATGCCTAGTTGCATTAATGGTACTTGGCCTTCCGCCTTGCTCCTGAAAATGTACTAGGAATGAATTAATGCACTACATTTCACATCATGGTCTTTCTTAATGATTAAATAAGGTTAAAAATAATCTGAAGTGGATATTTGTGCTCATCCGGAATAGTCTATGGTGCACCCTGCTGCTTCATGCAAGTTGTAGATTTGTTTTTGAATGCTGAAAGTAATAACATGTACCGCACATATGAAAGTAAGGCTTATGCCACTGAAAGTAAATACTACAAACAGGGAGAAAGATGAACAAATTAATTTTGTGACTTTGCTCTTCTTTGTCTTAGCACAAGTCCAGCTCACAAGTACTACCTGGCTGTGGACCCAGTGTCAGAATCCCTTTACTTGTCAGATACCAACACCAGGAGAGTCTACAAAGTGAAATCTCTCAGTGAAACAAAGGATTTGGCAAAGAACTATGATGTCCTGGCAGGGACAGGTGAACAGTGCCTTCCGTTTGATCAGAGTCACTGTGGAGATGGTGGGAGGGCATCAGAAGCTTCCCTCAACAGTCCTAGAGGTAGGGAAACTATATATTTGGTGTTTATCTTAATTGTGTTGAGCTTTTTTTTTCTTAATTACAGTGAAACTCAGATGAAGTTGGCTATATGAAACTGGATTTAAAGTGACGTATAATCCTCCAACCATGCATCATGTTTGGAGGAAGTTAACTTTTCCTTTGTCAGTATCACAGTGTTCACAAAGTTTAATTCTAGTTGTGTTGACATAATTGAAATATTCTCTTTCCTCGTTTGGTGATGTTTTTATTTAACTATCATTCAACCATACAGTGAATTTAAATTATATTATTCTAAACTTTCAGGCAAACACTATGGGTGGAAGGGCCAATTTGTCAGTTGATGCATACAAGTAAATTCTAGTAATGTTAATGAAGTTTAGGCATACGCATTAAGGAAGACACAAGGCATCAATGTACTTCAAACTGAGATCCATCACAGTTAGTGCTTATTTGGAAATCACTAATTTGCCCAATCTCATTAACTACACCTTATCAACGTCTCACTTGTTCTGAGTAAAATAATAAGTTTGATGTAGCTTTTTGTCCAAAGTAAATATTGTATTGCCAGGGACTTGATATACACAAAGCCTTGAACCATCAATAGCACTAAAATCCAATCTACTTGCACTGTGCCTTAAAACTACTGTAAAACACAGCATAAGGGCTTGATCCTGCAAGGAGCTAAGCTCTATTCTATTGAACTCTATTCCAGCTTCTATTGAAGTCAGTTGGAATGAAGGGCACGCAGCCCCCCGCATACAGAGCCCTAAGTGAGCTGCTATTTGTTCATTCCTCTTAGCACCCTGCAAACTCCTAATGAATAGCTCTAATAAGGAAAAGTTGGATTTTTTTTGTCTGAGCTAATAAGGGAAAGTTGTAGATCAGTAAAAAATTAAAATGTATTTCCAAGGCAAGCAATGAACCCTGTTTTAAGACGTATTCAGTAACGTATTGTAGCTACAGCCAGAGTGACTTAACGTGTCTTCAGTGATGGAAGGTAAGTGCGAGGTAAGTACAAATAAATGTTAATCTTCAGGCAGCTAATTAATATGCTGAATCAACTCTAAAAATAGAAGGAAACATACCAGTCAATGTATTATTGCTGGCCACGATTTATTATATCTAATTAGAATACAATTTGCTGTTCTGTGTTGTTTACTTACAGAGGAAATATCTTGATGGAAATTTCTTACATGGCAGTTATATATTTGGCTTTCTAAATACAATGTTAAAGTTATAAGGGAAAATGAATTTTGCTGTTGTTAACATCTGATTTATAAACTGCTGATTGACACTGAAAATGCTGTTCATGAGTCATGGAGCAGCCAGCCAAAAAAAATGAACAAAATGCATATAGTAAACTGCAACCTGATAATGGCAAGGCAAGTGGTGAATTCTGATTACAGTTCCTGATTGGCTCTGAATTAGGTGCATGCTATTATTTTTATAACCTTGGTTCCCCCACCCCACTTGTTTGTTTGTCTCAACCACCTGTTATGTCTTGTATTTCAGTTTGCAAACTCTTTGAGATATGGACAATCATTTTCCATATAGAAGTACAGTGCCTAGCATGATGGAGCCCCAACCTTCAACCACTTCTGCAATATGCATGTTTAATAATAATAATAATAAATAATAATTAATAAATAATTAATAATGCTATATTAAACTCATTAAAACAGCAGATACCATAATCTCTCCAAGAATGTAAATTCCAGCTTGAGAGTAGAATCACAGAAATGTAGGGCTGGAAGGGACCTCAAGAAGTCATCAAATCCAGCCCCCCATGCTGAAGCAGGATCAAGTAAACCTAGACCACCCCGACAAGTGTTTGTCCAACCTGTTCTTAAAAACCTCCAATGATGGAGATTGCACCACTGTCCTTGGAAGCCTATTCCAGAGCTTAACTATTCTTATAGTTAGAAAATTTTCCCTAATACCTAATCTAAATCTCCCTTGCTGCAGATTAAGCCCATTACATCTTATTCTACCTTCAGTGAACATGGAGAACAATTGATCACAATTCCCTTCATAACATTCCTGAACATATTTGAAGACTGTTATCAGATCCCCTGGCAGTCTTCTTTTCTCAAGAGTAAACATACCCATTTTTTCATCATATTTTCTAAACCTTTTATCATTTTTGTTAAGCGCCTCTAGACTCTCGCCAGTTTGTCCACATCTTTCCTAAAGTGTGGCGCCCAGAATTGCACTCAGCTCTCTAGCTGAGGCCTCACCCATGCCAAATAGAGTGAGACATTTATCTCCCATGTCTTGCATACAACACTCCTGTTAACACCCTAGAATATTAGCCTTTTTGCGTCTGCATCACTCTCCTGACTTATATTTAATTTGTGATCCACTATAACCCCCAGATCCTTTTCAATGGTACTACCACCTAACCAGTTATTCCTCATTTTGTAGTTGTGCATTTGATTTTTCCTTCTTAAGTGTCGTACTTTGCACTTGTCTTTATTGAATTTAATTTTGTTGAATTCAGACCAATTCTCTAATTTGTCAAGGTCACTTTAAATTCTGATCCTGTCCTCCAGAGTGCTTGCATGCCCTCCCAGCTCAGTGTCCTCTTCAGATTTTATAAGCAAACTCTTCACTCCATTAATCAAGTCAATAATGAAAATACTGACTAATACTGGACCCAGGACTGACCCCTACGGGATACTAGATATGCCCTCCCAATTTGACAGCAAACCATTGATAACTGCTTTTTGAGTACCATCTTTCAACCAGTTGTACACCCACCTGATAGTAATTTTCATCTAGACTGCATTTCTCTAGTTTGCTTATGAGAATGTCATGTGGGACTGGGTCAAAAGCATTAGTAAAATCAAGAAATATCACCTTTACTACTTCTCCGCTATCCATTAGGCTAGTAACCTTGTCAAAGGAAGATATTAGGTTGGTTTGGCATGATTTGTTTTTGACAAATCCATGCTAGTTATTTCTTATCACCTCGTTTCTCCTCTAGGTGTTTACAAGATGATTGTTTAATAATTCATTCCAGTATCTTTCCAGGTATTGAAGTTAGGTTGACTAGTCTATAATTCCCCTGGACATCTGCATTCCCCTTTTTAAAGATAGGTACTATGTTTGCCCTTCTCCAGTCTTCTGGGACCTCATCCATCCTCCGTGAATTTTCAAAGATAATCACTAATGGTTCTGAGATTGCTTCAGCTAATTCCTTAAGTACCCTAAGTGTGAACTTCATCAGGCCCTGCTGACTTGAATACAAGTAACCTATTTAAATAACTTGTTCTTTCCCTGTGTTGGCTTTTGTTCCTTCACTCTTGTTGCTAATATTAATTGTGTTAGATATCTGGTCACAAATAATCTTTTTAGTGAGGGCTGGCGCAAAATAGGTATTAAACATCTCAGCCTTCTTGATGTTGTCAGCGTTTAGCTCTTCCATCTTCTTCCACTTTTTTCATCTTTCTCTTGCTCCTCTTCTTGTGACATTTTACGTCCCTTACTACGAGTAACTTATTTTGTGCCTTAGCCTGTCTGATTTTGTACCCACATGCTTATATTATTCTTTTGTATTCCTCAATAGCAGTTCTTCCATGTTTCCACTTTTTGTAGGATTCCTTTTGATTTTCAGGTCACTTAAATGCTCCTGATCAAGACAAATTGGCCTCTTACTCTTCTTTCTGTCGTTCATTCACATCAAGATCGTTTGCAGTTGTGCTTTTAATATTGTCTCTTTGTTAAGCTGCCAGGTCTCCTTAACTCCTTTTTCCCTTAGATTTTCTTTCCGTGGGACCTTACGTATCAGTTCTCTGAGTTTGTTAGTCTTCTTTTTTGAAGTCCTTTGTCTTTATTCTGCTGCTCCCCCTCCTTCCTGTCTTTAGAATTATGAAATGAACCCTTACACCCAAATTGCCTTCTACTGTCAGATTTGCTACCAGTTCCTCCCTGTTGGTCAGAATCAAGTGTAAAACAGCAGTCCTGGTTACTTTCTCCACTTTCTGAAACAAAAAGTTGCTTCCAGTACATTCCAAGAACTTACTGGAAATTTTGTGTTTTCCTGTATTACTTTTTCAACAGGTGTCTGGGTGGTTAAAGACCCTCTTACTACCATGTCTTGTGTTTGGATATTTCTGTTTGCCTCATCGGCCCTCTTTGCGATTTGGTGATCTGTAGTAGACCCATACCATGGTGTCACCCCTATTTTTTACCCCCTGTATGTTTACCCAGAGACCTTAACTGGTTTGCCTCTCACCTCCTTCTGGACATCAGAACAAGTGTATATATTCTTGATGTATGGTGCAGGACCTCCTCCCTTTCTTACTCTGTCCGTCCTTCCTGAACAAGCTATACCCCTCTTTATCAATATTCCAGTTATGAGACTTATTCCACTAGGTATCTGTAACACCAATTAAGTCATAATTTAGTTGATGTACTAATACTTCTAGTTCTTTCGGTTTGTTCCCTATACTCCCTGCATCTGTGTATGGACCTCTTAAGATGCTGAGCAGGTTACTCCACTAACATCCCTTTTGTTATTCCTATGACCCTATTGTAATTTTCCATGCCGTCCCCAACATCTAGCCCTCTGGTTAAGGTCACCTTTTTGTGCTCACCTGTGGGCTTTTCTCACCTGCTCCCTTCGAACCTTGTTTCAGACCTAAATACATACCTGTGTTAGCTCCGATTGAGATAATGTGCTAAAAATAGTATAGCCGCAGTTGCTTGAGGCGTGGGGGAGGATTGCCCTGAGTATGTGCCTAGTGTGTTGGCGGCATACATACTCGGGGTGGCTAGCCCCTCGCACCACAGTTTTTAACTTGCTAGCTTGATCACAGCTAGCGTGGGTATGTCCCCTCAAGCTGGAATTTACAGTTTCCACCCCTAGTGTCAACATACTCTTTAAAATCCTGGAATGTGTAGGAATATAAAAGCACAAAAGCATTATTGTTTGTTTATTTATCTGCACTGGGTGAAAGCTGTTTCAGAGATTATTTAACTTTTTGGGTTTTTTAATACTTGTATTGTTCAAATAAACAAAAAGAAAGCTTATTGCATAATTCAGGAGCTTCTAAAACTCTTCTATTTCATTTCCCTCAGTATCATTACCTGAAGGTGATTATATTTAGATGTCCTTTTGTGGAAAAAATAGAATGATGAATGCCAACAATGAAATTTCAGAGTGATGCTCCTTGGCTTGTCACTACAGTCAATTCTTTGATTTGATCTAGTTTTCCCAACTTTTATTTTACAACTAATAGAAAACATTTTCAGCTTTGTTCATCAAAATTTCAATATAATAGGTCGGGGGGGCGGGGAGGTAGCAAAGAGGTTGACCCAGCATTAATCCTTAGTATCGCGTGTGAGTTTGAATTGACTTTGTAACATGCTTTTAAACATGCATGGTTGATGTTAATAAAGCCCTGCATATGGTGTCTATGTGTTTGGGTTTTTTTGTTTGTTTGTTTCAGTTTCTCCGGGAGGGAGAGTGCACGGTACTATCACAGAACCCCCAGCGTGGTGGTGCCGCTACAGCTCCCCCCAGCCCCAGAGTGCTGGGGGAGAGAGCGCGCAGTGGTGTTGCTGCAGCCTCCCCAGCCCTGGCACACCGGGAGGGACAGCGTGCGGCGCCACCACAGCCCCAGGAAGGTGGGTGGTGTGGACCCAGCCCCTGGAGCCCAGCAGCACCGCCGAAGCAGGGCCAGAGGAGCAGAGTGTGGGTGGGGCCACACCTGGCTTTTTTGGGGAGGCTCAGCCTCTCCTACCCGCCACCCATGGCCTCCGCCCCTAGCACCGACAGCACAGTTGTCCCCAGTGGAGAAAACCAAGTCGGCACCAACCAAACAGATGCAGCATTGGTCAGCACCGATGCCGGCACCGACGAGAGCAGACTCCGTGGCACTGACAGTACCGACATCAGCACTGACAGTCTCTGCTGCACCAGAGAGACTTGATGACATCCTCAGCACCACACTCCCCAATACGCAGTACCGAGGGCTCCCCTATGGGCTATAGAGGAGATCCCAGCAGCTCTCATGAAACGACACACTTGTCTAGTGAAGATGATGATGAGGTGCAGGAACAAGGCACTTTCTCACGCACCATTCCTCACCGAAAGAACACTGACCACCTTGCAGCCATTTGGGGCCGAGTTATCATTACAACCAGACAGCTCAACCATGGTGCAGACCACCGTGACTTTACCTGCCAATGGCCTTCCCCATGCAATCGGCACATTGGGAACCCTGGGCAACTTACCAAGGTCCACACTCCGGGACACCCTGGCTCATAGAGGCAAACTACGGTCTAACCCAGCATCTCCCACCCTGCAGCCCACGGAAGCTCAGGACATTGGGAATTACATGGAAATGGGCACAGACCACAGATGGGCTACATCTCCTGCACACAATTCTTCCTCCTCCCCAGATGAGGTGATTATGCCATCACCGCCTACTTCACTGGATGATTTCAAACAGTTTCAATAACTGTTTAAATGGGTCGCTCTAAGCCAGGATACCCCGTTGGAAGAAGTGCAGATGAACCAGCACAAGCTGGTACAAATATTACAACCATCATCTACCTTCAAGATCACTCCCCCCATCATTGATGCCATCTTGGAACCAGCAGAGACAGTCTGGCAGACACCAGCCTCAATCCCGCCAATGTGCAAAAGGGAGAACAGAAAGTATTATGTCCCCGCAAAAGGGGAAGACTTCCTCTTTGCACATCTGCCCCTCAACTCCTTGGTAGTCGATGCCGTGAACCAATGCGGCAAACAAACCCAGTTTAAGTCGACACCACAGGATGAAGAACACAAGAGACTTGATCTGTTTGTCCGCAAAGTTTATTCTTCAGGGCCTTACGATTCAGAGTCATCAAATATTCTGTCTTTTTGGCAAAATATGATTATGGTAGCTATGGGAAACTTAGCTCTTTCACAGCAGAGCTCTCCGAGGAGAAACCGTCACAATTTCAGGCCATCATCAATGAGGGTCAACTCATAGCTAAAACAGCCCTCCAAGCATCTCTAGACCTGGCAGCCACGGCAGCCAGAACCACAGCCAGGGCCATAGTGATGCGCCAGGCATCCTGGCTGCAGGCCTCGGGCATCCCTAGAGAACTGCAAACAAAGGTAGACAATCTACCCTTGGATCGAGAAAAGCTTTTCTTGAAGAAAACTGATGAGGTGCTCCACTCAATGAAGGACTTTCAGGCAACCCTGCATACCCTGGGGATTTATACCCCACCTGCAAAGAGAAGAAGGTACCAGCCTTACCAGAGACAGAGGGATCACTTAAAGAATCGACAGCAACAACGGCTTTCTGACAGTCAATGGCAATGGCAATGCTCACAGTGTCGGAGAACACCTCAATCCCAAGCACCGACTTCCCAATCAACTCCTAAACCACAATTTTGAAGATTTGGTCGAGGGTTTGAACGACCTCTTTCACCAGGCAGTGCCTATGCCCAATACGTTCCCATGTTTTGGTCACTGCCTTCACCCTTTCTATCACATCTGGGCCTCGGTAACATCAGACCAATGGGTTTTAGAAATAATCTGTTCAGGATATACCATCCCCTTCACACCCGACCACCTACCCATCTCCCCTCCCTGTCCCTCTTCAGGGACCCTTCTCACAAGCACTTGTCATGAAAAGAAGTCAGATATCTTCTACAACTAGGCGTCGTGGAACGAGTGCCTTCACAATACAGGGGGAAGGGATTTTACTCCCATTATTTCTTGACCCAGAAGAAGAATGGGGGATGGAGACCTATCTTAGACCTCAGGAAGCTCAACAAGTTCGTACACTCCCAAAAGTTCAAAATGATCACACTGAGCATGATTCTTCCAACGCTGCAACAGGGGGCCTGGTTTTCAGCCCTTTACCTCCAAGGTGCTTATTTACATATCACCATTCATCCCGTTCACAGAAAATACCTGCGATTCACAGTAGGACACAAACACTTTCAGTACAGTCTATCTACTTCTCCAAAAGTTTTCTCCAAAATGCTAGTAGTAGTTGTGGCACATGTATGCAAACGGAATAATGATCTTCCCTTACCTGGACAATTGCCTTATCAAAGGACCAACTCAAGAAGAAACAATGGACACAGTCCAAACCACTTTCACACTATTCAGGGATCTAGGACTACAGATAATCAAATGAAAATCCATTCTAATCCCAGTCCAACAATTGAACTTTATTGGGGCACATCTCGATGCCATAGAAGCCAAGGAGTCCCTACCCGTGACCAGATTCACAACCCTAACAAACCTTATCTTGAAGATACAAGTCAGCCCCCAAATACCGACTCGTACTATCCTACAACTTCTAGGACACATGGCAGCCACGATGTTCGTGGTGTGACACACACGACTACATATGCGCTGCCTACAGAGCTGGCTGAGCACGGTATAGATACCCAGCAAGCACCGCCTGCACAGTCGAGTCACAGTACCACCCCGTGTCCTGGACACTCTACACTGATGGACAAAACCAGAAAATGTTTGCATGGGCATCCCGTTCCAACAGGAACCCCCATGAATAGTAATCACCACAGATGCCTCACTGATCGCCTGGGGTGCCCATATGCATCAGCACACGGTTCAAGGCAGATGGTCTCATGTGGAGAGACTGTTACACATCAATCTACTAGAGCTACACGGGGGCCGCAGTGCTTGCAGACACTTCCTACCTCATATAAAGAACAAATCCATTCACATCATGACCAACAACATTGCATGCATGTTTTACATCAGTCACCAAGGAGGCACCCATTCACACTCGCTATGCACTGAAGCCATGAAACTATGGAATTGGTGCAAACACCATAACATAGACATTTCGGCCTCCTACCTGCCTGGCTGTCAGATTGCAACGGTGGACAAGCTCAGCAGGTATTTCTCTCTAGACCACGAATGGGAGATGAACGGAGGAGTTTTGCTATCCATTTTCCACCAGTGGGGCACTCTCCTCATCAACTTGTTCACATCCCTAAAGAATCGCAGATGCGCGAAGTTCTGCTTGAGTGAGGGACTGGGACCGGGGGACGCCTTTCTCATCAAATGGGATGCACAGCTCATATACACATTCCCACCCATTCCACTGATATCACACATGATACACAAGATACGAACAGACAAGGCCAAGTTTATCCTCATAGTCCCGACTTGGCCCAGACAAGCATGGTACCCTTACTTGATGTGCATGGCAATATGCGCCCTGCAAGCTCTCCTTCGTCATCCGAATCTGCTGTCTTAGCATAATGGTCACACTCTTCACCCGAATCCGGAGATACTCCACCTACAAGCGTGGCTCCTGTATGGTTCCATCATGATGAACTAGCCTGCTCAAACAAGTTAAACACATCTTACAAAACAGCAGGAAGGTGACCAAGTGTAATACTTACCTTCAGAAATGGAAGAGATTCTCCTCCTGGTGTCAAGAAAAACACTTGATGGCCTCCACAGCACCACTACCATTAGTGCTGGAATACTTGCTGGAGCTGAAATGCTCGGGTCTAGCAATGAGCTCGATCAAAGTCCATCTTGCAGCCATTACTGCATTCCATCATGTGATCGACGAGACCTCGATCTTTGCGCATCCGACTACGAAATGCTTCCTTACGGGTCTCCAGAACATTTACCCAGAAGTTCACCAACCTATCCCGGCCTGGGACCTCAATCTGATATTGAAATGCCTCACCCAGACCACCATTCAAATCGTTAGCCACCTGCTCCCTGCTGAATTTATCCATAAAAGTGGCCTTTCTGGTCGCTATTACTTCCACCAGACGGGTGAGTGAGATAGGGGCGCGCATGGCCAATCCTCCTTATACAATATTCTTCAAAGACAATGTCACGCTATGTCCACACCCAAAATTCCTACCGAAAGTAACATCAGCCTTTTATATGAATCAACCAATCCATCTTCCTGCGTACTATCCTAAACCTCATAGTACTCCAACAGAAGCTGTTTTGCATACATTGGACGTTAGGTGCGCGCTAGCATGTTACCTTAAAAGGACCAAACCTTTCCGGAAATCTCCTAGAATTTTCATTTCTACTTCAAGCATTTGAAAAGCTGCGCAATATCCATAGAGATTGTCTAAATGGATCTCCACATGCATTCAACAGTGTTGCCATACATTAGAGCGCATTCTGCACAATCTGTTTCAACCTCAATAGTGTTTCTACCCAATGTTCCAATACTAGAGATTTGTAAGGCAGCCACCTGGGCCTCCATCCACACATTTACTGAGCACTATGCAATCACTCATGACTCCAGAGCTGATGCCATAGTGAGTCTAACCGTACTCATCTCCATGACTCAAACGAACTCAAAGTGCCTTCTGAGGGACACTGCTCTACAATCACCTGAAGTGGAGCACCCACAAGGACAGTACTTGAAGAAGAAGAGAAGGTTACTCACCCTGTGCAGTACCTGAGGTTCTTCGAGATGTGTGTCCCTGTGGCTGCTTCATTACCTGCCCGCCTCCTCTCTACTTCAGAGTTCACAGTGGGGACTCTGCGGCAGAGAAGGAACTGGAGGACTTGAGTCATGCATGCGCCAGACCCAATGGCAGTATGAGACGCATACTGCGCACGCACGCCCCACATGGACATTGCTACCATAAATCTCCGCTCAACGGCACCGGGATGCGCTGACACCTGAAGTGGAGCAACCACAGGGACACACATTTCGAAGAACCTCAGTTACTGCACAAGGTGAGTAACCTTCTCTTATTTCATTCAATATCCTTGAGTCCCAATATAGCATTCTTAAGTTACATTTTTCTTCTCCAATCATTTTCCAATATCTTCCATTTTCAGGAACTTGGCAGTCATGGAGAACATGTGGGTTTTTTTTATTTGATCTTACTTGAAAAGCAAGTTTTCCCAAGTCTAATCCTGTCCTAATTTCAATGCAAGAGAAATAGAAACTCATTTTTCTGATAGCCAGAGTAAATCTGAGTCTGATTATTACAGCTCAAGTTGGAGATAAGACATTTTTGTTACTTCCAGAATTGGCACTTCACATTTTGTTATTTCATCTCTTCCTTTAAATGCATCTGTTGAAAGAGCAACAACATTCATGTCCAGGGACTGTAAGAAGTGTTCCAGCTAATAAAGAATAGTTGAGCACTTTGCTTCTAACACTTTAAAAGTAAAAGATGACAGAGATCACAAAGCAAGAGACTGCAAATCACTTGAATCATATTTTGAGTGGAGTATTATGGTAACCTATAAATAACTAATTGCATAAAATTGCTTTAGTAGTTTCTAGATGGCAGCTTTAATTAACAGCACCAGAGACATTTAGAAGTTTAGAAATGGATGGCATGTAATTTGCCCTTTTACCAACCATAAAATGGTAATTAACCAATTTGATTCACTTCTTCCTATTAAAAGTTTTATGAGAATAGCAAGTTCCTTCTAAATTCAGTCTCTCTTCAACAGAAGGTAACACATTTTCTTTTATCAGTCCTCTCCAGTACTTCAAGATGTTTTCATGTACAAATTCTTCAGAAGTTTAGAAATTTTTATTCAAAGTAACATGCTTATTTGCAAAGTTCTAAAATGTGCCAAAAGTATAAAGTAAAAACTCTGGAAGGGTGTACCATATTGTTCTCACCACCATTACTTTTTCTAGTTTTAGTCCACCAGAAATATGTATTTACCAAAATAACAATATGAAAGAAACAAGAAAATGGCTTCATAATGGAACTAATTTCTTGCATTGAATTTTCACTATTAAATGTGGATTAAATGAATGTTAGCTTGATTCCCCAGAGGCTGCAAAGCCTCATTCTTAGAACTGTATGCACGAAAATGTATATGCATAATATTGACATGCAATTTCACAGTTGAAAACACATCTGTGGTAATTGTGCTTTGCATATGACCAATTATCTGTCTAATCAGTCATTTATATTTGTAATTAGTGCATTTATGTGCAAAACAAAGTAACTGGACAAGGTAGATAGATATCTTCTGTTAGAAACATTTAAGTTATAACAGGACAACCTTATTCTGTATAGGAAAACTTTTTAAAACTATACCCTCTGTAGCTTCCATATTGTTCAATAGTAGCAGTAAATCCATATTTATTTTCATTTCACACAATGACTGATTAAAATGATTAAACAGATATTTATTTTAGGTCAAATTTGGCATTCAGATGCTTGTGCCTGAATCCACCGGAAGTGAAAGTCGACAAGAGTTACTCGTGTGTGTCCACTTGCAAAATTTGGTCCTAAATATGGTTGCTTAAAACAGTTGCTCTTATTTCTTTTTTCACTAAAAGCTAACATTTCAATAAAGTTAGGCATGTTGCTTATGAAAGTAGACTTGAAGATTGAACGCATTCAAGACATAGGGCCAAATCCTTAACCAGGTCTTACCTGCTCCCTACTCGGGCAGACTTCTACCAACTTCACTGGGAATTTGTCTGACACCTAGGACACCTCCTAGTAAACTAAAATTGGAGAAGATAGGATTTAAACTTTTATAAGCTCCACTGTTCTTGTTATCCAATTCAGTCTTAAAGAGACATCGCCTGATTCCTGTATCACTTAGGGTACGTCTTCACTTACCGGAGGGTCCGGCGGCAGGCAATCGATGTTCTGGGATCGATCCCGGAAGTGCTCGCCGTCGACGCCGGTACTCCAGCTTGGCGAGAGGAGTACACGGCATCGATGGGGGAGCTCCGTGCCGCGTCTGGACCCGCGGTAAGTTCAGACTAAGGTACTTCGAATTCAGCTACATTATTAACGTAGCTGAATTTGCGTACCTTAGTCCGAAGTGGGGACTTAGTGGGGACCAGGCCTAATCACTTAAGCTGTGATAACTGAGAATAACTCCATTGAAGACAATGGGATTACACTGGTGTAATAACGGTCTGAGAGGAGAGTCAGATCCAATATTGCTTTGATATTTCTGGTAGGCAATTTGACTATTTCTATGAGCTTCACTTTCACAATACAGCTGTATACCTTACTTTTTTGTTTACCTTCTTGCCATTATTAATCATGTCACTTTAGCAATGAACAGTGCAAGAAGTTAAGCATTAGCTAGGAACTGGTGAAGCAACTAATAGACTTTACAAGAAGCTCAGACATCATTCCATAAAATACTTAGTAATTTTCCTGTAGGAATAAAACCATTGTGGGGGAAGGAGGGTCCTCTCCTTTCAGACTTTTAAAAAAATACCTAATAGTCATGCAAGATGCTCTGCATGGGGTGACTTCTGCTGCCTCTTGGAGCCAGCCTCACTGACTTACATGGGGTTCCATGCCAGTGAAGGAGTCCAACTTTGCAGAGTAACTTTGAGACTCTTCAACGGTGGTAAACGTTTTGCTGGGCAGAGATGACTTAGCATTAACCAATGAAGCATTTGAAATCTATCATATTCATTCCAGCACAACTTAAGTTCAAACAGTGTTAAATCAATAAAAATAGAAATAGAATGTAAAACCTACAGTCAAACATAATATAATGTGTGTTTCATAGTACCATTTTGATACTTAACTTTCTGTTTAATTCATTTTCCAATGTAATTTACTACATCTCCCTTGCTTCTTTTACTCCATTCTTTTTTTCCTGAGGATATTACCCCCTCTTTGCCTCCATTGCTTTCACGGTCTGTTGTTTCTTCATTTCTTTACTCCCTCCCTCTCCTTTAATCCTCTTCCCCTTTCTTCTCTTGTATTCTTTCTGTCATCCATGTAACTCTCTTTCACTCCCTCTTTCCTTTCCCAGGACAGTCCCACAAAGTCCAAATGAGAATACCGTAGACAAATTAAGGATATTTGAAGCAAATTGAAATGAATGATGGGATGACAATATTTTATTCATAAATCTTAGAGTTGCTACAGACACAACATTTTAGAATATACACCTGTTAAGTGAAAAAGAGAAATACATAGCGTATTATCTGTCTTTTGAAATTTCAACTATACGAAAATGTTATATTTATATAGTGCCAGTGGCATTCATGTGCTTTACACACGTTAGAAGACACGTTCTCTTCCCAGAAGAGCTTACAATCTAAGAAAGTCCTAAGCAGTTATTAAGAGACAGCTGTCTTCTAAGAATGTGTAAAAGTCAAATTCACAACGGCCATCAAGAGCCTATAGGTTAAGCAGAGACTTACAAAAATCCTTAAATCTTCTCTTCCATTCTGCCTACGAAGGCTGGTGTTTCTCAGAATGACTGAAGCCCCACTATGAGCAAATGTATTAGGGAGATGATTGCTATGGTGGCCCCCTTTCCCAGCTACACATGCAAAAAAAACCCAAATTTTACACATAAGCACTTAGGCCTTGATTCAGAAAAGGCTTGCATCAGCTAAGATTGTCCTCCCACCCTGTCTCCACCCTGGCATGACCCCTGCATTGCAGCTTGTGAGGTCACCAGTGTGGGGCCAACTGCAGAAGCCAAATGCAGTCCCTGTGTTCAGGAAATTCTTTCAGCCATTTGCAAGGTATTTACAACCCCTGGTACAGCTGCAGCTGCATAGGGAGAGCAGAGCAGACGTGAGTATGTCTTCCACAGACTTGAGAATTTTTTATACAGAATTTTTTTTTACTTTTGCTGCAAAATGAAATGCCTGAAATTAGCTTTTTTAATTCTGAACTTGGGTGTGGGAAAGATTTCTGTTTGCAGTTAGAGCATTTTAACACATCAGTTCCTTCTCTCGCTTCCTCTCTGAACAACAGTTAATGGTACTTGGTCCTGTGTTGCATCACATGCTATCTCACAAAAGGGTTAGAAATATGTTTTTGTAGTGCAAATAAATGAAATGTCATGCAAAAGACAACTACTGGAGTTTCTAGTGAATCCAATATCTAATAATGAATGCACTGGAAATATTTAGATATTTATCTTTATTTTCCTGTTTCCTATTTTTCCATTATCTATTGCACCCCGTCAGTGGATGCAGTATCTGCCAGGTGTTTATCGACAAGAAATAGAAGAAAATTGCTCTATCGTATCAGCATCTGGGCAGGATTCGGCTTATGTGAATAAAGTAGCTAAAGTCGAAGTAGCTTAGGTCAACTTATCGTGGTGTCTACACCGCACTGTGTTGACGGGAGGTGCTCTCCCACCAACTTACCTTACTGTTATCGGGGGATTTGTGGGTTGTGCAGTTTTGACCTTGGTAGGGGTATTGTGACCTTGAACAACATTTCCCATGTTTCGAATACAAAGACACTTCCCTCTAATATTCAGTCCTCACATTATTTTTTCCATATCAATATTACTGCCTAGGTCTTTGACTAGCTCTTCCATTGGTATAAATTGGTGTACCTACACCGAAGTCCACATCTGTGCATCAGTTCACACCAGCTGAGGATCTGGCACATTGACTTTAACAAATATACCCAAAATTGCTGTCCTCCACTTATGCCTTCTATTTCCCATGTTACTGTATTCTAGGCTGATGATGTAGTATATTCCAAATCCATTTCTAAAGACTTCCTAAGCCAATTGGTTTATCTTTGAGGGATAACAGTTGAATTTCCTTATTTTAAGATACTCACTGTATCATCACTAAAGAGTGTGCAGTGTGCTAATTGGAGAGATTACCAATGGAGTAACTTTTTCAGCAGTGTTAGGAAATCACATAGTATGAGTGAAGTATTGGAGACATTGTCCAGATCTATGTTATATCCACTCACTCCATGCAGACAGAAACTATATTCCTATTGACAACTGTAGATGAATGTAGTATTCCCAGCATTAAGGTTTCTGTGGTTTTCTTATTCAGCCCATATTTGAAATTCACTCTCAGTTACACAGTTGACAAGCTCTATTCTTTCACTGATGCATAATTTTGGACTGTTATCTAATGGATACCACGTAGCCAATGCAACCATCTGTTCACATAGAAAAATAGCACAAAACTGAAAATGCACCTGTCCTACTGCTAGATACTGGCATTGCATTTTCCATGGCATGGAGCCTGCCCAGTGCTGTCCAACCCAGATGAGCTAATAATCCAGCATATCCCTCTATCATGTTATGAAGCTGCACAATTGCTCCTCCAAAGGTCAGAGTCCAAGACACTTGAACTTCCAGAAATAAGATCAAGGAGGTGATACACATGTGCAGAGCCTACCTGACTCCACAGAGGCAGTTCCTTCCACCTGACTATAGCAGGGGACAAATACCGAAAATCTCACTTACAACTGACGACTCTGAAATGGAGCATAGATAGGGGCTGAAAAAAAACTTCCTGCATGCAGAATCATACTTAAGGGCATGTAAATGTGAAAATGTCTGCATATGATACTCCTTATGCCCTCTTGATAGCCCAAGTTCTAGCCCTGGTGGCAGTAACAGTACAGTATGTATTGTTAAAGTAAAAAGAACATGGGAGCCTCATAGAAAGGGGTTGAGTGAGATATCTCCCTGGTAAATGCAGGGGTCAGAGAAACTACTATCCCCACCCTTCACCAGCAGTCCCTTCTCACGCCTGGAAAAAGACAAAAACCACACACATACACAGCACAGCCTCCCTGTGATACTCCCCAAACCCTCTAAACTAGGGTTTTATGTGATTTTTATTGGTTAGGTATCCCTACTCCACCTTGCCTCTCTCTCCAGGCAGATGCCCCTTATGACAACAGTCAAAGTATGTGACCTGCAAAGTGTGGGAATGGAAGGGGATAACTTCATTTATATGAGATTTCCTGCCCCAAAGCTGTTCTACTGGGCCTTATTATGGAGTGGGCTCAAAACAATTATCCATTTCCTCTCCATACCCAGCTAATCTATCTTCAGAATTGGTTGAGCTGTTGCAAAGCTAGTTTATGGAGGAGCAAATACCAATGCAAACCCTCCCAACACATAATTATGGGTCAGAATTTGGCGCTCAGTGAATTTTGGTTGAAAAGCCTATAAAAAAATGTTATCATTTTGTTACCAAGGATAGAAACTTACCAGTGTGTAATTTTTTGTTTGTTTGTTTGCATCTGTATTCCCTTGGGAATGATATGTGGAGAAAGGCTGTCAAATTTGCATGTTAATTACTTTGTTATATAGTCATTAATATCCAGACTGGGAGGAGTAGGGGAGGAGAGCTGCAGCTCATTGTTACATATCAAAAGAGATTTTGCAATTTACTTTGCATATCCTGCCTTTGTTTTTAATAGGTTGATATGCACTCCCACAGGAAATACACTTCAATTGTGACCAGATTTCTTTCTTGTTTGAAAGAGGTTGTTAAAACTGAAGGCTATTTAGCTGGGGAAGCATGGCTCATGCTGTAGTGGCCTTTCCATTTTTTTCAATATCTTAAAAAAATATCTATAGGCTGAATAAGTTGTGTGTCAACCTTCACCCTGATGCTTCATGGTAATGATACTATAATAATAGCAAGGCCCAAATTATGTGGATTGTTATAACTCAGATAGTAACATTCAGTCAAGGAGAGATTCACCCCAGTGCAAAGGGCTGGTACAGGATCTATACACCACTTATGTCTACTTCATCAGTGTTTTGAAGGCTTATGTGAGGCTGAGTGGTGCACCAGGGTGAATTCATTCTCAGACAACCCTGAGGATTTGCCCTGATTACAGTCTTGGGTAGCCCAAAGCATAAGTGGCCCAAAACTGAACTCACTGCAGTTTTACACTAAAGTAAATTTTTGTTTAAAAGAACCTAGTGTTCAGTTCTGTTTTGAAAAGTGGCTCTCTTATTGTCTTCAGTGACTCCACAGCAAAGGCAGTCAGGTGGCTGGTAAAAACATGCTTTAACTACCAGCATCTGAATATCCTTCTTGTGCATTTTCATTTTAAAAAACAAACAAACAAAAAGCTTATGAAGGCTAAAGTCTTCCCTCATTGGCACCATGTGCAACCCTCTTGTCTTCAGTGTATGCCCTCAGTCCTGGATCCACAAAGGACGTAGGTGTCTAAGTCCCGGTTTTAGGTGTCACTTGTGATGCATCAGATTCCTCCCCCTCACCTGCTGCTGACCCCTGTAGGCATCTAAAGTCAGTGTTTAAGATTTCGCGGTTAAAGTTCCATAGGCTACTATGTTCCTGCTCTGGCCATGCACGCTACTGTCTCACTCTAGGTGTCCTGCCTAGCCCCAGCGTTTGTCTGCCTAAGTCACATGCGGGGCCCAATCTGGTAGGCATGCTTCACCTGACTCAATGTAAAGGGGGAGGACCTCCTTTATAACCTTTATGCCAGTGGTTAGGGTTCTCATCCTTTCTCAGGACCAATTAATATTTCATTATTCAATTAAAGTGGATCAACTTCAGTAGGAGAGAATGAGGGATCAGACCCACATCAGTATACTCCATAGCCTAGTGGCTAGAGCATTCCCAAGGAGACTTGAACTGCTGGCCAGGTGAGTATGCTAACCACAGAGCTAAAGGTTAAAAGGGAGAGCCACCTTCCCAGCTGTGTGGTATTAGGTGGTCTCTGAGCACACCTACTGGATTGGGCCCCACGTGGGAATTAGGCAGAGGAACACCTGTCTTCCCCCAGTTCATGGATCACTAGCAGAGACCAGCACCTCCCTGCAGCCCAGACTCTGCACCTAAGTTTTCAGGGTAAAATTTCCGTAGGTGCCTATGTTTCTGCCTCTGAGCATGTGCACTACTGCCTCCCTCTAGGTGCCCAGATGCAGGTTCCCCCCGCTACCCCTAAGCTCCAGAGTGAATCACAAACTGGGGTAAGAAAGGCATTTGGCTGTCTAAATCACGTGCAGGGCCTGATCTGTTAGGCGTGCTCAGAGACCACCTACCAGATGGGATCACATTCAAAATCCAGCTGGAGGAGGTGGTTGTCTACTTTATAATTTTTAACTCAGTGGCTAGAGCACTTTCTTGGGATGTGGGAAATCCAGGTTCAGTTTCTTCTCCAACCCACCCCCGTCAGAGGAGGAGAAAGAATTTGAACAGGGGTCTCCCATCTCTCGGGGGGGGGCTTTAATCCTTGAATTTAGGATATTTTGTTATGGGGCTCCCTCAGTCTCTCCTGTTGAAGTTGCTCCACTGTGGTTAAATAATGAAAGCTCAACTGGAGCAGAGAGACTGGACCCAAGTCTACCACCTCCCTATACTGCTGGCCTATAGAGTCTCTCTCTCTCTCTCTCTCTCTCTGGCCCAATGACACGTTAAGTATTTATTCACAATGGAACAGTCATTGGGCCAGAGAGAGAGAGGGGTGGGATGCCCCAGGTCCAGTTCCCCTGCGCCAATCACGCTTTCATTATTTAATCCGCATTAGAAGAGCATCAGCAGGAGAGACCGAGGAGCCCCACATCAGAATATCCCATGGCTCAGTGGTTAGAGCACCCAGAGAGAGGCAGACCCTGTTTAAATCCTTTCTCCCCTTGGGGAGGAGGCGGCACCCGGGGCTCCCAAATGAATGCTCTAACCATTGGGCTAAACGCACCAGCTCCTGCTGCCACTGTTTTGTGTGGAGCGAGGCAGGCACCTAACGCATTCCCACAAGAAATGCCTTAGGTGCCTACGGCTGCCTGACTTCAGGTGGTGGGTTTCTGTTCATGAATCACCAGCAGACCTATGCATCTGCCTGAATCCCAGGTTTAGGTACACCCCTCTTATCAGCATCTCCCATGGATTGCTTAGACAACTCTTGGTCCAATATGCTGGCCTTTAAGGATAGCTTTCTTAGGTGCCAGTTTCTTCCCATTCAGTGTAAGAGAGCCTAGACACCAACTCATCTTTGTGGATTGCAATGTTCTTCCTGTGATTTTTTTTTTTTAAGCACCTAAAAGTTAGGCGCTGTGACGCTCAGCAATGCAACGCCCAAGTTCCTTAGTGGATCCCACCCAAACAGCCTTGAGTCATACTAAATTCAGAGGACAAAATCATGAGGCATGTAAGCCACTGTCTGATTCATCTGTTCAACTCTTCAGACTTTCCTTCCCATGGAGCCTGAAATCAATTCATTCTTAAAAATGTCTTGAATGTGTATAATAGATGCTATAAAGTTATGGTAAAGTTAAAAGTAAGATATTAAATTGTTTAAACAAAACATTGAGATTTTCAGGAGAAAGGGATTTCCCAAATCAGATAAGATTAGAAATGATATGATTAGAAGTGCTTTTTGTGACAGTTCACATTTTCAGTAAAAAAACAGCTTATATTTCTTGCTGTGTTAGAAACCCTGAGACATCGCCATTGAAGAAAGGATCGTTGTGTGAAAAATGTGATGGATTAGGACTGAGTACATCTGGGCTCAATTCCCAGTTCTGCCACAGAGCTCTCTATGGTCTCAGTCCCCGCCATCTGTTAAATGGGGCTAATAATGCTGCTTTTCTCTCATTCTTCGTCTGTCTTGTCTGTTTAGATTGTAAGGTTTCAAGGCAAGAATTGTCTCCTACTTTGTGTATGTACTGCACCTAGAACAACTGGGGTCATGAGCTTGACTGGGGCTGCCAAGTGCCCCTATAATACATACAATAAATTATAATTGTCCAAAGTGAGTGAAATGAAGACAAATGATAAAGATCATAAATCTAGGTATATGTGTGGTAGGAAGAAGTGCTGCTGTTTTGATCTATTTCTATTCTGTATCCCCTATATTCTTCTGGTTTTTAATATATGTCAAGGACTCTCAGAGCTCTGGATGGGGACCCTTTGGTGTGGGGTTTGTGTAAGGAAGGCTGACATCTGAAATAAAAATGTTATATTATTTTGTGGAAAGTAAAATTTATTTTTTCAAAATCTGATTATCATTATCTGAGGAATTGGAATTAACAAGATGAAGAAATAGTTTAAGTATAGTACCAGTATTAATGCTTTCTTTTCTCTACCAACAGGTATCACTGTGGATAAGTATGGATTCATTTACTTTGTTGATGGTACCATGATTCGGAAGATTGATGAAAGTGGTGTGATCACAACAGTAATAGGTTCAAATGGTCTTACATCAACGCAGCCACTGAGCTGTGACTCCGGAATGGATATCACTCAGGTAGACACAACTGATTTTCATGCATTGTTACCATTCAACACATTGTGGAAGTGGGTATCTATGTACGGATGCCCAGTTAATCGGTTAACACTGGGTGGCACAAGATTTCAGACATGTTTTTAGAGCAGTAGTGATATTTGATAGTGTATAAAGCTTACATTTAAATCATTACTATAAATCTAAGATATCTAATATAAATAGAAAAAGTATGCATGTGACTTTACCGATTGGCCCATGTATGTATAATGTGTATGTACAGGTGCTTATACTAATAATGTATACATGTCTACACTGATTGCTTTAAAAAGTTACAAGCTACTTTTAGGTGTGTCCTTTAAAAGCAGGTGATATTGGTATCTGTATAGAAGGTTTGAGAACCTTCCTTTAGCCCAGCTTTCTGACACTGATGTGCTTGCATCACTTAACAGAGAAGAAAAATGATATATTGTTGCTGTCTAGGTCTCTGCTGTGGAGCACTATGGATGCTAACAAAATAGCAGCTAAAGGATACAGAAGCTACAGCTTTTCAATACATTTTTAAAGTGCTTTTCAATTCTTAATTCAAAGACAATGTAACAGAAATTGAACAAAAAGGCACGTTCCCCATCTGGTTTATATTAAAAAACAGACAGACATTTATACACAAAACAGCCAGCCTTTCAAAGTTAATGGGTAGCAACTCTAAAAGGCAGATGGTGTAGGCCAGGTTCTGCTTATTCAATGTTGGCTCCAAAATAAAGTAAAATTTGTCTGCTTCAAACAACTAAAGGGAGTCAAGGACTCAAAACAGTTACATTATGGTATGTGTGAGATTATACCTAGAGCCAAATGGGTTGGTTTTGGTTTTTATTTTTTCCTGTGTATTTTAATATTTTGCCGTCGGAAACCACAACTGATACATAGAGAACTCATCTGATCTGAGCTGTGCCTAATTTCAATCAAGGATTTTAATGGTAGCAGTGTACCGTGAGGGCCTGATGCTGCATTGCTTGAACTCAAGGGAGATTCAGGCACACAAGGAATAATGTCCTTGTTTGTATATAACAAGCTTCACTGTGAAACCACAATGGTGGTCATGGGCCAGATTCAGCCTTATGGGGGGAAAACCTGCATAGAGTGGGAAACTCAGACATCCAAATCAGAGTTCCATTCCTGTCCTGTCAGAGAGAAGACTTTGTTCTTGTCTCCCACAGAAAGTGCAGGGGTTCATATTGCCAAACTAGTGGATGTCCTGGGATACATGTGGACTTCATGTAATCTCTGATGACCCATGCCTTCCCCACAGCTGCCTATGCCCCTAGTCATGATGCTATTATCTGCCATCTCCATGGCTACACAATAGCAGTCAAGAATGAGACCTTGGGGGAGTTAATAATGCATGGAGCATATTTTAACTACTTCTTGGATATACATATAACAACTGCCTGCAGTGTATGTGTAGCACTAGCTACCAAATCAGATATCTCTAAGGTCTGTAGGGAATCACATCATGCGGAACATTTGCTCCCTGGCTGCCTCGTTTCCTGGCTCTGGGTCTGCATGGAGTCCTACTCCATGGAGCTCAGGCAGAGGGAACATCTACAGTATCATGGGTAAGGAAAAGCATACCACTGAGCTATTCAATGTCGTTCCCCCCACTGCCATTCTGACAGGTTTAGCTCCTTTTCATTTGTGAAAGAAGTAACAAAAATGAGTTCTGGTGAATAAATCCAGCTGGTTCATTACTGGAAATGGTTTTCACTGCATGTTTATGGTCACATAGTGGTGCAAAAGCTACAACAAACTGAGTCATCTAGATGTATCCTTACTGCATAGACTAGGATAATTTTGAGATGAATCCAGAATGCATGCCAATAAATATTCAAGATATTGGTATTAAATGATAGCTTTATAAAGGATACCTAAAAGTATTTTTTAAAAGCTATCCAAAGGATTTAATTCCTTTTTTAAAAATCAAAATGAGGTATTAAATCCATCCTGCATACGTTTTGTAAATGATGTCATCTCACCCTTCATATATTGAATCTTTCCAGATACAAACCCTGGAATTTGTATCTGCAATTTATAGAAGCATCTCTTGCTTTTTATTATTATCTCATTGATTTTCTCAAGGTACATAGCAAAATAGTCCCTAAGTAAATGCCCCAGATTAAATGTCCTGTGGAATTATTGAACCAAATTCTGCTTTCAGTCATGCTGGTGTAAATCAGCATGTCAATTAAATTACTCTTGAATTAAGTTGATGACAATTAATTTATTCTTGAATTACATGCCTGTAAATAAGAGAATAATTTAATCTTTTTTGGTCAAAATCTGCTCTCTGTTATACCCTTATATCACCATTGACTGTTATGAGGTGACACAGATGTAACTGAAACCAGAATTTGCCTCATCACTACATTAAATTGTATTTGGCTAAGTCTCAAATAGCATTTATATCAGGAATATGTGGTTTATTCACAAATTATGTGTTTAGAGGAACTTGTGAAATAGGTTAATAAAATCAACTCTAAAAACTTAATTTGCTCTGACAATAAAATGAATGACTTGTTCAAAATCAATATTTTTTTATTTACTGAAATACAAAAGTACTTTTGGAGTAAGCACACAGTACAATTGCCCATTGCAAATACTGATATAAATAAATAGAGCTTTCACTTTAATAAGTGAGTTGATTATGAAAGGGTTTAGTCACACATTTCAATACCAGTTTTGACCAGAAATATGTCTTAGAAATCATTAAGCACATGTCACTTACTTCCATCTCAGACTTGACTAAGGCATTGTTATTCCAGGTTTGTAAGGAAAAGGAGATTGGGTTGAGGTAGCTGCACGGTAAAGTGATGAATTTGCTCCTCTTTTACCTGTACAGAACATAGCTGAACTCTGTTTTGGTCACAACACAAGTCAAATGAATTTAGGGTTTTCAGCCAGATTTTCAAAAAAAGTTCATGGCCAGATATTCAAGTACTCAGCACCTGCATTTGAAGATAGAGTTTGAAAAGCACTCAATTCCCTTTTAGATACCAGAATAAGGGCCAGATTCTCAAAAGGACTCAGCACCCATCAGTTCTCTTTGAGACACTAGTGACCAGATTTTGAAGAGCTCAATGTGCTAGGTTATTTTTAAAATCTGGACAGTTGTTTTGGTGCATAAATGAGAGCTGAGCTCTTCTGAAAATCTGGTCCCAAATGTGGGTTCTGAGCATTGTTGAAAATCTGGCTGTAATTATCACTTGACTAATTGACCAAACTGGCAGGAAAAAATGGCACAATTAATGCACTCTACTTATGAGAAGCCGATTTCTGAAGCATCACAATTCTTACTGATTACAATTGAAATGAATCAGAAGAGCTGTTGGGGAAGTTTAATAGGATCTGATTCTACTCTCACTTGCACCTGTTTTACACTGCTATAGTTCAGTGGAGTTTCTTTGGATTTACAACTGTAAATGAGAGGTGAATCAGGCCCTACATTATGTTTGGTTCTAGCAAATGTTAACAATATTTAACTCTGTAGTGAGCTAAAATTCACATGTAAAAGAGAAAAAATCTAGAACAATGATATAAGCCTTCTTTCTGTCTTCACTGCTGTGGAGAAAGCTGAAGAGGGAATGTTGGTAGAAATGTCCACTGTCTAATCCATCATGTACCTTCTTCCCGTGATAACTATGTGGCCTGATTCTTTAGTGCCATGCACTTTGTTTAGTCATTTCCCCTGTGTAAAGTGTAAAATGCTATAGGTCTGTATTTGATAGCATTCTATACCCAATCGGGACTCAGTCCATACAAATACAAATAACTGCAAAGTGCCAGGCAGTGGAGAATCAAGCCCAAGATCTTTTCCTTAGCCTGTAAACCGTGGCCTTGTCCCTTCACTAATGTCAATTCCACTGGTGATGACTCTTTGCCAAAGCGATAGCTGCTGACTGATTGATAGTGTTCGTAACTGTCACCACTGTGTTCTAAAATGAAAGTTCTTATTTGATGATTTTCTGTCTTGAAACTTGCACTTCATCAACCTTTCTTCAGCAGTTCTCCACTTGATGGATTCCATATATATTCTGTTGCTTCACCTAAAATTCAAAGCAACACTGCAAAATATTTTGCTCCTTCACAAAAATGTGACACGATTTACTTATGGTGACAGTGTGTTCATACAGGTCAAGTTAAGGGATACGTGTAAGAATGATGAGAAAGAGGGAAAAGCCTAAGATATGGAGACATTTTTGAGAGCATTCCAAGCACTAGACACCCCTCTTTTAATTAATTGTAAATTGCCAGAGGGAACTTTACTGATAATGTGCTGAAGGTGAGAGAGAGAATGCTGCAAAGTGAGAGTAAAGCTGAGTGGACTGATTTAAAACATGACTTAAGATGTCACAAATGCAAACACTGACAAATCTCTTGCAGTCAGAAGGACGGCAGGCAATACCACCAACAATGTCTGGAGAGGGACAATTTGATGAAATACATACTTGAAGACCTATTGAATGGAACAGAAAGCTTAGAGAATGCTCTGACCTCCCTTGAAGGAAAATGTGAGAACCTGTTTTCCAAAATAAACAAAGCAGATAAATACATGACTTCTGCCGACGTGCACTTAGATGCAATAGAAGATTATGCGGAAGACAGAAAAAAGAGCCAATGAATATGAGACGCATATACACATAGCTGCCAATATAAAAATTAATTTGATTCTAGAATGAAGCACTTTTGAACAATGTTGAGTGTGGAACATAAGAAAGGGGTTGCAGGATCACATTCATTTCTTTGAGCGGAATAATAGATCTATTTGCGGACTGAAGGAAGACGCAATATCTCCTGAGAAGTTTCACTACATTTGTGCTATTGGTGAAGCTAAAACCCTTTTACTTAAATTCAGTGGAACCACTTTGACTGCTCAGCTGAGCATCTTCTCTATGATGTGTTTAGACATTTTCATTCTTGTATTAACTAACAAAGTTAAGCCACTTGTACCTTGGAAATCCTACTTCTTCTGGGACACAATTCTGCCTCTCCTTCACACGTTAAAGAAAAGATCAGAGAAGAAAATGCAGCCACTAGTAATATCTATGAGGAGGAAGAGTCTGTGTGATAAAAGAGTAAAGTGGTTCAGAGACCAATCCCCTTTTTCACCATGTTTAACTTCAGCATTTACTTTGTGTCTGTTTAAACTCAACAATAATTCCATTTGGTTATTAATGGCTTGGTCATTTTACAAGAGAGAGAAATAGAACAAAAGCTCATGACAAGTGCTTTAGGTGGTATGACAATACAAATAATAATATCTCTTTAAAAGGTAATTCAGGAAACATATGTGGTATTCCTGTAAATACAAGAGCTATAGAAGCTTCCTAATCATGTTGATTAAATTTTGTGGTAGGAATTCTATATTCGAATTGTGCTGGAGACCCTTCTGTCTAACAGAGAGAGGACAGCCACTTTGTTTTCATTTGAGCAGATCAGTACAAAAATAGACTTGCCTTTTATTTTTTGTCCTCCCTCTCTGAGGCTTATGATGATCTGTTAGTCTAGTCATGTTTAGTGGATGATACCATAAACATTCCAAGTCTCTGAGCACCATTAAGAAGGATTTTGCAGAAAGACAAAGGATTTTGCTGCTCTTATACTTGAAATCAATAAACAAAACAAAAACCCCACCAGAAAGTACAAAAATGATGCCTTATTTCTAGACCTTCAATTCTCACTGAGGTCCCTTCTTTAAAGAAATGAAGTAAAATAATGAGGTGTTCTTTGTTGTCCCTGGATGATATAAACCTGCTATTTCTCCAATTAGTTTTTAGGAAAAACAGTCATCAGGACCCACATTTTGAATGCAAAAACAAACAAGGGGGGAGGAGCTTCTTTTAGGAGTTGGGAAAGGGAGGGAAGAACCCTATACTGACCTTCTCTATACATCATAAGGAAGTTTATATGGAACGTAACCCTTTTTAGTATTTTGGTAAGTCCCGTTTCATTAACGGGAGCTGAGGGAACTCTGCACCTCACAGGGTCAAACTCTTAAATAGAAATAATGGTTGTGGAGCTTATGCAATCAGACCCCTAAATAATAATAAACATGTTTTTATGGATGTGATTTTAGAATAGCAGACAGAAGGAATGAACATTTCATCGGAGCCAAT
Organism: Malaclemys terrapin pileata; assembly: GCF_027887155.1. Classification (NCBI taxonomy): domain Eukaryota; kingdom Metazoa; phylum Chordata; order Testudines; family Emydidae; genus Malaclemys; species Malaclemys terrapin. Next base: position 15,062,067 of record NC_071513.1, on the reverse strand, counting down.
CAAATTACCTTGTCAATGAATTTGAAATACCATTCAAACAGACATGTCACATGTTGTTTGGGGGCCTCACGAAAGAACAGCAAAAAAAGACCACAGTTTTTCTACCAAAAAGCCCCAAGTGACTGTTTGTATTAGTCAACTGCAAAATAGCAATTTATTTCACATTTCTGCTGTAAATACAGTATCACTGAATAAAATACTCCTAAATTTTAATCAACTCTTCTAAAAATTGTATTCCTCTTTTTCCATTTTGTTTATCTGTGCTATCGCAGAAGTATTTAACTTAGGGAATATTAGATGCTTCATCAGCTCTGTGCTGAAAAGAAAGATCCTTGGCAGACCTAAATTTATGAAAGACACATTATAAAGTGGATTTTTTCTGCTTTATATTTAGAATAAAATAATCCGTAAATCTGTTGTTCCTAGTGGCAATAAACACTGATCATTGCCAGCATAGATACTGCATATGCTGCTGTTACATGAAAAGTGGGGGGACTATTTTTTGCCATTGACTTCTACAAAGGATTTCATAAATCTACTCTGTTTTTCTATGGTAGATGTCATATTTCATCTCTCCCACACTCTGTCACATATGACATGATCTAGCTAGACACACTGATAATGCACAGGCATGTATCCATATAATCACAGCCGGATCCAAAGTCTACTGAAGTGAATGGATCCATTGACTTCAATAGGCTTTGGATCACCATCAGCTCTGCCGAGTGTTATGAATCCTGTGTGACTCACATCTGGCAGCCTTGCAACCCATTCCCGTAGCCCATTTGGAGTCTCATGCATCCAGCTGGGCTGCAAAGAGAGTCTGGAGTTGCTCCTCTAGGCCACCAGAGGGCTGCTGCTTGTTCTCCTCAGCCTCTCATCTTTCTGCTCCTCCTCCTGGGTCTGAGCAGGGAAGGAATAGGGGCTGGAAGAGGCAGATGGCTGGCAGGGAAAGAAGGGGGTGAGGGGTTCAGCCCTATTCCTGCCCCCATGCCACCTAGAGAGTCACCCAGATAGCCTCAGCTATCTTCCCATCTAGCACCCAGCACCCCCTCTACCACATGCAGCCCCCAGACCGCTATTGACCAGACAGCACCCCTGTACCCCAGCATCCACCCACCTATCACCCCATGACATCCTCCTCCCCAGCCCCATCATGCCACCTTTGGCTGAACAAGGAAGACACCCCTGAACTTGGATATCCTGTGGCTCTTTGGGGAATGAATCCCTGATGTAGTCAGCTGCCCCTTTTCGAGGTTTCATTGCCCATCTCCCCCATCCCTAATGGCACAGTGTGATATTCAGTGATATTCTTGGCTGGTGCTAGCCTGGGCCTGCCAAGTATCTGTTTCAGTGCAGACTCAGTGTGATTTAATGTACCTTCAAACTGCATTAACGCCTCACCAGATTTCCACATGTAAATCTGGCATATTGGCAGGGGTCAATATGGGGAACAGCTAGTCCCATGCTCTGCCCAGGGGCCTCCTTCACCCAGTGCCCAACCTCAGGAGCAGGGCCGGCTCCAGCTTTTTTGCCATCCCAAGCGGCGAAGGGAAAAAAAAAAAGATAAAGCCGCGATCGGCGGCACTTCAGCAGCAGCTCTACCGCACTGCTTCATTCTTTGGCGGCAATTCAGCGGCCGGTCCTTCCCTCCGAGAGAGACTGAGGGCCCCACCGCCGAAGACCCGGACATGGCGCCCCTTTCTATTGGCCACCCCAAGCACCTGCTTCCTGTGCTGGTGCCTGGAGCTGGCCCTGCGCGGGAGGTACAGTAGGGGATCTTGAGAGAAAGGATCTCTGGAGATGGCATTTCACAGGAGGGAGGTTCCCCAGTGCAGCGTCCCCTCCGTGTGTGCAGGCAGAAAGAATGATGGGTTCTTTGTAATTTATCTTCCATCCTGTGTAGTTCCTGAACTGCCTGAATGAAATCTCAGTTAGCTACTCTTCATTCCTTAAGCATGAGTAACCTTTGAGTGCATCTCTCAGTTAAAAAGTGTTTCAGTATGACGGAATCTAGTTGTTGAGTTATTTGTGTCAGAGGCCTTGTATCCACAGTACTGAATTACACTGTCATAGATTTTTGATATTACTTTGCCAGATTGGTGAAATCCTATACAGGGCACATATTGATAACTAAGTCAAATTTTTTTGTTCTGTTAAGATGAAATATTGGGCAGAAGTTATAAATAAAGAGTAAGTATGTTTGACTCCTTGGGATACTTGCAAAAACTGTCAAACTACTCTCAGATAACTGGATAACTAGCCTGATGCCTGACACCAGGCTGACCAAACCCAGAAATAAAGTCTGTAAGTAATGCAGCATATAGACCTTATATGAAAACAAATTTTCAAATAGTCTTATGAGGATACAATAAAGTTTGATTTAAACCTATTTGTCTTCCCATATGCCACCAAGTGGCTGGGTGAGGACCCTGACTACAGTAGAATTGGTGCGCAGCTGGGGAGTGAGATATTCTGATGCTGTGAAGGACCCCCACACCCTTGTGCATCATAGTGTTAAAGTCACCCCTGCACGAACACTCAGCAGTAGGCCTGAGCACTGCTCAAGTGCCACTTAAGTTTTATATTGAGGTCTTAAGAATCACATTAGTGGCCAGTAGGCCTTGTGCTGGCACTCTGCGCAGGAGAGAATTTCAACTAATACTGCATCTTGCCAAGGGGGCTCACTTCATCACAGCTAGCAAGAGTGTTCTGGAGGCAGGGCCAGTGGAGCTAGAAAGACCCATCCTGGCACCTGTGAACCTCCCTTGCAGACATCTTTGTTACTTGTATACAAAGGCAAGGTTTTGGCTCTTCAAAAATATTTGTCAGATGAACCTTTATCCCCAGAAGACCTGAATGGGATGGGAATATTAACAAAGCTTAGGTGACGGAACAGCAAAAAGAAGCACTGACCAAGAATTAAAAGGGTGAGATTTGATGGAGGTATAATAAATATATATTGGATTTTTTTTAAAAGATTAGAAGGCCTGACATTCTTGTGCATGCTGTGTCTCATTAGTAACCTGTATTCCTGCCAGTGGGTTTGTGGATATTATTAAATCAGACCAATCTGTATATATTTAGTCAAAGATCATCCAGGGATGTAGCTTCTTTCATTTGTTTTAAGTGAATTAAAAATCTGAAGATTTCCTGGGAGCTGGCTTCACTGTCTGTAGTCCAAACCTTTCAAGATGCCTAATGTAGTCTAGTTTGGCTTTCAGAAGCACTGCAAAGTTAAGATGAGAGAAACTACATGGACTGGCACAATCCTAGGGTTCCAAACCGAGAATATGGTAATCCTCAACTTCTGAGCACAGCAATCACCAGAGCTGGCATTTCCCCCTTTGCAGAGCTCCATCATATATTAGGATTGAAATCTTGGCTCCACTGAAGTCAATGGGAAGTTTTGCCATAGATTTCAATGGGGCCAGGATTTCACTCTGGGGTGTCAGTCTCCTCTCACATGGTGTAAATCAGGAGTAACTTGACTGAAATCAATGGTGTAAAGCCAGTGTAAGTGCAGAGGATAATTAGGCTTATAATTTTATAATCAGCACAGTGAATTTTTAAATAGTTTCCAACTGAAGAGTTGCATTTCAAAGCCAATTAAATGAAGGTTAGACCTAGTTGCTTAATTGAAAACATAACAACAGGGTAGGCGATCAATGAAATAAGGGTGTTTTTAAAAAAAAAAAAAAAATAGTACAGCAATACTTCTGACCTGCAAATTGCTTTAAGTGCCATGGGGAATCTGGAGCTCTGTAGATCTTGTCAAAACAATACAGTAATATGAACAAGTTCCAAAGAGCAGGACTTTGTAGCTCGTCAGCAAGAGAGAACTCTACAGAGTATTGATTCCCTTGTTGCCTTCATAGTTCTTGGGTCTCAAGACCGTAGCTTGTACAAAATGAGGTAAGACCAAAGAGAGCTCAATACTGAAAAGATTTGCTTTTTATTAGACATAGGACTAAATTCTGCCCTAAGTTACCCTTGTGACCTGGTTGAAGTCAACAGAAAGAGAGTGAGAACAGCCACATAAAGGATGGAGATCACAGAGAGCAGCTACAACATGGCAAGTGAGGGAGCAGACGTAAGAACAAAATAATGTGAAAGAGAAGAGAAGCTCCTTCTATATTAAGAGTCAAGAGAGAAAGAGATAGTGGGGTTGCAAGAGGTGAGTGTCAAGGAAGAATTTGGCCAATGCCCTACTATAGAATACCAGTAAGAGGTTAAGTTTTTAGGCGTGCATCATAAAATTTGAGACAGAGAGAAATCCAAATAGAACAATAGTGAGCAACATCTTGTACAATATGTTCTATTGACAATAACCATCACATTTACAAGCAAATTAGCTAAAACACCTGAAGGTCATTTTGCTTTTTCAAACTGGGCCTTCATTTCCTGCTGATAGATTCCATTGGGACAGGTAGGGTATGCAAAATGATATGCCACTTTGGAGAATTAATTTAAGAAGTTTAGTAATATAGGTCACATTGCAGGAAAATCATAAATGGCTGAACATCATTCAGTATCCATTCAATCAAACCCTCAAACTAAAATGAGAAACTGAACAGCATGGAGTGAGAAGTGATGAAAGTCATGACACTGTTAGGTTCTCCATCTGTATGTACATTTCACGCCCAAACAAATCTTTGAATAGATGCTATTAGATTTCTTTATGACTCTTCAGTGCTAGATTTATGAATCCATATCACTAGCTTCAAGAGACCATCTCACTTTTTCAATTCCTACCATAAACTGTAATACACACCTAGGAAGGTTTAATAAAAGGTCTCTCCAAAGTTTTGGGTAGCAAGATAGGGCCTGATCCTGTAAACCCTGTAGGACTCGTGAGCAGTCCCTCTGTTTTACAACATCATGTTTCAGCTTAGCAGCCAGAAGGAAGATGTGGCTCTTGCTATTTGCTTAAGCAAGGTAAGGAAAACTCTCTAGGTTTCCTGGTAAGGAAAGAAAGAAAAGTGGAAGGTGAGAAGAGAGAAAAATGGGGGGACAGATTTGAGAAATGGGAGGAAAGAGAAAGAGGAGGCAAAGCGAGGAAGAGAAACAGGAGGAACTGAAAATACAGGGAAAGAAGAGAAAAACAGGAAGGGGGAACATGCTGGAAAAAATGCTAGAATTATTGTTCCAGTGCTCTGAAGTGTGTTTAGGTCACAGTCTTACAAAGACTTAATGTACATTCTTAACTTCACGCCTTGGGAGTAGACCCTTTGTAGTAAGTAACTTCACTCAAAATGTGTAAAGTTTTGCATGTGGCTAAGTCTTTGCAGGATCAGGGTCTGTCTTTGTTGATTCTGTTTAATAATAATGAGGGTGAATGTTAACTACTCTTGTAATCAGCTGAAGTTTTTAAGTACTCATTACACTCTATCCTAGACCTTGGGGTCAAGATTTACCAAGTCAAGGGGAGCTGCTAGCTGCTTAGCTATTTAGAAAATCATACCACTTATTTAAGTTTCTAACTGTGGGCTTAGGAACTGAACTTTAGGCTGCTATTTTTGAAAGCCTTGGCCCTGGAGTTTGTATGGAGGAAACTGGGCATGTCCTTGAGCTGGTCCACACTAACCCCCCATTTCGAACTAAGATACACAACTTCAGCTACGTTATTCACGTAGCTGAAGTCGAACTATCTTAGTTCGAACTTACCGCGGGTCCACACGCGGCAGGCCGGTTCCCCCGTCGACTCCGCGTACTCCTCTCGCCGAGCAGGAGTACCGGCGTCGACGGCGAGCACTTCCGGGATCAATTTATCGCGTCTAGACAAGACGCGATAAATCGATCCCAGAAGATCGATTGCTTACCGCCGAACCCGGAGGTAAGTATAGACGTACCCTTTATCTTATCTTGAGCCCTGTGTTTTCTGATTATAGGCTGGATATTGGCACAATTGGCAAATTGACTGTCATAGACTGGTCTGTGTCATAGCAGCGCCAAATCTGCTCCAGGCTTGCCTTTATAACTGATCCTTTTAATGTCTGTCCAAACATATACCACAGCAGTAACAAACACCCTGGCTGATAACTTAAAACAAGCGGACTCCTCAATAGCTGGGTTGTGATTCCAACATTTTCCAGTGTGTTTCCGTAAAAGCCCCTTATAATGTGAATATTAATCATCTTTGAGTGTTTCTACCCGGAATACAGTCTCTTGTTTATGCTGAATAATACAACCAGCCTAATTATTATTTATTGATTGTTTAGAGAGTAAGCAGCAGTACTTGTTTGCTTTCAATATCGGATGACAGCTATTTAAATGACATTGATTTTGTATAGTTAAAATATTTATTATGTAAATATGTATGAAAAATTAGATTCCAGAATATCTACAAGATTTAGTGGATAAAATGAACCTTGAGGCTTTTTTCTATGGAGGTTTGAATCTTGTCAATCTAATCGCAATAATCTTGTAGGAACTATGTTTTCCTTGATTTTACATGATCATATTTTTACATCTGGGCACATCTTCTGGACACAGCACCTGACCCAAGTGTAATGAGGTTCAGTATTAGGAATCACCCTGGGTCAGCTGGTCTTTTTTTACTCTTTTGGAAAAGTGCTATAGAATTTAATAGAAAAATGCAGACTTTTCTATACATTCTCTTGAACCATTCTGTGCATATATTAGAGGATTCCATTCTTGCTCTAGAATGCTATAGGATGATTTTTTTAAAAAAACTGTAAAAAGGAATGTATTTGCTATTAAATTTTGCAGGGTTATAGTATGATTTCTATAGAGCTATTTCTACAGAAACCTATTGGCTTCATCCCTATTAAATTCTATAGGAATTTTCCATATGGACATCCTGCCGTAACCAAGAAATGCAAAACACCTAATTCTTTCCTCCTCCTCGCTTTCTCCTTGCATGGGTGGAGTTTTTGTTCGCTTGGGCTTGCTTGTTTCACAATACAGTTCTTGTCAGAGTAATGAACCTTGCTTTTTGTTTTGAAAGCAGTGCTGCTATTCATTCGAGTCCCTTGTGGGGAGGTGAGTTCTACAGCCTTGATCTAGCTGCTGAGAAAATTCTGTCTCTGGCACTCCCAAATCTTGCTCTCATGATCAACAGACCCAGTCCAGATTTTGCTTTGAAAGCTCTGTTCGGTGATGGGGTCAGTGGAGAATCAGACTGGAGAATGTAGCTGTTGTGAGAGGTTGTGGTTACTCTGAGACATGCAAACTCTTGGGCAGCCTGAACCAAGCCTATGAGAAGCTTTGACGGTGAAGGCAGAGACCTTGAGTTTGACTCTGCATTCAGCAGGAACCGACTGCTGTAAGCAGAGCATTAGAGTGATGTGCTCACAATGGCTTGAGTTGTTCAGCAGGAAAATCGATGCTTTCTCTACCAGGTTTTGGGGGATTTTTTAGATTTGGTGGCTTCACTCCTAGATATCTTCTCTTCCCCCACCATCGCCCCCTTCTACCCCCAGATTCCCAGACACTCCAGGAGTGGAGCTTCTCTAAAGCAGAAGGCACCAGAGTATCTGTACAGTGGTACATCCTTCCACTTCACCCTCTGTCCACCCCTGTCCTGTTTCAGCTATGCAAGAAGCTCATGCTAAGTTCTGCTTCCCAAAAGCTTCCACCACTTTGTGTAGTGGAACTACACCGGCCCTCCACACTCATAACTTCCTGGGGTCCAAATGGAAACATCTGATTTCAAGGAAACTTTGAGCCAAACAACTAGGCTTAGCAACTTGTAGGCAGCCTTCTTAGAATCATGGCTTTCTCACCTCCCAGAAGTGCTGTCTGGCTGCACAGCATGTGGCCCAAGGGTGACAGTGTAAAGCAAAACAAAAGTTTCCATTTATTCTTCTTCAAGTGGTTGCACATATTCATTCTGCTGTAGGGAATTGTGCACCCAGCATATCGTTGTCAGAGAAATTTTCCCTCTGCAGTAAATACCTGGGCAGTCGAGCACCCTCAGCTGCCACACACCACTTCGTGCTGGTATAAAGCCACCCTCTCAGTTCCTTCTTACCGCACATGGTGGTTTTTGCAGTGATTACAATCTTGCTGCTGCAAGGTCTTCCCTCATTCCTTGTACAGATACCTGTTTTTACATAAAGTGGCTGCATATTTAGTTAGAGCAGGGATGGGCAAACTTTTTGGGCCGAGGGCCACATCTGGGTGGGGAAATTGTATGCAGCCCGGGGCAGGGGGTTGGGGTGTGGGAGGGAGTGCAGGGTATGGGAGGGGGTGCGTTGTGCAGGAAGGGGCTCAGGCAAGGGGTTGGGGCAGAGGAAGAGTGTGAGGTGTATGAGGGGGCTCAGGGCAGGGAGTTGGGGTGCAGGAAGGGTGCGCGGTGCAGGCAGGAGGCTTAGGGCAGGGAGTTGGGGGGGTGAGGTACAGGAGGGGTTTGGGCTCTGGGGTGGCAGCAGCATGCACCGGGGCCAGGGCAGGCTCCGGGGGGACGGGACGGAGGGCTCTGCGTGTGCTGCCCTTGCCATGCCTCTAGGTACCTCCCCCGAAGCTCCCATTGCCTCGGTTCCCCGTTCCCGGCCAATGAGAGTTGCGGGGGATGGTGCCTGGAGGCAAGGGCAATGCACGGAGCCCTCTGCCCCCCCTCTGATCCCTCCGCCCAGGGGCCACAGGGACGTGGTGCTGGCCGCTTCTGAGAGCGGCACGGGGCCCACAGCACCATGGGGGGCAATCCCGTGGGCCAGATCCAAAGCCCTGAGGGGCCGGATCCGGCCCATGGGCCATAGTTTGCCCACCCCTGAGTTAGATAGTCTATAGTTAAGGTAGTGATTAGTTAGACATACGTTTTTGGCAAGTAGGGTTTTTTAGGCCTGTAGGCTGACCAATTCAGTTTTTGGTACCAGAGCTGGAGTCATGTCTCGAACTGTGGGGTTTAAATCATGTCGCTCATGCAGGAAACCAATGTCAGTGAGCAACCCACAATCCAACTGCCTTAAATACTTGGAGGAGTCCCATGTGAGGGACAGATGTCACATTTGTAGAGGATTTAAGCCTCACTCTAAGAAGGACAGAGCGGCTAGGCTTAAGTATATTCTTATGGAGGCGGCATTCTGTCCCCTCTGAGCTGTCCAGTTCGCAGTGGGCACAGGGTACATCAGCTTCGGTCCAGAGTGCCCCCCCTGAGTTACCAGGGTCAAGAGCTTGATCACTGTCACTGGTGCCAAGTAAGAGGCACAAGACCTCCAGGGACGCAGTACTTCACTCAACATGACCCATTATACTGAAGCCTTCTAAAAGCAAGGTTCTGGAAGAGATGCTGAAAGGAGGCACTCCTTAAAACACTCTTCAACTAGGAAATGGTTGTCAGCTCCAGGGCCTGTGCCAGGTCTGTCGAGATTGACCCCCTGAAGTGCCCAGTGCAGCTTTTTCAGGCTACCTCCTGATATCTTAGAGCCAAGAGGCATTAATGGTACTGTTGACACCAGAGGTGTATGCAGCTGCTAGATACCTACTTAAGAGCTACTTAATCTTTTGGTACCAGTTTCTCCAGTGGTGCAGGAAGATCTTCAGTCAGTACCAATGCCTAAGGACCCTACTCCAGCATCTCTGAAGCGTGTGATGCCAATGCCACCTACACTTTACTTACCTCGGAAGATGGTACCATTGAGGGAGAAGTCAGCTATGACTTCTCCGGTATCACCATCCCTGGTTTCTGGCTGTCTCTCTTCAGTACTGACAGGTTCTGCTCCCCCATTACTGGAAGACTCAGATTCTTCGTCTTCTTCAGATTCAGAGATTGGGTCCTATGAATCCCAAGCTAGACAGGAGAGGCATCCTCCGTCACAGACGTGTGTCCCATGGTTCCCACAGCAACCTCAGCAATGACCGTCAGACAAGGGGCAATGGCCTGGTCAGGGATGGGGTCCCAGGAACATGTCAATGAACTTTCTGGTCCCCCTGGGTTCCAGCTGCCAGGTCATCCACCTCATTCTCTTTCCTTGGACACATGTCGAGAGCATCAGCACTGGAGACAACATCTTCCTGTTGTCAAGACCAGGACTGGTACCGAACCGGTGGAAGCCACCTCAGTGGTTCCTCCAGCAGAGGAGATAGAGCATACCCTGTTTCAACATCTGTGTGTTTCTTCTTCCTCATCACCAGCTGAGGTGGTAGAGGCAGTGAGCAATTCTTTCCCACCAAATCATTATAGAGCTCACCAGGGTATATTAAAAAGGGTAGCCATAGTCCTGGATATCCAGGAGGCCCATGAGAAATCCCACAACCTGGTGAATATTTTGGCTTCAACAGAACTCACCAGGGTGGCTCTGTCAATCAATAAGGCTATTATGGAGCCAGTCAAGGGGTTGTGTCATACCCCATCTTTCCTCACCCCACAATGAAAAGGGCAGAGAGGAGATACTATGGCCCTTCTAGGAGATTTGAGCACCAGTACACACATCCCTAGATAATGATAGCATGACCTTGTAAGTTACTGATGGTTATTTGAGAAATAGTTATTTACCACAAACTGTACAAATTATGAGTACGATGTGTAAAAGCACCTACATGACTTAAGAGTCTAAGTTCCATTGATTTTTAAAGTCAGTGAAACTTGGGTGCTTTTGAAAATTTTACTCTCTATTACTAAATAAAGAGAGAGTGAAATCCTGGCTCAGTTTGGAATTTAGGGAACTAAAGGCAACAGGAGTTTTGCTGTTGATTTCAACGGGACCAGAATTTCACCTTCACTTTAAAACTGTGTGAGCAGGAGAGATCATCAAAAGAAAGGATGTAAGGCAAGATGAGGAGCGGGACAAAGACAGAGTCCAGTGAGGCCCATGGAAAGTGGAGAGACAAGACATAGGCATTGCCAAAGCAAGAGGAGGACTGGGGGGAAGGACAGTATTGGTTAAGATATTGCGAAGGAGAGAATGGCTGACGGTGTCAAAGGCGGCAGAGGAGTGAAGGAAAATGAAGATGGAATATAGGCCCTGAGATTTCCCTAGGAAGGGGTCACTAGAAATGTTGGTGAGAGCAGTTTAATGGAGTGAAAGGAGCAGAAACCAAATTGGAGGATGGAGTTAAGAGGAGGAACTCAAGGCAGAGGTTGTAAATGTGTTCAATTAGTTTAGAGATAAGGGGGCATAGTAAGACATTTAACTGAGCCATTTAGAGTTGATGTCATAGGGAACGGCCTTCTTTCTAAAAGGCCTTTGTTCCATGAATATAAATATAAAAATGGTGATTGCTTTGCAATAAACATAAAAACTGCAATTGATTTGTGTTATCTCTTCTCTCTAATTGCCTCATATATCAGTTTGGAATTTAGGGAACTAAATTCATCCAATAGCAAAGAATGTTTTATGGGTCTGCTTCCTAACAGGGAAAAAGGCTTTTTTTCTTTTTCCCTTGATGGACAGTTCATATATAATGAAATGTATTTCCTTGAAGAGGGCACTCACAAGTCCTCCTCTGCCTTAAAATTCCAATAATACCTGTGTGCAGGGGTTGTGTAGGCTGCATGGCTGTGCACAGGTCCTTTGCACCCCTATGTGCTAGGGTGGTGGGTTCCATCTCAACTCTGAATAAGTCAGCATGGAAGGTGGGTGGGCAGGCCAGGAGACTATTAGATCTATGTTTACATGGAACTAGTGGGCACAAACCTCTGACCAAAGGATGTGAAGCTAAGAGACTGTTATAGCAGCTGCCTAGAGGCTGCCAAGCTATTCTCCTAATTACAAAGGTAGATTTCATTCTGCATTCCCCACCTAGTAGCCCACACAAAGCCCATTTACTTGGGCTTTATGCAGGAGAGCGATGAATGTATAAGTTTTAAATGCAATAACTGCTGTAATTGAGTTGTATAATCCTGCAATAGTGAGAGCACCAAAAGCAAAGATTTCTTATGAAACAAGTAGAGGGATGTAGTCTTACTATAAGGAAGAGTCCTCCAAGTGTCTGACTGCAGTAAGCTAAATTCTCTCTCCAGATATCATTTTTAAAAAATCTAGGCTTCCGAGAGAAACTGGCAATGTCAATGTCAACAAAAGGAAAGGTCCTGGAAAAGAGAGCAACTGTCAGAAAATGATGAAAAATATCTGCAGATGTCAACTCTGAGAAAACTCTGAGGAAATGTAGTAAGGCATCCAGCGGAAAGTTTAGGAAAGCAGGGCTGTCCGGCCTCCAGCAATTGACCAATAATGGACTTCATGAAAATCTGATCTTACATGAAAGAAATCAGCCAAATGGTTTTAATGGGCAAAGGTTTTGAACACAAGAAGAGAAAGGCAGACTATATAAAAGGACAGTCTGTTGAGTGAAAATGGTTTGGCCTCTGTTGAAACAGTAGCTGTAGGTCTCTTTGAATAGGAGGAGATAAAAAACTAGATTAGTGGCAAAAATAAAATGGAGGATCAAGTTTGAAGATGCCTATCCAAAATAGAATAAGAAACTGATTTAGCATAAATGGAAGTGCTCAGGGCTGAGCAGTATAGATATGAAGTAATCCATCATGCTGTGCCATGAGAAAAACATCTTTTTGGCAGGAATTTCATGCTGCTACATGAAATTGACTTAAAATATACCAACCAGGCATAGCTGGAAAACAAAGAAATAATGCATCCTATGCTCTGAATTTGATGTGGCCTGCCTGATGAATGAAATGTATCCAAGTGCTAAGAAATCCTGTGCCACAACACTTAAACCTTTGGTGCCCTCTGATAACGGCCATTAGGTTCAATGGGTTGATTTTTTTCTTCTAATAAAACTAATTAAAGAGTACAAGTGGCTTGCTAAACACATACAAAATATTGACATTATTTTGTACGTGTTTAGCAAGCCACTTGAACCCTTTATTTAGTTGTAATACTTGTCTTTTTGAAGTAGCCAACTTATTTGAAGAAAAAAAGCACAGTGAAGGGTTCAAAATCAAAGAACACCCTCAAGTTAGCATGAAAGAGGTCTCTTATACACACAAAATTACCATTGAATTCAGTGGGAGTTCTCTATCCTATCTAATATAGCTATGCCAGACAAAAAAATCTGGTAAAGCCAAAATTAAGGTTTTAGGTACATATCTGTGATTTAAGTGCATATCACCTTTCTAAAATATTTGCGTTAAAAATATTTAGAAAGCCAGGCAAGTAGGAGTTAATGTTGACCTTCACCAACAAGGCATTCACTCTAACTCTCCGCAGCAGTAGAGGCAAACAAGAAGTTGCCATCTAAATGCAGAGTCCCACGAAAACTGCATGTTAAAATAAATATGCAAAAATGATGACTCTTGGAGCTATCATTTCACCTTGCATCCATTTCCATTGCACAAGGTTGTTAGTCCGCAATGAACTAAAACTGGACTGTCGCCCAATGATTTGGGTATGTGAGAAATACAGGATTGGACCTTAACTGGAACCTCACCAGCCTACATTTACTTCAGGATAATCCGCAGTGCCACATTCATTCAGTTACATTGTTTGAAAGGCAACAGCCCTTCGAATAATAAAAATACCATTTACAGTTGTCTTACTTTTAAGGAGTAAGAAAAATAAATATAAAAGCAGGAAAGATAGTTTATAAGGGTTTTGAAGTACCGCTTCCGATTAAAGAGCATAATATCATGCCTAAACCTCTAACTCTAACTGAAGGGCTTTTATATGAACAGGTTTTTAATAGCCACGAGGCACAGTCAAATCAAATGGGAATTGGAGTGGTCCTCTGTAATTTGTGTATTAGACTTGGATGAAGCACCAACTGACTGTTTGGTCACAGAGAACTGCCAGAGGGTAATTTGATTGATGGACAAGAATACAAAGAGGTAGAATAACCAGTGCATTTTCAAGGTATCATTGAATCTAACAAACATGGTGCAGTATTTGCTCAGACATATCTGAATTCCCCTGATCATGTTAGGAAAAATGAAGATCTTATTAGCTTATTTGGCCAAATTCTGCTGTGATACACCAGTGTGATTCCACAGTAACTCCATTAGCTTCAGCAGATATTTCAAATTTACACGAAGGTAACAGAGAACAGACATTGACCTTTGGTAACAAAAACTGTACAGGTCTCCCCAACTAATATTTCATCCGTTTATTTTGATAGACAGAAAAAAGCATCCATCGACATATGCCAAATCCTCAGCTGATCTAAATCAACAAACCTCTGTTGAAGTCAATGCAGCTATACTGATTTACTTCAATTGGAGATCTGGCCCCCTAGATTTTAAATGCCTTTGACTTAAATTAAAAATACAGTCACATAAAAACCTATTATTAGCCTAAAATCAGAGAAGCTGATAGCTTGGCTTGAATTTACTAAATTACTAAAATCTGCAAAGTCACAGATAGTTTCTCACAGTGGGAGGAACGCAGATTAGCCACTGAGCAAAGGCAGCGTGATTCACCCAAGGTGTCTGCTCGCAAAATAAAACCAGCTTCAAGACTTCGCAGATGGTATGGTGGAGCATCTCCTTTGTCTCACACGAACGAATATAATTATGGTGGAAATAGTTGTTTCAGCCTGAGATGTCCACAACCAGCACATGATCTAGCACGGCCGTGGTTTATCACCGATCATCTCTACACCAAAGCGACCTATGAGGAAGAAGCAGGGAAGTAGGTGTTTCTTTCCTGCTACCTTTAATGTGTTCTTTGTTTTTTTATAATTGTACAACATCTCTGCAATATGAGTACATTGAAGGCACATTTTATCAGGCCCTCTAAGTCTATTTTTAGGCATTATTTTCTGTTCCTACATAATTTTGTTCAACTTCACAATGATCCCTCACTTGAAAAGAGGAAACCAGAAGGAAGGCTGAAGCCGTATATAAATCCAGCCCTAACTCCTGCTGTAGAGAACAGAAAGTCACCAAGAAAATGAAATGAGCACCTCTACAACTAAACTCTGTTTCCAACTGTTTCACCCCATCGATCGTCATTTGGAATGACTCAGCCACCTGCTGCAGTAGAAATCTTGAACCAGCAACATCAGTCTTAATGCCAGTTACTATGCTATCTAGCAAAATGGAGTAAAAGAAGGAATCTGATCATCCAGTGAGCTTCCCTAATTCTGCGGTGTAGCCAGTATAACCACCCAGGGCGACACATATTAGTCACATTGCCCTCACTTTATAAAAACATCAATTATCAAACTAGCAACATACTTCTTGGAATGAGCTTATTCAGGAAATATTGAATCTTGAGTAACTGAACAGACTTTTCCTTCAGCCTGGTGCCTCAGCAGATCTCAGACAGGCAGGTATCCTGGGATACCCATACTCTTCACCATATGTCATTCCTTAATGCTGAGTCTTACGTTAGCATCTGCAATCTCTGAATTCATAGAGGTTTTAATTAGCACCGTGAAAAAATGAAGCACAACAGCAGCAGCAACAAGAACAAAGTAATAGTTGCCACAAAATCTTCTGCATGGAATATGTTACATTTTATTGATTTATTTACTTACTATGTTTTAAATATTTAACCTGCAAAGTCCCGTTCAGATGAAATCATTTCTTTTCTCAGAAATACCACCAGTCAAAAACAGGCTATAATGTAACCTTCATGGCTTTATTGTTATTTGAGCCTTCAGTAGTGAAACTATAGTTCAACTCCTCCCCTGGCCAGCACTGGGAGGAGGAGCGGGTCTTCTAAAAGCCTGATGACCAGGCCAAGATTCCCAGGAAGAACCACAGTAGGAGACATGTCGCTGTGTTCTTTTGAAACATAGCAGAATGCAGCCCCAGCTAACATGCGGCAGACAGCAGCATGTGAGCTAGATGAATGGGAAAGGTACTGGCCATACCCCCTAGCTGGCAGGCCATATTCCCAAGGGTCATGATGCACCAGAAACAATAGCACTGGGGTCATGCCTCTACCACTATTTTGAGCACTATGTTGGAAATCTTGCTTTTGCTGCTGCACTGAAGGAAGAGGTTCCCACTGATCCTTACCACTCCCGCCCACATAGTACAGGGCAAAATCTAACCATAAGCATATAGATATTACTTAATCCACCACTGAAATATGGTATTCATAAAACAAATACAATCATTACAAGTACTTATGATTAATTAGATACTGTATTGTGTTATGAAGAATTAACTAGCTAATTGTTGGGATGGTAGATAAGGCTTATTAACATTCCTCGGCCTGGTCCACACTAACCCCGCACTTCGAACTAAGATATGCAACTTCAGCTACATGAATAACGTAGCTGAAGTCGAAGTACCTTAGTTCGAACTTACCGTGGGTCCAGACGTGGCAGGCAGGCTCCCCCGTCGATGCCGCGTACTCCTCTCGCCGAGCAGGAGTACCGGCGTCGACGGCGAGCACTTCCGGGATCGATCCGGGATTGATTTATCACGTCTAGACAAGACGCGATAAATTGATCCCAGAAGATCGATTGCTTACCACCGGGCCCGGAGGTAAGTATAGACCTACCCTTAGTAAATAAGCATTGAAAAAATATCCTGTTCCTCTGCTCTGTAGGTTTTCCTCTTGGACTAGCAATCAGTTAGTGTTATAACACTGACAGTCCCTTGCTAGTTTTTCACTCTGCCAAAGCTCCGTGCAACCTTGAAACAATAACATTCAAACTTGGAAAATTTTCTGGCTGATGTTGCATGACATGAATTGTGTGTGTTTTTATTTGCATGAATGCATATGTATTATTATGTTCCCACCTAAATGGGCTTGTGCAAGTAGTACATTTAAACTTCAGATGATGCTAAGTTATAATAGAAATAAGCATTTCTTCCACATTAATGCTAGAAATGATCCAACCATTTGAAAATGCTTTGCTGAAATTTTTTCAAGAGCCAGACAAACAAGCTTGAAGTTGTAATATAATGGAACACCAATGACATCCAAAGACCACTGGGTGCCCAGATACCATGGTGATGAGCACAGTTTAAAAGCATGTGTATAAATGGGTCCCCTATAGTTATTTAAATGGAGTATATTCCCTAATACTATTTTGAGGGTTGTACTCGTCACTTGCTTCTCTTTTTAAAAAGCAGTAATTACACGTTTTGTGGGTGTTAACTACCACGAGTTAATCACAATGAACGTTATAATAAAAATGGATAAAGATCAACCACTCATCGTATTGCAGAAAACATTGCCAATTCATTTTCTTTCTTTCTTTTTTTCTTTTTTTGCATCCATCAGGAGACTTTTATGGAAAGTGGTATTGAGGGAGAAAAAAGCCACTTAATCAAATCTAGTCTTCTTTTTGCAGGTGCGGTTAGAGTGGCCAACAGACCTCGCCGTCAACCCTATAGACAACTCATTGTATGTACTGGACAATAACATTGTGCTGCAGATTTCTGAAACTAAGCGTGTGCGAATTATTGCGGGTCGCCCTATTCACTGCCAGGTACCAGGCATGGATCATTTCTTGGTCAGCAAGGTTGCAATCCATTCAACCCTGGAATCAGCTAGAGCAATCAGTGTATCTCACAGCGGGACACTGTACATTGCTGAGACAGATGAAAGAAAGATAAACCGCATACAGCAAGTTACAACCAATGGTGAGATCTCCATAATTGCTGGAGCCCCAACAGATTGTGACTGCAAGATTGACCCAAATTGTGACTGTTTCTCAGGTGAGCAGAAGCTAATCATTTCCCTTCCCAATTTTGTTGAGAGCCCATAGTCTTGGTTTGGGTTACAGTATCTGCAAGAACAAAAACTGTTTAGTGGTTCTTTTTCCTTGAGAAGCAAAAAAATTCTGTAACAATTTGGCAAATCTTTTTGAATTCATTTAATTAAGCAGAAAATAAATGTGTATCTTTCCACCGTAGGCACTGAAGGAGCCTCCTGGTGGGCTTTATCTACCCTGTTTTGAAGCAGATCGTTACGCACAAATCTAAATTCACTCTGAGCCTACCTTATATGTCAGTTTTGTCTATCCATTTGCAGATATCACCATCTTCCATCAGAGCTTGGGATTTACTTTCAGTGCTAATTACTTGGAGTCCACATAGCCCTTTTTATCAAGTGTCCCAAAGTGCTTCACACAGAATGTAAAACCCTATTTTATGCCTCCTCTAAACCTGAACCACAGAGGATGTTAAAAAGTTGCCTCTTGCTGCAAATTTGAAGTGGTGTAGCCAGCACGCCTCTGGCACAACACACACTGTGTGTGCCAGTCAACACTTCTGGCAACGCAAGCTGCTCCCTCCTTCACACACCGGAATACTGGGAGCCAAATTATGACTACCTCCTTCATAAATGCTCTGGGAGAGGAGAATGCACTCATTTATTTCAGGCTTCATCTACCACTCCAATGCAGTCACCTCTGGCAGGAAACATGGTAGCAGTTTAACAGTGCAGAGCAACTCAGCACAACATTTTAGATAAGAAAGCAGAGTTACTGTATCTAATTATAATACTACGGGGGGGAATTGTCGATAGGCTGGCTATAATTACACAGATTGGAATTCGGCCAGGACACTGGAATTAACATCCCTTCTTGGTGCCAGAGGTTTTTTAATGACCAAAAAGCGTTGTTTGCATCTGTGATATGAAGAGAGAAAAATCAAACACCTGTGGGCCACAGGTTTGGTTCACTGACACGTCACACTGCAGTAGTAATGAAAGCACCAAGTACACCTCTAAGTGACATCAGGTTCAAATATAGGGGAGATTGACCTCCGAAATCTCCACTCCGTATGACCATATTCAACTAGTAAAGGACAACAATGGAGATTCTGCCAGCACTCCTTAGGCTGCAGTGACCTCCTGGCTGCAAAGTCTGGAGGAAGAGATATGCAATGCAGTCCAGTCCTGATAGTTTCCAGTGCTGGCTGGGAAGGGGGCATGGTTGATATTTCTCATTCGTTCTGTACTACAGTTTATTACACGCTGGTTGTTGGGTTGGATTTTTTTTGTTGTTGTTGGGTTTTTTTAATATAAAATAATCTGCACTTGTAATTGTATCCAAATTACTGCTATTTATTTTATGAGTGGATATTTTATTTATGGAATTATTCTACTTTGACTATATGACAGTGGGAAAGAAGTGAGGAGAGAATCTTCAGTTGTCATTATTTTATGCTTTCGCATCTTACAATGTAATAGTTTTCCCAGCAGCAGGCTTTTGGATTTAGCAAAATTGGTGTAACTGAGATAATTGTATCTTATTGTTAATCTTCAGTGATGCTGATTCAGAATTACACCATTTTAGATAATGGATTTTAAATTCATTGAAAAAAAATTGGTTCACTAACTCTTATCAAAGATTCTGGAGGCAGAGTGTGATGTCTCACACTGTGAAAAGGTAAACACAGAGATTATGGATTATATTTCTTTTCCAGGTGATGGTGGATATGCCAAAGATGCAAAGCTGAAAGCACCTTCTTCTCTAGCAGTCTCTCCTGATGACACACTGTACATAGCAGATCTTGGCAATATTCGCATCCGTGCAGTCAGTCGAAACAAGGCTCATCTCAGTGACATGAATATTTATGAGATTGCATCCCCAGCAGACCAGGAATTGTATCAGTTTACCACCAATGGGACCCATCTTCACACACTTAATCTGATAACAAGGGACTATATTTACAATTTCACATACAATGGAGAAGGAGACATTGCCACAATCACTAACAGCAATGGGAATTCAGTTCATATTCGCAGAGATGCTAGTGGGTTGCCTCTGTGGCTAGTGGTGCCTGGAGGCCAGGTGTATTGGCTAACAATAAGCAGCAATGGTGTTCTGAAAAAAGTATATGCTCAAAGCTACAGCTTAGCCCTGATGACATATCCTGGCAACACAGGTCTTCTAGCAACCAAAAGTAATGAGAATGGATGGACAACAGTTTATGAGTAAGTTCCTAATTTTAAACATCTTTTTCTTTACTCTGAAGTCTCATAAAGCATGCTATTTGGAATGAAAATTGTATTTTTTCAAGCCATTTCTAATAACAACAGTTCCAATAACTCGGCACGAGACAAGACATGTAGAGCTGTTGCATAAGCTTATACACTACACAGCAGTATTAATTCTTAAGTGTCAAAGCCTGCTGTATGTGAAAGCACCATACTTAATACATATTAAGTGTTACAAAAAGTACTTGAAATTATACTTCGTTTGCCCTTTGTTATTTAAAACCAGGGCCGGCTCCAGCATTTCTGCCGCCCCAAGCAAAAAAAAAAAAAAAAGCCGCGATCGGCAGCGGCAATTGGGAAAAAAAAAAAAGCTGCAATCGGCGGCGGCAGTTCAGCGGCAGATCCTTCGCTCCTAAAGGGAGTGAGGGACCTGCCGCCCCCAAATTGCCGCAGGTGCTGCCCCTCTCCCTTGGCCGCCCCAAGAACCTGCTTGTTAAGCTGGTGCCTGGAGCCGGCCCTGTTTAAAACCCCTGCTATCTGTAAGGTATGTTTGTGACTTTGGTTAGACAGCAGCTGGAGGAACAGAGAGAGAGAGAGCTCAAGTCTAGAAACCAACTGAGGGAATGAGGAGGGGCCATAAAAAACTTTGGAGAGAGACCTTTTTGCATCTTGGATTCCATTTAATTGAGTTGATCAGTGTGGTTGAGACTATAAATAAGAATAGAGACTGTGGCAATAGCTTTGTTACTCAGGAAGTTAGCAGAAGGTGGTTGAGCAGGTTAAGATGCAGGTGATGAAATGGAGCAGGAAATTTGCCTTGGGAAAGAAGGTAAGAAGGGAAAAATAGTGTTAGCAGAACACTTGACTTAAACTTGGAGAGAGTGCTGCAAGAGGAAATAAAGTTGGGGATCTTAAAGGAATTAAAGTACAGAGATAGAGAAAGATGGAAAAGTTTTCAACCGTAGGAAAAGAGGATATATAATAATTAGCAAGGGAGTCCAGGAGAAAGGCCTGAGGAGTGGTGGATGCTAAATATAAACTCGAAAGGACTTCCAAAGAGCAAGAAAGGATGGTAAAAGGTGTCAGTCAAGCAGTGGGGATATAGGAGCTATTGAACATTCAGACTAACTGCATGGCATCCCAGAGGGAGGTTGCACCTAAGAAGAGGTTCATGTTTGCTTCAAGGGATGTGTGACACTTCAGGATTCCTTATTTTTTACCAATTGATTTTAATGTTGCTGGTTAAGGATACGAAAAGTGATTGATTAACTTATGCATATTAATACTGTGATATTTCAGAGGTGCTAATAGGAAGGAAGGTTAAGGAATGTTTTCTTTATTGGACAGTGTGAAAAGAATGAATTATGGTCCAAGACTAAAAGTGGAAATAATCAGATTAGATATAAGCAAAAAATACAGTGAGAATTAGGTAATAACCAAAACTGCTTAGCAAGATAGTTGAGGCACGAACATTAGAGGGCTCCAGAAATATGTTATATAAAGTCTGACTGGGATTGATGCAGAGAAAAACTGCTGCTCATTACATAGGTTGTGATTGGATATCTAAGATTTTTTTTCTCATCCTGGCCTCTATAATTCTGTCATAGACAGATTAAAAGGCTTGGCATAAGCCCACTAAAATGGAGATGTGTACATTTTTGATGGTGTGCTGGAAAACAGTACCATATATGTTCTTCCTAGTCCAACTTTTGATCTCAGGAATTTTACTGATAGAAATTTCAACTATAATGGACTAAAATAATGCTCTCAAAATTAATCCAGAGTGCTCACTGTGTCCCGGGTGCTGTTGTGACAATGATCTGACAATGTTTTCCCCTATTCTAAGATCTTTAGTTGTAGATTAAGCATATTTATGTGTTTCATGAATAATTGAATTCAGTGATCTACAACAATGTGTATTATATTTCATTTTTAACTTCTTTGTCCCATTTCAATACATTAGGACTATGGGATCAGGATCTAAGCCATTGGTCAATCACTTTTTCAAAAAGATTTCATAATAGTTCCAGGTCATGTCTATTACTTCTTAAAATAATTACCAAGGCTTTATCTTTCATTTGAGTAGCGGATAACCTTTCAAGAGCTGATTATTTTTAAGTATGTGTCTCTTGGCAGGTTTCATTGGCTATTTTTACCCCATTCCACTGAAATGTATACAGGACATTCGGTTCAAAATACTTTAATGGAATTATTGCCTAAGTCTGTTGCTCTCTGGCAAGTCATTTGTTCAAGCATAACTCAAGCTTTATGGTAACATTATTTCTGAAGAGTTCAGTCTTCTCATAAGTGCTCCCGTTGGATGTAAGACAGACTTCGTCACTTGGAGACACCTGTGTCTTGACGGGGTATAACATTGTCTGACAACAAGAGATTCAAAAGAGCACATTCTAAATGAATATGACATGTATGACTAGCATTAGGAAGTTTTGCTAAATTAAACATTTCTTCATACTTTCATTGTTTCAACTCCAGGTGATGAAACTTACTGTCATCATTCATTCTAGAATATGATTTCACTGTGGTGAAAAGGGGAAGAGAGGAGAAGCCATCTATTTGTTATTCTCTCACTCTGTTTTTTTCCTCTATGATCATCCAGTGGAATTTACTTATTCCCATTACAAAATAATAAGAAGATAAAAAATAAAAAATTCAATACTGCCATAAATATTTTTGTCAAATATTTTAAGTCATCCTTCTAAGTATGACTAATGTTTCTATCAATGATTCACCTGTAATAATTATATGTGTTCCAGGTGAAGCATTAGACCACTTATAATTTGTGTTTCCAATGGGGTACAGTATTAGGGTCCTACCCTGCGAACCCTTATGGCCAGGAGTAATACTAAAAATACCGAACAGCCCCATTGATTTCAATGACTACTTGTAACTTCCAGTGGTGTTTACATTAGAGCCCTAATGCTTTTCTTCCGAGAATAATTACTACTGCTGTGAATAATCCCATGACAGATGAAATATAACATACACATTTACAGTCAGTGGGACAACGCACAGTAATTAGCACTATAGTTGATAGCACAGGTTTTCAGGATGGAATCGAGCCCTCCTTCTCTGAGGGGTTTACAAGATAAGATAGTCCCTGTTTACTGTTTACTCAGACAGTATTTTCTAGATAGGTCAGGATACTTTCTGCATTCCAAGCACCTTGATTTTCACTTTGAAAATTAGATGTTTTGAAAGGGTTAGATGCATCTGAATTGCTGCTGAATCCTGCATAAAGATAGGGTTGGGGCCAGGAGAATTAATATATGAACAACTTTCAAATGAAATTGCTTGAAATCGTGTTTCCTTTTTAAACCAGATTTGCATTCAAATCTAAAAGTTCAAACCACGACACTGTCAAGCTGAAATAGGGATGAGTTTGTTTAACAACATGTATCATACATACATTGGAATACGAGCAAAGATAATGAATAGCTCAGAACATCTACCTGTATGTCAGTTTCCCTCTCTGAGAGAAATTATGAAGAGGGAGGAAAACCACCTACAAAAGCACTTGTCACCCATCTACTATTATCTGATTAAATGGAAGTGCTGAAAGAACGCTTGCATAAAATTGCAGCTAATGTACAATTTTCAGTCATCTTTTTTTTTTTAATATTGTATCATTAAAGCCATGAAAGGGGAGAGATTTTTGTTAGGGGCCTCAGTTAAAAACTAGGACAAAAAAACCCACATATTGGAAAAGGTTCCCTTTAAACCATTATATTTGTTTATTCTTATCCTTAACTATATACAGTATATAGAAATGAAAATGAGCTTTGAATGTACATGCTCCATTGTGCATCTCATTCATTGGTGAGCACTTCCTCATGTGAGTAGTTCCACTGAAATCAGTGGGATTACTTGCAAGATTAAATGGTCACTGACCTGAGTGAAGGTTGTGTAACTGAGTCCTAAATTAACATTAATAGGTCCTGATTCTGACACTCTTACCGTATTGTGGTCTGCAATGATTCCCATTGATCCCAAGTATGGTACTCATGGTACCTTACTACTCATCATGAATAATGGTGGCAGAATCTGGTCTTCAGGAGTTTTTTAGGAGGGAACTGAAAAGATCTCCTTATGGCCAGATTGTGGAATCTTTACTCAGATTGGTGAACTCTCACTTATGTGAGTAGTTCCATTAACTTCAGTGAGACTACTCACGTGGATACATGTTCATCAGTGCAAGGGTTCTGCAATCTGGCCCTTATTGATAAATGTATAATCATTCATGTCCACATCTACACTGACCCTGAGTAGCATATTTTCCTCTAGTCCCATTTTCATCAGCACAGCTGCGTAGGGAGTTATGTATACCATCATATGCCATAATTAAGGTGGCAGAATCAGACCCTAAATTTTATTCTCAAATGAGTTCCAATAAAGGGGCAATAAAAAATAGGCAATCTGAATGCTCCAGCTAGCCTCTCGCATCTGTTCCATCAGGCAGGAAATGAAATATGATTGACCAACTTTAATGGAGAGTTTTCTAATGATGAACAATAGTGATTTGAATTAGTCAGGTTAACCAGCAGCTGTGGAAGCTGGTCGATTTCCATACAACCAGTATGGGGGATGGAATGTATAGAAGTGTTCATAATATATATGAGTGGAGTAGAAAAACAGAGAGAGATAACTATAATATTTCTAGCATTTGATGAATTAATTTGGCAAAAAAACAAGTTGTTCAGCAGTTATGTCTGAAACATGTTTTCATCTGAAAAGAACATCTGCTGTATTTTTCTCTTCTTTCTTTTTATGGGGAATCCAAACTTCTTCCCTCATTTTATGCACAAATACTTCTAGGGCCACATGGACACTGTTTTGCTAATTTAGTCTTTTGTACTACAGCAATGCTGCCAAACAAAGACCACGGCCAGATTGCTGCTGTAAAATGGAATGGCTCCATTGAAGTCAATGGGACTACACCATTTGACACACTAGCAGAGATCTGGCCTCATAGTGTTTTGTAGATATGAGGAGAAAGACTTTAAAATATTATAATCTAACTATTCAGAAATATGCCTTTACTCACATGACTAGTCCTAACTCAAGTAAGTAGACTTGTAATTTCAGTGTGTCCACTTGGATGGGTCAGAAGTATTCACATCAGTGGGAGCTATAAGACTAGGCCTTATTATGTAACAACTTGTAGTGATGAGATATGAATTAGTTTTAATTTTGAAAAAAAATCACATTTTCTTAAGTAGTAACAATATTAATAAAACCACAAAAGAGAGCCTTGAAAGAGACCAGTTTAATTGAGATCTTGGGTCAGCCCTGCTTTACTACTGTCCAGAAGGTCACCTTGGTTAAGAGTACAAACATATTTGTAGACGTTGTTCCAGGTCTGTGTATTATTCACTTTTTCATAATGTGGGCTGATTTGAATATACATAATGTTCCCTGAAATAAAATAATTCACTCAGCACTTATGAAATATGGGTTATCTAAAATGTTTAGGTCCAGTTACTACTGCCCTGTGTCATGATGAGTAGTTCTTACTCAAAAAATCCCATGGGAAATACTCATCTAAGTAAGTACCAAGCAGGCAACATAACCATTACGAATTGGATCCTATGTATTTACTTATAACTGTAGGGTTTTTTTAATTTTTCATCATACATATTAAATATTTAAAATTAAGCAACAAAATATTATGTTTGCATTTTGCAATATCTAAGAACTAGGATTAATTTTATTCAAATATTAGAAAATGTCATTGTTAGTTATCTGAATGCAGAGTGACCTCTAGTGGCAGCTTTGCTATATCACATCAAAGTAAGTTTAAATCACCACGGATTGTATATATTGCAACTTAACGTGATACAGGTGATTCAGACAGTGGTTTTACACTAAAGTGACCTATTACCTATTTTATCCAGAAGTACTAAAAAATATAGCTCAAATCAGAGATAAAGAATTCAAAAGTAGAAGAATTAACACAACATTTAACAATTAATTAAAGTAAACAATTTCCCTTTTTATTTATTATGCAGTGTTGGCAGTCAGCATTATTTAAACTTGCACCATATTTGCTCGTAGGAGCACATACAAATTTATATTGACCCTCTCCAAAGTTCTGTAACATTTGAATCTTCTGTTTTCTCAGGTATGACCCTGAAGGCCACCTGACTAATGCAACATTTCCAACTGGTGAGGTCAGCAGTTTCCACAGTGATGTTGAAAAACTAACAAGAGTAGAACTTGAATCTTCAAACAGAGAAAATGTGATCACAGCTACAAACTTCTCAGCTACCTCTACTATATACACTTTAAAACGAGGTATTTAAAGCATCTCTGTTTCTTTCACCATAGTTATTAAATTTGAAACTATAGCTACTTGCATTTTTATCAGTTTGCCCCAAAAAGTCACCTTACTTTGTCTGATTGTTTCCCTCCTGACTTCAATACAAATTTCTAGTTCCTGTTTTATTATACTACCCAAGTAACTACTAGAAATGGACCATTGGTGGGTGTACTTCCAAGTATGAGTGTATTCAGGGGTCAATGGGTTCACTCTGTTTTTTGAAACCTCTGCTATCTCTAGACTTTATGAGTAACACCATTTAGTATCTCAATATCAAAGTGGTAAGAATTGCCTTTAATGCAATTAGTTTTGTCATTCTAAGAAATACCACGCAAAAGATTGACTTGCCATATTGACACTGTAACATGGAAATGCTGTCAATGGCTGATGCGGGGAATTCATTGCTGGCAATGCCACCTTCTAGCAGTGGTTCTTATAGGAATGACAACAAAATATGACCCATATCAGTTGCTGAGTGCATGTAGGTAGGTCATGAATACCCAGATTCTGAATAGACAGGTGCTCAAGCTATTGCAGCTACACTCTATTTTTAGTGTGCAAGCTCAATAAAAGCTAGCGTATGTATGTCTCATTGAGCTGGAAATTACACCTTCCAGCTCCAGGGTAGATGTACCCTGAGAGGTGCAGCACAGAATTCACAGCCTGGAGCAGGAAGACTTAAGGTGGCTTTAAACCACCTTAGCATTGTCCCAATCCAGGGCAGCTCCGAGGCCTTCGGCATAATTTTAACTATACTTGAAGCCTATCTGAGCCTATGGCAGCTTCCATTGGGTGCCCTGTGGGCTGCAGCACTGCCTAGATTCTTCACAGCATTTCATGTTCTGGTCTCACCACTAACACATCCCTTCCTGCCACCAGCTGCACCCCGACATGCTCCCTATGCCAGGGCTTGTGGAGGGGGTCCTCAGAAGGCAGCCTTATCACTGATTTCCACAGCACCTGCGCCAGGGAAATCGTCCCACAACCAGAAATAGGGCTTTTCAGCCCTTTTATGTGGCGTAAAGAGGACAGAGTCGGGGGAGAGGTTCTTATCCTAGATAGTTAAAAAAATAATTGTCAGACTCAACCTCAGTTCTTTAAGTTCATTTAAGGGTTATGCTTTACTATATTAGTGGCATATTGATCCCAACAGACTAATCATCAGCATACTGTCAGTGGCCAAAAAGCCAACCTGATGAATTCACTTTTTTAAAAGCCTATGATCTGAAGGCAGATGACCTTTATTCAGGATGTAGGATGCTTCCAATATGAAAATAATAAGGCCTAAATTTACTGAAAATGTGTTTACATATCTGAAGACCTGCAGCCTCTAGGTTACAAACGTATACCGAAGTTGATATATATACAGCTGCCTATAAATCATGGACAAATATACCCTTGCACATCTAACATTTGTTTCATAAAGCTGGAGAACTGAACTTTCCCCATCTTGTTTTATTGATAGACAACACGCAGAATATCTATCGGGTCAGCCCGGATGGTTCTCTGAGGGTCACATTTGCCAGCGGAATGGAGATCACTCTAAACACAGAGCCCCACATTCTTGCAGGCGTTGTTAACCCCACTTTGGGAAAGTGCAATATCTCATTACCAGGAGAGCATAATTCAAACCTCATAGAATGGAGGCAAAGGAAGGAGCAGACCAAAGGCAATATCTCAGCATTTGAGAGAAGGTTACGGGTAAGGAGTCCTCTTTTGTAAAGTGTGCAGCATTTCTTTTGAAGACAACTGAATTAAATCTTGTTGAAATGTATTTCTTTATAAAAATCGTTATGAAGAGTATATTTTAGAGCTAGGCCTTAACCACAGATTTCAAACACAAATGGTTTCTCCCAAGTTCACGGGGATTCTGATCCATTGTTTTTTAATTTTAGTTGTTAAACTTGACCTCCAGATATAATTGCGTTTTTTTTTCTTTTCAACTAAGGGTTAAATTATGATTTGTGGCAAAAGCCCGGGGCAAGGGGCAATGTGTAGTTACTCTGCCCCCGTAGCAGATAGTGAGTCTTTGCGTTCTGACTTCCCTTCTTGTTCTGGCTGGAGGTAATCAGTGTTGTACCTGGGCAGATTACTTCCAGTGGTGCACTGCTGAACTGTACTTGCCAGTATATCTGGCAGAAGGGGAGAGATTAAGACAAGTCAAAGCTATGCCTCTATGGTGCTGTTCTCTCTCTCTCTTTGTGGTATCGACGACACAACTTGCATCCCTCATTCCTCTGCACGAGTGCATTAGCCAGGTCACAATCTGGTCCTAATAAACAATCATTTTTAACATTGCATCCTTGGTTTGTGTTTTCCTTCCTGAGAATTCACAGATGATAATGACAGATGGTCACATTCAGCATTTGATTAACAGTAAGACCCAAAGCAACTGTTAACTTGTTTAAAAAAAAAGGTCCTTTAAGAAATCAGTTATATTTTTGACACAAACACTGCTTGAAACACCTGTAAAATGAGTGGGAATATTTAATATTCAAAGTAATGATTAGCAACAATGGGGGGTGCATAGGTATGTATTATCTTAGATTATGCCAATTTAAACCGTGAATGTATGCAATCAAATATTTCAAGGATGCATCTTGGTTGTCAGTCCTACGTGATTTTTTTCTCAGCAAAATGTGTGAATTTATTCAGTTTAATCTCCATTTTTAAACTTGGATAATGTATGCACACATTCACTTAGTTGTTAAGTATTTAATTGTTATTATATTCTTATTGCTTATTATTTGTATGACTGTAGCATCTAGGATCCCTAGCCATGAACCATTAGAACAAAAAGACAGGGAATTATTAGTGAATCATGAACCCAACCAGTGATCAGAGTGTGGTTATCATGACATAGCACCTATCTGTTATGAAACAAACTGTCAGACCAAATGCCTTTCAGACCACTGAATCATAATTTCCTCACAAATACCTTGCATATGGGGCAAAGCCTCGTTTGGTTTCCCTTGCATTTCCTCAGATTGTCCAGGTCACCTCTTCTCATTTTAGTTATGACCGGGAAAGTTGTTGAATGGTTCTCTAATATACAGTAACTCCTCACTTAACGTCCTCCCACTTAACATTGTTTCGAAGTTACGTCACTGCTCCATTAGGGAACATGCTCGTTTAAAGTTGTGCAATGCTCTCTTATACTTATAAAAATTGGAAAGAGTCCAGCGGATGGCAACAAAAATGATTAGGCAGCTGGAGCACATGATTTATGAGGAGAGGCTGAGGGAACTGGGATTATTTAGTCTGCAGACGAGAAGAATGAAGGGGCATTTGATAGCTGCTTTCACCTACCTGAAAGGGGGTTCCAGAGAGGACGGATCTAGACTGTTCTCAGTGGTAGCAGATGACAGAACAAGGAGTAATGGTCTCAAGTTGCAGTGGGGGAGGTTTAGGTTGGATATTAGGAAAAACTTTTTCACTAGGAGGGTGGTGAAGCATTGGAATGGGTTACCTAGGGAGGTGGTGGAATCTCCTTCCTTAGAGGTTTTTAAGGTCAGGCTTGACAAAGCCCTGGCTGGGATGATTTAGTTGGGGATTGGTCCTGCTTTGAGTAGGGGGTTGGACTAGATGACCTCCTGAGGTCCCTTTCAACCCTGATATTCTATGATTCTATGATAACGTCGTTTGGCTGGCTGCTCTGTCCACTGCTTGTAGGATTCTGTGGAAGAGCAGTGACTTTACAAGGGAGCACTGTACAAGTTCCTCTTCTTCACCTCCTCTCCCTCCCTCCCAGCACTTCCCCCACTTAGGACTTTCTGGCAGGGAGGGGGAGGAGCAGGGAAGCACTGCATCTCTGCTCCTCCCCCTCCCTACCAGAAAGTCCTAAGCACCAGGGAAGCACTGGGAGGGAGGGGGGACGCAGCATGCTCTGTAGAGGAGGTGGAGTGGGGGTCGGAAGAGGTGGGACAGAAAGAGGCGGGCCTGGAGCATCCCCCGGCAAAGTCGGTGCCTGTTCTTCTGGGGAGAAGCTGCCACTGCTGCTGCACAAGGTGCTTCCTAGCATCCTTGCCTGCAGCGGGCTGTACCTGTGTGGGGTAAGCCAGGGGCACCTGCCAACCACAGTACAGTACAGTACTGTACAGTATATAATGCCTGTTGTCTGCCCAAAAAAAATTTCCTTGGAACCTAACCCCCCGCATTTACATTATATCTTATGGGAAAATTGGATTCGTTTAACATCGTTTCACTTATGGTTGCATTTTTCAGGAACATAACTACAACGTTAAGTGAGGACTTACTGTACTGTATTGGCAAATGTGCATGTTGTAGGAATGAATGGGTGGCTCAAACGGCCTTCAACGTGCAATTCAACAATTGGTTCATTTCTGCATAAGTCTTTCAAACTGTGCTTAAATAACTGCAAAACACATATTTAAGTGCATTGAATCATAAAAGTGATAAATGTCAAAGGTGCATCTGATCATCTGTTCTGCCTCATATTGCCTTATGTTCAGGTGCTTCATCATGCCCAATATTTTTCTGATATTCACCTTAAATTTTCCATTGGCTAATTTCATTCCATGTTCTTTTAACTCATTTTCATCTGCACCTTTGTTTTCCTCAATAGCACATGCCAAAAAAGGAGGAGGTTCACAAGTGGGTCCTAGAGGAGTGAAATATGCTTAAGAACCAGGGCTGGCTCCAGGCACCAGTGAAAGAAGCAGGTGCTTGGGGCGGCCAATGGAAAGGGGCGGCATGTCTGGGTCTTTGGCAGTGATTCGGCGGCAGGTCCCTCAGTCCCTCTCTTCCTCTTTGAGCTGCCACTGAAGTGCCGCTGAAGAGGAAGAGAAGGAGTGAACGAAGGACCCGCCACCAAATTGCCGCAGAAGAATGAAGCGGCGCGATTGAGCTGCCGCTGAAGTGCTGCTGATCGGCTTTATCTTTTTTTTTTCCCCCTGCTTTGCCGCTTAGGGCAGCAAAAAAGCTGGAGCCGGCCCTGATAAGAAATGAAATATGTCTATTTATTTAAAAATTACAAGCAAACTAAAGCATCCATAGATCAAGTGCTGAGTTGAAACGGCATGAAACCGCTAGTCCATTTGTTCTTCTGTTCAGTAGGAGAATCTACAGTGCATTACTCACTTGACATACTGTCATGGAAGCTCCACCCCTCCAAAAAAAAATCCAGCCATGTCACAATAGTATCATTATTGTGGTAAACTAAAAAGAGCCTGATTGTACTCTTGGGATGTCACACCACAGAGACCATCCACACATGGATCCCCTCTCTGGCTCAGAAAGGCATCTCAACTGCCTATATGGAAGAGTCGTCTTCTCCCCTAGATACCACCGATAGCTACATGAAGTTGGAGGGCAAACAACGGACATACTGGGAGAGGACTGGATGAGATAAAAACAGGATTTGGCAAAGAATATTATTCTACCTATATTATTTCTCAATGTCCACCCCCATTCCTGCTCCACAATGGAATTCTCCGTTGAGAGAGGGTTCTTTGGGAAGCCTAGGCTAGAGGTGTTCCTGCTCTATTGGAACACCGCTGCCATAGAGCCAGAGATGCGGTTAAGGCACAGCTCCTCTGTGCAGATCTCAAGGTGTCAGCAGGATTTATGGATCTAACCTGCGGGAGACCTCATTCCTCCACTCTTACCAGAATGCTAGGGGAGAAATCTCCATGAGAATATTCCCAGGGAAGGGGGCAATTAGAGCTTAATTATGTTTTTCTAGATTAAATGATCATTTTAAATACAAGTGGGAGAAGCATATTTTTGCTCGGTCTTCTGAAGTGTAAGGTAAAGACTTTTTTCCCCTTTAAAGTTGAATCCTTTCATGCCAAGTTCATCTGAGATTTTGTTTCTTGAACAAGGGAGCTCACATGGTCACTGAGCATAGGTGCCAGTACATTTGGGGGCTTGGGTTAGGATTTTTGGTTGGTTATTTTCCTCTCTCACACCTTTTATAAACAAAAAATACTAAAGCTATGAGAGTGGCTAGCAATGAGTCACTTCTTGTGAGCATCCTGGAAGAGGTGAGCTTTCTGGAGGGACTTAAATGAGGAGCATGTGATGGCTTGGTGGGCAAGAGAAGAGAAGATATTCCATGCATGTGAATAGGATCAGGGATACTTCTAAGAGAAAGGGACAAACTGAGTATCTAAGCTGGTATTGTTGATAAAGTGGGCATAGGGCCACAAGTCTAATATATAGCATAGTGGAGTTGTGTCAGGCTTTGACACTGAAGACAAAAGTTTGAATTTGGTGGTGATGGAGAAGGAAGAGTCAGGGAGATGTAGGGAATTATGAGGAACAGTGCAATTAGACCCACAGTCAGAGTATCAGTGCAGATTTGGTTTTCACAGAGAGCTGCATCCTGCTAGGTAACTAGGCCCTTTGAAAAGGAAAAACAGTACAGCAACTCCTCGCTTAATATTATAGTTATATTCCTGAAAAATGCGACTTAAAGCGAAATGATATTAAGTGAATCCAATTTCCCCATAAAAATTAATGTAACTAGGTCGGGGTTCGGTTCCAGGGAAATTTTTTTCACCAGACAAAAGACTATATTATATATACACACACAGTATAAATTTTAAACAAACAATTTAATACTGTACACAGCAATGATGATTGTGAAGCTTGGTTAAGGTGGTGAAGTCAGAGAGTGGGATATCTCACAGGGAATGCCTTACTGCTAAATGATGAACTAATACTCGGCTGAGCCCTCAAGGGTTAACACATTGTTAATGTAGCCTCACACTCTACAAGGCAGCACGAATGGAGGGAGGGGAAACAGCATGGCAGACAGAGAGATACACCCTGTGAGAGAGAGAGAGAGATGTGCATTGCCCCTTTAAGTACACTGACCCCACTCTAAGTACATTGCCCTTTTAAGTAGATCAGCTGCCAGCAATCTCCCTCTGTCCTAGCCCTGCCGTGTCCTCCCCCGCTCTATGGAGATGGGGTGAGTGGGGGGCAGGAGCTGGGGGGAGGGTGATACCCTGACATTAGCCCCCCTTTCACCTTGCACAGCAAGCAGGAGGCTCCAAGGAGTAGGGTGACCAGACGACCCGATATTTCTTTGTTTGTCCCACGTCCCGACCAATGTGCGGTCGGGACACTGGACAAACAAGGAAATGCTCCGGAACCCGGGAGTGCTCGCGCCCCCCCCGCCCCGCCCCGACTCCGCCGCCTCCTGTCCCCATTGGCTCCCTCCCCGAATCCCCGCCTCTTCCCCGGGCTCACCATTCCTCCTCCCTCCACAAGCGCTGGAGGGAGGCCCTGGAGACGCAGGGGAAACGCGGGGCCAGGGTGAGTGAGAGTCTGGCTTGGCCCCGAGCAGAACCCCGAACCCCCCCCCAAGCCCGGGCCTGCTGCGGGGACCCAGCAGCGCACACACTGCGCCCAGCCCCTGGCCAGTCGCGTCTGGGCTGCTGCCCAGCTGGTGCAATCCTGCGGCAGCCCTGGGGCGGAGGCATCGGCAACCCAGGCCCGTTCGTTCCACTGTGGGACCCAAGCGGGACGGGGGGGCTGGGGCCTGCTGCCCCCACTCTGGGGCCGCCGTGGGATAGCACCAGCTGGGCAGCAGCCCAGACGCAACTGGCCATGGGCTGGGGGCAGCGTGCGCGCTGCTGGGTCCCCGCAGCAGGCCCAGGCTCGGGGGGTTCAGGCCCGGGTGCCAGAGCCGCAGCTGCCGAGCTTGGCCATCGGCCGCTTCCTCCCCCCGCGGCAGTGGGAGCTGCAGCAGCAGCTGCTCCCGAGTCCCGCTGCCCAGAGGGGGGAGAACAGCCACCGCCTGGCCCCGCGGGCCACCCCCCTATTCTCCCTACCGCCCGACTGAGTCCTGCCTGCTCAGGGCCAGGCCGACTCTCACTCACCCTGACCCCGCGCTTCCCCTGCGTCTCCCGGGCCTCCCTCCAGCACTTGTGGAGGAAGGGTTTTTGTTTTGTGTTTTTTGCCCCGCCCCCCTCCCCTTGGGTGATCTGGTCACCCTACCAAGGAGCAGCATATGGCAGTGGGGGGAGGGACAACTGAACTGCCAGCAATTGATAGCCTGCTGAGCAGCTGCTGCACAGGGAATTTAGGGGAACGGGGAGCTGAGGGGGAGCTGCCGGTCCATCCTGGTTCCAAGCCCCCACCAGGTAGCTCCAACAGACTGCTCTTTCTGCAAGCAGTGGACAAAGCAGGCAGCTGCCAAACAACATTATAAGGGAGCATTGCACAACTTTAAAGGCGCATGTTCTCTAATTGATCAGCAACGTAACAACGTTAACCGGGAGGACTTTAAGTGAGGAGTTACTGTATAGCATCATCAAAAAAAATCAAATAAAAACCGTGACGCCAATAGACTAAATAAATTAAATGTATTTAGGGCTTATTGTTGACAAATCTTTGAAAACTTTTATTTGGGTACAATTACAAAAAAATTACATCAGTTGAGGGCTAGAATACAAATAAAAAAAAGTGACACTTTTGCCTTAGTTCATATTGGGTCACATTTTGAAAATAAAGCTACTAAACAATTGATAGTCAGTGCACAAAGCCCTAAAATAGCTAAATCATGCCCTGGAAAGCCTGTGATGTGGCAGTATGAGAGTATGATGCTGAATTTTGAGACTATGAGTAAGAGGAGGCCCCAGGGATTAGGCTGATTCTCACTGGAGATTAATAGACTTGCAGGAGTCCTCAAAATTCAATAAAAAAGCAGGTGCCCAAGCCAAAAGTTTTGAGAATGAAGGGGGGAATTCAGGTCAAATTATTTCATTTAAAATTTAGCACTGATGTGGTTAAAGTAGTCAATGCATTGTATAGTAAAGTATTCAGTGCATTGAAGCAACCAATACAAATGAGTTTGACTGATAGGGAAATAAATTTAAAAGCAGACAACTAGGGAGTAGGATAAAAAGAGGCCAGGTTATAAAAGTAGTAGACTTCTTCTTCTCTAGGACTTTCTGATGCCCTTAATTCCCAGTCCCCATTAATAGGCAGCACAAAGGCATGTGACCCCCCCACCCCAGAGGATTGTTAATTCATCCTTAGAGGAGAGACAGCTTACCCATGCTATCAGCAGGCCTTGAAGAAAGGTATAAAAGTTATGTTTTTAAAAAGTGGCAAGACTGCATGGTAAGAATTCTTCTTCCCAGAAATGGAACAGAGAAGAGGATCTAGCACATTAGTAACTTGAATGCTGTAGGAGGGTCCAAACAGGGACCCAACACACCAATCAAGTGGATAACTCTGAAATTAAACATAACTTTTTTAAGTGTAGTATGCTCTGACATACTGCCTTCACCAAATATGCAAAACAGTCCGTATCTGTGTGTGTACAGACTTTATATTAATAATAAATCTACATACAAATAGGCATTTTAACATGAATTTTAATCTAGCAAGCCTTCTTTTTTTAATCAATTGAACTTCTATTTTAATTGACTTCTGAAAATGAAGCAAAGGCTGCTGTTAAGACCAATGAGCATGATGCATAGTAATATATCAATTAGAATTCGGTGCTGCTTACTCCTTTCTTTTGCATAACGTAGAGGGCACTCAGAACTGGATACAATCCATTTTTTACAAGTGACTGTCTACAAAATTGAAAATTAGATGCCTGGCTAGTCTCACTTATTTGCACTTAAAAAAACCCTTGCTGTCTAAAACTCAAGTCAGACGTTTTGAGGATATGGGCTTGAACAGATATGTTTGTTATGCTGGTTAACAAATATTTTTTCCATAATATTACCAGTCCTCTAACTAGTTACTTTACAGTTATTGGGTGAGATCCCCAGGTGTCGTTAATTGGTTTGGCTTCACTGAACAGACAAGAATGTACACATACCTGCAGACTAGTTTACACATTTTTGGGAAGCATTAGGTCTGAGAATTGAAGTCAGTGGAACAGCACCAATTTGCATCCGCTTAGGATCTGGTTCTTTGATAGCCAGTTCCTCCTTATTGGCATAGGAAAGCCATAATGTGGGCAAAGTTTGTAAGCAAACATTTGACTTGTGCTGGATATTGGAATATCCTAATTCACTTTCCTCACATTAGCTCATTACTCAGTTGTTCATAGGCTTCAGAAACCATCTTTAAGCAAAACCACTGTGATTTCAAATCAACATTTTTGTGTTGGCTTAGAAATGAGGGCTCATAATTCAGCAATCCCTTCTACAAACCCAGTTCTGCTTTGCACTTCTGAGAAGTGAATTATAAAATAAAAAACAAAAACAGAAATAAAACCCTGAATTCTACGAAATCAGCAAGATGTGCATATGCCTCATCCCTTTCTGGTCTGTTTTTGATTCTTATTCATTGGGTCATGTCTGAATTTAGATTGCCCTACAATCATTATATTAATAACAAGGAGAACATTAAATTTATACATAGATGGTAAAAGAATATTAGTCAGGATTTATCCTCTGCTTTCTTTTCAATGTGTTTTATTACCAATCCTGGTTTCAGAGAAAGTAAATTTATTAAGAAATGTCCATCACACAAATATACCAACAAATGTAGTTGAACTGAAAATCACTTTTTACTTAGGCTCTTTAAGTATCATTAGAACATAAATTGTAATAGTTACAGCCATCTACTGAAGTATGTAGGTATTTTACAGCTGTAGTAAATGAACACTGTTAAATTTAGAGATGTATGTATATAAAACCACGGGAAAGACCGTTGAAGAATGAACACCTGCTTCTTCTAGGTTTCCAAACAATTTGTATCTAAAGACAGAAAAGATGTTCCTTTTAATCACTCACACTATGTGTGAACCACAGCTTGGGCTAGTACTATTTAACATTTATTTTAGAGCTGTGCTCACAGGCCACAATTAGGACCAGGCTCCATCGTGCTGGGCATTGTACAAACACACAATGTGACATCATCCCTGCTGTGAGAAGTTGTATCACAATTTGTTGTTCAAAATAAATTAATGCAAGCATTGAGCACTGGTAGTTTAAAGAAACAAGTCAATAAACCATCTATTTTATGGTTCCCTAGATTATAGTTGATAATTGTACATCTCTAATTAAAACTGAACATAATGGTAATAATGATTGTCTTTGGTGACTGAAAAATTTAAGGAAATAGGTGAGAGAAGAAAGGGGAAGATGCATTTCATTGCCAGAGATTTGGGTTCAAATTTTCATTTGGACCTCACAGGATTGGAATTGCTTTCTTAATTTAACCTATTTGTCCACAAATTTTGACACAACATAGTATGATTAGTCTCCTCTCTGCTCAGAAGACACTTGAAGCTAGAGTAGCAGGAGTGTTGCAGGCCATGGATATAGTGCATCGAGACAGCTGGTGTACAGAAAAATGCTGGCACTATTCATTGCTATTGTTGACATCTGTGAACGCTAATGAGGAACAGACTATGCAATGATGCCACAATAACCTAGAACAAAAACATTGATGGGAAAAGGTACAAAAGGGAGATAAAAAGGCCTCCTGATATAATACAAGAATTATGTTAAGATCATTCTTGGTAAACAAGAAAAGTGTGGAACCAAAATTGGTGTGTCAAAAATTAGGCCTAATTGGTGGACAAAAAAATGAGAGGATGGGCTATTCCTCATTCACTCCCTCTTGTGGTTCTTAAAGAAAGAGACTTTTGGGGGTGGAAATGGCTATTGGCGTGAGCTTCACTACCCTAGCTGCCACCCCCACCATCTCCTAGGATCCAGGTCCTTCGTCATCCTAATCCTGAAAGATGGGCTGACCAAACTGGGCCAGAGAGAGGGAGCCAGATGACATTACCACCTCTGCCAATTTTGGCTAGATCTCGAACTCTATCTGGGATTTGTCTCCTCCCTCCATGTGTCCTTTTCCTTCCCTATCTTAGTTTCTTCTCTTTTCTATCTCTCTCTCTCTCCTTTTCCTTCTGTCTAATAAGAGTCTGGCTTAGCTAGCCATGACTGCGTATTTTTGAAACACTGCTGTAAGTCTGTGACCAGAAAGAGGTAACTAAAAGCAATACCCTAAACAGCACGATCCTGGGACAATTTTGCCAGGTCTTGCAGTGGCTGATAAGGTCATGTTTTGTGCCTGTGTTTTTCCAGCAGCAAGGCTGCAAGTGAAAGTCAACACCCGAGACACAAGCTGCTTTTTCTCTCTTCGCTGTTCTTTTTTTTCCCCCTTTCTGTGTGTGTTTGTCTTGTTTTGTCTTCTTGGGAAATGGGATCCGACTTTAACAACAACAGCAATAACAACCCCACCCCAGCAGCTAATAATGTCTCTTTTCCACAAAAGGGACAGTTATTACCATCTTGAAATACCATTTAAGAGACTGTCAGAAAAGAGGGGTTTTCCTTCTAAAAACTCTCTCAAGGTAAAGGGAAAAGGGGACAAAGGATCTTGTTAAAATGAAAACCTTATTCAATACTTTACATTTTAAATGCTTTTACTGTTTTCCTTCTTTTTCTGTAGCTTTAATAAAAGGTTCAAAGGAATTTTAATGGTGTATTTGCCATGGTGGTAAGCCAGCTAAGGTATACCGAGCTATACGGAGGTATACCAAACCCTGAACCTTGTCTAACATTGTTTAATGGTGGACAGCAACTGGATTATGTTAACATTTTTGACTTTTTAGGTATACCGAGCTATACAGAAGTATACCAAACCTTGTCTAACATTGTTTAATGGTGGACAGCAACTGGATTATGTTAACATTTTTGACTTTTTAAGCCTATACCATCTAACAATGCCCACTGCAACTTTATGCCTGGCTGACTGGAAGAAAAAGGGTTGTTGCTCCTTAAAGGGCTTCCCCTGCAACTGCTAGCAAATATGGCGGAAGGGGGAAAGTTCACCTGTATGGAGTGAGAAGAAGCAGGAAACAGCTGGATGGGAGAAGGGGTGCCGGGGAGGGGTGTCATTGCCTCAGCAGCTGGCCAGAAGGATGGGGGCTATTAATATCCCATGCAGTTCTGAAGAATGGGCTGGCAGACTCCACCTTCCCACTCATAGAATCTGAAAAAGCACCGTGTTCCTCCATGATCCACTGTGGTCATTACACTAGTTTCCCCTTTTCCCTATGGGGCTGGGAAGGATTTTTTCCCTCAACGCCAGATTGGCTGAAGTGGGCTGGGATTTTTCACCTTCCCCTGCTTGGGGCAGGGGAGTTAGGTTATAATGTCACATCTTAGTTCGTAAAACTTGTGTCAGATGGCCAGTGCGGGTACTCGGTATGAAAGGGATATTGTTATTGGATAAAATGGATTGGAAAAGGATGTAAAGGAAAGCATCCCTTAAGGGTGCTGAGCAAGGGTGGTTTGGAGCTTCTGTGTCTAGTACAAGGGGGAGCCTTTTCTAGGCCCCTTAATCCTTTTAGAGGGGAGGATGGCTGGGGTCAGGTTGGGGATTATGTGGAAATGATTAAAAAAAGCATGATGACCTACACTGTATAATTTAATGCTGTGTACCCCCAGATATTTTAAGTGAATAAAATGCGGCCTAATTAAACCCCATCCATTGCCTCCGGTCTTTCTTCCGGTGTGGCCGGACAGTGGAACTATTTGATTCTTCTGGATCAATTGCCACTATCGGTCAGCTTTTTCTTCCTTCACTCCCTTATCGTCTGCTTCCCTGATCCCACGTGCCAAAGTTTATGGATGTGAGTGGAGAATGTGTGTCTGCTAACATATCTGTTCCATTTTCTGTACTACTTTCATGTGTACCTTAACATCGACAGCTTTGGAGTAGTAACTGTGCTATCAATATTAATGGAGATTAGGAGAAGCAGAATGTCTGTGTTAATATATAGAGCCAGCTCAGCTTCACGTCTTTGCTTGCATGGAGTCAGGAATTCAACCCCTATGAAGAAGAAAGATGAAGAAAGGAGGGGGACTTGGGACAAGATAAGAACAGAGAGATGAGAGGAAATGTTAGGGTGTTAGAATAGGAGGTTTTTACATAAAGCAAATCCTAATGTGCTGAAATTTGAAACAGGATAGGTGTAAGAGATTTAGTTGTGTCAAGGGAAGCTAATGGTAGTGCTAATTTTAGATTCCAAAGCAATTGCTAATAACCTCACAAAAAGTCTTCCTGAGGAGATTTTCTGTTTGTATACATTTAATTTAGTTTATCAGCTGTTGCAGTTGCCCTGGATAACATCAGTCTGCCACAACCAGAGTGGCTGTTCAGCTGTAGCATGCTTGGGTCTTGCCTTGCAGGTGGCAGATTGCTTATTACAAGGCAAGCCATACTGCCAGGAGCGGTGCCAGGGTTTTTGGCGCCCTAAGCGGGGGTCCTTCTGCACTCCCGGTCGTCGGCGGCAATTCTGCATCGGGGGGGGGTCCTTCCACGCTCCCGGTCTTCGGGGCACTTCGGCCACAGGTCCCAGAGTGAGTGAAGGACCCGCCGCAGAATTGCCACCGAAGACCCGAAGCGCGGAAGGATCCCCCGCTGCCGAATTGCCGCCCCCCCAAATCCTGGCGTCCTAGGCGACTGCCTAGGTCGCCTAAATGGAAGCGCCAGCCCTGCATACTGCAATACACTATGGTGGTGGAAGTGCTTTGGTGGGGACAAGCTGGTGTTACACAAAGCCACTGCTATTTCAACAAAGAATCAGCAAGAGTAACTGTGAACAATACAGCCCTGAACACTGTGACTAGCAGACCCTTTACACTGAAACGTCTCGCTCTCTTCATTTTCTGGATTCACTTTCCTTAAAACCCTGTAAGTAAAATAACATTTTAAAATGCACTTTTATAAATACAGGGAGGGGGCAAATGCAACTATCTCCCTGTGTAAATCAGAGTGCCAAAATTGGAGAG
Organism: Malaclemys terrapin pileata; assembly: GCF_027887155.1. Classification (NCBI taxonomy): domain Eukaryota; kingdom Metazoa; phylum Chordata; order Testudines; family Emydidae; genus Malaclemys; species Malaclemys terrapin. Next base: position 15,021,211 of record NC_071513.1, on the reverse strand, counting down.
CAAAATTCACTTTTTACTTTTAGGTAAGTTTCATAGTCCAGCTATTTGTAACGGGCTGAAACTTTGGATTTTCTCATCCTTAATAATTAATATATTCATATACTATTAAAAACATAGTATCTTTGATCATTCAGTTGTCATAGAAATGCTGCAATTGTATATATAAGACACATTATTCTTACATATTTGTCTTTAGGCCCACAACAGAAACCTATTATCCATTGATTTTGACCACGTAACCAGAACAGGAAAGATCTATGATGACCATCGAAAATTCACTCTTCGGATTCTGTATGACCAGACGGGACGTCCAATTCTGTGGTCACCCATCAGCAAATATAATGAAGTCAACATTACTTACTCACATTCAGGATTAGTGACCTACATTCAGAGAGGAACATGGACTGAGAAAATGGAGTATGACCCAAGTGGGAAGATAATTTCCAGAACATGGGCAGATGGTAAAATATGGAGTTACACATACTTAGAAAAGGTAAATCAATTTAAAAATGGATTATTATATTAAAGGCAGGAAATATATATCAATATAAAGACTAAATTATAAATACATTCACTGTCATGGTAAGTCTCCAGCAAAAGTAACTAAGAACCCTTTTTAACTGTAAATGGGAACAATTATATATTTAGATAAAATGTCTTTGGACTGTCATCACTTGGAACACTGTAGTTAGGCATGTATTAAAACTAAATTTGGTGGAATGTTTTCCCTTTGTTTCATTTTGACAAGTTTATTCACTTTTTTGAAAGAGACTTTCCCAAAGGAAAAATTTATTCAGAACTATAAAATTGAGCAGTAACACGTTTATGCTAGAATAAGTGGCATGTGAAATTAAACTATAGTTTTTATTTTTGTTTCAGTTCGGTTAATGTGCTTCATTAGAATAATATATTTTAAAAGAAATTATATAAGTGATTTTCAAGTGTAAAGGAAGATGAGGGTTGGATTGCATTAATAATGGGAGGAAAGTTGCAGGCCTCTAAGGTCATCAATTCATATCTGACATAGATCAGCAGCAAAGGTTATTAGCATCTGAGAGTTGTTAATGACTTATGTAAAATGCATTGATGGGTTCAGTCCAGTTCCAAGTAGATGGGACCACAAAACCTCCCCCTCACTTTTGACATGTGTTGTCATTCTGTGTTGAAATGTGTTGAGAATCAAGTACTTAAAGGATATTGAAACTGAATTATCCTCTGACTTGCAGAGATGGCCCTTCTAGGTCAGGATTATGGAACAATGTAAGAAAGCTTATACTACCACTGTCTATACTGTATCCTGGGCATAAAGATATTGGTTTCCAAGGCTGTCTAGCCAGCATTTTTCAGGAGAACTGTCTGTATTCACTCTTTTGAAAAAGAATGCAAGGAGATGGAAACTATTATTCCCCTTTTGTAAAGGCTTTATGACTGAGTTTCCTCAACAACCATTATCTGCAATTCTCTTTAGAGATACAGGTCACTTAATAAGGGTACAAAAGTTGCATACTCCAAGGTGGAGCATCATATTTTCTGTGTGCCATTTCTTCAGAAGCATTTCATTCCACATTGTAAGTATATCTCCAAACAGCATCCTCTACAACTAAAAAAAGATAGTAGCAATAATTAAAAATACCATGAGTTTCCAAACATCTTCTAGTCTGTTAACCACAGGAATCTGGAGAAATGACTCAAGCAAGACAAGAAATAAAGCTGATAGGTGATATTATATGCTAGGAAATCCAATTACTTTTAAGTATCAGAGGGGTAGCCGTGTTAGTCTGAATCTGTAAAAAGCAACAGAGGGTCCGGTGGCACCTTTAAAACTAACAGAGGTATTGGAGCATAAGCTTTTGTGGGTGAATGCCCACTTCATCAGACGCAAGAGTGTGGGCATTCACCCACGAAAGCTTATGCTCCAATACCTCTGTTAGTCTTAAAGGTGCCACAGGACCCTCTGTTGCTAATTACTTTTAAGTTATTTATACATTTTAAAGTTGTAAATGTGTACTTTTAAGATATTCTCTGCTGTACATATTTTAAGGTATTTAAGTCTGATCCTCCAAAAATTTGGAATCTAACCCGGAGAGAAACCTCATATAGCTTGAAAAGCACATAAAAATGTGAGTCCTCCATTATCCGCACACATTGTGGCATCTCCATTTATTAATAAGATTTACAAACCATAGCGGTTTCTGAAGTTTGGTTCAGATGAATTTGTCAGGAACTCTTTTGTCTGCATATTGAGTGAAACTCTGAAGTAAACAGGTTTTCGGTACTGCTTGGTTTCATATTCGGGCAGTGCCATGAGAATAGCTTTGTGAAGGTACCATATTTCTTCTTTGGCCCTGAAATTTTAAAAGGGTTTGTGCATTTCAGCTTTTCCAAGCCAGTTTGTCTTTTCCTACTCTGTGTTAAGTTCACAAACATAAATGTATAAACTAATGTGCTGCAGTTTTTACACATATGGCCAAATCCTGGTCCCTCAGAAATAAATGGCAAAACTTCCACTGGCTCAGGTGGAACCAGGACTTGGTCTATACTGTAATTCCCACGGGAGTTAATGAGACAAGAGAGATGAGATATCTTTTTTTGGACCAACTTCTGTATAAGCGCAAGAGCTTATGTCTCTCACCAACAGAAATTGGTCCAATAAAAGATATTACCTCACTCTCCTTGACTCTTTCATATCCTGGGACCAACACAGCTACAACAACACTGCATACATCTATGGGAGTTAATGAAAGTCAAACATGATGGACTTGATCCTCCATACATGTAATTGATATTGTCACCAATGAGTGTTCCAAACACAAAGAGCAAATTCAGGATTGGTCTGACAAAGCCCTGTTCATCAAGTGAAGGGTTTGTGGGATTGCACTGAGAAATAATTGTTTATTGTATACATTTTGTAATGATTTTTAAAGCTGTAATTGTCTCAATCCTCATGCGGCCACAATTATTTAGTTTTATTCAAAAATCAATAAGGTAGTTCACTTTGCTTTCTTAAAATTACAGTTTATAGGTATAAATTTTCCCTCAGATAGATTAGCATTCTTTATGGCTTAATTATGGTATTCTGGAGCCTTAATAGTGGACAAATATCCCTCCTTTCTCAGTAATTTAATTTTAAAATTCTGGAGCTAGGGTTAGGGTTCCTATGGGTAGGGCACTTGGAGCTAGGGTTAAGTTTCCTATGGGAAGGGCTCCCTGCCCTAGGGTTAAAGTTCCTATGGCTAGGGCTCTCTGCTCTAGGGGTGGGGTTCATATGTGTATCATAGAATCATAGAATCATAGAATATCAGAGTTGGAAGGGACCTCAAGAGGTCATCTAGTCCAACCCCCTGCTCAAAGCAGGACCAATTCCCAGCTAAATCATCCCAGCCAGGGCTTTGTCAAGCCGGGCCTTAAAAACCTCCAAGGAAGGAGACTCCACCACCTCCCTAGGTAACGCATTCCAGTGTTTCACCACCCTCCTAATGAAATAGTTTTTCCTGATATCCAACCTGGACCTCCCCCACTGCAACTTGAGACCATTGCTCCTTGTTCTGTCATCTGCCACCACTGAGAACAGCCGAGCTCCATCCTCTTTGGAACCCCCCTTCAGGTAGTTGAAGGCTGCTATCAAATCCCCCCTCATTCTTCTCTTCTGCAGACTAAACAATCCCAGTTCCCTCCGCCTCTCCTCATAAGTCATGTGCTCCAGACCCCTAATCATTTTTGTTGCCCTCTGCTGGACTCTTTCCAATTTTTCCACATCCTTCTTGTAGTGTGGGGCCCAAAACTGGACACAGTATTCCAGATGAGGCCTCACCAATGTCGAATAAAGGGGAACGATCACGTTCCTCGATCTGCTGGCAATGCCCCTACTTATACAGCCCAAAATGCCGTTAGCCTTCTTGGCAACAAGAGCACACTGTTGACTCATATCCAGCTTCTCGTCCACTGTGACCCCTAGGTCCTTTTCTGCAGAACTGCTACCTAGCCATTCGGTCCCTAGTCTGTAGCAGTGCATGGGATTCTTCCGTCCTAAGTGCAGGACTCTGCACTTGTCCTTGTTGAACCTCATCAGGTTTTTTTCGGCCCAATCCTCTAATTTGTCTAGGTCCCTCTGTATCCGATCCCTACCCTCTAGTGTATCTACCATGCCTCCTAGTTTAGTGTCATCTGCAAACTTGCTGAAAGTGCAGTCCACACCATCCTCCAGATCATTAATAAAGATATTAAACAAAACCGGCCCCAGGACCGACCCTTGGGGCACTCCGCTTGAAACCGGCTGCCAACTAGACATGGAGCCATTGATCACTACCCGTTGAGCCCGACGATCTAGCCAGCTTTCTATCCACCTTACAGTCCATTCATCCAGCCCATACTTCTTTAACTTGGCGGCAAGAATACTGTGGGAGACCGTATCAAAAGCTTTGCTAAAGTCAAGGAATAACACATCCACTGCTTTCCCCTCATCCACAGAGCCAGTTATTTCATCATAGAAGGCAATTAGGTTAGTCAGGCACGACTTCCCCTTCGTGAATCCATCCTAACTGTTCCTGATCACTTTCCTCTCCTCTAAATGTTTCATAATTGATTCCTTGAGGACCTGTTCCATGATTTTTCCAGGGACTGAGGTGAGGCTGACTGGCCTGTAGTTTTCCGGATCCTCCTTCTTCCCTTTTTTAAAGATGGGCACTACATTAGCCTTTTTCCAGTCATCTGGGACCTCCCCCGATCGCCATGAGTTTTCAAGTATAGGGCACTTATGGCTCGGGTTAGTGTTCCTATGGCTCCCTGCACTAGGGTTAGGGTTCCTATGGGTAGGGGTCCCCACCCTACTGTTAGGGTTCCTATGGGCCAGGCACTTGAAGCTAAGGTTAGGGTTCCTGTGAATAGGGGTCCCCACCCTACTTTTAGAGTTTGTCTGTGTAGGGCACTTAGAGCTAGGGTTGGGGTTCCTATGGGTAGGGCACCATGAGGATAGTACAGGAAAGATTTTTTGACTTAATTTGGTCACACTAATTTACTTGTTCTTATAAAAAAAAACACTGACTACCCAAAGCTCACTTCTAAAATCCTGATCTATTTGCAGCCAGACAAAATACTTGGGCAACTGCATTTTTATGTTGAGCACATGTGACATCTAGTGGCTGTTTTTAGCAATGTATCTGTTTTGTATGTTCTCAGTGGAGATTCCAAGCTATAACCTCTAGTTGTTTATCTGAAAACATCATGAAGGCCTCAACCCATGCGAGTTTCAACATATCTTGGCTGCTTTTATAAAATGAAAGCTTTTTGGATGTTTTATGAGCTAGGCTATGAAATCCTTTTGAATTAATTAGGACACACTTGCACAGATAGTTTAAAATCTGTTCTGACTTTTTTAAAATAGATAGGAAATTACAGTACCTTTTCTTCTCTTTATAATACAAACTGATAACAGTGGATAGGATACTATGTCTCCAACCTTTGTACTGTCCTTTCACTGTCCCAGACAAAAAACAAAGTGCTGTGAAAAATGGCACAAAAGGGCACTAAAGTTATATTAGAGATGCTTCTGAACTTGTTATTCATACTCTGTCAATGGCAGAGCAGGGACCATTATAGCAAGAGAGTCATCACATCAGAACAGGGAGAGTTCAGTCAGTGGTTTACTGCAGACTGGGGACTGGAAAGTGAGAATAAAATAAACACTATGTATATGTTATAAATGTTTGACAAACCAGCAATTAAATGGTCAGGAAAAGCTTAGTGAAAAGTCTCTTCACCGGCTGGCACTGGATAACTCAAGCATGGCAAACGTTGATTGAGTACAGGTGACAGATGTCTTTCACCAAAGGAAGGCTGAAATAAATAGTGAGGGAGAAAGAATGAGAAATGTAAAGAGGATTGGCTTAGTCTATCTTAACTCCTTTGGGCAGACATTTAGGTATTTGTTAGAGTCAACCGGGTTAGGGCCAGAACGTTCAGCATCTTGCAGGATTGAGCCCTTACTGTCTTCCGTCCTGCCAGGGTTTGTGCTCAGAAACAAGTTGTTTTTCTTAATTTGTTTCCAGTGTTCTAATGTCCTAGAAGGATAGTCACAATGTTGCTCTTTAGAGCTCTATCCTGGAAGTTTTTCTGAGCTCTTTGGCATCAATCATGCAAAACACTTAGATCAGTGTGGCTATTCATGTGCTTAAGTGCTTGGTAGAATTGGGGTCAGAATGTAAGTACTTTGCTATAACAAGCCTATACTACAATTCAAGTTATGTGGCCAGGATATGTAATATCCAAGAACAGTCATGGCACCTACTAGAGCTGGGCAAATACTGCTAAGACTTTCTACGAATAATCATTCTAAACTTTTTGGGGGGTTGTTTCAGCAATGATAGCTCCCTACAGGGAGAACAAAAGTTTACAGAGACTCAATTTTACATTGGCATGCAGAAATATTTCTGCCGGAAGTGTTGGCAGAGTCATCTAGTCAGGAAACAGAAAGCAGACCTTGTGATTTCTCTGACCAGTCACAACTAATCAACATAGCAAATATCAGTTACTCACCGAAATTAGTTTACAGGTTAAACACCAGAGATAAAAATACTTACCCAAAAAATAGCCCTCAAATAATTTTGACTCCTGAATAAATTTGAGGAAACTCAGGTATGTTTGTGGATATGCCCTGAGCAGACAAGAGTACACATGGAATGGACCAAATGCTGTACTTATTCTGTGGAGGGCAAGACTTTTCAGCTGGTATCAGCATCATGCTAGGGATGCCAATAAAAGCTAAACAAATCATCAGCAACAGTGAATGTTGCCTCTTTTCTCATCATCGAGGAACATTTGCCGGTATGTTATTTGTGTTAGTGAGGGAAGTTCTGTCTGAATTTGCTTCCTGGGTAGCTGCCCTACATGTTTCAGAGTGGCCTACTGAGTTACAACGAGGCTGCAATGAAATACACTGAGAGCTACATCTGCCTTAACAATTTTGTGTCCTCACAGCCAATGTTATTTCAGACTTTTTTTTCCCCCCTGTAAGCAGCCTCTTTGGCCACATGTTTTCCAAAGCTTAGAATTTTGTTTTGTATTGTGCAGAGAATAAGAACAAGCAATAGAAATGGGAATCTATTTCAATGGTTCTTTAATTTTCTTGTATCTACTTGATTAATAATCATTTGTTGTGTGAGTTATTTACACTCTGATTTCTATGTCATTGCAGTCTGTGATGCTCCTCTTGCACAGCCAACGCCGTTACATTTTTGAATATGACCAATCAGATTATCTGCTCTCAGTCACCATGCCAAGTATGGTGCGCCATGGTTTGCAAACCATGCTTTCAGTTGGGTACTATCGCAATATCTACACCCCACCAGACAGCACTGCTTCTTTCATACAAGATTTCACCAGAGATGGACGACTTTTGCAAATACTATATCCCGGAACAGGTCGCAGGGTCCTTTATAAATATACCAGACAGTCCCGACTATCAGAGATTCTTTATGATACTACTCAAGTCACATTTACATATGAAGAATCTTCCGGGGTTATTAAAACAATACACTTAATGCATGATGGGTTCATCTGCACCATCAGATACAGACAAACAGGTGGGTTATAACTATCAATATTTTTGAAGGGTGATACTATCACCTCTGGTAAAACTTTGGCCTCTAATCCTGCAAACACTGTCTATCTGGTATACAGCTTGAAATCAGGCCCTACCATTGAAATCAGGTTTTTATGTTGAAGAAGAAAAATGTGTCTGTTTGTCTGTCCACGGACATGTAAAAGCTATCCCATTTGAAATATGAAACATTCTTGTTATCGTTTGCTATGAAGTGGCTCTCATAATATTTGATTATTTGTTATTCCAATATAAGGACATTTGCTAAATAATAAATCAAATTGCTTTACTGTTTGCATTTTCAGGTTTCTCTGTCATGACAAATTCAAAGAAATTATTTATATCAGGAATGTGTTAGCCGTGTTAAAAATAAATTCAAGTTAATATTAGCTTATAAGTAAGTATATGGAAATCATAATTATATGTAAACTATCATTAGTTTAAAAGAATAGTAATAAGTATTTAAGGAATGTCTGTGCACTAAATAAATCCATGAGAGAACAATTTAACATTTTTCTCACTTAAAGATGTTGTAGTCAAATAGCAATAAGACTCAGGAATACATTCAGATTAACATCTTTTCTTTCTTTGTTATGTATATTAGATATACTATGGGCCTAATTAGTTTTTTCTTGCTTTTCTTTTTTTTCCTTATTTGCTATATATAGGCCCTCTTATTGGTCGTCAGATCTTCAGATTTAGTGAAGAAGGCCTTGTAAATGCCAGATTTGACTACAGTTACAACAATTTCCGGGTCACAAGCATGCAGGCCATGATAAATGAGACTCCTCTTCCTATTGATCTGTACCGATATGTTGATGTATCTGGAAGGACTGAACAATTTGGAAAATTCAGTGTAATCAATTATGACTTAAACCAAGTTATAACTACCACAGTGATGAAACACACCAAGATTTTTAGTGCCAATGGTCAGGTGATTGAAGTGCAATATGAAATTCTTAAGTCCATAGCCTATTGGATGACCATTCAGTATGATAATATGGGTCGTATGGTGATATGTGATATACGAGTAGGAGTAGATGCCAACATAACAAGGTATTTTTATGAGTATGATGCTGATGGTCAACTTCAAACTGTCTCTGTGAATGACAAAACCCAGTGGCGTTATAGTTATGACCTGAATGGAAACATCAACTTGCTTAGTCATGGAAACAGTGCCCGTCTTACTCCTCTGAGATATGATCTTAGAGATCGCATCACTAGACTAGGAGAAATTCAGTACAAAATGGATGAAGATGGTTTTCTTAGACAAAGAGGCAATGAAATATTTGAGTATAACTCGAATGGTCTCCTTAACAAAGCCTACAACAAGGTGTCTGGTTGGACTGTGCAATACTGTTATGATGGGCTTGGACGACGAGTTGCAAGTAAATCGAGTCTAGGACAACACCTACAGTTCTTTTATGCTGATCTCTCCAATCCAATAAGAGTTACTCATTTATACAATCATACTAGCTCAGAAATAACTTCCCTATATTATGATCTTCAAGGCCATCTCATTGCTATGGAGTTAAGCAGTGGAGAAGAATATTATGTTGCTTGTGACAACACCGGCACACCCCTAGCTATCTTTAGCAGTCGGGGCCAAGTAATAAAAGAAATTCTGTACACACCTTATGGAGATATCTACCAGGACACTTATCCAGATTTTCAGGTTATCATTGGTTTTCATGGAGGGCTCTATGATTCTCTTACTAAATTAGTGCACTTGGGTCAAAGGGATTACGACGTCATTGCTGGACGATGGACAACGCCAAATCATCATGTGTGGAAACATCTAAACACCATTCCCAAACCATTTAATCTTTACTCATTTGAAAATAACTATCCAGTTGGCAGAATCCAAGATGTTGCTAAGTATACGACAGGTAAAAAAAATTCCTATTAAAAATACTTCTGGGTCAAATCCTTATATGGACGCAAGTCCATGGAATTTGCACACATCAGAGAAGAAGAGTGGACTTTCAACTTGCATACGTTTTAGTTGAATGTATTTAACCTCCTACTACCCACATAGCTTTGTCTATTTTCTGTGACCTTTCAGCCAGTCAATAAAGCAAGCAAATAACTGTATGTGCTGCCTTTGCGAAGTACTAGAATTTGAAAAAGAGTTAAGGCAGCATTATCTGAATTCCTTTCCATGATATGTGGAAGGAAGTACAATACAGAATTCAGGATAGCGATGTTCTGTGATAAAATAATTTATTTTCTTCTGGTAATCAATTTTGAAAATTTAATATTATGTCAAATCAGTATTGCAATTTAGTTATTAATGTTTTGAGGTTTGGTTAGGCCTTGGTAAAAGATGTCTAGTTGCACTGATAGCTGCATTAGTAGTTCTAATTTCAGTTCTATCAGAATGGAGAACTATGGGCTCCTTTGCCAGTGCACAGCTAGCACTATCACTTTTGCTTCTCCTCACCTTATCTTCTAGATCACTTTCCCTAGAAATGGAAAGTACGAAATACATTCAGCTTCCCAAGAATTAAGAGCATTGTTGCTAAGAATGTTTTGATTTTGTTTTGTAGACATTGGAAGTTGGCTAGAGCTGTTCGGTTTCCAGCTACACAATGTGCTTCCTGGATTTCCAAAACCAGAGATAGAAACTGTGGAGACAACATATGAACTTCTACAGCTTCAAACAAAAACCCAAGAGTGGGATCCTGGAAAGGTTAGCAAAAGTCTGCCCTCAAAAGCAGACAGTCTGCTTGCTAGTTCACTGGACTATTTCTAAACCTAAATTAAAGAATACAATTAGAAAATACATAGAAAAATGTTCAATCAGATCTTAATAAAAAGCCCAGACCACTGTGATCTGAGGGATGATTTTTCAGGAGAAGAACAATTCAATTAATTGAGGAGATTTTTGTCCATTACTCCTACATTATTTTTATTTTATTACCATAAAATCTAAGATCCCTAGTTTCCATAATTTCAATACCTCTTTATGCTATGTGCTATATTCAAAAACAGAACAAAGATGTTTACAATCTAAATATAAGACAAAAGAGTACAGATGGATACAGACACACTGACATGAAGTACAAAGAAACAATGGGACAGTATGGGTCAGCATGCTAGGCAGTGGCCTCGGCACACTAATGGCCTAACCATTGTGACGTTGTTTTTTTAGATCTCATGGCAGAGGAGAGTTTTTGGAAGGAGGACAATGCATTAGTTTTTCAGGTGTTTACAGGGCACTCCTCCCAAGCAGAGGGGTAGAAAGTAAGAAGGTGCTTCTTTGAAAATATAACAAGCAACAAGCTATAGGTTTCATGTAATAAATTTATACGTATTGAAATATTAAGTGCAAATGAAATCAACAGATCTTCCGCTTTTATTGGAATGATGCCACAATGAGGAGTGCAAAAACACCAACATTTTAAATCTTTAAAAGTCTTTTCCTCTGTAAAAATGTTCTGTCGTAGAACAGATTATTTTTTTAGCATAGTAGGGTGGTGGTGATGGTGGTGTTTTTGTTTTAATTTTTTAGTTCTAAGTCTCAAACCTGCCTCAGGCCTTGTCTGCACTCAGAACTAGCCACGTTTCAGCAATTGATGGCTAGCAGTCAATGTAACTGCACCAATACAGATCTCAGCTATTCTCTGGGCAGACACTCACGTTCAAGATTTGATCCTTATTGAACATCTATTAACAAAACATTGCAGTTTTACAAAACAAGGTAGAACAGGAGGGACTGATTCTCTACTGCCTCTCACCTTGTGTAGTCCTGTTAAGTGGGTGTAAAATGCTACCTGATTGAAGTAACAGCATTTTAAACTCACTTGGCCCAGGTGTGAATAACTATGGAAGGTACAAAGCGGTGAAGACTCAGGCCCACTAATTTTAGGGCCCTTCACATGCAAAACTCCCACTGAAGTCACTCAGATTTTATGGTGATGCTGAAATAGTATAGTGATGGCCACAATAAAAGAACATGGATGGATGGATGTCAGTAGGAGTTCGCCTGAATAGGGATTCCAGGATTAGGCATTAAATCTACCATAGCTCTTAGGTACCTATTTGGCCTCCATTACTGTAGTGTTCTGGCACCTCGGGATCTTTAAGGTATTCATCCTTAAGAGATGGGATTATTCTAGCCCAGATGTTCCCATGCTTTCTTTTGCTGAACTCCCCTTCAGAAATTCATGTCTCATGCGGACTCCCCTCTCAGGGGAGGCGGACCTGGTACCTGCTGGGGGGACCCTTCTGTTGAGGATAGGGGAGCTGTGGGGACTTGGCTTCCATTCCCACCCCCCATACTCAAGGGCAGGGTAAGGAGGGTCAGAAGTCAGCACCCCATGAGTATTGCCCCCCCACACCGGACACAGCCCCCTCCTGGCCACAATCCTTCAGCACAGCCCCATCCACTTCCCTTGCACAGGCTTTATCCTGGAAGGGAAGGAGATGGGGCTCTGGCACAGTCAGAAGGGGGCTGGGTGAGTCTTCGGTTGCCCTTTTGCAGTGTCTGTGCCAGCCACCCCAGCAGAGGAGTGTAACTGCCAGCTGGTGGCTACTGCAGTTGTGGCAGTGAGACAGGCAGAGAGTCTGGTCCCAGCATCTAAGACTGCCCTGATAGTCCCACCCCCAATTGGAGTTCATGCCCCACCATGTGAAAACCTCTCTTCTACACGATTCTTCCTATTTTACAGATGGAGAATTAAATCACAGTGACTCGTCCAAGGTCACCCAGGGTGTTTATGGTAGAGCAGGGAATTGCACTCAGGTCCCCCCAGTCCCAAGATGACATACTCACCACTAGAATAGCAATTTCTGGGAGAATATAAGGAATTTTCACCAAGGTTTCTTTCTTATGTAAGAAGATGCAAATATGTGATTCTTCTTTTGATGCTTGGAAACTAAAGGGTCCAAGAGACCGTAAGCTGCAGCAGCACAGGAACCAGCAAACAGAGCTGTAAACAGAGGAGTTTGAGTGGGAGTTTGCAAGGGGAGTTTGGGGGGGAAGACTAAGAGAGGCAGGCAGAGGAGCAGACAGGCTGGTGAAGGGAATGGGTGGTGTTCTGACAGTGTTTTGGTGCTCATTGGGGGTTTGTTTTGCTGTGGATGGTGGTCTTTTGGTTTGGTTTGGTTTGTGTTTCCCGGACTTACAGGATTTAGGTGGGAAGGCTATGACAGATACAGAGGAAGCAGTGGTAGTGACCCAAGCAGGGGAAGAAACACTGAATATGACTGGATGCGGAAGCTGCAGCATGTACATGATCCGGGAGGGGGTACCTGATTGGATTGGAGATGCAGGTGGAAACTCTGGTTGAGTTTAGAAGGGGGTTCGAGGAGATGATGGAGCAAAGACATGAGGAGGCTGAAGGGAAAAGCTCAGACTTGCAGATGGAAGCAGGACAAAAGAACTCTGAGGGGAGACTGCTGGGTGAGGAAAGTGGACAGTGGAAACGTGTGACTAAGAGAACCAGGCAGAGGAAAAGACGGGCTAGTGAAGGAGAAATAGAGCTCAGGAACAGGTTTGCGGAGTTGGAAAATGAAGAAGGGGCACAGCAGGTGATCACTGAAGGTGAGAGGGCAAGGAAGAAGAGAAGAGCAGCTAGTCCAATAGGAAGAGGGGAAGAGTCAATGGAGATAACAACACCAAATATGAGCCCCAGAAGGATACAGGATGGGTTGCAGAGGATTGCAAGGGAGAATAGGAATCGAGAGGACTTGCAGCCAGAGGGTGCAGGAGATAGACTGGGGAATCGCACCATCACCAGGAAAAGGCAGGTCTACGTGATTGGGAACTCCTTAATGAGAAGAATAGACAGACCTGTAACCAGAGCTGATCCAGAGAACAGAAGGGTGTGCTGTCTGTCGGGTGCTAAGATATGGGATGTGGCTAAAGAGGATCCTAACGGGAGCAGGAAGGAATCCACTGATTGTCCTTCATGTGGGAACAAATGATATGGCTAGATTCTCACTGGAACGTATCAAGGGAGACTATGCCAGTCTGGGGAAGACGCTTAAGGAAATCGAGGGTCAGGTGATCTTCAGTGGGATTCTGCCCCTTCCTAGAGAAGGGCAACAAAGGTGTGACAAGATTATGATGATCAACAGATGGCTCAGGCAGTGGTGCTATAAGGAGGGCTTTGGCATGTATGGCCACTGGGAGGCATTCATGGACAGAGGACTATTCTCTCGGGATGGACTTCACCTGAGTAGGGAGGGAAATAGACTTCTAGGATGGAGGCTGGCACAACTGATTAAGCGAGCTTTAAACTAGGAATTTGGGGGAGATGGTTGGGAGATGTCCAGGTAATCTCCACTCCAGATTTTAACATTGAGAGGGAAGAAAACAAAGTAAGAAAGGATACAGCCATGGGTAGAAAAAAGCAAAAAGCCTACAAGGAGTGGAAGATGGGAGTGATCGTCAAGGAAAGCTACCTTATTGAAGTCAGAACATGTAGGGATAAAGTGAGAAAGGCCAAAAGCCATGTAGAGTTGGACCTTGCAAAGGGAACTAAAACCAATAGTAAAAGGTTCTATAGCCATATAAATAAGAAGAAAACAAGGAAAGAAGAAGTGGGACCGCTAAACACTGAGGATGGAGTGGAGGTTAAGGATAATCTAGGCATGGCCCAATATCTAAACAAATACTTTGCCTCAGATTTGAGGACTTCAATACCTCAGACATAGGTTAAGGGTTTGATACAGGAGTGGGTGAGTGAGATTCTGTGGCCTGCGTTGTGCAGGAGGTCAGACTAGACAATCATAATGGTCCCTTCTGACCTTAAAGTCTTTGATTCTATGAAGCAGTACAAACAGGCCACTGTAAAGTTTATTACTATATTTTTTTGTTGTTGCTACAGCACCACAGATGTGCATGATGCTTTACAGACAAATTTAAAGGATCAGTACCTACTCCAAGGAGCTATAGATATCAGTAGAAACTTGATATCATATGGTACTATAATAAACTGTATAAAAATCTTTTACTTCAAACTGTGTTAATATTTATGTTTCCAGACTATCCTTGGCATTCAGTGTGAGCTGCAAAAACAACTTAGGAACTTTATATCCTTGGACCAACTTCCTATGACCCCCAGATACAGTGACGGGAGGTGTCTTGAAGGAGGAAAACAACCCAGGTTTGCAGCCATTCCTTCTGTTTTTGGAAAAGGTATCAAATTTGCCATTAAGGATGGGATAGTGACTGCTGATATTATAGGAGTAGCAAATGAGGATAGCCGGCGCATTGCCACCATCCTCAACAATGCTCACTATCTTGAGAACCTGCATTTTACCATAGAAGGGCGAGATACACACTACTTCATCAAGCTGGGGTCTTTGGAAGAAGACTTGGCTCTAATAGGCAACACAGGAGGCCGGCGCATTTTGGAGAATGGTGTCAATGTCACTGTGTCTCAGATGACTTCTGTGATAAATGGGAGGACTAGACGGTTTGCTGATATACAGCTCCAACATGGTGCTTTGTGCTTTAATGTTCGATATGGGACAACCATTGAAGAAGAAAAGAACCATGTCTTAGAAATAGCCAGGCAGAGGGCAGTAGCTCAGGCCTGGACTAAGGAACAAAGACGGCTGCAAGAAGGTGAAGAAGGCATTAGGGCATGGACAGAGGGAGAAAAACAGCAGCTTTTAAGCATTGGGAGGGTACAAGGCTACGATGGATATTTTGTTTTATCTGTGGAGCAGTATCTAGAACTTTCTGACAGTGCCAACAATATTCACTTTATGAGACAGAGTGAAATAGGCAGGAGGTAACAAAGAAAACCTCTGCCTTTGCGTCACCAAAGACTGCCTGTTTTTAAACATAAAATGGTTTATTGTATTGGTTTTTCTAGAGCAGAACTCTGTATATATAAATATAGAGGAAAACACATATCCAACTGCCTTTAAATGTGACAGAAGATGGTATTTTAATATTGTTTGTTTAACTCTGAGAGATGACAGTGAAGATTTTTAGTTCTTGTGTGGCAGTATTCAAAATTTCAGAAGCAGAGTTCAAATGGTTCAACAACACAACTTAGAAATGCGCCACTCTCGTTTAAATTGCAGATACATGCAGAATATTTAAGAATTCGTGTGCTCTGCTTTCTTCTTGAACATACATCTCTTCTTAGTTCATTAATTTAATAACTTGCAGATGATTTAAAAGGTTATAGAGCTTGATTCTGCAACCCTTACTCACCTGGGTAGTCCTTACTCACATGAGTTTTTCCATTGACTTTAATGGGATGGCTCACAAGAGCAAGTGCTGCAGGACTGTATTTAGAACCTTGTTATCAGCACATTTCATTTTTCACAACTGTGATCTAAAGAAGTTCCAGACCTGAAAACGGGGAAACGCAGTAGGCATTGGATACAGTAGCACAGAATGGCTGTCCCATATTACATTTATCTTCACTCATCCGTTGCCTCCTCCCATTCTCTCAGTGATAAATGTCATGTTGTGTAGAGTTTTGCATGTGGCAGTGTTCTATGATTCTCTCCCTGAGGGCTTTGGTCAGACCTGGATTACACTGGATTCTACTGGCATAACCCCAAGCACAGAAGCCTGATGGCAGAAAGTCCACCTGACCGAGTGTTGCACGAGGTGCCACAGCTAGCCATCACCACTCTAAAAGTAGAAAGAAATGTGCACAAGGGTCTGATCCAAAGCACCCAAATTGACTTTCCATTGACTTCAATGAGCTTTAGATCAGGCCCTGATTCAGTGCATCCCAAGCAATCTCTGCCAGTAGTACTTCTGTGGACCCCCAGACAAACTTAAGGCCTCTCTACTGGAAGGATTCACACACGCCCTCTTTGCCAGTGGGGGTGAAAAAAGGCCTGTCTCACTGTAGAGAATAGTAACCTTTGTGTTCACTGGACAGGGATTCTTCAGTTCATGATTCGTTTGTAAATTGGAGTGGTATCAGTTTTTCGTCATCGCCGTAGCCTCTTCTCACATTAATAATTATGCTGTATGACTCATTTTTTATGTGTGAAATAGACTGGTGGGTCAGATTCGGTGAACCTAAATGTGGATAGTAAGTGTCGGACATTTTGGGAATGATTCGACACTCTTTGGCTCAGTCTGTAGAGCACATAGCAAAGTATTATAATGGTAGGGCGGGAATTTTATTTCGCAGGATATCATGAGCTGTCAATATAGTGATTTCATAGCAAAGTGTGTGATCCTTCTTTTAACCTGTCATTTTTAAAGGACCTAATTGTTTTGTGGGGGATTGTGTGCAAATTTTCTGTTAATTTCAGACGGGATTAGAATTTCCTCTTAGAATCTATGTATCTTTAATGGTAACATTATTGCACATTTTTACCAAAACAGACATAGTAAATATAGTCTAATCATCTCTGCTCGTATTTACTTTTGCCAAAAGCAGGGTTTGTTTGTTTTTTTTTTCCTTTCCTGCTTTCTTTTTGTTTTGTTTTCGGGCAAGGGGAACAAACTGTAGTGAACTTAGAGATGAGCCTGAATTGGAACAGCAGGTCTGATCCCCCTTCAAACTTTGGGGAAGTTTGGATCCAGCTCTCAACTTCACAACTTGGGCCTCGCTTTATGGATTCAGTCCTGCTCCCATTGAAGTCAATGACCGGCTTCACTGGCGCAAGATCAGGCGCAGTGATGAACTGATCCAGAAGAATGCCATCCACACACCACCCCAAACTCTGGAGAAATTTGGATTGAAATCTAGATCCAAATATTGTCATTGGGCTCATCACTCACTAATGTACAATACTGGGAGCTGACCAAGTCTGGTACTGATCACTCTCATCTCTGTAATTTCCCATAAAATCATGGAGAATTTGAATACCTCCACACCAGCCTAAAAATGGACCTTCAGATCCTTGAGCCTCTGATGTTCTTTTAATCAATGACAAAATAATTTATGAACTGTATATAGAGAGTGCATTCATAAATGTGATGATGTATTTTATCACTGATCCAAGATGTCAATATTAGAGTCTATTTTACTTATATTTTAACCAATTATACTTTTTTGCAATTCACTAATGATGTATCATTTTCAAACTGCTTTAAATATCCATTATAAACAAACATTTGAAGCTCTTAATAGTAAATTACCTTGAACTGTGCATTTCTAGTATGTAATACATATTTAGTTAGCTTGTGCCTTTAGTTTCTTAAAGTTATATTTGTATTATATGCAGAAAATGCACTTTGTATTACCTACAGATGTGGTTTTTAATACTGCCTTGATTATTATTATTCTCATTATTATGCCAAAAGGTCAAAGAGTGAAATGTATTACAAGTTTGTCTCTCAAAGCAGATCTGGCATTTTTCCAGTTTATGCATAGAAAATTTAAGATACGTTTTTGGACAGTTTCTTATGAAAATATGGATGTATAAGGAATCAAATGACATTACATGGCCCTGTATTCTGGTGGCATAAGAAAATGTCTTCATCGTGTTTGGTTATAAAATTGAGAAAAATAAAAATTCAGTGTCATTTTTAGATGAGCACGATAGCATTTCTAAAGAAAATGACATGTATTTATTAATACAAGAGCACTGGAGGCCAAAGTTATACTTACACACAGGCCAGGCACCATTCAAGAGCGCTCCAGTGAAGGAATAGATCGAAACCATTTTGTTCAAGAACAATGTAAGATGGAGGCCTGGAATATTTCAGTCTCCATGTTTGTTTATTTTTTAGTGACTAAGCCAATTTTCTTAGTGTTTTTAATTTTGCACTATAGCCTAGAGACCCAAATGACAAAAACACAAAACATCACATGGGACAGTTTTATGATCATTCAGATCAAATAAATTGATGATTGCATTCTGCGTTGGGAACTTGGTTCTAAAAGTGAAAAAAAGAAACACATACTAATGCACACTATCTTTTAGCAAAATACTTACCATGAGAAGATACATGTTACATTTTTATGACAGCAAAACAACAGTGTGTAAAAATAATGTTTCCTTTGTTTTCATGTTTATTTAGAAAACTAGAACATTTCAAAGGTATATAGATGTAGAACATAGACAAATATATACAGACTGGACAATGTGCAACTCTACACATTCTAGCTGTTTAGTTTGAGATCTTTAATATCCTCTCAGTTGTATGCGAGTTAGAAGCTGTCTTTCTTTTTTAATCATGTTTTCATGCACTTTCAGAAGCTTTATTTTTTCAAGATCTGCACTTATTCCCGATCACCAAGCCCTCTTTATATCACCGTCCTGGGTAGGGGAGGGCAAACAATGTAAGTGTTATAAAGAGGTACTTTTACAAGGATAAACCTTAATGGAGATTAACGTTATTGGAAGCCAATGTACAATAGCCTATGCTTAGAGTGTTATAAACAGAGGCACCTATAGAAAGGTTGGAGTATATAAGGGAATAAAATCTACAGCTTCCTTTCAACATGCTTGTCTACTCTGCAGAATTCACATCAGCATAATTGATCAGTCTAACATTTCAGCATTCAGATCAGACTGCCACAATGGTTTTTTCCCCATCAAATAGAGACAAATAAAATGCTGACTGTTATTTAAGCCTGTCCTTTATACAAAGCATTATCAGGTCAAAAGCTTACTGGGTGTAAGAGGAATTACTTCTCAAGTTCAACTTACTGTGGATTTGTCTTGGCATTTGTCATCTTACATTATTTGTCCAAGAAAATGTGTTTGCCAGTTACAATATTTCCTTAGACTTAGTGGTGGACTTTAGCCTCTTAATAAATGTTAGTATGTCAGATTGTGTCCTTGATGATATTTTACTTGTATGAACCATGGTAAAACATTGAAATCTTAATATTCTTCTGGCAAAAGTGTCAATAAAAGAGAAAGAGAAACATAGCACACAGTATATGTCAAAAACATATTTCTCTTTAGCTTTCTCATTAAAAGTAAAGATGTTTACAGTGTATGCCAAGAGCTTCAGTTTCTACCTAACAGTTAGAGGTTCTAATCTTACAGAAATTGTGTTATAATGGCCTGAGCCTTGTTGCTAGGAAACACTAGATTCCAATTTTTTATTCCTGCTCTAACTTCTGTGGCTGAATAGTGACTGGATACTGTATGTTCGATGGCTGCAGTTAATGGTCTGTTGCATTTTGCTCTGGTTTTCAGACCAGACGCATGCATTTTCTACAACAGCATCATAACAACATGTTGTAAATATTAAAAGTTAATATATTATGTGTCGATATTTGAAAGAGAGGAAAGAAGTACTTTGAATATTTCATTTTTAAAAAATAAAATTGCAAACTAATAGTCAGTGTGACATTTTCTTTGCTCACACCAAGTACTCTCAAGCCATTCTAATTATTTCATGCAATAAAACTTTTTTTTTTTTTTCAGTAAAAAGCCATTTAATAACAAGGGTGGGGGAAATCTTCAAAAATATTTGTGGATAAAAGTAAGTGCTAAATTTTGGTATTGAAATGTAATTTTATTTCTGACTCTCAGATGTGCACTGACAATTAAAACCTGGTTGTGAAACCACAACATACAGTTCCTGTACACATGCACCAGTTCTTACGCTTCAGCAGTGAGAGAGCAAAATGCTTGTTAAGGGCACTTCCAAGAACTGAACGGGCAGGGGCAAAAGGGGAGGACTGGCCAAGTTTCGGTATTCACAAATCAAAATACAGTAGCTCTGATTTCCTGCACTCCTCACGTGAATGAACCAAGCGAAGAGCAGTTGCACATGCCACATGAGCATGTCTGGGGAGGGTGGGCGGGGGGAGAAACTATGCTTGATGTGGTAACAAGTGAGGGGGAAGGGACCAAATGTGTCATCACAGAGATAGGTAGGTACAGAGAGATTCCTGAAGCGAGGGAGTGATTAAGAAAAGGCGAACCGAGGGAATAGTAGAGGTAGAAAGTGTCTTCCTCTGGGCATGTGCAGTGGAGCCTCACACGGAGGACTAGTTTCACAAAGAAACCGAGGCAGACAGGGTGATGCTTTCCACACCCAACTTTGAGGCACCTAGAAAAGCAATGGGAGCCACAAAGCCTGAGTTCCGCGCCTAGGCTCCGAGGTGACAAATGTAGGGGATCTTGCGAGGGTCATGTGCGCCTCCCCATGATTTCTGCGTACTATTGCCAGCCAGGCATCCACCAGCACTGGGGCCGGAGGGGGGCTTGTAGGGTGGAACTATCACAGAGCTCAGCAGGGGCAGCTGCGTCCCAGGGCTCTCGCTGGAGGGACTGTCCAGGTGGCCAGCACACTGGGGCCAGGCAGGGCCATTGAAGCAGGCAGATCAGGGCTTTTGCTGGCACCATGTGACCCAGCAGATCTATCGCCAGAATCAGGCGTGAGTGCTGGGCGCTGCACCAGCTTCAGCAGCCATGAAGTCCAGCCAGGAGTGGCTCAGCAGGGGCAGACACCCCCAGCAGGAGGCGCTGCTGCCTCGGGCACAAAGCCTAAGGGAAGGAGCAGCCCCCGGGCCATACAGGGCAGCAGAGCAGTGAAGCGGGCTCTAAGCCTATGCCTGGGGAGGGGGGGACTGCTGCATGTTCGGGGTGGAAAAGGGCTGGAAAGAACTTTCCCTTTCCCCATTCCAGAGCTATCTGGGGCAGGGCAGAGCTGCTTCCCCGTGCCGCTGCTATGCGGGGTTCCAGGCAGCTGGCACATACATGGCTCAGCTCTCCTTAGGTAGTGCCATGTGCAGGAGTGTCTTGGGCTTTCCCAGGGCACCAGCGCAGGCAGAGGCAGTGTTGGCCAGGTTGCAGGTATGTTGAGTGCGCCCGCCAGGGGCTGGGAGTGGGACCTACCCCTGCTGGGGTTTATGGTGGAACAGCAGGGCTGGGGGGGGGGGAGGGCGAAGGCCAAAAGTGGGGAGGGAACAGCCTGGGGTGCACGCAAAGGGCTGATTGGGTGGGGGGGGCACCTGACCACTCCACGTCACCTTTAACTTGTGCCCCCTCCATTAACTGTTACGCATCCTCTCTGCCTCCCCTCACTACACGGGGAACGACAGCCTCCTCAGAATGGGTTTCACAAAGCCAGCACAGCTCGCATCTGGCCTAATGGAAGATGCGAAGCCCCAGCCTGCTCACCACTTGGCAGGCTCAGCGGCAACTCCCCTCTTGGAGTGCGGGGGAGCAATCCTCTTTTACCAAGAGCCCATGATTGGGGCGGTGGGAGAGACTCCCTCATAATTGTGGTCGGGGGCCTCACCTGGGCACCTAGGGCTATGGGGGGGGGGGGAGGGGAGTGACCGTCCATCACAGCGGGATGTGCCCTGGCCCCTGAGCTATAGGCTACCCTGATGTGGGTGCGCCCTCAAGCCCACTTGGTAAGGATGTGCTACTTTGACATTGGGGTTGGGGGCAGGCGTGTGCCTGGGTGAATGCTAGAACCACTCGGTTAGAGCATGATGAACATGCCCGCTCTCTGGCCTAATTACTTTTAATTGTTTAGTCACAGAGGGATCAGTTCAACAAGAGGTGCTAGCGAGAACGCTTCCCCCCCTCCCCCAATCACTGACCGGCACCTGCAGGTCGCGTGAGGTGAGGTTTGTGTGACACCCAGTGGGAGTGAAGGGAGCTGGTTCTTGGCTTTACATGCCTGCAGTTAGGCACCTAAATCCTTTAGTGACTGGCGCCCTAGCTGGCGCGACACACCACACGGCATGAAGTAGGTGCTGCTAGGAATGCCTCCACTGAATGTGCCTGCAGGGAGGGGGCATAACCTGACTAAGGCAGGAGTGTGTTGAAGGCAACAGGCCAGTTGGCATGATTAATAGTTGAGGAGAGAGGCAACAAAAGATGATGTTTAGCGAGCTGGGCCTGAGGTGGGAACAGTCAGTGAGACATCAAAGCGCAGGGCTGAGCTGGTGGGGGTATTGCTAGAAACCACAGAAAGTAGTGGTGAGGGACAGGTCCAAGGCTCTTGGCACCGCTGTACATCAGCACTTGAACGAGCATCTGCAGCCTGACCAAAGAGTGCTGCTTCTCGCCGATTTTATGCAGCTTTCAAACGAACTAAACAATTCTAGCATCATGCATAGGCATACCAGTTTTCAGTCCATTGCACAACACAGAAGCACTTACGACACAGGGGTTGCTCAGCACCGCATGCCACCATAGAAGTCATCGACTGTTTTGCATAGCCATTGGTAGCTGGCTGTGGCCCTTGGCCAATGTATGCCCTAATTTAGCACCAAGCTTCAAGCTGGCACAGATTGTTGCTAAGATTATGTTTTCGAATAAACTGCCCCTGCATTTGACTGTCCTGACCCAGGAGAGAACAACTGAAAATACGATGTTGCATTGAGGGAATGTGAATAAAATCACTTCATATTGCCACTTTGTAACAGGGCAGCAGCTCAGTGGGCATGTTGCTGAGGCAAGAATTTGACATTTTACGATGGCTTCTGTATTGGCACAAGCCGTTACATGTTGAGCACTGCAGGCAGCTTTGTAGCAGGAAAAAAAAAGAAAAAGCTAATGCGAAAGAGTGCTGAAAGCCAAAAAAACCAGCAGTCTATGTCCTGGAGTTGAGCAGCAAGCAGTAAAATCTTTAAGGCACAGACACGGCCCGAAAGGGTCAATCAACAGAAATAACAAAAATACAATTTCATCCATTGATGGGCTTGTTTAATGGGCACCTCATCTGCTCTGTGGCTGATGGCGTTGATGAATTATGTAACAACGAAAGAGCAACTTTAAATATTTTATTGAAAAGTAAATCAGTCCAGATCTGCCACAGTATAAAACAATTAAGTCAGAAAAACTTTTCAACCAAGCATTGAGATAATGAGTAGCTACAGAACAACATACACAAGCATTGTATAAAATATTACATTAAAAGTAGGACTTTGGTAGTTGTGTCAACTTAAATGAGAGTTGGAAATAATTTAGAGGAAAAAATAACCAAGTAAATGTTAATGGATTTGTGACACCTTCTCTAGGTCTGGGAGGTTTAGGTGGTACTTTAGTCACTTTTATAAGGAAAATTTTGTGCTTTACAATAAATTTTATTTTAGGCAATTAAGGAACAACTTATCATTATGCTAATGTGATAGGAATGGTGTTTTTTTATGGCAATCATGGTTCTTCTGATGCTGCTTATCTGATGTCTATGTCCACTCTCTAGAAGCTATTTTGTCTTGAGTGAAAACAAAGGCATTTAGCCATGTGTGTAAATGAAGCTTTCAACAAGCGGGCAACTGAGGTTCCTTGGTCTAATTAGCAGACATGTCCATACAAGTGTGGTGTATATGAACCCTCTCACAGAGTGGCGTTCATTCCAGTGCAATGCCCACCCACCACTTCAGCCCTGCTCCATGACATTAGCAAAGCCCCTCTTTTCATACAGAACAGTGGGTCCCCACTGGCTGCATGTGGATCAGACAGAGAGGGTAGGGCAGGACTGGCAGAGAGGCCTCTGAATCCATGATTGTCGGAGCTCGTGATCAGGCAACAATGCACTGGAAACAGAGAGAGACTGCAGCCCATAGATAAAGGCAATGGTGACAAAGAGGCTTAACTGCAGCATCTTCCCCAGTGTCCAAGTGAAGCTTGATTACACAGTCATTTTAGAGTATTCAGTAAATCATACAGTGGTGTATAAACCATGGTAGAGCTAACCGGGCAGGACCAGTGCATCAGCTGGTGCCCACCAGCAGAGGGCAGCGCTGGTGGACAAGAATCCCTGCATAGCATGACTTCAACCATCTATTCACATGCAGGTAGACTAAAGGGCCCGACAGTGAGAAGGGGACAAATTATGGTGGGGGAAGGCAGGTGCGGGGACTTCCCTCCTCCAGTCACTGCAATCCTCCCCAGGGCCTAAACTGTGACTGCAGGAAGAAGCTCAAACTCCCTTAAGCGCTATACTTAGGCTCAGCTAGCACATCAGCTGGACTGGGTAGCCCCTCCCACCTTCACTTGCAGCCAAATGTTTTCTCACAACATTGTTTTTGTCCAAACAAGTAGTTAAAAACCCTAATCACTCAGCAGCTAGTGAAAGCTCCCTCGTTTACAGCCAGCTTTTGGGATTTTTATCAAAAGTCGCACAATGTGCATTACCCCAGCTTTCATTTAAGAAAAAGTAAGTTTCTAGCTCTCAACGTTGTGGATTAAAAGTTGTGACCACTAAAGGCTCAAACAGAGAAGGCAAAAAGAGACCCAAATACACTATTATTTTAAAAAACGCTGGTGATTTTTAAGTCAGTCTCGTGATGTTTTTTTGGGGGAGGACAAAGCTAGCCACCTTTCTCCAGCTCACAGAATCGCCATAAACAATTTCCTCAAATTCATTTGTTGCTCAAAAAGATTCAACACATTTTTTTTAAACTTTGGCTGGCTCCCAGACCGAATTTGCCACATTGCTGGTCAGTTCTGATTGGGCACATAGTACAGGTTATTTTCCGTGATTGGACAAACATGCCAGAACACCCAGCAAGAAGTGGCTGATGCATATGATACCAGTGTAAAATTCAATTCCTGGAAATACACCAGGCCTGCACCTTTGAAATTTGCTTCTGGGGTGAAATTCATCCTTGAGCAGAGAGCCTGCACAAGGCATCTGCAATACAAAAGCCACTATTCTGCGGCCATAAGTAGGTCTTAAGTGATACATAAGACTTCTGCTGGGCTGAATTTCCATCAGAAATCAAACACTAACTTCATGTAAAAAGACTAACTAATATTCAGACAGAAAGCTCTCAAGCAGGACCGGCTCTAGGATTTTTGCCGCCCCAAGCAAAAACAATTTTGGCCGCCCCCCCCCCCCGTTTTTTTCTTACCCCACCCCGGGCCCCGCCTCAACTCCACCCCTTCCCCAAATCCCCAGCCCTGCCTCCTCCCCCCAGGCTCTCAAGCCTAGGAGGGAGGGAGGGAGAGGGAGAAGCAGCGCGTGCGCCGCGGCCACTCGGGGTCTCCCCCTCCCTCCCAGGCTCTCAAACCTGGGAGGGAGGGGGAGATCCCAAGCGGCCGCGGCGCCCGAATCAGCTGTTTCGTGTGCCGCGGCCGCTCGGGATCTCCCCCTCCCTCCCGGGTTTGAGAGCCTGGGAGGGAGGGCGAGCAGTGGCGCGGGAGCGGCAGCAGCGGAGGTGAGTTAGGGCGGCCGGGGCACATTTTTAGGGGCGGCATGGCCTGCGCCAGAATGCCTCCCCTAAAAATGTGCCGCCCCAAGCACCAGCTTGTTTTACTGGTGCCTAGAGCCGGCCCTGCCAAGCACCAACAGAAAATGAAAGTATTAAGTCATCCAATTGCTAGTTATTTTTTCTCCCACATCTTTATAAAAAAAAAAACAGATTCATGCCAATCTTTTAAACAGCAGACTAGAAGTTGCATTAAACATACATTTCTGAAAATATTACAGGAAAACTCATAGAGTTGTAATGTCTATAATCTACAGCATTTTGTGTAAAAATGACATATAAAAGCCTATTTAAATTACTTCAAACTCTGGGACGTGTCTTCATGAAGGATGCAAATAAAAGTCATGATCTTCCTTTTTTCCTACAAAAAAAACAACAACAAACATATAACAATATGAACTCTGCAAGAAGGCAAAAGCTCATAGTCTTTGTAGGAGGCATAGGGGTTAACTACATTTTGTCTACCACTGATGCAACCAGCATGCTGTATAAGAAATATATTCACATACAACGCTGCAGTTGGATATAAATTCCCTAGCAAGCACCACAAGGCATTCATCCAAACCCCACAATCTAGACTAGGTGCTAGGAAGATGCCAATTTTTCAGACTTTAGGAGGTGTACACATGCGGTTGTAGTGACTGCCGTGGGTTAATAGAAGCAAACAAGCCTGCATTCTCTCTGCCCAAAGACCTGGGGTGTTCAGGATAGAGGGAACAGAAGCTCCCCTCCAAGCTGGAGCATACCAGCACAGCCATTGTGCAGCTGTTGCTTCAACTCCTCACAATCTTTTAAGGGAAGCAGGTCAATAGAGCCTCCCGCTTGCCAGACCCTTTTCTGCTATCATGGCTGTAGCGCTGCAGTGTGCATGTGGCGCAGACTACCTGTCCCTTGCTGCTTAGTGGCACTGAACTAGTTCCACTGCCTTTTATATCAGGCATGCCTCATGGGTTGGGGACGGCCAGAGAATGGATCTTGCCCCTTAGCACATGTGATGGGAAACTCCACAGGCCCATGCCATTCTGCTTCCAAGTGCTCCTCGCAGTACCTTGTGGGTGCTTGGCTTTCGCAGCATTCACTACAGGATGCTGCAGAGGAGTTATAATGCCTTGTTCTGGCTTCTGGAATGCTGTAATTAGGTTGTGTACTTTCCGGAACAATCTTCTGTGGACCCCAGGTGCAGTCTGTAAAGTGAGAGACCAACAAATTACCCAAACAACAAGCTACAGGGGAACACCTCTACCTAGCTGCCCGGGAGGTGTTATAGAACACATGTAAAAACCTCAGCAAGAAGAGAAGTCCATTCCCAGCACCACCTTAGATTTGTTGGAGCTGTCCTCTCTCCTCTCCCTTTCCCAGGAGCGTAGCCAGCCAGTTGAAATGTGTGTTTTGGTACTAGCACCGCTTGTTCTCTGCACTGCACCCCCCCACTGGTTCTACTACTGCCACACTCTCACAGGGCAGCCATGCAGATCGGATGAATCCCTAACGTACCTCCAGTCACGTGAAGCGACTGCAGCACCATCAGGCTCTCTTCTGATGGTTCCTGCAATTGGTGATGTGGTGGTAGAGAAAGGGCGAGAGTTTGAGGGGGGGGGGGAGTCTGTTCTACACTCAAGATAAGAACACAGCTGCCATTGAAGTATTGCTACAGTCAGGACAATGACTCTAAAACGATACTGTGCGGGGAATTCCACATTTATCCTCTGTCAATGACTTCCCTGTCAAATTTACTCACTTTACCAAGCAAATGACCATGAAGAAAATTGACCTCCTGCTGTAATGCGAGCACCACCTGGGGGTCAGGAAAAACACGCGCCTCTTTCGTGTCTTCAGCAGCAATCCCACTTACACAGACAATGCTCCAGTGCTACTGGGAGAAGTTTCATCACACTGAGAGCGCACATCAGCCCTCTCGTCGGCCACCTCTGAGTCCTGCTAGTGATCCGCTTTTAGTCTCCAGCTCATTAATCTAGTTTCCCAGGCTCTTAAAAGCCTCACCATGGGCAGTCAGCATACCATGATGTTCATTAAGTCATTGATAGAGCATGCCAATGTATGGTTCAGCTCACAGGTAAGGTGCTCCAGCGGAAGACCTAGCGCCCATGATGATGTTCCTGTTACTGTAAATATTAACATGGATCCAGCCTGCTTATAAAAGTTTTATGGAGTGTTTGGTTCCCGTTTGCACCTGTTAACTAGTCACATCTCTCATTTCTTTGTACCAAGGGGCTCTGTAAACTGTTACCTAGTTTTATTGAAATCACTTTGTCTATCCTTCTCAATTAAGCTTTGCAGATGCCCATCACTGTGTATCTCTATCTTCAAGGGCCTTTACTAGACATCTAAAGCAACATCCCTTCTGCCACCCTGGCTGGGCCTGAAGGCTCTCCTCACCCAGCCTCTTGGGGGAAAGCAGCTGTGGTACTCTCCCCTTATACTCCCATGGAGGTGGGGGTGGAAGGACAGGGCAGCACAGAAAGGTACTCAGCACCAGCAAGAGTAATCCTGTTCCTATACACCAGGGCAAAATCCTTGCTCCACTGAACATAATGGGAGGTTTGCTACTGACTTCGTGGGGGTTCAGCATCAGTATTTTCAAATTGTCTTTTGTGAGGCTTTGCGCTTGGTTCTTTCAAAAATAAACCAACCTCAGCAATAGAGAGGAGAAGGGAGGCAGCTGATGGGAGGGGAGGGGCAAATGCTGTTGTGAGTAAGACAAATTTGGTGAGCTGTGAGTGAGGGCAAAGTTTAGCCTGCCATGTCTACTTAGCACCCATTTCCCTAATGATGTGAGGGGCCCGCCGAGGATCTCCAGTTGCCAGAGAGGAGGATCCAACACCATGAGCTTTCTTCCTCACTGCTGCTGCTAGAGGAGTGTGCTCTCTGGTGCTGCCTTGATGTCTCCCTTTCTACTACCACAGGGAGATGAAGTTAGCCAGTGAATTGCTTAACCCCGTCTTCAAATGAAGGCTTTGCTTTGCCTGTGCTCCAGCCTGACCCTGCCAAAAATGTATTGGTGCTGTCCATCCTACTGCAGTGCGCACTGCGCCACCACGTCCCTCAGCAATTTCTGCTCTTTCACCCATGAGCTCCAACAGCTTATGAAAGTACCAGTTTCCTTTCAGGAAAAGGAACAGAATGAGGTAAATTCTGCCTTGGCCTAGATCCCATCCCCCCCGAGGCCAGTGGATTTGTACATGAGGTAAATCAGGCCAAAATCTGGCTTATTGAATTTGGGGTTTAGCAAGTCTCCCTGTTTTGGAACAAATAGCTATTTGCTCACGCGCAGTATTTCAGGTCCAATACTAGGGCCTTCCCCTACGCCCCACCACAAGCAAAACGCCCACTTAAGCCAATGCAAGAATGCAGAGTCAAGACGCTGTATTTAAAGACAGATGGAACATGGGGCTCTTTTTAGCTCTTTGCAGTGATGAGAGAGACTTTTTTTTTTTTTTTTAAACAGGAATGGGTGTGAAGCACATTCAGCTCCAGGGTTTGATCCTAACTGACATCAGAATTTGGTCCAGGTGTTTCCAGTACAGTGCAACATATTCTGCTCTAATTTTGCCAGCAGAATTAAGCCCGTTAAATTATATTTTAATGTTTGTAAATCAATGTTCATTAATGTGCAAACTGAAAGCTAATTATGAATTAATATGCTGCCTACATCCAAAGAACAAGAACGTCCGAAAATAAATAAGGATTAGTATTCACGTGAACCTAAATTATGCCATGAACTTAAATCACTGTTATTATTGCACCTACTGCTACACCAGTCCAGAGTTTCCCCACAACACAAGTGAAGATAAAGGTCATATCAAATCTCAGCTATCCTATATGTGCCTTGTGCTATGGCTAAATACAATCTGTCAAGAAATTAAGTTAAAAACATTGTAAATCATAGGGAATTCCTTTGAATATTCTGGTATTAATGGCATGTTTGGCAGAGGAGAAATTAATATTGACTGTGCCTGTCAAAATATGAAAACACAATAGTTCTGCCATTTAAAATGCTGCAAAATAGTGCACTGGTGCATTCTGTAACCGCTGAACTGTAACAGAATGAATTTGTGCATTCAAAATGGTCAGACCTGGCACCAGTGATGGGCTCACTTGAGACTGATTAAATTACATGAGAATCAGATATTGCAGAAAGATGAATAATCCGGATATATTTCTTGAAATCAATACCTACACTCAATTGTGGGAACTTTTAGAAGAGAAGGAGCAATACATACCTCGGCACTCCAGGAACCTGTATCTGTCTTGGACACTCTGTAGGTATAAACATAACCCTTATATCTGTGAAAGAATCAACATGTATTTATTAGTCATGTCTATTGTCAGGTTTAGTACGCAGTTGCTCTGTAATGCTGGAATTAGTTCATTTGATAAACTCCTTTCCTTAGCAATGAATTAGTCGATGTAGCTTATATTTAGAAATGCAAAATTTGGACCCAGATCAGCAAGCTAGATTTGAATCCCCAGAATTGTACAGTATTAGGACTTGGAGGGGGGGGCATTGTTTGATCCATCTCTGTGTGTGAGATCTACAGTTGCTCCATATTAGACAATGAAACCTGCGTGAATGTTTTAACTTTCCATCAGTGACCTTTTACATGCTTATTTATATATCGGACACACTTCCTGTGGAATAAGAACACAACAGGTATCATTAGTAGATGACGGTTCTGCTAAGTGATTTTTTTTTTTAAACTGCAAATGTTCCCAGATGCTATGCAATGGACGTATTTTATTTAGAAATCTAAAATCACATTATCAAAGCAAATTAGAGTTTGTCTAGCTAATGCATTCCTAACCCTCAAAGCTCTGCCTTTACAATCCTGGACTGCCCCAAGGTCATTAATAGTCTCCTGGAAACACTAATCACTTTAAAAGATCCTGAAATCTTCCATTTATTTTAAACACACAGTTTCCATTCAGAGACCTCTGAAAATAGACATCAACTCGAGTCAATCGTGCTAGAAGGAGCCCAGTACTTTACATATACACCAAGATTCAAAGATGTGACGTAAAAGCAGAGTGACTGATGTTAGTGACACGCTACATGTGTAAACTACTTTCTGTGCAAAGTTAAAGTAAGTGGTAACAGATCAGACCAGTAGAGTTTTACACCCATTTTGCAAAAGTGGAGATGACTACACAAGATGCAGGGCAATGGAGAATCAGGCCCAATGCATTCAGAAAATGAAATAAGTTTACAATAATCTGGCATTTCCACCAAGACATTATGCATTATTCAATATTTCAGCATTAGCCATTTTTCAGAGAGCAGGTACATATTACATCTTTCCAATTATACACAATATCACAGTAGTTATTACAAAGTAATAGAAGTCATAAATGAACACATTTGCTTATGCACCGTATCACATGTCACTGCAACTCAAT
This sequence comes from Malaclemys terrapin pileata, assembly GCF_027887155.1. Lineage (NCBI taxonomy): Eukaryota > Metazoa > Chordata > Testudines > Emydidae > Malaclemys > Malaclemys terrapin. Next base: position 14,990,122 of record NC_071513.1, on the reverse strand, counting down.
CACTTATTTCTGAAAAGCCATTTTGATAACCTCAGAAATGTTTCTAGCTATCGGAAGTCATTTACCAACATAGGAAGTCATTAACAGCTGTCACAATGTTTTTAATTCACAAAGTGGGTGCAAAATGCTACTGTTTTGATTTGTCCGCATTAATACCCCTTGGACTGTCACGTTGCACGGCTGTGAATGCACACACACGGTGCAATGCAAATCAGATCCATTGGGCCAGATCATTTGGTGGTGCAGACTGGTGAAGCTACACTGATGTCAATGGCATTGAAGATGAGAATCTGGCTCGTTGTTTCTATGCTGAATTACATGTTGAGCAACACCTTTCTCTAGCTCGTCCCAGACACCAGCTCTTAGTCAAGGGCTTTAGCTCAGCTAAATGAATTACAGCACCTTTGATACCTGTTTTCTTAACGAATATGATCTTATCGTAAAACTTTCTGTTAAACAGCAGGAACTTCATTACCACTTTAAAGCACATTCTACCTTCAGTTTGCCCACAACCTGATTTTCATGAGCTGAGTTTCCCCCTCACCATTGCATGGCAGAGCCCCCAGATGTTTTAAACAAAGGTTCATGATTTAACGTGTCTCACATTAATGTTTAGGGTCGTGCAGACAGGCTGTTTGTTTTTAAAGTTGTGGGTGTGTAACGCAGCTCCCATCCACTCTCACCTTTCCCCTCCCACGCAGCTAAACCCCATGCCAGTAAACCAGATATAATGTACACATAGGCAGTCTATTAGCACGCTGAATGAGGTGTTTCCCCAGTAGCACCATTAGCTGTCAGCTCAATTTTCTCTCTCTAAATCAGCTCAAACTGGAACTACTCTTAGTTTGACAGGATAGGCTCAGGCATAGCCTGTCTCTTACACAGTGCATCCTTGTGAGTAAATGAACTGCATGCCATCAGATCAAAACCTGCACTCTTTGCTCAGGGTTAGGGCAAATCCCTGATATATGCTGGAGGGAGGACAATGGTAAGGGAGAGAGCTAGCACCTGGGGTTCTCTCATGGAGCTGCCTCCCAATTTTTCCCTTTGGGGTGGTGGTTGACCCCCCACGTCCCATAGACGAGTCAGGAAAAGGACACTCCACATGGGGTTCCTATGCTCTGGCCTTGCAATGGGGACCTCTGCAACTCTGCCCCAGCTCCCTGACGGGACAGCACCAACAGAACTGAGCTGTCAGGGATGCCTCAGCCAGCAGATGGCTCCCCTGTACAAAAAGCATTTTCTGCAGGGTTGGCGTGGGAGACCATGTGAACCCGTCTAGCCATGCCCTCAGCCTGCCCCTCTCCTCGCTCTAAAATGGCCCAAACGAAAAGCCCAGGTCCGAACAACCCTGAAGTTTATGCGACGTGAAATCTGGATCCACATTGCCGCACTCTCAACAAAATGACGAATGGAGCATTGAATGTTGCACTCAGTGGGCCTGATTCGCCCCTGCAATGCCCCAGTTTTACGCTGGTGACACGCCATGGAATGAAGCATGGAGCGGCACCAAGGCCTCCACAGAGTCACTTGCCCAGCTTCTTGATCAGTGACAAAAGACATTATAACTCCTAATTGCTCAGGAGACGGCTTAGAAAATAACTCTGGGTAAACGTACCATGCTGGATATTGCTTGTAGAAGAGGAGATCACTAGTTAACATCCCATCTCACATTAAATAGATTTTAAATCTATTGAAGAAAAGGTCTCGTTGAACAGTTTCTACTTTGGTACCATAACTAGGAAAACTCTGTCAAGGGGAAAGCAAAGTTTCCACTCCAGGAACTATACTTTGCTTTAGACGATGGGTTTTTTCCCTTTATAGAGTATTCCATCCAAAGAGCTGCAAATGCCTCTCACACAGATGATACACTGAGACAACATCTGCCTACATAGCCTCCTCCCCTCCTCCCTTTTCAGCTGTGTTCAAACGTGTTACAGCCACATTTACTTTAACAGGTGAATAATTACAATCTTCTGCACTGTTGAAATAACTGGAGGATCCTAGCCATTTGCTGCAATTTATAATTTAACCATGACATTTTAACAGCACAGTATGTTTTGAAATAATTGCCAAATATTTTGTACCTTGGTTGGGAAATTTTATTCGACTAATGTTTATTCATTTTTAGGCCCAAAACTGAACTGAAAAGTGGGAAGTCAGCAATAAATAACATTAAATGCTATCTCCTTAAATATAGCTCTTTCCGGAATTATTTGCGTTTGCAGTATCAGTATCAGTTCCTATGAACTGGCAGCCTACGTAGCCATTAACACATCACCTTGGAATTTAATCCATAACCTCTGAGTTTGGCCAAGCTGATAGTGCTACATATAGCTAAGCTGGCACACCCTTCCCACTGTAAAGCCCTGTTTTCAGTCGCTTATGACTTCCCCAGATTTTAACCATTCAAACTGGTTTTCCATGTTGGGTATCTGCCTCAAGCTAAATTTTTTGTGGACATTTTGCCAAAAAAAGGTTCCGCTATTTCTGAGACTAGCAGGGAAAAATACATTGTTTGGGCCAGGTTAAAAAAATTCTTATTTTATTATATGTTAGGCGACTCGAGTGCCTCCATACATTGAATTGGACAGGAGGACGGGCTTTGTTTCAAGCATGTGCCTTTTGCTGGCCCCAGGAGAAACCACCTAAATTTGGCCAAGTTATAAGCCTTTGAAAAATTGCAATTCACACATGCTCAATAGAGACTTGTTAGTTTGGCTGCTAAATACTCACAATTCCATATACATTGCGCATTCTCTATCTTGGGGATACAGGGCTGAGCAGGCTTTTTGCTGCATTTGCTGCTCTCAGCTGCTGTGGTCTGTGTGATGCTGAACACTGAAACTAAGAGGCAGGAGACTGTCTCTCCTGTAACCGCAGTGCTGCCCCTGCTAGGACCCAGGCAGCAGGGAAGAGGATGCTGTCTGATTGCAATGAGGAAGGAACAAGAGCCAGATGGAGAAGATGGTGGAGGAGTAGACAGACGAGCCTGTGGGAGGGGAGACTAAGACTGGGAGATGATGGGGGTAGCCTGGACCTGGGCATAGACAGGGGTTGGGGAAAAACAAGGCTTAGGAGCAGATGTAGGTGTGAGGGGAAGATAGATTGGCTAGGCAAGGAAACTGGGAGCTGAGGTCAGAGGAAACAGGAGTAGGGGAAGACTGGGATGAGGTGACAGGGGAAAGAGACATGACTGGGATAGGAACAGAAGGGGTCAGGCTTGTGGGGAACTAGGCAGAAGGAGCTGTGCCCTCTAGGCCACACTCCCTTCAGAATATAGACTGGAACCCAAGATTTCTCTGCTCTTGGCAAATATCTGTGAAGCCCACTGGCAAAGAGTGTGGCTATAGTGCTGGTCCATATAGACAATGACAACTTACTACAGCTACCAGCTAATCCATTAGCTCAGGTGCCAGAAGTCTGTGTGGTGGATCTAAGGATTCCCTCCTGCTGGTGACCCATGTGAGTGTCGTATGGTGCCACATGATGGATTTTTTTTTTCAAGTTTGCTTCTTTAAAAACCTAGAAAATTTCACACACAAAAAACACCTATGTCAAACGAACATTGACGTTGCAAATTCAAGCACTCAAAAGTTAGGCAATGCCAGAATTAAGGCCATTTGTGTGATTTTTAATTTGGCCCCTCTCTGTGTGGTATGATTAAGGCTATGGTTTTGGCACAGAGGTCAGGGTGTTCACAATAATTGTGAATTTTAATAAAATCTGCGGCCATCACAGCAGTGGCACCTGTGGGCCCAGCTCCTCACTCCAGGCGTAGCAACCTGGCTCACATGGTTGCAATGCTGCGTAGGTTTGGAGATGGAGGGGACAGATGTGCGGAGTGCAGTCAGCTGCAAATGAAGTCAACGGCAGCTGTGCTATAAACATATAAAGTCCAATATAATGCTAAATACCCTGAAAAATCTGAGCTGAGGTATCTCAAATTGGGTATCAAAAGCTAGTGGATACTTTTGGCCTTAATGTTTTTGTGCCTCAAATCCCCATTTGCAAAATAGGGATAATACCATCCCCCCATTTCACTTGTGTGTGCTGAAGATGAATTAATTAATACACGTGATGGACTCAGATAATATAATGATGAGTGGCATTGAAAAGCCCATGTTCAAATTAGTAAGTCTGTCTTCAGAGCAAAGTTTGAATAGCGTGCAATAAATAAGGCCTGGGGCCAAACCCTGAACCGTGAAGAGAAAATAAAATATTGAATAGCTGCTGATTCAATGAGCATTGCCCAGCCTGTGCAATGAATTAGGCAGGGGTGCTGTGGAAAAATTTGTGAGCATGTAATTAAAGACACTGTCATAATGGATATGCACAAGGTTGTATGGACAAACTTATGCGTTCTTGACTTTGCATCCTTAGCATTGTTTAAGGATGTAATGAGTTGTATGTCTGTAAGTGGGTTAACTGGGAGTAATTTACTCATGGGGAGAAGGAGGTGTAAGTTAAATTAGGGGGAAGACCTACATTAGCTTATATTTTTAGTCTCCTTCCTGGAAGTTGCTTTTACTGGTTGACCATTCTCTCTTCTGGCCCCTTGACTTGTGCATTACGGCAGTTTAGACTCTCTAACCCAGTCTTACTGACATAATTTACACCACCTTGCACATAACCTCTAACTTGATTCTGTACCTTCAACTCAGCGTAACATATAGCATTGCCAGACGTCCAGTTTTTGACCAGAATGCCCAGTAGAAAAGGGACCCTGGTGGCTCCAGTCGGCACTGCCGACTGGACCATTAAAAGTCCAGTCATCGGCACAGCAGGGGCCCAGGGCTATGGCAGGCTCCCTGCCTGCCCTAGGTCTGCGTAGCTCCAGGAAACAGCCACCAGGTCCTTGCGGTCTCAAGGCGCATGGGTGGCCTAGGAGGCTCCATGCACTGCCCCCACACCCATCGCCAGCTCCACAGTTCCCATTGGCCGGGAACCATGACCAATGGGAGCTGCGGGGGCAGCGCCTGCGGGCCCAGGGGCAGCACACAGAGCCTCTTGCAGGGACCTGGCAGCCATTTCTTGAGATCCGTGGTAAGTGCAGCTGGTACCCTACACCCCACACACCCCCAACACCCCAACCTCCTGCCCCAGCCTAGAGCCCCAGCCCCCTCTTCACCCCAAACCCCTCATCCCTGGCTGCATCCCAGAGCCCACACCCCCAGCTGGAGTCCTCACCCCATCCTGCACTCTGAACCCCTCGGCCCCCGCCCAGAGCCCCCTCCTGCACCCCAAACTGCTCACCCCCAGCCCAACCCCAGAGCCTGTACCTCCAGCCAGAGTCCTCACCCTCGCACACACACCCCAACCCCCTGCCCCAGCCCAGAGCCCTCTTCTGCACCTTGAACCCCTCAATTCTGGCCCTACCCGGAGCCTACACCCCCAGCCCAGAGTCCATACTTCCCCACATATCCAACCCTCTGCCCCAGACTGAAGTCCTCTCCTGCACCCCAAACCCCTCATCCCGACTCCACCCCAGAGCCCTCACTCTCCTCCCACACCCCAACCCTGTGCCCCATCTCGGTGTGAGTGAGTGAAGGTGGGGGAGAGCAAGCGATAGAGGGTGGGGAGATGGGGAAAGTGGGGGTAGGGCCTCAGAGAAGGGGTGGGGCAGGGCCTCAGGCAAAGATGTTCGGTTTTGTGCGATTAGAAAGTTGGCAACCCTAGTAACATACCACAACATGGGGTCATAATAGGGCTGTCAATTAATCACAGTTAACTCACGCAATTAACTCAAAAAAATTAATTGCAATTAATTTCACTATTAAACTATAGCATACCATGCTTCCATGCGGATCACGCTTGTTAAAAAAAAATGCATAAATTAAATTTGTGACTGAACTCCTTGGGGGAGAATTGTATGCCTCCTGCTCTATTTTACCCACATTCTGCCATATAGTTCATGTTATAACAGTCTCAGATGATGACCCAGCAGGTTGTTCATTTTAAGAACACTTTCACTGCAACTTTGACAAAATGTGAAGAAGATTCCAATGTGAAATTTCTAAAGATAGCTACAGCACTCGACCCAAGATTTAAGAATCTGAAGTGCCTTCCAAAATCTGAGAGGGATGAGGTGTGAAGCTTGCTTTCAGAAGTCTTAAAAGAGCAACACTCTGATGTGGAAACTACAGAACCCGAACCACCAAAAAAAGAAAATCAACCTTCTGCTAGTGGCATCTGACTCAGATGATGAAAATGAACATGCATCGGTCTGCCCTTCTTTGGATCGTTATCGAGCAGAACCTGTCATCAGCATGGACCTATGTCCTCTGGAAGCATAAAGGGACATATGAATCTTTAGCGCATCTGGCATGTAAATATCTTGCGACGCTGGCTACCACAGTGCTATGCAAACACCTGTTCTCACTTTCAGGTGACATTGTAAACTAGAAGCGGGCAGAATTATATTCTGCAAATGTAAACAAACTTGTTTGTCTGAGGGATTGGCTGAACAAGAAGTAAGACTGATTAGAGTTGTAGGTTCTAAAGTTTTACATTGTTTTATTTTTGAAAGTAGTTATTTTTTGTACATAATGCTACTTTTGTAAGATCAACTTTCATGATAAAGAGATTGCACTACAATATTTGTATTGGGTGAATTAAAAAATACTATTTCTTTTGTTTTTTACAGTGCAAATGTTTGTAATAAAAAATTAATATAAAACAAGCACTGTACACTTTGTATTCTGTGTTGTAATTAAAATCAATATATTTGAAAATGTAGAAAACATTCAAAAATATTTAAATAAATGGTATTCTATTATTGTTTAACAGTGCGATTAATCGCGATTAATTTTTTTAATTGTGAGATTAATCACGAGTAATTTTTTTAATCACTTGACAGCCCAGATCATAACTTAACTGTATGTTCTCCTTTTCTGGTCTGTAACCGGCTTAGGTCTGAGCAAGTCACATCTTGGCAAAAAAAATTGGAGATCCTCTGACTTTACAATTTTCTCTGAGGGATCTTGAGCCCCTCACACCATCTGAACACTCTTTAACTGAAAGCAGCATCCCTGTGACCATTGGTTGGTCATACTTTTTTCTGACTCCAGAGCATGCATCTTAAATCTATCTGGCCCAGCCTCTGTTGCACCATTAACTAGAAAGTAGAGATTGGCCCAAACCAAAACCTTGAATATGAACTTCTTCAAATTTGGGAAACAGAGTCAGATCCAAATCTATGGGTTTGGTTCAGAGTCAGATCGAAAAACTAAAAGGGAACCAACTTTCTGATTCTGGCTTTTGAGCAGCCAAAATCTCACAAAACAGCATTTCTTTTGAGATTTTATCCCAAGAAGGCGGAAATCTCGCAACAATGGATGATTCAGTGGATTTATTTTTGTGTGGGCCAGACTTCCGAGAATTGTGATGGACGCATTTGTGTTAGTGTCACTACTATTATAACAGCATCATTACATTTGTAGGTGTCTGTTTTTCTGCTTGATGTAGCTGCGTTTTAAACGTTCTGTTCAGATGCAGTCTGTTACAGAGGAGAACTTACCCACGTTTTCTCAAGTACTCTTCACTTTTGTTGTTTCTTGTTGAAGAAAATGGAAAATTCTTACTAACTAATCCCAAACGCTACCCGTGATTCCGCCTCAGTCATGAACCTCCAAAGTCTAGACTAGACCTAATCTGGATCTTAACTTCATTTTCTCAGCTACTCTCTCTTCTCCTGCTTTGTATTGCATGGTCATTGTTACAGTTGGGCAGGAACCGGAATTTCCATTTCCCATGAATTTCTGCTATTCTGAAATTTGGTTTTGCTACAAATGAGAAAAAGTGTCTAATTTTTCTGCAAAATTAAATTTTTGGAAAAAAAATTCATTTTGGATCAATTGAAATATTTTGTTTCAATGAAATTGTTGTTTTTTTATTTTAAATATTAATATAAAATACATTTCTCAATGGAAATGTGTTTTGCAATTAAAAATTTAAACATTCCATACCAAAAGTGAGAGAATGGAATGTCTGGACAATATCAAACGGTTTCATTTCGATATTTTTCATGAAATTTCACTAAGATCAACAGATTCCCAAGAAAAATTTCAACTTCAGTGAAACAACATTTTCTAACAGAATTGCTGTCAGAAAATTTTCTACCAGCTCTCATAATTATCCAGGGCTCAGAATGCCTGTGTCTTATCAGAATGATCACAAAAATATTTTAATTATAGAAAATCCATCAAAAAATTATTCTTGACAATGATGATCTTCATTCCAATGAGTTGGGAAGGTTGGTAAATTCTACTGAAGTGAATATTTCAATGTACAGTGAAGAATTTTCTTATACAAGAAAATGGTGAATGCTATTTACAATGCTAACCTTGAATGGAAACGCTTCATTGCCAAGACATTTTTGTTCTGTTACATTTTAAAATAGGATGATTATTATGTGCATTGCTATAATAAATACAATTACTATGCAATTTCCATCAAAAATATTAAATGGAAAATAAAAGAATGCAACGTTAAGGCTGACTCATGATCCTGAATCCAATACAGTAAGCACATCAGCTATGCGTGGTGAGGTGGAAAGTTTTGGCACAGTGACTGAACTTAAATATTCCAAGAAACTCAGATTCTATGGTTATGATGATGGAACAAATAGAGAAAATTAAAGCTGATTAGATAGGAGTCTGTCCTGTTGCCATTATCAGTGCTTCAAGAGTTCCAAACAGTTTTATACTCTAGTTGCTAATTATGCCCTAAAGGTTTAATGCAGTATAGTACATGAATGGTTGACTTCAGAGAAATCATTTGAAAGCACACTATAAAAGTGACTTCGTATTTAGCTTAAGCTGCCATTCTAATCGATATTTAGAGGATTGAAACAACTACTGACATTCGAGACATCCCCCTACAAATGTTGAGCTCCCAAATACATGTACGAGTATAATTAGCATTGGCTTTACCAATTTACACATGCAGCTACTTGTCTTTGCACAGGCATATACGTATCTGGAATGGGGAAGGGAGCATCTGCACCCACAGGTATGGTCACAAATTTTGCAGGCCCAGTTTAAAAAATAAGCCCATTCTTGTGTCTTGCATTCCCCATTGACTTCATTAGGAGCAATGTGTGCAGATAGTCTCTATGTCTGTTAAAAAATGTCAAACAGGATACTTAGACAGGAATCCAAGACGTCTGTGAACAGAACATGTTGCTAGCAAAGAAAGAACTTCATAAGAAAAAAATCAAGGCCCAATAATAAAATCTTGTAACATTGTATGCAGTATCCAATTGGTTACGCAATGGAACCGTTTCTTTAAAAAAATCATTCATAAACATCATAATTTTGAACAACCGCAAGAAACGTTTCAAAAGATCATTAATTGAAACCTTTGCGCTCCTGGGCTAGCATAGTTGAATCATGCAGCCGTACACCCACTCTTGCAGTAATCAACATTATTTGTTTAATAATGTTATTAAAGAAGTCACTGTAGGTAGGCCCCGGAGGAGCACTTCATTTTAAAATGTTGCAGAAAATTGCAGGGAGTATCTGTATTTACAGGAGCTACGGGAGACCCCAATGCAAACCAAAACCTACTTATTGCTGTATGAACTATTTCCCTTCATCATTGTGGTCTTAAAATATCGATGAAAGAAAGTGTGTCTTTGTGATTTGCCACAGCCACACAAAAAACGTTCTCTCTTTGAAGGCTTGTGGGCTCTCGTCTGCATGCAGTGACTTAGGGCACTTCAGTCTGGGCTTGAACTGAAGGGAACTGGAAGAAAGCAGCAAAACAAACCAATAGTACTTTTGGGGAACAGAACAGCGGGAAAGAAAAGCTTCCTTGATAAAAGTTTATCAAACGGGGTCCTGACTATCAAAGCCGTTCCAGTTATCTAAGGGTTTTAGCCTGCCACCAATAACCATGGTATCTGAGCACCTTCCATGTAAATTCAATGGCAATAGCAAAATCCTTTATGAATTGTGTGGAGTCTGATTCTTCCCACTTTCCAAGGTCATTACTCTGCTTAGGGTCAGGTTTTTATTTTAATTAGGAGGCAATCGAGACTGGCCACAGCTTTATTATATTCAAAGTCAAACAAAATGTTTAGGAAGGAAAAATGGCATAAGGAATATTTGAACCTTTTTGAAAGGATTCTAAAGCCTTTGGGGTCATGCTAAGGTCATTGCACTCCCAAAACTGGCTTTACATGGGCAGCGGTGAGCGCAAGATCAGCCAGGCATGTTTATTAGAGTTGGCTACAATATTTTCGTCAAAACATTTTTCAGTGACAAATGGCTTTTTGAGGCAATTTTTTTGTTTGGATCAAAATTTTCTGTTTTTTTCAACAACAACAAAAAAACACCCCCAAAAACCTGATTTTTCCCTCCCCCCTCTCCGCCCCCCCCATGCTGTAATCAGTGGAAGGGGGGAAAAGAGAGAGAAAGGGAAAAACTGAAAATTTTGCAAATCAATTTTGTTGTTTTCATTTCATCAGAAAAAATTATCACTAGAAAACCTTTTCAGTTCATTTGAAATTTCTCACAGAAAATATATATTTGGGGGGGTTGGCGCCAATATGTATGATAACATCTCTTTGTTCACTTACAGGCTTTGCTTCACCATTTCAGAAATCATTTCATAGTGACTGAATCTGTACACTAAGCTGTACACATTCTACCTAAACGCTCTCTAGGTATTCCTAGAGTAACCATCATCAGAGTTTCTGAGTGCCGATTAAAAGTTTTTTTGTTAAAACCGTTATTATTAATTGTTCTTAATTGCATAATGCCAACACTGTTCTCTGTGCTTTACAAGGAGGTATGAAAACACGATCACAGCCCCAAAACTTAATACAGAAATACATTCTATAGTTTACTAATGGTTTGGGGTTGGTTTGTTTTTCTGTAGTGATGAATCCCAAAGTCTACACACACCTCTTTTTGGTTTTGCCAAGGCTTTATAGCATGTATTGTTGTCACTCTGGTCCTATGCGCTGGTCCTCCCTGTATATTTGCCAGTCTAGGATTTGTTCTTTTTTTGCTACAGCAAGCGTCTTCATCCCATAATGAGTTAGTCTCTGGTTCATTGTCTGCTTTCTCTCCCCTTCTGTGCAGAGCTGCTCCGCTATTTTAAGTTTTTTGCCTGCTATAGTGGTCTATTGCATACACTTATCTAAATTACCATCACATTGGTAGATCATTCTGTAATTTCTTTGCATCATCCACTCAGAGCACTGTTTCCTAGTTTATCCTCTGAGACACTAATTCCTGTACAATCTACTTCTTGCTCCACATTCATTATTGAAATACTGTATTAAATAGTTATGAACCCAGTGCTCATCTCTGTGATTCTGCCACCAGATTTCCATCCACATCAGATCATAGTTATCTAGACAATATTGTTCTAGCTGCTCAGGTAGATATCTCCACTAGACAGTGTCAAAAGTTTTCCTAAGTACTTATATTATGGATTATAAAAGCTTTACTTATCTATAGTTTACAAGTAAGTATTTTTTTGATCTCACCCTTTGCTCATGCAAATGTATCCCTAAATGCAAACTTTGTGGTTCGCAAATTTTGCAGGCACAATTAGGAGGTTCTTTTATTGTTTATTGCATTCCCATTTGTCTTCAGAACCTATGAGCCTCATATTTAACAGTCCTAATCTATTCTTTAAAAACCTGACCTTCCTATCATTCATATAAACAAACTGCCTTTAATACCACCAGAAACTCCTATAGATTATTTGCAGCTCCATGTCCTTGCTATATGTCCAAGTATCGAATGTAGACTAATTAGACTGATTTCCTGGATTCCCGCTTTATTTTTCATAAAGCTGGATAATATTGTACATGACTCTCCAATCACCTGCTACCCCTCACCTGTTCTGGATGACCCTACAAATGATAAGTAGCTGTTTCACCATTTCCTCTGATAGTTCTTTAAGAACACTTGGGCTTTTATTATTTATTAGATGGCTCCTTTCAGTAGAGTCTTATCACCGCTTTTCATATCTACCCCAAATCTGCATTAGCTTTTAACTCAATACACTTCTTAATCCCCTATTTTTTTGTCGTCTTGTTAAAGCCTGAGGTATAGATATTAGGTGTGTCATCCCACTTGGAATTCTTTCATCTTTGGTTTTCCTTCTCATTTAGTAGGGCAAGGCAGGACGATTCTTTATGATTAAGGCACAACAGGAGATATAAAAAGGGAACTGGGTTGTATTTACAGTTCTGCTATAGCCTTCTTATGTGACTTGGAGCACTTCTTATGTGGCTCTAAGCCTCAGTTTGCCCATCTGTAAAATGATAATAATACTCACATCCTTCACAGTTTAAAAGTCAAGGCTAAATCAAGTGATGCTGACAAGCACATTCAGACCTTTGGTGGAAAGCGTGATATAAATATTATTTTAGACGTAGTAATACTCTCACTATCTTATCCTTTCTACATGGACAAAGGCCTCCTCTTATTTCTTTCAGCTAATAATCATTTGCTTTGTCTCCGTAATTTCTGATATTAACATATCTTGTTGCTACCCCTTCAGTTCTTTAAAGTTCTCTTGGTACAGAGCCGTTGGCCATGCTTTGTTCGTTTATCGTGCATGCACAACGCTAATGCCTAGGATTCTTCATCCTTTCTGTCCTCCTTTGCTAAAAGAACTCACACTTCTGTCATTCAAATACCCCATAAATATTAAGCCCTTTGTCAGCTCATACCCATTTCAGAAGCAACTCATCAGTGCCTTCTCTCCACATTGGTGGCCTATGACAGATACCTCGTAAGAATTCCTCCCCTTACCCCAACTCTAGAATCCTAACTGATAAATTGTCACCATTTTCTTTATTATCTATTTGTATTTCATGCGCTTTAAAAGTAGTTTATTCAGAAATCAGCAGCAATACTCCCAGTGTGCAGGGCAATATTCAGCTGTAGTAAGGGGCTGGCAGAATCAGGCCCTGAAATGTTGGCAACCGCTCACTTTCAATATATGAATGAAAAGCATCAATATTCCTCCATACCAGCCCACAGGGGAAAGGAGGTTTTGGGCCATACTGCTGTTGAGTGTATTAAACAGGAAGACAGACAACAGGGAAAACCAAAGGAATTATTCAGCATGAACAAGAAGCACATGCAATTTACAATCCAAACTGCATGGCTTAAGCTGTTATATCCTCCTTCCTGCTCTCCACCCCATCATTGCACTCTTTGTCTTCGCTCACTGTTTTGTGACCCATTTAAGAGTAAGCGAACCATGGCAGGAACCTGTCCTTTCCTATTTCTGCAAAGGGCCAAGAACCCCTTACACACTCCCATGCCTGAAGTCAATGTTAAAAAGCTAACTCCCCACAGTGCTTTGGACACAGAAGTATTTGCACATTCTGCCAGAAGATGACCATTCTAACTGGCAAATGTAATGTGCGGCAGAATACATGCTGTGAACCCAGAAGTTGGAGGTCGACATCCCTGTGGAAAGCCACAGGATCACCGAATTGGCTGCCCAACAAAAGGTCTCCATGCTGCTGATCCTTCACCCATAAGACCCACTTGCAGCTGCATTCTAAGTGGCAGCTTGGCTCCCCAAGACTTAGACATACACCGGGTAAGGGGTGTTGCTGCCCTAGACCTTAGACTCCCTTGGTTCTTTGTACTCACAGCACACACAGGCAATACACTCCTGGGACGCTCTCACTGTCTCGCAGTAAATAGCTGCCATCCATCCCCGTAGCCAGCAGCAGCTTCTCCCCAGTCTCCCGGCTGATGTTCCCATGATAAACGTCCATAGAATCCATTTTCTGAAGGTGAACTGAGTGGAGCCCGATAGAACCCAGCTAGACAGAGGTGACTGGTGTTAGTGACTGTTACACAGCTCAATGCTGTCACCCGCCTGCTATCCAGCTGCTCACTCAATGGTTGATGTAAACAGGATGTGTTCCCACCTAGAGCTTCTCTAAAGACATTTCATACTGACAGCCAGAGCTATAAGGCATATATGACATTTGACAGCACTCATATGACTCGTAGCTTTCAAGATAGATGTTAATAACAAGTATATGAAGCCCACAATCTCCTTAACAAAATGCTGCCCTCCCCACAAACCAGAATCCACAAGCTATGGTTAGGCTGAGAACCAAATTTGTAGCACCATGTCAGACAAGGGTCTGTTAGTATTTTCAGTAGAATTTTTGTCTTTTAAGGATTTAAAATGTTGGAAAGTTGGAACAAGTAAGGGTCAGACCTGTCCTCAATTGGCTAATCTAGGGCCCCATGGTACAAGCATAGAGATGTGTTATCAAATGAGCAGAAACCTGAAGTTATGGCAAGGCAATCTAGCAACAAAGGCCATTGTATGTTTTGCATGTGGTAGCAAAGACTTTAAGGATAAAGAGGTTAAAACAAAGTATATGAATCACAAAGTGAAGGGATTGAACCGCTAAATACATGTATTTCCATAGGGTTGAGCAGAAATGCTGAGTGATTTGCAAGTCACTGTAAGAACCAAAGCATATCACCTGACTCTTAATCCACTCCGAATCTATCAGTCACCAATGCCTCTCGGGCAAGTAACTTCAGTTCTCCAGGCCCCTTTACTCCAGCTCAGCCTCCATTAAGTGACCCCATGTGGCATACTCCCAGCATAGAGTGGTTCCCTGGGTGGTAGAGTGCTAACAGAATGGCTCTGCACCCCCTCTCCATGCAGCCCTAGGCATAGGAACATGCCCAGGGGAGGTGTATTTGGAAGGAAATGGGTCTGACCAGAGTGATCCGCACTTCAGTGCTCTGGGACCATACAGCAGCCCACAGGAGGCCATTCAAAGTCCTGGCCCAGCCCAGAAGTCAGGATGTGCTAAAGTGGCTGAAAGCTACTCTGAGCCCACCCAGAGATGCACCTTCTGCAAGGAGTAGCTGAGAAGCAGGGCTGCTGTCTCGCTTTGTACAGCTCTTACTGAAAGTGCTGTGAACCGCTTCAACTGCAGCCCATCTCTAATAAATAAATATTAGCTGGGAGCAAGACACTATTGTGATGGGAGCACTAGAAATGGAACTAGGAATGGTAGGAAAAGGGGCTAACCGATTTTTCATCCTTATTCATTGTGGATTATTCTGGGGGTGCAAGATCAGGGACACCAAATTGTCAAAAATGTCTGTGAACATTTTTTTCCATTAGTGGCACCTGCCTCTAGCTCATTACAGCAAAGGCGTGCAGCTTTTCATCTGCTTTTCTTTCTTTCAAAACTAAAGTTGAAAACTTAATTCACCAAATGCCACTTTTAAAGAGCATTCCTATGAAGAGCTGAGTGCCTCCTCCCTTAACAGCTATGCCAGGCTTTGGTAGATTGCTGGCACTCAGCACTTTGCAGGATCAAACCCCGAAAGAGTATTATAGCTCACTTTAAACCCATGGAAATCAAGCATTTGAGCGTTCAGGCTGAAAAATGTGTCATTTCAAGCCATTGGGCTTCAGCATTGCAGGTGATTATTTTTGTGTAGTTGCATGGTATGTGAATGCTCATAATGTCAGAGGTGCTAATTATTTCCACTTCAAGGCAGATGATACATTATTCCTAAAGCTTTGGTAGATTAAGCTGGTGGTGCTCAGAGTAGTATATTTCAGAAACTGCATTTGACATTTGGAAACATTTTTCCTTCAGCTGTTCAAAAACAAGGTTGTCCTTCTTGTATCTGTGAACTTCAATGCAGTGCTGATGTAACATTGTCACATGCAGTGAGTTCCCACACATCCTTCCTGACTCTATTAGCAAAGCAGACATTTCTTTGCTGTAGAGAAGTGGGTAAAACAAAAGGTAGAACAAACTCAGAGACATGTGCCCAGAACGTATGAAAAAATCAATTTCCTTCAGCTACTGTGGGCTGACATGGCTTTCCTAGGTGTGTTTGCTGCTTGACATCACTAGTACATCATCTGGTCAAATGGTCTACCCGCATGTTTGCTAATAGGCTAAGAATTTACTCCCCCGCCTCCCTCCCACACATACACTTAAGACATTTCCATGTATGGACAAATATCCACCTATGGAAAAATTGCATTTTTGTTTCCTGAAGCTGAATGACACCACATGGCAGTACATGGGATTGCCTCGTATTCCTTCATCAGCATTACTCAGCACAAGCAGCTGCTGCCTGTGGCCCATTGATGCATTCAGGGCTAAATTCATCCCAAGTATAGCTGTTCAGTGCTACCTGGTTCATCACCTTCTGGGCCCTCAGGTAGTTCTTCACAAGAGCATAAGCAATACACCTTGCATAGGGGAGAGGAGCATTCTACTTTGGTCACATATTAGACCTTGGGCCAGTAACTGGATGCCTGATTCATCACTGGCCTGCTCCTGGTGCAGTCAGTTTGGGACTAGAGCAGGGGTGGCCAACGTGTGGCTCCGGAGCCACATGCGGCTCTTCAGAAGTTAATATGCGGCTCCTTGTATAGGCACCGATTTCGGGGCTGGAGCTACAGGCACCAACTTTCCAATGTGCCGGGGGGGGGTGCTCACTGCTCAACCCCAGGCTCTGCCATGGGCCCTGCCCCCACTCCACCCCTTCCCGCCCCCTCCCCTGAGCCTGCAGTGCCCTTGCCCCACCCTGCAGCCTCCTGCACACCACGAAACAGCTGATCAGGAAGTGCAGGCAGGGATGGAGGGGGAGGTGCTGATCAGTGGAGCTGCCCGTGGGCGGGAGGCGCTGGGAGTGGGGGAGAGGGGGCAGGAGAGAGCTGATAGGGGGCTGCTGACGTATTACTGTGGCTTTTTGGCAACGTACATTGGTAAATTCTGGCTCCTTCTGGGGCTCAGGTTGGCCACCCCTGGACTAGAGATAGGCCCAAGCCTCAACATCTGCATCTGGATCCAAATGTCCCCAGAGAGAATCTAGTGGGGGGAGGGAATTGGGACTTTCTGAGAACCCATGTTCCATATCTAATGCCCTAGGTATTCAGCTGTGGCATAGCCACACCCTCAGTCAAGACACCACTAGACAGCCCTGGAACTCATTAACTGGTTTTCACAGCTACTCCCAAGGCAGAAGGAGATCTGCACCTGCTTACTCTCAGATACTTAGCAGTTTCCGAGGCTAGTTAGAGCCTGAAAATTTCAGCAGCAGTATTTACAGCAGGTCTATAATCTAGTTGCAGAGATGGCAAGGTGTTTACTGCCTCACTTATCAAAGTGTTGGGATTCAGCTTCCCTTTACTTTTTTAATATATCAGTTGTGAAAATATTTGCACAACAAAGTAGAACATGTACTGAAAATACGGGTATATGTGTGGTGACAAGCAGTCAGCTAAGCACCTTTCCCACATAAAGCTTATGTAGATTTTTTTTTTCACACTACTGTCACCCTAAAGTTGTTTTGGGGATTTCATCTAACTTTCCTCTTTCTTGACCCATTTTCACTTTTAATAGGTGATTTCAAAAGAAGTACGTGTGGTAAGTGGAAAGGGAAAAAACAAAATCAGAATGAGCCAGCATTGCAAATGTCATTTGACCACGTTTAGGATTTCACTGAAGAAGTGTTTGCAGGAAATCTCTACACTTTTTGAGCATGAGAAGCGTTCTTAGAAACAGATCCATAGGTTTACAGGCTGTCTGATCTGCTTTGATGTTTGAACATGCAATATTTATTACCGAAAAGGGAAAGGCAATTGTTGCAAACATTGCATAACTGAAAGACAAAGACAAACAAGCAAACAAACCTCAATGACTTCTACACAAATTCTTTCTACAAAGGGGAGTGACTGGGGAGAGGCAAAGGTGAATTGTAAGCAACTGTTGCTACCCTGATCCAGGGAGGTTTAATACCAGGCACGCCCCAAGGCCCATTTTAGAGTAAGGGCTGCTCCAAATTGAATGGGCTGCCCATAGTCCCCAGGAGCCATTCCCGCTCAGGGACACCGTGTAGAAGGCACTTACACCACCCAGGCTGAAGAAATCCTCCTCCGTATCTCAGCCAAGCTTTTGCTTGTGCACCACCAGAACAGCTTCCAGTTGCCACAGCCCAAATCAGGATCAGAGTCAATCTCTCGGATTGTGATCCAGCTCAGGGTCCAGAGCTGAAATGTTGTCCCGGGAGACAGAGCAGTACATTGTGGGATGCCTCAGTACTTCATTAGGCTGTGCTATTTTCCATGACTGTGCCAGCAAGGAATGGTAAACTACAAACCTCAGCTTTTCTGCCATGTGAGTGAGTGGGGAATGGCCTAGTGACACCGAACTGATCAGTGGGAGCAGGACTGGTCCCATACTGTGTCTTCTTTCTAACACCCTGAGCCTGATTCTGCAAGGTGCTGAGCTCCTTCCTCTCCTACTGACATCGCTCGGAGAGCAGGCCGCACCTTGCTGGGTAGGCTCAGGAACGGCAGTATCAGGCCTGGCTCAAAATGGTTCAGTGAGCAGCCTTGTAAACTTGTGCACAAGCCAATACGAAAGGTTTCTCTAAAACACATAAAGGGAAGGCAGAGCCTGCTGTGCTCTGAAGTATTTGGCCACGAAAGACGGCCTTGTGCTTTGCTGCTTTTCTTGTTTACTTTTCAGTTTTATTTCTAAAAGCCAAAGGTTTGCGTGGATGTCTAGAACCTCACCTTAATGCAGAGCGGCGAAGGCATCTCATCACCTCAGAGTACACAGCAATAATGAGACCAAATGCCCTATAAACCGATGGGCAGTTAAAGCCCTTTTCACTGTCACCGTACTTTCAAAAAGAAAGCTGTGCTTAAGGCAGTGGATTACGGCTCAGGAGACCTGGGTTCATGCGCTGGCTGTGACCAAGACTTTGTGTGAACTTGGGCAAATCACTTAATCTCTCTGGGCCTAAATTACCTGTCTATAGAATGGGAATAATAATCCTTCGTCTGTTTTGCCTATCTGGCCTATGAGCTCTTTAGGGCAGAAGCAGTCTCTTGCTTTGTGTATGCAGAGCACTGATCTCAATGGGAACCTGATTTTGGCTAGAGTGCTACTGTAATACATACAATATAACTCATAAAGATTAATTAATCCCAGCACCCCTGTGAGGCTCGTGTGACACTGGCAGACCAAGTGCCAGCTGATGCCAAGGCCCTGGGCCTTACTGAACAGACAAACACATAGCCGGAAATCAGTCTGGTTCATCTGTGTGCTAGTATTGCCGAAATAGATATTAGCGTTATAAGAATGTGTTTCGACTTTATGGAATGCATGTAGGATGCTGCATGTCTTAACCCTACTTCTATTATCTGTATCCCATATTATAAGGTACTGTTTAAATATTTGCTCTGGAACTATAAAAATGTTTGCTAAGACTGTAACCCTCTCGCCCACCCCCCCAGTGGAGTTCCTCTGTTCTGTGAAAATAGATTGATAATTAGTGATGGATGATCTGCATCCAGTTCAATTTAAATATGCAGCAGACACTTAGTTAAACCTCTCTGGCCTAAAGGATTTCAAGGGTACCAGCACTCCCTGGTTTTCTTTAACATTTATTATGTAATAGTTGTATTGCAGAAGGGCCCAGGGGCCCCAGTCAGGATCAAACCCCATTGTTCTAGGCACTGTACACACAAATAAAGGGCAACCCCTGCCCTCAAGAGCTTAATATTACAGTAGCTCCTATAGGCTCCAAACAGGATTGGTACCCCATTGTGCTTGGAGCTGTACATGCCCTTATAATGAAAAGGCAGTCCCTGTTCCAGAGAGTTTAGTATTCCATTAGCACCTACAAACTCTAATCAGGATCAGGGCCACATTGTGCAAGATGCTGTACAAGCAAATAGCTCTGGGGCTAGGACTCTGTCTCAGGGAGCTGTAAATATTGCAAGAATGGCATTTCTCATAATATTTCAGAAGCCAGTACTTGTCGAAGTGCATGAGAATGGGGTGGGGGAACTTTTGGCAAACCTCTGCAAAGATTTGGTTCTTATTTTACCCAAGCCACTTCAATCATCCCTAGTGATGATACTGCCATACATTGTTGAATTTTATAACAATTGTGGCGACTATAAAACTAATGCAAGTGCATCATTAAAATGCCCAGATAATTTTATTTGGCTGAAAATAGCTATGACCTTCAAGACCTTTCTGAAATTAATGCCATCGCTGAACTGTTATGGGAAGACATTGTATAAAGGGCAATAAAGCAAGATTAAAAAGTAACCTGCTCGAATTTCTATTTTTGATGATGCAGGTATATTATCACATATGCCATCTCTGTTTTGGTACGGTGTATGCAACTGCAAAATAGCCGACTGTTGCAATGTTTCAGACATAAAAAGGTAGAAAAACAATTAAGCGATATGAGAAACCGCATTAAAACTCTGCTAACTTTTTATATGATTTTCAGTATATTAGGTAACTTTCAATTTTAGTGTTACCTCTCACACAAAACAACTGTGCAAGATATTAATTGGAGATAAAGGCAGCAAGGCTATATGAGGGAAATAATATCGTTAAAGTTCAGTAAAACATCAGCGTCATATATGGTATCTGTGTGCGCGTGGCATTAATCAGAGCTCAGAAGGCAAATGTGATAAAGAGACAGCTGGCAAAAACAGGCTGCACTTCACAGAAGGTCATTTAGAAGAAAAACAGAACAAGACAGTTTCCAGATTACTGAGGACCTTCACAATTTAAAGTCCTATGCACCCAGTCCTGAAATCCTTACTCAGGAAAGTCTCCCATTTCAAATGTTAATATATTGAAGTTAACAGGATTGTGGCCTTGAATGACAACTGGCCCCTATAGATGTAGTTAATTAGAAAGAGCCAAAAGCTCGAATCTGAGCACCCCTCAAAGAATTTGAGAAGTTCAGGACATGTCCTAGTTATAATATATGTAGGGGACTAAGTGACTTGGAGACCCAGATTCTCAGAGGTCCCATAGGCACCTAAATACCTTTGGTTACCTCTAGACTCTGAGTTAGTGGGGTGATTCACTAGCTCTCATCAACAGTAGTGTAGCTGCAGTAGCAGTGGCATAGGTTAGCTGCCCTGAATACAAACCTGCCTGGATCCCGTCCGTATGTTGGGGTGGCTAGGCTTCTGCCCATACTACCACAGCTACACTGTTATTTTTAACATGGTGGCTTGATGAAACATAGCATGAGTATGTCTAGGCAAGCTGGGAATCACTCCCCAGTTCACAGGGTAGACACAGTCTTTGAAGATCTGGGCCTGAGCTGAATAGTTTAAGCCGAGAAACGTGGATTTTAACATGTATACACCATGGTGTTTTTCAGACATCACAGTAATGAGAGCAGTACAACAACCTAAATAAAATACAGTTTAAATACACCTGGCTTTGCAGTAAGTCACCAGTAAAAATGAATTTTCTGCCATCAGTAATTCCTAACAGATATTTGCCTATAATCACAAAAACATCTTGCAATGTGGGACAAATATCAATCCCAGCGGGATGGAAGGCTTATTAGCCCAGGACCACATGCAATTGCTGTTGTAGGAGCAGCAGTGATCTGTATGCTCTGTATAACCTGTATGCTCAAAAGGTCTGTTACACTGTCTGCCCCCTCCCCCCCCATTTCCTCCTCCTCTTTGAATACCTGTGAAGTGGCTTTCCCCCACCCCTCCCTCCTGGAATGCTTGTGGGATGAATGGGCTGGTTGAACAGCTGGAAGATCAAAAGAGCTCCCAGGTAGACAAGGTGTCTGGGACTCTAATTAGGCAGCGCTCACACACCCAATGCATGGACACTGCATGGGCACTGGCTGAGGTGGAGTGTGACCAACCAGACGCAGCCAAGTCATCTCTAGTCGCAGGCCATGAGGTGCAGGTCCTTAAAAGGGGAAGGGGCCATGTGCTCAGCAGTGCACTCAAGCTTGTACCTCCCGTGAAGGCCCTTCGCCCAGACCGCCTGGCCAGTGGGTCACTGTGTTGCATTCCATCGTGCCTCAGGAAGACATACTTTCATCACACCATCCATCGCTGTACTGTGGGACATTTACCTTAAAGGATCTTGACATTTCCAGTGCTCTGCCTGTCCTGGGAGCATGAGTATGCGTGTGTGAGTGTGACACACACACACCCTTCTTTTGAGCTTAGCTATCAATATAATAAACGTGCTGCTTTCTGCCAAACTCTGGTGGGTCATTAGTCCTCCCTAAGCTTACTAGCTGACCCAATTTCGGGTAACAATTGCATGTCTAATCTTTGCCTGCAATTATCTCAAATGCACACCCAGATGATACCATTTACATTCAGTCATAGATTCAAAGCATCTTAAGGCCAGAAGACACCATTATATCATCTAGCCTGACTTCTGTGTAACAGGCCATTAAATTTCACCCACTTCTCTCTGTACTGAGCCCAATAACTTGTGCTAATAAAGCACAACTTGTGTTTGGCTAAAGCATATCTTCCAGAAAGACACCAGTCGTGATTTGAAGACATCAAGAGATGGAGAATCCACCATTTCCCTTGGTAGTTGGTATCAATAGTTAACCACCCTCCTTGTCAAAATGTGTGCCTTATTTCCCCTTTGAATTTACCTGGCTTCTGTTTCCAGCCTTTGGTTCTTGTTCTGCCTTTCTCCATTAGATTAAAGAGTCCTTTAGTACCCAGAATCTTTGCCCAGGGAAGGTATTTATACACCACAATTAAGTCACCTCTCAGATCTTCTTTTTGATAAGCTTTCTCCATGTTTCTCACAACAAGGTAATTTCTCCGCTCCTCAAATCATTTTTGTGGCTCTTTTCTGCTCCTTCTCCAATTTTTCAACATCCTTTTTTTTAAAATATGAACTCCAGAACTGTACACAGAGTTCCAGGAGTGGTCTCACCCATGCTGCATACAGAGGTAAAGTCACCTCCCTGCTCCCACTCACTACTTCCCTGTTTATACTTTCATTAGCCCATTTTGCCACAGCATCAAATTGAGAGCTCTTGTTGTGACCCTAAATCCAGAGGGATTGCTGTCCAGTGTTCAGTCCCCCATTTTGTAGGTATAGCCTGCACTCCTTGTTCCTAAATATATAACTCTGCATTTGTCTGTATTGAAACATATTTTGTTTGGCTGGTCCTACTTTACCAAGCAATTCAGAGCATTCGGAATGACTGCCCGTAATGGGGTTCCACTCACCGCAGGTTTGCCTCTTCATGGCTTGGTCTAGCAATTAACTCTCATCGCATCTGGCACCCCCTTCTGTTGGTTGCTTACACTGTGGCTTCTCTTTTTCCAGGATTCAGGGTGCTCCCTCTTCATGACTCAACCCTCCAGCCAGGTCACTCTACAATCCTAATCTTCCAGGATAAAGTCCTACAGGGCAAGCTGTCCTTATTCCGCTTCAGGCAGCCTTCTGTTCCAACTCCAGGTCCTGTGCCCTTTCCCAGTGATAGGTGGGGGAACCCAGGCCCGCCCGCTACTCTGGGTTCTAATCCAGGGATCCTCTGCCTAGCAACCTTGGTCTGCTCAGTCTCAGGTGTTGCTACTGTTTCCCTGGGCTCCCACCCCACCTCTCTATCTCCTTGCCTATCTTGAGGCTTACCACCAGTACTTCTTCCACTCCTCATAGCTACTTCACTTCTCTCAGTCTCTTGTCAAATTCCCTAGTCCAGGACAGGACCCAGGGCCCTCCTTGACCTTACCAATTCCCCTTCCCTCTAGGAAGTGACTGCAGCCCCTGCTCTTACTTCCTGTTTTATAATCCTCTCCCATTTAGGCTTCTTCAATCCCTGGCTCTCCTCCAGGTATGGCGTATAAGTTTGATTGGCCCCTCTTCTGGCACACATTAACCTGCTCAGGACTTGTGTGGGGGTGCACACTGCATTACACTGCCCTGTCCTCATTATTATTTACCATTCTGCCAATCATTGTGTCATTTGCAAATTTTCTCTGTCGTGCTGTACATATCTGTGGCCTGAAGCAAACACCTAATTTAGGACTATAGTCATGGTAAAATGGGCATACAGTTGTGTACATATTCTTGTTTGTAACCTGGCTTTCTAATGTTTTCAAATACAAGTATTGGAATATCTATAAAAATGCCAAGAGAAAATAAAGAAATAAAAGAAATAAATAAAGCTTGTAGGTATGGTCGTTTTTACTGGCTGTATGTAAACAGAATATTATAGCAAATAGCACAGTACAGCCCTGTATTTATTCTTTCTTTGCACTAGGGGAGATTTTTTTTTTTTTTTTTAATTCCATACATCATTCAAAATGTGCTCTGGTGATGCTAGCCCTAACACAGAGAAATATAGAGGTATATTTTCCATTGTAAAGATTTTGTAGACAGAGAATATTGGGTGTGGATTTCATTGCATGTCCACATCACAAGCTATGCTGACAGCAAAGCAGGCACAAACCTTAATATAGAAGAAATAAAATATTTGAGTGGTACCGATTGCTCTTTTGAAGTTTTATCTAAGCACATTGGGCACAGATTGCTTTGCCGACTCCTATCACAAGCTGCACCCGCAAGAAAATCATTTATGGCCTGAAAAAAGTGAAGCAAAGGGAACAGAAGAAACATTTTTTTAAAGAAAAAAAATAATGATTTTCTTCTGACAGCTCTTGCTCAATGCACTGGGAAGGGCTTTTCTTTCACTACCAAATCAAAGACTGCACCACCAGCCATGGAGTTGACTCATTTTAACTGTAGAGAGAAAATGTTATATCATATTAGACTCAGCAAATGATGTTTCATTCTTGTATCATAAACTGCACTGATAGAAAAAAATAATAGTGAGCGGCAGAATCCTTATTGATTTCAATGGGAGCAGGGGCGGCCTGAAACCTTTTAACACTAAACAAGCATGTGTTTTTTGGAGAGCAGAAAATTTAGGTTTTTGTGTGTTGGGCTTTTTCTGGCTGGATCTCTCTCTGTGCTGCCTAAGAGTGATTCTCTTAGCATAGCAAAGGAGCCCGACAGTCTCTGGTAGTATAGTGAGTCAATTGGTACATTTCGTTTCCCTTTCACTACTAAGCACAAGCTAAATTGAATTCAAAGAGAGGTGAGAAAAATTGTCAGGGGAGAGAACAACTTTTGTGCTTTGGTTAGGAGGCTCCCATTCTTCAGAGCTTCTTGCCGGTGGGGCTCCAGCAGCCGGGCTCGGGCGGTGATTTAAAGGCTCCGGGGCTCCACACGAATTCGGATATAACGCGGTAAAGCAGCGGGGCTCGGGTGGCGCTTTAAAGGGCCCAGGGCTCCCCACTGCTTTACTGCATTATATACGAATTCGTGTTCTATCGGGTCGCGTTCTATCGGGGTAGAAGTGTCGTTCTGACACAACTGGCATGAGATAAGCAGCCTTGTTGGCTGATTCAGCAGCTTGGACGAGGATTTGAAGCTTTGGGCCAACGACACAAAATGTTGCCACTGGATTCCAAGGGTGGTCCCTCCAGGGCAGGGTTGAGACACATTGACAGGGTAGCATGGAGAAGCTGTTCTACAGTTGCCCATGTTGGACTATTTTATGGATAAATAAAAGTTTCCAGCCACCAGGGTTGTCAATCGACAAGGTCTGCCCATTCCCCTTGCATGGCTCTCTGGGCCAATGGAACATACTCCATGGGGACCAGGGGAAGGGGAGACAGTGCCACCAATATGACTGAATCCCCTTGCTCCACATCAGGAAGGAGAGCGGCACACAGAAGACATCTGGGAGGCACCATCTGCCCAACAAGTCAAAGGGAATACAGAGGAGGATATTGTCTTGGTGCTTCTCTTTACTGCCATGTTAGCTCCCGCTATAACTCAAGGGTTGCCTTTAACTCAACTCTTGTCTACACACAGAAATCTCTAGCTAGCATGATGGGGCGCTTTAAGCTCTAGCTAGCTGGCCCATCAGGGAGCATGGCTTGAAGCTTAATGCTGCTGGTGTGGGAGCCAGTAATGCAGGGAAGATGCAGCACTGTGAGTTAACACAATTCATCAGGTGCTAATGCACTCACTCTGTGTTGCTAATCAAATCACTCTGTGGTGCTCAAGTGATGTTTTGCAGTGCAGCTGCTCTCACTCAGGGTATGTCTACAGTTAAAATGCTACCGCTTCAGTACGCTACCTACGGACATAGGTAATACATCTCCCTGAGAGGAGGTAGCTAGATTGACAAAAGGATTCCATCTACATCTAGCGCTGTCTACACCAGGAGCTAGGTCAGTATAGCTATGTCTTTCACACCCCTGAGACATGGAGCTATAATGACCTTAAGGTTTCTAGTGTAGACCAGGCCTTAGGTTAGGATCGGCTATCTTGAGTGAACTGCCTTAAGCGTACTAATTAGAGCTAACTGTTGTAGTGAATTCGGCCCTGTTACTCCAAGCTACAACAGAAACCTGTTTCCAAGAGGATGGGCCCAGAACATGTATCTTAAATCCCTCAGTATTTAAAGTTTACAGGGGAAAAGTCATAAGAAACATTTATGCCCTGTGTGGTGTATTTGGTTGTCATGGTAATAGAATCATGTGCTGTTATGGCAACTGAGTTAGATTATTAGGGGATAGCCCAGCCAGTTTTGGCTGGTTTTTGGTTAGTTCAGTGTGTGGCAATAAATGGCTGCTTTCAAGGTTTACAGCTCTCTGTGTCTCCAGTGATTTCTTCCTAAAACTGTTGCCCCCAAGGATATAACACCCTGGACTCTTTGGATTCATTTTGTTCACTCCTTTTGATTATTCTCTTATAACAGACACCTTAGCTGGGGCTAAACACTTTGCACACAGGCTTCCCAGCCTGTAGTTTAAAATGTAAACACTATAACAGTAAGATTTAATTGATGTTTATATTCACTGTGGGAGCATTTATTATGAACTATTCATAAGAGTGCTCAGTGCTGCCCAAAACATGAAATAGAGCCACCTTTTCAGTGAAATTTCTTCACATAGAGAAAGCGTACAGGAGCCAAGTTATGTTAATAGACCCACCGAAGAGACCAAGATCATTTTGATCAGCTCTGGTAGCTAAGACATATTTAAGTCATGGACCCCTCCCGCAGCACCCAGACTCCAGTTGAGGGGCAGGGAGGTTCCTCTTTTAGAACACACCCACTTTAGGGGCAGCAGCAGGCCCAATAGGGGGTGGCTCCAGCATCCAGAAATCGGCACAGCAACAGCAGGACAGGGACATACCCTGCTTGGGCTCCCTGCTTCCCTCCCTTCAGGACCTTCACAGGCCTGAGGTCAGCAGACTGTTTTTTACCTTTGAACTTTAGACATTATTTCTTGTCTGCTGATTGGTTGTTTGCCTCAACTTCTCCCCTCCCTCACCCCACACCCCATTTAGAGTGGGTTCAGCTTTTGATTGAAAAATGATCCTGTCAAAAATAGGATTTAATGGGAAACATTTTTCACAAGAAAATGTTTTTGACCACACCGGGGAAAAAAAAAACAGTGACAGAAAATTTTGAAATGAAATAAAACAAAATTGTCATTTTCATTCAGTTTTTAAAACACTTTTTTAAATGTTGACATTTTGGATTTTTCTAATGTTTTCTCCTCCCGTCACTAAATGCAACAGAATGAATGATACCTTGGGAGAGGGGAAGGGTGGAAGGAGGATGGGTTTGGAGGATTTATTTTATTTTTCCCTCCTTTTTTCCCTTTCCTTTCCCATTCTAATTTTTCAAAATTTCTTGAACTTTGGCAGCTACAGAAAGGCACAAAGAAAAATGAAATCCTATAGCTTTGTCACTCTGTAACTTTTCCAAAGTTGGGGAAATTTTGAAAAGTTAGAGTGGAAAAAGAAAACACAAAAATCAATGGAAAGACTCCCCCGGACTTCCATGGGCTTTGGCTCAGACATTTTCCTTGGATGTTGTATCCCCTTCCCACTCTCTTATTTATTTATTTGCCTTCTTAACTTGCAAGCTCTTCGGAGCAGGGATTGTGTCATCATATATTTTTAGCACACCTAGAACTCTAGTTTCCCACACCAGATTAGGGACACTGGACGTTAGGGCAGTGTAATAATAATGCCACTTTATTAAAACATGTCTGCATTTGACAATGAAACCACTGAAACTGTCCCTGTCTGGCACAAACCCATGTACCTTATTCCTGAATGAGAAAGGTGTGTTCCGGCATCTGGCTGGATCCCAGATAACGATCTGGGACTGAGTCTTTATGAAAATATCCAATGTAAGACATGGGGTATGTACTCCTCTTGGAGTCACAAAAAGATAAAAGTCACTCTCTTGCATAGATGAGATGAAGCTCCCTCTTTACATATACTTAAATGTCATCCTTCACTTTCACTGGAAGAGTTACATAGGAATGAAGTATTTATAGCACTTCTATAAAAAGCCTTATAATAGTCCATTTGTGCTACCCTATTACTTTTCCATTACAACAGTGTATAAATTGTAGTCTTGATCAGAGAAATATCTAGCTACATGAAACTAGATCACTAATTTTTGACCCCTTAATCTCCATCTTCCTTCAAGAGGTGAAGAGCTGTTCTCATGAAAACTCAACATTACAGTCGCTGGAATTTATACACAAAAACTTGTCAGAAAAAGATCTCCATTCATAAGAAAATATGCAGTTAACGAAGCCCAGAGCATGGTAAATGAAGTTCAATCAGCCTTTAGCACAGCAATCTAGAACTCCTGTTATTAGCTGTCACAATTTTTTCCAAAAAATGGTGCATGCTAGAACATAACGTGCATCCACATTTTATTGCCTACAGGTAAGATTTGTTTCCCTCTGTGCAGCTCATTTTCTCTAAACTCTTCTTTTCCTCTCCATCTCTCTTCCGATTACTCTCCTCTGAATGGTTTATCTCCAGGGCTGAATTGATATTGGTTTTGACAAATTGGTTAGCCAGGAACACAAAAAGGATATTTGCAGAAGTAGCCAATGCCCACTGAGCACTGCCTCCCATCCCTTACTGTATCATTCTCAGGCTTTGTCTACACTACACGGCATTTAGCGACACAGCTGTGTCACTAAAAGTTGGGCAGCGTAAACGCTGTTTGTCAGCACTTTTGCCGACAAAATACTTCCACTCCCTATGAGCGGGGTTCGCGCTGTCGACAGGAGAGCGCTCCTGCCAACAATGAGCCATTTACACTGCCACTTGCTGCAGCAAAACTTGTCTTTCGGCAGGGCTTTAAGTACCTGTGAATTGTTGTTCAATTGGCAGTGTAGAAAAAGCCTCTGAAAAAAAACACACAAATCTCTGAACTATAAGAAATAAAGCAAATTCTCCAGTAAGAGTTTCTGGTATGTTGGAGATTGTGTTGTTAGTTTTCCCACTACGCACAGTTTTCCTTGTCCTCCCCTGCAGGACAGATAGTAACCCCAAAAGCAGTGTGCGCACACATGGTACTCAAGACCATTACACACTGCAGAGAGAATCATAAGGAAAACTTCAGGCACAAGTACAATTGGGTAGAAAGCAGAGCAGAGGTATTGGTTTCTTCTATGAACTCCGCCAGTCCCCATCATATTAGTATCAAAAGCACCATGTAGGCCAGTGGTGAGCAACCTGCAGCCCGTGGGCCACGTGCGGCTCAACAGGGTAATTGATTGCGGGCGGTGAGACATTTTGCTGATGTTGACCGTCCGCAGGCACGGCCCCCCGCAGCTCCCAGTGGCCGCGGTTCGCTGTTCCTGGCCAATGGGAGTTGCAGGAAGCGGCGTCCAGCATGTCCATGAGGCCCGCCGCTGGGATAAAATTCTGATAGAAAACACGTAGGGTGACCAGATAGCAGGTGTGAAAAATCGGGACAGAGGATGGGGGGTAATAGGCACCTATGTAAGAAAAAGCCCCAAATATCTAGACTGTCCCTAAAAAATCGGGACATCTGGTCACCCTAAAAACACGGGATAGAGTTGCCACTTTTTCGCTGATTAAAAAAATGGATGTTGGGCAAATCACTCATCTTTTTATGCATTGCTTTCCCCATCCCAGCAAGATTGGTTGAAAAATGCGTTTGAGATCTATGGAAGAAGAGTGCTACATAAGAACTAGTTCGGTAATATAGTGTTATCTCACAGGGTACTTTGCAAATATTAATGTTTGTAAGATGCTTTGAGATCTTCTCATGAACGATGCTAAGTTCCTCTGTATATATTTATAAAGAAAAGAACTTACACCTCACATACATATATGTTGCCATTCCTCCTTATTGCCAGCAGCTAATGTGTATTTGCATATGTGAGATTATGGCACTTGTCAATTTGCACCAAGTGCTCAGCACCTTATAGAATTAGCCCCTGACTTTCCACAAAACATCGATATTTACTCATAGATACGGGAACTAAGGGTGCAGGTGGTGCTGCAACATCCCCTGACTTGAAGTGGTTTCCATTGCATACGGGTTTACAGTTTGGTTCAATGGCTCTCGGCACCCTACTATAAAAATTGTTCCAGCACCCCTATATTTACTCAATAAACCACTTCATTTTACCAAGTAAATGATTTTGGCTATTAAACAGAAACATATAAGCTCCCTGTGCATTGTTTATCTTTTCCTTTATGTCTTCATCTTCCTACGCAAAGATGTCACTTTTTCCCTTTTCTTTTCTAAAAAGAAAATTAAATGCAAAAAGAAATTACAATTAAAAAATATTAACCCTTGCCTGCTGTGGTTGCCTAGAGCTGTTCTTCTATTATGTTCTCTTGCTTGATTACGTGGGGAGGAAAATGCTAGAAACTTTTAAATTAAAATTCTTACACAAATGAACTAACACAAATCAAGGAACGCAGAGATAAGTTTGACAGTCCCATCCTTAACTTGCTTCTTTGTCCTTTTCCCTTTTTCCTCAGTCTTGATGCATATGTTTAGGAGGGGGCTTTAGTTTTGAATTTCCTGACTTGTGTCATTCTATGTCATAACTTTAATGTTATTTAAATGCAGTTTCTTCTTAATTTAAATTTACTACCAAAGTTTATTTTAACACCATTATAGGAGATTAGAAATTAAATAATGTTTTAACTATTTGTATAACAGTAGGTTAGTATGTTTAATTTCTTATTGTTCTAGTGAATGTCAAGGTGCAAAGCACTGAGCAAAGCCTGGCAGTGAATAACAATGGTATTTATGATATAAAGGTCATGTAGCCAACTTTTGCTTCAAGAGCTCAGCCCTTGGTCTAACCTTGAAAACTATATATAAATTAAAGACAGCAACAAGGTACATTCCTAGCCAAAGACCCAAACTTGCAAGCCCTGCACACACAACTCCAATTTCACTAAAGGAGAGTCCCAATGAGGAGGGGTTGCAGGACTGCCTTTTTTGTTTGTTTGTTTCATTTTCATGATGCCCTCATGCCTATTTGCTAAACCAGCAAACCCTCCTCATTCAAATCCTTCCATAAAACTCACTTCTGCTGCATTGCCCACGTGGTGTGAGGTAATTCACCATGGTCAAACATTCCATGGCACAGCTAATTGAGTGTACATGTCTAAGCTACAAAAATGTATTACAAGGTTGATTTTATTAAAAAATTACAATATTTCCAAGGCCCCCAACCATGGATCAGGGCACCATTGTGCTAGGTGCTGTACAAACAAAAAACAGTCCCTGCCCTGGGAACATACAATCCAAGTATAAGATGACACAGTAAACGTGTGATCTTATCACTGTAACTCTCAGCCCATCCCTTTCCCATCATTTGTTACTCTCATCTGTCGTGTTCCTTCTAAAATTTGATGGTAAATTCTTCAAGGCAAAGACTGTGTCTTTGTATTTGTTCTGCAGTGTGCCCAGCATGATTTGGGGGATGTAGAAATACTAAATTAATAATAAAATTAAATATTAGCAATAATGAAATAAATTAATCATGATAAATGACAACCCATTAATACTGGAGAATTGAGCCTACTATATTGCGACCCTCAGACATAATAGAGGTTATGCATCTATTTTGTATCTTGGTACCAATGTATCTTGGTACCAATGTATCTTGGTGAAGTCATTTTAAAATGAAATTAAAATATGCATGATGAGTCAAATATCTTTTTTTGCTTCAAAAGAGCACATTTGTTATGGCAGAAATTAAGCAAAGTAAAGAAAAGAAATGTTTGATTAAAAGAATGCTTTTCTTTTATTTCAGATGAGTATCACTATTATGCCATTTTAATCTTCTAAATTTTTTAGAAAAAGATCTGTAATGTACTTTGGGACATATTGAAACAAACCAAAGGGATCCACAACCCAATAACAATCGCCCGAGCCACCCCGAAACATAGGATTCAGATGAAGGACCTGAAATGTCTCAGGGCATTCACGGAATGTCATGTGAAAGCCCAGCAATGAAAACATTCACAAACTTGAGTGAAATACAGTCAAACCTAGCAATCAAACTTCTGATCTTTAAAACAAAGTTGAGCTACAACGTGTAAACCTTATGGTTCAGAGCCCAGGGTGTTTCTCATCGTGGATCTAGTTCACTGGCCTTTTCTATTGATATCCCTTATCTCTCTGAGCATGTGCAATTGCATGAATATGAATAATACTCAACTAATTAATCAGTTGTAAGTGTGGGATCCCTTCCTTGTACAGTCACTATATGTGTAATTGTGACCGTAGGCTCCATAGAAAGAAGGAGGTTATCTTAGACAAGAAATTTGTGATGTACAAATCTGTAGAAGGGAATTTTATGCTATTGAATTAGAATTAACCTGAGCAAAACTAAGACCCCACAGCAATTATTTGCGACATGTGGTTACTGTCTCTAACTGTTGACAATAAGCGGTTTTAAAAAAAAAACAGAACAACCATGACCCTTAGTTAGCTATTCACAAGTGCGATACATGATGCCAATGAAGTACCTCTGATAGAAAACAAACAAACCACAACCTACAGAAGCAAGCACTTTGTGTGGTTTAACACAAGTATCAAGCAAGATGGAATATGCTTCTAGGTGATCAACTGAAAAATGAAGTGTTATATACAACCAGTGATGCATGTACTGACAAAGATCCTGTGAAAACCATTGTGATAAACCTTTTAGCACCCTGTGCAGAAGACGACTTGCAACATCTTGTAAATGATATGAAATCCTGCTTCATTTAGAGAAAAAAATCATCAAAATTAGCTTATATATTCAAAATGTATTGGGGAAAGCTTGTAAAATTATCTTTTTCTATATATTCTTTTTTCTTTTCCTATCTCTTTTGTGTCGCTATCTTGTCCTCCTACTCCCACCATTTTTTATAAATCCTAGATTGCCAACTCTCTTGGGCAGGGACTTTGATCCTTGGTTCCTTGTTTCGAGACTTTAATAATTATATATTTTAATTAGATCCGTCACGAAACAGATTACGCTTTTTTTTAAAAAATGCAGGATTTTATTCTCCATTTTACAATATAAATCAAAATAATTTCATTACACAGATCAATCTTCCTCTTAACACTTAATGTACAATGATCCTCCCCCAGAATGCTCAAAATGAGGAAGATTTCATTTTATATGGGTGCTTTTTCTGGCATACATTTTACCCTTCATTCACAAAAATGCAAAACACTGAAAATAAAAAATAAAAACTAGAATCTGGAGAAGCAATGTAATCCCATCACCTATTCCGATTCCCTATTATACTTCCATATGCTACTTACTGAATCAATACTGATGGGGGGGGAAAATCACTTACGCCTTAGACTCGTAATGGGATATAACAAAATTCTTTTCCATTTAGGTATCTCGCCAAAAAAGTCAGTCTGTGAAATTTCAAATTCTAATGGAACTACAGTGGTTTGTAATGAGGCCAAGCTGATAAAACTTTAGCATTAACCATGAAGTTAGGTTGGATATTGGCAGTCAGCATCATTAGATTGTAGGAGCAAGAATCCCCAGCAAATATATGCTTGTAAGCAGGGCCGGCCCACAACATTTTGGCACCTGAGGCAGGGAGCTCAAATGATGCCCCCATGCCCCCTTGCTTGGGCCAAAACTTTGAAAGGTCTCAATTCTACCTTCTTCCTGTTCTACTCCTCTCATGGTACTGCTCAGCTACCTACCCCAATAAAGGAGAAGTAACAACTTAAAATGCCTTGTTCAAAAATTTTAAGTAACACTTAACTTTCAAATGCCTGAACAGCAAATGTAACTTTTCTTGTCTGCATAGTAAACACTGGCATTTTTATCTGTTTGAATAATCAAAGTGGTGCTTTCCGTGCCTTCTTGGTTGCAAAGATTTGAACTGCTTCCTGAAGGTCCAGAGGCTGGCCCAGCTCATGCTCTATTGAGATGGTTTCAAGGCTGACCAGCCTCTCCTGTGGAGCGTAGATGTGTTTTTATTAAATTCAGCTTGGAGAAGCTGTGTTCTCCACTGGCAACTGTTACAGGAAGTGTTAGAAGTATGCACAGAACAATAAAAGCATTTGGAAAGAGGGTGGTCATCTTATTTGTGCATACACATTCCAGAACAGCCTTTGGAGTTGATCCTGCTGAAATGTATCTTCAAAGGGCTTTCAGTTCATCACCTAAATCACTTGCATCAATATCGCGCATGTCATCATGTGTCAACACTGTCTCTAGTGCCCTGCATTGCTGGTATAGGTCTTCTTCAGGTATAGTTAGGAGTTTTGGAATATCATACAACACCCCAAATATACTGCTGTGTTCCTTGATCTGCATGAAACGTTCTTCAACTGACTGTATTGCACAATCTAGCACCTGGTTAAAGAATTCAACTTTGAATTGTTGTTTGGGGTCTCTTATGGGATTATCCCGTGCCTCGTAATTAAAATGTCTTCTTCTTCGGTGACTCTTATATTTTGAATGGATGGGAAAATAGCTTCAGTGTGAAGTTCCTCTGCCAACTTCTGTGCACTCCTCTGAAGCATTTTGTCCAGTTGCTCCATTGCTTCAGATATATCAAAATCAACAAAAAAAACTCGAGGGTTTAATTCTCGGATCCGTGTCTGCACTCCTCTGTTCTTTCCTCTCATGTTGGCACCATTATCCTGTAGCCCTGACCACTCATTTCAGCTATCACACTTCCCGTATCTTCCAGCTTTTTAAGAAGCACAGGGCAACAAAAATGATTAGGGGGCTGGAGCAAATGACTTATGAGGAGAAGCTGAGGGAACTGGGATTGTTTAGTCTGCAGAAGAGAAGAATGAGGGGGGATTTGATAGCTGCTTTCAGCTACCTGAAAGGGGATCCAAAGAGGATGGATCTAGACTGTTCTCAGTGGTAGCAGATGACAGAACAAGGAGTAACAGTCTCAACTTTCACTGGGGGGAGGTTTAAGTTGGATATTAGGAAAAACTTTTTCACTAGGAGGGTGGTGAAGCACTGGAATGGGTTACTTAGGGAGGTGGTGGAATCTCCTTCCTTGGAGGTTTTTAAGGTCAGGCTTGATGAAGCCCTGGCTGGGATGATTTAGTTAGGGATTAGTCCTGCTTTGAGCAGGGGGTTGGACTAGATGACCTCCTGAGGTCCCTTCCAACCCTGATATTCTATGATTTGTCATACCAGCTCCTGTAGTATCATCTAGGTCAATAAATTCTAGAAAATACTCTCTGACAGTCACCATTACAGGGACATTTTCACTAGGTTCTGTTGTTGTTACAAAACGCACCATTAAAGTCATTTGTTCCATATGGCTGATGTCAGGTGTGCAGTCCAGAATAACAGAGTAATATCTTGCTGACTTCAGATCTGCCACAATCTTCAGTTTGATTTTTGTAGCCAGTAACTGTATGATCTCATTTTGAATTGTTTTTTCAAGGTAGTGGTGTGTACACATTTCTTGGGTGGAGACTCTTAGATGCTCCTGGAGTACAGCATCAAACTCAGCCATCAGCTCCACTATTTTAAGGAAGTTTCCATTGTTTGGCACATACAGCTGATCTGAAGTGTCACGCAGTGCTAGGTTTTGGGTAGCAATCATTCTCACAATGGCAATGAGTCTTTTCAGAACATTTTTCCAGTAAAGAGACTCTGATGTAATCTTGTCTTGATGCTGATCATATGGTGGCCTTTAACCTTAGTCTCATCTCAAGCTCTTTCCACCTATGGAATGTTCTCTGGTGATTTGCTGCCTTCTCATGGCATGCCAGATTTCTAGCCAGATTTTTCCAGTCCTTTGTTCCTGTAGAACCCAATGTGGCTGGAACATTAGACTGGAGGAGTTGGCAACAAAAACAGTATGCAGCATTCTGG
This sequence comes from Malaclemys terrapin pileata, assembly GCF_027887155.1. Taxonomy (NCBI): domain Eukaryota; kingdom Metazoa; phylum Chordata; order Testudines; family Emydidae; genus Malaclemys; species Malaclemys terrapin. Next base: position 14,954,089 of record NC_071513.1, on the reverse strand, counting down.
GTTTTAGAGTACATAAACCATGGCCTCTCCACTTTGTCACCATTGGGGATTTCACGCTAATAATGTGTTGGATGGAAACTTCTATTTTCATTGTCTTTGGGGAACATGAAGTTTTTCATTTGCTGTGTGGCCCATGCAGTACAAGGAAGTCCCTCAGGCTACTGCTCAAGTGGGTCCACAGTCCTGGATCATCTAGACTTAAGGAACTAAACTCAGCAGCAGCTGTTTCTTGCACCTCCACCACACTCTTCTCTGATCTACACTTTTCTTCAGGAATTTGCATGGTTACATCCATTTGAGATGGAGATATGGATGCTGACTAACTGGAAGATCAGGCACTTCCTCACCAGTCACATCGTCACTGGGACCAGAAGGCTCACCATGAACATTTGTGTCTATGTATCTCAGGAGAGTTCCTTTCTGCTTAAATAGAAAAGCTTCCTTTGCTTTCTTTCTTTTTCTGAATGCTCTGAATGCTGCCCCAGAGGGGCATTTTCTTCTTTCACTCATGACTGCTGTTCTGTGCCAGCTATAGTGGCTCTCAACACTCAATTGAAGGGGACAAATAAGCAGGCTGGTAGCAGGGCCTGAGTGAGGGAAGATATCAGCATCTTAAGGGCCTAACTGGCTCCTACTACTTCAGTTGACTGCCTGTTCTCCTCAGGTGGGTTCAGGGAAGAAGCAGGAAACTGGAAGCTCCCTGAGAAGCTGGTGTTAATCAGTCCAGACTCCTGGGGGTGCTAGCGAGGTACATAAGAGGCTCCTCCTCCTCCCTCTCCCTGCAGCTCCTTCTGCTTTCTGTTATTCCCTCTCACCGTTTTTTCTGCCTGCCTATTATATCTCTTATGCCCTCCTTCCTCCAGCACAGCTCTCCACCATCTCTGTGCATCTAGACCAGAGAGAATACATAGGCACCCGCAGCAGACACAATTTTCTACACTCTGAGTCCTAGTGCTGCCCACGCCACCCACGGTCTGGCACCTGAGGCAGCCACCTCAGTTCTCCTCATGGTAAGGCCAGCCCTGCTTGTAAGTGGTAAATTCAGTGGGGGAATGGAATTTCATGTGGGAACTGCCCACCAATGTGCATTGGCCAAATGTGCTGAATTTCCAACCAAACTCTTCAGAATAGCACAGCCGTTCTCAAACTGTGAGTCAGGACCCCAAAGAGGGTCACAACCTAAGTTTCCTCTAAGCTGCGTGGCCACAAATCTGCCTATTAAGCCCCAGGGTCGTGGGAGGGGGAGATGCCTCCCTCCTGGTGCAGACCTAATGCTGCAGGGAGAGGCACCCCTCCCCCGGCCCCAACACGGACCTGCCCCAGACTTGCTGCAGCCGGGGGAGAGGAGACTCTCCCTCAGCCCAGCCCTGGTGCCCGGAGCTGCTGCAGCTGGGGAGAGGTGCCTCTCCCCGTGCCCTGAGCTTCTGCAGCAAGAGAGGGATGGGGAGAGTCTTCTCTCCCCACCGCAGCCTGCACCCCAAAAACCTCATCCCCAGCCCCACCCCAGAGCCCGCACCCCAAACCCCTCATCCCCAACCCCACCCTAGAGCCATGACCCCCCATAAGCCTCTGCCCCAGTCCTGAGCCCCCTCCCACACTCCAAACCCCTCGGCCCCACCCCATGAATTTTGCTATGTGCACCAATATGAAGGTGATGTGTCACACATCACCTCCATATTGGTGCTCATAACAAAATTCATTCCACACATGGATGTAAAAAATTAGAGGGAACACTGGTCGCAACCCCATTTTAATGGGGTCGTCAGGGCTGGTATTATTGCTGGGGTCCGAGGCCAAAGCCCGAGCCCGACTGCCTGGGGCCGAGGTCTTCAGCCCTGAGCAGCAGGGCTCAGGTTTCAGCTTCAGCCCTGGGTGGCGGATCTCAGATTACAGGCCCCCCTGCCCAGGGGTGAAACCGTTGGGCTTTGGCTTTGCCCTCCCTCCTCCCCCACCTGGAATGGTGGGGCTTGTGCTTTGGCCTTGGCCCCCTGCCCAGGGCAGCAGGGCAAAGGCGTGCTCAGGCTTTGATCCCCCCTTGTGGGGTCAGGTAGTAATTTTTGTTGTCAGAAGGGAGTCACGATGCAATGAAGTTTGAGAACCGCTGTGCAGCATAGCCTTCTCCCTGCTGCCAGCCAACAGAGGAGTGAACTTTTTAAATGAGTGTGTGACCTTCATATTCAATTTATATGAAGTAGATCATTGTCCACTGGGATCATGGGAGCCTTTGGTGCCTAGAAACAAATAAAAGAATGATCATTAATAAAACACAATATATGGAAAATGTATCATACTTAGAGATTCTGCGGTGCCTTATGGTACAGTTAATAGTGTCCATCTGGAATAAAATCTTCATATTGTATCTCAAGACCTACATCTTCTCTGTCCTATGACTTCTCTCTCTACTGAAAAAACAAAACAAAACTTGTTTGTTCTCAGTTATGCTCTTTAAAATGTATTCATTCCACCCCCTTTCATCCCTGCCCCATCATGTCTATAGATGTCACTCATTTGATATACAGTACCCTCCATAGTGCACTTATTTGTATGTATCGATTGTAATCAGCAGTGAAATGCTTTAGAATACATTTGTTAGAAAGATACAAGACCTGAATTGTATTATATTGCCAGCAATTAATACACAGAAAGGATCCTGTACAATTTAATAATAGCTATAAAATTGTTTCCTGTACACTGCACAGAGAATAAATAAATGTTAGAATATGAACATTCTTTTGACTTCCACTCTGCAAAATCCTGTTACGTCCTTCATAAACTCATTTCTTTTTCACGATGACTTCTGAGGAGAAAAGGTTACCACCAGTTCTAAATAAAGTAGCATTTAATCTCTGTACAAGTCAAGGCCATCCACTTTTTTTTTTTTTTTAAGTGTAAAATTGTTGACCACTCAACAGTACGTAGTGAAAAGCTAGCTATGTGAAATCTTATCAGATTGCTTGGGGGGGGGGGGGAGAGAGGGTAAATGCAGCACAGTAACAAAAAAATGAAATTATCTCATGTTTGGGGGAAAAAATCAAGTTTAATTAAGGCTCATTTCTTACAAGTTGCACTGAGAGAATGTTAATATCGCAACAGCAGAATATCATTATACGGCTACAAATCTTGGTGTGACGCTTCAAATATCAGTTTCTCAGTGACACTAACAGGAACTGCTGGTTTGTGTCCTTTGACTATGAGCCAATTCATACCATTAATAATGCATCCTTGCCCAATCAACATAATGATATGTTCTTTCCCTATGGTAAAATCATGTGTCTAAACAATTAATTGCAGTGATCTAGTATGTGAGAATGGTTGCCTTTAATGCACTATGTGACAATTTTTGCGAAAGGCCTAAAGCTATGATCAACCAAATGTCCTCCTTACAGTAACAGTACCCTTTGTAAAAGAAAAAACTTTGCCAACATGAGCAATAAAAGCAGACTTTTCTAAGGGCTTAATCTTGCAAATTGTTTAAGTTCCCCTTCAACTCTCACGGAATTGGATCATGCCCTTAAAAAAAAAAGTTATAATTTTCACTTATTTTGGGATCAACATTTTTTAAGATGAAGGTATCTTTTAAAAGGGGATCATAAAAGACATTTTTATTAAGGTTTTATTGTAACATACTGCTACATCTCTGCTAACAGAACTCCTTGTATTCAAGTTTGATCTGGTGCTGTTGAAGCCAATGGGAGTTTTGCAATTGAGTTTCTCAGGAGTAGGGTCAAGACTCTTAGCTACTAATTGTTACATGCTGTGTGTAATAGCAGGTATATGTTGGGAGAGATTAGGGATACTGAGGCCATGAATTGAGGGACCAACTCATTAGTCAGCATGTGAACAAAATTACAAAATGCTCGCTATGGTCACGTCTCTCTCTTTTCCCAGTGAGCATGAGAGCAAATTGTTAAAATTGAGAGAGCAAGACAGAAGAAAAAGAGGTGGGGCTGGCAGTCCCCAAAAAAGAAACTCACCTTTCCTAATACAAAAGACAAGCAAAGGAAAAAGAACTCAAGTGTTTTTTTGGATTTGGTCATAATTCTCTAGGGAATCCAGGGTCCTACCTCTCCTCCTGCACAGCCTTGTCTCTTGGTTCTGATCGGTTATGGTCTCTCTAAAATGGCCAGTGAGAGAACCCTCTTTGTATAGGTTTCCACTCCCCTTTGCTAAGTGGTCAGGCTTCCACTCCCCTGGTCAGCCTCAAAATCCCCATTAGGTAATCTGTTACTTGATCACCACCCACCTAGAATCTAGACTTGAAAAATGGGTTTTTCTGGTAGACAGGTCTCTGTCTAAGGGTGCTTTCATTTGAATGGATGATCATCAAGGTTAATGACCCTCTATCGTTAGCTCTCTGCTAGGTGCAAGAATTTCGTTTGATATAGATACATACAGAGAGTATATAACATCAAACAGAATTCATTAAGTCATACGTAGACAAGTCCTCCCCAAACTGTCAGAGTATGGACCAAATTCAGCTTGGTGTAAGTGGATGTAATTGCTGTTACAGTCAGCTGGTGTTGTGGAGTGAATATAGCCCCATATACCTATCTGAAAATTAGCTTCTGTACTCTAATCGTCTCATAATATGGACAGGTGCTAAATATCTATTCCAACATTCCTCTTCCTCGTTTATCACCAGTGGCAAAGTATCCATTCAGCCTTCCTCACACTTTTTTATAGGTCGTCATACATCAGAAACTTGCCTGGATTACATTACTTTTTTCCTGATCCTGTTGTTAAAAGATGTCCTCCTAGCAGTCAATCGCTTCTTTTATGCACGATAAATTGCACTCAAAATGGGAAAGATTGGTCAATATTCTCCTGATAGTTTGAAATGTCATCTTTCATAGCCTGACAATAAACACTGATTGCCATATGGCGGATGCCTATACGCCCCATTCAGTTAGGATTACACCTTGTGTATTACAAAAATGAGTCACTTTTACCATCTCTCACATATAGTCTCAAAGCCACGTCTTAGTCTGTAAGAATAGTATGTGACATTTCTCACCATAGTCTAAGATGTATTCTCCCTAATCTCTAAATATTGCTTTATGGAAAACCCATTTAAAAATAAGTCAGTTATAATGATAAGCTTCCAAAACATCTAATCTGAAAACATGCTTGTATAACAACATAACAGAAGCTCCACACTCAATATTAAAAGGCTAAATTTTCAACAAACATTTTACCGGTTACACATAGATCTTCATTTCCACCTAACAAAGATTCTCTCTCTAGATTAACTGAAAGATTAATTTCAATCAATCACGTCTTTCACTATGATTACAGCCTGGTGCTAAAATAGCTTAGCAGAAAGAGAGAAGACTGTCAAATCCATCTCTCACTTTGAAAACCACCTTCCATCTTGTCCCAGTTTTACCAAGCTGTGTACAGTACCTGATATTATAGAGGATGTAGGAATGAGAGTCACATTTGTCTATTGGGCTAGAAACAAAATGAAAGCAGAGCTGAAGGTGTGGCTGATAAATTGATGAGTTAATGCGTTGAGTTAGAGTGATTTGAAACTGCGGAAGCATTATCGGCCCAAACGTGCCACCCTCAGTCACTTTGAGTAGTACCTGTCTAAATTCACAGACCCACTGAATTCAATGGGACTACTGCGCACGCTTAACTCTGGGCCCTGCGTAAGTGCTGCAATGCGTTGTTATAGAACCTCTCTTGGAAAAACTAAAAATTAAAAGGAAATTGAAAGGAATTAATTAGAAATCGAAGCATCTGGTCTGAAATGCTAAGACTCTCTGGAACCACAATCTAACAGATGTAGCCCTTCAAGCCCTCCCAGATAGATATACTCAGTACCATGTGATTTACTGTATCTACGGGTCTTTTGGATGGGACCTTATGGTCAGAAAACTGGCTATTTTAAATATGGCACTGCTCAGTACTGCCAGTCCCAAGCATTCAGAAATCATGAGTTAGCCTCCCCAAAAATCATGACTGGGTTAAAAATCATGAGATTCTTTAAAAATAATACATTGGGGGTTCTTTTTCTTTTGCCTTTTGATCAATGAGCCATTAGGTGGCCCTCAGGTCACATTTCCAAGCATTTTTCTGCAACCATCAGAGCAAGAAACATACTTTTTAAAAATGAAAGCTAAGATTCTTACTTAATCACAGGACTCAAGGAGCTGGAGTTTAAGGAGCATTGCAAGAGTTGGCAACACTGATTACTCCACAATTGTGGCCCTTGGGTGTATTGAGAATCATATCTTCTTATTTTACTGGCTGAAATAAGTTAGCGGTACCGCCTACTCCCTGGCTAGCACTGCAGACCCAACACAGCCGTGGCAGAATGTGCTGGAGTCTATTCTGTCTCTCACATTGTTAGCACAATAATACACTAATTCCTTCCTGCAGAACCTTTATATGTGGTGACACTCAGCTGGGCTTTTCCAGGCCTGTGCCTCAGGATCCAGGGAGACTTTGTGGAGCATACAGCAAACCCCATCTGAGTTCACTCTTCTCCAGTGTTTAACAGTGAGTGGGATTTTAATAGTTTTGAGCCTGACTCAATTGCAGGAGTGAGTACCTGGGAGCAAGAGCTGAGCATTGCTGAGCTGAATTGACCTCAAAGTCCCCCTGGTCCTGCTGCAGCTGACAAGTTTAAAGACATTAAAAGTTGTGATTCTACAGAAATAGATTTCAAATAGGGAGGTTCACATGAGAGAGGTGACCCTAAAATGTCAACTTCATCAGAGCACAAATCAACCAAGCACCCAAAATAATAGAAACAAAGGAGAGAGAAAATTAACCCAACAAAATCCACTTGTCATCCTGTCCAGATGAAAAGGAAAGCTTGGGTTTGGAAAAGCGATGCCCATGAGAGTCATATAACTCAGCTCTATCCTGTACTGCCTGACATTACCTCTTCCAAAGCTCGAATCCAGCCTCAAAACTAAACTTTAGTTAGTTAATTAAATTGCCTCAAATGAATTCTGCTTGCAGTAGCCAACCCTTCCTGGACAAATTAATACAATTGCGGGCCAAACAGACTTACAAAAAAAAAAAAAAAAAAAAAAAGATTCTCCACATAAAACAACACCCCCGCCAATGAGCGTACACTGGATTAGTCCAGCCTTCTCATAAACAGTCCCAGGGAAGCCATTGCTCCCATGAATTTTCTCCCAGAAATGAAAATGCTATGGGGGAGGGATAGCTCAGTGGTTTGAGTATTGCCTGGTAAACCCAAGGTTTTGAGCTCAATCCTTGAGGGGGCCACTTAGGGATCTGGGGCAAAATCAGTACTTGGTCCTGCTAGTGAAGGCAGGGGGCTGGACTAGATGACCTTTCAAGGTCCCTTCCAGATCTAGGAGATAGGATATCTCCATTAAATTTATTTATTTATTATTACAACATGCTGCCTGCAAGACAGATCCCCCTTTACAGCTATTTCTCCTTGTTCTTCCCTTTATCATTGCAGTAAGAAACCTCATTCTGTTTCATTTCCACTGGTTTTTAGGACCCTCACATTCTGCAAGGCCAAAATTTAGTAGTATCATGGAACTACTTGTATGCTTAAAGTCAAGGATGCACTTACATACCTTGCTTAATGTGGGTCCATTAGCAGAAGGTAAAGACAAATCTTTGTGCTTCCTATTATTGCATGAATATGAGGAAAGTACCAGTTCCCAAGTGATTGTGTAAGTGCTTTCCAAAAATAGTGACAAGTATCCCCCTCCACAGAGCCCTTTCATAAGCCCCAGAAGTCATTTTGGTCTCCTAGCCTCATTTGCACAATTATTTATTTTGGATAAAAGTAAAGACACTTCCATTTCCATAGCTGACATTCTTTGCTGCAGGGCATGCATTTTATTTTCCATGTCGTTGATCTGTTCCTCCGTGTATCAAGTTTATTAATCAGATTAATAAAGGATTATTTAACTTCCTGTAGGGTATTATTGATCTCACAGAGATGCCTGGCAATTTTTTTCCATTCCCCCCACCACCACCACCACCCAGGGGGATGGTGGCTGAATATCTGTGATGTTGAAAAGTATCCAGTGAGCTCTTCTTGAGGCATGACACTGCAGATGGAGAAGGCGGCAGAGAGCAGGGTGGAAATGTAAAATATACCCTTTCATTGTGTTGCTTCACAGTCCCTTTTTGTCTGACTCTTAGTTTGTCCAGCACACGTAAAATGCATACAGGGAAGTAGGAGCAAATGATCTTCATTGTAACGGAAGGTTTAATAGAGATTCCTGATGACTGCCATCTGGAGAGCCTTGTATTGTGATTAAATGTATTTGTAGTGTGGGTTATTCAAATTCAATTGCTTTTAAAATCCATGGCCTCATATTAATTACTGGATAATTTAGGGTCAGTATTAGATCATGGTTCACATCAAGAGTGTGGGGTTAAGCCAGTTCTTTCCCCCTTAACCGTACTAAAGCTGTCTGTGCGTAAGATTCAGAGATTTACCCCATATAGGATTCAGAGATTTACCTCATCATTTTCTTTTGTAACTCATCCCACCCACCTGAGACTCTCAGTTCTATGGTGACTAAAAGTGAGACAAAAAAAGAACTGGATGGAATTTCCTTCCTATCTCCTGTGCCCTATATGACCTGGTAGGCATCTATCTCAAGCGATGTGATCAGCTCTGTGCTGATTGCATTACCATCACAGTGCTCCTATCCCTCAGCTAGATGAAAGACCAAGAGGATGAATTTCATAAGCTACATTTGTGCTTCCGTGCAGCGCTATTATTAGATCACTGGGGCCCAGGCCTCAGCTGCAGCAGGTCTGTGAGGTTAAAACGCTTAGCTCCATAGTCATCTTTGACTGATTCTAGCCTCTGACTAACCTTGCGCAGGGTTTAATTTTAGACATATTTGATGCCTCCCCCTTTTAAGCTCCACTTTAGTTTAACCACTATGCCTTAATAAGGTTGTGTTTATTTATCTGGCTTTTGGCATGAGAGATAAAATGCAGTTATACCAAAACTCAGTACATAAACCCTAACAAGTGTGTCAGATGCACATAGATCGTAAAGTAAAATAACTGCAGAGAGCTCACTTTGCAAAGGGAATAAAGTGTCTTAAAACTGATGTGAAGACAGCTGTGAACCTTTATGTCATCCTTATCTAAGTGGGTTACAATTGCGCTCATGAATTCAAAATGATGTACTAACATTTTTACCACTGCTGAAGCTGGTTCTATCTGTAATTTTCCTTGTTCTCCCCCCATGACTGCTACTTTGGAATAGCCCAGGAACAGATCCTAGTACAGGAGATGTACTTTTCCTTCATACGAGAGCCAGAAAGAAAGAAGACAATGTCATGGTGTGCAGTCTTTTATGACAGAATCTTCCTGGTGATTTATGTCTGCATCATGTGGAAGCATAGCTTCATTTCTGCCCTTGAAATATAGATCAAGCAACATTGTCAACACAACTTCTTCCCTGACAAACATTTAACTAGTTTTTGGAATGTATAAACAACTTAATAACAAGGCCTTCTGCCCATGTCACAGCTGAAGTGACTTCTTTGCTTTCATAATTAGTTTGCATTTGCACTAGCAAGCAATGCAAATACCTGATAAGTAGAAGCACCTGCTTAACTAGACAGCGTCTCACTGACTTCTCAAATGGGCAGATCCGGGCAAATAATCGCAAAATAACAGTGTTTCTGCTGAAGGAAGCAGCAACATAGGTCTCTACTGTTCTGTACTTTCCAATATACCTGGAAATAAGTTTGTGGTTTGTTCAAAACACTTCCAGCATAGCAAGAAAGGTTTTGAATGAGTTGGAACTCAGTCCTTGAGTTTGTTTTGTACTTCGATATGGGTCAAAAATATTTATACTTAATGGCAGACCAGAATAGGCTTAGTTCACGTCCAAGAACTTAGTCATGCAAGATCCTGATCTACTCCTGAGAGATCCTCAACTTTCTTTGACTTTGAGGATGCTCACCCTCCTTTCAATATTCGTCAAGCATACGCTGCTTTCCAACAATACATTAACTGCCCTGCAGGACGTTACTGTTGCACCTAATTACATAGCATGCTTACATTCCTTGTCTTCCGTCTGTACGTGGTGAGTCTCCAACCCGTGCTGCAGGTGCACAGGTCCTCTGCTGTGCTAGATAGCTCTTATGCAAGATCCCTTATGGGGCTTGGATGTAGCAAAGCAGGTGTGTTTTTAAAACTAATCAAGTACTTTAAAAGTGGGAGGGTTAAGACAAACATTCAAGGGGAACTGGCCGGTAAAACATAAAAGAGATAAACAAAGCTTTAAAAGGCTGGGTATGAATGTAGAAAGAAGATGAATTTAAGAAACAAAAAATAAAAGTTGTTTTAAGACAGTTTGTGATGCACATCCATAATGCTGGACTTTTGACTCTTTAGGCAGTAGCTTCACAGTTTGACACTGCTTTCTGCTTGGCAGCTGAGTTTTAATGCAGTATCAAATTATAGAGCCATGGCTAGAAATACTGAACATTTCCACAGGTTCTTGAACAACTTCTAAGTATATTTATTTAATATAGCATGAAAGAATTCAAGGCTTTAAGACCGGCTGAAACTATTGAAATTTTGGACAGTCTCTCGTCAATAGAATCCTGGATCTGCTCTGTTAAAATAATTATTAATACATGAATAGACTGTATGTATGACAGCAAAGTAAATGTACTATATATGATCGCAACAATGGATTACAACAATGTACAATAAGAGAGTTAAACTTTTCTTGAGTTCTTCAGGTACATGTCCCACCTACTGCATTCCACTGTCATGGTGACTTGCTTGGTTCCAAACTCTTGATGCTTTCATAAAAGCCCAAGATGGGCCTGAGCCACAAAGTTTGGACTTGGAGATGAACATTTCCAAAGTTTGGGTGCATGCCAGAGTGGGTTAGATTCAGAATGTGGGTCCATTCCATGGTGGAGAGTTGGACCAGCCACAGAATTCAGCTATGTGGTGAAATCCTGTCACCACTGATTTCAATGGGAGCTTTGCCACTGAATTCAATTGGGCCAGTATTTACAATATCATGGTTTCCATAGTGACATTCTCTATATCAGACAGCATTCTGTCATTACCATTGAAATGATATTCACTGGGTGATTTATAGAACACTCCCAGTTTCTCCATCAAGAGCAATGGCCGCCACTTCTGACAATCAGTATCTGGCTGACAAGTGCCAAATCGTGTGTATCACTTATCAAGAAGAACAAAGAATATAATGCCCATTTATTGGAGGTCAGAGGGTACACTGAAAGCAGCCCTCATATCGCCCAAGTGTGATGTTTTTCTAAAACGCAACTACTACATTCTCCTTGGTTCTGATTTTGAGATGTGAATTGGAGAGTAAAGGAGAAACTTCCTCTCAAAAATTAAAAGCATCAAAGTGCAAGTGATCCATTTTATAGATTAACTTTCTCCTTCCCAAATAAAAGAGGCAAAATTGTGAGCACAGATTACCTAATAAAATCTTAAGTTAATACAGCACTTTATAGCATCCTATCAAACCCGCAGACATCAGTTCACTCTCTACTGAAATGCCGTCAACCTCTCTCTGAAGTGGAAGGCAATGGCCAAGAGAAAAAACTTGCAGCAGGAGGAGAATGGAGATTTGGAACCAGAACACTAGAGGCAGCCTGGCTTCCTGCAACAGCAAAGGGTGCCGGTGGATCAAAAGAGGCCACCACTGCCTGCTGCTGTTCATTTGTAGGTGGGCCACTTATCAGCTAGCCAATCCTAGTACTTGAAATAAACAAAGAGGGATTCCACTGACTGCTGTGGCGTATCTATCGATATGACTCACCTCCCCTGGCCTCACCCCACAGTTGAGCCTTGCTGCGAACAGCCAGCTCTGGTTCATACAAAGCAGGCAGGACCTTGGGTTTTAGAGCGCAGCTCAACTTTGAAGAGGGACTCTAAAAAATGCATCAACCGTAATAGAATGGGATTCATGCAGAATCAAGCTTCAAATAATCTCGCTGAAGATGTAGTGTTTCATTATAAAGGAATAAATCACATTGAGTAATCTGATAAGATAATCAGAATTCTGAGCAGATAAATTAACCCAGTGTAATTCCAATTTCAGAACTTTTACTCTCATCACCAAGTTAATATATACTAAAGTATTTTTAAATAACATTTTGTTCTAAAACATTAGATTCAAAATAAGACCTTTCCATGTATGAATTATGGAGTATTAATTCATGTTTAATCGCTTTGATTTGCAGTGAGAGTTTTAAACATCTGTCTGATAACTATTCAAACTAATTTATCATACAGAATACAATAAATATTATCTGTTAGTGTTTAGACTAGAGGATTCTCCTGCCATCAAAGGAACTGAAATAATAAATTTGCTCAAATGGAAAGTCTTGGCATCCTTGCAGAAATCAAGCTTTCTTGATCTCTGCATTTAGATTGCACGGGGGGGGGGGGGAGGAAGGGGGGAAGGAGTGGAATTATGCAAGTGGAATTACCATTAAAGAAAGGAAAATACTTGATGACAAAGAGAATTTCAGGCACTACGTATTTCTCGACAACCTGTCAGGAGACTGGTTTCTTCTAACCCCAGCTCTGCCACTGTAACCTTGAGCAGGACTTTTCACCTCTCTGTGCCTCCATTTCTTTGCAAATCTTTTCTCTGTCTTGCCTATGCAGACTGTAAGCTCTTCAGGGCAGTAACAGTCTCCCATTATATATCTGTACAGTACAGTACATAACATGCTGGGCCCCCCATTCTCAGTTGGGGTCACTGGGAGCTATCATAAAAATGAATACATAACACAAGACTAAAATGTTGAGAACCAGGCTAATTAGTTCCAATTTCTTTTGTGCTTCTAAATGAACATCTTTATAAAAAAAAAAATCCTGCTAGGACTATCAGGATCCTCCATATTCACTTTGCTCTGCTCTGCCTGCCGTTGTCTACCACCGAAGTTTATGGTGTTGCCAGCAGTTAAAATTTAACAAGAATAATGTGTGATGTACTGCTGAACAGGCTACCTACCTCTGCATTCCAGGTGGTGCACAGCTAAAATGAGATGTGCACCTCCATCCCATCTCAAAGAATGAGCATTCTCTTATCCCGCAGTTAGCTAAATCGAAACTAGAACTGAGGCTTAAGAAAGGGAAGAAACTGAGTGCTGATCAATCCATCTATTCTCCCACCTTTACGAGTGTGTTAATTACACTTTATTCAACTCTTCTGTAGACGGATTTACTGAATCTTTCTTGGGGGGAAGGGTCTAGGTCTTATATGTTTGCACAGCTGTGAGCGCAATCAGCCATTGACCCACTTATTATACATTCATTCTGTTCACCCTAAAATAACTGAATCACTGCAGTCCATTGTGATTTATTCTGATGAAGAACATTCTAGGGGCCAAAATTATGATGATTTTGTCTGCCTCAATTTATGGGTGTCCCACTACACACTCCTCAAAGGGGCCTGATTTTTCAGAGGATGGGTGCTCAGGACTTTCTGAAAATTGGAGAGACACACACACTCCCAACTTGGGCTCCAAAAATCACTAGTCACTTTTGAAAATCTTAGTCTAATTTTTCAAGCAGTAAAAGGGCGCTATTGTCATTACTATGTCACCAATACAATTAAATATCTGCTCTGAAACTAGATAGGCAATTGAGATAAAATGTCCATCTCAAGGTGAAGTAACTCAGTCTTTGGTTTCTATTGCATCTGAACTGGGTAGTCACTTCTAAATATCATCAGGAGATTGTCATTGGATGCAACTTTCTCTCTCTCTCTCTCTCTCTCTCACACACACACACACACCTCTCTCTCTCTCACACACACCCCTACTCAACAGTTAAGAATGGCCAGAATCGGGGTTGCTTATTCAAGCTTCATTTGCCCTTTTGCATATGTATTACAATAATGGACGGTGCTCACTGAATGAGCAACTATTCATTCCGTTGCTTTCTCCTCATAGTTCAGTGTATGGCCCTGGGCCCTATTTACTGCACATTATTCAAACCCTGCTCTGAAGACAGAATTATTCATTTCCTCATCTTTATGAAACCCTTTACTACAGTATCTAAGACCTTCACAAATGTTCATGAATTTATCTTTACCATACCCCTGTGAGATGTGGGGGTGGTATTATCCCCATTTTACAGATGGGTAACTGTGGCACAGAGGCACTAAGGACAAAAGAATCCAATAATTTTGGATACCAAACTGTGACACACCTAGTATCTGATTTTTCAGAGTACACATCTTACAGCACTTTATATATTCAAGCACAGCTCTCACTGGCTTCAGATGCAGCAGGGAGCACTCAATACTTCTGCAACTCAGTCCCAGGGTGTCATGTTGGGAACCCAGAAAATGAGGAACACACAACTAGTGACCACCTGTGAAATGTTGGTTTAAAGTGACTTGCCCAGCATCGCACAGTAGCTCTGTGGCAGAGGCATGAATAGAATTGAGTTTTCCAAGACACATTCAACCATCTCAAGCATGAGACCATCCTTACTCTCCCTGGTTCACTACACATCTTCCAACTTCTGCAACAATGGTGGCTCTACAGTCAAACAGCTTCCTTCGGTATACACCCCGGATTTATCCCAGAGTTCACTCATTAAAGCAGAAGGCGGTTGGCTCTCTGTTCTCAATTTCAGTGCCCAGCACACCCTGACAGAGATGAGCTAGGAGCCCTTTGCTTGAGGGAGCATGCTCGGCTCACTTTGTAGGAATGGCACATGAGCAGTCTAGTCACATATAGGAACTGTGAGGGGAGGCTCATGCTCAACGACGACGGGATCTTTGGAAATTTTAGCTGCTAAAGTTGAAGAAGTCTCTACTGAAAATGTGTGATCTGAGATTTTTCAAATGGATGAATTTCAAATGGTCAAATTAGGGCATATTTTCCCAGGAAAGCACAAAGGCCTACACAAGGCCACTCCTGTGCCAAATGCCAAGACCCATCCCCAAAGCATAGGGCCCCTTGAGTTTTGTGGGGGGAGAGGGGTTGTTTGTTTTAAGAACAACAACAAAAATTTAACATGAACAAAAGTGTTTTTTCCCCCAGCCACATTCTTGGAAACAGCTAAACTGTTTGGGCTGTAATTGTCCCCAACAAACCAGCCCGAGGCAGACACCTGGCATGGAAAAATTCAACCCAAACAGTTAAAGTTTGGTAAAGTTATCGGCAACTGAAAACAGGGTCTTGTAATGGGAATAATAATAGGTACTGGTACCAGCCCTGCCTGTAACCACCAGTCAAGTCTCATGAAGCAAAAGGAAAGCTTGTGGAGAAGAGGAGAAAATACTGTGTGTTACAGCTTTTTCTTCTGGAGCTCAGAAATACCTAGAAGAGCAAAGAAGAAAGAAGCAAGGGGGAGATATAACAGGATTTGAATATTTTAAATTCCTCTGACAGGAACGCACTGAAGTGCATTTTATCTTTGTGAGATCTTGCAGCAACTGAGAAGCTTTATAGCTAGAATCCCAAAGAGCGGACGTTATATAATGCTTCGCTCGCAGCATCTTACTGAATTTTACAACCACTGCAAAACTTCCCTCCCTGCTTTCAACCAGGGATTCAGCACGATGGTCTTTATTTTGCCAGCAGGGATTTTAAAACAAGCCTAGTGGCTTTAGAGACAGAATGAAAGAATGCTCTGACTCAGAGGGGATGTTCTCAAGCAATATTTCATGGGTAGCCTGGTTATTAGATTGAGGATCGGAATGACGTCATCATCTCCTGTATTAAGAACCTTTCACAAGTCACGTGGCCCTCCCTTTCTTACTCCCTCACCCATCTCCTGCACAACGATCCCCTCCCCCGCAGTGCTTCCCATATAATCATTCCATTGGGAGGTGGAAACAGACCCTGTCCACACCCGCAGCAGAGCCCAGGGGATTTGCAGGAGGAAAGGTCCGCTAGCGCAGAATCCCCATGCCTCTTTGCTGCAACTCCATGCCCCTGGCAGGGCTCTGGTAGCACAGCTCCAGTCATCTAGGAGGAAGCAAATTTTACTTAACCAAGAGCCACACCTGCAACTTGCTGGGAACGTAAGGGCCACATGTTTGTACACACTAGAGCAGGTTGCAATCACCCTGAACTTTAATACATTGGCACAGCCTGCAGTGCTAGGCCCCTGGAAATCAGACATATCGTATGTTGGGACCATGGACTCCTCTCCCCATTAAAGATTGGGGCTAATTGTAGAGCTGTATGGATGACACTCCCATTTGACCTAGCAACTGCACTTTGAACGGGGGGAATCACACTCTAATCACAGGGGGCCTGCAATAAATCTTGCATAATCCAGGCTCTTTTCCAGGTGCAGGGATAACAGATGCCGTCTTTCAAACAGTACTTGTCTATCACATTAGAAGGCCTTATCCTATGTATTACACAAATCAATTCATGTTTCTTACTCTGCTGTTTTCTTTCTTTCTTTCTCTGTGCGATTGTATTGTTTAACCCTGTAAAACATGCAGGGATACAATTTGGATGAAAGGCGCTTTGCAAAAGGAAATTGCATTCCATTAGCTGGCAGAAAGGCAGGGAATGAGAGTCATCAGCACACAAAGAATATTAGAGGGACTCACGCATTTAACGCAACAACATTAATTTCAATCTAGATTCTTTCGGACACCGTATCATCAAATAATTTACAGTCGATTTCAGATGTAAACTACAGCCAAAGTGAGGGATTATTTATGACACCGTGTGGATTATTATACAACATCCTGATATATTATTTTTATCTGATAATTTACAAGACTGTGGCTAAATTTGGATTAGTTAAGATTAAATTCAACCTGGATTGGGGTTCTTCCCAGCCTTCAGGAATCTACAGAATTTTTAAAAATAGGAAACTTTAGACAAAAACAGAATCTTAGCTTTTGTGGTTTCCAACAGGCATCTAGAGTGCTTTTTCCATCAATCACCTGTGATATATAAGAACAGAAGTCCAAGTTACTTCATTAAAAGCACTCAGACATAACTGGATACATTTACATATTAAGCAGGCAACTGAGACTCTAATCTTTCTATTTTATGTACCACTTTAATCATGAGTTAGTGTCAGAATGCCTGTGAAATACTCTGAATACCACAGAGTACTCTAAAAATCAAGATAAGTGCAGGTGACAAGAAAGGGCTTATATTTACAGTGCTGATTTACAGTGCCATACTTTTATCTCCGTAAATAATTTTTGTGCTTTAGAAGCATTAACTCAGCACAAGTAAAATGATTTTAAAAATGTATTTTGCGCCAGGAAATGTTTTCCTATTACTCTAAAGAGCTTCGCAATTGTCTGGGAAATGGTGCATTCCGTTAGATGTTTTTTAGTCTCTTTCCTGGAGTCTGAGCAGCAAAGGACAGTCAAGTACTACATGGCCAATTTTACCAATTTTCACAGTACACAATAGGTCATGCAACTCCCTTCTACTGGGCAGCAAGGTAAGCCTGAGTTATGCTGCTACTACATGCAGGCTGTGACACAATAACAGGGCTCAGAGCACAGGGACATGCTTCAGAAAGACAACCTAAAAAGTGATGCCTCTTGAAGAAACAGGAAGGGCAAAAACTATACATCCTTTCATGGATAGAACTGGACATGACTTTTATTTGACATCCAAAGGGTTGAATCCTCAGCTGAGGCTGGGCTCCATTCAGAGAAGCTGCAAAGTTAAATCAAATACGGATTTATATCACTTTTATATCCCCTCCCTCTGCTGTCACTCCCGGAACTGTTGGATATCATCTTCAGGGCTTCTCTAAGTTGCATTGGTTGATAACTCAAGGGGCTATTCCATCAGCAGAGATCACTGGAGCACAGCAGTATTCCAGCCGTGAGCCCTTCCTCAGACTCTCCCCCATGACTGCTATCCCCATGTGAGTAAAAAGGTTGGGAAATAAAGTATTTCAAACAGGGCAGATCAATGAGGCAAAGGTGTGTGGTTTTATGCACAGTAGATTGCGCATCTTGAATCTCCATTGTCACTGTGCCCTCAGAATTGTCTGCTCACATTGTCTCCCCTTCTTGCATATGAAACGTTTCCAAGATAAGAATCTGTTTGCTTAGCAGGTGTATAATTCTAACCGAGCTCATTCTTTTCCTGTGCTTTTAATACTATTTTGTGAAATCTGAGTTCCAGTGTCTTAATCCTCTTGCAAACCTTATCCATGTTCCCAGCTAAAATTAGGACCCTAAATAACTGAGTTGTCGTCCCAGGCATGTGCTTTATAATCACATGGAAACAGCTAGAAATGAGGAAACATTTGTGAACACCAAGAGCTATAGCCCTGATCCAAACGGCGTTGAAGTAAACTGAAAGACTCCTTTTCACCCCAATGGGCTTTCAACCAGGCCCCAAATTCAGAGATGTTCTGTAAGATGGTATATTATGATGCATCAGGAAGTGGATGTAGGCAACTCTGACCCAGCAGCCACAGGTCACGTAGCGTAACAAGGTGTAACTTACAAACTGAGGCGTTAAAATGAGGTGAGAGATAATGTGGTTACTTTAGCATACATCACAAACACTTCAGTTAGTTGTTTTTTCTGCTTCTTTCTTCTATTCCAGCCCCATCGCCTTATATTTACAGCTCTCAGAGCCCCTTACACTCGTTTACTGACACGATATCAACACCCTTGTCCATCACCACAGAATTTGGCCTGAATTTTTCCAGCCTTTGGAGTTGCTAAAGAAGTTCTGATCATCATAGGGCAGCAGATGTCTAGCGATCCAAACTAACCATGTAAGAAGAATTCTGTGGATTCCTTAATGTAACCTGACCCGCATGCTCCTGCGCCACTAATGTATGTCCTACCCAGGCAGATTGGCAGCAAGCTACAACCTGTCTTTTAAGAACGTTCAGGAAGTATTGGTGCACGTTATCTTGGTCGTCAGTTACGCACCCACAGCATTTTTCACAGCCACAGGAGAAAAAAAAAAAAGGGGGAGCATGAAATTACAGTGACTTTGTCATGTAAATGGGCTGTGGTAACATTTGCTTTTGCACAGCTGCCCGTTTACGTTTTCTACACTTTAAACAAAGGAAAGAGAAATGTGGTGGTTTATAGTGACAGTGTCATTCCTCCAGAGAGCATTGACAGTGCCTGGATTATTGCTTGGGGAGGGGGTATTTTTTGTCTATTTTTAAAAACAGATTCTCTCTCAGTTAAAAGTCTGTGAAAGTTCAGAAGTTAATGCATGGGTGTCAACAGGGATACTCATGTGCCCCAAGGCATTGGCTGTTTTACCTCCAGGAAGCAGCATTTGGCTGGTTCTTTTTGGCCTTCATCTGCTCTTAAAATTTAACTAGCTGCATCCTCTGTGTTAGTGACAGGTCTTCATCTTTGGTGTTAGAAACCGTCCTTCCCTTTCATCTGCCTTCCCCCCGCGCAATTACACACAATATGATCAATATCACAGGAAATCATGGAGATACTAGAGCCACAGGGGCACAAGTATTGACCAGTGGGTACACACATTTCAAATTGCTAGCTATGCACATGTTTAAATAGAATCAGACAAATGCCCAGAGCTTTTTATTTAGTCAGTTTGCAGTGAACTGTATGTGGCCCTGATTTAATTTCTCATTCTAAAACAGGGATCCTAGCAGAATCACTCAGCTTCAGCAAAGTGTGTAAATCATGCACAAAAAACAACAGTGAGGTAACCAGGGTACATAAGGCAACATGATGGGTGTCACCAAATCAATGTTTTAATCAATAATCAATGGTGGTGAAACCTCCAGTTTCTCATGCTATTATCATAAGCAGCTCTCCAAAATCCACTGCTATAATTTTGAAGTATCAGAACTATTTTTTTTTATAGTGTCTGTGGGGAGGGAAGGGGAGGATGGAGAATTAAAAACCTAGAGAAAACAATTCACTCCTGAAGGCCAAGATTGAGAATGAAATTAAAATGTAATGACCAAGCTGTGAAATCCCCAAAATCTGGGGACAGTGGCAGCATCACTGATAGACAAGAGTGTGCTACTGAGCACC
The DNA here is from genome assembly GCF_027887155.1 of Malaclemys terrapin pileata. Classification (NCBI taxonomy): domain Eukaryota; kingdom Metazoa; phylum Chordata; order Testudines; family Emydidae; genus Malaclemys; species Malaclemys terrapin. The sequence continues at coordinate 14,934,111 of NC_071513.1, read as the reverse complement.
AGGCAAATAAAACAAGTTACTTTTAGTTAAAGACATTAGGAGAGATCATTACGCCTTTCGTTTTACATGTGCCTGGGCAGTACTGTTTCAGCACAGACACCTGTCAATTACACAGATGTCACATTTAATTCCTGTAAACCTGTTTCACAATTAGAAAAAGAAATTAAAGTGTTTATTGGTGTCTCCGGAGTAGTTGTATGAAAAGCAGCCCAGTGCCCACAGGTGGCACATAAACAGCGACAGTCTGTTCTTTCCCTTAAAAATATACATTTTAATAATCATTTTACTTAGAAGAAACACCACAAAACAGTGATAGAACAACAAACCTCCAGGCCCCTTCCCTTCCCCTCACTCACACATTTACGATCTTTAAGAGTGAAATGTCATCTGCTTCCATAGACTTAAACCTGAAAGCCAAGGATACCCAATAGCAGATGCACAATTGCATCCTGAAGTGTATAAACAGTGGACTCAGAACTCTCAGGAGGCCTGTGCCAGTAATTATTTTTATACTCACTCTTGTGTTATGTTGGCAACGGGGTTTGTTGGTGGTTCAGGAAACTTCTCAGCAAAATCCATTTCGCTTTTTTTTCTTTTCTAATCAATTTTGAAACAAAGATGCTGGCAGGATAAGAGACAATCAGTACTGCCTGTTAACCAAAGTACTAGGCAATACTATATATTGTGTAGTGTTACATTTTAGTCCAGTAATGATGGAGTTAAATATCTCAAAGTGTCTGGCACATGCACTAACCTATAGTCCTGATGAACTGCAGTACTAACCTAATACTACACCATCACTGGAGAGATGAGCGCTCGCGTGTTGCTGAGCAGTGAAACATGTCTCAATACAGTAGAATTAAACTTTAGGGACCTACCCCCTTCACTATAAACACACTTCCTCAGACAGATAGGCAAGCAGCCTTTCAGTGGGCCTGAGTAAACGTTGCAGGATTGGATGCATATCTTACATAAGCTTTTTTACATACATAGTATCCCAAAGTGCCTTATAGAATTAAATAATCCAGTCACAATTTAAAGTAAAATAAAACAGACCAGGAAAGGAACAAAGAGTTATGGCCAGAGGAAGAGAGAAATGTGGTCAGATGAGAAATGATCAAAGAAGCAGAGCTCATAAGGAGCAGAAGCAGAAGAAGCTGGCTACACTTAAGGGGGCAGAGAGGACATTGGTATCAGTATCAGATGAACCCTGGGAAAAGGGGACCATACAGAGAGAAGAGAACTCAGTGATAAGCTGGAGCAGGCCCATAGAGGGTTCTTAGAACAAGGAAGGCAGTTTTGACCTGGATTTTATTTCAGTGTGCCAGGATTTACGCAAATAACTCCCATTACCACTAGTGGGGGTTCCATATGCAAATCCCCATCCTCAGAAGGGAGAATAGATTTCTGTGGCTTTCCTATTGAATTAGAATGACAGAAACATACAGTTCTGCTAAATTAGTTCTTGCTGATCTACTGTACACAAATGTGCAACGTTCAATCGCCTTCAGAAATGCACATTCCTTTTCTAGGGCTGAAGTTACACAGTTCTGCTGTGGTTTAGAACAGAAAAGGACCCGTTCTATTGTTTTCAATTATTGTATTACGAAAAGGTCTCCCATCTCTAAAGGCTGGACGTAAGACATACACAGAAAACAAGGCAAGACAACAGAGTACAAACCCAGAATTTCATATTGGAGCCCTGAGCCCAGAATACCCCCATGTAAGCTGAACCCTTCCCCCATGAATTTGGGTCTGAGAGAAATCTCTTACCTAGATCCAGCTTGGATGAAATCCATTCTTGAAGGATTTCAGCCCAGCATGGGGGAAATCTGATGAGACCAGCTAATATCTCAATATTCCCACTTCATCGGGGAAGAAATCTTACATTTTAAACCCAGCCTTATCTGCTAAACCCACACCTTAATCCAGATCCAATCAGTGACCCCCACAGTCCATGTCTAATTAACACAAAATAGCCAAGACTTTAAAAAATTGGGTGACCCAAAACTACATCCTGTAGTTGTCCTTTACATTCTGCATTTATAATCCTCCCATTATTAAAGGCACAGCTGTTATAAATATAACAGGCAGAGGCTACTGGGTATGTACAAATGGCAATGCAAACATTAAAAATCTCACATGAATTAAACAAATTGCTTTGACTTTAAAAGCGTGTGGGACTCACACTAACGTACATGCTCGTGGGCACCACTGCCCTCTGATGGCTAGAGAAACAAAACCTTCTTGGGAATTCATGATTGTCTTATATTTTAGTGGCTGGCCTACAGTGGGGTGATAAAATAATGGATTATAGTCTTTAGCTTGTGTGTTCTGGATGCTTGAACGCTGCTCAGCGGACAACCCTGGAGCCATGTATGCAGGCAGCCATGGATCATTAGAATGGGTTCCATGAGATCTTGGTTCCAATGCGGGGGGGGGGGGGGGGTGAGACATCAGGCATGAAGTTCATGCACAAAAATTGCTGTGCAATTGTGAGCCAAAACTTTGCACATGCACATGCAGTTGCGGTAATTGTGTGAGAGGAAGCAGACATTTGCACACATGCAAATGGCATCTAAATAACCAAAAGGTTAAAATACTCAGGTGGGCCTCTAAATATCTGTGCATGCCAAATACTCTAGGCACACAACTGCACAAATCTTTCTGCATGTGGGCTTCGTTCTTAATTTTTTCCAAAAATTTGGCCTTCCTATCTGGTACACACTGATTGCAGCCTCTAATTTGGGCTCATTTCCCCGTGCATCTCCTTTCAAAAGGTTTAAAGAGCTTTGTTTCCCTTGGAAGCGGACTCTAAATTAAAGCTTCCAAAGAGTCTAAAGCAGTGACAGGAATTTCTCTCTCAGATAAGGGCACATAAATGACAGCTGCAATGAGGCAGTTCCCAAAGGGGACCCTGCAAATTCTGGTAGCTTGCCATGCAAGATTGCTATGCTGTTCAAGGGATGGTAATGCACAAGGCCAGGCAGACTCCTCATCTGGAACGGAATACAGAGGACAAGTAATAATAAGACCCGGCTTACCTGAGATACAATAGGTAACTTTTTAGGGATTCATAAATAGTGGAATCAGCTCTGATAAGGGTTTCAACTAGCCTCTGATGCTGCCTCCCTTTTGTGCTCCTCTCTCTGCATATCAAGAGGCAAAACAAGTCAAAAAGTAAATACACCTCTACCCCGATATAACGCTGTCCTCGGGAGCCAAAAAATCTTACCGCATTATAGGTGAAACCGCGTTATATCGAACTTGCTTTGATCTGTCGGCGTGCGCAGCCCTGCCCCCCCCCCAGAGCACTGCTTTGCCGCGTTATATCCGAATTCGTGTTATATCGGGTCGCGTTATATCAGGGTAGAGGCGTGTTTGTTTTCTGGTGGATGGTGAAGGAAGGGGGGCAGAGCAGTGAAAGAAAGAATAGGAGGCACAGAGAGATTCTCTCAGTGGCTCTGAACATGAGTCTCCAACTATGAATCCAAACGCAGTGCCAGTAAGACCACAGGTGTACTCAATTGGAGCACAGGGAAATGGGATTGGGAGGCATATGGTGATTGTTCTGCATTGGCAATATATTCATCCCCTGGCTCCCTTTTACATCTGTTATCTATTTACATATTTTTCCATAGTACTTGCTTTCGCTATGCTACAGCGGCCAAACATCTGCACCTAAGAGAAAGGGAAAGGTAAGCAAAGAGCCAGAGCTTGCACCACTGAGGGACATTCCCTGCCCACAAAAAGCTGAGCCCTGGAGGAGACAAATGACGAGCAGTCTTTTCAAGTGGCAGAAATGACTACAACTAAAACTCCGGTCCCAGGTTAGCAAAGCTCATCCCCGCCCACTCTCAAAGTCTTCAAGGAAGGTTTATTTGGCAGCGGAGAAAGAGTTAATTTGGAAATAAAGTCTACAGGGATGTTAGAAACAGAATCTTGACATGAGGGTGTATCAGCCAAAGAACGCTGGGCTGGTGGCGTTTTGTGGGTTTAGGCTGTGATTTTAATGGGAGTGGGGTGCTCATTCCCTTACCTTTGAAACTCCCAGCCTGGGAACTGTGTTAATGATATTACACTGGGGGAGGGGGGGCTTTTGTAGAGAGTGAAACATGAATTTTCCCACTATGATGCCATTCACCACTCCCTCAAACTCTTACTAAATCCAGTTATTTTATCTGGCTTATCTTTGAACTCTTCATCGTAGTTTCATTTCTAATTGTATTATTTTTATTGTTCATTTTCACTGCAATGGCATCCAAAGTCACCATTCAGGAGCAAGGCATCAGTGGCAAGGTGCTGTACAAACACATCACGGCAGTATCCAAACCAGTCCAGAGGCTCTCTAGGGATATGCCAAGTCCAGGCTGCAGAAGAACAGAATCAGGATTAAATTGCAATGGTGACGATCAGGCACTGAAGCTTAGGCAATTTCCCAAGGAAGAACAGTATATAGTATGATATCCTTGCACTCAGATAACTAGGCCCAGGGGTGCCGGAACAATTTGTATAGTGGGGGTGCTGAGAGCCATTGAACCAAACTATAAACGCTGTATATGATGGAAACCACTTCAAGGCAGGGGGTGCGGCAGCACCTCCAGTCCCAGCATACAGGCCTTTTAATTTGGGAAGTCAAATGTAGCAATTTCTAGAGGCCAAGAATTACAAAGAAATTATTTTCTATTACAATGTTATTCTTTGCATAATCCATATCTAGCATGTGGCATTACTTCCACTCCGGATCCCATCGTCTTATGAAGGAGGATGCCTATCTTGAGGCTCATTATCTGTCAATGTTTTCCAGCTTAACCTGCTACAATAAGTCATTCAAAAATTGCAAATGAAGCAACATTTAATGTCTAAAATATCATTCTGTGATTGGACTAAAACTTGGGAGCAGATGTCACCTCCTTCCTTTGCTCCCTCTGCCAGGGCAGACGGGGGGGGGGGGGGGGGGGAGGAGGGGGAAAGCCAGTACAAATTACCAGGGCCCGGCAGTCCAGAAGAGGGCCCGGCTTCCCCCCCGCTCGTCAGAGCTGTTTAGCCGGCCCGCCCTTGCTGGGGGATCCAAAAAGAAATTTTCACCGGGGCCCAAACCCACTCGCAGCAGCCCTGCCCTCTGCTGTCACTTACTGAGAACTAAATTTCAATCTTATATAAGCGAAAAAGGGAATCACTAATGGGTGGTTTACCCAATTCACTAAACCTCCTTCCAATCAGTCACTGCCTGCCTACACTTAGTCTGAATAATTCTTTTAAAATAATTTTATAGAAGAGGTGAGATCAATACGTTTGTTCCATATTTGATTATTTTTTGTCAGATTTTTTATTCTCTTTTTTCCCCTGTGTTGTTTTTTCTTCATGCCCTTGGCATTTTATGCTTAAGGATCTCAATATAGGCAGGTTCTTTGACACTCATGCTGGCATAAAATCTTACACAAATCAAACGTACCATGGTTTCAATGCCATTAGTGGACAACTCTCAACTTGAAATTTAGTACATTGTCTAAAAGTGACTCCAAAGTAGTTTCAAGTACTGCTGCAGTCCTGCTGCCAATATTTAATGGTTTTACAATCACACTTCCATATTTTTTAAAATGTTTTTCTTCCTTATTGTCGCTGCATGAAAGACCAACACAAACAATGGATGAAGATTGATCAAGGCCCTGGATCCCACTAATACTTACACATATGTCTAAATACTTACAGGAATGGGGGAAATGGACTATAAACAAAAGGCCATCACTTTCACCAAATAAACAAATTAAATAAAAAACATTGTTTCTACTCTCCTTTAGTTATAACCACCTAGAAATTTTCAGATGGCAGTGTGGTTTTTAAGATTTGACATGAAATGGAACCTTTAAACAAATGATCACACCATGCAGATTAACTAGTATGCAATGTCATTATACAGATATAACTTCACCAACACCAAATAGCTGTAACAGAACTTTCTTGAAATTAAAATGTGAAGATCTAAACATTTCTCTTTTAAAAACAGAATTTTGCTTTGTTTGTGTTCATTAATTTTAATTTAAAAATTGTTCTAAATGACATATGTACCAAATATAAAAATAAAATCCAAACCCTAAATAATAAATTACGCTCCACTGTGCACTGAAAACATCCCAACCTACATGCTTGTAGCTTATCCTCTGTTGCGGACTTAGTCATTTGGCTTGAGCTGAGGAAACAACTTCTGTCCAAAAGATGGCCCCCACCTATGAGAGGCATTGTCTTCATTGCCAAAAAAAGGTGTTTTTACGATGGGATAACTAACACACATTAGCTATCCTGCTGTAAGAAACCTTTAGTTTTACATGAGCTAAACTAGATGAGATGAACCACGGGTGGGAGTATAGTGATGGTCTTGTCTAGCTACGTCAAGGTGCCTTGTCTCCACTAGGATTCTAGAGCAGGATAGCTCCCACACATTAGTTATCGGCTGTAAAAAAACAAACACACACACACTTTTCCTGCAGTGAAGACAACCTGAGACTCACCATACCCAGGCAGATGAGAGCTCACTAGCCAAATACCAACTTTTCTCTCAACTGTAGTAGTAGCCATGTCAGTCCCAGGATATTGAAGGGACGAGGTGGGTGAGGTAATCTCTTTTATTGGACCAACTTCTCTTGGTGAGAGAGAGAGACGCTTATGAGTCACACAGAGATCTTCAGGTGCTTTGTGGGGCTCAAAAGCTTCTCTCTCTCTCTCTCACCAACAGAAGTGGATCCAATACACAATATTACCTCACCCACTCAGTCTCCCTTAGGCATCTTTGAAATTCCCAGGCCAAAATGCCAACTGAAGTTGAGAGAACAAATGCCGAGTGTCTCTCCTTACTTTAAAAAAAAAAATGCAATTTACATTTCATTTTATCAGCTCTGCCTAGCCCTAGGAGTCAGCACTCCCCTAAACATTTTATCTACCCACAGAGCTACAGCAACGAGCTTTTAAAATGAAAGGGAGAAAGAAAAGACCCAACTCTTATCTATGGCAAGGCAATGAAATTACTTTTTAATCAGTGCTAAGCAGAGTTATTAAATGGCATATACACTTTCAGAAATCACTTTGAAAAGTCCCAAACTGTAATCTCTCTGCTGTCTCCATCTCCCTCTTCCCGCCCCCACTCCCTCACCCCCCCCATTATGTGTATCACATTAAACGTATGCCAGCTAATCAGTTAGCTGGGTGGCTGACATACTTTCTGATAAAAGGGGAAAAAATTAAACTTTCAGCCACAGAATAATTTATTCATGGAACTACAGTACCCTTTGTAAGACTCATTTTAGAGATAAGCTACTCCCTGATTGGCTGAAGCACTGTATAAGGCCAATCCCACAATCAGATCCTCTTACAACACCTCTACCAGTGGGGCTCTGTAAGGCAATCAAAAGGAAGATTAACAATGTTACAATGAACAATTGTCTGTGCAACCTTAATTCAGTCTCCCTTGTGCACATGCATTATGATACAGCCTTCAAGTATACTCTCTCGTACTATTTTATCCACAGGATCCCTTATTCAGTGCACAGGATGGATCTGCTCTGTGGAGGAATCAGTTTCGTAGTGAAGGAGGCTGTTGTCTGTAGGAAACCTTGCCTCATTTGTAGCAGAAGTTGAAAGGTGAGTACCAGGGCAGGCTCCAGGCACCAGCCCACCAACCTTGTGCTTGGGGCGGCACCTGGAGGGGGGCGGCACGGCGCTCCGGCTCCAGCCGCCGGGGAGAGCGGAGCCGCAGTAGGCTCGCCGCCCTCCCCGCGGCTCTCTGGCCACCGGGGAGAGCGGAGCCCCGGCCGGGCTTGCCACCCTCCCCCCCGGTGCTCCGGCCGGTCGGGATGAGCAGCCCAAGGCTGGGCTCGGCGCCCTCCCCTGGCACGCTGGGGGGCAGCGGGAGGCTTTTTTGCCTGGGGTGGCAAAAAAGCCAGAGCCGGCCCTGGTGAGTGCCTATAGTGGTGCTAGGAGACAGTGGACCTAAGCCTGTCCATAACTAAAGGCCATCCCCACAACCCAGGGGGTTGAAAGGTGGGTCGTGAAAGATGCAGAGGATTGCAGGAAGCAGGAGAAGGGAGGGGGGGCTTATGATTATGGCCCCAGAGCACTCTATTCTATCCCTGCCTCAGCTACTGAGTTCCTGTGTGATACTAAGAAAGTCACTTAAACCTACTTTTTCAGAGGTGGTCACTAAAACTGTGCACTCCTCATCCTCTGATTGCCAACTCCTGGGGCCTAAGATGCAGAAGTGCTGAGTGCTCAGAAGTCAGTGGGACTGTATTTGAATATATAAAATGCTAAGTACTCATAGTGGGAACTGTTGGACAATTTTAATGATACACAGTTCTACCAGCCCCACCAGCAAGAACACCATTTTAAAAAGACCTCAACAGAAAGTGTTTATTAAAAGACCCTCTCCAAGCTTATAGAAACTTGGAAATGAAAAGAGCCATGTATGTAACAGTAATTTTAAAGTCAAGAAAATTATGTATTGGTTTTGCTTTTGCTGATTTAAACTATGTGCCGAATTAGTTAATTTGTAACTGGATTAGAAAATTAGATCAAAATGGGCATTGGGATTTTCCAAAAAGTGTTTAAGGAAGTTAGACACTCAATTCCCACTGAAAAGTGAAGAGGAGTTAGGAAGCAAAAGCAGTTTAGGTTTTAGGGAGTCCCACCCTGGGACTCGAGGACTTTGAAGTAGCAGCACTGCAGCAATAAAGGGATTTGGATCTGTAGGCCAGGGCTTCCTGCTCTGATAGTACCAAACAGCATCACAAAGATTTCATAGTAGTTTTTAATCATTTTCCACCTTTGGCACATTGGTCCTGTTTAAATGAAACAATCAGGAACCTTTCCACTCCCCTTCCTCAACCCCAAAGAGAGATTGTAAGCTATGTAGAGAGGTCATGAACTTGACGGGATATAGTAATCACAGTCATTTTTGTGAAAATTAGCAGTGTTTTCTTGTGCTGGCCAAGGTTTTGCCTCATGTTTGTGTTAAGAAAATTAATACGATGGTTATCTTCAAAAGAACCAGCAAGAAGCTCTCTGTAATTTGCCAGGTTTCTTGTCATACGGGGGACTCTCTTGCCCAGCTCCATCATTAAAGCTCTTTGAAACTGGACTTTGAACATGTGCTCTCGAGGAAGCAAGGCACTGGTGAGCAAACTGAAAGGATTAAGAAGAGTGAAGCCTAGTATTTTTTCTCCTTGACACTTGTATTCTGAAAAAATTGGGAAGGCTAATAATAGACTTCAAACCTTGGAAATAACTTCAAAAAGTAAACAGTTTGTTGTAAGGATTTCACAACTAATTTGATGTCATAGACATATGGCTAAGAATGAATTCCTGCTGTAGCCCTGAAAGAATTTTGGTTCGTACATTCCAGTGTTAGAAACAGGCTTTGGTTGCAACTAAAATCTCAGTGTGCATAGGATATTTGACTGAGTGCAGCTGTCACAAGTCTCTTGGCTGTAAGCATGCTGCCCTCGACAATACAACTATGCTGCTCTGCTATCTCTGGGCTGTCCTGCAAATACACACTTCCTCTGTGATGCGGACGCTTAGCACTGGTGGTTTGGCACTGTTGGGCACACATGAAGGGCCTTTCTATGAAGTTACTGTACCGTTTGGTGGGGAGTACACTTTACCTTCATCAGGGACTGCACTCTGGCTTTCAGTTTATTACTGGGTGAAATTCGAAGAGCTTGTTTAAAATCTAGTCTTCCTCATTTGTTTCCTGGCTGCCAGACATGCCAGCTCTCCACTGTCATCAGAAGGCAGGGAGATCTCAGTGATGTTTCCTACGGAAGGTACCTTAGTCCAAGACTGTCAAGCTCATTGACCTTTAGGGCCTGATGCCTTTTCTCCCAGTGCTTTCCAGATGGAGGCTGTTGAAGAAGAAAGGGTAGCCTTTAGGTTTGATGAGTTGGGAGTCTTGTATAGACCAATACTGAATCAATCTGCCAAATGCTGGATACATCTTTAAAGCATATGGGGCTTAGCAGATAGGAAGGGCACTTGATAAACATCAAGCGGTTCCTCTACTCATCCAGCAGGAGCTATGCTGAGGGCTAATTTAGAATGACACCTTGGAACTCATGTAGTGCAGCTGTCTTGCAGCGAAAGGTGGGGAGACGAATCTGCACTTCTTTTAAGGGTTTTTTAACAGGAAATACTCCATTTGTTTCCTTCAAAACACCCCTGATAGTTTTCACAACAGTTTGTCTGAACTGGGGCTTGGCATGCCTCACCTTGCTCTACTAAGCAATCCCTCTCTAGTCTTTCAGAGCCTGTATGTCTTCTGCCCCCGCGCCACCTGGTCTGCTTTGTGCAGTAACATGGTGCCAGACTGCGCTGAACTACTCCTGCTGTAATAGCATCGGGTGTGCAGCTATGGTAACTATGCAACAACTGACACAGCCATCTTCTTTGGTATGTATTACAGAAGCCCATTTCTTCTTTTCATGTAACTAGATAATTCAACTAGCCTGTGTGTGGGGAGGTCATTTCATACCAGGATTACGCTGGCCATTCTAAGCCCAGACAGTTTGCATACTTTTGGACTGTGCTCTTGCACATCTAGATATGCAAATAATGCGTTTATTTTGCCAAGTTACAACAACAATTCTTTGCGCTTATATTGCACCTTAAATATGAGCCTCTCTGAACCCTTAAATGTTGAGTTAAGTCACACAACAGCTTGTGAGATAGGTAAATGCAGTATTATCATCTCTAATAAAGATGGGGAAGCAGTCAGAGAATGGTTAAGTGATTCCCAGTCTTGTGCGCTCACCACAAGACCATCCTTCTCTCTAAACACATGAATGAAATTCCATTCAAACAATGTCTTCTGGGAAACTTTTCTTCTGAGAGTTGCAGAAGTGGAGTGAATAGGGAGAGATGGGGTTGGAAATAAAATCATAAATATTTAAACCCTTATTAAGCAGATGTGTTATCATCTCACTTCCTTTCTTGCTGGTTTTCTCACAGATATGCAGTTATTATTCTCAAGCCAGCCCAGACAAGAATTTCTGACTTAGTTGCACTTTCTTCGTCTGGGGCACAGGATATTCAAATCACTAACAGCTCTCTGTGTGGCATCAGATTAATATTTCCGGAGTGCTTATTTACACTTCAATTTTTTCACTACTTGCACACACACACACACACACTCACCCAGAAAATTTCTTTCACATTATAGTCTGAGCTAAAAAAGAAAGGTTATTTACCTTATAGTAATAGGAGTTCTTAGAGATGTGTGGCCCCTGGGGGTATTAGGAGTGGTACTGCTCTACGAGTCTGAGATCTGATGATTCTTCACTTGCAACGTCCATTGGTCATGCCTGCACCTCCTTTGGCTCTGAACCAAGGGCATAAGGGCGGTGTGGACTTATCACCTCTCCAGTTCCTAGTCTACTGTTGTTGGAGGTGATTGCCATTAGGAAGGCCACTTTCATGTATAGGTGTAAAGGGAGCAGGAGGCCAAAGGCTCGAATGGCAGATATATAGGTGCTGATAGTCCCAGGTTCAGGTGCCAGGCAGGTGCAGGTCTTGATTCGGGGGGAAAGATTCTAGTGATACCGTTTAAGAACTTCACACTCACAGAGTGGGTGAAGACCAAAGGTGTTAATTGATGCTACATGTACATGCAGAAAGCTAATGGACAGACCCGATGTCTTTAAGAGATGGAAGATAGTCCAAAGTGATAGGGATCCCAGCATTTGGTGGATGCATGGGATGACGCTAGCACTAAAGAAAGAACTGCTTCCATTTGGTGGCATTACATTTTCTTTTAGAGGGTTACCTGCTGCTACTGAGGACGGATTGGACCTCTCCTAAACACGATCTTTCTATATTCATTGTCCATCCAAAAATGAGGCTGTAAGATGGTGAGACATTGGGAGGGTGATCTGGTGCCACATGCACTAGAGTTACAAAGTGGGGTAGATCTCAGTCCTCCATGTTTGTATTTGTAATATATGGCAGGCACGTTGTCTGATGTGACTTGAACATGTATGGCATGGATGAATGGTAGAAACCTTATGCAATCTTTGTGCACTGGCCAGAGACTGATGTGCAGTTTGGACCCTTTCTGAATCCAAGTCACATGTTCATCCAGGTGTGCTCCCCATTCCAGAAGGGAGACTTATGAAATTAGCTTTCTTGTGGCTGGTGGGGGAAATGAAGGGGACCCGTACACACATACTCTCTTTGGTTTCCCACCAGGTGAGTCCTATTAGGACACAACCACACCTGGAAACACTGAAGATAGAGCCTTGTGAAGGGAGTGATGTAGGCACAGGAGGCCATATGGCCTAAAAGGGCTAGGCAGGATTGGATGTCACCTGGGAGCTTAGAGTTGAGCGATGAGATCTCTCATCACAAGGCATCTGACCTGCAATAAGTATGCCGTGGCCAAAATTGGATTCACTCTGATAAAAATCTATAACTTGAGTGGGAATTAAAGCCCTGGTCTACACTCTGAGTTTAGGTTGAATTTCACAGCATTAGATCGATTTAACCCTGCACCCGTCTACACGAAGAAGCCATTTTTGTTGACTTAAAGGGCTCTTAAAATCAATTTCTGTACTCCTCCCTGACGAGGGGATTAGCGCTGAAATCAACCCTGCTGGGTAGAATTTGCGGTAGTGTGGATACAATTCAACAGTATTGGCCTCTGGGAACTATCCCAGAGTGCCCCATTGTGACTGCTCTGGACAGTGCTCTCACCTCAGATGCACTGGCCAGGTAGACAGGAAAAGCCCCGCGAACTTTTAAATTTCATTTCCTGTTTGGCCAGCATAGCGAGCTGATCAGCACAGGTGACCATGCAGAGCTCATCAGCGCAGGTGACTATGGAGTCCCAGAATCACAAAAGAGCTCCAGCATGGACCGAATGGGAAGTACTGCATCTGATCTCTGTATGGGGAGACGAACCCGTGCTATCCAAACTCTGTTCCACAAGACGAAATGCTGGAATATTTGAAAAAATCTCCAAGGGCATGAAGGACAGAGGTTATAACAGGGACCTGCAGCAGTGCCGCGTAAAGCCTACCAGAGAGGCAAACGGCCGCTCCGGGTCAGAGCCCCAGACATACTGCTTCTATGATAAGCTGCATGCTAGGGGGGTGCCCCTACAACTACCCCATCCCTGTGCTTCCCTCCTTCCCCATCCCTCCCAGGCTACCTTGGCAGTTATCCCCCCATTTGTGTAACGAATTAATAAAGAATGCATGAATTTGAAACAACGACTTTATTGCCTCTGCAAGCGGAGATCAAAGGGGTGGAGGGGAGGGCGGTTGGCTTACAGGGAAGTAGAGTGAACCAAGGGGGCAGGTTTTCATCAAGGAGAAACAACTTTCACACCGTAGCCTGGCCAGTCATGAAACCGGTTTTCAAAGCTTCTCTGATGCACAGTGCGCCCTGTTGTGCTCTTCTAACCGCCCTGGTGTCTGGCTGCGCGTAATCAGCCAGGTGATTTGCCTCAACCTCCCACCCCACCATAAACGTCTCCCCCTTATTCTCACAGATATTTTGGAGCACACAGCAAACAGTAATAATGATGGGAATATTGGTTTCGCTGAGGTCTAACTGAGTCAGTAAACTGCACCAGAGAGTTTTTAAACTTCCAGAGGCACATTCTGCCACCATTATGCACTTGCTCAGCCTATAGTTGAACTGCTCCTTACTACTGTCCAGGCTTCATGAGCCATGGGAGCAAGGGGTAGGCTGGGGTAGGTGCGACCGTGCGGTGCTGCCGACTGGGAGACAAGCCTGAGGCAGAAGCCTGCAGCTGGCATGATATTCCAGGCAGGACTGAATCTCCATTAGATGAAACTTGAAGAGAATGACCTGGAATCATTCCCATTTTTGTCCAGGCGCCCCAGACCGACTTCACCGAGGCTGGCCAGGAGCACCCATGTCTGCCCAGATGCCCCCGACCAACCTAACCGAGGTCGGCCAGGAGCACCCACGAGCCGACGACGATGGCTAGCAGTCATATTGTACCGTCTACCGTCCACAAGGCAAGGCAAGGAGATGTTGCTGTGTAGCACTGCAGTACCGTGTCTGCCAGCAGCACCCAAGAGACATAAGGTTACAGTGAGCTGAATGGGCTCCATGCTTGCCGTGGTATGTCGTCTGCACGGGTAACCCAGGAAAAAAGGCGAGAAATGATATTTTGCCGTTGCTTTCATGGAGAGAGGGGGGCCTAACGACATGTACCCAGAACCACCCGCGACAATGTTTTTGCCCCATCAGGCATTGGGAGCTCAACCCAGAATTCCAATGGGCGGCAGAGACTGCGGGAACATTGTGATAGCTACCACAGTGCAACGCTCCAAAAGTCAACACTAGCCTTGGTACTGTGGACGCACACCGCCAACTTAATGCGCTTAGTGAGGACATACACAATTGACTGTATCGAATCGATTTCTAAAAAATAAACTTCTATTAAATTGACCTAATTTCGTAGTGTAGACATACCCCAAGTGGTCATTTCCGGATTTGCCAGAAGTTCCACATAGTGCAGATGGTCAAGTAAGGAAAGGACCATCCTCTGTGTGATAGGCTGACAATATTTTGAATGAACTTTACTGAATTAAGTTAAAACTTATTGAATTAGGTTTAAGACCTTAAAAATGCAATTGTGTATGCATTATTGTACATATGTAACTTCTCTAGAAGACTGACAAATGAAATCTCTGGGAAGTATTACGAACTTCAATGGGCTTTTTGGAACAATACATTGAAATGGATTTCCTAGGAAGTACCTGGGGGAAAACAGAATGCAAATGACCCACTTTTAATCTACCCTTTTCAATCTAAGCCCTGGGGAGGGAAACCCATTGTCTACTAATTATCTGCTCCTGGAAACACCAGATCAAAGTCCCCTCAACCATATAAAGGGTCAACAAAATCCATGTTATGAATGTGCTTGTTCTGAGCCAAAGCTGTGATGAATAAAATAAATCCTATGGGTGGGGTTTGGAAGGACTGCTCCAGCCAGAGTTAATATTAGAGTTGTGGTGATCTCTGGTAAGCATATTAGCATGTGTGTCCTGCGTTGCCACAGCAGGCAAGGATTTGCTTACCTCAACAACCGGCTGCTTGCAGGGTGGTCACATCAAGAAATGTATATGTCCCTGTTCTGGGCACCTGTATTTCCCTTCAGTAGTCCAGCCGGGCACTCACTCTCATGCTGCCAGTTCTCACCTTTCTTGGGTGGAGATCACATCTCACCCCTTCTGAGCAGGGTATTTCCAGACTGCACAGTTCCCTGCCCTCACTGTGTTGTTGCCAGGAGAGGCAGGCTGCCCAAGCACACCTGCTTGCTTTCTCTCAGAAACGGATAATAGAGTGTCAACAGTTATAAGTTAGCACACAGCTCTTTCTATGCAAGCCTATTTTATTCTTAAGGTAAAAGCACTACAGATAAAACACACTAAAAACAGTAAAGGAACCTTGGCTAACACAGAGAATACCCTTGTGAAAACTCTCGGGCCCGTCAAGAGACCAAAGGGGAGAACTCTGTAATGAAATTCTTCTAGACCCACTGTGAAGCGCAGGAATTTTCTGTGTACTGGATGGATGTCTATATGAAAATAGGAATTCTTCAAATCAAGAGCTGCAAACCAGTCACCTTCATTTAGGAAGGGGATTATGGAGGCCAGGATGGACATCCTGAATCTTGAATGTTATATAAAGATACTTAGCAGCCTGAGGTCCAGGATGCATCTCCAGCATCCCTTCTTTTTGGGGATGAGGAAGTATCTGGGAGAGAAGCCCTTCTCGGCACAGGCTCTATCACCCCTAACTGAATCAGGGAGTGCGCTTCCTGTTTAAAGGTTCTCTTGTTAGAGGGATCCCTGAAGAGGGATGGAGAGGAGGGATAGGTGTAGGGTCAGTCAAGATGATATCTGGGACCTATTTGTCTGGTATGAGATGCTGCCACATCAGTAAGAAACCAGGAGGGGGTATCTGGTAGTGTGGAGACTGGTTGGCGGCTCTTGAGGGTCCTTTCAAAGTGATTTTGTGGCAGGAGGCTGGGACTGGGAAGGGAATAGTGGTGGGGTGCTCGGATTACTGCAATGTACCCTCTGGTGCTTCCTGGGGTACTCAGAGGCCCTTTGATGGTAAAGCATTGAGGAGCAGGGCCGTGCCTTGGAGAACTTCCTCCCAAGCGCTGTAGTGTTATCCTGAAGGAGTAGAAGGTTGCACAGGAGTCCTTAACAGTGTGCAGTGACTCATCCATTTTCTCTCTAAACAGATGGCTGCCCTCAAAGGGGAGATCTTCCACTATGTCTGGACCTCCCTGGGAGACCCAGGGAATGCAGCCATGAGGCCCGTCTCACAAAATCTGAAGTCACGATGGAATGGGAAGCCGTGTCTGCAGTGTCCAGCAAAACGTGGGGAGGCAATCTGGTTATCAGCTTCCCTTCGTCTCAGGATGGTCTGAGCTCCTGTGGCAGCGTTTTAGTGAATTCAGACAATTTGTTGTAGGCAATAATGTCATAATGAGTAAGGCTCCGTGTTTGTCACAGAGGTCACGGATTCCGTGACTTCCATGACTTCTGTAGCAGTCCATGTGGCTGGCCCGGGAGCCGCCTGAGCGGCTCGGGCAGCCCCTGAGCCAGTCAAACCGGCTGCTGCTGGGGCAGTCTCAGGACGCCCTGCCCCTTGGCAGCAGGAGTTTGGATGTGGGGGTGCACAGGGCTGGGGATTGGGGGGGTTCTCAGATCCTAGCTCCACTTGCTGCCTCTGCCTGCAGGTACCGCCCTCGCAGCTCCCATTGGCCGGTTCCCAGCCAATGGGAGCTGCAGAACCAGGGCTTGGAGTGGAGAAGAGGCAGCATGTGGAGCTAGGAGCTGGAGGTCGCCATTTCCCTGCCCCAGCCCCGCCAACCCTGCCCCCAGGACCCCCGCCCCCCTCTGAGCACCCACAGCACCCCCCCTGGGTGGGGCCCCCCCAAGCACCCACAGCGCCCTCTCAAGCACCTGGGCCACGCCCTCCCCTAGCACCCCCTTGGGCTACACCCCCCTCCCCGAGTGCCCACGGCAAACCCCAGGACTGCCCCTCCGAGGCACCCCCCCCCCCAAGTTTTAGTCAGAGGAAAAAGTATTAAAAGTCATGGACAGGTCACGGGTTGTGAATTTTTGTTTACTGCCCATGACCTGTCCCTGACTTTTACTAAAAGTACCTGTGACAAAAACAGCCTTAATAATGAGACATTCATGCCTGGTAATTCGCTATATAAAATTGCAGACTTGCAGGTAAGAAACACTTTCTGCCAAACAGATCTAGCTTCTTGGCATCCTTGTTTGAGGGAGTGGATCTAAGTGGGTGCAACCTGCTACTTTCCGTGACAGCCTGGATCAGAAGGGAGTTTGAGTGGAGATGAGAAAACAAATATTCCACCCCCCTTCGATGGGACGAAGTACTTTGTCTCAGTCCTTTTTTGAATCAGAGCTTTAGGTGGCTGGTATAAGCCAAACCTTGTAGGCAGGTTCTAATATGGCCTCACTCATTTGCAGGACCACCTCACTAGGGCCTGTAGTCTGGAGGGTGTTAGTTTGTGGGAAAAGAGCCTGCACTCCCTCTAGAGGAATTCTGGAAAATCTTCACAATCCTGCTCAGGACATCCTGAAATCATCTATCATCTGGTGGCAATGGTGCGCTTTCAGCACTCTCATCAGGTGGGACCAGATGGTACAGCTACTCCTCTTCCTCACAACTCTCCTCGGGGGGTAAGGAGTAAGGCTCTTCCCTGAAAGGCAATCTCTGTCTAAACTCCCGTTATCCTTGTATCCAGGGCAATAGAAAGGAACTGGAGAGGCAGTTGGCCGAGCCACCCCTTATGCTCTCAGTTTGCAGCAGTAGGATGAGCAAGGTGCAGATATGGACCAACATACACTGCCGGTGAAAAATCTTTCAGTTTCAGGTGCATGGAACACGTGTACACCCACAATGAACATCCATGGGAATCATCACTAGCAGAGACAGTATTGTATTCTCTTATTTCTGGATATAAGGTATAGTCCAGGTGTACTAAGGGCCAGATATTCGAGAGTTCAGCTTCCAATAGTTCCAATATAGGCACCTAAATAAGTAGCCACTCCCATTTAAGCACCAAAATTAAGTTGCCAGATTTTCAAAAATGCTCAGCTCCTAGCAACTCTTTGTTCAGATTTGGGTCCTGCTCTTCTGAAAATTTGGACATAGAAGCATGGTAACGATACAGTTCTGTTTCATAAGAAATTCTTAACAATGAAAAACAAATATTCACTCAAATGAGTTAATGTCTCTATTCTGTAGGGCTTTGAACATGGACAGTGAAATAAAAACAATCAGCATTTCTACATTAGTTATCAAAATCAAGATATTCAGCATGTAACCTCAAGATACTGCAACAAAAACCACACCATGATTATTTTATCATAATCAATACTTTATGCTTCTATAGCACCTTCCACCCGAGAAGTTCAAAGTACCTCACAACCATTAACGAATTAGGACTTGCAGCTCCCCATTTTATAGATGGGGAAACTGAGGCACTGACTAAATGACTTGCCAAGGGTCATTCAGGAAAAAAAATAAATGGAAAAGTCAAGAACAGAAACTAGATCTCCTGAGTCCCAGTCCATCTTTTAGTCACAAGACCATCTTTCTCCCTTGTAGCTCTCTGCTGTTCCATTCAGTGATGAAGTTACTCTCCAGCGCCCCACCAATGGAATCTCACTGCTTCCAAGGGAACATCTAAATAATTTATCACAGGACCATAGTTACTCAGCTAGGAAATCAAAGGCATCAATTTCACCTAGTACTTCCCCCTCACAATCATCTCCTTCGTATGTAAGATAATTAAATGGGAGAGTCCACCAGACCAGGAGAGATTTCCCAGAATCTGTCAAACTGCATATTCTGGAATACTGACAAACATTTGACTATGCTATAGGAAGCATAGTCCCAATAAAAGCAGTTTAGACCTAGCTCCTGGGTTGAAGTGATTAATCAATAAATCCAAAAATAAGCTTAGAGTTTATAAAGAAAACGCAGCTCTTTAAAAAAAAAAAAAAAAAAAAAAAACTAACTTGCACCTAAGGGAAGCTTTTTAATATGGCAGCAGTAGCATCAATACAGCGGCATTGACTGCTCTGCAGTTGCTACAGGTTCAGATGAGGGAAGAAAGAATTATCAGAGTGCTTCTAGCATAACTAAGACTCATAGGCTGGTATAGAGTACCCCTACAGTGCTGTCTGCCCCAATTATTTGGGAGGGTCTGATTAACCTTACCATAGAAACAGCAGGTATTAAAATATTTGCCTTACTATATTTAATCCAGGAGGATAAAACCACTCATTTAGTTATTAAGATCAATTCTTTATTTGATGTTATGAAATCAGACAGCTGGAATTCAGCATTTGATATGTATTAAACTATGATCTGTGTTACTCAGACAGTACCACCACTCCTGTTCCGTTTCTCGCTCTCTTTTTAGTCCCATATTCACCAGCATATTAATCAGGCTAAAAAAAAAAGTTGCAGATCCTACAGTGCTAGGGTCTCCTTGCAATTTCTGCTGCTCTTTACAGACTCCAAGGTTTTCTCTTTTTGTAAGTGAAGTTTTTAGTCCCTTTTCCATTATAAACCCTGTAAGTGCACCTGGGGACCTTATCCTGCCACTGGATCCCATGTGGAGCCCTGCTGACTGCAATAGGGGTCTACTGGTGTGGACTTAATTGCAGAATCGTGGCCATTGTCTTTTAAAGCAGACTTATGATTATTTCCAGCAGTACTTTTCAAACTGTGGTCCATGCACCTCCATTCAAAAAAATTTTAAGGGTCCGCAAAGGAGAAAAGGTTCAAAATCCCTGGCTTATAGGGTGCACATACCCAAAGACTTCTGAAGAAAACTCTCTCAGAGAAGTTATGAAGTCCAAACTGGCAGCTCTTACTCATGTGACTGGTTCAGCTGAAAAGCATGGCTTAATACTAGCCAATTGGACCACTCAAAGGAGTAAGGACTGCAGGACTGGATCTGAGCCAAAGCCAACTGAATTCAATAGGGCAGTATCCATTGACTTCACTGTGTTTTGGGCAAAGCCCCATAACAGTGACAAAGATACCTTCTCTTTCATAGCAATGTGGCACATTTAAACTTCTGACAGGCAAACTTCAAAGGGCTTTAAGTCTGATTTGGATAAGCATTAAAAAAAAAAAAGTGCCACCAGTGAAGATCGATCTCTCATCATCCTAGCAGTGAGCTGCATTTCCTATCTTCCCCTATACAAGCAATGTCAACACAGCATTTCCTACCTTATTAATAATTAGATTTATTATATTTAAGTTGTTTTATGGTTTATAGGTTGCTTCCTAATGTTATTTACTCTATTCCATATTACAGTAGGGCTTCTGCTGTGTTGGTTATGGGGCTCTTAATTTTTGTTGTGTGTGGAATCATTTTATTTATTGGATTAAGTTTGGTCTTATTATATGGTTTGATTCTTTCCACCACTGTCAAAACATGTCTGGACTCTCCTGCTCAAATCTCTGATCAAGTGACAACTATGAAATCCTCCTTCCCCAAACCCAGATGCACCCCAGGCTAAGTCAAAATCTGGGCAACAGCCACCCTTTGCATTCATTGCCATGTGTGAGGCACTCTTTCATAGTCTCAATGGATTTCTGACCTCAGTCCAGCCAAAACCGTATTATCCACTTCTGAGATTGACATTCCTTCCCATGGCAAAAGCACAAGCAAAAATGACAACCAGGCACCCCAACCTACCTCCCAGATCTTCACCAAAGCAGATTTGCCCATCTTATGTCAAAACTGTGATATTCCAAATACCAGCCCAGCCACAGTGAACTTGTGTACTCTCTCTCACCCTCCTCAATCTCAGTTAAAATCAAGTAAACACCTCCCGGCATTTCCCCTTCCCCAGGTGAAAAATCTTTCTGCACTATACCTTCCTCTAGACCCCTTCCTGAAGGTGGCAACGTTTTAATGAAGACACCTAGAAGTTGGTGTATTTTAACCTATCAATTGATTACTTTTCTAAAGGTAATGGGGATTGCCTTTTTTGTTCATTCACCAAAGGTAACATTCTGTTAGCTGAAAGGCCAAAAGGGTTTAGAATTATAGCTTTGCAATACTTCCCATTAAACACTGCTTATACAGAGAAAGAAAAGAAACAGCACTGACTGAACAGTTTGCGGCCAAATGTGCCTATGGATAGAGGGAGAAACTCGCAAATGTACCCTTCTCTTTCTCAGCCCTGAAAAGGTCTCTGCTTGTAAGCCACCATCAGAACTATCCAGGCTAAAGCAAAAATGAAAAAAAATTACATTCACTGTCTGTACAATACACAATGAAAGAGCCTCAGAGATGCTCCTACTATACAGAACAGAGCTCTGGAACCTGCTTTAAGCAATATATTTTCTTCACTTATATTCTTCTTCTGGATGAACACTAGTAATCTTAACTAATTTTATCTTTTTCCGTAAATGGCTGATCATGACGCTTTGATGATTTTCTGTGGGGGGGGGAAAAAACAATGCCTTTAAAAGAAAATATTACTTTATGCAAAAAAAAAATACTTTCTCTTTGTGCTTACTCTGTATCTTGCTCTTGTGATGTGGCTAATTATGTGCGAAGACCTGCAGGTGCAATGTGATAGAAATGGAAGAAAGGCTGAAAGAGTTATACATACACATCACTCCGTGCACTGAGTTTTATAGTAGATGACAAAAGGTCATTTTTTTTTCTGCCTGTAGTTAAAAAGAGGCAGATCCTCAATAGAGCTATGACAATTTACACCAGCCAAGGATGGGCCCCAGTATTTTCCAACATCCAGTTAAACTATCTTCATTTGATGAACTATCTTGTAAAATGCTCAACTTATTTGGGAAGTACTTACAGTACCCCATTGGAGCCTTTGTCCTATCTGGTATTGAGGCAAGTAGAGAGAGTGACCATTGCCCTTTGCTGTAAATTGTCTCATAACACAGACTTGTATGTCAGTGTTAATTACCTACGTTCAGATGCCACCAAACTCCATTGGTATCAGAATCAACAGCAACATTACACAGCTGTCTGGTGACAGAAATTAAACTGCTGTCTTACTTTAGTATCAAGTTTATAAACATAACTTGCTAGCATGGGCGTATACATTTATAGGAAACAAGGATCTTCGGCTATCCCTCGATGCGAGGATGATGTCTGCCAAGAGGGTTCATTGGTGGGTTTTTAAGTGGCTGAGGAGCCCCAATTCGTGCCCTGCGTATTTTCCCACAGAAGCGACAGATGAAATCTTGGAGAAGACATAGTTGTTGTCTGGACTGCTGTGCCCTCTCTTTTCTCCTTTGTCACTTCTCTGTCTCATGAGCACGTCTGTTCTCCTCAAAGTGAGCTGTGACTTGGTATATGGTGTGGCGTCACTGTGTTCTGTTCAGCACTGAGTCCTCCCAGTTTGTTGGGTTGATGCCTCCCTTTTTAAAGGTGTACTTTCAGTATGTCTTTGAAGCACTTCTGCTGCCTTCCATAAGCCCTTCTTCCCTGACTTAACTGAGAGAAGAGTACTTGCTTTGGGAGGCGAGTGTCAGGCATGTGTACACAGTGGCCAGCCCAGCGGAGTTAGTGTTTCATGACCTGTGCTTCTATACTGCTGATGTTGGCTGTAGAGAGAACCAGGGCCGGCGCAACCCATTAGGTGACCTAGGTGGTCGCTTAGGGCGCTACAATTTGGGGAGCTGCAACCGTGGCGGCATTTCGGGACGGGACCTTCCGCCGCCTAGGGCGTCAGAAAAGCTGGTGGCGCTCCTGGAGAGAATGCTCATGTTAGTGCGTCAATCTGCCCAGCTGATCCTGAAAATCCGTCTGAGGCAGGGCTGTTGGAACCACTCCAACCATTTGAGATGTCGTCTATAGGTTACCCAGGTCTCTCACCCATAGAGAAAAGTGGGGATAACAACTGCCTTGTAAACCAAGATCTTGGTGCCTGTTTGCAGATCCCCATCATTGAAGACTCGTTTGAGTAGTCTTCCAAAGGATGTGCTGGCACAGCAGATCCCATATTCAATTTCTATGTCAGCGTTGGCTGTTTAGAAGAGGTGGCTGCCAAGGTATGGAAAATGGTCCACATTTTCCAGGGGTTCGCCACTGATGGTTATTTGTAGAGTACGAAGAGTAATTTGTGCAGGTGAGGGCTGATAGAATACCTTGGTTTTCCTGACGTTGAGAGAGACTCAGGCTGTGATAAGCATCTGCCAAAAAATTTAGGGAACTTTGCAGGTTGGCCTCTGTGTGTGCGAGAATGATGCAGTCATCTGAATGCTGAAGGTCAATGATGCCAAATTCTCATGATCTTAGATTTTGTTTGGAGATGTCTGAGATTGTGGAGTTGACCATCCATACAATACTCAATCCCAATTCCATCAGGAAGGTGGTCACGGATAAGAATCAGGATCACAGCACGGTAAATGGAGAAGAGTGTTGGAGCAATGACACAGCCCTGCTTGACATCAATGCGAATGATGAATGGTTCGGTCTCTGAGCCGTTGCAAAGAATGGTGACAGACATCCCATCAGGGAACAGTCTCATGATGGAAATGAATTTCTGTGGACAGCCAAACCTACACAGCATCTTCCATAGAGCATCACTACTGATAGAGTCAAAGGCCTTGGTTAAACTGATGAATGCCATGAACAGTTCCTGGTGTTGTTCTCTGCACTTCTCCTGAATCTGTCATGCCACGAAGATCATGTCAGTTGTGCCTTGGGGTGGCCTGAAGCCACACTGTGATTTGGGGAGGAGTTTCTCGGCAATGATGATAAAGCAGTTTAGTATGATCCGGGCAAGGATCTTCCCTGTGACGGAGAGGAGGGCAATCTCTCTGTAGCTCCTGCACAATGATTTGTCCCATTTCTTGAATATTGTAACAATATTGGCGTTCTTAAAGTCATGTGGAATTTCTTCACGGGATAAGAAAACAAGGATAAGTTAACACAAGACAAGCTGAAGAAAAGTCTGGGAAAGAAACCAAGAAGATGAACAATAAAGCAGCCACAAATGTCAATTTCTTTTAAAGGGAGGCTGGGTAGGAATTGTGTTTTGGTTTTTAGAAGAGACTTTTAAGGAATATCCATGTAATCAAGATATGTGAAACTTACTGTACACCCTAAAAGAGACAGGCTCCCCTGTGGCACCTTTAAGACTACCAGATGTATTGGAGCATAAGCTTTCGTGGGTGAATACCCACTTCATCAGACGCTAAAGCTTATGCTCCAATACATCTGTTAGTCTTAAAGGTGCCACAGGACTCTGTTGCTTTTTACAGATCCAGACTAACATGGCTACCCCTCTGATACCTAAAAGAGACATCCTTCTACAAGAGCAAGGAAATTCTCCAAAGCCAAAAACTTTGTTGAGGTAACATTGAGACTGAGAACATATTAGCCCTTAAATAATATAGCTATAAAATCTGGTTAGGAAATTCTCATTTGAGGTAAGCACTAATGTAAATCTCTGATTTATTCTCCCAATAAGACAGTTCCTCAAGGTTAGAGGCTTCTTCACTTCCGCTGACCTTTCCCATCTATCTTTCCAGATGTGGCCAGAGATTATACCCTTCACAAGGTAATATCCTACATGTGCCCACTGAAGAACACCATCTTCTAAACAGTCATATTTTACTTGTAACTACCATAAAGTATTTTGCTTTGGGGTATTTGTGTAGATAAGCATATTACAATTAAAATGAAATTTAAAAGAAAAAAATAAGTAATTCAATGTGCCAACTTGTGTCTAAATACATAGCACTCTTCAGACCGGCTGTATATGACAGCATATGGTGAAAAGTACACCATGCAAGTTTGCGCTCCCTAGGGTTAGGGAGCAGCACTGCAGCTTTCCAAAATAATTTCTGCTCAGGAGGAGTGTTGCACTTTAAGGGTACATCTAGGCTAGGAAAAGTTGTCTAGTTAACATGTAGCTAACCTTGACCCTTTTCCTAGTCTAGATGCTGGATAAATTCCTTTTTACCTCAAATTAGCCAATTTCCCTAGGGTCAACCTTGACCAGCTAAATCGAGATGTTTATCTTGCAATTGGACTGAGAAAAAGGTAGAGATTAGCTACAATATGTTAGTTAGTCTCAACTTCTTCTAGTCTCCACATACCCTAAGTGTTTGAGGTTGGTCAGAGCTAGGAGAAAATTGGGGGGTGTGGGGGAGTGGATAGGTGGAAGCCTGCCAAGAATATTCTTTCAAAATTTTAAACAGATTTGCTTTGACTACAGTCACAATCCTTTTGTATTTCCTTCCTTAAAATATTCTAGCAGATGCCAGTAAAAAGAGGAATACTCACTCAAACAACCATTTAAAAGCAGATATTAAAGAATATTAATGGAAAGTGAATTCTGAATCCATAATCATGAGTCTAAAGAAAGTATTCTCAATCAAGGAGCAAAACTAGACATTTGTCTTATGTGCCCAACCAAAATATAAGAAACTGAGAACGGAATACTCACTAAGAACTGTTTATGAACATGCTATAGAGCAATTTGCCTGATAATTTTTAGTAAGTATGTTTGAGAAATTCCTGATCTGTCTGGACAATCAAAACAGAAAGAGAGGCCAAAATCAATTAAATTATTTGCCTGGCTCTGCTGCTGGTATAGTGAGAAGTGGATGAGATTAATCAGACTAGAATATACGGCGATGAAATGCAGTGGGAATAAGACTTTTACTGACCTATTCTTGGAGTGATTACAAATTACTAATTCGAAGACGCCTTTGTGCTGAATTGAGTTGTATGTCTGGTATTGAATATTACTGTTACTACTAATTTGAGCATTTAGGACACAATTTCATTAGTACTGCCATTTTACAGTTTATTTAGTAATCATGTGTCATAACACATAATATACTTAGTTTACTTAATGAAACATGTCCATTCCCAAGCTTAAGAATTATACACTTAGTCTTTCCCCCCAGATTACCCTCACCGCAATCATATAAAAAACACTCTTTGGTCCTTCCTGATATCTTAATAGAAAAGCTTCTTCCTTTAGAACAAATCTCTCCAGATTCACCTTTCTTAAACTCAGAAAGGAACAGAAGCATACAGCTTTGTTCATGTTACACAGATTGAAGGGCTGCAGATGTCATCTTGATAGAGATTCTTCAGAATTCACTTTCTTCTCATTTAAATTCCTTAGGATGAACATTTCCCCTACCCCCATGGTTATCTACAATACTGTTTGAGGAGAAAGATTTGATGGAATCTAGCTTGATTGTTCTTCTGACTAGTTAAATACCGGATGAGAGATTGGAACTAAAAGGCCATCTTAAATTCACATTGAAAACGGAAAATAAAGTTAAGCAGTGACATTTCAACCATGAAGCCTTCTTCAGGAATCTATAAAAGAAATAGCAAAGTCAGTTAAGATTTGCTTTACTTTTTGTCTCTATAAAATCTTTTCTGAAGAGACTTCATAGGTAAAATGTCACTGGTACCTTTCTTTTCTACGTTCAGCATGCATTTAAGATACACCTTTTGTTCCATTTACAGAAAACGTTAGTCAAACAGCTTGCTTCTTGGCCAAGACTTTGACTTGATCCATAACTTTTTTCCTGACAAGTTAAAAAGAAAAGTTAGTTATTTCAGGTTTTAAATGGGTTACTCCAATCATAATCCATTTCTGCTACCCATCAAAAAGAGAAAAAGCAATAAAAATAATCTGAAAACATTAAGAAGAAAACCTAAGGCTCTTTGGAGTAGAAAGAGCTGATGGTTTGTCAGCAGGGACCCAACGAACTCTGAATGACACGATGTCCTTCGAATTCTGCAGATGGATAGAGTGACCCAAACACAAATGCCTGAGACTGAAAAAGGGAAGAAGTTGTGATTGGAAATTGCTTCTAGACTGTTAGTCCAGATCCATAAAATCTGAAGCTACCATAGCATAATAAAAACCTATAATTAACCAGATATTCTACTTGGTCCGTTACGAATGAATCCCAGAAAAAGGAAAAGCCAAGCACCTGAAACTCCGCAGCCCAAGGCTATTCTGGAATTTGACTACAAAATGTTTCACACAGTGTGCCGCCTGCTTTCTGTCAGACATACAAAGTCAGCTGTCTGTCTGTCCTGCATATCATTTGCCCATCAGACACAAGGGGAGATCAAGAAGATATTTTACTTTTGTTCTACAGTGTCGCAAGAAATGACGGAGTAGACATTGTAAGGAAAGTCATTTAAAAATAGAATATGTCACCTTTCCGTTTTAGATCATACCTTCCGGCAAACCTCTTTCTGCCAAGTAATAGCTATTGAAAGTAATAGGAAACATTTTGTTTCTTATGCTGAAAGACTCCATCTTTCAATTTTCTAGTAATAGTTTCCTTTAAAGAGTTGTCACAGCAAAAATACAAATTCATACTCTCCAACAATTACAAACACAATATAGATTTGAAAATTGTAAACCAAGACACCTTAAAATAGTGTAGAAACAAAAAATATATACAATTTAATTGGCAAAACTACATTGCTGGAGCTTTAGAATCAGCATTACACACACTTTAAAGCATTTCAACTCATGGATGTAATGGAAAACGTTAGTAATTGAAACTGGCAAACCACCAGCTTTTTAGAAAGGCAAACAATTTCAACCTGACGAGAAGGGATGAGTTGATATCTGTCATCAATTGGTACATACAAGAAAAAACTGTATAATGCAATATAGTATTTTGAAAAGTGACAATCTACATATAAAAAGATACAAAGAGCAAGATGTTAAAGCAAGTCTAAACAAAGTTAATCACATCTGGTTATCAGTAAGCTCCTTCATGCATAATATGAAAAACAAGTGGATGTGGTTTGCTTTTTTGCTTATTGTGAAGTTCAAATGTTAGAAAAACAGAAAGTAAAGCTGTGAAAGCAATGTGATAATAAAAAAGATCTGTCTACGTGTCACTCAAGAACTGTGGTTTAACTGCTGCTTAAAAGAAAAAGCAAAACACATGGCTTCCTGGAATGATCATATGGTGTGGCAAATAGCAAGAACTTTCGTACGGAACTGCTAAGTTTCCAACATGTTAAAGTACTCTCTAGAACATCCAGGTCAATGGACAGACAGACCAGTTAACTGAGATGATGCCGAGTCACTCCAAAGCTCTGAGTCAACCAAAGAGAAACATCTATTGATGAAACTATAGCAGAGCATTCATATCAATTTTAAAGAAACCTCTACCCTACTGTACCTCTGACAGATGTACTAAATTTATACCAGGGCTGAGTCCCAGTAGATTGAGCAGCATCCCAAATTGTAATGGGAAGCCAGATTAAAGAAAAACAATCCTCTCCCCCACTCACAACTATCTCCTTTAATTTTGCTAGCTCAATTATAACATTGCTAATGTCAACTGAAGTTTCTCAGCTAATGACATTACTTAGGATAGGTGAACGGAAAATTTCTTACCTGGGCTGCTACTCTTACCTACAGAATTCAAAAAACTCCATTGGTGTTGCTGGAAACTTAAGGACTAAACACGATCCTCCATTTCAGGTC
The DNA here is from genome assembly GCF_027887155.1 of Malaclemys terrapin pileata. Lineage (NCBI taxonomy): Eukaryota > Metazoa > Chordata > Testudines > Emydidae > Malaclemys > Malaclemys terrapin. Next base: position 14,905,534 of record NC_071513.1, on the reverse strand, counting down.
ACCAGAAATTCTGCTTTTGGCAGCATAACAAACTAGTGATTCAGTTTCTCTCAATCATTTTATTTTATATCTTCAATTTGTATTTGTTTTTCATGCAGTTGTGACTGCATTTCAATTCTTAGTTCCTCTTCTCAGCTGAGGAATAACTGGAGCATTGAGGCTCTATGTCATTTTGAATTTTACATGCCACGTACCCTTGATATAGAATTATTTCCAGTTCTATTTTTTAATTGACTTAACTCCCATTTTGACAGCCTTTTAATACAACTTTTCTTTAAAGGGTGGATTTTTTGAGGGTTGTGCGTTAACTACAGAATTCTGACTGCTGCTTATCCAATACTGGGATTTCATTTTTCAATCTTTATAAAGCTAGTGATATAAACAAATTGTTGATTTTCCCCCTTCATTGTTCTTCTGTCAAAAAGCAGCTCTATTGTAAAGTGAAATTATTAAAATCAAACTCTGATTATACTTTCAGAGTTAGTTTTGGGAGATCTGTAATCATACCCTGAAAGAAATGCAGACATGGGCTTACTTAAAAACAATGGCCAAAATTTTCAAACATAATGCCTAATCCAAAACCCATTCAATTAAATGAAAATAATCCTATCATAATAATCAGTCTCTTGGTATAAGAAACTATATCTGTATTTAAAGACTTTAAAAAAATTGCCTGATTTTCAGAAATGTATAGTACTTATGAAAAACAGAATACGCAATTAAACCTGTTTTAAAATAGGAAGGTAAACGCATACAAAGTTTTAGTTTCAAAAAGATCGGCTCTAAAAAAAAGGCGTGCCAGGATTTTTCAGTCAGGGAAAACTCAGGAATTTAAGTAATCAAAGAAACAAGACACATGTAAGGCTCAACAAGGTGGGAACTGGAGGAAGAGAAGAGAGGTGAGGAAAAAAAAAGATGGGCTGACAAGTTAGCGTGCGTTGCGCCTTTGTTCTTTTTGTATAAATCACTATTATATGGCAGATATTTTCTTATCTTATCTTCTTGTACATATATGGTTTTTGAACATATACACAAGTATATGTAGCTGATATCACTGCAGAACCAGAAATATATAATCCTAGGCCATGTTTACAGTACCAAAAAATGGGGATAGGAGTGATCTGGGGAATTATGTCAGGAAGCCTTTACTTCAGTACCACATAAATTTGTGAAAACTAAATATTACATAAAATTTTAAGACCTACACAATCACAATATAGTAGGAACTAAACAGCATAGCTTCTGCAAAAGAAAATTGAGTTTCACCATCAGAATTCTTTGGACACATCAACAAAATAAAAGATAAAAGGAGAACAAGCTGCCAATGATATGGACTTTCAAAAAGCATTTGACAAGGTCCCTCACAATAGGCTATTAAGGAAACTAAGTAGTAGTGAGAGACAAACTACTGTCATAAGCCAGAAACTGTCTCAGAGACATCAAACAGATGGTTTATATTTTCATCATGGGTAAAAGTTAACACTGGGTTGTCCTGAGGTTATGTGTTAGGACCGATGCATTTTGTTACTGATCTGGTAAAGGGAGAAGAACAGTGCAGTGGCAAAATCTGCAAAGGACATAAAGTTAGATAAATCATGACCGAAGACTACCATGAGAAACTTCAGAGGGACCTAGCAAGCTACGTGAATAAGTAACATGATGGCAGATGGGATAATGAATATTGATAGGAGTAATTTGAATTTACACACTTTACCAGGCTCTAGATTAACTCAAAACTCCAGGGCGGGGGGGAGGGAAACATTGGCAATCACTGTTGGCAGCACTATGAAAACTTGTGCTGCATTATTAGAGAATTTAAAAGGACTTCCGTAAGTAAAGGGACTGAAAAGATTGGGACTCTTCAGTTTTGAGAAGACATGATAAAGGTATACAAAATAATGAATGGGGCAAAAACGGGAAAGGGTATGTTATTTACCCCCTTCCACAGTACAAGAAGTTGACAATGAATGAAAATACCTTCTACAAAATGCACAAATGTCACAAGGCATTATTTAGGCCAAATGTTTAACAGGATTTAGAAAAGGTCAGAACACTTATAAGGATAATGGGAACATTTAGAGTTATATACTTCTAATTCTTAGTAATGTATCAACAACATTTTAAACAACCATTTATTTGCAATGACAGGACAAGTAGAGAAGGAGGGAGGCCTTGCCAAACCAGATCTTTTTAAAAAGATAGAAAAAACTGTGTCTGTGCGTGCGTGTGTGTGTTTTCTGACGTTCATTTTTAGTACATTTTAACTTTCCTTGCTGTTTCTCTCTCTTAACAATTAAGCTTGAATTGTTTAACTTAACGTACCAGGAGTCAGGATGTTCGTGTGCAACAAATGGAGAGTGGTGAACACTGAGCTATTGATCACAATAAAAAGAATCATCACCTTTAATGACATGCCAACTTGTGTAAATTACTGCTCAATTTGATCCATTTTCACCCACTTCCAGTATCTGAATTAAAACAGCAGTTATAAATGTTAGACAAGGTCAGTTAGTAGAAGAAAAGACTCTGACATGCCCTTAAGAACAGAAATGCTACAGAGCAGCTACTGTCATACTTGATTTTTTTTTTAAAACCAATTAGCCATTGATTTCCTGGCATACAAGAGTATTGTACAAATCTTAAATTTTATTTTCAGGTACTACCCTCTTTAAAAGATTACTTTGTATTTACACTGCTAAAGATTTGTATAACAAGTTTATCCCAAATTAAATAATATTTAAAACAATCATGATTGCATAACTTTTCTACTTTAAATTATTAACCCAATTAGTGCTTTATTCACATTTTAAAAACTTGTACAATTTATTACAAATATAAAACAGTGCAGTTTTCCATACATTATCTCAACTCTGAGACAAACACTTAAAAGACATGGAAAAAGATTTAATTTCTATAAACATAACATTTGCATCACTCACATCCTTATTTTCAACGTCCTTCCCTACCCCCTGATTTAAAAAGATCAAACATACAACATACTGTAGGTTTATTTTTATTCAAAAAGTTACTGTCTCAAGACATAAATACAAATCAGAAAACAGTACAATTAGGACAATAGAATGTGGAGGACAACAGGTTAAGGTAAATATATAAAACATTTTAGCTGGTTGAAAACATAAAGCTGTAAGAACTGCTTTCACAAAGAAACACTCGTTCAAGAGTAAGAAAAAATCAATTTAAGTTTAAAATCATATATACAGTCCTCTCAGCAGTTCTATTAAATGCAGTGGTGTGAAAAACAATATAGGCAGTACTTTTAGAAATGAGAATATTTATTTATGTAAAATGAGTTAGGCAGATCTGGTTTTGAGTATATGGTTATCCCATGACTTAGTAAAATAATTACATTTTATCATGATCCTTTAGATAATCTATGGTTTTTGGCTACCACAGCCCAATGTTTAATTTCTGAATCTAAAAAACAGGAAGCCTTTTCATGTTCACCCATTTGGGGAAATTCTTGTATTGCAAGCGTATTAAGGCATGGAATGATTAAAATAATATACCTCAAGAACTGAGAGACAACTGACAAAAAATATACATATGTAATATAAGTTAATATTTCCTTTAAAATGATGTCTAGCTGCCTAAGCCTTGCAAAATAAGTTGATGTCAAAATGGCATAGATCCACTTTCTGTTTTAAACTGATTTAATTTATTTGTGAAAGGACAAAAAATGAAGTTTAAAGCTTAGCTTTCAAAGAATATTATGGGGTGGTTTATGAATTTCTATTATCCAATCTAATTTACATACAGAGGAAATGTACTGTAACCTGTTAGAAGTATCTTTAACCTGAAGACTGCTTGCAAAGACAGATAGATAAAACAATATAAAATACAAATTTAAAAATCATTTTTAAAGCATGAATTCTCATGCTTTTCTATTTTTAAACATTGTTAAACTTTCAATATATTTCTGAAACCTCATAATTTTAAGTTGGAATTTAAAAGTAAGAAAAAACTAAACAAACTGCGCAATTATAAAATCAGCACCAATTTATATATATATATAATTTTATTTAAAATTTAGATCCCTATTCCCACACTCTAATAAGCTGTATAATTTTTGTTTAGAATTTTTCTGCAAACATACTACAATAAGCTTCTTTTATTTGGAGACAAAATACAGTGGCACTACTGGAAGGAATTTCACAACATTACATTTTTCTTAAAGGACAAGCAAACTTTCAGGGTTGATAATGGGGCGAGCATGACTGAATTATGTTACTTTCTGGCAGTTCTGAGAAGGCTAGAATGAAACTTTTGGATTTGAAAAACATTTTAGATGAAAAAATTGATAACATTCTGCATTTAAGCTTACTTTTCTCCATGATTATCTTAATTAAAACAAAAGCTTCTCTTGATGCAGATTAAGCATTTAATTTAAAATGCCAAAACTCTGCTGGTTTTACAATTCTAGAAAATCAATCCATCTGTCATTTCAGTTCATGTATGTAAACAAACCCAGCAGAGCTCATGATTATTTAGTACACCCAATAAACGTATAAAAAGAGGAGCTCAAATCTGTACCAAGCACCTCTCAGAATGTTAGATTAAAACAAATGTGGAATACTTATGATTCAGAAATAAACTAACACATAAAATATTGGTTTTTCAACAAAAACTGTAGCTTATCCTCAAACTGTTTACTTGTCCTTTACATTTCATTTTTCAGGCAAACAAAACTGCCCCTTCAATGCACTTGATCTTGAAAGCATGTCATTCTCCTTAGAGAAAAATCTGTTCAGAATTTCACTGTATCTACCACAATTTTGTATTTAAAAACTTCCTCTTCCACTTAGAAAATGACTTCATCGTGGATTTATTTGCTGATCTGGTATTAAAACATTGACACTCCAAGAACCTAAAACAAAGAGAAAAATTTTATATATTAAAAGTGGCCTGCTAGTCAATTTATATTTTTCTACAAATTCTAACTTAAATGTAAAGAATAAGACACAGAACGTACTACTTAGATTACATCACACCAAGACACATACAAATGTTCCAATATATTTAAAATTTTCTATCCTCTCCTCAATCCAAAATTAGCAAAAATGAAGAGGAAATTACCAAGTCTGTAGTATGGAAGCAATACATCTCATATCTATTTATTAGCGGATCCTCAAAAGAATTGAAATATATGTCTATCAAAAAAACAGCACAACTCTTCATCATATTTCTATGAATTTAGATAAAATAAAAATTAGCTAGTTTTTCCATGAGTTAACTATCTGGAATTCTTTGAAGATGTCAATTTCTCAGGCCCAAAACAGAAGTTGAGTCTTCAGAACTGTTAAAAAGCAGTTAGTCTTGGATGGAGTGGCCTATATGCATGTATGGTCTGGTGCAGAGACTGTCTATAAAGAAGACATCTTGCCTCTCAGTTGCTGTCCAGATACAGAGACTAAACAGTGGGTACTGATGAAGGCAACGTATTCAGAAAAATACAACTAGTAAGTAATCTAATAAAACCAAAGTCTCACTTGAGAGACCACATGATTAAGTGAAAGAAAGCTGGATCTGGGTGAAGAATCTGCTCAGGCTTATCTGACACCAAGGAGAGCAAGCTGCTTCCTGAACTATCAAAAACAGGTTCCAGGACTGACGACCCCAAACCAAAAATATCCAGATGCGTTCATTTTCCTCCTTTGCTTTGTATAGGACTTTGAGGATCAAAATATAGTGCAGTGCAACTATGTAAAAGAAATTTCATTCCCTGTTGTAGCAAGAATTTATACAATACTGATGTGCACCTGCTCCTCTCTCTGGCATCAAACCAACTCTTAATGTTGACCTTGGCACTAACAATTAACATGCAACTGAAGTAAACTATAAAAGGAATATAAAAATATATTGTGATGAGAAACCAGTAGTCCTAGGTGCCAATGACACTGTGTGTGCGCCACAAAACAAGTGAGATCGCAGGGAACTATCATGACTTCTTTAAAAACTAAATTTTGGATCCATATGGTGCACAGAACCATCATAACCTAATTGCTTTTTAATGTGTCCAGCGTCTATACCAAAGGGCACAAACTCCAAGAGTGAGGGATCTGTACAAGCAATTCCATGAAGAAACCTATAATAACCCTACCCAGGCGGAATGTGTGTTTATAAAATTAAACAGCATAATTGGCTTATTTTTAAATACTGAGTGATACAATTCCTGAATGATGTTTTTATATGGATTAATCATTGAAATCTTTGAAATGAGTAGCTCAAGACAGATTTTTCTTCTTTAAATTTAAGCAGATTAATTCATTTTGTCTTGCACATTCACTTGACTCAGAATATGCTCTGGATGCATGCACTTGCAGTACTGTAATTTATCATCTGCTGCCATCATGTGGTAATGCTGATAAACTGCAAGTACAGATGCATGTTTAAATTTAAGCTCTATTTAAGGTGAAAATCCCAGCAAAAGTATATGCTCTGTGAGAGTGTTTTAGTAGGAATGGGGTAAAAGGATGGAGTAGGTGGCAGCAAAGGAACAGAAGTGAGCCTGTGGTAAAGATATAAGCTATGATTTAAGTTTTGAGGTCAGAACCATCCGACTGGAAATGTATAATGGCCCCGGATTCAGAGGAACGAACCCTGTGTCAGATGAAATTGGCGACCAGGCTGAACAACATTAACATTTTAGTAAGATGAAAAAGAGGTTTACAACAGTTCCACTACCTACAATTAATGGAAAGGCATTATATTTTACATTTGAAATAAAGCTTAGTGTGTAGCTGGTGTTCCCCACAGGTGCTATCTGAGGAGAGCACCAAAATCCTATTAAAAAAGCCATACTAGTGCAAATCCTGGAATGACTTCCTGCTATCAGAAGATGCCTGCTAATATGGAGTATGTACATGAGCCAGATAAATGGATATTGGGCAGGGGATGGGAGGGGAGGGGGTTTAAAACTTTAATGGAATTTATATTACATATCCTTCCACTAAATAAACCCCGCCCCTTTATAATTTTGACTGTATGTAGGTCAGATTTTTTTCCTAATTCCATTTTTCTTCCTCATGCCCCCATGAAGGTTTCCTGGACCCACAGAACATCTCCTGTTTCCCTTTCCTACCAGAGCCTGGCTGTTTGGATGCTGCAGCTTGTTATTCTCAATGTAATTTTGTAATACTAAGAGAATGCTGAAAATGGCTAAAAATGACAGCTGGTTCTGAGAGGGAAGGGAAAAGGATGTTTACAGCTGTTTGCTTTCAGAATTAATAACCAGGCTACTTTTAACTGGAGGTGACTGATGAAAGGAGCTGGATTAAAGGTTCCTGGTTCAGCTTGTTGACCTATGATGACAAGTTTATATGGAGGCTGGAGACAGCAAGGAAGGTGGGTGAGGGAAGGGAAAAATAGCTGTTCAAGTCGGAATCACAGGCTTTAGTGGCCCGTGCAGCTAACGCTTTCAATAAGAAAAAAAAAATGCCTCTGCCCACTACAGATAATAGGGGAAACATATTTAAACATTTCTCCCCTATTTAAATTCTGTAACCTATGTAGCACAAAGGATGTAAGTGATGCATACTTTGATTGGTGAGGCGACCCCAGCCAGTCATTGCTGACAACTGGCTGTGAAATTACCTGAATGGCTCATTCAGCCAGAACAGGGATCTTTGCTTAGAGTCCAGTCACAGGAGTGGTCTACGCTAGGGGGGAGGGGAGATCGATCTAAGATACGCAACTTCAGCTACGAGAATAGCGTAGCTGAAGTCGACGTATCTCGTCTAGATGAGACGCGATAAATCGAACCCCAATAGATCAATTACTACCCGCCAATCTGGCGGATAGTGAAGACGTACCCACATAGTATATAATATATACTATTAACTGCTCCTACAGAAATGTCTTTCCACATTAGTAGTACTGTCTTCTTTTCATTTTGCTTTTGACCTAACCACAGGGAATTACACTCAGAACATGGAAAATCAGAAACTTGGAAATACCTTAATATCACCAGTGTGTGGTATTTCAGTTATACCTACTTAGAAATTCAAGAATATTGTTTACATTAATTACTTTTCCTGTCATGAAAAAAGCCACTACTGATATCATTTGAAGTATCTTCTATTACATAGTCAAATTCTGAAAATTTTACAAAACAGAATTACAGCAGAAGACAGTTTCATCAGCTATATACCAGTTGTCAAAATAATCACAAAGTAGTCCTTAATATTTGATTATGTTGCCACAATCTTGGGTATTCCTTTCCAACTACATACCCGGTTGTATTATACATTTAATCTTACAATTAAAATTCTTTTTAGTTCCCCCCTCTTTTGACTAAACCTACTGATTCATCCATGATTGAAGCAGGGTCAAAGAAATCTGGTTTTAGCTCCGTTCTCTCTCTCCTGTTCTTTGATGGTGGCTAAAAAAAAGCAAGCAAACAAACTGTCACCAAATATGTTAATAGTAAGTTACATTAAAGGTACAGGAAAAAAGAACCACTTACTTTGGAGCACAGATGATATTCATACTTTAAAAGGGTAAAAATGTATTCTTAGGCAAAAACTAATTTTTATTCCTGCATAACTGTTTCTTTTTTACTTTTTGTATGACAGTTTGAACAAGTAGTATATTAAGTGCCAAAAATTATTTTAAAACATATGCAAATTCAACAAAATAAACTTAAAGTAACCTTCCTTTATTTCTTGAACTGGAATTCTTTGAGATGCATGGTCCCTATGGGTCATGACTCTTGGGTGTGCATGCACTCTGTATGCCCAAGATTGGGAAGTCTTCAACAGCAGCATCTGTTGGTTCAAGCCTGCACTTCCTCATGCTCCCAACGGAAGGCATAATGGGTGGCATGGACCAACCACTTCACTAGTTCTGAACTATCATGAATCACAAGATGACCCAAGCAGAAGGGAAGTAGGGTGGGTTGTGACTAACCACAGAAACCACACATCTGGGAGAACTCCAGTTACTATAAAGTAACTTTCCTTTCTTCTTCGTGTGCTGGTCCCTTCACTACAGGTGACTCCCAAGCAGTGCTCGTTGAAGGGGAAGGTGTGAGGAAATATGCTGTACCAAAGGAGGGGTCTCCAGGTGAAACGTGAACCATAGTATGCCTGGTGAAGGTGTGTATGAAGCCACAAGTAGCTGCTCTATACATCTCTGAGGGGGATATTCCCTGTAAGAAGGCTACCAATGCTGACTGGGCTCTCGTAAAAGGGGCCCTGACCGTTTGAGGAGATGGGGTTTTCATAAGATCATAGCAAAGGGCATGCTATGGAAATCCATAGGAAATCCACAGAGCTTTTGGGAGCCCCTTCATTCTTCTGCAACAGCAGTGAACAACCTTGTAGACTTCTGAAAGGGTGCCAGTTCTGTGCAAGTAGAAGACTACAGCCCTGCACACATCTGGGGAAGGGAGTCTTGTCTTCTCCAAACTGTTGTAAGATATGGGGTAAAATACCAGAAGGTGAGAAGTCTGGTTAAGGGGAAACCCAGAAGGCACTTTAGATATGAACTTTGGATGTAGTTGCAAAGAAACCCTGCCCTTGTGAAAAACTGTGTAAGATGGCTCTGCCACAAGGGCCCCAAGCTCCCCAACCCTTCTACCAGAGATAACTGCCATCAAGGAGGAGTACAGGAGGAAAGTACAGGAGGAAACAGGAGGCTAAGGGTTCAAACAGTGGTCTCATAAGAGCAAAAAGGACAAGGTTCAGATCTCAGGTAGGATCCAGTTTTGAAACTGGAGGGAATGTCCCTATGATGCCCTTCAGAAACTTTGCAGTAGTGGGATAGGTAAAGACCAAGCAGTCCTCCAGGGGAGGGAAAACATTGATGGCTCCAGATAGGTACATTTGGAAGCTAATAGACAAGACATCTGCAATGAAAGAAGATATTCCAGTATGAGGAGGATTCCCGATGCCACCGGAAATAAGTGGAGCTGCTGGCACCAAAGAGAGAATCATTGCCATTTAGCGGAACAGCATTTCCCCACAAAGGGTCTCCTCAGAGCATGCCCTCTGTTTTCACTGTCCATCGAAAAACATGCCAGATGCAGGGAAGCTGAGTTGGGGTGATTCATCCTGGCCCTGTCCTGGGACAGCAGGTTCAGGAATGGTTGTAGGTGGATGCACAGATGGGAAGATAGCTGTAGGATGGTGGTGAAGCAGAAATGCCTTGGCCACCAGCAAGTTATCAGGATCAGTTGCCCAGTTGAGCTCAATGTTCCTGAGTATGGGCGACAATAGGGGAATGGGAGTGAAGGCAAACCTCAGTGGATCTGACCATTGCACCAGGAAGGTGGCCCATCTGGAGTTGAGGTCTTGGGCAGTCTGGGAGCAGTGTGCTGGGCACTCCTTGTTCTGTTAGGTTGCAAAGAAGATCCCAAGATGAGACCCCCTTCTCCTCCTGCCCTACTACTGAAAGATGTGCTACACTATAAATGGGTAGAGTTCCCATTCGTGAATCTAATAATAAATAAATAATAATAATAATATATGGAGATATCCTATCTCCTAGAACTGGAAGGGACCATGAAAGGTCATCGAGTCCAGCCCCCTGCCTTCACTAGCAGGACCAAGTACTGATTTTGCCCCAGATCCCCTAAGTGGCCCCCTCAAGGACTGAACTCACAACCCTGGGTTTAGCAGGCCAATGCTCAAGCCGCTCAGTCTGACAGGGAATTCATTACCCCTGGAATGTGCTACCAAGAGTGTGACCTGACGCCTGATGCACCAATTCCAGAGCTAGACTGCTTCTCTGCAGAGTGGGGTAGGTCTCACGCTTCCCTACTTCTTTATATAGTAGATGGTGATGCTATTGTCTATTCTTGACCTGCATGCATGAGATCCAAATAATGGCTAGAAATGTCTTGCATACTTTGTGAACCGCCCAAAGTGCAAATAGGTTGATTCGTAGCCTGGATTTGTATGGGGACCAGGAAAATTGGGCAGTCTGATTGTCGAGATGCATTCCCTATCCCAGTAGGGAAGCATCCACGATGAGCGTCTTTGTAGATTGTGTGGGAACACAAGACACACACAGACACACACACAGTTTTCCCACCAAGTGAGCAATGTCAACATGTCCTGTGGAAAAGAAACTTTCTTGTCCAAAGGATCACTGTTCTGGGCTGTCTGTAGCCAGATTTGAAGGTGTCATAAGTGCAGCCATTTGCATGGGATGACACAGGCGCATGCTGCCTTGTGGCCTAACAGGACTAAGCAGAATAAGACTATAATCTGAGGGCTGAAATGAGGCAGATGACGAGATTCCTCCTGGCAAGGAATCAGTCCTGAAGTAAATAGGTGCTCCCTGTGACTGAGTTCAGGTCTGCCCTGATAAACTGTATGGTTTGTGTGGATATTAAATTTATTTGGAGTCCTAAGGAACAATTTGAAGTGCAGCGGCGGTTGCTGAGTAATTCCTGGCATGGCTGACTATGAACAGCCAATCATTCAGCTAGGAAAATATTGGTCTGCCTTGCCTGTGAAGGTAAGTGGCCACCACTGCAAGCATTTTGTAAAGACCCTCGGGGCTACTGAGAGGCCAACGCGGAGCATTGTGTACTGAAAATGTTGTTATATATGGCTAAAGAGAGTGCTAATCTCAAAGGGAAGGTCCTCAGTGGTAGTATGGACTGCTCTGGTAACCCTGAAGCCATGAACCCCTTCTCATGACTACTAAAATAGCAAAGGAATGTGATGCTGTGTCCAGTGTATCAAGGGACTCCATCATCCAGGATGGCCTGGAAGTGAGGCCTGCATTCCGGAGGCAGTTTGTTCACAAATTCAAATAGCTTGTTTTAATTCAAGAAGTCATATCTAGACATGAACATGTGGTAATTTGCTATTTGGAATGCTAAACTGTCCAATGAGAAAAAACTTCCTTCTGAAGAGATCCAGCTGCTTTGCATCTTTGTCCAGTGGAGTGGATTGGGCTGGTGTAGCCGGCTTTTCTCTGTGACAGCCTGAACCACCAAGGAGTTTGGATTAAGCTGAGAAAACAAATATTCTGCTGCTTTGTGGGAAAATAAACAAAATTGTTTCTCAACCCTCTTTGGGGTTGGGTCACATCTGGCAGGTGTGTGCCAAACCACTCTGGAGAGAGTCACAGCCTGGAGAATGTCTAGGAACTCCTGGGTCAGATCTTGGACCTCCTCAAGCAGAACCTGACAAGAGTCTGATTCTCCTGAGATGGTCCTGGTACCACTTAAAGTTGTCCATTGGTGATAGAGACTCTAGCAATACTGCCTCATCTGGAGAGGACAAAGAAAGCACTGCTGGTGGAGCTGATGCTAGTAGCTATTCCTCCTCCATCTACTGTTCCAGTGGAGCCTCTGGTTCGGGTGGATGGTGCAGGAGGAAGAGTCAAGGAAGACTTCTTTTTAGAGGAAGTAAGAAATATGTACCTCTTCTTGCAGGGATTTTGCCCTTATCTTCCTCATGCTTCCACTGCATGGAGTCCTTATGCTTGCTGAAGGACTCCAATCCATTGAGAGCGGGTGCGGAGGGCTGCCCAGAGGCTCCAGATGGGTTGATGTGGGGAGGGAGGGCTCAGGCAGGGCCTCGTGGAGATCTCTATAAGGTACCTCCAGAACCTGAACTCATGAGATTGTCTGGTTTATGGAAGGAAAGCACAGCAGATGCCACATTTCGAAGGAATGTTTGCTTCTCCAAGGCAATACTGATGGTCTTGTGCAGGTTACTCAACTGGATAATCCAGGGACATTCCACTAAAGGCTTGAAGCCTGGAACTTTGGACATAATAGGTGTCTGAAACAGTGAGGGAACTGCGGGGGTGGGGGGTGAAGGGGACCCACATTATCCCCAACTCAATATCCAAAAGTTTAACCACTATTTATATTTACAGGTATGATGAAGCAGAACACTAAAGAGGAGAAACAGACACTGGAAAATTCTGTCCCAGACTGTAACTGGAGAGGCAATCAGACTATTCTCCCCTTAATGCCCTCAGTTGAGAGCATGAAAAGGTGTAGGGGCAGACCAACAGACACTGCCATTGAAGAGATTCTGATCCTGGCCACTACGAATGTATGTGCATGCCATACTGACTACCCACAGGAACCACAAAGTGAAGAGGAACTTTGAATAATAAAAAAAAGGAACTGTGCTGCCAATATCTTTACATTAAAAAAAACCTGCCAAAACTGTTAAAACCACCTTCAGGTTTTTTTTTAAAAAACATGACCACTAATTGTTCTGTGATGCAAAGAAAATAAGTTTATTTAAGAAGAATCACTGGCTTTAGCTAATACTGAAATAATAGCAGGCTTAAATTAAAAAAAAATCATTAAATTTTCTTACCAAGTCTATGTCCATGGTATCAAAATCCATGCCTTCATTTAGGTCTTCGATTCGCCCTTCTGATGACATCATCACATCTTCAACAATCGGCTCCTCATCATCTTCCATCAGGCTTGTACCACGCCGACTGAAGAAATTAGAAGAAAAAGATTTATTTAGCACTGACCTGAGCTACTCAAAATAAAAAATAAAAACATATTAGAAAATCCTGTATATGAATTACAATTGTAATGAAGAGTGATGGAACTAAAGAAAGGAAGTGAGAGTTTGGTTATCTATCGCTGAACCTGAACGACATAAAACCAGGCTCAGCCCATGAAAAAAAGCTCTCTTTTTATTTCATATGAAGAGAGGAGACTGGGAAGAACTACAGGTTTGCTGTACACCATCATCATCTTCAGCACTATTGGTGTACGGACATAACAGATCTCAGAAAATATCAGACTCATGGCCAATTTATGTGACTCAAAAGAATGATTTTTGTTACTCTTTTCACAGTCTGAGGTGCTTAAATTGACTGGACTTTTTCATTTGGATCTGAGATCTTAGAAACCCGACTTGTTTTACTTTATCAGATAAAGGAACAGAACCACCTTCTCCAAGGGCAAGTCTACTTGAGATGCACTGTAAAAAACAAATGTAATAGTATTTTTCAATTCACCTAATACAAGTACTGTAGTGCAATCTCTTTATTATCAAAGTTGAACTTACAAATGTAGAATTATGTACAAGAAAACCCTGCATTCAAAAATAAAACAATGGAAAACTTTAGAGCCTACAAGTCCACTCAGTCCTACTTCTTGTTCAGCCAATTGCTCAGACAAACAAGTTTGTTTACATTTGCAGGAGATAATGCTGCCCACTTCTTGTTTACAATATCACCGGAAAGTGAGAACAGGCGTTCATGTGGTACTGTTGTAGCCAGAGAGCAAAAAATATTTATGTACCAGATGCACTAAAGATTCATATGTCCCTTCATGCTTCAACCACCATTCCAAAGGACGTGTCCATGCTTGATAACCATCCAAAGCAGTGCCGACTGATGCATGTTCATTTTCATCATCTGAGTCAGATGCCATTGGTGGTTCAAGTTTTTTTTTTTTTTAATAATAGAATATCGGGGTTGAAAGGGACCTCAGGAGGTCATCTAGTCCAACCCCCTGCTCAAAGCAGGAACAATCCCCAACTAAATCCCCAAATGGCCCCCTCAAGGATTGAACTCTCAACCCTGGGTTTAGCAGGCCAATGCTCAAACCACTGAGCTATCCCTCCCCCCTTCTGTAGTTTACGCATCATAGTGTTGCTCTTATAAGACTTCTGAAAGCATCTCTGCACCTTGTCCCTCCCAGATTTTGGAAGGCACTTCAGATTCTTAAACCTCACATTGGTATCTTCTTTGCATTTTGTCAAATTTGCAGTGAAAGTGTTCTTAAAAGAACAACATCCGCTGGGTCATCATCCAAGACCGCTATAACATGAAATATATGGTAGAATGCAGGTAAAACAGAGCAGGAGACGTACAATTCTTCCCCAAGGAGTTCAGCCACAAATTTAATTAACACATTTTTTTAACTAACATCATCAGCATGGAATCATGTCCTCTAGCCGAAGCATGAAGGGACATAAAAATGTTTAGCATATATGGCACGTAAATACCTTACAATGCCGGCTACAAAAGTGACATATGAACACCTGTTCTCACTTTCAGGTGACACTCTAAATAAGAAGCGGACAGCATTATCTCCTGTAAACGTAAACAAACTTGTTTGCCGTAGGCTCAAAAGTTTTCCATTGTTTTGTTTTGAGTGCAGTTATGTAACAAAAAAAAATCTACATTTTTAAGTTGCACTTTCACCATAAAGAGATTGCATTACAGAACTTGTATGAGGTGAACTGAAAAAAGAAAAAAAAAGAAAAAAAACACCTTACTTTGGTTTGCCATTTTTATAGTGCAAATATTTGTAATAAAAAGTAACAATATAAAGTGAGCACTGTCTACTTGGTATACTGTGTTGTAATCGAAATCAATATATTTGAAAGTGTAGAAAAAGATCCTAAAATATTTAATAAATTTCAATTGATATTCTATTAACAGTGCGATTAAAACTGCGATTGATCACGATTAATATTTTTTTTGCTAATCGCGTGAGTTAACTGCGATTAAATCAACAGCCCTAGTACAGTCGCTTCCAATCCCAGTCATAAGGGGTGGATTTAAATTGGTATGTGTGTCACTTTTCACGCACAGCATTGACAATTAGGTTATTTAGAGTGGCGTGAGAAAAAAGGAATTCCATGTCTTTAGTGGGAACCTAATATTTCTTGTTTGCCTGCTTGTAGGTTGGTGGCATGAATGCTGGGCTCTGCCAAATAACCTTGGCCAGATCGAGAAGGGCCTCATTGACAGGTAGGGCTATTTTGGACAATGAAGATGCATGCAGGATGTCGAGCAATTTGTGCTGCTGTTCTTTCACTTCCTCCAAAGGAACCTGGAGGGAGTCTGCTATCTTGCAAAACAGCTCCTGAAAGTGTTTAAAGTCATCTGTTGATATAGGGGGTGGGAAGTATGATAGCCTCATCGGGGGAAGAAAAGGAGTGGTAGTGTAACCTCCTCCTCTTGTTTTTCTTCCACGTCTACTCTTGGGAGTGTCTTGGTCTCTGGTGGTCGAGAGACGGGTGGTGATGGTGAATGTGTATGCCTCCAGCTTTACTCTACGGGAGGATTCTCAAACTGTGATCTGTACATGGCCCACGGATCATAGTGTGGCCAATGTGTAGGGAATGGCATGTGGGGTTGCATCCATGGCATTACGTACCAGGACCCTGGTTTGGTTGGAAGTCGCAGATAATAAGGATGTGTAGCTAATGAGTTTTGTGCCTGTCCTGAATGTAAGGGTAGGGGTAGTTCTCCTCTTCCTCGTCAGGGAAGAGCCGTACCATCCTCAGAGGAGAAAAGAAGTAGTGCTGTGACTCCGGAGAAAAGGATGGAGGCAGAAGGAGCTCATGTCTAAGTAATGGCAACTCAGACAGGTCAAGTATGAGCAGGTCCTTAGGGTATCTGAACTCCTGGGGAGGAGGGAGGAGCACCACTGGCACTGGCGGATGCATCAGTGCAGAGGGAGAGGTGCATTCGCTTGAGCAGCCGGCAGATGGAGTCGAGGTCTTGCATGGTGCCGAGGTGTCTTTGGTGCCAGAGAGCACACAGGTGCAGAGCTTGGTCGGTGCTGAATGGACTGTTGACACCAACAGAGTTGCCGGTGGTTTCATCGGTGCCATGGAGCCTGAAGTTGATTTGATTGGGGTGTCCGTTTTTGAAGATCTCGTGCCAGGGTCCTCAGTACCCAGAGATGGTGCTGTCGAATGCAGATCTGCTCGTTTTGGCTCTTTAGCTGTGGTACCAGAGGTACTCAGATGGTTCCTGGAGCTATGTCTCATCCCCAAAGATGTCAAAGCTACTGACTTTGTAGGGGATGGTGCTCTGGTGGGCGGTTTGTCAAGAGGGTGATGAGGTAGTTAGTTTCCTCCCGTCAGCACAGGAAAAAACAGTTACTAACCTTTGTTCTTCAAGATGTGTTGCTCATGTCCATTCCGTGCTCTGTGTGTGTGTGTGTGTGCTGCACGCACGTTGCTGGAGATATTTCCCTGGTTATATTTTGAGCTGGTTCTAGCACCCTCTGGAGCCATGCACAGGTATGCGCTAGTATAAGGGGTGGGGTGGGCACCACTGGCACCACACCCTCTCAGTTCCTTTGTGATGGTTATCTCTGACTAAGGGATTGGCGGGTGGGTCATGGAATGGACATGAGTAACACATCTCGAAGAACAATAGTTATGAAAGGTTAATAACCATTTTTTCTCACAAGCAGTACCCTAGGAGGTGGGCTTGGAGTTCATGGACATGCTGATTGTAACAATGCTCTCCCAAAACTAGCATCATCTTGGGCCTGTTGGGGGATGGCATTAGTAAAATGCGAAGGTATGAACTGATGACCAGGTTCGGCTCTGCAGATGTCCTGGATTGGTACCTGCGTGAGGAATGCTGCTGACAAAGCCTGGGCTTTTGTGGGCGCAATGGCTGGAGGGGGAACGTTTGCCTGTTCATAGCAAGCCAAATACAGGCAGTTATCCAGGATGAGATTCTTTGGGTTGATACTGGGAACCCTCTCATCCTTTCTGCTACTGCCACAAAGAGTCGCATGGATTTGCGGAAGGGCTTAGTCCTCTCAATATAAAAGGTGAGGGCCTGCCTAACGTCCAGAGTATGAAGCCATCATTCCTCTGAGCTTTTGTTCAGATTTTAGTAGAAAAATTATCTGGTTGTTGTGGAATTGTGACAACAGCAGGAAGGCTGGATGGGGGTGCGGTTGGATCTTGTCCTTGAAGAACACCTGTAAGGAGGTTCTGATCTCAGAGACCCTTCTGGCCAAGGTGATCACCATCAGGAAGGTGACCTTCCAGGAGAGAAGTAGTAGGAGCATGATGCTAACAGCTCGAAGAGGGGGCCCATAAGCCTGGACAGAACCAGGTTTAAGTCCCATGGGAAGTGGGGGTTCGGTTTGCGAACCTGAGGATAGAGTCTTTCCAACCCCTTGAGAAACGAGACTATCATATTATGAGAACACTATTCTGCCATTCACTGGGAGTGGAAGGCTGAGATGGCTGCCAGATGAACCTTAATAGACAAGAGTGCCAGACCTTGCTGCTTTGGGTGGAGCAGGTAGTCCAGGATAGACAGAAGATAAATTCTAGATGGAAAGAGATCCCGTTCAGAGCCCCCAACAAGGGAAACATTTCAATTTGGTCAAGTAGATAGTAGAAAGCCTCATACCAGGGCTATTTAGCAAAACCTGTTGAACCTATGCTGAGCAGGCCTGTTCTTCAGGATTCATCCACGCATTTAGGTGCAGAGAGGTGAGTTTCGGGTAAAGAAGCCAGCCATGGTCTTGTGAAATCAAGTCCGGGTGGAGTGGAAGCGAGAGTGGAGCTGCCACCGAGAGGTCCAGAATGTGCTGAACTAATGCTGGCATGGCCACGCTGGTGCTATTAGGATAACCCTTGCCTTATCCCATTTGATTTTTAGAGAACATTGTGAACAGCAAGGGGATCAGTGGAAAGGGATACGGCGGGTGGTTTTCCCATGAGAGCACAAAGGCATCGGAGAGGAAGCCTGTGCTGTGCCCACACAGTGAATAGAACTGATGGCATTTCCTGTTCTGATTGGTGATGAATAGGTACTCCTGAGGAGGATCCCACCTCTGGAAGATAACACAGATGACTTCCAGGTGAAGGGACCACTTGTGGTGATCTGCCAATACGGTCTGGGCTCCTGGGGCGTGAGACGCCTCGAGATGGAGTGTCTTGCACAAAAGTCCCATAGAGTGACGGCCTCCTGACCCAAGGTGGACGATTGGCCCCTCCTTGCTTGCTGATATAAAACATGGTTGCTGGAATGCCAGGATCAGGTAGGGCTTGCCCCTGGGTGGTGCCGGAGGACCCGGTGTCGGAAAGGTGCCCGACGAACCCTGTTCCCTTCTGGTTCTGGAAGCAACAGATAGTAGGTTCCCCAGTGGGTATCGTGGTGGCTCCCTGGTATCAGTGGAGGGTCCCACACCAGACTCAATTCTCTTGATGGAGTCGATGGTGCCGACGCATGTCCAGGGGTAGAAGAGCGGCCCAGTGCAGGTCTCACTCCGTCTCCCTGCTTGTTCCTCTTCTGCACCGGCGAGCGCCCTCTCTCAGTGCGCTGCTTTTTGTGCTTCTTCCATGGTACCAGGGATGAAGAACAGTATTGGGAAGCGCTTGGTGCCGAGGGAGCACTTTGCACCAACGCCGAAATACTCAGTGCCAAATTGGACTCGCTCGGCTCTGAGACAGGCTTGAGGGTGGCCTCTATGAGAATAGCCTTTAGTTTGATGTCCCGGTCCTTCTTAGTGTGGGGTCTGAAGTCTCAGATTTTACACTTGTTCTTAATGTGAGTTTCCCCCAAGCACTTTAAGCAACTCGTGTGCAGGTCACTCACGGGCATAGGTTTCCCACGAGAGGCACAAGACTTGAAATCTGGGGCATGCCCAGTCCCTGGGACAAAAAATCCTTTGATGATAAGACCTACATACACTAACTATATAACTATCACTTTCAAAAACTATATACGCTGAACTATTAACACTACGAACGGAGAAAAAGTCCAAAACCACTAGGAAGAGACTAGCCAAAGCAAAGAGGTAAGAAGGAATTGAGAGAGTGCGGGGCTGTCAGCACCCCTTATACCAATACACACACGCATGGCTCCAGAGGGTGCTAGAGCTGACCCAACGGATACCGCTAAGAGAAAAATCTCCGGCAACAGTACACGTAGTAAGCACATACCCAGCATGGAATGGACATGAGCAAGCACTCGAAGAAGAAAAGATTTCTTCTTAGAAGGATGTGGCGAATGAGGGTTGGTGGATGACCTAGCAGTGTGAGAGAGCCACATAAGGGAAGTGTCCAGACCATGGTCCGATGTTGGACGTAATGATCTCTCTATGAGAAGTCACAGCCAAATGTCTTGGTCTTTTTTGGCCCTGACAGTCAGGCTGTGGCAATGGGTACTCTTCTGTGGGATATGTCCCTCACCCAAGCAGTGGATGTACTGTGGGTGACTGTTGCTTACCGGGAATGCCTGCCAGCAGGAAACATACCTCTTAAATCTAGGAGATCCAGGTATAAGGATGAGGAAGAAAGCTTCCCTGGCGGGAATCGGGAAAATGAAATCCTAAATTACAAATTAACAGGAAGGGTAAGAGGAAGGAAAAATGATAAAGAAAAGAAATAACTACTAAACTACACTAAACTAAGAGGTAAGGCACTAACAGCTCCAAGGATGGAAAGGCTGTGCTCTGGATTCCGTCCCATACCAAAGGCACTTGAGAAGGAACTGAGAGGTAGATGGACTGCACAGAGCTATATATACACACATGCTACACGCGCCATGCAAGACAGGGAGGTGTGCATGTGTGGTCCAACGAGCACTGCTAATGAAGATCACTGATCCCAGGAGCAGGGAGCGCTGCTGCACCTACAGTGGAGTACCCATAGGGACATCACTCAACGAAGGAATCACTCTTGGTTCAACTAGACAGCCTGGTAGCTGGAAGGAACTGAGAGGTGGGTCAAAGCCATGGATCCTTTTATATGCTTTGGTCTAAATGTTCAGAGCCATGAGAGAGCATGGTCCCAAAGGCCAAAGCTTTCTAGCATGTTCTGGTAACAATACGTATGTGAAGGTGCTTCCCAAAACCATGGATCTCTACAGGCAATTCTTGAACCTACCCTTACAAAAACTACTGCCCACTCTTCCAATCCATTACTAATCATCGGCCCAAGAAAGCAGCATTGGCGCCGCAGAATGATGCGGATATTACACCCATCACTGACAACAGCCTATATGAGTGTGGGGTATTGTGTGTTTTCTCTCCCTGCCTAACAAAAATGAGATTAATTTTTAACAGTCTTAGTTTAAAAAAATTAAAAAATATATGTCACTCAGTAAACTCACTGACTGACAACCAGATGATTGGTTGTGGGCATGCCTAACGTGGGAGACACTTTATTAATTTATAATGTGTTAAATTCCATTGTTAGTTTTGTCATTTGGAGCAACTAGGCAATGTTTTACAGTTCTACTTTTTTAGATCTGTGTAAGTAAGTTTGGATAATCATAAGTACATACCATTGGACTTCTTGGACTAAACAACTTCTCTGAACTTCAAGTGTTTGTTTTTCAACAGTCACAAAAATTAAACATGATCTTGGAATCAAGACTTTTTCTTCTACACATATAAAGCTCTTGTTTTAATAATCTTTTTACTCAAAAAGATATTGCATTCGAAGTGTATTCTCCAGTACAATTCAATACAGTATACCAAAATTTGCCACAGATAACAGTTAATTTAGCATCAGATTCAAGTTCATATTTGTATCAAACTCATGTCATGCTAAAAGACATGGTATTACTTTAAATCTTTGGAATCTATATGAAAAAATAAAAATAGTAAGAAATGAAAGCTTAAACTGCTTAGTCATATAAGCTAAGTTAATTTTATTTTAGCTTCATTTCTATTTTGCCATTGCTTCCATCTCTAGGCATTTCTAAGATGCCAATTGCCAAGATATCAAGGCAACTCAAAAATAGTAAAATTCAAAAAGTGTAACGGGACTATACAAGTTTATATAGTCTATGAAGCCACGCACAAGAAAATTGAAAAAAATCATCATCTTTTTACTCAGTCTTACTCACATGGCATGCTGCAAGTTAGTTCTCAGTTTGACATAGTTCATCGCTGCCCTCTCTTGCTGTTGCCTAGCTGCTTCTTCTTGTTGTCTTTGAGCCAACATCCACGTTACTTGCGTGCTTAAAAAAAATTATTCTCCTTTAAATGTGAACTGGTTTCATATTTGAACAGTAATACAATGTATGTGTTAGTTGTTTCTACATACTTGTAATCAAGTGGAGCTTGATGGTGTTCAGGCTGCATTGGATATACACCCATGTAACTTTCTTCAGGTCGCAACCGCTTAGGCTCCCTCATGATTGTGGAAGTGAGTTGTGGCGTTTGCATCATGACTGGTGTGTGCATTGTCTGCTCCCTGTTCAACCACATGCTGTCACTACTACTGCTTTCTTCAGCTGAAAGTGAAGAACAATATCAGCATATACTTTTCACAACAATTTAAAATTAAATTATTTAAATATGACAAATATAGAGTGATATATCTTTCAAGGTGTCCATTAGGGATCAATAATAACTTTTAAGAATCTGCAGAGTAAAATGTACTCAAGAATGCCTTGGCACAACTGACCATTGCATAAATTATTTTAAATACCTTACCACTAAAAGCACATTGTTTTTTCCTTCACTTGATCTGTGTGCCCATGTCTTATCATTCAGACTTCCTATTCAGGGTAGCATTGCAAGAAATATATATACAGAAAATTAGGTTGTAAATATACATTAAAGGACAGAGATACTCTTATCAATCTGACAAATATAAAAACTCAAGGTCAGATCCCCAGCTTGTGCAAATGAGGTTGGCTTCATTAACTTCTGAAAAGGTCAATATATTTCGTAGTAAGAAAAAGTTCACACCTTCAGGTATTTTCCGCTTCCCTGTGGCTGGTTTTGTTTTCTTATTCCTTACTGTAGAACCTCGACTGCTGATTCCGCTAATGACTGACATAGTATCATCATCACCTCCAGCTAGTAAGGAGTTCCTATAAGACATGAGAGGAAGCCACACATCTTCTCTTCGTAGAGACATCTGAAAGGTCATGAACTTCTCCAAGTAAACATACCTTTAAAAGAAATAATGATTATAAATGTGCAGAATATATTAAGACATTCCTATATTTTAAGAAATGTAAATTTGATTACTCAAAAACTTGCATCATAATGTCATCTTCATTCCTAATTTCAAATACTTTTATAATCTAATTAACAAAAAAGTCTTGCCAACAGCAAACTCAACAAGATGTCTAGACTTGTTCATCCACCTTAGCGTGAAAACAACTGAAACAAATAGTTTGCCTTGTTGTGATCATACTGTTTGCTCCAGTCTAGTTACTCATGGCATATCAAAAATTCCATTTTAGAGATTATATACACATTTAGTACATGAACAAATAAAGGTTACTTGTAACTTGGCATATTCACACTTATGGATAGTGTGCCAACCGGTGCAACTTAATCTCTAAGCAGTGCCTATTAGCGGGTGCATGTGTGCTCTATTACCCCTCCCATCCATGTTCACAAACATTCTGAGGGTGAGAGGCTATGTAAGTGCGTGCTGCGCCTTCTACCATCTCAATTCCTTCTAGTGATGACCCAAAGAAACAAAGATAGGACTCTGAGAAGGAGGGGATGGTGGGTGGGAAGTGTGAATATACAGAGTCACCTCAAAGAACTCAAGTTACAAGTAAGAATATTTCATTTATTCATGTTTTAACTGCTTATATAATCTGCAAAATGGAATCTTTGGTATTCTATTTTACTCTGACGAAGACTTGGACCTGAATGACTTCCTCTTTTGTTGAAACTGCAAGGAAGAAGCTGTTTGCTGGTGTTGTTGCTGTCTTTGACTTGAAAGATACAATAAAGATTGAGGATAAAATTGTATCTAGTAACAAAAAGGGGTAGGTGGGCTCCTTCTAGCAGTGGAAAACAAACCAAGCAAATGAGCAGTAGATTTAGTCTTAACTTTTCCAAAAGCTCGTCCTCCTTGTTACTGAAAAGAGAATCACTCTCAAAGGTGAGATCCCAAATCTTAAACCTAGTGTCCAGGGTCATCAACAGACCAGGGATGTCTTCTCAAAGTAACAGCAGATACTAAGACTTTGGCCGAAGACTCAAAAATATCAAAAGAAGCCCTGAGAACATGCTTTGTCACATTATGTCCCTCTCCCAAGATAGCACTGGTCAATCTTCTGTCTTCGTCTGATAACACTTGCACAAAGATAGCCATTTTCTCCTACAGATAGAATTTATACAGTGGGACATTGCCACTAGGTAATTAGATACTCTAATAACTAGAGATTAAGAAAAAAATTCTTTTCAGGGCATCCAACTTCTTCCCTCTTTATCTGTGGGGGTTGAATGAGCTTGACCAGACCTAAATAAATTACTCGCTACTGCAACCATCAAACAATGTGGCAAGGGAAAAATATGAAAAACACAAAAACTCACATGGGATTTGATACAGTTCATCTGACTTCTTAGAAATGGGCTGACAGGAAGCATGGGTAACACAAATTGCTTTAGTAGGTTGCAAGAGACTATCCAAAATAGAGGTATAAAATGAAGGGCTGAGAAAACCAAGAGTTGGGGGCATAAACGTGGAGGGCTCAGATCTTTTGACTCTTTCTTGATCCTCTTTAATTGTGGATCTGTCCTCAGATGTACTATGGATCTCACTAGAGAAAACAGCCCAGAGGATGAAGAAACATGAACTGTGAGAAAGGTCTGTCTGGTGATCCTGTAGGAGATTTAGGAGGAGGAGGCAGAGATGGTCCAGAGAAAGAGCATCTTCCATCCTTCCTCTCTTATCATCAGTAGGGGATTTAGACCTTGGAACTGACAAAGTCTTCCTTTTCCTATCCTCAAACGATCTCTCACTCATATCCAATGAACAATCAGATGCCAAACATACTTCTACTACTACTACTGTAACAGTCCTCTTCGGATCAGTCATTGATACTAGGTTTGATAAAGACAACTGCCTATCTGACAGCGGCTGTCTTCTCCTTCACCTTTTTCTTTGGAACGGACAGTATACTTCCTTAACTTCAGTCTGAACACATAGTGCCTTTGACATTCTCTCAGCTTTAATAGGAGGATCTTACTAACTAGGCATGTCAGCTAGAACTAATAAAGACATCCCTGGGACTTCTTAGGCACACTACCTTGATGCAGTTGGAGCTGACAGAGACCTCTTAGCATTTGGATCTGAAGATCTCTCAAAACCCAAAGGTCTAGCAGTAAGTTTTCTTAAGCAGGAGCACCTAGCAGCCGGTTTTACCTCTCATTACACATTCTGGGTGTGAAGGTCCAACAGATGGAACACCCAGAGGGAGAATTATTCTCACTGAGGCACTTAATACATCTCACTTGATCATCCCAATGCCGGAAAATTGACTGAACAGAGAGCACATCTCCTGGAACCTGGCTTCTTCTTTGGATCTGCCAACCTACAGAACCAAACCTAAAAACTAAAACTAAAAATTACTAACACACTAACTATACTAACAACCAAAAAACAAAACAAAAAACCACAACCACCACCAGGCTATCCAAGACACTACATTAGGAATAAAAATTGGATCCAAAGGACCGGAACAGTTCACTTCCATCTAGCACTAGCAGTTGGAAGGAATTGTGGTGGTAGAGGGCACAGCGCCCCCTTATATAGCCCCACTCTCAGAATGTTCATGAACTCTGAAGGAACATGAGGAGGTGCACCTGTGTTCTAACAGGCACTGTTCAGAAAGATTCCATAGATGAGCCAACCAGTGCAGCCTATTACCTATATAACTAGGAATATATACAGCCACTTGAAGAAGTGCAAGCTTTTCAAACTGTTAATGCTGTTTATTCTTTCCATGAAAAGCTATGATTTCAATAGCTGAAAGCAGAACAGGAGACACCAAGTAATCTATTAACAATTATAGAACAGCTAATACTTCCTTAGTTTTTAACTAATATTACTATATACTTATTACAAAAAACAGGGACTCTGCTTTAATAGCTTGCCTTTCCCTTGCTTTTCTATTAATTCTAAATGTTACGGAAGTTTACTTCAACATTAGTGATTTAACTATGATGTTTTCATCATTTAACATTTCATAATATTAAGAACTTTCAGAGAATACTTACACTGTTCTTTTGTCTTGTCTGAGAAGTTTGGAGGAGAACTCACTCAGAATATCAAGAAATGCCAAATTTAAAGGAGGATGGCTCTCACCTTGTGGATTAGGCTCTTTAAAAGCAAACTCTATGCCATCTCTGAAAATAAAAGTTAAAAATTAAGATTCAGAAGAATTACCTATTTTACAGTTTTCTATAGCACCACCCACATGACCAAAGTATCTAATCACTGAGAGAGTTCTAATCTGTCATTTCACTCCTTTCCCCCTGCATTAAATCCATGAAGAACAAGATCAAGGTCAAAACCACCATTCTTCCAGAGGTATTGGATAGGACACCCTTGAAAGTTGTCCGTGTTACTCCTATGTGAACCGGTGGAATTGCTGTCTCCATAATCTTTCTTGATCCTCTCTAGTGCATGGAATGAATTTGGTTCTCCAACATGACAAGGAAGAGTACTACCGGTAGTCAACTGGGTCAGCCTTCTTTATCAACATAAAGAGGTTGAAAACACTTCTTCATGATACTTGCTAGCATGTCATGTAGTGTAAGAGGAACCAGAATGAGGCTGAACAGTAAAGTTATTCAGTGCTTTAGTTTTTATTTTGGTGTAGTACAGTCAGGCTCCACTTAAAGCTATGGAAAACATGGTTCTTAGAATGAAGTGAAACTACGATAGCAAATCACTTTTTTCACCTCTACCTGACTGGCAAAATAAAAGATCCTCAATTAGCACTAAAACATTTTGTATTAATACATCACTTTGGTAAATTCCCAAAACAAAATATTTGTCATGTCAGAGACAAAATTTCTTGTCTGCAGAAATGAAGTAAAAAAAAATAAATGTATCAGATAATTACTTGTGTAACATGGCAATAGCTTCTCTTGTTTTCAGTTGATCAAGTCCAAATGTTAAAGCAAAACGTCGAGCAAGTTCCTTAATACCACTAAATGTCGGTGATGATCTGTCAAAATTATAACCATTTTCTTGTATCATCTCATTGAAAAGCTGCATGAAATGAGGAAGAAAGATATTTACTGATTAGTTTTATACAATATTTGGTATATTTTAGACTGAGAACCAGATTTCTCACTTTTGTGATTGTAAGAAAATAAATTTTGCATAATTAGGCAACGTTTCATGACAAAATAATGAAAACTGGTGATTTATGAAAACCTAAGTCTACAAATACATCTCCCTGTCAAGTCAGGATTATTCCTTAAAGTATATTCTCTAATATGTTTAGTCTAGATTTAGATATCCCGGGATATGAGGCTTTCAGCACATTCTGAATGAGACAACTGCACAGTTTAGTACACCTTGTTCTCAGGGCAATTCCCCAGATTCCCATCCTAAATATTTTCTATTTAGGTATCCACATAGGTTCTCATGTGACTCCTATCACTGTAGTGTGGAGTGCCTACTCAACCCATTAATTTCTAGTTCACCCCTTGTACCACCCTAAATGAAAGTTCCTCCTCTCCACCTCTACGGTGAAATTCTGGCTCCACTGATGTCAATGGCAAAATTCTCACTGACTTCAATGGGGCCTAGATCTCACCCCCCCCCCCCCCCCTTATATATCCTTCATTTATTGGTAGACCTACGCCAATATTTGGCAAAACTGAACACACTGAGCTCTTTTAATCTTTCCTCTTAAATCAATACTTCTAGCTTCCCACTTTGGTGCTATTCACTAAACTTCTTTCCATTTGTCAGTATCTTTTTGTAACAAGGTACTGGAGCAAAATACAATTTACATGCATTTATGAACAAAATGATTGCTAGCAGCTTGTTCCATGAAGTGTCTATTTATGCAGTTCATTGCCTTTTTTGCAGTTATATTACACTGCAAAATGTCTTATTTCTTGTACACTATGGGTATGTCTACACAGGGATAAAAAACCTGCAGCTGATTCAGGTCAGCTGACTTGGGCTCAGGATCTGAAGAATCACTGGCAGCTGTTCGGGCTTGGGCCCTGCAAGGCTAGAAGGTCCCAGAGCTCCGGCTCCAGCCTGAACCTCTACACAGTGACGTTTAGCCTTGCAGCCTGAGCCTGAGTCAGATGACATGGGCCAAACACACCCTGGCTGCAGGTCTTTTATCCCTGTGTCAACATACCCGATCAGTCCTATGGTCTCTTTTCAGCTCCTCTGCTTTCAAGGGTTCTCCCCTCTAATGTCGTTTCCTAGATGCATTAGTAAGCATTTTTCCAAGTTTAATATATTTTTTACATTCTCTGGGTCCCTTTGTATTTTTTTTTCCAACCACACTGGTATTTAGAACTCCTGTCTAGTTGGCATTATGTGACTGTTATTAGTATACTGTTTAATACCTTTTTAAAATCATTAGATTGTCTATAGGATACATGTAGAGAAGGCTGATGAGATGGCAGCATTTTATGGTTTCACAAAAAATTACTAACTTAAGCCTGTTGGATAGAATCAAAAACTGTATAAAGAGAAATTAGCAGTTACTTGAACATTTTTTTTTCTAGGCCAGGGGTTCTCAAACTGGGGGTCGGGACCCCTCAGAGGGTTGCAAGGTTATTACATGGGGGGGGTTGCGTGCTGTCAGCCTCCACCCCAAACCCCGCTTTGTATCCAGCATTTATAATGGTATTAAATATATTTAAAAGTGTTTTTAATTTATATGGGGGGGAGAAGGGGTCGCACTCAGAGGCTTGCTATGTGAAAGGGGTCATCAGTACAAAAGTTTGAGAATCACTGTTCTAGGCCTACAATCCTAAAATGAGATCCATGTGGGTGGTCCCCTGCAAACACACAGCACCCCACTAACTTCAATGTGGGTCCACCTGAATTATGTCTTTGCTGAATTAGGGCTTTGAAATATATTTTAATTCCTGAGATGGATGAAGCCTTTGCCAAGCATTGAAGTCTTTTTCATTACTAGATAGAATGAAAACAGTGGGGGGAAAAGTGGGAGCTATTTTTCCTTGTTGATCTGCTCAAGAACATGTAATTAAGGAAGTTTGTAATGCATTTATCATATTAAAATGAACATGTGGCTCCACTCACTATTCTAGAACTGGAAGATATTATGATAGAGTCCCTCTTCATTAGATTTTTACAATCTTTTCCCCACCTTTCATTAACATAATACTTGAAGACAAATGCAGAATAAGCAGCTTTTTCTTTAAATCACCTTAAAAATAATTGTAGAGCCTTACTTTCAGTTAAATATCTCCTTCTAAACCTCCCCTCCACAAAATTTCCTATGAAAAGTTACCCACAACCAACTAGGAATATTTTATTATTCTGCATTTATATATGAACATTTAAAATGAATAATTCTTACCTGCTGTAAACTAAGAATAAGCGTCTTCGCACACTGAATTTTGTCTATCTGTCTTGTTTTACTCATTGTTTCTTTGATAATATCTCCATAGTCATTGTAATACTAGAAAAAATCCACACAAAACAGCTGAAGCTTTAGATTTATAGAAAAATACATTTTACTACTGAGACCTTCAGAAAAGAATGATGCATTAAGTACTTTATTTACCATGTACTTTGCTAGAAACATGTTTAGTACCTAATAAGAAGGAAATGATGAAATAGCTTTACAATGTTAACACATTTTTCACCACTATAAAATTATACTCTAAAAATCTGAAATTTTTAAAAAGTTCAACAGAAGTTTTCCATTGCCTTTCATACCCTGCTAAATGAACAAGAGTGTTTGTTTTGAGGCAGAATGACCTATAGTAACTCCCCACTTAACATCCTCTCGCTTAACGTTGTTTCGAACTTACATCCCTGCTCAATGATAGAACATGCTCCATTTAAAGTTGTGCAATGCTTCACTATAACGTAGTTTGGTTGCCTGCTTTGTCCATAGCTGGCAGCCCCCCTATCAGCACCCCTACGCCCCCCCTCCCCACCGACTGGCAGACCCTGCGGATCAGCGCCTCCCTCCCCCCCACCGACTGGCAGACCCTGCAGATCAGCGCCTTCCCCCCCCCCCACCTCCTTCCCGCGGCAATCAGCTGGCTTGCGGCGTTCAGAGGCGCCTGCACGCCGTGTCCTCGCACCTCCCTCCTGAACACCGCAAGCCAGCTGATTGCTGCGGGCAGGAGGGAGGGGAGAGGAGCAAGGACACGGCCTGCAGAGTAAAAGGGGAGATGGGGGGGGGGGGGAGAAGAAGTGGGTTAAGGGTGGGGGTTTGGGGGAAGTGTGGAGTGGAAGGGCCGAGGGTTGAGCCCCCCCGCCCCTGGTGCTTGCAGAGTAGGGGAAGCTGCCACTGCTGCGCAATGTACTTCTCCTAGCCTACAGCACCTTCAACCTCCTTGCCTGCCTCACTGTCTCCAGTGCCAGTGGGCTGTGCCTGTGTGGGGTAAGGCGGGGGCACCTCCCAACTATAGTACTGTACTCTATGGCCAAAAAAAAAAAAAAAAAAATTCCTGGAACCTAACCCCCCTATTTACATTCATTCTTATGGGGAAATTTGATTCACTTAATATCGTTTCACTTAATGTCGCATTTTTCTGGAACATAACTACAAGGTTAAGTGAGGAGTTACTGTATTTAGCTTCATGGTTGACAGGCAGCCATACTTAATAAATACACAAGGATTAGTAGCACTGCCTTTCTTGGGAGGAGAGCAGTGGTTCTCAATCAGGGGTATATGTACCTTTGAGGTTACGCAGAGGTCTTCCAGAGGGTACATCAACTTATCTAGATCAGAGGCTTTCAACCTTTCCAGACTACTGTACCCCTTTCAGGAGTCTGATAGGTCTTCCGTACATTATACCTCACTTAAAAAACACTAACTTACAAAATCAGACATAAAAATTCAGAAGTGTCACAGCACACTATTACTGAAAAATTGATTACTTTCTCATTTTTTCCATATAATTATAAAGTAAATAAATTGGAATATAAGTATTGTACTTACATTTCATGGTATAGTATATAGAGCAGTATAAACAAGTCATTGTCAGTATGAAATTTTCGTTTGTACTGACTTTGCTAGTGCTTTTTTTGTTAGCCTGTTGTAAAACTAGGCAAATATCTAGATGAGTTGATGTAGTCCCTGGACGACCTCTGTGTACCCCCACGATACATGTAGCCCTGGTTGAGAACCACTGACTTGTTTATACAAATCAGGCTCCTGAAGGGGGTAGAGTAGTCTGCAAAGGTTAAGAGTCTCTGGTTTAGGGCATCTGCACTAGCCGTGCTACAGCTGTAAGCTCTGTAGTGTAGCATAGGTCAGATGGGGGAACAGGATGGAATAGTTAATGCATTTTTTGTACAGCTAAGGAGCAAAGACGTTTTATGTTCACAGACAGAAGGCTCAGGATTAGCAGGTATGGCTCTGGATCCCAGGAACAGAGGGTATTATTTATTGAACTAAAGCAGTAATCTATGTGTAATGAGTAAAATTTCTATTTGTTGG
Source organism: Malaclemys terrapin pileata (assembly GCF_027887155.1). NCBI lineage: Eukaryota > Metazoa > Chordata > Testudines > Emydidae > Malaclemys > Malaclemys terrapin. The sequence goes on along the minus strand of NC_071513.1, from coordinate 14,874,403 downwards.
GAATCTCTGTTCCCTGGATGATTTTTCCCTCCTACAAAACTCTAAAAGATCTTGTGCATTAAAAAGAATTTCAATTTTATTTGGAATTAGCCATCATTCAACTGATTTTTATTCATGTACAGTAACGAGGTTAAAAAAAGCCAGCTACCTTCCCATACTCAAACAAGAAATCAAAAGTACCATATATCAAGGATGGGAAAATAAATCTATTAAAAGTGTTAAAGATCAGCTGTGGGAATAATTTTACACAATAAAACAATGTGTTACTCTGACACAATAATGTTGTCTTTGCAATTTTCCATATGGAAACATGGGGAACAATTACCTGTTTATATTGGATTTAAAATATATCTTTCACAGGCCCCCACAAGGTTTAATTACAAATACAATTTTTGTTATACTGCAGTATTTTTAATGTTTCACTATTATACAAAATCTTCAAATTTACCTTCATATATTGCTTGAAAATATCTGCAGCAGTATTCATTTCAACCACAGTATATACAATAAGTTTACAAAAAGCTGCAAGCAAATTTCTTCTTTTGTGCAATGCTTCAATCTTGCTAGCTTCATCATCCTGCTGTCCATCTGGAAGGTATACAAAGCATTAAACTACTTAGGACTTTTGTTGTTTTTTATTATTCAGGTCATTTACTTACTCAAGTGGCTGAACACTTTACATTTTAGCCTTCTACTTCTATATGAAGACGTGTTATAGCAAAGCACCAGGAGTCAAGGCTCAAGAATTCTGTTAGCTTTCCCAGTAACTCACTGTTACCTTGAGACAAATGACTTCACCCGTCTGAAAAATGGGACTAGTACCTATTCCAAAGGAATGTTATAAGGTTTAAATAAGGCTTCTAAAGTACTTTGAGATCACTGAATGGAAGGTGTTACTTTACCATAAGTGTATTTCCGAACAATAAAGCAGCCAGATTACTGTGACAAACTATTAATTTCAATGTTGTGTGGCAATATTTGGCTAAACTAATACATTTTTAATGTTTGCTAAAAGCAGCCTTATTACTACAATTTATTTTCTACTTTTTGGTAATGAGAAAGTGTCTCTTTTTGATGTTTACATAAACAGTTACATTCTGACCAAATCTTATAATACACCAAACCTGTCATGGGAGAAACGCCTCTAAGTGAACATTCCCTAGACACACGCAAACCCTATGTCTTTTTAGAGGCAATCAACAAAGATGCCAATTCTAGTAAAGATTTGTGTGACTGACACTTTTTTTGTAATCTCTACACCACCATTTGATTGTAACTTATTTTTAAGTCTCTCTCTTGCTGGGACTAATCTGAACCAGATGTAAATGTGAAATGCCCTACACCCTTGTTATCGCATGCTGTTATCAAGCCCCATTTCACTTTACACCCTTATTAACTAATCATTGGCTTTGTGAAATATTGACTAAGTAGTATTTACTTCGAGTGCAGCCAAGAAAAGCAAAAATAGAAACTCACAAGTAAAACTGTAAAGAAGTTAACTAACTTGCTACCCAAGGTCACAGAGTAAGCTTGCAAGAGTAAGATTAGAATCTAAAATACTCTGGTTTCTAGACTTTTTGCTCTAACCAGCAAACCTTTCAGACTCCTAAGTAAGTAAAACAGCTCACACACAAGGTGTTTGTGTTGTGGATTTTTGGTTTATTTGGGGGGAGGGGGGGAGAGAGAGAGCTGTATATTAAAATTTTAAGATTTATAAATAATTTTTGGCTTAACCCTGCACCAAAGTCAGTGGGAATTTTACTACTGACTTCAACAGCAGCAAGTTGAAGCCCTTTATTTGGACAAAAAGATAGATTTATTTTACAGGATTTTTTCTTACTTTTATATATATATGTGTTTTAAAAAGTAAGAGTTGGAAGAAACCTCATGGCTCTGCTTGCCAATTCTGGATTGTTCCCCACAGTACGTTTTCTAGTGTTTCTAGTCTATTTTTAAACATCCCTAGTGATGGAACTTCTACTACTTCCCTGGGAGACTACTCTACAGCCTAATAAGTCTGCCTAAATCTCCCCCACTCCTCCACAAATATTCAGTCTAAATGTTTCCATTCTTATATTAGAGTGAAAATATTTTTGTATCACCCTAAACAATCTCTCTCTATACACAACATTACTCTTCAAATACTTATGATAACTTAAGTTATCAAACAAAACCAAGATGCTTCCTAAACAATTACAATATGTTGACTTAAGTTGCTTTTATTTACTAAGCACATACATGCACGTTAAATAATTTATCACATGGATATATTTCTATCATGTTTCTTTGGTCATTTCCCCCGTCTTCTGTCTACCAATCCAAATCTGTCTCCCCCAGGACTACTTCCAACAACCCAAAATCATGAATAGCTTCAAATGGCTGCCTCTAGGTTCATGTATACTTTTGTGTTTGCATATACGTAAGAGTGCATAAGAGCATGGACACAGGACAGCGAGCACACGCAAGTGCACAAGCTAGAAGGCAAAGTGAACACAGTGAAAACACCTGACATATACATATATATACATATATATATATATATATCCACACACACACACACACCTACCTGCACTATTGCTGTCATCATCCTGGTCAATGAAGACATGATCTAGAATAAAGCTGAGCAGTTCAGACTGTAATGAAGAATCAGGAGTGTAAACAAGTGGCTCTAACATGTCACGTCCTCCTGACATAATCTGATGGCTGAAGATCATCAAGACATCACACAGAATGGTGAAAGCCTATATTAAAAAAAAAAATAAAAAAAAAAGACTTCTTATATTGAATTTCTTATACTTCTGCTCTTTCATCAGAAACTGTATTTTAAATAAACTGGAAGTTAAACATCAACAAAAAAGGTACTTACAGTCCCAATGCAGAAAATATTTTACATTCAAAGCATGATCCTAAAGAAACATTCGTAACTTTACTCACATGGAGTAGTCCAACTGGATGCAATGAGACTACCCATGTGAATAAACTCTCATGTGTGTGCTTGCTGAATTGGGATCTGACCCTTAAATAAGGGCACACTCAAGATGAAGTCTATTACAAATTGAAATATTTATAGGATTTTTAACATGTGAAATTCTGATGTCTCAAGTTCTGTCTGAAAGGTATCATGGAGTATTTTTTAAAAGAAGCAAGATAACTGGGAAAATATAAAGGGTCCTCCACTCAAAAATAAAACACCACTGTAAAGTCTGAAAATTTCATACTTAACGTTCATACAATAAAGAATGCTTGAAATAGAGCCCCGCATTTTTTGCGAACGGAAAACAACACAAAATAAAATGAAAACAAAGAATAAAAAAAAAAGCAACTAATGAAATGAAATGAGACAGAACACATTCACCCCTTCATGGTGGCTTCCTGCTCCAGGCATTGCAACCTGCTGAAAGGGTCACAGTGCTGTGTGGGTTTGGTCCAACTGCCCCTCTGTCATTATGACCTTCTCCTCCCCTACAGAGCTACCTACAACTCTGGCAGAACCTGGTTTAAACACTCCAGGGCCTCTCAACACAGAGGGCAGGACCTGACTGTCCCCACTCCTCAGGGACAGGACTCAACCCTCCTTTCGCTGCCAGGAGGGATAAAACAAAATTACAAAACAAAACAAAACAAAAAAAACCCCACACACCACCTGAAATATTGTAAATAAAAAGATTTCCACACAGCTCTCGCTACAGGTGAACTATTTTCTCTACATATTTTTCCTTTGTCCTTTAGTTTGTTTATTGTCCATTTCACAGCATTTTTCTATACACAATTCCACTATTTTCCCTTAATAGTCACAAAAGAGACATGCTTTGGTTACTTTCTCTGTTTGCCTGGATCTTTACACAAACAGGGGAGAAAAAGCCATCTGTTCCTCAGGACAGGGACTGTTTTTCTGTTCTGTGTTTGTACAGCGCCTAGCACAATGAGGTCAATACAATCTCAGTCCAATCCCTTCCAGTCTCTGTCCTCCCTCTTTCCCCCCAGAACTTCATCCAACCTCAGTTGGCAGGGATCACTGTGGCACAGGGAACCAAACTGGGAACAGGAAGACTCTCTCCTCTGTGCTGTCAAGAGGGCCACAGGATTGTCTGGTGAAGAGGAGGAGAAATGACAACCTTCTGGGACAGGAGTATCAGTGGTATCTTCATCCTTCCAGTCTTCTGAGGATGAAGGTGGTGTCATCTGTTATTTGTGGAAACACTCTCATGCCCCATTGGTGAAGGTTCCAAGATAGGCGATGACAAAACCAAATTCCAAGTAAGTACAGAAAGATTATTCTGGAGGAACTCGACCAGTGACCAATGCCAAAGTCAACAGAACAGAAAGCATCAAGGCAACTGAATCCAACTCCTAAAGAGTGGTTTAAAGGCGCCCTGGCATCAGATCCAAACACATTAACTGATCTAGCACCTAAGCCTCACAAACTACCAGATCCTGAAACAACAGAATGAGATTAGGATCTCAGAACAGACTCCTCAAGCAAATAAGTGCCAGAAAATAATGTCTTTATATCCATCTATAAGAGGTGTTTCTTTCTAATGGACCTTTCTGGTCTCTACATAGATAGTTGGTGACTGATTAGCACAAAGAGCAAAAATTAAGAATATGTCCCACAATCCTTGACGGAAAAGGTCCTAAGTATGTTTGTCAGAAACAGACATTGGATTATCACAAGATGGGACACACCCAGAAACCAACAGACTCTGCTTCAACTGTAACTATGTCCACAGCTGACAACACAGAATTTTTAACCCTACTGGGCATTTTATTTCAATTACAATCTAATAACTGCTATTCCTAAATATAAATGAAGAACTATATTATATCTATGACGTAATCGTATTTCCTGAAAGTTCTTACTTGCTGTCTATGGCTGTCTGAAGGAAATGAGCTGTAGTTGGGCTTACAAACCTCTTTTATATAGTCCAAGGGGGAATGAGGCAGAATACATGCGCAGCACTACTGGACACTGCTATTCACTGAACTTGAGCATCCAGCAAGCTGCACATATCACATACCCATGCAGGCACTGCTAAAATAATTACCTCTCGTTTAAAAGCATCAAATCACTGTTATAAAAGAGTAAGGCTCAGAATAGTCACTAACCTGCTCTTTAACAGCAGTGTTTACGTTGGTCAGGTAGTGCTGACAGATTTGACAGAATACCCTCATCTGTTTCTTTAAACGTAGAAGGTCCTCCTTTAAAAATAAAACATTTTAAATAGAAATTAAATACAGTTTAACACTTTTTAAATTTATATTGAAGAATGAATATTCTATAGATTGAAATGGGAGCTAGGTCTTTAACTCTCAGGTGCCTTTGAAAATTCCAGACCATATGAACTTGACAGAGGCATGTTGTAGTAGACTGAATACGTCATCACCCCGATATACTTGGAGGAAACATATTTAGGGGACTGAGTTTAAGATATGCTCAAGGAGCAGAGAAAAGCTCTCAAGTTTGAAGATGGAAGCTGTGATTTCTCTCCTCTTTATGTTTTGGTTAAAGAGCTCCTATGAGTGGATGAATGGGAGCTCTCCTTTCCCTTCCCCCTGACAGTATTTGAAAAATGCAAGCAAAACTTCCCTGCCGCTTTTCGTTTTTTAAATCTATGAGGGAGGGGTTGTGTTCAGGTTCACGGACTTCCAATTGTGAAAGCACTCCAGAAAATTAGGTAAGCCTAGCTAAAACTGAATGAATTTTGTGCATATGGCTGCATCATCAACTCACTAATTTATCCTCCCAACACCTATGTTCCTTTGAACAGATATTTCTTTAAAAAAAAAAAAAAAAAAAAAAAAAAAAAGTCACCATGGTAGAGAAAATAATTCTGAAGTTAGAGAGACAAGGTGAGTGAGGTCTTTTACTGGACCAGCTTCTGTTGGTGAGAGAGAAACTTTCAAGCTTACATAGAGATCTTCAGGTCAAGGAAATGTATTCAGAATGTCACAGCTAAATACAAGGTGGAACAGCCTACTATAAGCAGTTTACACATATTTCACAGGACCATTTAAAGTGAAGTGGCCAATTAATATCTCTCCAGTCATCTAGGGGAGAGACCGCCACAAAAATGAACCTTCTGACAGGACACACGTAAAATTAATCCTCCTCCTACTATCCTTTGGGCTATAGGAAGGTTAATTGGGCTAGGAGCTGGAGACCACAAGTTCTAGTCTCACCTCAAACTCACAGGTGGTCAGTCATAAAGGTTATGAAGTGCATAGAATTATCAATAAGGCTAAACATCTCTAGCCTAGGAGAGAGGCAAGCAGCAGCATTATTTCAGAGAAAGAGTAACTGAGGGTACGTCTATACTTACCGGCTGGTTCAGAGGCAAGCAATCGATCTTCTGGGATCGATTTATCACGTCTTGTCTAGACGCGATAAATCGATCCCAGAAGTGCTCGCCGTCGACGCCGGTAATCCTGCTCCGCGAGAGGAGTAGGCGGAGTCAACGGGGGAGCCTGCCTGCCGCGTGTGTACCCGCGGTAAGTACCTTTAAGTTCGAACTAAGATACTTCGACTTCAGCTACGTTATTCACTTAGCTGAAGTTGCGTACTGGGGGCTTAGTGTGAACCAGCCCTGAGAGGTTGTACAGGACACTTCTGATAGAACCGGGAAGAAAACTCAGGCCTCTAATATGGCAGACTTAAATCTCATCCACTCAATTATTCTGCCTTTCAAAAAGAATCTGCCAGATCCATGCCCTTAGTACACAGTCTATAAATGCATATGTAAATCTGCTGTTTCAGTTTTATATATATACTCCCCTCTGGTGGCTGGTCTATAGAGGATAACAGATTACTATTGCTGTAGGCTAAAGTAGTTATTCCTTTAACCCAAGTGGTAAGGAGGTCTGTGCTGCTGTCACCAGTGAACAAAAACCTGATACGAGGCCCAAACGGTGGAGCCTAAACAGGTGACTAAACTCTAGCAGACCTTGGACAATTGAAAGGTGGCTCCCTATAACAGAGAAATATGTAAAACCCACGCATTCAGTGCGTTACATGCCCCATTTGAATGGGTAGCCCACAAAAAATAACTTGTTACTGGTGCCAGCTCAGGTTTAACTTGTTCTTGAGCTCAAGCAATATGCCCTATCTTTTATATGCTTGCCACTGCAACCTTAATATCGTTTCTATGCATTTTTTCATTATAGCTTGTGTTTTGTTCATCGTTTACTAACTTTTATAATGTTTAGTATTTAGCAATACAGAAAAATTGCAGGATACTGAAGATTGTTTTATGAAATTTAATACATAAAAACCTCTTCATTTAAATGAATTACCACAGATACCTCAGGGCTTGTGCATAATTTAGATCCAGTTCCTGAAGAGCACAAAGAGCCTTGATTATACTATATTTTGTACACTTGGTTCACTACTCTGTATTAAGAATTTTATTCTGATATGTATCACAGTGACAGAGTAGCTAATTTGCATCTGAGTTGCTTTGCTACTGTTACCTTAAATTAGATCTTTAAAGTTCTACAGCTTGTTTATTTACACAGACCCAATGTCATATTTTGAATAGTGGGAAGGCAGATGTGAAGGCGGAAGGAATTCAGATGTGTAAAAAAAAAATGTATAAAAATGTGTAAAAAAAGTCATTTTTCATCGTAATTTCAAAAGTTTCAACCAGCCCAAAAAATTGAGGGTAGATGGGGGTGATCCTAGAGATGATACAGATTACAGTAGGAAATTAACAGACTCTCACAATTCTATAAAGATTATACATTCAATTGGACTTACCACTTGAGCATGACATACCTTTGTGGAGCTGCTTTCAGTAATTTTTGCTAATTGCCAAAGGATTACATAATGAGTACACTGCAGTGCATGAATTACAATCTGTGATTAAGAAAAAAAGTTAGATGAAAAAATCCCAATATAAACAGTAACAAAGTACATTCACTGTTATACCTATAAATGCATATTTTAAATACCTGTTCTGGCATGTCTCCATTTTCAATACCAGTTTTCAATAATTTGTAGTTGCAACCAAACAAGTCCCACCTTGACAAGTCATGAGCACTGGAGAAAGCAGAAATGAAACAGTGTTGTAACACATCAAATGGCTATATTTTTTTACACTAATTCTGGAATTTGGTATTTAATAACTACTCTATGCTTTTAACTGTCCTAGTAAAGAAACCAGAGAGAGTTCAGCTTAAATCATAAGTATATTTTTGTATAAATGTTTTTGTATTTACAATAGTCTTCTAGTCAGGATTTGCCAAAGTCATGCACAGTTCTGAATTTAAACTGAACAAAAAATAAGTTTCTCACAATGTTTAACATGGTCAATTTAATAATATAAGAAACTATAGTAGGTTGCAAATATGAAAATCAAGATATTCAGGCTGAGATTCTACTTACTTGTGAAAAGCAGTGATTCTCTTTAACGTAGACAAGACTTGATACGCATCATCTTCATCAGGTTCCTCACCCTATTACACAATTATTTTGTTGTAAGAGTTGCAGTAAAAAGTGTGTTAAATGAACTAGTATGAAGGCATCAACACATTTTGGAGTAATTCATATCTGTTAGGAAAAGTGGCATTACAACAAGATACAAAACACTAGCGAGAGTAAGTCATGAGAACTATCTATCCTCACATTTCAGATAAATTGCTCACCAGACCTAAGATCAGGTAGAAATTTTCTATATGGCATACATAGCATAGCACTATCAGGCAGGTGTATTCTGAAGGTGATTCAAGTTTCTCCATAGAATCCAGCAGAGGCCACTGTCACACAACAGATACTGGACTAGATGGACCATTGGTCAGTACTGTTATGGCAAGTACCTCAGTCATAAAACAATTATTTTTCCACCTAGCCAAAGAAATATGGAAACCTTCAACGTAGCCTAGTAAACCCCTCAGGAACATGTTTAGGCTCAACTCTAAACCAAAACAAAAGAGATAGGTAGGAAACCTTACAGATATTCTTTCCCTGATTTGTACCTTACATCCAAACTTCTCCCTGCCCCCCTACTTCTCTCCTGTCTCCCCAAGAGTACCCTGACAACTCAAACATAACATATAGCCCATGTGGCTATGTGTACTTAAGACGTTAATTACTATTAGTCAGTCACTGGAGTACATTTCACTATCAACTTAATTTTAACAATTAGGTTGTTCCTACTGCTGTCAGAATATTTCAAAAAGAGGGCCTGGGGAAGACAGCAATTGAAGTTTCTTGAATAAAATGGCTGACCAGCAGGCAATATATGCTCATCACTATGCTTATCTGGGGAAAGACTATTCTGGCAATCTGATTCACCTATGAAGATGATATATATAAATGTTTAAAATTTTCACTAGAAGAAATCTCCTTTAGATATTTAAAAGCTAAATTATAACCAATTAGTTCCATAAACAAGGGAGACAACCTTACAAGTTAGGGATCGAGTATGAACTTACTAAAAATACTATCCAAACTAAGTGACAACAAATCAAAGGACTTCAACACACACTTTAAGTTACAGAATTGGTTCTTTGTTATTTGAATAAACCCCTATAACGTAATCTGGGTTCAGTTTCAATTCAGCTAGCTGAGTCACATGGCAGAATCCTGCTAAGTGTCTTAGATTATTTTTGGAAATTCCCAAGTGTCATGCTGTTTATTATTTTTTTGTGGTAGCAGTCAACCGGGCTATTTCTGAGGAGAGTTTGTACATAGGAGACCATAAAGATGAAAGATCTTCTGGCTAAAGCAACAAACTTGGAGACTTGATTCCTAGCGCTTCCTTTATAGCCTTGGTCAGGTCATTTAACAATGCACTTGTTTCATCTTTTGAAATATGGTTACAATACTTACTGACCTTGCAGAGGTGTTGCAATCATTTTAGAATGGACAACAATTTTTTTCTATTTTGCTAAACAGATTTGAAGTAATTGCTTAATTTAGATGTATAGAAATTCACCCTACCATGTCTTGTAAAGTGATTTGAGATCATCAGATAGAAGGTTCTATAAATGCTAAATATTATCATTACCACCTCAACTGCCAATTTCTATTTCTGTAGGGATCCCTGAAGGTGATCCCTAGCACCGTAAGAATACATGTAGTAGAGAAGAGAAAGAGACAAATGCAATGGCACAAGTCCTTGTTAACAATACTTAAAAGCCAGTCATGAGTGTACTAGTCTAGACCAGATTTTCAGTCTCCTATGATTGGTGGGGTTGAGCCAGCAATTCTTCATTTCTGCTTGCTTGGAGAAGGGAGGGTGCTTCTGGAAAGAGGGCCCAGAACAGAATACCTAAATCTATTATGAAACGACCATGGGGGATGGTGTTTCTCCCTCCTATCCTGAAGAAACTCAAACTCACAAAGATCTGAGGATTCCTTCATGGCAACATCCTAGGTCTTCCTCATACAACTTGATGCCATCAGAGAGGGCCTGCACCAAGCAGGATATAGATATATCTTCTGTTTCTGAAGCCCAGACCCACAAAATCCTTCTACCAACAACTAACAATACAATGTGAACAGAGTTATGTCAAGAGCAGCATCACAAAGAGGAGGACAGAGGTCTAGACACCTTTAATCATTTCTGTTTTGGTCTGCACATTTTGGTCTGCAATTTGCACTGTGTTTGTAGCCAGATTAGGGAGCATCTACATGGAGCTACACATGCTGCAAAAGAAAAAAAATCTTTATTTCTAAGACTGTAAAGGACAGTATATACCAATTTGGATAAGAGTCCAGGAATAATAATAATAATAAAACAAACTATCTTCCCCACTGAAGTCCAATTCTTCCTTCAATTACTTAGAGGGTGGAGAGCTTGTCATTCTTTGAGGAAGAGACGGGCTTTGCTTTCTTCGGGTATGTCTACACAGCCAAGAAAAATCCGTTCCTGGCTTGTGACAACTCGGACTCACAGGGCTTGGGCTGCGGGGCTGTTTCATTGCTGTGTAGACTTCTGTGCTCAGGCTGGAGCCTGGACTCTAGTCTTCCCTGGACCTTTATAATCTTGCATTTGCAGGAGGAAGAAGGGCCACAAACCCCCAAAAGTATCTGGGTCACAGATTTTCCACAGGATGTCCTATCTGAGTCCACAGACAATCTGAAACAATATATCTAAGAGGTAGATGGTCCACTCATTTCAATCAGGACACAATGGATTCCACAATACTTATTTTTCCAAGACGCCATTGGGATTTCAGCATTTCTTTCTGAGTTTGCCATTTGTGAGTGATATTGACTTATCTCCCTGCCGTGCCAGGATCCACCTCTTGCTTTCTATCGTCCCTCTCAAAGGAGGCAGTAACTGGGTTTTCACTGCCTGTTCTGTGCATTGTTTCAATGAGGCAGGCACTGCTGTTTGGGATTCTGAGGTGGAATCCAACTTCCAGCCAAGGAGCAGGAGGAGCCAGAAGCATAGCTGGTGAGTAAGGCAGGTTGTAGTATGGTGCAGTAGCTAAGAACTAAGGGAGCAAGGGAGATGAGCAACTAAAGCTCTTCCCTTCTTTGTCACACATTGGGAAAGAGAATCTGAACAGCATAACATCAGGGGGAGGGATAGCTCGGTGGTTTGAGCATTGGCCTGCTAATCCCAGGGTTATGAGGGGGTGATTTAGGGATCTGGGGCAAAAATCTGTCTGGGGATTGGTCCTGCTTTGAGCAGGGGGTTGGACTAGATGACCTCCTGAGGTCCCTTCCAACCCTGATATTTTATGATCATCACAGAAACAGAAGCCCAGGGAGCAGAGCCAAGTTGCAGAAAATTCCGTCCTCCAAAATAATAACTGAGAAATTCATTTATGTTCAACATCAACGAGTATTTCCAACTATGAGCCATGACTGTGTGTGTGGAGGTAGGAATGAAGTCATTTCACGCAGATAAAATAAATTAATATTGTAGCAGAATTTATTTTCACGCAGAGGTCTATGCAGGGTCTTGGCAAGACTAACAGCTCTATTATGCAAAAAAACCCTTTTGAGAAAAATTTGGTTTAACTATAGCATTAATGCTCTCATTCACTGTGGGATAGCGGAGGAGAATATCCTCTTGGTAATTCACAGTCAGTGGGATATGGAAGTCATAAAACTGGTTTGTGAAATTTGCAAAGACGTTTTCAGATCTTTCATGATGTTCTGGAAAAATCACCTTTTGTGGTTTCTTTTTTGTTTAGATACTACTACTACTACTAAGATGGCTTACACTGTCTTTAACAGGACAGATTTCAGTTGGGGCTCCTTTCAGTTTCTACTGAAATATATCAAGAATAAAGGGTACTTATGCACACTGGGATTTATAGAGTGCCTAACACTTATCTGCCATAGAGGAATTACATAAATAAGCAACAATGATACAGAAAACAAAGCTCCTTTAAAAATTATTCATCAGCAAAATCTTCCAGCTTCTGACACCAAAAAGTTAAGAGAAAAAAGTTCAATTTTTGTGCTGAATCAAGTCACTAGACGGAGTATTATTAATTTAGATTGTGGTAGCACCCAAAAGACATCTGGATTGAGGGCCCCATTATGGTAGATGCTTCAACACAGCGTAAGACATGGTCCCTGCCCCACAGAGCTCATTGTTCTTAGATGTCTTCTTCCTGAAAGCTGGTATAAGTGGAGCTTGACTGATTCACCTTAATTTATCTCTCTTCTATCTCCTCACCTCACTTAAGAGTCTGCATTACGATGTTTTGATTAAAAGTACCATTCACAATGGAATCATATAATATAATATATATTTTTACTCTATCTTATATAAACCTGAAACAATTGCTATATGTCTAGAAAAGCCAGTATACAACGTAAAGACTCAATGCAGCATTCCAAACACCATATCAATCTTAGTAATATCGTAAGAGCATAAAAGCTTAAAGTCACTCATAGAGGTGAACCTATTCACAGAACTTACAGGTGGTAAAGATATAAACAAGACCATCTTGTCCATTATTGTAGCAATGTAGGATTGTTCCCTAATATTTTGGGTAAAATTTTCAAAGGTGCCTAAGTGACAGAGGAATCTAAGTCCTACTGATTTTCAATGAGTCTTAGACTCCTAAAGCAAAGGCACTCAGGCAGTTTTGAAAATTTTACCCTTTGTCCTTTTTCATTTTAGATGTCACATGTGGAAGTTCCTTTGCCATTTCTCTTGGGAAACAATTCCAGTACCTGATGTGTCAATGTCATTACGTTTTTCCTGCCACTAGTCCCAGGATAGTCCTTTTTACATTTTACATAATTCATCTTCATCCTTGGTGTTTACCTCCTACTAATATTTGAACAACAATGGGATAGGATTGTTTAAACAAAAAAAATACTTCCTAATGCTGCAACAAGTGCCTTTGATGATTACATATACAATAATAAATAACTGAACTCATTAAAAAAACAAACAAGTAAAAAAAGACGAAATTCCACATAATAGAAAGTATGGATGCCAATTAAAAGTGTTACTAGCAAAATCTACAAGCTAAGTAACTCTAATCACCACATATAAATTTTGCAACTTGATTGCTTAAAAATTGAAGGTCCAAGTGAATTTAATAGCATAAAGAGACAAACTATGAAGTTATGTTTAAAAAATCACCAACAGATTTTGAACCACATCACGTTGAAAGGGTAGGAAACAGAATCACCACCAACTTAGTATCAGAACAAAACAGACTTGGATTCACCAGACTTGAAATGGTATATTACTATAATGATATATATTATATTATATATAAACATTATTATATATAAATGGTATATTACTATGACTACTATATTAAAAGTTTTGTAAATTAGAGTGGATTTAGTATGCTTTGGAGCTATTAAGCCAACAAGATATAATGAAAATGGTAAGATATGAAAAAAGATAATCATGCACATGATATACCTCTTGCAGAAAATCTTCCAGAAGTCGGTTAAACTTGTCTGCCAGCTCATCTATTAACTGACTTCTTGCAATGTCAACTCTGTTAAAGATTGTGAATTCTTCATTACAGAGTGCATGGTATGTTTTAGAACATGCTTCTAAAACATCCGTATCCGTGTGCTTCTCTACAATATCCCGGATCTGTCGCAATAAGGCATCCAAATGCTACAAAAGTAAAAACAAAGTTCCAATTATATTTTAGTTATTAAAGCAAAGATTTTTAGATTGTTTTGTTACTTTCATGACTGAGTCATACTGAACATAGCAATACTATTTTAGAAAATTGCCAATTCTCCAGAGAAAGCGATAGTAGCAATACAGTAAAATACAAAATAAAAAATAAATTGGGGGTCAGTGAAGACTACAAATTTAAAACACATACCAAAATTAACATTTTTAAATACAAAACATAAAAGAAACATTTTAGATAGTAGTTGAATTAATGGTGGTGGTTGCACAGTGTATCTAACAACATTTAGTTCCCACTCTCACATACTTGTATTTGTACATAATGGTCACCAGAAAAACTTTTTAGTTGTGTTGCGATTAAATGTATGATATACAGGCAATATTGTGGTAATATCTAGTCATCAAAAGCAAAATGGAAAAGCTTTTAAGAGCAACCCCTGTATTTATAAACACACATCAAGTATATTTTCTCTTTACCACCACAGGGAGAAAATGTCAATATATCACCTCTCAAATTGTAATACCATAAACAATTTTACTAATAATAACAAGTTTACAACTATGTAGCTCAATTGACACTTCTCAAATGCAAGTTTTATGTTTTACTAGTTTTAGTACTTACGAAAGTTAAAACCTAATTATACTAGCTACAACTAAGATTAGCACAAGCATCTCTCCCCAAACGGTGTACCTGTTCTGAAATGTAATAACCTTGATAGTCCAGAACTGGGATGCTCTGACATGACGATCACCTGTGTAGAAAGACTCTCCTCTACTGACTTTGGCCAAGAAATCTTTCAAAAGCAAACTTAGGCTCTGACACATTCTAAGACAAATAACCAGTGGAGACCATGAAGCTCAGGCCTTTTCTTCACTAGTGTAGATGCACCAGAGCAAACAGCATTTACACAAGCGGTTTTCACCAGCGTAGCAGCATAGTCTGAAATCTCAGTGAGGACAAGGTCTCAGTTCATTTTTCCCCCTCTTTAATTTCATTTTATGTTATCTTACCTTTTCTAATCGTCCTGTTGTATAGATTTCCAAGTCAAAGTACTGTGGCAGCTGCAACAAGTTGGTCACTTTTTCTGCATCTACAGAATACTGTCAAATAAACAAAAATAATTAAGTCCTACAAAGATTTTTGTTTTGAAGTTATTACAATAATAATCTTAGCTACAAGACCTAGCTATTTATTACTAACACATGATCAAAACAAAAAGCTAAACAAATATCTAATATCCAAGTGCCTAACATTTTGACAACACACAACCACTACCTCCAAATGGAATTAAACTTACTTTTGCTAATAACTGAGGAAGTGCCACCGCAAAAAGCTCTGTAATTCTTGTCCTGTCATCCAGCTGTGTTTTCTTCTCTTTTGCTGTCAGCACCTAAATTATTGATGTAAGGAAGTTTTTATAACTAAAAAGTGACTTTGTTTTTTAAACAGGTTTTGGGACTAAAGTATTTTACACTCCTCTTATCCAGTACAGTCAAAAAATCAGGGCTATAAAAGACCTCAATACTAGAACAGAAAAAACAATAAAGGCAGAATTTAACAGAATTTCTCGCTGAACAATATATCTTGTTTCAAAGTTATAGGTCATACCCTTTTCCCTGTTCCTCTTCCCACAGGTGGATGGCATTCTGCTGCTTGTCGAATTGTACACAGCATTATTTCAATCAGTGCACTTTCCTGTCTATCAGTTAAAGCTGAAATTAAAAAGAAAACAGATCATTGCAACTTGTCACTTTTTCATATATATTAGTTCCATAGCACAGGATTCCTTAGACATCAAGCAACAAGGTTTTACTTCAAAGTTTGTAAGCCAAGGGCTTATGACTCTGTGAGGTTCAGAGACCCCTCAACTCTTACTGATATGAAGAGAAACTGAAGATGATCAGCACCTCACAGAATCAGATCGAAAATATATAAAGTTGGGGGAATGATGCAACAGAGTCATGTGATCTGTGCTGTAAATTTGGTATGCTGTTTTTGTTTTTCTAGTATAAATAAGGCTACACTTGTGTCACAGGAGTGGCAGATTTTGTAATTTTCCTATTTCCCCTCTCCCCAAAAATCTATTATTTTTGGCATTTAATTATTTTTGCATGTGGGCATGTAGATGTGACAGTAAACAGAACTTTAGAGTTATTCACCTATAACTGGAATTCTACAAGATGACCTCTTCGCGTTAGGAGTCTTGGGATGAGCTGGCAGTGCAGCTTGGACCTGTGGAACATTCTGACAGCAGCAGTCATTGGGGCACCCTCACACTCCCTGCCTCTCCTTCCCTTGCAGCTCCAAATGTTCAGAGAGTAGGGCTATAAAAGGTGACAAGGTGTACTGGTTGTCTCAGTTCTTTCTACTGCATTCTCAGGTTCAAAGTTGAAATTAGGATTCCAAGGAAGAGGGGAAGGTAGGTAGGCAGTGTGAATGTGCAGAGTCCATGATGAGAACCTATGATTACAGGTGAGTATTCTTCATTTCTTCTTCAAGTGACCTCTGCACATTTGCATTCTTGGCAGTCTGGCAAACAGTACTCCTCCCTCCAGACAGTGTGAAAGGAGGCCTAGTTAAACAGATTGTAATTCTGCTTCACCAAACTGTGCATCTGATATAGATACCAGTTCTAAGAAATAATGTTTTGTGAAAGTATGAATAGGGCTCCAAATAGCAGCTCAACAGATTTTTAATCTGGAATATATCTAAGGCTGGACATGGAACTGGCCTTTACTCTAATCAAGTGTGCTCTAAGCCCTTATGGAAGAGTAACAGATGTGCGTTTATAACATTCCTCAATACAGAGTCTAAAACCATTTAGAAATACATTAATATACAACAACCTGACCATCACTCTTTTTCTCCATAAGAGAGACACAGTTTAGGTGATTTCCTGTATTCCTGAGATCTACTCAAATAGAAAGCTAATGCTATCATAACATCCCAGGCATGTAGCTTACTTCTCCTGAATGAGAGTGAGGTCTAGGAAAAAATACTAGTAAGTTTACAAACTGGTTAAGATGAAATTCTGTTACCACCAGGAAAAAATTTGGGTGTGGAAGTAGGATCACTTTATCTTTGTGAAATACCGTAAGAGGGCATAGGAGGGTGTCAGAGAGACAAGGTGGATGAGGTATTATCTTTCATTGGACCAGCTTCTGTGGGTGGAAGAGACAAGCTTTCAAGATACACACAGGTCGTCTTCAGATCTGAAACAGTCCTGAAAGAGAACTCTGTGTAGCTCAAAAGCTTCTCTCTTTCACCCACAAAAGCTGATTCAATAAAAGATATTACCTCATCCACTTTGTGTCTCTGATTTCCTAGGAGCAACATGGCTACACCCCACCATTGCAAAACAACATGGGAGGGTGTGTCAGTTATGAAAGCCTGTCGCTTACTCAGTCTCCTAGCAGATTAATAGTTACAATAAAGGCTGTCTGAAGGGAAGTTTCATGAGCTGAGTAACTACTAGATTGAGGTGCCATGTAGGTGTGAATACTCTAAATGAAAGGTAAACATTCATCAACAACTTCAAGAATGACAGATTTCAGAGTAGCAGCTGTGTTAGTCTGTATCCGCAAAAAGAACAGGAGTACTTGTGGCACCTTAGAGACTAACAAATTTATTAGAACATAAGCTTTCGTGGACTACAGCCCACTTCTTTGGATGCATATAGAGTGAAACATATATTGAGGAGATATATATACACACATACAGAGAGCATGAACAGGTGGGAGTTGTCTTACCAACTCTGATGGCTAAATACAATCTTTTGCTTGACTAAACTATGATGAGTTGAGATGGCTGTGATAAATACTTTTACCAATCAGTGAGTCCCAAGAATTTCAAATGAAGTATCCCAGTATGGACTGGTCAGGAGTTGAAGCTGAGTTTATGATATTGTTTGTTTCCCACAAAGAGAATCTTTTTTACTTATGATAACACAAGTGAGTTGTCTGGTTCTTGGAGTTCAACTGAATCTACTGTACCTTTTCTTAACAGTACAGTACCAGATCTGTGAGGTTCCTGTGGCTTTTACTGTTAAGGGAATAGAGTCTGAATTGACCTTTTTGCTCGGTCAATAGGAATGGAATTGCAGAGACAGACAGATAAAACTCCTTGTGATAGTTGAAATAGTTCTAAGAACCACTGTTTTGCCCAAGCTGGAACAATCAGGTTAACGTTGGCTTTATATTGTTCGATTTTTACCTAGAACTCTTTGAATTAGGGGAAATGGGGGTGAGGAAGAGAACACAGGAGACCTACTCCCCCCATCTAGAAGAAATGCATCAGAGACTGATGGTCTGCTCCTGATCTGGAGCAAAACCTCTGACATTTAGAGCTGTCTCTTGTTGCGAATAAGTCTATGTCCTGACATCCCCACAGGGAGAAGTCATTCACTCCAGAATGACCATACTAATCTGCTAGTATATTCTCCTTGCCTGCAAGTGGGGAGTTTAGGAACTGAATACAACTCCTTTGAGGACACATTGAAGTTTAAGTCCACTTAAGAGAGTCAGGAACACAACCCTAGGTAGTGTCAATTTCATAATCATGATGTCTGTATTTGGCATACAATGTTTTGATAGCCAGGGCTGCAGAAGCCTCATCTCTAGATAGGCAAACAGAGCCACATACGTGGCCAAAGCCCATCTTGAAGGATGTTACTATTTGACATGAGTCCTCCTACAATAATTTTATTGCTGCAACCCAATTTTTAAAATGCTTTTCTTCTGGAAGAAAATCTCTGCTTGTTTGAGAATCCAGATTGCCCCAATAAAAGGTCTGATCTGGTGGTGTGTGTAATTTCTTCCAGTTTATCTTGAACCCTAGTGCATATTTGTGACAGAGCTTTTGCTACAACCTCCTGTGAGGATACCCTGATGAGCCAATCATTCAAATAAGAGTAGACATGGAAATTCTGATGTCTTAAATGCACTACTACTGCTGAAAAGCATTTTGTGAATACTCAAGGTGCTACAGACAGGCAAAACAGAAGAACCTTGTATTGGTAATGATTTCCTCCCACAACAAACCATGTGTATTTTTAATGCAAAGGTCAGATTGAGATGTGAAAATATCCTATAAATTGAGAGCCTCAATTCAATCTTGGCTGGATAAAGAGGCTGCATAATTGAGACTAGGTGAAGCATGTGTATTTTGAACTTTCTGATGAAAACGTTGAGGTTGAGAAAAGACCAGCTACCTTCAGCTTTCTTTGGGATCAGAAAATACCTCGAATAAATTCCCTTTGGGGATTTCCTCTATGGGAATTTCACTCTAGTAGTGAACTTCTCATGAGAAGGATCCCTAAAGGGAGAGGGAAGGTTTGGGAAGAGAGACAGTGTTGAACAGAATGGAGTAACCCCGGCTGGACAACCTCCAAGATCCATCTATCCAAGTATCTTTAAAAAAATATATATATATATGGGGGAGGGGAGAGAGAGAGAGAGAATAGGAGGTAGCTAGTAGGCTTAAAACTAGTCTTGATTTTTCGTGTGTCACCTTAAACCTGAGGCTGAGTGGATGGTGAAGAGAAAGATGATGTAACAGATCTTTCTTTAGCTCATGGTTTATAAGGTTTGGGTCTCTGCTGAGGCTGAATAGGGTGCTATCGCTTCCTTCAAAATGAAGTAGAAGAGAATGGATATGGTTATTTTTGGAAAGGAACACTGGTATCCCAAATCTTTTCCTAGAGGATTGAGAAATACCCAGAGATCCTGCAGTAGACCTGATGTCTTTCACTTTCTCTAAACCTCATCTGTTTAGCCCTTCACCAACAAATGAGACGTTTTCCACTCTAGTTCTTGTTTCCGGGCGAAGTACAAATGAACATATGTCGAGTCACCACTTGCAGTTACGTGTAGATGCCACTGCTCTACACACAGTACCAAAAGCATCAAAGAATACTCTCAAGATGTACTTAGCAACTGCCTTTCAATAATAAGCCTCCTGGCAGTGAGTGCACAAACATTCTCTCCCAAATAACACTGACATCTGGACATTACTGTCTGTTAGTTGACAATTCTAATTCCTAGTGTGGCAAAGGAGAACATCCTTCTACCCACAGCATCTTGCTTCTTACCATCTATCTGAAAAGACAGAGAAGACTTGACCTCTTTTAGCTCTTTGGACAGCAGCCTCCACTATAAACGAATTTGGACCTGACTGAGTCTGGGAGAACAAAAATTACTCAGAAGAAAAGGACAGTTACCTGTTCCGTGACTGGCGTTCTTTGAGATGTGTTGCTCCTGTCTATTCCACAGTAGGTGTACGTACTCGTCACATGCACCAGTACCCATACTGGGGGAGCACCACTGTGACCCCTGGAGTGGCGCCTGTATATCGCACTGTAAGGGGAGCTACGGGCTCCCCCGACCCTCGGTTCCTTCTTGCCGGACAACTCCGACAGAGGGGAAGGAGGGCGGGGTGTGGAATAGACAGGAGTAACATCTCGAAGAACGCCAGTTACGGAACAGGTAACTGTCCTTTCTTCTTCGAGTGATTGCTCCTGTGTATTCCACAGTAGGTGATTCCAAGCAATATCTGTTGGAGGTGGGTAGGAGTTCATGATGGTTCGGGATGAAGTACCGCCCTGCCGAACCCGGCGTCATCCCTAGACTGGGAGACGATCGCGTATTGCGAAGTAAATGTGTTAACTGACGCCCACGTGGCCGCCCTACAAATGACCTGGATGGGGACATAGGCCTCATCAGCTGCCTACATCCCCCGAGCCCTCGTAGAGTGTGCCCTTACAATCGGTGACAGGGGAATCCCTGCCAAATCATAACACATGTGTATGCACGAGGTGATCCAGCGGGAAAGCCATTGGGTGGAGATGGGTTGCCCCTTCGGCTGAGGCAATAAAGAGTTGAGAGGATTTCCGGAACTGCTTAGTCCGATCCAGATAAAAAGCCAACGCCCTACGCACATTGGACGTGTGGAGGTGGCGTTCCTCACTAGAAGAGTGGGGCTCGGGACAGAGCACGGGGAAGAAGATGCTCTGCTCTATATGGAAGGCGGAGACCACCTTAGGGAGGAACGTCGGGTATGGGCAAAGCTGGACTTTATCCCTATGGAAAACCGTAGAGGGGGGTTCTGAGGTTAAGGCCCTGAGCTCCGAGACATGTCGGGCTGATGTGATCGCCACTAAGAAGGCCACCTTCCACAAGAGGTGCGACCAGGAACATGTGGCCAGTGGTTCAAAGGGGGGGGGGAGGGGGAGTCCCGTGAGCCGGGACAAGACCAGGTTGAAGTCCCATTGCGGCATGGGGGGCCTAGCATACGGGAACAAACGGTCAAGGCCCTTCAGGAAATGGGAGGTCATCGAGTGGGAGAAGGCTGATATGGCTGCCAGGTGCACCCTGACCGAGGCAGGCGCCAGCCCTGGGCCCTAAGGGATAAGAGGTAGTCCAGGATAAACTGGAGAGGTGCGGCGGAAGGGGGCACTCCCCGCTCATCCGCCCACCTGGAGAACCTGGAACACTTTGCCACGTATGTCCGAAGCATGGACGGCTTCCTGCTTTCCAGGAAGACTCGCCTTACCTGCTCCAAACACCGATTCTCCTCCTGATTCAGCCACGGAGCAGCTACGCTGTCAGGTGAAGCGCGGCCAGATTGAAATGGAGGAGGCGCCCCCCCTCTCCTCTCATCCTGGGAGAGGAGATCCGGGTGGAGTGGCCGCTAAGAGGCGTAGGAGGGGCCCGTCCCAGTGCTGGCGGGCCCACACCGGGGCTATGAGAATGACTCTCGCCCTGTCCGCTTTCACCTTCTGAAGGACCTTGGCGATGAGGGGGAACGGGAGAAAGGAATAGAGGAGCTGGCCCGACCAGCTCAGGAGGAACGCGTCTGAGATCGCGCCTTCCCCCACCCCTCCCCTGGAGCAGAACCAGGGGCAATGCCGGTTCTGATGATTTGCAAATAGGTCGATCTGGGGAGCTCCCCGCTCTTGGAAGAGCCGGTGAGTGACCTCCGAGTGGAGCAACCACTCGTACTGGGGGGAGAAGAACCTGCTGAGGCGGTCCGCTTGTGTATTGCGGATGCCCAGGAGGTGAGCCTCCCTTAGGGAGATATCGTGGGCTATACAAAACTCCCATAGGTTTAGGGCTTCCCGGCAGAGGGCTAGGGAGCCTTGCCTTGCCTATTGATATAGTACATGGCGGCGGTGTTGTCCGTGAGGACTCTGACCACCTTGCCATGGAGGTGCGTGAGAAACGCCACGCATGCCAACCGAACAGCCCTGAGCTCCTTGACGTTTATGTGAAGGGGCAAGTCCGGGGCTGACCACGTCCCCTGGGTTTGCACGTCCCCGGTGTGGGCTCCCCAGCCCAGGTCCGAAGCGTTGGACATCAAGTCTATGGACAGGTTGGCCTCCCTGAAGGGAATCCCTTGCAACATATTGCTCGGGCAGGACCACCATAGGAGGAAAGCGAGTTTCGGGGCCAGGATTGTGAGAACCTTGTTCACACCGTCCCGAGCTTGGGAGAACTAGGAGGCCAGCCATAATTGGAGGGGCCTCATACGGAGTCTGGCACGGCGGACCACATAAGTGCACGCCGCCATGTGTCCCAGAATCCAAAGACACGCCCTCGCCGTGGTCACTGGGAAGGCCATGACCGAGGCGATGAGACCTCTTAGGGTCTCTAACCTGTCCAGAGGGAAGAGAGGCTGTGGCCCTGGAGGAGTCCAGCAGGGCTCCAATAAACTCTTTGCGCTGAACGGGCGCTAATGTCGATTTGGTCTTGTTCACGACCAGGCCTAGATCGGTGCATGTCGAGAGGAGCAGCTCTACATGGGATTCCACCTTGAAACGAGACTCCCAATTGAGAAGCCAGTCGTCCAGGTAAGGGAAGATTTGTACGCCCTCCCGCCTGAGGCAGGCCGCTACCACCGACATACATTTCGTGAAAACCCTGGGAGCCGTGGATAGGCAAAAGGGGAGGACCGAGAATTGGTAATGATCCATCCCCACCATGAATCGGAGAAAGTGTCTGCGTCCCTCGAAAATACGGACATGAAAGTACGCATCCTGGAGATCCAGGGCCGCGTACCAGTCCCCCGGGTCCAGGGACACCATGCGGAACTTGGAACAGGTTAGAAACCTGTTCAGGTCGCGCAGGTCCAGAATTGGCCTGAGGCCCCCTTTCGCCTTCGGGATCAGGAAGTACCGGGAGTAGAACCCTTTGCCCTGGAACTGAACTGGTACCCTCTCCATCGCCCCTAGGTGGAGCAACCGGTCCACCTCCTGACCCAGGAGGCGGACATGTTCCGGGTCCCCCAGGGCAATCGCGGATGGCGGGTGATTTGGCGGGGGTCAGGTGAACTGCAACACGTAGCCCTTGGCGATAGTACTGAGGACCCATTGGTCCGAAGTAATGCAGGACCACGCCTGGAGGAAGGCAAACAATTGGTTGCCGAACACAAACTTTATTAATCGGGGGGTCTCCCTGGCAACAGGCCCGGTGCCCCCCTGCAGATAGTCAAAACCGCCTCTTCCCTTGCCTTTTGCCCTTAGAGGGACTGGGCTGTGTGGCAGAGCGGGACTGCCTCTGAGACTGATGCTTCTGGTCTCTGGGCCTTTTGTACAGGGGCTCCTATCTGCTCCTCGCAGGTTGAGCCACCGGAAGCGATTTGGCCTTGTCCTTAGCCGGGGGGACACAGAGGCCCAAGGTCTGCAAGGTGCTGCGGGAATCCTTCATCCTATGCAGCCTGACGTCCATCTGGTCCGCGAAGAGCGCCTTGCCATCGAACGGGAGGTCCTGCATCAGCCATTGTGCCTCCGTCGACAGCCCGGACAACAAGACCCACGACGCCCTGCGCATGGTGATCGCAGAAGCCATCAAGTGGGCCATGGCGTCCGCCGCATCGGACGCCACCGACCCCTCTTCTATCAGAGCCTTAAAGTCCTTCCTGTCCCGGTCCGGGAGGAGGGGCTCAAATTTAGGCAGGGACTCCCACAGGTTGAAGTCGTACCTGCTCAGTAAGGCCTGGTGGTTGGCTACACGAAGCTGGAAGCTAGCCGACAAATAAAATTTTCTGCCAAAGGAGTCCAGTCTCCTGGCGCCTTTTTTTTTTTTGGGGGGGGGGGTGCGGGCTGGCCCTGACTCTCTCTGTGGTTTACCGATTCCACGACGAGCGAGTTGGGTGCTGGGTGTGAATACAGGTATTCATGGTCCTTTGTCGGCAGAAAGTATTTCCTCTCAGCCTTTTTCGAGATTGGGGCCAAGGAGACAGGGGTTTGCCACGGAGTTTGAAATGTTGGCAACACCCTGGGTGCAGAGGCAGGGCCACGCGACCCGGTGCCAAGGGAGACAGGACGTTAAAGAGGGAATCAGATGGACCCTCCATCTCCTCGGCCTGCAGTGGTAGGTTGGAAGCCACCCGCTTTAGCAGGTCCTGGTGCGCCTTGAAGTCCTCCTGCGGGAGGCACCGCTATGGTGTCGTCCGGTACCGGGGAGATGACCGTAAGGAGCCAGGCACCTCGGTCGTGCCAGGGCATCGATACTGAGGTCAGAGTCCCGGCACGTGTCTGCCAACTCGTGGCCCGCCAATTTGTCTTGTGGGTGGCTGGAGGAGGCCGATGGAGCCCGGGGCGCTCCAGCGACCGAACGGGCCTCCACTTGGGTTGGCACTGATGGCCACGGTGCCCATTGGAACCACTGTCCTTGCCACGGAGTCCCTTGCCACTGGTTCGGCTGAGCACGGGATGGCAATATGTGCCCCGGTGGGATGGCATCTGCCAAGGGTGGGCGGACGCATGCCGAGGCCGAGGTCACCGAAGAACGCTCTGTGCCGCGGAAGCGGTAGGAGCGGCGTCTGTGGCGTCGTCTCCCTCGGGACTGGGATCTCGACGACGACAAACAGTACCCATGCGACGAACTGTTTCGGTACCCGTGGCAGTGACGCAAAGCCCGGTGCCTTGACGCCGAGGGGAGTCCCTGGCATGGCACCTTGACGAGCGGGACCTGGAACGGCGATGTCTGTCCCGTCGAGAGCAGCTCCGGTACTCACGTCTAGCAGGTGAGCATTCCCGGTGCCTCCCACGGTGCCTCTGCTCGCTAGCAAGGGGCGTGGAGGGTCCCCGCGACTCCCGTCCCGACGGCGGCCCTGCCGGTCTGACCGGCGTCGAGGGTGGCCGGGAGCTGTCCGAAGAGCAGCTGCTGCGCACCGAGCGGTGCGGGGATCAATCTTTGGAGCGGGAACTGCAGCTGCTCGGAGAGGTCTGGTGGGCACCCAAAGGGGGCTTGCCCCGCGACCTAGGGTCCGTACCCGTTTGCGAGCTCGGGACAGGCAGAGAGATAATGTCCTTCACAGCCTGCACCGCCTCCGGCGTCAACAGCATCCGTACCAGTGGGGATGCCTGGGTCAACGGTACCGGGCTGCTTCGCTCCACATGAGTCGGAGCCTTAGAGCCCGGGGGGGGGAAATCGAGGGATGCCCAGCACAGGACCAGCCGCCCCCTTGTCTTTATCGCGGCGGCGTTGCGAGGCTGAACCCTTCCCTTGCTTTTGGAGGGAGACCGGCGCCGACTGGTCAAAGGCGCCTTTCTGAGTACCGACGACATGGCGGCCGGTGCAGAGTCCGATCTGAGCACTGGCATCAGAGTCAGTGCTGACTCCATCAGGAGAGCTCCAAGTCTGAAGTCTCTCTCCTTCTTGGTTCTTGGCTTGAACGACCTACAGATCTTGCAACGGTCGCTTATGTGAGTCTCATCCAGGCAGCGAAGACAGTCAGCGTGAGGGTCGCTCCTGGGCATAGAACGGTGACAGGAGTCGCACGACTTGAAGCCTGGGGCACGGGGCATGCCCCGAGCTCGCTCTAACGACTGAAGAGCAATGTACAACGGTACCACTAAGGTCAAGAAGAAGGGCTGCAGCAGAGCTGGAGCACAAAAGTTCCGACTACCTTCATGGCGGCAAGAAGGAACTGAGGGTGAGGGGAGCCCGGAGCTCCCCATATAGCGCGATATACAGCCGCCACTCCAGGGGTCGCAACGGTGCTCCCCCAGTATGGGTACTGCGAAGGGAAAAACTTCCGGCACCGGTGCACGTGGCGAGCACGCACACCTACTGTGGAATACACAGGAGCAATCACTCGAAGAAGAAGCTGGTATAACTTATCTAATTTTTTAGAAATTGCCAGACCAGTTGATGGATATAATCAGGCATTTTTACCAGCTGTAATAAACCATCTAAAACTTCCTAGAGGGTGAGCCCAGAATATCAAAAACCAGATGTATAGTTTCCTCTAAGATTACTATGGGGAAGTTAAAGGTAGTAGCAGTCTGTTCTACACGTTCATGTATTTGGAGCTCTCTTCTGAAGGGGAGGAAGATGACAAACCCAGGATGTCATCTGGTGAATTTTAAACATCCAGATCCATATCTGCTTCCAGAAATTTGATAGCCCTTCTAGTTCTTCAGATTGCATGTCTGTGACAAGTAAAGAAAGCTGTTCACTTGGTGCTGGCAGGAATGAGGGAACCAGACGGGACAGTACCAGTACAGGACACTTCCGCTGAACCCTTTCGTGAGAAAGATCCCTTTGCACCTGCCTTTTCTTAGCCCTTTTACATTCAGGTCAACATTTATGGAAAGACGAATATCGCCATATTGTCCATGGCAGTAACTCTCAGTCCTGCCAGCACCCAGTAGAGAATTCCCTATCATAATCCGTGGGCAAGACAGGATGATCTTGAGGTCTGAAAGGTTGGAACTGAGAGTGTCAATAACACTATCTAGGTTCCCTGAACCATTCCTTGGGAGGGGAAGGGCAAGGAAAGGTGTCAGGTTGATTGTGGCCAGATTACAGATTAAAATGTGGATCTGAGATCCTTCCAAGTGATAAGATGAAAGGGACAAGACATTTCCCCTGGGTGTGCATGTATGTTGGGGGGGGGGGGCGTCCTAGGACAAGATTCATGTATTTCTGAGGAGGTCGGCATAGCTAGGGAAGCTGATTTAGCTTGTAAGGTTTTTCTCTTTACTGAAGAAAAAGAATAATGAACTGGCACCGCTACCATATGCTTCTTTCTTTTAAGCATGGGGGATAATGTATCAGTTGCTGCACAGGGGATCCTGATTCAAAAGTAGATCTGAATAAAGGTATTCCAGAGGCTCAAAGCAATGAACCTAAACCACCATGGTACTGTATTTGCATAATGCCTAACACAGTGGGGTCCTGGGTATGTGACCAGGGCTCCTAGGTGCTACAGTAATACAAACAAATAATTGTATATCCAGTAGCAACCAAAAGCTCTGAGGAAGCATCAGATGCTTAATGGGACTAAATCAGGGGACCCAGATAAAAGGAACTGGCACATGAAATTGCAAGCCCATTAGCAAGAATTTTTAATGAATCTGTAAACTCAGGGGTTGTATCGTATGACTGGAGAATTGCTAACATAGTTCCTATCTTTAAGAAAGGGAAAAAAAGTGATCCGGGCAACTACAGGCCTGTCAGTTTGACATCTGTAGTATGCAAGATCTTGGAAAAAATTTTGAAGGAGAAAGTAGTTAAGGACATTGAGGTCAATGGTAATTAGGACAAAATACAACATGGTTTTACAAAAGGTAGATCGTGCCAACCAACCTGATCTCCTTCGAGAAGGAACAGATTTTCTAGACAAAGGAAACGCAGTGTATCTAATTTACCTCGATTTCAATAAGGCATTTGATACACTTCCACATGGGGAATTATTAGCTAAATTGGAAAAGATGGGGATCAATATGAAAATTGAAAGGTAGATAAGGAACTGGTTAAATGAGAGACTACAACAGGTCATACTGAAAGGTGAACTGTCAGGCTGGAGGGAGGTTACTAGTGGAGTTCCTCAGGGATCAGTTTTGGGACCAATCTTTTTATTACTGACCTTGGCACAAAAAGTGGGAATGTGCTAATAAAGTTTGGGAGGTACTGCCAATACAGAGAAGGACCGGGATATCATACAGGAAGATCTGGATGACCTTGTAAACTGGAGTAATAGTAATAGGATGAAATTTAATAGTCAAAAGTGCAAGGTCATGTATTTAGGGATTAATAACAAGAATTACTGTTATAAGATGGGGTTGCATCAGTTGGAAGTAACAGAGGAGGAGAAGAACCTTGGAGTATTGGTTGATCACAGGATGACTATGCGCTGGTTGATCACAGGATGACTAACTCAGCCGCCAATGTGATATGGCCGTGAAAAAAGCTAATGCAGTCTTGGGATGCATCAGGTGAGTTATTTCCAGTAGAGATAAGGAGGTGTTAGTACTGTTATACAAGGCACTGGTGAGACCTCATCTGCAATACTGTCTGCAGTTCTGATCTCCCATATTTAAAAAGGATAAATTCAAACTGGAACAGGTACAGGGAAGGGCTACTAGGATGATCCGAGGAATGGAAAACCTGTCTTATGAAAGGAGACCTCAAAGAGCTCAGCTTGTTTAGCCTAACCAAAAGAAGGCTGAGGGGAGATAGGATTGCTCTCTATAAATATATCAGTGGGATAAATACCAGGGAGGGAAAGGAATTATTTAAATTCAGTACCAATGTGCACACAAGAACAAATGGATATAAACTGGCCATCAGGAAGTTTAGACTTGAAATTAGACTAACGTTTCTAACCATCAGAGGAGTGAAGTTCTGGAACAGCCTTCCAAGGGGAGCCGTGGGGGCAAAAGACATATCTGGCTTCAAGATTAAGCTTGATAAGTTTATGGAGGGAATGGTATAATGGGATAGCCTAATTTTGGCAATTAATTGGTGTGTGACTATTAGTGGTAAATATGCCCAATGGCCTGTGATGGGATGTTAGATGGGGTGGGGTCTGAGTTACTACAGAGAATTCTTTCCTGGGTATCTGGCTGGTGAATCTTGCCCACATGCTCAGGATTTAGCTGATCGCCATATTTGGGGTTGGGAAGGAATTTTCCTCCAGGGCAGATTGGCAGAGGCCCTGGGAGGTTTTCACCTTCCTCTGCAGCGTGGGGCATGGGTCACTTGCTGGAAGATTCTCTGCACCTTGAAGTCTTTAAACCATGATTTGAGGACTTCAGTGGCTCAGACATAGGTTTGATACAGGAATGGGTGGGTGAGATTCTGTGGCCTGCGTTGTGCAGGAGATCAGATTAGATGATCATAATGGTCCCTTCTGACCTTAAAGTCTGTGATTATATGCTTTATCAGCTTACAATGAGGTTTTGAGCATGAGAACAATAGTGTTTGATCCAGGGTAGGGTGTGGATCCATGATACACCCCTGGTCCTTAATATCATCCTTCACTGTGCCAAGGATGGACCTTATAGGTACCACTTTTGCACTTCAGGGTGTGGAACTGGAAGTCCCAGATCCTTAGTCACATGCTCTTGGCTCTTTTTGCAGAGGCAGATACCTATAAGGCCAGGTGTTTATGCTGAGTCAGATCCAGCCTTTGCATATTCACAGTGAACAGCAATTTAGGTAAGGTTAGGCTCTAGTCATGGGCTGACATCTGTGCCGGGACTTAGCTGGTCTTTTCAACCCCTTCAGTCTCATTGCTGAGGCTGCTTTCCCAGCACCTAAATTTCCCTGCATTTTGGAAATGGAAGGTTTAGCTGCTTATGCTTCCTATAATAGCACTGCTTGGAAGCATTTTTGATGTTCCTTTTTGGCCCTTGTGAAGCTGCTGCATATGGAGCAATAAAACAGCACGGGATCTCTCCTGCTGTCTAGTCAAACAACGCATATGTGCACTCAAAGCAGAAAAAACAGCAAGGCAAGAAGTTTACCTCTTGAAACCTAGCTTCATTGTCTTTGGTTCTCACATATTAGAAATCAAGGACCTATACCATTTTTACTCAAAACACAATAAAAGGAATTATGAAAAATAAAGAACTAACATCCGACTAAAGTATGAAGGTGGCAGTACTGAGAATGATTCATTGTGATGAATCCGTGTCCAAGGACTTTGTGAAGCTCCTGGTGGCTGTGGTTAGAAGGAACTGAGGCAGTGAACACACTACACTGCCTATTTTACTCCCACCCTCTGAACGTTCAAAGAAGAAAGGAGAGAGACGGGGTCACAAGAGCATTCTAACAGGCATTACTATTGATAGGTTCCACTGGTCCAAGATACACTTCCAGCGCATCCCAAGAGTGTGAATGTGCAGAGGCCACTCCAAGAATCTGAGCTTTCTGGAAAGCTCAAAGCAACAACTCTCCTAAATAGAGCTTCTGTTGATCATAAGTGTGATACAAATTCTGCGATTTCTGGTTTTTGGAAGCACTCAGAGCTGGTTTAAATAAGTATCTACACCACACTGATCCTCCTACTTCTTTTACAGAGGGTGAATTAAGAAAACATCCTTTTCCTTCCACTTTGGAGCACTGCTTCTGGGGGACAAGCAGCAGACACCAGAATGGCAGTTTTAAACTTCTAGTTAAATTCATTTAACAACCCAACCCCTTTGGAAATATCTATGACTTAACATTACACTGTTTTTGTGTGAGGAAGTTGTGTATGCACCTGAAGGCAAAGTTCAGATCTCTGCATTTGAAAATATAAATGTATACACACAAATGCCTGTCCAGCACACTAATTTAACTGGCTTTCAATCTTTAGTGGGAAAGTTTACTATTCCTTTAAGAGAATTTAATCTCTGGCAGTGGTGTCAGAATTTCTTACCGCAAAAGGACATCGTCAATGGGCACAGTAGACTTTCAAGCGTCAAAAGATTAAAAGTAGGACTGTCGATTAATCGCAGTTAACTCATGCGATAACTCAAAAAAATTAATCGCACTGCTAAACAATATCAATTGAAATTTATTAAATATTTTGGATGTTTTTCTACATTTTCAAATATATCGATTTCAATTACAACACAGAATACAAAGTGAACAGTGCTCGCTTTTTTTTATTACAAATATTTGCATTGTAAAAAAATTATAAACAAAACAAATAGTATTTTTCAATTCATCTCATACAAGTACTGTAGAGCAATCTCTATCATGGAAGTGCAACTTACAAATGTAGTTTTTTTTGTTATATAACTGCACCATCATTCCAGAGGACATGCTTCCATGCTGATGATGCTCGTTAAAAAAAATAATGCGTTAATTAAATTAGTGACTGAATTCCTTGGGGGAGAATTGCGTCTCCTGCTCCGTTTTACCCACATTCTGCCATATATTTCATGTTACAGCAGTCTTGGATGATGACACAGCACATGTTCGTTTTAAGAACACTTTCACTGCAAATATATCAATATGAATTTTCTAAAGATAGCTACAGCACTCGACCCACAGTCCTCTGGAACTATGGCCAAAGCATGAAGAGGCATATGAATCTTTAGCGCATCTGGCACGTAAATATCTTGCGACACCAGCTACAACAGTGCCATGCGAATGCCTGTTCTCACTTTCAGGTGATGTAAAATTAAGAAGTGAGCAGCATTATCTCCCGTAAATGTAAACAAACTTGTTTCTCTTCGCGATTGGCTGAACAAGGAGGAGGACTGAGTGGACTTGTAAGCTCTAAAGTTTTACATTGTTTTGTTTTTGAATGCAGGGGTTTTTTTAAATACATAATTCTACATTTGGAAGTTCAACTTTCATGATAAAGAGATTGCACTGCAGTACTTGTATTAGGTGAATTGAAAAATACTATTTTTTTTTACAGGGTTAATATTTGTAAGAAAAAATAAATGTAAAGTGAGCACTGTATACTTTGTATGCTGTATTGTAATTGAAATCAATGTATTTGAAAATGTAGAAAACATCCAAAAATATTTAAATAAATTGCATTCCATTATTGTTTAACAGCGTGATTAAGTTTTTGATCGCCTGACAGCCCTACTTAAAAGTTATATGAATAAAGGCTTTTCACATAGTACATGATGGTTAAAATTACAGTCTAACTCCACTGTGACTACAATTAGTAAAATCATTAGTGATCTAGTCTGGGCAGTCCATATCAATCTGATGTTATTTACATTCTGCTTAAATTATTCCAAAAATTTGTGAGAGTTAGTTTCAGTATCTCAACTATATCAAATGCTGAAAAATGAACAATGTATCAATTTGGACAGCAAGATATAATGAAATCTCTTACGCTCCTCTCCATTGAGCGGCTCCTCCAACAGAAGACTATTCATACATTCCCAGTCCTTCAAGAGTTCTGTTGCACAGTCCCACATGCTGTCCACAAGATAAGCAGCATGCTCATGTAACTAAAAAAAAAACACATTAGTTATATTCCCCAGGCAATGAAAAAGATAGTTTTTATCTTTGTGGCATATTAACCCAGAGATCTCGACACTGTTACAGCAAATATGAAATGGTGACTTTTAAAGTACAAACATTCTTACCAACTTCCTCTTTGGTTTATATTTTAACATTTTCAATTTGCTGAGTTACTAACAGTTATTTGGACAGAATTTGAAGCAGCAGAAAGCAAACTTTGTGAGTTGTCTGAATGAAAGACCTATTATGTGAGAAGACTGTGCCTAATTTTCCCAACAGGTCTAATGCTGCAAGACACTGAGCACTCTTATCTCCCATTCATACAGGAGACATTCAACACCTAGCAAGTCCCAAACTTCTTTGTCGTCCATTTTCTTATTGCTCTTTTACTCCTGGGGGAATTCTGCGCCACTGCACATGTGCAGAATTTACATCCCCTGCAGATTTCTTTGCTTTCCAAGAGAAAAATGACTTTCTGACAGGGAAGCTACAAGAGCAGTCATGTGACCCTCTCCAGCAGTATGTTTGGGGTGCCCTGGGCAGCTGGCAGAGAGGTAAATGACTGTGGGGAAGGAGGCGGGACGGGGGAAGACCCAGCTGGTGGCTCCTACTCTGCGCCAGGCTCAGCTGCTAGTCCCAGCTGGGCTGGGGAGGACGGGACTTCCTCTTCCCCTGCACGGCATCTGGGGCTGGGTCAGACCCAACCCGAGATTTATCTCCCAGCTGCAGGAAGCTCCACAAACCACCCCTTGCCCCCTTTCCTGCACCTATCGCTCCTCAGCTGCAGAGGGAGAGATTCCTGTACAGGGAGCTGTTCCCCCATCTGCCCAACCCCCATGCATCCAGGCTCATACCCAGACTCTCCTGCTGAGCCTCAGCCCCCACATTCAGAACCCCGCCCCCCCCCGATGAGCCCCATTGCCCCTGCACCTGGACCACCCCAACGAGCCACTGGCACTTGGATCCTCACCCCTCAAGCCCCAACCAGTTGCACCTGGATCCCCACTCCCCCAGCATCTGGACCCCCCACAGAGACCCCCCTGCCAAGCTTAATTCCCCCCCACACATCACCACTGAGCCCCAACCATCTTCACCTGTATTCCCCTGCAGAGTTCCGTTACTGTAGAACCCAGAACCCGCAAAAAGCCCTTGTGCATCCAGATCCTCCCTCACCCCCCGCACCCAGCCTGCCCCACACAGAATCTTCTCAACCCACACCTGGATCCCCCCCGACACTTGGATCCTGCCTTGCAGAGCCTGCTGCCCACACAGCGGAGCAGGGACATGGGGTGTTTCTGAGGCTGGCCATGTCCTCGAGCTAAGTCAGAGTTGGATGCGGCCTCACCACTGTCCTGGGGGGCGGGGAGAGCTGCACATTGATCTCAGTGGCCTGTGCTCCCCAATGCCATGCTGGAGCCTCCACATTTATTTGACAAATAACATTTGCAGAATTTTAATTTTTTGGCACAGAATGCCCTCAGGAGTAATAAATAAATAAATAAATAAACCTCAATCATATGGTTTTCAGTGACTGGCTGTCTATTCCATTAAATAGGTTCCTGTACTCTGCAGATCTTCAATGATATACTACACTATAAAGAATAAAGTCTAGTTTCCCAGAGTAATGATTTAGAACAGGAAACCAGTATGGACATGTAGTACATGAGAGCAGGAAAGAATAGAATTCTCTCTTAGGGTATGTCTACGCTACCCACCGAATCTTAGAGTGCTCTCCCGTCGACTCCTGTACTCCACCGCCGCGAGAGGCGCAGGCAGAGTCGACGGGGGAGCGGCAGCAGTTGACTCACTGCAGTGAAGACACCGCGGTGAGTAGGTCTAAGTAAGTCGACTTCAGCTACGTTATTCACGTAGCTGAAGTTGCGTAACTTAGATTGATTCTCTGCCCCGCAAGTGTAGACAAGACCTTAGCCACAGTGACAAAATGGATAATGTGAAACTCAACTTACTTCGCTTTCCAAAAAGAAAAACACCAAAGTCTTCACAAGATTAGCATTTGGACCTTGTCTCCCCCTCCTTTTAAGCAGTCCATCATCTTCAGGCTCTCTGCGACTGAAAAGCCTAAGAAAATAAAATATTTTTAACATAAAATATTTTCTCCTCAAAGGAAATAAGAAATGCTATACTGCAATAGACTAACAGTATTAGTATCCTGTTTCCAACAGTAACCAATGCTGAATATTTCAAAGGAAGATGTAAACCCCTATTAATGCACCTATCTGTGCTTCCGGAGTACAGGATTGCACATTTCTTGACACCAGCAGGTGATCATTTATCTCTGAAGCACAAGGAACAATCATTCTTAATTTTATCCTAAATAACTGAAGCTCAGATGCTCTTATTCATATAAAATATATATTTTTTAAAAACTTAACCAAGCTATTTAACTAATTATCCTGCAGCAGTGAATGTCCAAGTTCTATGTTAAGCACTGTATCTTTTTATCAGTTCCTTTTGTTAATGTGGAAAGGGAAAATGCAATTACACTGAACAATACTGTCACAGTTTAGGATACAAATGAACTGCTGTAAGCAATACTACAATGTAAAATTTAATATTGTCATAATCAGTTTATATCAAGACACTGAAGATACAACAAGACTGATGCAGACTATTGTATAATGTGCATGTTTTACTTGTTGATCTAGATTATTTTGAAGGGAGATGGGTTGATTGGAAAAGCTGCCTTTCAATCAGTTTTATAGGTGCTGCCTTTTGATTTCACGGTGTGCTTCAGATGGATGCTATAGCAATCACAAAAGCTTCTAAGAGGAATGGAAGGATCAGTGTGGACCTCCAGAACTCCAATTACTGGTAACTAGAATTCCTTAGTCCTTTATGAAATTGCCTCTACAGACCCCGGACCCCTATTCAGAAGACTAGGAAGCAATGAAAACAGTATCAGGAAAAAGGAAGAAAAGTTTTACTAATTGGAGAGTGAAGCATTGCTCTTTACTTTTCTGAAACAGGCATCTGATCAACTTCTGATCAAAACAACAGCGCTTTGCAAAAGCATGCTTTTTTGAAACATATCTGATCTAGCCTCTGAGCATGCTTGGGGAAAGCCCACAGGTAAGTCAAAAACATGGAGACGTGGGAGAAGGGTCGGAATGTGGGGGGGGGGGGAGCATGGGCTGTTATAGCAGGGATAAAGGAGAGACAAAACAGAACGGGGGGGGAGGGGGGGAGAGAAAGAGGGTGAATCAACTAGCAAAACCATCCAAAGCACAGGACTTGGTGGTGATGGGGGACTTCAACAACTCAGACATCTGTTGGGAAAATAACACAGAAAGGCACAGATTATCCAATAAATTCTTGGAATGTATTGGAGACAATTTTTTATTTCAGAAGGTGGAGAAAACTACTAGGAGAGAGGCTGTTCTAAATTTGATTTTTACAAGCAGGGAGGAACTAGTTGAGAATTTGAAAGTGGAAGGCAGTTTGGGTGAAAGTGATCATGAAATGATAGAGTTCACGATTCTAAGGAATGGTAGGAGGGAGAACGGCAAAATAAAGACAATGGATTTCAAGAAGGCAGACTTCAGCAAACTCGGAGTTGGTAAGTAAGATTCCATGGGAAGCAAGTCTAAGGGGGAAAACAATTGAAAACAGTTGGCAATTCTTTTAAAGAGACATTATTAAGGGCACAAGAGCAAACTATCCCACTATGTAGGGAAGATAGGAAGTATGGCAAGAGACCACCCCGGCTTACCCAGGAGATCTTAAATGATCTAAAAATTACAAAAAAGTCCTACAAAAAGTGGAAACTAGGTTAAATTATAAAGGATGAATATAAACAAACAACACAAGTGTGTAGGGACAAAATTAGAAAGACTAAGGCACAAAACGAGATCAAACTAGCTAGAGACATAAAGACAGGTTTCAGAGTAGCGGTCGTGTTAGTCTGTATCTGCAAAAAAAAACAGAAGAACTTGTGGCACCTTAGAGACTAACAAATTTATTTGAGCATAAGCTTTCGTGCAATGCATCCGATGAAGTGGGCTGTAGCTCACAAAAGCTTATGCTCAAATAAATTTGTTAGTCTTTAAGGTGCCACAAGTACTCCTGTTCTTTTTTTAAAGACATAAAGGGTAACAAGAAAACATTCTACAAATACATTAAAAGCAAGAGGAAGACAAAGGACAGGGTAGGCCCGTTACTCAATTGGGCGGGCGGGGGGGGGGGGGGGTGAGACAGAAAATGTGGAAATGTCAGAAGTGCACTTATGACTTCTTTGTTTCGTTTTTCACCAAGAAGGTTGGTGGTGATTGGACATCTAACACAGTGAATGTCAGTGAAAATGAGGTAGGATCAGAGGCTAAAATAGGAAAAGAACAAGTTAAAAATTACTTAGACAAGTTAGATTTCTTCAAGTCACCAGGACCTGATGAAATGTATCCTAGAATACTCAAGGAGCTCACTGAGGAGATATCTGATCCATTAGCGATTATCTTTGAAAAGTCAGGGAAGATGGGAGAGATTCCAGAAGACTGGAAAAGGGCAAATATTTCCCTTTTTATAGATTGGCACTATAAGGACAACCCAGGAAATTACAGAACAGTCAACTTAACTTCTGTGCCCAGAAAGATAATGGAGCAAATAACCTGCAAACATCTAGAAGATAAGGTGATAAGTAACAGTGAGCATGGATGTCAAGAACAACTCATGCCAAATCAACCCAATAGCTTTCTTTGACAGGATAACAAGCCTTGTGGATAAGGGGCAAGAGGTAGACGTGGTATATCTTGACTTTAGTAAACCTTTTAATATTGTCTCGCATGACCTTCTCATAACAAAACTAGGGAAATACAACCTAGATGGAGCTACTATAAGGTGGGTACATAACTGGTTGGAAAACCGTTCCCAGAGAGTAGTTATCAGTGGTTCACAGTCATGCTGGAAGGACATAACGAGTGGGGTCCCGCAGGGATCAGTTCTGGGTCCCGTTCTGTTCAAGATCTTCATCAATTATTTAAATAATACTATAGAGCAGGGGTGGCTAAACTGAGCCTAAGAAGGAGCCAGAATTTACCAATGAACATTGCCAAACAGCCACAGTAATATGTCAGCAGCCCCACATCTGCTACCCCCACTCCAGCCCCCAGCGCCTCCTGCCCACTGGCAGCCCCTTCCCCATCAGTGCCTCCCCCTACCTCCCGCCCACTGCAATCAGCTGTTTTGAAGTGCACAGGAGGCTGGAGGGGCGGGGAGGAGCAGCGAGGGCATGGCAGGCTTGGGGGAAGGGGCAAGGGCCTAGGGGGAAGGGGTGGAGTGGTGGCAGGACATAGGGCAGAGCAGGGGATTGAGCAGTGAGCACCCCATAGCATCTGTAGCTCCAACCTCGGAGTCAGCGCCTAATACAAGGAGTTGCATATTAACCTCTGAAGAGCCGCATGCGGCTCCGGAGCCACAGGTTGGCCACCCTGGTATAGAGAGTACACTTATAAAGTTTGCGGATGATACCAAGCTAGGAGGGGTTGCAAGTGCTTTGGAGGGTAGGATTAAAATTCAAAATGATCTGGACAAACTGGAGCAATGGTCTGAAGTAAATAGGATGAAATTCAACAAGGACAAATGCAAAGTACTCCATTTAGGAAGGAAAAATCATTTCCCCACACAAAATGGGAAATGACTGCGTAGGAAGGAGTACTGTGGAAAGGGATCTGAGGGTCATAGTGGACTATAAGCTAAATATGAGTCAACAGCGTAACACAGTTTCAAAAAAAGCGAACATCATTCTGGGATGTATTAGCAGGAGTCTAGTAAGAAAGACATGAGAAGTAATTCTTCTACTCTATTCCATGCTGATTAGGCCTCAACTGGACTATTGTGTCCAGTTCTGGGCACCACATTTCAGGAAAGATTGGACAAATTGGATAAAGTCCAGAGAAGAGCAACAAAAATAATTAAAGGTCTAGAACACATGACCTATGAGGGAAGATTGAAAAAACTGGGGTTGTTTAGTCTGGAAAAGAGAAGACTGAGAGGGGCATGATAACAGTTTTCAAGTACGTCAAAGGTTGATACAAGGTGGAGGAAGAAAAATTGTTGTTCTTAACTTCCGAAGATAAGACAAGAAGCAATGGGCTTAAATTGCAGCATGGGCGGTTAAGGATGGACATTAAGAAAAACTTCCACTCAGGGTGGTTAAGCAGTGGAATAAATTGCCTAGGAAGGTTGTGGAATCTCCATCATTGGAGATTTTTAAGAGGTTAGACAAACACCTGTCAGAGATGGTCTAGATCAGGGGTCGACAACCTTTCAGAACTGGTGTGCCAAGTCTAGATTTATTCACTCTAATTTAAGGTTTTGTGTGCCAGTAATACATTTTAACGTTTTTAGAAGGTCTCTCTCTCTCTCAGTCTATATTATATAACTAAATTATTGTTGTATGTAAAGTACACAAGGTTTTTAAAATGTTTAAGAAGCTTCATTTAAAATTAAATTAAAATGCAGATCTTATCAGTTTAGTGCAGTGGTTCTTAACCTGGGATGCACGCGCCCCCCGGGGGTGCGAGACGCCCTTTCTGAGGGTGCAAGATATGCAAGATTTTTTTAGAAGCCGGGGGTGGCTGCAGAGCCCTGGGCCCAGGCCAGGAGCAGAGCCCTGGGCCCAGGCCAGGAGCAGAGCCCTGGGCTGGCTGCCGGTACCTCAGGCCGGCAGCGGGCTGAGCAGGGCTGGAGGCCCGGACCCCAGCTGGCAGGGTGCCGGGCGGCTGGAACCCCAGACCAGCAGCGAGGTGAGTGGGATCAGCGGCTGGTATCCCAGGCTGGCAGCAGGCTGAGCGGGGCTGATGGCCGAGACCCCAGCTGGCAAGGGGCCAGTGGCCAGAACCCCAGACCGTCAGTGGGCTGAGCGGGGTGGCGGACAGAAATCCAGACCGGCAGTGGCTCACCAACTGCCGGTCTGGGGTTCCATCCGCCGGCTCCTCCACTGCCGGTCTGGGGTTCGTCCACCGGCTCCTGCCAGCTGGGGTCCTGGCCACTGGCCCCGCTCAGCCTGCTGCCAGCGGGGGGGTTCCATTCACCCAGGCTGACAGTGGGCTGAGCGGGTCCGGTGGCTGGAAACCCGGCTGGCAGCAGCGTACCAGTAAAAATTGGCACACGTGCCGCAGGTTGCCAACCTCGGTCTAGATAATACTTAGTCCTGCCATCAGTGCAAGGGACTGGACGAGATGACCTCTTGAGGTCCCTTCCAGTTCTATGATTCTATGATTTGACCTCCAAGAGGCAGTTTTGTAAGTTTCAGGAATTGATAGAGCTGCCCTTCCATTAGAGGCATGCAGGATTTAGGCCTTAAATCCCAGAAAAACTTAAACAAGTGCTTAACTAAGCATTTGAGTTCTCCAACTTTGAACACTCATTTCAGTGGGACTAATCGAGTGTTTAAAGTTGAGCAAGTGCATAAGTCTACAGGACTGAGGCTGAAGTCTTAATGACACTGATACTCCACATAGATTATAGCAGGTCTGCATAACAAAATGATCCATTTTTATAATCTCTTATAAATGGTCTAAATTTCTCAAAGAATGTAGGTGTCTTACAAAAGGACTTTGCACTATTCCAAGTAATTATTTATTATTTGTAATATCATACTGCCTGAGAGCCCCAATCATGGATCATGACCCCATTGTGCTAGGAGCTGTACAAAAACTGTACAAAAAGAGAGTTCCTACCGCAAAGAGCTTACAATCTCAGTAACTATGTAATAGTTACACAGTAATAGTTTGATAAGTAAAAGGACAGAGCCCTTTTATCCAGCTTATGCAATCTGCCATCGTCAGAAGATTAGCTGAAGCAACGGCCAGTAAAAATACACATTACAGAGAAACAGCATTATCGGAAAAGGGTAAACTTGGTAACGACAAAAGCTTGGGTATGGGCCAAATTCAAATCCCATCGACTTGTAGATTTACCAATTGGTGGATACAGATTTAACAGACTCTTCATGAACTCTTACTGAAAGATGATGAGAAAAATGGAAGCTTACAGGACCGAGTTAAACCACAATGGCTGTCAGATGTACCAAGACAGCAGACAATCCAAAACAATCTGGATCAGTCATGTAAGAGAAAGTAATACCAATACACATCCTAGTCCGTTCCTTAAAACATCACCACTTCTAAGTGTAATATATGCAACATTTTACATGGCATTCATGAGAACAGTGTGTATTCTTTGCATAATTTAGCTGGGACGGCCACATATTAAGCAAGAAAACTATGAGCTACTTAGACAAGTGTATATTTTATGTAAATGCTACATTACACAGAAAAGGTATTTTAAAAATTCTCTAAATCATTTCACGAGACAGGTTTACAACTTGTAGGGTCTTGCCAGATTACCTGCAGTTTCCGGATTCCCAAACAGCCAGCACCAGGACTAATGCTTCTATCTGAGCCTGGGTTGTGACTTTTTTTTTTTTAAATGTAGATCTCACTACAAATTATCCATGCCTTTGTCATTTACAGTCTGAACTGTGATCTACAGTGGTCCCACATTTTAAAACAAAAGTAATTTAAAGCCTACTTCCTTACTCAGATTTCCCTTTTCCTAGCTAGAAGGTAAATATCCATATTAATGTTTTTTTTAGATAGTCCATACAATAAAAAGGTAATCAATTAACATTAAGTATATTGCTCCTCACTTTTTATAAAGAAACTCCCCTGCAGCTACTGCTACTGGCCGGTGAGCTGAGTAAACCAGATGATAGACATTTTCACAGTCTTCGGCAGTCAGAACTTCTTCACTACTCCTAGGAAGAGAAAGGAAAAAAATACACAGACAAAAAATTTAATTCTATCATTAGACAGGAGAAAAGGGAAGAGTCAAAAGAAAGCCTTGTCTTTAAAATGTCCTCAATCCTTAAAAAAACAAACAAACAAACAAACAAAAAAAACCACACAACCCAAGTGAACAGTCCTTCTACATGGAGGATACAGCACTGCTAAAATATTAGTCTAATTTGTTGGGCAACCCTTTGCTTTGCCTACATGTGCCATGCTTTTAAATCAACAGGGTACTGAAACTTACTTCACAAACAAAATCAAGCCAAGCCTGTCTCCAGTTACATACTCTATAGCAAGCTAGTTCTTCTGCTTCATGTCATCTCATCTTGTTATGGATAAGAAAGGTTAGCTACTAGGGTTAAGATTTTCAACTCATTCTAGGGGACTCCTATCTTCCAATAAAATTAATCAAGATTTTTTCTAAATGGCCTATAGTAATGGTTAACCTCACCAGAAGATTTTAGTGTCATGTATCCATTTCACCTATAGCATCTGGTTTAGAAAAAGACCTTAATCTGAAATTATACTAGTGCTAACCAGAGAATATCTTTGAAATAAACTGTCTACTGATTGTCAGAAAGGTTCTCAAGATATAAAATGTTCTGTTTTTAAAACAGCATTCCACAAAGTTACACAACATTTTCTAAAACATATCCAAGACACAGTATGTTGTGACCTAAAAGTCAGCTTAGTTCAATTATTGCCTCCTATCAGACACATCCCATCTGCAGTATATTTTTTTAGTTCAGCTCCACTATGAAAAACTTCAAATTGAAATGAGTGTCATAATATTTCAAGCATTTAAATGTGTAAGTTGGGTAAAGGTTGGGATGACATCCTCGCTGGAAATATCACTGACTATTTCTAGAATACATCATTGTGCTAGTAGTGTAAGATGGACAAACTTCTCTCAGACTCTGTATGGAGGCGTCTGACTTACACTTG
Organism: Malaclemys terrapin pileata; assembly: GCF_027887155.1. NCBI lineage: Eukaryota > Metazoa > Chordata > Testudines > Emydidae > Malaclemys > Malaclemys terrapin. The sequence goes on along the minus strand of NC_071513.1, from coordinate 14,832,366 downwards.
CACACAGAGATATTTTTAAAGTTCTTATACTTCATATTGATCAGAAATAGATATATACTTACTGTAAAACAAGAGTAAGTAATTTTATTGCTTGGACTGCAACATCATATTCTTTGTCAAGAGTCATAGACACAATTCTATCCTAAGAACAAAAAGGAAACTATTTTCAACGCAGCACAAAGTAAAATAGAACAATTTTTAAAAAGCTTAAAGTCGGTTTTCTTGAAAATATCAAACTGTACGTACCTTGAATCGACTGGTGAAGAGTTCCAATTTGGAATTAAGCTCTTTATTATAGTAAAGTCCTTGCAAAGCAGTAAGACATTTGAGCCTTACCTCCCCTTGCTAAAATCAAATTAAGAACCGGATTAAAACCAAGTATTTGAAGTGTATTTCATCTTCAAAGCATATATAATTTTCCACTCTAAAATCTGAATTTGTCTAAATAAAATTAAGTTCCTGTGGCTCGCATTATCTTGTTTTCCCACATCACTGGCATAATTATCAGCAGCTCTTCTCTTGAGCAACAAACTACCAAAGATTATCATCATGATATTGATGTCATAATTGCATTTGTATCATCACCACATACTTATTTTATTATTATTACTTATTACTTTCAGGGTGTAAAAAACATTTACAAACTTTGTAACTGTTGTTCTTTGAGATGTGTTGCACATGTCTAGGGCCCTACCAAATTCAGTGTCCATTTTGGTCAATTTCATGGTCACTGGATTTTTAAAATCGTAAATTTAATGATTTCAGATACTTAAATATGAAATTTCACGGCATTGTATCTGTAGGGGTCCTAACTCAAAAGGGGGTTGCAAGGTTATTGTAGACAGGTTGTGGTATTGCCACCCTTCTGTGCTGCTGCTGGTGGGGCACTGCCTTCAGAACTGGGTGCGTGGCCAGCAGTCGTCACTCTGGCCACGCAACTCTGAAGGCAGTGCAGAGGTAAGGGTGGCAATATCACAACCTCCCTACATTAACCTTGCAACACCCCTTTTAGGTTGGGACCCCCAGTTTGAGAAATGATTGTCTCCCCCGTGAAATCTGTATAGTATAGGGTAAAAGTACACAAAGAAGACCAGATTTCATGGTCCGCGATGCATTTTTCATAGCTGTGAATTTGGTAGGGCCCTACACATGTTCATTCCACTCTTGGTATGCATGCACCCTTCGCACAGTCACTGGAAATTTTTCCCTCAGTGGTACCCATCAGGGTGGCTCGAGTACCCTCTGCTGCCATGCGCTATAAGCACCAGTATAAAGCGCCCAGCTGACCCTGCACCCTGTGAGTTCCTTCTTTCCAGAAACTCAGATTTAGAAATGTAGGAGAGCGGATCATGGAATGGACATGTGCAACACAACTCAAAGAACAACAGTTATGAAAGTTTAGTAACTCTTTTTTCTTCAAGTGATTGCACATGTGCATGTCACTCTTGGTGACTCCCAAGCAGTGATATAGGATCAGAGTTCACAGATTATAACACAGCCCAACCAAACTTGACATTATCCCTAGAGTCTTGGGTCATGATGTAATGGGAGGAGAATATGTGCACCGATGACCAGGTTCCTGCTTTACAAATGTCATTAATAGGGATCTGCGCTAAGAATGCTGCTGAGGATGCTTATGATCTTGTGGAATGAGCAGTCAAGTTACTTGGTGGTGAAACATCTGCCTGATCGTAACGAGTGAGAATACACAAAGTTATCCAGGACAAAATTCTTTGTGATGAGATTGGGAGACCTCTCATTCTGTCTGCTTCAGCCACGAACAGTTGGGAGGACTGCCGAAACAGTTTAGTCTTTTCTATGTAGAATGCTAGAGCCTGTCTAACATCCAAAGAGTGAATTTGTTGTTTATTCTTATTTGCATGAGGTTTTGGGTAAAAAAACAGGTAGGTAAATTGATTGCTATGAAATTGCTAAACTATTTTTGGGAAGAAACTGGGGTGAGGACATAAGTACATCTTATCTTTAAAGAAGACTGTATATGGTTCTGATGTGAGGTCACAGAGTTCAGAGACTTTTCTGGAAGTAATGATGGGAATTAGAAAAACTACGCTTTTCCTGGACGATGGCAAGGAGTACGTTGCTAAAAGCTCAAATGGGGGTTCCATAAGTTTTGACAAGACAAGGGGGAACAGGGTCCCTTACTTGAGAGTACAACCTTTCTAGGCCTTTGGGAAATATGACTGTCAAGTCATTGGAAAAAACAGAACAGTTATCCACCCGAGGGTGGAAAGCTTATCTTGCTGCCAGGTGAACCTTGACAGAGGTAACTGCTAAGACTTGCCATTTAGGTGTAACAAACAGTCGAGTATATTTTGAATGGATGACTGCATCGGCGAGACTCTGGCTTAGGAAGCCCAGATGGAGAACCACTTCCATTTTGACAGGTAGGCAGCTCTGGTGGAGGGGATTTTACTAATTAGTAAGACCTGGCGAACTCACTCCAAACAAATCTGTTCTCTGGGATTTAGACCGCACTCTACTGTGATCCCCAATGCCTGGCAGTCTTCGGTGTCCATGATTGCCCACTTCTGGCAGCCTGTTTCTTATGCCTTTTTCTAGGCACTGGGAATAATGATCAGTGCCGGGACTCTGGTAAGGTAGGAGGAGCATTTCTTCCTTACGCTGAGGCACTCAGTGCTGAGTCAAACCAGCCTGGCTCAGATGGAGGTCTCAGTGTCACCTCCATGAGCAGAAACTTTAGCCTGACCTCCCAAACCTTCTTTGTGCAAACCTTAAAATCCTTGCAGATTTGGCAGTGATCCCCAATATAATCTTCCCTCAGGCACTTCAGGCAGCCTCAGTGTGGGTCACTCAGGGACATAGCCTTGTTGCAGGGGAGACAGGGCTTGAAGACCATTGACTGAGTCATCTCTCAGCACCAAGAATCAGATGAAAAACCGATAAACACCAAAAACTAGCTACTTAATTGTGCGCTTTACTGGCGCCAAAGGTACACAGCAGCACAGGGTGCTTGTGCCACCCCGACAGGTACCGCTGAGGGAAAAATTTTCGGCGACTGTGCATGGAGCATGTGCACACCAAAAGTGGAATGCACATGTGCAATCACTTGAAGAATTTTAGTGCTTAAGACGTTTATTTCAGTGTAGTATTCCACACAGTGCTTTTGCACCTCAATCCAAACTAGCAACTTAAAAATAAGTACCAAGTTTTTCCACAGCAGAAAGCCAAAAGCAGGCGCTCGGACAAACCCTCCTGAAATTTAAATTTTACTCTGATGTAGAAAGCAGATTAAGACTTTTGCAACTAGCAAAACTGTTCAATTGCCACAGCAAGCAAGTAGCATCAGCCAGAGAAACTGAAACAGTTGGCATAATCCAATGTCATAGTTAATGTGAAAAATAATATAAATAAAGAAGCTGAAAAATTACAGAAAGAAAGTCAGTGTTGAAGATACTGACTAAACAGGCATTTTAAAAGATTAAATATTTTCTTATGGTTGATATTTCCTTTAATATGTTTGATATCTAAACTTCTATCTAAAATATGTATGATCTACTTTTTAAAAAGCGTATGTGATGAGAATGACTCCAATAAAATCTCTATTATTTATCCGATCAAACTTTAAAAAATAAATTCGTAAGAAATGTATTTGTACAACTTTAATCCATGTTGTGAAATAAAGTAATAGATTCAGAGGTATTATGAACTCAATTAGTTCTTATATGACAGGAAAGTTTTTTCTTTTAAAAACAACAAAATGAATTATTTAAAAACTAAACTGCACTGATGAAGTATTTATACTATAAACCAAAACCCAAGAAAATGTTGAAACTAACACTCACATCAACATTCCCTATTTTACAATAAGACTATCAGTATATAAATTCCATATACCATGATCAAAATTTTAAAACATGGGTACCTAAGTTAGGCACCTACACCCACATCTGAGGTACGAAGTACCTACCATTCCCAGACTTCAATAGGAATTGAGGGTGTTCAACACCTCTGAAAAATTACGCCACTTGAATCCATATTTAGTCACATAAATTGAGACCTAGTTTCCAAAAGTGACTAGCAATTTTAAGTTGTCCATCTTGAGATGCCTTAAAGTGACCTGATTTTTATAGTGTGTGTGGAACCGACCCTCTGAAAATAAGCCCCTTTTAGAGATGTCAAAAGATGTCACTTAGATTTTAGCATCCACAATCACTGCTCACTTTTGAAAATGTAGGTGAATGTGCTTAATATTATGGAAATTGTGAAAATGTTGGCGGATACGGTGCTATATTTTTCATACACAATTGGATGAGTTGAATATATATTGCACTACTCGACCTCAATAGTTTAGCCACTAGTTTCAGTATAAATAGGATCACTGACTGAATACATTAATTTTTTTAATTGGTTTTGGTTCTCTCTCTGCTCAAATGCTAATTCTAGATCTAGCAATTTGAAAATAGGGAAGCTGATTTTCCCGCAGAAAATAACTTGTGGGTGCAAACAGCACTGTTCAAACATACAGCTTACCTTATCATGCATAGTCCAACCTACATATTTTAAATAGCTGTCATTAAGAAAGGCATCACTATACATTTTCATCCATATGCCAATCTCTTCAATACAGATCGCTCTTATTTCAGCTATTGCATCTCTGCAAGGGGGAAACAAAAAGGTAATGGTGAAAGGTAAAGTATTTACAATAAACCCCAAAAAGTTTACAAAGCTACAAATTACAGAAGTAAACTTACCGATATCTATGCACAAAAACACCTTTAAATATTGCATTCATCATGTTTTCTATTTCATCCTGATTTTCTTGAAGCTGAAAACAAAAAATATATAATCACTGAATGATTGTAAAATGTGAGTACTTATGCATGTGATGCACTCCATCTAGTACCAAAATCATTCATATTTTTAGCGTTTATTATTTTATTTGAGTCTTACACGACAGATTCTACTAAAATGAAAATTGATTCAAAATTGTTTTGACAGTTCAGTCTACTCTGCAGTGAATATTTGTAAGTGCCAGTTTTCAGCATAATGCCCCAATTTTTAAGACACTTAAAATATTATAGCATGTCGATAACTATAATGTTGACAACTAGAAAAGAGGCCAAATGTTTTCCTCCCCTATTAAAAGGCATTCTAACCTTTAGTAAATTACTTTTGTCTAATAATTTTGTTTGGAGAAAACAGTAATTTAAATTAAATGTATCGTGTTTCCACATCTGGCGTTCACTGTTTTAACCCTCTCCCTATTGCTTCACTGGAGGAAAAAAGGGAAATTGAATAAGGGACTTGTGAAGAAATTAATTTCAAGGAAGAGTGGGAAAATAGAAATGACGGAGGCAAAACAGTCCAGCTTCCACATAGAGAGAGAAAGTGGAAGAAAGCACAGACAAAACAGCGAGACACAAATGAAGGATCCAGTTAGCTGTGGAGCTTGGGTGCACAGAAGAGAAGAAATGTGCAGAGCTATAAAGGCAAGGACCAGGAGCTTAAATTTAATGCAGAAGCTACAAACATACAATCAGAAGGCAAATAGATGAATTAACCAAAGCTATAAAGGGCTGACAGGGAAAGTCTAAAAACGAAACATACGCAAAACAAGACAGGGCAGTCTCAATTCTTACACCCTTTCCCTTTTGGAACCTGTGTGCTGTCTATTCAAGACCTAATCTTGTAAACATGAGTAGTCCCACTGAATTAAAACAGGACTATACATGTGTAATCTTCAAAGGGTCAGGGCCATAAATGGAAGCTCTTTGGAAGACAAAACATGAGACCATCTTACTAGTAATATCTAATAGTATATTTCCATTGTTTAATCTAAAATAACTAAAATTAGAAAATAATTGCATAAAGGGTGAAAAGAAAAATTAAAACATTTTTCTGTTTTAATCACCTAGAATATTTTTAACATATGGGGGAGAATATTGTTTTTAATTTATTAATTTTTTATCTTTTAAAAATAAAAGTACTTGCCATTTTTAATGTTTAAAATGAATTAGGGCTCATGAAAAGTGCTACCGCAGTAAATTTGCAGAGTTTCCTATGTTCAGAAAGGAACTAGAGACAGCTTAAGTTAACAGCTTTACCTCAACTTTGACCTCAGACAGGACAACTTCTATGGACAAGAAAATAGTTCAAAAGACTTTCTGCTGAGATTGTTTTTTTGTGACAAGGGCATCTGTTTATTACATTGAGACAACCTACTTCTTTACCCTCGACCAAAAAGAGTAGTCAAAGGATGGTGAATTTTGTTCATTACCTAGCTGAGCTCAATTTGAACCAAAAGATCTGATCTTCTAGCTTTTATAACACAAGCATGTTTAAGTGTTTAGCAAAATATTTGACAGTTATGTGCAATTTAAAGATGAAACAAAAAGTCAAAAAAATTTCCTTTGCAAAAACTAATTCATAGTTTAAACAAGATTAATTGTTGTCATTTCGTCATTTTCTCTCCTTCATCCAATCACGCGCAGCAACTAGAAATAGTAACAATTGCTCTAACCTCCTTCCTCTTCTGTAGCAAAAGTTCCAGCCTATCATTAGCTCGTTTTCCAATTATTTTATTTCGCTCTGCTTCATATTGCCGTTGTGTATTGTCCATGTTAATGCTAAGATTTAATGCCACATTCACTAAAGCAGTCATCAGCTTCATAGCTACAAAAAAGTAAAAAAGTGAGAATTAATTTTAAAAGTTACCTTTGTAACAAAGATGAAAACAAATGAGTTATATTAAATATTCAAGTAAAATACTCTAGTACCACTTGTAAATACAATTGCTACATATATTAAAGTGTTGTGAATATCTTCAATACATCTGTTTTAAACTTTAAGATATCCATAAAAATTACAGACTTTTATTTAAATAAGAGCATAATTTTGCTGATAACTACTAATGTAGAAAAATAAAAAATTACTCAAACTGTATTATTTATTCAAATTGGTTAGCAATACAAGTAATGCATAAAAAGCACAGATAAGACAAACTTGTGGGGAAAATGCCCTAACATTTTTACTCAATAATTAGCTATTTTATTTTATTCTATTTACTTTTTCATACGACCATCATTGTAATCTCTGAACTGCAACATATACATTTATGTAACAGAGCCTTCATTTAGCTGATCATATATAAATGTTAAAATGTGTTGCCATGGAAACATTAAATTAAGAGGACTCCACCATTAAATTAAGTAATACAGTCCACTGCTCAATCACTCAACCTCCAAAAACCAAGTCAGAATTTCTCTCTCATCAAATGGAGGTCACAGAACGTTAGGACTATGATTTTCTCATAGAGGTCACAGAAATCATGAATATGAATAAAATCTGTGCAATCTTGGAAATGGCTGTAAAAACACAATGGATTAGGCCCCAAACTGAGTGGTGTTGTGACCCCATGCACTAGGTCACAACGTCACTCAGGTTTGGACCATTCGCACCTCCATAGTTTGAGTCAGAAGGATGGATGGGCCAAAACTCAGTGGTGCTCCAACCCTGTGCACCAGGTCACAACACCCGAAGCAGGGCTCAGACCCCTGCAGGGAGCATGAGGGGAGGGCTCCCTCTCCAACCCCTGGCTCCTGGGCCTCACCCATTATACGCTCGTATATGTTGAGGTAGCAAGAACTACATTATTTGGTGACCCTTCTGTGATTTATCCTCCCCCCACCCCACGTCTGCAGTGAAATTTATTAAAAATTTCTGTGCCAAAATCATAGTCGTTACCATATTGGGTTTTTCTCATCTCCTCAATCACAGTCTTTACAAAATAAAGGTTTTTTTTTTTAGGATTCTTGTATTTTATTTACAGAAATAGCATAACAGCATTAGCCGAAAATAACCAAGTATGTCTAGTCACTAAACCAGAGACAATCACCAATATATTTAGCCCCACTATAACTTTTGTAATAATGTCAGGGCCAAAACACACAAAGGTCGGGGATGAAATGGTATACTACGAGTAGACACTGCAGGAAGGGGAGTAAAGAATGTTTGAGTAGATATCACTGTAGGAGGGTGTGACAGGGTGCTGAGCAAGAATTGCTGACTCAGCCCTCTGTCACACCAGCTCCCATTAAGGGAAGTAAATTGGATCTGGCTAGAGGAAACCTGCGCCTAATTGGTGAACGGGAGACGCCCATAGCCTGGGGCTATATAAAAGGCTGAGAGGAAGGAAGCCAGGAAAGAGGAAGTGAGTAAGTGGAAGCAGAGCCATATCTCTTCCCTCCTGGGTGCAGACTCTAGAACCCAAGCTGTGTATGGTGAAAAGGTGGTGGGAGCATAACCTGTAAATAAATGGCACCAGTGGCTACTGAACTCCAGGGTCTCTGAGTGACTTTGTCAGCACATCAGGGGAAGAAGGTCCTGCAACACCCTGCTACAGAGGGCAATAGGTTGAGGAACTTTAGCACAAAGAGGTGCAGAAGAACTTTGAGGTCTGAATAATGTGGCATTCTGTGACCTTTAAGGAATGGAGAAACCCCCATGAGGTTGTAGCTATTTTCAGACGTTAGAATCACTTCAGACCAACTAAACCATGACTGTTGGCTAATCCTACTTTAAACAGACTGCATGTATCAATAATACAGATCACACTACTTACTTTACAAAAGTAGTTCCACTGACATGTATGCAGCTACTGATGTGGAGTCAGGACTACAGAATCAGGGCCATAATTTAAAATGATCACTTTACTGGATTTCAATCAGTGGCTTTCAACCTGTGGTCCGTGGACTCCTGGGGGTTCACAAACTATGTCTAAAGGGTCTCTGAAAGTCTGCTGTTACCATAGAACAGTGGTTTTCAACCTGAGGTCTGCAGACTACGTCTAAGATTTCCAAAGGAGTCCACACCCCCACTCAAAAATGTTTAGGGCTCCGAAAATGAAAAAAAAACGTTGAAAACCACTGATGTAAATTAATGTACAAATGGGATAATTCCTGCAGCCTTTACTCAGACTCAACTCCTATTTACTTCAGTGGGAGTATTACTTAGTTAAAGACTGCAACGTTAGACTCCTACTAACTGAATTTACATCAATGATATGGTATAATACACCTCTACCCCAATATAACACGACCTGATATAACAGGAATTCAGCTATAACGCGGTAAAGCAGTGCTCCGGGGGAGGGGGGGGGGGGAAGAGAGGCTGCACACTTCAGTGGATCAAAGCAAGTTTGATATAACATGGTTTCACCTACAACGCGGTAAGATTTTTTTGGCTCCCGAGGACAGCGTTATAGCGGGGTAGAGGTATACAAGTAAGGTAACTGCAAAAGGATGTGACAGAACCAATGTCTTCTGTGGACAGTAACGCCGGTTTACATTTTTGCTTCTTTATCATAAATGCTTTGACAGTGTCTCAGCAACAATCTGACAGCAGGAGCCAATGGGCTATGTCATGGTGTTCTATTCCACCGACCATATGCCTTGAATATACAAGTGACTAAATAACCAGAATACAGTAAATTGTGAAGTTTACCTCCAAATAAGAACTAGTTAGTAACTTCTAAAAGTTGCCATCACCAACTTGGTCAAAAATACAGTCCAAACTCGTTCCTGGGATTTGGTTTTAACGAGATTGAAATTACCACCATCACAATACAAAATTCATCTTAAACCTCCTCAGATTTGGCCACTTCTAGCTGCCCTTTTTTTAGACAGCTTCTCCCACTTGCCTGCGATCTGCATGGTGTAAGAAGCCACCTGCATTTAAGCTACCAGAACTCAATTAACCCTTTCTCAAAAGTATTAGGTTGTTTTATTCAAACACTAACAGCCTGTTACACTGTCTTCACAAGGGACAAATTTTAATTTAATAAATATATTAAAAAAACATGCCAAAGGAAGTATGGATTATTTCACAAGAATATTTAAAAATGTTTTATCAGTGGCTGATTCATGGTTAAAAATTCTTTAAAACTTTTAACTGAAAACAATGCATTCATAGACTGATGTTATGACAGGACTTCAATTAAAGCACAGTAACTTTTTCTGCAAGTAAAAATAGTGAGAAGACAATTATACTCAATTTTAAAAACTATATTCTGATAGTGGGAGGTGTTTAGGGTCATAACAACAGTTCTACTTGCAAAGAATAAAGGAGAACATTGTCAGCATTTTAAAAGATAGAAAATCTATAGGTTAACTTTAACATAGTTCATTTTTATTTATTAGTTCTGTTTATCCATTGATATAAAGCAACAAATGCTGTAAGTAACATAGATAATCAGAGCAGCAAGAGAATTCTTTCCAGGGAACATTTTAATACTAAAAATTACTTTAAAAAATTATAAAAACTAGAACTAAAAAAAAACTGATCCAGAACACAAAACTGAATAATTAAATGAAAATGAAATGACTAAACCCAATGCAACAAAATATGAAAGAGCCAAATACCGAATATTCAGAAAGTTTTACAAAAACAGTCTCTTCTCTGATAACGCTGAAAACTGAAAAGAAAATTTATATAGAAGCTGAATAAATAAAAAAATGCTGACCTGCCAGTGTGCTAGTGTGTCGAAATGCTCTGACTTGTGAGTCCGATAGTCCTGTAAGCAGTGAAATGACTGTATCCATCATATATTCGTCATATATGATACTATACTGACACTGTCGGACCAATACTCCAATGAACTCACAAAAACTGGATTTGAACTTCTTCCATTGAGGACCAGCCATGGTAAGTGGATAATCTCCACTATCCTACAAACACAAAAATATATTCAAACATTAGCCAGCATATAACTATAAAAAATTACATATTGTTAGAATATAACAGTACAGAATACAGATAAGTTGAAGGATAAAAAAAGGTTTGTTCAACCAGACAGAGCCCAGTTCTCTGCTGGCGTAAATGGGCACAGCTCACTATCTGGCCCAAAAACTTATATTTACTTGTCAATTTAATTTTGCTATGCACAGAGCAAGCATTCAACTAGTGGAATTCATTGACATTCCTTGCACAAAAATTTACTGAGCTAATGTTCCACTGACCGTTTTTTTCATAACACGCTAACAAATAAAATAACGCCCCAGAAAAACAACAAAAATATTTAGTATAACCAGAGCTAAATTAACAGAAGGGCCATGTAATCAGAGTTATACACCAAGCTCATGAGCCAAGGAACTATAAGAACATTACAGAACCAGAAACCGTAAAAAGCTAAACTATTACCCCACAAAAATAACTAGTATCTACTTCCTTTCTGCCTCAAAAAAAAAAAAAAAAATCTAAAAGTTAAGGGAGGAGGGAGAAACCAGTGTGCATATGTAAAGATAAAACAAGTAAAACTGGTAAGTGATTTACATTTTCCTTTATTAATTGCTGCTGCAGACCCCCATTTCAAGAGACTAACTAGCAACAGCATATTTCCCAAGGAAAGTTAAAGTGTACTTAATTAAAAAATGATTAAACCACTGTCCTGAAACAACTTCCAGACCTAACTCCAAGCAACAGAGAACAACGCTTTGTGACTGTATAACTCCAAGTGTGAGTTTGATAGATGTTATGAAGAGATGCTCCTTAAACAGTAGCTAATGATTATCTAAGATATATTCCCAATCTTTATGGCAGGGGCAGGCAACCTATGGCACGTGTGCCGAAGGCGGTACCTGAGCTGATCTTCAGTGGCACTCACACTGCCTGGGTCCTGGCCACCGATCCAGGGGTCTCTGCATTTTAATTTAATTTTAAATTAAGCGTCTTAAACATTTTAAAACCCTTATTTACTTTACATGTAACAATAGTTTAGTTATATATTATAGACTTATAGAAAGAGACCTTCTAAAAATGTTAAAATGTATTACTGGCACGCGAAACCTTAAATTAGAGTGAATAAATGAAGAGTTGGAACACCACTTCTGAAAGGTTGCCGACCCCTGCTTTATGATAATGTAACTCCAAACTGGTCACAGACTTGGACACAATGTATAATCCAATTAGAAAAGGTTACTCACCCAGTGCAGTAACTGAGGTTCTTAGAGATGCATGTCCCTATGCATGCTTAGCAGTAGGTGCAGTAGTGTCCCTGTGCCTGGGATTGGAGATCTTTGGTATCAGTGCCCGTTGGGCTGCACGTGCAATACTCGCCCATCTTGCACCATGAGCAATGTCTATATAGTGCTGTGTGGTCCAACTGCCCTCAGGTCCTTCTCTACTGCAGAGTCAATATATGAACTCTGAAGCAGAGGGGAGGAGGGTGGGTAGTGGAGCACCCATAAGGAGACACATCTCCAAGAACCTCAGTTACCATATAGGGTGAGTAGCCTTCTCCTTCTTCGAGTAGTGTTCCTAGAGGTGCTCCACTGTAGATCACTGTAGAGCAAGAGTACCAGGGTTCTGTGTGGCGGATTCTGGGTGCAGGCAGCTCAGTGGGGGAGGAGGGAATCTGGATGCACAGGAGCTCGCTGGGGGGTTCTAGGAACAGGGAGAATGGGACTCTGCAGGGGCATCCAGGTGAAGATGGTTAGGGCTCAACTGGAGGATGGGGGTGTCTGAGTGTGGGGGGCCTGGTGGGAGATCTGGGTGCTAAGGGAGTGGGGCTTGGTGGAGTGGGGGTCAGGGTGCAGCTGGTTGTGGCTCAGTGGGGGGTTCCGAGTGCAGCTGGTTGTGGCTCAGCAGGGGGTCTGGTTGTGTGGGGCTCAGTGGGGGGTCCGTGTGCAGCTGGTTGGGGGCTCCTGATGCAGGTGGTGAAGGACTCAGTGGAGGGCGTCCAGATGCATGGAGGTTGGGTGGACAGGGGGAGCAGCTCCCACTTCCCCTGAGGTTGAGGAGCAACTGGGCCAGGAAGTGGGGTGAGTGGTCAGTGTACGGGGAGCTGCTTCCCCCATCCACCCACGCATTTGGACCCCCTGCACCCGGACCCCGCACCAAGCCCCAACCCCGCATCCAAACACAATCCACGCTGCAGAGCTTCCTGCAGCTGGGGGAGGTTTCTGGGGGTTGATCTGACCCAGCCCCGGCTGCTCTGTGCAGGAGAGGGGGAACTCTGCCTCCTCAATGCTCCGTCCACAGTCAATGCATTTGAAGCAATAAGGAAAATGATGACTTTTTCTCAGACCTCGGCCTCCAGATAAACGTACAGAAATCGATACTGAGGCCAGGATAGCATCAGGAATTTATTGGGGGCCCAACTGGATGCTATAAAGCAGTGATTCTCAACAAGGGATACACGTACCCCTGCGGGTATGCAGAGATCTTCCAGGGGTACATCAACTCGTGGATACTCTGTCTCTGTCGTCCTAAACCTCCTTCCCCTCCCAGCTGGGACTGATGTCCTTGGAGGGCCGGGGGCATCCCCAGAGGCCCCCTTCCCCCTCGCAGTGTCTTACCTCTCCCCTGGCACCTGGGGACAAGCCCGCGCTGACAGGGAAGGGTGAGCAAGCACCAGTGCAGCTTCTCTTTGCTTCCCCACAGAAACCATTTTTCTGAAGGAAAGCAAAGAGAATCTGCAGAGGGACATGTGTTCTGCGCACGTGCAGTGGCTCAGAATTCCCCCCAGGTGCAGAGGGTGGCAAGATATCAAGCCAGTTGTGCTGTTGCTCTCTAACATCCTCTAGGGGGATCTGGAGAGAATCTGCAATCCTGCGGACCTGTTCTTGGAACTGTTTAAAATTATCTGCCGATGTTGGAGGTGGTGGCATGATGGCCTCTTCAGGGTAGGATAAGAAGATGTGGGCTGGTAGTGAAGGAGAGCAGTATGTGACAAAATGTGTTTCCAGGGAATAAGCATGGACTGTTGGGAGCTCTGTATGGAGGAGCGGCGACTCTGGAGTGTCAGAGATGATCAGGTCCATCAGGTGGCAGAACTCTTGCAGTACCAGCAAAAGCATCATCGCTATCAATGGTTGCATATGTATCGAAGCAAACATAGTGGATAACGACAGTGTCGCTGTTACAGCGCTTTCCTTCGAACAACCAGTAGATGGTACCGAGAGAGTCGTCAGCGCCAGGGGCTTCATCAGCGCTGATGCACTTGAAGTCGTTGAGGGGATCGGTGCCAACTGAGATTTTTTTTTTTCCTCTCTGTCTGTCTCAGTCCCGGTTCTGAGTAATGGTGTGCCTATTTGTGGTCCTGCTGTTTTAGGGTCTTTGAACGTCTCAACAATCCCAGTACTAGAGGTGGTCACAAGAGCCGGGTCTCGCCCCAAAGATGTTGAGTGTCTGACCTTAAAAGGGACGCCTTTTCCTAGGTGGCTCCTTGGTGGATGAGCTGGGGACCCATTTCTTCTTGTCTTGGCAGAACAGTGAAGATTTTCTTTTGTGGTGAGCAGCGAGTGGGGACTGGCCACAGAGGAGAGGTATCGGGGCCCGGGTCTGAGGTTGGTTGCAGTGAGCTCTCCATTAGTAAAAGTTTTAGCCTCAATTCACAGTCCTTTCAGGACAGAGCCTTCAATTTGAGGCAGTGGGTGCACTATTGTGATATGTGCCCCTCACACATGGTATGCACCATGATTGGCCATCACTCACTGGGATGGCCTCATGACAGGAGAGGCACCACAACAAGAGAGGCACCCTGGAAATCTGGCTAAAGCCCCAGTAGGGAAAGGCAGAGAAAGGGAAACCTATGTTAATCTAAAAATAACGGGGAGGAAAAAGCCAAAGGAAAAAAAAAAGAGGGGGGTAAAGGAAAGAAAAAAAATTAAAGGAAATAGCTACAAACTCAGAAATAGTTACGAAAGCACTAGTATTACTAAGGGCAGTAAAGACGTATGCAGGACTCTGCTAAGGATTCCATCGCAGGCCAAGGCCATTGAGAAGGAATTGAGGGCGGGTGGACTGCCCAGAGCTATATAGATTCAACTCATGATGCGATACAGGGAGGAGCACATGTGCTCAATGGGTGTGGCTACCGAAGATCTCCAATCCCAGGCGCAGAGACGCTATCACACCTACAGTGGAGCACCCACAGGGACACTAATCAAAGAACAACATCTAAAATTAAGAAAGAAGACTTGACATTTTGGCCTTAATGCCATAGGGTATAAACAATCAAAATATTTTGAGTTATTTCCAAATTGTGACAAAAATGTCTTTTTATACATTTAGTCTGTGCAATCTCATCTCGCCTGGCAGATCCTGAGACCTATGATAAAATGTAGAGAATTATAAACTGATTTCTGAGAAAATCTGTTACCATCTTAGGCAAAAGTATTCAATGAGGTTTTAGAACCTTTTTTTTTTTTTTTAAATACAGAGCAAGAAAGATCAGCCATAAGACCCTGCATCTCATTCACCCTAATGCTCAATGCAACAGCCAATAAGAAGGCAATTTACAAGGAAATAGCATAAACAACATTCCCATGAAGGGTCAAAGGATAAAACCATCAATTAGGTAAGACCCAAATTTAAGTCCTGGGGACTTATGGGTTCATCAACTAATGGAAGTAAGTTTAGCAGTTATTTTAAAAAAAAAAAAAACTTTAACTGATGAATAAGGACAAAATTAAAGTCCCCTCATACACACACACACACACACACTAGGCTGACATGGACAATCAGTGAAGATAAGGAAAAGCTAAGATTCTTCAGAAATAATATAATCCAATATCCAGGGAATCTAATTTTCTTTAAGCAGTTATTTTATTATTTGTATTCTAATAATCCCTCATTAATTGAGATTGTCGTCCCTCTGTGCTAGGCACTGTAAACACACAGTAAGAGACAGCAAAATAATTAAGAGAATAGAATAAACTTTCAAATTTCAATGCACTTTACTTACTTATGGAACCTTGATTCCAACAAGACCTCTAAACTCTTCAAAGAAAACTAGGACCTGATTATTGAAACTGATAGGTAAAGGGACTCAAGATGCAGATGGAAGAGTCAGCTTTCCGTTTAACAAAGGAAGGCTCCATTGCAGAGCTAACAGACTGGAGTACCACAAGTGTATAATCTAAGATGGGGCAAACAATATTAGCCAAATCCAGTCCTTATACTTTTCCCCAGTATCTTCAGGAGAAGGAGAAACTGAGCAAAGGCATCAAGAACCCCTTTCCTTCAGCACAAGGTGGCAGCTCCCTATTCAAAGTTTATATCCATATCCTTGTATGGCATAAAGTAAAATCTCTTGCACTTGATATTTAATGCTTTATTACAAAAAAAAACCACTCTAGATGTGTGTCACTGAAGGAAAACAGAGAGGGGCTATGGAAGTCTCTAGAGAAAAAAAATTCTGCTCATTTTGGCCCTTGAGACTGGTATGGCTAGGGATATTTTTCACTCTGCTAAAGAAAGTGATTAGCCCATTCTGAATTCATAATTCCAACAGATGAACTACTCCAAATTAAAATAAAGTAC
Organism: Malaclemys terrapin pileata; assembly: GCF_027887155.1. Classification (NCBI taxonomy): domain Eukaryota; kingdom Metazoa; phylum Chordata; order Testudines; family Emydidae; genus Malaclemys; species Malaclemys terrapin. Next base: position 14,816,064 of record NC_071513.1, on the reverse strand, counting down.
ACTGCATACCTTGCAGCCTGGCTGAGTCTGTTCCTAACAAAACTGACAGCGTTCTGAACAAATAGCATATCTTAATATATTACAAGAGACTCCATTTAACATTTAGAACACAGCAACATTAATTAAGAATAGGAGCACATGATTAGGGGGCTGGAGCACATGACTTATGAGGAGAGGCTGAGGGAACTGGGATTGTTTAGTCTGCAGAAGAGAAGAATGAGGGGGGATTTGATAGCTGCTTTCAACTATATTCCAAAGAGGATAGACCTAGACTGTTCTCAATGGTACCAGATGACAGAACAAGGAGTAATGATCTCAAGTTGCAGTGGGGAGATTTAGTTTGGATATTAGGAAAAACTTTTTCACTAGGAGGGTGGTGAAGCACTGGAATGGGTTACCTAGGGAGGTGGTGGAATCTCCTTCCTTAGAGGTTTTTAAGGTCAGGCTTGAGAAAGCCTTGGCTGGGATGATTTAGTTGGGGATTGGTCCTGCTTTGAGCAGGGGGTTGGACTAGATGACCTCCTGAGGTCCCTTCCAAACCAGATATTCTATGATTCTACGAATGGGAAAGAAATACATTGGGGCCTGAAGACATCTCATGCTGTTAAAGGAACCAAATGGACCTGAACTCTTCCAGTGAACATCCTTGATTTTCTTTCTGAACACCCTCCTAAGATGGCTATGGCGTGTCTTCTATGGCTCCCATTTGCAGCAAGGCCAACATCTCCTCTTGTAACTATTTTCTAGGAGACTGTTCCCTAAAAAGGGAAGGGGAAGGAGGGTTAGGCTTTGGTATGGTCTTGAACTAGAGGAAATACTCTTATTCAGCCTCCAAGACCAATATTTCTAAAGGATTTGCCTTCCATGCCAGATAGCCTCCAAAAGGTGGGACAGAAGGAAAAAAACTGGGCACAGGATTAGTTTGAGGCCCTCTTGGGACTGTTGCCTAGAAACAACATTCCCTACTTCTGAAGTAGCAAAGATTAAGAAGGAAAATCTATCTCCTCTATTGAGGTTTCCAAGGTTACCCCGGCTCAGTATTAATAATCTGCCTTTGGGAAGGACTAAGAACGGTTTTCTTGGAAATCTGAAGGATTTCATTTGGAAGGCAGGCTGATCTAAGCACCTTGCCAGTGATTTGGCGGTCTTCATCTTTATTATAGCCCTCAAAAGTCTTTCAACTGAAATAGATCATCACCGTCAAAATACAGGTCAATAAACTTGGCACCCGTAGCGTGGATGTAGTCTTAAAGAGAGCTTCTAAAGCCTTTCCCTTAGAATTCGGTAAAAATGAAGTTCCTTGCCACTAGGCAGTTGATACAGGGTAGTTCAAAACCACGCTGGTAGGTTCTAATAATTATTCATTAAAAGGGAGAGAGCCATCTTGTCTTACTCCTAAAGCTCAAGGATACAAAAAAGTTTGTTGGACATCCCTTTGCTAGTTTTTCATAGGAAATCCAACAGATATACCTTTAGAACACACAAGCTGTGAAAAGCCCTGATGGCACTCAGGGGAGTAGAAGAAATGTCACCACAGTTTAATACTTTTTTTGGAGGCAGCAATAGGATCTAGATATCATGATCCCCCTCTCCCGCCAGTTGCTGATCATGTAATTTGTTGAGAAAGGGAGGATCATAAGGCCAAAACCCCCAAGCGGGTAAAACACAGAAAGGGTGTCAACTAATCCATATAAGCCTTATATAATCAGGAGCTGATCAGGGAGACAGAAAGAGGGTGTGGAGGGCACAATCCTATATTAGTGTTGGACTTTCCAGAAGGAACAGCAACTGAATAGGGTGGAAATTGGTTTCCTCAGATCCAAGAAACCCATGAAACTGAGCAAATACTCCAGATGGATCCAAGAATCTCCCAGAATCAACATCACCACTAACTTGTTATGCAACAGAGACATCCAAGCACCAGTAATATATCTGCATGTAATCAAGGGAATGAAGGCTCTGGAGAAAACTATGGAGCTGACCTCATGATGGGCTTGTCACAGAAAACTGAATGGAATCATCTGTTATCTCTCCATCAAAAGCCTTAGGATATTAGCAGCTGGCAGAGAGAGGTGAACCATGACTATTAGAGGTAATGTAGTATTTGTACTCTCGGTAAGTAGAACGTAGGGCTTGCTCAAGGGACATACATACGTGCCCCCCAACTGTTTCAACAGTCACACTGCCAGGTGTGGTATTCCCATAGCCTGGCTATATAGAACCAACATCACGAAGAATGTGGTTTAGCTGGGTTAATGGGTGGTGGTTTGAAAGATTTTTAGCCCTCCTAAAACAGTTGTTTCTCAAAGTTACAATCTAATCAATCGAGTCAGTGATTACTTATTTTGATTTCTTAGCAATGAACATCTCAGACCAATACCACACTATTTCCTCTTAAAATTATACAAAAAGAGGAAGGCAAAATCATTTTACCAATACTTGCTGAATGACTGAATGGCATTTAAACTTACTTAAAAAAATTCCTTTAGATCAGTGTTTCTCAAACTGGGGTCACCGCTTGTGTAGGGAAAGCCCCTGGCGGGCCGGGCCGGTTTGTTTACCTGCCCCGTCCGCAGGTCCAGCCGATCGCAGCTCCCACTGGCCGCGGTTCACTGCTCTGGGCCAAAGAGAGCTGCTGGAAGCGGCACGGGCCGAGGGACGTACTGGCCGCCGCTTCCAGCAGCTTCCATTGGCCTGCAGCGGCGAACCGCAGCCAGTGGGAGCCGTGATCAGCTGGACCTGCGGACGGGGCAGGTAAACAAACCGGCCCGGCCCGCCAGGGGCTTTCCCTACAGAAACAGCAACCCCAGTTTGAGAAACACTGCTTTAGATCTTAGGAAGTCCTACTGATGAACTCCATTCCATTCTGATATTGCAAAAGGTATCATTCTATGATGCAACAACTAACAAGTCTGCTCAAACATGTACCCAACCTACAAAGCTCAAGTAAGTCATGTGTGTGGATGTTGCAAAGAGAAATAGGTGCAAGATGATAAAAATGAAAATAATTTTTTTTGAAACACACACACACACACACACGAGAAAGACAGAGACCTTAAGAACTAATTCCCCATTCCAGTAGACTGCTCTCATAACTATGTCATCACAGAATAATGCTGAACCGAGGAAGGTAACAGGATGCAATGGGAACTAAACAAGATTTTTAAAACTGGAAGTTACTAGTTTTGTACATATTGAATAAAAACTAACTGTATTAATTTGAGGCGTATTATTTATCACAAACGGGTTTTCAGTTTTTGCTTTGCAGTTCCCTCAAGGCTGCAACAAACCAACAAAATGTCATCCAGTCATGTCAGGTATTACTGCTTTCATTATGAATTTCCTTGATTCAGTTACAACCTAAATACTATTTAAGTGAAGCTTCTGTGCATGAACATTATAGGTATTGGAAGTTTACCAAATAGTTAAATAGTCACATATCATTTGTGTGTGTTAAAAACCAACCTTCTTTCTAACAGAACTTATAATCATGCTGAAATGTAAACTGGGAGTAGCTTTTAAGTTCCTAGTTTACCCTTTAAAAGAATTAAAAGAATAGAACATTTCAAGTAATCTGTATATCCCAAATTATGAACTTATTACATTGGGTTTAACTATGCCAGAATGGCCAAAATAATTACCAAGCACATGGTTTTACAAAAATGTATTGTTTATGTCCAGAATAGAGCAGCAGTATTTGGACCTGTCTGAGACAGCAGCAAAAGAAAGACGTAGAGAGCAATTATACAAATGCAAAGAAATTTGGATTCTGTTTCTTGATACATTTGGATAAAGAATGCTAAGATAGCCCAATAATGCCAGACTTCCATTCCATCTGACCTCTCTTTTTGTCCTCCCTCTTCCCGCCCCTCCCACATCCCCTTTTCTGCCTACGTGTGTGGGTTTTTTTGTTTACTGTTACCCCTACCCTAATGTGTTATATCTATGCAGTGAGGTTGTAGCCATGTTGGTTATTAGAGAAACAAGGTGGGTGAAGGTAGTATCTTTCCTTGGACCAACTTCTGTTGGTGAGAGAGACAAGCTTTTGAGCCACACAGAGCTCTTCTTGAGGTCTGGGAAAGGTACACCTAGCATTACAGCAAAACACAAAGTGGACCAGATTGTTTAGCATAAGTAGTTGGCACAGAAGTTGGTCCAATAAAAGACATGACCTCACTCACCTTGTCTCTCTAATATTATAGCTATGTCATACTGTCTGATTTTGCAGTTCTGACATGTTGCGTAATTACGTAATTTTATTGGATAGCCTGTGAAATGTGCAGTATTTGGTGATATACACAAGCTGTAAATCATTTACCTTTTTTGTATTTTTTTTTAAATGAAAATTAATTTAAAAAGGAACCTGGAAGCAGATGAAGTTGGGCCTTTCCTTTAAAAACTGTTGATGCTACTGAAAAAACTTTGTTTTTTAAAATGATGTCATCAGGCTCAGCCACTCCTTTCAATAACTCTCTTCTTATGCTGAGATTTTAAACTTTGCAATTCTTATTTTAAAAAAACAGAATACTTTAAAAAAAACACAAAACTTATTTTTAATTTCTCATACTCAGACTGAATTCAAATGTGACTTAAAAATCCACAACACTGTATACAATAAAACACTCCATTTGATTTCATGATGAAATGATGCATTATTTGAGATTTTCAGTCATGGGATGAGTTATTAACTGGTTATAAAGTTGTGCCAAATATGGTAATTTTTTCTAATATCAACTTTTTCCCCATGTTATCAATATATTTTATAGTTGCCCCTAGTTTAGAAATTTATTACTGGGAGCATTATCATGCAGCAACCTGATAAGTGAATTTCAAAATCATTAGATTGAAAGAGATTCTCAGAACCTGTGTGTGTTAAAACAGTTACCTCATCAAATTCTTCAGTCATTTTTCGGATTATTTCAGAATTCTGCATATGTCGAAACATCTCCGCTGTAACAACACCTACAATTCAGACATTAGATTATTAATACTGTAGATATAAAAGAGGCATCACATATTAGCTAGCATCTGAAAAAAGTTCAGACAACTGTCAATTTATAGGACTTTAAACATCTGAAGTTTTTCATATAAAATAAAATTATACAGAAAGACGAAAAAATATATGATTTAGTCAAACATATTCATTGTCTGTACACTAACAAATTCTTTAGAGCACTATTAATGTAACTATTGATGTTAAACAGAAGAAGCACCCGCATATATTTTGGGAAACATTATATATACAAATTTAATTGATAAGATTCATATATTCTCCTTCAAATTGTAAAAAATTTTAGAAGTACATCAATTTTTCAGTCTAAAAACATGGATTGGCTGGCTCCCATTTCTACAAGTACAGACGCAATTATTTATGAGAAATTTAGTTTGATATATTTGAATACAATCATTTTACAAAGTTACATAATTCCTTGCAAAATAATGCAATTGTGAGATAATCACTAAGGACAAGATATTTTAAGGTGACAAGCTCAACTCAAAATGAAACGAGTATTTGAATGCGGAATATAACATGACATCTTATAGCTTTCTTTTCATCAGTGCTCCCTCCCTCAAAAAACCCAAAGGCAAAAATAAACAAAAAAAAAAAAAAACAAAAAAAATCAAACTTTCAAGGCTGAAAATTGAACATTCAAATTTTAAGGCAGGAAGGATTAGAACTACTGTAGAGATAGGTTGCTCAGAGTTCCAAATGAGAGGAACCACTGCATCTTTAGGATCCTTTCCAGCCAACTAAGGCACAGCAATGAAATCAAGAGTGAACCAATCTCCACAATCCTCACCCAGAGGTCTGATGTGGTGTGATGCCTTTGATGACAAAGGGTATGTTTTGGGAAGTGGGGGCTCCTAGAAGACCTCTCCTACTCAAGATTGAACTACAATCATTGCAAAATATTAGATCCCAAGTACCACACCTGCTTTTGTAGATAACGTGGAATATCTCACTTCTGAGAATGAATGGCATTTGCACCTGACCACAACACTGGATGAGAGATTGCATTCATGTGAACTAACCTTACAGTATCTAAGGTGTTAAATAGAATCATATAATCATTTTCCACACTTACTGGTACTATAAAATGTTTTAGAAGAAGTTTTCAGCTACAGACATTACGAACATTAACAGGTGGATTTTAAAAAGTGATACGAGGGCATAAAAAAGACCTCTTGGTTCCTATTTCAACTATACTCACTGCTTCATGACATGGATCATGGTAAAAAATAAAGGACTCTGGAACTTCGGTGCCAATATCAAAAAGATGCACTACTGAACTCAGTCCTGCTCTTGGAAGTGTAGGGAGCTCTAGAAAAAACGGTTACCTTCTGTAACTGTTGTTCTTCGAGATGTGTTGTTCACGTCCATTACACATTAGGTGTGCGTGCGCCGCGTGCACGGACGTCGGAAACTTTTCCCTTAGCGGCTCCCGTCAGGCCGTCAGGGCCCCCTCCTCCCGCCAGAGCGGCGCCCCGCTCTAGGGTATATATCCCTGCAGGCCCGACCCCCTCGGTTCCTTCTTGCCGGTGACTCCGACAGAGGGGAAGGAGGGTGGGAAGTGTAATGGACGTGAACAACACATCTCAAAGAACAACAGTTACAGAAGGTAAGTAACCGTTTTTTCTTCTTCGAGTGATTGTTCACGTCCATTACACATTAGGTGACTCACAAGCTTACCATTGGAGGCGGGTAAGAGTCAAGGTACAACTGATTGTAGCACAGCCCTGCCAACCACTGCGTCCTCTCTGGTCTGATGATGGATTGCGTAGTGGGCTGTGAACGTATGCACGGACGACCAGGTGGCCGCTTTACAGATTTTCTGGATCGGAACCTGCGCCAAGAAACCCGCCGAGGACGCTTGGGCCCTAGTCGAGTGAGCCCGGATCTCTGGGGCTGGTACGTTGGCGAGCTCATAGCATGTGCGTATGCAACGCACAATCCATGCTGACAGGCGTTGTGTCGAGATAAGTAAGCCTCTCATACGTTCCGCAACGGCAATAAACAGCTGAGGTGTTCTGCGGAACGACCTGGTCCACTCCAGATAAAACGCCAAGGCCCTCCGAACATCGAGGGTATGCAGGCTGCGGTGGCTAGGGTCCGCATGGGGCTTAGGGAAGAACACTGGTACACAAATGTCTTGCCCAATGTGAAACTGCAAGACCACTTTTGGAAGGAATTTAGGATGCGGCCTTAGTTGCACCTTATCCTTATGAAAAACTGTATAAGGGCGTTCCGAAGTGAGGGCTCTCAATTCCGATACCTTCCTGGCCGATGTGATGGCCACGAGAAACGCCACCTTCCACGAAAAGTGCATGAGGGAGCAAGCGGCTAGGGGTTCAAAGGGGGGCCCCCATGAGCTTAGTTAGGACCAGGTTCAGATTCCACGCAGGGACCGGTGGGCGCGAATAGGGAAACACCCTCTCCAGTCGCTTGAGGAATTGGGCTACTGTGGGGTTGGAGAAAACGGACACTCCCAACTCCTCCGGATGGAACGCCGATATGGCAGCCAGATGCACTTTAATTGAGGCGGGGGCGAGCCCTTGATGCTTGAGGTGCAGTAAGTAGTCCAGATGGGACTGAGGCCTGCAGAGGCTGTATGTGCTGAGGCTCACACCAGTGGGAGAACCTCTTCCATTTGGCCAGGTAGGTCGCTCTTGTGGAGGGCTTCCTACTACCAAGGAGAATTTGCTGGACCTGGTGGGAGCACCTGTGTTCTGCATCGTTCAGCCAGAGAGATACCACGCCGTGAGATGTAGCGACGGTAGGTTCGGGTGGAGCAGGTGACCCCTGTCCTGTGTGACGAGGTCGCGATGGAGGGGGAGGGTAACTGGGTCGGCTATGGACAATTCCAGCAGGGTCGTGAACCAATGCTGTCGTGGCCACGCCGGGGTGATGAGGATGATTGTCGTTTTGTCCCTGCGGGTCTTGAGGAGGACCTTGTGGATGAGTGGGAATGGAGGGAAGGCATACCTCAGGCTCCCTCCCCACAGAATCGCGAAGGCATCTGCCAACGACCCCGGGCTGAGGTTCTGGAAAGAGCAAAACTGAGGGCATTGTCTGTTGTCCTTGGTGGCGAATAGATCCACCCGGGGAAACCTCCACCTCTGGAAGATTGAATGCAGGACGTCCCGCCTCAAAGCCCATTCGTGCATGTGATAGGATCAGCTGAGGCGGTCTGCTAACCTGTTTTGGACCCCTGGGAGATACGTTGCGATTAGATGGACCGAATGGGCTATACAGAAGTCACATAGGCAGAGTGCCTCCTGACAGAGGGGAGAGGACCGGGACCCGCCCTGCTTGTTTATGTAGAACATGGCGGTAGTGTTGTCCATCAGAACTGACACGCTGTGACCTTCTATGGTGGCGTGGAAGGTCTGACAGGCGAGGCAAACCGCCCTCAGTTCCTTCAGATTGATGTGAAGCAACCTATCTTCCCTGGACCACAACCCCTGGGTCCGCAGTTCCCCCAGGTGCACCCCCCAACCCAGGTCCGATGCATCTGTTACGAACGTCAGAGTGGGTTGTGGTGCAGCGAAGGGGATCCCTTCGCAAACCTGCTGTTGATCGAGCCACCAGCGGAGAGCGCTTAACCCCCGAGCCGGGATCGTCACCATCAGGTCCAAAGGGTCTCTGTAGGGACGACACGTCTGGACTAGCCACAACTGCAATGGCCTGAGCCTTAGGCGAGCATGTCTGACTACGTGTGTGCAGGCTGCCATGTGCCCCAGGAGCTGCATGCAGCTCCTTGCTGTAGTCGTGAGAAATTGCTGGACGGAACTTACGACCCCTTGAATGGCCAAGAACCGCGACTCTGGAAGACTTGCTCGCGCCGTCACCAAGTCCAGGACTGCACCTATGAAGTCCAGTCTCTGCATGGGAATTAGCGTGGACTTGGGCACGTTAACCAGTAGGCCGAGCCTGCCGAACACCTGTAAGGCCAGCGTCACGTGGGAGCGGACCTCGGCCTCCGACCTGCCCGCGAGGAGCCAGTCGTCCAAGTACGGGTACACGCGCATCCTTCTCTTCCGAAGAAAGGCTGCTACCACGGACATGCATTTCGTGAACACTCGTGGTGCCGTTGCTAGGCCGAAGGGCAGGACCGTAAATTGAAAATGGCACTGGTTGATGGCGAAGCGCAGGAACCGCCGGTGGGCCGGGCGGATGGCGATGTGAAAATACGCATCTTTCATATCGAGGGCAGCATACCAATCCCCCAGATCCAGGGATGGGATAATAGTTCCAAGGGAGACCATACGGAAACGTGTTCTGACCAGAAACTTGTTTAGTCCACGCAGGTCCAAAATGGGACAGAGGCCCCCTTTTGCCTTGGGAATCAGGAAATACCTCGAGTAGAATCCTTTTCCCCTTAGGTCTGGTGGGACCTCTTCCACTGCTCCCACTGTGAGGAGGGTCTGCACCTTCTGCATGAGAAGTTGCTCGTGAGAGGGATCCCTGAAGACGGACGGGGAAGGAGGATGGAAGGGAGGGGGCGAGGAGAACTGAAGGGTATAGCCCGCCTTCACCGTGCGCAGGACCCAGCGGTCCGATGTTATGTGTGACCATGCACGGTAGAATTGGGACAGGCGGTCCCTGAAACATAGAGGTGGATCCGGAATGGAATGTGGTACGCTGTCCTCGAGCGTAGCTTCAAAAGCCTGGTTTACTTCCTGGCTGCGGCTTGCCTTGGCCATGACCTTGGCTAGGCGTATTGTTACGTCTCCGCCTGTTATCCCTGCCACGACGGCGGTACGGTTCTTGCCGAGGACGAGGGTGGTACTGCCTCTGTGGTGGCTGGGGCTTAAGGGGTTTCCGCTGCGTTGCGGGGGTATGCATTCCCAACGACTTTAGGGTCTTTCGCGAGTCCTTGAGGCTATGTAGCCTAGCATCCGTTTGGTCCGAAAACAAGCCTGACCCTTCAAACGGAAGGTCCTGCAGGGTGGTCTGCACCTCTGGCGGAAGGCCTGAAGCCTGTAACCATGCCGAGCACCTCATCACTACCCCTGACGCGATTGTCCTAGCAGCTGCGTCAGCGGAGTCAAGGGAGGCCTGCAACGAAGTTTTGGCCACCGCCATCCCTTCGTCCACTAGGGCCGTGAACTCTGGTTGTGCGTCCGGAGGCAGGGATTCTTTAAACTTGGAGACTGATGCCCAAGAATTAAAGTTGTGTCTGTTCAGAATCGCCTGCTGATTAGCGATCCTCAGCTGGAAGCCCCCAGACGAGTAGACCTTCCTCCCGAACAAGTCCAAGAGTTTCACCTCCTTGGCCTTGGGCGCAGGGGCTTGCTGGCCATGACACTCTCGTTCGTTGACCGCAGAGACTACCAGCGAACAAGGGGGTGCGAAAAGAGGAAGTCAAACCCTCTAGATGGGGCGACGTATTTCCGCTCCACGCCCCTTGCAGTTGGTGCGCTGGAGGCCGGTGTTTGCCATACCGTCTTGTAATTAGACTGGACCGTCCTTATAATCAGGAGAGCGATTCTGGTGGGGCCTTCCTGGCTCAGGATGTCGACCATGGGGTCCTCCTGCTCTACGGTCTCAACTGCCTGCCAGCCCAGATTGAGGGCTACGCAGCGGAGCAGGTCCTGGTGCACCCGATGATCAATCAGGGGAGGGCCAGACACTGTTGTGCCAGCCACGGCTTCGTCCGGCGAGGAGGAAGAGGTCAGGGCCTTTTGCCCATCTTCGCCTTCCTGCAACCCGTCATCGATTGGTTGCTCCTCTGGGGCCTGTCCCACGCTGTGGGACTGAGACGGTACCGTGCTCGGTGCCGAGTCCACTCCTTCACGCTCCTGCAGTCTGGAGATCGTTGCCTCCTTGCGAGAGGGCGGGCGGTACTGCGGAGAGCAGGACCGGTACCGTGATGGGCCAGATCTCGAGGCCTTGGATGGGGGGCCTTGCTGGTGGTAGGCCCAGGGTGTCCAGAATGGCCATTGGCCTGGCTGGCCCCATTGAGGATGACAAGAGGCTTTGTAGTCTCTACTGGCCTGTGTCCTGTGGGCATACCCGCCGTACCAGCCCGAGTCAGTCTCCGACACCACGGACGGTGATCTTGAAGGCCACGGCGGTGCCGTGGGACGGTGCCGGTCCGGGGTTGGAGAGCAGTGTCTCCGCAACCGGGACCTGGAGTAGCGTCTCGCCGATCTGGACCTGGATCGATACCGGTGACCACGGGTCCGGGAACGACTAAGGGTGGTCGGTCTCGGGGATCGTGTAACCGACGCGTCCCGGTGCCGACTCGAGTATGGCTGCTGGGTCGGTGCCGTCCGCTTATTGAGGCCCGACGGCTGTGGCGCTTTCTGCACGGAGGGCAGCCAGGAGTCCACCGAGGCGGAACTCGACCGGGACCGGTGCCGTGAAGGCGACCGTGATGGACGCACCATCGCTGGCTTGCCTCTGGATGGCAGTCTCGGTGGAGCGTCCTTAGTTTGTGGAGGGCCCTCAACAGACAATTCAAGGAGGTCCTTTGCTGCCTCAAATGTGTCCGGAGTGGAAGGCTGTTCCAAGAGCTCCTCCAGCCCTTCCTCCTCACTCAACGCGCCTATCCCGGGGCTTGACGGGCCTTTCGGCGCCAGAGCCACTGACACCGGGACCTGTGCCGGGGCCGTAACGGCCTTAGGCGCACTTGAGGTCTTCGCTGGCGCTACACCCTTATGCGGGGAGCGTCCTTGGGCCTTGGGTTGGCCCTTCGATTTGGGCGGCGAAGACGACTGGTGCCGTAAGTGTCCTCGCTGAATCGGTGCCGTGGGCTTCGGGTATCCCGCCGGCGCCAGGTCCCGGACCGAGGCAGACGGTGCCATCGAAGTGGAGGGCTGTAACGCTGTCTCCATGAGCAGCTGCTTAACGCGAAAGTCTCTTTCTTTCTTAGTCCTGGGCTTAAAGGCCTTACAGATCTTGCAGCGCTCTTTTTGGTGCGTTTCCCCCGGGCCACGGAGCCATGAGTTGTGAGGGTCGCTCAATGGCGTAGGCTTACGGCACGTGGCACAAGCCTTGAAGCCTTGGGCGTGCGGCATGCCCCGCCACCCAGGGCCGGTGCCGGGGTTGACTACAAGAACTTAAGTACTTCTAAAGAAGTGTTAACTACTAAGCTTAACACTAACAACTAAAGAACTGATAACTGTGAAGATAACACTAATGACTATGCTAAGGGACACTCTCAGACGAGAGACAGAGTTGTTCCAACACCGCCACGGACGGTAAGAAGGAACTGAGGGGATCGGGCCTGCAGGGATATATATACCCTAGAGCGGGGCGCCGCTCTGGCGGGAGGAGGGGGGGGCCCTGCTGGCCCGACGGGAGCCGCTAAGGGGAAAAGTTTCCGACGTCCGTGCACGCGGCGCGCGCACACCTAATGTGTAATGGACGTGAACAATCACTCGAAGAAGAACAGCGGTTCTCAACTTTTTGAGTTAGAGTCCCCACTTTGAGTTATAATTTTTGGTTGCACCCCTCCCTCCCCCCCCCCACAACCCAGACAGGCTGGGTGGCCTGCTGAGGTGAGTCAGGGGATTGAGATGGTGCTCCCTCCCCAGGTCCCACCATGAGGAACTGGGCCCAAGCCCCGCCGGACCCTTCCCCTCCCCCTCAATAGAAGTAAAACTACATCTATGCCCAAGGGCTCCCCCCTCCACCCCCACTCATTGGGCCCTGGAGGGTTTTGGGGTTTTTTTTTGTTTTGTTTTGTTTGTTTTTTAAGAGTATGTGGGGTGGGGGTTGCTCAGAAAGAAAAAGGTTGAGAACCTCTGCACTAGAGGGGTATTGGAGGTAATGTGCATGTTCAAGGGATGAGGAAATGCTTGATGAACATCACTTTACACCCCCCCCATCTAGAATATTACCCCAGTGACTCTAGAGTGAGCCATCTAGAGTCTCTTCTTCTGAAAAGGGAGAAGTTAAGAGAAAAATAGAGACAATGAGCGAGATTGATGGGAGGGGAATCACAAGGCTCAAAAAAACAACCACCACAAACACCCCACAGGAATAACATAGGAGCCTCTCTAGGCCACCTATCTTGAAACTACTCAAAGATCTTTGAAAGCAAAAAAAGTAAGAAAAAGCTGTATTAGACTTCAAAGTTAAAATGTTTGCAACAGATAAAACTATTTAGTAATGTCCAACTCAAATCCATTTTCTAAAATGGAACAAATTAGAGGAATAGCGTGACAATCAGTGCCAACAAAATTGCTGAAAGTCTTTCTGGAATGTTCAACTATAGTGAAATTCATGAAGGGGCAAAAAAAAAGATAAAATCACAGTCTTTTCCATGTGGGCTCGCTAAAGTCTGATTTGAACTTAAAAGTTTCACCCGCATTTCTATTTTGGTTAAAAATAGTCATCCCCCTAACTAAAATAGTTACACAGGTAAAATCCCTAGTGTGGATGAAGTTATTATGCTATAAAATGAGCTATATCAGTGTAGTTACTCCCTTTTCTGTACGGAAGAGCTATATTAATACAAAGCACTTTTATACTGGCATAACTGCACCCAGTCTAGGAGGATTCTACAATTTTAACTATACCAGTATAACGAATGCAAATCTACTGCCTAGTATAGACTAATTAATTGTGAGAAGGTACTCACTACAGCATCAGCATAATAGGGAAGACTACTAAAGAGAGATTTGGCAGGCAATTATCTAAACAAAGGGGATGTAGAATAGCTAGGAAAGTATTTTAACTTAACATGCTTCCAAAAATATACATCTTACCTTTGCAGCCTGAACACTGAATAAAGAAGTTGATGAGGTCAAGAAGCGCTATATCTCTGTCATGTTTGTATGACTCTATCCAGTCATCCACTACAGACTGGGTCATGGGGCGGGGGAAGAGGTAGAAAGAAAAAACAAAAACTCTATTAGCTTTTAACAAATTGATGAGAAAGTGAACAGTATTTCTCAACTGCTTCTCAGGAACACACAAATGGAACCCTTGAAATTTACTGACACCGAGTAAAAGTTTTGAATCACCCTTTACTATTACAATACTTTCCTTCAAGAAATGGATGCCTGCTTTACCATGTAAATATATACAAGCACAAAACTGACCATTAAGTGTGTGCAGCTGACCAAAAGCATATAAATATTGTGCTTCCTCCAAATGACAGAATTTAGTGCAAAGGCTCTGCAATCCTATTAGTAAAGGGAGTGGAGAAGTGCCTGATCAAGAAATGTATTAATCAGCCTCAAATTTCCTGGCGAGAATCCAATCCAGCTCCTGCTCATGTGATATAGATTTGCAATAGATAATTTAAGCTACACTAATTTGTGGCAGAAATAGACAGACCTTTAGCGGTAGCAACTTTACATAATACCAGGAATTTTATCCTTGCCCATTTTAAGAATTCCCATGTTACCCTTAGTTTTAATCCTCCCTACTTTAGCTTTTTAGCAAGCACTGGTAACTCCCACATACTTTATATTGCAGCTTTATTGTTATTATGTGCCCCTGATAGATATAGATCATATTTATAGTTATTTAGTCATTCAAGCTACTTAAAGGGATAAGTTAAAAATCATATGTAAACAAATGAAAACATCCTATATTTGAGAAAATATATTATTAAAAGTCTTTCTATTTTGTCAGGATTTACACATTACGTTTTCATCTCTCAATGAAAACCAACTCAGTCAGTCAATTTCATATTTAGGTTCTTAGTGATGCAAAATCTGGATTTCAAACACTGTAGGGGAATATTTGTTTAAAGAGCTTTAAACAAAATTGTTTAAAAATTGGGGAAAAACCTGTAGTGGGTTTAATATTTACAAAAAAAAATTTTTACTAAATTTGCAGCCAAATTTAAAATTGAGCATCCCTTTAAGCCTAAAGAGACTCAAATCTTACCTGCATAGCACTCTTTCCCATTTTAACAACCTCAAACAGCATCATGTTTTCCACACCATTCTGTTGGTGATGTCCATTCATCCGGTTTGGACCAGCAGGTTTCCCTCCTCCGTTTCCACCTTTCCCCTTTTCTCCTGGGCCTTTTTTCCCTTTTTTACAGGTCTGCAATCAAATCAAGAGCAACTTTCAAATCACTTCAAATGTAAGAACATAACAGCCATATGGGTCAGACCAAAGGTACATCTAGCCCAGTATCCTGTCTTTCGACAAGTGGCCAATGTCAGATGCTTCAGAGAATGAACAGAACAAGTAATCAAGTCATCCATCCCCAGTCACCCATTCCCAGCTTCTGGCAAATAAAGGCAAGGAACACCATCCCTGCCCATCCTGGCCACTGATGGACCTATCCTCCAGAAACTTATCTAGCTCTTTTCTGAACCCTGTTATAGTCCTGGCCTTCACAGCATCGTCTGGCAAAGAGTTCCACAGGTTGACTGTGTGTTGTGTGAATAAAAACTTCCTTTTGTTTGTTTTAAAACTGCTGCTTATTAATTTCATTTGGTGACCCCTAGTTTTTATGTTATGAGAGGGAGTAAATAATCCTTCCTTCCTTACTTTCTCCACATCATTCGTGATTTTATAGACCTTGATCATATCCCCGAATCGTCTCTTTTCCAAGCTGAAAAGTCCCACTCTTTTTAATCTCTCCTCATATGGAAGCTATTCCATACCCCTTAATCATTTTTGTTGCCCTTTTCTGTACCTTCTCCAATTCCATTAGATCTTTTCTGAGATGGGGTGACCACATCTGCACACAGCATTCAAGATGCGGGTGTATCATGGATTTATAGAGAGAAAATAGGATATTTTCTGTCTTATTATCTATCCCTTTCCTAATAATTCCCAACACTGTTAGCTTTTTTGACTGCTGCTGTACATTGAGTAGATGTTTTCAGAGAACTATCCACAATGACCCCAATATCTCTTTCTTGAGTGGTAACAGCTAATTTAGACCCCATCATTGTATACGTATAGTTGGGATTATGTTTTCCAACATTCATTACTTTGCATTTTTTAAAAGAAAAAGAAATTTTAGATATTCCTAGTTCAGTGTTTTCCCCACAATGGTACAGGCACCTAATCAGCATTAAAACCATTCTTGCACTTTTCAGTCTGCACAAAATTTCAAGTGTTTCAATATCCCTGATAAACCGAACATACTTTTCCTTTTCCTTGTTTTTGATTTTTTCCTTCAATATCTTCAAAGTCTGTATCAGAAGAAAAGTGTGTTTCAGACTCCCTGTAATGACAAACAAATGTTTACATACTACATACTACTGTCAAAATAATTGTAGCAATATTATCTACATCTTCAATAAGACTATGTCAACTCACTATGAACAAATATTTAAATCTAGGCTTTTCCTTTTAAATCCATTTTGATTTAACAACTAATTAACATGCTAGAGAACCGTAAATAAAAGGTTCCTTCTGCTGACATCACAGGAAGGTGTCTTCTGTGAAATCAAATGACTACGGAATTTTCTTTCCTTTTTTTAAAAAAAAACTTACAGAAATCCAACTATTGAACATTGAAGCTGGTTGAAAATTTTTGAATTTTCAACAAAAAAAAACAAAAAATATTCTGGCTTTTTCAACCAGCTGTGTTAGACAATAGATAAAGAGATAGTAAGAATCCTGCTCTAACATCTTTATGCACAGCACTTAGTTATCTTTACCTAACTCCCGCTTTGAAAAAAAATTAAACATACTTGAAGTAGCTTTGTATTTTATCAAAACTCAAATTTTGTAAAATGTAAATTGGACAGCCAAGAAAAACATAACGTGTTTAATTTTACTGAAAATGTTGACATGCTGTTTGCTCAAAACATGTTTACAAGGTGCTTTTAAAAAAGTCTTATTCCTACAAATATATTTTAATTTAATTGTACGATAAGCCACTGCAGAGACTAGATGCTAATAAAACCATTTGTGCCATATTAGTAACAATTGATGTCATATTCACAATATTCAAATATTCTTGATCCCTGATTTGTTCTTAATTTAGGTTTGATATAGGAAGGTACTTAATTCAGTTCAGTCCTATTCAGAACAGCACTTAGGTGCCTGCACACAAGGCACCAAGATAAGCACATATTTAAGTGTTGTCCTGAATAGTGATGCTTTCCTGAGTCAGGGCCTAAAGAGTATGAAGTTCAGACTGTTAACTGCGCAAAATTTGCTTAAATTGATGTTTTGTGAAATGGCAAGATTATTCAGGAGAGAGAGAGAGAGATTATTCACCCTGTGCAGTATCTAGTTCTTCAAGATGTGTTTAGCTATGGGTGCTTCCCTTCAGGTGCACATGTGCCCCACACACCTTCTATCAGAGATTATAGTTACCAGTGACTGCTCAAGCCCATGCATACGAGACTATAGTAGGCTGCACGGGTGAACCACCCCAAGTTCCTTCTCCACCCACCACCAAGTCTCAGAAAAAAAACTCAGAAGAAAGGAAGGTAGTGTAACCCCTGTAGGAGAACACATCTTGAAAATTACAGTTATTGCACAGGGTGAGTAACCTCTCTCCCTCTCTTTGAGTAATGTCCCTATGAGCATTCCACTTCACATGACTGCCAAGCAGTATCCCCGTAACGAGAAATGAGCTTTGGAATAGAGTCCAGAACGGAGAAAAGAATTACCGTATCAGAACTACAGGCACTGACTAGGGTATAGCATCTAAAGAAGGTATGTACCAAATACAATGTAGCAGCTCTGCAGATCTCTGATACTGAGACACTATTAAGTAGAGCTATAGATGTAGACTCTGACCTCATAGAGTGAGCCAGCACACAAGAAGAAGGTGGAATGTTGGCTGCAATATAACAAGCAAATTACACAGCAGAAATCCAATTTGCTGGTCTTTGGGTAGAAATAGCAGAACCTTTAGATCTGTTTGCAAATGAAAAAAACAGCACTAAATCATTTTGGAAATTTCTTAGACTATCTAGTCAGAAACCTCCTGACATCTAGAGTATGAAAAGCAGTTCCCAGATTGGAATTACATGGCTTTGGCAAGAAATTGTTAGGTAAATGATCTGATTCAGATGAAACTCAGAAGATACTTGAGAAAAGAAATTGGGGTGTGACTAAGGAAACCTTATTCTTGTATAATACTGTGAATGGAGGATCTGCCATTAAGACCCCAATTGCTCCTACTCTGCAGACTGATGCAATAGCCGTGAAGAAGGCTGTCTCCATAGACAAATTCAGTAAGGAGCAGGTTGCCATCAGTTCAAAAGGAGGTTTCGTGAGCTTTAAGAAATAAATTATGGCCCCAACCTGGGGACTTTTACCTGTGGGAAAGGATTTCCCTGACCATTCATGAAGCCTATGGTTGTAGGGTGAGCAAACAGTGAAAACCCCTCAATTGTGGTATGAAAAATTAAGATGGCCAAACGAATCTTGAGAGCACTGACAGTCCTGTTTTCTTTAGTTGCAGCAGGTAATCCAGAACAAGCAGAAGTGAGGCAAATTCAGCAACAATTTTCTGGAGTTCACACCAGTGACTAAATATTCTCTACTGTTAAAGTATTTTCCTACTATTCAGTAATATCTGTTGTACCTCTGCAGTACAGGTCGACTTTAATCCCATGAACTTTCATACCCCCTGGTGATTTCTTGGGGTGACCATCTACCCTGTACCCTGGGAGCACTGAGGTGGGCCCTCCATCCTAACAGATGCATCCATGGTTATGGTTACCATGGCGTCGATTGAAGGAAGTAATCTCCTTTGCCTATGTAGTGATGAACCTTCCACTGATCTAGCGTGTGCTTCACCTATTGAGGAACTGACACTTGTTTGTCTAGGCTGTGTCTGTCTGGCAAGTATACTGACCTGAGACAGCCCTAGAAACTGCAGAAGTGCAATCTCGCATGTTCTGTCATGGAAGTGCAAGCCTACAAGTGACCTAGAAGTCGATGACAGTTTCTGACTGAAGTCTGAGAGCTCCCTTGAATAGTTCTGATATGCATCATGAACCTGTTCACAGAAAGGAAGGCCCTTGAAGCCAAGGAATCCAGGAATGCCCCTATAAATTGTATGTTCTACATGGGAGTCAGTGTGCATTTTCCAACATTCAACTGAAGACCCAAGTCCAAGAACAGAGAAAGTCCCCTTTCCATGACAGTCAACACCTCTTAGTATGACTGATCCTCAAGCAGACAATCATCAAAGTACAGGTATACTATGATTGCCTGATGATGGAGGTAGTCTGTCACTACTGACTTTAAGGTTAGAAGGAACCATTGTGATAATCTAATCTGACCTCCTGCACGTTGCAGGCCACTTAACTTCATCAACTCCTTAAAAAGACCCCTAACGTCTGGATGAGTTACTGAAGTCCTCAAATCATTTTTTGGAGACTTCAAGTTACAGAGAATTCACCATTTACATTAGTTTAAACCTGCAAGTGACCTGTGCCCCATGCTGCAGAGGAAGACAAAAAACCCCCAGCATCTCAGCCAATCTGACCCAGGGGAAAATTCCTTCCTGACCCCAAATATGGTGATCAGTTAGACCCTGAGAATGTGCACAAGATCCCCCAAGCAGATAGCTGGGAAAGAATTCTGTGTAGAGCCCTCCCAGCTAGTGCCCCATGTCCAGCAGTTGGGAATTTTTGCTACTGGCAATCACTGATGGGCCACATGCCATTGTAGGCAGTTCCATCAAATTCATGGGGGGGATGATATATCAAGCTCAGTCTTGGAGCCAATTAGGTTATTTTTCCCCCACTGCTCCCCTTGGAAGGCTGTTCCAGAACTTCACTCCTCGGAAGGTTAGAAACCTTCATTTAATTTGAGCCTAAATTTGTTGATGGCCAGTTTATAGCCATTTGTTCTTGTGTCCACAGTGGCGCTTAACTTAAATAACTCCTCTCCCATCCGGGTATTTATCCCTCTGATGTAGTTACAGAAAGCAATCATACCTCCCCTCAGCCTTCTTTTGGTTAGGCTCTTTGAGTCTCCTCTCATAACGTAGATTTTCCATTCCTTGTATCATCCTAGTAGCTCTTCTCTGCACCTGTTACAATTTGAATTCATCATTACTGTGGCCAGGGTTTGCCAAACGGTTTTTGCAGGTTCCTGCAGAGCCTTTTTGATAGGATGGGCAACTCCGGATGATGCCGCTGAGCAAAAAACATCCAACACCTTGAGTTGAGATTCTTTAACCTTCTCAAGCAGTTATCTGGAGGGAATCTGCCCTGTGTTTAATGAGGTCTTGAAACTGTCGAAAAATCATCGGCCATAGATGGAGGAGAAGGTATTATTGCCTCATCTGGTGATGAGGATGAGATGGCAATCTGAGGGGTAGGTTCTCTTTCTGTCCTAGCCTCCTGATCCTCAAACCTTTCCTCCTGTTGAGTGGTGTGCTGGGGAGGAGAAGCTTCAGTCTCCCTGTCATCTCAGTGAGAGAGGATCTGAACCTTGGAGAACTGTTGGTGATAAACTGACCAAAGATCCCAATATGGCCTCTGAGAAGCACAGGGGGGGAAGGGGTAGCATACAGGGATGATCCCACCAAGAACCATGTCGCCAGACGTTCTCCCTCTCTCTTTATGAAAGGGGTTTCCTATGTGGGTATTTAGGAGAACCCTGGTCAAAGACTGATGATGCTAAAGGGAGGTCTCCATCATCATCCTCTTCTTCCCCTAACCAAAAAGGGAGGTGAATTAGATGGTACAAGAGACGTATAAGGATCCAGACAGCAAGTGGTTCTCGGTACCAAGAGATGCAAGCAATGGAGACTCTAGTTCAGCAGTCACCAATAAATCCTTTAGGCACCTAAAGTCTTGCAAATCAAGCAGAGTGGAATTGCAGCACTGAGTGAGGTTGTGATATGCACTGATTGTATTGTAAGCTTGTCCCTGGAGGACAGTACCAAGGGTTTTGAGCACTTCACAGAAGGTGCTGACATAGTTGGAGGCTTAATCTTACACGGTACTGAAGAACCCAACAGAGGTACCAGAAGAGACCTATTTGTTCAGACCATCTCTGCTAGATGGTACCAGCACTTTCTCAGAGCCTCACTTACTTTCAGAAGAGCTACAGTACCGGAGGAGCCCACTGCCTCTGCAAGATTGAGCCTTGAGACTAGATTCTGAGGCTGTTACCTGTTCAGAGAGTGAGGGCTTTTCAAAGTGGATTCCTAGACTGGAGTTGGAGCGCCTCTTCTTGGAACCTCTTCTTGAAGTCTCTAAGGCTTTTCCCATTCTGCGAGACTGTTACACCAAGATGGAAGGGGTACTAGAGATCTCTGGAGACTGGTGTACAGGGGGGTTTCTTGTGACCTGTTTCCAAAGCGGGGTGAAGGGAAAGTGCCATAATTAATAATTACAGCTTGATTTCCCAATTCTTCCTTGTCCTGGATTTGAGGGCAACACAGAAGTTACATTCTGTGGGATGTGCAACTCCTGTAGGCAATGAACATACTTAAGAGTGTCTGCCGTTGACCACAATAGCCTCTCTACATGTGAGGTAGCGTTTAAACCCTCGTTAACCAGGTATGCCACTCAGGTAGGACCTCCCTGGAAGAAATAAAACAAACTTCCCAATAACTAGCTAGACTGAAATCAGCAGGTAGCGTAGGCACACACAATGCAGATATGCTGAGCTGCATCACAGGCTGAGATAGTTGAGAAGGAACTGAAGGCTATTCATCCATGCAGCCTGATAGACCCTCAGTGATGGGTACAATGATATCAGCAGAGTACGCAGAGGCCGAACACACACGGATAATGAAAATCTCTGATCAAAGGCACGTGGGGCACATGCACACTTGAAGTGGAGCACCCAGAGGGACACTACTCTTAGAAGAACCATTCATTTTTAGACACTTAAAGAAATACAATGGAACATAATGTTGCAGAATATTTGCAATTAACTAGAAGTATTTTACAAGGGTAAATTAGCTCAACATTGGTCTTTTTGAAATACTATAAGCATGTCTAAGATGAAGAAAGTGTCACTACTTTAAGAATTTTCATATTAAATTAAATATTAAATTAGGCATCTTAACAGAACAAAGGGTGTTTTCCCCCCCCTTATATAAAGAAAATTCATAACACCTTGAGGCAAAGGGAGACAAAAATGGGTAAAACAACGAATAAAATTGGAGCTTATTAGCTTCTTCCAGACTATGAATATGCATGAGACTATGTCACATGTATGTTTCAGTGAGACCCGTATGCTGCACTTCACTACCTTTTCTTAACATCTGCCACCCTACTGCAAAACTGAAGGCTTTCCTCCCTGCCAACGCTGGTAAGCTATTAGAAAATATACATAAACATCAATGGGAGTTACACATCTATTAAGAGAATAGGGACAGAGAATATATCTACTGTGGTTCAAAACTCATGTTTTCTACAAAATTTTTGAAAATGTTGGCAAGTGTAGCAATTTTTGTATTTCCTAACTACACTTTTACTTTAACATACCATACTTTTATAAAATGCTATAATATAAATTAGGGCTGTCAACTGATTAAAAAAATTAACCATGATTAATCATGTCCCTTCATGCTTCAATCACTTCAAGATTCAGATGTCCCTTCATGCTTCAATCACCATTCCAGAGAACGTGTGTCCATGCTGATGATGCGTTCTGCTCAATAGTGATCCAAAGCAGAGCAGACCAACACATGTTCATTTTCATAATCTGAGTCAGATGCCACCAGCAAACGGTTGGCTTTCTTTTTTGGTGGTTTGGATTCTGTAGTTTCCACATCGGAATGCTCTTTTTAGACTTCAGAAGCATGCTCCACACCTTGTCCCTCTCAGATTTTGGAAGGCACTCCAGATTCTTAAACCTGGAGTTGAGTGCTGTAGCTATTTTTAGAAATCTCACATTGATATCTTCTTTGTGTTTTTTCAAATCTGCTGTAAAAGTATTCTTAAAATGAACATGTGCTGGGTCATCTTCCGAGACTGCTATAACATGAAATATATGGCAGAATGCGGATAAAACAGAACAGGAGACATACAATTCTCCCCCAAGGAGTTCAGTCACAAATTTAATTAGCACACTATTTTTTTTTAATGATCATCATCAGCATGGAAGCATGTCCTCAAGAATGGTGGTTGAAGCATGAAGGAGCATCTGAATGTTTAGCATATCTGTCACGTAAATATCTTGCAATGTTGGCTACAAAAGTGCCATGTGATCGGTGTTTTCACTTTCAGGTGACGTTGTAAATAAGAAGCAGGCAGCAGTATCTCCCGTAAATGGAAACAAATTTGTTTGTCTTTGCGATCGGCTGAACAAGAAGTAGGACTGAGTGGACTTGTAAGCTCTACATTGTTTTACGTTGTTTTGTTTTTGAGTGCAGTTATGTAACAAAAAATATATACATTTGTAAATTACACTTTCACAAGAGATTGCACTACAGTACTTGTATGAGGAATTGAAAAATACTATTTCTTTTATCATTTTTACAGTGCAAGTATTTATAATAAAAAATAATATAAAGTGAGCACTGTACACTTTGTATTCCGTGCAGTAATAGAAATCAATATATTTGAAAATATAGAAAAACATCCAAAAATATTTGATAAATTTCAATTGGTATTCTATTGTTTAACAGTGCGATTAATCGTGATTAATTTTTTTAATCACAGTTAATTTTTTGAGTTAATTGTGTGAGTTAACTGCGATTAATCGACAGCCCTAATATAAATATAAGAGTGAGGAAACAAAAAGGCCACCTGTTCCTACAGCAATATTAACTTGGCTAAATTTCACCAACATAAAATTAGCATTTTTGCATTTCTTGTTAAATTTTGTTATTAAACATTATTACATGTATATCCTAAATTATACAGACTATGCATTGTATGCAAATGACAGTTGCCATAGAACCTATAACATTTGCATTTGCTGATATGCTTTTAAACTATGCAACCTTAAATGTGATCCGCAGAGGGAAAAAGTGTCTGTACTTCCTTCTTTGTAATATATTAAGGATGCCAGAAAGTTGAGAGCCCCTACAGTTGCAAAAAACATTTTCAAGCTTGGTTGTTTATTTTTTAAACTTTAGAATGATCAGGTATGTCAACATTTTGTTGTTCCTGTTTTGTAGAGGAGGACTCAGATATGGATTGGAATTGTCCCCAACCATTAAAGAGAACAGGCTGGTAAGTCTTTAATAAAAAACCTTTCAGCCCAAAACTTGGCATGTGAGAGTTTAATAGGTGTGAAAACCCAAATTCTAAACATACGACTAAAGGCTGGTCTACACAAGCAAGCTGTACCAGTTTAACTTAAGGTATGTCTTTAAACAGATTTAATTAAACTAATGAAAAAGGCATTGTATACAAATCTATTTTGGTTAAACCACATTTATTTCAATTTGCTATAAGCTGATTAGGAATCAATTTAAACTAAACCAAAATAAGATACTCTTAAAATAAAAGATGCCCATACAGATTTTTGCACCAGATGAAACCATCTTAACTTAAACTGGTGCAACTATTTCTTGTAAATAAGGCCTAAGAATTCCTCCTTTTTCAACTGTTAAGTTTTACATCCTTAGTACTTCTGTTGTCATGATCTCACTAGTTCTCCAGAAGTCCCTACAGTCTTTTCAGGAAAAACAATAGACAAAACCTACGTCTTACATAAACGCAACACATCACACACAAGTTTTAATTTAAAAACCTTTCAGAAAATACATTGTGAAGCAGCAAATAAATCTCACAAATCCAAATCCAATTTGTGGACACACACACAATTTGGAGAAATTGTTTCTTGATTTAACAGTTGTGTGTATTTAATTTTCTTGGAGAGTGAAGACAAAGGAAAAGAGAAAGGTAGGGAGTAATAGGGTTAAGTGACTATGCTTAGTAACAGATTTAACAGAAAGTTAACCTTAGAAATCTATTAGACTCTGCTAATAAATATATTTTTAAAAAGTCTTAGATACTACTGATTATGCTCTAAATCTATTTTTTCCAATCACATCATCTCTCCTCCCACCCCCAGTCCTTTTTTAATGTTCCCAACCAACCCGAAGAAAGTTGGTACTCTTCATTAAGAATTACAAGTAGAGATCAAATTTTAGGTACTTTTCAGCTGAAGTCATGACTCAAAGAAGGGTTTTTAGAATTTCTTAAAAGTGAATTACAAAGGAAAAAATTGATTATGTATAAAGAAGGCCTAAAAGGTTTCTGTCTGTACCTATGAGATACATTTTGCTTTTCCTCCACTATTTAAAAAACAAAACAACCCACATTAGGAACCCAGATTTTGTCTACCCTGGAAGATTATGGATGACTGGAAAACCAGTAGGAAGATATCACAGGTATCTGAGAAGTGATATCATTTAAAGTTTATCAAAAACACACACATATACATATATATAACGAACAAACATTTGGCAAAAAAGCAACTCTCGGTTAAGGATTAAGCAACCCTAGCCCTTCAAAAAAGACCTCAATCAACATCTGTCTCCAAAAACAGAAAGACGTCGACTTGACATTACTCATATTTCTGTCCAGAAAATTTCTAATCCAAAAGAAAAGTTTTTCAGAAAGTTATAAGCATCAGAAAAATGTTTTTATAATGGAAACTATTCTGTGACCATGACAATAGCTTCTCCTACTAGCAAAACGCTCATTAAAGATTCTAAAAATCTATAGTAAAAAATAAAGTTAAACCAGTTATACGATTGCTATTTTAACTCCCCTGGAAACACAGGACACCATTCAAGCAATGCTTTAGATTTAAATCACTAACTACTTGACAGAATAACCTTCTTATGGCTGCATTAAGCACTGTTACTTACTGAAGGAGAGTAAAATCAGTTGGTATTTCTGGAGCTGCTATCATTTCTTTATCATCTTCTGGACCACCACTGTACTGGAAATATGTTCAAAAACAGTTTACGGTGGGCAAGCACGTTTTCTTCCTTTCACAAAAGACAATTCCTATTAAAAAAAAAAACAAACAACCAGGTCAATCTTTACTCTTAATGAAAAGCGCAAAAATGTTACTGTCATTAATGTCTTGTACTGTATATATCAGCCTTTTGACATATATTTCAGAAGATCAGAAGTTTATTTTTCTCCTTTTAAATTACCAATTTTATAAGTGCTGTTTCCCCGCCAAAATCCTGAGGAGAGGATCACCCTTTGTAACAGGTGATCGGCAGACATGAGGACGATATCAAAGGCCCAAACTGTATAAAGGAAAGGATGAATGAGCTAACAGCTGTTATGAACTTGTAACCCCAGAAAAACCCTGTGGTGGGGTTTGAAGGACTGATCACCTGCCAGACCCCTTGATGGAGTCGGGGTGATCTCTAGTAAGCTTATTAGCATGTGTTTAGGTCCTTTTATTGTTTTTAATGTTTTCTCTGTAATGCTTTCACCTTAATTATAAATGTGCTCACTTAGAAAGGGCTGTGTGGTAACTTCTAACTGTGTGCAATTGTGCTGTGTATAGCCTCGGAGGAGAAAGCAAAACAGGCCAGCTCATGCAGTCTGACTTGCTGGGTAACTCACATTGTAAGCAGGGAACTGTGCAGTCTGGAAAAACCCCGGTCAGGATGGGAAGAGACATGGTTCTCTACCCAGGAGAACTCACAGCTGGAAGGCTAAAAGTAGTTTCAGGAGCAGTTGCCCTGAACTGTTACAGGCTACACTGCAGATATCTATATCTCAGGAGGTATTATTTCAATAGGTAGCATCTTACCCTCAGAGCTGATACTGAACCAATAGCCTAACAGAGAGCTAGGAGCATGGTGCTAGTAGATGATACAAAAATCAGAACATTTTAATAGCCCCATGACTTGTTTCTTAAAAGTGTCCATTTAATCCTGGTTTCAGAGTAGCAGCCGTGTTAGTCTGTATCCGCAAAAAGAACAGGAGTACTTGTGGCACCTTGGAGACTAACAGATTTGTTGGAGCGTGGGCTTTCGTGGACTACAGCCCACTTCTTCGGAAGAATGCATCCGAGGAGGTGGGCTGTGGTCCACGAGGGCTTGTGCTCTAGTGGATTTGTTGGTCTCTAACGTGCCACAAGTACTCCTGTTCTTTTTAATTTAATCCTGCTTTCCTCATCAAATTCTAATGTGGGTAATTACATTCTGCCTTCCTAAATGCCTCCTGCACCTTCAGCTGGAAATTCAGTGATTCTCTGATTGGTGAGTGATAAACCACAGTGGCCTTCTGAGACCTTTCTGATGGTCCACAAAATGGACCAAGCAGTTGAGTGATAGGGCTGACATGAGAGGAGAATCCAGGGGAAGACTTTCCCCAGTGAAGAGTTCAGTATTGTGAAATACTGGAGAACTAACTACATATCCTGTTCAGCCCCTGTACACATCAGCTTTGGATTGTAGTGTTGTTTCACAAAAATGTTTGAATACACATATTTCTCCCACATTGCCTTCAAAACCTCAGATTGTGACACAGCAGTCTTTGTTTTGGAGGAGATAGTGACCACTTAGGAAGGAAAAATCAATTTCACACATACAGAATGGGAAAAGACTGTCTAGGTAGGAGTACGGCAGAAAGGGATCTAGGGGTTATAGTGGACCACAAGCTAAATATGAGTCAACAGTGTGATGCTGTTGCAAAAAAAGCAAACATGATTCTGGGATGTATTAACAGGTGTGTTGTGAGCAAGACACGAGAAGTCATTCTTCCGCTCTACTCTGCTCTGGTTAGGCCTCAGCTGGAGTATTGTGTCCAGTTCTGGGCGCCGCATTTTAAAAAAGATGTGGAGAAATTGGAAAGGGTCCAAAGAAGAGCAACAAGAATGATTAAAGGTCTTGAGAACATGACCTATGAAGGAAGGCTGAAAGAATTGGGTTTGTTTAGTTTGGAAAAGAGAAGACTGAGAGGGGACATGATAGCAGTTTACAGGTATCTAAAAGGGTGTCATAAGGAGGAGGGAGAGAACTTGTTCACCTTAGCCTCTAAGGATAGAACCAGAAACAATGGGTTTAAACTGCAGCAAGGGAGGTCTAGGTTGGACATTAGGAAAAAGTTCCTAGCTGTCAGGGTGGTTAAACACTGGAACAAATTGCCTAGGGAGGTTGTGGAATCTCCGTCTCTGGAGATATTTAAGAGTAGGTTAGATAAATGTCTATCAGGGATGGTCTAGACAGTATTTGGTCCTGCCATGCGGGCAGGGGACTGGACTCGATGACCTCTCGAGGTCCCTTCCAGTCCTATAATCTATGAATCTATGAAAATCTCTCCCCAAACTCCTGCAACAGCATCACAATATTAAAAAAAACAAACATGGTAAATAATATATAGAAAAATCTAATTTTAGAAGGTGAAGCGTCAAGGAGAATATGCATGCATTCCTTATTAGTCTAGATCATTTTAGAAGACTAATCTAAAGAACAAAACCTCAATTTCTTCTTTGAACTAAGGCCTTGTCTACATTGGCAGTAGCTACATACCACAGTGAAAAAAGCAGGCAGTGTCCACAATGCAGTGAAAGGCTCTGGCAAGGAGGAGGCAGCGGGGAAAAGCTCTGACAGAAGGGAGCTTCCAAAACCCTTTCTCCACTGCCTCCCTTCTGCCAGAGTCTTTCCCCACTGCCAGAGTCTTTCACGAAAGGGGAACAGCTTTGGCAGGAGAGAGGCAGTGGGACACTTAACTGCTAAAAACAAAAGTATAGACATAAAAGGCACTGTGAACCGTTTGGGGTGCATACCCTAAACTTCTGATGTGTCTTTACACTACTCGTCCAAGCAGTGCCTGTCTGCACGGTATTTATTTATACCAGTGCTAGTGGGGCATGCAGCATGTGTATACTACATGCCACACGTAGTACATGTTAAAAATACACAAGAAGGGGGTCTAAGAGATATTGGCTTTTCTGCTTGTCTACTCTTCAGTGTGTTTAATATGCCAGATTAACATCAATTTTTATACTGAAAGCATTTTAACAAGCTGTATCTGATTAATTCTCAACAGCTCCTCAATATAGATATTATCCCCGTTACAAACAAAAGCATAAGAATTGCTACAGCAGTTTATTGGTCCATCTAGAATGCTAGCAAGAAAATTCATACTGGACAAAAAAATAAAAAGTACTGCCATCTAGTGCAACTGTGAACTATTATGAACAGAGCTGGAAACACCACCTATAGTTACTTCCCATTATAAGACCTTATATGCTTAAAATTTAGCTAAACTTCAACTGTTCAGGCTGAAATTTCCATGGCTTCCAGGTAGTCTTCTGAATTCTAAAGCAGACAATGTGAAAAAGACAGTTGGTGTCCTTATTGCAGAAGCTCCTCATGCGTCTAGTATAGGGGCAGGCAAACTATGGCCCGCAGGCCATATCTGGCCCGCAGGCCATTTAATCAGTCCCTCAGCTCCCGCCGGGTAGCGGGGTCAGGGTTTGCCAGTGCTCCAACCAGAGAACAGGATCGGGGGCTTGCCCCGCTCCGCACAGCTCCTGGAAAGCAGCTGGCATGACCCCTCTGCGGCGCCTACGTAGTACACGGAGGCGTGGCCAGGCAGCTCTGCACGTCGCCCCATCCGCAGGCAGTTCCTGGCCAAGGGAGCTGCAAGGACCGCGCCTAGGGACAGGGCAGCGTACAGAGCCACCTGGCTGTGCCTTGGAGCCAGAGGAGGGACATGCTTCTGGGAGCTGCTTACAATAAGCGCTGCCCGGTGCCTGCACCCCTGAGCCCCCCACCCAATCCCCTGCCATAGCCCTGATCCCCCTCCTGCCCTCCGAACTCTCAATCCCAGCCCAGAGCCCCCTCTTGTGCCCCAAGACCCCCATTCCCAGCCCCACCCCAGAGCCTCACCCCCTCTTGTACCCCAACAGCCTGCCCCATCCCTAATCCCCCTCCCACCCTCCAACCCCCCTCGGTCCCAGCCTGGAGCCCCCTCCTGCACCCAAAACCCCTCACCCCAGAGTCCTCACCCCACCCCACACCCCAACTCGGAGCCTCCTCCCGCACCCTGAACTCCTCATTTCTGGCCCCACCCCAGAACCCTCACCCCCAATTTCGTGAGCATTCATGGCCTGCCATACAATTTTCATACCGCGATGTGGCCCTCAGGCCAAAAAGTTTGCCCACCCCTGGTCTAGTATCTGAGGGATGGAGCAATATTCACAATGAAGGTGTCATTAACTTAATGGTAATAACGCCACAGCTAGCATTTTACTTATTCCAGTACACCACTGAGCATCACCACCCAGCCCAATATATTGCTGTCTAAAAATACAATGAATTTTTTCCTCAGGATAGGAGATAAATGTCACCTCAAGACAGGATGCAGAAGTAAAATGTCTAGAAATCATTAATGATTGCTTCTTGGAGCAGCTAGTCCTGGAACTCACAAGGGTAGAGGCAATTCTGTGTACGCAAGAGGATAAATGGACACAAGTCAGATATCAGGAATGGCAATATACAAAAACCTGTAGGAGAACACTTCAACCTCCCTGACCACACAATAGCAGATGTAAAGGTAGCCATCTTACAGCAAAAAAACTTCAGGACCAGACTCCAAAGAGAAACTGCTGAGCTCCAGTTCATTTGCAAATTTGACACCATCAGATCAGGATTAAACGAAGACTGTGAATGGCTATCCAACTACAGAAGCAGTTTCTCCTCCCTTGGTGTTCACACCTCAACTGCTAGCAGAGCATCTCACCCTCCCTGACTGAACTAACCTCGTTATCTCCACACTGATTTATACCTGCCTCTGGAGATTTCCATTACTTGCATCTGAAGAAGTGAGGTTCTTACCCACGAAAGCTTATGCTCCCAATACTTCTGTTAGTCTCAAATGTGCCACAGGACCCTCTGTTGCTTTTTTAAGGTTTTTAAAATGTTTAAGAAGCTTCATTTAAAATTATATTAAAATGCAGAGCCCCCGGGACCAGTGGCCAGGATCCAGGCAGCATGACTGCCACTGAAAATCAGCTCGCTTGTCGCCAAATAATAATGCATATTGGAAAACAATCCCAACTATACACAAAAAAATGATGGGGTCTAATTTAGCTGTTACCACTCAAGACAGGTTTCAGAGTAGCAGCCGTGTTAGTGTGTATCCGCAAAAAGAACAGGAGTACTTGTGGCACCTTAGAGATCTGAAAACATCTGCTCAATGTGCAGCGGCAGTAAAAAAAAAAGCTAACGTTAGGAACCATCAGGAAAGTGATAGATAATGAGACCGAAAATATTGTAATAACACTATATAAATCTATGGTATGCTCATGCAGTTCTGGTCGCCCTATCTTACAAAAGATATATTAGATTTGGAAAAAATACAAAGAAGAGCAACAAAAATGATTAGGGGTATGGAACAGCTTCCATATGAGGAGAGATCAAAAAGACGGACTATTCAGCTTACAAAAGAAATGACTAAAGGGTGGATATGACAGAGGTCTACAAAATTATAAATGGTGTGGAGAAAGTGAATAAGGAAGTGTTATTCACCCCTTCACGTAACACAACTAGAGGCCACCCAATGAAATTAACAGGCAACAGATTTAAAACAGAAGTACTTCTTCAAACAACGCACAGTCAGCCTATGGAATTCATTGCCAGGGGAGGTTGTGAAGGCCAAAAGTATCACTGGGATTAAAAAAGAATGAGATAAATTACAAAGAATAGATCCATCAATCGTTATTATCCAAGATGGCCAGGGACTCATGCTTCAAAATATTTGACCATTTTTACATTTTATAATATTTGACCCATCAATTGATCAATTATTTTTGGAACAGTCAAATGTTCAGTCCTAATCTGTAATCACGACAGTTCAGTCCTATCCAGAATTTATAAAACAGACCAAGGTGCCAAAGTCTCAACATTAGTCTGCTGTTAAGCGAACACGTATGAAACCCCTACTGGGAAAAATATTTGTATCATCCTCTAGCACAAGGGTCGGCAACCACAAAAACTTTTAAAGAATATAATTATCACAAACTGAGTAAAGGAATGTATAAATTATTCAAAAATAATCTCAACACAGAATTTAAATTATATATTTGGTGCATTTCTCATTCTGAAATTAAAGACCATCTATTAAAACTAGATATCTGGAGTTTTGCGACACTCTCTGTAAATTTCGATTCCTAGCACAGACAACAAGAAAGAAAACCAGATGATTTTTCCTGAAGTAAGTGTTGAATTTCTACCTTCTAATTATAGAACAAAAGAGGGATATGAACCTGTCTCCTGGAGATCAAGAGTCTGTGTTACAAAAATAGAAGTGTTTTGAGATTATGTTTTTGGGAGGGGAGAAAAACAGAAGAGAAGAGGGTCCTAGCATTTGGGCAGCAACTTTCTCAGCATATGAGATATCAATAAATTATTTACATAGTACCATCAGTATGCAAAATGCTCTACATATCAGTAGGATGACACAGGAGTTTACAACATTAATCCCAGCAAAGGGGTGCTGAGGTTATGAGAAGGATTAGGACCATAAATAGTAAAAGGGCAGACATATGCTTTTGTTATATAAGTATCTTATTAGGTCCTTTTTAACTTACTTTTTAAACACAAAAATATTATACTTTGATGTAGTCAATTCAGAGAAGGCAGCAAAAAGAGTCTATTTTGCAGATGCCATTCCAACCAGCAAAAAATTGAATTATACACAGTAAGCACCGATTTAAAGCCAGACCTTTGGCACCTGGTACTGGTATATGCATCTGCTAAGGTCAAAATATATTTCTAATTATCATGAAACTGTAACTATATTTCATATGTTTAGTACTTAAGCATTTTAATTTTCTCTATTTATATATTTCATACAACTTTCAGCGTTTGTTGGCAAATTAAGTTGACTTATGAGTTTATCCATGAATTTCGGAAGACCATGATTTTTACTGAAACATAATTAACTTATTAACTTTTAAAAGAAAATGTATCATGCTGGAAGATCACAAGGTGGAGCTCTAGCCTAAAGCTAACTAAAGAAACTCTAGAAGACAGGTCATCCGGAGGTTGACCTAGTTATTTCTTTACAATAAACTTTATAATACATTGTTAAAAACATACTGTAGCATGTTTTGCTTACATGTGCCAAAACTCTATACAAACAGTTCAAATACACCAAAAAAGTTCCTGCATCTTGGGTGAAATTAAAAAACACATTTATTTGGAATCACTCTGGACTCTCCTTGGATACAAAAATGTCAAGGGCAACTATATCATGACCTTGCTGAACTTGGTAGGCAGTTCCAAAAATAACTGCAAAAAGATTTAAATTACAATTTTTTACAGCTATAGCATCTCCCACAGTGATGTATCGCCATACTGTAACCAAAGCCCTTTGTTTTCAGTTTCTATTTTGTTTATAATTTCCTGGAAACTTATCAGTGTTTATTACAAAAATTTAAAAAATGGGTGAAAATCAGTGCAAAAAATTTACGTCAGTGTTCTGGGTAAATATTAGGGGATGGGAGGACAGAAAATAAAGCAATAAAAAGTACTTCTGATCTGGCTTTCCACTCTGGAAGGAAAGATGGCAACTCGGTGACTTGAGCAGCCCAGGTCACCAAGCTGCCATCTTTCCTTCCAGAGTGGGGAGATAGATCTGTGGAGTTCCGGCACGTTTCTTTTTAGGACTTGAGCACTGACATACACATATGTATATACGTGTGTGTTTGTATCTTCCACTACATTGCCTTCTTTTAACAGGCAGCCTTGCATTTACATCGAGCCCTGGTCTACACGGGGGGGTGGGGAGAGGGGGAAAGAATCGATCTATGTTACACAACTTCAGCTACGTCAATAAAGTAGCTGAAGTCGACGTACTTAGATCGACTTACCGTGGTGTCTTCACTGCTGTGAGTCAACTGCTGCCACTCCCGCGTCGACTCTGCCTGCGCCTCTCGCGGCGCTGGAGTACAGGAGTCAATGGGAGAGGGCTTGGGGTTGATTTATCGCATCTAGACTAGACGCAATAAATCGATCCCTACTGGATCGATCGCTGCCCGCTGATCCGGTGGGCAGAGTAGACATACCCTTAGACTACTTTATTATTAACATAAACACACCTACCTAATATATTGGATTTTCTTAATCAGTATTCTGATTGGAGTCGTCAAAAATGGTAAAAAAAATTAATAGGTTTTGTAAAACCTGGAAAATTTCTGGTAAATAATTTAAAAAAAAAAAAAAAAAAGGAAAAAAAAATCAGTAAAAGCTGAAAGTGAAGGACCATGACTATAACCTACCATTAAAGATTTAACAAACAAGAAGTGTAGTACCATTATGATTCATTAAAGTGGGGTGGGGGGGAGAAGAGGTCTCCAGTGACATTAGTCAGTCATTTAATTATATCAGTAATTTACAATGCATCAGCTGAGGATCACAAACACCTGAGACGGTACAAAAGCAAGGACTAAATTAAGCTTCTAACTCTATCCACAATTGGAGCTCTACTTCAATTCAAAGTTACCGTATATACTCGTTCATTAGCCCATTTGTTTATAAGCCGACCCCTCAAGACGGATAGGTAAAAATAGCAAAAACTGCATGACCCTTTCATAAGCTGACCCTATATTTCAGAGATCGTCAAACTTTGGCTCCTGGCCCGTTACGGTAAGCCGCTAGCGGGCCTGGACGTTTTGCTTACCTGGAGCGTTCGCAGGCACGGAGCCCCTCAGCTCCCGGGGGCCACGGTTTGCCGTTCCCAACCAACAGGAGCGGCGAGAAGTGGCACCACTTCCCACTGGTTGGGAATGGCAAACCGTGGCCACTGGGAGGGGAGGAGTTCTGTGCCTGCAGATGCTCCAAGTAAACAAAATGTTCCGACCCACCAGCGGCTTACCCTAATGGGTCAGGAGCCAAAGTTTTACGACCCCTGCTATATTTTAAAAGTTGGCGTCACAAGAAACACTCAAAAGTTTTACTAGAATTATTTTAATGTAATCTAACAAAAAAACCTGTTTTTATAACAAATATGTATTCACCTTCAAAATTAGTCAATATTTAAAATCAGTAAATGGATATTTAAAACAAGTACTTCAGAACAATACAAGACTTTAAAAAGTCTTTAAATCCTTCAAAGTCCGAATCAGTCTCTGATCCACCAAAAACAGTTCATTAAACTCTGCTTCAGTCACAGCTGCACCTGCAATGTCATTGTAGATGTCGGCAGTGTTGTCTTCAGACTGATTCCTTATCATCAGCCTCTGTTGTGTCATCATCAAATATGGCATCATCTTCTGACCTGTCGAGTGCATTGCTTATACAGCATTTCCGAAATGATTTTTCTATAATTTCCGAGGGAATGGACACCCACGCATCCTTGATCCATTGGGCAACCAGATTGATTTCGGGCTTCATAAGATTCCCGCCTTTTGTCAACTTCGCCATGCCTGACCACATCCATACAAACCACATTTTGCGTAGCTTGTCTTTAAAGAGTTTGTTCAGGCAGACATCAAGCAGTTGTAGAACTGAAGTTAAGCCTCCAGGTATTACAGCCAAAGTAGTTTTCATTTTTTTTGGCCACATTTTTCACCTCATCTGTCTTGTGTGCCCTGAATATGTCCTAAACAAGCACAGCAGGTTTCTTGAAAAGTGCTCCTGGTCTCTTATTCCACACTTTCTCCAGCCATTCAATAGTCACACTTTCATCCATCCATCCCTTTTCGAGTGCACATAGGATGACACCAGCATGAAATTTCTTGTTTTTAGGCAAGGTTTTTTCTTTTAAAAAAACAACAACAAGGAGGGAGCTTTGATCCATTTGCCAAACATGATAAAAACACTGTAAAATGGATTTTTTCTACGGCCAGCGGTTTTAATTAAGACTGTTTTTTTCACCAACACCGGTTACCGTTCTGTTGCTCGGGAGATCGAATGTCATTGGTGTTTTGTCCATATTTCTTATTTGTGACAGCTCAAGTGCATATTCCTTTCGATATTTTATAATAAGCCTTTGGAAAGATTCGATTTTTTCTTCCAGATCTCTCGGCAGCTTTTGCACTATCTTTGTTCGCTGACGAAGACAGAGACCATGATGGTTCATGAAGCAAGTACAAACCCGCTGATGCGACCAACGTTGACGGCTTTACTGACTCGACGTTTGCAGAGCACGCAGACGAATTCTAATTCTAGTGACATTGTACCCATTTTGTCAACATTCAACAACCCAATTATTGAGATCTTTCTCCAGCTCAGGAAATGAAGCACACCTCGTTGGACATTTTTTCTTGCTTCTTGGCATGTCTTTTAGTGTTTTCTTTTTTCGCCGTTCTCTTACTTGCTTCTCATTGATACAGAATTCACGAGCAGCGGTGCAATTATTGTTTGCTTCTGCATATTCAACAAAGTTTGAACAATGCATGATAAGCAGACTGTTTTATTTTGATTTCACCATTGTTCATTTTAATTACTAGTATGAAAATAGATTATTATAGTTCTAGATTTTGTCGGACTTTATACAGGAATGTCACCAGCTTTATCGCTGTCAAATTATTGTTCTTTGGCATGTTTGTGGCGATAACAGGCTATTTCAATTTTATTAGAGATTCCAACGATTCTGCACGTTATATTTTCATATTGGCTTGAGACTTACGAGGTCCATTGGTAGAAATGCATGAAGAGATCAAATTACACAGTAGCGGACTGACACCAGTGCTATAGTACTATAATTCATTGTATTTTTCTGACTGGCTTATAAGGTGTAGCATTTTGTGAAAGGCATGGGTTAAATGTCATGCAGATCTGCAGCATTGCTCTTTTAGTATTCATTACAAACCAATCTAGTGCACTAAACAAAGCCTTCGCAACTTTAAAAGGCTGCTGTATTAACATCAATAAATGGGTCAGCAAACTTTGGCTCCCGGCAAGTCGGGTTAAGCCGCTGGCGGGTCGGGACGTTTTGTTTACCTGGGGCATCCGCAGGCATGGAGTCCCTCAGCTCCCAGTGGTCACGGTTTGCCGTTCCCAACCAACGGGAACTGCAGGAAGCAGTGCGGGCCGAGGGACGTGCTGGCTGCCACTTCCCACAGCTCCCATTGGCTGGGAACGGCGAACCGCGGCCACTAGGAGCTGAGGGGCTCAATGCCTGCGGACGCTCCAGGTAAACAAAACAACAATGTATTAGCTATTCAATTCAATAATTTCATAGAGCTTAAAATCATCAAATTTTGGTGTAGACCCGTTTATAAGCTGACCCTCGCTCTTTGAAGCTTCACTTTTTTTACCAGAAATATTCGACTTATGAGCGAGTATATACAGTAACTCAAATTATAACTCGCCACTAACTCCAGTCCCTTACACGAAAGAAACTGAGGGTAGCACTACTTTTAACTCAAATTGGCTGCCCTGTGACAAGGCATAAGCTAAACCTTGAGAATGCACAACTCATCAGGTGTTAGTTAACACAACCACAGGCTAGCACTACTCAATTGCCAATAGAGCTCCAATGCCTTCCCTCTCCATGTGCCCAAAAAAAAGACAAAAGTTCGCCCACAATTTACTTGGGAAATAATTTAGAAAGGTTAATTTTACTACAGCGCTAAGGACCATGGGATGTGCCTCCAGAAGTCTTGGCATCACACACAAGTGAGTACAGTGCGAGGAGTGGATACACCAACTTGAGTGCTATTTTGCAATGTGGCCGTTCTCACTTGAGCTAAACTAAGTTGAGAGAAGAGACTGAAATGTAGATCACTTCAGTGTTAAGAAGTTAAAACATATCTTTAGTCAAACTTTCCTTAAATGTAGCAGCAGATACCTGTAATATAAAAGTTAGCACTGACCAAACAACCCAGTAAAATGTAATCCCACATACAGTGCCAAAGGGTAGGGTTTAATTCAGAATTTGTTATAAATGGCAATCCAGACAGAGAAAAGCAAATTATCTGATCTGAATTTACATTTACAGAGACTTAGAAAGAAATTAGGAACAGTTTTATATCAGCTCTCTTTTCTTTCCTTTTTTAAAAACAAAGCTCACAATTCTTAAGGAGACTTTCATACTTAACATTCAGGATAAACTCATCAGGAAGCAATGCAAAGAAAATAATGATGTTCTTATGGACAGTTCATGATTCCATACACTGGGATTCAATTTCTCATTGAGCCACAAATTCCTATTTGACCTTAGGAAAGTCACAGTCTACGTTGTGCCTCAGTTCCTCATCTGCATCGAGTGACATCTGAAGAAGTGGGGTTTTTACCCACGAAAGCTTATGCCCAAACAAATATGCCACCGGACTCCGTTGTTTTTACTCAAATTACGGAGTCACTCAAAACCAATAAATACATATAACAGCACAACATAGAATAATGCTTGAAGTGACTATTGGACATTTCATATGCTCTAGATCAGTGGTTCCCAAACTTTAACAACCTGTGAACCCCTTTCAATAAATGTCAAGTCTCGTAAACCCCCTCCTAAAGATGAATATTTCTAGGTATTTTCTTCTTTACCCGAGTATAAATTACAAAAGCAGTGATCTTGGAAATATAACATTTGTTTTTATGACATGCTTATTACACATTATTATTTATCATTACAGTATTTTATTACATCATGAAAATGGCAACATTCTTCCAGGATCTCACCTTCGTAGCTTGTATCACTTTGAATAAGCCTGTTATAAGACAAGGCTCCTATGTTTCATCAAGGAATATCAGACTGAAACAGCATGAAGATATTTAAGAAGCCAACTCAAAGAATTCCTCCTACACAAGCATTCTGGGCTTGAGCAGTCCAGGCAAACAACGCACATTACAAGAAAGCTTAAACCTGTTCTTCATAATAATTTTAAAAACAATACTAGCTGCCTATTTAATTTTAAAAACAGCAAAAAATATCCACCTCCCTTTCCATTTCTTACAAGGAGTCTTGAAGTTTAAATCTCCTCAGTGTGATAGATATGCTTACTTTGATTTGCTTAGCTCTTGGAAGTCCTGGGGTTCTGGGCTGCTGGCTCCATGCTGCCTGGGGTCCCTAGGCACAGTTCTGTCCGCCATTAGGAAATTTTTCCCTGAGAACCCCCTGTAACATTTCATGAACCCCAGTTTGGGAACCACTGCTCTAGATTGAACTGATCACATTACAGTGAATTGCTAGTGTATTGCAATGTGACTAGAACCATTAGATGAGTGCCTTGTTGCATTTTTCCAGTGCTGTATATTTAATATGGAAGGGATTAAAATATTGTACAGGAATATTTTAAAAATAGACAATATCTAACTTCTTTCATGCTTAAGAAATTCAGCATTGTCTTTTTATCATAACAATGGTCCATTACCCACATACCAGCCAATAAAAGGCAAACAATTTGCTTTCATCACTCTTGTGGAAAAACAGTGTCAGGGTCACGCACAGAAGCTGAGCTTCTCCTCTAATACTGTGGCTCCAGGCACTGGCCCTTTCTGAAGGACTTTGCATTTTACTAGACTAGTGAGAAAGTTTGTGGGATTAGGCACCACAGCCTGTTCTTACCCCTCCCCTCTCCCTGTGTCTCCCAGCCAGCAGGAAAGGGATGGCTGGGAGCTGTCACCAGGATTATGTACGTCAAAAGCAGGAGCAGAGACTGAACATTTTCCACCTCCATTATCTTAGAAAAATCCTTGGAGTTATTTGGTACCAATGGATCACCAATAACAAGATCCTTGAGAGAACCAGCCTAAAGTCTAAGCAGAATATGCTGGCCCTTTGCAGGATTCGCTGGCTGGGACACGTAGAAAGCATGCCTCAAGATTGACTGCAAAAGGCTATGCTCTATTGCCAACTTAAGAACTCCCCGCAACACAGAAGGAGACCAAAGCTCCAATAGAGCAGTGAGGTCAAGCAAGGCCTCAAGAAATTCAGCATTCCCACTGATAACTGGGAAAATCCTTCCCACAATCATTCAGTTTGCAGAAGCCAGGTTAAGACTGGTGCAGTCACTGCATAGCGCCATCGGAGAGCCCAGGCTAAGGTCCATAGGCAAGTCAGGGAGCAAGAGTATGCTTCAACTTCCATCTGGCAAGTGGACCTGTAGCTATTATGAGAAGTATGCCTCTTGCACATGAGGCTCTTTCCCATACTCATCACTAAGCACCCCTGTCAAGATGCTGGACAGACATATAAAAGGCAAACAGAAGTATTCTGACTGACCTTACATACACCATCTATTCCAGGGGTAGGCAACCTTTGGCACGTGTGCCGAAGGCGGCACGCGAGCTGATTTTCAGTGGCACTCACACTGCCCAGGTCCTGGCGGCTCTGCATTTTAATTTAATTTTAAATGAAACTTCTTAAACATTTTAAAAACATTATTTACTTTACATACAACCATAGTTTAGTTATATATTATAGACTTATAGAAAGAGCCCTTCTAAAAACGTTAAAATGTATTACTGACACATGAAACCTTAAATTAGAGTGTATAAATGAAGACTCAGCACACCACTTTTGAAAGTTTGCCGACCCCTGATCTATTCCTTGTTTTTTATAGCTCGGCCATGCCACCTCTGATGTAGTTCTAATCTTTTAAATCTCTCCTCATGTGGAAGGATCTTCATGCCTCTAGTAATTTTTGTTGCCTATCTCCACACTTTTTATTTCTTCCTTATCCTTTATAAGATAGTTTTTGGATTTGGTAACCCTAACAATGTTATGATATACCACTAATATCGTTATGCCATTATATAACAAGGCTGTTATTCTCCATCCCTTTTAGAAAAATTGAACACCATTTACTTTTTTGAACTTCTGCACACTGAGCAAGTGTACTCGCTGAGCTTTCTACAGTAAGATCTAGTTCGTTCCATGACCTCCCTCCCAAAAAAATCCATCCACAAGTGGTTATTTGCAGTAAATTTAGTACCCATAAACATGAGTAGTTTGTATAAGTGTTTCAGTCTCACTATTCTCACCATTTTCTAGATCAACAACTCTGATCTCAGCACAGATTACTGGGATCCCTATCTTAGCCTCCTGGCTTGACAGATATGTTTGATATTTGAGCAGAAATACAAAAAAAAGTTTTAATTGTTTTGATGTATTTACATTTACCAATTTATAACTATGACCATCTTACAGTAGCACTAAGGCCTCAAGGTATTTCTTTCAATCAGGATACAAATTACTTGAGTTTGTTTGCATTCTTCAGTCTTAATTAGGCTGGTGTACTTTCCTGTCCTTATAGCTTCAAAACAAATTAATAATTCAAGAATTTTAAAAAATTGTTAAAAAGAGAAACGGTTTAAAATGTGTTTCAAAAATGTCTAGTTCAAACCTCAAATCCTATATTACAAAAATGTTATAGATTTATGAAATACTAAATATTAAGGGAGAGATTTTGAAAAGCACTCATCATTGGCCTAACTCTACCACCATTAAATTACTGGTAAAACTCCCATTTGTTTTGTTCTGTAATGAAATGTATTGTTGGTCTATAGTTACTGATGTTACTCATTATACGTTACAAAATATTTATTACAGGTATGTAATTATTACAGGTCAGAGTTATAAGGTTACTCAGTTTGATCAATAGAATTATTTTTATAAATAGGAGAAAAAAACTTTTTTTAATAATAGGAATAAATGAGGTGGTTTCATATATGTACTGTTGTGAGTTTAAGCATGCCCTGCAAACATGTTTTTAAACTATATTACATTGTTTAGCAACAGGGTGTTTTTATATTTGTATTGCAGTATATGAAATAACTGAATAAGAAATCTGATTCTATTATCTTCTAATAAAAGATTACTTACCTATAGTCTGCTTCTCAGAAGAGTGCATCTTAACAGGATTCTCACCCCTGGACCTGACTGACTTTTTTTTTTTTTAAATCACAATATTTGCAAAACTCCTAGATCTAAATATAAATACGTATATATATTTTTAACCATTGAGAAGATCGGTAGTGAGATAGAGTAAGAGCTAAGTTCCCTAATGTTTGTCATGCACCACACTTTGGTAAAGAAATGACATCCTCCAGATGTTACAGTCAGTTCTTTGGACTGCATGGAAGATGAAGCTCCCAGGGAATAAATAAAATAAAAGCCAATTCAGGATGGCCAACCTACAATCAAAATAGGCCTTATTGAAAAATGAATACCAAGGTTCAAGAGAAATGCCTCAAAAAAGTGAAACCTCCAAACTCTGAAGGAAAGTAAATTGGAGTAAGCAAGGTTCCTGAGAGGTATCTTTAGAGAAACAGAATTACAGATAAGTAAATTTCTCACCTGCTACTTGCCCCAGAACTAAAAAAAACAATTAAGGATTAGTTGGCTGGGATTTTCAAGAGCCTAAAAGAGTTAGGTACCTAAATTACATTCAAATCTATGGGATTTGAGCATTTAATTCCATCATGCTTCTTGGAAATTTCCAACCAGATCAATATGCCCCATGTACGCAGCAGAGTGTTCTTATTGTTCCCCTCCCTCCTCAAAAGCCTGGTTACTGCAGAAGACATGGATACATCATACACAGTCGGACAGTTTTATTATGTAGCTAGTTGCCAAGACTGAATAACCTTTATTTTATCACTGGTGTCTACAAATTTGCAACAGCTTCAATTAGAGAGTTAGTATGATCCAGCAGATAGGGCACTGGACTGGAACTCAGGAGAGTGCTATACCTTCTTCTTCCATGAAGTCGCTACTTGACCCAGCATATGCGATTTCACCTCTTCTACCCCTGTTTCTCCTCTCACCTCTCAAAAGGGGCTGAAGGGAGTATGACAGAGTGTGCTGGGACTCAGCAAATGAACCATCATTCTGTGGTCACTGTTTAGCCAGTCAGGCTCTGACACAGGTCCTGCATAAGGCAAGAAGTACCTGATTACCAAATCAGGTTTGGGTAGCTAATGAGCTAATTAGCCAATTAACAAGCAGGCTGGATAAAAGAGTGCAGGAGGGAACTGCAAGAGGGAAAGCAAAAGAGAAAAGGCTAGCTGGGGCTGATAAAGGGAGTTCTCTGTGCAGAGAGACATTTCCCACCCCTTCTAGGTAAGCTCAATAACTCTGTAAATAATATGGCAGCATGCGTATCTAAAAGGTGCTGAGGTGAAGCACTGTAAATAAACTACCCAGTGGTATCTACAAAAGGAAGGTCTCTGAGTGGTCTGTGAGTGAATAAAGATGACTGGAGCAGAGGGTGCCGCATCACAGGGAGTTGCACACTTATCTCCCTTAGACATCTG
Organism: Malaclemys terrapin pileata; assembly: GCF_027887155.1. Classification (NCBI taxonomy): domain Eukaryota; kingdom Metazoa; phylum Chordata; order Testudines; family Emydidae; genus Malaclemys; species Malaclemys terrapin. The sequence goes on along the minus strand of NC_071513.1, from coordinate 14,773,054 downwards.
AATATCCCAGCCTACACTGTACGCTCTGTGATAGGGGACTGTCTTAATAAAGGATAGCAATAAGACAGAAAATATAATGTCACTATATAAATCAATGGTACACCCACACCTTGAATACTGCATGCAGTTTTGGTTGCCCCACCTCAGAAAAGACATTAGAACTGGGAAAAAGGCAACAAAAATTATTAGGGATAGGGGAACAGTTTCCAGGGAGAGATTAAAAACACTGTTCGGTTTAGAAAAGAGACAACTAACGGGGATAAGACAAGAGATCTATAAAAATCATGAATGGTGCGGAGAAACTGAAAGTGTTATTTACCCCTTCATATAACACAAGAACTAGGAGTCACCTAGAGAAATTAATAGGCAGCAGGCTTAAAACAAACAGAAGGAAGTACACCACTACCCCGATATAACGCGACCCGATATAACACGAATTCGGATATAACTCGGTAAAGCAGTGCTCCGGGGGGGCGGGGCTGCGCACTCCGGTGGATCAAAGCAAGTTCAATATAACGCGGTTTCACCTATAACGTGGTAAGATTTTTTGGCTCCCGAGGACAGTGTTATATCAAGATAGAGGTGTACTTCTTCACACAATGCAGTCAACCTATGGAATTCATTGCCAGGGGATGCTGTGAAAGCCAAAAGTAAAACTGGGTTTAAAAAAAAAAAAGAGAAAATAAGTTCATGAAAGATAGGTCCATCAAAGGCTATTAGCCAAGATGGTCAGGGACGCAAACCCATATTCTGGGTATCCCTGAGGCTCTCATTCCTAGAGCTGGATGACAGGGGATGGATCACTTGACATTTGCCCTGTTCATTCCCTCTGAAGCAGGGGTGCTCAACCTTTTTCTTTCTGAGCCCTCTCTCCCTCAACATGCTATAAAAACTCCATGGCCCACCTGTGCCACAACAACTGTTTCTGTATATAAAAGGCAGGGTCAGCGTTAGGGGGTAGCAAGCAGGGCAACTGCCCGGGCCCCACACCAAAAGGGGCACCGCAAAGCTAAGTTGCTCAGACTTTGGCTTCAGCCCCGGGTGGGGACATGGTGCCCCAAGCTACAGTCTCATGTGGCAGGCTTTGGCTTTCTGCCTCAAGCTCTACCAAGTCTAATGCTGGCCATGCTTGGCGGACTCCCTGAAACCTGCTCACGGGCCTCAGGGGGCCCTGGGACTCATGGTTGAGAACCACTGCTCTGAAGCATCTGGCAATAGGTTCCTATCAGAAGACAGGATTCTGGGCTAGATGGATCATTGGTCAGAACAAGTATGGCCATTCCTGTGTTCTTAATATGTATTTGTACAATGCCTATTACAATGGGTTTCCCCAACATGCTACTGTAATACAAATAGTAAATTACTACTACAACAATGACAAACGGCTCCAACTACAGCAATATTCTACTTCATTGGCCTCTGTAGGCCTGACTCTAAAAGGAAAAAGGCATTATACCGGCTGAGTTTGAATGGCTGCCTATTTGTGCGAGAACTTTGACTCTACGCAGATATATTTCCCCACCTGTCTTATGCAGAATGGAAGCTTTGCACAGGAAAAGTTTTCATTAGTGCGTAGTACACTTATTAGCATAATAATTATGAGAACAACAGCAGAGCACTCTATTCATACTGATGCTCCTGATATTGTTGTTATACAAGCAAGAGGTAGTTAATCAATATCAGTTCCTAAACGATTTACCTGCTGGTGCAGAAGAGGACTGAATGCTACAAGCTAATCTATGCCATCGGAATCTGAACGGGAATTTAAAAAGCGCGGCCCAAACGTTGTGTTTCATCAAAACCTTATAGTTTGAAAGGCTTGTAAAAACTAAAAACTAAATAGATCTTGGGTTTTTAATTTTGCTTTTTAAACTAACATTTTGCTATTTCCATAAAAGCTTTGACACATGATATTGATACACATGAAATCTAGATAAAGAACATACTATTTTCACATTAAAAAGTTATCCTTGTAATTTCACCCCTTCTTACATCGGTGCCATATACAAAAGTCATAACTTAAAGCTTATTTAATATCCACTCGCTCAAAGACTTGTACTAACGTCCACATTATTTGTCCAGCAATATGTGGCATCAAATACTACTCTTTTTAAGTGAGACAGCAGCAGTGTATTGCACGACTTTCATGCAACTTACAGGCTAATTGACCTTACACGTGACACAGTTACCAACCAACCAGTTCTACAACTATTATAACAAGACGTTCTCATCACATACAAAAGTCACTATAAACAATTGTTTAAAAAAAAAAAACCCTTCTTACTTGCTGGGGAAGAGAGGAAGATTATGTGACAGAATGAGTTAATGTGGCAAAGTAACATATTGAGACCTAGAATTAAGTTAGTCAGGTTACAAGTGAAATATATTATAATGGTCTCAATTTAGTTTTCACTGGATACTTTTTTTTAATATCCTAAAAACTACCATAAAAGTTGGGCATTATTCAAGTCCAGCAGTCCTTTCAATTCTGGAAAGGACTACTTCTGGCAGGTTAAGAATTGTGGTTACTGAAAGAGCTGTATATCTTGCTGCTTTTACAAAACTCAGGAAGAAAATCCAATTATTTGTTTGAAAAAGGTAACAAATAGACAACTGCTTTCAATTTGTCCTTACGTAAATTCAATATGGGGGATTATCAAAAGTACCTAAAATTTAAAAGCAAAAATGTCCCATTGATTGTCAATGGGACTGGTGTTCCTAAATATCTTAGGTGCTTTTGAAAAGTCTTCCCATAAAGCCTTAAAGATACTATGCATTAAGCTTATTAATGCTAATCAACCAAAATTCAAACTGAACTGAAGGGTTGCCATGGTATCAAAATGTTTAAACTGCAACAAAATTTGCCCTCAAATAATTCAATCCATAATCCATCTTCGGGGGGGGGGGGGGGAAATCAAGAAATAATAAAGTAAGGATAGTGTCTCACCAAGATAAGAATGAACAGTCATTCTCCGGACACAAAATGTCAAGTGCATGATGGAAAAAAATTCCCAAAATTCACTGGTTCCACTTCTTATATGTATCTTTTATTTTGCAATAAAAAAGTATCAAGTAGTTAATATTAAGTGAAGAGTTTAAAATCATCTAAAACAACTACCATGGTATCTATTACTTCAGCCCCGCAGATGATGTTCAAGAAAGAAAGACTGAGCAGTTGCTGTCACCTTCTCTTCAGTGCTGTTCTCCTGCTTTTATCTTTTGCAAAAGTAGTAGAAGCAGCAGTGCCAGACAGATGTCTCAAACAAGTTACATATGCTATGAATTTCTCTCTCACACACACACACACACGAGAAATACTCCCTACTATCCCAGCTCACTAAGTTATGATAATTCCTTCACACTCAGCATACCATGAAGATCACGCTAAGTACATAGGGCTCAAAAGGTATCAATGAAACTACTTCAGCTATTTATTGTCACTTTCACCTACACACATGAAAATTCTCAAAGATAAATAAGTATTGGGGGGGGGGGGGGGAGAACAGTCTTCTCTGAAGGCTGTGACAAAAATACGCACTACATATTCAACATCCTTTTGCTATTGCTTCTCTTATACAAGACATACTAATAGACTACTATTGGGGACACTCTCTTCTAATAAGTTGTCCATTTTTACAGATTTTTATTGCAATTAACACTAGTTATTGGAAATAAGATGACATTTTACTGTGAAATTTTAGTTTCCATATTAGTTTAATATTTGTAATCAGTGAATTTTTTAATATAGCAAATCAAATCTGACTCATCTCTGGGTTAAGGTGAGGAATGTATCTCAAATAATCTGCTTCTACCAGTATGGAAAACTGCTCCAGCCACCCAGTTTGAATTTTTAACCCAATATTTGGACTTGTATAATCCTGTGTTTTACCATTTCTGTTGATGCTTGATATGACATCAACAACTACTTTTTTTTTTTTATTTTATTTTATTAGATATCAGGTACTACACCAGCTACTGAGTTTCCCTGCTAATTTTTGTGGCTTCACAATTATTTTACTGTTTCTTTTCACTGTTTCTATGTGAAAGACCCACAAAAACAGGAGAAATTAATTAACTATACAAGGGCAGCAATGAAACTGTCAAAACACAAAGAGCTGTCAAGTACACAAAGGAAACAAACTGAAAAAGAAAAATTCCTACTGGTTTCTCTAATTTCTTTCAGTTATATCAGGGGTCAGCAACGTTTCAGAAGTGATGTGCCGAGTCTTCATTTATTCACTCTAATTTAAGGTCTCTTTCTATAAGTCTATAACAGTGGTCTCCAAACTTTTTTGATTACGCACCCCTATCAGTAAAAAAAATTGAGTACGCACCCCCTGCCGCGCTGGCTCTACCATTTTTGCCAAAGCAAAAAAAAAGAAAAAAGAGCAAGCCGCTCTGACTCCCGCCCAAACTGCTGAAGCCAAAATAAAAAACTGCTCCTCCTGCCGCGCACCCCCAAGGATCCTCTTGCGCACCCTACTTTGGAGACTACTAGTCTATAATATATAACTAAACTATTGTTGTATGTAAAGTAAATAAGGGTTTTAAAATGTTTAAGAAGCTTCATTTAAAAATTAAATTAAAATGCAGAGCCCCCCGGACTAGTGGCCAGGACCCAGGCAGTGTTAGTGCCACTGAAAATCAGCTCGCGTGCTGCCTTTGGTACGCATGCCATAGGTTGCCTACCCCTGAGTTATACTAATCTTAGGTATTACTTGCAACGATAGCTGGCAAAAAATTCAGACAGAAGAGTGATTAAAGTTCACAGTATCACTTTTAAACTGCTATATTCCTTCTAGTCTTTCCTTTTCTGAGGCAATACACCATTAATGATGTTTTACTTGAATACTAAAGAACATATTTCTCTAAAAACTGTATTCCATGATGTTCACCAGTAACAGTGCTCAAATTTTCAATTTTAAGGCATTAACTTTTTTATAACTATTTATTCAATGTCAGTGTTTCTTCATTCTAATGAGGTAGTTAGCCACCAATTACAGAATTAATATTCAGCACACTCTGAATCAAGAAAAGTGGTGACTGCCCAAGATTCTGCTGTGACTTATTGCTAGCAGATGTGCTTCTTGTTAAGGATTTTACCAATAGCTTGTGATCATTTCTCTCATAATTCTAGCATCATCTTGTTAAGTTTACAGCCTGTTCAAAGAGGTATTTTTAAAGTTAAAAAGACCATTTTTTCATAATTCAAACACTTTTACTGTTATTTATAGTAACCCTCTTGATATTTGAAACTGAAGTCTACTTTTTCAAAAATATTTTTTCAGTCCCACATTAACTTGTTATTGTGGGGTTGCTCATGAATGTTGGCATGCAGATGCATGGGGCAAAAGAACAGCTTAGGAAACAATTTGGTTTAGAAATTCAAAACTGAGATAGGTTAATTTTTTATTTAATAACTTAGCATTTTATGGGATAATGTTAACTAGTGAATTTTTCAAAATATGTGCTTCAAATCCCCCAAGTACTGATCTTTTAATAAGAATGATGGATTGGCACTGAATTACCTTGTGTCACGCTAATCTCTTTAGATTGTGAATATAGCATGTCAATCTTGTGTACTGCATATTTAGGGTTACCATATTTCAGCAAGCAAAAAAAGAGGACGGGAGGAGCCCCGCCCCAACCCTCCCACTTCCCGCCCCTTCACAGAACATCCAACCCACCTCCCCGCTCCTTGTCCCCTGACTGCCCCCTCCTGGGACCCCTGCCCCTAACTGCCCCTCAGGACTCCACCCCCTATCTAAGCCTCCCTGCCTCTTGTCCCCTGACTGCCCCCTCCTGAGACCCTCCTCCCATCCTAACTGGCCCCCTAGGACCCTACCAGCCGTTCGTCCCAGCATGCTTGTCCCGGCACGCTGGGCAGCAGTGAAGGAGGAGCTCCAGACTGCCGGAGGCGAACTGCGAATGCAGGGAGGGAGGGAATGATCTCTGCTGCAGGGGAAGCGGAGGAGGGACTCTCTCTGGCTGTCGGAGCCCCATGTAAGTGGCAGCATCTGGCCGGCTGCCCTGTTAGCCGCGCGTGCTCTGCATGCGGGGGGGGGGGGGGGGGGGGGGGGGGGGGGGAGAGATCCGGACATTTACAAATTCCCCCCCAGACGCTATTTTTAGCTCAAAAAGCTGGACATGTCCGGGGGAATCGGGACGAATGGTAACCCTATGCATATTCAAAAGGGCTGTTACTGTTGGGAATTGCTGTTTATCTCAATAGGCAACAGAAAAGTCAAATGCTGTTGTCTAGCCAAGTAAGATTAAGAATACAATTTAACTTATTTCAAAATGGTCTGCATTTGAAAATTTCCAGAATTTAAATGAAGTTTTCTGACAGACTCTACATTAAGTAGATCACATGACAAACGTTACATGTAGCCAGTAGTAGCAATTATGTGGTGGTGATTTCATAATTTTTTTTATCATGATGGACCTGTTAAAAGACATTTAGATATAACAGAATCTGGTCACAATCTGACTATATATTGTTAGGATAAGATGTAAAAAGTTTGTTTACATTTGCAGAAGATAGTGCTGCCCACTTCTTGTTGACAATGTCACCTGAAAGTGAGAACAGGCATTTGCATGGCACTGTTGTAACCGGCGTCGCAAGATATTTACATGCTAGATGCGCTAAAGAGTTATATGTCCCTTCATGCTTCAATCACCATTCCAGTGGACATGCGTCCATGCTGACAGCAGGTTCTGCTCGATAACAATCCAAAGCAGTATGGAGCGACGCAAGTTCATTTTCATCATCTAAGTCAGATGCCACCAGCAGAAGGTTGATTTTCTTTTTTGATGGTTTGGGTTCTGTAGCGGAGTGTTCCTTTTTTAAGGCTTCTGAAAGCATGCTCCACACCTCATCCCTCTCAAATTTTGGAAGGCACTTCAGCTTCTTAAATCTTGGGTCGAGTGCTGTAGCTATCTTTAAAAATTTCACATTGGTATCTTCTTTGCATTGTGTCAAATTTGCAGTGAAAGTGTTCTTAAATGAATGTGTGCTGGGTCATCATCTGAGACTGCTATAACATGAAATATATGGCAGAACGTAGGTAAAACAGAGCAGGAGACATACAATTCTCCCCCAAGGAGTTCAGTCACAAATTTAATTAATGCATTTTTTTTAAACGAGCGTCACCAGCATGGAAGCATGTCCTCTGGAACAATGGCCGAAGCATGAAGAGGCATATGAATCTTTAGCGCATCTGGCACATAAATATCTTGCGACGCCAGCTACAACAGTGCCGTGCAAAATGCCTGTTCTCACTTTCAGGTGACATTGTCAACAAGAAGTGGGCAGCATTATCTTCTGCAAATGTAAACAAACTTGTTAGAGCGATTGGCTGAATAAGAAGTAGGACTGATTGGACTTGTAGGCTCTAAAGGTTTACATTGTTTTGTTTGAGTGCAGTTATGTAACAAAAACCCTACATTTGTAAGTTGCACTTTCATGATAAAGAGATTGCAATAGAGTACTTGTATGATGTGATTTGAAAAAACACTATTTATTCTGTTTATCATTTTTACAGTGCAAATATTTGTAATAAAAAATAATATAAAGTGAGCAATCTACACTTTGTATTCTGTATTGTAATTGAAATCGATATATTTGAAAATGTAGAAACATCCAAAAATATTTAATAAATTTCAATTGGTATTCTATTGTTTAAGAGTGCAATTAATCACAGTTAAATTAATCGTGATTTTTTTTAGTTAATTGTGTGAGTTAACTGTGATTAATCGACAGCCCTAAAAACCATTTTTATAAACAATTCTTTGTTTTGAAAGAGTAATTTTAATAACCCTGGTTAAACACTTACTGGTTTAAGTCATAGCAATATAAACCACCCAGTACAAAGTTTTGTTTTAAACTGATCACTGATTTTAATCAACTTTTCCATTTGTACCTCAATTACTTTCTGAAAAAGGTGTATTCTCCTTTGTTGATACGACCATTAAAAACACATTGATTTACAACTAGAGCCTTTACACTAGATTTGTTGCATCTTTTTGACTCCTAGGAGGGTACAATATAATTATATGCTTTTATTTAAGCAACTATATAGTTTAATATTTTCAGATTCTTATTAAGTGTACATTTTAGAATTAAGAAAATTATGACTTATACATTGCTTATTTACTACTATTATGCCATATTTATAAAGCTTGACCTCAGAAGTCAGACTGGGGGGGGGGGAGGGGAGGGAGATATCTTTCTACTGAAAAGCCGCCTTTAACTGAAAATTTTTGATAGAGGCTCATGATTTAGCATCTTTACTTTTTATGTATATGTTTTAATAGGTTATAAGTAGCTTAGGCCTTTAGCATATTTTGTATTAAATCCAGATTATTTTAAAAAGATTTTTAAAAAGAAAACTTTGTAATTTAAATGAAAAGAAAAATCAATATTTATCCACCCTGACACTATTTATGTCCTCCATCTTTAGCAATTACAATATGTAAATTCTGAAAAGAAAACTATAGCTTTTTTGGACAATAAATATGAATGCTAAAGTTGTGAGGGTTTTAACAAAATTATATATAAAGATTCCAATGTCACTGACTGATGCGTGTCAGAGATTCCACACTGTTTTATGGTATGGATTGTGCTTAGATTAAGTTTCTTAATACCCTGCTGAACAAGGATGCTGTGGATCATAAATACTGATATTTCATCCCTTGCAATTTCATAAATGTGAAGAGTACGACTAATAACTTCACTCCAAGGATATTTATTTGGCATCAGAGCATGAAGATAATTCATCTTCATCCTTAAACCCAAAACGAAGAAATATCAAGTTTTAGAGAAAAAGACTCAAGGAGACATTAGTACCCAACTTAATTACATGACAAGAAAACTTCTGTCTGAGTGTAAATGAGGTCTGGCAGTTATTCAACCTCATTTCTACTTAAAACATTTCCTCTATAGCAGGGGTAGGCAACCTTTGGCATGCGTGCCAAAGGCGACACGCAAGCTCATTTTCAGTTGCACTCACACTGCCCAGGTCCTCGCCACCGGTCCGGGGGGCTCTGCATTTTAATTTAATTTTAAATGAAGCTTCTTAAACATTTTAAAAACGTTATTTACTTCACATACAACAATAGTTTATTTATATATTATAGACTTATAGAAAGATACCTTCTAAAAACGTTAAAATGTATTACTGGCACATGAAACCTTACATTAGAGTGAATAAATGAAGACTCAGCACACCACTTCTGAACGGTTGCCAACCCCTGCTCTATAGGGTATGAAAATTCTTGATAATTAAATGCCATCAATTTGGTTCTGTAATGGGACGAGCCTGCAACATCTTTTTTCATAGAAGAGTGTTTATTTCTGTTAAATATTTTTGAGTTCACAAAAGTAGTGACTCTACCATTAAAGCCACGCCCTGACTTCCATTAGAACCCTATTTTCTTAATATTGTCCAATTTTAATTAGAAAAAGGTCACATACACTCAACCAAGAGGTTAGGAGAAGAATTTTTCCTTAAAAAATTTAGAAACAAAAAAATAAACTTTACCTTTCAACTTTACTTAATCCAAACTATATTTATTACATCTATTTTTACAAGGACTTGTGCTTTTTGGCCATTTTTTCTTGTTACGGGAAACATTTAAGAATGCCAAATTTCACATATGTATATAAATCTGTAAACACTCAACATACAGTAGTTTTCACAAAAAGGACATTTTTCTAGATATCAATGATTCTTCATTATTATGGAATGGATCTCTACCAAAAAGTCATTAAAGTGATTTAAGCTTTAATTACTATGTAATTAAAACTTCACATGCCAAACATGTAACTGTGTTCTAGAACTGCCAGGAAACTTGCAAGCTTATTATATCACATGGGAAACGTCAGTCAGAGAAACAGAATGGTGTGCAAGCACCTTTGGCAGCTGTTACACTTGCTAAATTCCAACCAACGAGGGGGGAGAGCAGAGTGGGATGGGGCACAGAAGGAATCAAAGAGACTGGCAAGCCAGAAGCAGGAACGCTAGGACTGGTGTTAGACTAGGGTTACCATACGTCCTCTTTTTCCCCGGACATGTCCGGCTTTTCGGCACTCAAACCCCCGCCCGGGGGGAATTGCCAAAAAGCAGAACATGTCCGGGAAAATGGCGGCTCTGTTTAAGAGCCGGGCTGCCTGAACGCTACCGGCTTCGGGCAGCCCCGTGCCTCCAGACCCTGCGCCGCCGGAGCCCGGGAGGGGAAGTGCCCGGCTGGGGGCGCAGGGTCTGGAGGCACCGGGGCTGCCCGAAGCCGGTAGCGCTCGGGCAGCCCAGCTCTTAAACAGAGCCTCCAGCGGCTGGAGCCTCCAGCCCCCGGGGCTCTGTGTAACTGACACAGTGTCAGTTACACAGAGCCCCAGCCGCTGGAGGCTCTGTTTAAGAACCGGGCTGCCCGAGAGCTACTGGCTTCGGGCAGCCCCCTTGCCTCCAGACCCTGCGCCCCCAGCCGGGCACTTCCCCTCCCGGGCTCCAGCGGTGCAGGGTCCGGAGGCACGGGGCTGCCCGAAGCCGGTAGCGCTGGGGCAGCCCGGCTCTTAAACAGAGCCTAAGAGGAGCAGAGCCTCCAGCTGCGGGGGCTCTGCTCCTCTTCGGCTCTGTGTAACTTATACAGTGTAAGTTACGCAGAGCCGCCGGAGCCCCGGAGGGGAAGTGCCCGGCTGGGGGCACAGGGTCCGGAGGCATAGGGGTTGCCCAAAGCCCGAGCGCTACCGGCTTCATGGTTTGCTGGGCAGCCTCCAGACCCTGCGCCCCCGGCTGGGTGCTTCCCCTCCCGGGCTCCAGCTGCGCTGGGGAAGCACCGGCTGGGGGCGCAGGGTCTGGGGGCTGCCCGGGAAACCACGGAGCTGGTAGCACTGGGGCAGCCCTTTCCCCCTGGCTGGGAGTGGGAGGGAGGAGGGGGCGGAGTTAGGGTGGGGAAGGGGTGGGGTTGGGGCGGGGCTAGGGGGTGGGGAAATGGGCGTGGCCATGGCCCGTGGAGGGTCCTCTTTTTTTATTTATGAAATATGGTAACCCTAGTTAGACCATCGAATGGGGCTGCACCTTGGGAATGACTGGCTGGGGTCTGAAATTGGGGAGCCAGGACTAGACTGTAAATCCAGAAATGAGACTGAACAGTTGGGAGGCTAATCAGGCGAGAATACCGACAACACAACAGGAGATACCAGAGGACACCCACCAAAGAAATCTTTAATGGACAATCAAACCATCACCTTATAGTGCCTAGTGCTTTACACAATAAGAAGGAAGAGTCTGGCATAATATCAAATCAGGTTTAAAAACAAATAAATAAAGGAAATTCCAAAACTTAAAAACCTTACAAGTCAAATCATTTCAAGATATGGATATGCCATTACCCATTAACTGCAAAAATAACCTATGTTGAAAACTACAAAAACAAGCTAAGAGTAACAAATCTGATATCAAGCTCAATCCCAATTTATAAAAACAGTTTAAATACCCAATGACTAGCCCCTAAGCAACTATAACTGCTCCTGTAACAAGACAGTAACAAGGACTACGAAGTATAAATTATTCATACAGCTCTCTCTCTCTCTCAAAAAAAAAATATATAAAACTCCAGCGGATCAAAGCAAGTTCGATATAACGCAGTTTCACCTATAACACAGTAAGATTTTTTGGCTCCCAAGGACAGCGTTATATTGAGGTAGAGGTGTATTAATGTAAATCTAAATCAATACTGCGTAACAGGTAACACTCAATTTTCAATTACAATGGTAGTAAGCTCAGGTCTCAAAACATCAACAAATTCAGGGGCAGAGTTAAGGTTTTCTGGGTGCTAGTTATTAAGAAGGTTTCTGTTTAACGGTCTGTGTGTGAATTGAGTGTTAAGGTTAATATCAGAATTGTTTATGGATGTGTTTAACAGTATATCTTCTCTTGAATTACATATAGCAACCTTACCGGTAATTTAATTATTTTTGGTTATAGAGTAAGATTAATAACCTACAGTTCTCACATGGTTTTAGAGAACTTCCAGCGTTTACTTTGATTTCCTCTCCTAATACTAACAAAAAGACAAGCAGGAGTCCAAATTAATCAGCCTTCTGGATACACAGTGAACAGTTAGAGCAGTGGTTTTCAAACTGCAGGTTGCGACCCAGTACTGGGTCACGGAACGTAAGGTACTGGGTTGCGGCAGCTCTGCTCAGCACCGCCGACCGGGCCATTAAAAGGCCCGTCAGCAGTGCTGCCTGGCTAAGGCAGGATCATTCCTACCTGTTCTGACACCGCGCTGTGCCCTGGAAGCAGCCAGCAGCAGGTCTAGCTCCTAGGCAGGGGGGCCACGGGTCTCTACACGCTGCACCCACCCCCAGCCCAAGCACCGGCTCCGGGAACCGGCCAATGGGAGCTGGGGGGGGGGGGGCAGTGCCAGCGGGGCGAGAGCTGCACGGAGCTGCTTTCATACCTCCACCTAGGAGCCGGACCTGTTGTTGGCCGCTTCTGGGGCACAGCACGATCTGCGGTGTCAGGACAGGCAGGAAGTCTGCCTTAGCACCCCCACTGTGCCGCTGCCCGAGGTAAGCCTGCGCCCCAGTCCCCTACCCCAGCCCTGAGCCCCTGCACATCTCGGATTCTTTTCCTGCACCCTCATCCCCAGCCCCACCCCACAGCCTGAACCCCCACCCACACCCTGAATCCCTCATTCCCGCCCCCACTCCACAGCCCTCACCCCCGTGCCCCAACCCTCTGGCTCCATTGGGTCACAGGCATCAACAATTTTCTTCAACTTGGTCGCCAGAAAAAAAGGTTGAAAACCACTCAGAGCAACATGAAGCCATTCCTACCTCAAAGGTTTCAAGCGGACTCCACTGGATTCCCAATACATGCTGGCGTAGAGCACGCTCCTCGATCTCATGTGTATATAGAGTTGCCATAAATGGCTTTTATTACCAGTAAACACTTCCCTGTTCACACTGGAGGACAATACATGTAGTAGAAGGATATTTTTCTTTGTAAGTCATGGTAATACAAATAATATATAGGAGCAACAAACATGGACCAGGACCATATTGTGCTAGATTCTACAAGGGGGGGGGGGGGGCGGGGAAGTCCCTCCCCCAACGAGCTTACAGCCTAAATAGCTACATTTTATATCCTGGACCTTCTAATTTTTTTATACATTACTACACATGACTATATCCTATCTCATCCAGGGAGTAGACTGAACTCAACTGTGATACCTACTACTCCCCAGAACTTAAATGATTGAAAATAAACGTGATAGCATATTTTCACCTTGTATATATTAAAGGTCGGATAAAATTAAATTCAAATCTATGACTGGCTAATGAGGCAACTAAATTGTTATCATTACCGTCCTGTTACATTCAAGTAGCAATGGTTAAATGTGTATTGATCTCCAAAAAGTCAACTTAAACAAGTGACTGTGTCAAGATCTGCATACGGGAAAGAGTGACAAACTAGAAACACGAAAGGATGCAAGGAGATAAAACAGTTTGTGTTTTATTGAATATGGGAGGGAAAAGAGGAGAAAGTTTCACAGTATGTGCTACTGTTCCTCTTGTGTGCCTTGAAATTAAATTATTTAATACCAATAATCTTAGATGTTGCATAATATAAAAGAAAATGTTTTTTTCACATGAACCTGAATTTCCTAAAAATATGCATACAAAACAAAAAAGGTTTCTGAATGACATATCAAAGTGACCAGTGAACTTAAGAGATGAAATACTACTAAAAGTAGAAACTTTTTCTTCATTTGCATATTCTCCTGTAGGGCATAATGAAAGAAAAACAATGATTTGTATGTAAATATATCAAAAAATGTATCAGGAGTTTCACCAGCTTTACCAGTACCAAGCAAAAAGAGCTGTATGTAGAAACAAGGAACACAGGCATGATCCCAGGAAAGAACCAAACAGGAAATAAATATACTTAAGAGGGGGAACCTGAACAGACACAAAAAGCAGATGAACAATGAGGAGTCCGGTGGCACCTTAAAGATTAAGGGATTTATTTGGGCATAAACTTTCGTGGGTAAAAAACCCATCTGAAAAAGTGGGTTTTTTATCCACAAAAGTTTATGCCCAAATAAATCTGTTAGTCTTTAAAGTGCCACCGGACTCCTCGTTGTTTTTGTGGATACAGACTAACACAGCTACCCCTCTGATAAAAAACAGATGGATGAGGTAGAGGCAAAGATGATGACGACTCCAGTGGTACAGTGGCTACGTGGCTCTGATTAAGTGTTCTTTACTCATTTTTGAGAACTATATCCCATAAATAGAAGGGACAAGGAGTGCTGTAGGAGAAATACATTAAGTTCCTGGGGAAAGGAGGTGCCTTCAAGTTGTTCTTTAGCAACTACTTAAGGCAGATTACACCATTAAGCACAGGCAGTGAGAGGATCACCACTATGCATAGCCTTTGGGAGAGTGTCACCAAATGCCTCCCTGTATTTACACCCTACACACCACTGAAATAATCTTTGTACAAAATATGCCTTGTGAAGTATCATTTGAAAACTAAAATTATGACTGAAATGAGTTTACCAGACAAAGGGCAAGCTGACGCCTCTAGCCAGGTGTGAAAGTTGATTGGCAATCACCAGTCAAGTGGCCATTCTTCATCAGGGAAGTGAGGCAGAAGCAGACTGATCTCCATTTTGCAAACTACATGGAATCTCTTTCACAGTGAGACTCCCATGTCTCCAGCCTCACAGCTGGAAGGAACTTTATCTAGGGCAGGGGTGGCCAACTTGAGCCTGAGAAGGAGCCAAAATTTACCAACATACATTGCCAAAGAGCCACAGTAATACATCAGCAGCCCCCTATCAGCTCCCCCCTCCCAGCGCCTCCCACCCACTGGCAGCCCCGCCAATCAGCACCTTCCCCTCTCGCCTGCACGTCCGAATCAGATGTTTCCTGGCATGCAGGAGGCTCTGGGGGGAGGAGCGGGGGCACGGCCTGTGGCAGAGCCAGGGGTTGAGCAGTGAGCACCCCCAGCACATTGGAAAGTTGGCGTATACAAGGAGCTGCATATTAACTTCTGAAGAGCTGCATGTTGTTCCAGAGTCACAGGTTGGCCACCCCTGATCTAGGGGTAACCCTCTGGAAAATGCTTTGAAAGAGTGACTGGACAATAAAAGTGAGGGGCAAAAGCACCCCAGGTATTCTCTTTGTATCTCTCTTACTCGCTCTTTCACCTAAGATGACAAAGGAACCAGCCCTTCGGACTTTGGGCCCAGATGCCAACTTGAAAATTTGGTCACTTATATTGCTGGGAATGTGTGGTAAGGATTTTACCTTGAACTAAGTCTAGATTATCAAATCTTAGCTACTAGGAAGCGTTTTATCTTTATTTCTCTTATAACCATTGCTGAATTTAATACCTTGTACTTGTACTCACTTAAAAAATCTCTGTCATTAAACAAATCTATTTCATTCTTTAATCAAAACTAATCCAGTGTTGTGTTTAATCTGAACTGGTTGGTAACTTCAATTAAAGCAGCAAACTACAGGATATTGACCCTTTACAGGGGCAATGGACCTCTATTATCTGAACGGTCCAGGAGACGAGTGGATAGTGCAGAATATCAGTTTCCAGGGAAAATCCAAGACAGGGAGTGTATTGGGGTTACCTTGCAAGAGGTAACCAAGGCTGATGGAAGCCAGAGCGTTGGCTGGAATGTGGTGGACAGGTTGCAGCTATACACAGACACTCTGCGTGTGACTGGCATTCTTGTTTGGCTGGTTGTGAGGCACCCAGGTTGTAAGCTACAGCAGCAAAGGTTTGTGAGGCACCCAAGGTTGCAGGTGGTAACACAACCACTTTACTAGTCTGGATTGCACTCCAGAATATGACAGAGAGTGAAAGGGAAATGGGGTGAGGAAGACTGTATATGACATTTCAATTTTCAGAAAATTCTACATTTTATAATTGCCGAAACAAACTCAGAAGTAACGCCCCCCTTAAAATATTTCAGTCACCAAGACCATCTTTGAAAAGATATGCATATGTGTATTTTGGAAAGGTATACTGGAAAAAGAAAATAAGAGATCCAACTTGAGATTAAAATTAAAACAAATATTTTAGTCCTAAAATGTTGCCTTTCAGTTGTGTACGTTATTTACAGAGAAATCATATTAACATTGAGCTATCCCTCCCCCCCATATTAACATTAGCATACCTCCAGTACCAAAAACCAGACTAATCACTATTTCTTTTAATTATGATGGAAAGAATGCTGAAACCAACAATTAAGGTTTAATTTGTTAAGAGGATTAACAAAATTAATTCTGGCAAATATGACACTTTGGTGAATATGGCATTTAATCAGTTTTTGCACAAAATTTTCTAACATTTATAGTTACAAAGATAAACCTTTGAAGGTGTACAGAAAGTAAACGAAGTCTATGGTTTCAAGCTATTTGTTGGAAGATGCATAGATAGGTAGAACCACAGAACCAACAGCCAATCTGCACTGGGTGGTTCTCCAAAACTATGGAGAAGAATACATTGCCTATTTTCCTTACCCAGTGCACTTTACAGTAGCAGTCCCTTTGGTGCTTTGTCACTACTCCCGCTGCAGTGCTCCTGCACACCCCTCATCTGTGGGGATAAAGAATGGATGGCAAATCTGTCTTACAGAAGATCCTCAGCATTCAAATCCTTACTAAACATCAATATCCAGAGAGCTCCCACATAGTCATTTTTTTCAGCTAACAGGCTGTTTGCCTTCCTAGCACGAGTTCACAAAATCCTTCCTCAGCGACACACTATAAGAGGTCCTCAATTGCTCAAAACCAGGCAATATCCGTCCTCTGTAGGATGTGAACAGTCTCCGTTCATTTCAAAGTATTAATTCTGAAGCCTCTCTGCATCTTAGTTTACCCTTAAATTGTGTGGAATTTCTGGGAGGCTTCATTAATTTCCCTCATCTACCTCAAATCCTACACACACTTGAAGTGCTGACAGTGAGTAGGAAAAATCTGGCTAGTGACCAACTGGATTTGTCAAGGGTTGACAAACAAAAATGAAACAAACGGTGCTGCTGTGCCTCTCAGATACAGTGCTAAAGCTAAAAGCAAAAGAATGTGCCTCCTTTAACAGCTGTTTTTATGTATCTATTTTTATGTTTACAAAAATGCTGTCTATCAGAAAATATTAGCAGGCACGTGTCTATTTCCCAGAAGCAACCACTGACTGTGTCAAAGAAAATATATTCCCTAAAAATATGCTATTAATATAAGTTATCCAACCCGCTCAGGAATGGCAAGCCTTCTATTCTTCCCTGAGAGTCAAGAGACACTAGCTCTGTCAAGCCAGGAATGTAGGGGTGCAAATTTAAAATACAAGACCCTCTAACTGAGAACAGTCCACTACCATCCTCCAGATACCCAAATTCAGGAAAAGTGGTCTCAACTAGCAAGGACTCAAACCATATAGCTTTATGCATCAAAGCCAATACCTTCAGTTATAACTGGAAGGTACTGTGGTCTTCAGAAAGTTAGTGTATTGTGCGTTGTCAAGCAGGGAACCAGCCAAATTCTTTGGGAACTGTAGCTTTTAGGATAGCATTCTAAGATAGGTGCATGTACTGTACAGAGCATTGCAGTAATACAATCTGGAATGGCATGGTGAACTGTGGCAAGATGCACCCTCTCCCATAAGTCCTGCCTAGTGGATGCTCTTGACCCACAGATCACCTCTTCTAGGGGCACAAGTAGTGCAACATAACACACAAACTTTGCACAGGACTCTAAAATCATTGTTCTTTACTTCATTTATACAAAAATAAAACCTTACATGCATTTCCCTGCCTCCGTTTTTTCACCACTCCAGAACATTCTTTGCGCTGGACTCAGGGTCCTCTGGGGCAATCCAGTTCTGCATGTCTTCAATCATGGAGCCTTCTCTTCTAGCCAGAACTTTGTGTGTGGCTCTCTGAGTCTTTATTCTGTTGCTAGTAACTTTCCAGCCTCCAAACTTCCAGAACCATACAGACAAACTGAAGGAAATGGCATCTCCTAGATCCAGCCAACCTCCTCAGAATATAAATTGACCAGTTAGGGCTCAAATATTATCAGTAATGGATTTTATGTTTTCTTCCAGAAACAACAAAAATGTTAAATAGTGTAGGGCCAAGAACCAGTCCCTGCAGGACCCCACTAGAAATACACACACTCAATTCTCCATTTGCAATTACTTTTTAAGACCTATTATTTAGTCAGCTTTTAATCCATTTGATATGTGCCATATTAATTTTATATCATTCTAGCTTTTTTAACCAAAATATCATGCTGTACCACTTAAAATGCCTTATCCAGGCAGTCCTCAACTTTATGACGTTCGACTTCTGATGAACAGCACTTACGACGTTTCTGATTTGATAACCTGATTCGACTTACGACAATTGGTTTCAACTTTACGAGGCTAGGTCCTGCAATGCAGTGTACAGGGAGTCCTCGGACTTAAGACACAATTCATTCCTCAGAATTGCGTTGTAAGTCAAAACCACTTTTCCCATAGGAATCAATGGTATGAAGGGGGGATTGGTTCCTGAACCAAGGCTTGAGACACTATTTTCATCACAATAACCCAGGCTTTTGTACTAAATGAATCATAGATAACTAATGTTGCAACATCAATGTATTTACCATACACTGTATTTTGTAAGCAGCATTCAAACAAACATATAAACTCACATATGCTGCTCAGAATGTCGGCAACACAGGCTCAGAAAGCCAAGGAGAATGGCACACATGCTGAGCCTCAGCAAATCACTGTTCAGGCTTTCTAATGGGCTAAGACCGGAGCCGGGAGCCAATCAAAAACAAGCAGCAACCCTACCTGGCAACAAGCTACCCTGCTGCCTCAAAGCCAATCAGAAGCGACCCCTTCCAGCTCCATCCCAGTATAAAACATCCAGGAAGTGATTTCAAGCAAACTTTATGTAAATCAAGAGTCATAAGGGTGAAACAAGCGTCGTAGGAGCGAAACAGGCAGTCAACTGAAAAGCGTCGTAAGTGGTGTCCGATATAAGTCAGCGTCTTAAGTCTGAGGACTCCCTGTATTGCGGTTCTGAGTTCCGACATTTCGACTTACAACGCAATTTTCAGGAACCAATTGCGTTGTAAGTCCGAGAACTGCCTGTACAAGTCTAAGTATAATACATTAATGTTATTACCTTTATCAACCAAACTTGTAACCTCATCAAAAAAGATATTAAGATAGCTCCTGTCAAACTATTTTCTACAAACCCATGATGATTAGAATTATTTTTATTACCCGCCTTTAAATTTTGATTAATTCAGTTTCATATCAGCCACTCCATTATCTTCCCCAGGATCAACAGACTAACAGACCTATAATTACCCAAGTCATCCCATTTATCTTTTTAAATATTGGAAAAACATTAGCTTTCTTCCAGTTTTCTGGAACTTCCCCAGTATTCCAAGACTTACTGAAAAACAACATTAATGGTACTGCAAGCTCTTCAGACGGCTCGTTTGTAATTCTTAGATGCAAGTTATTCAGACCTGCTGATTTAAAAAGGTCTACTTTTAATAGCCGCTGTTTAACATCCTCCTGAGGCACCAGTGGAATGGAAAGAATGTTATATGATATGACTGCATCATCTGTTTTTCACCAAATACAAAACACAAATATTTATTGAACGTGTCTGCCTTTTCTACATTGTTGATAATTTTATCTTTTTCATCTAGTCATGGACCAATACTATTGTTAGGATTCTTTTTGTTCCTAGAATACATGAACTCCTTATTGCCCATAATTCTGCTGACCCTCAATTTGTACTTGTATCCCTGTTTCCCTTATCAGTTCTACAATTCCTAGCTTCTGATTTATATTCAAGTCTGTCAACCTCCCCTTTCTTCCATTTGTTTATATATTTTATCGCTGCCTTCACTTCCCCTGTAAACCGCAGTTTTGTTGGAGGGGGTTTTGTTCTGTTTTTTAACCAATACAGCTTTTTTCCCCCGACTGTGGCTTTTTTCAATATCTAGTACAGAGTCCTTACATAATTCCCAATCATTCACATTTTTCTGATTAAATTCTTCCTCTCAGCTGACCTGGCTCCTAATTGTTTTCAGCTTTGTGAAACTGGCCCTTTTCAAGCACCAAGTATATGTGTAGATATCTATATCGATATCTAAATAACTGGTTTGGACTTTATTCTGTTAGCACATTATAAATGTGATCAAGTCACAATCACTTCTACCTAAACTACCATTCATTTTTAGTTCTGTGACCAGTTCCTCTTTATCTGTCAAGACAAGGTCTAACATGAATTCCTGTGTATTAATGCAACATTTTTTGAGTTAGGAAATTGTTATCTATAATATTTAGAAATCCAAGGAAATTTCAGTACTGGCAGCATGAGACCTTCAGCATATATCACTCAAACTGAAGTGCCCCATGACCATGCAGTTTTTTTTAACATATTATAGATAGATGCATAAAGAGCCATTCTCTTCCCTAGTATGATCTGGTCACCAACTAATACCGCATCTTATGCTTTATCTATTAGGACACTGTTCCCTAAACATTCAAAAACATTGTGATCAGTGGCAGTCTATTTTAATCTGGTGTGTATCTGCTAGAGGTCCTGACAACAATGGTGGCTACACAAAGATACAGAGACACTGGCATTCAATGACAGCCATTTCAATTCATAGGTTGTACAGACTCACTCCCCAAATCTTCACATTTCTCCCTCCTCAAAAAAAGGAACAAAACAAAGGTGTGTGACAAATACCCTGGGGCTATTTTGGCACTTAACTTCTAGACAGAGAATTTGCTGTTACACTTCATATATTCAGACAGTAAACAATTCTAATGATCATACAGTTACATGAAAACATTATTGGTCAGTTTCCATCTACAGCATATAAATACATGTCATGCCTGGTTATCTTAGGAAAGGGATAGACAAGGACAGAGTTTGTGGGGCCTCCATATGCTACTGTCAACCCCAATCTCCTGATTGGTTGGGGTAGCTAGACTTGGCCCCCTGCAAGGTGGGTCTTTGGCACTGCTGTGCCTCAGCAAGATGAATGGTCCCAATGAGAGGTGGAATCTCCCCACTTTTCTTGAGCCTAGTAGCCCACTTCACACCTCCAGGAGGAGAAGGGAATTGTGCTTACTCCGCTATCCATCTCAGGTTCAATTACATCTTGACTGACCCTTCTGAAGCCATTAACTAAGGGGAACTTTCCTCCTGAATTGCCTCACATAGTTGCCTCCCACCACTTTGGAGCCTTTCGCCACCCTCTACTTGGTATCATAAGTCTGACAGTATTATTTACCACCCTCCACTTCCCTGTTGTCAATGGAGTTCTGGCACAGAACCTTTTGGTCTTACCTCCGTTTCACTTCCACCAGGATTTTTGACCGTTGCTAGTCCACACTGACTTAATTTCTCCGCCAATGGTAAGCAGAGTACTTGGCCCCGCGGCCAATAAGTCTGGCTTTGGCAGGTTTGTATCTGAGATTGCTACAGTCAGCATCCCAGAACCTTCTTTAGCATCCATTTCGACTAGCTATAAACATGATGGGATTCATCACAGGGACATTTACCCACGTTTGCCTTCCAGCACCTGACAGGTGCACTACACAGGATTCATCACCCCTCCAGGGTCCTTCCACTTATTCACACCTCCCATTTCCACTAGTGGTCTGTCCAGGTTCAACTCTCTAGGGTACAACACAACGAATGCCACTAGGATGATCAGAGGAATGGAAAACCTGTCGTATGAAAAGAGACTAGAGGAGCTTGGGTTGTTTAGTCTGACAAAGCGAAGGCTGAGGGGGGATATGATTGCTATCTTTAAATATATTAGAGGGATTAATACAAGGGAGGGAGAAGAATTATTCCAGCTTAGTACTAATGTGGATACGAGAACGAATGGATATAAACTGGCCGTGGGGAAGTTCAGGCTTGAAATTAGACGAAGGTTTTTGACCGTCAGAGGGGTGAAATATTGGAACGGCCTTCCGAGGGAAACGGTGGGGGCGACGGACCTGTCTGGTTTTAAGATTAAGTTAGATAAATTTATGGAGGGAATGGTTTAATGGTAAAACATAGTAGTCAAGGAAAACCAAACAATGGTAGGTAAATCGTATAATGGCTGACAGGGGTCAGGCTGGTGACTCTTGCCTATATGCTCGGGGTCTGACTGATCGCCATTTTTGGGGTCGGGAAGGAATTTTCCTCCAGGGCAGATTGGCCGAGCCTCTGGAGGTTTTTCGCCTTCCTCCGCAGCATGGGGCAGGGATCTCTAGCAGGAGGGTCTCTGCCGATTGAAGTCACCTAAAACAGGATTGGGGACTTCAACAGCAGAGTCCAGGGAAGGGGTAGGGACGGTTTTATGGCCTGCAGCATGCAGGGGGTCAGACTAGATGATCATAATGGTCCCTTCTGACCTTAAAGTCTATGAGTCTATGAGAATGCAGAGGACTGGGGTATAAATTCATATGCCTCCACATTATCGACAGATACCTTATGTCTGTACTCATATGGTTAAGCCTACTGCACTTGTGAGACCATGTCCCAACCGTTCTCTGGATGGGCTGCCACAAAGTTAATCTGCTATGAGGCACAGCTAACTCCCTGGCACATGGCCACTGGGCAGTTTACCTTTTTGTGTTCCAGTCTCTGAAGGAAAAAAAAAAAAGTAAACAGCCCTTTGGCCATTCACCATGAAACTGGCTATGCTCAACATAAAACACTTGTGGATTCAGTGGCTAGATCCCTCACAGCAGTCTGATAAGTGGCCAAGAGGAAGCATGCAACTGAAGCTGACACACCTACTCCTACACACATTTTCTCTGTGGCCTTCAATATAGTTAGGCTTAGAAGGATTAGATTTCTATTGGTAAATGTCAGTAAACATCAATTTCACTGTAAACACACAGACGAAAAAAGATTTCCATTCATAAAGAAATTTACAGATCGAGTAAGAAAAATGCTGCTTGAGAACCTGAGACTCTGATTTAAGAATATTTACACTTTGCATATTTTGACATGTAATGGTGCAATCTGTGTTTAATTATTATAAAGCTTTTTTAACATTTTTAATCTCAATGTCTCCTGTCAGTAAATAATCACTGTCTAACCCTCCCACATTATCTAACCATTCCCATAATTTCCCACAACTGTGAAAATTTTTAAAATTTATATTTTTTTTTAGAAAACATCAAAAAACAAACATCAATATTACCTGTTAATTATTAAACAAAAACTGAATTCTGCTAAGCCGGTTTCTCTCAGCTTGGGCTTTCACACTTCTCTCCTGGTACTGATGCTTTTTCTCTGATCACTCACTCCATTGTACTAGATGAGGTACAAAGCACGGGAGCACACTCCCTGCAACAAAGATCTTACAATCTAACTTCAAGATGCATAGGGGGGTATAACAAATGGCAGGAATGATGCTAATGAGTTCTGAACTGAGGGGTAAAGTCTTGGGTTCCTTCTTTTTGCAGGACAGGAAAATACTTGCTTTCTTGGGTTCCTCTTCATTTGATATAAGATTTGGCTTGTCTATATGCAATTCTATTCTGGGATACTTAAGCCCTGAAAATCCTCCTTTATCAATAAAAAAGCAAGATGAGGATTCTGAGGAGTCTGGATATTAGCAATGTTATAGGTTTGTTCTTTTTTGTTTGTTTGTTTTTAAATCATGTTGCTTTCTGGATGTCACACTTTTTGTGGGAAGGAAAATCCCTGGCTGGGAAGGGTGGGGGTGGAGGGCACACTATCAGAGCAGAAATAGGCTCCTAGTGCTGCAAGGAGTCAGTAAGCGTGGGTGTCAGAACCATAGGGGAAATCCCTGCTTGCATCTCTCCAGCCATCTGCTCTGCCTGCTGCAAGTGATAAAGTATGGTTCCTTAAGTAGGACACTGGAGAGTTTGAAAATAGAGTGTCCTACAAGTGCTCGTTTGAGCTTCTCCTGCTTACTACTGTGGTTCCTTCAGCCTGTGCCTCCTTTGACAGCTCTTCTACCTCTAATTCATCGCACAAAAAGGGAACCAACTCATGTAAAGGCTTAGGGAAAACACTAACAAGAAAATAATTTTCTTTTTTGAATCTAATAAAATAGGGTTGTCACCAGTCTCTCACGCCAGGACATAATCAGAGTGCTCTTCAAGCTGTGGGGGTTTGACATTAAAGCTTAAAAAGGAAGAAGCCATTCATAAACACGGAAGGAAAAACAGTGCAATGTAGTTGATGTTGAATATAAATCAAGAGATCCGTATTCATTAGTTTTACCTGGGAAATAAAATAATTTGGTCTTCATAAAGTGACAGTAATACTACTGCAGTATTTGTTCGGCATTATTTCAACTAGGCTTTTAATGAAGTGAAATTAGCTTTCAAATGTACGCCTCTCAAGTGATTAGCAAACTTTACTAACAATTATAACTACAATTTCCTTTTTTTAAATATGACTGGGGGGTGGGGGAGGAAAATCAGATTAACAATACAATTTATTTTTTAAAAGAAAAATTGATCTGGCTGTTAAGATAGTTTCTCGAAGATATGACTACTCATCCCTGACAGCTCTAAAAACTGTTTCTATGGCATGGGAGATTTCTAGAATCAAAAGATCAGTTTCTTATCCTGTGTCACATGGATGTCCAGCAATCCACCACGGAAGGATTATGTCTTGCTCAGAAGTATGAAGTCAGAGACAACACAAGTGTTACTAAGAGCCCACACATGAGCAGAAGATACTGAAACAGACACACATTTGGAAACAAAGTGACTACAATAATGGTTAATTAGAACTTTTTCAATACATATGTATGGAACAACAATGCAATCCACAGAGACAATAGATAAGGATAATGTCTTGACAGGGAATCGAATATCTATTTCTTGCAATATTCTTTGTATCCAAAGAGACCAATCTTTTGTGAAAGTATAACTTGGTTGCATTCAAATAACCCACTGAGAGTCCAAAAAAAAGTCATCAAATTAAAAGTTGTAACAGGGTGGTCAAATCACCACTTCGCACATTTCTGCAGAATTGTCTGTTCTTTCTGCCTACAAGAGAGTCATAAATTTTTAAGTCCGTCAGATCACCTAGTCCAGGGGTTCTCAAACTGGGGGTCAGGACCCCTCAGGGGGTTGTCAGGTTATTACATGGGGGGTCACGAGCTGTCAGCCTCCAGCCCAAACCCCGCTTTGCATCCAGCACTTATAATGGTGTTAAATATATTAAAAGTGTTCTTAATTTATAAAGGAGGTCACACTCAAAGGCTTGCTATGCGAAAGGGGTCACCAGTACAAAAGTTTGAGAACCACTGACCTAGTCTGACCTCCTGTAGACCACTGGCCATTAAATTAAACATCACCCAGCCAAGACCAACAATTAGAATTAGACCAAAGTATTACAGCCCTCAGGAGTCTGAACTACCATTGGGTCCAAAGTGCACCAAATCCCAAGGTCAACGGATTCACTGCTCTTGTTGATTGAACATTTATTCATGAGTGGATCCATCATATTTTTACTTGAGTTGATGTAACAGTCTAATGCACACTTAAGAGATTATTTAGATGCCTCCGCTACAAAGGGTGGTGGAAAGCAACAATCACTCATTGTTAATACACCGCTGAGATTTGCCATGAAAACAAGCCTAAAATCTAATTGCTGAATTTAGTCTCCAAATTTGACACAACTCTTTAAAGAGAAACTGAATTTTCCACATTTAAAACATCACCATCCCAACTTTTGCAGAAGAAATTTGTCAAGATTACCCCCTTAGGAAATTTAAGCTTGAAAATCTCACTTTTTCTGCCTCCCTCTAAACCACCATCCTCCCTACAAATATCCAACTTTTCTCACATACACTTTAATAACTTTGCAGACATAGGCCACATTTCATATTCTACACTGAAAGACCACCAAGACACTTATTCTCCTAATTCATTATTTTCAGCAAGGAAAGTTGATAGAACTGCTCAGATTCTTCAGCTATTTCTGTTTTCTGATGCTTTAGAGAGCAGCTGCCTCCACAGGAGGCCCGAAACATCACTTGTTTGGCATACTTATGTTTCTATTCTCCATTTGTACATGCTTCCTCTATAGATCCTTGTAATTATCAGACTAGAAAAGAGCAGGGGTTCACAGCAGATTTAGCACCCCATTAATATCCTTACTTCTGCGCTGCTGCTGTGCCCCCAGGGCAATACCCAGAGCCCCACCACCCCAGAACTGATACCCAGAGCCCATAGCTCACGCCTCCCCAACACATTCCCATGCCTCCTTTGGGAGCCCCACCCCATACTCTGAGAACCACTGATCTAACAGACCTAAGAAACTCAGTAGGATTAGAACTCAACTGTCAAGCTTAAAAGTGGTATGTAAGCAGGAGGGAGTTGGGTCTGGGTTACGAACAGGATTCCACATTGCCTCCCTGACCCCTGCTCCCCACCTCCACCCTACAGGTTCACTATCTTGGCCCCAATGCTCACTTTGGTTCTCCAGTACACTCCCTCAAAATCCTCTTCTACCCCATTCTGTATACCAAATGGTGGCTTTCCTATTGTTGCTCCTGGAGAGATGTCTGAGCATTACAGAGGGAAGTCAATGTTATCTCTTGATAGAATCCAGCTTTTAAAAAATAAATAGATAAATAAATAAATAAAAGTTGCCCATTTTGCTCTGTATGGAATACAGTGCTGCCTCAAAATGTCCAGTATCATGCACGCCATGGCAGCACATGAAGCAATAGATGATTCAGTAGCTCTTTTGATAGGGATTTTCAATATTCCAGGCAGCTAAATCCTTTACAGAATGTATCCCACTGACAGAGATCAAAATCATTTTTTCCCCAAGAACTATTCTAAGGCAAAGGAAGGAGGAGTCAATCTTCAGGTCGAAGAACTCTTTGGTCTCATCCAAATGGTTCTGGTCTGATTTCAGAGACCCTGAAATAAGGACTTTTTATTGTGATGGTTGGATCACTTTTCAAGTCAATTTTCCTCAACAGATTCCCGTATGGAGAAAGTGAATGTGTCTTTCCTACACCTTCCTCACAGTCTTTGTTAAGAAACAGATGGCCCAAATAATCCAATTCAGAGTACAAGGAAAATGGTATTCCTTTTTCACTTCTGAGGAAATCACTGGAAGAAGCCAGTTTGATTCTCTTGGGAATCGTGTTTCTGGTTCCTGCATCAAGAATCCTGAAAGAGAAGAGAGCCCCATCTTACCTGCTTTTACTAGGCCATACGGGGTCAAACCAATGGTCCATATAGCCCAGTAGCCAATGCCAGGTGCTTCAGAGGGAACGAACAGAACAGGCAATCAAGTGATCCACCCCATCCTCCAAACCTAGCTTCTGCAATCCCAAGAGCATAGCGTTGCATTCCTGATCAACTTGGCTAATAGCCATTGATGGACCTCTCCTTCGTGAACTTATCTAATTATTTTTTAATCCTTTTACAGTTTTGCCCTTCACAGCACCCCCAGGTAATGAGTCACAAGTTGACTGGGCATTGACTTGCTGGCCTTTTCTTAGCATTAAACCTGCTGTTTATTAATTTCATTTGGTGACCCCTGATTATTGCATTATGTGAAGGAGTAAATAACCCTTCCCTATTCACTTTCCCCGCACCATTCTTGATTTTATAGACCTCCCTCATATCCCCCCTGAACATATACAGTCTTTAGAGAAAGTTATGTTTATTAAATACAAAAGAAAAACTACCTTTTCATTTCAGGACTACATTTGCCATTACCTTATTTTTTTTTAAAAGGAAAAACTTTATAATTTTTTTGATGAGGTAAATTCTCTCACTGAGGGAGAGATATCCAATTTGTCTGCTAAGAAGTCAACGTATAAGAACAAAAATAAAACCAATCAGCCTTCAATGGCATCTAGACACTAGCAAGGTAAGATTTATGCATTTGATTATTCTTGGGAATACTGCTGTCATATTTGGTTTATGTCTGCCTGCTTATTTTCACATAACCAAGGCCACACAACATATTAAGCTAGGTTTTTACTTCAATTAAGCAATGTTCTTTATTATAGATGTATCAAAGGTTATACTTTTTTAAAATGAATTGTTCCTACAAAGCTGTTTAATACGGTCTCCAACTCACTGCACTGCTTTTAGTATTTAAATATGAAAATGCATATAAATTGTATATCTCATTTTCTCATTGAAACTATTCACTGAGAATATTTTTATTGAGATTCACCATTTTCTACTAATCTATTTCCAGCAGTTCTGTAATCTTATATTTCTCTCATGTTCAACTTGATTATCTTGTTTTATGTGCCTGTGATATCCCCTCCCTCTCCCTGAGCACTTTTACACACACACACACACACACACACACACACACACACACACACTCTTTACCCTCAGCTTTTGTCTTCCCAAGCCTGGAAATTCTAGTCCAACATGGAGCCATCTGTGCAATGTACCTCGAATGAGAGGGGGTTTTGTACAGCTATAGTAATAAATTTGCTTACTGTCCATTAGCTGAAATGATGTACTTACTAGTGTAACCTGTCCTCTATAAAAACAACTCATTTTCAAAGCATGGCAACTGCAAGTTATAGCTCAATATTTTCCTTCAAACTCAGAAAACCCAGATAACAGCCCATGCACATTTCTGAAGCACTTGTACAAACAGACAACATACTGTCTGATTCTTTTGTATTGTTTGGAAAGCTGGTGACAAAGTTAGAGTATTCTACTTTCTTGTCACTGAGCAACCAGGATATAAGAGGGAAATTTACATTATACCTCAGATAGTGACAAGCTTGTTATTCTCCAGTAGCACTAGAACACTATACAGTGAAATGTTTTATATGTCTACTTAAGGGATTAACTGCATTAATTCCTTTATTTAGGTGGTCTTCTAATGAAAAAGAGTAAAATTATACCTAATATTTGAACTATTCTCCTAATACAGGTGATTGCCTAATAAAAGTGGTCTTTTTTAGATTTCACTTTCCCAATCCTACAACAGTCCAATATACTAGTCTGTTGTGGTGTGAATTGTTCTTTTCACCTGCAAAACTATTCTCTCTTTTTTGTCATTTAGACATCCAAGGTGCAATGCTACGTGTCAAAACCCGAAAGTTATTAGTATGCTAACTGTATAAAAACTACTTAACTGATACTTATTTCAAAATCACTAGTTGAGTTTTAAACATTTATACGCCCCTCGATGAAAAAATGTTTTAGACTAAAGTTTAATTACTGAAAATTTACAGCTAGAAACATAAAACATGAAAAATGGGATTATAGAAAACTTTACTTCTCGAGTAAATTAATCCTACATCATTTTAAGATTTCTTCACTATTTTTCTTGCCCTCCTTAGTTTGGGTCTTTGTCTCTTTTCTGGGCCTTCTCAGGCTGTAACATCTTGTCTTCAGAAGACTAGCTATACAATAGAAAAAAGTTAGCAAAACACTATATAGACATTTCATTGTTCTTTCAATAGGTATTATATGAGAGCTTTTATAAAAATACCCCAACAGACTGTTAATTTAAATATAGTTTCTATTTTCTGCTCCTCAGAGGCAGAGGCAATCTTTCACTAGGGGCTTGTCCACATACAGTTTTGATAAATTAAATCAGCACAAAAAAACCTGTTTCAACCACCAGGATGTGTTTGAACAGCAGCTAGCCAACAAGACCCTGATCACAACTGGGGTCTCTGGGTATTACCACAATACCAACAATTAACTTCTTACTGTGAACACTCCTCAAGTGATTCAGGAAAGATATTCCCTATACCACCTACTATAGCAACAAACATACAATGACATTCAGATCAAGTCACTGTTGCAAATGAGAGACTTATTTCAGAACACTAGTACATTTTACCAAGCAGATCTAAAAAAAACACAGTCTTGTTTAAATTCTATAACCGATTACTGTTAAACAAGGATATTTTTAAAATAGTACCAAACACACTACAATTCCCATAATTTCAGATAAAAAAAACACAAAGAACTAGCTTTATTCAATTACAGATCACCCTCATCGTTGAGCAGTTAAATATTTAAGACCACAGAAACAGAACTAGTTACATTAGAAATGTTGAAAATACTGTTTTTCCTTTGTGGGCATATTTATTGTTTAACATCATTTGACAATTATAAAAGAAAGCAATGAAAGTCTTGAAAATTGCACATAGATTTATATCCAGGTTGTTTTGACTAATACAGTCAAATGGCAACAGAATATAAATACAGATTGATCGATACTGTTTAAAGAAAAATAGTGCTTAAAACCTGTACAGTAGTAGCATATTTAAATTTGGCTGTTGTAGATAATATTTAAATGTTTGCACCTTTGAGATTTTTTTTTCAGTTCTCTACCGGTATTTTAGACTTTGTTTTTTGTTTTTGCACTATTACATAATTGAAGTGCAAAAACAAAACAAAACAAAAAACCAACCTAGAATTTTGTTCAGTATTAAGTTACCTTGCTTTATAACCAGATCAGCAGCACAGAAAGAAAATTCTTGTCTATTATTTCGATATCCGTAAAACAATTTAAAATTGATGGACTACTCTTCCTCTTTGGTAGAGTGACAAGTAGCAAAAACAAACCTCAGCCAGACTGATTTGGTGCCACAGGTTCTGACTTTAGCTGACACCTCTATAGACAATGTCTTTCCCCTACCCATAAATAAATAAATGGACATGTTAAAAATTCTAATTCAAGGGTAAATTAAACACTTATTTTGGCCCCAGAATATATTACAGGAAAGACTATATATGTTATGAAATGTATTATTTTCCAAAAGACAGAATATTCCCACTCTTACCTCCCAATTGGTTTATTTGAATGAACAAAATGAACTAGTCATGGAACTGAACTGAAATAAAGAAAACATTCTCTTTGCACTTACAAAAGCAGCTACTGCTGTAAAAAAACTTCAACAAACTCTGGTTCCAGGTGCTTAGGCAGTGACTTCCACCAATTCAGCAATCTGACTTTCTTTAAAACATGGCAACAAATACGTATTGCTTAATATATTTTTAGTCAATGTAAATTATTCTAATAGATTATAGTAAAATTAAACCTTAACACAGATTGTTAATTTCAAAATTTAATTCTAAATAGATGTATTTTTAAAAGAATGCTATATTTAAATTTAAAAAAATCCATTTTAAAATTTAAAAAATCTGATTTTTTTTTTAAATCATGAATTTTTATCCACCCTGACTGGTATCTTTATAACCTTAACTGTAATTCCATTTAAACAATTACTTGAGGAGGAAGGAAGGAAGAAAAAGACATAGCAGTTCTCAAAAAACATTTGCTAGGAAGCCTGGAAATTCAAAGTTAAGGTTACTGACTACACGCACTTTTTTTTTTTTAAACAAGAAGTCCTAGAGAAACATTCTGAATGTCATCACTTTTCATGAAGAGATGTGCAAACCTGTTTGTTTCCAGCAACTAAATATGGTCTTAAACTTAAGTCACCAGCAGTATACTGCTGCAGACCAGTACTATTTAAAATATTACAGTAGTTTACAGTCAATCAACAGCACAAGCAAGATAGAAAAATCAGGAAGTGATTTAACTAAACTAATTCCAAGACATAGTTTCAACATGGTCTATGGAACTTTAAGGGAAGAAATCCCATCATCAACACTGTTGTTAGCACTGGTAGGAGCCCTACTGTAAATAAGGCTTGGTCTACACTACCCCCCCTAATTCGAACTAAGGTACGCAACTTCAGCTACGTGAATAACGTAGCTGAAGTCGAAGTACCTTAGTTCGAACTTACCTTGGTCCGCACGCGGCAGGCAGGCTCCCCCGTCGACTCCGCGGTACTCCTCTCGCCGAGCTGGAGTACCGCAGTCGACGGCAAGCACTTCCGGGTTCGACTTATCGCGTCCAGACTAGACGCGATAAGTCGAACCCAGAACTTCGATTTCCAGCCGTCGAACTAGCTGGTAAGTGTAGCCAAGGCCAAAGACTAATGGCTTTTGGAGCTTTGATCATCATGCTAGTTAAACCTACCTTGAGCAACTTTAACTGAAAACTACCCTCTACAATAAATCACATGCCACTAAAACCATGAAGAAAAAAATATAGATAAGACACCTCATGCTGTAAATATATTAAAAATTAAACTCACTTTCAATTTAAGAATTATTTTTAAATTCATCAATATGACATTTCATAAATGTTTCAGAATTATGTTTGGAATGAACAACTCTGTCACAATAAGGCAAAGGGGAGGAAGGGAGGAAGAAATGTATTCAACTTTCAATTTAAATTTCATTGGCCTTCATCCTAAAATACAAAGATCATATGCAGATTATTGTTGTACTCAACACAATATTTTCCATGCTACAGTAAACTTCAGGAGAACAAAATGACATGCAATGTATGTTTACAGGATCAAAACGATTACTCTAACTACAGTAGTCACAAGGGCAAAGTGAACAGTTATTCCAAAAAAGTGGGCCATTATTATTAGATCCATATTATGCCTCATTTACAAAAGCAGAAATTGGGTTCAGAAATAATAAACAAAGATTAGTTAATATTTGCAAAAGGCTTTGAACATGTAAAAGCACTGTATAAGTGTTAAGGCTTCCCACATATTCATTTTGGCATTCCTCCAAGCAGGAAAGTCCCACAAAAGCAATTTAACAGCAGCAAAGAGAAACTGATTTGGATCATGTAATTTTAGTCAGTTCCACACCAGTACCACTAAGGATCACCTACAATATCAGAACAGTCTCCCACCAAAAATGCTCAGCTATCCAGTGCCATTTGCATGTGACACTTTAAAAATAATCTCTGCTGCAATGAGGTTACAAACATTATGAACAGCCTGAACCCCTATTCTCCTCCTAACACAGGACAGCACACAAGCACACACACTACCTTCCCTCTTCCTATTCTTTTATTCTTTATTTCAAATTAAAACAAATCCCAGCCTGAGCTCCCTCCTAGAGTTTTTCCCTGTAATGTCTCCTCTCACTCCCTAATCCCCCCGACTCAGAGTGGGGCACATGCTGGATTGAAGTTGACAAGACCTACCTGGTCTTGCTGCCAGTACAAGCTAGCATGAGTCAGCAACATAACCCTGAGCCTTCCTGCAGGCTTCTAGAACATCCCATTACACTCAGTGTAGCAATCACACTATAGTGAGGCAAATAAAATTAGGATTATAACAAAGATTATGGGATTAATTTTGTTGTGCATCATGTCAGTTCCAAGTTTTTGGAGACTAAGCCCAGGCACAAGCTAGCAGCAGATGGCACTGGAGTGGAAGTTAGTATAGGATTCTTCTCCCAATACTGGAAGCACTTGAAAAGAGACCAAAAACACAGACTCCACTGCGTGCCAGCTCACTTATCCAATTTTGAAGTCTCATGAAAGAACAAAAAAGTTATTCTCTTCTCCCACCATCTCATTTCCATGCTTGTTAAAACCCTTCTTCACCCATCTTCATCAGCTTCTAACCTGTTTCTTCTCGCCCCCTACTCCCTCCAAAAGGTCATCCTTAATTTCTGCCTTATCTCCACCACTTTTCAATCCCTACCCTGATGTCTTCACATCAGGTTTATTGAAATCTTTCTACCTTACACATCCCATATGATCTCAGGATGCTTCAAGCATAATTTATACAAAAGCTTTGTGCATTTCACATTGGTGCAACCATTAACAGTTTTGATGACTGCCAGTGTATTCCACAACAGAGGCCTCAGTTGCAAGTGATGCAATACTGTGCACTGCATATCCACAGGTACTTATCTACTTCTGTTAGTATTTCTCACACCTTCTTTCCTGTCTTCCTTAGGCCTTGGCTACACTTGCAGCTGTACAGCGCTGTGAGGTAAACCGGTCTTCGTACAGCTGAGTAGGGAAAAGCGCTGCAGTCGGTCCACACTGACAGCTGACAGCGCAGTGGTGTGGCCACACTTGTAACATTTGCAGCTGTGTTGGGAGCGGTGCATTATGGGCATCTATCCCAGCATTCATGTGGCTGCAACGTGCTTTTCAAAAAGGGGTGGGACAGGGTGGATTGTGACAGGAAGTCTGGGGGAGAGAGAGTGCTTTTTGGAGCATGTCAGCTCTCTATTTTGCAAGTTCCGAACTCCCGGCCCCCTGCTCATTCATTTACTCACTCAAAGCAAGCTGCAAATTGTTTGCTTTTCTCTGCCATACGAGCTTTGAAACCGGCACTTCCGCATTCCTGCAGCCGGTCACAACAATGGAGAGGATTGGCCACTTGACAAGGTGATTAGTACAGCGCTGCAAGCGTTTACACTCACACCTGTGAGTCGTAGCCACTCCACTGCAGCTGTTATTCCTCTCGGAGATGTGGAGTACCTGCAGCGGTGTACCCAGGGAGATACAGCGCTGCAAGTGCCCTGCCAGTGTGGACGGGGAGTGAGTTACAGCGCTGGGGGAGGCTTTACAGCGCTGTAACTTGAAGTAACATTAAGGCCTTGGCTACACTTGCATTTCCCTTCTCCATCCTTTATTTGATTTTTTAAGATGCTCTGCTCCACTGCGTTCTTTATTCTGTAGGTCAACTGAAGTTTACTTACAGGAGACCTAAAAAGCTTTGGTAAAAAAATATGTAAATTGCCAAACTACTTGGAATATGGCACAAATCCTATATTTGCTTAATCAACTGGATCTTCCCATATTAACCTCCATGACAGGAGGACTAATCCCTACATTTTTAGGGTTGAAATGTCACCACATTTAAAATCCCAAAAAATAATTAACAATACTTCCAGCCCTCCCCTAACAAGTTCTGAGATCAAAGTACTTTATTTCCCCCACCACTATCGAAGACATAAGCAGACATCTTAATCTGAGCAAGGAGGCTGAAACATCAATGCCTGTTGTAGTGGGAAATAAGGAATCTTGAAGTCTTATCTTTCCATGTAAATGAAGGAAAAGTTTGGTTTTCATGCATTTTGTTCTCAAATGTATTTATCTATTCACAGTATTACTGATTTGGGATTTTCAAAATATAATTTCTGTTCTGTAAAATTTGTGTATAATTTTTAAATACTGCTGATGCATAATAATTTGTCTTACCACGTAGTGTTTACTAGTTTAAAATTGTATTTTGCATTAACAAGATACTGCTTTGAGGCACCAGCATGCTCACTTCCGTGTTCAGGGTATTATTAAATTTCATCCGACTGCCACTGCACTGCATAGAATGGAAGTTGAGCAATGTAACTAAGAAGAGAAAACAAGATGGCAAATGATAGTGAAATACCCAGAGCATCTTGGGCTCCAAGAACCGACACTTTTAAACAGTTTTCAGGTGTTGAGCCCCAGGTGCTTTAGTTTCGCGACTCTGTTCAGTATAGTCACATGGTACAATAATACAGAACACGTGCATACTTAAATGAGTAATGTGTTTTAAAAATAGATACATGTTGGGTACAAACACTGATTGGAATATCAAGGGTTATCAAAATAAAATGAAAGGTAACCCACTCATAAAATGGAAAGATATGGGGTGTTTATGAGACACACAAATAAAAATGAAAGCCTGAAATGTTGCTTAAAATGGGCTACTAAAAAGAAAACTCACTCCCACCCCTTTCACAGGCAAACTGCCTTAATAATGCATTTCCTTGGTAGGTAAATCAATATGCATAGACCAGTTTCAATATTGGGGGCGGGGGGGGTGTCAATCCTTTATCAGAAAAGTAGCAATAGAACTATAACACAGATGCAGCAGAGATACTAGTGCAGCTTTGCTTCTGGTTGCCAAAGTGGCAAATGAACTGTAGATTTCTGGAAATAATAAAAGCAGTTATAAAAAGGAATAGGAGAATACTATCTGATTATTTACACATAAAAACTAATTTAAAAAGCAATATTGAAAGAACACTTGATTTATATCTCACTGATGCATAGATAAGCAGACAATTTGTTTTAAAAAGGAATCTTATTTATAGCATATTAACAGTAGCATTCTAGGTAAGTGCCACAAAAAGGGAAAAAGAAGATAAATGACAGTGGCAACAAGAAACCCAGGGTTTTTATTTTAAAGTCTTTTGTGAAAATCCTTTCTACAGCCCTGCCTGGTGCATCCCCCAATATAAATGCAAGCCTTTTTTCACCCAAGTCATTCACTTACTGTGCTCAGGACAACAGGTATTTTTCAGTGCACTTAGCTATAGTTTCAGTAACACTTTATCCTTACCAAAACAAACTTTTTTTCCTTTAAATGTGTCTAAATTAAGCTTTTTCAACAAACACTACTGAAAAAATCAAGACCGGAGTCATCTTTAGAAATGGGGGATGTGGAGGAGAAGGGATGAGTTTTAAGTCATTTCAAAGACACCACAACAAGTATCTCCTGTTTATACACCAGGTGTGTAAAACAAAGCTTTACTTCAGACCAGGAGCACAGGTGTGCACATAATAAAAAAGGTATTTGGGTAAGTATTTAGGACCCAATCTTGCAAATACACATATACGTAACAAGAATAATTCCTGCAAGTTCATTGGTGAATAATGACAACTGTAAAATTAGTCATAAGTGTGTATAGGATTAGGACGTTAGTGGTGTTCTATAAATAGTATTAAAGATAGAGGCTTTACTTATCCATTGAAAAAGTTACAGCACAAGTAGTAACAATGCAAGATACCTCGCACTACCAAACCAAGGAGTAGCTAGAGACATTGTTAAAAAATATTTTAAATGTTTATTTATGCTAATACCCTAGATTATTAAAACATTTTTCTATATCTAATTTATTTTTTATCACTTGTGCTGGTTCCTCTGTGCTCCTCATTTGGTTTGTACAGTGGAAAGCAGACAGCCAATTTCACTTTCTGGTTTTCATGAACAAGCACAAGGTCACCATGCCTGGGTTGCAAACATAGACGTCATCTAAATTCAAACAAATGGCTTTCAATTAATTTCTATTAATAGTAGGTTTTCAGAGCTCTTTTAAAAAAGCCTCAACTCCCAAGCAGTATCATTATTAAATCAATCCTCAGCTTCTGATGTGACTGCCAATAAAAGTGACAATATTACAGGTGGCTTTGTGATGTCCACCCCCCATTACTCAGTAACAAGCTAATTCAGACCATGTCTGCACTACCACTTATGCTGGCAAAACTTATGTTGCTCAGGGGTATGAAAGGAAAAAAAAAAAAAACCCTATGAGCGACAAATTTCGCTGGCATAAATGGTAGGGGTGTGCACAGCACTATGTTGGCAGAAGAGCTTCTAGCTACCACTGCTCGTTGAGATGGTTTTATGTCAAGGGGAGAGCTCACTCCCATCAGCAGAGAGGCTACACAAGCGATCTTACAGTGGCCCAGCTGCATCGGTTCAGCTGTACTACTGTAAGCCCACTACTGTAGACATGGCCTTAATCAGCCAATTTCAAGTTTGTCAAGCAATACAGACGGTAACCTCTTTTCGTCACGAATGACTAGGGCCTAGGACTCAAATAAAATCCAAACTTTATATTCCAGGATACATTAATTTACAATGATCTCAAAATGATATACAAGATCATACTACAGGATTCTGTTAATGGGTCAGTTACCCAAAAAAGAAGTTACTTGTTTATTTTAACCTACAAATATGTATATCCTTAGATTGTTATACTTTTAATTATATACCCTTGCTTAGAGATTTGATTGATATCAAAAATATTAATATTCCTCTTCCCAATATTCCACCATATACAAGCCAGACTTTCTACACTCTTTCCCTTTAGCTCTGTTCTATGAAACCACATTCATGCATGCAAGCAAGACAATCCATTGGCTAGCCATTGTATACAAACATGCCATTTTTCTACATGCTTTCTGTTCATTAAAAAGGTATATATTCCCAGAAAGACACCTCAAAATCTGATGGTGTTAAAATTATTTTTTTATACTTTCTACAGTCCAGTTTTTATACAGTCAAAAAATCATGAGATTCAGTAAATAAACCTCTTAATTACTTTGTTATAATTATAAACAGGCTCATTAAACAGATTCATTTGAACATCCACAGTAAATTCCATCTTCATTCCCAGATTATGTGCTGTAAATCTGAGGAAAATATTCTTCATGCAAAACAGAGGTTGAATCCCTGTTTTAATATGAACCGAACCATAAATAAGGAGTTACTATTGTAGTGACTCCATATTTAGGGCTTGCATTCCAAAAATGGGCTTAAATGAGGCATAAATTCCTGCTTTGTTCCTAAAGTAGGTGTCCAATATATTTGAAATTTCACTCAGGGTTAGAGATTCCAATTTAGTTTGTTTGGTTTCTCTTTATAAATTCTTAATAGAAAGCCCTGGGATTTCAGCTCTGACTGTAATTCTCTCGTTGTTGATTGATCTATAAAACGACCTGTTAGAGCTGAACCCAAAGAGCCCTAGTGCAACAGCGAAAGGATTTTTTTTCCCCTAAATGTTGGATTTAGGGACAGTTTTAGAAATATTTACTGTATAAATGAAAGTTTGCACACTGTGTATACAAGCTTGATTGGTTGATGGGGTGGGCAAACATACACAAATCTGGTTGATGGGCACAATTGCATAGAAAGCCTTTTCCAAGCAGAGCTACATTTCTCTCAGATTTTATCATACAACAGAAGGTCTCCTGAGCAGCTGCTGCTGAATAAAATATTCCCCCACTGCGTTTCTAAATACTACCACCATAGAAAATTAATACACAAAAACATAGTCTGTGAAGCAGTTACTGCCACTATGCCATCGAATATACCTAACACAACCCCATAAAAGAAAAGCTAGTTAGCCCACCTAATGGTACATACCCTCTACTCCTCCACCCACAAGCACATCATTACCACAACTACTGCAAACCACAAACCAAACACCGCAACCTGCCCTTTTACTGCCAACCTTCCCATCTCCTCCTTTAACCATCCTTCTGCACATAACCCTTTCATAAAGTACTCTTTTCCAACACAACCAGCTACCATGCCTAACATCCATAACTTCTCATCTTGTAAAAAATAATCTAGTAAAGGGTGAAAACTGAGCAAAGTTATGGTTGTGCATGGTCTGTTGTATGCCAATTTTGGTAATGGTAAGGTACACACTGAGGGGTAGCTTAAGTTTTCATTTCCTTGCTATTATGGGTTTTGTGTCAGGCAAGTTGTGTATGCACTAACCACACCTGTTTAACAATCAAGTTTTCTGAGTAATATATGGGTTTTTTTCTAACATATTTAAGGTTCCCTAGACAACATGGACCCTTTATCCCACTCTCTTCCTGAAACACAATTTCAGTTGCTCTCTCAGTAACAGTTCCCGATCCAAAAGTCACTTACCAAAAAAAAAAAAAAAAGACTCCCCAAGAATATTAGTCCTGAGCCCACATCATGGATCCACTAGTACAGCCCTTAGGGCCCTGAGTCTACAGCGGTGCTCCCTCCAATGTCAGCAGTCACTCACAACATCAACTTAATTAATTCCACCTCTGTGAGAGGAGTAGCACTTAGTTAGGGCTACACAGTCAGAGCTGGTCTACACTGGGGGAGGGGGGAAGAGGATCGATCCAATATACGCAACTTCAGCTACATGAATAGTGTAGCTGAAGTCGAAGTATCTTGGATCGAATTACCTGGGGTTCACACGGCGCGGGATCGACGGCCGTGGCTCCCCGTCGACTGCGCTACCACCGCTCGCTCTGGTGGAGTTCCGGAGTCGACGGTGAGCGCGTTCGGGGATCGATATACTGCGTCTTAATGAGACACGATATATCGATCCCGGATAAATTGATTGCTACTCACCGATACAACGGGTAGTGAAGACGTACCCTTAGTGTAGACACTGCATTACAGACGCTCCCCGGGTCAGGCAAGACCTGATGTATGCAAATTCGCACTTACGGAAAAAGTTCCATAAGCCAGAAATAGGATTTTCGAGTTGCGGAAATTTTTGCGCAACGTACAGGTATACGTTTCCGGCTCACGCAAAATTTGAGTTATGCAAAGATTTCCGGAACGATTGTGTAAATCGGGGGGAATCTGTACTTACATTGCCAATTGGTAGTCAGCCACATGTTGGGCACAGCTGAACCCTCCTCCCCGGCTCACAGCTGGAGCTCCCCCTTTCCCCAACACCTCAATTTCACAGCAGGGAGCCTACCAGGCTGTCAGCCCCGGGGCAGGGGTGCCTCCAACTGTCAGCCCCACATGGCTGTCCAGTGCCCCCACACTCCAGCTGTCAGTGCCCCACAATGCCCCACTTCAGTCGGTGCAAGCGCTAATGGTGAGGACACGCACCACCAGCAGAAGGGCAGTGTGGACACCAACAACCAATTTCATTGTTGTGATG
This sequence comes from Malaclemys terrapin pileata, assembly GCF_027887155.1. Lineage (NCBI taxonomy): Eukaryota > Metazoa > Chordata > Testudines > Emydidae > Malaclemys > Malaclemys terrapin. The sequence goes on along the minus strand of NC_071513.1, from coordinate 14,732,711 downwards.
GCTGTAGGTCAATCTAACTTAAGTCAACCCAATTTTGTAGTGTAGCCAAGCCCTTAATTAAAACAATTACATACATGCGCAAAAGTATGTTTTAAACTCTCAATTCTGCTGAATCAAAATAGACCACCAAAAGGCAAATGTCCAAACTTGTTACTATCATGTCAAGCTTCAAAGCTGTCCCCTAAACTAGAAAGATGTTAAAGCTGATAAACTGCAGTTAGAGATAATGGCTAGGGTATTTTTCCCCCCCTCACTCTTTGTACTCAATGAACCATTATTTTGTTCAAACTTTGTAAAGACAAAAACTATATACACACCAAGAAGAGAAACGATTGTAAGAGAGACCTTAGGCTATGTCTGCACTAGAGAGCTTACAGTGGCGCAGCTGTACCAATGCAGTTGTGCCGCTGTAAGATCTCTCCTGTAGCTGCTCTATACCGACATGAGAGAGCTCTCCCGTCGACCTAATTAATCCACCCCCAACAAGAGGCAGCAGTTATGTCAGCGGAAGACGCTCTCCCACCAACATAGCACTGTGCGACCTCTCCTTACCCTCTACCCCTCATTTCAGGGTTTCTGAATGTCCATTCCCCCTCTGCCACATCACTGTCCCCCAATCCCCTTATGACAGGGATCTGTGTGCTCCCTTCGCCCCATACTAACATGCCACATTATCCAGTTCTGTGGTTCTGCATGCTACTTCTTTCCCCCCCTTCCCCACCATGGCAGGGGCTCTATGTGCACACACCCCATTTCCCCCTCCATCACATCACGGTCTCTGTGTTCCCCATGTATCCTGTCCCTCTTACTATGGTCCCCCGTTCTTCCTCCCCGCCATGCTAGGGTTCCCTTTTCTTCACCCCCACCAGCAATTGTGTGCCCCCATCCCCGCCAGGGGCTCTATGCATGCTCCCATTTCCCCTGTCTCAATTTTTTTTTCTTTCTGTCTGGGACAGAAGTTTTTCAGGTTGTCAACATTTAAAACTGTATTAGGAGGATGAGCAGGGCTGAGATGAGGGATGTTATTATGCTAGAATTTATTACTGGCTGCCATCAAGAGTCTCTTTGATCTATAGACAATTACAGAAGTGGCTGAAGTTGCTGGTTCTGCTAACCAGATGCTAGGGGCTCTGTGGTCCCCCATTTTCCCCTTTCATTTTTTACAATTTTCACCAAAGTCAAAGTGTTCTGGGCATTGATGCCTAAAATACTCCTTGAACTTTTGGAAGAAATCAGGTGCAGCATTCAAGTCGTCATGTTACAGGCAGAAATAAAAACAGACAAGAAAACATTTAACAAACCTCAAGTGAGATTGGGGGGGGGGGGGGAATCAGAGGCTGGGGTGTTGTACAAGCTCTCATGACTCGTGTAACTAGAAATGGGTTCCATGGACAGGCGTAACTTCCAGAGAGTCTAATTTTATACTATGCTGTGAAATTTGCTTAATATTAGTTCAGTGTTATTTTCTGTATCATCATGATTACAGGTAAGCCAGTCAAGATTCTTCTTAAGGTCACACTGCACCTGAATCATAGTGACTAAAAGAGAAGTCACATAAAAATGAAAATGTATTCTGACACATCAGAAAATATTACAACCAATATTTTGAAATCTGATCAAGTTTAATATAGTCTCTTCCATGAATAAGAGTACTTATCTCCAAGAGGGTAACACCCTACAGCTATTTTCTGTAGGAGACTATGGAGCTACCATGTAATAGCCAATAGATAAAAACGGTCTAAAATTCTATATACACTAGTTTTAAAGTGATTCAGCTAATGTTTTAAGTATTACAGAAACTCTTAGAAAATAAAAGGACATTTAATGAGTTACATGGTTTCACATGTCTTTTGAACATAAAAGCATTTCTGCATTTAATAAGCTTGATATTTTAGTTTATAAGAACACAGCTGTACTGAGATGATTTAACTATGATAAAGCACTGTGGAACTTGTTGAGCTAAGCCAATGATTTACTAGCTAAATTTTCATGTTTGGAAAAGGAAATGCTTTTTGGTTTTACAGAACATCAATATATTCCTTTTTCACTGCCAAGAGGTTACATTCAATATTTTTAATATAAAATTATAAAAGTCATCCTTTTTCCTGTAAGTGCTCCCAAATATATCACCATTCCTTTTAAAGCATTACTGTGTCCTTACTTAGAGCAAAACAACTGGAATACACCTAGCAAACAAAATTGATTAATCCACTCTCCAATTGCAAACAGCAAGTAGCAAACTTTACCTGGTGTTTAAAGGAGAAGGGCTTACAGCACTAATTTCTGTAGAATTGAAATTTTGTCATTTATAGCTGCAATATAATCCTCTGAACATGAACAGTGTATGCAGTAAAAAGCAACAGAGGGTCCTGTGGCACTGTATGCAGTGTTGTCTTCCTGAATCGGTAGATAGCCCGAAACAACAGATTTCAACTGTCTACAGCCCAAACCCTGCCCCTAGTGCAGTGTGAGCAGGTGTCTGCATATTCAGGAATTCCTATGGGAACCTGAGCAGTAGCAGAGTGGTCCCCTGGTCACTACTCTAGACTAGAGCTGGGAAGGAAACAGATTTCCTGTCCCACAAAACCTTGAGATTTCAAAATATTTTCTCATTCAACATGGGGAGAAAACCAAGACCTTTCAAAAATGATCATGGAAAATTAAGACACCTGCCCCAAAGTAGCCAATAACCCACAGTAGGGGCACTCATTTGGGAGACCCAGGTTCAGATTCCTTTGAATCGGGCAGAGCAGCAACTTGAACCTGTCTCTCTCACCCAGCGAGCACCCTAATCACTGGACTACTGGCTATTCTGGGGGATGGGTGAGGTCTCACTCTCTCAGGCCTGATCTACCTTTAAAGTTAAGGCCGCAAAGCTGAAAAAATTTACACCCCAAGTGCTGTAGTTAAGCTGATCTAATCCCTGGTGAAGATGCAGCTAAGTCAACAGAAAAACCTCTTCTGTTGCTGTAAGAAGCATCTACACTACAGCACTAAATCAGTCACCTATGGCACCACAGCCCTGCAGCAGTAGCACCGGTGGCATAGATATAGCTTCACTCAAAAATTACATCCTGATCCTGAGAAGCCTCCCTGAAAAAAGCTTGAGTTTCATGCAAAGACTCCCGCAAAAAAATTCAGTTTTGATTAGTCAGCATTTTTCAACAAACTGTTTTGTGAAAAATCTCAACCACTCTCCTCTAGACTTGGGCCTGGAATATCCTTTTACTTGTAAACCCACTATACTGGAGTGGGATTCATGATGGACCTCCGTAGAAACAGCTCAATAAGCCCCAGACCCTAATCCCTACTGCAAAGGAACAGAGAGCATTCACAGAACTGGACTTAATACAAAGAAAGCATGCATCAACTTCATAGGCTCCCCAAATCATGCTTATACCGTGTGCAGCATACAACATTGGCGTTTCCACAAGAGTGCTCTCAACAGCTACAGGGGGTAGGGAGCACGAGTTATCTATTAAGAAAAGGGAATTATTTCCAGTCATCTCTTTGGCATAATTTTAAAGAGTCCATCTTAGTTTTATCCCTCAAAACAGTTACATGTCTACAGTCCCGATGAATCTTCAACCACCACAACCAGCCCAAACCTTGTGTGTGCTGTGAGCAGTGGCGCATGATAAATCTGACTACTAACCAATTGGATGATATATCACAAATAGTTGCATTTTGATTTTTATTAAGATGGTCACTCTCATACTAAGAAAGAGAAGCAAGGAATGTTGTTACCGAGGCTTGATCTAGACTTACATGTTGGGTTGACATAGCTACATCAGGCAATGGTGTGAAAACCACACATTTCTGACTAACATGCTATGCTGAACTAAACCCCAATGTAGACATAGTTATGTTGACGAAAGAAAGCTACACTGACCAGAGCAAACTTTGTTCAGAGTAGTGTTCCTACACCCACGGAAAAACCTCATCCGTCAGTGTAGGCTTCATCTACATACTACAGGGTTATGCCGTCATTGCTATTCCAAAATAGTTATGCCATAACATAGACATCAATAATTAGTATAAGACCTGCCCCCGGAAAAAAATATTAATTGGTATTATGAGGCTGCAACAGAGTACCATGACAGTTTTTATCTGTACAAATCACAAACTACCTCTATTTCACAGGACTAGCATGAAAATCAGTTAGTGTTTGTAAAACACAATGCTAAATATTATGTATACGCCACCGAGACTACACACAAAACTATGCACAGTTCCAGATTTTTTCAGATATTGAGGTATATGACTGGGAAAGAATTCCAAAAAGTATGAAAGGCATCCAGGTTAAGGAGGACTTTAAGGAAACAACTTTCTGCTGGGCAAAGGGTTAAAACTAGAAGCAGTAGGATGAAACTGACCAATGGAAAATTTAGGATGAATATTAATATTCTGTACCAATTGAGTCTATTATATTGTGGAATATTCTATTAAGGGAAGGGATGGAAGACCCAGTAACCAATGTTCTAAAACAAGACTGGACAAAACACTCAAGTAGGTACTGTAAAGAACAATCCAGCATTGGCCCCCACGGAGTGGACGGAGGAGGAGTTTTCCAGTTCTAATTTCTAGTAGTATATGATATCAACTGTGTTCCTTCCAGGGATCCGAAGCATGAGCAATAACTTTATTTAACGAAGCACATTTTTGCTGGATTTCTCGACTGTGTACACTTCAGACATATTGCAAACAGCACCAGCTCTGAGCCCAGACTTTCTAATGTAGCTACACAGCTGAACGCTTTGCTGTGCCGCGCATCAGCTTGTGTTAGTGAAGCCTAGAGCCCAAGTTCACTAAACCCGCTGTAGTGCGTTCTCGCCCCAGGGGAGAGCAAGCAGGCCACCTCCTTCTCCGTGTGCGGATGACCAATGGGAAGAAAGAGAAAGGAGAGGCGGGTGAGTGCTCCGAGGACATGAACAAACACAATCGGCTCTCCAGCAGGCCCCATTAGGGCGGCGTGTGACGCACTTCGGTAACCCGACTCCCCACCCTGTTAAGAGTCACGGCGCTGACACAGCCCCTCCTCCCCTGAAGGAGGGCGACACGACAGTAAGAGAAAAGCAAGGTTTTGAACCGCTCCAGGCTACCTCGAGGAACCCTCCTTACAGCCTCACAGGGCAGAGGAACCTCTTGTCTCAACCCTACACCTGATAGGGGAGAGAGAGAAGGGCTGAGTCACCAGATCAAGCTGCTAATCAGACCAGGTCCAAAGACACAAACATAGGGTGTGGCTGCAGGGAGCACAAGGGGAGGCAACACCCCTGAACAAGCCATCATCTGTGTTTACACAGCTGAAGAGGAACTAGAGTTTTAAACCAAACAGCCAGGAAGCTATTCAAAACTGGGAACTAAATCTTTCCGCAACTCTTACAGAAAAGTTTGTAACAGCTAAATGCATAATCTTCTGGGAAAACAAAGTAACTGGTTTGAAAAGGGGAAAACAGCCATTCAATTGCCACTGCTGGCCCGGGGGGAGGGGGGAAATCAACCAGCCAGTCGTCCCGGGTATTTTCGGGGACAGCAAGTATCACCTACACCACTAGCTGGAGAAGAAGACACCAAGGAGCAGACCATACAGACGGCGAGGGCACCAGCATCACCACACACAGCAGAAGCGTTGTGTTTACGTTGATCTAAAATATGAAAACAAGCTTCCAAGTTCAGCGGAACTAACTTGATGCCGCTATACCCTGCCCTTACTTACACACACACACACATCCATCTCTGCCCGCTCCAACGAGTCCCTAAAGACGTGTGCATACGCGTACACAAGAGAGCCCAGAAAGGTAAAAAGCTGGGAAAGCTGTTTCCTCCTACCTGGGCAGGGTTCAGCTCAGTTCACTGTGCATGTCGAGAAGGGGGGGGCCTCTGGGCAAAGCTGTCTAAAACAAAAGTGGCGCCAAAACCCCCTGTAATCAGCCTTCTTCCTCCTCCTCCTCTTCCCCTCCCCCATCATAGCCGGCTAGGACCCAGCAGGGCTCCAGCAACACGCGGCTCCCGACACAAGTTTGCAATGGCCCTTCTTTTCCAAAACGGAACCGAAACTGCCCCCCAAATCTCCGGCGGGGGGGCGGGCGGGCAAGCCCCTTGAACAAGTGATGTGGAAGGGGAGCGCGGGGGCCCCGCTCCCGAGACTCACTCGCACAGGCCCTGCTCGCTCCCCTCCTCAACTCCTTCAGGGCAGGGGGAGGTCAGACCCCACGGCTTCATTCCTGTCCGAAAGGGGGAAAGGCGCTTCCTCCATTCCTCCCCAGAGTGCCGGGCAGGGAGGGGGCGGGGGAAATCAGTTGGGGGGACCAGTCGCTGGGGGGGGACATGCCCCCCCAGTCGTTGGGCGGGGGGGGGAGAAACGAGCTGTCAGGCACGGAAACCCCTAGCCCCGGCCACTCTCCGAGACGCACGACCCCGGGGCAGAAGTAGCCGCCCCACCATTTTCTCGTGCGCGCCGGGCCGCCCCTCGGTGCGCTGCCGTCCCCTAGCTGGCCATGGAGCAGGGCTCCCCCTCGCTCCGCGGCGGCTCCGTTCCCCTCCCCTCGGGCGGACCTGCCCGGCCCGGCTCTCCCCGCGCACACACAATGCCCGAGTCCTCCATCTTGCCAGCAGCCCCTGCTCGGCTCTAGAGAAGGGGGAGGAGGAAGAGGAGGTTCTCCATTTTAGCTCGCGGAGCGCTGGGCCCGGGCCGCCCGTGGCCGAGGAGGGGGAGAAGGAAGGGGGGCGCCTCTAGGGCGGGCGGGCAGCGAGGCCGCTTTCGGAGCCCTCTCTCTCCCCCTCCCCGCCGGGGAGCGCTGGGAAGAGGGGGTGGGGAAGCGGGGGGCTGGAGTGTTTTCTCGGCTCGGCCCCGCGTCCTCCATCTTGGCTGCACTGTAAGTCCTGTGGCCAACCGGCCCGGCGCCCCGCTCTGTCCCCCAGGGCCCCGGCCTGGCCTCGCCCCATCGCCACACACGGCCCCCGAGTCCCCCCTCCAAACTTCCAGAAGCTTCGCCGCCATTTTCTAACTTACCTTGCCCAGTGTCGGCGCAGGCAGCTCGGAGGCCCGGACCCGCGGCTCCGTCCCTGCCCCCCCGGCCCGGTTGCGGGGTGCGTGCGCCCGGCTCGGAAGCTCCGCGGTGGAGGGGTTTAGACACGGCGCTAGGCGCGGGCAGGTTATTTAATTTGGCGGCGGCGCTGGGGATTGTTTGGGGTGTTCGCTGCTCGGCGGCTCGCAAGCGAATGGAGGGCGCAGGCGCCACCTGGCGGCCACTGAGCGAGGCCGGCTATCCTGGGCGTGGGGCGACATCTGCCGGCCGGGCTGGGGAGGCCGCTGCACTCCCCTCCCCGCCAGGCTCCGAGCGGGTAAACAAGGTGGCGCGCATGCCCGGCCCTGCCTGTCTCACCCCACCCCCCGTCCCCCAGCCCGGGGCGGGGCCGGGCACGCGCTCAGCGCGGGGAGATGTGGGTCATCGCGGCCTTGTGGGGCGCTGGAGCGGTGCGCGCGGCGCCTGGGGGTGGGCACGCGCACGGGCTGCGGGGAGCCTAGGCTCGGCGCGCGCGACGGGAAAGTGGAGACAGCTGGGCCCAGCCCCGGCGGGGAGGCGCTAACTCGGGTAAGGGAGCAGAAGTTACTGCCTGAGTTTAGCGCGTGGTACAGCGAGGTCTGTTTCCTCACGTAGCATTGGGGCTGGACCTGCTGGTGCTGCCTCGCTACACCCCCTGGCTTGAAGTGGTTTCCATCATATACAGAGTTTGCAGTTTGATTCAGTGGCTCTGAGCACCCCTGCCCATCAGCCACCCTCAGCGCACGGCCTGGCTCAACCCACCCGCAGTTCAGCAAACGTATGTTACCCTGCAGGCTAGGGCGAGGACAGCCCAGCAGGTGCGGGGCATGGCCATGGCTGGCCCTTCAGGTTCCCCAGCCCTGCTCAGACCCAAAGGACAATACTAGCAGCACCACCTGGTCACATGGGGCCATACCGGTTTTACAGTGGGGCCGGGTCCCACACTATAAATCCTCCCTTTCCATGTACAGGGTGAGCCTGGTGGGGGGCCAGCACTCAGGGTGGGGCAGGCACATGGAGCTGCCTGCAGCTGCCACACAGTGGCTGCCCCCCAGCACTGCATAGGGCTCAGCGAAGTAGCCAGAGCTGCCCTAGGGCAGCCAGGAGCAGGGCCATGGGGACGGAACTGTACCAGAACTCCCTGGCCTCAGGTAGCTGTTCCCCAACTCCTGGGGACGCTGCTCTGCAGGGCCTGAGTTCTGCTATCCAGGGGGCTGCTCCCTCAGCCACTGGGCGCCACTTTGTGGCTGTGGGATGCAGATCACGACTCCAAGCCCCTTCCTCTGGAGGTACTGCGGCAGCTCTGCCACCTCCCTCCACCCGGCTCTGCAGCACCTACCCTGGATCAAGATGGAAAGGGGTCCGGTTGAGGAATAGAGGTTCCAGAGAAGCCATGTTGTGGTAGGCGATTCGGGTTGAGAGGAGTCGGTTCATAGAGAGGTCTGATCCGGTTCGCGCTGGAAGGAGATCTGGTCCAGTTTGGGGGTTTTGGTCTGGGGAGGAATGCAGGTCTGGTGCACTTCAGTCTGGGGAGGCATGTGGGTCTGGTCTGGTTCTGGGGGGTCATTCTGAGGAGGGATATGGATCTGGTTTGGGACATGATTCTTGGGAGGGATGTTGGTCTGATCCGATTTGGAGGGTTGGTCATGCTTTTGGTGGCACAGCTGGTTCTGATCCTAGTCTCTTTCTGCATGGAAGGACAAGCAAAGCTAGTATGAATGATGCTGTAAATAGAATGTATTAACGTTTTTCATATTTTTTATTTTTTAAATGTTTTGAATCTGCCCCAATTTCAAACAAAAATTTAATTCAAGCCCTGGTATTCATATGAGAAATAGAAAGGGTGAGAGAGTGTGAAGGTTCCCTTTTAGGGGTGCAGCACACGGCTGGTGTTTTGGCCAGCTTTGACTTTTGTTAGCTGTTTTTACTCACCGTGCTTTATTTTGTATTTTTTCTTTTATAATTTATTTTATGTACACTTATGTGTATTCCTTTTGCCCTAGAGCTATCATTGCTAGTACCCTAGTGACAGCCACCTCCATCTTCAACTTACACTAGTATATTTTGTAAATAAAGCCCGTGCCGCTGTGGGCCATGTCAAAGACAACTTCTGTGTCAATCTCCTGTCTTTACAATTGTTCCCCATGGGGGCCCACAGAAGGTTAATTCGGCCCTGCATGAAGGACCTCACACAAGTGGGGTGAGGAATGTGGGGTGAAAACCTCCCCCAGCGTGAGGCAGTTGTGTCAGACACTGCTACTCCGCCCTGCGCAGGGAGAGACTGCTCAGCGAGCTGGTGGCAACAGAACCTCAGCATGCTCCCCTGCTGAGTGCTTTAGGCAGAGAATTTGTTCCCTTGGGGCAGACAGTTCTGTAATCAACCAGGAAAAGCATTTTGGAAGGGAAACAAACTTGTCTGAAAACAAACAAATCTCCCCTAATGATTATTTTTTTCAGGTAAGAACCATGTCAGTAAGGCATTGTTAGTGACCTAATAAGCACTGTCCTGTGCTATGCAAGCGGGGCTGTGCACACTGGTAACAAGGTCAGCTATTTATTTCATTCAAAGTGACAGTGACAAAATTGACTGAAATAAGAAATCTTGAGAGTGTATATCATACCAATATCACAAAACACCAAAGCACAAAATTTTGTATATAAACACTAGTATCTAATTTCCTCTGTTACTTCCCAAAAGGTAGAGTAATTCAAAAATTAAGTTACTGCTCAATGTGAGAAAAATATTTTAACTGACACACAAATGTCACATTGTTTTTCATTAATTGGACTGCATTTCAATTTACATCCTTCCTAATGACCTCAAGTGTTAGCTTGTTCTTTAGGCTAGCCACAAGCAGAACTGTTATCTTAAATTACTTTTTAAAAACTGTTCTAAGATTCTCATTATATTTAATAAATATTTTGTTGTATTTTGCAGAGGTGTTTACAATTGCATACAATGTGCATGTATGTTAGTTTCACTCTCATTAGACCTTTCTGGAGAACTCTGGACTTGTCTGATGATGATGGTGACATTTCTTCTGCTTAAGATCAGTCTTTGTTATTTTTTGTTCATTGCCAAGAGTGTTTTCAGTTGAAATTAGTTGTTACTCTTAGGCTCTGAAGGAGACAGCCCTTCTGAAAGCTTTCTTGCAGGCACTCCTGTAAAAGTTTAAAAGCCCAGGTGACATTGTAATTAAGAAATGGGCCACATTATCTCTTGTAAATGTAAACAAATTTGCTTCTCTTAGCGATTGGCTGAACAAGAAATAGGACTGAGTGGACTTGTAGGCTCTAAAGTTTTACATTATTTTCTTTTTGAGTGCAGTTTTGTAACAAATAAACTTACATTTGTAACTTGCACTTTGATGATAAAGAGACTGCACTACAATACTTGTCTGAGGTGAATTAAAAATACTATTTATCATTTTTACAGAGCAAATATTTGTAATAAAAATAATATAAAGTGAGCACTGTATTCTTTGTATTCTGTGTTTGTAATTTAAATCAATATATTTGAAAATGTAGAAAAACATCCACAAGTATTTAATAAATTTCAATTGGTATTCTATTGTTTAACAGTGAGATTAATCGTGATTATTTTTGGGGGGTTAATTGCGTGAGTTAACTGCAATTAATCGACAGCCCTAAATATTACCCAAGCTAGTCTGATCTTTTGTACTTTTTAAAAAGTCTAATTTTGATAAACAAGTATGACGAGTGGATCATGCTACTGTACGTTTTAAAAATGCAATATCTATAATCAGCATTGACAAAGAGATTAAGACAATTCAATCTATGCATCATTCTAAGCAATATGAAAAATAATAAATGTTAACGTTAACACTGTTGTGACATAAGACATTAATTCTCAAATAACAGATCAAAAAGATTCTGGATATATCCATAGATGGTTACTATCTAAAATAAATTAACTTTTTTAATCGTGATTACATTTTTTGAGTTCATCCTGTGAGTTAACTGTGATTAATCGACAGCCCTAAAAATAACATAAGAAAATAATTCTACTCACCTTTGAAATATGACTTTGGTGAACTATATCTGAATTATTTTGTGTTGGGGGCTCTTGGGGCAGGCACAGTGTATTCCTGTATGGTTTGTATATCACCAAGATCACTGATGATAACATCTATTGAAAAAACAGTGTATTTTCAAATGATAAAATAAATATTTTAGGGTACATACAGAATATTCAGATTCTATTACTTGTATATTCATACCTTAAAAGAACAAATACAGTAAATGAAACATACAGAGTGACCATTATCCCAGCTACTTCTTGTTAATTAGTGTCATATGTAAGAGAGGTATGCTATAGGCACTTGTATCTACTGATAAATACACAGCATATAAGGGATGGGCATCTGTCCCAAAAATCTGAAACATACAAATAGTCTGCTCTGAATAAATCAATATCTATTAAGATGCCAAAGGAGAGTTGAAAGATAGCCCAGCAATCCGTGTCACAGCAGTAACTTGCACATATTTCTTGCAAGGAATTAACAGATGTTGCACATGGAGGAGACTATTGGGAAATCCTGGCTCCATTTGTGGTCAGTGGCAAAATTCGCATTGATTTCAACAGGACCAGGAATTCACCTTTTGTACCTTTAAAAAGTAAATACCAGAGAAACACTAGTATTTTTTAATATGAGCCCAGGCTCACAATCTGAAGTGTCACACTAGACTTTCCTTCTCTCACATTCAGAATACCAACATTCTACGGCCATAATATGATTTTTTTTCTCTGTCCCACTGGCTAAAACAGTTGTCCAAGCCCTGAGAATCTTCCATTTTGACTACTTCAGTCTCCTTATGTCTAGCCTCCCTGATGGCCACCATAGCCCTCTCCTGTCTATCCAAAACACAGCTGCTAAAGTTCTCTTACTTGCTACAGCTGGTCAACATTTTTTCAATGAAAAAAAATTGCCCTTTTTTCAAAAATAAAAGATTTTAGAAATAATTTCATTTTTAGTTAAAAAATATGGGAGGTTGTTTTTATGGAAAAATTAACATACTAATTACACAGCCAGAAAAACAGACAGAGGACAAATAGATACTTAGATATTGGTTACTTTCTATTCAGTACTCAAAGTATATTCACCTTCAAAAACATCAGGACACCTGTCCAATTTTTTTGAATATTAACTTTCGAAAAACGTGCCTGGTCTGTTAAAAATGTGTAATCAGAGGTTTCATTCAATGTAATAAAATCACTAAAAACAACATATTATAGGTGTTATAATACTCTGTAGTATGGTAACACCGCATTAAGTAGAGAGGTTTGACTACTATATTTCTGCATAACATCTCTTTAAACAGAAGTTCACTGTTGTCATGATTATTCTTTTGATTCTGGTATTTACATGACAAGGACTTGTAAACCTATGAATTCCTCCTAAGTAGCATATTTTCATTTTTAAAAAATGATTTTTTCTATTAAATCCCAAAACCTTTACAGTTTTTTTGTTTTTTCTATTCCCCTCCCACTCCTTATTTCAGTGGCAAAAAAGAAAAAGGGAATAAGGGGAGAAAAGGATGAGCAAGAAGTGGAAAAACATGAAAGTTTTGTAAACCAAATATTTGATAAAAATTTTCACCAAAAAATTCTGAATTAACCATTTCCTTTAGAAAACTGTACAATGAAAATTTCAAAATGTTTCATGACAAATCTTTACTATTTTTTGACCAGCTGTCATACTCTCCCAACTATCTACCTCATCCCCATTTTTAAATCCCTCTAAGGCACACCACATCAAATACGAACTTCTTGTTCTGGCCTTCGAGCCCTACATAACTGCCACGGCAAACATCTGACATTATTGCTTCTCATGTAACCCTTGACTCCTCTATTCCACCCATGATGCCTGTCTTGATAAGCCATAAGTTTCCATCCTTTATTTCAATCTATGTATTTTTTCACTGCCCCCTATGACCTCTTCACCCAGTTTACCACATTTTACTCATTCAAATCCCCCTTAAAAACCCACTTCTTCCACAGGACCCACAAGAAGTGAGTGTACAGTTATGGGGAGAAGATACACATTTTTAAAACATTAATTTATCTCCATCCCTGGTTGTCTCATTGTGTCCTCATTTCTCTATATATGGGGGTGGGGGTTAGTTCTTAAGTGCTTCAATTCAGGGCCTTTCCTTTTGTGTATTGTACAATGCCAAGCACATTGTAGGTGCTTAGAAAAAGAATAATAGTCTTGTTGCATGAATATATCTAGGTGGAGCACTAGGCACAAGCACATTCTTGCCTGATTCTTCATTCTTTAAGGATCCTCCTCTCTAGTTTCATCACTCTTTATTTTCACTTTCTGAACAACATTCATAGAATGGTAGAACCAGTATCACCAACTTGAGTAGTCTATCCACCTGTCCACAAAGGGTAAATAGCTCATAGAGGCTGGAAGGGACACTGAGAAGTCATCTAGTCCATTCCCCCCCACACACACTGAGTCAAGGCCAAGTAAATCTAGACCATCCCCAACAGGTGTTTGTCTAACCTGTTTTTTAAAATCTCCAACAACGGGGATTCCACAACCTCCCTTGGTAACTTATTCCAGTACTTAACTATACTTATAGTTAGAAAGTTTTTCCCTCGCTGTAGATTGAACAGATTCCTTCTTGTTCTATCGTCAGTGGACATGGAGAACACTTGATCACTGTCCACTTTACAACAGCCCTTAATATATGAAGACTGTTATCGAGGGCCCACTCAGTCTTTTTTCTCAGTATTAAATATACCCAGCTTTTTTAACCTTTCCTCGTAGGTCAGATATTATAAACCTTTTATTATTTTTGTTGCTCTCCTGTGGACTCTTTCCAGTTTGTTCACATCTTTCTTAAAGTGTGGAGCCCAGAACTGGACAGAGAGTACTCCAGCCGAGGTGAGGCCTTGCTGATGTCAAGGAGAGAGGGACAGTTACCTCCTATGTCTTACATATGACTCTTCTGCTAAAACATCCCCAAATTATATTAGCCTTTTGCAAAACTGAATCACTCTGTTGGCTTATCCTCAATTTGTGATCCACTGTAATCCCCAGATCCTTTTCAGCAGTACTACTGCCTAGTCAGTTTTTCTCCATTTTGTATTTGAGCATTTGATTTTTCCTTCCTAAGGGCAGGAATTGAATTGAACTTCATCTTGTTGATTTCAGACCAATTCTCCAAAGTATCAAGGTCCTTTTGAATTCTAATCCTGTCCTTCAAAGTTCTTGCAACTCCTTGGTGTCTGGGACACTCTCTACCCCAAAGTAGCACCCTGGAACCCCCATATGCACCATCTGCAGTCATATGATTATGCTATGTTTTCTACAAAGTATGCCTTGTGAGGTATCATTTAAGAAGTCTTGATTTGTTGAACATTAATATCCTGTTGAATTGTATGTACTATCATTGTATGTGAAGTTATGAAGTATTGCTATCTGTGTTACTGAAATACGTTGTGACGTTGGGAGATGCCCACAGCTGGCCTTTCAGTAGGGAGAAAGGAGCAATCATCACTGGCCTGACAGGCCTTATGGCCCATTAAGAAGAATCCACTAACACAGAGGTTTCTTAGAGAACGCATGTACACAATGAGCACTGCCTAACCCCCACATCACAGCAAGGATCTTTCCAGCAGCTGGAAGAAAGTATAAAAGAGGGGAAGTGACATCATCACTTGGCCTCTCTACCTAGGGTGACCAGACAGCAAGTGTGAAAAATCGGACAGGAGGTGGGGGGTAATAGGAGCCTATATAAGAAAAAGACCCAAAAATCGGGACATCTGGTCACCCTATCTCAACCTCTCACCCCCACCCCATCTCAACACCTGGAAAATCATCTGGAAGTCAAAGAGTTGGAACTAGGGAGATTGGTTCCAGGAAGGGACCAGTCCAGTCTGTGTGTTGAGGAATTGTGAGCTGCCTGTAACATCTGTTAGCATGAGAAACTGCTTGATTAAAATCTTGCTTAGTCTGTTAAAGTTAGAATTTAGACTGTTTCTATTTTTATTTTTTCTGTAGCCAATTTTGATCTCTGTGCCTGCTACTTATAATCACTTAAATCTGTCTTTCTGTAATTAATAAATCTGTTTTATATTTTACCTAAAACTGTGTGGTTTTGGTTGAAGTGCTTGGGGACTCCTAGCTCAGTTTACAAAGGGTGGATGCCCGCTTTCCTTTGAATTAGCAAACTAATTAATGAGCTTGCACTGCCGAAGGGAGTTTTGAGCAGTGTAAGATAATATATTTCTGGGGTGCACGGCTGGGGTGATTGTTTGGTGCCTCTCTCTGTATGATTCATGAGTGGCTCAGGGAGCATTCATGTAATACAGCTGGGTGTGAGGCTCCACATGTTGATGGTTGAGTGATCACAGTGCCTGAAGGGGTGTTACTGCTTATCACTAGCATAGCTTTGTGAGAGATAACCCAGGCTAAAGAGTTAAGGGAGTACAATGGTCCCACGGTTCCAGATTGTACCCTGGGGATCCCATCACAATGTTTTCCACACACATTTTATAAGCATATTCTTCACTCCGTTGTGCAAGTCATTAATGAAAATATTGAATTGTACCAAACCCAAGACAGACCTACCCCCCACTAGATCATCCTCCCAGTTTGACAGTTAACATAAGCCAGTGGGGTGCCTGGAGAGAAAAACATCCATTAGTAGTTGTGGTCTTTTTTGTAACTAGAGTGAGTCTTCATGGATCAAATGGTGGGTAAGGCATTTTCTATATAATTTGCAGTCAGCTAAAGAGAATTTAAAAATAAATAAATGACTGATGCAATCATTTGTGCTGTCTAGTTATTCCATGTGTAATCAACCAGTTGGTACATTCAAAAAGGTATTTGAAGGGCATATGAACATAAATTAAAATATATGCTATAACTAGAATTTGCTACGATGAAAGTACAGGTTCTTTTCCCCTTTCCCCAATTCCCAGAATTAGAGGGAATCATGAGGATAAGCAAACAAACTGTCTTGAAAGCAGAGGACATTTAAAAAACTACAGCATCTATGATTTGTTCTGGTATATTTTTGGAGAAGGTTAAAAGGAGTAAGAAGGTTTTCATGAGAGCAAATGAATGGGGGTAAAAGTTAAAAGTGTGGTGGAAAAGTCCTATTGTAAGACTTTGGGTACACCCTGAAATAATATCTTGAATGCCTAGTCACAGAACTACATTCAAAGTGTTATTTTCATGTTTTACACATAGGAACAAAGGTGCTGTTGCTGATCCTGAATATGAGCCTGCAAATATCAGTTTGGAAGTTGTGGATGAAGTGCAAAAAAATAAAAGCTAAATTTAAAAACTGGGCTTGTTATGTAGGCATGTTAAATGAGAAATAGAAAGAAAAGACAGGAAGGACCTAGGTCCATCTGTCTGCCCCCTACAATTGAAAGAAATTGACTGGTCTTGATATACCCACTTTACTTTAAAACAAGCTATACGCCATCAAAAATAAAGTTTCTGGTGTTCCTTGAGTGTGTGGTACTCTGTCATTTTGCCTGAAAATAATAGGCTTGCTCAGGTGAAAGCTCAAATAATAAACTTTGAAGATTGTACAGATCTATTGCAAAAGCTGATAAAAGCACAAGAGTGAAGCAGATTCAGCTGTACATAAAATCCAAATATTAGCATTAGTTCCACATATTTAGTCTATTGAGAAAACAGTGAAGTTCAAATGCAGCCTACTCTTAAATTTATAGCTGAGATATTTTATGTAAATGGCTTGAAGAGAGAAAACTTTAGGTAGTTTTTAGCTATTTACTCTCTTTTCTCAAGTCTCTTTGGAATTCTTCCCTTTGTGTTCTCCCTTTGACTGATTTTACTGGTGCTCCTGGGACTTCATGTAGGCAGAGCAGGAGGAACCAGGTTAAGTGTACTGCCAGTGATAGCATATCATTTTTTGTGGCTAATGGCTGAGACAAGAGAGTGATTAGTTGGCAGATGGCAGAGAGCAAGCAGTGGACCTTGTCTTGTTCTTTTAGCTTCTTGAGAGAAGCTGAAGAATGATCTAAAGTTCCTGATGCGGCCTCCTGCTTCTTAGGAGTCCTCATTCCCAATGAGATCAAGTGGAACTATGCTAAAAAGGTCACATTATCCAAGGATGACAGAGAAAAGAGACCTTAGTAAAATCCCCACCTCCCCACAAGGTATCTGTGGTGTCCTAGCACGTAAAGTCCTATGGGAATTTCAGGGAGAAATTAAGTCCTTTGGAGTTGTAGCTCCTCTATTCCAAGAGCTACCCAGATGAGCTTCAAAGGCCATTCTTTGTGGTGGTGAGGCCAATTCAGACAGTCTCTGGAACTGAGATGCCGCAACACAGAACTCTTGTTCTACTGGATCCAACTCCAATCCTCATCAGATACAGCCATTTCAGAAGACACTATAGAAGGCAAAGGCATCAGCACTAACAGATCTGAACTGGCAATCAGAGGAAGAAAATCCTGGAATCTACACCATAGACACCAAGGGCACACTCAATACCCATGAATCCTCCTTCCAATCATCAGAACCATGCTGATACCACTTCTGCCTCCTCTTCGATGGTGCTGGAGCAGGAACCCACCCTGCAACTCTGCTTCCTCTTCCTTTTATGTGTAAGAGAAGACCAGAACTAAATAATCACTCCTTTAAAGATAGAATTCACTCACATGAGCAAAAGAGTTTGATTTACCTTTGCTGGTGTGCTGAGGGATTCATCCCCAGGGAAGGACAGGTGTGTAACAGCCCAAACTAAATAAAAGCCACACCCCTGGATTATATGTATAGCTGAGTGAAAAAACCTCCACTTGCCAGATACTTTGCTTCCAAGTCCTCAACCCTCACCAGATGGGTCTGCCTCCAAGTCCTTTTAAAGATGAACCCAATTACATGAGAGAAAACAATGGAGTATTTTTTCATAATTTCCTGAAGAGCTACTTCACACCCCTAGCTCACTCGAAGTCTCTCCCGGGTCTGTGGGCAGAGTCTTTATATATTCCACCCCTGTTTTCTGTTACGCCATGACAGGATCCCAGACTAAAGTCCTGACCACCTTTGGATCTATAATTTCCAGTCTAACATGCTCCCATGGTCCTGTCAAAGAGACTGCCTGGAATCACAGAGAACCAACTTGATCCCTCACTGGAGAGAGAAGGCAGTGTTGCAGCCCACCTTGGCCCTAAAAGCAATAAGCCAAACAGCCAGCCACCTGCAATATACCAGACACCACTTGTATGCTAACTAAGGGCTTGTCTACACTGGCACTTCACAGCACTACAACTTTCTCGCTCAGGGGTGTGAAAAAACACATCCCTGAGCACAGCAAGTTTCAGCACTGGAAAGTGCCAGTGTAGACAGTGCACCCTCCCAGTGCTGGTAGCTATTCCACTCGTGGGGGTGGGGTTTTTTAGAGTGCTGGGAGAGCTCTCTCCCAGTGCTATGCCACGACTACACAAGCCATGTTAAAGTGCTGCCACGGCAGCACTTTAGCTTTCCCAGTGAAGACGTGCCCCAACTCCCAGACAGAGAGTTTTATTCAGATCACTGGACCCCACCCGGAGTCCTTTCTGTCTCTTGTCTATACCTCTTCAGGCTAGACTTCCAAGATAAAGAGTCCATAAAGCTGTTTTAAAGCTTATATTTTCAAGACAATGTAAAGCCCAAACAAGCTTTAGTCTGAAAAAAACTAATCCCAGATTCATGATAAAGGCCTCATCTCCATCTGAGGCACTACTTCAGATGGAAGGGACAAGCTATCACTCAGGCCAACTTCTCCAAATCCAGGGCATGATTTTGTCCCCGCTTCCAGACCTGGCAAGTCAGAGTCTAAGGCTAGGGGCAGAGGATGTGGGAATATTCAGCCACAGTTGTGCCCACAGATAGATGTTTCTACTAAAATTGTTAGCAATAAAATCGGTTATGTCACTATTTGAATTATCATGGTTAGGCTTCAGAGATAATACACAATTCCAATGAATGGGGCAGCTCTCAGCTATATTTTCAGGCAGATGGCATTGCATCAGTTCACATTCAGGTTTTCTTCACAACTAAACCGTAAGGGCTTTGGAATGGGTTTTTGTTTGTTTTCTTTTGTTACTTAGATAATGTTTAAATTTCCTGAGAAACTGATGAGCCCCTCAGCAAAAATCCTGCATGCCATGTCAGGGCCTGCTGGGGCAGAATGGCTCTTGTTTTCATCCCCAGAACTTACCTGTGGCTTCTGCTTTCTGCTTTCTCTGAGACGACTTCTGGGCACCATAGCCTTGCTCTGGCTTTGTCTGGGCTGCAGCCATCTCCTTGAAGTTTGTTTTCAGACAGTGCTTCTCAGAAGCCCTCCTGGGCTCAAGGCTGCCCCCACTGACTGACTGCAAGCCAGAGAATGCACAAGGAGCATTGTGGGACACCCCATGCCCATACAACTGTATCCAATGGGTTTCCTCCTCCTCACTCCCTTATAACTTCACTCCTTACCCTGGGCCTTTTACAGAGCATGTCTACACTGCAGCTGGGAGCGGGCCTCCCAGCACAGGTAAACAGACTCACACTAGCAGGGCTTGAGTTAGCATACTAAAAATAGCATTGTGCACATTGTGGCACCAGTGAAGACTCTGGCTACTAGTCAGCCAAGCTCAGGTAGGCTTCAGCTTAGATGACTAGCCTGAATCTCTGTTGGAACTGCAAATTCCACACAGCTATTTTTAGTGATCTAGGTCAAGCCCTGTTAGCTTGAGTTTCTTTATCCCTAGCTCCCAGCTGCAGTGCAGACATGCTCATAGCCTCTCCAAGGTTCATTGGCCCCTCCAGCACCCATCTATACAAAAAAGCCTGTGCCAACATTATATTATGCAAATGAATCTACTTGTGTACACCAGTGAGCATGTGTGGGGGGGGTGGGAGGGGGAGAGGTGGAAGCAGTGGGTACGGAATGTCTATGAAGTGCCAGTTAAACTGCCATAACAGATTTTTGTTTACTCTTAACTCCCAGAAAACCATGGCTAGGAGGAGGCACCTGAGTCTAGATATTTCAAGGCCTGATCTAAATAGGGGAATTGACTAGCATAACTATTGCAGAATAAGATATTCCACAATAGTTATTCCAGAATAGATGCTCCCCATGTGGACACACTACTTCGGAATAAAAGCTTAACAGTCATCAGTTGATCACAGAGGTCACACTTAAGGGAATATATGAATGAGCTCCTGAAGGAAGAAAGGTTTCAAAGCCTTCAGAATTGTAAACCTAAGTATCCTAAATTTTAAATCTAATTTCAAGGTGGACAAATTTAAGTGACTTTATATAAGAGTAACAGAAAATAAATGGAGCCTTATAATTGTGAATAACATGGCCTGTACAGTCAAAGAAAGCAGGATGTCCATCAAAAGTACTTCAGATGAAGAAAAAAATCATTCATGAACCACTCTTTTCATTTGGCTGCTTGAATTTTCTTTGGGCTGCATGCAGGGAGTGGGAAGATGTGATGTTCCCCTCTGTTGTTATCTGGGCCGGTGATCTGCTAGGTCACTCCAATCTTGACTCTGGGAGCCAGCCTTACCCTGCTCTGCTGTGAGAACCCCACTCCTGGGCTGTTCATGCACAGCCTCTGGCATGTAAGCTACTCCCAGTTACTTGCAACCAAATTACACTAGCCAATATCTCCGGTCCCAGACACAACTTTAGGAACCTCCATCCTGCAGTGTCTAGTTATGCCCGCTGGATGCTGCAAACTTATATGAGTTCATCAATTTAACAAAGAAATTGATGTGTACCAGGCTTGTTATCCCAAGGGGAGTCTCTGACACGCTTCAAACCAAACACACTGCTTCAGGTAGAACAAACAGATTTATTAACTACAAAGATAGATTTTTAAGTGATTAACAAGTCGGATTTGGTCAAATGAAATAAAAGCAAAACACATTCTAAGCTATCTTAACAGTTTCAATGCCCTTACAAACTTAGATCCTTCTCACCACAGGCTGGCTGGTTGCCCTTCAACCAGGCTCTCCCCTTTGATCAGCGCTTCAGTCACTTAGTGGTGATGTCTATTGATGAAGGTGGGAGAGAGAGAGAGAGCATGGCAAACATCTCTCCCTTTTATCGTGTCCTTTCTTCCCTCTTGTCTTTGCCCCCCCCCTTCAGAGTCAGCTTAGCATTACCTCATCGCTGTCCCAAATGGACCAAAGGAAGGGGGGTGACTCACTTGAGAGTCCAACAGATCCTTTGTTGTTGCCTAGATCAGTGTCCTTTGTTCCTGTGAGGCTGGGCTGGGTTTGTCGCATACGTGGCCTGATGAGGTATGAACTGCTTCTGGAGAGTTTTTGCCTGGGCTTGCTTTTCAGCCTCATAACTATATACATGAAATTACAACCTATAACATTATTATAACTATGATTACTATAACATTACCATAACAACAATGCTCAATACATCATGAGCCTTCCGAAGACATCCAACATGGCAAACTTTGCATTAGATACCACACGGTCATATTATAAGGATGAACATGGAGGTGCTGGGTGTTCCCTCGAGGTACAGAACGTCACAGAAGGATGTTTGTTACTTTACAAATTTGTAAGCAGAGAAAAATGATTTGTGTGTCAGTGCTTTGTAATTAGAGAGATAAGGTGGGTGAGGTAATATTTTTTATTGGACAACTTCTATTGGTAAGAAAGAGATGCTTTAAAGCCACACAGAGCTCTTCTTCAGTTCTGGGAAAGGTAATCCCAGCATCTCAACACAATGCAAGGTGGAACAGATTGTTTAGCGTAAGTAGTTAGCACATATTATAAGGGACTGTGACGGGGCACTCTCCTCTAGTGAGTGCATCCCATCGTCTCGGTGTGAACCTGCACACTCACTTTCTCTCACGCTACTCCCCCACCCCAGCCCACCCCATTGGCTGTTGCCCTTGTCAGGAGGGTCATCAGTGGCTCAGCCCTCCAGCTAAGTAACAAATAGTCTAAAATGGATTAACTCTTTCTGGGGTAACAAAGGTCTAACAAGAACACCGAGGAGTCCGGTGGCACCTTAAAGACTAACAGATTTATTTGGGCATACGTTTTGTGGGTAAAAAAACCACTTCTTCAGATGCATGGAGTGAAAATTACAAGGACTATCACTGTGCCCTTGTTGGTATCTGTGGCCCGGCCTCTGGGCTCAATTCTCAGCCCCTTCTCGACTAGCTTTAAGTCTCACCCAGCCATGCTATAGAGCACTACCCCCCAGTGCCTTCTCCCTCACGATTCTTCAACTTTAGCAAATCTATGGAGTCCAAGCTCTCCAGCCAGGTTACATCTTAACTTCATTCCCATTCCAGGGTAACAAATTTCAATGAATGGTTGGCCCTCTCCAGGATCTTCAGCCCCGTATCTAGGCCTGTTTAATTTCTAGACCCTTTCTCAGGCTTTTAATACGGAGTCTTATCCCCTTCTTGTGGCTTAGGTCACTTCTCTAGTGGCTTGGTTAGTGCGGGAAGAGGCAGAGGCCAGGCCCACTAACTACTCTGGCTCCCAACCCAGGAACCCTATAGACAACCACCTTGTACTGCTTGCCTTTACTTAGTTGTTGCTGCTGCTGTTATTCCCTGGGCCACTTCCCACTCGGTCCCATCACCTTCACCCATTACCTTAGGTTACAGTCCTTGGGTTCTATTTCTTGTTCCCTGTTTGCACAGGGCTTCCCCGAGCTTCCCTGCCTGGAGAGTTTTTCTATCCTATCCCTACTTGAGCAGAGCAGAGCACAGCTTTCTCTTCCCTCCCCCTTCCCCTTCCCAATCTATCTTCCAGGACTCCAACACCCTTCGGGTCCTAGCCAGGAACCGATCTGCGCAGGCCTTGCAGATCCTTTTAACTGATCCTGCTGCACTCTGATTGGCTGCTTCCCTGCAGCCTTTCTAAGCAGGCCTGGAAGACTCACCTTCACTGCTCCTTTTTTGGGGCAGGGTGTGGTAACTGCAAGGCCTCTAGCAGGGCATCTCCGAGGGCCTGGTACACTCCATCATAGGGATCATTCAAAGTAGAGTGGCCCATTATTTCACATGGGCCAAATTCTGTGGTCTGAATGTGGAGGTTCTCCTGGAGGAGGTGAGGAGAACATGCTGCAGGTAGAAATGGAGGGAAACATAAGAGCCATTGCCTTTAACCACTATTCATTGCCATTTGAAGAAGAAAAACACCTCTGCAGTCATAAAACAAAAAGAGGGGGTTAGTGGGTTACCGATTGTTGTAATAAGCCTTGAATCCACGGTCTCTGTTCAATCCATGATTTTTAGTGTCTAGCAGAGTTATGAATTTAAGCTCCCAGGCTCATCTTTTGAAATTTCATTTGATGTAATAGACTCTCCTTGTGTAAAAAGGTTAATGCATGAAAGATAGCGGCTGATACAGCAATACAATTGATAAGTTGGTTTCAAAGAATCGTCTGTTGGCACGGATATTCAAAATAGGGAAGACCAAAAAGAGTATTTTCTAGGATGTATTTTATCTATTTTAAAAGTGAATTTAGTGCTGTTGAAAAACATCAAAGTGACAGCAGTGAAAACTGAAATTCTTTATTCACCCTTTTATGGCAAAAGGTGGTGATGGCTGGTACATTAGGAGTCACTGATGTATAGGCACCCAGGACAAAACTCTATAGAAGGCGCTAAAGATGCAATACAGTAACCACCTTCAAAGAGTTGTTAAGGGTATTGCATGGGTTAAAGCACTCTTTTTGTCTGCTAGACCTATATGAGCTTCCTTTATATTGCAGAGCAGCTGTACAAAGGGAGACCTAATAGCCAGACCACTTTTCCAGACCATTCAGTCTGAAGTGGACTGTGGACTAGGGTTTTCAAAGACAAAGTGCAGGGGTTGTGGGGCGGGAAGGAGGGAGCGTGAAAAGGGGCACAGACTGTAGTTAAGCGGTTGATTTGTTTGAGTTGTGCGTGAGTCCTGGAGTTTGTCTACATACAGAAGTTATGTAAAGGGGCAAGCTAAACCCATGTAAGTACGTCCACACAAAATTGAACTTGTTTAACTAAATTGGTCCAATATTGCATCTTCATTGAAACCAGTGCAATTGTGTGCGAAGACCAGGCCCTGAGAGATGGGCAGAGGGGCCTTACCTGAGGTTTCTGCAACATGGAACAACTTGGTGCTGTTGTGACCACCCCCTTCAAGGAAACAGGACTCATGTACATTTTATATAAGAACAAACAAAGAAAATAAACTGAAGGAGTCACTGATTTCTGCTCCAAATGGGAAACTGACCTACCCAGCCACAAAATGCATTCAGCAAACAGGCAACTATTCATAGAACAGGTATGGTGTAAATCTCCCCACCTTGCCCTGCCAATAGGATTTCATCTTGACAACCTCTGATGGCAAGACAATAGTTTGATCCCTATGGCCCAGTCTATCGTGGCCTTTCTGCTAACACAGCCAGCCAGGGTATGACCAGTACTGTAGCCACTTGCCCACAAGAAACTGGAATAAGACCAACAACTCATTTCACATAAAGATCACCAAACTGACATCAGTTAATTCATACACCTACTGACCAGTTAATTAATCAGTTAATTTCATACACCTACTGACCTGGGACTGATCCACACTGGAAACTTGTGTTGAAAGGCTCCCTCTTCCCTAAGCCAAGATTATTTTTTTTACAGCATCACCGTGAGGTGTTAAAATGGTAAATTAGGGCTGTTAATCATATCAAGCCCTCTCCATCATAGGAGGGCAAGAATGGGACCAGGATATGCCATGAGGTTCATCTGGTGGAGTTTCCTTTTGCATGGTCCTCTCAGAAAGGATAGGTTCAGTGGACTGTACAGGGTCTTCAAATACAAAAAGTCCAGAGAGTTCTGTGAAACCCTGGACCCAAGCTCCGGAGTCCAGTGTCCATGTTGCCCCTCAGCTGACACAGGCACAACGCCACAGCATGACTCCCAAAAGTCACTGGCTGCTTCTGGCTATGACTGAAGTAATTTGGAGTAGCATTACTTCCTGCTCAGCTATTCATAATGGCCTGGTGTGGAGCAGCAGCGCTAAGTGGCTGTGTCCTGGTTCCACCCTTCCACCCACTATTTCATATAGGCCAAATTCTGTGGTCTGAATGTGGAAGGGCTTCGCTCCCTGGAGAAGGTGAGAAGAGCATGCATGCTGCAGGTAGAAATGGAGGGAAACATAAGAGCCATTGCCTTTAACCACAATTCATTACCATTTGAAGAAGAAAAACATAAGATCTAGGACTTGTCTTCATGGGGAAATTGACCAGGTTAGCTATTGGGGGAGCGGGGGGGCGGAGGGAGGGATAGCTCAGTGGTTTGAGCATTGGCCTGCTAAACCCAGGGTTGTGAGTTCAATCCTTGAGGGGGCCACTTGGGGATCTGGGGCAAAATCAGTACTCAGTCCTGCTAGTGAAGGCAGGGGGCTGGACTCAATGACCTTTCAAGGTCCCTTCCAGTTCTAGGAGATGGGATATCTCCATTTATTTCTATTTCTATTCTGGAATAGCTCCCCATGTAGACAAAGCCTTAGTAAAGTGAAAATAATTTTCTGCTTGCATTTATTAGACATATTTCTGTTTTCCTCACACCACTTCTGTTGCCTTCTGCAACAGCTTATGTATCACAGGTTGTTCCTAGTGCACAACGTATTGAAATGTACATACATGTTTAAACACTACAGCATTACAGACACCCACATTAGCTTGTAATATTATAATATACTAAAAACATGTTAGAACAGATGTAGGAAAATTCATGTGGAGCACTAACAAAATATTTTATATACGATACAAGTATTATAGACAGGGCCTGACTGTTTTCTGTGATAGGATGGACCAAATTCTGCAGTAAATATTTACATTCTGTGACAAATCTCTGTACAATTCCTCTCTCCCCATTCTGCCACCTTTACAAAAACTATAGGTTTTGGATGTTTATTTTCATTATGTTCTGCACAGCTAGTGTCCAGTAAGACCCGCTCAGAAATTCTTTCCCCGCACCCACCGTGCACCAGAGAAGTGGGGGACTTGGAGGCACCTCCACTGTCTCTTCTCCGTGATCTCTTGGCCATGGCCATGGCGGTATTCTACAGGCAGCCTAGTCTATGCTTTTGATTCACTCCATTCCCTAGCTGCAAGAAGGACTACAGTTCTGGCTCTCCCATCTTCAGCTGATTGGCTCCCTGGAACTGTCCTGGAAGCATGCGTTGTAAACCAATTAACTCCTGCATCTGGGGAAAGCTGGACTGCAAGAGGCAGCTATAAGCAGGTCCCAGATGGACAGGGGAACAAAACAAAAACATCAGGTGCAAATGGCAAATTCTGCAGCAAAAGTGCTGTACTGTGTAGCATCTTGGAAAAATGCCAGAATCCATAGCTGCAGAATAGAGTCCATAGGGGCCTGACTGAGTTAAATGGGGCAGTTAACATATCAGAACTATTGTTTCAGGCTGTCTGCAAGCTCATGAAGATGCCACCACATCCGTTTACATTAGATTCACATTTTAAAAGTTATCTTTGCTAGAAACAATGTTTTTTAAATGAAAGGATTCAGGAACACAGTCTGCTGTAAGGGCTGAATTATTTGGCTAATTCCACAGTTGTGGGTACATGGAATACATGGGGCCCTGATTAATGCATTGTTGTCCTTATGGGAACAAACTTTCATTTTCAGCTCACAGTTAGTCCCCAATTTCCTGCCCAAAATGTTCTTTGAACCTCCATTCAATATTAAGAAGAACTAGATTCCTTTGTAACATTTTCTATGAAGAAACATTTTTAAACAAAAGTTTGCTATAAAAAGTTACACCAACTCATTTTGAATGGTCTCTTCTAAATTCAGTCACAATCAATCGTTTTTGTGAAGAAGGAAGGTGGGGTTTTTTTGTTTGTTAGTTAATTTGTGGCAGGACATGGTTTAACTTAAATATACAGACTAAATCTGTATACATTCAAGACACTCCCCTTTAATTGTGAAATGTTTACACGTACATGTATGCATTTCCAGTAAACTTGGATTTCCAGTAATTACAGTCCTCATTTTGTAAACCAGGTTTTCCATGGGCTCTTCATAAGTTTTTGATCTCCACTTTTGATTTTGTAGACCTCACTAACTAAATTGAGAGCAGTCCAAGTCCTCCTCAACACATTTCCAGTAGTTTTAACAGTCACTAGCCAAGTTATCCATGCCTCCAGTTCCTGTCGTCACTCCTATTATAGGCTGGGTCAGTATAAAGCAGTGTTGTTACCCTCAGAAGGCAGAAGATTTTCACTTACCTTATCATTCTTGGTACATCACATGTTCCCAATGTACCCCCAACCATCTTATTATTGTATTTTTTACATAGACTACTTTTTAAGCGACATGTCCAAAGCATTTAAAAACAAGTTTTCCCCTTATCTCCTTACAGCTAATGCCGCTGACACATCACATTCCCACAGTAGTATCAATAGCACTGATCATACATCTTACTTTAATTTTGATGCCATCATTGTTTAAATTGGGAATATTCACACCCTCTTGCAAAGAATGCTACTGTATCTTTCTGCTGTGTGACTGTGGAGAATATTTTCTATTATAAGGAGGTGTTTCCTCACCATAGGCAACCAAACAATGCTAATTTTGGCCTTATGGAACCACAGAGGTCTGTCCTCTTCCCAGGGACACAATGTGACATGTATTATGGCACCTAGGTTCATGGAGAAGATTTGGAGGGATTCTGAGGTTTTCTCAATCTGAAGTGTAGGGGAGTGGTGGCAAGGTTTGTTCTCTGTTAGACAGATTTTCAGGCTACCCACGGAAATGTGTAAAGGAGATACATGGAATAAAGTCACTTATCCATATTTCAGCTCCATCAATGGAACTCTGCTAAAAGGAGAAGAGGTTAGGCCCATTTGATCAACTCCCACCCACCCCAACCCCTGCCATCAAAAATAATAGTAAAAATGGTAAATGAAGAAAAGGAGATTGGAACCATTTCACATTGAACAAGTACAAGAACAAATGGACACCCAACTATTTTTTCTTCAATAATCTGGGGTGGAAAAGCCTGCACCACAGTAATGCAAGATGTATTTAAACACAAAACTGTTCAGCACCTAGCCCTGGTTGGATACAGAGGTTACTCCTGTTCACAATGGGAGAGGTGCGGTAGAAGAGTCAGGCTTAGAATCATGAGTTGCAGCCATGTAGGGTTTCCACATACACACCCGGTAGCCTTGCAGCTACACAATCTAAGGGGGTTTGGAGGATTTAGTCTTGCACATGTTGGATAGGCTGGCCTTATATATAGTTCACATGTGTGGCAACCATGAGTTTGCATGCCCCAAAAGGCAACATATATTTTCTTTTGAATAGTCTTTACTCTAGTATTATGGTGATATATTTCACTGCTTTAGTTCAAGTTTCCTGTCAGGACAAAATCATTTCCCTTTGGGTTGAAGCTTAGCATCTGTTGTTAGCAAACAGTAATTGCATTTTAGTGTTAACCTCCTATAGTTATATTTAAATTGTAGCAGATCATGCAAACATTTCCCCTTTTTCTGGTTACAGTATAAATAAAAACAATTTTAAAAACTAGCAGTTATATGGTTTGGTATCCTCTCTGAAAACTAATGGGCAAGGATAATGGAAATATACTGGGAATGTTGGCAGTAACTGCAAGATCTTTGTCCAAAAATGCAGGATTGCAGAACTTATTTTTGTTGACTACTTTTGGCCCTACATTACTGTCAGACCTAATGTATAACACAAAGAAAGTCTTTAAAGTATTTTTTTAAAAGGGCCTTATTCAAACCACTGAGGTCAATGGAAGTCTTGCCATTGTGTCCAATGGGCTTTGGATCAGGCCCAAAACGAATACGTTACACATATAACTAAGAGAAATATGTCAGACTGAGTGTGAGCTTTTCTCCCAACCTCCAGAATCATTTGGAATAAATGAACACCACATTTTGAACCTCTTTTGGAAGGCATTACGTAGGAATTAAAACAAATATGTAAACCCATGAACTACAGACGGATAACTAAATGGAGGTTTCTTACCTGTAACTGGAGGTTCTTCTAGCTGTGCAGTTGCTATCTGTATTCCACACGCAGCTATGCTTGAGCACCATAGGCCTGAGATTGGAGATTTATAGCAAGTAGTGTCATTTGGACTGTGCAGTTGTTCTCATGCTCCAAACCAAGCATATAAGGGGTGGTGTGGACCGACGCCTCTCCAGTTCCTTCTTACCACAAATCCAGTCATGATCTGCAGCAGAGGGGAAGAAGGGCAGGTAATGGAATACAAATAGGGACCACACATCTCGAAGAACCTCCAGGTAAGTAGGCCAAATAGATCGACCTGGGGAAACCCCCACCTTTGGAAGATGGGATGAAGGACATCCAGACGATGGACCATTCATGATTGCAGAATGATCTGCTGAGGTGATCTGCTAGTTCGCTCTGTGCCCCTGGGAGATAGGACGCCTCCAGGTAATGGAATGGGCTATGCAGAACTCCCATAGCTGGAAGGCTTCTTGACATAGGGGGAAAGAACAGGCTCCACCCTGGTTGTTGATGTCAAACATAGCAGTGGTGTTGTCCGTCATCACTGCCACACTTCGGCCTTGCAGCCAGGACTGGAAAGTGTGGCATGCTAATCACACTGCTCTGAGCTCCCTGATATTGATATGGAGGGAGAGCTCGTCCTAGGACTACAGGCCCTTTGTTCTGAGCTCTCCCAGATGTGCCCCCCAACCCAGAGCTGACTAGGGACAAGGAGGCCTGTGGGCTGTGTAAGGGAACACCTTCGCATACCACCTGAGGGTTGAGCCACCAATGTAAAGACTCAATTCCATGTCCTGGCACTGTCACTACCAAGTCCAGGCTGTCACATCCCAGGCGGTAGGTATACCAGCGTGAGCCACGCTTGAAGGGGTCTGAGCTTCATTCTGGCATGCTGGACCATGTAAGTGCAGGCTACCATGTGGCCAAGGAGACTCAGGCATCCCTTTGTGGTAGTGGTTGGGTATCGCCTGAGGCTTTGAATAACGTCTGTTGTGGCCTGGAAACGGGTCTCTGTCAGGAATGCCCTTGCCTGTACCGAGTCTAGCACCACGCCGATGAATTCTGTTCTTTGGGTTGGTGACAAGGTTGACTTGTACATGTTGAGGAGGAGTCCCAGTCTCTCAAAAGTGGATCTGACCAATTGGACTACAGACTCCACCTGCTCCCTGGTACGCCCCCTGAGCAGCCAGTTATCTACGTATGGGTAGGCCTGTACCTGCCTCCTCCGAAGGAAGGCTGCTACGACCAACATGCACTTGGTGAATACTCGGTGGGTTGTTGACAGACCAAATGGGAGGACCATGAACTGCTAGTGTTCATGGTCGACCACAAACCAGAGAAAACATCTGTGCACAGGCCGAATGGGGACGGTCAGGGGACAGGGAGAAGGGGTGGTTGGATAGGGCAGGGGTCCTGAGGGGTGGGTGGGGAGGGACATCAGGACTGAGAGGAGGAGTTGGATGGGGCAGCAGAGGGAAGACAGGGGCAGGGGTCCAGGGGCAGTCAGGGGACAGGGAGCGGGTGTGTGTGCATGGGGCAGTGGTCCTGGGGGGGGAGGGGCATCAGGGAACAGGGGAGGTTGGATGGGACAGGAGTCCTGGGAGAGGGGCAGCTAGGAGGTGGGGGCCAGGCCATGACCCCCTCCCCTTAACTGGCCCTCCATACAATTTCCAAAACTCCATGCGGCCCTCAGGCCAAAAAGTTTGCCCACCCTGGTCCAGAGATTCTAGCAGTGGGATAATCCCACTATGTAGGGTCAAATGGTGGAGGCGGACTCCATAGCATCGCGTACCATTAGTCCTTAGTCAGTCATATCTAAGCTGAGGACAGATCACAGACTTTCGGGAGCCACTGTCTGGGCTAGCCTCCCTGTGTTGAGGAGATGCTCCGTCTGGAGCCTCTAACTTGGCAGATGAGAAGGTAGGGTCCAGTTCAACTGTTGGTACTGGCGGACAAATACTATGGCTAGGTGGGCTAGTTTTCTCTCTCTGGAGTTGTAATGTCTCTGAGTAGGGTCAGACCTGAAAGGAGAGGAGACTGTGGATAAGGTACTCTGACCCTGAATATGTATTTCCAGTGTTTTCTAGTAAAATATTCTGAATATTTTTAAATATCTAAAATTCTAGTATACATAATTACTTAAGAAATATTTGTGAAATACCTGCTATAATAGCAGTGAATGGTTCTGCCCTAACTCAATGGAAGCTACCATTCCCAGGAATTAGGATGAGAGTGAGACTCATTCTGCAGAAATGAGTGGAGAAAGCACCAGACTTTGAATATTAAATATTTCAAATAGGTTAAATGTAAACAGCTGTGTAAATTAATTTATTGGCAGTTAGGGGCCAGAAAGCATCTGTGGTCCTCCCTCCAATGCCCTTCCCCAAATATCTGTGCTCCTTCAGACTTACTTGCATCCTTCATTCCTGTTATATCCCTAAATGCTTAGCACTGGTCTCCAAGAAATTTTGCTGCGTATTTCAATGAGACACTGAAAATCACAGTAATTTAAAAAAATAATCTCCCTAATTCAATCAGTCACAATTTGATGGCTGTTAATTACATTCTCACATTTAGTTTAAATGCAGCACTGATTACAATTTTTAAAATTGCACCTATAGAGCAGCTCTCTTGCAATCTTACTAACAAATTTAGGTTTTTAACCCTTTATTGTCCCGGACAACAAATTAAATTTTGAAACATTTACTGCAAAAATTAATGATTCTTCAAACTAAAAAGTTCTGAAATAGCTTAGAGACCCACTGTGCCTTTCAATAGTTAGCCTTAGCACGAGTTTAAAATGAGATTCTTCTGCATTTAATGTATCTGAATAATATTTCAGTAATTCACTTGCTTTACATTTCAGGATTTTAAAAGTTGTAAGGCAATAAATATTAAAAGCCAATGTCATTCCCAACCTGCTCTCAAACACAGTTCACATACTGTGTAATCCAAATATGCCCCCTTGCTGGGATTTGGATAAACTAACAGAAAAACTTAATTTTGATAACATTCAGCAAAAACCAACTCCCGAGACTTGGCTGGTCTTAAGGTTCTTCCTTCTGTACTATTCATAGGTTTGATCCCCTCTCTAAAGAGCCCCTCCTGCATGTCTTACGTCTTATGCCAAACAACCTGCTTCAGCAGAACACATTTTACATGTTGATCCTATTGATGAGTGAGCTGTTTTAAACCAAAGCTACCAGCCTATTTGCAAACTTATTTTTCGTTCACTGCAACTTAAACATAATTGAAAATTTTTTCCAAGGCACCAATGGGAGTTTAGTGTTGAACCCCCAGTGACTTTCAACAGGAGTTGGGCACCTACCTTGCTCATTGCACGTCTGATCATCTCCCATGATAAAGAATGGTCTATAAACATTTAAATTACTAAACAACCTTTCTGCAAAAATAGGCAATAAAAATGGTAAATTAAAACCTAAATAGATGTGTGTGGGGGAGGAAAATATATCAAAATCCAGCTTTCCAGAAGCAGTTTAGTAATTAAACTAGACCCTTAATTCCTTAAAAGTTGTCATCTACTTCAATGGGCCGAACTCTCCTCTCCTCACTCAGAAAAAGTCTCATGAGCGTCAACAGGACTAGTATAAGTAAGGTAAGTAGGATCTAACTGTATATGGACAATGAATACTGTGTTTCTTATTTGCAGTGTTGTTGTAACTGTGCTGGTCCCATGATAGGGAGACAAGATAGGTGAGGTAATATCTTTTATTCGACCAACGTCTGTTGGTGAAAGAGACAAGCTTTTGAGCTACAAAGAAGTCTTCTTCAGGTCAATTATAGTCTTCTTAGTCAATTTATATTTACCATGTTTATTAAAATTAATTAGCAACATCCTGTTATATTACATGTACAAAGCCAAGAAATTACAAATAGTGCCATTTTATGGGGCTCTTTGCATGTAAAAATCAAAGACTAACACAATAAACAATTTAAATTCACTTAATCTATTTAAAATATTATAAAGTCAGACTAGAATCACAAAACAGTTCTGTGAATATTTTACACGATCACAACAAATTAAAAAAATAATCTGTTAAATTTCAGTCCATTGGACTATGTTTCATGAAAGTTTTAACAAAATGAGAAATCATATTCAGTATTAAGCATCACTAATCAATGTTCCACGTCAAATACATCATTCAGTCCAATCATTTTCACAAATTTGGAAATTACATTGTTCGAGATAGGCATCAGCTAAATCTTACTTAATCCAAAATTCAGATTTTTAAAATATGAAAAAAGGGGAGGAAAACAAGACTTAATATCAACTGAGCTCAAACAGATATTTTGAGAGCCAGAAAGGGAAACTGACTAGAAGCAAACACGAAATTTTATAAAATGATTTACTGTCAAATTGAGTGAAATACATAAAATAAAGCTGTATACATGGAGACATGCAAGTTTAAACTTCTTGATTATGAAAGCTGAAGGATCTGTAAAGTGTTAAAGAAAAAGAAAAATAATTTTATGCTGATGCTATCTCATTATGCTCATGATAAAAATCTTAACCCTAACCACAAAAAAATATATTTTTTTCTGTTTAATTTTTAAGATGAGGCAACACTGTTAGTGTTCTGAAAACAAAAAGTTTATGAAGTGTATTAGTGTCTGTTGACGTATACAGTGAATTTTTAAGAGAAAAAAAAGAGGAACATATTTAAATATAGAATCTCTAAGACTGACAATCATGAAGTAAACAGGGAACATACAATCTTGGACAGATTTTCCACATTAAAAACAAAAGAAGAAATGGGCAAAGAGAAAAACGTAAAACAGGAACATCCAGCATTGACATTGATTTGATAAACTAAGACTTCTGTCTGACTTATGTCGCAACCTAAATTGCAAAAATAAGGGCATTATACCATTTTCAATTATACATATACACAGACTATTAATATTATATATGTAAATAAATAGGGCCATTTCTAAATTTACAAGTAGGCACTATATTGGGCCTAATCCTGCAAGCACTTTTGCATGTGCATAATTTTACTTACACGAGGAGTCCCATTGAAGCGAAGCTTTGGAAGGGAAGGACTCAGCAATGAGGTCAATGGAACTACTCACATGAGTAAAGTTTTGTACGTGCATAAGAGTTTGCTGCATCATACCCATTGTCTTAAATTATACATGATATATCTTGTCCTCTTTTACCAGTTTATATACAAAAATTGGATTGTTAGAAGAATACATTTTTAAATAATTATTAAAATATATTTGACTTTGAAAGCAGAGAGACAACAGATCATCTGATTACATGCTGGGAAATACATCAAATCTTGAGTATGTACAAATGGGATGATAAAAATAGGTTTGGAAATGAATGTTTTGATTATCTAGGAATTCCAAACAATGTCATACCTGAACTATAATTCTCTAACCAGAGTTTGTTAGCCACAGGATCCTAAAACAAGCCAAATTCTCATCAAAGTACAACAGAAATGAACAAATTTTAAGTACAAATGGCTTTAATGTCCTGAGGCACCTAGGGCCAGCAGGTTTCATTCTCCAGCTATCTGATCAGTTCTCCTACTGTTGGCAGTTCATCCAAAACTCTCCTGACTTGGGGAAAAACTCCAGATTAAATACAATAGTTTTTCAAACAAATGATTTTGTAAAACCCTGAAAAGCAAATTTATCTAGTAACTCCAATCAGGAAGAAAAGGAGTAATACTTTGAACATCTCCAAAAAAACCTATGCAAAGGTTCTTCAGACTGGAAGCAGACGCTGAATCCTTATCTTCCAACACTTAAGTGGTAGCATACTACATTAGAGCATTTTAAATTACCATCCACAGCGGAGTGGGGAAGTCCTGCATAAGACAGTGTGTTCTCTTAGGAGATCTGTTAAGAGCATTAATTGTAATTGCTCTTTATTTTTCATATTTGTAATTGCAATAAATCCCTCCCCAAAATGTGATCTTGCAAGATGCTGAGAATCCTCAATTTATTCTGATAATAAATGTGAGTTATTTGATCTTGTAAGGTGCTGAGAGTTCTCATCGGACTCTGTGGCCAGGTCTATCTATAGTTCTACTGGAAAACCTGGGAGAGAGAGAGCTCAAACAATGCCAAGAGAGTATTACAGTATAACAGGTCATCACAATACTGCTTTAGACCATGTCATTTGATACTATGTATAAGCAATGTTATTTAAAATCTTTCTTATATGCAAGTTGACTATGATTCTTCAAAGGGCAATGTAAATGGTTTAGAGTTTATATTCATTTTTAAGGAATTTCCTATGCGTCAATCTAGCAAAAAAGTTCTGGACGACAGTGCTTTCTTGCTATGCAGTGTTTATATTTATTTTGGCTTTTTGAAACAGGACCAAGCTTATCCCTGTTTGGGAGGGGGTTATAGAAAGGACAGGTTACAACTGTGAGCCTGCAAGACGGGGTGGGTTGGGGGACACTTTTGTGATAATTTAAGGATCCTTTTAGTTTTTGGGCTAGAAAAGATCAGCCTTAAGGAAGTCAGAGACGGAGAAATAAATGGACTTAGTGTAACAAACATTGCTGCTGGAATGTAACTCTATGATATGTAAATGACAAGAATATAATTAGTTGAAATGAAAGGTGGAAGTGAAATCAGTCAATTTTTAAAATACATACTGTACTGGACTAGGGAAGCCTAATGTATGCTTGGAAGGGGAAACTTGTTTGAAAGAAGAGAAACATATGGATAATGTTTTTGTAATTTTTCTGTCGTGAATAATTTTTAAATAATTTGTACATTTTAGTGGTTTAGAAAAGGTCAGGAGATTTTAAAAGATGCCATTTTCCCTATAAGAAAAGTAATTTGTATAACTAATGTTTTACTGAGTTAGAAAGGGGCTTAACCCATTTAAGAGATTAGATGGGCACTAAAATAGTCAACATAAAAACAAAACTACATAAACTTTTAGCTATTTATTTCTCTCACTAAAATGTCACCATTCCTGAACCCACAAACATCTGCCTTCTTCATAGATGCTAAACCTTACTATTCTAGTTTTGAATAATATTAATCTTGCTAAAATTTGATTTAACAAAAATATGGCTGGATTTTTTTTTGTCACCTCCATTTTATAGTTTATTACCCATACCCTTTCTGAAAACTTGGCAGAGGTAAAAAGTGAGATCAGATGACAAATTCTAATCAACACTGTTATTAGCAGCACAGCTTATAGTCAGTCAGATCATTCAGTTTGCTCATGCTATTGTGTACGAGTGAATAATATACTTAATTTATGCACTTTACAACAAATTAGAAAGGTGTGCATACTCAGATATATATAAAATAGGAGACTGTCATAGTGAAGAATTTCTAATCTGTCACTTCAATTAAAGTGAAGGGACAAACTGGAGAGGAATAAAGAGGTTGCAGTTAAATGTGCGAGCTATAAACACAAGTTTAGCAGCTTCTGACTGTCAGTTCATGAGCTTTTAGGACACTGACTAAAACTTTGTTTTTATCATCTCAAAACTTTAGACTCTCAATAAATATATTTGTGTGCTACAGTGCTGAACATCCCAACTGTTTGTTATTGCATTACAGTGATTTTAAACAATGTAACAGCAAACATTTGCACAAACAGCACTGTACATATGACTAATACATAAATATTTTCTGTCTTTTTGTAATAACCATGCAACACACAGGGCATTTATCAACTGCTTCAGCACATTCTTTACAAGCAACCAGATGGCCACAGGGAATAAAAACAACTGAGATGTCTTTATCCATACAGATTTTACACATCTTTTCCTCCTGTAAACGTTTTAACTTCTCTTCAGTACTCAGATCTGAGGAAAAGGGAAACACACGGAACAAGTTAACATACTTAATAAAAGCAGCTAATCTCTCAAACTACCCTCCCCATTCATACCAAGAAAACATAGTTTGTCAGGAATAAATCATCCCCTAAACAAGAAAAACACGTGTTAGAAACCACAAACCCTGCAATCTGGACTTTCCTTCTCATCATTCCACATGGTGGGAGAGAGATTATGCTCCTGACGGTGGAGCAAGCTGGGAGTTTAACCCTCTTTGTATACAGATCTAGAACTATCTGCAGAAGCTTTTCAACTGGGCTTCCCATTGGCAGCTGCCCCCAAACACTTGTCAGGGGATGGAAAGAGAAAGACACTCATTACATAGAGGGAGCCCATTAACATTGCTGACAGGATAAATTGCCATGAACTGTAGGTCATCATATCATAACACAAAAGAGCCAGATTCCTAGCCATATTGTGTCCATTTGATAACCTCTTTGTCGCGGTGAACTGGCACAAACTCAGTCGATCAGAGCAAAGGAGATTCTCTGCATAGGGGGAATTTTCCATGACACACGACTGGCATTTTGGTTTCTACACCACTCTGCTCCTGGCTGACGATTACAGTCTATGGTTGTGATGCTGCTATTACCTGACTGATTCCCAGCTTAGGCCCTGGGCACCAGTCCTAAGTCAGAGCAGCCATCAGGCCTCCTTAAAGCCACCGTTGCTCTCCTTACTCCCAGACACCAAGCTAGCCTAAAATGTCTAAGTCTTTAAATGTAGGTGCGTATGTGTATGTATTCATGTATCAGGCCTTACAATATGTGCCTAGAGTTGTAGAAA
The DNA here is from genome assembly GCF_027887155.1 of Malaclemys terrapin pileata. Classification (NCBI taxonomy): domain Eukaryota; kingdom Metazoa; phylum Chordata; order Testudines; family Emydidae; genus Malaclemys; species Malaclemys terrapin. The sequence continues at coordinate 14,694,993 of NC_071513.1, read as the reverse complement.
ATTTATTATATTCTGTTGTGTTATTTGAGAAATATTATGTAAGACTACATTGTAATGCTATGCATAGGGACCAGAATGATGCTTCCAGATGTTGAAGTTACATAGACATTACCCAAATCTGAATGCTTAACTTTCATTAACTTTTTTTGTTTGGTTTTTGCATTTAACATGCTTCATAAAGTATGTGTGGGTGCTGGGAATGGAGTTGAAGTAGGTGGAGGTGGGAAGGAAATACTATTGAGATGGGGACAGAAAAGGGCAGTACCTAACTTCAGACTGTGGCAGAGAGAGGAAGTCCTGTGTGCCCTACCATTGCTCACACTGGAAGATTCAGCCATGAGATGATAAATTCTGAGCTGTGAACTCCAATTCACAAAAGGAGAGACAATACAGAGTTCTGAATAAAGCTAACAGATCACACTGACATCTCCCCACCCCCGAAAAGTTAAATAGGAAAAAAGTTGTCATGTGTTGTGTAAAATATTTCCTAAGTAGAATTTTTTATTCAACTAAAGATAGGCAGAGAAAATTGTTTTTATTTGGTTTTGTTATAGGCACCAAAGAGTTAATTAAAAAAGTTGTACTGCCTCAAGGACTGACTATACATGCTATTGTAGTTCTGTATTATAAAATTATGCCCTACTTGAAAAAAATCTGCTTTTGTCTGGAATGCTGTCCCCAGGCTCGGGAGAAGCTCCCCATAAATGTCTGCAAAACTAATGCATTATCCTCCTTAAAAAACGCTTTGTAGCCATCACAACAAAAAAGACCTGCCAGCATCTAGGCCACTCATGCACTAATAAAGTAGCCTATCATCCTGACCACTATGGTTTCATTGTTTCCTCCGTCTGCCTGAATCCATCTGTCGTCTCTTGTCTTATACTCAGATTGTAAGGTCTTTGGAACAGACCATATTTTTGTTCTCTGTGCCAGGTGCTGTACAAACAATGGGGTCTTGGGCCTTGACCAGGGTTCGTAGGCTACAATACTTGTAAAAATATATTAATTAACATTTCAGAGTTTTATAACTGAAAGATTAGAGGAAACTAGAGATTCTCTATTTTTTTGCCATTTATTTATACTGGACATTTGACAGCACTTTGTGTATACAGATGCCCCCGACTTATGCAATCGTTCCGTTCCGGAAAGCCTTGCGTAACTCAAATTTTGCATAAGTCAGAAACGAATACCCGTAAGTTATGTAAAAATTTCCGCAACTCGAAAATCTTATTTCTGGCTTCTGGAACTTTTTCCGTAAGTGCGAATTTGTATAAGTCAGGTCTTGCATAACCCGGGGAGCATCTGTAGTCTATTTCATAGTTTCTCCTGTACAGTTTCCCCATCTACTGTGAGAAATACTCACCCCAGCAGAAGAGGGAGGGGATGAAGACTTGACACATTACCCCCAAAAAAGTGGTGATAAAAGCACAAATATCGGCAAAGGAATTTGGGAGTAGGGATGGAATCTGAAACTACTTTTAATACATTTTTTGAAAGTGGTTAGATTTCAGGTAGACAGTGTCTCTAATACTATACATTATTGTAGCATCAGTGGTAGGCTGCTCTTTTCTAACAAAGCAGAATATTCTTAAATGCTGCTGGTTAAATAAAATGTAAATTTTTTTTTGTTTGAAGTTGTTGTGTATATGATTACCCTATTGAATTCTCTAAAAATGACACATTACATCTTTGTGTTACGCAAAGATGGCAACAGAAATATACCAATAAGATATTTAATACAATCTGTTATAATCTTTTGCATCTATGGCATGTAATTATAAAAAAATTCACCTTTCGGTAGTGAGCTCTCACTGGATACTTCTTCCTGTACGTTTTCTTTTTGAGCATGTATTATATCTGAAACTAGAACCTCAACAGATGTATAGTTTTCTCCATATGTCTGCAGTTTCTTCTCCATGATGTTCTTAATCTCAGACAAACTGAAACCCATACGGATGGCATCCTGTACCAACTGGTTTTGTAGGAGATCATCATCTTTAACAAACATTGAGGGGGAAAAAATCAGTTTAACCAAGAGCAAATTAGAAATCGTCAACAGTGTTCACTGTAATTTTTTAAAGAACTTTATAACACTTAACCAAAAGTTAAACAATTAAATTTCTCTGACTGATGTTTTATATTTCACAGTGCAAGATCACCAAACAAGTAGGACGCCTCCCAGATTTGCTATATTCTCAACCCTTCCACTGGCCACCCTACTTATATTACAAAGACTCCTAGATTTTATCCATTCAGATCACTCACAGAAATTTTCACCATAACTTTTTACACAGAATGTTTCCTCACGTAGCAGTAATCATAGATCTTACCACACTTGGATCCAAATTATCTTTATAATTTAGCTTAAATCCCTAAGTACAGGTAATGTTTGTTTAATATACTTTCTTTCAATTTATAAAAAATATAACTCGCCCATACCCAGGCTATAAGCAACTTGCCAATTTATTAAGGTTACAAAACCAAAATGCAGTACAATCAATAGTACTGTAATGTGTGCCTCCCTGTCTTATCAGATACACACATAACAGGAAATTATTTTTCTACCATTACGCCTCCCCTTTCCTTCCGAGTGGAATTCTTTGCATAGGTTTATTAGCAAGGCATCTGCTATTTCCACTCATTTTGACTACATTTAAGGGTTACTCAGTTCTTTTCTTTGGCAAAACTATAGCTCTCTCATATGTGAATATACTTACAGACACTTATCCCCCAGAATATTTTATAAATGTAGGTTGTTGTGGAATCACTGCATAGCGATGGTAGATATCTTTTCCTACCAACTAAATATTTTTAAGTAGCTGTAAAATAATCCTGCTGCTATACTCATCACTATTTTCTCACCTTTTTGTCGTATGTTTATAAGCAAGAGTGCTGGAACCCCTCATACAGATATGAGACAATTAGGTTCTTATTTAAGTATTTTTGTGACAACATTTTCATTCAAGAAGAGACCCAAACAATTTCAGCATTCCCTGATATTCTTCCTATAGTCTTAACAACTCAGTAATTGTAAAGTGTACTTACTGGCCATAAAGATATAGAGGTGTAACTAGACATTAAAATTTACTTCTACTGTGGTCTACACCCTTTCACACACTCACACCCCATATTTGGCCACTCGCAAAACACTAGTTTTCTCCCCCCTAATAAGGTTAGAATTTATTCACTGATTTTTTTACCTTCAGATTAATGAAGTGATAAATTTACACTCTGGCTCCCAAATTACATCATCTGTTCAGCAGTTCATCCATGTGTTGTGGTTGTTATTTAATTGTTCGGAAGCAAGGTCGTAAAAAAAAGACCATAATTTAATGAGTTAGCTTCCTTTTTCCTCTATAAAGCATAGCAGGGCCACCTTCAAAATTTGCCATTTCTTTCATTCTCCCCACAAACAAACCACAACAGAAGAACCTGGTGAGGAAGGCACACTAAGAACACGTAAATGTAACTGTTTTACTGATACCTATAAGTAGCGATGTCTTCTCCGAAGATTCTATCTAGAACAGAAATATAAACGTAGATTAGGTCCCCTGCAACCAAAGAAAAATTTCTAAACAGTGGTAAGGAAAGGGTAAGAAAAAGGCTGTTGCTATTCATCAGGCTGACTGTGTGACCATGACTCAGATGAGATTTAATAGGAATCCAATCTTTTATTATTCATCTCCTTCAACAGGACTGGACATACATAAATAAATACCTAGTTCTTATACAGCACTTTTCATCAACCAACCTCAGAGCAGTTTATAAAGGAGGTCACTATCATAATCCCCATTTTACACATGAAGAAACTGAGGCACAGAGAGGGGAAGTAATTTGCCTAAGCAGCCCGTGGTGGCAGAATCAAACCATCCTGTCATAAATATGTACAAATCTCAAAGCATCCTGTAATAAGCCATATGTATATGATCACTTCAGCATTCAGAAATGATCTTGAAAAAGGGGTCAACAGTGAGTTGGCAAAATTTGCAGAGGATACAAAAGTTACTCAAGATAGCTAAATCCAAAGCAGACTGAGGCGTTACAAAGAGATCTCACAAAACTGTGCAACAAAATGGCATTTATCAGTGTTGATAAATGTGAAGTAATGCATATTGGAAAATATAATCTCAACTATATATACAGAACGATGGGATCTAAATTAGCTGTGACCACTCAAGAAAAAGATTGTGGAGTCATTGTGGCTAGTTCTCTGAAAACATCTGCTCAATGTGCAGCGGCAGTCAAAAACGCAAACAGAATGTTAGGAACCATTAGGAAAGGGATAGCTAATAAGACACCAAGTATCATAATGCCACTACATAAATCCATGGTATGCCCACACTTTTGAATATTGTATGCAGTTCTTGTCACCCCGTCTCAAAAAAGATATATTAGAATTGGAAAAGGTACAGAGAAGGGCAAAAAAAAAATAATAATTAAAAAGATTAAGGATATAAAAAAGAGAGGGACTATTCAGCTTGAAAAAGAGACAACCAAGGGGGGAATATGATAGAGGTCTTTCACACTACTCATGATTTGACAGACGTGCATAAGGAAGTGTTATTTACTCCTCCTCCTAACACAAGAACTAGAGGTCACACAATAAAATTAATAGGCTGCAAATACAAAGAAAAGGAAGTACTTCTTCACACAACAATCATCCTTGTAGAACCCATTGCCAGGGGATGTTGTGAAAACCAAAAGTATAACTGGGTTTAAAAAAAAAAAAAAAACAAGATTAGAAAGCTCATGGAGAATAAGTCCATCCATGGCTATTAGCCAAGATGGTGAGGACTGGAACACCATGCTTTGAGTGTTTAGGGGTGTTTGCAGCAGCGCCTTGCCACAATCAAGGGGGATAGATTGGGGCTGGCTGAAAAGTCTTGTCTGCCTGGCGATTGGCAACACCTGCTAGCTTGATAGGCAAGAGCTACAAAGGCTGGGAAGGAGCCAAAAGGAGGGAGGCAGGCAGAGAAGGAGGTGGTTACTGACCCAGCCTCCGGTAGGTGAGAAATCTGTATATAGTTGGACACTGGTGGTGGGAAAACACTTATAGAATAAAGGACACAAAGCATAAAGCTGACGTCTCCCTGGACATCCCTGCGGCCTGGGCCGCTTCCCGCAGCTCCGGGTCACGGGCTTTTTGCAGTCAGGGAAGGTTCCCAGAGGTGGGTCTGACATGGCTCCGGGAGCAGCCTCTGCAGGGGAAAGAAGTCCTGTCCCTTCCCAACCTGGGCTAGGCCTAGCAGCGGGAGCTCGGCACATGGTAGGAAGCCCTGGCTGGGGCGCCCCCAGCCCTGCCCCTTTCCTACAATAGCCAGATTTCACGGGGAGAGATCAGATTTCACAGTCTATGATGCATTTTTCACAGCCATGAATTTGGTACTGCCCTAATCATATTGCTACACTGTAACTCAATCCCTTCCACTTCCTGTTGATGATCAAAACAGTGTAAAAAACTATATACAATCACTAGATATATTCTGTATTTACATGATAAATTGATTTCACAAAAAATTTGAAGTTATACAATGTTATCTGTAATTAAAAGTTATTTCTCTAGGGAAACCAAAATAGTAGATGGTGAAAAAAAGACAACTTACTGTGGAATCCCTCGATAAAGGCGTTAACTGAACACTGTTTACAAATTCTTGTCCCTTCTCTTGTAGCAGATATTTGCATCTATAGTCAAAAAAGATTTTAATTACAAAAAGCATTGTACACATGGGAAAATAAACAAAGCTGAATACACAATTTTCAAAACAATTTGGGTAATTCTGCATTTCAAAGAATATTTCTGCTCTTGAAGTTTTCTCTGAAAATGTAACTGAAATCATAGAGGTCATTTAAACATTTTAAAAACATTCTGATAGTGAAAGGAAGTCAGCTTCATCAACAATGCTTATTTGTCACGGACTCAACAATTGGAATCACAAAACTTTACGTTCACTGATCATGGCAGCCACAACCACTGGTTTATAAAAGAAAAACAAACTTTGCAAACAAAGAAATACAATATAACTTTTAATATCAACTCTTAACTTCTTTGTAAGCAATGAACCACAGTCATGGATAAACAGACAATTTTCCTTAGCTGTTCTATCCCTCCTTTCAATATCTTCTTTGCCACTCCAAGCACTTGGAAAAGACTCTCGAGGCCGATGATAGCCTGAAGTAGAGTACCCTGTACTGGTAGTGGTCTTAACTCAGAGTGAATAGTCTGAGAGTCGGTAGGATTGAGATATGAAAATAGGCGTCCTAAAGGCCGAGGGCCAAAAAACAGTCTCCCTGTTCCAACGCTGGAATGATCATTGCGAGAGTGACCACCTTGAATTTCTGAGCTTTGACAAACATGTTGAGAGCTGAGGTCTAGTATGGGTCTCCAACCTCCCTTCCTCTTGGGTATTAGAAAACAGCAAGAGTAGAACCTTTGCCTCGTAGATGTTGAGGTACTGGTTCTATGGCTCCTAACCAAAGGAAACTATCTACCTCTTGTCATAGTAAACTCTCATGAGAAGGGTCCCTGAAGAAGGATGGAGAAGGGTGTTGTGGAGGGGGCAGGGAAGTAAAATGAATAGAGTACTCATTACAATGTTATATACTCCCAGGTGCTGGGGAATGCTGCCAGCTGGTAGCCAAATGGATAGATAGCGTTGGTCAGCTGTAGTGGTTGGTGGGAGTGGTCTATTGATGCCTCAACCAACACGTCAAAATTGATACTTGGACATGAACGGCTTGGATGAGGAAGATTGCGGCCCAGATGGTTTATGCCTCGAAAATTTCTTTTTTTCTCTGTGGCTCGCAGTAACACTGAGCTGGATATTGTTATGTGAGTGGTTTGTGCTAGGGTGGTGGACTGAATTTTTTCTTTTGTCCTGGCATGTAGATGCCCAGCAAATGGAGAGTGGCCCTAGAATCCTTCAGGGTGTGAAGAGAGGCAAGTCTTCTCCGTGAAGAACTTTCAAAGGGAAGGTCATCAATGTTTGACTGTATCTCCTTCAGGAAGCCCGACAGATGGAGCCATGACACATGTCGCACCACCACAGCCATGGATATGGACCTTGCCACTGAGTTGGATGTGTCGAGGGCAGATTGTAGTGTTGTCTTGGCCACTAACTTTCCCTCTTTCCATCTCCTTAAAATGGTTGTGGTGCGACTCAGGCAGCTGCTCAATAAAAATCGCTCAGTTCCAAATTGGTTACGTAGTCTTATTTCTCCATCAGAGCTTGGTAATTAGCTAGTCAAAATCAAAGCATAGCTGAGGAGTATGCCTTCCTCCCAAAAAAGTCTAAACACTTCCAGTTCTTATCACTGAGAGTGGACCTCTATTGGTGTTGACAGCCACGGGAATTAATAAGGTGGGAGAAGGGTAATTCAGTCTCCCAGATGGTGTGGGTGGTCTGGCTTGTTGACCATCCTGCTAAATCTAATTGTGCATGGATTAACTCCAAGAGGTAACCTGTGTACTTAGTAGGCTGATACTGCTGATGAATGCAACATGTCCAGATCATTTTGAAGAAATTTCAGTATATCAACATTAAGCTCATGGGTCATCTGTCAAAAGAGTTAGAAAATGTTTCCCCAAATCCTAGCATCCTAACTGGATCTGGACTACCTGCAAGAGCATGTTGTAGTTGTGATCTTTCCCAAAACACATTTCTTCTACGGACCTGCATTTTCAAAGTTTGTAAAAAATTAAATACAAATCAAGTCCTGCGTTGACAGATCACTTGTTGTTAGAAGGTGGATCAGCTCTTCTGTCGATATCTGTCAGTTCTGGGTACCAGGGCAATGTTGGTCAATTCTAGACACAAATGATGAACAATCTGGCTATTGTTTATAGTCCTGTGATGAGGCCTCCGCCCCACACTGGTGTGTAAATTGTTAACGGAGCCCTAGGGAGGCTACACAGAAAGCAAGGGGCTGCAAGGAGCAGCCAAATAGGGCCTGGCACACCCATATAAGAAGAGCTGCAGGGAAGAGCAGTAGCATCACACAAGTGGCAGGACCGAAACTAGACAAGGTAACATCTGGATCCCTCTTATTTTTTTTTTTAATTTTTAATCACCCAAACCTTTAATTCCCTAGAAGGCTGAGAAGGAACCCACTGAAGGAATCCGCTTGGAGTGTGAAATTCTGGTGGCATGAGCATATTTCCTAGAATGTATGAATGACACAGCCATGCTGTATTACTGCGAGGTTTGGAGTGTTGGTGCCTGGGACTGAGGCTCTGGCTACACTAGCACTTTTGTTGGCAAAACTTTTGTCGTCAGGGGTGTGAAAAAACACACCCGACTGATATAAATGTCACCGACAAAAGCACCAGTGTAGACAGCGCTATGTCGGCAGGAGACACTCTCCTGCTCACATAGCTACCGCTGCTCGTTGAGGGTGGTTTAATTATGCTGGCGGCATACAACAGTTACATGAGAGACCTTACAGCAGCGCAGCTGCAGTGGTACAGCTCCACCACTGTAAGGCCCGTAGCATAGACATAGCCGGAGAGATCACAATCTGTTAGTGTTTCACATGCTGCTGCAGAAGCTAAAAATCCTCCTACAGCTACTCTGTTCTGTCTGTTCAGGCCTATACCGCTTTCTCCTTTGGTCAGGCGTTTCTCCTCAGCCAGAATGCTCATAATGGAGATCAAAACAAGTGAACTCTGGAAGCCAGCAAATGGGGGATCACATCAACGTCTCAATGAACATTGGTCTATTTGCCATTAGGGAAAAACTATACCCAAGCACATGGACAGGGACGACTGGAGAGAGAAATATATTTTATATTCTTCAAGACATCTTAAGAGGGCTTCATTTTCAGAAAGAAAAAATAATGTGCTGTTTGAAAAAATAGGTCCCTTTAAGGTGTCATGTTGCCCACCAAAAAATTCGAACACCCAAAATCTCTACTCACTTTTGAAAAGCCTTTAGGCCTTTATTTTTAAGTGTAATTGTACTGCATAAACAGCAGTTTCTGTCTTCTCTTGAGACTTCTACATAGCTCACTCTCAATAGAATATCACGGCTGCACATAATACTTATAACATAAGCAAAGACTCTTCTCTACAAGAATATGCTGCAAGTGGAGTGGGAGCAAATGGGCCTCACTACTAGGTGATGGTCAGAAGGGCATCTCAACCATTTCAAATTATTTGGATAAGCATCCAAACCACTGAATGCTTAGCCAAACTGAGCCTTTTGAGGTCATGTTGATACATTCTCCCTTTGTTGCAGATGCAACATACTGTAAATGGAAGTGTGCGCAACAATACAGTAAAGAGTACCTTACCCTGGAAACCATTTAGCATGTTGCTCCCAAGGGTCTTCATTCTGCTGCCACTCTTGCAGTCCTCCACCACAGTGAAAGCACAAAACATGATCACCATTACCTAAGGGGACAAATAAGTGTGATGTTGTATACTTGTCAAATAAAAGGCTGAATATGCAAATATTTGTTCTTACAACTGAGAAAAAAAAGCTTCAGCAAGTCTTGTTACTGATAAAAGCACCAACAATGTGTCAATTTAATAATGAGCATCTAAGAATAAAAAGGATTAATTTAAACTAGATGTCAATGTAATTTGTGATAACATATGGTAAGAAAAATGAAGTAGCTTCTTGGACTATTTCCACTTTAATAAAAAATTACAAAACCAAGCTTACACAAATGCTGCTTTACTCAATTTTATTTGGCATTAGAAGCATTTCTGGTATCTCTATATTTGCTTACAAGTCTAATAACTTCTTGTGCGTTCAACTGTTAGGTAGACTATAAAAACCACTACCACAAAGTTTCTAAGGCAAAAGCATTTGACACAATTTCTTCTATGTTTTTGATCAGTCTTCTCTGTATTAAGTCTCAGTTCCCCTTAAACAAGAATGGAATTAATTAACAGAAACCGAATTCACAAAGACATTTACTTATTTGCCTTTTTGGTCATTGGTTTCACCAGTCAAGCCTAATGGCAGTCAAGCCTAATGGGCTCTGAACAGCAGTGACAGAGACTAAGAGGATGTGGAAGGAAATTGAATTGTCTGAGCTCTAGCAGCACAGTTCACATTACAATCAATGACTACATCAGAAGCTGCTTACATATTAAGTGTATTGCAATGAGAGGAGATATGGATAGATTTCTCCCACTGAAATTAAGCCCTTCTCAGCCAATAGGAAGGACAAAGCTCTTGGAATTTACTCTAACAGTTAACCAGCTGGTTGGATAAGCTACCTATTTTGCATGTCTTCCCAATACAGATCCCATTTGGCTGTTGAGCAGCTAGATTTTTTTGGGATCCCACAGATGATATAAATAAGATGTCACCACTAGTTATGAATGTATTCATTTTGTGCAAGAATGTACAAGAAAATACCAAAAGTTTTATTCAGAGGCCAGAGGGGATGGGAAGGAAGCAAGAGAAAACAAAATTAGAAAGTCAGTGCTCTAAGAGCACAAAAAAAGAGAATCAAATATGGTGAGAAAGCTAGAAATTATCCTTGGTAATCCCTTTTCTTCCTGAACTAACAGTAGTACTACTTTGCATTTACCTTCCATCCAAGGATTTCAAAGTGATTTTCCAATATTGATTAATTAAGCCTAGGGTAACCAGATGTCCCGATTTTATACGGACAGTCCCAATTTTGGGGTCTTTTTCTTATATAGGCTCCTATTAGAATCATAGAATCATAGAATATCAGAGTTGGAAGGGACCTCAAGAGGTCATCTAGTCCAACCCCCTGCTCAAAGCAGGACCAATTCCCAGCTAAATCATCCCAGCCAGGGCTTTGTCAAGCCGGGCCTTAAAAACCTCCAAGGAAGGAGACTCCACCACCTCCCTAGGTAACGCATTCCAGTGTTTCACCACCCTCCTAGTGAAATAGTTTTTCCTGATATCCAACCTGGACCTCCCCCACTGCAACTTGAGACCATTGCTCCTTGTTCTGTCATCTGCCACCACTGAGAACAGCCGAGCTCCATCCTCTTTGGAACCCCCCTTCAGGTAGTTGAAGGCTGCTATCAAATCCCCCCTCATTCTTCTCTTCTGGAGACTAAACAATCCCAGTTCTCTCAGCCTCTCCTCATAAGTCATGTGCTCCAGACCCCTAATCATTTTTGTTGCCCTCCGCTGGACTCTTTCCAATTTTTCCACATCCTTCTTGTAGTGTGGGGACCAAAACTGGACACAGTATTCCAGATGAGGCCTCACCAATGTCGAATAAAGGGGAACGATCACGTTCCTCGATCTGCTGGCAATGCCCCTACTTATACAGCCCAAAATGCCGTTAGCCTTCTTGGCAACAAGAGCACACTGTTGACTCATATCCAGCTTCATATCCACTGTGACCCCTAGGTCCTTTTCAGCAGAACTGCTACCTAGCCATTCGGTCCCTAGTCTGTAGCAGTGCATGGGATTCTTCCGTCCTAAGTGCAGGACTCTGCACTTGTCCTTGTTGAACCTCATCAGGTTTTTTTCTGCCCAATCCTCTAATTTGTCTAGGTCCCTCTGTATCCGATCCCTACCCTCTAGTGTATCTACCACGCCTCCTAGTTTAGTGTCATCTGCAAACTTGCTGAGAGTGCAGTCCACACCATCCTCCAGATCATTAATAAACATTTGCTGTCTGGTCACCTAATTAAGCCTAATATGTAATTAGTCCCATTATACAGATGGGTAAAATGATGCAGAGAGGTTAAGCAGCTTGACCAAGTCACACTAAGTTTTTAAGACTAGAAGCTTTTGGGGGCATGGACCACATATTCCATGAGTCTGTACAGCAGCTAGCACAACGGACCCTTGATCCTGACTCGAGCCTCTGGGTGCTACCACAATTTCAACTCACACACAAATAAAAAGTAATGGCAGAGCTAGGAATAGAACCCAGACTTCTTGGCTCCTAGCACTGTGTATGAACCACAAGACCACAATTCCTCTTTTTAGGACAGGTCAGGATAGCTGCGGGGCAGTGTTCCATTGTTTCTAATATGATAAGATAACATTTTAATGATACCAACCATTGTCTAAGAGCCAAAATCTGAACTGGCATACATCCTAAAATGGGCTTAAAAGACAAAGGTCACTACTTAAGATATTCCCTTTATTGAACGTTCTGCTACTAGAAAGAAGAATGATGTGACATTTCAGATTATGTGATCATTCAAAAAGAATGCTTGATATTTTGCATGCCATCTTATAATAATAATAAACCAGGAGAACATACTGTATTAGCTAGTCTTAACAACTAATTTGAGTCAAGTGAACGTAGAATTAAAAAGCATTTGAAGACTCAGATGTTGAACTAACGTAAAGCTTTAAATAAAAGATTTGTTTTGGCAAGTCATTCAGTGTTAAATTAATAGAGATTCTGTTCAAAATCGCATCATGCACAAATTCTGCTGCAACAAAAAGACAGACGTGAAAGCCTCATCTAGCTTACCTATACTATAGAACCCAGCTTCAGCAAGTCGCTCTTTAACAACTGGGTATCTCCAAGTTACAAATGTCTTGATCCGTGCTTCATATTCTGCCATAGATGGATTTTTTGGGTGATCTGCATTGTTTAAGCCACTCCTGCAAACCTCAGCAAAATTAGATTCATTTGGGACATTTCCAACATTTCCAACATCATGGCCCAGGACAAAAAAGCACCTAGGAAAATGCCTCTTATGTTCTGACCAAGCTCGATCAAAAGGTTCCCAGTTTTTCAGTTTTCCACCACAACAAAAGCACTCCACTTGATCATCAACACCTGAGTAATACAGCCCAGCACTGGCTAACTCCTTCGGTGTTAATGGAGCATAGGCTGGCCAGTTGTGAAAAGATTTTAACCTAGCTTCTTCACTGCACATAGCAGGGTTCCTGGGGTACATACTATCTGACATGTCCACAACCTGCCCAGTTCTCAAAAGGTAATCTGGACTGAGATCAGATGATCTGTCAGAAGAGCACTGGAGTGTTGAATTTCCAGAACAATTTTCAACTCTGCATTGACAGTTTTGGAGAACAGGATGCATATCTTTTTTTAAAAAATTAAATCTAGCAATAAATTTGCATTTTGGGGAAATTTTTCTATGTCTTCCAACTGCTGAGTCTCCATGCTCCCACCCTTCAATAGTTGCATGACAGCTGAAGCACTTCACTTTGTCTCCCTCTCCTGTATAAAAGAAGCCAGCTCGTGCTAGTGTTGATGCTGAAATAGGACAACAATTTGGAAAGTTGGCAAAAGTCCTCAGTCTGGAGTACTCTTCAGCCATCTCTTGGTCATGGTCACAATCTGGAGTGGCACAAGCTTCAGAGTTATCTGGACTGTTACACGTCATCTCTTCTTCAAGAGTGGAGCTCTCAGATTTCCTAAAAAACAAATGTTTTTTAATTTCAGACAAAGCAAAAAAACAACAGATCAAACATACTCCTTTTGCAACCCCTATGCGAACTGTGGGAATTAGTAGGATCAAAATATCCATCCTATTAATTACGTAGTAAGGAAGAAAGACTTCTTTTTCTTTCTTTGTTAATAACATTTTCAAGCACAGGAACATTCCAAAAGAAATTATATGAAGACAGACAAGGACTATTATCGTATATGAAGTTTTCTAGTAACACATGTTACAGATATCTCTTAATTGTCATCTGAACAAACAGTAAAAAGTTAACTGGAAAGCACATGTGAATAAAAAAAGTGTATAGACTAAGAAGAAGATTATTTTTATTAATAAGGTAGGGTTACCATATTTCCACAATCAAAAAAAAAAAAAAAAAAGAGGACATGGGGGGGTGAGCCCGCTCTAGCCCTACCCCCATCCACTCCCTCCCACTTCCCACCCCCTGACTGCCCCCCTTGGAACCCCCAAACCCCCCCCCCACTCCTTGTCCCCCGATTGCCCCTTCCTGGAACCCCTGCCACTAACTGCCCCCTAGGACCCCACCCCCTATCTAAGCCTCCCTGCTTCTTGTCCCCTGACTGCCCCCTCCTGAGAACCCCCCCACCCTAACTGCCTCTCCCAGGACCCTACCTGTCCCCTGACTGCCCTGACCCTTATCCACACCCCCACCCCATATTCACACCCCTACCCCCAGACAGACCCCCGGGACTCCCACGCGCCATCCAACCCCCTCTGCTCCCTGCCAGCCTCTATTCCTCTCCATACCCCCCACCCCAACAGCCCCCCCAGAACCCCTGACCCATCCAATCCTCCCTACTCTCTGTCCCTTGACTGCCCCCTCCAGAAACCTCTTGCCCCTTCTCCAGCCCCCTGACCCCCTTACCCTGCCGCTCAGAACAGCATGTCGGGCTCCGCACAGAGCCAGACACGTGTCTGCGCTCCCCAGCGCAACACACAACCCGGTCTCTGCCCCTGCACAGTGCTGCCGGAGCGAGGCGCTGGGCAGCGGGGGAGGAGGAGGAGCTGCAGAGGCCCGATGTGAATGGCCCAGCTGGCCGGGGATCTGAGAATGCAGGGAGGGAGGGGAGGGGAGGGGGAGTAGCTCTACATTGACCAGGCTGGACTCTGGCAGCTGATCTGAAGCTGCGGGGGAAGGGCTCTGGCTGCCGGAGCCCCATGCAAGCAGCTGAATTTCCTGCAGCCCTGCCGCGCTCTACATGGGGGGGAAATCCCAGACATTTGTAGCTATTTACAAATTCCCCCCGGACGCTATTTTTAACCCAAAAAGCCAGACATGTCCAGGAAAATCTGGACGAATGGTAACCCTAAATAAGGCAAACATTACAAGACTAGGTCTGATAAAAAAAAAAAAAACATAACAGGAATACAAGGGGCGTCACAAAAGATATGAACGAAAAATCTAAGAAAAGGCCTCAAATCATGTTTGTACTTACCGTACAACAATTACTGCTTTCCTCCATAGATTAACCCATGCCACACTCAATGTATTTTACTGCTCCAGTTTGGAAGGATCTATGTTCAAAATCAGCCTGTTATGTTACTCTTGTATAAGCAGCTTTACCTTTCTTTTTTAATTACAGGTAAAGGCCTGAGCAAACAGACTTTATATTATTCACTGAAGGACAAACAAGACCAAGTTCTTTCATAACAATGAGAAAAGGCAATTCTAGTCCCAAGAGCCAGACTAAATGGACTCAAACTGAAGCGGTCCTGCCTCCTCCCCTCCAAGATGATTAAATCAGTGGACTGTAAAAGCCAGAGTTAACCAACTGATTTCAACTGTTGGGACAAGCACCTGAAAATTAATATTTACTTTACTCTGTACAGTGTCTAAAGTTCAAAATACACCCATATAAAACAAAATACATTTGAAAAATGTTTATACATAAACCTATGTTTTGTTTCCTAGATATCCCAAACATTTCACATGTTCAGCCAATAGCCTGAATGTTGCCGCATTGGTGCTGTGCGGATACTTAGTCAAGCCTTAAACTGCAAGTCTTTTTAATTCATCAATGAACTAGCCTGAACACTAGAGACTCCTGAGTGAAAAACACATTTATAGATGTTGTTTCAGTATAACAGTACTCAAATAATCAAGACCTTTGATACAATTTTTTTTTTTTAAACTGGTGGTTTAGAGAAAAATAGGAGAGTTTGTTATAAGATGGGATATTTTGAGTATGGAAAAGTTTTTTGAAAAATTCTCAACTACATTTGCCCTTTCCATTATATTGTAGCTACGGACACAACGGAGTAGTCTAACAAAATATTTAACTTAGCAACCAACTTTTCCTGATACTACTTTTAATAATATTATATACATACTTGTAAGAATAACCATATTGGGTCAGACCAATGGTCTATCTAGCCCAGTATCCTCTCTTCTGACAGTGGCCAATGCCAGGTGCTTCACAGGGAATTAACAGAACAGGGTAATTATCAAGTGATCCATCCTCTGTCGTCCACTCCCAGCTTCTAGCAGTCAGAGGCTAGGACCTCCAGAGCATGAGGTTGTATCCCTGACCATCGTGGCTAATAGCCATTGATGGACCTATCATTCATGAACTTATCTAATTCTTTTTTTAACCCAATTATAGTTTTGGTCTTCACACTACCCCTGGCAAGGAGATCCACAAGTATTCAGAATTGCCAATCCTGAATATTCAAAAGCCATGAGACAGACTTAAAAACAAACTCTAGACTCAAAACCCCGTAGGCAAATGGTTTTAAAAAAATTTCTCTCTCATAATTTTTAAGCCATTCTCTGCAATCATGAAGACTAGAAACTTACACTTAAAAATAAGGAGAGCACTTCACAATTACATGACTCCAGAAGCTGGGAATTTAAGGAAGACACCAAATATTGCACGATTCATGATGAAATAACAAGATCCAGCAATACTGCATACATAATTCTATGACAGTAGAATGTGGCCAGAAGAAATGGGTCAGGGTTCCACTATAGAGGTATAGGGTTTTCAGAGGTTCTGAACAAAACATGAACTTTTATTTTTATTACTACTATTGTCATATTATTTTCTTTCATTATGGATTTCACTGAAAACATTAATTGATTTGCTGAAAAAAAACTGAAAAAAAATTAAGTTTAAATTTCCACTAGTTTTTCCTCTTACCATGCATACACAAAGAAAAGCTTAAGAGTAGTGGACACAATTGAGCCCTAGTATACCCTACAAACTTATGTAGGTATAACTATGTCACTCAGGGGTGTGGACACAGTTATACCAACCGAATTCCCAGCATAGACAGCACTATGTCAATGGGAGGGCTTCTCCTGTCAACACAGCTACCACCTTTGAGGGAGGTGGGGAACTACACCGACGAGAGAAGGTCTCCCATCGGCGTAGGTAGCCGCTGCAGCACTGTAAGTATAGCGAAGCCCTGAGTAACCAACCCCAATGAGCAAGAAATAAGAGCACATAGGCAAGTGGGGGTGGGGCCTTGCCTGAAGACCACCCTCACTCAAGTGCTTGTGGGCTCTCAGACTGCATCTGCAGAGATCACTATGGGTATCACTATAGCTGTGCTGCTATAGTGCCATAGTGTAGATACTTCCTATATCGACAGAAAGGCCTTTTCATCAAAGTAGGTAATCCACCTCTTTGAGAGAGGGTAACTAAGTCGATGGAAGAATTCTTCTCTCAATCTAGCTGCATCTACACAGGGAGTTAGGCAGACCTAACTACGATGCACAGGTCATTAATTTTCCACAGCTCTGAGCGACGTAGGTAGGTACATCTGGCCAAAACTATGTCTACTTAGGAGTCGGAAGGGGTAATTTCTGGCATGAGTAGACAGACCCACTCAGAGCTAGTGAGGATATGTGGACTTGAGCTGGAAATTACACCTCAAGTTCCAGTGTAGACATATCTTAAGACCAATGGGAGAGGGCGAAGAGAAATAAAAACTAAAACCCCAGGTGTTTAGGAGAAAAGGACTATCACTCTGTGCTATCTTTTCCATCATTTCAATAGTCTTGTTTGTAGGGCAAGTTATTTCAATGGTGTGAGGTAGACCAGGACACTCAGAAAAGCAAAAGAAGAATCAAGACTTTAGGGGAGGAGAAAAAAAAAAAAAAAAAAAAAAAAAGACAACTCAATCCTTTCCTACCCCGCTTTGGAATTTTTTTTTTTGGGGGGGGGGGGGGGGGGGCGCGAGAAGGGGGAGAGATTATAAATTGAGCTTTTTCTATTTAATACACTTCTGAATGGTTTAATCCTCAAGGGAGGCAGGCGGTAGCTACCCTACTTATTCTAGAACAGGACTCCTCAAGAGGTTGCCTACTGGGATGCATACTTCAATCTTAGATTCTGAGCCCCTAAAGGAACACTGTAGCCCTCTTCAGTTTCTTTCCCTTCCCCACTGGCATTTAGCTCAAGAAAGCATGGAGTAAAATCTCAAGATTCAAGAGTAACACTTCTAGATCCAGAATCTTTTCAACCAGCACTGTCACTGGAGTTGAGAGAAGTATGGAGGGTAGGAAGAAAGAAGCCCTCTAAACCCACAAACCAGCCTGCGACGGTGTTGGGACTCACCACCACTGGCACCTCCTGCTGGTTGTGCCGGGCATTAGCTCAGTCCATGGGAAGCGCCTTCTCCTGGTGGTGTCCCATCCACCTCTCGCCCTCCATTGACACCTGGACCCACGTTGCTCCCTTCTGCTTGAGGCGTCCCCTTCAGGACACTGCCCTCTGGCAGTGCCCCATGTCCATTCTCACCCCCTTCCGGGGGGGGGGGGGGGGGAAAGGCCACTAACAGCAGTCTTTCACCTGCCACAGTGGGCAGCTGCTCCCAAAGTCTAACCCCTTCCTTCAGGGGTATGGTGCAGTCCAATATGGCCACTTCCCACAGCCAGCTGCAATATAAGGAGGAAGGGGAGGACCCAGGCCCACCTGCTACTCTGGGTCCTGACCCAGGGATCCTCTAGCGGCAGCCTCCCTGCCCTCCTTCTCTCCCCTCGCTTGCTGTCTGCTCTTCCTGGGTCTCTTCCCCTCTGACCCTTTAGGCCCTTCCCTCAGGGACTGCAGCCTGGCAAGTAGCGGGCTGGAGTTCCCTTTGGCTCACCAGAGCCTGCCCAGCACTACGCTGTCCCAGGTGCTGGTCTCCTAGCTCAGGAGACAGACCTTCCCTGTTGGAGGTCTGGGAGAGACTGACTGCTCCTCTCATGGGCAGCGTTTATATAGGGCTGAGCCCGGCCCTGACTGGCCATCTCCTGCCCAGCCCTGATTGTCTCTCCAACAGGCCCTCCCTGATTGCCTGCCTCTTTGCACAGCTTCTCTGGCCTGTCTTAGCCCACTTTCACAGGGGGGAGGGGCACTCACCCCCCCCCACACAGCCCCAATGTTCACCAGCTGTGGGTTCTCGCCACTTGTGTTAAATTATACACAAATTATGCTTTAATCCCTGGAATTTTGTAATGGAAAGACCAGACCTGCAAATACTTATGAGTGTGCAGAACTTCATTATATTCAGTAGTCCCATTAAAATCAATGGGGCTTATTACAGTAGTAAAGTTAATCAGGAGTATGGCCATAAGCACCAACAATGCTAGACAGTGAGTTTTAATTCTTCGTTTCTTACTTCAGTTGTGTACTGATATTTTCTAGCACCTTGCAGTGGAGTCGAATCATAGGCACATTTAACTTACGCGAATTCAATTATACGCGCTCGGCAATAAATAAATAAATTCTGCCCACCATTCCACTCAATGCCCCGGAGTGAGCGTGAGATGGGAGACATGAATCTGCTGTTCCCTCAGCCTGTCTCAGTTCCCAGGTGCCTCTCATAGTGTGAGCATCTCGCCGCACTGAATGTGATTCTAGTGTTTAAAGATATTGTCAGAGGTGAAAGTAAGCCAGTACGGTGTACCGGCACGAGCTAGTATGCCATGCAGGACTGGACTGGCTTCCCCAGGCTGGCGATTTAAAGGGCCTGGGGCTACCTGCAGTGGCTGGAGCCCCTGGCCCTTTAAATCCCTGCAGGAATCACCAAATGATTAGATGCTGTAGTTAGAGGATTTTTTTTGTTTTGTTTTGATTTGGTTTTTGGAAAGAGTAGATAGTTCTCAACTCCTACTGATGAGGGTTCTCAGCATGACCCAAGATTGGGTACAAAGTTAGGGCCTAATCCTGAGAACTCTTGCCAGAGAAGTCACTATTCAAATAGTCTCAGGGCAGGTCTACACTACCCGCCTGAATCGGCGGGTAGATATCGATCTCTCGGGGACTGAATTATCGCGTCTCGTCGGGGCGCAACAATCGATCCCCGAATCGACGCTTCTACTCCACCAGCGGAGGTAGGAGTAAGCGCCGTCGATGGGGGAGCCGCGGAGGTCGATTTGCCGCCGTCTTCACAGAGGGGTAAGTTGGCTCCGATATGTCAAATTCAGCTACGCTATTCGCGTAACTGAATTTGCGTATCTTAAAATCGACCCCCTCCCATAGTGAGGACGTAGCCTCAGACCATCACTTAACATAAGCTTTTGCAGGATCCGGCCCCTATTGCAAAGAGAAATGCTTTAAGTGAATGAATAAATACTAAATTATTAGTGTGTTTTTATAAAAGTCAATGAAGTATTTAAAACTCTCAAAGTGAATTAGTTCGGTCTGAATTGGACAGAGAAAAAGTATAGAACTCTTCTTCCTAGGACACCAATTTACCAGCTGGCATTGCCCTTTTGTCAATGTGTTCTATACCAATAAGATACATAATGCAAAACAAAAGGATGGCAACTGATATTATATATAGTGAATACTTACTGTGCTCAAACTTAAAAAAAAAAAAAAAAAAAAAACATTTCTCTATACTGTCAGCAGTTACTGGCATGAAAGATTTTGGTTCAGTGCTACATAAAACCCACAAGCTTTTATATCTGCTGCATGCATTGAAGAAGCGGCTTTCACTCTGGAGACTAAGATGAGAAAAACTTTTAAAAACTAACTCAAAAGACATCTAACAAAAATGTGCCTTTAGCTGTCAGTTTTGTTGTCCCCCCCCCTTCTGTATTAATATTCATTACATTTTTAAAGGACAAAATAGATTTTATCATTTCACTTGGTTATAGACTATTGTACTTAATCAAAGGATGAGGAAGAATCTTTCAGAAAGTTCAGAGGAGGAAAAAAATAATATTTTTGCACCTAGAGACTACCATTTGCATAGTCAAAAAGACACAGGTAGGTGCCCAATGAGCACATTAAGAAAATAAAAGGAGTGGGAGACCAATTCTGTGTTTACAAGCTGTCACAGAAACACCTTGTAAACCCTAGATTTAATCACTGGTAATTTTATACCTAGTGTAATGACCTCTAAGGTTAATAATATGGATATTTTATACCTTACAGAGTTGCTATCTTTCTATTTGTCTTTAAAGAGCTACATCAGCTGATTTACAGATCTGACCTAGATAATGATTTAGATGTTTGAAAGGCAAGGGCCTTCAGTAATTATGCAGGGCATCTGTGGAATCCAATCCCTATGGGATAGAGAGCCAACCCCCACCTTCTTTAAATAATCAAATGTGAAAAGATTTGTGTTGATTGCCGTTTTTTTAAAGTACTACTTGAATTTTAAAGTGCTTGAGAATTGTTTCTGTGAAGAACCCTATATGAGCTTATCATCATTACTACTACTAGAATGCATTCACAGAACACTTTATTTATTTTTACTATAGTAGCTTCAGATATATGCAGGCAAGAAAAATATTATTCCTAAAAGGCTTTCCAAGGGAGTATAGTTTAAGGTGGAAACCTCAGAAATACTGAAAAATTTGGACCTTAAAACACATGATGCTGGCAAACATACATATCTAGAGACTACATGTTCAAGATTTCAACATTATTTATAAATAAATGGTTCTTGTTTTATTTAAAATGGAAGGTGAAATGGGATACAGTAAATTAAAGGTAGGTATTCACTCCGAGGGTACTGGTGTCTTCCTGACAAATTGTAAAGCTTTCATATATAGTTCCTTTGGTATCCGAGTAATGGTTCTAAAATCCTTTTTCTGGACTGCCTCACACAAAATGGCTGAAAGATCATCTCACGATCACCAAGGGGTTTAGGGCACAGGATGATTTTTTTCAGCCATTTTGTGGGAAGCAGATCAAGAAAGGGGTAGGGCTGCTGTTGGGTTGAGCAGGGCTTCTTCTTAATTTACCGTTTCCCCGATCTCTGGCATTGGCTCAGAACCAGGGTGGAGAAATTGTCGTCATTCCAAGGTGCTGCAAAGCCAGTTCTAAGACCTTACTGCTTCCTCTGCTCCGGAGCCCAACCCGGGGTAGGAGTTGCAGGTGTATGGAAAGGAGCTGCTCTAGAACTAAAAGGCGAGCAGGAGAAGTAGCAGCCCCAGTAGCAGCAGGATCTCCTTCCCATCCCTGCTCAGGCTCCCCCTGGATCTTAGCAGTAGAAGGATATCATAGCTTTGAATCAGTGGGTTGCAATCCATCAGGCAGCCTTTCACGATCCACCAGTTGAGCAGCCTGGTCATAAAGCAGGTCTTTTTAAACCTTATTACTATTAAACTGATGTACTATTTTATAGTATAAACCAACACATTTAAGTATATAGGTTTAATTAATACCACTTCCTATACAGCCATCTCTTTCCTCTCTGGAAGAAAAATCCTCCTCCTCCCCCAGTAAGGGCTAGCTTTATATATGTGGGTCTAAAATGAAAGCTCCAACTCTGCTATGAGCAAGCAGATCAGGAAATTAAAAGAAACAAGACCCTGTTTGCACTCCGAAGATCCACTGGAGGGAAGGAGCCAGCACTAGAAGGGACATGGTTCAAATCCACTATATTTATTAAGTACCCTGGAGAGGGGATCACCACCTCCTACGGAAACACTTTTGGGAGATTATTAGGGTGGGGAGAAGAATGCTCTGGCAGTTCCCTTTCCTTTTTCTTTTTTGGTCAGGGAAGTGGGTTTTGCCCCCTCCCCAGTGGAAGTAGTAGGGGTTGGGTCCCAAATCTCATAGATCTCATTAATCCACAAAAGGACCTTTACACTGGTTTGTGGATCCTTGCCTCACAGTCCATCTATTAGGTGTTCAGATACCGCAGTGATGGGCATATGGCCATGTTGCCAGGTGCTCCCATGTCAGCAGTTGCCTGTGGAGCCCTTTGATGAAGGGCTCCATAATGCAGAAACAGTTATAGGATGTTTTGCACAGAATCTCCTCCTGATGCCAGGGGTGGAGAGGGAAGAAAACATGACACACTGAGCAGTGACTCAATGTCTGCATTAAGCTCAGCTTGTTTCACTTTCATTTACATTCAGTTTCCAGTCAATTTCATATTCTGATTCTCACACTAGCCCAACACTGCAGTGCAGGGGCTTCTAATACAAGGGAATGTTTAAATCCAAACAAAATGAAAAAAACATTCTAAAAATATCCTTTAAAAGCATTAGGGCCTCTAGTTTTTTAAAAACAGAATATGACTGTTAATACTAAACTACCTAGTGGTGTCCTCTTAAAAACTATTCTACTTTTGTAAAGTGATGTTTTATTGCAAGTTAATTGATTCCAAGGTACCCCACTTCTAAAAATAGTTTTAATATAAAAGTAAACTTTTTATTTTTAAGTAAGCAATGTTTCTGTACCATTATACTAACATTGTTATGTGACCACTATAGGTTCACATATCTTTCCTCCCAAAATCTCTCTCCTCACAAAATGTCCTAAATACAATTTTAAATAGAAGGCAAAATGATTGAGGGATACAATTCCCATAATGCAACATTTTTAAAGCTCTAGCCATAGATGTTCTGAAGTACAAAAGCCTCATCCAGCTAATCTTGATTTATTAATCAGACCATAGAAACCTTTTATCACTATGACTGCAGTCAGCTGCATCTTTTCAAGCTCAGCATTGTCTTCTTCATGATATGCTGATCAGTACCAGACACAAAGAGATAAATACAAAGCTGGTGTTATTGAATGCAACTTCACTGATGTCAATGTACTAGCGTACACCACATCTGAATTTGTCCTAATAATCTAAATATAGTATTATTAGTAAGGCACTAACTAATTTGGCAAAGAAACGTGGGTTCCAGAAAAAGGTCTAGGCCCTCCAATGAGCTCTGTGCAGGTAGACCCCTGTGCCTGTACACTCATTACAGAATCAAAACCTAGCTCCATTAGCACCTTTCTGGATTCTTCTGCTGAAAATCTAGTCTTCACAAAAACAAGATATGGATGAGAGTTGACAACATATTTTCTCCTTTTACAAACTCAGAATATTGAGAAAGCAGGGTTTAAATAACTGGCATAATAGGTTACAATTCACTGACAATCTTTCTATAGAACTTCACATTCCAAGGACCTCAAATGCTTTCCAAACTATACACCACACAGGTTTAATTTTAGCAGTGGCTTGCAAGTATCCAAAAACTGACTTGCACTTCTCCTCCTCCCAGTCACTTCTCACATTTTAAAAATGTAGATTGGACAAGGGAAAGTACACCTCTACCCTGATATAACGTGATATAGGTGAAACCGCGTTATATCGAACTTGCTTTGATCCGCCGGAGTGCGCAGCCCTGCCCCCCTGGAGCACTGCTTTACCGCGTTATATTCAAATGTGTGTTATATCAGGTTGCGTTATATCAGGGTAGAGGTGTACTAATTTAATCACCAATGTTATCTGCAGCATCAAGCTCTTCCTTGGAAATGTGCCATCTTGATCTCATATTGCCAAAATAATATTCCTATATTATTCAATGTTTTTATACAATTATTATTACTGATAAAGCATTCTGCTTATGTTGGTTGAAGTCTTGACCATTTTATCACATAGTAATTGTTAATTACACTAGCTGCCTGTTGCTTCTCACCTTCCTAAGTAATGTTTCAAAGGAACAGGGGAGATGGTTTCCTTCACAGAGAAAGACTGTCTTCCATCTGCAACCTTCCAACTGCCCCACCCCCAACAAAACCAATCACTGCCACCTAGATCCTACAGCAATGGAGACATTCAAAGACCTCACAGATACACACTATACTATATTCCATCCCAATATGACTTAAGACTCAATATGACATCCTATTTAACAGACTGTCCTTTTATCTTTCCTTGTATTTTTATCCAACGGAGAAAACAGTCATAACTTAAACACAAATTCCCTCAATTACAAAACACACCAGATATACAAAGCACTCACTTTGACCCTGGTACTTATAGAATGCACTGAACTTCATATTCCATAAGACCATGTCATTCAAATTACTTTAAAAATTCATCTTTTTACATGGAAAATTAAAATTGTATTGTTAAAAAATTTCTATAAAAGCTATCCATTCTAACATGTAATAAATAATTCTGTATTAGTCAAACTAAACAAGATAGAGAAATATATTGTGCTACAATACCGTAACAGTATTAAAAGCAGCACAAATAGTGAAAAGTCAATTTAAAACATTATTAAGTTTTTGTTGAGACTCAGATTAAAAAAAAGAAAACAGACAAAAGATATGACATACCTGTTAGATGGTAACACTTTGCAATACATAAACAGCAACCAACTTGAGTTTAATGAGTAGAGTATATATGCACAAGATAGCTAGATTTACTTTAAATTTTGCCAGATTTCATCATCACATATTTATTAAAAGTCATAGTAATCAAGATGTTTAATTTTTATCAGCCTGTACCTATATGATATCTAAAGGGTTTTTCACAACTTCCGAGCATAAAATACCTTATTTTTATGCACTGAACAAAGTCTATTTTAGCATGAAGCATTTCCAGGAGCACACAGTCATGATTAATCCTGTTTTTAACTATTTTTAAAGTATTAATCTGAAGATACCTCCCCCTTTCACACTAATCTAGCAATTTGCAGAGCCAACTTGACAACATTTTGTTCATATCAGGTGACAGAAGACAAGAACTCAATAGAGGATCATGATGCCAGCAAATGTGAAAGTATAAAGAAGAAGAAAAGAAAATTATTTAAACTGCAGGACTATAAACTCTGGTTATTCATATGAAACAAGATTTCAATTTGTTGTCAAAGTAGCAACAGATATGATTGAATGCAACAGGAATGACACCATCGCACTGCTACTTTTCTTTGAGACGCCTGAATTCAAAGACTGGAACCCACTTTTTGTTCCAAGTAATTTTTATTGAGATTAAGGATGGAAATAATCATATATCCAGGATTATTTCTTTTTCCACTTCCATGTGACAAGCACCAGGGTGAAAAAATGTATCACTTGTATCAGACAGATAATTGTATATCCTCATGCTTCTGACACAGGAGTATTAAACGTAGTGCTCAACAGATTAACTACAAGAGCAATGTTGATGCTTAATATGCACTTGATCTTGAAATGTGTGTAGTGAGTCAACAAACAGAACATATTGTACCAGCTGACACACAAATTGTGCATGTGTCACTCATGTCACTTTGCTAAAGTTCACTCTGCACCTGCAAAGCTGCAGCTAGATCAAGCAGGACACTGTTTACTAACTGAAATGGTACTTGAAAGGCTTAATAAAATGGCAAAGCATGGGATTTTTTTTTTTTTAAACCTAGTTTTTAAACCTCTCTCCCCCCCCCCCCAACCCCCTCGGTCCCCAGTCAGTGGCCATTTGAAAAAGCTGTATTTTATCTGGAGTGTTTGTTTCCTTTGTGTTATTTTATAAAGAGGGCAACATAGGTTAAACAAAATCCTTTGATGTATTTGTATAAAGAGTAGGTGCGGAGTCAGTATTGTGACTTATCTGCAATTTATTTCACCAAGAAAATTGAACTCTACTCAACTTTATTCATCTGATTTTCAGTCAGGTCCTGCTTAATTTTCTGGCTGGATTTATTGGGGGTACAAGGAAATCAACTGACTTGCTCAAGGTCACAGAAAGACACTGCTTAGGAGAAATTAGGATCCTGCTGGCTTCTATGCTTGGTTTTAGTCACAAGGATTTTTATTCTTTCACCCTCAACTCTAAAGTCAGGTGCCTTCAGTCTAAGAGGACCATCATAAAGATTCCCAGAACATAATTTTCATTTGGAGTATTTTATTTCTCTCCTTAAAGAAAGCATATGTCTTTTTATGGATTCAGTTTTCAGAGTTTCCTTCTGCCCTCTTAATGAAGGGTCTAGAAACAAAAATAAGTGGAACCATTACCAACTTTACTATACAACAGATTACAAAATGGTTCCTAGCACAATTAGTAGGGAATAACTTCAATAATACTTATTTCACTCAGTTACTTAGAATCTTACCAACAAAAAACTTTGTTTCCAAATGTAGTTATGGTTGCTAAGTGACAATCAGAGTCATCTATCCCATCATTTAGAAGACATAAGCATGCAAAAAAACAAGAAAATTAATAGTCATAGGTCTTACATGACCCACATAATAAGCATCTTATGTTTAAGGTATTTCATCACAACACAACAACCTTAACACTAATTATTATTATTTGTGTCTATTACCATAGCACATAGGAGCACATCGGGGTTGGCAGGGCAGACTTTGCTATGGGCCCTTTACCAAAGGTCATAGATGGAGGAGAGTGAAGCATGGCAAGAATCTACAACCATATCAACGAAAGAGAGGAAATATGAACAAATGAAAATATGGACAATTGTTTAAAGCAACTGAAAATGTTAATGTCAGCCCCCAACCCACACCCATCGCCACTCACAGGCAATATTCCCCATGACTGGGGCTGGAGAATGGTGCTATGCAGAGGTGTTGCACAGCTGAAGTGTCCATAAGCATGTCATTAAAAAAGTTTTATGGGAAAGGAGTTCTGAAACTTACTTTCACTTTCTGTTGTGATTGTAAATACAATGGATACATCTGTGTTTTATCTGCAGCTGCTGCTGTTGCAGCCTTGTGGGGTGCCCCCTCCACACCTGTAGAAGCCTGACGCAGAGGAGAAAGAAGAGGACTAGGGAAGATGCATTCAATGAGATCCTGCTAGCCCATGTTGTGTTTGTTGTGAACTCAGGGCCTGGTGGGCCAACATGGTAGACAGCATGAAGAGGGATAGAAAGGAAAGGAGAAAATGTATAAAGATCCAAGAATCCCATGAGAAGAGGGAGTGGGAGATGCATCAGGACATAATGGAACTTCTCAGGCAACAAACACAAATGCTGCAGATTCTAGTTGACTTACAGATTCAACAATCACATGTCCGACTTGCCACCCTTGCAGTCCCTGGAGAACTCCATGGTGGTAGCTCGCTACAACTCTCCACAATACACTTGGCATCATGGATTACATCCCTATCCCTACCTCTACCACAGTAGACCGGTGGACAGTAAGGTCAACCACAGCCTCACATACACCAACTTATGAGAGTCACAGTTGATGTACTTGTAGCCAAAATGGATTGCATTTCTGCATTGAAAGGGACAGAACCATTTGCTGCCTTTCTAAATTTAAACTTCCGTTCAGTTAATATACTGTCCTTTTTTATTTTCATATTGGGTCCCCCCCCCCCCCGACTGCTTTTGTCAGTCAATAAAATACTTTTTTTTTTTTTTTTTTTTTTAAATAATCTTGATTAGTTTACCACACATACTGCAGAATGCAGCGGTACACAAAGCACCCAGTGCTTGTAAAGCATCCAGCACCACAAAACTCAGAGGTTCAAAACACCCAATAATGTGTAAATGTACAACAAGAAAGTGTACACTGCATAATTCATAGTTTCAGTTAAAATAATGTAAGTTATAAATGTACAGCAAAATACAATAATTCATAGGTTCACTATACGACAATGTATAAATGTACACCAAGTACTACACCGTTCCTAAAAACCCACAAACCGTCAGGGCCAGAGCACAGTTAAGCACAGTACATTAATGTGGCTGAGACTGTTAAAGTACGCTTTCAAAGCCTCCCCCATGACCACATAGTTCCACATTGGGCTCTTGTAATGGCCCTTGTCTGGTTGGTTAAACTCAGCAGACAGCCACCCCGCCTCCACCCAGCAACAACTCCCTCCCCCATTACCATTATATCAGTGGTTCTCAAACTTTTGTACTGGTGACCTCTTTCATATAGCAAGCCTCTGAACGTGACCCCCCCACACTTATAAATTAAAAACACTTTTTTATATATTTAACACTATTATAAATGCTGAATGCAAAGCAGGGTTTGGGGTACAGGCTGACAGCTCATGACCCCCCACATAATAAACTCACGACCCCCTGGAGAGGTCCTGACCTCCAGTTTGAGAACCCCTGCATTATATACTAAAATTTAATTAGCAGAAATTTAGTTTAATTGTTTCATAGCAGGTTATGAATACAAATTATATTTTTCAGTAGCTGCATACTAAGTCAGGTTGCCAGACACTGCAAAATAGATAGAAGAAGTTACAGTGCACCAGGACGTGCCTATGTTAAATCTAATTGATTTAAATAGTAGTACTATGGATGAACAGGCTTTATGAATTTGAGACACATTGTAGAGGGACACAGGAACTTTCTGGTCTGCATAAAATGCACAGAATGTTTCAACTTCAGAAATCACAGATGAATGAATGGGATATTGAGCTGGAACCAGTTATGCCAAACAAACAAATGAGCCATGTTAACAAGTTAAGTGAGAAAGGGACTGATTCGTTTTCAATTTTTTCCATGGACTGTGAATCAGCTTTTAATTAGAGCAACCCAAGACAGACTGGCTTCATAAAGGGCTCGATCCTGCACAGGGTTACACGAATAAGCACAAAGCAAAAAGATGAGTAGGATTTAAATACTGACCAAAGTGTGGCGGCTTTATTAAAAGAAGTAAAATTCAGACAAAAGTAGCTTTGATAACAAAGGTCAATTTTATTTAACCCTTAAAATCATCTCTGTATCTAAGGATCACAAACAGACATTGCTAGGTCATGAATATATTTAAATAGAACTCGTTATAATTTAAGAGAGAGCACAATATCCATTGCAAACTTTAAAAGATTACAGCATACCCATCAGCCTCTACAAATGACTGACCGACCTTAATTAGGATATTGTACATGAAGTTATATACTAAAACTGCAACTGTTAAGTACTCAAACTGCAGTTTGCTTTCCTGGTTAACAGAAAATTGTCCAGAGAATGACATGCGGAAGAAAGATGATCAACTGGCAAGAAATATGCACCTTCAGCTCATATCCATCAATGCCATCAACACTAGACGGAATTATGACTTCAGTATCTAGATCCCATTAAATACATTTTTTTTAAATATATTTTCTTGCTCCAGTTAAGAAAATTTTGGATAGTTTTCAAGTCCAAAACTAACTTGGAGCCTCCCAGGTTCTCTTAGAACAGTTTAATGTGCGTGGTACTTGCCCTGTGTTACAATTTTCACTTCTAAAAAGAGATTTACTCCCAAATTTGGATTTGCAAAATTCCCATTTAATGGGGGGGGGGGGGGGGGGGGAAGAGCTAAAATGCTAATGACCTTCCTCACCCACTGAGGGTGCACTGCTGGGTGCTGACCAGCAATTAACAATAAATCCCATTGGACAGTTATGCAATGATAAGAGAGAATAGAAATATCCTAGATCATACTATTGTTGCTGTGACTTCCCATCCTATATGATGTAATCCCTGATCATCATCCAATCATTGCAACCATTAGGGCCCTGTGCAGATGCAAAATTTGTATCTGTATCGAGGCTGTGATCTGCAAAAATTGTCCACAGATATATAGCGGATATCTGCAGATTTGCAGAGCTCTACCTGCCATCATCCAATCACTTATCCATAATCAAATTCAGAATTAGGTTAATTGAGGGCAAATTCTAGTCTTTTCTCCTATCTTCTACTAATCCCTAAAACAGGTTGCAATTTTAAAATTCTTATTGATAGATTGTAAAATTTCCTTACTTCCTCTATTTTTCTATCTTCAAGAGGTCAGAGCTACAGAACTAATTTACTATCAGCAACCCTTTTCAGATCACATCTACTGGACAAGAAACCAGAAGCAAAGTACATTCTATTCCCCTCCCCAAAATACCAATTGAGATCTAATTAATAATAGTTTCCACATTAAATTTTGAATATTAAAGCAAAGATTTTCAAAACTTACTTGTAATTTTAGGTGTCCAATTTAAGGCTAATTAAAGGGATCTGGTTTTCAGAAAGTGTATATTCACTGTGACAATCAGGGTCCGGACACCAAGGGCAGAACAGAAGGTTTAAACCAAAAATGAGTACTTGAATCAATTTAAAAACCCACTTCTAGCTTATGCCCAAATAAATCTGTTAGTCGTTAAGGTGCCACCGGATGTTGTTTTTGGTCATAATTTGTACAACTATCCCTCATAGCAGAATGGTGAGCAGTCAAGCAGGGAGGGTCACCTCCCAAGTCAGGTATTTACATAAAACAAGCTTCAAGTAACCATCCATTGTTCAACCCAGGAAAAAAAGGCGTTAACAGAAGGACATCCTGGCTATCAAGCCAAGAGGGAATTTCCCTACGCTGAATAACCATGAGTCACCAGGGATTTAGCACACTTAGCACTTCAGTGTGGACACTACCTATATACTGACCAGAGGGATTCTCTGATCAGGGTAGGTAATCCACCTCCCTGAGAGGCAGTAACTAGATCTATGGAAGAATCCTTCCATCAATCTAGTACTGTCTACACCAAGGGTTAAGCCAGTTTAACTATGCCACTCAAACCCCTGGATTTTTCACACCCCCAAGCAATGTAGTTAATCTGACTTAATTTTCTACCATAGCCCATGTGGCGGAGGGAGGAAATGGGGGGGGGAGGGGGGAAGCAGAGAGGAATACTTTAAAAACAGGCTTGGGACTGTAAATTTTCAATCCAGAACCTGAGGGACAGTCTGTACACAGAGGGTTGTTTGTGAATGCTGGATCACTCCTGCAGTTAACGGGTATGCTGTGAAACTGTCTTAAAGCAATAGTTAACTTTATTAGGAAAGGGATTTTATCTAATACGAAAGTGCAAAACCTGAGATTGCCTTTTATGTTTATTTTCTGTGTAATTTGTATGTTTGCTTCCACTTACTATTTCATCATTGAATCTGTGTTTTTCCTATTAAATCAACTTTAATTTTTTTCATCCAAACAGGTCTCTGGTGTGCAGCGTGTGTGCCAAAGTAAGCTGGTATCAGGAGGGTTGGTTTCACCCTTCAGGGGTTATGAATAAGGCTATGTTTTAGTCACGGGTATTTTAAGTAAAAGTCATGGACAGGTCACTGGCAGTAAACAAAAATTCACGGCCCAGGACCTGTCCATGACATTTACTATATACGCCTAACTAAAACTTGGAGGGGGGTCTGGGAGAGGGAGGTCCGGGTACTGGGAAGGGGGGGGGGAGGGGGAGAGGGGCGAGTAGGTTTGTGGCACGCACCCCGGGTGCTGGGAGGGTACAGGTTTGCAGCGTGCGGCCTGGGACTCCCACTGGTGCTGGGTGGGGGAGCTGACAGGGCCAGCAGGCTCCCGACTTGGCTCTGCGCCTCCGCCAGCAGGCGCTGCCCCCGCAGCTCCCACTGACCACGCGGTTCCTGGCCAATGGGAGCTGCGGGGCAGAGATAGCATGCAGAGCTGCCTGGCCACATCTCTGCCTAGCAGAGGAGCGAGGAGGATGTCGCCGCTTCCGGGGAGCCCCCCAGTAAATGCCACCCACAGCCCATCTCACCCCGTCCCATGCCCCAACCCCATGACCCCTACCACACCCAAACTCCGCTGCTGGGGGGGGGGGGGAAGAGGGGGCACGGTGGCCCGAGACTGCCCCAGCACTGGCTGGTGTGACTGGAGCAGGGGCTGCCTGAGCTGCCCGAACCAGGCGCACTGGCCACTGCAGAAGCCACGGAATCCGTGACTTTCCGTGACAAACTTGCAGCCTTAGTTATGAACCAGAGGGGAAAACTGCAAGTGTTTGGTAGTTCAGAACTTAGCGAGGTTGTATTTAAGAAGACTAGGCTGTTGATGTCAACCTGCAAAGAATAACTGGGCTGGTGAGACCTTACACTTGTGGACTAGCTACTGGTGTCAGAGAATTGAACCGTATCTGCACAGCATTAAGGCCCCCCAGGTTACAAGGCAGGCAGTGACAGAACCCCTTAGCGTCACACTTACATTCTGCAAATCAGGCCCTTTTTGGCATCCAAAATCACTAATCATTTTTTGAAAATGCTGGCCTTGAAGTCACGGGTCTGTTATAATGTAATATAAAGGTTTTACATCATCAACCAAACAACAGTGAACTAATTATGCCTAGGACACTGCTCTCAGTTTAAGTACTTAATGTCTATTCAAATTCATGGCTTTACTTATTCCATAGCAACCCCAAACCCACAAATATGTAAGGGACATATACAAGATGGGCTACTTCCCACCAGTCTATAGTAAATATTTCCTTGATACAACTACTCCTAGTTTCCAGTGAGCGTGCTGCCTTTCTCCATAGGATAGACATTTCCGCAGAAATTATATGTCTGGACTTTGTCAGAAAACAGAATAGGAGCCTGATAGATCTGTTCCATTCCTCAATGAATCACAAACATAAGACAGTTTCAACAAGATTCTACGGATTCTAACACTATATGTTGGCTTCCATACCTGCAAATTATAGTACAACTAAACAAAGCACTTTTGGATATTTATAAAGTAAAAGCCACTTATTTTTAATTTGCACTATAGCACTACTCACAATGCTAGGTGCTGTCCGAACAAATATAAATAAATAGATTATGCCCCCATTATTGTAATATCCCTTCACCTCATGAAGGATGAATTTCTCCTCAAAACACAAAGTCGGGAAGTATTATCCCCATTTTAAAGAGAAGAAAACAACCCAAAAAATAGGTGATTTGCCTACATTCACAGAGGAATCCTCTGGCAGAGCCACTATTGAACTTGGGTCTCCCAAATTCCAATCCAGATCTTTGAAATTATATAGGAATGGCAGGATATGGCCAAAGCAGGGATGTGTGCACACAGGAGAGAGAGAAGTCATATATGACCACATGGTTGTGAACCTGAGAGATAGGGAGCACAATGAGACAATAGGATAAGCATGATAGGCATGGAAAGAAGATTTGACATGGAGAAGAGCTGTACACAAGTGGAACACTGGAGAATACGAAAAGTAGCAAGCTGAGACAGTGAGCATGGTAGTCAATGAGTGCAGGACTAGTGCTAGTTGATCAGGAAGATGGCAGAGCTAACAGAGGATAAATTTATAGTGGAGAGTCTGCAAAGCCATGGGACTTTCACCAGAGGCATTTGGAGGCACGAGAACAGAGGAAACAAATATTGGGGGTCAGCTAGTGATAGGTGTAGTTGCAAGAGGCTGAGTCAACCCTTTGAAAAGAAGGACAGAAGAGTTCACGGCAGTAGAGATTCAGCAGGCGGCAGACACAGATACCACAGGCAGAGAGAGAGAGCAGAATACAGAGCTAAAGTGGCAGAGACACTATGAACACTGACATATTGGACATTGCAGAAGGTCAAGATAAAAAGGAGACATGAGTCAGTGCACAATGCTGCATGAGGTGATCGTCAGAAAGAGGGAGCTCAATGATGGAAAGATAACAGGTACTTAGTGAAGCACCTATTAGGCTGGTGTTTAGTGAAGACAAGGTTGATGAGTGA
This sequence comes from Malaclemys terrapin pileata, assembly GCF_027887155.1. Taxonomy (NCBI): domain Eukaryota; kingdom Metazoa; phylum Chordata; order Testudines; family Emydidae; genus Malaclemys; species Malaclemys terrapin. The sequence continues at coordinate 14,660,979 of NC_071513.1, read as the reverse complement.
AGACCACTGTGATGGGAGATGTCAAACGAGAATATAAGAGCAAAAAGGCAGAAACTCAGGGGCTTGAGGACAGTGCGGAAGCTGAAACTGCCATGAATGAAGATGGAAGATTATGGTAAAGGAAAGAGAAGAACCAAGTGTCAAACTCTGAAAGGAAGAAAGATGGTGGAATGTTAGATGATATCTCCCTTCCACGTAGCCAGGAATCCCATGAAGCGTTGCTCGAAGGAGGATATTCAAAGAGAAGCTGTACAGCAGGTGAAGACTTCAGGAGAAGATAATCCCCCCACTATGTCATTTGGGGTGAGCTATATTTGAGAGAAGAGGCCGCCTTTGGGGAGAACTGCTGTACAGGCGATGTGATTCAAAGAGGAGTTCATGTTTCTGATGCAGGAAAATGGACGAAGTGAGTAATTAAGAAGCCATGGCTAGCAGTGACGTTTTTGGAGAGGGAAAAGGCATTCCGATGTTATGCAGGAAGTCAGAGTAGATGATCACAATGTTGCTTTCTGGCATTAAATTTTTTTTTTTTTTAATCTATGAATCCCAGATGAAGCATGAGAAGGGGACTGATGAAGTAAAGACTACAGAAGCAGAGGCAGGGTGGAGTTAGGTGGAAGGCCAAAATTGGACAAGTTTCCCCAGAAGTAACAAGGAGGCAGCATATATGGGAAATGTATCTGTGAGGGTGAGATACCAGGGAAGGAGAGAAGGGGGGGGGGAGGGGAACCTACACATATGGTTCAAGTAGTAGATAGGGGAGATGCGAAGAAGGAAGCGACCACACATAGAAGAAATGTAGTACAGGGAGTAATGGCAAAATACAACTGAACAGCACGTCGATTAGGTAGTTGTATTAGTCATCACTAAGTTGTTTTCAAATATGATAAATTAATGCAATTTTATTTCTTCTTTTGGTGCCACATAAGTTTTAGCTTTATCATCATGTCCCAATTTCATTTTCAAGCTCAAAAAAGTATTGAGTCAATTGCTATTTAATTATATATTTATGCTGCATAGAAAAGTTTAATGTACAAGTCTGCATTTGGACCTATTATCTTAGCTCAACTATGTCTTCTTGAGTTCAAGACACGTGCAAATTCATGAAAAATTGTCAGCGTTTTCCTTCCAAAGCAGCAGGCTGACCTAGACTAAGAACGATTTAGCCAGCTCAGTGCCCTAAAGTGCATTAACTACATGCCTCTGCAAATTTACACAACTGCTCTTTGAATATTTTACATAATTTCTTATTTTACTTTATTCACAGTAAACATTTTTCTTGAAATGTGTTTACTTTTTTTGAGACACACTTTCTTAAGCCCCTTGGGAAAAAGCTATAAGCTCTGCCAGATGTTGATCATGCAGTGAGAGTATTGTGTTTTTGCTTTACATAAAACATAAGACACAAGTCAACAAGTGGCAACAAGTAAATGGCCATCTAAAGATATAGAGACAGAGCTGTTATACATCTAACTTTTTTTTCCTGTAGAATACACTTCAGAAATTTAGTGGATTTCTCCACCAATTACTAAAATTAAAGGCTAACTTAAACAAAATTGTCACCTATGGTCAAAGTGAACGCAGAGTTTGGAGTATGTGATTGGGATAAAGTAACTCCTCATTTAACATCGTCCCGCTTAACGTTGTTTCAATGTTACATCCCTGCTCAATTAGGGAATATGCTCATTTAAAGTTGTGCAATGCTCCCTTATAACATCATTTGGTGCCTGCTTGTAAGATTCTGTGGAAGAGCAGCAACTTTACAAGGGAGCATTGCACAAGTTCCACTTCTCCGCCGCCTCCTCCCCCTCCCTCCCAGCGCTTCCCCCGTTTGGTGGCGCTTAGGACTTTCTGGGAGGGAGGGGAAGGAGCAGAGAAGCGCTGCGTCTCCACTCCTCCCCCTCCCTCCCAGCAAGTCCTAAGCGCTACCAAACAGCTGTTTAGCAGTGTTTAGGATTTTCTGGGAGGGAGGGGGAGGAGTGGAGATGCGGGGCTTCCCTGCTCCTCCCCCTCCCTCCCAACACTTTGCGCTTACGACTTTCTGGGAGGGAGAGGCAGGAGTGGGGAAGCTGCTGCTGCTGCTGCTTCCTAGCATCCTTGCCTGCAGGGGGCTGTACCTGTGTGAGGTAAGCCTGGGGCACTTCCCAACCACTGTACAGTATATAATGCCTTTTGTCTGCCCCCAAAAAATTTCCTTTGAACCTAACCCCCGCATTTACATTAAATCTTATGGGACAATTAGATTCATTTAACATTGTTTCACTTAAAGTTGTATTTTTCAGGAACATAACTACAACTTTAAGTGAGGAGTTACTGTATTTGAAGCCTCCTGGAAGTTCCTAACAGGCTGGCAGTATATGCATGAGACATACCACTCTCTGAGTAGACACTGATTCCCCTGGGAAAGATTAGTGGGTTCTACTGACTCTGCTGCAGATAGCTCACTACCTACAGAGATAAAAGAGAGGTGGGAGGTGGGAATTATTCTCTACATAAAGCTACTTTAGAAGCTTATTTTTAAGTGCTATTAAATTCTACAAAACTAATGGATGAATCTCCAATATACCAAGTAAAGCTTCCTATTCTCACTGGTGATTGGACAAGTAGATTTGTCAAGTGCTGATCTAAAACATAAGGGTCATGCCCCAGTGATTTTTGGTTGGTTGCCTTCGGTCAGGTGATTCAGTCCTCCTGTTTCCCTCCCACCAATGCCCTGAATTGGATTTTTCAGAGTCAGTACTTCTACCTGATAAGATACCATTTCTACAGGAATACATTCCCCCCTCCCCCTTTTTTCCCCTCTGGTGTCTGAACTCTTGCCCCTCTTTGGACATTCATGCCCTTCTTACCCCATTTCCTTGTCACCCACCTCACCTACCCTAGGTGTGATTATCAACAGATAGAAAATGTGACTAGTGCTTTAGTGTCTAATGTTAGTTCAGCTACCAGTGAACTCTAATGGGACTGCATACTGAATTGGCCTGAAAACAGGTCTTGGATTGGTTCTGTAGGTGCAAAGAAGCCTGAAATGAAGCCTACCAACCAAAATATTAGAAGTCAAACCAGTCAGATAATGTTTGTCAGTAACAGAGATATCTTTTAAAAAGTTTTTCTCGTATCAGTGGGAGCAATCATTAGAAACTCTTCTTGCTTTTACTTCTAAGAACACAGGGCAAAGACACCAGAGTTCCGGAACTAGTGCAGAACTTGTTCACCAGTTTGGCTGACATTCTATGTGCATGAACAGTTTTCTGTCACAGTAGTTAGTGTTCCATGAGTAACATCAAACAAAAACAAAAGCCATGCATGTAGCTACCTACAGGCAGCAAGTAGAAATCCTAAATTTATCTTAGTTTACTAACTGTACTACATAAAAACAAAACAGCCTTTTATGTTTGCAAACACAATATTAAAGAGAAACTAACAGGCCCTGAGACTGCCAACATGCTACAGGTAAACCAAAACCCAGTTTATAAATAAATATAATTTTTTCAATGCCTTTAATAAGGCAGCAGGAAGAATAACCCATCTGACATTTTGACTTGGTAAGGGGTTTCTGGTATTTTTCAAGATGGTCTAAACTTGGCAGAATTGGAGTTCCCAACAGTTTTTGTTCCTTAAATGAAAAGCCCAACAAAACAACATCCTATATATTAGGATAGAAGTCATGTTCTGTTCAATGCTCTACATGATAACACTTCCTGGGAAAGTGTTATTTTAAAGTAACATGACAACGGACAGGTGCTCAGCCTGCATCTTTTTAAAAGGAGATGAGGAAAAATATAGTCTGTTTTATTAAACTGAGATCTCTCATATTAATAAACACTGACATTAAAAAGACAGTAAAACCCATATGAATGTTTTCTAGGGACTTAACCATCTTGAGATAAAACAATATACTATTGCTAGTAATAAACTAGATTTTATGCAGTTCTATGCATCCCTAAAACCACATTCAAGGACAAAATTAAATACTCCTAAAGGAAATACAATTTTACACAGACCGTTGGAAACTGGGGAAAACTGCGTCAAAAGCAATAATTAAATATTTATTTAATCCATTTATAGCACATCCAGCACAAAAAAAATCTAAACATCAGACAAACCCGTGAAATAAAAAAGTATAGAATATTTAGAGAGAAAATCAGAGAGAGAGAATGAACCAGCTAAAATACGTAACCTGACTACGCAAAGAATCTTGTAAATGGCAAACATCTCTCAGAACTAGTAGGAATCAGGAGAGTGGTAGCTGAGCCAAAATGAAGAAAGACTAAGGCAGGAGAAAGTGGGCGTAGGTGCAAAGAACTCAAGAATTGTTTGAATGAAAGTTTTAAGTATATTTGCAAATTGCAAGGATCTATATTGTGTCATATTGTATCAGGACTCAAAGAACTAAGCTTGCAGAAGATCTGGAGAGAAAACGAACAATTATTACTTTCTTCACACAGGGAGCCGACAGAGAAGCTAGGGAAATATATATGTATTTTAATTTGGACAAGGAAGGTCACATGTTTCCATCTCTCTCTAAGAAGACCCAATAAAGTTCATACAAAGCAGATATGTTAACAGTGGGATTTATTCCTATAAGAATGGCAGGAGCAGTTTTCGACCCTGCCAATCTGAGAGGTGTTTTAGAAATTTGGGGGATTTTTTGTTTTTACTGTGAAATCATTGTCATGTTTTCAATTCCAAATTAATGACGCTCAAAGATGAAATAACACCCTCACAAGAAGATTTCACTTATTTGCAGGAATTTTGAAGGGCAGACAAGATTTTAATAAGCAAACAGAAACAGAGTAAAAAAATGAGACAAAAATTGTGATTAATCTTTAAGGTCTTTCCCTATGAGGGAGGGGAGGGAAGAAGAGATTCTCCTTTTGATACTGTCCCGCAAGATTTCTTAGATTTTTTTTTTAATCTGCTCTAACGGCACATAATTTAGTAATCTAACAAAATAAAGCCTCCATTTTGGTTATTAATCCTATAATGACATCAGAAAATTAGGGCTTGGCTACACTTGCGAGTTACAGCGCATTAAAGCAGCCCTGGGTGCCCTAGCTCACTACCCGGCCACACTGGCAAGGCACGTAGAGCACTCTGACTCCAGGGCTAGAGCGCTCCTGGTACTCCAGGAGAAGATTAACACTTGGTGCGCATTGGCTGAAACGCCTAGGCATCAGTGTGAATGAGGTGTTGCATTACTGCGCTCTGACCAGCCTCCGGAAACGTCCCATAATCCCCTTAAGGCAAGTGGCCACTCTTGTAATTGTTTTGGAATCACTGCAGGCATGCCGATATGCCCTTTGAAAGCTCCGGTTCTGACAGCCAGCATGCTTATCTGCTCCGAGACAAAGCAACCATTACTGTGGAATGCTGTGTGAGAGAGAGGCGGGGGAAGTGAGGAGCGGGGGTCTGTTGCTGTCTGAACTTACAAGACTGCATGCTCTCAGCTCCCCAAAAACCCACTCTCTCCCCCCCCACCTATACAGAACACACTCCCTGTCACACTCCACCCCACCCCCCTCATTTGAAAAGCATGTTGCAGCCACTTACATGCTGGGATAGCTACCACAATGCACTGCTCTCTGTGGCCGTTGCAAGAGCTGCTAAAGTGGTCACGCCACTGTGCTTGCAGCTGTCAACGTGGACAAATTGCAGCGCTTTCCCTACTGCGCTCTACGAAGGCTGGTTTAACTCAAAGCGCTCTATATCTGCAAGTGTAGCCATGCCCTTAGAGAAATATTACATTTCAGAAGACTGATATCTATTCAAAATCATCTTTTTTATCCTTATTTGTAAACTGATTTTTTCCCCTGTATGCTACCCCAAGTTTTCTAAGGGACCATGCACTCGGAGAGCCCATTAACTGGTAAACAGTTTGTAGCTTCTTTTACAGAAAATCTACTACACATGAAGGTCAGCAGAACGAGTTTTAGGTTATCCATTGGCAGAGGACTACATTTAGACAAACCTGAGGTTTCAGTTACCATGTTAAATAAAAGTGAAGTTGTGCACTTGACTCCAATGGGAGTTGAGGGTTTCATTGCAGATAGGGTGACTAGACATCCCGATAAAATCAGGACCGTCCCGATTTTTAGCTGTTTGTCCCGCGTCCCGACCAATCTCTGGTTTTGCTCGGCCGGCAGCACTCTTTTTTTTTTTTTGCCTCCCCCCCCCCCCCCCCCCCGGTGTCCTGATATTTTCTTCATCTCATCTGGTCACTCTAATTGCAGATACTTTGCAGCTTGCTAAGAAAATGGTTAAAACAATCCCCAGCTTGGGGTTTTCTTTGTATAGAAACACCTTTTTTATGAATAACCAAAAAAAGTTATTCAAACCTGAAAGCCTTTATCGGAATTTAGTTTATTCAAAGATGTTTATTATTACCCTATGAAAATAAATTATGTGACAAAAATTAAATAGCATGATTATTTAGGAGCCAGTTGCTCTGTAATTTCCATTGACCAATACTTTAATAGAAAACATGCCTCTGATCTTACTATTTGAGACTGCTAAAGCCTCTATTTGAGACTGCTAAAGCCTCTAGAAAGGCAGGTTCACCAAGAAAAGTAGTCCTGTCCTTGTGCTATAGAAATATCAAAAAAGCAATCCCCTAATTTATTTTCCTGTGAGCTATAAAACATTCGGTCTGACACTTTATAGAAGCAGACCTTTTCAAAGTGAACTTTGACTTTTTCGGTTAAGTCTTTGATATAGCAGTATCTTGAAAACACTTCCTCATTTCAAAGAGACTTTGGCTTATGACACACACCAGTTTGCTTGTGATTTCATACTATTTTACTTGCTGCTTTAATCCTCCACATTTTTAGTGATTTAATAAATATCCATAATATTTGATAAACAGCTACATATACAGAAGTATTACTGTTATAACTCTTCAACCTTTCAGGTCCAGAAGATTAACAGGAAGAAAAGCAACTCTTTAAATGACCTTACCCTTAAATGAGCTAATAGGGGGAGACACAAGTACAGAAACCAGAGGCACAAATGAAGTTGAAAAGTCAGCTGTACTCCAGACGTGTGGACAAATGGCATGCAATGCATTATGTACAGGTTAATGCAGCAAAGCCATAGGTGAGACGTGCCAACACAGCACTGCAATTTTGGATGAAGATAAATTCAGAAGGCTCTACACCGGTGTGCCACAGTTGGAAATGGGGGAATTAGAAGTGAATGAACCTTAGGCTGGGTCCAGTTTATCAAGGTATCAGAACTCCCTGGCGGACTCAAGTTGGATCTTTGGGGCTGTCCATAAATCAGGTAACGCCCTAAGATTTGTGGGTCCTTTAATTTGACATGTTTGTTTCCATATTACAAAGTATTACAAGGTGTGGGGGGGGTCTTGAAAATCACCCAGAAATGTGCTATGTAATTTATCCTGCCCTAGCAGTAGGGGAAATGAGAGTCCCTGCCCCCCTCCTGGGGGACCCCCACTGAGAAGGGGGGTGGGGATCAGAGTCTCTGCCTCGCCCTCCCGGGCGTGCCCTGCTCAGAGGGGCTGGGGGGAGGGGAGACTCAGGGAGGGGGAAGAGTAAAGCCCCCGCCCAGGACACCCCCGGAGGGGCGGGAACAGTCCTGCCCGCCCCAGGCACTATCCCGAAGGGGGGGGGGGGTGAGTCGTGTCCCGCCCCCTGTAGTAGGAGCCCAGAGACCCTCCCCGCCCCGGCCGGGCTGCCGCGTCCCCTGCCGTCGGGGCTAGCGGGCGGCAGCGGCCCCTTCCCCTGGTAAAACTTACCGCACAGACTCCGCTAACCCGCCGGCAGCCCCGCACGCCGCTCGGTTAACGAAACCTGCGAGAAGATGGCGGCTCGTAACCTCCTCTCTGCTGGGGGGCGGGGGCGGAGGCTGAGCCCTTGAGCCCCTTGGCGTGGGGCGACATCTAGCGGCGGCGGGGGGACGCGCAGGCGCAGAGCCTGGCCCTGGCCGCGCAGGTCACTAGAGCGGGGGGCCTCGCAGGGTCAGTGCCTGGCCGAGAGCCAGAAGGGGCCCCGCCCCCACTCTGCTTCTTCCCACCCCTGCTTCCGCCCCTCTTGGGCTGGTGGCCATCGTGGCATCCCCCTGTAGGGTTTCAGACTGCACTCTGGCCACAGCAGCCATCAGGTGACCCAACAAAGAGACCTGTGACACCTTAGAGACTATCAGCGGTTAGATCCAGACTAACACGGCTACCCCTCGGATAGGTGACCCAAGTGAGCCCAGCTAGCCTAGGGCTGGTGGGTCCAGTGGTGGTTTAGGGGGAGAAGAAGCCCCAACCCCAGCAGGAGCTGCGCGGGGCGGAAGCCCCGACCCTGGCAGGAGCTGTGGCACTGAAGCCCCCAGCTGCCTTAGTGGAAGAAGCTGCAGGGCTGAATCCCCTTACTCTCCCCAACCCCCCCGCCCCCCTGGTGGGGAGCTGGCCTGAGCCCCTCTCTCTCTCCCGTTCCCCCCTATGTGGAGCTGGCTCTCATTCTCAGGCTGTGGAGAAATTCAGCTCAAATCTACCAACCTTGGTATGTTCATTTCCCCCATCATGACATAGCCATGAATGGATTTAGCCTAGGAGGCAGGGTCAGTATTAGCCCCATTTGGCAGGTGGGATCTAGAGCCCACAGAGGTGAAGTGACTTTCCCAGGGCTAAGCAGGGAGTCTGTGGCAGAGCAGAGAACCAAATCCAGAACACCTGCCTCCCCCCCCAGGCCTGTGCCTTAACCACTAGGCAACCCTTCTTACCCCAAGGAGGGGGAGCCTCCTCTGCGCTTTGAGTGTATGGGTGGGCCAGGTACTAGACCGAGTCACCCGGAGGGGGACTAGAGAGAGAGATGGGGAAAGGGACATGGGTGGGAAGCAAGAAGGGGGAAACATCAGGAAGGGGAGCAAGGACTTAGAGAAGAAACAAGAGAGGGGGAAAGGGGCAGGGAGAGGGGAAAGACTCCCCACTGCTTGTCCCTCGCAGCTGCCACCTTTCCACTGCCATCAGTGCCCCGCAGCTCCCAAAGAGGCCCCAAGCAGGTGTGAAGCAGAGTGAACGTAATGTCTGTAAACTGGGCTGTTAGTGAAGACAGCTTGTAGCTGAGTGTAATGATTTTAATACACTGTAATTCATGATAATGTAATTATGTAGTTAATTACTATTTTAATGAGGAGGTTAAGATACCAATGATAGACAAACATTCAATAAGTAGAATATGAAAAGTGCATAAATATGCTGAAAATTGCCCGTTGGGGGGAGCTGAGCCCCCCCAAACACACACACACCTTGCCCTCAAGGCAGGAGACGCAGAAAGGAGTGAGTGGGAGGCCCTCAGGGGAGGGAGCCAAGAGGGAGGGGCCAGGAAGGAGTGGGGCCAGGGCCTTGGGGGAGAGGGCAGAGCCAGTGTTGCCGGCACAGAGGGCCCGAGGGGGCAACAGTGGGGTTCGTTGCCCGGTGTGCTTCGCGCCAATGAACACACCAGGGTGGAGAAGCAGACAAAGTTTATTCAAGAGCTCTGAATAGGCACTAGGAGACCAGCATGTCTCAAATCAAGCGCACCAACATAAGCAGGTTTCTTTTTTATACTTTACTTTCTCCTGCCCTTTCTTTCCTACCCCCCCGCTTCCCTTTCCCCCCCCTCCTCCTACAGCAGTTATATTTAAGCAGATAAGTCATCTTGGCGGCTATAAGTCTAGCTTGTTAGTAACTCTTCTTTGAACTGTTATCTTGTCCTTTTCCCTTTGATCTGTTATTTTGCCTTTCAGCCAGAAGCATGCAGGCCTTATTACTATCGCTTCCCAGCTGCTGGCCTGTGAGGTTAGTAAAGGTTAACATGCAGGGGCTTGGTTCACTTTGGCCTAGTTCAGGGGGGGCTTTATTGACTTTCGTGGTCTTCCAACCCCCCAAGTTACCTAGGGTGATGCCTAGTGATACCAACAACTTCCTCCTTTGAGAATACTCAACAAGCCTTTGGCTGAGTTTTCTCATATTCTGTGGACAAGATACGATTGAGTGCCATGGAGCTGGGGTTATTAATGAGAGGGTATGTCGGGATTTTTGGGGAACAACTTTTCAGGGCAACTTAGCGGCGTGATATGGGATCTGGGCACAAACCCAGCAGTTAGAGAGGTTAAACTTTTGGGCAAAGCAAACCTTCAGGGCCTTATACGTATTTGTTTTTAAGTTGATAGGGATTCCTTTCCATCCCGCATGTGCCTGGGGGGAAACGGGAGTCAATGAGAGGAGTGCCTCTATGGCAAAGAGTAACACAGTGGCAGATCCTGGACCTGATTCCATTTTGGGCAGGTGACCCTGGGGTCTAACAATTACAATTCCCCAAATACCCACAAAATAACAATTACCAATAGCAGGCAGACTAAAAACGAAAGGGACCAGGCCAATAGGTTAGGCCAGCCCTGTGAACCACCCTTTTTGGCCAGGCCCTGGCCAGAGATTTGGAGGAGTGGGACAATGAGGGCAAGGTCCTCCTTCTGCAATATGTAAATGACTTGTTAATTGCCGCTGTGGGTCTAACCCCTTGCCTTAAAGCCACTGTGAGCCTCCTGAACTTTGTTGGACTCCGAGGATATCAAGTAGCATGGAGTAAGGCTCAAATTGCCCTCCCAGAAGTACAATATTTAAGGTTTCACATAAGGCAGGGGGAGCGTCAGCTTTCAAACAAAAGAAAGGAAGCTGTCTGCCAAGTTCCTATCCCAAGCAATCGTACACGGCTTAGGGCGTTTCTGGGTATGGCAGGCTTCTGCAGAATATGGATCCCAGAGTTTGGACTGTGGGCTAAACCCTTGTACGAATGCGTTAAGGGAGCGGATCACAATCCCTTTCACTGGTCCTCAGAAGCCGACAAGGCAATTAAGGTTTTAAAAAGAAAAGCTATTGGACACCAGAGGTTGAACCAAGTGAAATCCTCAAAAGTGGGTGTGCTCGTCCTGGTGTGTTGCTCCAAAGCTCTGTATAAAAGTTATTTTACTGGAAGGGTGTATAATGGCAATGTATATGTGTTCATTGTTGGGAAAAGGTGTATGAGTAAAGAATAAAAGTTTCCTTTATAGGTTAAAAGAAGCCAAAAAAAAAAAAAAAAACCACCAGAACAAGTTAACTGGAAAATATAGCTAGCAAGCACAGTCCAAAGATAAGATGCTGGCCCCATCCAAGGACATTGTTCACAGCTAAAACTTGGCTGACAACCAAGAAAAGGGGGGCCTGAATGTGCCCAAGCAACCATGAGATCTGCAAAACACTGCCAGGCATTAATAAAATGTGTTAGGTTTCTTTTCTCACAGATAAAAGAAGTGCTAACCAAAGACCCTAGCAGCCCTGCCAGTCATTAAAACAAGAAGACTGAGTCTACGTAAAGTCCATCAACAAAAGACTGCTTTAGCTCCACACTGGAAAGGCCCTTTCCAAGTCCTGTTAACCACCAACACTGCTGTAAAATGCCAAGAACTGCCTACCTGAACCCACGCGTCTCACTGTAAAAAGACCCCTCCACCTCAGGAGGACTCTCCGACTAATAATAAGCCTATTTCTCCTTCTAGCTCTGCTGTGCCTTCTGGACAGCAAAAAAAAAAAAAAGACAAGGTAAAGTGCTAGTAACCTCTCCCTTGTCCGCTGGCAGACCTACTGTGCCTTTGGATTTTTCTAAAAAAAGCAAAACCATTACAAAGTGATGCGCTAGTAACCTCTCCTCTGTATAATGCCAAACCACACTGTTTCAGGAAAAGAGAAGAAGGAACACTTACTTCATTAAAACCACAAAGTCCAGGAATTCCTAACTACAAAAAACATTAAAAACTAACCCTGGTAAAAAAACAAAGAATTCCTTTTGTGTGGGAAGCTTGAGGGCTCTCATGCTTTAAAATAGAGACTTGAAATTTGGCAGGGGAATTGGCTTTTTGTGGGGATGTTGCTTTTGCTATCCAGGTGAAAATTCACCCAAATTTGGTCAAGTTATAAGCCTCTGAAAAGTCTGTTTGCACATGCTCAATAGAAACTTGCTGGAGCTTTGAAGCTAAATTCCCCAAAGATTCTGGATGTGCAGGGAGATTGGGACCAGGATCTGGGGGAAGTCTATAGGACTACTCACATGTAAAATTATACAGATGTCTAAGTATTTCAGGCTCAGGGCCTTACATTGAAAGCTCTTTAACGTGGGAACTGTCTCCCATTAGAGCTAGTGCAGGTATGTCTACACAAGCTGGGAATCACACCTCCCAGCTCAAATGTAGACATAGCCTATGGGTTTGTACAGCACCTAGCATAATGGGGTACCAATCTCGGTTGGAGCCTCCAGGTGCTACTATAATAGAAATAATAAATTTCCTCACATCATTCACCAAGTTAATTATAGGAATTTAAAAATGTAAATACACATTTTTTAAAATTTAATTTCAAGGGACTTCAGAACAAAAATAAAAAACCTTGTGTCATGTACCAGATATGGACTGGTTTCAGAGCTTCCACCCAGAAAGATACATGACAATGTGTTGCCTTTAGATATCTTCAATACGCTGCCAACTATGGATGTTCTCAGCTCAGATAAAGGTATGTTACACATGGCGCTAGCTAGTGGCTAAACATTATAATACAGTTTAACATTCCATTGCATCTTCCTCTTTAAGTTTTACATTCCTACCATTTACCAAATGTACACTATCAAACTATTTTTAAAGTTCGATACAGATCAGTCTGTTAAGCATCTCTGAATCACACTGGTTTTCTAAATACATGACCTGCATGCATAACAACTTTGTCATCTGGCTGTCCATTAGTTGCAATGACTGGCTGTGATTGATTTGGAATCTGAGTCTTCTTCTTGGTCTGCATCCACCACCTGTAGTGTTTGCTCTATTGATTGTTCTTTCTAATGAACATCTTATAGATGTTGACAGTTTCTGTTGAACACTCCACTGTTGGTCTCAATCACATATGATCTGGGCAATTAATTATTTTTCTTTACAATAGCTGGGATTCTCCATCCTTTTTCTCCATCCAGTTTGTCACAAACATGGTCACCAGATCTGGCAAATCCATTTCTTGGTCTTCTCAGCTACAGATCAACAGCACAACTCCTGATGGGAAGATCTGACTTTGGAAAAGAATCCTAACAGTAATTTTATCTCCAAAGTGTCTAGATGTGAAGAAATTAGCCATATCAGATCAAAAGGCAAAAAGAGCTTATAAACATCAACTCTAAAGCATTTGCATTGCCAGCAGATCGAGGAACGTGATCTTTCCCCTTTATTCGACATTGGGGAGGCCTCATCTGGAATACTGTGTCCAGTTTTGGGCCCCACACTACAAGAAGGATGTGGAAAAATTGGAAAGAGTCCAACGGAGGGCAACAAAAATGATTAGGGGTCTGGAGCACATGACTTATGAGGAGAGGCTGAGGGAACTGGGATTGTTTAGTCTCCAGAAGAGAAGAATGAGGGGGGATTTGATAGCAGCCTTCAACTACCTGAAGAGGGGTTCCAAAGAGGATGGAGCTCGGCTGTTCTCAGTGGTGGCAGATGACAGAACAAGGAGCAATGGTCTCAAGTTGCAGTGGGGGAGGTCCAGGTTGGATATTAGGAAACACTGTTTCACTAGGAGGGTGGTGAAACACTGGAATGCATTACCTAGGGAGGTGGTGGAGTCTCCTTCCTTGGAGGTTTTTAAGGCCCGGCTTGACAAAGCCCTGGCTGGGATGATTTAGTTGGGAATTGGTCCTGCTTTGAGCAGGGGGTTGGACTAGATGACCTCTTGAGGTCCCTTCCAACCCTGATATTCTATTCTATGCATCATTATGCTCAATTCAATTTGGAATGCTCATCGCTGCAGCCATGAGGGCTAGAACTAATTAATTTTTTTTTTTAAATGAAAGCTGCTATTCTACACAGTCTGTGGATCACATAAATACACCTTTCAGGCCATTTGTTTCACACCCTTGCACTAAGGAAGGACAAATGGTGCAAGTCCAAGAGTCAGATTCTGAGAGCTGCTGAACACTCAACTCCCTTTGACATCAGCATCTCTCAGAAGTTGGCCCTAAATGAGTTAACATTGCAAATGATTACGACTGAGGCTGTAAACATCTCAGTGAATTAGAAACACAAAACAAAATCCTTTGTCTCAAGCATGAGTTCTAATAGTTCACAGAGTAGGGACCCAATCTTTGGGGGTTCGACCGGCTTCTGTATAGATTATTTAGGTTAATCTTTCTATCTACCCGATGGGACTCAGTCTAGAAGATACCATCAGAGATGTTTCGTTTGGCAGTTCTCAAACTGTGGATTTGTGTCTCCAGAGGTAATATGCTTGTTAACAGCAAAAATGTATTTAAATGTATTTAAATATATATTTAGAGGTGAGAAATAACAGACCTCAATTCTATTGTCCCTCTGCAAATTTGTGTGCACAGAGTCAATCCCTTACCTCTCTTTAAAAGTGAAAAGTTTCAAAAAGTTCAATGAATAGAAGATTGTTGGGTGCGGAATAGATCTGGACAAGGAGAAGAAGTCTGGAGATAAATGTCAGAAGCGTGGTACATATGCTTTTTTGTTAAAATATTATGTTTTCTGTTGAAGAAAAAAATCCAGAATACTTAATGTTGTTGTTTTAGTTCAGGGGTCGGCAACGTTTGGCACACGGCTTGCCAGGGTAAGTACCCGAGCGGGCCAGGCCAGTTTATTTACCTGTTGACGCGGCAGGTTCAGCCGATCGCGGCCGCCACTGGCCGCGGTTCGCCGTCCCGGGCCAATGGCGGCAGCGGGAAGTGGCGCGGGCGAGGGATGTGCTGGCCGCGGCTTCCCGCCGCCCCCATTGGCCCGGGTTGGCGAATCGCAGCCAGTGGCGGCCGCGATTGGCCGAACCTGCCGCGTCAGCAGGTAAATAAACTGGCCCGGCCCACTCGGGTGCTTACCCTGGCAAGCCGCGTGCCAAACATTGCCGACCCCTGTTTTAGTTAAATAAAACAATTTAAATGTCTGTCTGGTGATGTTCTCCTCCTTATACAGCCTGGCAAGAAAATCCTCCAAATGTTAATGATTAACCTGTTGAATTGGAGATAGTTCACCTCCCAATGACTTCATAAATATCTGCTTCAATTATCTTTGGTAAATGAAATAACCAAACAATCATTCATTTTCTGATATAGCTGTAAAACTCATCTGAAAAGTTTTCAAAATAAATCACTGTTTAAAAATGTATAGTGTGTACCTTCTAAAAATGAAACCTACCTATATCTCCGAGTTGTGAAGAATATGTATTAAGGTTATAACAACCAACAAGAACGCACTTTTATGTAGAAAACCATGATTACATTAAGTCTTCCTGACCAGTGATTTAAATCATGATTTAAATCAAATCCACCCTGCCCGCTATGCTCTTGCTCCTGGCCCCTTCATTCCCCAGGGGAGCCCACAAATATGTTTGGTGCTGGGCCCACAAAAAGTTAATCTGGCCCTGGTCCTGACCAGCCCAGGCCAGAGACAGGGACCCAGATAACATTGGCACCTCCACCAGCTCTGGCTGAATTCCAAACACCATCTAGGACGTGATCCTTTGGCTATATTTACACTAGAAAGCACACAGTGGCACAGCGGTACTGATGCAGCTGCACCGCTGTAAGACCTTTCATGTAGCCTCTCTATGCTGTCGGAAGAGAGCTCTCCCGTCAACATAATTAAACCACCCCCAACATTATGCCAGCGTACCTTATGTCGCTCAGGGGTGTTTTTTTTCCACACCCCTGTGTGACATAAATTTTGCCAACATAAGTGGTAGTGTCGGTATGGCCTTAGTCTCTGCTCTCCCATGCCCCCACGTGTGTCCTTTTCCTTCCCAATCTTATTTCTTCGCTCTCTTCTGTTTCTTTCTGTCTAATAAGAATCTGGCTTACCTGGCCAATACTGTATATTTTGCAACACTGCAGTATGCCTGTGACCATAATGAGGCAGCTAAAGCAATGCCCTAAGCAGCCTGATGCTGGTAGGATTTTACCAGGTCTTGGAGTGGCCGATAAGACCGTGTGCTGTGCCTGTGTTTTTCAGCTGTGAAGTTGCAGGTGAAAGTCAACACCAGAGACAGAAGCTGTGTCTTTGTTGTTCTGTTCTCTGCCCTTCTGTGTGTGTTTGTCTTGTTTTGTCTTCTGGAAAATGGGATTAGACTATAACAACAACAACAGCAGTTTCAACAGCTCCAGCCCATCTCTACTAGCTTCCCCTCTTTTCCCTTCAAGGGCAGTTATTCCCATATTAAATACCATCTAAAAATTGTCAAACAATGAGTTTTTTCCTTCTAAAAAGCTCTCTCCAGCTAAACGGAAAGGGAACAAGTTAAAATGAAAACTGTATTTAATCCTATACATTACTTTAACTGTTTTTCCTTCTTTTCTTTTTCAATAAAAGATTAAAAGGGTTTTTATGGTGTTTGCCACGGTACTAAGCAGGCTGAGGTCTCTGTATACCAAACCCCAAACTTTGTTTAAAACTGTTTGATGTTGCACATTAGCAGGGTTTTGTTAACAGTTTTGATTTTTTTGGGCCTATATATTTCATCTAAATTAATACAACAAACCCCACTGCAATGGCAGTGATGAAGGAGTTCTAGAACTTATACTTGAATTTACTGCATTACACTTCACATTAATATGAAAAGATGCTTCTTTCTCTGTTCAGAATTAGGTGCAATATATATGGCTGCTTTCAATAAGTGGGAATGAACTTCCATATGATCCACTGGTTATTTTGCTGGGTCTTCTGATCAAAAGAGAGACTGGCCTGAAAACTGCAATATTCATCTCTCATTTACTAGTTAAAGGCCTAAAGGTGAAATCATAGCCAATGGGAAGCAAAAAGGATCTCTGGATTAGAAAAAAAAATTGCTCAAAAGAATGTGAGGTATGTTAGAAATTGAAAAATTAACTGAAGAGAAATAACTACAGGCATTTCCATTTAGTATGTTTATTTTCATATGATTTTATTGAAGAAAACAAGACAAGAAATGTTATTCCTTTGCACTTCTATAAACATGTTGATAATCTGCTATCTCCTGGAAATATTCGCCTGAAATATCAAATTTTTCTTTAATTTTTGTCATTTTGATTATAATTATTTGTTCAAAATGTGAAGTCCTAATCCTGCAAAGACTTATGCACTAAAGTCACAATCTGTCCATTCCTCTTGGTGCCGTACAACTAGTATTCTTCTTGTTCTTCAAAAATAAAAAATATTTTTATTGTTTTTTTATAATGGCAGCACTGGGCCTGATCCTCATTTGGTCCTTAATCAGAACAGTTAATTCCTCCAGCCTCTTTGTGTCTAATCCTGGTTCATAGCACCACCCTCGATTTGAAGACTTCTGAGCTACATGTATGAAAGAATTGCAAGAAATGGAATAGCATTGTTCTGGCAAATGCAAAAAATAGTTTTAAAGTTTGTTGTGTGCTCTCTGTTCCAAACTGAGATGGCCTCGGAACGTGTTACACGAGGAGCTACGTGCTTATAGGACTTACATACACACACAACTGAGTGAAATTTTAAAGTATGGTCAGAAATGGAGCTCTTAATTAATTAGTATTCTCTCTCTGATGCACACAAACCCCTTTTACTTTGGTACTTATATTTTATATTTCCGTAAAATAAACAAATTAATAAAAACTGAAAAGACTGAAGTGTCTTATTCCAAGAAGTGTTTAGACTGACAGACTTTAAGGCCAGAAGGGACCATCATGATCATCTAATCCAGTGATACTCAGACCTCAGTGGTTCAGGAGTCAAATTAGCAATCAAGATTACCCAAAGAGCCACAGTAGTGTGAATTCATTGTTTCATTTACTATAGTACTATATATTCATTTTTAAACAGTATGACGGGAAATATATCTATATAATTCTCCCAGCAAAATGACTGACGAAGTATTATTTTCTCAACTACAATTGGTTAATAAGATAGTAAAAGCATCCTGATTGGTTAATAATTTAGACTGGTTAATAATTAAATCACAGTGTTTTAATATCATGTGTTGCAAAGAGCTGCAGGAGACACATTAACGAGCCATCTGTGGCCGTTGAGCCTCAGTTTGAGTAGCTTTGCTCTCTTGCACAGTGCAGGCCACACAACCCCCTTCTCCTGTAATAGACCCATACCTCTGGCGGAATTACTGAAGTCCTCAACTCATGATTTAAAGACTTCAAGTTATAGAAGTCCACCATTTAGAGTAAATCGACCATTTACTCTAGTTTAAACTTGCAAGTGACCCATGCTGCAGAGGAAGGCAAAAAAACAAACAAACCCAGAGTCTCTTCCGATCTGACCCAGGGGAAAATTCCTTCCTGACCCCAAATATGGTGATCAGTTGAACCCTGAGCTTTTTGGGTTTATTTGCACCAACTGGAAATATAATTGAAGAATGAGCTTTCAGGTCCAAAACTGGCATAAGACAGAAAGGGAACATTGCTTCTAAGTAATTACTAGAACAATTCAGAGGTAATCTAATAAACTGCTGTTCAAACTCAATCCTGAGGTATTTTTAGCCACAGATTACCTGCCCTTTAATGCACCCTCATGTTTTCATGAATGGCTCTGTAGAGATACGTTACTATGGTCTTCTGAAAATTCCAGGAGAATGAGCACACACTGTTCAATATCTGATGAATACTGCTGGTCCAACAGTGGTGTTGTAAGTTGAACAAAATATCTTTGAAGCTGGTGAGTGTAATTGCCTCTGCTCATTTAAGACAGCTGTAAGAAACAGGAGTTAAGCTCCTTTATGAAACAATAGCAGCCGCTACCCCAAAACACAACATAAGAACATAAGAATGGCCATACTGGCTCAGACCAAAGGTCCATCCAGCCCAGTATCCTGTCTACTGACAGTGGCCAATGCCAGGTGCCCCAGAGGGAGTGAACCTAACAGGTAATGATCAAGCGATCTCTCTCCTGCCATCCATCTCCACCCTCTGACAAACAGGCTAGGAACACTATTCCTTACACATCCTGGCTAATAGCCATTAATGGACTTAACCTCCATGAATGTATCTAGTTCTCTTTTAAACCCTGTTATAGTCCTAGCCTTCACAACCTTCTTAGGCAAGGAGTTTCACAGGTTGACTGTGTACTGTGTGAAGAAGAACTTCCTTTCATTTGTTTTAAACCTGCTGCCCATTAATTTCATTTGGTGGCCCCTAGTTCTTATATTATGGGAACAAGTAAATAACTTTTCCTTATTCACTTTCTCCCCACCACTCATGATTTTATATACCTCTATCATATCCCCCCTTAGTCGCCTCTTTTCCAAGCTGAGAAGTCCTAGCCTCTTTAATCTCTCCTCATATGGGACCTGTTCCAAACCCCATATCATATTAGTTGCCCTTCTCTGAACCTTTTCTAATGCCAGTATATCTTTTTTGAGATGAGGAGACCACATCTGTACGCAGTATTCAAGATGTGGGCGTACCAGGGATTTATATAAGGGCAATAAGATATTCTCCATCTTATTCTCTATCCCTTTTTTAATGATTCCTAACATCCTGTTTGCTTTTTTGACTGCCACTGCACACTGCGTGGATGTCTTCAGAGAACTATCCACGATGACTTCAAGATCTCTTTCCTGATTAGTTGTAGCTAAATTAGTCCCCATCATATTGTATGTATAGTTGGGGTTATTTTTTCCAATGTGCATTACTTTACATTTATCCACATTAAATTTCATTTGCCATTTTGGTGCCCAATTGCTTAGGTTTGTGAGATCTTTTTGAAGTTCTTCACAGTCTGTTTTGGTCTTAACTATCTTGAGCAGTTTAATATCATCTGCAAACTTTGCCACCTCACTGTTTACCCCTTTCTCCAGATCATTTATGAATAAGTTGAATAGGATTGGTCCTAGGACTCACTCTTGGGGAATACCACTAGTTACCCCTCTCCACTCTGAAAATTTACCATTTATTCCTATCCTTTGTTTCCTGTCTTTTAACCAGTTCTCAATCCATGAAAGGCTCTTCCCTTATCTCATGACAACTTAATTTACATAAAAGACTTTGGAGAGGGACCTTGTCAAAGGCTTTCTGGAAATTTAAGAACACTATGTCCACCAGATCCCCCTTGTCCACATATTTGTTGATCCCTTCAAAAAACTCTAATAGATTAGTAAGACATGATTTCCCTTTACAGAAACCATGTTGACTTTTGCCCAACAATTTATGTTCTTCTATATGTCTGACAATTTTATTCTTTACTGCTGTTTCAACTAATTTGTCCGGTACTGACGTTAGATTTACTGGTCTGTAATTGCCAGGATCACCTCTAGAGCCCTTTTTAATTATTGGCGTTCATTAGCTATCTTCCAGTCATTGGGTACAGAAGCTGATTTAAAGGACAGGTTGCAAACTATAGTTAATAGTTCCGCAATTTCACATTTGAGTTCTCTCAGAACTCTTGGGTGAGTGCCATCTGGTCCCGGTGACTTGTTACTGTTTATCAATTAATTCCAAAACCTCCTCTAATGACACTTCAATCTGTGACAATTCCTCAGAGTTGTCATCTACAAAGGATGGCTTAGGTTTGGGAATCTCCTTAACATCCTCAGCCATGAAGACTGAAGCAAAGAATTCATTTAGTTTCTCCGCAATGATTTTATTGTCTCTAAGTGCTCCTTTTGTATCTCGATTGTCCAGGGGCCCCACTGGTTGTTTAGCAGGCTTCCTGCTTCTGATGTACTTAAAAAGCATTTTGTTATTATCTTTTGAGTTTTTGGCTAGCTGTTCTTCAAACTCCTTTTTGGCTTTTCTCATTACATTTTTACACTTAATTTGGCAGTGTTTATGCTCCTTTCTATTTACCTCACTAGGATTTGACTTCCACTTTTTAAAAGATGCCTTTTTATCTCTCACTGCTTCTTTTACATTGTTGTTAAGCCACAGTGGCTCTTTTTTAGTTCTTTTACTGTGTTTTTTGCTTGGGGTATACATTTAAGCTGGGCCTTGTCACAGGCACATGTGACTGCTCAAAACAAAGGTACATGTGAGCCACTTGTGAATTTGAACTATATGATGAGGGGCGTGTGTGTGTGTGTGTGTGTGTGTGTGTGTGTGTGTGTGTGTGTGTGTGTGTGTGTGTGTGTGTGTGTGTGTGTGTGTGTGAGAGAGAGAGAGAGAGAGAGAGAAGGTACCAAGGAAGCACCAGACACAGCCTCAACAAACACTGTGTGTAATCGTGGAAAAAGCCTAGAAAGAGAGCTTTTAAGCTGGGTGCTGCCTAAAAGGGGCCTTGAAGCTCTGAGCAAAGAAACTGTCTCCTGTTGTTTGATTCCTCCTGTGTTCAGGGAAACAGAATTTTATACATTTTTTGTAAACAAACAGAATTGCATCCAAGATACCTCACTTCATCATCAGTTTCTCCTTGTAATGGAAACAACCTGCAGAGACTTAACTTTTACTAGCAACTTGCTTCAAAAGGGGTAACAGTATAAATCCATAGCAGAAAAAAAAACGTTGGGCCTGATTCTGCCTCCATTACTTAGGCAAAACACCCTTGGAAGTCAGTAGGAGTTTTGCTTGAGTAATAACTGCAGGTTTAAAGGATATGGAATCCTGTTGTCACTGAAATCAATGGGAAAACTAAATTTCCATTGGAAGAAGGATTGAATTTGTACAAACATTGCCAATCTAAGCATTGCAAAATAGAAACACCCAGTAGATAAACAGTTTATCTACTGATGATATTTGGAAGGGCTGTAAATATTTGCTGGAACTTTAAAATGACTTTGCTTCAGCCATTATTGTGCCCCTTTTATGTTTGCGATGAATATTTGAGTGATTGTTGGTGCTGGTAACAATTTTCACAGGAAGCTAATATCAAAAAGTCACATGCATTACTATGAATGAAAACCAACTTTAAAATTCATACATGCAAGCTCTGAAGTCTCTGTACTTGAGCTGTTCCTGGATGCTGGTATGTCCTTTTGGGACCATAGGCAACTGAGGCCATGCTTACAAGTACAGTACTGCAGCTGTACTGATACAGCTGTACCCCTGCAATGTATGGAGACATTCTATGCCGACAGGCGAGAGCTGTCCCATTGGCATAAAAAAAAAACCACCGGAAGTGGCATAAGCTATGTTGGCGGGAGAGCTTCTCCCACTGACATAGCACTGTGCATATTAGCACTTATGTCGGTATAACTTATTTCGCTCAGGGTGTGGAATATTCACACCCCTGAGCGACATAAATTTTGCCAACATAGGTGGTAGTGTAGACATAGCTTGAATGTAAGTCACAATAGCCATTAGGCTTCTCTAATTTACACTGGGGAGGCCAGATTGGCCCTGAGCTGTCTTCAAAATAGTAAAAGCACAAAGGAGAAGCTGGGAATGGGCGACAGAGGATGAATCACTTGATGATTCCCTGTTATGTTCATTCCCTCTGGGGCACCTGGCATTGGCCACTGGTATTTGCCACTGTCGGAAGACAGGATACTGGGCTAGATGGACCTTTGGTCTGACCCAGTGTGGCCGTTCTTATATTTTTATGAGCCACCTGGGCCCCAACCACTCTGTTCGTGCACCAGCCACAGTCTGGCCAAGACCATGAACCATGATCTAAAACTACCGGTAATTATTTTATTAAAATTAATATCTTATTAAGTATTAATTAAATGTATTTTACAAAACACTTCATCTAATACTCCATATTTGTCCCTTTTGATATGAGGTATGAGATATATTTAATAAATTACATCAAACGAAAGGATGGAGACTTTATGAAATGATCTTTGGCATATTACAAGTTATATTAATGTTTAGTATGATGCCATTGAGGTCTATTAATAGGAATTTTCATTCTTTTACATCCTAGTAATATCTCAATAATAAGACATTTCTCAACAATGATGCTGTTTTTACAAGATACAAGAAATATTCTTATTTCTGATAATTTTTCAAGAAAAATTAATTGTTTTTCAGGGATTGCATGATTTTCCTCCTGTGGTGAGATGCTTATTCTACTGGCCATGATTCCTAAATCAAATTCTATGGTGTCACATATTTTTGAGTTGCAACTTGCATGGCATTATTTTCATGCTTGTTTTCTCAAAATAAACTTGTAACAATGAGGACTACAAGGACTGAAAAATAAGAAACATAGTGGAAAAGAAAAGCACGTGTAGTGCAAATAGGTAGGCTCACGTTAGGGTTAACTTCCAATAAACTTGATTAACTTAACATTCAATATTTGAAATGAAACAGTGAATCAATTAATAGTAACATAGACCAAGAGTAACGGTCTCTCTGGTGACCTAATAAACTTAAAACTAATTATGTCACTTCAAAGCACTTCTCATTGCAGATGGAATTGTACAACACTGGTAATCTAGCTACAGCAAGTAATTATATGGTGGTTAATGTGCAGGAGCCCGCAGCTCAGGGGGCCTTGGAAGCCTTGGCTGGAAACCACCAAGCCTCCAGGGGCTTAGGGCAGGACTGGGGCCGGGCTGTTGATTCAGAGCCAGCTCTACTCAGGCAAATGGTGCTGCCGGGCCCCCTCCCTGTGGACAGCTGGCAGAGCTGAGCCAGTCAGGTGACCTTGGAGGCCAGGTGAACTGCAATCTGTGCCCCACAGGGAGAGGCAGGAGCAACAGCTGGGCACTGCAGGGAGGGGCCGCTGCTTTCTGGAAGGGGAGACTGTGTGTAAGGGTGGGTGGTCTGCCTGGGTGGGGAAGGGCGGGCTTGACTTGAACTGTTTGGGGGGTGGCCAAACCTTTAAATTGTGTCCCCTCCCCACTATCAACATATCAACAGTTATGTGTCGCCTTTGGTTAATACACCTCTACCTTGATATAACGCTGTCCCCGGGAGCCAAAAAATCTTACCGCATTATAGGTGAAACCACGTTATATCGAACTTGCTTTTATCCACCTGAGTGCGCAGCCCCGCTCTCCCCCCCCCCCCCCGGAGCACTGCTTTACCGCGTTATATCCGAAATCATGTTATATCGGGTCGCGTTATATTGGGGTAGAGGTGTAATATTTTATCCAATCAGAAGCAATCTGAAAGGGGAATTGTGAAGCCATTTTATAGTTCATGCCACAGCAAAGTAAGGTTTCTGATTTGATAAAATTAATTTTATATCCTGAGCATGAGCTGACTTGTTCTATTAATTCCACCTCCCAGGGGCTTTGCCTCTTTTTTGTTAAATCTGCGGGAACTGTTAATGTTGACACTGAAGTATCATCACTAGGCTTTAGAGTGGGCACTCTGAAAAGCTTAATAGGGGACAAGAGAGTTCATCACCCTGAGACATTGTTTCAGGCTGTCTGCAGACTCAGACCTCATGACATGAGTTTACACTTGGTTTGGTTTGGAGTGCTATAGCTGCAGTCGCAGACAAGACGGAGAGAACCTTACTCTTAAAAAAAAAAAAAAAAAAAAAAAGTTAGCTTCTGCACAATTTAAGCATGTCATACAGGCCACATAGCTACATCATGCAGGCTGGATCCAGCCTTCTGACCCTTGACATTGCTGCCTGATGCTATGTTAGGGTCCACCAGCTACATTTATCTACAAAACATGGAAAGTTATATTCCACAGTGTAAACATAATTCTGTGCAGAGGGATAAATTACATATTAAATTATGAACTGTGGACTGGGGCTTTGTGGAAACTTGGAAGCCTGAAGAATTGTTGGCTGTGGTTAACTGTGTCTTAAAACTGCAAAATACTGAGGAAAGGTAAAGACTAAATCTGGTGTTTGCTGGTGTTCCAACCAATCAGTTCTGACATTTGGTCCCACTGATGTGAGAACTTGAGAAACATGCTGTAATTCTTGTTGCATATATGTCAGACGTTGTTGCTATATTCAGTGTTGTGGGTACTCTGTATAACAGTCTGGGGTTTATCAATAAATTCCTAGCTCTAGTAGGAGTCTGGGAGGGCTTTCCAGGCAGGGGATATGTGCATGTTGCAGTCCCTTCATGGGGTAGATTCTAAATCCATCTCCTGCCCAGTGCTTAATTTGTAATGAAAGCAGTGCCAGGGCTCAAGCAAATGTTTACATTCAGAATAGATGCAGCAAGGCCAGAGGTGCTGGGGCCAAACTAACAAGCCTAGATGTGTCAGGGCTCAGCCCTGGCACAAATTAAGCATTGCCCCTGCCCCCATCTGAGTTTGGTGATAAAGGAATAACTCATGTTAATGTGTTATTTTTTAGTAAGTGACTCTACCACAAGGTTACATAGATGGGTTGCCAGTTCTGGAGCTAGGATGAGATATAGAGGTTGAGTATGACAAAAAAAGAATGACAGAAGTATTTGGCAATCATTTGTCTGGGAGTGACTCTCCTTCATCTGGTTAGCTTCAGAGCAATAGTTTGTACCCACCAATGTTAAAGATTCCATATTTGACTTTTACAGACAGTAGTGGCCAAATAGAGACAATTTTGATGGGAAAATGAAGAAGCTTTCTCTATTTGCACTATCCTTCATGTAACTATGATTGTGAGCTAATGGAATGACCCAGCAGAAAGAACAAACAGAGTCACCAAGGCTTTTTCTTTAAGGAATAGCATTTGTAGCAAGAAATCAAAATTTAATTCTTCCACCTGCGGTTCAACCCAGACCTATGACCCTGAGTATAGAATTCAACCTATCTGAGGACATTTTTTCCCCAAACAGCCACTCTTGTAGCCTTTCTCCTGAACATCTGTACAAGGGAAGGAAAAAAACTCTCCTGGTGTTTACCCTTGTTCACTGGAGACAAGATAGTGTCCCTGCATCCTGCCACAACATCAACATCAGTTCAGTAAATCAAGAATAAATACTTACTCTGTTCATAAAATGGACTAGCACAAGAACATCAATTTTCTATTGTTCATCCTATTTCTTTGCTGGATGATATATGATAGCAGGAACCCTGGATCCTAGCAGCTGAGGTTTGGGTAATATATCTTTGTCTGTAAGGCATAGATTTTAATAAGGAAATGTATTGCAAAGGTTGAAACTAAACAGTTTCCTACTCTTATCCAAGTGTTACCATAGTGCCTAAATAAGAACTTTTCTTTTTACTGTAGTCAATAGAGAATATTCAGATTGTTTCATTATTCATAGACTGAACATAGGAGGGAAGCACAGCAGGTGATACAAAACTGCAATATGGCATTCTGTGGCTTTCTACCAGAATCAAGGTTTGTCTCTTGGCAGTGTTTAATTTTATCCAAATATTTAGGAAGCTAAAGGTCAATTTCTAAAAATATCAGAAGGCATCAAAAATCTAAAAGTACTGGTTTTAATTTTTCTGAAGAGAATAAAAGTGTTTTATTGAAATGGAAATATTTCTGTTAATTTTGGATACAAGAGAAGCTTCCTATTGCTTAACCAGGGTCTTTGATTCATTTACATGAGTCATAGGGTGCCCATGACATCTCCTTAAAGCACACAAATGCTTCATCAGGAGATGGGGAATTAACTATAAAAGCTCCTGTGTAGGACAAAAATACAAAGCTTCCTTTGAACTCAGTAGTTTGTCACATTTCAACCAATGATAGTTCCTAGTGCCACAGCTGTGCACCACACGAGCAAGTGAAAAACAAAATTAAATATGATTGTGACTGCTGGGATGAGAGGATGATTTTTGTGTCCATAATATATTTATCCCAAGATGTACTTGGTGCATTATTCTATATTAAAGCATTTTCCTTTGCTAGTAAGTTTCGACATATTAAAATATTTGAGTATCTACATCTAAAGGACCACGTGCTGTACATCTTTACTGAGTAGAACATTTCACAAAAAATGCATCTCAAAATGCTTTATAGAATAATACAGTACAATTTCAGAGTTAATGAATACTAGAAGAGAGTGAGAAAAATTAAGATGTGTAGGCCATAATGGTTCTCTAGGTACCTCTGAATCACCATGTTACCCTCTGCCTCTAGCGTAAGTCAATCTTGCCTGTGCCTAGCTGGGTGTCAGGTTACCAGTAGGTGCACCCCAATCCCCAAGTCCCTTTGAAGTAACCCCCTGTGATAACCAGCCTCTACACTAGGCCACTCACTGGAACCCCAAATCATCTAACCCTAAAGGAGCAGTGTTCCCCAGTTTACCATTTTACCTTAAATCCCCTGCTCCTGTATAACACTGAGCACTTGTAATAAAACAAATGAAAGTTTATTTAAGAACAGTTAGAGATTCTACTAGAAACAAGAGAGAGTGATGGAAACAAATAGTTACAACACAATACAAAGCTCAATAATAAAAAAGTAGGTTCAGTCTGTTGCAGAGCTGGCTGGCTTCACAGGACTCAGGATCCGATTTTTCATGAGAACACCACTGCTGCTGAGGATGTCTCCTCAGAAAAAGGATACAGGGTGCCTTTCTCCACCCTGTCTTTTATCTTTATTCCTAGGCGGGACGATTCTCTCTGTGTTATAATGTCTTTGTTATGCCCAAGTGGTTTTGATTGATTGCATTTGTCTCTGATAGTTTTTCACTGAAAGTCTTGGGATGGATCAATGTTAGACAACTGAGCCTCTCACATCACTGGCTAGCCGGGGAGGGTGACAACTCCCTCCTGCTTAAATGGACCATCTCCAAGATATTTTATCCCCTGGTGACTGACTTTTACTCCAAATTTATAAAGCATACTTTCAATGTAAATACATTATTCCTTAAACATTACGCATGCATACATCTCACAATGATTATGAATCTTGATAAATTACAAGCTTTCTGGTGATACCTTACACATTACTCTTTATGGATAAATATTCTGTGAGATATTTGGCCAGAAGCCGGGAATGAGCAACAGGGGATGGATCACTTGATGATTACCTGTTCTGTTAATTCCCTCTGCGGCACCTGGCACGGTCCACTGTTGGAAGACGGGATACTGGGCTAGATGGACCTTTGGTCTGACGCAGTAGGGCCATTCTTATGTTCTTCTGTTTTTGGTGTAGTGAGTTTGTCAGGTCTGAGGTGAGAGTTGTTTGCAAAGAACAGGGGTGTGATGGGTTGGATCACAGAAACCCCCTTGGGAGTTGAAAGCAACAGAGGGTCCTGTGGCACCTTTGAGACTAACAGAAGTATTGGGAGCATAAGCTTTCATGGGTAAGAACCTCACTTCTTCAGATGCAAGTTGGTACTTTGGAGTTGCCACCCAATGTACCAAGACTACCGCTGTTCCTGTTTTCCCTGCCAGCTCAGGACTCCAGCACCCTGTCTTGCTGAGCCAGACACTCCCGTCTGCTCCAACACAGACCCAGGGTCTGAATCACTTGTCCCAAAGCTGCAAGTTTACCTGAAAACAGCTCACAGAAGTGTGCTTGTCTATAGCACTCAGATGCCCAACTCCCAATGGGGTCTAAACCCAAATAAATCCGTTTTACCCTGCATAAAGCTTATGCAGGGCAAACTCCTAAATTGTTCGCCCTCTATAACACTGATAGAGAGATATGCACAGTTGTTTGCTCCCCCAGGTATTAATACATACTCTGAGTTAATGAATAAAAAGTGATTTTATTAAATACAGAAAGTAGGATTTAAGTGGTTCCAAGTAGTAACAGACAGAACAAAGTAAGGCACCAAGCAAAATAAAATAAAACGCAAATCTATGTCTAATCAAATTAAATACAGATAAGATTCTCACCAGTTCCAGAATGCTCCCTTTTACAGGCTAATCTCCTTTTAGCCTGGGGCCAGCAATCACTCACATCCCTTGTAATTACTGTCCTTTGTTCCAGTTCCCTTCAAGTATCCTGGGGGGCGGGGGTGGAGAGGCTCCTTCCTTAGCCAGCTGAAGACAAAATGGAGGGGTCTCCCACGGGTTTAAATAGACTCTCTCTTGTGGGTGGAGACCCCCCTCCTCCCTCCAATGCAAAGTCCAGCTCCAAGATGGAGTTCTGGAGTCACCTGGGCAAGTCACATGTCCCTGCATGACTCAGTCTTTACAGGCCGAAGCCATTGTCCACATGGTATCTTGCATGTCTCCCGGAAGACTTCTCATGTGGATTGGAGCATTCCAAGATGCATTGTTCCCCAAGTGTTTCCTGATCAGGTACTTAACCTGGCGAATTCCTTCCTAAAGAAGCTGACCAAATGCCTCACAAAGCTTACTTAGAAACCAAGCAAGCATACAGCCCATATTCTTAACCTCAAGTAGAAAATGATATATATGTACAAATAGGATGAATACATATAGTAGACCATAACCTTTACGGAGATATGTTACATGGCACAGGCAGCACAAAACATATTCCAGTTATATCATACATACATTTATAAGCACCCCCCCCCCCATAAAGCCTTATGGGGTACACTGTCACAAGGGGACCCTTTTCAAAGAAGCCTCTGTGTCACATAGGCGATAGAGAAATCTGATGTGACTATACAGAGTATAGGAAAGCTCTTCCATATAGAGGGAGCTGTGGAAGAGTTGACCTTTATACCAGCAGTGCTGAGATTATGTGAAGGGACAGTGGGAGGCTGGTGTCAGATAAGCGAGAGTGGGAAGGAAACCAAAGAGAAAGATTTCAGAGTAGCAGCCATGTTAGTCTGTATCTGCAAAAAGAACAGGAGTACTTGTGGCACCTTAGAGACCAACAAATTTATTTGAGCATAAGCTTTCGTGGGCTACAGCCTACTTCATCAAATGCATGCAGTGGAAAATACAGTAGGAAGATATATGTATACACAGAGAACATGAAACAATGGGTGTTACCATACTCACTATAAGGAGAGTGATCAGTTAAGGTGAGTTTTTATCAGCAGGAGAGAAAAAGAACTGTTTGTAGTGGTAATGAAAATGGCCCATTTCCAGCAATTGACGAGATATGAGGAACTGTGTGTGTGTGTGGAGGGGGTGGGCGGGAATAAGCATGGGGAAATAGTTTTACACCATAGAGAAGGAAAATGCAATGGTCAGAGTGAAGATGAAATTATGAATGAGGATTTGAGCACAGGTACGTGATCTATATAGGCAATATTTGAGAAGGGTGAGAAACAGATCTGTAGACAAAGGAGATGGAAGAGGAGGAGCGGAAGCAGGAAAACCAATCAAGGAATACATTAATTATATAGACAGGAGAGACCCAGGGAATGGCTGAGCTGAAGAGGGAAATAGAGGAGATTGAGTTGTGTTTGGCAGGGTGTTTGTGAAAGAACACACTATATAAAAACTGTTCAGTCCTGTAGAAATAATATTTTATCTTTAATATATTTTGTTTAGGTGTCTGCTCAGAGAAATGGTCCCTGTCAGAGGTCAGCTGCTTCCCAAGAACTCCCTCCTGGCTTGGGGGGGTGTCTACGCTGCACAGTAAATCCGGGTTCAGACTGAGGTTTAAGCCCAATGCCCCCTACCATCCACACACAACACCTCCTGATTTGCACCATAAACCTTTCAGGACCTGGGCCTGCAGACTTGCCTAGGGGTATGACACAGAAACCCATAGACAAAGGGTCCCCTGGTTCTTCTAAACAGCTCTCACTTCAGACCTGACACACTCATTACACCAAATACATATTTTGCAGGGTATTTATTCAACAGGGATATCATGTGAGATGTCTACAGCTAGCTCATAACTTGTCAAGACTCAATCATTGTGAGATGTATATATGGGTAATATTTAAGGAATAATCTATTTATATTGAAAGAAAGCTGGAGTAGAAATTAATCACCAACAGGTAACGGGCCTTGGGGATGGCCCATCCAAGCAAGAGGGAGTTGTCATTCCTTCCTAATCAGCCGGTGAGGTAATGCAGGGCTCAATTGAACAGCTTTGCTCCTTTCCAAAACTATCAACGGAAAGCCATCAATCAAAACCTCTTAGAATCGAAAAAGGAATATTGGAACAGACAGAGCTTTGCCCTGGCTGTGAATAGAAACAAAAAACTATTTTCTGTATAGCAGAGGGTAGGAAAAGACACTCTGCATCCATTCACTAAGGAAACTCCTTGGGGAGGAAGGCTGCTTTCGTGACAATCCATGTGTAAGTACTTGGAGCATAATAGGGTAATAAGGAATGGCCAATGTGGATTTGTCAAGAGCAAATCATGCCAAACCAACCTAATTTCCTTCTTTGATAGGGTTACTGGCTTAGTGGATTGGGGGGAAGCAGTAGAAATGATATATCTTGATTTTAGTAAGACTTTTGACAAAATCCCCACATGACATTTTCATAAGCAAACTAGGGAAATGTGGTCTAAATGAAATTACTATAAGGTGGGTGAAAAACTGGTTTAAAGTCCATACTCGAAGAGTAGTTATCATTGGTTCAATGTCAAACTGTGGTTCCACAGGGGTCAGTCCTGGGTTTGGTACTATTCAATATTATCATGAATAACTTGGATAATTGGGTAAAGAGTATGTGTATAAAATTTGCAGATGACATCAAACTGGGTTGCAAGTGCTTTGGTGGACAGGATTAGTATTAAAAACAACCTTGACAAATTGGAGAATTGGTTTGAATTCAACAAGATGAAATTTAATAAAGACAAGTGGAAAGTACGTTACTTAGGAAGGAAAAGCTAATGCACAACTACAAAATGGGAAATAACTGGCTAGGTGGTAGTACTACTGAAAAGGATCTGGGGGGGGGTGATAGTGGATCACAAATTTAATATGAATCAACAATGTGATGGAGCTGCAAAAAAGACTAATATCATTCTGGGATGTATTAACAGCAATGCAGGGCCGCTCAGAGGATTCAGAGGGCCTGGGGTCTTTGGTGGCAGGAGGCCCCCGCCGCCGAATTGCCGCCAAAGACCCGGCACTTCGGCGGCGGGTCCCGGGGCGGAAGGACCCCCCACCGCGGGTCTTCAGGGCACTTCGGCGGCAGGTCCCGGAGTGGAAGGACCCCCCGCCGCCAAACTGCCGCCGAAGACCCGGAGCGGAAGAAGGTCCGGAGGCCCAGGCCCCGCGAGAGTTTTCCGGGGCCCCTGGAGCGAGTGAAGGACCCCGCTCCAGGGGCCCCAAAAAACTCTCGTGGGGGCCCCTGCAGGGCCCGTGGCCTGGGGCAAATTGCACCGCTTGCCCCCCCCTTTGGGCAGCACTGCAGCAATGTTGTATGTAAGACATGGGAAGTAATTGTCCCACTCTCCTCGGGACTGGCGAGGCTTCAGCTGGAATACTGTGTCCAATTCTGGTCCAATTTAGGAAAGATGGGGACAAATTGGAGAGAATCCAGAGGAGAGCAACAAATACAATAAAAGGTTTAGAAAACCTAACATATGAGGAAGGGTTAAAGAAACTGGGCATGTTTAATTTTGAAAAAAGAAGACTGAGGAGGAACTTGATTACAGTCTCTAAATATGTTAAAGGCTGTTATAAAGAGGACAGTGATCAATTGTTCTCCACGTGCACTAAAGATAGGACAGGAAGTAAGGGGCTTAATCTAGAGCAAGGGAGATTTAGGTTAGATATTAGGAAAAACTTTAACTATAAGAATAGTTAAGATCTGGAATAGGCTTCCAAGGGAGGCTGTGGAATCGCCATCATTGAAGATTTTTAAAAACAGATTGGATAAACATCTGTCAGGGATGGTCTAGGTTTACTTGGTCCTGCCTCAGCGCAGCAGGCTGAACTAGATGACTTCTTGAGGTCCCTTCCAGCCCTACATTTCTATGATTCTATGAACATTTTGGATCCTGTTTACTGAAAAAATATCCAGCTCTACAATGGACTGAATTTGGGGAGGAAATCTACTTTATTAGATAGGAAAGGTAACTCTTGATAAGTGTAGACTCCGGTTTCTTTTCTATGATTTTGTTTTGCATTGTAACCACTTGTTTCCACCACTCTCTTATTTCCTGTTAAATCTTTATTCTTACTTAAATAAACCTTACTTAGCTTTATAGTAAGTGCTCACAAGTGCTATGTTGTTTAGAGGAGTGGTGGTTTAACATAAAACTGGTAAATTGGGGCACACTGCACCTTGCTTACATGGAAGGACAATATTAGTAAAGTGTTTATGTATTTTTAGCTCTTTTATACATGTTTTGGCCTTTTTGAAAAAAAAAAGTTAAACATGTCTGAGACTAAGGCCTGGACTACACTATAGTTAAGGTGACGTAAAGCAACTTATGTCAACACAACTCTGCAAGCTGCCACCGATGTAAGTAGCCCACTACACTGACTTAGTAACTCCACCTCTGTGAGAGGCATAGCGCTTAGGTCAATGTAGTTAGGTTGACGCAGTGTCTGGGTAGACACTGCATTGCTTACATCACCTTTTGCTGCCTGACAGCCAGAGCCCCACCGCCCATGGCTGACAACTAGAGCCCTGCTGCCTGGGACTGACAGCACAGCAGGGCTTGGGCTGTCAGCCCAGGGCTGTGTGGTTCCAGCTGTCAGTGCCCCAAAATTCCCCATACTGACAGTTAAATTGGTGGAAGCGCTCTTGATGAGGACATGCGCCGCCGACAGAAGGGGTGTTGAGCGGACATGAAAAACTGATTTAATTACTGCAGTGGCTCTGTGTCGCCGTAACTTAAGTGGACTTAATTTTGTAGAATAGACTTGCCCTAAGATTTAAGAAGGGAACACTCTTTCTTTTCAATAGATTTAGAATATATCTATCAAACTATTGGTATGACAAATACGGATGAAATGAGTTTTTAACACAATCAAAATAGTTTTTGCAGTGCCTTGACTGAAACTGCATCATTAAATACAAATTAACATTACCAGTATAAATTTTTAGAACAGAGCTACACAATTATATAGTCATATTGATGCCCTTTTGATAAATATCTAAGAATAAATTTATTTTAATAAGTTTGTGAAGTCACAGGCATATGCATGGATGGCAATCTAGGCTGAGGATATGGGGATGTTTGAGGGACAGATGAGCGGGAAGTTGCTACAGGCTCAGCGCTACCCCTGTGGGATTGGTGGAGGCCAGTGGCGTATTTAGTGGAAAGTTGCTGGGTACCCAGTGTTTGTAATACACTGGGGAGGGGGAGTTGCTGGAGAATGGGGGTTTCCATTGTGAGAGGGGATTTGCTGCAGGCCCGCTGTTTGCGCCTGGTGTATTTGGGTAAGTTGATGGAGGCCTGGTATATTGCAATGTATTTGGTGGGTGGACTGCAGGAGACCCTTTGGGGGAGATTGGTGAGGTCCCAGGATTACTGATGTCTTTGAGGGAAGGTTGCAGGGGGCCCAGTGTATTTGGGGAGTGTTGCAAGGGCCTGGTGCATTCAGTGGGTGGATGGCAGGGGGCCCACTGTATTGGGAGGGATTGTTAGGGGTCCAGTGTATTTGGGGAACTTACTGGGGGCGCAGCGTATTTAGAAGGGGAATTACAAGGGCTCAGTGTATTCAGTGGAAGAGGGTCCTGTGGCACCTTTAAGACTAATATTAGTATAGGGAGCATAAGCTTTCTTGGGTAAGAACCTCACTTCTTCAGATGCCATCTGAAGAAGTGAGGTTCTTACCCACGAAAGCTTATGCTCCCAATACTTCTGTTAGTCTTAAAGGTGCCACAGGACCCTCTGTTGTTTTTTACAGATTCAGCCTAACACGGCTACCCCCCTGATACTTGTATTCAGTGGGTGGATGCAGGGGGCTGGATGTATTGGTTGGGTTGCTGGGCCCCAGTGATATTGGTGTATGGGGGGAGAGTGCTGGGGGCAGGTGTTAGCGGGGCGCTGTTAGGCGATATCGATGTCTTTGGTGGGGGGTTGTCGGGGGCCCGGTGTTGCCGGAGTATCGGGGGGAGGGGGGTCGGGACGCGCTCGGCCCGGCGCTGTCTGGCCGGGGAGGTTTGCGGGCAGGCGGCGGGGCCGGGGCTTAGCAGCAGCCGCGCACTGAGGGGAGGCGGACTCGGGAGTGTTACGCTGCCGCTCGGCGGGAGAGCGCGCGTTCTTCTCCCAGGCTGCCCCGGGCCCGCTTCCCGTCATGCCTGGCGGGCCGGCCCGTCCCCTCTGACCCCGGCCCGTCGCTCCCCCATCCGGGCTCTCGGCGCCACACGGGGAAGATGGCGGCGGCGGGGGCGCTCCCTGCCGAGTGGATAAAGAACTGGGAGAAATCGGGCAAGAGCGAGTTGTGAGTGCGGGGGGCGGAGGGGGCCGGGCGCTGGAGTCCGGGGCCCGCCGGCCGGGCGCTAGGGGCTGGAGTCTGGGGCCCGGTCGGGCGGAGGGGCCGGGAGCTGGGAACGCCGTGGGTAGAGGGCAGGGCTCTGGGCTGCGTGCCCCATATCGCACCCCAAAGGGCTCAGCGCCCCTTACCGGGTCTGCGCCCTTTCACCCTCACTAGCGCCCTCCCCGGGGCGTGACCCGCCCCCCTCCGCCGGCCCAGCTCGCTGGGCTCTGGGTGCACAGGTCCCAAGCGCCCCCTTCCTGCCCGTGGGCTAAGCTCCCCCGAGCGTTGCCCCCCGTTCGCCCCCAGCGTCTCCGCTCTTGGGGCTGAGCCCAAGGCTCTCGAGTTGGCCTGTCTCCGCCTGTGGCGAAGCGTCAGGCGCCCCAATACGGAGCATCCCCGGCAAGGCCCCAGCCCCGAAATCCTTCGATCCGAGGGATTTAACGCCCACGTCTCTTCTCCGATCCAGCCCAGGGTGGTCACTACCGTGGATGGTTCATTCCTCCCTTGTGCTCCCGCGGGGTGGGCTTTGTGTGCCAAGAGAGTTCCACTTCACCCTCCCCAGTCCCTCTGGGTCCATTGGGCTTGGCAGAGAAAAGAGCTGCCTTGTCACTAGTCCTAAGAGGTCTCCACTTTGGCAGGTTCCCTGATTGTATTTATTGCCCACTATGTGTTGGGGTTGCCTCTGATCCAGAGGTTTGACTTGAAATTCACAGTCTCCTCAATTTAACATTGACTTGTTACTTGGGATGAAGGTTTTTTAATATTGTAGATTAATCTGAAGAGCTCTTAAAAACTTCCATCTCTCTGCCATTTATTAAAAGTGATGATACTTTCAAAGTTAAATTTTAAGCATAGAATATTTTGTAGTGAATTTCAGTGAGACATTATAGTATTCACAGCATCATTAATTTCCCTTACTCAAATTGGCACAGCTGTACAGTCCTCTCAAAAGCTGGATGAGGGGAAGAGGTGGTGAGGTGAATGGAGAAGGTAGAAGCCCTCTGCAAACAGCACCATTCTTCCCTTGACCTGTTCCGTTTTGTAGTGAAAGGAGTGGAATAGTCTTGTTGTCTGTGCCCTTGCATCATGCTATATATAAGCTTGACATAACCATGGCTTACACATGTTTTGGTCTATACTAAAAACTAAACTGTATTATGACCAAATAAAGAAACAGCTGTATGGTAATAGGGTCCCCTGACAGTAATAACTGCAGTGTAGATGGGTCTATAAAGAAACTAAAGTTCAAACTCCTTTTTAACTTTCCCTGTTTAGGATTCTATGTTGACAACTGAATTCACAATAAGCTTGAAAGATAGTGAATAAGTATAGAGACCGTATATTAGCCATTGTTTACGAATTTTTGTGTGTATATAGCAAGAACAATGGAATATACAAATGTAATACTTAAGCAATGTCTATTACAATATATAAATAGGTATAGTTCATTAAATTACACAGTATTTTTTATATAACATAGGTTTCACATACAAGGCATGTATGTCGAGACTTGCCATTTTTTTCTAGTCCAGTTCTTACTCATGTTTGAGTCAGGAAACTGTTCAATATGATTCATTTTTGAAAACCCTCTTATGATAGTTGGTAATACAAAGCTAATGTTGAGAGATATTTCATAGTTGATTGTGTAAAGATATGTGCATTGTTTTGAAGACTCTATAGTGCTATAAAAGCAAATTTGCAGCAGTTTAGAAGGGGTGGATTAGCTTAGTCTTTGACTATTGTAGGATTCATACAGATCAGCTAAACCATTTTCTAACAAAAAGACAGACTATCTTAGAAATATGTTACACGAAAGTATTCTAGTCTAGCCTGTGAACAAAAACAGAATATAAAATGATTTTGGTCCATTTATGATGGCTTATCACAGTGTTACCATTTTAAATTTTTTGAAAATGAAGAATTGTATCTTTATCAAACATTCCAGAAGATTTCTTGTGCACCAAAATTCTGGTTTCCTTGGAAGTACATACTGAGTAATTTTGTTAGAATTTTTATTCTGAAACACTGACCAATCCCCTCTGTTAATAAAGAAAAGCAATTATTGATTGCATTTTACATTCATTTTAGATATGGAAATGAAATGCTTCAAAAATATTTTGTAACAGTTCTAGAAATGAAGAATTAGAAGCTTAGAAAGGGTGCTAAGTGCTTTGCAGAAGACCTAGGACATGAATCCAGCTCTAAAGAGCTTGCAGTCTAAATTAAATACATAGCATGACTGATTAAGTTCATAAACTATGGGAAGGGGATGAGCTGTAGAAGGACAACACCTGTAATTCTAGCAACTAAAGCTAAGTGATAAATGTTAGCAAAACTTGTTTTACCCATCTTTTTCATTGGGGGCAAGCTCCTATTCTCAAGCCAATGTTTAGTTTTTAAGTATGGTGGGGCTGGGCAAAACAGAAGCAAAATATCAGCTTTCACTCAAATAAGAACCAAGAATTGTCTGGGGAACAATCTATGGTTAGTAGGAAGAAAAGGTGAAGACAGAAAATTCATTAATTGCTGGTAATGTAGGGTAGCTTATGAGATCCAGGAAGATCACAGTCTGAAATGATATGTTGGCAAAGTTATTAGTTATCTATACTTAAGCATCATTTTACAAGTTGGGAATTGCCCTAATGAAACAGACCAAATAGTTTGTCTTGTTTAGTATTTTGATTCTTGACTGTGATCGGTTCTGGATGCTCAAAAGGCAGAAGTAAACAGCCCACTATATATTACTCCTTATATAATACTGTATAAAAGTGTGGTGATGAGGTTATGCTCTGAAGCATGAGAGTTGATGGCTTTTGTAATATTATTAGGGCTGTCAAGCGATTAAAAAAATTAATCCTGATTAATCACGCTGTTAATAATAGAATACAATTTATTTAAATATTTTTGGATGTTTTAGATCATTTTCAAATATATTCAATTACAACACAGAATACAAACTGTACAGTGCGCACTTTATATTTATTTTTGGTTACAAACATTTCCACTGTAAAAAAAAAACAAAAAAACCCCAAAGAAATAGTATTTTTCAGTTCACCTAATACAAGTATTGTAGTGCAATCTCTTTACCATGAAAGTTGAACTTACAAATGTAGAATTATGTATAAAACCCCTCTGCATTCAAAAATAAAACAATGTAAAATTTTAGAGATTACAAGTCCAATCAGTCCTACTTCTTGTTCAGCCAATCGCTCAGACAAACACGTTTGTTTACATTTGCAAAAGATAATGCTGCCCGCTTCTCGTTTACAATGTCGCCTGAAAGTGAGAACAGGTGTTTGAATGGCGCTGTTGTAGCTGGCATCTTAAGATATTTACATGCCAGATGCGCTAAAGAGTCGTGTACCTTGATGCTTCAACCACCATTCCAGAGGACCTGTGTCCATGCTGATGAAAGGTTCTGTCTGATAATGGACCAAAGCAGTGAGGACCAACAAATGTTCATTTTTATCATCTGAGTCAGATGCCACCAGCAGAAGGTTGATTTTCTTTTTTGGTGGTTTGGGTTCTATAGTTTCTGCATCAGTGTGTTGCTCTTTTAAGACTTCAGAAAGCATGCTCCACACCTTATCCCTCTCAGATTTTGGAGGGCACTTGAGATTCTTAAATCTTGGGTCGAGTGATTAGCTATCTTTAAAAATTTCACATTGGTATCTTTTTTGCATTGTCAAATTTGCAGTGAAAGTGTTCTTAAAACGAACAGCGTGCTGGGTCATCACCCGAAATTGCTATAACATGAAATATATGGCAGAATGCGGGTAAAACACAGAGCAGGAGACATACAATTCTCCCACAATGAGTTCAGTCACAAATTTAATTAACACATTATTTTTTTAACAAGCATCACCCGGAACGATGGCCAAAGAATGAAGAGACATATGAATCTTTAGTGCATCTGGAATGTAAATATCTTGCAATACCAGGTACAACAGTGCCATGCGAATACCTGTTCTCACGTTCAGGTGACATTGTAATTAAGAAGTGGGCAGCATTATCTCCCCTAAATGTAAGCAAACTTGTTTCTCTTAGCGATTGGCTGAACGAGAAGTAGGACTGAGTGGACTTGTAGGCTCTAAAGTTTTACATCATTTTGTTTTTGAGTGCAGTTTTATAACAAAAAAACCCTACATTTGTAACTTGCACTTTCATGATAAAGAGAGTGCACTACAGTCCTTGTATGAGGTGAATTGAAAAATACTATTTCTTTATCATTTTTACAGGGCAAATATTTGTAATAAAAAAATAATATAAAGTGAGCACTGTACTCTTTGTATTCGGTGTTGTAATTGAAATTGATATATTTGAAAATGTAGAAAAACATCCAAAAATATGTAATAAATTTCAATTGGTATTCTGTTGTTTAACAGTGAGAGCAATTGTGATTAATTTTTTTTGAGTTAATCGCGTGAGTTAACTGCGATTAATCGACAGCCCTAAATATTATCCTAGCTAGTCTGATCTTTTGTACTTTTTAAAGAGTCTTTGTTTATTTTGATAAACAAGTATGACAGATGTGTCAAAAAACATGGAGTGGATCATGGTACTGTAAGTTTAAAAAATGCAATATCTATAGTCAGCATTAACAAAGAGATTAAGACAATTCAATCTATGTATTATTCTAAGCAATATGAAAAATACTAAATCATAAAGTTAACACTGTTATGACATAAACATTAATACTCAAATAACAGATCATAAAGATTCTGGACATATCCATAGATGGCTACGATCAAAAATAAAAATATAACAGATTAGTCTAAGCGATCAGCCATCCGATTCCTAAAAATTCTTCACAGCCCTTATTTATAATTATTTATAATTGTACGCTTTATAAATAAGGATGTAAATAACATGCAAAAACAGTAACTATGTAACCGATTAAATTTCTATCGTTTACACGGTTAAACGTTAACCCATAGGAACTAGGATGTGGGGGGTGTTGCAGCACCCCCATGTTTTACATGGGTCCCAGCTGCCGGCCCCTGTGCCCAGGGGTCCCTGCTGCTGCCTGAATGCGGGGCTGGCAGCTGCACTGGGATGCTAGGTGGCCAAGGGGCTGGCAGCTCGGAGGGACCCTGGGCGCACAGGACGGCAGCTGGGACCCTGGGCAGAGTTTAATCGTTAACAGAAACCGATAAGCATCAAGCTTATCGGTTAACCAGTTAAACTCGTACATCCCTAGTATAAACTCTAATTTAATTAGCTCTTTACAATTCAGTAAATGTCTAGGCCTTCTTAAACAATTTTTGAACTATTTGTCGCAATCAGTATCTCGCATCAGTGAGTTTCACATACCAGTTATATGTTGGAAAAAAGTATTTAAAATTTTTTGCCTTTTAATTTATGTGTCACTTGTTTTTGGAGAGGTTAGTTAGTGCTGGTCTTTCTTTTTCTTTTCTTACTAACTGCTCTTAATCTTCCTGGAAGCTCCCACACTTGTAACTTTATTTTAGTCCTGTGTTTTTTTTTTTAAATGAGGTGACCCAAACTGAACATTGTTCACGGTGAGGTCATTTTTATATATGTGCGCGTTCACATGCACACGCAGAGTGTGCATGTGTGTATCTTAACCCTTCTAAGTATACCATAATATCTTATTTGCGTGTGTTTCGCCACTGCTTGGTACTGGGCGGACATGTCCATTGAACTTATACAATGACACCTTTGTTTTCTTGTAAATTAAAAGACTAATCCAGGATCGTGTAGTGTGTCAGAGTAGCTTTAATGATTTCTTTGGCCACCTTAAACAATGGGTTGATCTTCAAGATGAGCTGAAAGAGCATTCTTGATATTTTGAGTCTTGTTTCAGTGTGTCGTGTGTGATGGGAGTTTATATTTGTCTGTAGTACAGAAACAACTTAAAACCCTTGAACTTGCACTAAGATCTGCTGAAGTGGACCCTTTAGCGCACAGTGGAGTTCCATTAACATCACAGCTTGTTGAT
Organism: Malaclemys terrapin pileata; assembly: GCF_027887155.1. NCBI lineage: Eukaryota > Metazoa > Chordata > Testudines > Emydidae > Malaclemys > Malaclemys terrapin. The sequence continues at coordinate 14,619,987 of NC_071513.1, read as the reverse complement.
CCATTATAAAAACTGATATCGGAAGGACTTTGTGCTCCAAAGGGTCTGCCTGAGTGGATCCCAGTGTAGGATCAGGGACTTAGTTTGACTGTTAATTTTAAGCAGAAAGTAGAAATGACTGCACATAGGCTGACTGTAATGTGTACTAATTAATCTACTTAATATTTAAGAAAATACACAGTAGACTCAGAAGAAAGACTAGGTTGAGATCAGATGGCCTGAAATAGTTCTTTTGAAGAAATATTGATTTTTGTAAATGCTTTTAAAGGTCTATTTATCTTGGTTAATAATGAATAGAAGAAAATTCACCATTAGTGAAAGAATGAAATAGAAGCTTCTTGGCCCCAACGTTAGAAATAGACCTGTCCATGTTATGTGATATGTTAGAGAGAATCTATTGTGTTTTCTGTAACAATAAAAAAGTAATCATAATAATTTGAGCCATACCTTCACTTTATGTGGCACGAAAGCTTCCATAGTGTAGCTGTACAGTGAACCTGCTTATTGCATTATATTTACATTTGAAATTGCACATTTTCTTAATGTTTGACACAGTATATGTATCTTTTTGTTGTTAAAATCACCTAATACTTTGATTGATAGAACAGCTGTTTGGACCAGATTGGAAGGGAGTTGTGTGCATTGGTTGCAAGCAGCCTGAGTGACTGGCTATGATTGTTGTATGAGCTTTCTTTAGAAGAGTTAATATATAATTTTGGTTATGATATCAAGGAAACCTAATATTTTTATATATAATCTACATTATAACATAGTGCTATGAGTTTTTATATATCTTTATGAGAGAATGTAGAATTTGCATAGTTTTGATGCTGTCTTCATTTTTAATTTTCTCAAACTCTGAAATGAATTGTAATATCTGAAGTTGTGGTCCTTACAAGAATATAATTGTTCTCTTGCAAACTTTAAAAAAATCTGATTTGAGCAGTCTACTACAATTTTATAAATGTAGGCATTTACACATTTTTTAGGTCTTTGCTCTTATGTTTTGGGGCCTGATCTTGCAGTGAGAACAGCGCAGGAAGATCCCGGTACCCTTGAGGAGCATTTTTGAAGTCAAAGCCCCACCTGGGTGCACAGATAGCTATTAACAAAAAACAAAAACAAAAACAAAAAAAAAATCTTAAAATATGTAAGGTCTTCTCTTTCACAAATATGTAAGGTCTTCTCTTTCACAAGGTATTCTCTTTCACAACAGTGTTTGTTTTTAAAATGGATACAAGATTATTTAGAATGCTGTTGTGTAGACATATTTTTTAAAATAAGGGATTTGCACAATATAACCCAGACACTGATCTAGAGGACAGAACCCTCCAGCCTATAATCATCTTTTTTTATATTTTTATTTAAAGATTAAAATAGATACTTAGTGTGTGCACACTCCTCCCCCTTGCTGGGATTATGTTCTGTGAAATCATGTGAATGCCTAGCATTAAAACGTGAACAAATATTTCAAACATACATATGGGCAAAAGTTCAATAATGGCCACTGGAAAGATACATGCATGTCACTTCTTAACGATATTATGTAAATGGCAGTGCTTTCTTGCCTACTTTTATGTCCTTATATTGCCTTAATTTCTCAGTTTTCTGGCAGTCGTGCTGAGAAAGCGTGGCAATCCAGAAGCTGGTGTATGGAAGTACTGCTACATTTGTAACTTTTCTAAATTAAGATCCTAATTTTAGCTTTAAGTATTGAATAAAGATTATGTTTTGGTTTTCAACTGGTTTGGCTTGTCAAAATAATCTAAAATAACTAGATACATATAGAACAGCAAACAGTACTATATAATTGTATTTGTAACTAAACTTCATGACTGATTTTGAAAACTGAAATTGTATAAAGAATATTTCTCTTTTCAGTTTGCAGTTATGCCGCACGCTTAGTGAAAATAAAAGCCATGAAAATGTGACTTTCAGAGGTAAGTTGATATCATCCAATATACTTGGAGTGTGTATATATATGAAATTGATCAGGGTCCAAATGTGTGCCTGGATGGAATGTCAATATGTATGGTGATTGCTGCATAATAAGGAGGGGGGAGCTCAGTGCATACAGCCAGGAGGATATCCATTTACACAGATTCAGTTAATCTCAAACATTCACACAGGAAGTATGTGAAGGGAGCGCTTTGCAGACCCGCAACCAGTCTTTGGTTAGGGAGGTGGATTTCTTCATAGTAACTCCTTGTGAAGTTCCATATGCAAAGCTCAACTGCTTACGTTTTGTGGAGAGCTGAGTTTTATTCTAACAAGTAATTAGGAATATAAGAAATGCTTGGAATGTACAGAAGTAGCTGCTTAATAATGCAAGTATAAACTCTTAATCATATTGTTCAGTTTGCTCCTATAGAGTTATAGTTCTTAGTTTCCAATTCTGTCTTCCTTGGGTAAATATATTGCCGGTTTTAGTTTCTAAAGTTCCAATTTTAAAAAGGGTTTTAACGTTCATTCTAAAATGTGTGTATTTACAATTTTGATGGGGAGCTTTAAGAATTAGAATGATTAAAATGTCCAAGGACAAATAAAAAAGCATAATTTTGCAACATAAACAAGAAAAATTGAATTTTGGCTTTATTTGCTCTGTATGATTCCCTGAAAGGAAAGATTCAATATTATGGAGGCTGCAAAGCTGCTTACTTTGTTTAGGTGATGTCTGGGGATCTTGTTAAAACAGTTGCCTTGGGAAACGATAAAAGCAGAGGGGATTATTATTTTGAAACACAAATGTGATTTAATTAATTTTGCAAAATAAAAAGTATTTAATGTTAAACAAATAAGTAAAATTGCAAAAATTTATTTTAACTCCCAGGTATGTTTAGAATAAGTAATTGTTTTAATAGAAGGCTGATGGCCCAAAAATGAGCTGTTTTCAATCATCATCTTCCTTTATTGACTTTTATAAACTTGAGATTCAAACTTTCATTGAAATTTATAAAGCTGTCTATTTCCTTCTGATTGAGGAAAGTTACTAGATTTGGTGACATACTTAAAAAATTGAAATTTATGCAGTCTCTATAATTGAACAATTCTCATTCAATTAAAACATAGAAGGGTCTGATTCTGCTCTCGCAATGATATAAAATGGGAATAACTCCATTAAATCAGTGTTTTGTGTTATAAAACTAGTGAGAGGAAATCAGGCCCACAGTCTACTGGGGAACTCCTAGTTATCTATTTCAGAAGATAAATTAGCTTGAGGAAGACAAAACACTTTAAATTTTCTTTTTTTTTTAGATGCTTAGATACAACAATGGTGCTTTCAATAAAAAAAGGAATTAAATTGTGATTAATTTATATTATTTTTGTGTGAATTGTTACTACCAGCACTTCTTAAAATTCTGAGTAAGTTCTATATCAATTTCAACTGCTGCTTCCCTTATATATTAAAATTATTTAGTTGTATTTTGATGACTATTATTGTAGTGTCCTAGAAACACCAATCAAGGATTATGGTTCCATTGGGGTATGTGCTATACAAGCAAATAGGACAGTCTGTGTCCCAGATGCTGTTTCTGTCTCAGAATAAGTTGAGATTTAAGCTGAGAAGTCTGTAAGTGTAATAGAGTATGCTTCTGTCTCATCTGATGACTAAGGTATCAAACTTTTTAAATTATTTCTGGAGCATATGTTGACCTACTATAAAATGCATCTGAATTATATATTTCAAATATCCTAAATATCCACCCAAAATTTAAACAACCCCCTCAAACGTCTACTTCTGAAATAATACCATTATTTATTTAGAAGATACGCCATTTCTCAATATTGCAGTTGATCTTGGAAAAAATATCTTGGACTGTCTAGTTAGGTGACTGACTTTGACTAACTGATTATTTTGAAGATTAGTGTAATCAATGAATGGGGATTCAAAGCAGAGGACAGGAACATAGAAGTTGTCATATTGGATCAGACCTGAGGTTCATATAGTTCATTATCGTGTCTCCGACTGTGGCCAGTACCATATGCTTTGGAGGAAGATGTAGGATTGCTGCAGTACGGAGGGTTGGGATTACATGTCCCCACATTAGGTCTCCTCCTGAATTCTAATAGTTAGAGATTGGCTTAAACTCTGAAGAATTAGAGTTCCTTCATCAGAAATACTACTTCAAAGAAAATTAAGAACTTTTTGCCCAACTCTGAAATTAAACAATTCCATGCTATTAATGTAACTTCAGGTTAGAGTTTTGTAATCCCAAATGTATAGAGTAGTTGGGTTTCGTCAAAAAGATCCACGATCTCAGTACTTATTGAGCACACTGTTGAGGTTTAATATTTTCAACCGGGTGTTTTGTATGGCTATATCTACATGGCTTGGTAGGAGTGTGATTTCCCCTGCTAGTGTTCACATAGTTGCGCTAACTCTCAGTGAGCTAGCGCAAGTATAAATAGCAGTGTAGCCAAACTATAGCATTGGTTGTGGCTGTGGAGACATGGGTGAGCCTTCCCAAATATATACGCACCAATTTCAGGTGGTTTTGTATTCATTACGACTCAGCGGTGCTTTCATGGCCACTACCAGTGCTATTATGGCTACACTGCTATTTATATTGGTACTAGCTCAATGAGAGCCTGCGCGAGTGTGAGGTGAGGAGCGGAATCACACCCCTAGCTTGTAGTGTAGACATAGCCTATAACAGTGGTGGCCAAATTTACTGACCCTCCGAACCGCATACGACAATCTTCAGAAAATCAAGAGCCGGGGTGCGCCTGCCGGGGCTTGGGGCCTCAGCCCTGCAGGAGCCGCCTGCTGGGGCTTGGGGCTTCAGCCCTGCTCCTGCTGAAGCCCTGCTGGGCTGGAGCCTTGAGACCGCCCCCCTCCCTGCTGGGCAGAAGCCAGAGGCTATGTAGGGGAGGGGGAGGGACACATGAGGTAACATGGTCCCCCCCCAACCCCCCGATTTTTGCCAGGGTTTGCCGGCCATGGCCAGTTACATGCTGCAGCATGGCCCCCTCCATGCAAGGCAGCTGCTGGATCTGGCAAGATGGGGGCTGCGGCCGTAGTGAGAGGCAGTGGCAAATAGCTGGGAGCTGCAGGCAGAGCCTCTGCTTTTGCTGCTGCCTCTCCCCGCCCCTCCCTGCAGCTCCCAGGTGTTTGCCATTGCCTCTCCACGGGGAGCTAACACCTGGGAGCTGCAGGGAGGGGCTGCTGAGGGTAGGGGGGCATGCCTAGGAGGGCATGACTCAAGCTGTTGGGCGGGACCTTTAAATTGTGCCCCCGCTCCCCCCAACAGGTACCAGTTGTCTCTGGCAGAAGTCCCTAATCCCACCACCCTGTCGCCCCAAGCTTCCCCCCTGCTTCCAGTCTGCTAGGCGGAGAATGGGGGGCCTCCATGAACCATACTTTACCTGTAAAAGAGCCTCATGTGGCTCAGGAACAGCGGTTTGGCCACCCCGGCCTATAATATAATTATACGCATAATGAAAATGTACCTCCTTTGTGTTTTGGCTTTTAGTCACATCAGTTATTATAAATGTATTTACTCACACTGTAATAAGGTGTTTTAAAGACAATTCTCTATACATTTAAAATACTGTAGCCATCTGTTTTTAACTTGTTGGAACCATGTGTACAAAACAAGCATGTATTTAATGTTCTATAATTCTCCCCAAACACACAGTCTCTGTTCCAAGGAGCAGTGAAGAACTTTGCAATTTAATGTAACGCTCTGAAGCATGTGACATTACCTAGTCATAGAAGCTTTTCTCCATTTTTCTCTCTACAAAGTATTCAGCCTGACAAAGTGTTACTCAGTTATTAATTTTCCACCTAAAGAAGTGAATACTGATTATCTTAATTTTTATAGCTGCAACTTAGTTTATTATAGTATTTTTCCTTTGTCATGACGTAATCTCCAATTTATGTGGACTATGCAAATGTGTCTTTATGCTGAATTTTAGCCAGTTAAACTCATATTGTGCATGAGACTGGTGTAATAATGCATCCCATTTTAGTCTATGGCATTTAACTCTCTTTCCATAGAATCTCTAGGGCAAGGACCATATTTTGTTATGTGCTTGTACAGTGTCTTGTCCTGTGAGGCCAGATTGGGACCTCAGAACGCTGCCTTATACAAATAAATAATCTGGGTGAAGTGGGGAAAAAAGTAGTTTTTCCCTAAAAATTAGACTAAGGATTACCTAACACTTGTTTTCCTATGTTTTATGTTTGACAGATATCCAGCAGGCTCTGTATGAGCTTGCAAATCACGTTGTCAAGGGAAACCTAAAGCACGATCAAGCTTCTAATGTTCTCAGTGATGTTATAGTAAGTATATATTTGTACTACTTGCTGTAGGTTTATTTAATATTTTAGTTAGCTTATTACTTATGGAAGTCAAAGTAAATGGTAAACCAGCAGAAACACACCAGACCCTGCAGACATAGTCCCTTAAAACTTCTAAAGAAACTGCTTTTACTCTTCGGGCTTGTACACACTAGCACTTAGTTCAGTATAACTCAAGTGCTCAGTGGTGTGAAAAAGTCACCCGCCGAGTGACGTTAGTTGCACCATTCTGAGCGCTGGTGTGGACAGTGCTGTGTCAGTGGGGGGGAAGCTCTCCTGCCAACATAGCTACCACTGCTTGAGGAGGTGGACTTGGAAGTGTAACTCCATGCCAGATACTCTGCCCATCTTGTTCTATCCCTCTCCACCTCCTTCACCTACCCCCCTTCCCACCCAAAATTAAGGTGATACTTTTGACTATTAACACCTTATAGTTTCAGCATAAGTTTAAGGTTTACTATGTGTTGTGAAGAGAGAGGGAATGAAAACACTGAAATGACAAATATTACTTATACACAATTATAACTATTGTGCCAAGACCACTTTAAAGAATATGTTGGTAATGTTACATCTTTCCTGTTGAAGTGCACTGTAATGAATGAAAATTTCCCACGGTTAGGTTAAAATGGTATTCATTGAATGTATATTGAGGATCATCTGGTGAAAAGCTGAAGAGAGAAACAAATGTTTTATAGACATACGTGGGGGACTATGGTACTCAAATGCAAGCTCATTCTTGACTGGGAAGTTTGGATATTTTTTAACTTTATGGTTCTTTTGTGTACCCACAATGCTAGCGAAGCCTTTCAGTTTTTACAATCGGTACTTTTACTATAGAAAATAGTTTAGATACTAGAATGTTCAGGAGGGAGGAGTGGGTGTTTGGGGTAGCTATAGAATAGCGCTGTGGGCTTTTTAGCTAATGCTAGGTCTGATTTATGTGGAGCTCACTTAAATTTCCAACATATTTAAAAATACCTCAGGACTGAAGCTATGAGGGAGGGAAAAAGATGGATTAATTTAGATAACCTGTTTTAATTTTGTTTGGCTGTTGTGCTTTTTAGTTATTTTCCTAAGGAGAGGTTGATTTTCACTGGTTGGTAACCTTTAAAACATATTGATTTGCAACTGAATACAGCCTTTATTGCTAATTTTGGTATTTCTTTTTGCTGACCCTGAAGGATATGCTATATCTAAATACATTTTTCTCATATTGTATAATTGTATAGCTAATGTGCACTTAATTAGATTTTAAGTTTTTACTACTTTATTATGTTAAAAAATGGTGAGTGACGCATTTCTTATTTACTAAATGATTATTGTTTTGGATTTGTGCCCAGCTGTATTTGGATGGAAATTGGAATTCAATCAAAAATGCACAAAACTAGTTTCACCTCACTTAAAAACTACTTGCTTACAAAATCAGACATAAAAATACAAAAGTGTCACAGCACACTATTACTGAACAATTGCTTACTTTCTCATTTTTAACATACAGTTATAAAATAAATTAATTGGAATGTAAATATTGTACTTACATTTCAGTGTATAGTATATAGAGCAGTATAAACAAGTATGAAATTTTAGTTTGCACTGACTACTTTTGTGCTTTTTATGTAGCCTGTTGTAAAACTAAGCAGATATCTTGATGAGTTGATGTACCCCCGGATGACCTCTGTGTACTCCCAGGGGTACACATACACCTGGTGAGAGCCACTGCTATAGGCTACCCCAACAACTTCCACCAGTTCAGTAGTTTGAATATCATTACATTCTGGCAGCAAACATACACTGTTTGAATATTATTTTTATTTAAATGATATAATAGATTTAAAGTAAGTTTAGTAATTAGCATAGATTCTCAATTTCAAATTTAAATAGATTTATTTTAAAAAGAAAACCATGTATGATTTAATTTAAAACAAACTTTTTTTTTAATTTATTTTTTTTTTTAAAATCTACCCTGATTTATATGGCATTGACTTTTCAATATACTTATCCTAGGGCAGTGTTTCTCAAACTGTGGCCGCCGCTTGTGTAGGAAACGCCCCGGCGGGTTTGTTTACCTGCCGCATCCGCAGGTCCGGCCGATCGTGGCTCCCACTGGCTGCGGTTCGCTGCTCCAGTCCAATGAGAGCTGCTGGAAGTGGCACGGGCCGAGGGGTGTACTGGCCGCCGCTTCCAGCACCTTCCACTGGCATGCAGCGGCAAACCGCGGCCAGTGGGAGCCGCGATCGGCCGGACCTGCGGACTAAACAAACTGGCCCGGTCCACCAGGGGCTTTCCCTACACAAGCGGCGGCCCCAGTTTGAGAAACACTGTCCTACTGTGAAACGGAAACCCCAAGATCTGGAGTTATTGTGTGTTAGTGTTTGGGTGCATAGTGTATGGTGTCAGTTTGGCAGATGATTTGTTACATGAAGCCATTTCTTAAATTCTCTGATTTTTAATTTAGAAATTAAGGGAGATGTTCAAAGGCACAAATGACATTTAGGGTACCTACATTCTCTTGACTTAGGATACCCGACTGTCATTTGTGCCTTTGACAGTCCACCCCTTATTTACACCGCTTCTGAAACAGTCACTGTTGTTAAGCGGTGTTCAGTCATTTTAACTTTAATGAAATGTGTGTTTTATATGTTTATATAAGTTAAAAACGATATTATGGTTCAGATTTTGTAAGTGCAAAAGTCAGAACTTCAAATTGTTTGTGACACTTTACAGTTTTGAATAATTATCAAAATGAATACAACTGGCTGTGGACCTGTTTTAAACTGTAAACTTGGGATGTTTATGTTTAGGAAAATCAATGTACTGTTGATGCACAGTACATTCTTAAAATAATTTTAAATTTGATTATTAATCAAAACTTTTTCAAAGTTAGCTGGCTTAAAATATTCTTAAATATGCTGTTCAGGCAAGGGAATATTCTTAAGGCATGCAGAATGTCATTTCTATTCAACTGTGTATCACCATACCTTAGCATAACAAAAAGAACCAAAACCAGGTTAATTGAATCTTAATTGTGCACCCAAAAAAGGCATCTTTGGGTTGAAGAATAAATATAAAATACTTAGTTCCAAAACTGAATTGTAGAAGCACTTGAAAACAGGGACTTACAATGAGTGTGCCTTGTCAACCTTTAATAATAGCATTGCTAATTCAGTGCACTTTTAAAACTTATGCCATACCCTCAGACATGAGTTTAACTGTCTTTGGATTTTTCTTTCAGTACTTTTCAGCTCAGTTGATAATGGTTTCCTTTGTATTAATATTTTCTTTTGTATTTTACCACACACATCAGGCACAATAGATAGTTAAACCACTCCTGTTCATTGATTTAACAAGAGTAATGTTAGTGGATCTAAATTTACATTTCTGTCAAGACTCTATTTCTTTATTAAAACAATAGACTAAAATATTCTAATGACACATTGTGGTATTCCTGCATTTACTGTCTTTTTTGTTTTTGTTAGGAATTTCGGGATGACATGTCCTCCATCCTTGCTGATGTATTCTGCATATTGGGTAGGTTTCTTTCTTCCTTTCATCACTGGAACAGTTTAGTGAAGGAGAAGTGTGTGTTGCGTAGTAAAACACTTCTTATGCCTTACCAAACTATATGTATGTTGTTTAGAAATCAAGGAAATGGATGATAGTTACAGTCTGTTCGAACAGGACTATTATGCAGCTCCCTAGAACGGAGTTGAAGTTTCTGCCATTAGTACTAACGCATTGGTGCAGTGTGTCAGGCAATCCAAATTTCCAGACAACAGAGGCAGATTATTGGTCTTAATGATTGACTGTTTTTAGCTGAAGATTTTTTGGTAGTTTCCCAGCAGTCTCTAGGCTTTATCTGCCCTTTATTGTAGTTTTGTGGAAGGTATCAGTGCTGGAGATGAGGCTTTTATTTACAAAAATTCCTTTCAGAACTCCCAATAAAAGGAGCAACATATGTACATTTCTGTCCTGATTGTGCAATCTTTACTCATTCCAATAGTCCCATGAAAGTTGATGGGAATACATGCACAAAAAGTTACAGAAGCTTGCTCTTAGACGTTGTGAAGTCAGTGACTTAGCAATAGTAACCATAATTATGACTTTTAAACAAAAGCTCTTATAAACTGGTAATTATAATTTTTCTTTAATTCTTCCAAAACCGGATTGTAAATGGTAATGGTAGTTGCTATTGTAGCTGTATTTGCACTTACGCTTTTACTGAAATGGAGCTTAGTCTTACATTATACCTATTGTTCAGAAATACAGTCAGCTGGTTAGGTACAGGAAGAACAATGAGTATAGACAAAACAAATACTTTAAAGATAAGATGCAAGAGAAAAAAGTACACTTTATTCTTTTACAATATACGAAGTTGACCAAAACTTTTATTTCCCTCTATCTACTAAAATTCTTCCTGACTTTTTTTAACAGTAGAAAGATGTCATGATTTACCTTGTTTTTAGTTAAGATATTTTATTGAATTTTTCAAACAGCCTATGTAATATATAAAACAAACTAAGATGATACTTGCAGGCATGATGTAAATCCACATATATCTGGAAAAACAAGTACTATGAAAACACAACTACTAAAAAAAGTATCTGCTGCTGCAGTCAGATCCATGTGGGCAGACCCTTGTGCCTTCGAAGATCAGATTACCCCAAGAGGGTCAATGTGTGTACAAAAAATAAATATGAAATGGCATAAATAACAAGGCAAAGAATATTGTGTTCTAGTCTTTAGTCAAAGGATGAACGGTCATATCTTTTAGGCAGTTTATGTAGAAATTTTGGTAATTTTTACAAAAATGGTGCTAACTGACCTATGAAAAATTTATGATATAAGAAGACTCAAATTCAGGAAGATTTAAAATTAGAAGGAACATAGCCCACCCATTTCAAAGGAATATTCTTTCTAGCTACAGTGATAGCAATCAGAAGAGCTGTTTCTTCCCATACCATCAAACATATGAGCTCTGTAACTTGATAAGTAACCTGATCTGTTATGAGCACATTTCTGGCAGGAATTCCGATTTATGTGTTCAATTTCATATATATATATTTAGTGAGATAAATAGTCTTAAAAACAATTTTAAACTGTAGTTCAAAAAGTTAAATTGAGTTGAGATATGGCTTTAGTTGAGTGAGTGATCTTGCAGTTTCATTTGACTAATGAGGGACAGTGAGTCTTCTCTTAAAGATCTTTACGATTTTGTTATCCAGGAATATATAGCATTTTACCCCAAACTGCTAACATCAATGAAATACTGGCCCAACTACTACCATTAGTATCAGCAGCAACATTTTCTCTGTTATTGGTTTGATATCTGTATGGACCACCAAGAAACTCTTGAGACTGTTCTTTTCCAGATTTGTAATCTGCATGAATGTGTATAAATGTAACTGCTAATTTCATTTAGGAAACTGACTTTTCTCCCCCTTTATGTTGGAGGGCTCTGATATTGTGCATTATTGCCAAAATCCTGCAGCAAAAACATGCGTATTTTGGATCTGATTTTTTCAAATGTAAATAAATAAGCAGAAACATTTGGGGCTGGGAAAGAAGGGGAGGAGCAATTTGTACATAAAGGAGCCATAAAGGGGATGTCATCTTGCTTTGCATATCACCTGAGCGCTCAACAGTAGCTGTTGAGAGGGTTGTGGCTACAGGAGAAGATAATGCTGGCCTGGACTACCCTAACTTGTTTCTGAAAATGGGATCCTTGGGATCACTCAAATTCTCTATTAGTAGAAACAAGGGATTGGCAAAAAAGACCTTTTTTAATGTCTCGTGATCGATCTCACTCTAGCTTCTATATTAACATAATTTTTATTGATTTTTATGGTGAAGATTGTGGGCTTATTAATATCCCTGAACTAAATAGTTCTGGAATTTGTTCCTTTTAAAAATATCAGGGAAAATGAGGGCTAGTTTGTGCATTAGTGATCTTCCCTGAGATAGGGATTATGCATTGTTGCACTGTGTCTGGAGTCGTTCAGGAGAGAGATTGTGACTCAAGACTAATCTAAACTACTGTGCTACATCAACTCAGCTGCACCAATGCAGCTGTGCTATGCTGATGGGAGAGGCATAATTACTCTACCTCAGCGAGAGGCAGCAACTATGTTGGCGGGAGAGTGACTCCCACTGACATACCAGTAGTGTGGACAGCGCTTAGGTTGATGTAACTTGCATTGCTTGTGGGGGTGGCTTTTTCACACACCCCTCCACCCCGAGTGACGTAATTTACATTGACTTAAGCGGTAGTGTAGACAAACCTTCAGTCTGACTGCTGATCTGGGAAAAGTATAAACTTCACTGGTTCTGTTCCTAGCTTAGTGTATGTTTTCTGACATGCCAATCTAATTATGCTCTGTGCTTCTATAGAGGCTGCTTCACCACCTGTGCTCTGAGTAGTGTAATAGGTAGTAATGGGGCACCTTGTAGTGCTGTACAAGTGGACCACAATCTGGCCCTAAATGCAAAGAATAGTATTTAAAGAAACATGAAGGAGGTTGAGAAATTGAATGGCAGGAAGTTCAAAATTGAAGTTCTTCCTGCGATATTAACCAGAGCCATGTTACGTGCTTTGTGCTTTTGATATCCTACATTAATAACACAAAATATATCACTGTTTAACAAGACAAACACATACTATTAGGTATGTTCAAAGCAATGGTTAATATTGCAGGAGCAACCTTAACTTTTGCACTTGATTTCTCAGCTTTAGTGTTAAACTAACAATTGGTTTTTTTTTTGTACTCAATGTAAATGATTAGTTCCAAGTAAGGCCTGATCCTTTTTCTAGTTCTAGATTTAAAACATAGTTATAGGAAACATATTTAAAGGGATTAAATATTGAAGTATAAAAATCTGGTGTGGATGTTTATTGAAAAACTTTAAAATTATTCTTTCTTTGTAGAATATGCAGACTAATTGCCCAGCTACTTTATAGACAAACCATTATAGTTAATTGAGCACACAGCTGAGTTAAAATTCACAGTAATTATACCACTGTATATTATTTGGTAATTGCTACTAGATTTCTACCTGTTATGGATAATAGAAAATATAGGGTAGATTGTTTTCTCTTGAATAACTCTAAAAGCTGATTACAAAGAAAATTTGTTCAAAAAATTCAGATGCAGAATCATAGAATATCAAGGTTGGAAGGGATCTCAGGAGGTCATCTAGTCCAACCCCCTGCTCAAAGCAGGACCAATTCCCAGACAGATTTTTGCCCCAGATCCCTAAGTGGCCCCCTCAAGGATTGAACTCACAATCCTGGGTTTAGTAGGCCAATGCTCAAACCACTGAGCTATCCCTCCCCCCCTTAGATAAATTATACAGTATCACATTCACAGTGTGATAGAGCTCAGTTTGTTTAAAAGCAGCAAGTTCATTACAGTTTTTCACTCTCAGGGTGAATAAATAATTAGACTTTAGCTAATTTAAAATATTGTTGAATAAAACAGTTGTGGCATAACTGAAAAATCTGGAAAATGTAAAATAATAGTTGATACTCAAACCTCTGCTTTTCTCACAACTGTATGAATTAAGGACGCATAAGTGCTGGAACTGGGTGCCTTGGCTTGAAGTAGTAATAAGTGGGGCTGTCGATTAATCAGAGTTAACTCACGCGATTAACTACACAAAATTAATCGCGATTAATCGCAGTGTTAATCGCACTGTTAAAAATAGAATACCAATTGAAATTTGTTAAATATTTTGAATGTTTTTCTACATTTTCAAATATATTGATTTCAATTACAACACAGAATACAAAGTGTCCAGTGCTCACTTTATCTTTATTACAAATATTTGCACTGTAAAAATGATAAAATAAATACTGTTTTGCAATTCACCTCAGACAAGAACCGTAGTGCAATCTCTTTGTTGTGAAAGTGCAACTTACAAATGTAGATTTTGTTGTTGTTGTTGTTACATAACTGCGCTCAAAAAAAAAAAAAAAAAACAATGTAAAACTTTAGAGCCTACAAGTCAACTCAGTCCTACTTCTTGTTCAGCCAAACTCTCAGAGAAACAAGTTTGTTTACATTTACAGGAGATAATGTTTCCTGCTTCTTATTTACAGTGTCACCTGAAAGTGAGAACAGATATTCGCATGGCACCTTTGTAGTCAGTATTGCAAGATATTTACGTGCCATATATGCTAAACATTCGTATGCCCCTTCATGCTTTGGCCACCATTCCAGAATACTTCCATGCTGATGATGCTCATCTAAAAAAAAAAAATGTGTTAATTACATTTGTGACTGAACTCCTTGGGGGAGCATTGTATGTCTCCTGCTCTGTGTTTTACTCGTATTCTGCCACATATTTCATGTTATAGCGGATGATGATCCAGCATGTTGTTCGTTTTAAGAATACTTTCACTACAGATTTGACAAAATGCAAAGAAGGTACCAGTGTGACATTTCTAAAGATAGCTACAGCACTCGATCTAAGATTTAAGAATCTGAAGTGCCTTCCAAAATCTGAGAGGGACGGGGTGTGGATCATGCTTTCTGAAGTCTTAAAAGAGCAACACTCCTGTGTGGAAACTAGAGAACCCGAACCACCAAAAAAGAAAGTCAGCCTTCTGCAGGTGGCATCTGACTCAGATGATGAGAATGAACATGCTTTGGTCTTCACTGCTTTGGATTGTTATCAAGCAGAACCCATCATCAGCATGGTCGCATGTCCTCTGGAGTGGTGGTAGAAGCATGAAGGGACATATGAATCTTTAGCCCGGAATCTGGCACGGAAATATCTTGTAATGCCAGCTACAACAGTGCCATGCGAACGCCTGTTCTCACTTTCAGGTGACGTAAACAAGAAGCGGGCAGCATTATCTCCTGCAAATGTAAACAGATTTGTTTGTCTGAGCAATTGGCTGAAGAAGTAGTAGGGCAGAGTGGACCTGTAGGCTCTAAAGTTTTACATTGTTTTATTTTTGAATGCAGTTATTTTTTGTACATAACTCTACAGTTGTAGGTTCAACTTTCATGATAAAGAGATTGCACTACAATACTTGTATTAAGTGAATTGAAAAATACAATTTTTTATAATTTTTACAGTACAAATATTTATAATAAAAAATAAATATAAAGTGGGCACTGTACACTTTGTATTCTGTGTTGTAATTGAAATCAATATATTTGAAAATGTGGAAAACATCCACAAATATTTAAATAAATGGTATTTTATTATTGTTTAACAGCGCGATTAATTTTTTTAATCGCTTGACAGCCCTATCAATAACCGTAATACCTGGTTTCTGCCTTCAGCACCATCATTATAAAAATTGTTCCAGCACCACTGGCCATATGTGCTTCATATTTAAATGTCTTTGCTTTAGTCTGTCACAGATCATCACTCTTTTTATTTAGAATAGAAGTGTAGGTGTAATATTTCCAAAAAAGTGCTGTCATTCTATTTTGAGAAAGCAAAACGTCAATGGAAAATTGAATTTCAGAGGAGAATAGGCCAATACATTTCTGTGCTCCCTTTTAGTGAAAATGGTTTTATTTGTATATTGCTGTTATTTTAGAAATCAAACTTGTTTAAAAACAATTTCTTAATTTATAACCTGGATTTAGTTTCATTAGTAACCTCAGACCTCCATCAAAACAAAATGCTTCCTCTCCCTAAAAAATTTATATTCTGAATACTTGATCATTAATTTTGCTTGGGTTCAAACGTAATACAGTTGCCAGTAAAACTTAATGTAGCCAAGGGTTTTCAGGATAGTAGTTAGTGTTTCCAAATCAAATTATTTTTGCGTAACTGGCATTTATTTTTGATATGTTCATTACCTCATTTATTATCTGTAGCTCAGTGGGTGAGTGAATATCAGTTTTACATGCAGAAATAAAAAGCTGAAGGGCTGAATTCTGTCTTGTTCCACAAGTGTAATTCAGAGCAAAGTTTTTTGAGGAAAAATTTGAATGAGGAGAGAACAGTTGTTCTGTGCACAAGATTAGTTAAACTGTTTCCTTGATGCGGGGAGGTACTGAAGAAGACGCAGAGATGAGTGAGAGAAGTTTTCTTGTTTGTTCTCATTTTTCTTTAATTTATTTTGAAAATAGATAAATGTCCATTGCTCAGAAATTTTTGTTGTTGTTGAAAAATAGGGGAACAGAGCTGCTGTGTTCTCAAATGTATTGTTCTTTTGATTCAGTGCACCGTAGTCCTGTTTCTGCTCCATAACTTTGGGTATGTCTACATTACGGGATTAATCCGAATTTACAGAATTCGAATTTTGGAAACAGATTGTGTAAAGTCGAATGTATGCGGCCACACTAAGCACATTAATTCAGCGATGTGCGTCCATGTACCGGGGCTAGTGTCGATTTCTGGAGCGTTGCACTGTGGGTAGTTATCCCATAGCTATCCCATAGTTCCCGCAGTCTCCCCCGCCCATTGGAATTCTGGGTTGAGATCTCAGTGCCTGATGGGGCAAAAAACATTGTCGCAAGTGGTTCTGGGTACAGCCTCACCCCTCCTTCCATGAAAGCAACTGGAGACAACCGTTTCGCGCCTTTTTTCCTGGGTGAACACTGAAGACGCCATACCACGGCAAGCATGGAACCCGCTCAGCTCAAGACAGCAGTCATGAACATTGTAAACACCTCGCACATTCTCGTGCAGTTTATGCTGAACCAGGACCAGAACAACGAGGCGAGGAGGAGGCGGCGGTGGCAGTGCAGCGACAACAGTGATGAGGACATGAACACGGACACAGAATTCTCTCAAACCACAGGCCCCGGTGCTTTGGAGATCATGTTGTTAATGGGGCAGGTTCTATCCGTGGAACGCCGATTCTGGCCCCGGGAAACAAGCGCAGACTGGTGGGACCGCATAGTGTTGCAGGTGTGGGACGATTCCCAGTGGCTGCAAAACTTTCGCATGTGTAAGGGCACTTTCATAGAACTTTGTGACTTGCTGTCCCCTGCCCTGAAGCGCCAGAATACCAAGATGAGAGCAGGCCTCACAGTTGAGAAGCGCGTGGCGATAGCCCTGTGGAAGCTTGCAACGCCAGACAGCTACCGGTCAGTCGGGAATCAATTTGGAGTGGGCAAATCTACTGTGGGGGCTGCTGTGATGCAAGTAGCCAAAGCAATCACTGAGCTGCTGCTATGAAAGGTAGTGACTCTGGGAAATGTGCAGGTCAAAGTGGATGGCTTTACTGCAATGGGATTCCCTAACTGTAGTGGGGCGATGGACGGAACCCATGTCCCTATCTTGTAACCGGAGCAACGGGGTACCCAGTACATAAACCGCAAGGGATACTTTTCAATGGTGCTGCAAGCACTTGTGGATCACAAGGGACGTTTCACCAACATCAACGTGGGCTGGCCGGGAAGGGTTCATGACGCTCGCGTCTTCAGGAACATTACTCTGTTTAAACGGCTGCAGCAAGGGACTTACTTCCCGGACCAGAAAATAACCGTTGGGGATGTTGAAATGCCAATAGTTATTCTTGGGGACCCAGCCTACCCCTTAATGCCATGGCTCATGAAGCCATACACAGGCAGCCTGGACAGGAGTCAGGAGCTGTTCAACTACAGGCTGAGCAAGTGCAGAATGGTGGTAGAATGTGCATTTGGACGTTTAAAAGGTTGCTGACGATCGTTACTGATTTGGTCAGACCTCAGCCAAACCAATATCCCCATTGTTATTGCTGCTTGCTGTGTGCTCCACAATCTCTGTGAAAGTAAGGGGGAGACCTTTATGGGGGGACTGGGAGGCTGAGGCAAATCGCCTGGCTGCTGATTACGCGCAACCAGACACCAGGGCGATTAGAAGAGCACACCAGGAAGCGCTGCGCATCAGAGAAGCTTTGAAAACGAGTTTCATGACTGGCCAGGCTACAGTGTGAAACTTGTTTTTTTTTTTCTCCTTGATGAAAACCCGTCCCCTTTATTGACTTATTCTCTGTAAGGAACCCACCCTCCCCCTTTGATCACAGCTTGCTTTCAAGGGAAATAAAGTCACTATCGTTTAAAAATCATTTATTCTTTATTAATTGATTATAAAAAGAGGGAGAGAACCCGGGTGGGGTTTGGGGGGAGGATCAGCGGGAAGGAAAAGGCCACTAAAAAAAGGTTAAAAAAATGACAGCCTTTTGCTTGGGCTGTCCACTGGGATGGAATGGGAGGGTGCATGGAGCCTCCTCCCCCCCCCCCCCCCGCGTTGTTGCACGTCTGGGTGAGGAGGCTATGGAACATGGGGAGAGGGGAGGGGGGTTATACAGGGGCTGTAGCGCCAGTCTGTGATCCTGCTGCCGTTCCTGAAGCTCCACCAGACACCGGAGCATGTCTGTTTGCTCATGCAGCAGCCCCAGCATTGCATCCTGCCTCCTCTGATCTTCCTGCCGCCACCTCTCATCTCGAGCGTCTCTCCTCTACTCACGTTGGTCCCTCCTGTCCTCACGTTCACTGGCATCTTTCCTATACTTTGAAACCGTGTCCTTCCGCTCATTCAGATGAGCTCTTTCACTGCGGGTGGATTCCATGATTTTCGCAAACATCTCGTCTCGCGTCCTCTTTTTCTGACGCCTTATCTGAGATAGCCTTCGGGACGGAGGAGGGAGGCTTGAAAAATTTGCAGCTGCTGGAGGGAGGGGAAAAAGGAGAGAATTTTTTAAAAAGATACGTTTTACAGAGCAATGCTTATATTCTTTCACGGTGAACAACACTATTCACGTTACATAGCCCATGTGATTTCTGAGCAAGGTCGCATTTTGCCTCTTAATATTGAGTGCCTGTGGCTTTGCTGCTAGAGATCACAGACGCAGGTCCAGGCAACAGAATTCGGCTTGCATGCGGCCATGGTAAGCCATTGTCATAAATAAATGTGGCCCCAGCATGGCAGTAGGGAGTACAGGCCACTGACTGCATTGAGGTGTCAAGTATCGGGGTAGCCGTGTTAGTCTGTATCTACACAAACAACAAGGAGTCTGCTGGCACCTAAAGACTAACAGATTTATTTGAGCATAAGCTTTCATGGATAAAAACCTCACTTCTTCAGATGCATAGAGTGGAAGTTACAGCTGCCGACATTATAACGGTAACTTTCACTCTATGCATCTGAAGAATTGAGGTTTTCACCCACGAAAGCTTATGCCCAAATAAATCTGTTAGTCTTTAGATGTTACTAGCCTCCTTGTTGTTTGCATTGAGGTGGGAGATCATCCTGAAGCCCCCACATCCCACGGTACAGGGACTCGGAAGTGAGGTTGCACCTGACCCTGACATAGCGCAAGGGCTGGGCCTGCCCCAGAAACACCCTGGGGCCCTGTCCCTCTGCACCAAGTGCAGTAGGTGTGGGTGGGCAGGCTCAGCCCAGCGGGATCAAAGAATGGAGGGGCTTAGTGTGGGGGGATCCAGGTGTGGGGTGAGAGGTTTCTGTGTGGGGCAGGCTGGGTGCGTGTGGCTCAGTGGGAATCTGGATGCACAGGGGCTTGTTGGGGGGGTTCTGTGTCAGGGGCAATGGGACTCTGCAGGGGATCCAGGTGAAGGTGGTGGGGCTCATTGGGGGGAGTCTGTGTGTGTGCGGGGGGCTCAGTGGGGAAGTCCAGGTGCTGGGGGAGTGGGGCTTGATGGGGTGGGGTCCAGATGCAGCTGATTGGGGATCTGTGGGGTGGGGAGCTTATCAGAGGGGTCTTGGTGTAGGGGAGTAGGGCTTGTCAGGATGAGGGTTCAATGGGCCTGCTTAACCGGGGAGCCCCAGTTGCTGCTGAGGGGACTCTGCATGCCGGACTCCCGATTTCCTCTCCCCCTCTTGTTCTCCATCTCCACCCCACTCCCCTCACTCCCACATTCCACCCCCTTTCTTTTCCATTGCCTCTTCCCTTTACGCCCTCTTCCCTCATTTCCCCCACCCCCACTTACCCAGCTCCACTGCGGGCACTCACTGTTGCAAGAAAACAGGAAGGCCCCCAGCACACACAGCGGCACTAGGACCCAGGAGGCAGTGTTCAGCTGCAGAGTCAGTAGAGCCAAGAGACAGCCTCCTTCAGCTAGGCACCTCTGCACTTGCAGAAATGAAGGGGGGCAGCGGCACGTAACCCCGTTTCCCCCTTCCCATGTCTCATCTCTGTTTGGAGGGGGCCCCAAAACTGCGCCCATGGTCGTATGTGTTCTTCTCTCCCCCCTCCACCCTCCTCCCTGCAGGGAAGCACAGGAATTGGGGTGGGGGGAGCATTTTCTGTGTGCTTGCAGTCACAGACTCCCCACCGAGGTAATCTGTGACTCATCTCACACCTTATTTGAAGGAAAGTGGAAGGGATGGTGTTAAAGGCCATCTTGATCTCAGTTCCAACCTTTTCCTTCAAATAATGAGCAGCAGGGAGTAGAACTGATGATATTGGCCTGTCACCTCAGTACAATGAAACAAGTGGCCATAATTACAGGCTCCTGCAGCTGAACTCAGCTGTTTGTATAGAGATGACTGCAGAGCAGTGGGCTCCTTGGCTGGTGCTAGTGAGGCCTACTTTGAAAACTGTTGTTGTAAAGCATTAGTTTCTCTCTCGCGTGGGTCTTGTGTTAATACTCACTACATCATGTTGAAATTGAAGCCAAGAAGGGGAAGATGGATTGGAAACAGAATGATGTGGTTTTAATATGTGATTTTTGCGAAGTGCCAATGGCTGTTCTTTTGTTGGAAACCTTGAATCTCAGCTTTGTGGCAATCTGGGGACATTCATTTTTGTATCCCTTATGATTTGTGATATCTAAGATCTTAAAACTATCACTGATCCCCTTGGCCTTAGCAGTGCTGTTTTGGCACGGGTTCAGTCTGAATATAGCAAGTCTCAAACATGTCACTTCAATTCCAAGTCAAATTAAGTTCTGCAGAAGAGCCATTAGGGTTTTCGCTTAGTAAATGCAAACTAAATCCAGATTTCTTAGTGGCTTCATGGGGAGAGTTTCCTGACTAGAAACTTGAACGTCATGTTGCCAAATATGGCAGCTGGTCTAAAGAAGTTCGGCCACAAAGGCTGCTCCTTATTTTGAAGGACAAGTGCTCATCGCTGCTTGAGATAGTTAATATCTGACTGTAATCAATGATTTCATATATGTCCTATGACTGGGATAGTTCTCCACTGGCTATTGAAGCTGAGGAAGAAGCTTGTAAAGGGGGCCACTGCCTTAAAGTATTGCGCTTTCCCTTTAACAACTCTATTCTGGAGAAAAATCAAAACAACATGAGGACCTGAGATATGGGATTGGAGTGTGTGGTAGCCCCAGCCACACTCCAGCGATCAGGAAAGTGCAGAAAGGGCACCCCCTTCACTCCCAAGTAACTTATTTTTAAACCTGGTCATAGCTTAGGGCCTGTCAGTCTCATCTGGAGTTGTGCAGGTGAGTCATTTCAGCCCTAAGCTGCACAGCCTGCCTTGAGGAGAACAGGAAAACTGTCCTGGGAATTGATAGCAGATGCGGGCTGTAGGGTGGTAACTTGCATGACCCACCACCTCGCTCCCAAAGATTGAAGAGGAGGGGGAAAGGTTTGCTTTCCATCACAAGCCACCCTGTTCATCTGAATGTCTGCCTACTACAAGACCAGCATATGTGATCTGAGCTCATGTGACTCTAAGCCAAGGGTCAGCAACCTTTCAGAAGTGGTGTGCCGAGTCTTCATTTATTCACTCTAATTTAAGGTTTCGCGTGCCAGTAATACATTTTAACGTTTTTAGAAGGTCTCTTTCTATAAATCTATAATATAGAACTAAACTATTGTTGTATGTAAAGTAAATAAGGTTTTTTTTTAAAATGTTTAAGAAGCTTCATTTAAAATTAAATTAAAATGCAGAGTCCCCCAGACTATGGCCCCCGGTGGCCAGGACTCACAGGCAGTGTGAGTGCCACTGAAAAATCAGCTGGTGTGCCGCAGGTTGCCTACCTCTGCTCTAAGCTATGGCTGTATTGTACCAGAAGAGAGACTTCATTTAAGGAACCACTGCCATGGTCTTCAAACTATGTGGTCAAATACGCTATCTTTTAAAAACAATCATGCTCTTTATGTGCACTTCATTTCTCACCATTGATCTATTTAAGTGAAAATAGATTTCCATTTCCCCTCCAGTATGTATCCATCATTGTCTCGCCTGATTTGAAATCCTCATTTGCTGTGACTTTTAAACACACAGATTTTCTCACTTGTTCTCACTTTCTCATTCTTCATCCCAAATCCACAATCATGGAACAGGAGATGCAGAAAAAGGCACAACGTTTTAATGGGGTTTGGATAAAATGTATTATTTGCTATAATAATACAGTAGTGGGTACGCTATCACTTGTAATTTTTAAAACTGCTGGTCAGAGTATTTAAGGATAAATCTGTACTGAAAGGGGGGGATAACTTAATAGACTTTGGAGATGACAGTACCTAGGAATCTAAGATTGTGTCAATGGAAGAAAAGTCAAGAATGTGAACTGAGAAAGAAAAATTGAGGATGCATTTCTGATGCTTTATCTCTATGGAATTATGGAAGCATGTAACAGAAGAGTAAAACCCATCTAAGTAGTAGTATAAAGATCACAATGTTAAGGCAGTCTTCTAGTACATTTAATGAGTACTCAGTCCTGACTCTATCAAATTGAACTCAACAGGTTATGGCAGTGGTTTTGAAACATTGTTTGAAGCCCCTGTTGTGAATGAGTGGGCAATCTGCCTGCACCTCATTGGCATTTTTTCCTTGTTTCTGCTCTCTCCATTTTTCTATCTGTTTTTCCCCTTGCATTTTCTTGTAGGGTTTTCCCTCTCTTGCTCTTCCCTGTCTTGATGAATTAGAGGGATCTAAACTGCTCTGGACCGGGGTAGTCTGTTGGTTACTGTGTTGTGGAATGTGCGCTTCTGTAGGACCTGATTAGCTGCCTGAATGGCTCTCTCATGTTACTGCTTCAACAGCTGACTAACAGCAGAAAGAAAGAAAGAGAGAGAATGTGGAGAAAAAGCACAGGGAGGGTAGACCAGTGACGTTGGGGGAACAGATAACTCTTTACCAGCTTCAGATAGAGAGAATGTTTATACTATACAGAATATAGTAGAATCTCAGAGTTATGAACACCTCAGGAATGTAACTGAACAAAATGTTATAGTTCTTTCAAAAGTTTACAACTGAACATTGACTTAATACAAATTTGAAACTTTACTATGCAGAAGAAAAATGCTTCTTTTAACCATCTTAATTTAAATGAAATAAGCACAGAAAGTTTCCTTACCTTGTCAAATATTTTTTTAAACTTTCCTTTTTTTTAGTAGTTTGTTTAGCACAGTACTGTACTGTATTTGCTCTTCACTCCCTGATTGCGTACTTCCAGTTCCAAATGAGGTGTGTGGTTGACGGGTCAGTTTCGTAACTCTGAGGTTCTACTGTATGTTGGTTTCCCTACCTCCTGGTCCTATCCCTCCTTCTACCTGCAGTATCTACTGCTGGTCATAGGCCTCATTCAGACAGGGAGAAGGGCAAGAAAGAAGTGAATTCTCTTCTGTCATTCATTCTTGTCTCCAGCATTTGTGCCACCAGTGTTAACAATCGCTGGATTTATAGGTGTGAAGTGTGTGAATTCTTTTTATCAATAGAATCAGCCACTAAATATTACAGTAAGCTGGGTGTTAATGAATGGTTAGACTAGGCACAGAATCAGAATGTTAATTATAACTGAATCTTAAACACTAATATGATGTGCAAGCAGATTTTTACCAGGATTCATCACAAAAGGAAGAATGGGCCTTCTGCATTGCAGTGGAGAAATCAGAGAGAAACCAAAAAGATATGTCTCCATGACCAGTAATGTCTCATTTTCCCCTTCCCCATATTCCTTTACTTCAGATATCGAAACAAGTTGTTTAGAAGAAAAAAGCAAGAGGGATCATTTTACACAACTGGTGTTAGCCTGTTTGGTAAGTTGCACTTACATACTTCTTGGGTAGCAAAAAACTTCCATGTTAAAATATGACAAAAAAATTGAAATCAGTATCTTTTACCAGATATTTTTTAGGGAAAAAATTGTATGCAATGTAATTATTGAGTTTATTTTTAAATTATTACTTATTTTGTAAGAAATACTGTGTATGTATACGACATATACTAAATTGTTGTATATTTCAAACCACAAGTTTTTATTGCCAAGAGAATAACTACAAAATTATTTTCATCCTTGTAGTCAGAAGGTTTGTTAGTGTGAGGTAAAGCAGAATAACAGACTAGTTAGACCAGTTGTCTTAGCACATATGGCAAATCCTGTGGTTCTTTATTATGTAGACGTATAAGAACAGATAACTGTTTTAACTAGCTGCACTGTAATTGCACAGAATGACTAGTCATTAGTTTCAGGCAGAATAGTTTGTGAACAACAGTGTGTGTTCTTTCTCCTCCAAATTTACTCTTCTTTTATTGATTAATTCTTTCCCACAAAAATAAAGATCACGGAGGAAAGAATTAGATAAATTGCCTATCTAGAATTTTTATGATCCTTAATTTGTCATAGTTTTTCTAGATTTAGTGAATATGTGAGACGTGAAACTCCAAAACCTGTTGTAATGAACTAAATTTAATTATAGCCTCCTCCCCTCCCCCCATAAATATTAGAGGCTCTCTTGTTTGTGACAATGCCATTTTGGACCTGTCATGTGCCTTATTTGTATAAAACAGCAGTTCTTTTTCTTACGTTGTGAGTTTTAGTTTGTGTAAGATACTGTATTATTAAAAATGTGTAGTGTAGTCAAGTTTTTGTTGAGTTTTTATTAGCTGTCAAAATATCAAGCCCCATTGATCACTGCTGGACTCAAATTACTTTACAGCTGAAAATATCCATTATAGTAGTCGTCAATTTTTTTCCCCATATTTTGGACCATTTCTTAAGATGGCGATCCTCTCACAGACACCTCCTTTCCAATCTTGATTCCACATCTGGGCTTCAAATACAGTGTTTGGTTAGTTAATAAAGGTCTGTTAGGCCAGTGTTAGACTAGATGAAAATAACCTTGTTTTTATGTGATGGCTGAAGTGGCTTGGTTCTACCTGTTTTTTTTTCTACACTATTTGTTTCCTTGTCTGAGTACTGGACTGTATTTTAATAATATAACTGGGGCTCAACCTACAAACCTTTTATCTGGATTTTGAACGTGACCTTTCCTATCCCCAGTGTTTGGATATATTCATTTTTGGTTTTGCTATTATGACAATACCAACGACTAAATTTGGATCTAGGTTTGGATTCCAGTCTCTCACCTTACTAAAATTTGAGGTATTGAGATGCAGGATTTTTCCTTTCGGGAGCATTTCTAATTGGTATAAAATATTCCCTTGGTTCTTGCATCCCAAACTGTTGTTTATATCTCCATGTCCCTTTGCCGTTAGGTCTGGTCCTTCTTTGTGTTTGCTGCTAATCTGTTTTTTGTGTCTGCTGATGTGATCGTGGTAGAGTTTGCATTGGAGAAACACTTGATAACATTAAGCAGCCTTGTAGCATGTCATTTTTTTGTGGAAGCCCTTAATGTCTTTCATGGGACTACAAGTAGCAGAACCCGTCACTTCACCATTGTAACAAAAGTAGCTTTGCACATCATCTTGAAGTGTTGCTCATACATCAAGTGGCTCACAGATTGGGAACCGTGTTATAGACAGCCAACAGGTGATGGTTGGTCTCATTTGAGCATAACATGGTGGATGCTGTTAGAAACAAATCATAATTAATTATTCCAGGAAATGAAATATGACTCTCAAGCTCAAGTACTTTGGGCTCATATAGATGGTTTGAGACCTTGCTTCCAAGTCCCTACTTTTATCCTTATCAGTTAGATGTTTTTCTCTTTGAGTAGTCAATCTAAAAATGTTCACTTATCTGGCTATCTGTAGTTTGGATACCATTATAGGGCATCTGGAATTTAATATCAGTGATACCAAAGGATTTCTACAAGAACTATTTTGAAAAGTGATAGAATTTAATAAAAACTGTTAAATTTTTTACAGGTTTTTGAACCTTTCTATTAAAAAATCTATAGCAGGGATATAATTTTCTATCAAATTCTATAGGATAGTTTTAAAAAAATCTGTAAAAAAAGATAGCATTTTCTGTTAATTCTGAGAGAATTTTTTTTTCCCCCCATCAAGGTGTGTATGGATGTTCTGCTGGACATCCCCTTGGTGCAGCCTCTTTTGTGTCTAGGAGTTGGCCTTTTCCACCATGTAGAATAAGACTTTAGTTGTAAGAAGCTTCTGCATATGAAAATGAGCGTTGCACTTGTTTTTAAAGCACGGGAAAGGAATATATAGTGATTTTGGCCACAGGCGAAAGTTTTAGTAATCAAGCTAAAAAAGATAATCCTGTGGTGCCACACACTGCAAACTCCGTAGCCTTCAGTGTATTTTATATAGATTCCTCATTTGTAGAATTGTAGCTTTTCAGTTGCAAGCAGTTGTTCCTTTTGAAACTGAGTTTGTATGGTATGTTTTGTATTTGAATTACCTTTAATTTCACTGTTAATATACATAGATAACCCATGGTCAAGATCAAATGCTATTTAGTTTAATATACTTATTAACTCATATGTATGACATGTATGTTTCATTCTTGTTTTGTGCAGTACCTTGTTTCAGACACCGTCCTAAAGGAGCGTCTGGATCCGGAAACACTGGAATCATTAGGGCTCATCAAGCAGTCTCAGCAGTTTAATCAGAAATCTGTTAAAATCAAGACAAAACTTTTGTAAGTGTGTGGGGGTAGATTTTTTTGGGTGCAAGTCAATATCTTTAAATGTAGCTTTTTATAATCTATATATTTTCAAAGTAATGTTTTCTGTGTTGAAAATTTTATGAAATACTTGGTGGTTTTTAAAGTGAAATGTTTTGTTGTACTTAAATTACTAATTGGTAATAAAACATAATTTGTCCTTTTATATTTTTTATAGATACAGTAAAAGCTCTTTTATCCAGCACTTCACCAACTGGCAAGCTCTATAAACTGGCATTTCTGATCTGCAATGGAAGTCTGGTTTATAGTGTAGTTGGTGTGGGGCCGGCTGGGGTGTGGGTTGGGCTGCAGGGCGTGCTCTGGGAGGGAGTTTGGGTTTGGGGCAAGGGGTTGGGGCGCGGGAGGGGCTGGGGTGTTTGGGGGGGGTGCTCACCTCCAGCAGCTCCCCGCAAGCGGCTCCTAGTCCCTGCTATTGCTGACGGAGGGCGGCCAGGCATCTTGCAGACATGCTGCTTCCGTCCCCCCTCCCCAAGCGCTGACTCCGCAGCTCCCACCCCATCGGCTGGGAACTGGCCAATGGTATCTGCGGCGGGTGGTGCCTACAGACAGAGGCAGCGTGCCTGCTTGCAGAGGCACAGCCACCTGGCTGCGCCTCCTCCAGGGAGCAGCAGGGACTGGGAGTCGTTTGCGGGGAGCCACCGGAGGTGAGCGCGCCCTCCCCATCTGGTACCCCGAGTCCCTCCTGCGCCCCACGCCCCCTCCCGGACCCAAACTGCCTCCCAGAGTGCACCCTGCAGCCCCTCCCATGCCCCTGCCCCCCCCCACACACCAAACCCCTCCCTCTGAGTTAACTGGGATTTTTAATTTACTGGCACCCCCTCCCCCATTTCCCCAGCGTGCCGGTTAAAAAAGCTTTTAGTGTGTATGAAATTTACATTTATTTTTATTATAACCTCTAGTTATCTTTGTGGTTTCAAATATTTAAGCTTTCAATGGTAGAAAATGCTAACTTGCAAAATACTTAAAAATAAATTACTAATATCTCTGACTTAAGCATAGGCTTTTGATGTTTCCCTAAACTATCTAATGCAGTGTTTTTGGTCTTTGGATTGTAGAGAAAGGGCTCTGTATCTACATGTCTACTGTTTCATTTTCAGTGTCTATGAAGTGCAATTAAAATTAGTTTAGATCCCTACAGCTAAATCCTGCAAGGCGCTGATACTCTGACCCATCCAACAAAGCAGTTAGGAACAAGCTTAATATTAAGCATATGATAGTCCCATTGATTTAAAAGGGATTAATCACATGCTTAAAGTTAAATGTGAGCTTGATGTTTCTGTTGGTTTGGGACGTGTGCTCAGCAACTCAAGGTCCTTAGCCACTATTTGAAATGAATCTTATTGTTTTCTGCATTCTGTAGTTTTCCTGATGGTTGGAAATAAAACTATTAATTCATAAGCATGTATTCAATGTTGATAGAGAAGTTTGATATTTATAAAATATTTAACCTGTATAAACTTTATTAATATGAATAGCTATCTTGTGCTGAGCTCTACCCCTCATTTTATAGTGTTTAATTTCTATTTATCTAATTGCAGTTATAAACAACAGAAATTTAACTTATTAAGAGAAGAGAATGAAGGTTATGCAAAGCTGATTGCTGAACTGGGGCAAGATTTATCTGGCAATATCACTAGTGATTTAATCCTAGAAAATATCAAATCCTTAATAGGTAAGGAATTTATTGAAGCAAATATAAGTAATTATTTTCCTATTTAGTCACCTTGCGTTGCTTCTGTAGAGAACCACTCTGGACAACTTTTTTGGTGTCTTTTGGGGATCAGACAGCAGCTTTATGGTGCTAAGGTATTGCATTGCATAATCTCTGGGGTTGGTTCTGTAGGTGGGAGTTTCTGTGGTAGTGTTAATTTTGTAAATGCTATGTATTTCAATTTACTTGTGGTGCTGAAGTTGTCAGCCCAGTTTTACATGTGGTTCTCCACAATTTATTTATGTATTTTGGACTGATATTTAAGAATGGAGTTTTATGATGATGCATCCTCCTTTTTAATTGGTGGGAGCATGGTGACTTACCAGTGCCTTTTTTTTATTAGTTTAGATACCCAGAAGAATAAATGGCTATCCAGTTAGTCTAAAAATCAGAAATCAAAGAAATGGGTATTTCTCAAACGAAATGAAAATCAGTAAATGTTGTTGGCTTCCTTCACCTAGATCCATCTGTGGTTGATTAAGTGCTCATAAAGGATTGAACTTGGCAAAAGAGTCTCACAATGGGAGCCCAAGTTAGATTAAAAAAAAAAAAAATCTAAATCTGCTCAGATCAGCTATATATAAATTTATTTTTAGTTACTGCTTGCAAATTGGCCTTCCACATTGAGACTAAATTTAATTATATGTGGCTGTTCTATATGCACATAATGCAGTATCTTGGGCAGACTAAGACCTTAAGTAATTTAGCTGTTTCAGATTTGCAGTTTTGTTAAAAATAGGTAAAATGACCACTTACTACTTTGTTTGCTTAATATTATAAGTGAGCAGGCAACAGGGAGGGATAGCTCAGTGGTTTGAGCATTGACCTGCTAAACCCAGGGTTGAGAGTTCAATCCTTGAGGGGGCCACTTGGGGATCTAGGGCAAAATCAGTACTTGGTCCTGCTAGTGAAGGCAGGGGGCTGGACTCGATGACCTTTCGGGGTCCCTTCCAGTTCTAGGAGATAGGATATCTCCATATATTAAAAAAAATATTATTTAAAAAACAGTAAAATACAGACAGAGTCTGGGTTGCCTGGTAAATTAACCATACTTAGATTGCTTGTGTGTCTATACAAGCCTGTATTTTAGAGCAGGGGTTCTCAAACTGGGGGTCATGACCCCTCATGAGGTTGTGAGGTTATTACGTGGGGGTCGTGAGTTCTCAGCTTCCACCCACAAAACCTACTTCACCTCTAGCATTTACAATAATGTTTAATATAAAAATATAAAAATTGTTTTTTTAATTTATAAAGGAGGTCACACTTAGAGGCTTGCTATGTGAAAGGGGTCACTGATACAAAAGTTTGAGAATCTCTGTTTTAGACTGACTTCACATTCTCCTCTTCCTCCCCCTCTCCCCCAATCCTACCTGAAAGCCTGCGTAGGTATTGCCTCCATACCTCATAATCTTCTAACTCCTTTTATTGCCCTGGGGGGATTTTGAAATATATGGGTTCTTTAAGAACATAGACCTCCAGGGACAGAGGAAGAGTGTGCAGTACTGTGTTTAATGTAAGACATTTCCTGATGTATACAGGTCCAAGTTTGCTTCCCTTCTTACTAGGATAGCAGTCAAGGAGTTTGAGTGAGATGACTCAGCAGTATTAAGGGTGGGCGATATTAAATAATCCCACTGAAACAATTAGTTTAAATTAAGCTGGGCTCAAAACTGTCTTTGGACATTTCCACCAACAGTTTCCACAGTTGGTAATCCTCACCTTGCATTATAAAGTGTGGGCTAGGAGTAGCAACAAACCTGCTGTGGAGAGCTGGAGTGAGAGAAACTGATATTTTATAGTGAATCTCCTTTCAACATATTTTACTTCCTCTGTAATTGATTGTTTGCTCACTATCTCCCTCAGCTTTTAGGCTTTCTCCCCAGAGAACTATCAGGTTCTGTTTAATACTTTTATAGTAGTGAGGTTAAACCAGGAATGTCTAAGATTACTTCCACAGGAGACATTGATAATTTAGTTTTATTTTCCACAAATTAATAAAATATTTAGCAAAATTGATAGTACTGGAGAGATAAGATATATTGAAAGTCTATGAATAAATGAACATTTCCTACACTAAAAAGATTGCAGTGGATTAGTGTGTGTCTTAATAGTTTAAAAATAGGGCTTGCCAGCCTTGAGGGAAACAATTACATATAGGCTGCAATGGTGAGTCAAATATTCACCCATCTAATTATATGCACTTCTCCAAGTATATATGGGGGCTGTCCTAGTTTCAGGGTAACTGTACCAGTATTTTCGCCCTCTGCAGTGCATGCCAGGAGTGCCCAGTCAGGTCTCAGTTCTTCTATTGTTACCCGTCTCTGGTAGAGACCCTTGTCCCATGTCCTCGGATTGCGGGTTTTAAGACTGCCCAAATCCCTGCCTTACACTGTCATATCCCCAGTCTGCCTAAAGGCCAGCACCTGTTCAGTGCTTTTTCTCTGAAGGCTATGAACAGTGAATTGCCCACAGTTATAAGTTACTACACAGCTCTTTCTAAGCAAGAACATTTATTCTTAAGGTAAAAGCATTACAGAGAGAACATATAAAATAACCCATAAATTGATTTAAACACACACTAAATATACCCGGAGTCACCCATCATTTTTTAGGGCCCTAGTAGGCCAATGCCTTTTCCACCTTTCTGCAAGGATTGAGGGCCTCTTGTGGTGGCCCCTCTCTCCGAGTTGCATGTGATCTCTAGCCCACCGTGATACATAAACTTAATAGGATTACAATATCTGTCACTGGGCCTTGAATAAAGGACTTCAGTTGATATGCCTGAAGATTTGTGGCTTCCCTCTTTTTCAGACCTCCTGAAATCTGATACCTATCTGAGTGGGTGTCTGCCAAGCCAGATGAGATGAAAGAACAAACCCTTCCAGTCAAATACCTCTCTTGTTTAGAATCAAAGGGAGCATTTGTAGTAAGCGTTATTTTAGGACGTATTGTCATTTTAATTAGGTGATTCCTACCCATTAGAGATAAGAGGAACAGTTCTGAAAGGTCATCTCTGATTTTTTTTTTTTGGTCAGCAGTGTATAAAATTTTTCAGGAATGCAGAAGTGGGAGCACCTAGGTATCCAGCATTTAAAAAAAAGGAGCAACTGATTGTCTGAATGCAGGGATCCCTAGAGGACTAGACAGCTAATACCTCTGTTTTATTAGAATTACTGTTGAAAACTAAAATTTTACCAGAGTGTTTGATTAAGGCAATTAAATTAGAGCTGGATGAAATTGGAAGAGTAAATAGCCTATCCTAGGGATTCTATAGCAAGGACAAAGAATATGGGAGAAAGTGGGTAATACTGCCTTGTCCCTCTTTAGGAGAAGTGTACAAAATCTGGTGCCACTTAAGGAAGTTTCTGCAAAAGCCAAATCTAAATCATGTGGAGGAGGTATCTGTATTCAAATCCTGTTAAAAACTGCCTCTGTGTATTGGGAAGCCACTTACGTTTGGGGCTTCCTGGGGCTCAGAGAAGAAGGATTTTGCAACAAGACTGTTGTTAAATATTGAGCCAAAGATAAATTATTCTGATTTAATTAAAATGGGGAGGAGACTTCAGGCAAGAGACTCAAATTTTACAGACACTTAAGATCAGCACTGGAGTGAGTTACCTAGGGAGGTGGTAGAATCTCCTTCCTTTGCGGTTTTTAAGGTCAGGCTTGACAAAGCCCTGGTTGGGATGATTTAGTTGGGGATTGGTCCTGCTTTGAGCAGGGGGTTGGACTAGATGACCTCCTGAGGTCCCTTCCAACCCTGATATTGTATGATTTTATGATCAGTAGGGAAGTGGGATAGTAAGAGCCAGAGCTTTCAGGCCTCCTTTCATGTTTTAGTATTTAAGGAATAATAGCTAAATTAGATGTCTGGGGAGAAGATTGCTTCAGTACCCTATAATCTACAAGGGCTATGCTAACATCTGATAAAGTTCAGCTTCAAATCTGGCAGAGATGAATTTTGTAGTTGCCTGAGGTAGCTGGTATTGTAGGTATTTTGACGCTTGTTTTAGAAGAGGGCTATAGAATGCTTTCACTATTTACTACAGAGAGTATATTACTACTCAAAATTTAAAATATGTTTTACAGATCACCTCTGTCTTGCATAGTTCTCTTGACTCAAAATTGGTTTTCCGTAAAATATCTGTTCCTTTGTAGTACTAATTAAGATAGTTAGAAGTACTGCAGGCATTGGGTCTGTGTTTTTTTTTTTTTTTCAAATCATCATAGCTATTAAACCAGCCATTTTGTTTTCACCAAAAGCTATTTCCATGGCAATTTAAAAATTAAGATGTATTACTTATTCCTCAGTGTGCAAGTATCTGACACACAATTGGTATAATGTGGATGACCTTTGTCAGTCTTTAACTAACCAGAACTTCCTGTTTCACAATGACGAGGTTAACATTTTACTAAAGAAAATACTTTGATCTCTTATCACGGTGAATATTTGTATTTTCCCTTGGCAGGTGCGGCAGAAGGAACTGACTAAAAATAAAATATTTTTTTTCCCAAGTTCATAATGACTTTTTCTTGCTGAGATCTGAGTGTTAATATACAAAAATATTTAACAAGAACACTGAATTTTTAGCTTTTAGTGTAATCTAAATCTCAGTTCTATCCCTAACTTTAAAATTCTGATGTTTAATACAGCTGTCAACCTCTATATTTAATATAGTACCATAAAGCCAAAATATATACTGCTCTGTTTAGTTGTGCCTAATTATTTTGATATAGAGAGAATTGCTTTTTGTTCAAAGTAAATGGCTGAAAAGTTTTTTTTTTTTTTTTTTTATGGTGCATTTGTAATTTTTCCTGATTCTAATTTAATTGTGTTGTATTAGAAAATGAGAAATAGCAGAACTGAATTTTTAACTTGTATTTTTTCCTCCAATAGGATGTTTTAACTTGGATCCCAACAGAGTTTTGGATATTATCTTAGAAGTCTATGAATGTAGGCCGGAATACGATGAATTCTTTGTACCTTTGATAGAATCATACATGTATATGTGTGAACCTCAAACTCTGTGTCATATCCTTGGGTTCAAATTCAAATTCTATCAGGTAATATAGTTGTATTTTTACTATTTGAGCACTCCTTCTTCTGTCAATTCCTATTCCTGTGTAAATACAGTGATGTAAGTTTTTGATGCTTGTTTAAGAAAAAAGTTTTCTTTCCACAAAATACAATTAGCTTGGGTTGTAGAAGTCCAATTTTAGAAATAGTACGTTTCTCTATTTATGATACTTTAATGTGG
The DNA here is from genome assembly GCF_027887155.1 of Malaclemys terrapin pileata. Taxonomy (NCBI): domain Eukaryota; kingdom Metazoa; phylum Chordata; order Testudines; family Emydidae; genus Malaclemys; species Malaclemys terrapin. The sequence goes on along the minus strand of NC_071513.1, from coordinate 14,585,946 downwards.
GATAACTTTTTGCATTACATTTTTTAACCATCAATTTATAATCCAAAATGGAAATTGTTCAGTACTATATTTGAACCAAGCATTTTTTAGAGTACATTTTAAGTGTTCGACTGTATTTTCCTCCATTTGAACTTGTAAGAACTTGCAAATTTCATCTACATTAATGGAAATGGTGCATTGTTATAAACAGCAGACTAGACCCCTAAGAATGAGGAAAGCATGGCTGATTTTTAGTGTGATATCTCACCATCTTAACTGCAGAACTAGTAATTGCATGCAGTCACTGTGAGATGTGAAAGAAGATAATTGGTTGCACATCTTTCTTCATTCAGAATCAATATAGTAACAGGACCATATACAATGACAGAATTAATATCTTTGATAATGGGGATAGGGAGAGCTTTTATTAAGATGCCTGCTTTCTCTGTTCATCCTGGCCCTTCTTATTTTTTAAAAGTAAGTTATACTTTTCTGTGACATTCTTGATTTGCTGTTTCTAAAAATGGTAATGCTTGTCTTTTAGGAACCAAATGGTGAAACACCTTCCTCTTTATACAGAGTTGCTGCAGTACTTTTGCAACATAATCTTATAGATTTGGAAGATCTTTATGTACATGTAAGTTATTTATTTTTCTCTAACTAAATGTTACTGGCGAGAACAATGAATATGAAATTTGGGTTTTTTTCTTTAAAATGTTATCTTTTTGGCTTGCAACTGACCTGTTTCTCATACTGCTAAAACTGTTACCACAGAGACATTCAAATAAAAGAATTTAGATGGATTACCTGCTCCAGTCTTGCACACTCTCTCAGCCAAAATGTGTCCCAGGAGATCCAATACCTCCTGGGTACTTCAGGCAGGAGCATCTACGGCAGGGGTCTCAAACTCAAATGACCACGAGGGCCACATGAGGACTAGTGCATTGGCCTGAGGGCTGCATCACTGACACCCCCCCTTGCTGCCCCTGGCCCCGCCCCCACTCCACCCCTTCCATGAGGCCCCACCCCTGCCCCATCTCTTCTCCACCTTCTTCTCCAAGTGGTTTTAATAAAATATATACACTCAGTAAAGCCCCCCCACTGCGCTGGGCTGCACCACCACTCCACCCCTGCTCTGCCTCTTCCAGGGGTGGCAGGTTTGTAGAAATTTCGGTGGTGCCCAGAACCTCCCCCCCCCCCCCCAAACTCTGCCCCCACCTGCCTAAGGCTCTGGGAAGGAGTTTGCATGGCGGAGGGGGTCTGGGGTGCAGGCTCCGGGCTGGGGCACAGGGGGTGGGGTGCAGGATGGGTAGGAGGGTGCAGGCTCTGGGAGGGAGTTTGGGTGCTGGGTGCAGGCTCCAGGCTGGGGCACGGGTGGGTGCAGGATGGGTGGAGAGGTGCAGGCTCTGGGATGGAGTTTGGGTGCTGGATGCAGGCTCCGGGCTGGGGCACGGGATGGGGATGCAGGCTCTGGGATGGAGTTTAGGGAAAGGAAGGGTGCAGGGGTGAGGGCTGGGGATGAGGGGCTCGGGGCATTGGAGAGGCTCAGGACTAGGACAGAAGGGCAGGGGAAGGGCAATGCCCTGGCCTTAGTGGAGAGGGGGCACTAGGACCCTGCGGCAGCAGGTAATGCCGGAAGCCGGCAGAGCGGAGTGGAGTCAGCATGAGCTGGCGGTGAGGGGGCAGCAAGTGAGGCCGGGGGACACTTGGGGAAGGTATGTGGGGGTGGCAGGCAGGGCCGGGGGAGAGACCCGGCCCCAAACATTGGGGAGCAGTGCCTGGGGAGCTTAGATGCCAAATAAAAGAACTGGGGGCGGGGGGGTGAGGGGAGTTTGGTGGCGACAGGAAGTAACTGTGGGGTCTGGGGGAGGCGGGGCTTGATGGGCCGCAGGGAAGAGCTCCATGGGCCGTGTGTTTGAGAGCCCTGATCTATGGCTTGTAGCTTGTGTGGTCAGCTGGGCAATTCCACTTAACAGAAAGCTGCTAGGTGTGTTCATCAAGCCAGGCAACCAGGAAAAAGAATTTCAATAATTTGCGGGGCTTTAAAGGGGAGGGGCGGCTTCCTGTCTAACTGACTCCTGGGCAGCAGAGTTCACAATGGTGACCAGAGCGATCAGTGTTGGTTATTGTGGGACAGCTTCTATAGGTCAGCAACAGTCGATGTAAGTAACGCAGTGTCTACATTATCCCTATGTCAACCTAACTACATTGATCTTAGTTGGATTTCAATACTTTTTTTTGTTTTGTTTTTTGAATTATTGATGGCTCTGAGGACAGTGTGCAGTATAATTCTTCAGTCTTCCTTAACTTGATTAGGGTATGTCATGCATGTATCATTCTTTGAAGTGGTTCTGGGAAGTTAAAACAAAACAACAAAAACAAAAAACTCTCCCTTCTAGGGAATGAACTGATTTCTTGAGGAAGAAGAAGGGATCTAGCTTTTCTCCTTCAAGCTTATTGATCAAAAAGTAGTTTCAGGTTATGTTAATTTTTCTTTACGTATCCGTGTTTTATTTTCTCAGCTTCTTCCAGTAGATAATGCCATTCTTGAAGAACACAAGCGAGAGATTGTAGAGGCAAAACAAATAGTTAGGAAACTTACAATGGTGGTTTTGTCCTCTGAAAAGACTGAAGAGAAAGAGAAGGAAAAGGACAAGGAAGAGGAAAAAACTGAAAAGGTATTTTTTCAAATGAGTTATTTATAATTGTAAACATAACATGGTCATTGCTATGAAAATTACTTTTTTGTCCTTTTAATATAGTGTATCCAGTTGTGATGATAAGTTTAATTGGCTATTTATCTAAAACAAAACCAGAACTGTAATTAAACTGTTTTCTCCCCTTAAAGCCCTATTTCAACTTCTGATGTAATTTTTGTTACGCAAGAAACCCTTCCCCGCCAAAAGTGTTGGTTTAGTGTCTGTTCCTGAATTCATTCAAGGTTGTATATTCAGTTCTATAGTTAGGTAGTTTGATTCCCTCCCCCCCTTTGTTTCTTATCACCTTCAATAAATATCGCTCAAGGGTTGCCTACCTTTTGTGCTGGTTTAACAAACTTTGGTATGTTAATAATCTTGGTAGGAGGTCTCATCATGTAACCCACAATTGATTTTTAACTATGCAGGATTTATGAAATCTGTTACACACAAACTGTGCCAAAAGAACATTATTAAGTTGCAAAGTCAAGCACTTAAAAGTTAGGAATGCCAGAACGAACGTTGCCTGTGCAGTCTCATTGTGTGAGGTCGTTGTGACACAATCTTTAATTACATGACCACATACTATTTTTTTCCACAGGACCTCTTTTTCATTCCGTCCACAGAATGGACAATGCTTCCTTAATGAGAAGCTATTAAATATTTTTTCTTCTCTTCACAGTTCAGTTTGTGGCCCAGGCCTTATTTACTGCATACTATTCAAACTCTGTGCTGAAAACAGTTGTTAGTTTCCTCATGGGCTTGCTTGTGGTGCTCATAACTGTTGTCTCTGAGTTCTTCACAGACATTAATTTATTTCCATTAATGGTTGGGGTGGGGGGCTTATCTCCATTTTACAGGTGGGGAACTGAGGGCAGAGAGATTAAGGGGATAAGTATCCACTAATTTTGCATGCCCAGTTTGAGATGCCTAGGATCTGATTTGTCAGAATACTTAGCATTTTATAGCACATTATATATTCAAGCATAGCTCCCAGTGACTTCACATGCATTAGAATGCCCAGCACTTCTGAAAACCAGGCCCCCAGGGTGTCAAGTTGGACACCCAGAAAACGAGGAGAGCACAGTTGGTGACTACCCGTGAAAAGTTTGGTTTAAGTGACCGGCCAAGCATCACACAGGAGCTCTATGGCAGACGTAGTGATAAAATCCAGACCTCCGGGGTGGCATTCAAGTACCTTAATCATGAGAGCGTTCTTTCTCTTCCTGCAAGCCCCTGCCTAATTCACTATTCACCTTCCAACTTCTGCAACAAACAAAGTGAGGATCAGATAAGACTCCTTCACTACACAACCCTGATTTGCCCCATAACAGTTCCATCCTCTGCACCGAATGAGGCAGCGGTCCTAAGGCGAAAAAATATCGTGATTGTGTAATTTTTCACAAGAGGGCTGAATTGTAGTTGCACAGGCAACTTTAGTATTAAGAGGAGTTGTGTTGCTGTCTCTCCAAGTTGTTTTTGAAAATCTTAGCCTAATTCTTTTGTAGCTAATATGAAAATAATCCATGATTTTTGATGCCTTTGTTATGTATGATACAGCTGGGTGAGGACATTTGAAAAGACACAGTTTAACTGCTGTGAAATAAAGTTGGTTGGATGATGGAGAGATGCTCATTACATACATTTTTAGCTGTTGTCTTCAGTGCTAGAAATTAATATTGTCTGAAAACAGACTATTGTGAAAAAATCAATAGTTTATATATTGGCAAAAAGCAGTATCCACTTTTGCCTGTGGAGATGAGTTTGGTATACTGAATAAACAGTCAATTTCAGAATACAGGTAGTGCAAGTGTTAGAGGTCACAGGACAGAGCAATGGTACTAGATTTGTACCTCTGAGAACAGTTCCACGCAGTGAATCTTGGGTGCACTGCGCTGCTGTAGCGTTTCAGTGAAGACATGCACTATAGTGATGAAAGAGTTTCTCCCGTTGCTGTAGTTAATCCACCTCCCTGAGAGGCTGTAGCTTGGTCGACTAAAGAATTCTTCCATTGATTTAGCACTGTCTACTTGGGGGATTAGGTTGGCATAGCTATGCCTCTCAGGGGTGTGGGGGTTTTGCACCACAGAGATGTAGTTTTGCTGATGTATGTTTTCAGTATAGACCAGCCTTTAGTCTTTTGTGTCCAGTGGTGAAAACGAAAGCTTTCAAGCAATTAATCGTGCTGTTAAACATTAATAAAATACCATTTATATAAATATTTTTGGATGTTTTCCACATTTTCAAATATTGATTTAAATTACAACACAGAATACAAAGTGTACAGTGCTCGTGTGTGTGTGTGTGTGTGTGTGTAAAAATAAGATAGCATTTTTCATTTCACTTAACACAAGTACTGTAGTACAATCTCTTTATCATGAAAGTTGAACTTACAAATGTAGTTATGTACAAAAAATAACTGAATTCAAAAATAAAACAATGTAAAATTTCAGAGCCTACAAGTCCACTCACTCCTACTTCTTGTTCAGCCAATCGCTGAGACAAACAAGTTTGTTTTCATGTGCAGGAGATAATGCTGCCTTCCTGTTGTTTACTATGTCACGTAAAAGTGAGAACAGGCTTTCACATGGCACTGTTGTAGCTGGCATTGCAAGAGATTTACTTGCCACATGCACTAAAGATTCATATATCCCTTCATGCTTCAACCATCATTCCAGAGGACATGCGTCCGTGGTGATGATGGGTTCTGCTCAGTAACGATCCAAAGCAGTGCAGACGAAAGCATGTTGTTTTCATCATCTGAGTCAGATGTTACCAGCAGAAGGTTGATTTTTTTTTTTTTCAATTTAAAAATTTTTGGGGGTGATTCGATATAGTTGGGGATATAGTTTCCACATCGGAGCACTGCTCTTTTAAGACTTCTGAAAGCATGCTCCACACCCTGTCCCTCTCAGATTTTGGAAGGCACTTCAGATTCTTAAATCTTAGATTGAGTGCTGTAGCTATCTTTAGAAATGTCACATTGGTACCTTCTTTGCATTTTGTCAAATCTGCAGTGAAAGTATTCTTAAAATGAACAACATGCTGGGTCATCATCCGAGACTGCTATAACATGAAATATATGGCAGAATGCGGGTAAAACATAGAGCAGGAGACATACAATTCTTCCCCAAGAGTTCAGTCACAAATGTAATGTAGCATGGAAGTATGTCCCCTGGAATGGTGTCCTAAGCGTGAAGGGGTATATGAATGTTTAGCATATATGGCACGTAAATACCTTGCAATACCAACTACAAAAATGCCATGCAAATGTCTGTTCTCACTTTCAGGTGACATTTTAAATAAGAAGTGGGCAGCATTCTCTCCCGTAAATGTAAACAAACTTGTTTCTCTGAGCGATTGGCTGAACAAGAAGTAGGACAGAGTGGACTTGTAGGCTCTAATGTTTTACATTGTTTTGTTTTTGAGTGCAGTTATGTAACACAAAAAAATCTACATTTGTAAGTTGCGCTTTCACTATAAAGATGTATTACGGTACTTGTATGAGGTGAATTGAAAAATACTATTTCTCATTTTTACAGTGCAAATATTTTTAATAAAAAGAATATAAAGTGAGCATTGTACACTTTGTATTCTGTGTTGTAATTGAAATCAATATAGTTGAAAATCTACTACGGGGTGGCAAATCCGCGGGCCGGATCCAAAGTCCTCTGGGGCTGGATCCGGCCCGCGGGCCATAGTTTGCCCACCCCTGCTCTACTGGAAGAATAGAAAAGAATACCACCTGTGCCCCCAACTCTTTCACCCTCACTACAAGAGCCCTGTAGATATGCATCCGAAGAAGTGGGCTGTAGTCCACGAAAGCTTATGCTCTAATAAATTTGTTAGTCTCTAAGGTGCCACAAGTACTCCTGTTCTTCTTTCTGTAGTCACCAGTGATCTGTTCAACGTCATACCTGGTACTATCATATTATGTCCATGTGGGTGAGGAGCAGAGGGTAGTAGTCAGAGGGACAGATGAGTCACATCAGGCTTTCTGTAATGTCTCAGCTGCAGGCTCCAAGCATGCAGCATGCTTCCATGGACATCAAGTCAGGTTGGCAGATGGATGCCTCATCCCTTTCCAAAGGGGGGCAACGGTGGTCAGGGACTCCTATTTTTCCTCCTCTTGGGTGTGGTGGCCGTGAGCCTGCCAACCTTGGGGGCAGATGGCTCCTCTTCTTCAGCCACCGGGGTCTGCTCCTTTCTTACTGTTGCTAGTACATCATACCTGTTCTTCACCTCGATGGATGGGGGACCTGCATGGGAGGGGAGCACTGTCTTCTGCCTGAAGTAGCCAGCAGATGGTCTTCTCCCTATAGAACAGCTGGTTCTCCTTCCTCCTCTGGTGTAGCTATATCTTTTCTGGTCGGCTAGCGTCCTCCATCCTGGATGTTTCCTTTTGCATTCTGCTGATGAAGTCCTGGTGCTCCTGGATGCTACACAGATGAGCCACAATCTCCTTTCATTTTAAAATGCAATATTTGGCAACCTAATTTTACTTGCCATAGAATTAAGTTCCAGATTCTGTTTCTTTTAGAACATTTGCTGACATCAAAACCACAGTATACAGCGTTGTATAGGAGGTGATTTCTTCCACTATTGAAAGGGAAACTTACATTTTCAAATTCAGATCCTGGCATAAATATTTAAATAATACTTTAAATATTGTCTTTAAAATTATGTATTTTCAGTTCACTGTAATGTCTAAATACACCATTAAGTTCAGACTTTTCATTTTTCTAACAGCACTTTGTACATTGTAATGGTATTTAATATAAATTTTCCTATTAAACCAGAAACTCAGTCCCATTTTTCAAAACAATATTCACTGCTGCAAGGAACAATACTCTAGAATTAGTTTTTAGGTTTGATTATGATTGTGTTGCTGAAGAGTGTGATCATATTTTACAAATATTTTAAATAAATTTAAAAAAAAAGGTATAATAGGAGTATTTACCGTGTGGTAAAATACATTTGAAATAATAATGGTGCATAGAAAACAAATTATGTCATCTTGTAGATTTTAATCCTTCTACTGAAGAGGAAACACAGGGAGGTTTAGGAATGCATTAAATTTTTCATTCAAATTTCTTGTTTGCTATCTTTTTCAGCCACCTGACAACCAGAAACTTGGTTTGTTGGAAGCTTTGTTAAAAGTTGGTGATTGGCAGCATGCACAAAGTATTATGGATCAAATGCCTCCATTTTATGCCACTTCACACAAGCCTATTGCCATTGCCCTTTGCCAGCTTGTACATGTGACGATTGAGCCTTTGTACCGCAGGTAAGATGAACAGCTGCCTTGCATCATTAAATGTTGGGAAATTGTACAGGATTGGTAGAGAATGTATTCAGCATGTTTGCAGACTCTGTAAGGCTGAGAGGTGTTGCATTTCTTTGTTAGGACAAGATTAAAATACATTATGAACTAGATTGGAGAAATAAGCTTAATTTAATAAGGACCAATGCAAAGGAGTTAATATAGGATGGAATTTGCCTGCCCTGCTAAATACCCAGTAATTGAGCTGTGTATGCGGGAAGGGAAAAGGGAAGAGAAGCGTGGAGTCATGAGATTCACCATATAGCCTGGACCTAGGGCTACGGTGTACACATGCTAACAGTACTCCAGCTTCTAGGTTTTAATAGCTCCTGTTACTTTTCTATACCTCCTCCACTAGTGGAGAATCCCACTGATTCTGAGAAAATGCAGATTTCCCCCCGCATGCCTCCAACATCAGCCTAGATGTTAGCCTAGGTTGGCATGCAGACTATTGTCCTTTATGGAGTGGTTCTGGTGGCATGTGAATTTCACCCATATGAAAGAATAATTGAATGTATAAGTGAATTCTAGCTAGCCAATAATACAAGAGAGGAAGACGTGAAGTTGATAGTAGATAATACATTGAACAAATCAACAATATGAAACTTTAACAAAAAAATGAGAGAATCAAATACTGTAGTGGGGTCTTGCTAATTTGTGTAAGTAATTTGTGTAAGTAATATACATGAGACAGTCACTCCACTCTAGTAAGTAATGGTTAGGGCCAGTGTTCCCTCTAATTTTTCCCATGCATGTGTGGAATGAATTTTATGTGCACCACTATGGAGGGGCTCAGGGATTTGGAGTGTGGGAGGGGTCTCAGGGCTGCGGCAGAGGATTGTGGTGGGGAGGGTGAGAGCTCCGGGGTGGGGCTTGGGGTGAGGGGCTCTGGGCTGGGGCAGAGGGTTGGGGGGCGGGGAGGTGAGGGCTCTGGCTGGGGGTTCGGGCTCTGGGGTGGGGCCGGGGATGAGGGGTTTGGGGTGCAGGCTGCCCAGGGGCTGCAGCGGGGAGAGAGGACTCCCCCCAGCTCTCTCTCCCCACAGCAGCACTTGGGCTGGGGTGGGGAAGGGCAGGTCCGTGCTGCATCCGGTGGAGAGAGGCACCTCTCCCCTCCGCAGCCCTGAGCGGGGCTTAATAGGCAGCTGCATGGCTGTGCAGCTTGGAGGAAACTTAGGTTAGGGCTCCGTGTTTGTCTTGGAGGTTGCGGAAGTCACAGATTCCATGACTTCCTGCAACCTCCGTGTCTTCTGCAGCGGCCGTTGTGCCTCACCCCAGGACTGCCTGAGCAGCTGGCCCAGGGGACAGCCACACCAGCTGCTGCTGGAGTGGCCCTGGCGCCAGCTATATCGGCCACTGCTCTGGTGGCTCTGGAGACCGCTTGAGCAGCAGTCCTGGGGTGGCCGGAGCAGCTGCTGGCTCTGGCACTCCCCCCAGTGGAGGCCAGAGCAGCCACTGGCCCCCCTGGGGCTTCCCCCAACCCCGGCAGCTGGTGCCAGGGCTTCCCTTCCTTGGCAGCTGGTGCCATGGGCCCCCCAGGACTCCCAGACGCTGATGCCATGAGCTTCTCCCCCTCCCCCCCAGCAGCTGGTGCCGCGGGCTCCCCTGGTGCTCTTCCCCCTCTCCTTCCCTCCCGCTATTGGTGCCACAGGCTCCCCCCTCCTAATAGTCAATCAGGGGTATTTATGATATAAATCATGATCAGGTCACAGGCCGTAATATTTTGTTTCTTGCCCCTGACCTGTCCATGACTTTTACTAAAAATTCCCATGATTAAATCATAGCCTTAGAAATGGTAGACGTCAGTTATAATACTGCATTTAGTCTTGGGTATACCGATGTAAAAAGGGAGAGGGAAGACTTGAATAAATCACATTGCCAGCCTAGCAATATGTAAAGAGAGGTTAGGGAGAAGTCAGAAGATCTGTTACTCTCGTTAATCAACAAGGACGGAGCAAAAAATAACAGCTTTAAACTGCAGCAAAGAAACATTAAACATATTCCAATGCTTAGAACAGAGGTTCCAAAACCTTTTTTTCACTTTGCCCCTCATCAGAGATTCATGTCCCCATATGCACACCCTCCTCCCCCCCAGCTACAGGAGAGGGATACCCCAGCGAGCAAAAGGTGGTGAGTGCCTGGGAGGCTGCAAGGGATGGTGGGCGGTGGATGCCTGCGGCAGCTGGGGATGCTAGGTTGCTCTTCGTTCACTCTCACCCCTCCGTCGCGTTCACCCCATCAGGTTCAGCTGCCCCATCCTTTATCTCCGTGGTCTCCAAAGTGGGGTGCGCAAGAGGATCCTTGGGGGTGCACGGCAGGAGGAGCGCTTTTTTTTGTTTGTTTTTTGCTTCGTCTTCAGTTCGGGCGGGAGTCCGAGCGGCTTTTTTTTTTTTGCTTTGGCAAAAATGGTAGAGCTGGTGCGGCAGGGGGTGTGTGCTCAAAATTTTTTTACCGATAGGGGTACGCGATCAAAAAAGTTTGGAGACCACTGCTTTCTCTGTTGCTGAACCCAGAGAGATTGTTGGCAGCTGCTGGGGAAACTCTGCCTCTTCTGTGCTGCTGCTTTCTGATAGTGTGAGGCTACAGCTGCAGTGAACCCTGCCATTCCTGCCAAATGTGGCTCCCTTGCAATGTGCATGCACCTCTGACTAGAATTTCTAGTCAGGCGATAGCAACAGCCTCCTAATGGTATCACCAGGTGGGGCCTGTCGTGTCCTGGAGGAGGCGGCTGACTTGAAGGTGCCTTTGCTCCACACTGCTCGCCAGCCCCTTAGTTGTGCCTACCTATTGCAATCCCAGGGGGATGCCCCACAGTTTGAAAACCAATGGTTTAGAATATCTATTTAAAAGTTTGGCAATACAGTAAGCTATCATATGAGATTATAGAATTGCCATCATTGGAATTACCAAGGTTTTGCTAGGTACCCATCTATCGGATATATTTTACAACTAATCCAAGCACTTCTGTCCTGATACAGGGTAATAGGCTAGATAATTCAACAGGTGCCTTCCAACCCAAATGTTTTGAGTCTGTGTATAATTTTGGTGTGGGAGAAATGTATAAGGGATCAAGTTGTTGATTTTTCCCTCTTTGTCTAATTCTATCCTCAAGTACATATATGCTACTCTCAATCAAGTTAGTATGGGTTGTACATGTGTATTTAAGGCAGAATTGATTCATGTTGGCTGTTATAAGTGGATCCAACTGCTGGGCACCATGCGCCTATAAGCCATCTGGATCTTCATTGAGTTTAATCATTATTCCTAGTTTTGCATCTACAGGGCACATTCCTGGGTTCAGACTTCTTATCTGAGCCCTTGTGCTCCTGTGTTGAGCCCATTTTTTCATGGGGATGGCTTGGTAGTTGAGAGACTGTCAGTGGCCCTAGATGGTTATCTTTGTGGTTTCTTAGAGATTGTCCTTTAACAAGATAAGATATCAAATGCTCCTGGGTAGGATAGCTGACTGGAATACATCATCATACCCTTGAGCAACGTTAGATGTGAGTTCAGCACATAACATAAAATGGATGTCCTAATCCAAAATGGAGTTCATAATTTGTTTGACATATCTCACTCTGCCACTCACAGTAAATACAGTATTTGTGTACGGTATCTTTCTGATCTTATGTTAATATGTTTAGCTGGTAAAGCAATTTTCAAGTTTTGTATATAATATTGACTTCACTGCATTTCTGTTTACTATTTTTTTAATAATTTTTTTTTAGTCTAAACTCGTTTGAGAGTCATGCAAACAATAAATGTTCATTTTTGATATAGCTCAGGTCAATACTGTTACCCAGTCCTGTTCTGATTATTAAAGCACATCTTAAATATTGGACAGTTCAAAGGACAAGTTCAATTAAAATGAGAATATTTCATTTAATATACTTAGATTTACTTTAAAGACAATATTTATTTAATGTGGAGTGAATTTTTTACCATATTAAAAATGAGGTTTTTATAAAATATTTTGTACCCACTGGTAGTGATCTTGCAGGTTTTATTTAATTATGTAGCAACAGAGTCCCTTTGATAAGAAGAGGATTTGGGGATGAAATCCTGATCTCATTGTAGTTAATGGCAAAACTCCCACTAACTTCAGTGGGGCCAGAATTTCACCAAATCAATCCAGAAGACTCTAGTACACTGTTGTATTGAAAAAACCACTGAGAAAATAATATAGAACCATAGTAACTAAAATCAGTTAACTAATAAACTAAATGGTTTGTCCTGACTGTAAAAGTGAATAGTCCTCATGTAGAATGTGAAATTTTATACTTCTGTTTTCACAGAGTTGGAGTACCTAAAGGGGCTAAAGGGTCACCAATTTCCAATTTGCAAAATAAGAGAGCCCCAAAACAAGCAGAAAGTTTTGAAGATTTGAGGAAGGAAGTGTTCAACATGCTTTGTTATCTTGGTCCTCATCTCTCCCATGATCCCATTTTATTTGCAAAAGTGGTTCGCTTAGGAAAAGCATTTATGAAAGAGGTTGGTAAGAGAGAGCATCTTGTCTAAAGTTTTTGATGGAAACATACTATTCCCATATGATGACAGCAAAAGATATTTTATTAAATACTTGTGATGTGTTCACATGCTGAAACAGAAAATGTCCGAACAGTTTTTAAAAGGACAATCTCCCTTTGCTGTTCCCACCCATTGATCTCCTTTATTATAACTATTTTACAATGTTATCTTTTGTGTGGATAGATTTTTATGAAAAAATACTATACAAGTTCATTGAAGCTTTTGCACTGGAAAAATGTGAAGGTCTTCCTGAAGGCCATGGTGAACAATAGACCAATATGGGACCAATTTTAAAAAGTTTGTTTCTCCTCATCTGTTAGGTATCATGGAGAGTGGGGGATGTGCTTTTTCTCTCCCCTTCGGTGAAAGTTGCCAAATCAAACCCCCCATCCCAGTGGTTGGATATGTTGAAGAGCTGCTATTTTCTAGCTGGAACTGCCTCCACTGCCACCATGATGCTGCCATATGGTAGCTATAGAGGCTACCTCTCATATGCTGCTGACAGGGATGGGTTTAATTCAGAGGGCTATGAAACCTTCTAAATCCCAAAGTAGCTCACTTTATTTTTAAAGTGGATCCTTTTGGGTGCTATTTTGGCCACGGACCTTACTTTTCCACAAAGTGAGTGTCAAGACTGTATAGTGATCTTTTTTTTTATTTAAAAAGGACAAAGGGGAGTTCTTTTGTATTATGAACTCTCTTGGAATGTAGTCTTCAGATCAAGTCAAGGCCCCTGGGTTGTTTTTGCTTCTGTTCCAGCAGTGTTCTCTTTGATACAATACAGGTTTGGCCACTTTGCTGACCTGCCTCATCTTTCAGGTCATCAGTTCAAAACTATAAAAACAGTTGAAGCTTAAAAGTGAAAATGAATAATATTTAAAACTTGGTGTGACTTGCATCTTTGCATTCTACAATTAGTGGCTTGCCCACTCCTTTCCTCTCTTCCCCCTTCTTTTTCACAGGTTGCTGTGCTCTCTTAGGATATGTCTACACTTCATTGTAAGCTCAGGGTTCGAACTCTAACCCAGGGCTTGGACTCAGGGTCCCAGGACCCCATGGAGGTGCAGGGTCCAAGCCAGAGTCAGGCGGGGACCCAGAGTTAAAACTACATTACTTTGCAATGTAGACACATTCCCAATGGACTTGTGCTCTGGAAATCCACCAACAGCATCCCACAATCCAACAGGCTGACTTTCTTTGTCCTTTGGACAGTCAAGTTTGGTGGATAGGCAGGTTTCCCCATACTACAGCACCAAAAAAGGGGAGTGTAGCCACTGAGGCCCCAGATTGGGACCCAGGGTTCAATAGTTCCTAACCTGGTGTTACAATTGAGTATAGATGCTCAAGCCTAGGTTAACAAACCCAGGATCTGCTAACTCAAGTTCTACTAACCCTGAGCTTACCTTGCAGTGTAGACATATCCTTATTGGCCAGATACCTTGAGTCAAATAACATCAAATGCTCGCTGACTCAAACTACAGCAAGATGAATAATCCAGTATCTTCCATTTCCAGTAGTAGTTGCAATAATATTATATAATTTTTAACTTCTCCTGCCATTCTCCCTCCTCCACTTGGATGGATGGTATTATTCCTTTACATCCTTAGCAGAACAATGAGAAAGCCCAGTGACTAAAACTGCAACTTCCCTAGCACATCTCCCGCCTGCCTACTTCTGGTGTAGAAGACTGGAATTTGAATGAAAATGTGTTGCATGCCAGTGCAGAGTATTGCTATTAGACTGCCAATACTGAATTCATATAAGCCGAGGATTTTGCTTACAGGCCTTGGCATCTTATTTAGAATACACAGACTTCTTTTAATCACAAATTTAAACCTGTGACAGAGCCCTTCTGGCTTGCAAGGTACTTAAGTTGAGTAATTGGCAGTTTACTGCGTGGTGGAGGTAATTTCTGATGAGACTTGTAAGAATATCCTGGTCCTGGCTTCTCAGACATCTGAATCCATGCACTTCTTATAGGTATCAGGGGTTTGTCTTGGTGTCCTAGGTCAAAAGTTCCCCTTCTCTTATTACTGCATAATACTTTTTTTTTTTAGTGCAAAACTAGAGGTTTTGTAGTTAAGCATTCAAGAAATGAGAGAATTCCAGTTGAACATGCAACAAGAATAGTGCCCCTTTTTGAATATATGCATGAGGCTAATAATCAGATATTGTATTTTTAGAAATAGTTTAAAAAGTGTAATCATTTTTTATAACCTTAGAGGCACATGAACTATATATCTTGTAATATTGAGTACAAGTAACTGTGAGAAGCGCACACACATACCATATGCTACAAATGCAGTATAGTAAAATTCTTTCTGACTTCTGATGGCAGAATCTTTGGTCACGCATAACTTTTTAAACAGTTCTGTTGATGCTTGAGCTGTAAGAGAATCCATCTCTCTTTCTTGTCTGTGCTGTGCAAACAGGAGTAAAACATAATACAGTAAAAGCCATGTTATTCGGCATGTTGGGGGAATGGAGGTTGCCAGTTAGGCAAAAATTCCGGATAACTTAAGGGGCTCATGGCTGGGATTGGAGCGTGGGAGGAGGTGTGGGGCACGGGCTCTGGACGAGAGTTTGGGTGTGGGAGGGGGCTCGGGGCAGGGTGCCAGATCTGGATGGAGCTCACCTCGGACGGCTCCCTGCTGCTCCTAGGCAGAGGTGTGGCCAGGCAGGTTTGCACACTGCCCCTGCCCTGCCCCGAGCGCTGGCTCCGCAGCGTCCATTAGCTAGGGACCACCAAGGTGAGTGCCACCATTTTCCGGCACCCCGAAATGCCGGTTTCTAGAGTTTTCTAGATTTATAAAGTAGATTTATAAAGTGCCGGAAAACACAGCTTTTACTGTAAAAACTTTTTTTTACCCGCAGTTGTGCAGACAATGAAATACACGTGTAGTTGTCAGATAGTGCTGTTTTTTCAGCATCACTTTTCAGAGTAGAACTACACTTAGCAGGCATAAGGTGTGTCCTATAATGTCATGGTAGTGGTGCAGGCTAACAGCTGTAAAATTCAAAATTTATGTTGTTACTATAAAAATTTGCTCTGATTTTAGAACAGTCCGATCTGCATGAGTGGAGGACAGGTATTAGTCTTAACCTTTTTTTTTTTTTTTTTACCATGGGTTTGTGTGTTTTTTTTCATTTTCTTAATGAGTCACTGAAGCAAAAAATCATATTTAATGAACATCACGTCTATTTTACTAATAACACCTTAGAATTGAGAACATTATTAAAGATCTCAGCCCACTGACCCTTTAACCCACTTTCTTATCTTACATAGAAGTAAGAAACCCAGACTCCGCTAAGGGCTTGTCTACACAGGGACACTCAGAAATTTATCTGAGTTAACTAAAGGTGTGAATTGAAAATGGATTAGTTCAACTGCATTAAGCTCCTGTGTGTACACTCTCATTAACTAAAGTGAATTAAACTAAACTGAATTAAGGCCATTTTTATTCTGAGTGAGTGTGTCCACACCGGGATTTAATGCAGTTTAAATAATCCATTTTGTATGGCTCCAGTTCAAAATTACACTGAGATACAAGCGTGTTTAGAAGGCTATGTTCTATCCTCTCCCTTCTCCTCCCCTTTTTTCTCATTGCCTCTAGTTAGATTTTGTTGGTTCTAGCGGTCCTGTTTTAATCCCTTCCACCCAGATGGTTTCAGATTCTCTTGAGGTAGACTAGTTGAAAATGAAATACAGTAAATGTATTTTACCCAGTTTTCTAAGATGCCAGTTGACACGGTGAGTAATAATATGGCCACCTAGCTGCAAATAGGAATCAAACAAAACTGTAATGCCAGCCTCATATAAAGAGAGTTAAACTGGCATTATATTATACATATGCATATATCTGAACAGATATTACAGTATATAAGCCTAAGAAATTTAGACAAAAAATGAAGTGAGTGCTGGTTTATTTTACCAAGCAAATATAACCTTGTAATTTCACTCTTAGCTGGATAGCATAATAAACCTGTACAGTAAATTCCCTGTAATCAGAAATTAGTCTTCTATGCTGTAATTTTGAGGTGGGACCATTACAAGTTAATATAACTTCATAGTCATGATTCAGGTAAATGTCACCATTCTATGCATCCGAAGAAGTGAGGTTTTTACTCACGAAAGCTTATGCCCAAATAAATCTGTTAGTCTTTAAGGTGCCACCAGACTCTTTGTTGTTACCATTGTCCAAGACCTTTTACTGAAATGAATTTTTTTCCATGCAACTCAAAGATAAACTATCAAGTTCTCTACAGATATATATTGATATAGTATTGTGTGCTATATTGGATATAGCTATATGTGTCATGTTTAAATATTGTTCTACCATAGTCAGTGGCCTAGTATCTTTCATCTATTTTTTTCTGTTCACAATTTTTGTGACTTGTAGTTGATTTGTAAAAGTAGAATTATTGATACCTGTATTTAAGGACATTTTTTTTAATGGGAGGCTTCAACTATGAATATTGGGCTGTGGTGCTTTCTGTTAGATTGGTCTAATCATCTGAAGAGGTTGTCCTGGTTTCTGGGAAGAAGGAATGTTTGAAAAAGTAATTCACAAATGTAAGAATATACTATCATATTTGTTTATCATGTCAAAGATACATTCTTTACTTATGTTAGACACTTCATATTATTCTATTTTGTCATTTTAGTGGAAGATTCAGTATTTGAAATATACAAATATGATAGTTTAAGATACATAAATGTTATGCTTATGACAAGGATGAGCAACATTATAGCTGTTTGCTTTAGGTTGGAACTTCGAAGAAACTGAACAGTGAGGACAGAATGGTTAAGGTAACATAGGGAAAGTTATTTTTAATGCATATTGCAATCAGCATGTTATGTCAACTGTTGAAGTTTTCCCATTCATATTTAATATACATGATTGAAATATTTATAACCACAGTGGTTTTTTAGAAACTGCCAGCTGACTAATCATACAGTAGTTGATAAACCCAGGCTTCTAATACTGCAAACATGGCTTTTGTGCTCAAACTTAACTGTAAAGTAATCTGCACTTTGTTGTTAACTTAATATACATTCAACAGGAGTGGGGCAGGATAAGAGGGACAATGAGCACTAAAAAACTTGAATAGGTATTATTTCCCAAAGGGTGGCTATTAGAGGAGTTGCTGTCTGTACTTTTATAACGGGCTTGGCAATTCTGCTATTCTAGAATGTATAGTTTGAAAGCCAGATATATTTCATCTCTTTCCAACACGGCAGTAAAATATAGCGTACAGAATAGTGACTTTTTTAACTGATAGTGGTCTTTTAGTTAATTTACATCTTTCAGCAAAAATAATATACAGTTAAGTTATTCCATTAAAATGAGCATTATTTCATATATGGATGTGGATTTCTTTGAGAAATGAATCAACTTGCTCTTCAGTGGTGGCTTTGATGTATTATTTTCAGTTTTGAAAACAAATCTGAAACATAATAATCAGATTTACATACTTAGAAGCTATTTCATTCTTTCTGCTATAGTCACTGATGGGTATTAGTATGGTCCTCCAGAGAATTTACATATGTAATATATCTAAATAAATAGAATTATGTTTAATTTCTTGACATAATGAATCTTTGTGAACTCTGTAAAACATTGCACTCTGTCTACTATGCCAAAAACATTAAATTTATGAAGCAGTAGGACACAGCGTGTTAAGATTTAGTTTTCTGGTCTGCACTGGAACATAGGAGGTGCACTTCACACGCTTTCCAAATTAGTGTAGTCTTTGCCTTGCAAATGATAGTGTCTAAATATTGGAGGTGTATAAGTTGAACTCTGTTGAGTTTTCTCCACCCTTGTAAAGTAAGATGGATGATATCAGATTTATACAAGGCTGCCCCCTTTTTTAAACAAAAACCAACACTCACCATATCAACAAATTAGGCTCCCCTCTCATTGGTGTGCATGCAACTCTAACATTGCTTAGAAGAACCAAATCCACCATGCACAGCCAAAAAACAACAACAAAGAAACCCACCTCAAGATTGTACAGCACAAATGCTTGTTCACTTCCACAGTACAGAAGCCACTTGTTGGTTCAGTGTTAGTATTGTTCCTAAAATTATAAACAATTTTTAAATTCTTCAGATAGTTTGAAATGTGTAACCTCTAGATGACAGAGCTGAACATCTCAGTTATTGAAATTTTGCTGTGTGTTAGTTCCCTAGCAAAAATTAATGTTGAAAAGGATGTATTGATTTTGGGGACTATTCCTGATGTTGACTAAATCTTCTTTTAAAAGCTTTGGGGTGAAATTTTGGCCCCATTGAAGTTAGTTGCAGTTGTGCCATTAACTTCATGGAGCTAATATTTCATCCTTGTACTTAAGCAAAATGAAATAAAAATGAATCTAGAACCCTTCAGTTAACATAAAATGCCTAAGAATAATTTAAAATGTCTGCTTTCATTTCTGGTTTAAGTAATGAAAGTATTGATACGTTGTGACATTTTCCACTACAATTTCAATTTTTTTCAAAAGAACTTTAATATGAAAATTGTTTAAAGAAAAAATCTTAAGGTACATAATAATGAGTAGCTGAATCTTCATTTAGGCATTACAAATGTGTGAAAAATATTACATTCAAAACAAATATTTGAATTGTTACTCTATATATGCAACAGTGCATTTGTATATGATTAGTAGTCATATGCTGTATACAGCTAAAAAGATACAGATATTAAGATGAAACTTCAGTGCTACAAATTGGGAGTATTATACCATTTGTGGGCAGTCCATTAGATATAGATTTTTCTGAAGTAACTTTGATTTGAAATTATACCTATTCAATAGTAATAGACTAACTTAACAGTCTCATAATTCTACAATTAATATGAATGTCTTTTTTGTAGTTTCAATCTGATGGAAATAAACAAGAGGATAAAGAGAAAATGGTGAGTTTTGGTCCTGGAAATTACTATAATATTTCTTTTACAAATAACCTCTTTTCATTCACTAGTAATGTCATACAATTTTATATGAAAAACTTCCTAATGTTTGTGCCTATGCAGTGCTTTTATTTTTTAAAACAACTTAAAAAAAAAAAAAAAAAGCAAGTGAAAACTTCACATCGTTGCAACCCACTCTTCTTTCTTGTCAGAAGATAGTCTACTTGCTTGTTCAAGGATCTCAGCTTCTCAGGAGTATGTTTGATTCTGCTCTTTCTGGTCTGCGAGAAGAAATCTCATATCTAATTATGAATTATAATTAGACAAAATATTTATGGTCAACAAACTTTTTCCTCTCTGTATAAACTGTGTTTTATTGTAGGATGAAAATTGGCCTAGAGTTACAGTGGTCTTGGGATTTTTATGGCTCACTTATGTCAGAACAGTCATACTTTTTTTTTCCTTAAAAGCTATAAATCTGTGGTTGTCTTCACCAAATTTGAACAATGGATTCGTCTCCTTATTGGCTGCTTCCTGCTTATAAACAATCATGAAAAAGATCTTGTCTTCCTCCAATTGGCTCTCTTCCTTCCAGTTTCTGCATATTCAGTCTGATATTCTTCCTGCTGGGCTGCTCTTATTTTATAGTAATGGTCTATTGACTATCAGAGGGGTAGCCGTGTTAGTCTGAATCTGTAAAAAGCAACAGAGGGTCCTGTGGCACCTTTAAGACTAACAGAAGTATTGGGAGCATAAGCTTTCGTGGGTAAGAACCTCACTTCTTCTGCCAAGGCATCTGAAGAAGTGAGGTTCTTACCCACGAAAGCTTATGCTCCCAATACTTCTGTTAGTCTTAAAGGTGCCACAGGACGGTCTATTGACTGTATTCTGTATCTTGCTGATTTTATTTGGGAAAAGTGTAGGAAGATCAAGGAAAACGGTAAAAACAGTAATTAGAGCAGAAATTGTGGCGATATTTTATAGTTAGATGGTTAGTTACTATTAAAGTATAATCAGCTAATCCCAGGAAATTAATTTGCCACTTGACTCAGTGATACTCCTGTGAGATCCAGTTTCTCAGCAAGCATAGGAATTCACCTGTAAAAGGTCTGTTATTAAAGTTCAGTTTCCTACAGCATCCTATTTCTCCCGTATTTCACATACCACAGTTTTGTGACTTTTTGAGGTATCAGAACAGGAAAATGTTTGCAGAGTGCTGCCCAAAAGTGTTGGGAAAAACCTGGGTTTCTGGTAATTGTATAGTTTGGTCAAAGTAGTTTTAGATTTTCCTGAGGCACTCAGCTTATATTAACAGTTGTATTGTAGCATTTTAAGTTAGGCCCTTTGCTTAAAGATACAGTTCACATTAAAAATAGTAGTTTTATGAGACGGTTGTACCACTGTTGCTACATGCAATGCCCAAGATTACCATAACTAGGTTCGGAAAGATTAGATTTTTATCAGTAAATATCAGTGAACGTCTATTTCACTGTATATGTACAAACCAAAGAAAAATATTTCCATTGATGATAACCACAATTTACAGATAGACAAAGTAAGAAAACTGCTGCTTGAGAATTTATTAGAATTTAAGGATGTTTACTTTCTATCTTCTGATATGTGATGTTGGTCATTTGTGTTTTGAAGGTTATAAAGCTTTAATTTTTTGACTCTCGACATCTATTGTCGTTAAATTGTCTGACCTCTTTATTAACTTAATTCCCCCCATAATTTTCTGTAACTAAAAATTTAAATTGATAAAAATTGAAAAAATGCTTAAAAATAAAAAATTATCAATTGAAATAAGTAAACAAAAATCTAGTTCTGCCAAGCCTAACCATAACTAACAGAAATAGAGAAAATACTTTTATATTTTTAATTATTATTTTTTTTTTTTGCTAAATCCCTGTTCGTATGGTATTAACCACAGTAAAAGGGAAAATAATTTTTTTTAATTTATTTTTTTAAAAAGATGGAAATGTGATTGTGAAAGTACAAATTGGCAGGGAGGTTTCAGGAGCAGGTGTAATAACTGAAAATATTCACATTTTGAAAATTGACGAGATTTCAAATGGCAAGTTGTCCATAAAGACAGTCATAATGTAGTATAGGACACCTTTCTATTGGTTTAAAAATTACTTTTTAAAACAATTGTAAAAATTACTCTCTCATACCACTTGATATCAAAATAAAAAAGTGACTTATCGCATTAGTTGGAATTTTATCAATTTCTTGTTTTGGAATTATGAATGTAAACCACTGACTTTTTCTACCACTTCCCTCAACACTATATGGCTAATTCATTTAGAACAGTGGTTATGAGTATCTAACAAAATATTTCTGCTTAAAACCAGATTTTGTAATGTAGATGTTTTTCCATATAAATAGGAAGCCACAGGTATATCATGGGGCATAAACCTTAAAGACATTTTATTAGTTAATCAAGATAAATAACTTCACTTTGACAGTAACTTTTTTGAACTTGTCTCATACTTATAGGTTATTTTGTGCTATGTTTTTTTGTGTTTTATCTCAGGAGATTTTGTTTAGCTGTTTGTTAAATATTACCGACCAAGTTTTGCTCCCATCTCTTACTTTAATGGACTGCAATGCGTGCATGTCCGAGGAACTCTGGGGAATGTTCAAAACTTTTCCATACCAGTATCGGTGAGTAGCATAGAATAAATTTTTATTTCACATATGGCAAGTCATTTTTTTTTAAATTTTCAGATTGAATGATGCTCCTTTTTCTTTCTCCCATTCTTATCATTCCAAGCTATCGTCTCTATGGACAATGGAAGAATGAAACATACAACAGTCACCCACTTTTAGTGAAAGTTAAAGCTCAAACTATCGACAGAGCCAAATATATCATGAAGTAAGTTATGCTGGATTTCATATTTTGCAGTTAAAAGTTAATGAGATTTTAGAAGTAACTTTCAGCTGTTTCATGTGTCAAGTGAATCCTGCCAGCGTTAATACTTGACAAAGATGATTCCTATTTACAGAGTACTTGAGTCATTAAATGCCTTATGAACAGGGAGTCTCTTAAAATTAATGTTTTTTGATTCACTGAAACTTCAATGAATAAATAATGTCAGACTGATTGTTTTGTCAAATTAATGTTCAGCAAAGGTTTTTTTTCATTTTTGTCAAGACTAATGCCAAGTGAAATGAACTTATATTAATATCTTCTATGGGACATTTCTTGCACAGAATCACTTTAAGAGCTCTCTGTCTTCTGCAAGGTTTTTCTTTAGAAACAATGCATTGTAATGCAGGCTATCTTGATTGCTGGGAGGATCTCCTAGAATCTCCCAAATCCTTCCCTGTAGACAGCTGTACTTCAGAATTTCCATTCTGTGGGTTTTCCTTCTTGTGTGGTGTATTTTCTCCCAAGCCAAACTCAAATGGTGATGTTTGTCATCCACACACATGGAGTTAATTTTAAGTTGAAAAATTATATGTGGTCGAAACTTACAGTATGTGCATTTGGAGTCCCTCTTTGCAACTCTATCTACTATGTCAGGGATTCATGTTAAATCCTTTTGTTGTTGCATGTGTGAACTGAACCCATGTGGTTTTACCCATGCTATGGTAACGTGGTTATCATGTGATTAGAACTCTTCCCACAGACAAGACAAAATCACTTCATAGATTCATAAATTTTTGATTTGCAGATTTTAAGGCCAGAAGGAACCATTATGATCAACTAGTCAGATCTCCTGTGTAACACAGGCCATAGTCCCTCACCATTTTCCTCCCACACAGTAGATTTGGATGGTTCCTTAACATTGTTACCATATAAGAAAAAGTAGGAAGTATTACATATTTATAACCATGTTAATACTGATCATGTGCTCTCACTGGCTACCAGATATCACTGTGTTTCTGCAGAAATACCCATGAACATGCACTTATCTCACATACAGAAGAAACATGTTGTTTTTGTGATCAAGTGCTTTAGTATACAACTTAATAACAAAATTTTTCAAGTGACAGTGAGGAAGTCAAAACATGAGTGTGAGGAGGAACCCAAAAATACAAACATTAAAATATGTGTATATACAGTGCTAAAGTATCCCAATCTGCTTTTGCCAATTTAACTCAATGCAGACTGGCACTGCTTTCAAAGCAGCCATTGGGGTGAAACAAGGCAAACTGTTCAGTTTTGCACAGCAGTTTTGATAGAGAAGTGAGGAATACTGTATACATTATTGACATTGCTGTTGGCAATGCACTCAGTACATTCTGTTTATCTTTATCTTTATTTATGTGGCCTCCCATTACCATATTATCTCAGCACCTCACAATCATCAGTGTATTTATCCTCACAACATCCCTTTGATGTTTGGAAGTACTATTATCCCATTTTATTGATGGGGAACTGAGGCACAGAGATCAAGTGACTTGCCCAAGGTCACATGGGAAGTCTGTGGTAAAGCAGGGAATTGAATACAGTCTCCCAACTCACAGACTAGCGCACTAACCACTGGACAGTTGGCACTATGTTTTCATACATATTTTAGAATAATTAGAAGGTACACTTCAAATTATGATAAACTCTAAACTCAGTATATTAGATATTGAAGTTTAAATACAGTTTAATCAAGTATATATTATATTCATATGTTAGGATATGAAATACAGCAAGAAGAATAACAAGGCATTTTTAGCCAATACTGTATAACTAACTGAATTCAGGCTTTACTGGTAGCATTAATCCTAAGGAAACCACATTTTTTTCAATGCACTGTTGATAGAAAAATTGAGACACAAGTTTGTGTTTTTCCTCCTTAAATAACTTCAACTGTTCACTTGAAATTTCACATAGTCATACTTTATTTTGATTATACCCTTAATGATAAATGTTTTTGATAAAGGCAGTTTTGAAGAGAACAAAATAAATCATTTCAAAACACAGCAAGAAATATTAGCATTAAATACCTATTCTTCCTTTTCTTTAGGGCAGTTTGAATTAACTCAGTTCTACTGCTGATTTGGCTTTCAAAGCAGTGAAGTTCTTGAGAAATTACTAGAGACTGCAATGCTGCAGTAATGTAGTGTTCTGATCCTTGAAGCAGAAATGACGCCAATACATGTGTAAAATTGCTGAAGTACCACCCTTCTCCTTTTGTATTTCTATGAAAAGATTACTTAGTCTTACATTTCAGTATTAAGCTTGCAGCTTCATTATCAAATATTCTGAAAGTGAAAAATTCTGAAATCCCAACAATGTTTCTTCTGTTAACTGAGGATAATACAATTAATTAATTATTTAACTGACAGTTAATTAGGTATTTAAAAAAAATTAGATCTACAGGAATGAGGATAGCATAAGTTAATTTTTCCTAATATAAGAGCTCTGTGCTTGTGGAAGATATCAGTGCGATTGGTATTTTATCTATGGGGCAGATACAAGTCTTTGGCAGTGGGGGAACGTTTACATTGTCCTGTGGCCCGTACACAGTAGGGACTTAAGGGTATTTCAGTCCCTAACCCTTTTGCCTAGTCTACTTAGAAGTACATCAGTTAGTGCCGGTTGTCCACTAGACACTGTGTTGAGATTGCCAGCTCTGATGTATAGGCAATGGAATAGTGTCTAGATTTTTGCAATTTATGCTAGACTCAGATTGGAAGCCTATAGATGAATTTCCATTACCAATATTCTGAGCATTTTTGTCAACTATTTCCTCTCCAAAAAAAAAAAAAAGGATTTAGGCTATCTAATTGGTAAAGGTGTGCTTAGGAATAAGGTGTACATTTGTGAGAGAGAATAATAAAATTACTAACATCCTGTGAAGGAGTTAATTGACATAAAGTATCTCTTCTTTTACAGGCGTCTAACTAAGGAAAATGTAAAGCCTTCTGGAAGACAAATTGGGAAGCTAAGCCATAGCAATCCAACAATTTTATTTGATTATGTATGTGATGTGATATGAATATGTTTATGTATGTATGTGTGGACCTAATCTGTCCTTTCCTTTCTAATGTGAACAGTCCCATTTTAAGTCTTTGGGGCTCGTGTGAGGAAGTGTTACAGAATGAACCCTAGGCATATATATTTAAGGGGAGGATGGATTGCATATTTTGTGCATGTATTTTAGTAAATTGGAGAAAAGTGCTAATTCTATTATTCTTGATTTATGATAGGTTTTAAAAACATGGTAATTCAGTAGAAATGTAAAAATATACACTGAGATTTGCAAAAGTGACTAATAATTTTGGGTAGACAAATTGAGAGAGGCCCAATTTTCAATAAGTCCTGATCACTTAGCCTCTGAAAGTCAGATCCCTATAACGTGTCATGTGTAGGGCACTCAAAAATTGAGGTGCTCAATCACTAGTCACTTTTTAAAATGTATATCATTGTGCTACTTCAGCTTAATAACAATAACCATGTGATTTCAATCAACTATTGCATCTTTTTTTTTACTTGTTCATTTTGGTTTCTATTTTAATTTCTTGTAGTAAAATCTTAAGTGGTTGAAAACAAGAAGTAAAGCAAACAAAACCCCTTTTCATTTTTCTTCTTTGTTAGCTTTCAGTATGACAATCAGTGGCAGCAATTCTTATTAATGATGTTCAGTTTTTTTGAGGATGGAGTGTTGTTTATTTGTATTAACATTTAGGAAAATATATATACAAGAGCAGAAACTTTTCTGGGATTATGTTTTCTGTTAGTCTGAAGGCTAACACTATCACTCATTTTAAAGAAATTGCTAATATGGAAATATTTTTACATGATCAGTTGCACTACTATTTTGTGTGTGTGCGCGCGCGCCACAGAAATCAAATGAGATTACCTTTTGCTACAGAAGCAACTGAAACATTTTGTTGAAATGGGTTTTCTTTGTTTTATGTTTTTAAAACATAGGTATAAATGTTGACCATACTAGCCTATTTACGATAGTAGGTAATGATCTAGGAATTTCTAGGTTTACATGAGATGAAGGGAATGTCTTAGTTTGGCTGACTAAATCTTATCTATTTCATTTTTGTTGTTTTCAGATTTTGTCACAAATACAAAAGTATGATAATTTAATTACACCAGTTGTTGATTCATTGAAATACCTCACTTCACTGAACTACGACGTCTTGGCATGTATCCTTTATGTGTAATATACATGTGCTAATTGTATGCCTTGTATCTTAATCCTTGATTGCCCATCTGCCCATCACTAGGTGTTGTTTCATGTTGTAGCTGTACTTTGCTATCCACCTTTCTGTTAGGTCTCAAGGTCTTGCTGTGGTAGCTCCTAGGCTGGGGAACTAGCCTTTTCCACTTTCCAGCCTTTCCCGCTTCCTGACATTGTATGAAAATGCTCCTTTTTACTATTTTAATGAACATCTGCCCTTGTAGGATTCCCATGCTTCCTAAATGATGAGGTGGTAATTGTTTTTTTTTGGAAGGTTGGTTTTATTGTGTCTCTATAATCTTATATGGTTATTTTTCAGCTGTAATTGTCTTCAGCGACCCTAATCTCTTAGTATATATCATGTTTTAGGATGATGCTTTCTAACTATTCAGGTATAGTGTTTGCTTATTAGAATTTTTGCAGTTGAAGGGACAGTTGTACGTGGCTGATGGCAACTCAAATAGAGATAACTTATTTACCTTATAGGGATATCTTTGGTTTAAATAATAATTGTAAAGCAATTTAAAGATGTACAGTATTATTGTTAATCATTATTATTAATGCTTATTTCAAAGTTACTGGGGAAAAATATATATTCTTTAACTTTGTAAAAGACTGCATCATTGAAGCTCTGGCAAATCCCGAGAAGGAGAGAATGAAACATGATGACACTACAATTTCTAGCTGGCTGCAGAGTTAGTATTTTTGTTTTATTTAATAAATCAGTGTTTCAGGTATTTATCACAGCTGTTACTTTATCAATTTATTTTTCAAAGGAAAAATCAATATGGGAAGTAAAGGCAATAGAAAATATTAAGTGGGAGTGTTAGCAATGCATAGCTAAATAAATGCAGAGGATAGTAATCTTTATGTTGAAATAGATGATGCATAACTTTCAGTCATAGCTATGTCTCCCTCTCCATCTACTTTAGGTCTAGCTAGCTTTTGTGGTGCAGTTTTCCGAAAATATCCGATTGAACTTGCTGGTCTACTGCAGTATGTAGCAAACCAACTAAAGGCTGGAAAAAGGCAAGTCTGACCTATTTAATTTGTATAACACCCTCTGTTTTAAAATTTACTCGTTGTTTGACAACTGCCTTTTGCTCATGCAAAAGTGCTGGTAATAGTAAAGCTATACTTGAATACCCGTCAGAAAGTTAGAGAGCTTAAAGTACCAGAGAAAGAGAACATATAGCTGTAATATTTTCCTTTAGTATGTATGATTATGGCACGTTCTTTTGAGTCAGTGTTTGTCGTCTTTCATGCACTGCAGTACTAGAACCTCTGGTTGAGCCTGAATCACTGGAATACTTACAGTATATACAAGTATACTTAATTTAGAAAAATGTATCTACAACTATTAGTATTCAAGAAAGGTAATCCTTATAGTTTCTCTTATTGTTGTTCCCAATATCTTGTCTGCAAAAATGTCTTTAAAATTTCATTTTTTTTATGTTGAATATTTAAATAATGTAATATATGTAATGACTATACAGTTACTTGCTATCCAGTTGCTCTTTTGGATCTCCAGCTTGTCAGCACTGCTGGTGTCCTTTCTTCGAAAGTTTCAGTTGTAAACAAACTTTACAGCCTGAATCCTTTCTTCTTTCCCCTTCCACTGCTTAGTGCACCTTGTTTCTTTTCCTGTTTTTTATTGTTTAATGGGTAGTTTTGTCATATTTGGTAAGTATGGATTTATAATATATTCCTGTATTATGAACTCTTTTTTTCTTAAAATTTGGTGAAAGATAATTTATGAATGCTAATACTGAGCTACTAATTTATTTGAAATAGTTAAGATATTGCGTTTTTGGTTAAAAAGAGAAAAGAAAACACAATCCCTGCACCAGCAGTAAAATAGGGGCACTTCAGCACATAGTTTTAGGGCTCGGGGAGTTGAAAAATGCAGTCTCTTCCTTCCCCTCAACACAGACAACCTTGTTTCACATGTGCGTATCAATTCCCACCTTATTATGTACTCTGGTAATGGTACAGTCACCACTTAACTACAGAAAGTAAGGTAAATAACTTTTGCCATCCTACCTCAATATTGTGCAGATATCTTATAAATGCTGTTAACTTATTTAATAAGTATTAAATAACTTAACATACAATGCAGTATTTGGGGATGGTGAAAGAAAACTAGACTTCCCTATTTTAGAAAGGTTTAGGGTATTCATATTACTACTTGTGGGCTTTCATTAAAAAATATAGTAACTACATGACAGATAGTAATAGTCCAAGTGGTGTAGTGGATAGAGCATGAGATTGGGATCCAGGAGGCCTGGGTTCTAAGTCTGGCTCTGCCAGTGGCCTCCTGGGTGACCTCAGGTAAGTCACTTTCCTGCTCTGTGCCTCAGTTTCCCCATCTGTAAAACGGAGATAGTGAACATTATCACCTAAAACTAAGGTCTCTATCCACTCACTCTCTTCCATAACTTAGCCAGGGTAGGCAGGGATGGTGTCCCTAGCCTCTGTTTGCCAGAAGCTGGGAATGGGCAACGGGATGGATCACTTGATGATTACCTGTTCTGTTCATTCCCTCTGGGGCACCTGGCATTGGCCACTGTTGGAAGACAGGATGCTGGGCTAGAAGGACCTTTGGTCTGCCCCAGTATGGCTGTTCTTATGTAGGACATTTTCTTGGTTACTGAAATCAACAGCAAAACAAATTTGATAACTAGAATGAATTTCTGACCTCGATGGTTATGGAGAAATTTGAATGGATGGTACTAGACATTTGGAACAAGGCTGCAATAAGAATTCCTACTGGCTGCAGTTTATTTTAAATTCTGTAGCCAGAAATGTTTTGTGATGTTTTAGATGTTAGAATTTTGAGTGAGAAATTATGGTAAAAGAGCTTTATAAACAGTTGTATATGTTTAGTTGTTTAGTAAAAGGCAGAGATGTGATCTGTCATTATAATTTGCTGCCCTTTCTTTTGAGTTGAACGTATCAAGCAGAGTTAGATATTTCTTGAGGAGGTGGCCATTGTGGCTTTTCATATCTTCTGCACTTTACAAGTCAGACACATGTTTAATAGGTCAAAGTGAGATCGCTACATTCACTTTAGGTTTCTGTCATTATACTCTCACTGTGTACACTGAATCTTCTTTAAAAATAATTATTTAATTAAAAGCAATTATCTGAGGATTTCTCATTAATAGTTTTTTTTTAAATCTGTTTTGGTTGATATATACATGAAATGCATGTAAAGATAAGAAATACAAAGGAAACAGCTGTAGTTTTTTGTAATTAATTTGTTGGTATTGTAAATAAGTGGCACTGTACCTGTTACTGTTTGCAAGATTGGATCCCAATATTTCTCTCCTGCAGAACCCTGTGGCCCTGGTCTTGGTCCATTGGAGGCATATCACTTTTACTACTACCTGTAAATTTCAAAAACAGTTTTTCTTTCAGCATTTAGCAGTGTTCCTGAACTTTAATTACCTTGTGAAAAGGAATGTTGTGTTTGTGTTTTGGTCTTGTTTCACTACAGCAATTTTAACACACAGTGGTTTTATTTTGTATTAGCCTATTGTAAGTAGCCATTTCTGTTGCCCATAGTATTTCATTTTTATGTAGTTTTTATTTTTCTTCTATGCAGCTTTGACTTGCTCATTTTAAAAGAGGTGGTACAAAAAATGGCTGGAATAGAAATAACAGAAGAGATGACAATGGAGCAGCTAGAAGCCATGACTGGTGGAGAACAGCTAAAAGCTGAGGTGGGAGTGCAGATTAATTTACTGGTTTTATTGAAGTTCAAGAAATTGGGCAAATGTTGATGGATTACTTATACTGTCATAAGCTGATACTGTATCTATTTACTATTTGTCTATTTTCTATAATAAAGTGATATTTCTTAAATTGGAATACCTTAACTTCTGGTTTTCTTGTCTTTCTGGACAGGGTGGATATTTTGGCCAGATCAGAAACACTAAAAAATCTTCTCAGAGATTAAAAGATGCATTGCTTGACCATGATCTGGCCCTTCCACTGTGCCTGCTCATGGCTCAGCAGCGAAATGGTGTGATCTTTCAGGAGGGAGGGGAGAAACATTTGAAGCTGGTGGGGAAGCTGTACGATCAGGCAAGTGGAAACAATTACATGTTTACATTTTAAAATAAAAAGGTTTTTAATTCTTCAGTTAAGTTTAGCCTGCTTATTTGATATAAATACTGCATGGCACAATTTTTACTGTCAAAATAGGGTTAGGCCAGGTTACCCTGTTTATCTGATCTGGTTCTCAAGAAATTTAATTTTAAGGGCTTTTTAAACATCATCTTGCTTTATCTTCACAAAGCCTTCCTGTTTCTGATTTTTAGAAGTCAGTGGTATCTTACCTGTCATTCAGTATTTCTCATTTTGGGCCTGACAAGTGCAAGTGGCACTACATTAATTTAGAATCTGTATTAGAAGCTCTCAGGTTAGATTTTTCCTTTTTTTCCTGTGACCTCATTAAAGTATCTTAAATGGAGCTTTTGTCTGTGGGTAAGCAAGACCTTCTGTTGGCCCTAGGCTCAGCTACTACAGGCAGTGCACAAAAATAATCAAGTTCTGTAGGCCTGCTCTTTCTGTGGGCCATCCTCAATGCTGGATCTCTATGCAATATTGTATTTTCAACAAAGAGCACCGGAGGTTTCAAAAAAATGTATCATGATATAAAATGTCATGGTTCTATGTGAAACTTAGACTTTGATTTGCTCTGGTGTCTTTCTTTCTTTCTTTCTTTCTTTCTTTCTTTCTTTCTTTCTTTCTTTCTAATATTTGAAATGTCTGTGCTGACATGACAGCAAAAGGAAAAGACAAAAAAATTATTGAAATAAGTTATAATTTGCAAATTATTTTAAAATATTCTCCTAATTTTAGCAGTTTTTCTAAAATCCTCAAGGGCCACAATAAAAGGTTCAGAAACATGTAGAAAGCAGAATGTTGACTCTTAATTGGGCAGAATACTTTTAGAATGGAATACACTTTTGTGGCGAATATATTTAGTTGCAGAACATGGGGCTGGATTAGTTTTCATAAATGGCATGTAGTATGGAAAGAATTAGCATATTATGTTTTTAGCTGTAGTTTAAAGTGTACCTTTCAGGAAAGTGACTAGTGGCTTGTTACCTATATATGTATTTGCCTTAAAAAGATTGATATTTGTTAAACCTGCCTAGTTTTTCCCCCACAAAAACCCGTAAATTTTCCTCTAATTCTTTCTCTGTTTCAATTCAGTGCCATGATACTCTGGTACAGTTTGGTGGATTTTTAGCATCCAATCTAAGCACAGAGGATTACATTAAGCGAGTGCCTTCTATTGACGTTCTCTGTAATGAGTTTCACACACCCCATGATGCTGCATTTTTCCTCTCCAGGCCTATGTATGCACATCATATTTCAGTAAGTAAAAGCATTCTTTTTGTCTACTCTCTAGTGCTTTAGTGTTACCAGTTATCACTGAACTCCAGTTACATTTTGTACATCTCTGTTATGTTCTCACTGACAATTGCGTGTAATTTGGGAGCTACAGTTTGCCTGTAGAGTTGGGAAGGAATCTTTATTTAGAGGTCATGAGACCTGGGTTCTGTGTCCATTTCTGCCACAAACATTTCTTTGTAACCTTGGACAAGTCACTTAACCTCTCTGTGCCTCAGCATTCCCAACTGTAAAAACACAACTATGAACCACCAAATACCTCTGTGCAGTGGAAGTGCATGATAGTGGTGTGGGTAGCTATGCTTATACTTAAGTTTGCCCAGCACTTTCCATTGCAAGATCCTGTTCTTAGTTGCTTATAATTTGCCAAACTTAAACAATTAAGGATGAGGTTATCTATGCCAGGAGTCGGCCTAAACCTGTTTTTTTTTTTTTCTGAAGATTTCCGCTAAAATGATTTTCTGAGAATGACAATAGGGAATATGTTTTTCAGATGTTAAAGAAATTCTTAGAGCTGTTTTGTAAAGAAGCTCTTGTGCTTGCATGCTGTGGAGCCAGGGAGTTTTTGCAAGGGAGTCATCCTGCGGTCACAGATGTGCCTTTGGCGTACCTGTGAAAATTTACTTACGCTTGGTTGAGTATGAGACTCTTAAAAAACTACAGTTTGCACATATTGAATAGAGACTTGATAGAGTTTGGCAGCTAAATTTGCTGAAGAGTCCATCTGCGCTGAGTATACTCCACCCCTTCATAGCTCCTACATGCTGACTACATTGCACATGTTTCATCCCTGGGCTGCAGGGATTGAGCAGGACTTTCCCTGCAATTGCTCCTCCCAGGTACCAGCATACAGGAACTGAGAGCAGGGAGATTCCATATGGAAATAAATGGGTCAGAGAGTTCTTCATCAGAGAAGATGGCAGCCTTGATGGTGCACAATCAGAGCCATTCACTCATTCACGGGCATTTCTTTAATGTTTGGTTTTATATATATATATATAAAAAAAACCCAAACATTTACGCCCTCCCCCATCCCAATATTTTTATATATAAAAATATTGGGATGGGGGAGGGCGTAAATCTATATCTATACATTTGATAGAGTTTTCCTTTGAATGGTAAATGACATTGAGTAGGAAACAATGATTAGATATGTAAAAACAATGCAAATCACAAATATTTTTCTTTTTAATCTTCAGTCAAAATATGATGAACTTAAAAAAGCTGAGAAGGGAAACAAACAGCAGCACAAAGTTCACAAGTACATCACGTCATGCGAGGTAGTGATGGCTCCTGTTCATGATGCTGTGATCTCCTTGCACCTTCCTAAAGTTTGGGATGACATCAGTCCTCAGTTCTATGCTACATTTTGGTCTTTGACAATGTATGACCTTGCTGTTCCACATAATAGCTATGACAGAGAAGTCAATAAACTTAAAGTCCAGATGAAAGCTATAGATGACAATCAGGAAATGGTATGTTTGTGCTTGCAAACCTTTTTAAAATAGTTGAATATTTAAAATTTACTTTAATGTTCAAATTGAAACATAAATATCTCTAAACGTGACATCCAATGAAATCTTACATTAAAGATAGGTGTAATCACTGTTCTGAACAATATAAAATGTCAGTTTTATGTACTGGTACCATTTCATACTAGAATTTTTCGAAATGTCAAAGTGTGTTTAGTAGAGGTTCTCTTTTTGATTTTGTGCCTGTGGTAACAAGGTACACATTGTTGCAGAAAATACAGTACATATCAAATGCTGTTTATTTTTGCTATAAGTATTTCAATACAGAAAATCTTGTTTTTCCTACATGGTGTAGCTCAGGGGTTCTCAAACTGTGGGTCGGGGGGTCACGAGGTTATTATATGGGAGGTCACAAGCTGTCAGCCTCCACCCTAAACCCCGCTTTGCCTCCAGCATTTATAATGGTGTTAAATATCTTTAAAAGTGTTTTTAATTTATAAGGGGGGGGGGTGTCACACTCAGAGGCTTGCTGTGTGAAAGGGGTCACCAGGAGAAAAGTTTGAGAACCACTGGTATAGCTGGACTATATTTTGTTGAACAAAAAGGATGTTTTAGCACCATACCACAATAAACTACTTTTGCAGCAATTAAACACTCAGGCATTTAACTACTAATTTATCTAATTCAGTAAAGCAGATATCCATCTTTTGTACTCCTTCTTTACAATGAACATTGTCACGTAAATATTTGCAGGTGAAGGTTCAAGTCTAGTAAAACGAATTTTACCATAAGAGAACCTACAGCCCTTACTTGGTTTGAACACTTGATGACTTCACTGAGTAAGGACTGCAGAACTGCTCTCTGATTACAAAAATAAAGTTTGACATTTGTCTTCAGTTTAGAGGCTCACTTAAGATCTCCATCTATGAATGTTGTGGTTAAAATTAGGTGAATGATCAGATAATTAAAGCAGGGTATAGTGGGGGTGGAAAGACTGCCAGAGCAACACTTTATTTTATTGTTTAGATTAATATTTATTTGAAACTTGTTTGCGGTAAACCAAATCTTCAATCCTTGTTTTTTGCATATAGTAGGGGATGATAAATATTAAAGTGAAATGCATTGACATTTGTAGCCTCCAAATAAAAAGAAAAAAGAAAAAGAACGTTGTACGGCCCTTCAGGACAAGCTTCTTGAAGAGGAGAAAAAGCAGTTGGAGCATGTGCAGAGGGTTCTACAGAGACTGAAACTGGAAAAGGATAACTGGCTTCTGGCAAGTAAGTATGAGAAACTTTGGCTGTTTTCCACAGTCACTGCACTTTCTATATCTAAATTACAAAGTTCTGCTCACTTGACTCTTGTTATACTAGCACTGTAATCTTTTTTTTAAAATCGGTTATTGACATATATTATCAAGATAAATGAACTTTAATTTCAGTCTTGTTTTATTTCAAATTCTAGGCAGTGTCAGCTTTTACAGTGACAATTCCATCCAGTTCTTGTTTTAACTGTGAAATGTAAAATTGGTGATCAGTAAAGTGGTTATTTTCCATGAGCTAATCAAGGATGAGGCTTCCATTTTGTATGTATAACTGTGACATGGTTGGGTTACACCCCAGGGCCAGTGTTGGCGAAGTTGTCTCCAGCTGCATATATAGTGTGCATGAAGCAAGGGAGATTGGGGAGATAGTATTAGCTGTGCTTTTTTCATCAGACAGATGGTCTCTGTCCCCAAAGTTACATCTCAAGGAGTGTTTCCATTTTGTGTCAGAGGCCCCAGAAAAGTTAAGAATGGGGTAGTAGTGGTGTACAGGTTTTCTCACTGGATCATAAAAACCCTGGCAAGACTTTCTGCTTGTGATCATCCTGCAGTTGTCATGGCTCTGATGAGTGACTTGGATTTGGAGTTTGGGAGGTGGTGATTTCTTCCCTCTAATGGACAGATAGTTACCTCCTCTGATTTGAGGTTGGGATATACCTTGTCCAGCAAGATGAACTCATTTTGATGGTTGACCCTTAGAGATTAATGGAGATGGTGAGCTTCTCTGAGGGAGAATAGTGTTGAGCTGATTTGGTGACCTGTAGAACTTTATAATCTTTTGTCCTCTGCCTTCAATTTAGAGGCCCTTAAGTAGCTCTCTCTCATAGCTTTGTTCCCGTATGTCACCTTGATTAACAAATGACCTAAGAAGAGCACTGGGAGTGGAAGTGTTCTGTCAAGCTAATGGCCACATGAAATATTTTTGAGGTCTAATGCCATGGCTATGCAGGAGGTAGAGAGACTTCTTTTCCTCTGCTATAGAATCATAGAATCAGTCAAGTTTCACATATCTGAACTACGTTAGGTTCTGATTGTGTGGACAGTATTTTTATTGTACTATGTATAATGTTTGTAAAAGCACACAGAGCTAGCAAAAGGCGCTGAATTTATTAATAAAAATAAATATTGTTACTAATGCACAAATTTTGATATCTTTGCTTTTTAATCTCTTTTTTCTCACTTTCTTCACTAAATCTGGTCATCTGCATTGTGTCTTCCAGTCACTAGAACAAATCAGTGTGAGAGGGTTCTGAGTCCGATCTAGTCCATTGTATATAATGGAGAAAACGATGCATGGCTAATGAATACATTTTATCTGTTAGTTTTCTTGGCATCTTAATGGGGATTATCTATCTGGTTTGAGAGTTTTCCCTGAGTAGTTTGAAAGGAAATTTGAGATGTTAAAATATACCTCTACCCCGATATAATGCTGTCCTCGGGAGCCAAAAAATCTTACCACGTTATAGGTGAAACCGTGTTATATCAAACTTGCTTTGATCTGCCAGAGTGCACAGTCTCTCTCTCTCCCCCCCCCCCCCCCCCCCCCCCCCCCCCCCCGAGCACTGCTTTACCGTGTTATATTCAAATGCGTGTTATATCGGGTTGTGTTATATCGTGGTAGAGGTGTATGTTATAATACACAATATATTTCTGAAGCGTGTGTGATAGAGTTAATTTTGTGGGGTTTGTTTGAATGTTAGCTGTATTATGTACAATTGATGTTGCCATAAAACACTTCCCTTCTTTGTCTTTCTATTTCTTTGTTTTTGAAGAATCAACCAAAAATGAGACTATCACAAAATTTCTACAGTTGTGTATATTTCCTCGCTGCATTTTTTCTGCAATCGATGCTGTTTACTGTGCTCACTTTGTAGAACTGGTGCATCAACAGAAAACACCCAATTTTTCCACACTTCTCTGTTATGATAGAGTAAGTAACTGGAATGTGTTGGAGCTGTGTTGTTTTCTTTTAAGTGAATATTACAAGTCTATTAAAACCCTGTTTTTGAAAGATTACTATTTGTTGCATCCTTTTTCCATGTGAAAAGACACTCGTGCATCAACAGAATCTCTAGATATATTCCAATTCCAGAATCTGCATTTATCATTATTACCATAGCACTTAAAGGGTCCCCATCAAGACTGGGACCCCATTGAGCTAAGCACTGTACAAACATAGGAAACCATCTGTATATGCCCTGAAGAGATTACCGTCAAAAAAGATCAGATAAAAAGAAATAGACAACATACAAGTTAAAATTCAAGGAACATATCTTTTCATTTATGTACTTCTAAAGGTTTTTCCTGCAAACCTTCCTTTTCTCTTTGTTCTTGTCCCTAAGCCCCAGAAAGCATGCTCCATCTTTGCTGAGCCAAGATGTCATCCTCCACTTTGCCTGCCCAATATTGCATTGCTCTATATAGATGGTAGTGATATACAAAGCAAAGATAATCACCTTGATCGATTCAGTCCATCAGCCCTCACAGAGAGAGTGCAGATCACAGCAATATTATTTACTAAGCTCCTATTATCCAGCTAATTCATTACCCGTGCAGCTCTGTTGAAGGCATTGGTGTCACAAAAGTGTCACCGAGGACATAATTTGCCTTGTGGGAAACTATATATAAGCAAGAGTCAAAAACCCTGCTTGACTTTCAGATCCAAGGTAGAGTTTGAAGGCCTTACAGTTAATGCCTTTATTCTGTAATACTCAGAGTAGAACTACATTTTGTTTATACAGTCAGCAACAGTTTACATATGTCTGTTGCCCAAGCTCAATGAGATGAGTTAGGAGTTAAGGTAATAACTGATAAGAAAAGAAGGGGAGTTCAGAGTTCAAGGTGGAATTAGTTCTTTGTATTCTAGTAACTGTATGAACATGAACTATGAAAACTAAAGCAGTTGGGTTTGATTTTTTTTTAAATAACTTTGATTTCATATTACATAGCCTGACTATTGTTTCTGTTCTTTACAGGTTTTCTCAGATATAATCTATACAGTAGCAAGTTGCACTGAAAATGAAGCTAGTAGATACGGCAGGTTTCTGTGCTGTATGCTAGAGACTGTTACTAGGTGGCACAGTGATAGAAACATATATGAAAAGGTATGTAAAGCTGTTAAATTGTAGTCTGTTTCATGAATAATCATATGATTACTACTGGTAAGCCAGGCCCAATAAAAGCGGTTGCTGTAAAAGTATTAATGCAGTAAAAACATGAAGTATGATGGTTTCTCTAGTTTTCTAATTTTAAACTTAATGCATTATAAAACTTTGCTGATACTTGAAGGCAGGATTTCTGTGATGGGAAAGGAATTTGTGCATACATTTTGAACACTTCTGCTTAATGAATCATACTTTTCATCCGTTTATATCTAAGTTGAGTTGGAGGAGGTTTAACTTATCAAAGTTTAAGTGCTTTGAAAACTGCATATGGATTAGAAGGTAAATATATCCTGGATTAACCACACGCAATCATGAAGAGAACATGCGAGAATGATGAAACTTGCTTGATAGCTCTGTCAGAAGCTAGTTAAAATGGAATAAAGGAGAGAGATGCGCACACCTGTCTTCCCCTCTCCCAAAAGCAGGCATTTCTTCTACAAATGGTTGCAGATATGTATTGCACTAAA
This sequence comes from Malaclemys terrapin pileata, assembly GCF_027887155.1. NCBI lineage: Eukaryota > Metazoa > Chordata > Testudines > Emydidae > Malaclemys > Malaclemys terrapin. The sequence continues at coordinate 14,547,520 of NC_071513.1, read as the reverse complement.
TTGTAACGACCTCCCTTTTTATGGGTAGTTCCTGCTTTTTTGAAAAGTCTGATTAAAACTCTCAAGCTACATTGGCAGCTATACCCCAACCATTAGGAGATAACAACATGTACAATAGTTCCGTCAGTGCTCCCAGCAGTATTTCAGACAACCAGCTTATCCTTCCAGGGAGTAAGACTTTTCCAAGAGAAGGCACAAATTATCGAGAAGGTCCTCTGACTCCGCCTCTAACCAACTGGCTCATCCTGTCATCTATCCCACAATCCCACGGCTACACCGCTTGTGAAGCAATAACCGCAGACAGATGGGTCTTAAACACTGTGATGGAACACACTATCCAATTCCTAGCTATCCCTCTACCTTGTCCCTTTTCAGGGACCCATCTCATGAGTTGCTGCTTCCTCAAGAGCTTCAGACTCTGAGCTTCAGCAGCCATAGAAAAAGTTCCCCTACCAACAATAGGGTAAAGGGCTCTACTAACATTACTTTTTGATCCCCAAGTCCAAGGGAGGGCAGAGACTTTTATACTTGACCACCAAAGTCTCAAAAAATACATGGTCAACCAAGCAAGGATTCAATTGAATCATGACTGGTTTGCTGCCCTCAGTCTTCAAGACGCCTGCTTCCATGTAGCAGCTTTATCAAACCACAGGAAGTATCTGAGATCCATAGTACGGGTCAACATTATCAATACTCCTCAGTACTCCTCAGTACTGTGTGTATTTGCCAAATGCATGACCATAGTGGCAACCTTTCTCAGGTGAATGATTTCCCTTAGCTGGATGATGAAGTCAGGGGCAAGTCTGAAGGTCAAGTCCTCCATCATGTCCAATTCACGCTGTTTCTTCGCTTGACGGGCTCATCTTGAACAAAGGAAAGTTCACTTTACTTCAACAGAAAACATTTAGTTCTTCGGGTCCTACTAGGCTCTATGAGTTTGAGGGTCTTTCTCCTACATGAATGATTTCAGTTTGTTGCCTATATCTGCCCCTCAAATCTCACTTCTCAATGACGGTTTGTGCATACTTGAGGTTGCTAGGTCACATGGCTTCATGTACTTAGTAGTTCAACATATGAGGATGACCTGGAGTCCCTAAACTGGTGGACAGATCAGAATAATGTATGTGAGGGGCCTCCATTCGAGCCTCTAGCAATCTGTTCTCTGTTCCTTCCTTGCCAAAAGACAGCCTTTCTTATTGCTGTAACCTTATGAAGGAGGGCAAGTGAACTGCAGGCCCTAATTACAAACCCTTCATGTACTGAGTTATTCAAAGGCAAACTAGCCTTAAGGTGGCATCCAAAATTTTTGACTAAAGTAGTTTCACCATTACCAAGCAATGTCCCTGTCTGTATTTTTTTGTTAAGCCACACTCGAATGCAGATGAACGGTGCCTTCGTACGTCGGGTGTAAAATAAGCCTGCGAGTTTGGACGGGACTAAACCATTTTGATTATCACTCTGGCTTTTTGTCTCCTACGTGGACTAGATGAGAGGTCAGGTGGTTTCGGCACAGACAATCTCCAATCTTCCTGCATAACAAAGCATATGGCATAGCAAATGCCACAGCTCCACAAAGGCTCTTGGTTCATTCAACAAAGGCCCAAGCTGCTTCAAGTTGCGTTTCTCAGGGATGTTCCAATATTGGACATATACAGTGTTTCTGCTTGGTCCTCCATGCATACCTTTATCAAACTGTGTTATCACAACTGCATCTAGGTCTGATGCAAGCTTTGGAAGAGCAACTCTAGTCACTATTTAACTAGACTCTGAGCCATTACTGCTTGCAAATCCTCTGAGGGTATGCCTACACAGTAAAGGAAAACCCATGCAGGTCCATGCCTGCTAATTCGGGCAGCAGGGCTGTTTCATTGCTGTGTACACTTCTGGGCTTGGGCTGGAGCCTGAGCTCTGGACTTCCCATTCTGCAGGGTCCTAGAGCCTGGGATCCAGCCTGAGCCCAGAAGTCTACATAGCAGTGAAACAGCCCTGCAGTCTGAGCCCCATGAACGCTAGCATAGGCCAGCCGCTGGTGTCTAATTGCTGTGTAGGTATACTCTGAGGGGAACACAAGTCTGCAACCACTTGAAGAAGAAAAATCTGTTACTTTACTTGTACTGTAACTTGTTCTTCAAGATGTGGGTGCAGATGTGTTCCATGACTCTCCCTCCATCCCCTCTGCGTCGGAGTCCTCAAACATAGATTCTGGTTCATAGGAACTGAGGTGGGTCTGGATAGCACCACTCTGAAATAGCCTTGGGAGGGGCCATGAGGAGACATGTGGTTGTGCATGTGCTGTCCCAACAAGTTCTGCTAAACACAGATAACTGGCTTCTGTGCATTGCGTGTGCACACCTGAGTGAAATACACATCTGCACCCACATAGAATTATAGAACCATAGGGCTAGAAGGGACATGTTGATGAACAATGGTAACAGTACAGGTAAGTAACTGTTTCGAGATACGTAAGTTATTTTAGGAATGTGGCAGATATACCTGTATAAATGTTGCTAAATGTGAATGTTTTAAACTTTGCATATACGAGAGTTAATGAAAGCAGTGTTCTTCAGTTATGTTAAAACTTCAGCAAAAGTTAAATTATTTTAATCCGCTGCCTGAATAAGGTTAACTTTTTTTTTTTTTTTCTTTTTACATACATTTAGGAATGTGGCAACTATCCAGGCTTCCTTACCATATTACGGGCAACTGGATTTGATGGTGGGAACAAAGCTGATCAGTTAGATTATGAGAACTTTCGACATGTGGTACACAAATGGCACTATAAATTAACTAAGGTAAATAAAGGATGTTAAGTTGATATGACCTACTTTTTCAAGTATTAATGAGAACTACTTTGATTGTATTTTATACCTTGTATTCTAGGCTTCTGTACACTGCCTTGAAACAGGCGAATATACACATATCAGAAATATCCTGATTGTGCTGACCAAAATCCTTCCCTGGTATCCAAAAGTTCTGAACCTGGGTCAGGCCTTGGAAAGAAGAGTACATAAGATCTGTCAGGAAGAGAAAGAGAAGAGACCTGATCTATATGCGTTAGCTATGGGGTAACAACAACTTACTTTAAAAAGAGATTTAAATGGATGATGAAAGGATTCCAAAGGCTCAGAACTCTTCCAGTCTTGACACATTTGGCTTTTGCTGTATCTTGGAAGATCTTGCAGTCCTATGTTTTGAGGCTGGTGTGAGTTGAGACTCCTGGTTTGTACTGGATGATGATGATGAAGTGTGCTAGGTTCTCCGCAGGACAAAAGAAAGTAACAATCCCTGCCCTAAAGAGCTTATAATTTTAAACAGGACCAATGATGGTAATAAGTAGCTGGAAGGAGGGTAAAACAAGGAAAGACAGGGGTTATAGCTATAAGATTACACAATTACTCAGTCTCGGCATGTGCAGTTCTAGAAGGTTAAATTAAACAATACTTTTCGCTGTTTAATTATGGTTATTTTTTCATGATGTGGTGAATGCAAAATTATCCATGTTTGTCTTGGCTGCTGGGAAAGTATTTTATTTCATCGCTGTCATTGATTTAGCAAAGCTTCAGAACTATTAGTGTAACACAAAATCACTGGCTTATTTCTTTGAAGGCTTTTAGATGGCAGAGGTTTGGAGGGTCAGGTTCTTTAAAGAACCGATGGTAGTAATAGAAGGAGAAAGAGAGAATACTGCAGATCATTTTCAAAGAAGTGCTAAGTAATTCGCAAACTACTCAATTAATCTTTTTAAACAGTAACCCATGTTTATATTTTGCTTTATGTTTGTGCATATTTAACACACTGTGCGACTTTCAGCTATTCTGGGCAATTGAAAAGTAGAAAGCCTTACATGGTACCGGAAAATGAATTCCACCACAAAGACCCACCTGCCAGGAATGCTGTAGCTGCAACAGTGCAAAATGGACCAGGTGGTGCTGGGCTGCCTGCATCACTCACAATAAATGCAGCTAAACTGGAAGAAAGCACTGCTGAGGAGACTGGTAAGCCATCCACTTTAAAAGAGAATTCTTTTAATGCTATAATTCTGACCCTTTTTTTAAATTGACTTTTAGGATTGTGTGGTTTAACCTTCAAATTGTAAAACTAACAGGATCCATTACATGTTTTGTTTTTTTTTAAATATTGTTTGCTTATATTGTTAATCCTTCATTATTGGCAAATACATATTGATCAATTTAGCTGTCAATAAATTAAGCCTAATTTTAAATGAATTTTGAAGTATTGTGTGCAAGTGATCGCTATAGCATTGAACCAAAGTACTAACTCAGTAAATTAAGTTTAGCATCTTTTTCAGTAGACAAACTAAAGGAGAAAACTCAGGGTGCTGTGAAAGTTATTAATAAAGCTGCCAATGCAACACCAAAAGTGACGACAAGCAATGGAAACAGTGCTTCTAACAGGTGAGAAATCTATTCTTCAGTTCATCATTGTCTGACTGCAGAATAATGAAATTACATTTGAAAGTGACCTATCTATTCTGAAGGTTTTTTTTGCAAGAGGTGAAAATGATCTTCTCTACTTTGTGCAGTAGAAATCTGCAAATTATGTCCTTTTGATCCATTAGATAAAGGAATTGCAAGTGAAGACTGATAAATGAAATGCTTTTCTCCCAAATTATGCAACGAAACTATACTAAGTAAAATAAATAAAGCTTCACTAAAGAAATAATCATATCTAATATGCTGAATTTTAAGATCCATTTTAAATACTGTGACCCCAATCCTTGAAATCTGTTGGAGTGGGCTAGACATCTCACAACAAGTGCTTGGTAGCTCTAATTGGGTACTTGTAATTTGTGGGTATGACTACACTAGAATAAAAGACCCGTGGCACAGCCGGGCTGGCCTGCGGGGCTCAACATTGCTGTGTAGACGTTTAGGCTCAGGCTGGAGCCCGGGCTCTGGGTCCATCCCCCCACCCCCCATGTGGTATCGCAAAGCTCAGGCTCCAGACTGGACTTGAATGTCTACACAGCAATTTTACAGCCCTGCAGTGTGAGCCCCACGAGCTCGCATCAGCTGATCTGGGCCAGCAGCTGGCGTTTAATTGCTGCCTGGACATTCCCATCGTCAGTTTACACAGCTGCTGGGCTGGAATAGCCTTGAGTCAAAAACATTAATATTTTGTAATGCCTACTATTTCTGTGTGCGTCAGAGCCCTGCTAATCATGTAATAGCATTGTTTCCTATATCCTCCCATTTTAGCTAGAAGAAAGGTACTGGTTTGTTGCTATGCAGGTGCGGGAGAACATTGAGAGACAGGAATTTGTCACTTACTTAGCATTTTGAGAAGGGTTTTTTTTGTCTTAATCTTGCATTTGATTATGAAAACTGAAGCTAGTTTTGATATTGAGCACTCATTGGGCTTTTTTTATGCAGCAAAATTATTAAAGAAAAAGATGATAAAGAAAAAAGTGGGAAGGAAAAAGATAAAGAAAAAAAAGAAAAGACTCCGGCTGCCATTCCAGAGGCCAAGGCACTTGGAAAGGATGGAAAAGATAAACCAAAGGAAGAACGGGCAAACAAAGATGATAAATCAAGGGAGACCAAGGAAAAAACACCAAAATCTGACAAAGAGAAGGAAAAAGCCAAGAAAGAAGAAAAAACGCCAAAAGATGAAAAATCCAAGACAGTTGTTACCAACGCTGAGTCAAAGTTTGCTGCAGAAAAGGAGAGAGAAAAGGAGCCATCCAGAGAAAGAGATGTAGCGAAGGATATGAAATCCAAGGAAAATATTAAAGGAGGAGAAAAATTGTCAGTAGCTGGGTCCTTGAAGTCACCTGTTCCCCGATCAGAAACATCAGAGTCTGAAAGGGGTAAATTAAACTTTTTTTTTTTTTTTAAAGTTGCCTTTTCAATAATGTACAGAAGCTTTGAAAGTTGCTTAATACCTAAAAATGGTTGGGGGCAGGCAGAAGGAGAGTAGCTATGTGCTAATTAGCCTCTAATCATAAAAGACCCTTTTCTTTTTAACTTTTTGGTCTCTGTAGTTAAAAAGATAATCACTTCCGGCATTAGTAAGCAAACTGTGGGCGAGGTGTTTTCTGTTCCTGCCACTTTCAGTGAGAGCAGAGTATTATAAGGTCTACTACCTTTAAGAATTTCAAATACGGTTTCATATGAATATCTCTTGTAACAAATCCTTGTGAAGATTCTAAATTGTATTGTCATCATCTACTAATAGATTATACATGGAAATGTGTATTGATTGTTTTTTGCTGTAGAGTATATGGGATCTCAATTATAGTAAGCAAACAATCTGAATTCTGCAAAAAATTTTGTATTGAGAATGTATTACAAACAGCATATGGAAGTTTTTGGAGGAAAGCTGGAGTTTTTGGCATTTGGGTAGGCAACAGCTGTGGCTTTTAGCATCTGCAGAAGGCATGGAAAGCTGTTTGGAATAGTTTCTACTAAAATTGTCATCAGTGAAATAGTTAACAACGTTGACGTTTAAGTTACCATCTTAGGGTTTTGCTGTTAGCGTGTTTAGATGAATGAGATACCTCACATCTCAGAACAATTGTTTTTAGGCTATTTGCAGACTCAGAAAAATGGGTCTGCATCAGTTTCCACTTGTTCCACATTTTCAAGGTTTCATCATAACGTTGAGGGCTAAACCCAGATTATTTTAAATGAAAGTTTAAACACGAAAGCACAATTTTTCAGCAAAACAGGTGATTCTGCAGATGAGAAATTGTGGAATCCATGGGATCAGGTCTGTTACTTTCTCCTGATGATGACCAATACTTTTAATCCTCCCAACTGTAAAATTTTAATTCTAACTTTAAACTCCTTTGGTATTTTGCGAAGTAATATAATCAGATTTTATCCCCTCTTGCTAGGGTTTTAATGCTTACTGCTTCTTTCTTTCTTTCTTTTTCTTTCTTTTTTTTAGAACAAAAACGTCGCAAAGTTGATACCCATTCTTCTCCATCACATTCCTCAACAGTAAAGGTTAGTATAGCCTGAGGAAGGCAGCGCCCATGTTAGGCTCACAAGTTTGGAATGCCAGTGTCCGACTTCCTTCAAGTTTTGTGCCAAGTATATACTGGAACCACTGGAGGTTTTATCTTGCAGTAGAAAATGCATTCCTTTTCTTTATTGGTGGACTCTTTTTTTCTATTAAATATTTTTAATTAGAAAAAATAAAGCTTCAAGGACCTAGCACAAATTTTGTAAATAGTGTTTGAAAAATGCAAGAAAATTTTTACACAGAAGTGCCTCATTGTTTTAAGCAGTCCGTTTTTTTTGGAATGCAATGGTAGCTACAAGCAAATGAGTCTTTGCAGCAGAATGGAGCATATTTTTCTGCACTAATATTGAAGAATATATAGCACTGAAGATTTTCTGGATGTTACGGGATATACGGATACCTCTGAATTCATCAGGCTTCTTGATGAGCATCATACCGATGTGTGCCTTCCAAGGAGGAGTCTTGAAAGGAGTTCCATTTTAAAGTCTCCTTGGTGATCAGTTCTCCTGTAGTTGTGTATATTCAGTGAGCATGCAGCTTCTGTTGCACCTTCCCTTCGAGGTTTGTTTATATTCCAATGGGTTCCCACCATGTTGAGCCCTGCGTTACGATAAAACCAGATGTGGCAACCAAGCCTACCACCCAGCAAAGAGAAACCCCAAGCATTCAAGCGCAGCACAATACCGTGGGTGTAGCCTACTTGAAGACTCAGGGTAGCCATTCCTTGCTCCATATTTAATTTTATTTCTAAGCCATCTAAGTTCATGGAATCTTTGAATTTGCAGTACGTTGAACCTTTAAAACTGTAAGTTACTAATACTTCATCAAGAGCACTGTGATGGATTATGTGGGGTGTTTAAAACTTCACCATCTTACCAACTTAAAAATTCAATGTTTTGTTTTGTTTTGTTTTTTCAAAGAATACATCTTTCTTTGTATAAGAGTTACTTAAAGAATAATTAATTTTGCAGAAATAAGAGTAAAAAGTGCATATAATCAGTTTTGAGGAACCAGGTGATAGTGATAAGGACTTAATTGTAACATCAAGTATATATTTTTTTCCTCTATCTGTTTTTTGCAAAATGAAACCTAAAGACATTCTAGGAGACTTCTACCACGTTTAACTATAAGTGGAGAAGATGCATTTAATATATTTTTAAACTCTTATTTCATCTGTGGCTCACTCATTTAAAGAATTTTTTTTTAAATATTGCAGAAATCTTTGTGGGTGGAGGGGAGGTTTTTAAATATTTTATGACAAATTGAATATGAACAAATTTACTTTTGTAGTTTAAAGAATCATAATGCTGATATAATTTAGTTTAGAAAAGAGATGTAAATTTTTTTTTCTAGCTTTAGCTTTGTTCAATATAAAATATTAACATCAGATTTATTCTGGAAGGAGTAGTTGTTTTTTGTTTCAAGGTACGGCCTACTTCCCAAAGTTCCTCTGGTTTCTGAAAATTATGCCAGTTTACGTGTCATCTCCATTCATTTTCTACAGGACAACCTCTGCGAACTCAAGGACTCTTCAGCAAAGGTTTGAATTTTTTATGTGTCACCAAGATTACATTTGTATTTTATGTGGAGAGATTTTAATCTTGTGTGGATGATATACATTACCAGAGAAATTGAAGGCCGCATTAATGTATGCGTTAGCATAGAAACAGATTTTTCAACCATTGTATAAATGTGCTTTACACATGTGCCTTTAGATTTTGATCTATAGAATAAGCTACAGTTGGCACAGTGTGCAGTCAACATTGGTCTGTTGTGTTGGCAGTACCTTATAGGGTGGTCACTTAATTTTCCACCTCTCCTTGATCCTTCTCAGACACGTTTTTTTCACAGTTCATAGCTATTCCTGCAACTTTACTTTGCATAAAGAAAACAACAATACTATGGCAGTATTCATGCTTCTAGAGTAGTCCTCACTCATTTGTGTCTTGGTAAATCTCCATCAATACCACCATCAGTGTGATTCCAGAGATGGTGGGTAGCAAACAACTAAGTTATCCTATTGGTATGCTTGCTTTTTTTCATAAATGTAATTCAAATTAAAAATATTGTAGAATTGTCCTCTAAAACAAATTACTTCAAACATCTTTTTAATGTTAGTACATTCTGATATTTTGGGAAAAGGCCATAAAACAAGCATTAATGTAGTTTTTAAACCTATTTACCGAAATACTCCGATATTACAGTAATGAGCACATAGAAATACTTTGAACTTGGTAATGTACTAGAATAATTTCTTATCCTTTTTGGTGGATCTGTGTTACTGTGTGTGTGGCGGGAAGTAGGTATGTCTGTTAAAACTGACTATTGAGATCATGTGTTAATAATAAATAAAATGCTTCCCAATAATCATAACATAGATATTTATTAGCACAAATGCTGATTATATCAAATTAAGCAACTATGAACATTTCCCAATTAATTTATAGATTTTCATCTGTCATTATACTTTATCATTTACAAGGAAACAAGTTTAAAAATGCATGAGAGAATTGTTGCTTGCTGCAAAGTGTACATCAGGTATTATTGTACCTTTTAGCTCAGACTGCTTAAATAAGTCTTTCGAAGAAATCTTTTTATATAATTTTCAAACAGCAGCAGTAATTCTGCAACTGCTAGTTGCTAATCTACTGGGTTTTTCTAAGGGTTTCCAGTGCTAACTGTACAGCATACATAGGAACATTTAGAAAGGGAGACAGGAGCATCAACTCCTTAATGTACCAAATTCTCATAGTTTTCCTGTTTACACAGTTGTCAGGTCTATGTAACATATGTCATTTTAAATATTTGGGGTTGTTAGCTTATTTTGAAAGCATTGCCTTTCTGATTTCAGAAATCCAAGGCATTTCTCTCCCACTCACATCTGTTAACAACTGGGATGTGTGGGGGTGGGGGATGTTATATTGGAAAAAAATGTATTAGCTAAGGCAATTTTTCCTAAACTAATTTCAGAAGTAGAATTCAATAATTTTTATATGCCAATGCATTGGTGCATATGATTAAGACAAACAGCTGAATTAAACATATGTTCAATATAAACAATTTGCAGATTATTTTTTTAATTCAAAATAAACAGCTCAATTTTAGTGTTGGCTGCTGAATGTCCTTATGTATATAAGGCTATATAGGGCTATAACATATATTTGTTTATTTATTTATTTTATTTATTTGTATTATTGTAGCACTTAGGAGTCCCACTTATGAACCAGGACCCCAATGAGTTAGGCACTGTACTAACACAGTTTTTCCTGGCATTACTGTTCATGAAGTGCTTTTCTTCTGAGCTCTACTTTCCACCTCCCACGCTCCCTTCCAGTTGCTCCTTCTTTCTCTGACTAAATGAACCAGCATGCAGGTTCTGCTGGTAAAATCACAACCCTCATAAAGTAGCACTGGAGTATGGACTCTGTCTATAGAGTAAGGAAGTCAAACCCTCTTTTTTCCCTGACACATGTCCCTAAAAATAAAGGGTGCAAATTTCAAAGACTGAAGTACTCAACTGTCATTGAAAGTTAATGGGAATTGGGTGCCTAAATCCCTTTGGTGCTTTTGAAAAGCTCATCTTAAATAACCAGCAATTGGCTAAGGTTTTCAGTATTCCTTTTTGTATACTGTTGAGTAGAATGATTAATTATAAGAAGATCTTAACTGACAGCTAAATATGAGGGAGTGGGGCACGTGGGAAGAAGAGTCTGGAATAGAAGATCTGCAACTTCTATCATAGAGTCTGCTCTATGATAGAAGTTGCAGATCTTCTGTTCTCCAGAACAACTGTTCTCTAGTAGTTGTGATATCCCCAAGAGAGTGCCTGCGATGGCATCTTGTTGGAGCAAGAAGGGTGCATTGAGGGAAGGGAGCTGAACATTCTGTACTTCATGGATATGAATGAAGTATGTTTAAAAATTATATTTGCTGCAACCTGGAAATAAAGCAAAGGAAATGAATTAAATTTGTTGGGGTTTTTACTCATTCCATGATGGTGCTTGTTTTTTCTTCCCACGTCCCTCTCCAAAAACTGTTTAAGATATTAAAAACAATCACGTCTGTCACTAATACTCTGAACAAAGAATATTGATATTGCTTAAAAATAAAATTAATGTACTTATATGCTGGTACATATAAAATTTGCAAAACAAACTTTAAGAATTCTTCTCTCCACTAGCCCGCAGGTTGAGGATTTGTGGCCCCCTTGAGTTGCCTACATACTCATGTTTCTTTGATTGTTTACAATATTGCAGTTGGAGAACCCATTCAGTGTTCTGAGTATCTTCCAAAAATGTATGACTTAAACACTTTGTGGTTTAAGATTACTGTTTAACAAAAAGTAATAACATGTTTAAAAAACAGATCCCGTTAAGTCATCCCTGTCTCATTTGTAAAGTGTTCTTCTATATGCTGGAAATCTGATGGGATGCTAAGATCAAAAAGATGTATAATTTAAGCCAATTTTCACAGTGATCCATAATTGGGCAAATTAAGTTAGTTCTACATTACCTCTGTGGTACTGAAAGTCAGGATTCCCATATGCTAGGTGTACTGTAGTACGTCCAGGCATTTTCACTGGCAGAATCAACAATATTGCTACCTGGTTTGCATTGGTTATATTAAGTGTTACTGGTAAACAACTTAATGTGTTTTTAATACAACAACATTTACCTTAAGTGTATTTTCAGTTCAAGCTAGTGCTGTTTCTTTATGAAAATGGATCTTGAATTTTCAGCTTTGTATAAGACGCTTTTTTTAAAGAGTTTTTGAGTATTATGCTACATTTTTTTCCACAGATGGACAGTAGAGGTGCCTTTAACCTTTTGCTTGGCTGGAAAGTAATAATGTTTAGTTTTTATTCTTTGAGATAGATCTGGTGCAGTAAACAATAGGATTTTTTTTTCATTTCCACGTTTAGGAAGACATATTAATCCTCAGTAATATTGCCTTAATTTAACAGCACTACATTAACCACACTACTCCTGCACTGTCCAAGAGTAAGGAGAGAGAAGTGGACAAGAAAGATTTGGACAAGTCCAGGGAAAGATCCAGAGAGAGAGAGAAGAAAGATGAAAAGGATAGGAAAGATCGAAAAAGGGTTTGTGACATTTTTATGAAATAGCTTAGAAAGTTGGTGCATGCTTGACTCATTCTTTGACTCTAAGCCATAATAATTATAATTGGTGTGATAGCCTTTATAGACAGAAGTGACCTGCTGCAGGGTTTATTCTTCATTTGCCCTATTAATTCTTAAAAGGTCAATACTTGACGTTAATAGATTCTAAACTGCGTTTTAATCTTCCATGTCAAGGGAGTTAAGTTCAGAAACTTTAAACAAGCTTTAATCATGCAACTGCCTTTAAAAACTTGAAAAATATGGTGTTTGTACAGTATTCTAATTAGGATGCTGTTTTAGAAATCAGCATCTGTTAATCTGCTAACATTACATAATTGTATTTGGCTTTAGGATCATTCAAATAGTGACCGGGAGGTGCCACAGGACTCAACCAAAAGGCGTAAAGAGGAAAATGGAACAAGTATGTGTTTTATTTCATTTTTTCTGTGCTTGAAGTGTCCAGTCATTATTATGAATTGTGTTATGGGTTTTTTTTTCCAGCTGGTTCTTCAAAACATAGTAAAAGTGAAAGTCCATCTGATTCTCCTCGTTCAAATGAGAAGGAAAAGGAAAAGAACAAATCAAAATCTTCAGGCAAAGAAAAAGGTGATTCAGTCAAAACTGAAAAGATGGAGAAAAGTTCCTCTGGTAGCAAAAAGGTAAAATGAATAAACTTTCTCATTTGCCTATTACTACTAAACCATTTAATTGAAACATTTTGTGGCAGGTAATGCTTTGGAGTTATTTTTCAGCTTTTGAATGCCGTAGGTGTATGGCCTAGATTAGACACAGATATTGCAATTGGCAGAGGAAAATTCATCTGGAATTTTTGGCCAAGTAGCCACAACTTTACTTAACACACTCAATAGTCAACTCTGACTGGATAACTCATAAGGGAACACCTTTCATGTTAGCAGAAATGATGGAGGAAACCTTCTGTGCCAGATAATACTTATTTTTGAATGCTACGGTGTGAGTTTATAGCCTAGATTGGGGGACTACAGTGTTTTCTATACTTCGATGGTTTTAGGAATTAAGGAATTCCTTTTCAGTCCAAAAAAAATTACCTTCCGAAAAAAAATCTGAAATGGGGCCTTAATTAAATACTGATTTTGCCAAAGTTAGCTTATATTTGATCAAGAAATCTATATGGGAAAACTCATTTGGCCCTTGGTAAGAAAATGTGTTAAATTTGAAGATTATATTCAGTCATTAGAGTGTGAACCAGACTGACTCTTATTCTTTTAACTGCACGTCTCAGTGCAGCCATATCTAAGAAGACACCAGAGCACCTATGTAGAGTAGTCTTCTTTCTAAGACATTTTTAAAATGGTAGTGACTACAGTAGATCTGTCTTCAACTATGCGTATGGAGTTTACCGGAGTTTTTGAGAAAAAATTGTTTACAATAATGTAATATATTGTTAAATTGATAATTGGAAGAGGCAATGATAAGTACAAGTTTCAGAGTAACAGCCGTGTTAGTCTGTATCCGCAAAAAGAAGAACAGGAGTACTTGTGGCACCTTAGAGACTAACAAATTTATTCCACGAAAGCTTATGCTCTAATAAATTTGTTAGTCTCTAAGGTGCCACAAGTACTCCTAATGATAAGTACAGTAACTCCTCTCTTAACATTGTAGTTATGTTCCTGAAAAATGCGACTTTAAGTGAAACAATGTTAAGCGAATCCAATTTCCCCATAAGAATTAATGTAAATGAGGGGGCGGGGAGGGGTTAGGTTCCAGGGAAAATTTTTTTTGCCAGGCAAAAGGCATTGTATACATTTTAAACAAGCAATTTAATACTACAATCATCACTGCTGAGTATGAAGTTTAGTTGAGGTGGTGGAATCAGAGAGTGGAAGAGGATGGATTGTCCGGCTGCTCCTCTTGCAAGCACAGGCACTGACTTTGCCGGGGGCAGGGGGCTCAATCCTCGGCCCATCCATTCCACCCATTCCCCCAAGCTCCCACCCTTGACCCGCCTCTCCCCCCCCCAACTTCCCCCTTTACTTCACACACTTCATCCTCGCGCTCTCCCCCCCACCCCACTTCTGAATGCTGCAAACCAGCCGACTGCCGCGGGCAGGGGAAGGATGGGGGGGGGCGTGCCGAATCCTCGCTCCTCCCTCCTGCCTCCTAAACGCCCCAAGCCAGCTGATTGCTGCGGGCAGGAGGCAGGGGAGGGAGGGGGAGTCTGCGCGCCGAGTATATTAGTGCCTTTCAATATTTAGTAGCATCCAAGTGAAATCCTTATTTTTAGAAATATAAAACTTAATTGGCTATGATGATTTTGGGCTATCACACTTGATTATGAAATTCTTTATACACTCAAACATATTTTACTTTATTTTCCATATACAAATTTTGCACAGGAGTCTAGACATGATAAAGAAAAAACAGAAAAAAAGGAAAAACGGGACAGTGCTGGAGGGAAAGAAGAAAAGAAACAATATCCTTTTAACTTTTGATCACTGAAATTTTAAGTAACATAAAAAGTGAAGTAAGATAACTCTGTGTTCTTAAGGAATCAAAAAAGCATTTTTCTTTAATGCTTAATTTACTCATAAATCTTCAGACAAGCACAGATAATGAAGACTGTTCCAGTCAAGGTAAGAATTATTTTCATGTTTTCCCTTTACCAAAGTATTGAAGATACCTGCTAAAGTCTGTGGGTAAAATTCACATCTCTGCCGTGACCCCTCTAAGGTGGGTTAAAGGGCCAGAGTGGCATAAAAGGGGATCCAAAAAAAAAAAAAAAATTCCCCTGGCACCTAAAATAAGGAAGCCAACCCCAGGCTGCTCTAAGAGGACTCCCTCAGAAGCCTTGATAAAGGGGCTGAATTGGGGGGCCAGAGAGAGGTATTAAGGGGGACTGCAACACATAATGATGTGGAGATTCTGGGCAGCACTGCTGCCCAGAGGCAGCTGGGAACAAGGCTGCTATAATGTAGACAGCCCCTGATAATCCACTTGCTGCTTGATAATCTCTTGCTAACAAGTTATTCTTCTTCGAGTGATTGCTCATGTGTATTCCACAATAGGAGTGCGTGCTCGCCGTGTGCACCGGTGCTGGAAGTTTTTCCCCTAGCAGTACCTGTAGGGGAGCGCCCTAGCGACCCCTGGAGTGGCGCCTCCATGGCATGGTATAAGGGGTGGTGCGCGCTCTCCCCATCCTCAGTTCCTTCTTGCCGCCGGTGAAGGTGCTTCGGAACTGCTCTGCTCCAACTTTGCTGTAGCTTGTCCCCAAAACAGCTTGTTCGTTCAGTGTATGGTGCCTGTAGTTAGTTAGTTTTAGTTTAGCTAGAGCGCCTGGGCTGGGACATGCCCTGTGCCCTGGGTTTTAAGTCGTGCGAGACATGTAGGCGATCTATGCCAGTGAGTGATCTGCACACGGACTGTTTATGCTGTTTGGGGGAAACCCATCTCAGTGATTGCTGCAAGATTTGCAAGTCGTTTAAGCCTCAGACAAAGAGAGAAATGGACATTAGGCTCCGAGCTATTCTGATGGAGTCGGCGCTGACCCCAGCTCCAGCATGCCGCTCTGAGTCGGCAGCGGCGACCCTTGGCTGCCATCAACTAGTCAGCACCGCTCCCTGTCTGTGGGGCACGCCGAGAAGGCTAGGTAGAGGCCTTCTTCACCGTGGCACCGAAATAAACCCGGGACAGAGGCTAGACCCATGTTGGGCAGTCCTCGATCCCCACTGGCCTTTAGGCTTCTGACTCAAGTCAAGCGGAGTAGTCCGGCCCATTCAGAGCAGGCCTCCCCGGATGTCCAGATGCCCTCTGTACTGGAGGCTCTGCAGGCGGCCCAGGATGTTATGTCCCTGCTGGTACCAGGAGCACCGCCAATGTCGGCCTCACGCTCCAGAGGCAAGCTGCCTCTGGGATCTCCGCAGTCACCCCCAACCTGGGTACTGGTCTCAGTCAAGGGAATGTTTCCGACACTGTTCGCTGCCCAGCGACCGTTCAGGGCAAAGTCCATGTGGCTCGCCCTTGATGCTCACCAGGTTGTCTGGTTGGGTTCCATCTGACCGAGACTCTCGGCACCACTCCGCCTCAAGGAGCGAACACAGACGGGACCGAGGCAGACTACGCCAAAGGTCCTAGTCTCGGAGGGGCTATTGCAGCCGGTCACAGCACAAACGTCAATGTCGTTCTGCTCCAGGACCCTGCCACGGCACCACCTCTGCAGCCCCAGGCGTCGATCACCGGCATCTCACCATCGCGGGTCCGGCCGCTGGAGCCAATCGTGGAGCAGCTGTTACTGACGGTACCTGTCCTCCACGTTGGGATCATGGTCCCATGGTTGGCATCGCTCCTGGCGCTGCCGCTCCTCCAGGTCCGCGGCAGGACTTATGTCAGCCCAGCCTCCCTTTGTAGTCGTCCATCGGTGGGCCAGACCAGCCAGGCCGAACAGCTGGATCCGCCGGTGCCACAGCAGGTGCATTGGCACAGGACCCCATGGCTGGCCCAATGGTACCAATGGGCACCATGGCCCCCAACGCAGCTCCCAGTGGGGGCTCTCTCGATGGCCAGAGCCTCAGAAGGACCATTGGCCTCCCTCTCCAGACCTGCAAGGAAGGAGTCAGTGGGTCGTACGTCCTCGCCAACGTGCCCGGAGACTGACCAGGTGGTGGACCCTCCGGTGCCGGTGGACACACAAAGTACCGTGCCAGCCTCCTAACCCTCCCTGGATGAGGCGATTACGCCTCCTCCTCGTTCTGTCCTGCAAGAGGACTTTGGGGTCTACCAAGAACTCTTTAGGGCCCACCAAGAACTCCTTGGCACCGGGCAGGGTTGCCTTGCCTCTCCACGAAAGGGTGGCGAAAATTTAAAATGCCCTGTGGCAAACCTCAGCCTCGTTGGCCCCCATCTCTAAGAGAGCGGAATGCAAGTATTTTGTACCCACCAAGGGGCATGAATACTTATACACCCACCCTGCTCCTAACTCCTTGGTAGTCGAGTCTGTCAACCACAGGAAATGGCTGGGCCAACCAGGCCCTACCCCCAAAAATAAAGATTCAAGGAGGCTGGACTCTGAACTCGTTCGGAAGAAAAATTTATTCGTCCTCGAGCTTCCAGTTACGGCTGGTGAACCACCAGGCTCTCCTGGGCTGGTATGAGTTCAATCTGTGGGGCTCCCTGGGCAAGCAAGCGGGGAAAAGGCAGTTTTGACGGGATGCCCGGGGGCGCCCTACCAGTTCTTATCAGGGATCCACCCTCAATAAAGCTTCCCTTTTCCAATCGGTTGTGTGCTTTCCTCCCAGAGTGGTCGCAGCTGACCTTGGACCAATGGTTCCTCAACACCATCTCCCTCCAGTTTACTTCCTCCCCACCCAATCACCCCCCATCCCTCCTGGGGGACCCCTCGCATGAGGCTCTGCTCGAGCAGGAGGGGGGCGGCTCCTGGGCCTAGGAGTGGTGAAAGCAGTATCGGGGGAGTTCAAAGGCAAGGGGTACTACTCCTGCTATTTCCTTATCCCAAAAGCCAAAGTGGGGCTCAGCCCCATCTTGGACATGCAAGGGCTGAACCAGTACATAGTGAAGCTCAAGTTCCGCATGGTCTCCTTGGCCTCCATCATCCCCTCCCTGGATCCCGGGAACTGGTACGCCGCCCTCGATCTGCAGGATGTGTACTTCCACATTCATATATTCGAGGGGCACAGATGCTTCCTTTGTTTCACGATGGGGCAGGAACACTACCAATTTACAGTCCTCCCGTTTGGCCTGCCCACTGCCCCTGGGTATTCACGAAATGTATGTTGCTGGTGGCGGCCTACCTCAGGCGCCGGGGGGGGCCAGATCTTCCCCTGTCTGGACGACTGGTTGGTCAAGGGCAGCTCCCGGTCGCAGATGCGGGATCACGTGGGGCTTCTCACCACGCGCACCACTTTGGGCCTGTTGGTAAATGACACCAAGTCCACGTTAGTCCCAGTACAACGCATAGAGTTTATCGGGGCGGTCCTGGACGCCTCGTTGGCTAGAGCCTCCCTCCCACCAGACAGGTTTGAGACCCTGAAGGGGCTCATCGACATGGTCACAAGGTTTCCGGTGACAACAGCAGGAGCGTGCCTCCAGCTCTTGGGTTACATGGCGGTGTGCACGTATGTGGTCCGTCACGCCAGACTCAGGATGAGGCCCCTCCAGCTCTGGTTGGCCTCGGAGTTCTCCCAGGCCAGGAACAGGATGGACAAAGTCCTCACGGTGCCCGAGCCAGTGATCACCTCCCGACGGTGGTGGTCCTCCCTGAGAAACATGCTCCAAGGGGTCCCGTTCAGGGGGAGGGCCCCGTCGCTGGAACTGGTGTCCGACACGTCGGACCTGGGATGGGGGGCCCATGTGGGGAATGTTGAGACCCAAGGTCTGTGGTCGGCTCAGGATCTGACCCTCCACATAAACATCAAGGAGCTCAGGGTGATATGGCTAGCATGCACGACCTTCTGCTCGCACCTGGAGGGCCGGGTGGTCAGGGTCCTCATGGACAACACGGCCTCGTTGTTCTACATCAACAGGCAAGGCGGGGCCTGATCCTCTGCCGTGAAGCCCTCAGGCTGTGGGACTTCTGTATAGCCCACGACATCTGCCTACAGGCCTTCCATCTGCTGGGCGCCCAGAACGCATGGGCAGATCGCTTGAGCAGGGACTTCTCCTCTCAGCACGAGTGGTCTCTCCACCCAGAGGTGGTGAACAGACTTTTCCAAGTGTGGGCGACTCCCCAGGTGGACCTGTTTGCGACTCGGCAGAACTGTCGCTGTCCCCATTTCTGCTCGGGGGGGTGGGGGGGGAGGGAGCTAGACTGGGCGCTGTCTCTGATGCCTTCCTCCTGTCCTGGTCAAGCCAGTTTCTCTATGTCTTTCCCCCGTTCCTGCTGATCGGCAAGGTCCTGGAAAAGATAAAGATGGACAAGGCCTGGCTCCTTCTGATTGCCCTGGCATGGCCCAGGCAGCATTGGTACGGGATCCTCACAGGCCTGGCAGTCGCCCCGCCGTGGCTGTTGCCGTCCCACCCGGACCTGCTCTCCCAGGACCAGGGCCACCTCCTCCACACCAACCTAGTGGCACTCCACCTCATGGCGCGGCTGCTCAATGGTTAGGTAGGGAGGAAAGGACGTGCTCGGAAGGGGTTCAGCACGTCCTCCTAGAAAGCAGGCGGCCCTCCACGCGCCAAGCCTCCTTGGTAAAGTGGTCTCGGTTTTCCAGATGGGCAGACGAGTGGGGCATTTCCCCGCTGACCGCCCTGATCCAGCTTATTCTGGACTACCTCCTTCACCTTAGAGCCCAGGGCCTGGCACCCTCGTCAGTCAAGGTGCACCTGGTGGCCATATCGGCCTTCCGTCCGCTGGTGGAGGGCCACACGGTATTCTCCCATGCTATGACTGGCCGATTCCTTAAGGGGTTGGATCGTCTTCTCCCCTGGGACCTAAACCTGGTGTTGGCCCATCTCACGTGATCCCCGTTTGAGCCGCTAGCCACGTGCTCTTGGTCACACCTCTCATGGAAGGTGGCCTTCCTGGTTGCCATCACGTCAGCTAGGTGGGTCTCGGAACTCCGGGCCTTGACCTCCGAGCCCCTGGACACGGTGTTTCATAAAGATAAGGTCCAGCTCTGCCCACACCCTTCGTTACTCCCGAAGATGGTCTCCACCTATCACATGGGTCAGGACATTTTTCTGCTGGTCCTCTGCCCCAAGCCCCATGTGTCCAGTGAGGAGCGCCACCTCCACACACTGGATGTGAGATGGGCTCTGGCTTTTAACCTGGAGCGGACTAAGCCGTTCAGAAAGTCCTCGCAACTGTTCATCGCCTCGGCCGAGTGCGTGAAAGGTCAGCCAGTCTCCACTCAGCGGCTCTCCAACTGGATCACCTCGTGCTTCCGTACCTGTTACGACCTGGCGGGAATCCCTCCGCCACCAATTGTGAAGGCGCACTCGACTAGGGTGCAGGCCTCATCGGCTGCCTTTTTGGCCCATGTCACCATTCAGGACATTTGTAGGGCTGCCATGTGGTCTTCAGTTCACACATTCACCTCGCATTATGCGATTGTCTCTCAGACCAGGGATGGCGCCAGGTTCGGCAGGGCCGTTCTCTATCCTGAGAATTCGTGAACTCCTTCCCACCTCCAGATATTGCTTGGAATCACCTATTGTGGAATACACATGAGTAATCACTCGAAGAAGAAAAGGCAGTTACCTTTTCCGTAACTGGTGTTCTTCGAGGTGTTGCTCATGTCTATTCCACATCCCGCCCTCCTTCCCCTCTGTCCAAGTTGTCTGGCAAGAAGGAACTGAGGGTGGGGGGAGCACGCAGCGCCCCTTATACTGCGCCATGGAGGCGCCACTCCCGGGGTTGCTAGGGCGCTCCCCTACAGGTACTGCTAGAGGAAAAACTTCCGGCACTGGTTCATGTGGCAAGCATGCACACGTATTGTGGAATAGACATGAGCAACACATCTCGAAGAACACCAGTTACGGAAAAGGTAACTGTCTTTTTTTTTTTTTTTTTTAATTTAAAGCAGCACATAGGATACATTTAATTATCTGTAAGCCTGTGTGAAGAAATATGAAGAAAAAGCATAGTTCATTATGCCTATGTAGTCTTTGGCCTCTGCAAATAAGATTGGACATTAAGTGAAAGCTTTACATGTAGTTCTTGAGAGACAAGTCTAGACAAGATTAACTTCAAATTCAATGTATTCATGTTTAAATTCCAACTTGAATGTGGGTGTGAATCAAGAGAGGTGCCAAAAACATTTGAAAAATGTTAATCAAGTTTTCTAAAATCCTCTTCCGGGGCTTTTTAGACATTTACACATATACAGATTCACTAAAATATTGGTAAATAATTTACTTATGCCAAGAAAAGCTGACAAATTCAGATTTGAAAGATAAAAATGAGTCTTTAGCAAGCAGTTCTGTGTTCAGGTATTTTAGGTGTCTCAGAACTCTGTTCATTTTGTGGAGATCAGGGAAGCGGTGCCCTTCTAGATTTCAAAATAATTCACCCATCCACCTAGTCTCAGAAGCCATGTGTCACCGCCAGCCTCTCTCCTGAGGACAATGGATAATTTTACATTCTGTAAAATATGTGTAATTATGGCTGGTAAATATTAGAGCTGACTGATTAAAGCATAGCAAATAATTTATTCAAAGAATGTAGCCTCTCTGTTTACCAGTTGTCTCTGAGAGGTTTATAATTTTCTTATATTTGTTCTCCATTCAAAATTACTTGATGAATTGTTTCTGTGGAAAATTATTGGTCTGTAGACTCATTTCTGCATATTTGCAGAAAGCAAACATAAGGAAGAATGCAGCTGAAGCAAACTCAAATTTTTATTCAATTAAACATTTGTTGAAGTTTTAGAGTTAATTGCCCAGCTATAGTAAACATGGTTCTGAAATATTATAAAATGTACTGCCACTGGGTGAGCTCTTCAGCCTCTCTACCTCCCCTTTTTGCCATCAAAATATAGTAGTAAGCTTTCACCATGAGCAAAAAATCAGTGTATTAAAAGGGTCGCAGTACTTAAAACATGAATACAATTCATTACGTTTATGAGACAAACGAAGATGGAGATAAAGGTCAGAATATGTATCAATAACTTAAGGGTTAAGCAAAGTAGTTTGTACCATCACACGACCCCTGTCAAGGAGATATTTTGAAGTGTCCCCCACAGGAAAATACAGCAGCATCTCTGCTGTGGTGTCTCTAACAGAGCAACCTGGAGATAACACTGCTGCTGGGGGGAGGGTGGCAAAGGCCTTTTGCCCTCGACTCAGGGATGCAGAAGTGCAGGAGAGCTGCTTTCTCTTTTCTGCACCACAGATATGGCAGGGGAAGGGGACTTGCTTCAAAAGGCATCCTATCCTCTTCACTGGGACTACTACTCCAAAAAACAATTAGTAGAGCCTTGTGCGGGTACAAAATTTGTATCCACATCCGATCTGCAGAAATGGTCTGCGAATATAAATGAGATATTCATGTATTTGCAGGGCTGTAGCAATTAGGGAAGTTGAGTTGGCTCGGATATTAGAAGGGTTTTGACAATTTGTCCTGGTGACATTGTTTGCCCAGCCACTAAAGCCAAAAGCAGGTAACTGAAGTAACTGCGTAATGAAAATCACACTGGTGCCCGGTGCCCTTTGGTGGGGTCTAGGGGGAAGGAGACGATGCTAGGAGTCAGGGTCCTAGCTATTTTGGGGACCTTTTTTTCTTCTTATAGATCATTCTGAGTTTAACCAAGGCACTAAACTATATTTGAACAGCTGGGAGCGATGTTCTCTGAAGGGCCTTCATGTATGGAATTTACTTCCCTTGTGCATTCAACAAAGCCAGTATCTGCTCATCTTTGGGAAATGGTCTCAAGCATATTGATTTGCTTAAATGTTTTCTTGAGGGAGTGTGCTTGAGCAGACTGAGTTCTGAGCCTAGGACAGAGTTATTTGGGCTAATCTTGTGTAGCTTATTTTCTCTTAAAATACCAAACTACATGTGACCAGAAGTTCCTGTGTGTGTGCTTTCATAAATGGAGAATTGAAACATATTCAGATGAAGTATGATCATAAAAAGACAGTTTATGTAGCATAGTTTAAGAAACAAGCACTTAAGTAAATGTCAGTTCTTCAAGTAGTGTCACTATGGATGCTCCACTTCAGGTGTTGGTGCGTCCTTATGCCTTTGATCAGAGAATTTCAGCAGCAGTGCTTGTCTGGGCCATGCGTGCACGCTCCCCATCTCGCACCTAGCACAGCACGACAAAATACCCTCCCACTCCCACTCCAGTTCCTTCTCAACCATCCTCGGTCTGACATGGAGTTCCCAGCAGTGTTAAGACAGATAGCTAAACTTAGAGTTTAGAGTAGTCTTTAGTATCCTAGTTAGGTTTACTTATCCCTTTCTCCCCATTTATTTCCTTTTAATTATTTTTTCCTTTCCCCCTTTATCCAAGTTTGAATAGCCCTTAGCTTAGTTAGAGTTCACTGTTAAGGTTGAACCACTATAACTCAAGCCATGCCCAGTTCACTGGGCTTCAAGCACTGCCTTTCCGGCTGAGAGGCGATCCCGGTTTCAGACGGGCACTCTGTGTGTCTGGTGCCTAGGGGAGACGCATGAAGCTCACACCAGAAAGGACAGAAACCTACGTCTCAAACTACGGTTAATGGAGAAGTCTCTGGACCTACCGTCTGATCCAGGTCTGCAGACCTCCCCTGGACAATTTTCCCTGGCAACTTCACCCGTTTCACAGTGGAAGGCTCACTTTTCCAAAAAGGCAGTGAGGAAAAGGGCTTCAACTTTTTTCAAGGAGCCACCAAAAAAGAAGCACACTCTGGCCCACTCCTCTTCCTAAGTACCAGCTGCACCGCAGCTGAGTACTTACAAGACACCAGGATCGTCTGGTACCACACATACCATGAAAACCAGTGACCCTAAGTGTACAGGTTCAGATCTGAGATGCAAACAGAAACCTACCTCCTCCGCTACAGCACCGACAGAGCTGCCTCAAGATGCAGCACTGATACCCTCCACGCAAGTTATGGCGCCACCTCCTGTCCCAACAATTAAGAGCGCTCCAAGGCCAGCACCGACAATTTCAACTACCACAGCACTGTTGGCACTGACCACTTCCATACCAAAACCATTGGCACCGCACCTCTTCCTATATCAGGCAGACCATCATGTCTCATCAATGCTTGAATCACCTTTTTCCACTGATGGTTCTCTGGCACGCACAGCACCACGTCAGCCCACTTCACCACTGACCCCTCCATTCTCTAGTGAGGAAGAAAATACTGAGAAGGAGGTTGCCTTCTCATCTCAGCACTCCTCTCCCATTCAATCTACTTCAGCACTGGGTCCACCTGTACAGCCTAAAACTATCACAGGGCTGACACCATTCGCTACTCAGTGGCCCTATTTGGGGGCATATAGGAGACAGTACCCCAGATTCCAAGCCCATACAAGAAGAGGCTTAGAGCTCCCTCACCAGCCTCAGTTGCTGCACTTTCAGAGCCCACTGAGGAGCCCATTTGTAGAACAGGAGGAAACCCAGGAACAGGATACAACACCAACATCCAACATTTCTTCCTCGTCCTTGGATGAGGCCATAATGTTACTGCCGTCCCCAGAGGTAGATGATTTTAAATGTGTTCAAGAACTCTTTAAAGAATCACTGATACCGAAGAGATTCTTGTAGAGGAGGTCCCAGAGTCCCAGCACAAACTACTGGACATCCTCCTAATCTAAAATTTTTCTGACCATAAATGACTGGCCAAAAACATGGCAGACCCCGGCTATAATACTGTCCACCTGCAAGAGAGCAGATAAGAAGTACTATGTTCCCTCTAAAGAAGTAGACTTCTTATTTTCTCACCCCGCACCAAATTCACTAGTGGCCGATGCTGTCAATCAGTGAGGCAGACAACAACTGAGATCCAGATCTTTTCAATACGACAAAGAGTGGAAAGGTTTGAATCTTTTTGGCCGCAAGGCCTATTCATCTGCCATTCTTCAGTTCTGTATTGCCAATTACGCTGCCCTAATGGCAAAATACGACCACACAAATTACTCCAAACTCACTGAATTTATTGACATCAGACCGGAGGACAAAAGAAACCAATTTAAGTCCATAATTTCAGAGGGCCAACTCCTATCCAGAACCGCCTTACAGATCTCTCTAGATGGGGGCGATATAGTGGTGTGCTCCACAGCCACTGCCATAGCTATGCGCTGGACTTTGTGGTTTCACCTGTCTAGCTTCCCAAGGAAGGTGCAATCCACCGTTGAGGACCTCCCATTCAATGGCCAGAAGCTGTTCGTGGCAAAAACTGATGAGTCACTTCACACCCTGTGAGACTCAAGGGCGACACTCTGCTGTCCTTATATACACACCTGCATCAAAAAGAAAACAGAGGAAATACTATCCTACTCAGCACGCAAGGTCTGTCCTGTAAGCCTCACAACAGAGGCACTATGACACCAAAAGACAGAGGCCTCCAAAGCATCATCAGCTTCCAGCTTAATCATCAACATCCCACCAGCTCTCTTCAAAACAACAATTTTGAGAGTTTGGTTGAGGACCCACAAGACCTCCCCCATTCTTCAGTGCTGACACCATCACTAACCATCCACTGTTTTGGAGACTGGTTGACTCCTTTCTACCTAGTATGGCAATCCATCACCATGGATAATCCATTCAGGCTATAAAATACCATTCATCTCCATCCCACCCTCCCTCCCTTTCCCTCTTCAGAGACCCCTCTCACGAACACCTTCTACATCAAGAAGTAAACCATTTCCTACAGCTGGGTGCCATGGAACACGTACCATCACAACACAAAGGGAAGGGTTTTTACTCCCACTATTTCTTAACTCAGAAAAAGAATGGAGGATGGAGGCTTATCTTAGACTTCAGAAAACAAATTCATAAGGGTCCAACGGTTCAGAATGGTCACATTAGCAACAACAATACCAGCACTGGAAAAGGGGAACTATTTTTGACCCTCAATTCAAGATGCCTATTTTCACCTAACCATACATCCCATGCATAGGAGGTTTCTCAGGTTTACTCTGGGGACAGAACATTATCAATACAAAGTTCTGCCATTTGGCCTGTCGACAGCACCTCGGGTGTTTTCCAAAGTGTTCCTGGGAGTGGTGGTACACCTCCGCAAACAGAGAAAAATTGTCACTCCCTATCTGGATGATTGCGTGTTAAAGGCACCCACCTGGGCAGATGCCATAGACACTATGCCGAGGACAATCGCTCTCTTCTTGTGGTTGGGACTACAAGTCAACACACGAAAATCAACACTAACACCCTTGCAGAAACTGGACTTCATCGGGGCACATCTCGATGCTCTAGAGGCCAAAATGTCACTACCACCAATCTGATCACTATAGCCAATCTGATCTCCACTATATTGAACAACCCACAGATATCGGCATGGACTTACCTCCAATTAGTAGTATGGCAGCAACAACATTTGTGGTACGACACATGCGTCTTCACATGTGCTGCCTTCAGGGCTGGCTAAGAACCACGTACCACAAAAACGCAGCCTAAACATACTGTTTGTAATGCTGTTCAAAGTCAAAGACTCGCTACACTGGTGGACACGACCCAACAATGTGTGCATGGGAGTCCCTTTCATACAGACTCCACCTTCAATGATTTTCACAACTGACGCCTCTTTGATAGATTGGAGGGCCCATCTACAACATCACACAATTCAGGGCAGGTGGTCTCCCATCAAGACACTGTTACACATAAATCTCCTGGAACTTTGAGCAGTTCGCAACGTGTGCTTGCACTTTCTGCCATTGATCAGGAACAAGACTACACAGGTAATGGCTGACAACATTGCCGGCATGTTTATATAAACTGGCAGGGTTGGGCAAGGTCGCACTGCCTATGCACCGAAATCAAGAAACTATGGAATTGGTGTATCCAGCACAATGTCAGCATCTCAGCCTCATATCTCCCAGCACATCAAAATGCCACAGCAGATACATTGAGCAGGGAATTCTCCCAGAACCATGAATGGGAACTAAACATCATGTTCCTACAGAGCATATTTGAACTCTGGGCTCACCCATCCATAGACCTCTTTGCGACCTCCCAGAATCACTAATGCCCGCAATTCTGCTTGAGAGCAGGTTTGGGCCCCCTGTTCCTTGGGCGATGCCTTTCTCCTCAAATGGGATGTGCCTATCCTATGCATGTTTCAAGCTATCCCCTTGCTATCGAAGGCAATACACAAAATAAGAGCCGAAAAGCCCAAAGTCCTCTTTATAGGCCCCACCTGGGCCAGACAAACTTGGTACTCACACCATGCACTCTTCCATTCTTGCCAAATCTTCTCTTGTAGGATGCAGGACAAGTCTGCCACCCAAATCTGGAGAGACTTCACCTGAGAGCATGGCTCCTACATGGCTCCCAGCACAGTGAACTAACCTGCTCGGAACAGGTGAAATATGTATTGGTTAACAGGAAGAGGACAACCACATGGAATATTTTCCAGCATAAATGGAAGAGATTTGAAATCTGTTGCAAAACAAACAAGTCCAACTGGTGACCACTCCCTTACCAATTATTTTAGAATACATGCTGGAACTAAAAAATTCCAGCCTCTCTCTTAGTTCACTTAGAGTTCACCTCGTCACTATTACTGCTTTTCAACTGAAGGTAGACGGGATATCAATTAGGGATGTAAATATTGTTTTTAAAAGTACCCATTTAAACTATTAAAATTATATCTGTTAACCGTTTAATCATTAACAAGTTCACAATCTACCCCTCGTATATATTATCTTTGTCAAGTGTCCTTACTAACAACAAAAACAGACAGACTTATGTGTAAACCCACTTCTTCAGTGACCTGCTACTTCATTAAGTTGAAAATACGATACATTCCTCCGTTTCGTTCTGCCATATTTTTGGTTTGTAGAACTGTGGATCAAGGCTCTAGTCACGAGGTTACACAACACAATTGCTTCATATTTGCTGGTATTGCTACGGCATTTTTAATGTGCACATTGGTTATTACAATATCACAACATTATTTTACCAATGTGTTTTAAATGTTAACTGCAATATATTAACGGTAAGACTAATACTGATCGGATAACCATTTAATCGTTTAATATTTTACATCCCTAATATCTATATTTCCCATCCTACCACCAAACGATTTCTATGGGGCATCAAAAATGTTTACCTTGAAATATGAAATACCCCACTTAGGGGCTTCAACTTGGTATTACGCTGCCTTACCGGAGCCCCATTCAGCCATTAGCAACATGCTCTCTAACACATCTGTTGATGAAGGTTGCATTCTTCTTCGCTATAATGTCCATCCAACAAGTGGGAGAGTTAAGAGCCCTCATGGCCACCCACCTTATACCATATTCTTCAAAGATAAGGTCACCCTAAGACCTCACCCTAAAGTTTTACCTAAAGTACACCCCTCTTTCCACCTGAGCCAATCAATCCATCTTCCCTCGTTCTTCCCCAAACCTCATGGGAGCAAACGGGACTCAATATTACACACCCTGGATATCAGATGAGTATTAGCATTCTACCTTGAGAGAACCAAGACCTTCAGAAATTCACCAAGACCTATTTCAACTTTGGTACGATCTAAAGGTTCCGCCATTTCCAAGCAGAAGCTGTCCAAATGGATTTCTGGGTGCATTCACCTATGCTATGAACATGACATACAACCCCCACCGGGTATCTGAACTCTCTCTACCAGGTCATTATCAACCTCAGTAACTTTTCTCAACAATATGCTGATTATGGACACATGTAAAGTGGCCCACCTGGGTGTCCACACACATGTTTACAAAACACTGTGCAATAGATCAGAGCTCAAGATCGGGCGCATTGGTAGGACTTACAGTACTATCATCAATTACCCGCGCAACTCCAAAGCCCCTTGTATCCACCAATGGCCACTGCTCAACCTGAAGTGGAGCACCCACAGGGATGCTCCTCAAAGAAGAAGAGAAGGTTACCCACCCTGTGCAGTAACTGAGGTTCTTCGAGATGGTGTCCCTGTGGGTGCTCCACTATCCACCCTCCTCCCCTCTACTTTGGAGTTCAATCTGTGGACTCGGGTGGAGAAGGAACTGAGTGGGGGTCTGGTTGCGCGGCACTAGATAGGTGCTGACAATAGCATGAGACGGAGAGAGTGCATCCATGACCAGACAAGAACTGCTGCTGAAATTCTCTGATCAAAGGTGCCCACAGGGACATAATCTCAAAGAACAGGGTGAGTAATCTTCTTTTACATATGTAGGTAATACACATCCAGTTATTTTTTGCAGTAAATTAAGGGGGCATCTGGTATAACATTGACCTTACACTCCTTCATTTGCATGGGTAAGGGTGCAAAAGTGCTTTTACAGCAACACAAAATTGTGGCAGCTAATTTCATTTCTGCTGCTTCCACAACCTCTTTTATTACATTCTTCGTAATGTGTGTGTATTGCTTTATATTCATTGCTTTTATTTCTCATTTAGAGGTATTAATCTTCTCAGGACAGCTTGTTGAATTTTACTTTTGCCAATACTTGTTTTTGTTGAATTTTTATCTATTAAGCAGAGTTTTTCATTATTTTTATTTATAATCCCAGTGCCTGATTGTGTGTGTTAGTGTAGTTCTCATTACAAAGTAGGAAATTGAAGTAATTGTCTGTAAAATCTAAAGATAATCAGAGAGGCCAATTAAAATAGTATTTTTCCACTCTCATTGTTTGGGCTGTGAATAAAAATAAATTCTAACAAGTTCTGAATCTTCTGATTCTTTAGAAATGACATCTAATTGCATTGGCATATGTATTTGTTTTAGGTGAGGTTGAAAGTGGAAGATATCCAGCTGTGACCAGAAATGTATTTTCAAGAGTATAGATTGCACAGAAATTTGTGAATGAAGAGGACCCATCTGCATCTCCTTAAATTATTCAGTTCTCTGCTTTATTTCCCCCATGCTGAACATTTAATTGTTGAGTTGTACATTACTGTATTTTAACTTGTTGCTTAGTTTCTCACACATTTATTTTCAGTACCTGGCTGAAAGTGTTACCTATTCCATATTTTAGCACAATGTGCTGCAAACAGTTGCCATAGTGCAAATAAGATTTCATGTGTACAGAGTTCCTCTTTAGGTTGTCTAAATACTGCCTGAGTTTAATGATTCTTTCAATCTGAAATGCATTCTTTTAGATGTCTGAAAACCATAAATAAACAGTTATTGAACCATTTTTGAATTTACCTCATTTAAACTCAGTTTTTATTTATTACTTAGCCTGTTTTTAATATCAGTCACTAAAAACCAAGTGGGAGCACTGTTTTCATGCAATGCTTAGGAATTATTTGTATATTATGTGTACAACATTGAGCTGTTTAAAAAAAAAAACAACAAAAAAACAAAAAAAAATCCCCAAACCTGCATTCAACTGTCCCTTGCCACACCTTTGTTTGTCATGATGTTTTTAGATAAATTGGAAAATACTCTCTTCAAAAATGAAATAAATTAGGTTTCAATTCAACAGCTACAGGAGCTTTGTATCGCTGAACTTTAGTCTGAAAAGTTTCACAATGACATTTTTAAAAAAGATAATTTTTTTTATCTGCTGAATTCTACCAGTGTAACCTTTTTTCTAAATAAACAATAGTTTTCTCAATGGGTCGTAAATCATTGTGTCTGTGTTGTCGCTTTATTGAAAAGGTAGTGCTAACAAAATTCATTTTTAGTCAGTGTGAGCTTATTTCTTCCCTTAAACCTCTTCCACTATGACTAAATCCTCTTTCAGTTGGTCTGCCTTACAAATCAGATCATACATCTGGAAAAGACCTGGGTCATCTAATGTGTCCCCCTGCACCAGCGCTTGATCCTGTTTATCCATTGTGGATCAGGCACAGAAATCACAAATCTGCATT
This sequence comes from Malaclemys terrapin pileata, assembly GCF_027887155.1. Taxonomy (NCBI): domain Eukaryota; kingdom Metazoa; phylum Chordata; order Testudines; family Emydidae; genus Malaclemys; species Malaclemys terrapin. Next base: position 14,516,971 of record NC_071513.1, on the reverse strand, counting down.
ATGCTTTTTAATGCCTTTAATGATACTATTTCAGTAACATCCTTTATCAAGGAAGTCCACTAATTAATTTTACAGTGAATTAGGAAAAACCTAACCTAAATTTCCTCTTTTCTTGTCCAGCTTAAATATTTTTCCAGCCCCTAGATGTGAGGATCTGAATGTGTTCTTACCTCAGGAAAATTTATTAAAGAAATATTTTATGCTTTGGAAGCCTGATCCCTTATTTTTCAGCCTGATAACTGTTACCTAATGGAATAGTCCTCACTTTCCCGCAAGTACGAATTTGCAAGATCAGCCCTTAAATTTGTAAAATCAGAAAATGAATAAGTATAATAACTAATTCATTATCATAATAAAGTAATAAGAACAAGATCTTGTTAGTGGCCTTCCTCTAATACCACATATTTTTGAAAACCAGGTGTTAGAGGGTCTTTGAGACCTCTCTCAATTACATATTCTGTTTAATACTCTGTAGCAAATGTGGTTTAAACAGTTTTTTTTTTTTTTTTTTTTTTTTATATTTAAGTGACATTTCCGGTGATGCACTGCAACTCAAGGACACAGATAGTTTCAGTTGCTTTATTGTTTTTTTTAAACTACTTTAAAATATAATTTATGCTAATTTAACAAAATATTATAAATATTTACAGAAATACACCAATACTAATATTTAGAAATATCAAAAATGGCTGAATGAAAATAACTGTTGATGTGAGAGGAGAGAACAGAGAACAATGCAATTGATGTAAGGATAACCCTTTTGTGTCTCTGTTGATACAACTTTTAAATTGTATAATTATGGATTAAGATTCTTAAATTCTTACCGTAAAAATGTTTGTTCATGTACGTCAGTGTTCAGATTCCAAATCTAAGACAAAAGTTTACACGCTTTATTAGGTAGAAGCACAAGGATGGGAAGGCTATGTATATAAAACTCCTTTTTAAAAAAAAAAAAAAAAAAAAGCTGCACAAGTGAGGCACTCAAATCAGACAATGACAAATTTGCTGTCATGACCGTAACTCCTGCCCCCTAGTGCACATTACAATAGTCTCTCATTACATTATCACCCACTTTCCTTCACAATCTATGAGACTGAGTCAGAGCCCAGGATGGAGATGCTGAGTGAATAAGGCGGTTGTTTTTATTCTCCTTGTTCAGTGTGTGCCCCTGGGCTTTATTTAGACTGGTCCAAAGCTCAGTGAAATCGGTATGAACGCTTCCATTTGATTTCACTGGGGTCTGAATCAGGCCCTTACTATACACTATCCAAAGTTAGTCCTAAATATGGAATTCAATGAGTGGAGAAGTACTGATCTTTCCCTAGATGTCTTTTTATATTTTACTGAATCTTCCTTCATGCTGCACATCATTACAACCTGCCCAGATTACTTCCCAGCTAGCATGTTTCCTCTTTGTGTATTACTGCCTTACATTTTGTTTTCTGCAAATTTAATCACTGTTGAGTTTACATCTTTTTCTAGGTCATTTAGGGCCTTAGCAAAAGTCCATTAAAATCAATGGCAGTTTTTCCCAATTTCCTAGTCTAGTGAAATTAAGGTCCCAATTTGCTGCCCCTTAAACTTTGTTTAATCTTAATTTGAGAGGTTTAAGGGGAGCCTTTACGTTGTCCGTGGGAGGGAAGAAAAGTCTGTTTGAAACCTTATTGCTTGATTGAGATTGTGCTGAATATGCACTTTTTGAAGGGGTATTTCCTTTACGACTTGATCCTAATCTTACTGAAGTCAATAGCATTGCCGTTGACTTTAATGGGATTATGATCTGGCCCTTAATACTAGACATGTGGTACCAAACTGATCATTTAGTAATGCCCCCTTCATTTTTGTAGTATGTGTAGGTACTGCCAGTTGTCTCAAACAAATGCACCTATACACACACTCCCTCTCTTTCTCCCCCCCCCCTCGCTCCCCAGAGATAAAAAGTTCCAATTTGGGAAACTCCAGTTCACACCCTCCATCGTGCAAGTGTCATTTCCCCCTAAAATTTTCTCCCCAAGTGGCTCCTATAAACTGATCAAAATGAAGACCGGTTTTCTATTTAATGTGGAAAATATGGATGGTGAAAGAAACGCCCATTTGCAAGAATCGGAAAAGGGTGGTGGTGCACATTCTGTCCCACATGGTTAGTTGCAATGTGGAGAGGTAGAACCTTGGAGGTCACTTTTTCAACCCAAGCACAATAGTTTTCCTTATAAAGTGAAAAATTCAGTTTTAAATAGGTGTAGTAAATTCACATTTACTGAAAAGCAGAAGAAAGCAACCTCTCTCCTACCAATCTGTCATTTGAGTCCCTTTCCCACCCTCCGCCCCTCCTCCTCTTTGTTTTGAAGGTGTTGTGTGCCCTTAAACTGTCCCACATCTCTCAATTTGCTGCTGCTGAAATCCCATTACTCTTCTAGGTGACTTCTACAGAGCTATTCCTAGCCAGTGCATAAATACTCCCTTCAATCTAGGATATTGTGCAGTGACTACCCATGAAGTAGGTCTACTCTTAAAGCTGGAAGTGTAATTTCCAGCTTGAAGAGACATACCCGCACTAGCTCTGATCAATCTAGTTGCTAAAAATAGTGTAACTGCAGTGCCCTAAGCGGTGGGAGGAACGAGGTGCTCAGAGTACAGTCTCATCTGAAACACTAAGTACATACTCGGGGTGCTAGCCCCTCATGCCAGTTGCACTGCTGCAGCTACATTTCCTTTTGTAGTGCACCAGCTCAATCAGAGGTAGCGCGAGTATATCTCAGGCAGGGAATTACACCACCAGTTCAAAGTGTAATCTAGAGTTACCATTAGTAATTCAGCTGCCATAGTCACTGGTGCTAATATATATACACCAGACACAGTTCCTTTGAAACATCCAGCAGAGAGGATTTCAGGGTGTATCTAAGCCCCGATAACCACTGAACATACACTTCCCATTGAAGTGCCACTTCTGCCAGGTTCTTGAAACAAGCTGTATCTTGAAGATACTGACTCACTCTGCTTCTTGAGTCAAGGAGACCCTTCAAAGGAACCAAGAAGTAAGACAGACCGTCTCCAAAGGGGAAGGAAGATACAGGTGGCCTTCTGACAATCTCTGCACGTACTCACCAGGTTTCTCTGAACATTCTATGCTTCCTCGGAGAGCTGCAATTGCTCCTTCTGGCTGCTGGGGGCCCGTCCATTGCTAGACACTATAACTGACAGCAGAAAGTGTCTTTCCTGTGCTTTCAATGCCCTGTCCTGCTGGTGCCCAAACATTATGAAGGAGGTGGAAGCAGCCTTATCTGACTGCAGAGAGGAGTAACGGGGGGCAGGGGGAAGAGGAGATGGGAGAAGGACAAGCTGAGTGGGAAAGGGGCAGAGATGACAAAATGGGGCAGGCTGGGGCGGGGGAATTGCTAGGGGTGAAAAGAAGAGTCTGTAATGACTAGAATTAACTCTTCTCTAGAAACTGAGATAGAACTCAGGATTTATGAGTCCCCAATGTTCCTCCATTGTCTAGCACATGGCTGTGAAATCCACTAGCAACGTACCTTATCCTCTTCTAGTGGCTGATCTCAGTCTATGTCTACATTAGGAGATACATGTGTGATACACATACTTGCACTAGCTCTCATCAAGCTAGCACGGCAATAGATAGCAGTACTGCTGGTAGCGACAGTGGAGACAGGGCTGAGCTGTGCTGAGTACACACCCGGCTGAAACTAGTGGGTATATACTTGGCGTGGATATATATTTGGCATGGCTCAGCCATGCTGCTGCTGCCACTACCTGTGCTACTGTGACTACGCTGCCATTTTTAAAATGTTCACGCTAGCTCAACGAGAGCTAGTACAAGTATTTTAGAGGAGCAGGGAAATAACACCCATACCTCCCAGTATAACACCTACTATTGCTACCACTAACTCCATTAGCCCAAGTTCGGTAGAGGTTTGTATTGTTGATCTAAAGATTCCAGTCCTGACAATGCATGTAGGGGTCAATATTGTTTCACGTGATGGAATTTGTCTTTTTAAAACTTGGGAAATTGAACTTAAAAAAACCCAGAAGTATGTTAAATTGCAAAGCCAAGCATTCAAAATTAGAAGATGCCAGACTGAAAGTTGCTTATGGAACCTTAATTTGTCCCCTTTTTGGGTGTGCATTATGACAGTCTCTAATTACATGATCACATACATTTTTTCCACTGGACCCCTGCGTCATTCAGTGTGCAGGACAAATAGTACTTTACAACCTTAACTGAAGAACTTTTTGTATGTTTTACAATTAAAAGGGAACTAAGAATGACGAGAGAGGGGCATCTGGGTATAGTTTATACTGAGTGGAGAAAGGAAAAAAATAGAGTAACTAACATGGTATGGGTTCATGGATTTGCCTGACGATTCTGATTGTATGCTGTGTCCTTTTCCCTGCCTTCCTTATCTGCCTGAAATTGAGCAGTGGCAAATTCAAAACTGAGAAAAGAAAATACTTTTTCACACACTTATAAGTAATCTGTGTAACTCATTGCCACAGGATGCAGGTAAGATCAAGAGTTTAGCAAGCGTCAGAGGGATTGCACATATTTATGGATAACAAGAATATCCAGCATTGTTAAGAGTTCATGCTAACAAAGTTTGGAAGGGGTATTTAATCTCAGACTCCAGAGTTCAAGCCCATCTAACTATTAGGGATCAGGACAGTTTAAGATCCTTTATGTGGGAAAGTCTCCCTGAGCAAATCTCCCTACTATCAGGTTTCAGGCTTCTGGTGTTAGCCCCGCTGTTAATGAGAGGTTATTAAAAATGCAATGAAAGTAAGAGGAAAGGGACTTGTTGCATCTGTGAAGTGAGAGCCCAGCTAAAGTTGTCAGCTACAGTTTCCTACAATCCTCATCTGACTGAAATATGTACTTTTTCTAAATCAAAACAGGAAAAGTCAACAATCCATTTTCTCATGTCATTTCAGAACTATCATGACCTTTTAAAAATAGTGGGAACTACAACTGTTGTTGCCAGAGTGCTGGTGGAATTTACCCTATTTTTAAAAGGCCACACCAGGTCTAATAGTAGAGAGTCACAATCCCTCAACTGGAATAATTTATTTAGCAGATACAGCCACACTAGGAACGATCCTATGAAGCCCTGCAGTGGAACTGAGGGGACTCGGCAACTTGTAAGATATGAACCATAAATGTGGAGGTGGGTGCTATAGATTACTTTAAATAAACAAACAAAAAAGTTCTGATAGCAGGTCATCATCCTCAGTGGAATTATCAATATATATGATTATCTATAGGACTATAGTACACTCCTTTACATGTAGGATATGCCTATATGGACTTTATAAATATTCTTGTCTCAATATTTCACTGTAAGGGATAACTACCAGCCAAGATTCAATTTCCTGCTTTAATAATCAAGCCTGCAAACTGTTTATTCCATATCATTAGGTTACTTTGGTTTGTATGGTTGCCTTAGATGTACAACAGGGAAATTAAATTGCTATTGAATTTTTGCTGGCTTAATTGTGCTTACCTGAGTTAAAACAGTTCATAACTCCCATTCATACTTGAAAAAGCATCAGCAGGCTTTCCTGTTTTCTGGTGGTGTGCTCTGATAAAGGGGATAATCGAAGACTATTAGTTAAATCAATTCAAATCCGTTTAGATCTGCACAGGGAAATCAGTCTTTATTGAACTGGTTTGGAAAGTAGGGTTGTGGAATGCTCATAAAGCAGTGTGTATAAAATTCAGCCCTATCAGAGCAAACCGATTTCTAATGATTGTTCTACCAGAGAGAGAGAGATTTAGATTAAAATTCTCAATCTTCTGTTATGTAGAAGTTTTAACAAAAAGTCAGTTAACCAGGAAATGAAGACGCCAAATTAAAAGCTTTTAAATAAATCATGTTTTGAATGAAAGGGGAACTTAGCAACTGAGATCAACGTGAATCCTGTTGAAGCAAAAAGTTACTTGCCCTTCATGCATTTCACACATTTATCAATATTGTTGCCAATTCCTTTTTTAAAAAGTGTAAGACAAATTTCTGTTTTGCTCCCAGCTCATCCCCTCATCCAGCATGATCCTGCACACAGCTAGATGAGCTCTTTCTGCACTTCAGCCTCTTAGGTGGTGGAACGTGTCCATGCAGGGGATGTCCTGGATCATGCACCTGTTTTTGTTTCTTCTTTTTACTAAAGGCATCCCTCCTCATGGATGGTGGTGCAATCCTTACAAGATAGTAGCAGCAGTGTACGAGTCCATTTTAAAGTCCCTGGGGTGATCCTACAGGATTGATTGAGTTCAGTATCAATTTTGTGTGCATGGCTTGCGGGTGATCATACTGTGGTACAGTATTCTGGAGATAAGTGACACAAGGCAGGACTGGTTGCTTGGAGTGTTTTGGTGTCAGACAGCCCCTATTTTGTCTTAGCCATATTCTGGAATACACAATTTCTGAAGTTCACTTTCTTTTTCAGTTTCTTGATGCTTTGAATGTCAGCATTCAGGCTAATATGACCTTAGGTACATTGGATGTTCACAATGTTGAATGATTGTATCATCCCCCAATAGATGAGTGTCAAGGCTGCTTCCCCACTCTGAACTTTAGGGTACAAATGTGGGGGCCTGCATGAAAACTTTTAAGCTTAACTACCAGCTTAGATCTGGTTCGCTGCCACCATTCCCAAGTGGATTCCCTTCCCTGGGAAGCCTTGAGAAACTCTTCACCAATTCCCTGGTGAATACAGATCCAAACCCCTTGGATCTTAAAACAAGGAGAAATTAACCATTCCCCTCCTTCCTCCCACCAACTCCTGGTGGATCATGATCCAAACCCCTTGGATTTTAAAACAAGGAGAAATTAACCATCCCCCCTCCTACCTCCCACCAACTCCTGGTGAATACAGATCCAACACCCTTGGATCTAAAAACAAGGAAAAATCAATCAGGTTCTTAAAAAGAAGGCTTTTAATTAAAGAAAAAGGTAAAAATCATTTCTGTAAAATCAGTATGAAAAATAACTTTACAGGGTAATTAAACTTAAAGAGCTCAGAGGACCTCCCTCTAGCCTCAGGTTCAAAGTATAGCAAACAAAGATAAACACTCTAGTAAAAGGTACATTTACAAGTTGAGAAAACAAAGGAAAACTAACACGCCTTGCCTGGCTGTTTACTTACAAGTTTGAAATAGGAGAGACTTGTTTAGAAAGATGTGGAGAACCTGGATTGATGTCTGGTCCCTCTCAGTCCCAAGAGTGAACAACAACCAAAACAAAGATCACAAACAAAAGCCTTCCTCCCCCCCACCCCAGATTTGAAAAAAGAACAGGAGTACTTGTGGCACCTTAGAGACTAACAAATTTATTAGAGCATAAGCTTTCGTGGACTACAGCCCACTTCTTCGGATGCATATAGAATGGAACATATATTGAGGAGATATATATACACACATACAGAGAGCATAAATAGGTGGGAGTTGTCTTACCAACTCTGAGAGGCCAATTAAGTAAGAGAAAAAAAACTTTTGAAGTGATAAGTGCAATATCTAATTTGCATATGATTTTCTCAAATCCTCAATTCTCAAATTCCATCAAAATCACTCCTGTTTAATGCATGTCAAGATGGGTACCCATAAGTAGCACGCAAAATCATTATTGACTTTTGAGAGTCGTGGCCTTACCTCACTGATTCATGAGCAGACAAATGAGTTTTCAGTTGTAAAAAAGTTTCCAGAAAGAAACAGCATTGTGAATGTAGAGCGACTGAATATTCATTACAGCATTTGAACCCATTTTGCAGCCATCTGTGAAAAGATCTTTACATTGTCTGCACAATAGATATAAATTACAAATGTTTGTGGATAATTTGGAAACAGAAAAAGAATCATTCCTCCTGATTGTAAAGTTTAGGTCATCCAATCAAGGGAAAGACGCTATCATGTGATCAATCAAATAGCAAATCCCAGTTCGCAAACAAACCATAGACTAACATCTGTGCACAAATTAGGCAACGTCCAGCAAATTAATTAATGAAAATCACAACCTGGTCAAAGACAGTGACTGCACTTTAAAAAAATTTTCCGTTCTGAAAGATTTTATCTGGTTCAAAGATATTCCCAAGACATAAAATTCTGCATACATGAAGAAGTCTCACAGCCCACAGAAACGTCTCCACTGTAAATCATGAACAGAAATATGGGCTAAATTAATTTGATAAATTGTTTGTAGCAAATAATTCAGATAGCTGTAGTTTACACAGACAGCTTATGTAAAGTGAAATGCCATCAGAAAAGAAGTATTCATGCTGTGAATCTAATTGACCAAGTTCATGCCTGATGAAACTCCATCAGTTTCAGTAGTGTTAAAACATAGAGGGATTTTGCCTTGTCTTTTTAATGAAATATACATTTTTAAACTGCAGATTTTTATGCTAGTCAGCATGTACAAATACTAAATAAACATCAATGTAGCTTCATAGAAGCACATTATGCACCACACCTTTACTTCAACCCATAACTTATCTTCAACCTCAGCTCCATCCCTTAATAAAGTTATACTCATATAATTTAGGCCCTACTTCATTCACAATATTGTGGAAATTGTGGATCCCTCAATATTAGGCTTCCACCAAAATTTTAATTTTAATTAATATTTCAGTAGGGACAAGCCTTCACAAAGCAAAGACAGGGCATGAAGCAGATCACTTTAGTGGGGTGTACTGCATCATCATTCAATGTCTGTAAAATGTAAAAAGCTAAAGTTTTTTACAGCAGTTGTGTTAAGACTTTTAGTCTTTGGAATTTTATATTGTACTGGTCACATTCTTTTTTTTTTTTAATGGATGTAACAGAATTGCGGTAAAATATCTGGTTAGCAAAAAAATTATCAGGCATAACGTAATACTTGAGAGTTTTTATTGTTCCAGTAATTTTTTCTTAAACAAATAGGTCCCCTCTGGCTTTTTCAAATTGCTGCTATTAATAAAGGCCCATTATTACTTTTCCATGATTTTCCGTGTCTTGTCCACACTCAGCTGCAATTATTTGAAGATCATCCCACAATTCAAGTAGGGCCTTGCATATAATCCTATTTGTAGCAAATACAGTTCAGTATGTTTCCATGGGGGAAAACAAAGCTAATATCCTCAGAAGCATGAATTCCTTATACTCACTCATTGTCATAACTATAACGGGAAGGGTAACAGCTCTCCTGTGTACAGTACTATAAAATCCCTCCTGGCCAGAGACTCCAAAATCCTTTTACCTGTAAAGGGTTAAGAAGCTCGGGTAACCTGGCTGACACCTAACCCAAAGGACCAATAAGGGGACAAGATACTTTCAAATCTTGGTTTCAGAGTAGCAGCCGTGTTAGTCTGTATCCGCAAAAAGAACAGGAGTACTTGTGGCACCTTAGAGACTAACAAATTTATTAGAGCATAAGATTTCGTGGACTACAGCCCAGTTCTTCGGATGCATATAGAATGGAACATATATTGAGGAGATATATATACACACATACAGAGAGCATAAACAGGTGGGAGTTGTCTTACCAACTCTGAGAGGCCAATTAAGTAAGAGAAAAAAAACTTTTGAAGTGATAATCAAGATAGCCCAGTACAGACAGTTTGATAAGAAGTGTGAGAATACTTACAAGGGGAGATAGATTCAATGTTTGTAATGGCTCAGCCATTCCCAGTCCTTATTCAATCCTGAGTTGATTGTGTCTAGTTTGCATATCAATTCCAGCTCAGCAGTCTCTCGTTGGAGTCTGTTTTTGAAGTTTTTCTGTTGTAATATAGCCACCCGCAGGTCTGTCACTGAATGACCAGACAGGTTAAAGTGTTCTCCCACTGGTTTTTGAGTATTTTGATTCCTGATGTCAGATTTGTGTCCATTAATTCTTTTGCGTAGAGACTGTCCGGTTTGGCCAATGTACGTGGCAGAGGGGCATTGCTGGCACATGATGGCATATATCACATTGGTAGATGTGCAGGTGAACGAGCCCCTGATGGTATGGCTGATGTGATTAGGTCCTATGATGATGTCACTTGAATAGATATGTGGACAGAGTTGGCATCGGGGTTTGTTACAAGGATAGGTTCCTGGGTTAGTGGTTTTGTTCAGTGATGTGTGGTTGCTGGTGAGTATTTGCTTTAGGTTGGGGGGTTGTCTGTAAGCGAGGACAGGTCTGTCTCCCAAGATCTGTGAGAGTAAAGGATCATCTTTCAGGATAGGTTGTAGATCTCTGATGATGCGCTGGAGAGGTTTTAGTTGGGGGCTGAAGGTGACAGCTAGTGGTGTTCTGTTATTTTCTTTGTTGGGCCTGTCTTGTAGGAGGTGACTTCTGGGTACTCGTCTGGCTCTGTCAATCTGTTTTTTCACTTCAGCAGGTGGGTATTGTAGTTTTAAGAATGCTTGATAGAGATCTTGTAGGTGCTTGTCTCTACCTGAGGGATTGGAGCAAATGCAGTTATATCTTAGAGCTTGGCTGTAGACAATGGATCGTGTGGTGTGTCCTGGATGGAAGCTGGAGGCATGTAGGTAAGTGTAGCGGTCAGTAGGTTTCCGGTATAGGGTGGTATTTATGTGACCATCGCTTATTAGCACAGTAGTGTCCAGGAAATGGACCGCTTGTGTGGATTGATCTAGGCTGAGGTTGATGGTGGGATGGAAATTATTGTAATCATGGTGAAATTCCTCAAGGGCTTCTTTTCCATGGACCCATGAGGAATGGGGGAGAGCTTTTCAGAAAGAGCTTTGCCTCTGAAAATACCTTACCCTAAAATACCTCCGGGGAAAGCTACAGAGTAACAAAATGGCAGGAAATGTCAGTGACCTCGGAGAACCTGGTTCCTTCAGAACAACTCCTTCCAGGCACACATGAACCAAAGCACAACCTTGTGTGGGCCAATGAGATTCTACGTATTTTAATAAGATTTAACGTCACCTGTGCTGATTTGTATTTTAAGTTCAGCTTGTTTTGTATGTATTTAGATAGGTTGTCTCTATGTCCAGTATTGTCTATTTACAGAATTGTGTAAACTAAAATGATGTAAACATGACAACAAAATGCGAATGAATTGGCTGTTAGTACATTGTGTTTATAGCAGGCTGCAGGCCTTATGAAATGCTGTGGTGGGCTGTAGGTTGGGCACTCCTGAATTAAATCGAGCGAGAGCTGAGGTGGCAATAACTGGTGACAATATGACCGAGTGGGGAATGACCGCACACGTGTACACGGAGAGCCAAGGAAAGCACTTGAATGCGGCTGGATGCAGTACCCCTTGTCAACATCTTATATTCCAGAGGAACTATTCCAGAGAAAAGTGACAGCTCCAGGTCTTGGCTGTGGTTTTGAAGCAATAAACTATGATAATTATTCACAAACTATAATTACAAAAAACTAGCATTTTATTACCAAATATTCCCTGTGATTAAACAAAGACGCTTATATTGATATTTTAAGCATTGCTAAAGGAGAGCAATGGATTATACACATTTTAGTTTAAAGAGATGGAGATCAAATCAGAGTTGGTGCAACCTGGTGGTCCTTATGCACTTAGAGCTTCCACTGAGGTCATCTTGGGGGCTCAAGGAATGTGAGAATGGGACAGAGATTCAGTGGCAATGGTGAAAGTATTGGATAGTAAGGCATAGCATGCTCATAGGCTGAGCTGCAAAAATCCACTGCTTAGATTTGTCCTGAGTAACCAGGGATAATAGATGAAAGAATTACCGGTAAGTTAGATCTGGATGCCCCAATGTAGGCAAGACAACTCCTTGGTAAGGAAGAGGAATTGTTTAGGGCTATTACTCAGGGTAACGGGATTAAGCTGAGGAAAGGAGCAGTAACACCGGGATCTCTGACTATAGAGCAGTCTCCCCAGGGAAGTGGTATATGTTCTTTCACTTCAGCCATTTACAAGTGAACTGGACAAACCACTTAAGAATAAACTGCAAGGAATGTACTTGTATTGGTAGGATAATGGGTGAGATGATGCAGTCTTCATCTGTGATTTCTATAGTTCTGAGGTAAAATCAGTGCAGTCTCTGATTATAATGGCATCTGAAGCAGTCAGGGCAGAGGAAATTGAAGCGGAAATCTTATTTCTTAATCTGTGCCTTGTGTGCTAAGTGTAGTGTCAATAATAAAAACAGAACAGCTTCACATGGGAGCAGTCAAAACAGAAGAGACATATTTGACAGTGTGAAAGTAGATAATGTATTGGAAAGGAATAAAATGTTTTCTAGAAACATCTGAGTTCATGACAATGGCCATATTAATCAATAGCATCACCAGGTTCAGACCTAAATGACTTTGGGAGAGAGATTTTTCAAGGAAAAAAGGGTAAAGGAATGTTAACCCTTTCACTCCTGAATGCTTTAATTCAGGGGTGTGTGTGTGTGTGTGTGTGTGTGTGTGTGTGTGTGTGTGTGTGTGTGTGTGTGTGTAAAAGCATCACTGAATGTTGTGGGCTGCTGGAAGGGGAGAATCACATAGTTGTAGTTTTGGGAGAGCTGACCTTGAAGAGTGTGTGTGTGTGTGTGTGTAGGGAGGATAACGAGTTATGTGCGGAGAAGGGAACGCCCGTCAGAGCACAGCAGTGAGGGGCTGAACCATGAAGACAAGGATGCCCTGAGATGGGATGGATGGCAAGGGGCAGCTCAGATTGGGAGGAGGACGATACTGCAGACATGGCTCTGTGAAGAGACAGTTGTGGAGCACTGTCCACTTGAGTTTTTCACCTCTCTGTTTCTGATGCCCCACTTTACCAAGACTAAAGAGTTGACTAAGTGTTGAGGGATGGTACTTAATCCTGCTTCAGTGCAGGGGGATGGATGAGATAACCTCTTGAGATTTCTTCAGGCCCTACATTTCTATGATTCAACAGGGAGAGAAGAAAGAGGAAAGGTGAAAGCAGTGTAGTAGGAGTGAGGGGATTTCCATTCTGGTCTTGGCCTTGCCAAAGGCCTCCTGGGAGAATGTGGGTAAATCCTGTAAATTCTTTGTGCTTCAGTTTCCCCACCTGTAATGTGGGGATAATACTCCCTTACGGGGATGTTGTGATGCTCAGTGAATGAGTGCATGCATGTGAGGTGCTCAGATACTACCAGCGATGGAGGCTGTAGAAAAGCCTATAGATGGATAAATACAAAGAGATCAACATCTGTCATTCAGTGAATGGATCCAGCCCTGTTCCTGATATGTTGTGTCTGATTAGATAAACTAATCAATACATGTAATCTATAGCATCTGTGATGAGTCCCTGTCATAACTGCCCGTGTTGCATTATTGGCTAGTTTGCTGAATATGGCAAATTTCAGTCTGTTTAAAGTACAGGGGAATCTTTAATAAATACTATTTATTTATTTGCCTCAGATCAAAACGTGACCTTTTCATTAATTTGATTGGTTCTTGCTAATTAGCCTGCACAGCCCATATTTGGAATTCATAGCCAATATTTGTAGAACAGCTTTAAATCATATTAAAATATGCTCGGCGTAGTCTCCCAGAAGCCTACAGCAAGCACTTCTCCTTTATAGAAAATGTCAGCTTTGGGCTGGGTCTGCTTTGAAGCCAGACCATAAATGAAAATGATGTAGTTGAATTCGGATAAGCTTGTACAACCAAAAAAACATTTGTTCGCTATAAATCTTTGGATTGTGCGGCGTGATCTGGAATCACACAAGTTCCACATACCTTTGGGAATAGCCTTTCGAACAGAGTTTTGCTGTACTCACTGGATTTGCCGCACAATGCATGCACAGTTGGGATGACCATTGTCAAGGCTGGATCTTGCAAGGTTCTGAGCACCTGTATCTCCTTTCTGGATGTGCTCAGCACCTCATAGGTTCTGGCCTTTCATGGGAAGTGAGCGTGGGATGGGTATACTATAACACACAGCAAAGCATAGAGAATTAGCACTTCTTGCCAACCTTAACTGGCCACTGAATGTCAGTGTTGCTCCAAACAAATGCAGCATAAAGAACCATTTATTTGAAACTAAAGCCTCATAGGCTGAAAGTCTGATTCTGAATAGAATGAAACCAATAGAGATAATTGCCAAATTCTCAGGGTCCCTGCAATCTCTCTTACATTTACTTAAAATATATTCAAGCATACTGCTGTGCAATATAGTGATCAAAATATTAGATATTACAAATGAGAAAAGACCTATTAGTAGAGTTCGTCTGAAATTTTCTGACAGAACATTTTTTTGGTCAGAAAATGCAAATTTGTTGAAAGTGAAACGTTTGTGGAAATACGCTGCCTACATTACACAACAAATACTGCAAAGAAAAAAAAAAAGTGCCTGAAAGGTCAAAGCGAACCATTTTGACCTTGTTGGACTGTAATGTTTCAAAATGACTTATCGTTTCAATTTTTTAATGGTATATTATAAAATATAAAATAAAAATAGTCAAAATTGGAAGAAAATGTCTGGATTTTGACATTTATTTTTAGAATTGTAGTTTGTGGGAAATTTCATTTTTTAAAAATATATTTTGGTCCATTCTGTAATAGAAGAAATTTTGGGATTGTGACACTCCCCTGCAAAGCTTTGACTATTCAGCTTCTAGCTTCTGATTCAGCCCTGCCAGTATAAGGCTGCCCCTTTCCTACTATGTTGGCCAGTGTCGTTTTAAATATCCACCACAGCCATCGTGAGATTATTTCCCAGTAAAGGAGATCTTGCTGACTGGATATTCAGCCTGTATCTTCCACTTCTGAAGGATCAGGGTTTTAATCCCACTTTCCCAGGTATTATATTTACATAATTGTCTGAAATACATGAATTAGTTAGGAAGGAGATAGAAAATAAAGGGGGTAGATAAGATACAGCCATTAAACTAATGAGTCAGTAATAATTGTGTAAGTGCATCATCCATCTTTTCCTCCCAATCCCTCCTCAAAGCTCCCTCCCATTAGCTCACTTTCCTCTGCTAATCTTAAATGCTCATTTCCTTCCCCATGCCTATTATTTAAAAAAAAAAGTGAAAGAAAACATGACACTGAAACAAAATACATTATCTGAATTCTTTGTAATTGGTTCCTTTGGGCAGGCAGGGTAGATACAGCATATCCTGGTTGGAATCACAGATTGTTATGATCTTTACCTGCTGCTGCTGTAAATTGGCTCTGAGTTCACCTTTAGGTGTCAGTTTTGCCTGCCTACTTTGAGATGTCAACAGCCTCTCCACCATTTGGAAATAATGCTCTCTCAAAATCCCATTTCTCGTTTCCTTTCTCTTCAGTTTCTCTTCGTCCCCTGGTCTGTCATTTCTCATTATGTTATCTGTCTAACTAATGACTCCATCCTGCAGTCCTGTTGACTTTGATTATAAATTGTTCAGGACAGTGATCTTATCCTCTTGTGTCTCTGTAAAACACCCTACCAGGCTATGATGCTATAGACATAATAAATAATTTAGTAACAATGTTTCACTGTTAGACACTGAAAAAAATAAATGTCTTGTGTAGGTACAATGGTTTCCATTATCTCACGTGCTCCCTTGTGCCAGGCTGCTGATGCACCTATGTGGAACATTCCTCCTCCCAGCTCTCTAGCTTTCCATTGCCATGATGTCAAATGAAAAATCGCTGCAAACTAGTCACTTGCTAACAGATGTTTAAGTTTTACATAAACTATGCTGAAAATGTAAGTGCAGCGACTGGCAGCTGGCAACACCTGGAGTTTTGCTGTTACACCGGCTATGAAAGGGGATTGCTACTCATCTGCAAGTAAGGGTATAGCTACACCACAGCTGGGCGGTGTGATTCCTGGCAAGGTAGACAGGCTTGCACTAAAATAGCGATGTGACCGTTGCTGCATGAGAGGTGGCTCGGGCTAGCCACCCAAGTCCAAGCTCACCTAATCAACTGGGTCTCAGTTCTGGTGGCTGGCCTAAGCCACCAGCAGTGCCTTAATGTCCACACTGCTAATTTTAGCATGTTCGCTGGAGCCAAGCTAGTGCCAGTCTGCCTGGCCATGCTGGTAATCACATCTCTCAGGGTCTGTCTACACAGCAGCTAACTTCTGTCAGCCACTAATAGCTCTGACTCCTTTTCTGTTTCTTACTTTGTATGTGATAGCCCAGACTCTGGTCTCACAAACCTGGGAGTTCATGCTTGAATGTGGTCGTGGGCTACTTGGAAAACTCCGTTGCCAGAATTGGTCCAAGCATGTGACTAGCCAAGATCTACCATTGTTCCAGTTTTTAAAACCTGGTTTCAGTAATTTAGATTGAAGGTTTTCATTTATAAAACGAAGGACCAGAGACAAAAACTCACACAGGTTACTGCCAGTTGTTCAGGGCTACAGCACCGTAGGCATTGTGCAAAACATAAAAAAGATACAAATCCTGGCTCTATGGCAAAGCTCCCATTTACTTTAGTGGGGCCAAGCCTTCACTCACAGCATCTGTCCTGGAGCATTTACAGTATAAGGTCTGCAAACAAAATAACAAGGAGAGATCCTGGCACCCAGGAAGGGTTGATTTTATCAGGGTCTCTGTGTAAGCACTGGGTCCAACCTATTGGTTCTGTCTGCAGGATGGTGGTTACCAGACAAACAAGGTGACGACAGAGTGTAGGGGAATGGGAAGACAAGTATTACATCAATAAGGTTATGTGATGGTTTTGGTTAGTTACATGCATTTCTTGGTTCTAGTGGCTATTGATAAGTCACTGTTTGAAAGGGGTGTGTGAGAGCAGGGAGGGTGGAGTACAAGGTAGAGGTGAGAGGATGCAGCGGGCATAGGAGAAAAGGAGGATGGGGATGAAAGCAGAGCGGGTGAGCGAAGGGTAGAGAGAAAGAGACATAACATCCAGAAGAGAAGTGTAGGAGCAAGAAGAGAATTAAAAGCCTTCTGCAGTAACGTTGGTTAGTGTAGTCTCATGACCCCGGAGATTTAAAAACCACCACACCACATATTTATCATTCTTTCGAGGAAAGGAGCATTTGTGAAGTGAACAAGTTTGTTAAGAGGCCACAGTTTAAAAAAATCTCCACTATACCAAAGAGTGCCCAGCCTCAGCATTACAGGGCAGTGGAGGGGGGCGGTGGGGTGGGAGGAGGGAGAGATTGAGGAGGCTGGAGAAGGCAGGCAAGGCTGAAGAAAAGGAGCTGAGTGGGAAGGGATAATAGAAGAAAGGAAAAGGTGGACTGGTGATCTCCTTTTGTAGATAGAAGAGCTAAATTTGTACTGTTGCTAGGCGCCCCATTTAGCATGCTTGCCCTTTCACTGGCTTGCCAAATTTGATATGACTAATATATGCTGATCATATATAGGGTTTTATGCATAATAAAATCATCCAGCCCCATGTGACTGATATAGAAAATACCCATGTATAAATCCAGCTTCAATTATGCAGTAAGAAATAGAGATGTGTCTTTTCTGCAACACTCCTATTCCTATTTATATATACAAAATAGAAGATCAGAAACAATAGCCCGGCCATCCAGCAACCAGATCATGACTCTATAGAGAAGTCTAAAGAATTTGTTGGAAGCCACAGTTTGAATGCTAGCAAGGAGAATTTTTCTGTGGGGTCTGCAAAGCATGTGGTGGACACCATCAGTTACATATGGGAAATGATAAAATTAGCTCGTCTTTGACATTTGTTTAAGTATTGGCAACAATTTGCATATCTCTGAGTGGTATTAAAGATGGGAAATTAGGGGCAGAAAAACACGTTAAAGCGGGGGGGGGGGGGCGTTATTTGTAGCTGAGAGACTTAAATGTTACGGGATGTCTTAATTTCATCAATACATACTTAATATTCTGCCTTTCACATTGCACAGGCTGCAAAGGCTACCCGATAAATTGAGATCAGATAAATGACACTGATATAATGATGACTTTTGGTGTGCATCCAATATTTTTCCTGAAACCAATTTTAAACCTCATATGCTATGAATTACTAGTACTTTGCATTTTATAATATCCACAAAAATTATTTATGTACTTAAATTCCTTAGTCTAATGGAATAGAATAATCATTATCCAGTGCTTGTTTAAGTATTGTGGTCTGTAACATACAGTGGATTTTCTAGACTGAGGCAATAAATATGAACACTGAAGAATTTTTGCAATTTAATTTTAATAACCACAAATAATTATTAATGTAATAACCCTAAATAATAATAATTTAAAAAATAATAATACCATGCACCAAACCTTGGAAGACCAAGTCTTTATAACAGATGTGGTAAAAAAGAGCATTATCATAATTGCGGGGGGCGGGGGGACACATTATTATAAGTATTTCTTTTACTCTACTGTCAAATGTGCCCTGTGCTGTGAGGGTAAATTCCTGTGGTTATGGGCCTGGACTATCAGATGCTGCCCTCCCTCTATTCCCATTGACTTCATTGGGAGTTGGGAATGCTCTGTATCATACTAAATCAAGCTTTATATTATTCACAGAAAAAAAACCCATGTTAAGATGGGACTTAAGGTTGAAAGTATATATTAGTCATTGTGGTAAAATACATTACAGGGGCATTGTAATTATCCAAAAGCAAAGTTGTGCAAACTGAGGAAATTCCCTGGTAAGGTTAAACTTAAAAGCAATCCAAAATTGTCAGTAAGGAAATACATAAGGAGGACACCCAACTACATTAACTTCCCATATTACTAAAACACATGGAAATCTTGTACATTTGATCTTTTTTAAAATTCATCATTTCCCCCTTTATACTTCATAAATGAAAACTTCTCCTTTGGCAGAAACCTTTACTGCCCTGCAGTGACACTATGAGGGGGAAAAGATAGAATGTGGTGTCGGGTAGTTAACACTGGTAAAGAAGGGGTTAAAGTACTCCTGTGGGCACAGTCAGCCCAAAGCTGCAGCACCTGTGCAGCTTGTCAGGGCTGGTGCTGGGCCTGTGAATGGAAGGAACTCAGGCCAGCTAGGGTTAGGGTGACCAGACAGCAAATGTGAAAAATCGGGACAGGAGGTGGCGGGTAATAGGAGCCTATAGAAAGAAAACGATCCCAAAATCGGGACTGTCCCTATAAAATCGGGACATCTGGTCACCCTAGCTAGGGTAGCTCTCCAAACAAGCAGTGTTAGAGCCCCCAGCACAGGGTGCTGGGTTATTTGCTGAGGACCAGTTTGAGAGTGCTGCCAGCCTGAGCTCTCGGAGATACGACAGGCCCTTTTGTTGGAATCCCCAGGATTAGCTCTTAGCCTTTAGTCATGCAGGAGCATGGGAGCCGAGACAGCCACTGGCAGCTGCCGAACTGCTCCCCCTCTGCATGAGGCAAAAGTCCCATGAGCCCATTGGTTTGGACTGTTTTACATTCCCCCTGGAAGTGGGCCGACTTGCTAGCTGGAGGGCTAGATCCCATGGCCCAGGACTGGAGCACTGGACTGCTGTCGCCCAGGGAAGGAGGTGAGAGCTAAGTGAGGCACCCACCTTTCCCTGAGGGGGTGTATGTGACCTCAAGCCATAACCTATGACAGTGTCTTTAAAAATCTGTTAAATCTAATCTGGGCCCACAAACACTCACATACCGTAATGGTACTTGTATGGCGTTGTGCAGATCCACTGTTACATTCAGGCTGCTTTTATCTCCACTGTGGAGCAGCACTGAGCAGACAAGTCAGCTAAAGCTGGGTTTTGTACCTCAACCCCTTCAAGGAAGACCCAGGAAGCTTGAGAACAGCAAAGGTAAGGTTTATTCCCCTCACTCTTTCGCAGATCTCACATGCCTCCTTCCTTTCTCCTCTCTCCATCCCCTCTCTTGCTGCATTCTGGGAACTGTAGTTCCAGGACTGAAAGCTGTAGGAACCACAGAGGAACAGATTTACAAACATTAACTGGGATAGCAATCTGCTCCTAGCTAGATACAAGACGGGGTTTACAGCAGTGCAAAACAGCTAGGATGTACACCTCACTTCCTGTGAAACACAGGCCAAACAATTTCCCTCAGTAATTCCTGCACTGATCTAATCAGAGGGCTTTTGTTTTCCTTCAGTGACTAGCGAGTCATTGCCTATAAGGTGAATAAACAGCTAGACATACTCCCTCAGTGACCCAAATGAAGCCCTGCTGCAGAAGTAGACCAGTTTTTTTCAGAATGCAGTCCAGTTCACACACCTGCTTTCCACAGACTCCAATCTTCTCTCCAACCAGCCCAAGCTAGTATCTGGCTCTTGTAACATTTTATTTTGTGGACCATTAGGAAATACTTCATTGAGCACACTGTAAGAACCACTGATTTAGACTACAGAGCTATAGAGATTATCTAATGCTGTCATTGTCCATGAGGATGACAATTTCTTCTTTTAATTTATAACTTATGTCTTTGAATCCTGGGATCCCCTCCTAACATTACTCACTAACATCTAAGACAAAACAAAAATATAACAGGAATAATATTCACACTATGGCTTTCATTTTGAAAGCTACTGGAGTGTTGCAGGATGAATATTCACACCAGTGCATGTAACATTTTTTTATTTGTTTATTGACATCATTTTAAACCTAATCTTCACCCAGAGACTGTCAGAACATGGAATTTAGATGGCCTATGTCTAGGGTCCTGGTGGCCTTAGGGTTGGGTTAGGGCAAACATGTGGCCCTGGGCTAGGGATACATTTGGGGCTGCTTGGTGACCTTAGGTTAGTGGTAGTGTTGGGGTAGATGGCTATGGCCTATGGGTAATGGTGTTAGTGTTGAAAGGTTAGTGGGTTAGTGTTGTGATTATGGTTAGTGTCAGGACCAAGGGCTTCCCCATAGATATTGGAGGTCCTATCAGGGCCGGCTCCAGGCACCAGCTTAACAAGCAGGTGCTTGGGGCGGCCAAGGGAGAGAGGCGGCACCTGCGGCAATTCGGGGGCAGCAGGTCCCTCACTCCCTTTAGGAGCGAAGGACCTGCCGCTGAACTGCTGCCACCGATCGCGGCTTTTTTTTCCCCCAATTGCTGCCGCCCGTCGCGATTGCTTTTTTTTTTTTTGCTTGGGGCGGCAGAAATGCTGGAGCTGGCCCTGGGTCCTATGCTAACTTTATGTTTGTGGTTTGTAGGTATCCCCACACTTGGTATAGTCTTGAAGTTGGCTGCATCCCAGGCTAGTGTTACTGCTAGAGCAGTTGGGGACTTCTGGCTAGGGTTTGGGTCGTGGCTGGTAGACAGCCTGGCTAGGGTTAGTGTGCTGTTAGGTGATCCTAAACTAGGTGCTTGCTTATGGTCAAACAAATGTTAGACCATACGCTAGGGTTCAGGTTGGGACTGGGCCCTGGTCAGAGCTGTTAAGTAGCAGCTCCTGTGAGTGGTGGGGAGGTGTATCAGCCAGGTTTAGGGTTATACTGGTAAGTGTGTTCAGACTGGAGTTAGAATTGGGGCTGGGGCTGGTAGTTGTCACTGAGCTAAGACTAGAGTTCTCACCAGTTGCAGGGTCCACAAGCTGTGGACCATACATTAGCGTGCCAATGGCAATGGTTGTGGCTCCTGGTTGGGATTGTGATCAGTCCTGGGCCCTAGGCTAGGATTAGGTTGGAACCTGAGGCGGGTCTGGGGCTTGGGTTAATGTTGTTGGTACTGGTGCAAGGCTGGTGTTAGAGTTGGCTCAGTTATGGAGCCCCAAACTATGGTTATGCTAACGTCTAATAGGATACTTTGGGGGAGGGTTAGGGTTTGAGATGATTATGGGCCCTGAGTAGGGTTAGGGCTGGTTGGGGATCCCTAGGGTTAGATCTGGTCTGACAGGAGGCTCTGTGCAAGGATTAGGGTTGAGGTGGATCGGGGAGTTTGGGCTAGGATTAGGGTAGAGGCTGGTTGCCTACTCTGGGTTAGGATTAGTGCCAATATGGCTCACGGACTAAAACTAGCATAGAAGTCTGTAGGAGGCCCATGCAGGGCTCCTGTTTAGATCTGTTGATGCTGCTAGTCTAAGATGGAGGTTGATTGTGCTCCCCCTTACAGGGTTAGGGGTATTGGGTGGCTCTGAGCTAAGGTTATATTGGTTGTTTGTCTGGGGGCTAGGTTAGGGTTGACGCAGGTTGTGGACAATGAGCTAGAGACTGGCATCAGACTTCTAAATGGGGATATGTATAGGTCTTAAGTGGGGCCATTTGGGAGCGCCAAACCATAGTTCACTTTGGGGCTTTTCCAGTGATCCCAGATTCTTGCTGCCAATCATGGACTTCAGGCTAGTGTTAGGGGTTGGGGCTGGCTGTGTATAGGGTTTGGGCTTTGTTGTGCTCATCTTTCTGGTGAACAGCAACTGCAGCATTAATTGACTTGTTCAGCTTAATGAATATTCATTAGAAAAATTTAAACGAACTATTTTGCTACATTCTTGAAGCTCAGTGAGACAACTGCAGGGGTAGCTTTGCAGAGGCTGCACAGACAGGGTGAGTATTATTTATTAGTCTGTCATTACAGTTTTTCACACTTTTATAGCTCTCACATTGTGACTAAGCAGACAAATTAACACCCAAGCTCTCAGTGGCATGCTGGAAATTTTGACATGTACATCAGGTGGTAGAATATCAATCACCAACATGCTGCTGGTTCTGCTTTTCTGGCTTCTTGTGCATTGAGTCAAAATTGCATTTTTTCTAGGAAAAGAAATGGGCAGATGAGAATATTTTGTATTTGACTGAATTTTGAGCATGAAATGAAGGTATTAAGGAACCTTATCTTTTTTTTCATGCTTCCCTGCATATATTGTGTGGGATGCTTTTTATAAAAATGGATTAATTTCATTGTATCCTTCTACAGATCTTAGCTTAAGAGAGGCATATTTAAGAAACAAGTTGTGACAGGGTGTTTGTTGGTACTCCTTTTAGTGGGCTGTATCAAGCATGACAATGAAGACCAGGTGTCACAACAACCACCTTTGATGGATAGGCTCCCAGCAGGACCAAGGCCTTCTTTGTATGCACTACTTCTGTGTGGTTGCTATTATCAAACTTTTTGTCTCACAATAAAATGTTTCGTTGTGGCAATGGCAGCAACCCCAAACTATGCTGAAATACATTCTGAAAACATAACTTGGATGATTATTCAGTATTTCCCCCACACACACACACCTCCCCCAAGTTTACTTTGTTTTCCTGAACACTGAGACCTCCTCTACCCTCACAGTGAGTCACAATGCCCTGGTTCTTCTTGAGCTCTAGGGGCCTATAGCAGGAATAGATTGCTGGCTGGCACTTGAAGGAGGCTGGAGGTGGGGAGTAGAGCCATCCTTCATCTGTCCCCTGAAAAATCACTCCCTGCCCCCCTATGCTGGAGGTGAGCAGCCTCCGTCAGGCTCCCCCTGTTAAAAGCTGTAATCGAGACGCCATTTGAAATGCACAACAATGATAAATAACATTACTGGTCCTACAAACTCATATACTGCCAGGTAAAAATGTGTAATATGGCACTCTTTGCATTTAGCTCTCTATGTATATTCCGCTACTGTCTTTCCTGTAACACTTCCCACGATGCAGGTAGCTCACCTAGGGGAAGAAGGCATTGGTGTTTTTCAGACAGGTCACAATCCTTTTCTTAGAGTCCAGCCTCTGTGCTGAGTGGCATTACACCATCACGGCCTCTCTGTGCATGCTGGAGTCCTCATTAGGGTCCAGCCCCAAAGAATGGTGCATTGCACTAGTCTGGGGTTTGGCTAAATCTAAACTGCATTTGCTCCCGGCAGAATGGGAGTAGGCAAGGGGCTGTGCCACTGTTTTACTGTCTTACAATGCCCCTCATTTTTCTTTTTACTCCTGAAAGTAACAAATGTGAGCGTGACTCTGGTCAGAACACTCCAAGCCAGTGCAGTTCGGTGTTTATAGGCCTCGATGTTAGGAAGCTATAAGGGCTCAGTAAGTTTATTCAAACTGGATTTTACCGACTGCACTAGTTTATTATTCCCAAGCTCCTCTTTAGCAGGAATGGGGATCAAACTATCAGGGAGTATTGGTAGTTTGCTAGCTAGCATGATGTCACCTTATTCATCCCTGAACAGTGCCATCGTCTACATCTACTCTGTTTTGGTTGGCAAGTTGAATTCTTTTCCAGGTCTAGGACATCAATGTCAGGCAATTGCACATATCCTTGTAGAAGAACCATTCTCAAAGCTTCTGTAGTGAGAACCCCAAACCTTCATTAAGGATTCTTACAGAGACCTCCGCTTTGCTGGGCAATCCTGTGGGCTGCAACCATATAACATCTCTGTGGCAACTGCAGCCATTGTTCATTTGAAAAAGCGATGTTAAGAAAGTGTGTTAACGCAGTTTAACTCTTGACAGCAACGAACAACTGACTCACCAAGGGCTGCTAGGGCTTCCCAGACCACACGCTGGTTACCACAGCAGAAGGATATCGCTGATGCTGAAGGGTAGATCCCTAGGAGGATTATAGTAGTATTTAAAAAGTTTAGACTCATAGGGTACGTCTATACTTACCTCCGGGTTCGGCGGTAAAAAATCGATCTTCTGGGATCGATTTATCGCGTCTTGTCTAGACGCGGTAAATCGATCCCGGAAGTGCTCGCCGTCTGGTACTCCTGCTCCGTGAGAGGCGTACGCGGAGTTGACGGGGGAGCCTGCCTGTCGCATGTGGGCCCGCGGTAAGTACCTTGTAGTTCGAACTAAGATACTTCGACTTCAGCTACGTTATTCACGTAGCTGAAGTTGCGTATCTTAGTTCGAACTGGGGGGTTAGTGTGGACCAGCCCATAGACTCTAAGGTCCAAAGGGATCATTATGATAATCTAGTCTGACCTGCACATCACAGGCCACAGAGCCTCACCCACCCACTCCTGTAATAGACCCATAATGTCTGGCTGAGTTACTGAAGTCCTCAAATAATGATTTAAAGACTTCAAGTTACAGAGAATCCACCATTTACACTAGTTTTAACCCGCAAGTGACCCGTGCCCCGTGCTGCAGATTTTATAATCCTGTGTATTGGCTTCTGTAGTAATGTCCAAAAAGCCTGCATGTATTTATAGGGGTGAGCAGGGGAAATACAAATCTAGTCACTGCACAATTTCACCCGCCCCTACACGGGGCCACTTGCTTTGGCTTTATAGTGTGGATACAATATACGTCTTTTTACTGTTTTACCGTGCATTTCTTCATGGCATTTCTTCGCTAGCGTATGACGGAGCATTTGGCCTTGCATTTCAGTGAGTTCATAACTCAGGTCTCTTGCCGATAGTTTATGTTCTGTGATCAGGCTGCATTGATAAATTCTAGCTCTTAGTCCCTTTTCTAAGCCTTTTAAGGATTTATCATTCCTGCTGTGTAGCTTCTCTCCTTATGCATGTGGGTGGTGCCTAAACGAAACCTGTAGCTACCGGACAAAATGGATATTAGTATCTGAATTCTGTGGAGAGGACCAAATTATATTTTAAAATTATGTTCCGTGGGCTGGTGCTGCAGCTTTAGGGCCGTATTACCCCCCTCCCCAAGCGCATGGGGAGGGGGAGTGCTGCTCAGTGACTATCTCCGTAGCATACTGACAATTTATTATGATGGTTTTGTATAGTTATAGCTTGTAAAGCACTAGAACAACTGCTCAGAAATAGCACAACTTTCCTGGGTTTGGAAGGAAAGCAAGCAAATGTAGTTGGAATAGAGAAAATAGTTCCAGGCAATGTGACTGGGGGGCGGTGGAGGTGGAACAGAACACTTTGGAGAAGTTCTTTTGTTGAATGTATTTATAACAGCAGTGTCAAAAATGTAGTATTTAAGGGTTGGGAGTTACTGGGTTATAAATATGTATATTTCAGGAGTTTCTTTACACTTCAGCGCTACCCTGTCTCCATGGCAACTAAAGAACCATTTCAATTTTGATCCTATCTCCAGTCCTGGGGAACTAGCATTGGCCAGCTCAGGAGAGCCACGCTGCTTTCCCACCAATTGGTTCTGGTATCGCTTCTTCTCAAACTCCCATCAGTGTCTCCTACAATCTGGCAAATGCCCCTGTGATTGAGCGGCAGGTGGATGCTGGAGGTGCTCAGCACCCTGTGCATTCAGGCACTAATCGCTTACACAATGAAGATACAAATAAGCACCCAATTCCAGGAGGAAATGAGTGCCCCACCCGCCACTACCGTCAATGGGAGATGCAGGCACTGAGCAGCTTGCAGGATCATAAACTTCTTGGATTTCAGACAGAGGATAAATCAGTCTGTTTTTTAAAGTTCACCTCTTGAGAATTTTCAACTGGGAGTTGAGGGCTTGTAGGACTGGGCCCTAGGAAACTATTCAAGTCCAATACAGCCTGAAGCTGAACAGCAGGGCTGGTGGAACAGTTTCCCATTGGTAAATGCCGATGTGATGAAACTGAAATGTTTTGCTGTAAAATACAGATTTCACTGAAATCTTTGATGGGGGAATTAGCTCAACATTTTGTTTCGATGCGGTGGAGAGGCTTCATTTTGATTTTGTTTCAACTTTTATAAGAGAACATAAAATTGAAACCAAGTTGAAATGTAACTGTCCCAGGGTGACACTGGTCCTCTAAGATGGAAGAGGCCAGTGCATCTGAGACTAGTTAGTTGCCTCCCAATTAGGCTTGAGAGAGGGCTCCCGGACCCCAGAGGGAAGGAGACTGGGTAAAATTGTTGGTGAGAACTGACCAAAGCTGGGGACTCCAGGGGAGTGGAAGGCTCAGGCAGTGGCCCCTAGGGAGAGGGAAAGATCCAACTGGGTCAGGGGAAGCTGAGCCCCTGAACAAGAGGTTTGTTGCAGGAGGATGAATCACCTGAGCAAGAGTCGGACTCCCAGGCAGGCCTGGAGGAGTGTAACATTGTGTGAGGCTGGAGCCCTCAGGTGGCTTGTGTGAAGGGCTGTGAGAAGACTGGTCATGCTCAGGCAGGGAGGCCTAGATCAAGGTCCAGAGGAACTGAGAACAAAGCGCTGCTCTTGACTTTCAGGTGGATCACTGGGAGCTGATGACCCTGAAGAGGGAAGCTGGAAAAACCTGCTGTGTCTTTGTTGGTTGTGGAAATTGGAGGATGGTTTTACTACAAGTAGTTGGGGGAGGGATAGCTCAGTGGTTTGAGCATTGGCTTGCTAAACCCAGGGTTGTGAGTTCAATCCTTGAGGGGGCCACTTAGGGATCTGGGGCAAAATCAATACTTGGTCCTGCTACTGAAGGCAGGGGGCTGGACTCAATGACCTTTCAAGGTCCCTTCCAGTTCTAGGAGATAGGATATCTCCATTAATTTAAAAAAAAAAAAAAAAAAAAAAAAAAAAAAAAGACTCAGAGATGGGAGCTGTAGTATGTAGGAGACGAAGAACTGAGCTTCCCGACACATGTGAGCCTCTGCAACTTCTAGTTGGAGCGCTGAGTAACTCGCACTGCATGAAAGGACGCTGAAGACGCTCAGCACCTCGCAGATTTAGACCCCAGGGTTAGCTCTTAAATTTGGGCTGCACCTTTTTCCCATAGCTGGCCCAGTGCAGAGTCCCCTCAGTAATCTGCATTAAGCCCTCCCGATGGATGAGAAACTCTCCACTGAAACATCATAAATAAAATGGTGCTTAAACAATATAAAGTAATCCAAGGAATCCCATCTGCTCTCTTCAGCCCAACCAGCAAGGAGCCTTGAATAAAAAGTTCAGAGGATCTTTTTTTCTTTACAATTTTATTTACAAAATGTATTAAAACTCTTTGTACAACACCTCATTAAAATGAGGCTCAGTAATTTATACCCACACATGCAGTTTATGCTTTTACAGCCATTAGTTTGCTTGGCAATTTTTCTGTTCACTGAAGTGCAGTTTTAATGACAAAAATAGGAACTTAATTTAAAAATAAAATAAATAAAATAAAATAAATAAAATAAAGGCCCAAACCAAATAAATAAGAATAATAAAAAAAATCCTCAAGTGACTACTGCTGAACTTCCATAGCTTGAAGTTAGTAACAGGAATTTGTAAGCTATCAACACTTTTTGTTTTTGTTTTTTACATGCAAGGTTTAAAAAATAACAAACGGTTTACCAAACCTCTTCACCCCTGTGAAGCCTCCATTCATAAAAATGGATTTGATAAACAGACATTTTTTTTATACAGCTTCTAAGAAAATGTTTTTGTTTTTTAAATACAACTTATAACTGCACAGCTTTAGCTTTCCCTTTGCCGGGACATTATAGCATTCAGAAGTTGAAAATCACAGTTTCATGAGAGAAGAAAAAACATTTTCATTTTGTTCAATACCTTGTTAAAAACTTGAACAGTGAATTGTTCTCTTACGAGCTTTAACTTTTGTATATTACATTGTCAGAAATATGTTTTTCTTTAACAAGACTTTCCCATATTATCTTTTTTTATTCTCACAAAAGATCAAATATATTGTCAGTGAACTAGAGACCTATGGGTCAAACTTCTTTTTAAAAATGATTATTCATTATCACTTTGCTTTTTCAGTGTCTGTTACCGATGAAATAAAACGCTATTGAACTACAGATATTACATATTGTCGTATTAGAGGTAATTAGTATGCAGATACTTCCTTTAACATTTTTTTCTTGTAACTGACAATATGTTTAAAGTTTTTGTTTTAAAAAGTTGCAGTTAAGTAAGTCGTTTTCTGGTAGAGTGTCAAGTTTGAAAAACTGCCCATATCTGAGAAGTTGGAAGTGAATAATACTGAGCCTCTATCTTTAGCAGTATATTTTGGAATGCATTGTATCCTTTACAAACTAGGAAAGGACACAAGCTTCCTTTGATGAACAGCCACGAAACAATAATTGGCAGGAGCTGATACAATATAACAATACTAGCAATAGTAATGTGAGATCGCGTAACTATAGTCTGGAACTGCAAGTCTAATTCGAGATACTATCCTGTTTCCTTATTTCTGTTTTTTAAAATGAGAATTAGCCAAAAAGCATCATCTCTCAGTGCTAGTTTTTGAGAAAAGTGGTTTTAGTCATGTGTGGGGAAAACTATTCTCCTGCTCTTCTCTCGCCTCATTGTGTGATACTAAATATTGAATTAAAATGCAAACGCACAGCAAGAAACCTAAATCATGAATGGCTTCTTCTAAAGCCATCTAATGCCATTTTAATAAAGCACCTGTAGGTATGCCTGATGATAGAAAAAATAAGTATGTTTTTGCCTGTACTATAGTTAACTTGTCAAGAGAATTCATTTGCTGATCTGCAAGCAAGATACAGAATTCTACAAATCACTTTCTTTTGGATTTACAGATGAATAATTATTGACCCTAACTTTTTAAAGCATCTTTTGTGTGTGGTGTTACATTAATCTTTTATTGATATACACGTTTTCTCAAATGAGTGGAGGATTTTAAGTGCTTAGAAAAAAAAACACACCACTGCTTAAAAAAACAAAACAAAAAACCCCACCAGAGCATCTTGACAGCAGTTCTCAGAAGTAGTGACAGGCCAGTCTGTTCATAAGTAGTGGAATTCTGAGGCTTTATATCAGGAATAGTTTAAGAACTTGGTTAGGTAGGGGGCATATGATGAAACTGACTCCTGCGGAATTTAGAACATAAGTTCATATACTGTGCAGTGGTATCAAAGAATGGCTTTTGTTGAACTGATTTTTTTTTTTACAAGATTTTTTTTTCACATACTAGTATCTTTGACCAGTTCATTTTTTTTTTAAATTTTCAAGCAAAGCAAGAATATTTCAGTGATGGTTTTGCATTGTTGAGTCTCAGAGTCTTCAATAAGGCACTGAAGGAAAAAAAATCAGTTTTTCCTATTAAAAGTTCATTGCACCAACATCAATGTGTGTCATGCCTGACACCTAAGGAGAAAGTAAAACTGGCTCAGGTGGTCAGGGTCCATGGAGTATCCACATTCTCAGCTGCTCCTCCTGTTGCATGCTGTGAAAAGCGAGGATCTGTAATAAGGATACAAATATTTCAGTTGTTTTCTTCTGAAAGGAGACCATTATATCTAGGGGAGAGGGAACCAGTTTACATAAAGGAGGGATTAAAAGCTATTCAGGGCACGGATCGTCTCTTTCTCTCTCTTTTCTCCCCCATCTGTTTGTACCGCCCCTAGCACAATACTGCCCCAATCCCCATTCAATCCTTTGGATGCTTCCATACTACCAGTATTTACTCCTGACGATAAAGATTGCAGTGAGACTTTGCTAATGTCCAGTTAGATTCTTTGAAAATAACTTATCGTTATTTTACTCACCTTGTCCCTTTCTGCTTTTGGCCAGAAGCTGTAATGCCACAAGCTAAACAGTTCTTGTAACATTTCCAACCGGATGGGAAGCGGGAAGTTTTGGGAAGAGAACTTGTTCAGGGAGCCCATTGCTCCTTTCACTGATGTCAGTGGAAAGGTTCCTTTCAAGTCAATGGAAGCAGGAGTGGGACCCCCATTTTGTAGACTCAGAGGTGCGGGTTATCATCAGCTACCATAATTCTAATCTGAACTGAATGACGTAACCTTCCCCCTCATCACTTCCAGCAACAAAGATTATTTGAAAGTTAGAATTCCTTTGCTTTTTAGTTTAGCTATAAATGTAATATGTGAATTACTCTGTTTAAATAACTTCTGGAAAGGCATTGATTTAGTAATTAACTTGTACTTTTGTCATGAAGAAATCACCCACTTCTATTGTAGAATTTGAGATATTTTTCTAAATTTCTCATCAGGAGCATGTAAAATATTTACCAGACTTCCTAGAAGCACTTAGCTGAATTGAGCACAACTTCTTAAAAAAAATAAAGGGGAAAACATCACAAGCAAAGCAGAAAAGATTTCTAAATGTACAGTTAATATTTAAAGGGATGGGTGGAACTTTTTGAAACACGGTGCTATTGAAATGTCAGAACCTCAGATACAACAGTCATTCACTTCAGCATCAATTCTGGCACTGCCATTAAAAATATGGAATGGAAACTGGTCTCTTTTTGATCAAGAAAACAAATAAAATCACAAATATTACTGTGTATTGTGAAAGAGCTTTTCCAGACTATATTATGAAAATTATTGCAGCCGATTCACTCTGATACATATAATAACTCTGAAAAATTACTCAAGCTTGGGGGAGGGAGGAGGAAGAACACATATTAGCAAAATATAAACCAGTTTATTAGCTTACTAGACCTGATTCGTACCCTTAGATTTTAACACTTTCTGTTCCATAAACGTTGTAGCCTTCTCTGTATGTAGCATAATTCTGGGTATTGGTTGCAGGAGCAGGTTTAAAGTTTTGTGTATTCTTTGTGAGTTTCATTCGTTTGGACTCTGCACGAGACTTGTAACAGAATTCTATCAAAGCAACCATCATGGCGAGACCAAGACCTCCAACAAGAATATAGAAAACCCCAGCAACATTGCTCAGGCTCAGAGCACTTGTCTTGTCCTAAGAAAAATGAACCACTTGATTAGTTTTTCTGCAGCAAAAAGTCAGATTGGCTTAGCTCGGACATATATAAGTCTATTTGCATCAGACTCCCTGCGCCCGCACATCCAGAAATCCCAGTTCAGAATATCAGGTGCCCCAAATACTCTTATCTAGTTACTTTACATGCTGGAGTTCATTTATCGGTGTTAGTTTCAACTTTATCCCAATGACACAGAAATGGTTTAAACTAGGGATTCTCAAGACCGTTATTGTGCTATCTCACCCTGTTCAGTGGGCGAAATCCTGACCCTAGTGAAATCTATAAGACTTTTGCCATTGACATCAATAGGGCTAGGATTCCACCCAGCAAACCTATATGCTGCTGAGTATATCTAGTAGCAAACAAAAGGCACCTAGCCTCATTCTCCCCAAAGAATCTCAAATATTTTTGGAATTCCCCATTGGGTAGATCAATGACTGCATAAAATAAGGTAGAATTTACAGAAGTCCATTTTAAAACTAACAAGACACAAGATTTAGTTGTTTTTGGTGAATGTAGAGAAAATAATTTGGATGTTGAGAAAATTATCTGGTTTCTATTTAACAATAAAACAAAATTTTTTTTAATTTTTTTTTTTTTGAGGAAGACGGTCAGTTACTTTCAGGTCCAGCTAACTCTACTAGCACCCGCTGTTATAAAAAGAGGCTGGCTTACTGAATAAAATTAATATTAATTTTAAAAAAGCTGTCTAGATGCACCTTCAATGCATGGACGACGGGGAAGTCTTTCATTTCAAAAAATAGAATTTTTGTAATCCGATTATGCAGAGTTGTAACCATTTTGCTGCTGAATTGAATTGTGTTCTGCATTTATTAAATATTGTTTATTCATACTTTCACAGAATCTAGGTGGCTGTTGTCAAGCCAGATGTCAGAGCAATCTGCAGTAAATATTTTTACTAATTTAAAATATTTGCAGGTAGACCTTGATGTATGACAAGTCTCTGGGGATGTCCAAAACTTCTGAAAAATCAGGAGAAAATACAATCTACCTAGTAACAGCCTGGGGGAAACACAGGCATTTTGGATAAAGGCAGTTTTATAAATTACCTGCAGTTTTAAATATTATGTTTGCAGTTGTATTTCAAGCATGTAGAGCCCGATCCTACAATTGTGCATTCAAACTCTCATTGATCCAAAGTTATTCTGCAACAGTTGGAAGATCAGGCCTTGAGAGCAAATTCCAATCCTACTGAAATCAATGACTTTTGCTGTTGACTTCAGTGGGACCAGGAGACAGCTCTAAATGAGTAAAACACCTAATAATGGGGGAGATTTGCAAAGGCACCAAGGGGAGTGATTTTTTTTCCCGATGGGAGTTGGGTTGCTTATCTCCTCTTGGTGTCTTTGAAAATCCTTTCCAATAATGCTTACTGTTGGGTCAGCACTGTTCTTCCTCAATAGTTCTACTAGCATTAACTAAACCTCTGTATTTTCATTACCTGGGTTAAGCAGAATGTTTCCCCCCAAATAAAACAGGAAATATACAAATCATGGGCCTGACCCAGCCGCTAATCCACATGTGGAACTTCCTGAAGTATCTGGGAATTCTACATGAGGAACAGCTGCAGGGTTACCTGATGTCTGGCCCTCAATGATTAATTTTAGTATGTAGCTTGGTTACATTAAACCATAAACTGTACCAACAATACATTTAAAGCAGTGGTTTTCAAACTATTTGAGCTGAGCCCCCCACTCCTTTGAGTTACAATTTTTGGTTGCAACTCCCAATACCTGCTCCTCCCACCCCCGGGTTTTCAGGGTGGTGGAAGGCACGTGCGATGGTCTCTGGGGACAGAGCCAGCGCTGGGTGTGGAGGCATTAACACTGACCCACGGGCTGGGTGGCCCACTGAGGTGATTTGGGGGTGGGGGTGGTGTTCCCTCCCTGAGCCTTGCCTTGTGGGCTGGCCCCAGCTTCACCACTTGGCCCCTCAAATATTCCTCCATGCTGCCCTAGGGGGGCATGCCTCGAAATTTGAAAACCTCTGATTTAAAGTATGCCAGGTATTCAGATTCTCCAACCGTTACAAAATTTCTGGTATGGAATGTAGTAATACAGGAGCAAAATGGTTCAATGCACAATAAAATGAATGTCCAAGATTTATGAAATGAGTTACCAATAATATCACAATATTAGTTTTCTTAGAAAAAATTCAAACAGAAAATTTAAACTTTCTTGGAGGTGGTGGTGGTGGTGGGAAGGTGTTTCATGCTCATCAATGTGATGTCTTTCCTGAAAATATCCATCCTTCAGAAGCATGCGTGGCCTATCACTCACAACCAATGTGGACAGAAATTTTAGTTACAATTTTGAAACAAAATTTTATGTACTCATAACTCAAAAATGAAAAGCAATGCTGGACTAAATAATACATTGATTGTGATGAAGCTTGTAGGTTAAATGGAGATACCAGTCTGAGGTTTGTTTAGGCATTTTCCATGGCCTTTTTTTTTTTCCCCCAGCAAAATATCCAAGTAGTAAAATGTACTTACAACTAAAGTCTTTGATACTGTAAAAGAAAAATGCTGTCATATTCTGATCTTTAATTTTTCTAGTCTTTTTCCTTGAACCTTCAAAACGTAAATATTAACTTTTGAAAGTCATTTTTGTATAAACACACAGTGGGTCAAAATGTGATTTCTAATCAGTACAAAAAGACCTTCGGCGACTGACCTTACTTCCGGAGTCCTTGGCTCCACATTCACCCTTATCGTACCACCATTTGTTTTTCAGCTTGTCTAAGATGCCTTGTTCACTGAGTTTCAATACTGCAAGGTTTACAGGAGTTCTTCACGTGGGAAATAACATAAATAACATTATATTATGTTATTTTATGTTATTCAAGCTTTTAACTACTTTAAAACTATACAAAGCGATAAAGCAGGGTTCCTGGACACAAAGTAATTTATACTGCAGGCAACTGGATCATCCCCTTAAGTTAATACTAGAGCAACACTATATTACCAGGTCCTGCCCATATCGCTTTGAGTAATCGGCACACACTGTTAAATAAAGATAATGGAAATCAAGTAACTCAAATTTTCCCTTTTTAGTAGAATCATTAGACAGCTCACAGTAGCTTCACAAGTAGACTGAGAAATTTGAACTTACAAGATATCTTATTGCACTAACAGAGAGTAAGCTAGTATAGGTAAGCGGGGCTTTTCATGTCCTGAACAAATTAACACCAGTGAATAATCAAGACCACCTGTACAGAAATTAGGTACAATGAAATAAGGCTATAGGAAAAATTCCACATGTAACACAGTGTGAAACCCTCTGTTTGCCTGTTCTCCTGCTTGGCATGAAGTTGGGAATGCTCTTTTAGTCTGTGTAGTTTGGCTAGGCTTTTCACAAGCAAAGAGCAGCTTGCAACATCAAGATCTCCATGTGCAAAAAGGGAGTGGGTGGGGTGGGGTGGCAAGCAAAACTGAAGCTTGTATGTCACAGCAACAGAGGGGGGGGAATTTTGCTAGAGTTCATGGCACCGTCTCTGTGACAACTTCAGCAAATTCCCCCAGTTGGTGGAATATTTTCAGTTTCACCACGACACTTTTCAGCAAACAAAAAAAATGGAACCTTTCCCTTCCTACATACAAAACAAAGCAATTGAATGTTCTTGACCTCAACTCACTATGTTTTGAATATTGTAGTTCAGGATCCTTTCAATATACTTAAAAGGCAATATTTACATAAAATACCTCAATATTTACATAAAATAACAATAGATAATACCATGTTATAGAATGAGTTGTCAGGCATGGAAACAGTGGGCCACATTGCCCACTATAATTGGTGGTGGCTACTGATGAGGGATTTGTTTTGCTAACTAGTCTAGACCTCTTTTCCTTGGGCAGGCCCCAGAGAGAAAAGGACTGGGCTGGGCCTAGCACTTTGTTTCTTAGAATACAGTCCACAAAGGGAAAAACTGGCAAAGTTTAGCTGCATGGACTGCTGCTGGGGGAGGGAACAGGCTAGTTTTTTTTTCAGCCCCTAAAAGCTGCTCCCTCTACTGAATGACCAGAACATGGTCTGTCTTGTCTGGGAACAAAAAGGGACCTAAACAGCCTAAGTACAGAGCTCCATCCCCTCCTCTGCAGCTGTACAAGGAGTCTGATTGTGAGCCAGCGGTGTCAAACAGAGGCAGTGGGTGGGCCTGCTAAGAAGTTGGGGTTCTGCTGCCTGGTGGGAGAAACTCTGCAGCTCAGCAAAGCTGATGGTTTGTGAGCGGGGGGTTGGGTGGAGGTGCCTGGAAAGATCTCTGCCTGGTGCAAGTTGTGGTTGGCTGTGCAGGATGGAGGAGTGCCCAGCCTCTTGATTTTGCGTCGGCACCAGATACCACTGGTGATGCAGATCTTTCCTGCGTAAGGTTATTGGAGACTTGAGTTTGTACATCATGCTCTTGGGCCAGCTATTACATGTGTGTCTTGGGGTGATGGGAGAGGGATTGAGGTTCATGGCCATCAGAACCGGCAGATAGTTCAAGCCAAAGAGCCCACAGATCTTCTGAGACCTATGGTCGGTTTCAGGGGATCCACTGAAGGCCCGGACAATCTTTCTGGAGGCCTTGTGCCTCCACACATCCTCTTAGCTTCTCCTGGTCCTCAGGAAACTAGACACTCTTCTGGGTGCTAGCCCAAAAGGTTACATCCAAGAAGAGGAACTGGTTAAGTAACTATAGGACATTTCCCCCCTGCTGCCCCCCACATGGATGCTTCTGTTTCAGAGTAAGACTGTCTGTGCCCTTGGTGTGAGGCAGAGACAAGGTACATTGCAGCCTGAGGCAGGAAAAAGTCCCATTGGCTACTGAGTTTTGCCTGAGCCAGATGACAGTGGAGGCCTGTGCCCGCTGACATGCGGGAGAGAAGATAGAGTGCTTCAAAGTCGAAGGCTGCATTGAGCTGCTTTAGCACTAAACAAAGTCCCACCGTAGAACTGAGGCAGCCGATCTGATGGTTAAGTCAGAGTAAGACCTTGTCTTTGATAAAAGCTGCAGTCGTTAATAAAAATCAGTTTCGTTAAACTGGTGCAAACCCCTGTGTGGACATCCTTAAATTGATTTAAATGTGGCTTATCTGGATTTTAGCTTAAGGGTTAATCAGCTAAATCAATTTTTAAAATATGCCTTTAATTAAACCAGTACAACCTCTAGCTGCTGAGACAAAGTCTGGCTTTCCCTACTAAAGAGAGGGTGACCAAGTGCAAAGAAGGCAGCATTAGAACAAGTGGAACAAAATATCAGGAAGTTCTTAAAAAAGTGTCCGTATCTGTTCTTAATGTGCAGCGCAGCTAGTACCCTCAACTCTTGCTGAAATTAGAGGGCCCTCAGAATCTCACAGGATCGGGCCCAGCACTCGGTTAGCTCTTGCTGGTACAGAAATGTGCTCCATCCATCTCTGATACCAGAACTTGCAAGAGTGTCTTTCTTACTAGTTGCCCTGAAAAATAGGATGGGGCCCTTAACTTGCTGAGGGGATCTGGACCTATATGTTCAATGGCTGTCTAAAAGATAGAACCATTCTAAATGATTTAGGCTTAGATCCTGCCTGGGCCTTAAGCAAGGGCACGGTGGGAGGAGGAAAGGGCAAAAGTAGGGAGGATTGTTCCCTCCCCACTCCCTCAGGTTGGAGTGTACTCTGAATGGGGAGAGAGCTGGGGAAGAGGAGGTGGGCCATGGCCCACACTACCTCCAGGAGCAGGACTGCAAGAAAGGTATAGCAGAAACTGTTTTCCCTGAGGCAGAATACCTCTGGATGCTCCCTCGTAGGGTGACCAGATGTCCTGATTTTATAGGGACAGTCCTGATTTGGGGGCTTTTTTCTTATATAGGCTCCTATTACCCCTCCACCCCCGTCCCGATTTTTCACACTTGCTGTCTGGTCACCCTACTCCCTCGGGAGCAATGCAGCTCCACACTGGCCCTTACTCTGGCCTGTGCCTAAGTAGCGTGATTGAGCTGTTCATCCCAACATGCGACTGCCCCCTCTCTCTCCCCATGGTTCAGATTCATCTAAATCAGTGGTTCTCAAAGCCGGTCTGCCGCTTGTTCAGGGAAAGCCCCTGGCAGGCCAGGCCGGTTTGTTTGCCTGCCGCGTCCGCAGGTTCGACTGATCACGGCTCCCACTTGCTGCAGTTCACCGCTCCAGGCCGAACCTGCGGACACGGCAGGCAAACAAACTGGCCTGGCCCGCCAGGGGCTTTCCCTGAACAAGCAGCGGACCGGCTTTGAGAACCACTGATCTAAATAAATATATGTCCCATCAAAATATACTTTGTCGAGTGCTTACAAATCTAGATTGAAATAGGTTTTTTTTTTTTAAAAGGAGAAAAATAAACGTGCTTCAAAACTTACAGAACACAAGCACCACCAAAGCTATAATCTGCATGCCCAGCTACTGCACTTCACAAGGTTGGTGTGGATGCTAAAAACTAACATGAAGCAATTTAAAAATAAAAAATCATAGTACCATTATGTGCCATGAGGCTGTGCAAATTCCCAGATAGACAAGCAAAATGTCATGTCAGCCCAATCACATATTGCCCTCAGTTGATGCACTGAACTACCCTTAATAACAGTGTATCTGGGGCAGTATGTCTTCCTATGAACTTCTCTAGCTGGCCAGGCAGAGACAGCACAGCTTCTGCCGTGCTGATGGTACCCTCACATCACTAGTCTTGACGTTTTCTGATATTTTCTTTGTAAAAATTCCTCTTTAGCAGTCACTGTAATCTAATTAACTATCAATCCAGGAAGCTTATATTTTCTCTGCTGGAGACAAGTGCTGCATTGCAGTGATGAGCCCCAAGAGGGATGACATGTTTGCTATCTCAGCCTTGGCAGAGCAATTATGGAGCCCCCTCAACCAGCATCTGCTGGAATTAAAAAGTCAGACATATCAGTGCTACCTTTTTGCCGCACTGTATGTGTAGCATTTCACAATGTCATGTGATCTTGCTCATGAGTCCAGAGAGAACAAGGAAGCAGAAGCCACTGACAAACAGTGCAAATAACCTATGTCCTAGGAAGGATGGCTACGTATGTAGCATATTCAAAGGGCTATGAATTCCTGCCCTGCATAAATGGTTCTTGCATAGTTTGAATGAGTCAGGTCTCCTCCTAGCCAGCCCTCCTGCAATGATTATGTATTTGCATCTTCAGATCAGGTACTTATATTGTCACATGGACTTGAGACACAATGTAAAATAAACCACAACAAGCTATGCATTTGTTAGGCTAATGCATGGCATGACACTAAAAGCTGAATGCCTTTATCCACCTGTGGCCAGGCCCAGTACAAACTCCGTAATGGGTTATAGCTCAGAGTAGAGCGCTCTAAACTGAAGTTACATTTACAAAGAAAAATCCAATTTATGCAACATATTTTTCCACTCTGAAAAATAGTGTGCAGTCAAGAATAAACGACCACAACAGGGAAAAGGTTATAAACACCTTTTCTGCCATCCCTGCATATAATTATTGAGAAATTATTTTTCCACCCATTCCAAACACTCTCTTAATTTGCATGTCTTTATAAAATCCACACAGAGTACAAAGAATTTGCATATCATCCAATACATTACAGATTAGCTTTCATAACTTTATACAGAATTGGGAAATGAGGACAGCTTAACATGCAAATGAGGGTTTCTTAATTTTTTTTAAAGCCAACGTTACATTTAATTATGCACATCCAAGTTCTCAAAAAAGTAAACTAAAATTATCTGAACTAAACAGATGGGAAGTTGCCTGAATCATGGTTTTCTATATAGCTTTTCATGTTCCTTTTCATCATATGATCCATTTAAATAACACTGCTTGTAGGAATTGAAGCTGAGCAACAATTTTGGTTTCCTTTTTTCCTGACCCCCCCCCCAATTAAAAAAAAACATGAACAGGGATGGGTGGCTGGGTATGTGTGTGTGTGAGATCTCCTAGCCACTATTTGGTATGTTCATCAGTGCAACTTTTATTTTTTTGGATGGTTTATCCATAGTCATGAAATCCCAAATTCTGTTTGCATGGGCATTGTAGATAATGCCACTTCGTAGATAATTTCTGTTTCTCACAGATGCCACGAGATGGGGAGAGCATGTAATATGCTGCATAAGGAAGGGGATTTGTTGAAAAATACCACAAATTCAACAAAAAAATTGTTGAAAATAAAGCAGTTCTGGGGGACAGCAGAATATCCATGAGTTATTGTCTTTGCCAGGGTTTGGACTTTCTCCCCTCACCCTCATCTTTGACATTTGCCCATGCATAGGCCTGGGTGCCTTAAGTTTCACAGTTTTTCTAGCACTGGTTGGTTTAATAGCAAGTTCCTTATTTAGTGAGGTGGCTCTACCAATGTGACACAGTGTGTTTCACAGAGAGAACATGAAATGAAGCATGTTTTATCATAGTCCTCAACTACAATTTTGTCTGCTTCTGAGAAATTAATCCAGAGATCTCGTTCCCGCTTTTCTATTTTCCCACTCCCTCATGCAGTATGACGTTAAGAAGTATGTCCCTTCTGGCTGTGAGAGGCTAGTTCTGCTTGCTGTTTCTGCAGGGGTAGCTTGCAAACAGTTAAACACAGGAGTCGCTTTATACGGGTGAATTGAGCTCTGCAGGTCTAGAACCTTACTGGTTCTATCTCTATTTATGGGTTGCCAAGTTAGATATTTGAAAGTGGGATCTGCTTTGTTGGTAAACTCTAGCATGTCTGTTACCTTCCAAAAATTGCTTGCCTTTGAATAGCTGTCTAGCTTCTTTCATTCTAAATAATTAGAATTTAGGCACAGTCCAAGCAGGTCTGTGGAGATGCATAGGGATCTTGTTTTTCCATTTTTTTTTAAGTAGACATCATCTGTACAATGAATGCAAAGGGCTAAATTTTGAATACAAGTCCCAGTCTGCTCAAACTAGCATTGGGGTACCCAACGTTCCTGGTGCCATAGAAGGCAAATTATGTACGAGTACCAGTCTCTGACTCTCCCAAGGGCTCCAGGTGCAGGGCCAGTGCTTCCACTAGGCGACCCTAGGCGGTTGCCTAGGGCAGCAGGATTTGGGGGGTGGCATTTTGCCATCCTCGGTGGAAATTCGGTGGCGGGGGTCCTTCCGCTCCGGGTCTTTGGTGGAAATTCGGTGGCGGGTCTTTCACTCGCTCCAGGACCCACCGCTGAAGTACCCCATAGACGCGGAGTGGAAGGACCTCTGCCGCCAAATGCTCAGAGGAGGAGCACTGCCACCTAGGGCAGCAAAAACCCTGGCGCCGCTCCTGTCTGGGTGCTCTATGCCCACATGGTATGCCCCATGGTTATTTAGGATGAAAGGGCAAATCATATTGTTTGTTTTGTTTTTTAGTTCTTTTTTAAGACATGCACATTTGTAAAGGCAGCAATGTACTTAAATATAAGAACAGATGCAAGGCAATCCAGGCAGAAATTTAGGCACTTATGGGACTTTGAGAGTGGAAATTTAGGTTCCTACAGGCCTAGATGGCAGCTGAGACGGGGTCTGAGGATTTCAGTGGTGCCTAAACATGGGACTTTGCCACTTAAAGTGGCAGTTAGGCACCTAAGTGACTCATGCATGCAGTCTATACCAGGGCTTGGAAATAAACCAAATTCCCCTGACTCTTAATCCAGGGATTTACCAGAAGACTACCCTTCTTTTTAAGAGTGTACAGTCAGTTGGCTTGCAGTCTGGGATTTATTATTGCTAAACTGGAGGATGATTTGTTCTATGCTTTATATATGACTGTTTTAAACCATCATTTTTTTGCTTAGTTAGCTGTGATAATTTTATGCTTTACAATTGCTTTCTAATTAAGTTATTGTTACCTTTCTTTCTCAAAGCTATATGGAGTTTTCTGTTAATTCTTTTGTACTTTTCTTGGTAGTTTTGGCTATTTTCCCTCTACTGGCTTTAATTTCTGATAGGATTATTTAAACTTTTGCTTATGCAGTTTCCAGGCTAGCTTTCAATCAGTTTTGTTGTTCTTATCAAAGCACAATAATCAGAGGCTTCAGAGCTTGTGCTTTGTGTCCCAGAGAGCATTAAATTTGATACCCTGAGTTTCCTTGTTGAATGTAGTCCTTTATGGCATTCTTGATCTTGATGATTACTTCAGAGATGTGCAGCGAAAGTCTCTTTGCTGACCGTAATTGTCTTTTATTTTTATCTGGATTTAGTAGTAGGTGTATCTTAACAAGACTTTGATTAGACAGTGCTATATGTCCCATTGCACAGTTCAAACCAAACTCAGTTACTATTTTGTTCCATAAAATAAGATATCAAGCCTGGAGTAAGATTTGTATCTAAGGGTACGTCTATACTTACCCGCTGGTTCGGCGGCAAGCAATCGATCTTCTGGGATCGATTTATCGCATCTTGTCTAGACGCGATGAATCGATCCCGGAAGTGCTCGCCGTCGACGCCAGTAATCCTGCTCCGTGAGAGGAGTAGGCGGCGTCGACAGGGGAGCCTGTCTGCCGTGTGTGGACCTGCGGTAAGTACCTTTAAGTTCGAACTAAGATACTTTGACTTCAGCTACGTTATTCATGTAGCTGAAGTTGCATATCTTAGTTCGAACTGGGGGCTTACTGTGGACCAGCCCTAAGGGAATGATATGAATAGTCTAATTCTGAGTGATACCATCTCTCTTTGTCAATTAACTCACTGGCTGTTTTAAGTTTGTTTAATATGGAAGTGGCTTTGTTATTAAGACTGGTGTCCATCTTTTCTCATATTTATCACTGTATTTAAATCTTCTCCAAAGATTACTCTACCCCTAGAAATGAAGGGCTGCTTTATGAGAGTTTCTATTATTTTAGAAGCCTTCACATTTATAATGGAAATGTCAGCATTCCCATTTTGGTTTCCATTTCCCACTAGAAAACACCCTTCATCATTTTCAGTTCTTTTCCCACATGCAGTGCACACCACACTTTTATTTTTATGAGAGGAAAAACCCTCTGCTTGGCTGTTGTGCTGCGTCAAAGGAGCATGAAAAAAAAATCTCCTTTTTAGTCTTCAAAAACTGAAAAAAATTCACTACACTTAATCAGATTATTGGCCAAGATTTTCAGTTGATTTTGGGTGCCCAATTTGAGATGCTGGATTTTCAGAAAAAGCTGAGCAGCCATCCTTTGAAAATCAGGACCTGTTAAGGTGTCTCAAGTTGGGCACCCAAAACCACTTTTGAAGACCTTGACCACTAATCCCTCTAATGTTGAAGGTTATAAATCTGTAGAGGGTTTCCATTGTAACATTGGGTAAAGTGGAACTTGTCTGAAATATAATATTGATTCTCTGTTTAATACGTCCTCCTGTTTTCATGCAAAGGCTTGTCCTTTGTAAGGCACAGCTACCCCATATCAAGGCTTCCCTCTGCTTTCTGTTGGAGCTTTCCTATCTCATTGTGATCTGCATATTTTTCATCCGTGCCATTAAT
This sequence comes from Malaclemys terrapin pileata, assembly GCF_027887155.1. Classification (NCBI taxonomy): domain Eukaryota; kingdom Metazoa; phylum Chordata; order Testudines; family Emydidae; genus Malaclemys; species Malaclemys terrapin. The sequence goes on along the minus strand of NC_071513.1, from coordinate 14,474,195 downwards.
ATGTTTAACATTTAACATAAGAAGAAACAACACTGTCAACTCACTCTTATGTCCATCATCTCTGTGAAACTTAAAACCTTTAGGAGGGACTCCTTTTTTCAGCAGGCACTTGCTTCTTTCCAGATTAGCTAAATTACAGCTTCCTATTACCCCCTTCTCACAGTTTTCTTACGTAACAGAATCTGTTCCTTTATGATCATCCTGATGCGGCCAGGATGATTCCAGAAGGAAAGGGAAAAAAATTAATTGTCCAAAGAAATTGTTAATTGTGTGTCAGGTGAATCACAAAAAGAAAAGCTGGCCTGGAAACCAGACAATTCCAGACATGTTAACCCCAAACATTCAAAAAACAGGAGTCAGCCCCACCACAATCATATTATTGGCTTCCAAGCCATAAGGGTTTTGGTTTTTGTTCTTTGTAAACTGGGAGTCCTTTTCCCATTTGCCTTCTGCTGTTTGAATGTTTTAGGGTTTATTTTCAAGCTTTCATCTGCAACCACAAAAATAAAGCTGAGATTTTCATGTAGTAGCAGGACTCCAGAAGCTGGGGCTTTAAGACTCCCAATAAAATCACAAGAACTAGCGATTCCTTTTTTTTTTTGAGTTAATGGGGATTCAGTATTGCACGCAGTGTACTTAACTGACTGAATCCTGACAGCATCTTGGAGAGTCTTAGGTCAGTTCCTGGAAGAAGTGCTATTAATATATTTTTTAAAATGTCCCGTTCACAGAGCTCACCAAAGAATTTGCATTTTCCAGTAAGCATTCTGGTTACAGTACTGTTATGTGAAGACCTAGTCTATTCAGCTGTTCCTTGTACATAGATCAGAGGTCAGCAATCTTTCAGAAGTGGTGTGCCGAGTCTTCATTTACTCACTCTAATTTAAGGTTTCGCATGCCAGTAATACATTTTAACGTTTTTAGAAGGTCTCTTTCTGTAAGTCTATAATATATAACTAAACTATTGTTGCATGTAAAGTAAATAAGGTTTTTAAAATGTTTAAGAAGCTTCATTTAAAATTAAATTAAAATGCAGAGCCCCCTGGACCAGTGGCCAGGACCCGGGCAATGTGAGTGCCACTGAAAATCAGCTCGCGTGCTGCCTTTGGCACACATGCCATAGGTTGCCTACCCCTGACATAGATCATGAAAGTCTTCTATTCACATGTATAGGTATATAACAATAATATGCCTGGTAGTTCTCCTAAATCATTGTAAGTATCCTTCTGCCCCTTAGAGGGGGGCTTCTTTATCTGCATTCTACAAGACTTTAGTTGTTATGGCTCTTTGCTCCTCTGCTGTGAAGCAGTTCAATCTCTGGATACAGCTAGAGTTGAAGGAACTGCAAGGGTCAGCGTTGCATGGAATTGTCTTTTATTTGGAGGAAGGTGGTGATATTTCACTCCTCTTTTTGTGACATGGCCCAGCCAAGTTTGCTGCTAACGCTCCATAGGAATGGTCAGCCACCCTGAGGTGGGACCAGGTCTTCAGCAGCCACATGTGCTGCTTTTTATTGCTGTGTTTTGGAGCAGCTGCCACACGTGCTGCTGATCCTTTCGCATGATGAGGTTGGATGAGGATTTTTTAAAACTCTGGGCAGTAATGCATGTTTGTGCTATCACCAGAAATGTTCACTGGAACGTACAGAGGTGACCATTATGGTTGGCACTTCTGATTGTGCCAAAGGATTAGCTTCAAAAAGAGGACGTCCTACGCTAGCCAGTGATGAAATGCAGAGGGGAGGGGACTCAGATCCTTAAAGGTACTTAGGTGCCTAACGCTCATTGATCTGGGTGCTAGGTTCTTGACTGATATTTCAGAGAGAGGCGCGTATCTCCACTCAGGATTCTTAGCCCTGAACCGTCTCCTGGAGTTAGGTGCTGAAGGCAATTCAGCCCGTTCTTATGAAAAAAGCAGAAGAGCAAGACCCCTGATTCTAGTCAATAGCCCAGTGGTTAGGGCACTCGTCTGGGATGTGTGAGATCTGTTCTCAGATCCCTCCACTGGCTGATGTGGAGCAGAGACTTGAACACAAGTCTTCCCCCTTCCAGGTGAGTGCCCTCGCCACTAGGTTATTGGGTAGCGTAGGGTGGAGAATCTCTCTTGGTGGAGGTGTTCCACTTTGTATAAATAATTACATAATCATTGGGCCTGAAACAATGAGAGTGGCTCTCTAGCACAGTGTTTAGGGCACTCACCCGGAAGTCCCTGCTCCAATAATTTATTTATACAAAGCAAACAGCTTCAACAGGAGAGATGCCCACCCCAGAATACCCAGTAGCCAGGTGGCTCAGGCATTCCCCTGGGAGGTAGGAGAGCTGGTCCAAGTCAGGCTGAGTGGGGATTCAAACCTGCATCTCTCACATCACACACCACTGCCGGCCAAGCTCCCAGATTCCCAACCTGCTCGCCCCTTGCTGTCTTTTGTGTGGTTTAGGTGTGTTCAGTCTCAGCACAACTACCAGATTGGGCCAGACAGGGAAGAGAGGTGGGGGAACTGCCTTGTTTTGAGAATCCTGCCAGGGCTTAGGTGTGAGCGAGGGCTCCAAGTGGCATCAGGACTTAGGTAGCTTTGTGTATGCCGACTGGCAAAAACTGAGGTGCCTATGGGTATTTAGGCACCCACAGGGCTAGGTGGCAACTGAGCGGTGGTTTTATGAATGTCAGCGGTGACTAAGCCCCTTTGTGAATCTAGCCCTAAGTGACTTAAGAGCACAAGTCATTTAGGCACACCATAAAGATTATAGGGTGGGATTTTCAAATTTTGTCAACTGAAAGTAATTAATGTTACTGTGGCATTTGTGCTACACTATGTTAATTATAAGCAATACAGTAACAATGTTTCTTGCTTGCATAGCAAATAAAAATTTCACTGACAACTGCTGTAGCTTTGGGTAATTCATGCCCTCTTCCTTACTCTAATGGATGCAATATAAATGTTACACCAAATTTTTTTCATTGTTCGGGATAGCAAATGTACAATGCAGATAGCATATTGTTACCCTCCAAACTAAATTAAATACTGTAAATTAATTCTGAGCAATGGTTTGGAAAAGGGAATTGAAAAGAAATGACTTCACAATTAAGACTCACTACAGCACTAATTATTTCCATTTCTTGGCATCTGAACAGTGCAAGAATGGTGTATCATAGAATATCAGGGTTGGAAGGGACCTCAGGAGGTCATCTAGTCCAACCCCCTGCTCAAAGCAGGACCAATCCCCAACTAAATCATCCCAGCCAGGGCTTTGTCAAGCCTGACCTTAAAAACCTCTAAGAAAGGAGATTCCACCACCGTCCTAGGTAACCCATTCCAATGCTTTACCACCCTCCTAGTGAAATTTTTTTTCCTAACATTCAACCTAAACCTCCCCCACTGCAACTTGAGACCGTTACTCCTTGTTCTGTCATCTGGTACCACTGAGAACAGCGGTACATATAGCTAGCTGGCTATATATATATATATATATATATATATATATATATGTAACAGTGGTAACATATAGCTAGATGGACAAATGACTGATGACAAACCACTTCAAAACTGGACTAAATGAGTGCTGATTCGGTAGCTTTTACTGATTGGGGCTTGCACACTGTGAACCAAACAATTTCTTCTGTTCATAATCAAGGGGTGTATTATCATTTGCTGATGCCAGTTTAGAGACAGATATAGCACTGCACTTTGTCAGAACAGATCTGCCACTACCCACAAGCGCTACAGTCCAAATATCTCTTAAACCCCAAAAAACTTCAGGCAAGACAAAAATAACAACAGCAACCAATGATGCTTCACACAAATCTCCTGTCGTGGCCTTGAAAACTTCCTTTCTGCAATCATTCGCACTGTGAGAGGCAGAGAATAGTAACAGAGAGAAAGAGGAATTATTGGAGAGTATAGATCACTTCTTCAAATGTTGGAGTATGACTGAGTATTGTAGAAATGCATGGCTCCCTTGTCAGCCCAGATTTGTGAAGGAGTGGCTGTCAAAGTGAACGTGATATGATTGACATAATTTTTTAGGAGCTAGCTCCACCCACCACCTCTCTGTGTGATGAGGATGTTACGCCTCCTACTTATCTTGCTGAATCGGCCAAATGGCTGACTACTTACTGGAAAAGTCAGACTGACGATGGGTGACTTTTGTGGGAAGAAAAAGGTAAATAAAAATGGAAGTGTGTCATGAAGAGAGGCTGAGGAGCAGTGATATGTGGCTTTGAAGAACTGGGGAAGGAGAAAATGTGAGAGGAACAGATACGACATCAAATAAAATTCTTATAATTAAAACATTGGCTCAGTTGTTGAGGGGAGAACCAATGTATCTTCTCTCCCGATGCACCAAACAGCATGGAAAAGTTTTGTTTCCCCTCTGTGGTTCAGGGGAAGGATGCCACCATCTCAGTGTTTGGGAACCTGTGTGCTCAATTGCTAAACAGAGGCCTGAGAAGGTCTGAGAAGAGAACATATCAAGATCTAAAATGGTATTCCAATCTCCTTGATCTGTTGCCTTACACATAGCAGCACTCATATTATAAATGCAGCCCTCTAGCTGGATCCAGTGCATAGAGATATTTCTTGTTGTTTTTCAACTGGTCTGCCACAGAACTGCAGTACTTGCCCATCTGTGTTCTGGCTGGCATGGCTGGAAATGATGCCTTCTCTCAGACATTGAGAAAGGGAGCGGTCTCAGTGATCGCTCTCATGAATTGGCTTGCAAATCTATCTCATAAAGCAGATTGAAGCCTGCCCCAAACATAGGTGCCTCTCTCCAACACTAGCATGTTTCTTTGCAAACAACTCTGACACACAGGACATAACTCCATCACATACTTATTTCAATAATCTCCATAATGTGAAATGCTAAATATTCACTGGTACATTCCAGCTTTCCTACAGTATAACATTACATGCCAATCAAGTATATGATCCTACGGAAACACATAGTTGCATCACCAGAAATGTGGCATTTACAAAAGAGTTGTTAGCAGTGGCGTATATACCTATATGGCTATAGGACAAATCCATGGGCTAGGCAAATATTCTGAGCCAGATTCACTGATGGACTCTGGCTGCTTTGCACTTCACTATAATATAAAGCAGCTGTTACTCCGGTTTAATTAGCTGGTTAAACCAGATTTGAGTGATCTGTGTCATCAGAGTAACATAAAACAGCTGGAGACTACTGGTGACTCTGGCCACTGTAGGTCAAACAAAATTTTCACCAAAAGAAAACCAACAAGATTCATAAAGAAACATCCTCATTGCCAAAAGTAATCTGAAGGCAGTACATTATCAAGCAATAGACAGTACACTCAAGGGCCATATACTGCTCTCAATATGCCTTAAAATTAGGATATAAAAAATGTTTAGAGCACTTTTGCACTTTCACTTTGTCAGACATGGATTTCTCTCTCCTGTGTTCTTTATGACCCAAAGCCATGCTTGTTTCCTTTAGCGCCACCAAAACCGGTAACATCAACACAGCCCAACCAACAGAAAATTGCGGTATCAAGGAGTTTAGACCTTAAATGAATGCTCAAACTGGCGGTTTTCTAGATCCATCTCTTCTTGCTAAAATAAAGGAGGGAAGTGGGTTAGGATGGGAAGCAAACTAGTGTTTTTCTAATACACTTTACTCTAGTGCAAAGGTCCACTAGGCCCTAAATATCTTTGGGGGAAGGGCAAAGTCCCCAAACTAATCCACTACTCTGTGGACAAGAGATTTAACATCCCACTTCTAACAAACAAACAAAGATCTGCAGTTTGTCAAATTTACAACATTTCCTGCTCTGTTGTAAAGTTAAAAAGAGAAGTAGATGTTAACTGTAGCCAGGCCTTCCAAGGTATGTCTACACAGCAAAGAAAAACCCACGGCTCACCCGTGCCAGGCGACTTGGGCTCGTGGCTCAGGCTGCGGTGGGACTGTTTCATTGCTGTGTAGACTTCTAGGCTGGGGCTGGAGTCCGAGCTCTGGGACCCTCTGGGTAGGAGGGTCTGAGTCCGGAAGTCTACACAGCAATGAAACAGTCCCACCAGCCGAGCCCTATGAGCCCGAGTCAGCTGGCACAGGCCAGCCAGGGGGTTTTCTCTATTGTGTAGACATACCCTCAATCTGCACACTGTAATTTGCTTTTCCTGACCCATCAAAACAATGCCCCTAAAATCCTGGGTGCATGGCAGCCAAGGAAATGTAGGAGCGTTTGTATTAATCAAGACTGAATGCACTGTTTAGCTTGACGGGAAACTATATCAATCTAACTGAACTACCATCTTGATGTCTTTTTAGAACACAAAGATAGAAATATTTCTGTAAGAGAGACCAAAATCAACATTATTCTCTGGAGGGCATTACTGGAGGTTAAAGACCAGTCTAAATGAAATAAGGCACTTTAAGCCCCTCCCAGCCTGTAAATCCCGATCCGGTCTATAACTATTAAATAGACTCTCTGTCAGATCTTGTAATTGAAATAACTTATGACTACATACAAACCTTTAAGGGTGAATGTATTATCCAACTCTTCTAGCCTTTCCTAGAGCAGAACTTTCACATTCTATTGCAAGATACAGCCCATCATAACGTATCAGTCTATCTAAGATTGCTGCATAAATACATAATAAGTATATAGCCACATATAGTAAATGGGTTATACATCATGGCCTACCTGTATTATCACCCAGTAGGTGATATTAAAAACTCAACATGTGCCACCTTACAGTGACAGCAGTACCAAAGTATTTCTTGCTCTCTATATAGGAAGACACTGTAGTGACTCTAGGCACCTGCAACAATGAATGCTGAGTTTCTAATGAGCCCTGTAAAGGATAACCATCATACACGGGTAATATATGCAGACCATATCCTATCCTTCCTCTGGCATAGGATTCATATTGATTTGTACGTGCAGAATACAACATGATGGAAACTGACACATTCTCAATATATAAGCAAGCACTGGCTTTTTGTCCTGTGTTTATATAGCACAATAGAGGTTCTAGTCCATGACTGGGGAATCCAGATGCCTCCCCAATACAAAATAATATGGTCACTTATTATCAGCTAGTCCTTGTTATCATCAGTTATAAACAAGCATATTTAATTTTCATTTCAAAATCATAAGGAATTCTTTTCAAGAAGCATCCGAAGAAGTGGGCTGTAGTCCACGAAAGCTTATGCTCTAATAAATTTGTTAGTCTCTAAGGTGCCACAAGTACTCCTGTTCTTCTTTTTGCGGATACAGACTAACACGGCTGCTACTCTGAAACCTGTTACAACTTTGTTACTATTTCCAATCTTGGGTCCACTTTTATTTCTAACCTAGTTTAATAATCAATTACTACATGTCTACAGCGTTCAAGATTTCAGATGGAAAAGGCTAGAATGAAGGAGCCTCAGTGCTAAATCCTTCAGTAGACACTGTTTTCAAACAGTGTATCTAGAAATTCTCTTTACACGTTTTATTCAGGCCTTGACACTTATTCAGTGAGGAATATTTTCTTATCTGATGCACTGAAGCTGCTGATGCTGTTGTGCCTGGCCCCTGGCTGATCAATTTTTCTGTTAACGATAGGTTACTGGTAATTTCTCAATCTTTTATGGAGGTCACTGTATGTTTTTCCCACATACTATTCCTTACCTTCTGCATGTTGACGTGATGAACTAAGCCATTATTTGTGAGTGTGCATATTGGCAATCACTTTACGCTGTCATTTTTGCCTGTAACAGATCTAGTGAATGCAGAAGGTGGATGCAGATGTTGTTTTGTTCTGTCATATTTGCCTGTAGTGCGGCTGGTGAATATGGAAGTTGGAGGCAGATGTTGACAAAAGCTGCATCTCTTTCAATGACAACAGTGCACTCCTATACGAGGTTTTGATTCTGCTCTGACAACGAGTGTCTGCAAATTAGTAGCTTTGCAGTAGGCAGTCCTGGGCGGTTTTGGTAGGGCCTTTTGTAATGTATCCAAACTCGCAATCAGGGGTAAGTTTCCTTCATTATTTTTGTGTAGTTAAAAGCTGCAGGCTTGGGCTTCACAACAAAAGGAATCCTGTCACAAATTTCATTAATATTTTTTTCTGTAATTAGTGTTCTCCTTGGTAGTACAAAAGATTTTTTTGTTTTGTTGTCATGAGGCATGTAAGTGCATCTCTGTTATGTTGTCAGTAGGTTTACTCACGGCTGCAGCTGGATTTAATTTTTAAAATCAGGCTGTAAATAACGCTCTGTTTAGTGTAATGTGGATTTGGTCTAATATGTCTTTGTGTATACATTCTACACACACACACACACACGACAGTATAAGATGGCAACACATCTGGCTCTATGGAGGTGTGTATAGATATATCTATATTTTTTTCTACTTCCTTGTGTAAATTCCATCAAATAGGGTCCACTGTAGGAATCTTCTTCTTCCAAAGTGCTCTGTTCAGTGACATATCTTCTATCGCACCTTATTCTAACATGCTTCCTTTATGACATCCCACCACTTCTTGGGTTGGCCTCTCTGTCCTTTTCCTTTAATCTTGATCTGTTGGAGTCTTTTACTCACATAGTTGTCAGGACCGTTGGACTCTTTTACTCACATAGTTGTCAGGACTGCACTTTACATGGCCAAACCATCTGAGCCTGCACTTATGGGTATTATTTCGAGCATATCTCTAACATACACATTCCTCAGATGGTCTTTCCTGATTCACCACTCATCTCTCTCAACATTTTCATTTTGGTGGAATATACCATTTACTCATGTTTCTTCTTTGGTGCCCAACATTTAGAGCCATACGTTAAACCTGGATGGACCACTTTATAGACTTTCCCTTTTAATTTTACTGGTATCTTCCTGTCACACACTATACCACTTATCTCCGTTTGAACCAGGTGTTTATCATCCTAGCTCTAATTCATCCTCCATTTCCCAGATTCTGGAACACAGATATTTGAAACTTTGCATTTTCACTACTGTCTGCCTATCTAGTTTCAAGGATAATTCCTCTGCTTATTTTGAGCCCATGTCTCTCCAACACATCTCTCCATTTATCAAGATCTTCTTTTACACTTTCTTCTCACTGCATAGAATTATATTACCTGCAAACAGCATGCACCAAGGTGCCTCCTTCTGTATGTTCCCTGTGAGGGTCTTCAAGACAAGGATAGACAAAAAAGGGCTCAGTGCTGATCCCTGATGTACTCCCACCTTTACTTGTTTCACTACTAAAAGGTCGGACTATTGACATTGCCTCTATATACATGACTTGAACATTCCACTCATTCTTCCACCCATAGACCACCAGATGACGTCTCTTGGAACTCAGCCTTTTCCAGATCAATGAACACCAAGTGAATATTTTTCCTTTTCTCTCTAGTTTTTCCCTAGCTGTCTCAATGCAGAAACAGCATCTATTGTCAACCTTCCTGGCAGAAAGCCATATCGATTTGCACTAATATCTGCTTCACTTCTTAGTCTCTTATTGATGACTCTCTCCCACAGTTTCTTTTGTCTGACTTATCAGCTTTATACCTCTATAATTTCTGCAGTTGTCAGCATCACTTTTCCCCTTGTATATCGGCACCAAGATACTTTTCCTCTCTGTGTTTGAGATCTTTTCCCATCTCATGATTGAACTGAACAGGGATGTCAGCAGATGGGTACCTTCTTTACAAATGTTTTCCATGCTTCAGCAGGGATTTTGTCTGGACGTAGGGCCTTATTAGTTATTTATTTGATAGTATTTGCCATGTCATCTGGTGTGATCGGCTCCACTACACTAAAATTCATCAATTTGAAGTTGTATTGCTGTCTTGGATTTTCTTCATTTAAAAACTGTTCAAAATACCTTTTTCCATTGATTCTTTATGCTACTATCATCAGACAACACTGTATTAGTTTAATCTTGGACGAACCTCACTTCCTTTATATGTTTGGTATTTCTGTTCCTTTCCTTTGCCAGTCTATACACTTTCCCCTCTCTCCTTCTTTTGTTCCAAGTCTTCACTTTTGCTTTTGTAGCTACATTCCTGGTCAATTTCTTTACATCTGTGTATTCTTCCAGATCTCATTTGCTCCTACTCCTTTGCCAGAGTTTAAACATTTTTCTTTTATCATGCCTTGTACTTCTTCACTCCAAGTTTCTTGTTGAATACCCACAAACTTGTTTTGCACTCTCCAATATATTTGTGGCCATAAAACGCCCACATTTATCCCCTCCTTCTGCGTGTGGTGTCTAAGGAGTCCGTTATGGAGAAGATGAGGTAGTGTCCTCCTTAGCTTTACCTTGTAGTTTTTTGTCATCTTATCTTTGATTTTTTGCTGTACCTTTGTTCTAAGAGAAATATTTAGGTGGTCTATATTGATTAGTAAGACTCTCTCCTGCAATTGCCTTGCAGTCTTTTATAGCTTTTATTTTCTGCTGAGAAACAAGCAAGTAATCAATTTGGCGTCTAGTCCTTCCATTCTTGTAAGTAATAAGATGTTCATCTCTTTGTGTAAAGAATGGGTTGGATACTACTAGGTCATGAGCTTGTGCCATCTGGAATATGTTTTCTTTTGTCATATAATTTTCAATAGCCCAGCCATATGCCTCCTTCCCATCCCAACAAGGTTTGTCTCAGCTTGGGGGATGTGTGTGTGTGTGTGTGTGTGTAGATGTATCTGTATATATTGGGTTGTATGTGTACATATCATATGTATTATATATACAAACATGTACACATACTTTTCCATAGAGTCAGATGTGTGACCATCTGATGCTGCAGGCTTCTCTCTCTCTTCTCTTATGGAAGTTTGCAGTCTGTGTCTGATGCCGGCATCAGGCTCTATGAAAGTTTATTTATGTTTCATTAATGTAGCTCAAACACATTAAACTACACTAGCAGGATCATAATTTAATATAAGTGCAAAGTGCTAATGCAATAATGCATGCATATTGGATTAGGAAATGAAAGCTGTTACAAGTCATTTTAGTTCATTTGTAACAATGCCTGAGACTGAGATACCGATGTGGCAAGAACAACCGAAACAGAGATTTGGGGTTTAGTGAAATTTCCCAAATCTCACCCCAGGAATGCTGTGGAGAAGCAGTACAAGGAAGGCTGGAAGCTTGATACTACAATCCTTTCCTAGGACACCTTACACAGCAACATGGTTGCTTTCTATGGGGATTACCACACCACTGTTCCTTGACCTTTTCTAACCTACATTGATGTAGCTGTGAATGGACATGTGCAAGGGCCTTCACTTACCTTATACGTTGGCCAGCATCCTCATTCTCTCTCTCTCTCTCTCTTGCTTTTATGTACATATTCCTTGCCACCTTCAGATTTTTTTCTCTTGTAAAGGCTTCACTGGAGGCTCCTGCTTTCTGGATCATCTACAAGCTTCAGTTTGCTGCTGCCTCCTTTGAAGGCTTGCCCAGGTCATTCTGGGATAGCTTGGTTGGCTATATAAAGCCATAGCTTCCCAAAAACTTTATTACAGCAGTAGACAGGGACAGAGACACATCACCGAGAACCTACCTGAATGAATGTAGGCATCTGCCTGCAATATGAACTTCTATTGCTGAAACCTTAGGGTTGCTTTGAAGCACAAAACAAGAGAGGCTTCTTTAAAAAATGCATTTTTTCCCGAGTTTTTTCTCTTTCCTTTTAAATGAAACTAGCTGTGTTAGATAAAAATATCAAAGCTTTGTCTCCCCCATCCTTCACCACCAAAAAAACCCAATCAGGTATTCTGTACAACTAAGGACATGGATTCAGTTGCTTGGATTTCATTGTCCTTTAATGAAATCCCTTTAGAAATTGTGAATTCTAGTAGCCTTCCTTCAGTCTTATTCCTCCTTCCCATCCCATCCCAAGAAGGTTTGTCTCAGCTTGGCCCTTAGTGACAGATATTGCTGGGTGAATGATTCAGAGTGAATCACTTTTTCAAAACATTTAGTCCCTTTTATTTTTCTATGTCAATAATTATCCCTGGATGGGCTTTGATTTTTGCTAATATTTTGTTATTATCAAAACTGTTAGACAAAACCTTCATGGCCATAATTTTCAGAGGGGCTCATGACCCACCAGTGAGATCAGATTTTCCAAAGTGCTCATCACTCTGCTACACCCATTGTTCTTGGTGGAGGTTCATGGGTGCCGCGTTGTTTTGGAAATCTGGCCCCAATTTTGGCTCCTGAGTCATTCTGAAAGTCTGGCCCTGTGTGACCAGATATAGGTTGCTTGTGAAATACTTGCTATTTATTAGTTGTGGTGTGTGATTAGTCACTGAAGGTCACAAGGCGTTTTTTTTGTGTTCCCTGGTGGGAAGATTGAAACTCTTATAACCAGGGGTAGAGAAATCCAAAGAGATTCCAAGGTGGCTATGTGAGCCTTTCTGGAATAAACTTTTGTGTAAATACATTTACGCAAATATTCACCAGACTTTCACTTTCTTCAAACATTTTTTGAGGAAAATTGAACTCTTATAAATATTCATGGAAGATAAATACAAAGATCCACAAACTGTTGTCAGAATGAATTGGTGAAAAGATGTTCACAAACTTTTTTCAGCTTTCTCTTAGCCTTAATGACAGGACATTGGGTCCTGCTTACTGACAATATTCTGCCCCATTTACCATTGAGTAGAGAGGTTTACACTCTAATCTACTACTCAGTAAGGGTGGCAGACTTGGGTACGTCTACACAGCAATTAAATACATGCGTCTGGCCCGGCTCAGCTGACTTGGGCTTGCAGGGCTCGGGCTGTAGGGCTGTAGAATTGCTGCGTAGACGTTCGGACTTGGGCTGGAGCCTAGCTCTGAGACCCTATGAGGGGGAGGCTCCCAGAGCTAGGCTTCAGCCCAAACATCTACAGTGCAATGTATAGCCCTGTCAGCTGACTCAGGACAGTCGTGGCTGTGCTGCCGGTCTTTTAGTCCAGTGTAGACGTACTGTTTCCGAAGGGAGTGTCTTTTTTTCCCATCTACTCCCTAAGTCCAACAGCTGTTTTCCAATCTGTGTAACACATTTTTTAGAAACTCTCTCACTGATTTCCTAAATTATGATCCTTATATAATAGAACCTCGCCAGGCTGCATTTTATAAATCTCACACACACTAAAGCAGGCTCTCGGTCCTCTGTGATAATATAAGTGGAGGAATGCTGTAACGAAGTCTCATATTACAAAAGACTTAATTATGGTTACAAAATATGCTACAGCATTATTTAATAGTATGCTGTGAAAAGTCTTTGTCAAATAAATGAACAAAGTCAATGTTTGATGCCTTCCTTTTAAAATGTTATTCTGCTTACTAATGTGCAAACTGCAATATTTTTCAGTTGCTGGCCTAGTCATGAGCGTGAATTAGCACAGTGCTGTTATGATTGGCTCTGTTCTGTCATTTTACTTCCTTTCCAACCCATAGCCCATGCTTGGAGCATCCACTGGATGAGCAAGTCACTGCATGTTGGTGAACACTATTTTCATGCAAATTGCATGAATGAGTTGTGTTGCATGTGTTTTTTTTTTTTTAAAGATCATATTTGAAAAGTGAGTCTTCTGCAAAGCATAAGAAGTTTTCCAATGGGGTTCTGAAGATAGCAAATCGCATCTAAAATGATTCATAATGGATTTCTTCTTAAAATACATCCGTATTAAAAATGAATAAAATGGTATGCTGTAAACGTACACAAGCAAACTGATACAGAGAAACAGGGGGAACACATTCATTCTGCTTAAGGCCAACTTCTGCTCTCAGATGTGCATGAATATGTCTCCCTGAAGACAATATGTGCTGCATGGATCCAAGGACAGAATTTAGCTCAGGTGCGCTGGAACAATTTTTATAGTGGAGGTGCTGGGAGCCATTGAACTAAACCGTAAACCCTGTATATAATGGAAACCACTTCAAGCCAGGTGGTGTGGCAGCACCCCTAATTCCAGCATCTATGGCTAGAACCCTACAAATTAAATTTTATGATTAACAAAAAGGCTGGGAAATTAAATACCGGGGCATCTTGTGTTACGTCAATGTCTTTTTTTAGGCTATCTTTTTTGAAAAAAACTATTGTTGATAAAGAAATTCAGTCAAATGATTAGCAAGGACTCTATATGTGGAATCCACTTCAAGACTACTCACACACAAACAATTTACTTTTAAGTTAGCCGTCATTAAATGCTACCAACAAGGTAAGGGAAGACCAGAAATGTATCAACCCCAGAATTACAGAAATATATCTTAACAGAAAATTCTTCTCATACAACTAATTAATTAAACTTATCCATTCATCCTGCTATCTTTATTTATATAATGTCTTGCATATTTCTGGTTAAATCCCTGCTCAGTAATCGCTCAGGTTTGAGGGGACACGCTTGTATAATAAAATAACTGGGCCTAAAACTGGCAATATTCAGTAACAAATTTCCTGGCATATGCTTTTCTAAGTACTACTACAGATTCAAACAATTAAGAAGTCAACTCACTCAGATAAGAGTATCTGGATACAATATACTGTACAATTTTGCCAAGAATCTCTATGGGTGCAATTAATTGTTTTGCATTTAAGAAAGATAAGCGAATGAATTATGATATGCATGTCAGCGGTGTTTAAATAAGCATATGCACACTATCGTACAGAAATCACAGATGGATATGCCAAGACCTCCCTTTAGTCTCATGGAATAAATAGTCTCTGCTGGAATTTGATAAGTACCTTTCCCAGTGAAATACTGGCAGCTTCCAAGACTTTGTGGACCAGATCTTTAGCTGATGTTAATTATTGTAGCTGGTGTTAACTGACTTCAGTGGTGGTATGGAGATTTATACTAGCTAGAATCTGGCTCTCTATAATTATTTCACAATAGAAATTCAATCTTTTCAGTTTTAAAATATAAAGGGAACATCTATTTTTGGATGTAACAATGATAAACCTTATAATACCAATTTGTTTAGTGGAATCTAATAGAAGGAAAATCTCCATGACAAGTCAATTTGAAATGTTTTTTTTTTTTCCAGTTGTGAGACTTAAAATCCTTGTAAAATCATAGGATTTATCGGTCACTGGGGTTCCTTTAGTCTCAGAATGTAATTGTCTGATGGCAATGAACATACAGTATCAAGAGGAGGCATGATTAAAACTCAGAGCCATCTGACCTTAAAGTGCACTTGACAAACTAAGGGGAGGAAGACAAGCATCTACGGAACCAATTTTTCTAGGTGATTAGGTTCTTTGTAGTCCAGTAGTGGGCAACAGCGCGCACAGACACAAGCAAATGAGTCACATACTCACCCCATATCTTGAGCACAAACAGAATATCAGGGAGTCAGAGGAGCTCAGTCTAAGACCACGGCACCATCAATCTGTAATGATTCAAGCCTATATACAGCACACACACACACACACACACACACACACACACACACACTAAAATACCAGCAGGAAGTATCTGATTACAAACTCAGGAGACCTATTCCCCAAAACTTGGGCCTCTACCCGGTAAGCTAATAGAGCTGTTCCATTAGCTTAGCTAGTAGAAAAAGCTGTCATGAGTGAGTAAGCTCCATCATATTGCACCATAAGTCAATGACACATGCATATCTCATTCCATGATACACCTTGCATCTGTTCCTTGTTGCGATAGCTTCTATCTTTCCCCAAATATTTCCTCCTTTAAAGGAAAAACAAAACAGTTTTGAAAAGGCTGTTTAACGTCTCCTCTTGACATTAAAATAACAAACAAACCAATGTTCATATTTTATGCATTAAAACTAGAGATGAGCCTGAACCAAAAATCTGGATCCAAACTGCTTCAACCTTTGTGAATGTTTGGATCCAAATCCAAGTTTCAGTCTGGCTCTCTAGTCCTATCTTGGGCTGAAGTAAAATCGTGGATCAGAACACTCTAAGATTTTGAAGAAGTCTGGATCCAAATCTGGATTTGAACTTGGATTGGGCTCACCTTTAATTAAAATGTACATCCTCGTATCCAGCTCTCTGAGTTGCACTATTGGAATAGGAAAAGTATAATTACAATAATAATACGCTGCTATTCAATATTGTATTTCATTTGAAGATCTCAGTGTGCTGCACAAACAGTGCAATGTTAGGAATAAAAGGGTTGTAATCCGTCTTAAATTAGATCACAAGACTTCACTGCAGCCCTTACCGTACACAGTGTGAAATCCATGCTAAAGCCAAGCAGTAATCAATGAACAACATAGTGGGCCAAGTTCATTCCTGGTGTAACTCCACTGGATTGTGTAGAGTTACACCAGGAATGAATTTCAGCCTCCTGTGTTTGAGTTTCATACCAATCAATCAAAAGAAAAAAACAGCATGTAAATATTTTTAACACTTGCATTAGCATCATAATGGCTCCCCTATTCAGCACCGATACCATGCCAACACTGAGCAGTGTCATTACATTGGACACCTCCACTGACATTACATTAGCTCCTTTGTAGCTGACACAATGTTAAGAGAAGTTCATTGCTACCGTTATTGTGCTAGTTGACGTCTAGGAAATACTTCAAGTCTGTTCTTAATGTACAGGCTCTTCAATCTTTGACTACCTTGCGAGTTTCTGATCAATACATAAAAGATGGGCTATGTTTTGAGAGGGACATTGTTTTACATACTTATTTGATGTCATAATAAGAACCTGGCATTAAAATAATGTATATACTTGCAAAATTCAATCTGTCAGCCTGGGGCAGGGAAGGGGATTATAGACTTTAGAGAGAGAAATGGGAGAAAATGCAGGTAAAGATTTGTCTTTAACCATATATAATACAAAATAATGTATTGGTACCTGCAATATGTACATATGCAGGGCTGTGGTTCTCTTTTGGGGTTCAGGAGACAACTTGAACTTTGCTTTAAGGGTGTGTGATGTCAACAGAATCCCTCAAAAGCATTACAGTTAAATTTAAGTTACAGTAATGATTACAGTAATATGGACACTAACTGATTAGCTTTTGCAAAAGATGAGTTGTCCAAAGTAACTTAAAGTTCTTTGCTAAAATCCACACTGTAAAAACTGTGCTACCTTCTGCACAGTTGGGCATATATTATTTATATTTTAATGCCAAAACACACCAGCCAGTGGTATTAAGTGCCTGCAAAATATCACCATTGGAAATGAACACTTTTAAAATAAAAAATCTTTTTTTGACAACTCTAGAAGTAATAATTTAAAAACCCTAGCTTAATCTGCTTTGAGGTTCTTTCTCCCTCCACCTCTCCAAGGAGAAAGTATACATCTGGCCTGAGAACTGGCTTGGCCCACATTCTATTCCCAGGGGACTTACGCTGCTGAGTGACAAATCCCTGATGATTGAGGTTTATAGCTGAAATAACCATCCAGCCCTTAACCCCAAACATTACAATAAACAACAAATAAATAGGAGAGAGATTTGTGATTCATGGTTAAAAAGGACAAATCAAAGGTTCTCCTCATTTCCATTTTCTTTTCCTTTATCATGGAATAACTGAACTGCTTTTCTAGCATTTACTAACACAGGCTTGAGTATTTGTTAACAGAGAGCATTATTTCCTTTAAATGATGCCTGAGCAAATACAAAAATAGAAAGATGACCTTGCCCTTACTATTTATTACCTTTGTAAAAAAAAAACCCTGTTTTAGATTTCTCAGAACTTTAAATATTAGTTGGCGGTTTGTAGTTCAGGCAACTGGTGAAGCTGCATTGTACAAAGAAATCTCTTTCATGGGGTAGAGGCAGACAATACAGTGTTGGATGCTGGGAGGAAAATGAACATTTAATATACTTGCACTCCTAATGTTATATAAAAGGTTGCTTGAGGGACAAGAATGAGAACTAAGAAGCCTATTAAAATCCATACTCTTTTCCAGGCTGGTGATGAGTACTGAAGAACTGGAGTGATTAAATTAATCTGAATTTCAGTCTTTTCTTTCCTTTTATTACACAACTGCTTTTGCTAATATCCCAGATGACTGAAGTAACAGATTAATTCACTAACTAGCCAGATGTAATCAACTTTTATTAATAAAACACAATAGTAATTTGCAATAATTGTCCAAAACTCTGCAGCTTACTAAAAATACTGCAGTATTTTGGACCAATACAAAAGCATTTTATTTGAGAGATTGCATGTTATAGTTCCAATCTGAATACTTTTCAGAACAAAAAGACATTTTGAATGAATTTTGTTGGCAATTCCTGCACTCCGTATGATCAGCAATGTCATGGTAATGATAATACCTAGCCCAGTCCAGCTTCCCTGTGCAAATTACACAGGTAAATGCAAACTAGGGCTGTCAATTAATCACAGTTAACTCTTGTGATTAACTCACAAAAATTAATCGCGATTAAAAAAATTAATCGTAATTAATCGCAGTTTTAATTACACTCTTAAACAATAGAATACCAATTGAAATGTATTAAATATTTTGGATGTTTTTCTACATTTTCATACATATTGTATTCTGTATTGTAATTAAAATCAAAGTGTATATTATTTTATTAAAAATATTTGCACTGTAAAAATTATTAACAAAAAAAATAGTATTTTTCAGTTCATCTCATACAAGTACTATAGTGCAATCTCTTTGTTGTGAAAGTGCAACTTACAAATGTAGATTTTTTTTGTTACATAACTGCACTCAAAAAGAAAACAATGTAAAACTTTAGAACCTACAAGTCCACTCAGTCCTACTTCTTGTTCAGCTAATGGCTAAGACAAACAAGTTTGTTTACATTTACAGGAGATAATGCTGCCCTCTTCTTATTTACAATGTCACCAGAAAGTGAGAATTGCCATTTGCATGGCACTTTTGTAGCCAGCATTACAAGGTATTTATGTGCCAGATATGCAAAATATTCGTTTGCCCCTTCATGCTTCGGCCACCATTCCAAAGGATATGCTTCCATGCTGATGATGCTTGTTAAAAAAAATAATGCGTTAATTAAATTTGTGACTGAAGTCCTTGGGGGAGAATTGTATGGCCCCTTCTCTGTTTTACCCGCATTCTGCCATATCTCATGTTATAGCAGTCTCAGATGACGACCCAGCACATGTTGTTCATTTTAAGAACACTTTCACTGCAGATTTGACAAAATGCAAAGAAGGTACCAATGTGAGATTTCTAAAGATAGCTACAGTATTCAATCCAAGGTTTAAGAATTGGAAGTGCCTTCCAAAATCTGAGAGGGATGAGGTGTGGAGCATGCTTTCAGAAGTCTTAAAAGATCAACACTCCAAAGCGGAAACTACAGAACCCGAGCCACCAAAAAAGAAAAATCAACCTTCTGCTGGTGGCTTATGACTCAGATAATGAAAATGAACGTGTGTCGGTCCGCACTGTTTTGGATTGTTATCGAGCAGAACCCGTCATCAGCATGGACGCATGTTCCCTGACCTGGAATGGTGGTTGAAGCATGAAAGGACATGTGAATCTTTAGCGCATCTGGCATGTAAATATCTTGCAATGCCGGCTACAACAGTGCCATGAGAATGCCTGTTCTCAATTTCAGATGACATTGTAAACAAGAAGCGGGCAGCATTATCTCCTGCAAATGTAAACAAACTTGTTCAGCCAATTGCTAAGACAAACAAGAAGTAGTACTGAGTGGACTTTTAGGCTCTAAAGTTTTACATTGTTTTATTTTTGAATGCAGTGTTTTTGTACATAATTCGACATTCATAAGTTCAACTTTCATGATAAAGAGATTTCACTATAGTACTTGTATTAGGTGAATTGAAAAATATGATTTCTTTTGTTTTTTTATAGGGCAAATATTTGTAATAAAAAATCAATATAAAGTGAGCACTGTACACTTTGTATTCTGTGTTGTAATTGAAATCAATATATTTGAAAATGTAGAAATCATCCAAAATATTTAAATTAATGGTATTCTATTATTGTTTAACAGTGCGATTAATCATGATTAATTTTTTAATCGCTTGACAGCCCTAATGCAAACATAATTGTTAATCACTTAGTTTTGTGAGGAAGTGGTCAATAATATGGACACTAACTGATTAGCTTTTGCAAAAGATGAGTTGTTCAAAGTAACTTTTAGTTAAAATCCACACTGTTAAAATAATGAGTGAAGTCCTGGCTCCACTTGATGGCATTTGGACCCAATATCTGTTTAACTAGTGCAGCAAATACAATTTTATTCCCTTCTATCTAAGATATTTACAACGTGACAGTCTCTGTAGTATTAAAGATTACGTTCTAGTCTAGGTTACGTGCCATTGAAATTGCTTTTTTAAAAGCTACATTTACATTTGGAAATGAATCCTTTCCAGACCACCACACACTTCAGTTGTGCAAGCAGAGACTGCTATCCTGTGCAGGCAATGCATCTCCTATTTCTAGTCACAGGTACTGCAATTTCCAAGTACTTGTAAAATGTTTCCTGCCAGAAGGGTGTCACAGGAGAATCAGTCCTTAGTTTTAAACACAATCTTGCTGCTGTAATAAGTGCTTTACCCTCATCTACTGAGCCTCGTTAGCAATTGGTTTTACAACCAAACTTACTTTTCTTTCTTACTTACTTTTCTGAGCTACGGGTAACCTAAGGTAAGATGTATCTCTCCTCTGGAATCCAGTCCAGCTCCCACTGGCCACTGGAGAGGCCAGCTGTGTATGCTGGTACTAGACTGCTATGCCCATCTTAAGCCAACAAAAAAGGGCTAAGGAGAATTGATCCTACAGACTTCAAGACTTTTGCTGTTCGCTGTTTTGCCCTTATAAAAGGGTCTCTTAAAAATACAACAAATAGCCTCAAATCACTGAACTATGAAACACCTTGTGCTCAAAGTGTTAATGCGTGATCACTATTTCTTTGTACAAGGATGAGCTCAGATGAACACTTCCTAACTTAATGCACCCCTGGCAGGGCCAACACTACTGGAGCCTCTATCTCAGGGGTCGGCAACCTTTCAGAAGTGGTGTGCCGAGCCTTCATTTATTCACTCTAATTTAAGATTTCGCGTGCCAGTAATACATTTTAACGTTTTTAGAAGGTCTCTTTCTATAAGTCTATAATATACATAAATAAACTATTATTGTATGTAAAGTAAATAAGGTTTTTAAAATATCTAAGAAGCTTCATTTAAAATTAAATTAAAATGCAGAGCCCCCGGACCGGTGGCCAGGACCTGGGCCGTGTGAGTGCCACTGAAAATCAGCTCGTGTGCCGCCTTCAGCACCCGTGCCATAGGTTGCCTACCCCTGCTCTATCTGTTAGTTAAATAAGGATCCCGAGTTTGATTAAACTGTACATGACGAAAATAAGACCATGTCTCATTTAAAAAGCTACTGCGCGAGCAAGCGGCTTTTTTCGTGATTATTCAGATGGTTCTAATCTGTGTTCTTTTTTCGCCTTGATAAGTCAAATAACAGCCTTGCCGATTACTCTTCACTAAGGTACCCGATTGTGGTGACATTGAGGCTGACCTTGGAGTCACCTCCCCCGCTGCCGCACTCTCCTTTGTCGTACCACCATTTGTTTTTCAATTTGTCCAAGAGGCCTTGCTCATTCAGTTTTAATACTGCCAGGTTAACAGCATTTCTTGAAACGATAAAACATAACTCGTAAGAAAATGCACAAACGCTTAAGAAATCGTAACGTATAAAAAAAGGAGCACAAGAGGACAAATTGGCTAAATTTCACAGAACGTGGAGCCATAAAAATGTTTCTACAGCAAATACAGGGTTAAATATTGGAAGGTGGCATGGAGGATAACATTTGCTCAGAACTGAAGTGTGCGGGATGGGGAAATTGGCTTTGAGGAAAAAAAGGAACAAGAACACCACATCATGCAATTAACATTCGTCACATATGGCAGTTTAACTTGGCTTTTACCATTTAAATTGAAAAAGCCATTGAACTGTAAAATTAAAACAGCAACAAACAATCAGAAAGGACAACACAGAGAGAACATTAAAAAATGGATGCATTAAGTAAATGAAACCATAATTTACCGTCTTATTTTACTCCATGGAATATTGAAGATTTTAAACTTTAAAGTTACCTCAAAATCCACAAGAAAGAAAATGACAACACAATACATCAGGGTAGGTGGAATACTATAACAACATATATATTGTTATATTATTCCACCCACCTTAATGCTGAGCCTTTTGGAGTTGCTACACCATAGCCTTTGGAATCCAGGTTCCCACCAACTTTCATTGTGTCACATGGCTTTCGCTGCTCGATATACTCGTTCATGGTCGATTCAAGGAGGAAGGCAAACTTTCCCTTTGACTTCCGCACTCTAGCGACCCCGTCAGCTGTTGTTTTGGTAAATACAGATGGCTCTGCTGACTTCATATACGACCACATTTTCTCATAGACTGCTATTTTTGATCTCTGAGAAAGATAACAGAAAGCAGACAAAGGCATTTTTTATTAAGTACGCACATTGCGCAGTATGTAAGTGTTGTGCTGTCAAAGTCTACATAATACAGATTAGGTTGCAATTGACTGAAGAGAACTGTCAATAACTATGGTTTTGTGGACTGTGCCCAGCACAAAGGGGCCCTGAACTGGTTAGCCTCTAGCTGCTAACACACTATGTATGCTGAATAATAATAAATGCAGCAGGTGAAGTTAGCTAATGGAGAACAGTACTGGCCCCTAAACAATTACCAAACACAGCAAGAAGTTAGGAAAAAAGTGGTAGGCAAGAGAGAAATGTAGCTGAGACATTTCTCTTGCTAACTGACATTTAATTGGCAGTTTAACATTCAAAATGAAAAACAGTGCATTCCATCCCAGTCCCTTGATCTTTCTGCTTGCGTGTGTGCTGCTGTAAGATCGAACCAGATAAAAAATATTAAATCCTAGCTCATCTGTTATGGCTAATACATGCAAATGAAGGTCCTCTACTTTTCCACACAAATCATTGCTATCCGTTTATTTCATTCTATAACACACCACTGGTGAACCATAGACATCTGCTTATTAAAGAACGCTCAAGAAGACAAGAATTTGCTTCTCATAGTGGTGATGTAAGGTTTAGAACTGCAGCCAAGCAGGGCCGGCGCTTCCATTTAGGCGACCTGTCACCTGGGCGGCAATTCGGCGGCGGGGGGGGTCCTTCCACGCTCCGGGTCTTCGGCGGCACTTCTGCAGTGGGTCCTTCACTTGCTCCGGGACCTGCCGCCGAAGTGCCCCGAAGACCGGGAGTGTGGAAGGACTCCCCCGCCGCAGAATTGCCGCTGATGGCCGGGAGTGTGGAAAGATCCCCGCCTAGGGCGTCAAAAACCCTGGCGTCGCTCCTGCAGGCAAGAGACGACAGTAGCTCTACTGGGCTATTAAAAGATGAGGCTACCCATCTGGGAGATATGTACAGTGATTACAAAGACTTTAGTAAACACTGATCGACTTTTTTTGTTCAGATAGTTTCAAATTTTGCTGAAAAATAACAAGCATGCTAGTAAGAAGCTGATAGTCTACATTACGCTCTCTTGCTCTCATTAAAGTGAAGAGCTTGATAGACCACAGGCTATTTTATTATAACCAGCTGCTGGTTATGCATTTTTTAAGTGCATGTTGATTTGTTCAGTTTGGAGACAGCCAAACATAATGATCCTGGCTCTAAGACACATGCTTAGTAACTTAGGGAGGCAGAACAACCTTTAAAACAACAAGTTGGTGTGTTACCTCCCCTTTCTCCTTTCTGTCCGCTCTTCGTGTCGCAACCGTGGATGGCAGAAAACTCCGTGCTAGGGAATCCCCTCATCCCACCCTACACACATTACTATAAACCTTCTTAATGTACCGAGAGTGAAATCAGTAGTATACTGCACCATCACTTAATGTTCCCTGTCTGTCCCACGCAGTGCAATAATGCCTGGTTAATTACTGCAAACTCAGGATTTAGTCAGTCTAAGCCATCTAACTTTGTCACATTCCTTGTCAACCCTTATCTGGAATCACTAAAGCTATAACAGTAGGTACCACACACAGTGGTTAAGGTCAGTGCAAACTATTGTGAACTTGTAGCAGAAGACTCTTCATTCGAGCTCAAGTCATGTTTTTTTCTTTTCCTTCAGGACAATTCAGTGTGCTTTGGATAATATAGTGACTAATAACTACTATGTAAACATTTTATAGATAGCAAATCCTGCCTTCATTCCTTGTATTAAAATCCTGATGTAGCTGTGATTGATAGAGAGGAGTATAGGGCCAGGCTTTTATTATAACTATTTCTCCGAGTGAGCTGAAAACCAATTGAAAATACAATGCAATTAAAACCATCATGATACACAACAGAAAATCAGAGAGAAGGCAGAATAGTGTGCCTTCATTAAAAGGTGGGTTGGACACCATACAGTAGTCGAGAGATTAAAAATAAAAATATTTATTGGAGAAAAATAGTTTTTGCAGATGCTTTTTAAAAGTGTGAGGAATGAACTGCAGAGGTACCTAGTTACGGAAGTGGGGTGGTGAAATCAACACCCCATGTGAGCATGGGAAGGAGCTAGGGTATTAGTCTTGGACCTGGGTCTGATTCCCTGCTTTATCACAGACTTCCTGTGTGACCTTGGGCATGTCACATCATTTTTCTGTGCCTCAGTTCCCTACTTCTGTAACATGGGGATAACACAGCCCTACCTTTCAGGGGTGTTGTGGTGATAAATACCTCAGAGGTGCTCACATAGGGGAGCCATATAAGTACCTAGGAGAGACAATAAAAAGCATGACTGCCCACTTTTATAATATATCCTCTTGGTCAAGCTTACAGAATGGGAAGAGACTGTCTAGGAAGGAATATGGCAGAAAGGGATCTAGGGGTTATAGTGGACACTATGAGTTAACAGTGTGATGCTGTTGCAAAAAAAGCAAACATGATTCTGGGATGTATTAACAGGTGTGTTGTGAGCAAGACACAAGAAGTCATTCTTCCGCTCTACCCTGCTCTGGTTAGGCCTCAGCTGGAGTATTGTGTCCAGTTCTGGGCTCCGCATTTCAAGAAATATGTGGAGAAATTGGAAAGGGTCCAGAGAAGAGCAACAAGAATGATTAAAGGTCTTGAGAGCATGACCTATGAAGGAAGGCTGAAAGAATTGGGTTTGTTTAGTCTGGAAAAGAGAAGACTGAGAGGGGACATGATAGCAGTTTTCAGGTATCTAAAAGGGTGTCATAAGGAGGAGGGAGAAAACTTGTTCACCTTAGCCTCTAAGGATAGAACAAGAAGCAATGGGCTTAAACTGCAGCAAGGGAGGTCTAGGTTGGACATTAGGAAAAAGTTCCTAACTGTCAGGGTGGTTAAACACTGGAATAAATTGCCTAGGGAGGTTGTGGAATCTCCATCTCTGGAGATATTTAAGAGTAGGTTAGATAAATGTCTATCAGGGATGGTCTAGACAGTATTTGGTCCTGCCATGAGGGCAGGGGACTGGACTTGATGACCTCTCGAGGTCCCTTCCAGTCCTAGAATCTATGAATCTATGAATCTACATTTACTCTATCCAGCATCTTTCTACCAAAGTATCCTGACATATTTTATCAAGTTTACACTGACACACAATCTATATGCCGAAATCACTTTATCCACTATTCAAACACGGCCACCTGTGGGTTACAACATGGCACATGTTTAACAAAACACAGCACCACTATGTGATGGGTTAGGCCAGGAATGTAATGACTTTAGTGGGAATTTGACCTTGGCATGGGGTTTAAGCCCCTACTGAAGTTCTGTGAACTTTTTCATGACCAGAGCTTACTTTTATATAAAAAAGGGCAATTCCAGAAGCCATAATGTCAAGCTGGGGCATTGGTTACATATTAACTGAGAGCAAATTGTCAAGCACTGAATTGCCAATCTGGCTTTATGCAGTAACAGAGTTTCCTTGGAGGTTTCCTATCAAAGAAATAATTGCGTGAAGGAAAGTCTAGAATATGAGTCTTTAGCTCAGTTTTATACCTTTCATCAATGGCAGACTTTTTCAGCCCACCTTACATCTCAGAAGCTGCCCAGAACACAATCCCTGTGCTTGTGATGTCTATAATATACACCCAGAGATGCCGCAGGAGGATCCATAAACAGCATTGTCCTGCCTATGCCTCCTCCCCCAGAGAACTACCCTCTGTAGCAGCATTCCCTCTCCCTCTGAACCCCACAGAGGTGCTTCACACAGGTGCAGGGATCCATGGGGATGAGGAGAAGGAAGGAGAAGATGGCCAGAACTAAGATTAGATATGTAATACAACCAGAAGTTGTCATACTTTTCTGTGGACCTCCCTACTTGAAGAAAAACCTCCCTTGGGGGAGTATTTCCTTTTCCAGGTTAGTAAGGGAAACGTTAACTAAACCTTCCTCTTGAGCCCATTAACAAGATGTGAGCTCATAGATGGATTAGACAACCCTGGTGCATTACAAAATGTAGGTTTTGTTACTTTAATTTTGTACTGGGTCTTGGTGATTTTTTTGCAGCATCAAAGTTCTGTGCAAAACTTCAGAAGACAACAATTATGTTGCCTTTGTTGGCTAGGTAATCTGGGAATTTAGGTGACATCTTTCTGTTCATCTCACACCTGCACTGAGGCTATCAAGGCACAGCTGTGCCTTGCACACAGGATAGGAAATAGCTGAGTTGGAGAAGCTGGTTTATTATGTAGTGGCAGGCGCTGGAGTTGTTACTATTGCTGGTATCAAAGCCAAACAAGCTTTATGGAAGCTGAATCCTAGAGAGTATTAGCTTAGCAGCCCTGTGCCTCAAGGCAGCACACAGGCGTGGAATGCATAAGCAAGTTTCTGAAAGACCAGAGCAGATGAGACAAATAAAAACATATGCTGTATACACAGTTCTGGGCCCTGCAACCTGTTAAATAACACTAAAACCAGAGTAACTAGCCATGAGTAAGAACTTTAAAAATGTTTTTCATGTGTGTATACATATACACTCGCACATACAGTAGTATATTATAGATAGAGCTGGTAGCAACAATTGGTTGGCGAATTGATGTAGTGGTTGTAGTGTAGACATGGCTTACGACGGCACCGGCTGCCTTTAATTCTGACATTTCCTAATTTCTGAGTGGTTGACTTTGTAACCTTAATCTTCTTTTAACATTACTTTTTGTAAGTAATACAAAACACACATGCAGATGTGTGCCTAAGTTAGAGCTTTACTGTCTGTCTCTAAAAGCTAAAGATTTCCTTGCCAAGATTTTACATGAAGTAAAATGTGTTTTGCTCAATTGTTGGTTCATTTTCTCATCTAGTTGTATCTTTAATGAAACAGTTGAATTATAACATGTTTTTTTCCTTTTCAATGCCTAGCCCACACTGGATTTTCTGTTTTAATAAGTCCTCTCTTACTGTTTCCAGCTGGCATGAATACCTAAAAGCAATTTGCAATGCATCTGTGAATTGTTATTAATATTTTTATTTGATAAGGGCCAACAGCATGCTCAGTGTGGTACAAGGCACAAATAAAGATGTGCTCCCTGCTCCAAAGATGTTATAATGTAAGTGACAGATGAACATTTCCTTAGAGGAGAGGATGTCCTTGTGCTGAAGGAATGGGCATGGCGGGGCGCGGGAAAGGGAGGGTAGGTCAGCATTCTGTTCCTGGCTTGTCCACAGACGTCCATAAATCATGTGCAAGTCACTTAGGGGCAGATTTTTAAAGGCAGTTAGGTGCCTCAATCCCACCTACTGGGATTTGTCAGAGACAGGCACGTAGGCATTTAAAAAAATCTCGCTAGGTGCCTATTGGCATCTTTAGACACACAAATGCCTTTAAAAACCTTGTCATTAACCACTTTGGCTTCAGTTTCCCCATCTGTAAAATAGGGATACCAGTAATTGCCTACTTCATAGGGATGTTTGTTAATTTTCAATCTTTGTACAGTAAGTACTCTAGGAGGGTGACATATTATTATCATTGCATTTCCAAATACTAAAATCCATATGATTCATAGTCAGCTTTAATAGTATTTAGCCTAACTTTTCTCACAGAGTGTTCCCGTCTCTTAACTCATTTTTGTATCTGATGATAAAAGAAATCAGTATGTTTTTACATGTATCAGTTTTCATCTCACATCTCAGAGGCATTTTGCTGATTTCTCCCTCAAACAGGATTTTTCTCAGAAGCCACGTTTTGTTAACTTCAGCTCTACAGAAGGACTGTAACATTCTGGTGTGCTCCCTCTAACCAGACAAAACAATAACTTACCTTCCGGCAACGAATGTTTGTCTGTATTGGCTGGAAAAGGCTGAAAAAAAATTAGAGATTTGCTTCCCTGGACAGGGGTAGGTGTGAGTGGCTGGCTAAGACTGAAAACTTCTGATGGAAAAGTGCGTATAACTGGGTCTAGGGATTTTCCTGCCCGAGACAGACCAGCAAATGTCAGCCCTTACCGTCACACACAAAGTAAAGCAGCCTCTGACTAGAGCTGGTCAAAAATTTTCATTTGAAATGGGATTTTTTGGATGAAAAATGGCATTTTGTTTAAACATAAATTTTCATGGAAAAATGTGCATTTCTTTGGAAATGTTTCCAGTGTTTCATGAAAAAGTGTAAATCAAAACCAATTATAAACTGAACATTTTTCAGCCTTTTGATTTTTTTTGTCAATAAAATCAAAAGATATTTGTACATTTTTTAAGAAAAATTGTCACCCCCCTCCCCAATCCCTCCTGAAAATATTTTCTGAGCAGCTTCTATTACTTATTGTTTTGCTTCCCCACACAATTCTCTGTTATACCAGTGTGGGAGAGCCAGCCTTGGGAAGTACCTACTTGTGCAGTTTTTAAGGCCAAGAAGCCATCACTGGAGGCATATTTGGGTTGGCGGTCATATTGGTCATATTACAGATATAAACACAATCATATAAAATACTTTGCCTCTGACTAAAAGATGACTTTTAAAGTACTGTAGTTTTTTTTAAAAAAAGCTTAAAAGCACAGATATAAGACATATTCTAAGCCCCAAAATGGAATGGATTTCTGTGTTTTGCAAATTCCTTTTCATTTCTTTGATACTGCTCTTCAGAAATCCATCAATAAACGCTTCCTTGGAACTTCAAGAGGGATATTGTTACCATTTCCCCCCCTCACACATGTTAAAATTTCAGTGTGTTTCATCTAGGCCTTGGGACACATTAAAGCCTCTTTTCATTATCACAAGCTTGCTGTAGATATAAATAGACATGACCTTAGCTTAGTCAACAACCGTTTTCCCTCTTCATTGTGAGAAGTTTATGCATAAACATGAACCACGTACATTTCCTTCACCTCAGACATAAGGGTATATTTTTATTGCCAGGCATACAAAAGCTTTTAATGTTAACACAAGCAGCGCCTCTAATTCCCTGCCTGACATGCTGAGAATTTACTTCATTCTGTCCATCACTAATCACTATCCAAATATAAATCTCCCTTAGGTAGCAATGTTTTTATTTTAAAATAATCCCCCAGCACAATCAGTCCAGATTTTTTCACCTTTCACTAATCTTATTTTACTTTCTAATTCTCCCATTGTTTGTGTGTGTGTGTGTGAGAGAGAGAGAGACATTTTGATATTTTAAATGAAAAAATGCAACACTCTCCAACATAAATATTAAGCTTCATCCAGGCTGGATTTAAATATTACACACATCAGAAAATAAACCAGACTTACCTGCACAATTGCCAACTTTCACATGGTAAATAAGCACCCCGACTTTCACAATAAACCAAAAATCAAGCTAATCCCATTTCAAAACAAGGCCAAAACAAGCCAATCCCTAAGAACCCCAACACTCTGTGACTAGATCCCCCAGTGTGCAATCTGGGACTGCGGTGGGCCCGCTGTGTAACCCGGACTCTTTCCCTCCCTTGTCCCTGCTTGCCAGGAGCCAATCAAAAAAAAAAAAAAAAAAAAAAAAGCAACAAGCTACAAGCCAAACAAGGTACAAGCCAAAAACTAGCCAACAAGCAACTCACAAGCCAATTAAGCCAAAAACAAGCCCAATTTCTGTGTTTTTCCCGCAGGTTTGGCATGTCTGCTTACCTGTCAATCACTGATTATTTTTTCCATTACACTCAATGGCAGAAATGGGCTAAATCAGGAATTAGCAAACTTGGTTCGAATAAAATGGAACTGAATCTGAATGAAGTCTGGTCTTGTTTTTGCAACATCAAAACTTACCCAGATGACATTTTCCAAAACCAAAACACACCCCTAGCTAAATCTACCTCTAACTCACAGTAAAATATCTTTGGGAGAACCAATGCTTTCTTTCAAAGGCTGTACTATCTTTGCCTCTATGCAGATATTTGTCTCCTCCTTCAGATTTCCTATCAGTCTCTTCCAAAATTGAAAAGGAGTGAAGCCATTATACTAGAACAAAACCATATTTTTACAGCCATTCTTAAAATATTTTAGTTCTAAATAGAGTTCTTTTCTTTTTAGAATATTCTATCCTCTCTTCTACTTAGCGTCCCTGTTCAAAAACGCTGCCTCAGATATTCTGTATTAGACTATTTAAAAAATATGGCTAAAATTATTCTTTCTTCATTTTCTCCTTTTCCCAGAAGACATACCAGAGAATTCTTTCCCCATAGATTATGGGGTATAACATCTGAGATGCTCTTATGAATATCAGTATTGCCAACCACAAGCATTCCAAATTATCAAATTAGATCCCCAAATCATGAGATTTAAACCCACCCCAATGTTTTGGATTTTTCCAATTTCTGAACTTTTAGGTCACAATTGGAGACATGTTTTCAAGCTCTCGTCTGCACAATGAAGGCTAGAAATGTTCTAAAAAAAAAAAAAGAGAGAGAAAGCTGAGATTCTCACATGTTCATAAGAATCCAGGAGGTGGGGCTTGAGAAAAAACACAAAATATCGCGGCTCTCGGAATAGAATTTCAATGCGTATAATTTGGCAGGCACTGAGTCACAGCCAAATCTTGGCTGAGTTTACTGGGATCAGATGGTGGGACCAGAAAACAACTGTTGTAGCTCCCTGGGGCTGGTTCTAAGATTGCTTTCACCCTGATATACCTTAGAGCAGCCTAGGAAATGCTGGAAACTGTACCATTTGATTATGGCCCCCAAGGACCATCCACCAGCTGAGGATAGTAAATGTGTAGCACATTTTGGCCACATCCCCTCTGCGCTCCTTTCACCAGTGGCTGTAAGAAGGTGGTGTAGGAGATACAAGCCCTCCTCGAGTTCCCTCTGTAACTCAGTGTTATATGTCACAACCTGGCCATTTGTGATCTTGTTTTCTCTTAGTATTTGTTGCATTACAAATGTTTTTGGGCTTTCTTTAAGGTTGACTTTGCCGGTTACACATTGCAATGGTTAGTCAATGCTGTGGCTATGAATCTTAAGATGCCAGAAAGGTAAGGTAAGGAAGCCAACAGCAAGGGTGCATTGTACCCTGGCCAGAACAACAGGCAGGGACAGAAAGCGAAAAGACAACATAACACAGTTTAACATGCTCTTCTACTCTGTGTGACATTTTTAACCACTTTCACTTTATAGGGGCAGTCAATACTGGAAGACTGTTTGCTTATGCAAAATGCTAAAGTCCACAATAAAATTAGTGCAGTTTCTGTTTAATCTGAATGATACAGTGTTATTGTTATATAGATCTACATGTGCATACTACAGTGCTGTAAGTCAGAGGTGGATTAAGGGCTCCTGGGGCCTTGGGCCAGAGCACATGGGGGGCCTCTCCCTACTCCTTCCGCCTGCGGTTCCACCCTTGTTCTGCCCCTTCCCCCGTGACCCTACCCCCGTTTTGCCCACAGTCCCACCCCATTCCGCCTCCCTACTGCAGCCCTGCAACCTGTTGGCTCCTTTCTGCCCCTCACACTGTGGCCCCAAGACCAGAGAAGCTCTGTCTCCCTGCCACAGCCACCTCCTGGGGCCGCAGCTGGGGTCAGGGCACTGGGGCTTCCCTGGCCTGCCCGGCGCTTCTGCCAACCCTCCAGGATTGTCCTGGAGAAGATTAATCTTTAATTAAAGATTATGTCATGTGATGAAATCTCCAGGAATATGTCCAACAAAAATTGGCAACCCTAGTTAGGGTGCGTGGGCTTCCCTGCGGCTTCTACGAGGGCTCCAACTTCCGCCACCCCATGGCAGATTTTTGCTGGGGTGCCCATTTTCCAGGGCCCCCCCCATTGGCCGAGGCCCTTGGGCACGGGCCCTAGGGGCCCATTGGATAATCTGCCACTGCTGTAAGTCTAATTGGTCATGTGTAAATATTACCGTTCTTTCCCACACTTCACAGTTTTTCTTTCCTAAATGCAATTAGCTTTTCCATAGCAGTTGCTGGATCCAACAATGTATGTGCAGCCAGGTGGATACTACTAACAAAAAGTGAAAAAGCGTGCCAGAGGATTCCTTTGGTATCATTCTTGTCTCATGGACTTGAGGTCATAGGGTTCAACACCCATATCAATCAGGCAGAGGGCCAATACCTTGGGCTTTCAGTGCAGTGAATTGACAGTGTAATTCAGTGTGGTGGCTGCACTTTTAGTTGCTCTGTTCTTTGAATGATACATTAACATGTCTTCTCTGCCTCTCCCTGGTGGGATACTCAGGTGAGAGTAAATGATCACATGACAATATTTGAAAGAGCAGGGGATGACCCAGTGATAGGCCCACAGACTGTATATGAGCTACTGTAGAGCACATAATGGCTGCTATAATAACACTGTACTAATAACATAATTATTGCAATTCTCTAGTGCCTTCATCTAGATATCCAAGCTCTTTACTAATAAGAAAAAATTAGGTCTCATAGCTCCCCCTTGAAGTCCCATTTTCCAAATGAGTAAACTAAAGTACAGAGAGGTTAAGTTACTTACTGAAGGTCGCATGGGAAAACGTGGCAGAACTAGCTAAACTTTATGTTAGCATAGAAGATACATGCCACAGCTTTTATCTACATGCCAGCACTTTGATTACCTATATTGAGGAGGGTCAGTACATGATCATCTTGTTTTTATTACATCCTGGTTTAAAACTCCTGGTGAAATGAAAGTTAGTCACATCCTCCCCCGCCAAAGAAATATGCACCATGTGCTGCTCCCTCACTAATCCCAGCTCCTCATTCTATCAAGTTCCAAATGTCTGAGGCAAGGCTCTGTTGTGTGTACTGAATTTATTTGTACATTGCTGGGATATACTAATTTTTCATCCCATAGGTATATAAAATAAAAGTTTGGCTGTTGGGCTCTAATATTTAGAGCCCAAGATACCTCTGGGTATCTTCCTATCACCCAGTGAAGGCAGTGAGTTTGTGATGAGAGTCATTCTGCCTCATTCTTGTCACACTGGTTTGAAGTTTGACTCCCCTGAAGTCATTGGAGTGACACTCTCAGGTATAAACGGGTGTCACTGAGAACCAGGGCCTTCAAATCTGTGGCTTCCTGTTTTTCTTTTGGGACCTTTGTAACTCAGTTCAGACCCGCCCTAGAGGAGGTTGTGAGGAAAGATTCTCTGCTGCTGATCACTCCTGCAGGGTGGGAAAGAGAAACACCTGAACCCCTTATATACACCTCTACCTCGATATAACGCTGTCCTCGGGCGCCAAAAAATCTTACCGCGTTATAGGTGAAACCGTGTTATATTGAATTTGCTTTGATCCACCGGAGTGCGCAGCCCCGCCCCGCCCCCGAGCACTGCTTTACCGCATTCTGTCTGAATTCGTGTTATATCGGGTCGTGTTATATCGAGGTAGAGGTATATTCCCATCCTTGCTCAGAACAGGACCAGCAGCAAAGAGGGGCCTTGGTGGGTGTCAGGTCGGGAGGAAGCCCAAATGTCAGGACTAAATATATAGGGAGGGGCAGAAAATGTTTGCAAAAATCATGAATCAGTCACTAATCCAAAATTTCCTTCAGACATCTGTAACTTTTTGCAAATTTTCCCCTGACAATTGTACTGCCCTCACCATAAAAGAAGCTTCCCATTACTAGTCTCTCTTCAGTATTTTATTCACACTAGTCCAGATCATTTTGAAAAGATGTGTGGGTAGGAAATAGATAATATGCTGTAGTTTCTTTTTAAAAAAGACAAATCTTATTTTTTCAAGTGAGCTGAATTCATATAAAGAGACAAACAAATCACCATTCAAGCTGTAACTAGCCTACACTTCATTGGTATGTCAATAACCATCTGAGTAATAGATTGTAAATCAAGTTTTAAAGAATTTCCTTTCCTTGCACAATATTGAACACCAGGATAAGCCTGTATTCATCTCCCCGCACTTTATTGCTGACATCCACTCATCCGCATTGCAATATTGAACTCAAAATTAAAATGACTCCTTTTACCAACAGACGGGCTGGTTTTTCAAACTTCTTTATGTTTCACTAGCAGAGCCAGTCCTAGGCGTATTCACATTCAATGGAAAAGTAAATTCTGGAAATTTAGAAGAGATGATGCCCTGGGTATCCTACTCTGAAAAGATCTCATGTCATGCTAACCTCTTACATTTAGCCTGTGGCTAAAGTTAGTCCTGCCCATACATTTTGGGCACATCCACAACTCCCCAGGGTTCCTTTGGAGTAGAACCAATGTAGTTTTGTTGTGCAAAGGGAGACTGGATAAGTGGGGGAGTCCATAGTTGTATCGGAGCAGGGCTATGCAGAAGCAGGCACCAGAAGAGATGATGGTGGGCTCCTGTCTGTCCTCCTTTGGGGGAGTGGCACAAAAGGACCTGTGGAGATTACTTCAGCTTTTGAGGAATCTTCTGGGTATCTTCCTATCACCCAGCTCAGCTATTCAGGCCATGCTCTGGATTTGGCCCTTGATGAATTTCCATGGCACAACATTTGTCAGCACGATATTTGAACACTGTTAGGCCTGACAAGTTTTCCGCTCCAGTCAGACAAGGCCAATATCCAGGCAATGATGGAGCAATCCCAGTGCATCGCATGAAACGATGTTTCATATTCACATCATTCAAGTTTCTAAACCTTCATGTATTTGCTAATTATGCAAAAGTAAAACTAGCAGCGTGGTGGGTAATTTGTCAGCACCCATGTACTTTAAATGAATCCCTCTCAAAACACCGTTGTGTGGCACAGCAGGATTATATAAAGTAGTACGGTAACTTGAGAAACTAGGTGTCCCCACCGTCTTGAGCAATATCATTATCATATTGCTGGTCTCCAAAAACTAGAACATTCAAACAGCAAGTGATTTCTTCCTGGGGAGCTCACGGCTTTGCTTCAGCTGTATATCCACAGCTATATCTGATACGCTGTTATTTCACCTCCATATATTATGCCTGACCTGATAAAATAAGTCACCTACACAAAGCTGTTGGCAACTAAATGACTATTTAAATATGTAAGTTCACATTATTAAATTATAGCTACACATATGTGCATTGAAAAGCCCAATTATAATCACAAACCGAGTGGATAGAAGCATGCATGCTGTATAGTTTATGGTAATGTGAATACTTATGCAAACACTTGCTACTAAGACCTAATCAGTATAAGCTTTGGTTAGAAATCTTGCTAGTCTGCCTTCCTTATTAACTGGCCCATTCTTATTAACCCTAGGCTTCAGACGAATGACATCTGTCCCAGGAGTGGATAATGAATGGCCTGCTAATTTTAATTTCCATAAGGAGGCATTTTCCTTCTCAATCCAACATGTAAAGACAACAGCGCATTTAATTAGAGCACTTCAAAGAAAACCATTGCTCTGTAGGTATGTAACACTAGCTTTGCTTCACTCTTTAAAATTGCTTGTTAGTGTTTGCGCAGAAAGGGAAATCGGACAAAAGAAGCAGATTGTTAGAGAAAATAACTACTATCAGGCCATTCAGTATGCACTCACTGGAAAGACTGCTATTTCTGTGCATAGACATATGCATTTATAAATATTTGTATATGCACACACACACATATATACATGCACACTCTGCATGTTTTTATATCGTGTGTATATATGCTGTTTTCCATATTTTATTTATTAAAAACACTTAAAATTCATACTGTGCTAGTCTGTTTCAAACAAATATTGAATCTATACAAATATTGTATACAGATACACCTTGATATGTGGAGTTAACCGTTATTAGTAACATTGAATAAATAATGACCAGTTGCAGTTATTAATGTTGACCTAAACATTTCCCATCAAACCTTGTGTAAGGAATAAATAAAACAACAACCTTGATTCACCAGACTGTTTAAGGGAGGTTTAAGTCAGTGCTCTGCCTGATTGCTCGCTTTCTACATCAAATCTGAAAGATCTATTTATCTCATATTTTGGAAGCTATCTGTTTTCTGTGATATTCCATTCGCTAGAGACTATACGTGTAAACACACTTCAATATTTTTGTCAGGCATTTGTTATGATCACTTTGTGCTTGATGCCAAAACACAGAAACCTTTTCCTTATCCTAGTTTTATCCAAAGGCAAGAGCAAAGTATTTGTATGAATGCTGTTCTCCGAACAAGCCCTATATCTTCACAAGCAAACTGTATTTTGAAATTAGAAATCAAACCGAGTTTAGCTACAAATGAAGTCCATTGGGTTCAAAAGCAGTTCCCCATGGTATTTTTAGCAGGCTCTATTACTGATCTTCAGAAACACTAGGTTATAGTTTGATTGGATTAAATGCATAAATCTTGCATGGGAAGTATTGGTTTTCATTCGACACTCTCTGTTTACTAAATCACTTTCTGACACAATTTATTTCAGTGATCAGCACTCTTTGTCTTCATGCAGTATTACAGCAGGAAAACATAACCGCCTGTAACATGATTGCTAAATTATAACTGGTGTAACGTAATTGTTAGCACATGCTACTGCTTCAGAACATATTCTGGTTGTTTCCTCTACCAACGACAATTTCTTCCTCTGTAGGCACAGGAAGATATTGGGCCAGGTCCTGGGTTGCAGTTAGGGCAGGATTAGGTCTGAAAGGTGACTGAGAGCTGGTTCAAATTGCCCCAGGAGGTGTAGAATGCACCATAACTGAAAGCCTCCTTTGTGCCCCCCATCTTCAGTGGTGCTGGGATTGGGCAAGTCCTTCAGTCACTGTTTGCTCTCATGTTTATGAGAGCTTCTGGTTTCATGAACGAAACTAAGAGAGAAGAGGAAGAGGTATCACTCTGTGGCATCCTTAAAACGGCTTTCTGGGTACTATAAATTGGATGCTGTGTTACATTGGCCTTTGGTTGGCCTAGAAGGTTAGTACAGAAAGGCTTCATTTCTGAGCCTGGTTTTGCATACTAGGATTCTGCAGTATCTGTAGTTTTCTGTGGAAATTGCTGCAAGGGAGGTCCAAGTGCTCAGTCCAGCCACAAAACCATGTAAGATAGGAAAATTTTCAGGCAAAATATTAGTTAGAAAGGAATGGGTTGTTGAGACACGATGGGCTAGAGTAAAGACATGATGGGCACACACACTGACATTAAGAAGGGACACCATCCTAAAGTGTACATGAAGACATAAGATGAAAAAACAGGACCAGTAAAAATTTGGGGTTGGAAGATGAAAACTAGCCTGTGACGTGAGACAAAAGGGCGTCACTGCAGCAGAACCAGAAAAAAACACAGCGAATAGGACAAGGCCTAATGTGGGAGGCAGATTATCCCACATCGGCTACGGTGGGGTTCTTACACCTTCCTCTGAAGCATCTGGTGCTGGCCACTGTCGGAGACAGGATAGGTTTCAGAGTAGCAGCCATGTTAGTCTGTATCCACAAAAAGAACAGGAGTCCTTGTGCACCTTAGAGACTAACACCCATTGTTTCATGTTCTCTGTGTATATATATATATCTTCCTACTGTATTTTTCACTGCATGCATCCGATGAAGTGGGCTGTAGCCCACAAAAGCTTATGCTCAAACAAATGTGTTAGTCTCTAAGGTGCCACAAGGACTCCTGTTCTTTTTGCAGAGACAGGATAGTGGCTGATCCAACCTGCCAGATCCTATGTTTGCTAATAACACTGTTTGCTGTAATAGCGTCCTATACTTGCCCAGTTTAGATTGCAGACGCTTTGCTTTAAAGTCATAATCATTTGCTTAAAACCCACAAAAGTGAGATGTGTCAGAGCTAAGGCTGCAAATCCGCCCCCGTGTACCCAGTTGTGTCCATGCATTGCAGCTCAGATGGTATGAACTCACTCCCTGTTCTTCAGTCCCCTGCATTTCACCTATGGATTTCATCCTTAACTGTGAGGTTCCTGACTTTTGCCAATACGAATCATTCTTTTCTTTTAAAACAAAAATAACATTCAAGGTATTTCAGGTTTAAGTGAAGAGGTGTTGGCTGGTCTGTTTGACTTCCAAAGGCCTTGAGGCTCGCACTCTTCCCAGCCAAGATACAGCACAGGCAGTCGCAATGACAAATGTCAGCCTCCCTGTACGACAGCTAACAAATATCCAGGACCAATGGTAGGAGCGAGGGGGCAGCTCAGCCACCATGTCCACTTGATCCTTGGCTTGTCAGCCGAAGCATCTAACAAAGCTGACAATTAGTGTCATTTGTGATAGGCAATTAGGAACAGGATGCAGAGCAGCAAGT
The DNA here is from genome assembly GCF_027887155.1 of Malaclemys terrapin pileata. Classification (NCBI taxonomy): domain Eukaryota; kingdom Metazoa; phylum Chordata; order Testudines; family Emydidae; genus Malaclemys; species Malaclemys terrapin. The sequence goes on along the minus strand of NC_071513.1, from coordinate 14,435,701 downwards.
CATTTCACATAGGGCAACAAATAGCCATCAGATGGTAACACTTCTTTTTCTTCACTAGTTTCCTTGATTGGATTCAAGCCAGTGGTCTGGAAATGAAACATTCTGTGGCCCACTACCAATCCTTTGAGTCAGCCAGTTCCCTCCCAAACGTTACTTTAACATAGTTTTAGCGGTCTGATTATGAGATGCCTTCAGTTTCTCTATAAAAAGGAGGAAAGGCAAGATGACAAGATCATTCTAAATGTCCCATACAGCAGTATGTTCTTCTGTAAAGCACCACATTGCACAAAAGCAGTGACGCCTTTATGCCATTTCAAATATTTTCAATAAAATCTAACTAGTCAGCCTATCAACAACTTATTAAACTATACATGTTGTTTTGCAGAACCTTATTGCTAAGCCACTTAATGCTGTCACATGTGATCAATGAAAAGGAGCCATCCAAATTCAAGAGCAAGTTACACTTGTAAATGTCTAGAAATGTGTACTTCCTCTTCTACTGAAGTTTCAATACAGTCCCATTTACAGGAGAATTACTAATTGGTTGTAAAGGTCATCTCTTTGGAATATATGCATATTGGAATTCTGAAACCAATTAGAATGGGATATTAGACATTTTTAGTGCTGAATGTAGATTAATTACACCATATTGATTTGACGTGCTGGTCATATTTATTGAAACTTTAATTGAATGGATTAGAAATGGCTAGTTCTACCATATAAAACCCATAAAGGAAGGAAGTTACATTTCTGAAATTGCTTTCCAGGTTAGCAGTTTTTTCTAGAGAAAGATAGAAACATTTTTGAGTCTTTAATGTGAGTCTTTATGTTAATAAATCTCCAAGGAGAGATTTTCCTTTCATTTTCCCTTACAATAGGAATGAAGGCCCTTTGAGATCATGATGGGAATTGATGAAATCCATTGATTGCCATTTAAATGATGCCTTCATAAGCTAATTGTTGCAAAATTGTAAAACGTTTCTGATCAGAAATAAGCAACTATCATCAAAAACACACATTTCCTTTGGTTGTCAGATATTCTGCGGTAATGAATATCCTTAAACAGCAGCTCACCAATTAGTTAAGATGGTAAATATGGCCTGCTGTGATAACTTTCAAATAAATGTCAGATTGACAGCATTCAGCAGGCTTATTTGAAAAAAGGGATGTTACAGTTCACTTTGATCTACAACCGTCGATGGTGTCTAGCTGGAAGGCATTGCAATGGGTGGGGAAATAGTCAACGATATAGAATAGGTCCCTGGCTGGAACCTGCCCAGAGCGGAAGGGGATGAAAGTTGTTACCATCTGTTCATGTGGAATGAGTCGTTGGCCTCAGTCCAGTTCCTAGTGCATAAATGTCCATGTTACAAAAAACACCAACATAAGTAATACTCACTGGAAACCTTGCCAACCGTCTCAGCAAAGAGGCCAAGGACTGAATGGGCTGTGTACACAGCTCACCCTTAAAGGCAGCTAAGATATTGGGCAGATGAAACTTCCATTAGAGAGAAAAATACCAGGCTTCCCCACCCCCCCCAGTACTGCTCATCTGGCTCCATTCACCAGCCAGTAAAGTCTACTTTGAGAGGAGTGTTCGGAGAAATGTTTAGCTTTGTGTCTTAGAAAAGAGAACTACCCATCATATGCACGTTTCTGTCATGGGTCTTAAGACTATTTCCTTCCTGGTCCAATGCTGCGAAGTCTGTTACCCTCCCCCTCTCTCTATGCATGCATCTACAGTGGGAATTGTTAGCACTTTCCCCACTCCTGGCTATCACCGGTGCAGCTCTGCTGGTGATTACAAAAGGGGAAGCACTAATGTGGCGAGGGTGAGATAGGGCACAGGCACTTTTACCATTGTAACCTCTGGCCAGTTTACACTCCTGCTTCCTCTGTCACTCCCAGCAGTGCTGAGAAAAGTGCTGTAATGTCCTAGTGTAGACAAAGCCCAAAGCACAGAGTGAATATAATCTATGAAGCAGGCATTCGGAAACTGCAAACTTCTTGAAGAGTTATTCTGAGTTTTAAGCCAACATTATTATTAAGTTAGGGAGCTAACAGAGATCGTATAATGAAATATTTATTAAAGGTGTGTGTTCACATAAAGACATGCTCTTTTTCTCCTTCTCAAATCAATGGAAGAAGACTGGGTACAATCAGTTCCATGCTCCAGCATGACACGCAAATTGGTTATTCTCTGGAAGTTAATAATACAACTGAAATAATGCAGAGCTCTCAGGAAAGTAAAAGGTAGACAAGCATTGGTTAATGCCACTCACAGTGCATACAAAGGACTGAGCGGGCCCAGTTTCTGTGCCACCAGTTCCCCCTTTTGTCCTCCTTGTTAGCATAAAGCAGAATTTCGTGCTTGCTCCCTCTGTTGCCGGTGCTCTGCTCTCCTCCCTCCCCATTTTTTTCTTCATGCCTCGACACAGAGCCGGCAGCTCTTTATAGCTCATCCTCATTTAGAACCCTGCTTTCCCCTAGCTTGAGGAGAGTGTCAGAGAACATCCCAAGACTCTTATGAGCACAATAAAGTATTCATACTTTTACTACACTTTGTATCCTTTCAAAAAAAACCCCACTTGCTCCTTTGATCTTGCTCTGACATGTAACCCCACGTTACATCAGACTATTAAGAAAATAAAGAACTCTCCCTAACAATTCCTTTTTCTATATTCCTGGGTGCAAGCTATTCAGATGCAGAATTTTCCTGTAGGAAAAGTGAGGTGCCTGTAAATAGCATCAAAGATTTCTAATACTAGGCCGGCTTTTCTGCCAGAAACATAAATGCTTTTTCTCTCTATACAGATGGTGTCTGTATGTGTATATGGTGAAAGGTTTGTGCAAAATTTTACACACTCAGGTCACCATTAAAAGGGTCAGCATTTATCAATAGTGGTAGAGGAGTCAACACTGTAATGTTTTAATGCATGAAATAGGGTGCAACGGTAGTATCTGATACCACCAGTGGTAAATCGAAATATTTTAAATGGAACTATTGTGTGTATATATATAATATTTATGTTTGGGTGTGTGTGTGTGTGTATGTTTGTACACATACACACATGTGGAGGATAGCCAGAGAATAAACTGCAGAGCATGTAATACATGCCTCTTTGAAAGCTTTACCTACTCTCTGATCACTGATACATTCCAACCTTCTGAGCAGCTTCAAGTAGCCATCAGTTTTTAATAAACCTACAAGAGAAAGGTTCTTCTCCTGTTTCCCTCAAACTGCTACCTGCCCAATATGGGCAATACTCAGTCTTGCACCATTGAAAGCTTTTCTACATATAAAAACGTCACAGCCTTAATGTCTGATCTTTCTAGGCGCTGCAGAGCCATTTGGCCTGGAAAGGCCAGAAGGGGCTTTAAAGTCATAACTTTTTTAAACATACAAAATCTGGTTTACAGGCGTTTGAGGTTTTTTTGGCTTCCACTGAGCCCGTGCTATTCAGCTCATGGCCAGGAAGGCACCTCCCATTTCTTTCAACGATTGATTCCTGGCCACCTGGGATTCCTGCCAAATACCTGATGTCTGACACTGACCTTAAAATGGAGGAGCTCCTCAAGCTAATTGTTACCAACACAACAATACAGCCATTATTCTCCACTCAATTATTAGCATATGCCACTCATACAGCACATGCGGTCTGATCCCCTGACCTTACTCTGGTGAGATTGCAGGAGTAGGGGTTTGGCCCTCAGCCCCTTAACCTGGAAAAATGATCCAATCTCCCAAATTCTTCTGGTCATGGACAGCAGTGAATATAGTGATTAAATGGTAGGCTGCTAATGCAGATATGTACTTTTGGAGCCAGAGCCTGGGCTGATTTACATCAGTGGAAGATCTTGCCCTGGGTTTCCAGTTTTAATAGATATTTACCCGTGAAAAATCCTGAAAATTATTTTTCACCACATCCAATCTCCAGCCCCAGTCCACAAACATAAGCGCTGTTTTATTAAATGGGGGGAGGGGGAGAAAGCAGATTTCTGTACAATACTGAATATTTCCAGCACGCAATTTATCGTATAAAAATGCAAAAGCATGCTTCCCATCCCGCTGTTTAATTATGGCAAAGACAGGCCAAAATTGGAAGTTCTAATGATTATTTATTGACTGCTGGCAATGTGACACACTCAAAGTCACTGCTCCAAGGGTCTTATTTTAAATGTTATGTTGGCCATTATATTGCTGCACCGCGTGCTCAGCTTCTGAAACTGGGTAGCCAAAACTCTTCTTGGAATATTGGATTTTTGGAGGGGAGCTGCCTCGCTACTCAAATTGCCCCAGATACCTAACCCTACTGCTCTAAGCTTCTGATACTACATACTGATGTCAGTGGAACTACTAACAGAAGCAAAGTTCAGCCTATGCAGAAGTGCTTGCAGACTCAGGGTCTTGATTATGAGGCATTTATTATTTAGGAAAATTGTGATACAGGTTTAACAAAGCTGCCATAAGCCAGACTACTTACTCTAAAAAATTCTTTGGTTGAGCCTGAATCCAAGGTTCCATAGGCTATTTCAGTTTGCTTCGCCAGATCCTCTGCACTTTCTATGGGAGAGACCATCCTTTCCACAGTAAGGAAGGCAGCAAGATTGGCAGTGTAAGAAGAGATGATGATGAGTGTGAAGAACCACCAGACTCCTCCGACAATTCGTCCTGAGAGAGACCTATGGTAAAACAGACAGGGTCAAAATTGTTAATCCATTCTGTGTTTGTCTTCTAGAAGGGAAGCAACATCCTAAACTGGGCCTGTAAGGTTTGCATGCACAACCCTTTTGGTGTACAAAAATCCATATTTGCAGATTTTTCTTGTGCACATAAAACGGATGATCATAAGCCAACTCCGGACATCCTTACCCAGGGATTACTTAGGAGAAGTTTCACTGATTGAGTGAAAACTGAATACAGAGCCCAAGAGTTGTCTCTAAGGCCCTGATCCTGCCAAGACTTAAACAGGATTTCAATGGGATGACTTAATTTTACGCACTGTTAGTACAGACATAAGTCTTGGCAGATCTGAGACTAAGTGCATGCGTTCCTACATATCTGTGCAAGTGGGGACATGTACAAATTGTATAGACACAGATCAAAGCACTTTCTTGAAATTTTGGCCTTAAATTAATTTTTAATGAGGCCAGAAGTTGACAGAGAAAAGTTTCAGCAATAAAGCCGAGGATGATACAACTAATGCTTGAAGACTCTATTTGTGCACTTCTTGCTTGGTCCTTGCAAAACCTAGTTATGAGTTTTGTCCCGAGAAAGGAATGAGTAAGGTGATGTGCAGGGTGTTTCAAAAGTTAATTGGATGTGTAGTGTATAATTATTGTGTAAAATACGCAGGTGTAACATGGTATAAATAAGGTAATTTGTAATTTATTTATAAGGAGAAATTGATGTAGTTATTACTGCCTGGCATATCCTGGGTATGCATTTTAAAAGAACCAGAACCTGAAGCAGGCACTTCAGTTCCAGAAGTCAGACACTGAAAGTAGATGAAGGAAGGCATCTATGGGGATTGGAGGGGCCAGGAATAGGTCAACAGAAGTTGACCAATGGAAGCAGAAGATTGGTGAACACAGGAACCCTCCCACTCCCACACCTCCCTACTCATTCTGCAGAAGATCAATGATAGGTAGTGGGTAGAAAAGTCCCATCCAATGCTCTAGGCTAGCTGATTACATGCAAGACTTGGAGATAAATAAACTCCCCACTGAGGCCTGCACAAGGGGAGTTACTCTAAGGGAGCAGTATGAGGTCTGCTCATGCCATGGCACAATGGGAATTAAGGGAGTCTGAATCCTACACATTAGAATGAGGAAACATTCTGGTATATTTTATGTTAATTAAAATGTGCATGTCTAAAACCCACTGTTCCAAATGATGCATGTTACTATTTAATAATTTGGGTCTGCCACATTCCCATCTCAGCCCACACCACCAAAGCAGCACAGGAGTGAAGTGAAAAATCTAATCACTGCCTGTTTTTTCCCTTAGCTTTTTATAAAAATGCAAAAGAAAAAAAACTGTAAAATAAAAGGCTAGTCCTCAGTTGGTATAAAAGAGTGTAGGGATCTTAACTGAGCATAAGGGCCTAAATGCTTGTCTAGGACCCAATCCTGTACTCCTTCCTCAAGCAAAACCGCAATTTTAGGGCATAGTCACACAAGGTACTGAGCACTCTAGTGCCAATCCAACAATGCACTTAAGCATGTGAGTAGTTTCACTGAAGTCAATTAGACTATGTGCATACTTAAAGGTAAGCACCTGCTGATCAATGACACTGTGATCAGTAACACTGCAGAAGATTGGTACAAAATTATCTATTCAACTACTTGTTCTAGTTCTCGCTGATTTCAGTGGAAGCAGAATCAGGTCCCAAATATATATTATATTATTTATGTGTACAGAAATGTTCTACCAAACATTTACAGCTAAGGGTTCTTTCCTCTCAGTATTATAAACAAGGAAAAGTGTCTATTTCGAATAGAAGAGGGGTGGGGGGGAAAGAATCAAAACCAAGCCCCCCCTACAACCTAAAGTTTTCATATTTTTTAAAAGCATGACATATAAAAATCCCTAAGAATATTTATTTTTATGATTTGGATCCTACCATATATAATTAATTTTATACCTGTAATTGCTAATGATTATTTACATGGTGTATCCAAGAAAAAGTGTCAGTAGACACCAATCTTTTGCAGTGATAAAGAAATAGACAATTTCAGCAGTAGGGTTTATAGCAGACAGACCATTCTTGCCCTTGATGCAGAGAAAATGAGAAATTCTGATTATTGGGTTCCTTCAAGGCCCTCTGTGCCACCCCCAGGCAGTGGGTACAAGTTCACCTACCAACAGATAGAGATGAGAAAAAGGCAATATTCTTGTGCTATAGCCCTACCCCATACCTCATAAAGCGGGGGTTGGCTGGCATTGCCCACTGAGGGGATTCGTGAGTAATAAAAATTCTATTCAGTTCTAAGAAAACCCAACATCAAAATACACATCCATAAAAATACTGCCAAAACAACGGAAGCAGAGTTGGAAATCTGGGTTGGGTTAGAGGGACATGGAGAAATCACACTAACAGGTATGAAGTTGCGATTATCCAGTATATCTCTAGCCCAGGGAATATCAACAGCAAATCCCACTGCAAGAAGAGCCGTGGGCTGGTATCCAAAGATACTGCGAAACTGATGGATTATAGCTCCCCTCACTCATCTGCTGAAGTCAATATCTGCAGAGGCCACTTCATCAAGTCTGTAATGATGTGAAAGAGTATGTAAGGCTGTTCAGGCAGCCACATTGCTCAGCTCTAGAAGGGAAGTATTGCCTCTTTGCCCATGAGGAAGAGATGGCTTTCAAGGCCTGAGCTATGACAGAAACCTTCAGTGTTTTGGACAGCATAAGCTTTCTTAATGCAGTCTCACGCTCAATAAGACACACAAAGCACAGAGGTTGTCAAGCTTTCCTTGGGGCCTCCCAAAAGGATAAATAGGTGACTTGACTTTCTAAATTTCAGTTCTCCTGTAGAGTCCATAAGAAAAGCTCTTTGCAGTAAGTTCATGAGGAGTCTTTTTTTTCTCCTCTCAGGCACCCACACAGAATTAGGAGAGGTGGGGAACAGACTTGATCACTACCTCGTTCTGATAACACGAGCAGTGAAAAAGCTTGAAGCTCCAGCCCCCGTCTGCCCAAACAGAAGCTCACTAAAAAGGCAGCTTTAAAGATTAGTTACATCTGTGTCAAGCCAATGTAATGGAGCAGTCTGAGGAATTTGTCTAAGATGTACCTCGGAGAAATAAAGTGAGTACCTGTGAGGGCGTGTTAGCAATAGGATGATATCCTATGTGGCTAAGGGAGGGCAGAGCTTTGAGTTCAGATTACAAGCTGCCAAAGTAAAAATAAAAACAGCTCAGCACATCCACCAAGGAAGCCCCAGGGTTGAGCACTACCCAAAAGGAAGTTGGGACTTGTCAGAACCAGGTTAAGAGGAACCAACCTGGGCCCTTTGACAAGAAAATACAACAAATCCAACATGAGCCTGCTGCAGGAGATGTTACTGATATTTCTCTAGTGACTCCAGGTTTGGGCTACCAGTGAGAAAGGCAAGCAATACAGGAACAGTGAAACCACAGAGCCATAGGATGATATAATAATTTATACAGCTCTGTACACACCCAGAAAGGTAAGCGGTTCTTGTCCTAAAGTGCTTATAATGATAAAAAACAAGACAAACAGACACAAGATAAAATACCTGACGACAGTTCCGGGGCTGGAGAGTCTGGGCATTGAGATAGTGATGAGATGAAGGGAGGAGAGATTGCTCAAAGAGATGGGATTTCCTGAGGGATGTGAAGTGCAAGAGATGATTCTTGGAGGATGAGGAACAGGTTAGTTCTCCAGTTCTCTGATCTAATTCTGTTAAATCTGGAATGAGCTTCTGTTCACTCCAACAGCTGAGCTCATTTCAGAAAAAGCTGGATGAAACCATAGAGCTGTTTCCCCCAGAGTGCTGCAGAGAAAAATTAAACACCCACCACTCTGAAGCAACCTACATTAAAGTAGCTACACGTGGTGATTTGGACGGGTTGGAAAAAAAATCTCTGTGGAAAGTAAAGATGGAAAGCCAGTGTCTAGCCAGCCAGCCAAAGAGCTAGAATGCAACTGGGCAGGGACTGCCAGCCTCTTTTGTCAGGAAAATAACATCACAGGACTTTTCCCTCCCAACTCCATCTGCTGATATGAAGGCTCCTTATACTCACTGCATGGGCTGGTGCAGAGGGCTGAGGGAAAATAGGGTTAGCATGTAAACTCTGAATTTAAATCAGGCTGATAATAAGAGATTACTTATAATTTTACTTGAGCTATTACATAACTTATTGTCCATTACTCAGATAACAATTACAGAGAAAAGGATTACAACTTAAAACACCTACAAGAACCATTGTAGAGAGGTCACACCTGTACAAGGTGTGCAACACTGCTGTTTAAAAAGCTCTTGTTTAAAAAATACAAGCAACCTTTGATGTTTTATAAAATGCACATTTCCTCAGTGAGTCGGCAAACTGTACAACATTCATTTTAAATGATTTTTTTTGGTATTAACTAATTCATACTGAGCTTGAGACAAAGACATGGCAATTGAACAACAGCATTATCAATATAGGGTTTCAGGAGGTGCTTTGAAAGGGAAGTAAACAGAAAGTGAGCATACCTTGAGAGGAAATTTGAAAGGAAGCATGGAGTTAAATGAGAGCAAATTAGCAACAAGAGAAAAACACAACATTATTATGTAAAAGTTGCATTCACTTTGCAGAACAGTAATATACAGAAACAAATTCTTATCTATAATCAAAAGCACCTGAATTTTTCCTCTACTCTTGAACACAAAAATGTGTATTATTTCCTATAAAAATTATAAGAAAAATTTGGCTTTGCAGACATCCATTTTTAATTGGCCTCTTCTTACCAATAAAAGATTAATAAAATATAAGAACGAGCAAGTCTGGCTGGAAAACACTGAACTTCCTCAGGGAAAAATCTGAATCTCTACCGCCACTTTTTCATTCAAGTGTACATGTAATCTGCTATATGCTAAACTGTGAGCCAAGTTCTGCACTTACATCACCAGCAAGCTCACTGAGTGTGATAGAGCTGCATGAGGTAGAAGCTTGCACAGGACTTGACCACATGACCCAAACCCCAGCTGATGAAGGATTACAATAACAGTTCTGACTCCCATTCTCCCACCACAGAAACTCCATGGGAGTTACATGCCTACATGCCTTTGAAAATCTCACTATAAGTAACTCCAATGCCTTTAGGAGGAGTCACTTGGTTTTAACAGTGGAAAAAATAGGTCCCTGGAACTCGACGGCCTTAACCTACCAGACCCATGCAGTACTTTTAAACAAAAAACCTTGACATTGATTCGTAGAACCTGCAAGGAAACAATTTTGCTCAAAACAAGTTACGAATTTGACTGTGCTTTGTGTGGCTTTTTGTTTGCTGTGTAGATTCTCCATTTAGGTAATCTATGTCTGAACCACCACGAGTGGATTCTCAATACTTTAGCTCACTATGCTGATAACACAGTAGTCTTTGATAGCAGAACAAAACAGCTGGAACAAATGTTGATTCCATAGAGGGATGTACTGAACACAGAGAGTAGCTGTTATCTGATTCAGGTTAGACAAATCCTATTACACACAGAGAGTAGAGTATAGGGATATATCCTCTGGAATATCCACAAAAAATACTCACCCATCATAGATCTAACTAGCCAAGAGATGTCACAGTTATTCCACACAAAGGTAGCTGAAAGAGCCTTTATCAGGAAGCACAAAAGTGATCTCTCCAGAATGCTTGTCGGCATCTCTCTAAAAGTGCTGTACACTCTCACACAAGAAATGTATTCAGGCAAACTCACAATGGAAGAATGAATCCCTTTTAATGCCAATAAAATATTATGAAACATTCAATATAATCAATGTGTTATGAATTATGTTTCTTCCTGACAAAGGTATGGATTCAAAATGGAATGCTTGGGAATAGTCCTTTTCTACGGAAAATAAACTAGACATTAAATCAGCTCAATGCTCAAAGTAACAGTATTTCTGGACCTTAAAACATTGTACATTTTTTTCGTAAAAACTCTAACTGTCTGGCCTTCTGTTATCGTTAAAGATAACAAAACAACGGAACGATGTCTTCAATCATAGAATCATAGAATCATAGAATATCAGGGTTGGAAGGGACCTCAAGAGGTCATCTAGTCCAACCCCCTGCTCAAAGCAGGACCAATTCCCAACTAAATCATCCCAGCCAGGGCTTTGTCAAGCCGGGCCTTAAATGGATGTTTCATGTATTAATGGATGTTTCATGTATTAATATTAAGTTTAAAGTTATGGCTGGACATATTTACTGTCATCTCTGTATAGTTGGTATTTCCAAGTCACCTATAATTGTGGCATTGATAAAGATAGAATATATTCAATTCATTATGCAAAATATACAAGGCCGAACAGGTCAAATAGTCACATGAGAGCTTAACAAAAAAAACCCCTATGCACTTCTCTTTACTGTCAATAAACAGGTCTAGTGGAAACAGCATAATGCCTGCAGCTTTCCATGTGATGTCCCAGTGCTTATTTCCCGGTCCTTTAAATTGGGCAAACACATGGTCAACAGCAATTTAAATGTTATCACTGCTCCGTATCTTTAACAGCAAGCAAAGGGGCATAGTTTTGGTACAGATTTTGGGACTAAACCATAAATATTGTGTATAAACATGAGGAACAGGCTAAAAGCTATAGATATACAATCTGGTAGCACATTGGAACACTTACTCATTTAACAGATTTCTTGCTAACATTAATGTATGCACATATTTAGGAAAATGTGTTGTGCATGTAATTTAAAAAAAAATTTAATCACAGTAATCAACTTCTCTTTCTTCACTGCTAAACAATAGAAATTGCAAGCTTTCAAATATAACACATCTAGTTTGACACTCCTTACATGTCCTAAATCCCTAATGAAATTAATAGGAGATTTGGGTGTGAAAGGAGTGCAGGGTCAGGATCAACTCTATATTATAAGCAATGAAATCCAGGCCCTTTTAAGTCAATGGAACTTTTGCCCTTGACTTCAACAGGGCTAGGATTACACCCAAGATTTCTCTTTTTATATAGGCTATGAAAGTCTGGTAATTTGTCAAAGACTTAGGTATTGTCTGCACATTGAGAGGGGCACAGAAAGCATGTGGAAATGGGCTCTATTTGTTTTGAATATGAGTGCTTATTGAGAAATCATTTGGTTCCCTAAGGTAATATATGTTCACAACTTTGTTAAAGAGGAAAGGGCATATTGTTTGTACTAAATGAGTCTTTTTTTATAATTATGGTAGCTATAAACTGACTTTAAAAATATTATTATACAAACCAGTTAAGGTCCATTACTATAAAGCTATGTAGATTTAGTGCTTATCATAGACGTCACCAATATATTTTAATGATGTATGCATAGAAACATTTTTACTATGTTATTTAAAAAACATTTTGAAGTACGCATTGTTCAATCAAGAGAACTTGAGCACTCTCCAGTGCTTTGTAAATTTTTCTTGAAAAAGCAATCAAATTCTACTTAATATCAGTATTGTGTATTAAAATAGAGCTAACATCAAATCTGTTTTCCTAACAGCTTATTCAGAAAGACTATTTGCAAGAAAAAAAGTAATTTTATGAAAACTGGCAACACTTATTAAAAGGCCACATTGACTATGAACACAAGGAGATCAGACAAGACTAGATTTACATAATGATGCACATACAGTACAATACATAACAACTCTTAGAGATGTACATATGGAGAAATGAATATATGAATGTGATAGTAAACAAATTAGTAATGGATGACTGGATGGTGCAATGGAAACACATAGAAAACTAAAGCTCGAAGGAAAATTAAAAGGTCAGCATAAGTCGAGACTGGCATGGAGGTGTTTTAAAGTGCTGTTGCATGTGGTTTTCGAAGCAGTTCTTATTTTGCATAGCAAAATAAATATGTTATATGCACCAAGCAGATGACCGTAAAATGAGATATGCAGCAAAAACACGGTAGCCCTCCAAGCATTGCTGAAAATGTAAAACCCTATGCATTTTACAGTCTCAACATGGTGTATATAAGTTTTTGCAGAAATGCATGAATGGCATTAAAGGCAACGCCACTCACACACTTACTAGGTGAATAAGCGTAGTGGTTTGATGATGAAGCTTAGCATTGGATGGAATGTTAAACAAAAAATTTGGAACTGAAAAAATTGAGAAAGTAACATATATGCACCATGGCATCAGCATATGACCATAAAATGCAAAAAGGTGATGGAGTGATATGGAACAAACCTTGGAGAAATATCGCATCCTTGCTGCATAAAGGCACCCAGGGAAAACCAAAGGCTGTTAAATATTCCAAACTCATTTGGAGGGTCAGGAGGGTTCTGGGGGTCACGCGGTTCTTCATTGTTGTCTTCCAAATGCCATTCATAAGGACTGAATCTGCTGACTAGGAAAAGAACTACGCTGACTCCAATGTAAGCAAAGACTATACACATCCAAATTTCATAAGCCAAAGGATCCAGAAAGGAAAATACGCCAGGTTTAGATTTCTGAGGCTTCTTGATCATGATGGAGATGCCCAGACTCATAAAAGGTTTTGAAAAGTCTATGACTTCTTCTCGTACCAACGTTATAGTGAGTGGAGCAACAGCTATGTCTGCTCTCTGAAAAGAGAGAACATATTGGAGTTAGTAACAAAATAGTCACCACATATTACAATTGACAGTCTCAAACAAAATAATTAAATGATAAAGCCAATAAAGAATTACAAGAATCATTAGGTTAGAATTTCATTGCAAATTGCATGTGTTTTGGAATCATTAAAATGATTTAAGAACATTATATTATTGATAGAAAGTTAATAATAATAATGAAAAATTATGCATAATTCTACGAGGGGCACAATGAAGAAGGGGCACGTAACCTAGCTACATATGTTCTCCAACTAATATAGATAAAGAAAGTGAGCTGTCCAATTAAATAATTCTGTACTTCCTGAAGATGAAGAGGGGTTATGTAACAGAGTTTTACTAACACAACAAGGAGTCTGGTGGCACCTTAAAGACTAACAGATTTATTTGGGCATAAGCTTTTGTGGGTAAAAACCTTACTTCTTCAGATGCAGTTTTACTATACTCTTCGCACTGAATTTTGCTTTATCGAGTAGCCATAAACTCTCATTAAAACTGTCATAAAGCCAAAAGCTGTCATTCAACACCATGATGTTGGGGATTGAAATCACATGTGGATTATTTTGATGACAGGCCTTTAGTGTCCATTTTGATTCCTTAACAAGGCATTTGTTAATTTTTTTCCTAAATTCTAGGAAGGGATAATGACACCTAGAACTATCAGGACTAGCTGAGAATGTTTGTTATTATATTGCTTTACATACACTCTAGAAGCCTAATGACATGACAAGGGTTTCCCCCCTGTTGCTTTTGTTGTTTACCAGTGATAATCTGTGTCTGGAATATGCTTTGAGGACATAATGGACACATTCTGTGGTTCTCTATGGCTTGATTTTCTCTCTCTCACTCTCTTTTTTTTATTTTAGCAAGATCAGCTCAGACTGATTCGTTGATGTAGGCTGGGATTTTCAAAGGAGCTAATGAAAGTAGGCACCCAAATCCCACTGAATTATAGCAAAATAGTCGAATAAAGTTTGGAAACGTTGTGATGGGATATGAGACAGTGACTTTCCCACCTAGCTGAGACAACATTGTTTAGCACAGTTGGAATTTTCACTGTAAAATCAAGAAGGACAATCAAATGGCTACTATAAGGATGAAGCACCCAGAAAAAATGAGCAGTTTTTATTTATACACAAACCATAACCTCATCATTTTCTAGTCTTAGGGCTTGTCTTCACTACAGGTTAAGTCGACCTAAGTTACACTACTCCAGGTACATGAATAATGTAGCTGGAGTTGACATAGCATAGGTCGACTTACCCTAGTGTCTTCACTGTACAGCGTTGACGGGAGATGCTCTCCGGTCGACTTCCCTTACTCTTCTTGGGGAGCTGGAGTACCGGAGTCAGCCACAGAGTGCTCTGCTGTCGATTTAGTGGGTCTTCGCTAGACCTGCTAAATCGATCGATTGCAGCAGTGTCGATCTCCCTGGTAGTGAAGATGAGCCCTAAGTGCTGTAATTACAGAAGAGCTCTCTTCCTCTGGTTGTCTGCAGAAGGGAGTGTTTCTGGTGATCCTTTTCATTTACATTGCATTGGAACCATAGAATAATCCCATGCTAATTAAACAGTAGCAATATAGGTCAGTCAGTGCATATGTAATAAATAGCTTGTATTGTTTGGGAAGATTGCACTGTTAGTGTGTTTCAAATACAACCTGGATCTTCAATCTAACTGTCAGTGGGGGTGGGGGGAGGCTGTGTTAGGGTTGCCAACTTTCTACTCGCACAAAACCAAACACCCGTGCCCCGCCCCTTCTCTGAGGCCCCTGCCCAATCCCTTTTCTGAGCTCCCCCCCTCGCTTCACCCCCCCCCCCATTGCTGGCTCTCCCTCCCTCACTTGCTCAATTTCACCGGGCTGGTGCAGCGGGTTAGGGTGTGGGGGTGTGTGAGAGGGCCCTGGCTGGGGGTGCAAGCTCTGGTGTGGGGCTGAGGATGAGGCATTTGGGGTGCAGGAGGTGGCTCCAGGCTGGGGCTGAGGGGTTTGCAGTGCGGGAAGGAGCTCTGGGCTGGGGCAGGGGGTTGGGGCATAGGGTGTGTGTGTAAGGGGTGCAGATTCCGGGCGGTGCTTACCTCAGGTGGCTCCTGGAAGCAGTGGCATGTCCCCACTCTGGCTCCTACGCGGAGGCGCGGCCAGGTGGCTCTGCAAACTGCCCCGTCCGCAGGTGCCACCCTTGCAGCTCCCACTGGCCGCGGTTCCCAGCCAATGGGAGCTGCAGAGCCAGCGCTTGGAGTGTGGGCAGCGCACAGAGCCCCCTGGCTGCTCCTACACATAGGAACTGGAGGGGGGACATGCCGCTGCTTCCGGGAGCCACACGGAGCCACAGCACGTGGGGAGTCTGCTTTAGCCCCGCTGCACTGCTGACTGGACGTTTAACGGCCTGGTCAGTGGTGCTGATTGGAGTCGCCAGGGTCCCTTTTCGATGGGGCATTCCAGTCAAAAATGGACACCTGGCAACCCTATGCTGTGTGTGTCTAAAATCCACCCAATAGCTATCTCCATATTTGGCTGATTGCTTTTCTTGTATGATCTAGAAACACTACAAGGCTAGTCCCATGGCATTTTCCCATTTACTTTCTCACATTTGGTTGTAGTAAAAATATAGCAAGTAGTACTCAACATGTATCTTTTCTTATAGTACCATAGCTAATGATTTTAGTATGAAGCTTGGCTGAGGGCTACTGATGAGGCTGGTTTGGTGCAGGTAACCAATGGAGCTACATCACCACCACTGGCCTTATACAAATCAGGGCCCAATTCTACTCCACTGACTTCAGTAAGCACAGAATCCAGTACTGAGGGATATGACAACACTGGGGTTTTTTAACCAACCTTTTACACAACGTTTTTCTACCACCTAATGGAAGTGAATTGGGTCAATTTGGGCAGCTTTATCGGAAAAGCTTAAGGGGGAAGATAGCATGTTCTAACTATTACAGTTTCACAAGTTTTTGCCTTAAGCGAAAGCTCATGATGGAATTCTCCCTCTTTCACTGTTCTGTAACCTTCACAAAGTAATAATGCTCCAGAGAATTGGGAAAAGTTTTGCAATGCAAAAGTATTCACTTTCTCCATAAAAAGGCCTGATCCGCAGCTGATGTTAGTCAGAGTACCTCCAGCTGAGAGTCTGGCCCAAAGTGTCTAAATGAAAATAATCTGTTTCTCTTTGCCTGATGTTTGCTACCTATGGAATGCAATTTGCCTTAGAGGCATTATGAAAAGTAGCTATGAAACATATGGCGTAGGTGTAGCTGCTTTTGTAAGCTAACTGTCTCAGCTGGAGTCCTCCATAATAATACACCAGAAGGGTTTAGTCTACACATTTCCAACTAACATTCTGGAATACTCCTTTCTGAAGTATATTTGCAGTTAAGGAGGGCACCAAAAAGCTTTTCTGAACCAATTTAAAGCAATTTTTAAAAATATATGACCTTTAAGCTTGTGCACTAATTTTTCTGCTGCTTTAAATGTCAAATGATTGAGTTATGGGATTAACAATCATATATACCCTCGGTGTAAACTATTGACTTCAGTGGAGTTACAGCAGGGTTCAGTTTAACCTAATGTTTACAATGTGTGTGTAAATATCAGAAACTGATATTTAACTAACGCAGCACTGCGTATAAATAGAACATGAGTAGAAAGGAGATTTTAATCTTTTAAAACAAAGCGAACGCCCATGCTGTATTGGTCATGTCTCTTAACTGAGAAGGAAAAATATCACCTTGGAAGGGGCAATCTAATGTAAGCAAAACAGATAGACAGGTAATATTTATATACAAAGGTGCACTTATACCAGCATCAGTCATACTTCTTTTGCAACCTGAGCTTGCAAATTCAATGGGACTACTCACATGAGTGTGTGCAGGACTGCACAGTGCTGTTTGTTTTTATTTTTCTAAACCCATTACTAACTACTTGAGCTAAAATGCTGAAGTGCTTGCAAAAGGAGCCTGAAAATGAAATGATAATGTAGGTCCCATTTGTAAACATTTTACTCACATTGAATAGTGCCTTACTCTACAACTGGTCTCATTGACTTCAATTAGACCGTTTGTGGAGTAAGGCAGTATTCAACAAGAGTATCAGAATCTGTCCCAATATAAAGTAGTACAGGGTTACATTTTTCAAACGCATCTAATTGAATCAGGAACTTAAGTCCCATGTTCAAAAATGACCTAGGCATTTAGTAGTCTCAAGCTAATAGAGTGCCTAAATCACTTTTGAAATCTCTAAATCTCAGGCGCTGAAGTGTTTTTGAAAATGTTGCCTCTAAATCTTTGTATCCTGAAGCATCTCAACACACTTAATCTGAACTACGAACTACATACAAGGCTCACTTCTTCCTTAACCACCTCTGGAAGGAACTGTAGTAACTAACAACTACTGCACATCAGTTAAGACAGGAAATCAAGAATTTAGGTAAGCAGAATATCTTAGAACTTCTCTGGCTGGAATTTGGCCAGGATTCCAAGGATTCCATCCCTATTTTTGTAATTCCCATGGTATTTTTAATGACAAGTGGTCAGGACATTTGTTTCACACTGTATCTGAAAGGCAGCAGCTGGGGCAAAAGCTAAGTGCAAACTCATTCAAAGAGAAGAGTGATGCATACTGAATTGCCAACATCACAAGTGGGTCCTGCAGGCATCAATTGGGAAAGAACTGATGAATACAGCAACCTCTGATTCTGGCGATGAGAACTATTCTCAACCTCTGAGATCTGCCCATAATAGGATAAGGCAACATCATTTCTTTAGCAGAAAGTCCTTTGTGGCCTGTTGCGGGTCAGACACTGGGTTTTTTTGAAAGGGTAGCAAGGAATTCCATTTAGATGAGACATCCTGAGGGTCTATGTATCTTTCACAGTTCCTGAAGGCTATGCAGGAACCATTTCCTGCAAGCTTTGTGTGTATAGCTAGATCGCTCTGTGTTATGAGGCACGGATTGCTCTGATTGTGCCCCTTCACAGATAACTATGAAATTGATGGTAATTAAACATATTTGTAGGATTTCTCCTAATTCTTCTTGAATGTGATGGTTTTCAAATACACAGACCCATTCATTTCAATCAGACTTACTGCCCTACTAAAAGAAAATGGGATTCATAAGAGGGTAGCTCTTAGAGCAGCGGTGGGCAAACTTTTTGGGCTGAGGGCCACATCTGGGTGGGGAAATTGTTTGCAGGGCCGGGGCAGGGGGTTGGGGTGCGGGAGGGAGTGCGGGATGTGGGAGGGGGTACGGTCTACAAGAAGGGGCTCAGGGCAAGGGATTGGGGCAGAGGGGGGGTGCAGGGTGTATGAGGGGGCTCAGGGAAGGGGGTTGGGGTGCAGAGTGCAGGAGGGATCTCAGGGCAGGGGGTTGGGGTGCCCAGTGCCGCTTACCTCAAGCGGCTCCCGGGTGGCAGCGGCACGCACCGGGGCCAGGGCAGGCTCCCTGCATGCCTGCCCTGTCCCCGGCCCCGCACCGTTCCCGGAAGCGCTGCGGCCCCTGGGAGAGAGGGGGTGGAGGACTCTGCATGCATTGCCCTTGCCGCATCTCCAGGTACCTTCCCCGAAGCTCCCATTGGCCGCGGTTCCCCATTCCCGGCCAATGGGAGCTGAGGGGGGCGGTGCCTGGAGGCAAGGGCAATGCATGGAGCCCTCTGTCCTCCCGCCCAGGGGCTGCAGGGATGTGGTGCTGGCGGCACCGCGGGTCGGATCCAAAGCCCTGAGGGGCCAGATCCAGCCCACGGGCCGTAGTTTGCCCACCCCTGTCTTAGAGCTTATAGAATTCAATGAGGCAAATAAAAATGGCTCCTAAATTATATTCAAAGTTAATACGCAACACATTGTTGCTATGCTAATATGAGTCATCCAGAGGCAGCATTTCCTAATACAGCTGATAGGAGGTGGTGTACCCAGAAACGTTAAGCCAATTAACATTGAAGTTGACAACAAAACTCTCATTGGATTTAATGGGAGCATGATTGGACCTTTCACCATTAATAAATTAACTCATTGTTCATTTTTTTACAGTGAAAAAGCAACATTTTAGACCACTTACAATGCACAGCACATGCAGGAAACTTTTACAGTTTTCTTCTCTAGCTAACCTCAATAATTGTGCCACATGGGTGAAATTCGCCCCGGTGAAGAGGGCTAACGCTCTTGAGCCCTATTTTGAGAACTTACAATAAACTACTGGACCTGTGTTGGCTCTCTGCACAGGGTGCATTTGATCCTGTGTGCAATGGTTAGAGATTGCCAGCTTCAGAGATGGCTACATTTTAGTAATTGGTGACATGACACTGGTATATATAGGGTGTGATCTTGTAGCCTGGAGACTTCAATGAGTTTTCCATATGTGGGACAGTTGCAGGAGGGTTCATTTCTCAGTTACGGGATAAGACCATAATTTGCAATCAGTCTGGAAAGTCTGTTGAGGTCTTTGGAATGCTAGAATGAACCGTGTTAATGTTTTTCTTTTTTAGAAACATTAATTTACAGCATTTGACGCTACAACTCTGCAACAGTAAAACTATGATATTTTCTAAAATGAGAAAATAAACATCCATTGTATTTTGTCCTTTTAGTTATATGCAGAAAGCACAATATATTTAATCTACACCAATGATATAAAAAACAGCTAATGGTCATAGTGTACTGTAACACCACTGTAACACCACTGTAAGTGTAAAAACTGTTCAGGTTAATGGAAAATATCTGCAGTGACTAGAATGGGGCGAAAAATGTGTGATAAGTTGTGCTGGAACAGAGGCACAGATAATGTAGTTTGGGGTGGGTGGGCGAGCAGAAGAGATACCTGGAAGCCCCCAAATGCAAGCACAGTTAATCACAATGCCTGCAAGTGAAAGAACTAAGCCCTTTTAATGATAAAAACTTAAACATTTTGATGAATGTATGCCCTATTTATTATAAAAAGCCCACTTAGCATTATACAAGGTTACTTATTATCTTCTGTCTCATTTTAAACTCTCTGTAATGATCAACATTGATATTATTTAATGAGTCAATGAAGTTTCATTAGTAAAGCATCATTTCAAAGGACTAAAAAAAAATCCAATCTTCAAGAAATTTAATTTATCAGTAACTAACATGGTGCACACCATTATACACAGATTTTGGTTTCCAGCTGTGCAAAAAGTATCTTCTTCCAATGAAAAATGCTTGAGTAGAAGTTGTGAGTGGAAGTTAATAGGAAAGGTTAATAAGAGCTGATTAAGAGCTGTGCCACAAAAGAAGTGACTATTGCCTTTATTTAAATCTGATCGCAATGTCCATGCCTTTCAGACAGCCTGTCATTTATTGATTGTACCAGAGAGGGTTTTTTTTTGGAAGTTTAATAAGCAGAAATGGGAAAAAAGAAACCTGGAAAGCTAGTCACAGTTACATACTGTAAATACCTGCCAATGCCTGCGTTTGATTGCACAATCAAGTCTAAAGTCTATTCCATACACGTATTTTATTAAAATAAAAATGAAATTGATGTTAATGGGGGTTCTGTCTGAGCAAGGACAGCGGTACTCCTTACTAAAGCCTTTAATATGTGCAAGGACATCTTTTCTGCACACAAATCCCTCCCCCGTGTTTGCTCAAGCAAATCAGGTGTGTTTCTAATTAGCTGCTCGAGTGTGCAATCGCTTGATACATAGACAAATGTGTTGTTATGAATATACACTTGCACATTTTGGAAATGCAAGTAAGGAAGCCCTTTGAAAATTTGGCCCATCACGTATATTCTTATAGCGCTGCACATCTGTAGACTTTCATGTAGACTATGCCTGTTGACCTACTCACTTGAGTGGTTATGCTTCACTAGCGAGGAACACCCACAACTCATTGTTGCAAAATCTGTTTTCAAGTGGCTTGAATTTTATATTTGTTTCTTATAGGCCAGTCATTTATTATGCTTGTAAATTAATGCATGGTTGGTTCATGTACATAATGATGAGACTTTGGGGGAACAAGTTATCTAAAAATCCACTACAGGAACTATATGGTTCTGGCACTAATTCACCGAAGAATCTCCCAACACATATTTTTAGTCCCTTGGTAGGTTAATGGTTAATAAACCATACTGGGTTCAATATTAACCAGACACAGTCACTATACGTGTGACTCACAATACATGAGTTGTGAATGTGCTGGTGTAACAGGAATCCAGTGCTGGGTGATTAACTACAGAAAAGGAACTAGGGAATTCGGCACATTTGAAAAATCCCTCTTGGGGGCCTATCTGCATGTTTAAGTGCCTAAGTGCTGAATCATCATGTGTTTAACTGTTACTCTCTGCTGTACGTATATGAGCAAAGATTTATTATGTATCCAGTAGTATTTTATTTCAGGATTCATTGGACAGATTGGCAGATGCTTGCTTTTGCACGGACAGTTATTGTCAAAGGATAGATTGTTATATAGACTCTCTTACTATCTTATTTACGTTAATAGAATAAATATGTTGGCAATTTATTTTGAATGTAATTAGTTATTCTGACCCTGGTCTGCAGTAATTGATAGGAAAGTTGTTTTAAAAAGTCCTAATAAAATATGATAATGAGATAGTAGTTTTAGAAATAAGTTACCACTATTGCCAGTTATCTTTGATACATTTTATGGGCAGTCTCCATTATTCACAATACTTTAATTTCTTTTCTATTAATAATTAGTGGTCTAGAGCTGTTCATGTGGAAGCAAAAGAAACTGCCCCAAAAGAAGCAAAGTGAACAAATGTGGGAGGAAATGATCCTCAAGAGGGCAGAGGGATAGCTCAGTGGTTTGAGCATTGGCCTGCTAAGCTCAGGGTTGTGAGCTCAATGCTTGAGGGGGCCATTTAGGGATCTGGGGCAAAAATCTGTCTGGGGATTGGTCCTGCTTTGAGCAGGGGTTAGACTAGAGAACCTCCTGAGGTCCCTTTCAAACCTGATATTCTATGAATGAGTCTGGACTGTGCTATAAACACATTTTGTTTAAAATTGTCCATAAACTTCTCAGTGTTTATTACAAAAATTAAAGAAAAGGTTAAAATCAGTGCAAAAAATTAACTTCAGAGTAACTTTGGACACAGTACTCCAGATGAGGTCTCACCAATATCGAATAGAGAGGAATGATCACATCCCTCGATCTGCTGGCAGTGCCCCTACTTATACAGCCCAAAATGCCGTTAGCCTTCTTGGCAACAAGGGCACACTGTTGACTCATATCCAGCTTCTCATCCACTGTAACCCCTGGGTCCTTTTCTGCAAAACTGCTGCCTAGCCATTCGGTCCCTAGTCTGTAGCAGTGCATGGGATTCTTCCGTCCTAAGTGCAGGACTCTGCACTTGTCCTTGTTGAACCTCATCAGATTTCTTTTGGCCCAATCCTCTAATTTGTCTAGGTCCCTCTGTATGCTATCCCTACGCTCCAGCGTATCTACCACTCCTCCCAGTTTAGTGTCATCTGCAAACTTGCTTAGGGTGCAGTCCACGCCATCCTCCAAATCATTATTGAAGACCGACCCTCATGCAAGTGTATGTTTGTGTGTATGTGTACGTGTGTGTACATGTGTGAATATTCCACCACATTACCTTCCTTTAACAGACCGCCTCGCATTTACACTAGACTAATTCATTACTAACATAAACACTGCTACCTAGTGTAATGTACTGGATTTTCTTAACATAATCAGTATTTTCTTGTACTTGAGCGGTCTAAAATTTAGGTGAACCAGCTAGAGGTAGAGCCCCAATGCCTGATTCTTATCACCCTCCTAGTGGTGTTCATCATGAGTAACCCTGCTGAATTTACACTGCTCAGGTGAGAGTCAGGCCCCAGGTTTCTAGCCAGCATTCATTTACTTACTTGTCTTTTTAATTATTTTAAATCTAGCTACCTAAGGCTCTAGGTGCCCTAACCATCATTAATAATTGCAGCACTGGAGTGAATTTCTCTCTTGATGATGCACGTGGAATAAACAGGGCCCATAAAAATTAAGCCAGATTTAAAAACACAGCCAACCAACCCTCCCCCCTGCAGAATTTGAGGGTTTCTAAAACAACTAGCCTTGCTAATCTCTGAGAAATATTACTGAATAATGCAGTTTCAGGCATCTTCTTTATTGCTCACGTTGCATTTGAGTAGTGAAAGAATCCTCCCCATTCAACCAGGCGCATAACAACTGACCTGATCGGGCAGGAGCTGTTCAGTCCCCTGTGGGACCAGGAAAAAAAAACGCCATGTAGAAACATCCTTCCTTGCAGGAGAAGGAAAGTGACACAGGAAGAAAGACTAGATGCTCCCTGCTCTCAGTGGCTGGGAATTCCTCCCCTCAAAAGGCCAGAGAAAATCCTTTCTAATTCCAGGCTTGGGGAGTAGAGAGAGACATAGCACAGAGATACAAATAGAAGATGAGGGCCTCGTTCCTGCCTTCATGAATTATTGGGTGTTCCTGTCAGCCGGTGCTGGCGAATTTATCAGTTCTTTGCTTTTTGAGAAGTAGCCCAGTGCTATAGTCACTTTGAAAGATCTTTGCCTGATCTGGGAATTGGGCCAAAACTTAGATTGCATTCTAAATTACCCCTTATGGAGGATCAGAGAGACATTACACCAGGTGTTCACTGTGTGCATTCCATTGGGAAGCAAAACCCCAGCTGTCTCCAGAAGTATTGCGTGCAGAACAAGTAAGCAACAATAGAAGATAGTGCTATGGAGTTATACAGTGGTTGTGATTAAAGATCAGCATCTGCCACCATTCAGTACCATGGGAGACGCCATCATTTCTCCCTATACTTAGAACAGGAAATAAGTTGTTATCTCATGTATTTCGGGTGGTATCTAAATGTTGACTTTTGAATGCTGACCACTCCCTTCAAAGATATTAAAACACTTTCAAAGGCCATGTTGATACTAATGAAAAAGGTGTGTTTTAACAAATTAGATGATATGTTAATGCATTCATGAACTAACGTGTGTTAACACACGCACGTTAAAATCCTGGTGTAAATAAGGCAAATTGTAGTTTTAACATGTTAGCTGGGCAAGGTAAACCCCAGGGCTAACGTATGTTAAAACTACAACCTGCCTTGTCTACACTAGGATGGTAAAGGTGATAGTTAACACTCTAGCGCAGGGGTTCTCAACCTTTTTCTTTCTGAGCCCCCCTCACCTGCTATTAAAAACTCCATGGCCAAGCTGTGCTGTTTTTCTGCATATAAAAGCCAGGGCTGGGGTTAGGGGGTACCAAGCAGGACAATTGCTCAGGGCCCCATGCCACAGGGGACCCACAGTGAAGCTAAGTTGCTCAGGCATCAGCATCAGCCCCGAGTAGCAGGGCTCAGCGCCCCGGACTGCAGTCCTGCAAGGCAGGGCTTTGACTTTCTGCCCTGGGCCCCAGCGAGTCTAACGCTGGTCATTCTTGGCGGACCCCCTGAAACCACCTCGCGGCTCCCCAGGGCACCCCACACCCATGGTTGAGAACGACTGCACTAGCGAACATGTTAAAAAATGCACTTTTTCCCGTAGCGTAGACATGGCCAAAGTGTTTATTAATTACATCCTCACAGTCCCCCATGTGAGGGGTATTATTATTCCCATTTCATAACTGGAGAGTCTAAGGCTCAGGGAGACTAAGGGACTTTGGGTACAGCCACACTTTGAGCTGCAGAGGGGAGGGGAATTCCCAGCTTGAGGAGACACACCCATGCTGGCTCTGACTGAACGAATGCGCTACAAATAGAAGCATCGTTTCAGCTCGAGGGAGCAGCTGTCGAGTCCATGCCTAGCATCTTGGATGGGTACATACTTAGGGTGGCTAGCCCTGCCGGCCATGCCTACCCTCTATTTTTAGCACACTTATTTGGTCAGAGCTAGCGTGGGTCTGTCTTCTTGATCTGGGAATTACGGGCAGAGTTCGGGACAGAACCACGTCTCATCCTCCCCCGTCCTTTTTCTCTCAGACCAATGCTGCCCCCGTGCTGAGAATGGTCTTCATCCCATTCCCAAAAGCGTGATGCTATTTAAGCACAAGTGGCCAGAATCATTCGAAGCAGAACATTATTCCTTTCTGTGGGTTACTTTAATGCGGTGAAGTGTATCAGCACTTTCAAACATTACACATGACAGCGGAGAGGCTGCCTTTCCCTGAATTCCCTGCGCCTCCCCTTTGCTGCATCTTACCTTCTTAAAGCGGTTCTACTAAAGACTCTTTTATCAAGGGAGGGTTTATGGTGTTTGTAGGGCTTGGGTTCTTTTTTTTTTTCCTAATAAAGTATTTCGTTCTCACAACTAAGAAATGTGTTAAACCTGCTTTCAATTAGCCTCACTGCTGTGAAAACCAGATCAGATCCAGGGAGGGGAGGATTCCTTAGCTGGGCAGGAAAGAAAGAACAGGAGCACACTTCAAAAGGAAGAGACTAAATAAAAGCCTATGGCAAGAGGCTTACCCTACATTGGGGAGAAGAGCCATTGTCTAGGCCTCCATGGCTGGTGGGTTTAAAGCCTTGAGCAAAGCATCTCTGGTGTGCACTCAGTGGGAGGTGCTGCTGCTAATTGGCAGAAGTAGTGGGGATGGCTCATTGGAGGACAGTACTTGCCTTGGTGCTTTGCACTGCTGGTCAGATTTAAATGTTGACTCCGGTTCAGAGATTGGGAGCAGTTTAACTCTCTTTTGCAGCCCATGGAAGGGGTAAAGGGTGGAATATACCTCCAGCCATACTGCTTCCCTTGCTAGCAGTGAGAGCTGGGCTGGGGTAAGTGACTTGCTCATGATCTCTCAGGACAGAGTGGGAACAGGAGCCAGATCTTGTGCTGTAACCACAGGACCATCTTCCCTCCGTTCTAAGCACAGCTCTATTGTAAATCTCAACAGAGTGATGGATTCTATGTCATATGAGGTGAAAACTATTACACAGAAGTGGTGGGGAAGGGAAAGGAGGTGGCCACATGGCTTTGCCCACCTCCAGCCACACTGTTTGGCAGAGCCAATCCTATAAAAGGCTGTAAAAGTGGAGACTCTGGAGTGTATTTGGCTGGGGCACAGGACTCAGAATCGGAGGTGGGAGGTGCTGCTAATCAGCAGAAGTGGAGGGGATGCCATTAGCGGATGGCTCATTGGAGGACAGCACTTGCCTTGGTGGGCTGCTCTGCTAGTCAGATGTAAACATTGACTCAGGTTCAGAGATTGGGAGCAGTTTAACTCTCCTCTCAGTGGGAAGTCACCCCACTGCCATCATCTCCATGCAGCCACCAATTCTCTAGTGTGTCCCGCCCCTTTTTGCACCACTCTCGAGGTGCATAGGGACCAGAAAGCAGCTACATCCTGCCAGTGGAGAATTTCATCCACCTTGGGAGAACTTTCATCACCAGGCCACCCACCCAGGCCTGAAGTAGGGGATATGTCATGGGGCAGGGAGGACTGCTCCTGGAGAAGGTTGTACTCTGGCCACCAGGCTATGGTCTCTTGTGGGCTGTTCCTAGATGGCTTAGATAAGAGCAGACTCTCAGCTACGCTAACCGATGCTTGGGTCAGGGCTGATACAGCTCTGTCCTCAGAATCTGGGTCACTTTGACAGGCTCTTTCTCTGCTACACTGAGTGGAAACTCAGCACAGCTGAGAACCTTGCACTTAGTCTGAAGGAGAATGTGCAAAAATGAAGCTAAATGAGAAATCCAGATTTTAGTGACAAAAATGTGAGGAAAGCAAATGGCTTTGCATTCCATAATCTGCCCGGAACCTACACACAAGGAA
The DNA here is from genome assembly GCF_027887155.1 of Malaclemys terrapin pileata. Taxonomy (NCBI): domain Eukaryota; kingdom Metazoa; phylum Chordata; order Testudines; family Emydidae; genus Malaclemys; species Malaclemys terrapin. The sequence continues at coordinate 14,408,652 of NC_071513.1, read as the reverse complement.
CCTGTCCCTACCCATCTACCTTGTATATGGGCCAGGAGGTAGAAGCACAGGGATTGTTCTGCCTTTACTCTCCTGAAAGTGTCTGGTTGCCCCAAAAGAAGGTAGGAAGCAGTAAGGGGGAGGCAGGAACAAAGACATGGCAAAAATGAAGCTAAACATCAATTAACTTTAATTAGATTTCTAGCATTGAAATTTCAGACTCTATGGCTGCCCTAAGTGCTTCAGTAAAAAAGGTCTGAAACCAGGAGGCAATGCACACAAAAGGGACAATATTAAAGAGGATTTGCATATTGTCTCCCCAGCGATGCCAACAAACATGTCAGGTTAGCAGCAAGAAATAATTGATTTAAACTGCGGACAAGGAGATTTAGGTTAGAGATTAGGAAAAACTTTCTAACTATGAGGATAGTTAAGCACTGGAATAGGTTACTGAGGGAGGTTGTGGAATATCCATCATCAATGGTTTTTAAGAACAGGTTAAACAAACACCTCTCGGGGGTGGCTGAAGTTTACTTGATCCTGCCGCAGCATGGGGGACTGGACTAAATGACCTCTCAAGGTCGTGCCCTACATTTCTATGATTCTATAACACAGTAACATCTTATTTGCCATGCGACTGCACAGCGGTTAGCTGTTAAAACAAATACCATCTGAAACAGTGCATTCAGCAGCAACTCTGTTCAACTGTTGGATAAACTTGTTCCAAAAATCCCCAACTCAAGCTTCTTTTATCCCTACTGGTCTGGTTATATACATGCTAATAAAGGCATTTAAAAATTAATCTCCCCCTCGTTTACACAAAATGGAATCCAGAGGAGGCAAATGTGACAGTCATTTCACAGCCAAGGCTCACAATGGCACCTGGGGAAACGTGCACCTTTACTTTCAGTTTCATAATAGAGTTTTCAGCTCATGGGAGATAAAGGAGAGTCGTCATGTAAATGAGACACCTGTTCCTAATAATTAGTGGTTACAGAGCATTTTTCATCTTCAAAGTGTTTTCCACTGGCTCATTATCCTCACCTCTGAGAGTGCTGAGTGCTGTAGGTCGCTATCCCCCTTTCTGCAGATGGAGAAAGGATAAGAGCATTTCAGGAAGACACCCGAAGCCTGCAGATGATTGGGGGAGGCTTTGAAGTCTATGTTGACTTGAACATAGCAGGGTTGTCTTCCCTGATTACAGAGACCCAGGTGGCCTCCCTAAGGCCTGCTGGCTCCTGCAGTTCCACTCCAGCGCCAGCCCAGCAGAGCTGGGCAACTCTGTTGGGCTGGATCTTCAGTCAAACCTCAGGGGACATGTCTGACCTTTGGATAACTGAGCATTGCAGTTCCATGTGATTCAAATCATTAAGCTTTGACTGCACAAGAATAAGGCATAGCTGTTCATTTTCCAAACTAAATGAAAAGTGTTTCAATTTGTCACTAACTGGAAAGCTAAAGCCTTGCTAACCCAGCTTCCTAAATACAAGGGAATGAACCCACTGGATGAAACAAAAGACAGACCGAGGGACAGGTTTTTGTTTTTCTACCAGCGCAGTCTCGGTGTGTGTGGTGCTCACAAAGCTGCAGTTCTCTCTGCAGACAAAGGTTCATAAGTGCAGTCATGTTGAGGTAAAGCACCCGGGGCTCGGCAATACACAACAGTGCTGTGCTAGTCCCAGAAGGATGTGGCTGCGGGCTCTACATCAAACCAGCTTATTCAAAGAAAAGCTGGCTTGAAAAAGGGGGCAAACTTTCTCCTCTCCAAGGCCTGCTCTTTGGGAGCACCTTGCAGAGCTGGGATTAGTTTTCCCTGCTGCAAGCCCTTGATACAGAGGCATCTTCCATGGTCCAGCAGCTGCAGAGGTTAATTTTACCTGCATCAAGTCCCAAAGGAAGTGACATTGCTTATAACACACTCTCCAACAGGCTCAACCCCAGCTTGCGACTACAGCTTTAGGAATTGACTTTTCTCTTTGTCACTTGGCTCTCTTTAGTATGCATTTTTAAAATGACTAGATCTGCTTTATTGGCTGCTACATGCCTAGATGACTAGGGCAGTTGCAGATGACCTAATTATAGATAACAGTGTTGAAGTTTCTTGACCTGGAGAGAAACACTGAGAGTTTAGGATTTCACTGCAGTGTAATAATACTATACCCTGAGCTAGCAACTCTCAAAGTGTCTCATAAAGCCTCACCCTGTGAGATAGGTAATATTATTATTCCTGTTTCATAGCTGGTAGAACTGAGGCACAGAGAAGTTTGGTGACTTGCTCAGGTCACACACGTCAAGTCAGTGGGCGGGCAAGGATATGACCCAGGAGTCCTGATTTCCAGTCCTCTTCACTTAGTGCCCATTAGACTCCACTCCTTCCTCCCCAAAAGTCAGACCATAAAATCACTGTTTTCTAAGGTTTAAAACACATATAAGTAGAATGGACAGGGCTCAAAAAAGTTGAATGGGCTGGGCAGGCCTGAGTTACTATTTCAGCATTAAGAAATCCTAATTGTTTTTTAAATATAGCAATAATAAAACAGTTACCCAGTGTCTTTTGTGCCTATTACTCAAAGTGATGTACACATGATATGCAAACATAAAAGTAGCAGCACATTTAACTAGACAGCAGTTGATTGGCTGGTAGCAGATATTTTAAAACTAAATCCAGAGCTTAGGAGAAGTAGACCTCGTTGGGGTTGTAACACTCCATAAATGTGGTGATATTAGGCCTGTATCATGAAATATGCCCTGGTGAAAAGGCATAACATGTCGGTGCATCTTTTGGCCTGAAGTCAATGGCAAAACTCTCACTGGTTTCCATGTTGCAGGATCAGCCGCTTAGGGCCAGGAAAGTTAATGGGAGTTTTGCCATTGACTTGAATGAGAGTAGGATCAAGCCCCAGGGCAACTTTGGAGACAGAGTTCCTCCAGCAGGGATGACAGCTTCTGGAGCTCCAGTGCATCCTGCTTCTGTTCCACTTTTTTACAAGGGTACAGGGCAAATGTCTCCTCATACAAAGCCAGCTCTGCACTCTTTTCTGGGAGCCAGCACCAGTGCTGCTGGTAGTCTTGTGTCGTCCCAGAGCTCAGGATGCACTCCTGCCTTACATATGCACGAAGAAGGGATGGAAGATCCTTGTATCCTCTCCTCACAAACATATGCACCCACATTGTGCAGAGCACAATACATCCCTCATTGTTCACAAAGATTACAGGGAGAAGGAAGAAATGGCTGTCAGCCTGCAAGCAGAAAGCAAGGTGCACACTAGATCAGCATATGCAGGTTGTTAGCTCAGGACAAAGCAGAAATGTTCTGCTGTGTTTACGCAAAGTAAATATGTTCACCCCAAATACCATTGTGTAACCACTTGGCGTATAGACTAGTTGGGGGTGGCAGTGAAAAAAACACTCTCCATGCAATGGAACAAATTATTATTTTTTTAAATAGATTACAAAATGAGACTAAAAATAAATATCTAGAGATTGTAAAACAAATTTAAACAGAGATTTTTTATTTTGCAGTTTATTAACGTTGTGCATGTTTTTTTAAAAAAAAAAGAACATTAAAATGAACGTTAAGGGAAACTTACCCCATAGACTAGTTCACCCACCATGCCATTCCATATCTTAGACTCAGGGTCCCTAGCTCCGTATTTCCCATCTCCAACAATTGACAGTTTGTATTTTATTCCAACATGTTTTGCTATTTCATAAGCTAAGTCTACACAATATCCTTCATATCTCTCATTCCCTTCTAGTTGTTCATGGTTTTTCTTATACATTACATATGGCGATTCCTTTGAAACAAAAGCAAAGATCAAAAGTCTATGAATATAACACATGCCTTTAAAATATGCAAAACGAGAGCTGTTATTAGCATTATTTTATGTTATTGGCAAATATCAACAATATTTCCTGGGCTGCTCTTATATAGTAATTGGAAAGATTTCCAAGTCAGCTTCACATAGACATTAAAGGCTTCCTGGCAAGACAGAATAGTTTAGTTTAACAATCCTTAGAAGCGCAACTGAAATTCATCAAATGGCCAGATCCTGCAAACACACATGCAATTCGCTTTAATCACAAGAGTATTCCCACTAAGGCAATGGGGCTACTCACATGAGTAAACTTACAGTCTTTTTTCAGGATCAGGCCTGAATCTCCAGTAAATCAAAGATAAGCACACCATAATAATGCAGTACTTAGCTTATAAAGCAGTGATGTACCTGCTCCTGCTCCCATTGAAGTCAATGGCAAAATCCCCACTTATTTAAATGGTGCAGGATAACGCTGATGCTTGGATTTTCAAAGAAGCCTGAGGCATTTAGGTGCCCAGCTCCACCACAGATCACCTAACTCCCGTAGACTTCTTTGAAAATCCCAGCTGAAAGGCTGAGTGTGTCTCACTAAATTATAGTCAAGTAAAATATGATCCTACTAGCAAAGTCATGAAACTGACTCATGCTCAGGACAATTGTAACAGGCACCAAAGGCACAAATAATACTGTATTACAGACCACATAAGCAATAGGCTTTAGAACTGACACAGATAACACTGACTATAAGAAGAGCATTATTCTCCACAAGCATTGGATGTCTTTACATATTGTCAAAGCATTTCCAATTCACTGTGGGCCAGATTGTGCTATCCTTACTCAATCAACAGGAGCTGTGCCTGAGTGAGGGCTGCAAGATTTGGTCCTACAGCAGTAGGGGCCAGATCCTGCAATCATGTACATACATAAGTAACTTTACTCACGTGAGGAGTTCCACTGAGTTCAAGTAACTGAGAAGAAGGAAAGCACAATGTTGAGATCAGTGGGACTCCTCCCGTGAGTACATTTACTCATGTGTGTAAGTGTTGGCAGGACCAAGCCCTCCGTACATCTCTGGAGGTTGCTGAACTTCTCAGTCACTTGAAGTCACACAGCATTCAACATTGGGCCTTCTAATAAATCTCAGAATACACGTGTCTTCCCACCTAAGCACATACTGACTAAGAACATGCAACTTACCAGGATGGTAGTGACTACTATTGTTCTATTCTCCACAGATGAAGTGTCATTAGACACTTGCTGGTCTAGTGCTGGCACAAATCTTTCATATTCATTCCAGTAACCAGCCTACAAAAGCAGAGAGTGTTACCTAGTTACATATTTTTATAATGATTTTGGTGCATAAAACTGATGCTTAAATAGAACTGCCTTTTTTATTTTAAAAAAGTGATTTTTATTTAGGATTTATTCAAGATACAGACAAATGAATATTGATCTAAAAGTTTTTCTAGGACCCCTCATCAGCTATTAGCAAGGTCATGGGACACTTTCTTGCCAACATCGGGCTGTGGGAACCTTTTGCTGAATTTTTACATTGTTCCATCACTGAGTGTGTAGCACGCAAATAGATATGCAAAAACTATGTGAAAGTAATGTATGGTTCTGTACATATATATTATTACATAATATATTTTATCAGAATACCCATGGAATAATTCCTGTATTTCTGCAACCAGGGAATACAACATAGGACAAGAAAATAAACTGCAGAATTCTTGAATGAACTACTTTTAATTTGCAGCCTTAAATGTCTCACTTGAACTCTGCCCTTAATCAGTCTCAACCTGGTCTATTTCTAGCATACTAAATCTCTAATCGACTGCAAACAGCTACTATTTAAAATAAAACCACTCCTTTCAAACAAAACAAAACACAAATATAGGCTGCTACAAATGTAGGTCAGGTAAAGGCAGGGGATATAAATAACACTGGTCCTATTGCCGGAGGGGCAATATTTAGTTTTGGACCAGTGACAAGGTTCAAGACCTGAAGTCATGTAGCTCTAGGGTTACATACACAGGCTGAGGAGCTGGGATTCTTGATATACAGAAGCATCCATTTCTAGAGTAAGGGTACAATTTTCAAAAGTGCCTAAGTGATTTAGGCACATAAGTCCCATTGACTTTCAATGAGACTTTAAGGCTAAGTGCATAAGGGTCAGATTTTCAAAGGTATGTAGGTGCCTAAAGATGCAAATAAGCACCTACTGGAAGTTTTAATGTTAGGTGCCGAATTCTAATTGAAATCAATGGGATTTAGGCACCTAACCTGCTTAGGCCCTTTTGAAAATTCCACTAGGCACCTATTTGCATCTTTAGGCACCTAAATATTTTTCTAAAGCTGGCCCCCAGCCACTTTTGAAAATGGGACTTAGGCTACTAATTCACTTAGGCACTTCTGACTATTTTATCTTAGGCCATGAGATAATCATATTTTGAACATCCTGATTAAAATCCAAATGCTGTTTTACACTATTTTAAGAGATTTTTAAAATATATGGGTTCCAATTCTCTATTGCTCTGAGGCCTATAATGGAGAGGAAGGAGGAGATGAAAGGAATTTAGGAGAGAGGACTGGGCAAAGGATCTGAAGACACCACTGTAGGAGGAAATCAGAGTTGAGATGTGGCAGGGCAGGCACCTCAGATGTGAAGCTAAGACGTTTGCTGTAGGAAGGTATTCAAGGAGTGAAGGTATTCAAGGGCAGGGGGGAAACATGAGCAGAATAACAAGGACAGAATGGAACGACATTCCTATAAAATTGCATAACTAAAGAATTAGGGAAGAGGAGAGATAAATGTAGTGGGAGGGGGATCTATCAGATTTTATATCTTCACAACAGTTGTATGATATTGCTTGTTTTCGTGACTTTGCGGCAATACATATTTTTTAAGAAGCCCAAGGAGAATACATATTTTGAGAACTTACCTTCCGTGATCCAGTGGCTTTCGTTTCATACACATCAATTGTGTAATTTGTTCTGCGTCCGTAGGTGTCAAACTGAATATTTCCAGTCATTCCTTGGACTTGTACCTTAAACAGGGAAATAGTAAAACAGTTACATAGAACAATATTTCTATTTTTTCCCTCTTTTATGTCCTGAAAGAATTTACTATCTCTGTGATCATTTCCATTAATACCTGTGCCCTGTCCAGTGTCCAACAGGGCCATTTACATTCTGTCTACCTAAAATTCCCCAGTTCTCCCAGTTTCAACTGTAAACATTATTATTCCTCACTGCCTATGAGCTGATGCAGAACTGCCACTTTCCATTGCAAGGAAGGCTGCATTTCAGTGCTGAGTGAATCTTGCATATATATTATATTCAAGGTCCAATTCTGCCATGTTTATTCACACTTGGTGAAATTCCCTCCTTTTCAAAGGGCCAACACAGGGTGCATGTACCACTGAAGTGCCACATAAACCCTCACAATTAGGGCTCAAGTAGGGTGACCAGATGTCCCGATTTTACAGGGACAGTCCCGATTTTTGAGTCTTTTTCTTATATAGGCTCCTATTGCCTCCCACCCCCGTCCCGATTTTTCACATTTGCTGTCTGGTCACCCTAGGCTCAAGTGGTACATATTGCATAAGCCTCGTGCTGTAGGGCCAGATCCTGATACTCTTACACCGAGTAGCACCTTATTCCACAATTAGACCTGGTGAAGTCAATATAAGTGAAGGTATCAGACTCCAGCCCCATTAGAGGAAGAGTGGCAGAATTTTGTCTATACCTTGTAAAGAGATTGAGCTTTGTCTAGATGGATGATGCTACATAAATGTAAGTCGTTACCATTACTTACTCACATTAATAATTTTGAAGGAAGTATGAAGTACTTTGTTTCAAAGGCAAAAAAAAATCTGTCTTTCTTGTTTCCCTAGTATTAAAGTATTAAATTCATCAGTTATCAATACTGACAAGCTTGCAGCTAAGATAGAAGAGGTAACTGTCAGAAACTTCAGTAGGATCATTTATGTTAAATTTTAGGGAAATTTTATAGCGGTAATAAGAGTTGGGTGATAGAACAATTTGCTAAGGAGGCGGTAGAATCATAGTCACTAGAGATGTTCAAAGCTGGTCACTGATCTGCCAAGGATGGTTTAGAGATGATGTAATCGATCTTGTCAGGATGCACAGTGATGGATCACATAATTCAGTAAAATCCCTTTGCCCCAGATTTATCCAGTGGGCCAAATTCAGAGGTGATGTATAAAGAGTGTAAATTCTGTGTCTGTAAGTGGATGTGAGTCAATGTTAGGGTAATTTGTGATTTGATGGGACTGGAAAAAGATTTAATTTCATCATCCTTGACTTTCTTAGGTTCAGCTCAACTCATTATGATTCCAATCTTTATTGAACTTTTATTGCAAACATAGAAACCACAGAAGCTCTGATTCAGCCATCCAGGCCTATTCAGCATGTGTGTAACTTCAGGCATATGCTAATTCTGTTGATTTAAATGGAACTTAAGCATGTGCTTAAAGTTAATGTCACCCACTCCATAAATTTATCAAGCTCAGTCTTGAAGCCAGTTAGGTTTTTTTGCCCCCACTGCTCCCCTTGGGAGGCTGTTCCAGAACTTCACTCATCTGATGGTTAGAAACCTTCGTCTAATTTGAAGCCTAAACTCGTTGATGACCAGGTTATATCCATTTGTTCTTGTGTCCATATCGGCACTTAGCTCCTCTCCCTCTCTGGTATTTGTCCCTCTTATGTATTTATATAAAAGCAATAATATCTCCCCTCAGCCTTTTTTGCTTAGGCTAAACAAGCCAAGCTCCTTGAGTCTCCTCTTGGAAGGTAGGTTTTCCATTCCTCTGATCATCCTAGTAGCCCTTCTCTGCGCCTGTTCCAGTTTGAATTCATCTGTCTTAAACATGGGAGATCAGAATTGCACACAGTATTCCAGATGAGGTCTCACCAGGGCCTTGTATAATGGCAATAACACTTCCCTATTTCTACTGGATATACCTTGCATGATGCATTCTAGGATTGCATTAGCCTTTTTATGGCTGCATCACATTGGCAGCTCATAGTCATCCTGTGATCAAAACATCCAGGTCTTTCTCCTCCTCTGTTGCTTCCAACTGATACATTCCCAGCTTAGAGCAAAAATTCTTGTGGTTAGTCTCCAAGTGCATGTCATTGCACATTGCACTATTAAATTTCATCCCCATTTCTATTACTCCAGTTTTCAAGGTCATTCAGATCTTCTTGTATGATATTCCAGTCCTCCTCTGTATTGGCAATACCACCCAACTTTGTGTCATCTGCAAATTTTATTAGCACACTCCCACTTTTTGTGTCAAGGTCATGAATGAAAATGTTAAATAAGAGTGGTTCCAAGACCGGTCCCTGAGGAACTCCACCAGTAACCTCCCTCCAGCCTGACATTTCACTTTTCAGTATGACCCATTGTAGTCTCCCCTTTAGGCAGTTTCTTATCCACCCTTCACTGCTCATCTTAATCCCCATCTTCTACAATTTAACTAATAATTTCTCATGTGGAATTGTACCAAATGCCTTACTGAAATCCAGATAGATTAGATCTACTGCACTTCCTTTGTCTAAAAAAAACAGTTGTCTTCTCAAAGAAAGACATCCAGTTGGTCTGGCATGCTCTGCATTTTGTAAAGCCATGTTGTATTTTCTCTCAATTACCATTTACCTCTAGGCCTTAACTACTTTCTCTTTCAAAATTTGTTCCAAGACCTTGCATACAATTGAGATCAAACTAACAGGCTTGTAGTTTCCCGGATCACTTTCCCACCCCCCACCCCCTCTTTCTTAAAAATAGGTACTCTATTAGCAATTCTCCAGTCATAGGGTATGAACTCCAAGTTTATGGATTCATTAAAAATCCTTGCTGTTGGGCTTGTAATTTCGTGTGCCAGTTCCTTTAAAGTCCAGGTCTGTTGTTGTCCACTTATTGGACACTTTAGGTTCAAATTCAGGGGAGGAAATACAGACTTGCATAGTTTTTCAAAGATATAAGGATGCAGAATCAGGTAATACCAATCTGCCTTTTGTTGGCAAGACGACTGCAGTTTGACATTGAGTCTGATGCTTGGATCAGTTATTTGTAGGATGCTTGGATTGATTGTTTGCAGGATTTCTTGTACTGAATATTCTTTTTTTTTTTTAGGTGTTCCATGGCTGATGTAGGTAGGAAATATTATTAATTGGAAGTCATAACTTCCTGAAGCAAAAGTGCAAGATATATCATCTAAACAGGAAAAAGAACACGCTTCATTGTGTGGGTTCTGGTAGGAATCAGGGACGTGTGATGATCTTGCGCTGGGTACTGAGTGGGGCTGTTGAGATAGATGGATAAACCTCTTCAACTTATGTTAGACTATTTAAATATAATGGGCTGAAATCACCCTGATGTAATTCAATATTCTGTGCCTGCCTCAATCATGAAATTGTCTCTGTGTATCTTATGAATCTTTTATTAAAGCGGCAGCCTTTTACCAACCAACATTTGGATTTTTTTTTACCTCTCTCAAACAGGGTGTGTCTTGTTGCACTGTTTGTGTTCCCGTTCGAGCCTTGTTGATGTGAGTACTTTGGGATCTCTTTTGAAGGGTTTATGTATCACTTCTAATTAAGTTCTAACTGACTACAAATCTTTTAACTGTTATGAAGGTTGAATTTAATTAACTTATCTTCAAAAGTGTGTAATGCTACATTAATGAAACTACAGTTAGGGCATTTGTTAGGGAACTGACACTGTGATATAAGAAGTGTTCTGACAGTGAGAGACTGAATCATATCTCTCATTCTATGAGAGAGGGAATTACCCTTTTGATGTGATCCTTCCAATTTGGCAAATTTGAAAAAGCAATAATTAAGCCAAGTGAATGAAGTCTGATCTAGGGGTCCTTTTTATAGCATGTGGCCTTAATTCCAATCTTACTCATTCCAGTCTTACACCAGTGGAGTTATTCTTGATTTCTACTGGTCCAAGTCAGAGCAAAATCAGATCCTATGTATCTGGTAGGTTTTCATTCACTTTTATGCCCCCAAATCAGTTTAATACAAAAGGGAAAGAAAGACAAACAAAACCACAGGGATTTGATCAATACTAGATCTGATGCAATAACTAATGGTTAGTACTAGGGATTGGCCAAATAGGAGTAATCAAGTTGGAAATAGAGTTATGTTAGGGTTCAGAGAGCAGGTGTAAGGCAAAACTCAGGGCTAAGGTTCAGGCTGGTGCAGAAATCCTGCAATCTGTTAACATGGTCGATCATACTGTTTGTGCAACTTTTAGAAAAAAACATAAGCTGATTTTTGACTGGTGTGATATATAGATAAATACACAGGTACATATGCTCATAATATATACGTGGTTTACAGTACACCTCCTGAGGACAAACTGTTCACCCAGTTCTGTTTTATTTTGGGCCACATTTTTGACCTCAACCTAGCCTCAGAATATGTTTGCAAAGCTTTTAACACACCCGTTTGCAGAGATGCTAGTATACAGTACGGTGGGAACTGCATCACATTGGCTAGCTATTACAATTGGTGCCCAGTTGTCGCTTTTTATTTCCTATGAACACTGAATTCTAGAAGACAAATTTATGGCCATGAGGAAGAGGGTATGTGTGTAACATACTGAACATGTCACCATGGCCCTTGATTGGATGGGATGTCAGACCACTCTCGTGTTTGTCATTACCCTCTTTACTGGCCTGGGTACAGGATAGTCATTGTTAGCTTCAGCACCAAGGCCCTGTGCTTATGGAGTAGAAGGATGTGAGTTCTGCCCCATTTGGCATGGGCAGAGTCCTTACAAGTGCATTTGTTGCAAAGCTGCACATGCAGATTTACAGGTAGCTTTTGAAAGTTGCTTCCTTCATTGTGTCCTTGTTGTTTTAAAGACTTACGTTGTAAAAATGCGATATACCTGTTCAATAGGTTAGGTACATTTGCCCTTACCATTTTCAATGCTCTTTCTATATCGATTCCTTGGCTCCAGGGCACTGCAGGGTTTGCTAGGCAGTCTCCAGCACTACCTCTCCTGGAAACATCAACACGCTGTCTTCGGAGGTAGCGGAAAGCCTCTGCTATGACTAGGATTGCATCATGGGTCAGTGCAGACGTATACTAAAATGGATGCAAATAAAATATTGTGACAAACTGCACTCTGGAAATTTCCTCAGGTTTATAAAGGTCAATTATTTCTCCCTGTTAAAATGTTTTTAGAGCAGCAACAATTTCACCCCCCGCCCCCATGTCACATGTCATTTAGCAATTACATATATTTAAAGTAAGAAATTTAAAATGTTATGATTTCCTACAGTATATAGAAAAATAGTTTATAGTTCCGTAAAGTACTGACTAGATTTAATTGGAGCGCTGCCTGTCTAAAGCAGGTTGATGAAGAAGACCTATAATGCAATGCTGGGCCATGTTGTAGCCAACTGCAACATACAACTCATAGTTGAGTTTTGCTTGGATTTTTTTTTAACGAATTAACCATCTCAAAGAGCTAGGAGTAGTTTAAAGTTAACATTAATGATTTCTGTCTCGCCCATGTTTCTAATTAGCTAGGATCCACGGCCAGCCATAAATTGGTTTATTTTTCTTACCAAAAAACCCAGCCCCAAAACCACCTCACCCTCACTACTTCCTTATATTGTACAAAACTACAATCGTTACTCAGGTTATAAATCTGATATTCATAAGCAACAAATGTCTTTAGGAGATGTGTCTGTATTTTTTCATATCCATTGATTCATCTGAAAACTCTACTTTGCTAGAGACTGGCCCAACCTCTGGACACCGAGATATTGATTTCTGGCTATGCACTGCTGATGAACGTAGGATTTAGACTACTTTGTGTGAACAGGATCAGAATTACATTTAACTACTATATATAGAGTTCCGTTGTAATCATATAAAATTGAATTTTGCAAACATCTGTAGGGCCTCATTTTGATGATGCTGCATCATTAGATCCCATCCTATCTCTACAATATTTGTATGTAAATGAGTGAGAAATATTGGACTTCCAAAAAGAATCTAGTGCATGTATGCGCATTCCGGAATGCTCACCTGCCTCCTTGTACTTAGCAAACCTTACTGCATGATCATTTAGACCCTCTTGCATCCCATTTGACTTACATTGTTGTGAAAACAAACAAATACTACCCAGGCACAAGTTGGAAAGATGAAATCCTGGATTTCAATAGCACTTTTAGCTGCTCTCCTACAGGACATGAGTAAATCATAATTGACTTCAGTGGCAGTTACTTCTATCCTGTAGGGGAGAATAAAACTCCAGGTGGCCACTACGTTGAAAAATGTTTTTGCTCTTATTGTGGGAGGCTGCCCATTTTGATAATAAACATGTAAAACATATGGTAACTTTTACAAAACTGGGAGGGGTGTGTGTGTTTATGCCGGCAGATCCAGGGAAACACACCTGATAAAAAAACCACACATACACCTCTACCCCGATATAACGCGACCCGATATAACACGAATTCGGATATAACACAGTAAAGCAATGGGGGGGGGGGGAGCTGCGCACTCCGGCAGATCAAAGCAAGCTAGATATAACGCGGTTTCACCTATAAGGCGGTAAGATATTTTGGCTCCCGAGGACAGTGTTATATCGGGGTAGAGGTGTAGCGTCCGGGAAAAGATTTTTTGTGCCAGCCATTCTTTCCAAGTTTTAAATTATGGTCCTGTTTATAAACACTTGACTGCCTTGTCCTTTTCATGGTGAGATCATCTTTACAGCTGTGATTAGCTGGATGCAGCTGCTTATTTCAATCCTTGTCTACCTCACCTTTTTTCCCTGTGGTTCTGGTATTGCAGTGTGCTCTCTCTCTCTAATACATTAACAAATATTACACGACACATTCCACATAACAATACAGAATCAAATATTTAAAAAAGATATTTTATTCTTGCATGAAAAAAATCTTGTAATAGCTTTCCAATCTAGCAAGACATAAAGCCTGCGTGATGATAATTTTTTTCAGTAGACTGGATCAATTGTCAGTAACCCTAATGCAGTCCCTTCCAAGTTATGCCAAAAGAGCTATCTAATTTTCTGCTTTATTCGAATTCTACTTACAAATGCATGAGCAGGCAAAGAAAAAAAGAGAGAGAGGGAGAGAAGGGAAAGGCTGATAAAATACAGAATAAATTAAACATCAGGGCTGTAATCTCTAGGCAATTTTATTCCCTAATCAAAAATATTGTACATCAATTTTTTAAGTATGCTTTTTGACTGATTGTGCAAGTTTCTATAATGAACAGCACATTTGTACAAAGGTAATGCAATCTCTGTGTTTTACCATACATCTAAGTTTATTTTTAAAGGATAGAGAATAACCTTCCCCCCCAATGTAAGTTGCTTTTAACTGGATTAAAATATGCTTAGGGTAACATCATATATTTCTGAGCTTTAAGCCTAGTATGATACTTCCCTTTACTCCTGTATCTTCTAGTAAGCTCCTCTAAAGTGACAGGTGCTCCTGGCTCTGTAATTAATAGGGGACATCAGGGTTAGCCCTGTTTTGTGGGACACTGGCTAACTCCCTCCCCATGGAGTCTTCAGTGGCAGTGTGGCTATGTAAGATAGAGGCATGCAGGGGGCCTTCATGATAGGTGAAATCCTGCCATTGGGGGTGTATCTTTGAGTAGTTTGGTGTCAGCTTGGAATGAAATGGTTAGATGGAGCTGGTAAAACAGCAGAGATCATTAGGTTTCTTAGGGAAGAAGTGTCCATTTCATTAATATAAAATGCAGTAAAGGAATAAGAAATTTCTTTCCTTATAAAAATTAAGGAGAAGACAGAAGAACAGCTTCAACTATGAGATGGCTGGTAGACAGGTTTAGCATCCTTCCTATAAGGTTAGTACAGGTGTGGGGATGAGCTTCCCCCAAGGAGATCTGCTTTGAAGTGACAGATTTTGAGGCCTCCTCTGTTGGTCCAATTGTGCTACATTGCACTGAATAAGTACTGATGGAACCATCCTCATCTGTTAGCCACTCACTCTTCTGGAACTGGAGGGCCTCCCTTTCAGTTATGTGAGTAGGCGCAGTAGAGGAGGCCTAACCATTGGAGGAGGAGGGAGAAGAGGAAGAGAAAGGGAGAAAGGAAGAGCATGATGATAACACTAAGTATTTTGTTTAGCCCTTTATGATCTCAAACATTGACTGATGAACCCTAACAAAACCCTCTGCTGGGGAGGTAAGGGAATATCATCACCTCCATTTTACAGATGGGGAAGAAAACTAAGACAGAGAAAATCAGGGAGGGGTATTAAAAGATTGTGATTCTGTTACTAGCACTACCCTTTTTAGTCTATTAGATGAGGGTGAGTTTTAGCACATCTAAGACATGCTGCATAGCTATGCCCTGGGACCTCCAGCAGTCTGTGTGGGGCTGTCTCCAGCTTACCCCACCTAGACCACTCTGCCAGGCCTGCTGACGGGACGTGGTAACATGGAGAGCGAAGGGGATCAATAGGTGACATGTCCAGAACTGCTGTACATGTTTAGGGAGGGAAATTGTGGATGGAGGTTTCCTGATACATCAGTAAAAAGGGTGAAAACTGTAATGTGCCCCAGCAGGTCTGTGGTAAAGGGGGAATCATTCTGATTCTTTGACAGCCCAAACTACCATAGCTATGGTTCCTAGTCATCATGAAGCAGGTTGCACTTCACATCCAAGTGGCACTGGAGTCTGAGTAGTCAACAACCCAGCAGCAAATATACCAGAGGAACTATAATGCTTTTTACTACCCCTCATGCTCTACTAGACCTTATTCAACAGGGTTCAATATCACCTCATCTAGCTTTGGAGACAAGTTGTTAAACTGAAGACACACCCCCTTACCCAGAGGCGTGCAATACAAGAACAAACAGAGATTCTGATAACCAAGCTGCATCTCCTGCATTCGTCACCTTTTATGCTCACTAACAATGCAGTGCTCAGCTGGAGGTCTACCTCTGGTTTTGACTGGCTTTGTATCTCAAAATCAATTTATTTGCCTGATATCCAGCAGTGCAAGTACAGCGGCACGGTCTGGTATGCCATACCAGCAAGATATTTACAGCCGGTACTGCGTACAATAAAGACACAGGAGGAGCCGGTGGCCCCACGCTGGCAGCTACTCCGGCGGCTGTACCGCCACCAGCCCCATCCACCCAGCCCTGTCCTCCGGCGGGGCTGCTGCTTACAGACGGAGGAGATGCAGCTGTGTGGAAGGGCAGGGGGCGGGGCTGGGGGCGGTAGAGCCGTGCCGGAGGAGCTGCCCAGCAGCCCCATGTTCTGCTCCTTTCCCCGCTGTGGTTCCGAAGTCTCCAGCGCAGCAGGAGGAGGACAGAGCCCCCCCTCAGGTAATTTGGGATGGTTCATGGGGAGGGGACGTGGAGAGTGTGGGGGCCCCGGGCTGTGGGTGGAGTGGGGAGGAATCACATGGAGGGTCACGTGGGGAGGTCATGTGCCCCCCCTTAGCTGGTGCTCCCCCGTACAGGTAAGACGTGGATTCCACTTGCACCACTGCTGGTATGACTAGGTGCAGAATAACCATGCATTTAGTGGGTAGCCTGCATTACATCTGTGAGAACTCTCTGATCTATGACAGCACTGCCTGTTCATGGCACATGCTTCTTTACTGAATGTTGTTTGTAGAGACTTTGCCAAGACAAAAATTACCTGCGCAGTGAAGAATTGGACGAAATGGTGTTATTGGGTTCTTTTGACAACCATGAAGAAGGATTTTATTGTAGAAGGTACCTGGGCAACTATTAAGACCACTTGTACATATACGAGATTCCACAGTAGAGCAATAGCAACAACTAAGGAATCTTAAACACAAATGGAGTCAAGTTAACAGCATCACACAAGTTGTGCGCTTGCTTGAGGAGTCAGCCATCAGTAAAGATGGGATGTTAAACAGTCCTTTACATAAGGCAAAAGGAAAATAAAAAAGACATGGCAAATGCTCATTGCAAATGTTCATTCCTGAAGAGAAACATCTCTCGCTGGGTGAGACATAATTGAAGATAAGTGTGTAGACGATGTAAAAACAGGCTCCTACCCACCTCAGCCTGTGCATAGAATATATTTATGTACAATCATACTCATGTTTATATTATGTGCCTCAACACAGCAGGTAAAAACATACAGAGACAATGGTTCGTAGAAGTCTAATAGCAAAAGCCTTAGCATGCATAACAATGTATTTCCTTATAAGGGCAACTGGCTGTATGGAGTTACTGGGGCTCCATTCCCTAATGGGAATATTGGGAGGGGCTCATGGTGGCCCCATCATGAGTCCAATCCTACATCATTCTGCAGCTGGAATTGCCCGGTGCTACGTAGTTTGGACCCAAATCTGTACTTCCATACAATAAAGGGATGTTTTCCAGTCCTCTCTAACTGAAGTCAGTGGCAGTGTTACGTGTGGAATGACTGCAGGATGGGGCTCTTTGCCTCGCAGAGTCCACCATTAAGTGTTGATTTCATGTTTCCAGCTAACCAACTCTCTCTCTTTTTGTCTTGCCGGGAGTGTTCTGACTCATTCTAAGCAGAGAAAATCATATACATATATATTTAAAAATGAATCAGATTTTTGCTAAACCACAATGCAAAAGGCTTCCATCAATGTCAATAAAAGTTTACCTTTAATGGAGAGTTCTTGGCTTCAGGGAACTCCCTTTCATCCAGTCTAATCCAGCGTTGTAGAAACTGTTGAACCATTGGGTTTTCATTGTTAACAATCTGGAATCCAGTAACATTGGCGCCTCCATGCATTACTCTCTCCAGCATAATATCTGTAAAACCCTGGAAGAATATGTGCAGAAAACAAGAACCAGTGTCATATGAAGTGTCTGCAACTTGGCTCGGTTTTAAAAACAAACATTCTGGTAAGATGCTATTTTTAAATCTTGGGCTAGTTTAGCACAAAAGAAACTGATGAAAGTTCCCTGCCGCTAGTAGAAGATACCCTATCTAGGGGACAATATCTTGCAACAGTAGATTGTAGTATTGGAATAAAATGGAATTTGGAAACACCTGGATTCCAGACGTTTGTGATGGAACACTGGCTTGTTCCAGTGTGGCAAAGTTTCCATGTGATCCAAAACATACCCAAAAGGGTACACAATAGTACACATAAAGCTCAGTAGAAGGGGACTGATTGGCATATGGGTTAATGAATTACTCAAATTCTTTTGTTAAAATATGTAGTGTCAGATCATAATTGGTATTTCATATACTGCATACTGGATAATCATGTGAAAGGACTCCATGGTTGTAAAACTAAACTAGCTCTTTATTAAGAGAACTATTTACAGAGATGCTACATCTGCAGGTAGCATTCTAGCCACGTGCATTCCCAATAGCTTCTCAGTGCTTCTTCCAAACTCTTTCCTTCTGCAACCTGTACTCCTCCCTCCAAGTTCCATACAGGGTGCTACAGCTGGTTCATGCATCTTCTGCATGTGTTAAAGATGGGGGGTAAAGGGGAAATGGGGTGCAAGGAGCCTCCTTGATGCTTCTGCTGAAGAGTTAGCCACTGTTAACACCCTTGAGGTGCGAACCACACCAAAAGAGATGGAGAACGTTGGGCCCTGGCTCCAATACCTCCTCTGCACCAGCCAGCAGAGAGGCAAATGCTTAACAGTATATGAAAGAGTGCCAGGAATCTCTGTGACTCAGCGGCATGATGCCCCTTGTTGGTCTCACTGCTGTGTTGTGGCGCAGCATGATCCTCACGCCAGACAGTGCAGTGTTAATTGTCACAATATTTACCTTAATGTTTCACTTTCAAGCCTTGTGGGCCTGATTCTCCACTGCCCTATGCCTCATATTGTCATTTACTCCTGTGCAAAGTGGATGTAGAAAGCAAGTTGATTGGGTAGCAGTTTGCAGTCACCTTGCAGAAATGTAAATGGCTATGCGTGGCACAAAGTAATAGCAATTTAAGCCCACTGTTCTTTGGTGTATGCAAAGTACACTGTAGTCAGTGTGAATAGGATCAGTTCCATAATGCACAATGACACATTTTAAAGCCACACAGTATTTATAAGGAAAATGGCATTTTAAAATTCATCTAACCTGCTTTAATCATACACAGAAAAAATGATTATAGAGACTCTTCTACAAAGTAGGATTACTAACTAGAAAGTGTGATATGACTTTAGAAGAACATTTTCCTCACACAGAAGCTAAAAATGACTCTTTCTGCAGGATCAACTACCTTATAACCCTTTTCTGCAGCATGTCTAGCTGATAGCTTTTCAAAAATATCAAAGAAATATCTGAAAAGTCAGTTATAGAGTGTGGAGAAGTGCATTTTTAATATGGATAAAAATATACCATTCTCCGCCTGGTCAATGAATATGTATAAAGTACCGTACTAACTCTGCAATGAGGTTCTACCTATATAAAGCCAATGAGTGGTTAAATAGTCTAGCCACTTTACTACGTGGAATTACAAATTTTAATTTGGCTCTTTATATCACTTGTATCATGTACAAATAAAATATAATTCTTTTTATAGTGATTAAATTTAAAATCTGTTATACAGAAGATTAGTATTATCTAGTGTGTTATTTAAGAGGATATAAATTAGTGGAGAACATATAATTGAATTATTATTTTTAAATTAGTAAAGGATACGAGCTTCTTAGACAAAACAAAGACTGTGTAATTGAGTAGAAATGACTATTACATACCAGTTCTATTATTTACTGAAGTCATTTCTAAAAATCCAGGCACTCCTTCATGCATTTCCTCCTTAGCTGATTAAAGTTGACACAACCTGTATAGAATATATTACCCTCTAAAACTTAGTTATACTTCTGCTGATGAAAAAGTTCTTACCAGGTTAGCTAGCATGTAGTGATAACCTCTGGAATGTTTACCAAGGATTACAACCTGTGTGTAGAAGAAATAACATGTATCACTTAATGTAAAAGAATGAGTCTCAACGAGCATAAGGAAAAAAACAAAAACAATGAACATTTTAGGAACACAGGACCCACTTCCATTCAAATTAATGACAAAATCTCATTGTCTTCATTGGAGGCTGAATTGGGCCTATATACTGTCCACTTAGGGTGACCAGATGTCCTGATTTTATAGGGACAGTCCCAATATTCAGGGCTTTGTCTTATATAGGCGCTATTACCTCCCACCCCGTCCTGATTTTTCACACTTGCTATCTGGTCACCCTATGCCCACAACTTGGTTTATTAATAATTCGTGCAACTGCGACCTAGCTCATGGCTACCTGAAGCTTTTGTGAGGACCTTCTGTGAAAGTTCCCCAACCAGCTCTGTCTCTATCAGCAATCTCCCCTTCATTGCAACTAACCCCTGCATCCAAGCAGGTAGGAATTCGCTGACCGAGTGGGGTGCAGAGTAGATGGGAATTGAAGAACCAACAGGTTACTACAGAGAATATAACTGAGAGCTCAAGAAAAGATGATGCCACAGTAGGATCATGTGGCCTATGTAGCCACATAAGACTCCAGTTCAAAATGCCCAGTAGGAACTGTCAGACATAAGGAAAGCAGAATTGGACTAATGGACTCCAGAGGCTTAACAGTAGCACAGACAACTCCTATCATAAATGGATAAGTATCTTGCTAACTGAACATGGGAAATCATTTTTTAACCAGCAGTTGTTTATGGATTCCAGTCTTAGAATGAATGATTTCACTTCTTAAAAGAAAAAAATTTCTCATAAGAAAATTTTATCAAAGAACTGTTCTTCTCTACATGATTTCAGCCAGCTTCATTTTATTAGCTTTCTTGGTGTTATTTCTTGCTAGAAGAGACAGGAACAATATTTGCCATCTGCTGTTTGAGTGACCACTAATCACACAAAGAGCCTGGTTGTGGGTTTTTTCAGTGCAGTCATTTTTGTGAGTAAACAGTGAGCACGTTCATATTTCCCTTGCCTGTATTATGCCCACCTCTGTGCTCAGACAAAAGCAAGCTGCTGCTGGTAGTCTGGAACCTCTGCAGTTGTTATAAAAGGACATGCTGGGTACCTTATTGGTGGGAAAGGGGAACACAGGTGTGAGAGAGAGGGATGGCAAGGCAGTTTTGCCAGCATCATCATCAACGCCCAGCATCAGTTACAATCAAGAAGGGAAACAGAAGAGAAAAGCAAAGACTGACAAAGGGGAAAGGAAAAGCCGTGCAGCCAAAGATGGCCCCCAAGAGCTCATGGATAGAGTGGTGGGAGGCTGTGGTTTGAGATGCTGTAGCAGCTGAGTTTTGCCAGTGAGGCGTAAGCGTCTCTCTTTCACCAGAGGAACATGCAAGGGCAAAGCCCTGCCATCACCAATGAGAGCCGGGCACACCCAGAGTACAATGTGGAATCCTAACTCTGGCAAAGTCACCTTGGCTATCATAGCATCCCCCCTGTCAAACTTTGGTATCAGCTTAATTATATCTGCTCAGTAAATAGGTAACACTCTATTCCCCCACACACTTAGTTGGCCCCTGTTTACTTTGCTCCTCGTTTGTGGAGTACATTAGGATACGTGAAACAATCCATCAGCTGACTTTGTGCTGATTAAACTCTACAAAATGTCACTGTCACAATTATACCACAGCAGGGCACAAATCAAACCAAGGGGCTTCCTGCTACATGTCTACATGTCTTTGGCAAAGCTGTTCCTGACATTTCAACATTGGGTGCCAACGTTATATTTAGGCACCTAAGTAAAGATGGCCCAATTTTCAGAGGTGCTGAGAACCCTCAGCTCCCACCGACTTCCACTGCAGTTGTGCAAGCACAGACAAGGCGAGAACTGGCCCTGTATGTCTAGGTCTGAATTCTGGTGATGCACAGGGGACAAAGAGGATGCAGCCGGATAAAAAAGCCCCATGCAGGCACCCCTATGTGCAAGTGGAGCAGTTTGGCAGACAGCTTGGTACACAAGAAAACAATAGGAAATGCACCATTAGCTGAGTGGTTGTGGTCTGTAGGGAAAAAAGGAGGGCGACTAGGTCCTACCCCTGTCTGGCAAGCATGTGTTCTATCATTAGCTGTACTCACAAGCCAGCCCTGATACCATTTGGCACATGCTGAGAAAGGAAGCAAAGCACTCCCCAGCTTCCGAGGTGCTGAACAATTTTTATAGTGGGGGTACTGAGAGCCATTGAACCAAACTGTAAACCCTGTATATAATGGAAACCCCTTCAAGCCAGGGTGTGTGGCAGCACCCCTAGTTCAAGCACCTATGCCCATGTTGAATCACCAGTAATAAAAATTGTGCAGGTTAGATTGTGATTTTGCAATTCCATCTGTGCAACCCCATTGTCTTCAAATTATAACCTCAGCATCAGCAGTGCAACCCCATAGTCTTCAGGAAGGATTTGATCCTGCAATTACAAGTCAGTTCATCCTGCTGATTATGCATGAGACAGGATAGAATCAAGCTCACTCTCCTTTAGCTTTGTTGTGCTAACAGGAGTAAAAAGTAGTCAACACTTATATTTGTCACTATACAAATTAGCTGTAACACTGACTACACACAGTGCACAGCTCTGTTGAGTAAGGTGCCACTTTTAAACATACACTTTTCAGAGTATACTCAACCTCTAAATGGAAATATCCAGCATGCCACATTATCACAACTCTCTGGCTTCTGTATGGGTGACAGATAAAGGATCCAGATGCCACACTCTAGAAGACATCTTTCCAAAAATGCCACTTATCTCCTTGATAAGCTCAACTGACATTTGAGTCGATGCCTTTGGATATACTGCTGGGCTGGTTACAATACTTGAATTATTAAATTCCCAGTTGCCTCTTTGGACTGCCTTGTCCTTAATAGAAGCCATTTCTTTTAACTTCCCATTTAATTCTGAGGAATTTGCATACTTCCAACAATTTGAAAATAAATTGCTAGACAGGTCCTCTTGAGAACTGTATATACGCTCTATTGATAGAAAACATCTGCTTGTCTATACTCACATTTGTTTTCTATGGAAATCTGCATGCTCCCCTTAGATGCATTTGGCATACATGCTATTTGCATACTAAATTCTCTGTGTGTTTGCATTTTACATTAACAGAGGTGATTTTACTTTTGAAAGGTTAGAGGCAAAGGATTTTACACTTGTAAATCAAGAGCAACATTCTTTGACATTTTATCCTTAGTAATAAGTGAGGCTTTCGTTTTTCTGACCAGAAATGTGCATATTTCTGAAGAGACAACACCATGACACTAAAAACAAATATTCTGCCTTTGAACTCATGCATGGGGTTTCCAGTGAAGTCAACAGGACTGTAGCAACTAGGAAACATAGTATGATGGAGCTGCAAAGCAGGGCACTACAACTCCCATCAGCCCCTTCCCCACTGCACTTCCCTTTCTCCCGGCCAGCAGACCTGAGGTCCATCTAGTCCAGTAGCTGTCTCCATTAATGGCCAGAAATAATTCCAATTGCCCTAAAAAAAACCGGCCAAACTGCTTAATTCAAGCCTTAGTTTACAAAACAGGTTCCAGAAGAAACCCTGCTAATATTTATATTCAAACATTACCCAAGCATGTCAGATTATAATTAGATATTAATAATGCTTTTAAAACTCAGCACATGTGCTAGCCTAACCCTAAACAAGCATATCCCATCCGCAAACATTACAGCAATTTGAATGAAGAGTTGCTGGATTAGCAAGCATAGCAGAACCAATCACCCACATCAATGTGGCTCCTAAGGGAGTAAAAGAATGGATAAAGCTTTTCATGAAGAAGGAAAGCAGGAGTATAACAAATAAATCTCATCAACTGCTGATATATTGTGGAGCTTATATAGGAAGGAGGATATTGAATACTGTCACTGAATAGAATGTTAGGATTACAGGACAAGGATTTCACTGAACTACATGGCTTTGGGATGTTTCACTTCCTAGACTTAATAATGCTTTGACCTTGAGTGAAAGGAAAGCATAGAAAATTTGATACTGAACAAAGGAGGAGGAGAGGGGGAAAAATTGGTTAGAAAAAGTCATGAATAATTAAAATTCTGATCCTACCTACTTTTATCTTGTAGGTAGAAAGACTATGTCAGGTTTAACATACTGTTGCAACAAAGGTTTGTTTTTTTTTAATTAACCCTTAAAATATGTCACCAGCTAATAAGCAGAAAAATCGAAAAGTGTCCTAATTAAAATGTCCTGGGCTTTAGAGTAAATGTCTTGAGCTATTGGGCAGGACCAGATGTTGTTTATGCTGAATGGAGTCTTGGATTATGTACCATTTTTGAGCGATTACATCAGCCTTGCAAGTTGCTAGTCACTCACTTGCCTGGGGTGAATAATTTTTTTCGAATGGGTACATAAAATACCATTTGTTTATAATTATCATCAATCATCATGGTAATAAGGAAGCAAGTAGAGGTTGTATCTGGGCCGGTAAATTTTCAGTGCAATTTTCAAAGGCTGAATACAGAGATTAGCTAAATTTGCTGTATTTATTCCATGTTGAATTGCTACAAAACCACTTGGCATTTCTCTAATATTAATGATGAAAAAAGCATGCTCTTATGATTATGTGGCTACACAAATCAACTAGATTTGAGAGAGTAGCATACTTCCAAAGAAAAAGCTCACCAAAAAGCCCCGACTTCCTTTTCAGGCAGGTGGTGCGCTTCCGACAGTACAATACATCCTGTCTAGATGGAATGTGATATACAGTGCAGCTTCCTGTGTTTCAGCATTAACAAATCATTTTGTGCAACAACCGTATTATTTAGAGATATGGAACTAAATGGGAATAGTGGAGCTGGAACCCCCATACTACAGGGAAGTTCACACCCAGAGCTGACCTTTACAGGCCTCTCTTGGGAATGGGTTGAACTGGAACAACATGGGGAGGATTCTGAGGAAGATCAGTGATCATTCTCAGAAAGAACATCTCTCTCAAATTGTCACTATCACGGTATGCACGTCTGGGAGTGCAGGAAGAAGATGGGGGCAGCAATGTCATTTTTTGTGTTAGCCTGAAACTGACTCTCTTACTCTTTGACTCAGTTATTACTGACTGGTTTTAAAATTACTTCTGATTTGGTCCAGACAATAGGTCACTATTAACCTATTCATTTTCTTCCTGAGGTTTCAAAGTTGGAGCTGGTGGGAGGAGAAAATCAATGACTCGGAGACCAATAAATTGTCAAGTAGGGAAGGGGTGGTGGTGAGGAGTGTGTCCTTAAACCATGGTAGAGGAGACGGAACAGAAGAGAAATTGCTGGTGTGGCATGGACCTGGTGAGAAACCAAAGTAGTGAGGAAGTAGAGGGAGGAGGTGAACATAAACAGTGGGGCAGAGCTAAGGAAAGAGGGGATGGGGGAAATCCGGAACCTGGAGTGGGAAGCAAAAGTGGCTTGGAGGGAATGGAGAAAGAAGAGGAAAATATGGAGAGGCAGGCAGGAGCAGCATAGGTGAGGGGGACCAATCAATACTTATTTTAAGTATTTTTTAAAAGCTAAATATCACTGTTTTGTTTTTATTTCAGAAGGCGAATGCCCCACAGGAGGAGGAGAGAATTTTTTTTGCTGTTGAGCTGGAGGGAATTATAGCAATGGTCAAAATCCTTTCCAATTATACAGTAAAATATATTTAATCAGCACCTCTCTTTCAGCAATAAGGCAAAGGACTACATAGGCATGAGCCCTCCTTTCTCTCC
This sequence comes from Malaclemys terrapin pileata, assembly GCF_027887155.1. Taxonomy (NCBI): domain Eukaryota; kingdom Metazoa; phylum Chordata; order Testudines; family Emydidae; genus Malaclemys; species Malaclemys terrapin. The sequence goes on along the minus strand of NC_071513.1, from coordinate 14,383,154 downwards.
TAGAGGTTGTCCAGCCATGTTATGGATGAGGCAAAAAGGTAGAGCAATGAAAGGAAGCTTCCATTGCAGATGTTGTATTCACTGAAGAAAATACATCAGTTCTGGAAAATCTTCTAGAATTATTACAGTTCTCATGGGCTTGGTGAATCCCAACCCACCCAGTCGGCTGTGTCAATTAAGAGGATACAATTATGTTATTACCTAGATGAAAACATGTGGTGGCCCAGACAGTGGTGAAAGGCAAAGTACAAAGTCTGATTAATACTTGTTTGGGTTTCGTCTTCCATTCTAGTTACTTGAATCCATCTCAATCTAGTCAGTCCATCATGTTTAACAACATTATTTATCTATCTTTGCTTTGAAAAAGTTGAAAACTAAATTCAGGCCATATGAGTGTAGAAATCTGTTGCTTTTTTGTTAGACTGACTGAGCTAAAGGTCATAATCCAGATATTTATGAGACTGTTGTATCTTTCCATCAGATAAAACACTGGAGATGACTGGCAGTGTTGCTATAAAAGGCGGCCTACAGATTTTTCCTATGGTTTTCATAAGTGACATCTCACAGAAGTATGCCACTTAAATGGAATAACAGCAAAAGATGGGACTTACTGTAATGTATCTTTCCATTTCTACTATACCAGGGAATGATGAGGCTGTTTTAACTCTTGTACTGTTACTCTGATGTTAAAAAAGGGGGAGGATACCCAGATTTTAAAATGTTGTAAATAGGAGTCTTGGTGTCAAACAGTTTTTATTTTGAAAGGGCTTAATATTGAGATAATACTTAACATGAAGTTATGCATTTAGTGATTTGGGCCCCAATCCTGCAAAGATTTACACACATGTTTAACTTAAAACATGTGAGTATTCCCACTGACTTAAGCACATGTCTAAGTCTTTGAGGATTGGGGCACTGGTACCTAAGTTGCGGCAGTAGCAATCCCCCATCCCCTGCTTTGGAAATATTTAATGGTAGCACTGCACCAGTAACTGATGTAATAACTAGAAGCACGTGTATGGCACTTTTCGTTTTCACAGCACTATGCAAATGTGAATGACATGGTCTGATGTTTTTCAACAGCAAAACAAACAAACAATATGGGCCAAATTTTCCACAGGATGGCAAGCGGCCAACCTTGAGGTGGCAGGGACTCTCAGCCATATCAGATGTCATATTAAATGCACTCAGCAGAGATCTCTAAGTCTGGCAGTTCTGTTTGAACAGTACAGCTGATTTTACATCTGACTCCACATACAGCAGGTCAATAAACCAAATAAGCTATGGGGCACCCAACCCTACTCTTGTCTCCTCAGGTCTGGCTATGGTACAGATCTTTTGAGCACCAAATGGACTGAGCCTCATTCATATACTCAGGCTGGAATCCGAGTGACATATTTGTGATCCAGGAGAATTTTCTCCATCAGGGCTGATTGACTAGGGTTTTCCTCCCTTACTTTGGAGCTTTTGACAGTGATCATCTGGTGGGATATTAATATTTATAGGCACGCTAAAGGGGGGAGACCACGTCATTCTTCAAGAGGGCTGAAAACAGCTTGAGATGTTAGGGAGTTTCCTGTAGCTACTGAGTCTGGCAAGACTTAGAGACACTCTGGACATAAGTGAGATTGTGTTTATGACATCTCAGCTTGTTAAGACTGAGTCTTTTCTTAGAGATGTTGGTTGTCTTAGTCGCCTTTCTTAAAGCTCAGATCTTGGTTTGGGTGCATGCTGGTTTGTATTGCTTGTGCTGGAAGGATTTCGGGTGTGAAGATGACTATAAGTACAGTATGTCTGTGATGGGGTGTATCTACCTCACACTGACCCAGCTGGGATTAACCTCACACTGTGGGCCAATGAAGCCATGCCCCCTCACCCTACTGGGCATGCTCAACCTGGAGACAGATATAAAAGGGAGTGGCCCAGCTCAGTTTGGGCTGGAGGAGGGGGAGGGCAGATGTGAGCTGCAGGCTCCTGCCAGGGACTAGCTGGAGCTGTGGACCATGGAGGCCAAGCCAGTGAGATCGACAACAGAATCCCTGCTGATGCCAGAGGATAAGGAGTGAGCTGAAAGGCCGACACCCCCTGGAGAACTGACAGAGCAGGAACCAAGGGGGACGGGGAAAGGGACGGATAGCTCAGTGGTTTGAGCATTGGCCTGCTAAACCCAGGGTTGTGAGTTCAATCCTTGAGGGGGCCATTTAGGGATCTGGGGCAAAAATCTGTCTGTGGATTGGTCCTGCTTTGAGCAGGTGGTTGGACTAGATGACCTCCTGAGGTCCCTTCCAACCCTGATATTCTTTGATTCTATTAAGGATAGGAAGTGACCCAGGAATGTGACTGTTAAAATAGGAAACCCAACTGAATCACTGATTACAGGTTTCACAGGGCCATGGGTCAGGACCTGGTGGAGAAGGGTGGATCTGGGTCACCCTATCCTGTCCCACACCCACCACAGGATGTGGGTGCTGCTCAAGGACTCTGGCCGCTAGGCCCCACTGCCCTGCTAGGACAGCCATATCTACTGTAGCCACTTGAGCCATAACCCCTTATTTGTCCCATGTGACCTGATCCTTGGTGATGGGGTATATCTATCTGGCAACAGTGCCCCGTATATGAAGTTGATTTTACCTGGTATTGGATTGACTGGTTGAGGAGTTGTGGCTTGTGAGGCAACACCGGCAGGGGTCGGCAACGTTTGGCACGCGGCTCGCCAGGGTAAGCACCCTGGCGGCCCGGGCCAGTTTATTTACCTGCTGACGTGGCAGGTTCGGCCGATGACCGATCGCAGCCCCCACTGGCCGTGGTTACCTGTGTGAGCAGGTAAATAAACTGGCCCGGCCCGCCAGGGTGCTTACCCTGGCGAGCCGTGTGCCAAACGTTGCCGACCCCTGGTCTAGGGCATGGAATTATTCCTCTCTGGGCTTCAGAGAAAACAGGGCCTCAGGGACTATTGAGATAATGATTCAGTATATCACTTCAATACAAGCTGCAATCGAGGTCCTCTAAACCAAGTCCAAGTACGTAAGATCAAATGTTCAGCTTGTCTTGAGGTCATCTGCAGTGTGCCTTATCTAGCTGAGTGTCTAAGGCTGAAGAAAGGGGGCAACTGAAAAAGCCCTTCTCAAGCTGAAACATGGCCACTTATGCCACCCTATTTTTATACATATTTTATATGCCTGCTGCTGATGCTTTGTAAGAGCTGTCTGTGTTTCATCTCCCGCAGTGGACAGTCTAATCTTAAGAAAGATCTATTAATCTTCTACATCATTATCATACATACAAAGGGCAAATAATCTAGGGGAATAGTATGTGACATCCAAGGTATAATCTTTATTTAATATATTATTCAATTTATTTTGCATAGGTCACTTCTCAGCATCCAGCTAGTAGTACAACAAGCGGGAAGAGCGCAGAAGATGAAAAGCCCTTGTAAAATGGGAAACTTCTTCCCTTGAGGTGAAAATGATTTAACTATCAAACCAGGAATCAGTGCTTGCTTCTATCAAATGCAGGAGGAGCCACTTCGTTACGTCACCAGAGTAATTTCATTACTTGAAATTGCAGTACCCATTCCCCCAACATTATCTAAAGCACAAATATGTTTTGGTGGCAAGATCAAGCTCCCATCAAGTGCTCTGAATACTTATTCCATGCTGAATTACCCCTGACCAAATATCCCCATAATATCAATTTTTGCCAATATCATATAAGGCCTGTGTTGGTCTTTCTGTCACTCCATGTTCACGGTCACCACAAGATTAATTTCCAAAAGAGAGCAGTACAGGGTTGCAGCATTTTGTGGCAATGAAAGGCATGCCACAACTAGCAATGACATGTCACAACTGAAATGTGATATGTGACATGCCTTTGATTTCACTAAAATGAACCCCCCTTCACATTCCACAGAAGCAGCTTCCATCGTGTGTTCTGTCCTCTCATACCGGGAGTCAGATAGTGATCCCAACACTGCTGGCAATTTATTACCCTGTTAATGGGGAGCAGAATCTAGCCTCCAGGGATTCTGATACTGTTAAATAAGGTAAACAATATTTTCAGTTTGTATTAGTGAGTAGTACTCCATTATACTTGGGTTAAATATTCAACGAAGACTGTATTCAAATATTTAAGTGATGATTCCAAACATATAGTTTGACACAGATGAAAAATAACTGCATAGCTGGATGAGTATAATCCATCCGCTGTTTCATTGATTTAGTGTCCTCTACGGAGTGTCACAAATGTACGCTCTGCCCTGTCCCTGATTGCCAGATTTTGTATTTTCATACAATATACGAGGTAGTGGAAAGTAGCATAAAAATCCATGCACTCATTCATCTATGTCCTCATGTGTCTATGGATTTTGCTTGCTCACTTCTGCTGCCTCACATGCACTTGTTATTCCACCTCAAAATTTGAAGCCTGCCTTTTTAATCAGGTATTATATGAAGAGCTGTCGTTGTGGGTGTCAAACCCTTTCTCCTTTAGTGGGATGTAACATCACAGATAGAAGTCATAGGGATCTGGTGAGCCCCTCCTTCTGAAGGATGGCTCATGTATTAAGCATGGAGCCTCTAGAGGATATAACTTGTTCCAATGTTGTTATTATCTATTTATACACACACACACACACACACACACACACACACACACACACACACACACACACACACACACACCATGTTCACATCAGAGGGGCAGAATTGGTCCCTTACTGAATTGGAAATTTTAGCATTTGCTTATAAAAGACACACTGTTGCGGCATGAATAAAAAATTTTCATCTCCCAGTCAGGTGATGGCTAGGCATTATGGTCTTCTTAGGTCAGCACTAGGAACATATGAAAGCACTATTGCTTCCCCCCCTCCATTCTTTCCTTCTAATAGTTCCTCTCTCTGTAAACAAGTCAGTGTTTCCTGATTGAAGGCCATGCAATGGAAGGTGCATTTACTATCTGGATATGTATTTATACTTGGTGCTTTTTAGAAAAAAAAATCACCATCGAACACATAGGTTTTGAGGGCACAATATTCTTCCCCATTTTCTTACAATTTGATGTGTGTAAGGAATTTATTTATTTATTGTGCTCTAAAACAGTCTCCCCAAACCTGTTTATGTTCCACTTCCTTCTTTTTGGGAGTTAACAGTATAACCTGTTTATCCAAACTGACTGTATTCATATTGTTAAAGGACACATGCTACCTCAAAAGCCTCAGGGACCTTGAGGACACTGAGATGAAAAGATTTACAATCCATAGTAACTGACATTCATAATCACAATAGTTTACTCTTCAAGCCAAACAAAATTCATTAAACCACCTCTCCTTTAAATCAAGGGCTTTCTTTGTCTAGACAGATGAGAACAGAAAATAATAGAGTTGTACCTCTCAGCACTGCATCTATCTCCACAGGCCATGTCCTTCTGAACAAACACCTTGATGCCAAAATCAATCAAAAACAGCAACTACTCTTCACCATTCAAAGCCATTCCACTCAAACCAAGATCAGAAGCAGAAGTTTGTTACAATGTATGACAACGCCTTACTAGGAAATAGAAAGGATAAACAAAAGGGTAGGCACATAGTACTTGTTGGGGAGACATCTTTGTCCCTTATCCTGCAAAGGGATTCCCAAGAGTAGAACCTTACTCCCACGGGGGGGTTCCACTAAAGACAAATGCAAGTGTACTATAGCTACTGTATGTGTGTTTTACTGTCTTTTTTTTTAAATGGCGAATTCCTCTTTAACTTTACAAGAGCAAATAATGAATTCAATAACATGCCAATTGTATTATGGAGGAGCTCTGGCAACTCCACAGTTATGCTTACATTGAATTTTCCACTTCAGCTAGGGTGTAAATCCCTTAATTAAACACGCTCATTTGCAGCAGTTATTCTCAAACATGGACTATTTCAGGAAGAGGACACGCTTTAATTTCCTAGGTGCTTCTTATGCTGATTGGATCCTTCTTTGGAGAATTCTAATAGATTGAAAATCCACTCCCTTTTAAAATTTTCCCAGAGATTCTCATGTGTTCTCAGTCCTCTGTAACCTCGCAGTCTCAAAAGTCAAACTTAAAATTTCATGCAGGGCTCGAGCCTACAGAAAAGCACAGCCCAGAATAACGTCGGGGGGAAATTTCAAACAGCCCTACATTATTTAGCTTGTTCGCCATAACTGTTTTATTCTTCATTTTGAAGGCTGACAGAACACTACAGCTTTGCAGAGGACATTTGTTCTTTGACGCTGCCTCCCTTGCTCACTAGCTCTCCTGCTCAGCTTCCTTTTTTTTCCCCATGGTTACAACCTTTATTGGCCTAGAGACGAGTGGATGGTCCACTGGTTAAGGGTGCTAGCCTGAGACTCGAAGGACTGAATTCCCTGCTCAGCCACAGGCTTCCTATGTGCATGTCATTTAGTTTCTCTGTGCCTCAGTTCCCCATCTGTAAAATGGGGATAATAGTACTATCATATTTCACAGGGTGTTGGGAGTATGAATACATTAAAGTTTGTGAGGTGCTTTGATATGGAGAAAGGCAGAATCTGGCCTGAGAGTTATAGGGCATGGCCTACAAAGAGAGATTGAAAGACTTAGATATGGACAATTTAGAAGTTTACCTTTATATCTGTAGAACAGAGGGTAGAATTTAGCCCTATTAGACTTCGTGCAGGAGAAGTCTCATGGAACTAAATCATGCCACTACTTTCCAGTCTCCCCCTGAAGTTTTGATACTTTGTGGAACCAATTAATCAAAAAGTATGGTGAGATGATAATATGCATTGCAAACCCCTGAGAATCTCTGAAAACAGAGCCACAGTGCAAGTACTTCTCTTTAACCCCACACAAGGCAACATTCTGCTAAAGAGGAAGTGGATTGTACTAACCATAGCTATTGTGCTACACAAAGACATTGTCATGCACGACCCAAAGAGAAGGACCACTGCCCATTCTTGGTAACAGTGAGCGCTGCAGTCTTGGCTACTTTAAGCCCAGTTCCCATATGTTGCAATATATTCAAAGCTTAAGGGGACCTAATTCTCCCCCCATTTGCCTCACTCCGACACTGGTGTAACTTCACTAAAATTTCAGTTTTCTATTTAAAGGATGGCACAAATCACTTAATTAAATATGATCATTAACAGAAACCATTCTCAAACGTGGACTACTTCAAGGAGGAAGACAATCTTCAGTTGGTTTTGGTACTATTCAGACCCTTTAAAGCCTTCTCTGCAGAATTCTAATAGATTTAAAATAACTCCTAAAGATTCCAGCTGTTTTATATTGCTGTACATTTGATGAGAAGTTTATCCAAAATGTTTAAGTCATATGTTTAAAGTCAATTGTCCGTACGGGTAAAATGTCCCTAGTGCATGCACATACACACAAAATCTTTTCAGGAGAGATATAAAATACCAAAGAGACGTACATCTAATTTATTTCCCCTCTTCATTGCATGCTATCTTCCTATTGTTGGGAGATTAACTCTAAAATACTTTTGCATCCCATCTGTATTTCACAGCAATCACTGTAATCATAGCAGTAGCTCTAAGATTTGAACTGGAGTCCTTGAAAACACAGAACTCTGCTTATATAAAGCATTACTGCATTCAGAAACCATGTCAGCCTTACTCCAGACTATTATTTGGATATAACCCAGAAGTGTCGCAGTAATTTAGTCCCAATGCTCACATAAGAATCTTTTTAAAAGGAGTTTGTACTGCAGAGAATTGCCTTCAAGCAGACTGAAAAATACTGAGCCACAGCCATCTTTTCTTCCTTTTAACATTTACTTTTTTTAGATCTTATGAAATTAAAAAAAAAAATACATTGCAACCTCTGAGAGGAAAGCCAGGGTTTTTTCATAGAACTTCACTATAGAGATTAACAACAACTGGAATTAAATGCAATTTGCTCATTTCAATGCATTGAAACAGTTGAGAGGTTCATTGTGCTTCACTATAAAGAGAGCTCTGCAGTATCTGAGTTCTCTGTATAACTGTGCATAAAACCTGAACCAGGAGAAATTATGAAGATTTAATTCATTTTTGTTAGACTTCTATACTGCAGTGTAGCCATTTTTACTGGTATGAGGTAGTAACAGTTACAGCCATGTTTTTCTTTAACAACTTTAAGGTTACTTGCGATTTCCCAGGAGATAAGGAATGCTGGGTATTTTTAAGGGATCGTGTATTGTATATTGATAATATCTTTGTTTGTTATTATATTTTGGCAGAACCAGATTCCAACAGCAAATATTTAAACATGTTTACAAACCCTGACAAAGTGGGTCATGCATGTAACACTATAGGCCTATTTTTCCTCAGGTAGTATATCGTTTCCTTTTAAATTGTTGTGCCATTTTCATTCTCAAAATTTGTTGAGCAAGCTGGTTGCTGAGCAATCGACTAGTCACATGGTCTTGTCCATAGAACTTGCATGAATGGAGGAACATTTAGGTGAGGACATAAAGGGTTAAACCAGTATAAACAAGGAGCCACGCCAATGAAGCTAATGGATTCCACTGGTGTAAAATTGCGGCAAGTGAGAAGAGACTCACGCTGAAAGGAGATAAATGTAGATAGACTAAGGATGATTGGTTTGCAATGGGATAGTACTTAACTACTTTGGGGCCTGATCCAAAGCCCTTTGAAGTCAACTGAAAGACCTCCCTGAAGGCCTTACGATTTACACTGTGCTGTTATAATGTTCCAGGGAACTCACACAGGAACATCAGGATGTAAGTGGGACTTTGAACAGCACTGCAGGTGCCTGTTCCCACCCTCTCTGACACTTTGCACAGCAGTAATGCAATTAGTTCTGACTTGGCCAGCACTGAGGAGAGACGTAAGTTCTTGTGCAGCTTTGTGCCTATTGAGTTAGGGTCTCCCCCCACTCATAAATGAGATCACAAGCATACCAGCACCATTATGCTGTCACTGGTTATATGTATTGTCTGTTTGCACAAGAGTATTATACTATTCCTATTCTAATATAGCTAATGTCATTCTGAGGTGTATGAACAAGCGTGTCTTATGTAAGATAATTATGTAATTGTCCCACTCTACTCGGCACTCAGCTGGAGGACTGTGTCCAGTTCTGGGAGCAAAACTTTAAGAGAGCTGTGGACATATTGGAGAGAATCCAGAGGAAAGGTTAAGAAAAAGTGAACATTTTTAGTCTTGAGAATAGAAGACTGAGGAGGGACCTGATAACAGTATACAGATACATTAAGGGCTATTATAAAAGGGATGGTGATTGATCGTTCTCCATGTCCACTGAAGGCAGAATAAAAAGTAGCCAGTTTAATCTGCAGCAAGGGAGAGTTAACATAGGTTAGATATTAGGAAAAACTTTTGAACTATAAGGATAGTTAAGCACAGGAAGAAGCTTCCAAGGGATGTTGAGGGATCCCCATCACTGGAGGTTTTTAAAACCAGGCTTAGACAAACACCTGTCAGGGATGGTCTAGGTGTACCTGATCCTGCCTCAGCACAGGGGGCTGACTCGATGATCTCTTGAGGTCCCTTCCAGTCCTACATTTCTATGATTTTTGATATTATGTTTCCTTCCTCTCCCTGCAGGTGGTTCAACAGAGTTGTCTTGATAATGGTTGCCTAGGAAACTAATTAAGGAGAGACTTGGTTGGAAATGGAGTTGCAAGCATTAAACTCTATTTGAGAGACAGATGCAGAAATTAAGGTAATGCCTGAAAAGATGAAAGGATTTATCCTTTATTTTGGGAAGAAGAAAGAACTACACTAAATGTTTGGACTGTAACAAAGCAGCTTTTCATGCAGCACTGATTTTTAAAGGCTAAGAAAAGAGAAGTGGTGATACTGAGGAAGAGATTTAAAACCCAGGCTCTGTTTCGAGGTGGTACATGTGATGTGGAAAAGGTTCCCAGAGCAGTTAGAGATGGTTAGATGGTCAAACGGGTTGGTACAAATAAGATTGAATAGACAGGCTTTTAAGCAAGCTCCAACCAATTAACATGCTGTATGTGTGTTTTCTATTGTGTCATATATATCTTAAAAGCATTTTGTGTGAGTTTTGTTTGTGAAAGGTGCCAGCTTGGCACTCAAGTCTTCTGTCTACCTTTAGAACAGGTACAGCTGAGAAGCATCAAGTTCCCACACACTGCCCTACTAATATACATCAGGTCTGACCACATCAAACAGTGAAAGGATACCTCAGTAGCAAAGGGGCCCATTTGACCTTTTGCCTGTCTACTGAGATTCCAACAAGGGTAACAATTAGTAGAAGTGGTTTATATAATGTGAACACTGTTTAAATAATGAAAGGGGCACAAAGATTTTTTGGCCATCCTTGGTAAGAGTAACCAAGCAGGAACACAAGACTTCTTGTCATTGAAAAAGCAGCAAAAAATGGCTATTTGTACAACAAAATGAAGAAGATGCTCTTTACAGACACCTATTAATTAAGGTTCAAACTAGGTAGATATGTCTATCACTCAGGGAATGAGCTATCAATTCTAATTTCCTTCCAGTTAATTCAGGGTAATTCCATTGACTCCATATTTTGGCCTATTGTACACTTAATAACTATATACAGATCTATACTATATATAAATAGATCTATTTGTGTACACTTATGCAGTGTATGTAGTATGGTAAAATATGCAATATGTCAAAAGCAGATGCATAAATATGTGCGTGCATGTGTGCACTTATGGCTAATGATTATAAATTATTAGTACAAAATTGTTAAATGATGCTAATACAGAATAATAAAATCTTAATGGTGACATCAGGTTGTAATCTCTTTGGAGTGGAAAATGTGATTTGTGTTGGAAATGGATCTTTAACTGTACAGCACCGTGCACATTATGATGCTATATACATTAAACGTGATTAATAATCATATTAGCACTGAATTGCAATTCTACTGGTTTTCTCAATCATTCTATTTCGAAATCTGTTCAGCTCCATGGTGACACTACCTTAAATCACTCTGCTGTAGGAATAACATTCTGATTGTTAAATTCTTGTCATTCTGAATCTGGGAAATCTTATGAGAGCTAGATGATGGCTTTCAGAAGGCATTAGCATTTACAAGATAGTAATTCCACCCATAGGAATGTGTGAAATGTTTTATATGTGCAGAGGATTAGCCCGATCTGAAAAGGACATTTGCTTCTCTCTAGTTCAGACACTGTGTCTGTGGCTCATTATTAGTTTAATACCTGTTAGTAGCATTCCCTTTGGGCAGAAATGGCTGTTGACATTGGCACATGAGCACACTCGCTCACCTTCCACAATTTTATTGGCTAAAATCCAATGGAGAGGGCTGCTGACCTCAGGAGACCCCCTTTTCTCCACAGTGGAGGCTTCATATCCAGCATGATCACCTCAAAGAAGAGACCAATACTATACTTGTAAATTCTTCCCCCCTAAAATGCATTTATGGGCATTTGAACTGGTCAAATCTGTGTGGAAGGATGACTGATAATCTTTTTGTGACCAAGTTTCTAGATCATTATGGTCATGGAAATTAAATGGGTCAGTCACGGAGTGACTTATAACAAGAGTCTGCATATACTAGACACCCCTCAAGGCCTCACCCTAAATCCCTTACGCAGGCAAATCAAGGTCCCTACAGAATATGATATCCTGGTCCATGACTCCTCTGTGGCACAAAGCCCTCAGAACCTCAGCAGCACACCTCAGCTCTGTGACAGCAGTGGAAATACTCACTGGGTTGAGGAAGAGACCAATGGGACACCTGGAGAAAATAGAGCCTAAGGATACCCAGCCCTTTGGTGTCTCCCACAAACATGCCAGTGTATTTATGGGGCAATTATTACATTTTTTTAAAATTGCATGGAAAATACGGACAGGCCAGTACAGTAATTATGGTATATGTTATATACACCTAAAGCATACATGACTTGCAAGGTTGGATTTGGATTAACTTTGCACTTGGATATTTTTCCTGATAATTTTTGGTGATTTTTTTAAACTCTAATATAAATGATGCATTTTTTATATTTATTCTTAAAACACCAAAAACCTGGGTGCCTTCTTGCAGTGATCACAGTACACCTTACTGAGGACTGAATGCTTCTACAAAGTAATACAGCAATGGCAATATTGAAAAACTTTAGCTCTTCTTAATCTTAAAATTTCAGACTCAAAAATCAAATCAGGTTATATACTTCCACTGCAGAGAAGTCAGTCAGATTCCCCTTTGTGTTCCTAGGGACACTTTACTTGAAGGCTTTTTACCAATTTGACCATTATTTAAAATTTTTGTGCATTATAGTCCTTCCTACAGTATTACTTATGTTTTGTTTGCAAGAGGCGTCCACTCAATACTGAGATTGCCTTGGAGCCTAACCTTTATGATTTTGTTTGGAGATAGTCTCCTTTTGATAAAAGCATATATTCTCTGAAATAAACAAGTCTTTTGTAATGTTTCACCATTTTGATCCTGAATGATTTTCTTCCGTCTTATTTTCCCTTCGGGGATTTGCTTCTAAATGGACACCGAGCCACTCTAGTCTGAAATACGACTTATCTTGGGAATAAGAAAACCATATTTCTGAACCTGAAGACTTATTTCTAAATAAACAGTCAAACTCTAAAGCCTGCTGCTATTTTCCAGAACCAGATGCCTTTTTTCATGACAATAAAATCGTTTTATATCTACCTGTGAAATAATATTGGAATATTTTGGCATCAAGGAACAAGAAGAATGGGGAGTTCATGAATTTTACAGAGGATCAGTTTTAATACAAGTATGGGTGAAAGGCAACTAGAAGATTTACTGGGTTCCACAGATACAGGACCACATCTATGGCTAAATATTAACAATAATGTGAGAAACAGTGATTGGATGGCAATATGAGTAGTAAATTACATTTGTAAAAGACAAAATCCGGTGAAATGAAGAATATATTAGACTAGGTTTGGCAATTTTTATTTGAAAGAGGGACGATAGATGGCAAATGGGCTAAATGTCTAAAGAGATGGTGGAGGTGGCTCAAGAGGAGTGTACAAAGAAATATATTGAAAGGGACGGCTCAAAAGGAACCTTCATATAGAGATGGAAAAAACTGTACCCAATATAATGCCAGAATAACACACATGTTTAACTTTAGATAGAGATTTATAATTACAGGCATGGGGCCTATTTAAGGAGACTCTGGGATGGTTTCTTAAGACAGAAGAATGCCTATGAGTGGCCTTTGGCCCATGTTTTATTGTTTATTAGTACATATTAGTAAACAGAGAACCTGAGTCAGATCTTCTTGATCTCAGTGAAACCGCTTGTGGGGTCAGATACTATTCAGTGTAAGTAATACTTCAGAATCTATGTGGATAAATGATAAAGCATGAATGGTCTGAATGTTTCCAGGGGGAAAAAAAGATCAAGTGTGAGTATATTCACCAAAACTGAACTTTAAATTTGCTCTAGCAAGCATTTGCACCAAAAGCACTTCAACACTCACCCAATTAGAGATCAGAAACAGTACAATGTGAACTTAACTGACCAATTACAACTGAGCAATAAGGCCCAGATTTTAACTATATTTAGGCGTTAAAATGAGATTTAGGCTCCTAAATCAGTTAGGCGTAGTGACGCTGAGCGTAGCAATGCCTAAATAGCTTTAAAAATCTGGGCCTAAGTGAATGCTCACTGGGAATTATTCGTGATGAATTCAGACTTAGTAAAAACTCAAAATGACAACCTTTGTCAACATGTGGCATACCTCATCCAGTGCACTAAATGCCCCAGTGTGGGTGAAACCAGACAATCACTATGCTCTCGAATGAACTCACAAAGGAAAGTGATAAAAGACAAAAAAAACCACATCACCTATGGGTGAACACTTTCCACAAAAGCGATCACTCTGACATAACAGTCCTCATCCTCAAAGGAAATCTGCACAACACTTTAAAATGACGATCCTAGGAGCTTGAATTCATAACTTTGCTAGACACTAAAAATCATGGGCTGAATAGATACACGGGATTTATGACTTATAACAATCTATGACCCAGGGCTGGCTCTAGGCACCAGCAAACCAAGCACGTGCTTGGGGCAGCACATTTTCAAGGGTGGCATTCTGGACGTTTTTGTTTTTTTGCTTCGGGTGGCAAAAGCCTAGAGCCGGCCCTGGCAGCAGCAGCACGTCACCCTGGGGCCGCTGCGGTTCGCGTTGGGGAGCAGCGCCCGCATCTTGTGGCTGGGCTGTGCAGGCTCCTAGCGGGGGACACTCGGGCTGGGGGCCACCCCTCGGGGCACACGGAGTTGCCTGTAGATGCCGCAGGGCGGATGCCCCTCCAGCGCCGGAGCCGGGGCTGTGCGAAGCGGACTGAGCTGGCCAGGGACTGCGGCAGGTCGGCCAGAAGCAGCAGCGGGGCCATAGAGGGTGGGGCACTGCCGTGCGGGGCCCACGTCCCGCTCTCCAGGGCTCCGCTCCTTCTGGGGCTACCCTGCCCCAGCTCCTCAGCCCCCTGCCAGGGCGGTCCCCCGGCTCTGCCCTCTCGGGACCCGGCCGGTCCTGGAGGCGGGAGCCCTGGCTGGAGGGACCCTGGGCTGAGGCATGGCCCAGAAGCCCCGCTGCTTACCCCGACCCTGCCAGCGTCAGACCGGCTGGAGGCAAGGGGGGAGCGGGCGGAGTCAGCACTGGTGGGGTGAACCCAGTGCTGGGGCGGCAGGGGGTGCAGGTGAGGGGGTGAGCCCAGGGCTGGGGCGGCAGGGGATGCGGGTGGGGTGGGGGTGAGAGCCCAGGGGTGGGGTGAGGGGGCAAAATTCTTTTGCTTGGGGCAGCAAAAAATCTAGAGCTGGCCCTGCTATGACCCACTAACCCCCCCCATGTCTCCCAGTTACCTTACCCCTCCCTTCTTTCCCCCCTCTATGAGTGGAGGGGTGTTAACTTCACCTTGAATGGTCCCTAGAAATATGTTAACTACTTGTGCTAAACAATCTGTTCTGCCTTGTATTTAGCTGTGACACTCGGAGTACCTTCCTCAGATCTGAAGAAGAGCTCTGCGTAAGCTCAAAAGCCTCTCTCTCTCTCTCACAGACAGAAGTTGATTCAATAAAAGATATTACCTCACTCACCTCGACATTTGTCAAATGTTTTTGAAGAATAGATAAATCTGAGGAAATCTCTTTTTAAAATTTGTCTCACAACCTTCGCTACCACAGTTTTTCAATCTGCAAACTAGAGATAATATTACCTCACAGAGCTGTTGAGCGGTTTAATTATTGCTTAGAAAGTGATTTAAGGCCCTTGGATTTAAATTGACATTTAAGTTTAAAACAATACTATTGAGTATACTAGATCTTATCAATGAGTCTAGTTTCAAAGGTCCATTACCAATTTAGTATTAATGGAAGACTGTAAATCCTCAGGTTGAACTGACACATGAAATGGCTTAAACTATATTCGGGACCAAGATTTTCAAGAGAAACTACATATTTTGGGGGTACCCACCCTGAACCAACTGAAAGGGACCTGATTTTCAGAGGGCAGGTGCCATGCACTCTCTGACAATCAAGCCCTTTTACTGGTAACATTTATGTTGGACACCCAACATCCCTAATCTCTTTCGGACGTTTTGGCTTAACTCGAATATACCACTGTTTTCAATCAACACCTTCAGTAAAATGAGTGCCCTAAGCATCTAAAACTTGAACAGTCAGCACATAATGGTATTTGCGAAAAACAATCTAAAATATGCAAATCCAAAGTTATCCTTTCCCCTATCAGCAAAGCACAGTTGTCTATAAGGAGGACATCTCACGATCCCTTTGAGTATTCCAACTATAGTGAACTAACTACTGTTTGAATTTTTGTATGATTTGATTAGCCGTATGAGAAGATAAGCAGCTAAGCTGAAGAGACAGAAGTAAAAGCCTGAAAAACGAATTGTTCAGCAATAGACCCAGGGGTAAACCAATACTGACTTTCACCTGCAGAAAAGGATGTCATTGTTCTCGAGTCTTGGACCAGAAAAATCCCTGGAGGCTGCTATTTGTAGATATTTTTATCATAATGTGCACCAATGTGGGGCCCAGTCCTGCATCCCTTTCTCATATGAATGGTCTCATAGGACAATGTGCCTGGGTAAGTGGTGCACAACTGGACACCATCTTTTTTGTCTAGTATGTAATAGAATATTTATCCCAACAGTTGGTTTGCTTTACTAACTAGTTTCTTTTGTTTCATAACCAAATAACACAAAATCCATTTTAGGCCCTGATCCTACAAATATAAATGGACTCTACACATGGGCAGTTCCAATGAAGTCAAGTAAGACTGCTCACATATATAATGGTAATCAT
Organism: Malaclemys terrapin pileata; assembly: GCF_027887155.1. Lineage (NCBI taxonomy): Eukaryota > Metazoa > Chordata > Testudines > Emydidae > Malaclemys > Malaclemys terrapin. Next base: position 14,366,837 of record NC_071513.1, on the reverse strand, counting down.
ATGCGTAAATGTCTGCAGGATCTGGGCTTTAAGCTATACTGTCAAGTGATTAACTAGTCAACTACATTCTATGCTATTGCATTACTGAAAACCACTTCTTCTGAAAACTGTAGACCCAATCCTGGTCATAGGCACTGACTCGGGGGTGCTCTGGAGATGGAGCACCCACCAGCAGCCCCGCAGATCAGCTCCTCCTCTTGCCCACCACAATCAGCTGTTCAACGGAGTGCAGGAGGTGCTGGGGTGGGGGAGAGAGGAGCAGGGGCAGGAAGAGGTGGGGGGAGGGGCAGAGGTGGGGGCTTGGGAGAAGGGGGAAGTGGGGGCGGGGCCTGGGGCGGAGCAGGATGTGTGTGTGTCAAGCACCTTTCAGGAACTCAGGAAGTTGGCATCTTTGGTCCTGGTGCAAGTAAAACATTAGAGACCATTCAGAAGAAAGATTATTATACAATTTCATGGAATCTGACTTGTAAGTATAAATAAAACAGACTTAGAAAATGAATAATTTAGCAATTCAGAAATGTGATATCTAAAAGTTGAAAGTAAAACACTGGACAATTAGGGATAACCTGGAGCCCAGGGCTCCAAACCTTTAGCTATGTGAGAGCTAAGAGTTCATCAAATCAATAATCATAATGATGGAACATTTATCAAAAAATGCAACCCTACGCAGATTTGAATTCAATACTTTTGAAGGAGAAATTAGATCATTAATCCAGTTTGATACATGCTTAGGCTCAGATACAGCTCTCATTTTGGCCACTGGCGTGCTCCCATATATATATATTTTTCTTATTCATGCAGGATAAATACACGGAGAATAAAATAAAAGAATGGATGTACGTCTAGAAATTTCAAACAAAGGGCCCATCCTCACCACGAGACTGGGTGCACAGTGCATTCCTTAGATCATACTTTGCTCAACAGTTCTCACTTGCAACTTTTGAGGAATGCAGACTCTGTTTACTGCATTTTGCCTCTTCAACAGGAATGCAAGAAAATGAAAGAATAAACCCCTCCAATGTCCTGCGTTCTGCTACATGTCTCCATAAACACAGGAAGACTGAAGGCCAAATGCCAAGCCATGTGTACATGGCTTCCTTCCCTATTCCCCTGAGTAAGCAGGTGCTATCTGAGGCTATCTGAGCCAAGGGCAGTTGGGCCCAGTGTTTAAGGGAGAGAGGGGGATTTTGCATCCCCCACACAGGTAGAAACCATGAAGCGGCTCAGGAAGTAGGAAACTCAAATCCCTTTCCACCTCCAAGCAGCCTTTTATGGATCTTTCACCAGCTCCCACAAAGAGGCATGTTCCAGGGAGCACCACTGCTGTGACGGGGTTGGGGGATGGAAAACTCACTCCCCCTTCTGACATTCCCCACCCAATCGCTATTGGGCGAGAGGAGGTATTTTGGACCCCATGGCCAAGTTACATGTCTGGTTAAAAGCTCTGTTTTGTAGCTTGTCACTAGTAGGGTTGCCAATTTTGGTTGGGCGTATTCCTGGAGGCTTCATCACATGGCATAATAGTTAATTAAAAATTCATTTTAATTCCTGGAGCCTCCAGGACAATCCTGGAGGGTTGGCAACAACAGTCACTAAGATGTTTCCTTGCAGCTATGCAACATATTCAGTCAGCTGGAAGGCAGGCTGTGCCTCATTTGACATCATCCCACTGTCCTGATCACGTCACTGGCAGTCAAGGTGGTGGAATCACAGACACTTTTGGTAAGGAGGACTGGAGCTGGGTGGCCATGTATGTGTTATACAACCCCGCTCAGAGGTTGACTTCCCTTGGAATAGGACCACCCACCAGTCCCTGGGGCTACATGCTGCGGACATGCCTTGGGACGGGACTCAGTCCAGAGTGATTCGGGCAGAACGAAAGCATATGCAGCCAACAGCATTGCAGGGATTAGTATTATCAGGACAGACCCATCCATTTTGAGCCCGTTACAGCTACTTGCAGTTCTCTTTCGCTCATGTGGTTTCAAGTCACTCCCTAGACTTTAAGCCTGAATCAGACTGTTAATGTCTAAGAGACATTTATGATAAATTTCCCAGTACTTAGCTTCTATCTAACCGTACAGGCCTTTCTTATGCAAGAGGGGCCTGGTCCAGCTCTCATCAAATTCAATGACAAAACTCCCATTAAATTGAAAGGCAGCAAGATGAGGCCCTATAACTCCAGTGACTGGGAATGATTCCGCTTGGGGCTTGACTGGAATTGAATGCTGTCCAAATTGATTCACGTCTCCTGAAATTCTTTGGTTTTGTTTGTGGTAGCGTGGCTAGTTTGCCATTCGTCGACAACATACAATTTGTACAAGAATATGCTAACGCTTCATGAAATTTAAATGTTACTTTTGATTATTCCAGAATATAAAGCTGCAGTTAGAGTTAGGAAGTGGCATTTATCATAGGAGTTTGCAGTCTTAACACTGAGCAAATCCCTGTGTGCCTATGAACAAACAGGCTGAATGGGTTGGTTCAACTGTAATGTAGGCTCTGCTGGGGCTGTGAGCCACAGCTCTGAGTATGGCTAGTGGGGAGCCGGCCTGTCTCTGATCCCTGATGTGTAAGCAGAGTGCTGCTTTTACAGCCTTTCGGGTGTACAGTGTACTTTCTCCCATAGAGACAGCCATGGCAGCTGGTACTGAAAGGGGATAGGACCATGGCCCCACTTCATTCCCACCTGCTCTTGGAAGACTACCACACCAGGGACTCCTACCAGGGACCGATCCCCTTACTTAGGCCAAGGTGGAGACGGATGTTCTGGGCAGCCCCAAGGAGCTATTGGAGGCTCTTAAACTGATTCTGAGGGAAGCCCAGTTCCGAGAGGGCTGTGTCATGTGTGCAGTCACCTAGCATTTGCCCTCTCTCACAGGAGTGAATGTGACTCCACCCAGGAGCGTCGCCAGCTTTTCTGCCGCCCTAGGCGGCAGAAGGTCCCGCCCCGAAATGCCGCACCCACAGAGGTGGCAGAAGGTCCCGCTGCCAAAATACCGCCGCGGTCGCTGCCCCCCCAAATTGTAGCGCCCTAGGCGACTGCCTAGGTTGCTTAATGGGTTGCGCCAGCCCTGACTCCACCACACCCTGGAATATAGTGGGGGAGGCCCCTTTGCACACCCCCAAAAAGGCCAGCCAGAATCAGTTGAATTTCTCCCCAGAAATATTTCCATATGTGACAATTTTATTCATACATGAGTCAGTGCCTCTGCTGCCTTCACTGGCTGATTTTAGTTTTTTACTGTGATCCCTTTTTACAAACAGCACTCAATCCTACAACCTTTACCTACAAGAGTAGCCCTGCCTTCAGTAGGGTTATTTACATGAGTAAGGGCTACTGCTGAGAGCAAAGGTTTGCCCTATTTTTTATTAATTTAGAAGGCACAACAAATTTACAGAGATGTTTTCTGTTGGGTTCCATTCAAATTATTTGCCATCAAATGTGACAGCCATCCAGGATATTTAATTTTAGCCGTTTAATTTATTTCTATAGAGACACAATTCCAAAATCTTATGAAACAGTCACATACAGCACAGATTCGAAAAATACCTGTTCCAAAATTGTGTTTATTCTCTCTACTTCACAGTCGATTAAGTATCTTTTTTCCTGTCGTCTGTCCATTTCCTCTATGATTCTCCTCAATTCCTGAACGTCCTTTATACTTCCCACAGACCTGGCTGTCACTTGCCAGTTGTTTTGTACTGCTGCTTCCATAATTGCCTGAAGAATGGAAAATCCTAGAGGGGAGAAAAATACAATGCAATTGTTTACTGAAAAAAAAAATGGTTTAAATATGTGAGAACAGGTTAAAAAGTATATTATCTGAAAAGAAATATAGTAGATAGTACCCTGCAATCAGTTTATGACCTGAATGACAAGATGGTAGGGAACAGATTGTGCTTTCTGTTACCCTGGTGTCAATTCTGAGTAGCTCCATTGATTTTAGTAGAATTATTCCAGAAACAAATCACTGAGATTGGTAGCTGGCCTAACAGCTCTGATGGCCTGTTCGTAGTTTTATTAGGATCTATGGCAGCTAAGGGTGTGACCCTGCAGTGCTCACATGGGCAAAACTCTCATCGGATTCAGGAGATGAACAGAATCTAATGGGAGATTTGCCTGAACAGAGACTACAGGAATGGATCATTAATTGGTACAGACCCAACCACTGCATACGAGAATGCCAACTAAATCATCGAGCTGGCTACTGGAGGCATGTACTGTAGAGCATGTTTGCTGATATTCACTTTTATTTCAAGAAATATTTTTAAATATGGAATGCAATAATATTAACTACACTTCTAAAGCTTATATTAAGGTAACGTTGACTCATTCAGCAGCCTCAACAGAGCAGCAAAGCAGCAGGAAATGAACAAAGAGCTGCACAGTGGGAAATGTATGCAAGCAAACTGCAGTTCATTCCTTGCGCACGGCTGTGACTGGGCTGCAGACAAACTTGAGCAAAGAGCCGTGAGCTAACTGTAATGAAGCTGGGAAGGGAAATCTCCTCCCCAAAGGTAGCTTACGTGGGAGCCCTGGGGCACTGATTTGTATTCCTTGTCTTGCAGCATTTAGTTTGTGTTTACTGACCCCCTTTTTCAAAAGGTTGAGACTGTAGGATATTTTCAATTATTTCCTATTTAGAAGAGTTCAATTCAGATAGCATAGTTCACCTACTTGACAACTCAATGCACCTACTTGGGTTCCAATGGAATGCATCCCTTTCAGTACAGAAACGTCCGAGTGGAATATGTTTCTATCTAAATAATTTATTCATAAATTATTGAATTAAAAGTTTAGTTACACTTTGGGGTCCTTATTCATAGTCCTACTTTAGAAGCACAGAATTACTTTGTGTATATTCTACGCACCCACATATACATATACACACGTACACACACATTTGCTAGGGTTAATTATTTATATTTTAACATGGAAATTTACTAGTACTTTATGGCAAACTCCCTCACCCACTTTTGAGACTGAAAATCCTTGAGAGACACACAGGAACAAAGCACTGAAAGAACTGAACTATACCAGTTGCTATTCTGAGCTCAAATCTGAGATTTCATGTTAAGGATGTTTTTTATACTAAATAATTAGGACAAAGGGTCCGATCTCATTTACGCTGGTGTAAATTTGCAACAACTCCACTGACATCGATGGAGAGTCTCTGGAGCATTACTGGTGTAACCGAGGGCAGAATCTGACCTCTGTTGCTTGAGCTGTACCCTAACAGAGCCTGCATGTAGAGCACTAGGAGAACTTTTCATGAGGCTTCCCACCTCCTTTCGAAGTGCCCACACTGTGGCTACCTAAAGCACCTTGAGTATTATTGGTTTTCCTTTGTATGGATGCATGTTATTGTCTTGTCAAAGGTGGTGACAATTTATACATACTCTGGCTGGGAATCTTTTCTGTCGTCTCCTTTCCACTGAAAACTATTAAAAGAGAGGCATTTACATATCTATAGTATGATAAACTCAGTCTTCCTCAACATCATATTTTACAAAGATGACTGTGATGTCTCAGAAAGTATTATGATTTCATTGCGAACAGAGGAAGTTCACATATAAGACTGAGGCCTGGTCTACACCGGCGGTGGAGGGGGGAAAATCGAACTAAGATACGCAACTTCAGCTATGAGAATAGCGTAGCTGAAGTTGACGTATCTTAGGTTGACTTACCCCGTGTCCTCACGGCGTGGGGTCGACTGCCGCCGCACCCCCGTTGACTCCGCTTCGCCTCACACCACGGTGGAGTACAGGAGTTAACGGCAGAGCAATCGGGGATCAATTTATTTCGTCTACACTAGATGCGATAAATGGATCCCCAACAGATCAATCACTAACTGCCGATCCGGTGGGTAGTGTAGATGTACCCTGAGATACTCAATAGCTTACAAATGATGAATTCTGATACAGAAATGCAATTACAATTAACAGGAATTTACAAATGCTTTGTATGTAAAGATTTGCTTTTATAATAGTTGTTTCTACTAAATAAGAACTATTTACACCTTTCTGCTTTACATCATTCATGTGTAAATATAAATCTTGTGCATGCGCTAAACTAATAATAAATTGGTCCACAATCTTTAGCAATCTTCCAATCAAAATATACTAATGGTTTCAGTTTATGAACATTCTGATCCCATATGGGAGCTTGCAAGAAATGGCATTGCTCTATCTTTTTGCAAATAAAAATACACAAATGCTTATGGATATTTCCAAAGAAATAAGTTAAAAATAAATACATTGGAAAGAAGGTACTTTACTACACTCTCAAAGTAATGCACACTGTAAAACATAATCCCAACTATACATACAAAATAATGGGATTTAAATTACAACTCAGGAAAGAGATCTTGGAGTTATTGTGGATAGTTCTCTGAAAACATCTGCTCAATGTGCAGCAGCAGTCAAAAAAGCTAACAGAATGTTAGGAACCATTAGGAAAGGGATAGATAAGACAGAAAATATCATAATGCCACTATATAAATCCATAGTCTGCCCAAACCTTGAATACTGAGTGTCGTTCTGGGTGCCCCATCTCAAAAAAAGACATATTAGAATTGGAAAAGGTACAGATAAGGGCAACCAAAATTATTAAGGGTATGGGACAGCTTCCATATAAGGAGAAATTAAAAAGACTGGGAGATTTCAGCTTGGAAAAAAGAAGGCTAAGGAGGGAATGATAGAGATCTATAAAATCATGACTGGTGTGGAGAAAGTGAATTACGGAAGTGTTATTTACTCCTTCACATAACAAAAGAACCGGTCAACCAATGAAATGAATAGGCAGCAAGTTTAAAGCAAATAAAGCAAGTACTTCTTCACATAATGCATAGTCAACCTGTGGAACTTGTTGCCATGGGATGTTGCAAAGGCCAAAACTATAATGAGATTCAAAACAGAATTAGATAAGTTCATGGAGGATAGGTCCATCACTGGTTATTAGCCAAGATGGTCAGGGATGCAACCCCATGCTCTGTAAGTCCCTAGCCTGTGACTGCCAGAAGCTGGGAATGGATCACTCGATGATTACCTGTTCTATTCATTCCCTCTGAAACACTTGGCATTGGCCACTTTTAGAAGACAAGATACTGGTTTTACCAGTATGGCTGTTCTTATGTTCATGTCACCCATTCAGTTTGGTCTCTGCACTTCCTGGTTTCAGATGAAGTTCTATTAGGCCATATCTGACTTAATCAAAATCAGGATATCTTACAAGCAGGGCCAGCGCAACCCATTAGGCGACCTAAGCGGTTGCCTAGGGCGCTACAATTTGGGGGGCGGCGACCACAGTGGTATTTCGGCGGTGGGACCTTCCGCTGCCTCTGTGGGAGGGCGGCATTTCGGGGCAGGACCTTTCGCCGCCTAGGGCGGCAGAAAAGCTGGCGGCGCTCCTGCTTACAAGAAAGCCCTTTCATGTGCAATATACCCACGTGTGTGTGTGTGTGCACATGCACATGTGTGTTTTGTCCAGCAGTTGCTATTTCAAAGAAGAGCAAGGAGTGGGGAGGGTTATTCAACAACTTTTCTCCGATACATGTAAACATAATCAATTACTCACAGCATGAAATAATTCCATGGACTCCCCACCACTTCTGTATCCACTACAAACTGTTTCTCCTTATCTTCAGGTACTTCTATGGCAATACCTCCCGCTGCCTTCATGATCGCCTCTCTCCATCCTTCCCATGATTTCTCTCTGTGCTTTGCCATTTGTGTCCTCTTCTTGGGCCTTCTCTTCCACGTCTCACTCACAAACTATCATTTGCTCCTCCACTTCCCCCCACCTGACTGAGTCTCCATTGCTTTATAGAAACAGCACAAAACCCACCTCTTCCACATTTTCAAGAAACCATCAGCCAATTCCCTGAAAACATAGCATTCACTATTCCCTACCCTTCAACATTTCTCTATGCCTATTGTCTTCGGCAGCATCTTATTGTAATGTACATCCTTAGCCATTATGAGACATTTGCATGAACAACATGTTCCCAACTTCAGTTGTACTCTACCCTTGTGGATGCTGCTATATTTAGCAGCAGGGCTATTTTTAAAAAGGTTTTCTTTGTTTTTCTTATTTCCGACTCTGAGCGTTTCTTTGTTTAACTTAGCAACAGTAAAAATGTGATTGTCCATGGGGATCTCTCTGTTAGGGAGTGAATGGGGAAATGTCACTCCCAGTTCCTTGCACATCCATGAGTGAGCCAATGTAATCACATTTTCCCCTCCAGATAAATCTATTTTAGTGTGAGTGTTTCACAAAAGATACTCTCATATAACGGAGTGCAGGTGTATAGCTCTCATGAAGGGCTCTAATTTTGTGAACCCCAGAAGGAAGCCAGCCAGCTACAGGGTGTCTTGCTCAGTTTTGTGGCTATTGGTATGGTAGGCATTGGGTCACGCTCATAAGTAGTTAAGAGGCAACTTGTGTTTCCAGTTCAGTTCGGGTCAAGGAGCAAGCTATTTGGGAAAGGTTTTGTTGCCAATTTGTTTCAGTTCAGCTGTTCCATATAAGTGTTAACCAAAGAAAGTAAATATGAGCTGAACTAAGAGAAACTAATGCTCTTGTAGGTGACTGTGACAGGACATGTTTTTAAAATGTGTTCATTGACCTTCTTCTCATCCTCTAACTCAGACGGAAGCTTAACATTCAAACCAGCCAATGTCAGGATGCTTCTGCCGGTTCTAAAGATACTGGTGATATCCAAAATCGAATCCTTGTCATTATCAACTGAATGAGCTGGAGGCAAAGGCAGAAGTAGCCTTTCTTACAAACTGAACAAAACAAACATAAGCAGCCAGGCTCCTATTCAGCAAAACACTTAGGCATGTGCTTATCTTTAAGCACGTGCTTATCTGGTTTGCTGAAACAGGACCCCAAAAAGATAAAGCAAAGGCCGGGAATGGATTATCTGCCACTATAGAGGTCTATGCATTTTAAATAGTCCAGAGGTCTCCATCAGAGCTGCACCCTCTGCACTTCCCAGTGCTGCAGCCACACTTCCTTCTCTGGCCATACTAAAACACAAACAAAACCAGTATCTTCACTCTTCTAAAGGGAAAGTAGAGACTATATTTTAACTACTGTTATGAACCATCCCTTCTGAGATGGGTGTTTCTCGGCCAGTGCTACTGACACAGATAAAGATGACATTTCACCCACCTCCATCAGTTTACCAAAGCACGTGAGTCTCTTTCCCAAATCCAGCTAAGCAAAAATCTTCTGCCCGAACAGCTTATTCAACCAGATGGAATTTCACATACTACATGATTGAATTTATTCTTGATCAGATAGCAATGACCATTGAAAGGAGCATATACAATTGTATCATGGAGGGCATTTTTCTTCTTTCTGCCCAGTGGACCATACTAGAACATCTCTATCATAGCATGAAACTCTTTATGATTGGCACCAAAGAAATTAGTGCAAACGTTAATTTAAATCACTGATCCTCTTAATGGACAATATAAGGGGAATCCTAGACCTCAGAAATGCAGCGTTAAATTGCAATCCTTTTTTCTTCTGTGTTGATAAGTGTTAGGGATTTTTTAAGGGACATATTTTCAGATGGGAAACGTGTGGGCCAGAAAAATGAACTGTGCATACAAATCTGTGTACTGGTGCTTCTAGCTACCTGATCTGCATGCACAATCAGTTACCTAGAGGTGAAGAACTATGACTTGGGCCCACAACTGAACTGCGGGCACCCAAAAGGGGACCCATAATCAGCAGATGTAGAGTGAGCCACAGAAATGAGGCCACCCTTGTGAAAGTTTCCCCTTAATGTCAAATATGAACTTTATGATGTTTATTTACACCTAAAATCTCCTCAGAGCACTAGAAGTTTAGCTGCATTTGGATACTTTGGTTACTTACCTCTGAACCCAGCACTAGTTTAAACACCAATAAGGAAAAGCATTTATCTAGTATTGTTAGACCTGAGTAAAATAATTCATGGGTCAGAGCAGAGGAGGAAGGGGAGGTGTATTTTGCATACAGAAGGCAAAAGGAAAAGGTAACATAAGTTTATATGCTTCATGTATGCTTAAAGGAGTAGAACAAGCAAGGGATCTCTGCCAAGCTGTACACTAATACGAGTCTTAGCAAATACCTAGGCCCTGCAGTGCTCTTTTATTCTAATTACATTTACTTAAGCTCCGCAGCTTGAATTATTAAATAAAAAACGGAATAATTTCATTTCAACTGTTTCTTACCTGGTCATTTGAAATGCACCAATAACTTGCATATGGTTAACTATGTGCTGCTATTCTGATGTCACACAAACCTCTAGAATGGGAAGCATATAAACCCTTCTGTTATCTTTTTCTTTCACCTTCTATACCACTAATTTATTATGCCCCCTATTGTCTCTTTCATGGTGAATTACACTATTGCCTGGGTCATCCATAAACACAAAAATCCTCACAAACAGATATTCCAATTTGGATGAGTGAAAGTGAACCTGCCTTGCCTTGTCAGCTGAAAGTTTACAGGAACCATCTGGTCTGCATTTGTTCAGGAAGGGATATAGCTAAACATGCAGGATTTCAGATCCACAGCATGGAATGGTGTGTGTACAAAAAGAAATCTGGATGCTCAAAAGTCACTATTTCTTACTGACCACAGCTCACTTTAATCTGCATTTTTTTGATAATATAGGGCCTAAATCACCACTGCATTACTCCAGATTTAAGTCAGTGCAACGGCAGTGCTTCCAGTGGAGCTGCACCAAGAACATAACATAAGAACATAAGAACGGCCGTACCGGGTCAGACCAAAGGTCCATCTAGCCCAGTATCCTGTCTACCGACAGTGGCCAATGCCAGGTGCCCCAAAGGGAGTGAACCTAACAGGCAATGATCAAGTGATCTCTCTCCTGCCATCCATCTCCATCCTCTGACAGACAGAGGCTAGGGACACCATTCCTTACCCATCCTGGCTAATAGCCATTTATGGACTTAACCACCATAAATTTATCCAGTTCTCTTTTAAATGCTGTTATAGTCCTAGCCTTCACAACCTTCTCAGGTAAGGAGTTCCACAAGTTGACTGTGGATCAAGTCAACTAGAGTGATAGAGTGATACAGAGGAGAATCAGGCCCAAAGACTGTAAGGATCAAGGCCAGATGAAGATGTGATGTAACTGGCCTTGTCATTTGGATACAACTCTCATGCTGGTGGGAAAATGCGGAATAGGCCACTTCTGGTCTCATGCTAATGGAAATATATTTATATCTTGAACCCATGTTATGATCCAGGGTTTCTGAAAGGGGCGAATCCAGGTTTTTATCTTTGCCCTGGGATTCTTCATTTAAATGTTTTCAAGGGCACATTAATGGTCAAGTAATTTATAGTTTTCTGAATGCAGGTTGGAATAATCCAAGCTGAGAGACTCTTTAAAACCAGACTCTGTTAGTTGTGTTTGAGGGAAAAACAAAACAAAACAAGCAGGTGATGACTGCCCAGGGAAGACAGCAGAAGTAGCACAGGAAACCAGTGAAGGAAATAATAATATATGTTGAGAAGTGACAGAAGGTGAAGAGCGCTGTGCTATCCAGTGGGCAGGGGCTGTAGGGTATTCCCAGAGTACTTACTGCCAAGAATGTCGAGAACTCTTGATACTGATGCTAACAGAAAGCTGGCAGAGGGAGCATTAAGGGCATTCTGTCACTGGAGGATGCAGAGGTCTGGAAGCCATGGGCTTCGAGGTAGTGGAGAACAGCCTTCCCAAAGGGAAAGCCATTTTAAATGTGAACTATTAAATGTTAAAGCTTCTTTAGCCTAATAAAATTAATTAAATTTGCAGCCGTTAACGTTCCAAATAAAAATAGATTAAAATAACATTGTTTAAATCAGAGGAACCTTTATCTGGCAAACCTTAGGATGAGCTCAGGGCTCTGTCTCCCTTCAGCAAAAGAGAATGATGTTACAAAGTCCAGAGCAGTGGAATAAAGACAATTGCCTACAATGCACAGCAGAATACCAAACCTTGGAATTCAAATCCAGCAATATTCCTCCCCAGCCACAGATTTCTTTGTGTATCCTGAATTCTGCACTCAATCAGGCCAAACCACCATTGACATCAGGGAACTCAGAATAAAGTATTATTGGGCAGCCAAAGGAGTGCTATACTGTAGCCATTTTGGAATGCATTTCCTTCAGCAGTATGAAACCTTTATCTGCACGGATCATTTGGCTGATACCAATGTGACCACAATGGGAGTAAGGATTGAGAAAAGTGACTTGAACAATGCCCTAGGTGTACTGTGTATTTGAAGCTAGCCTAGGGAAAGATCCTCAGGGAACAAGGCTGAATCATAGAATCATAGACTATCAGGGTTGGAAGGGACCTCAGGTTGTCATCTAGTCCAACTCCCTGCTCAAAGCAGGACCAATCTCCAACTAAATCATCCCAGCCAGGTCTTTGTCAAGCCTGACCTTAAAAACCTCGTAGGAAGGAGATTCCACCACCTCCCTAGATAACCCATTCCAGTGCTTCACCACCCTCCTAGTGAAAAAGTTTTTCCTAATATCCAACCTAAACCTCCTCCACTGCAACTTGAGACCATTACTCCTTGTTCTGTCATCTGCTACCACTGAGAACAGTCTAGATCCATCCTTTTTGGAACCCCCTTTCAGGTAGTTGAAACAGCTATCAAATCCCCCCTCATTCTTCACTTCTGCAGACTAAATAAACCCACTTCCCCCAGCCTCTCCTCATAAGTCATGTGCTCCAGCCTCCTAATCATTTTTGTTGCCCTCCGCTGAACAGTTATTTAATTTTGGAACCAGGCTATGAGCTGGTCTAGTTGGAAGAAACTGGGAATGTCTTCATAATTTGTGGATACATTTCTGGAACAAGATTAGCTGTACAGATAAGACTTATTTAATTGCTATTCCATTTTTTTCCCTTGGGTCCGGAGACTGGAGAAGTCCATAAAGACTGTAGTTTAGGCAGGCATAAGGCACAGCAGTTAAGCAGTTAGAAACACAGTACAATGTAGAAATGTGCAAAAGATAAAAGAGGAAAATTTGGGAAGAAACTGCTTGAAATGGCATCTTGGGTTTAGCTCACGACATTAACCTGCAATGTACAAAATCAACGGGGGCAAAAATCCCTGGCTAGGGCTCAACTGATGATGCTAATTACTACATGTAAAAGAATATATCGGAGTGTGTTTATATATTTATCTAAGCAAAAAGGGGATTAGGAATCATGCAGTTAGCAATTAGCAGGTTAGCAGATAACCTAGTCTGCTGTACAAGACAGCTGATCTGCACTGCAGGAAGAATGGGTGCTCAAAGACAGGGCGTACAAAACCCCGAGTCAGGTAACTGTCAGTTGGGGACAGGATACCACTGCCTTAGTAAGTGCCAGACTCATGGGGCCAGATTCATTCCTGGTGTAATTTTGCTGGTGGCAAAGGTATGACACCAGGGAGAAATTTAGCCTGTTGTACCATTCGGAGAAAGGTGGAAGATGAAAAATCACCACATTAATAAACCTTAGAGAGGTGTTTGAGTAGGAGGGTTTTGTTGTTGCTGTTTTTGTTAAACAATTGTGTTTAACAGATAGAGAGGGCTTGACTGTGCCTGGTCTCTGGGAGCGCAGGGCAGGGATGGTGCAGTGGATCCCACCATTGCTCCATAAACATGAGAACTGTTCGGGGTAGTGCTGTTGCTGGCCTTCTATATGCAGAAGAGTGTGGGAGGGGCCATGGTTGTTGCCCTTCTCCACACCAGTCAGCTCCCAGGGACTCCTGAAATACAGTGCTTTTAAGGGCTCCTGTGGGAGTGTGGGCTCAATGGCAGAGTTTAGACTGGCATCATATTATATGTACATTACATGAGGACCTGCTTTGTACTCAGACACACAGAGAATATACTGCTAACAATACAAAGGAGTGTATGTCATAACAGATGTTCTCCTATCATTCAATATCAGAAATCCTTCACCTTATGATGAATAACACTTGGCAGTTATGTAGTGTTAAATGGTGCACTTTAACTAATTTATCCTCACAACATGCATATGAGGCAGGCAAATATTATTTTCCAGATAATAAAACTGAAGCAGAATAGGAAAATGAATTGCCAAGGATGTATAAGTGAATCAGTAGCAAGGACAGGATTTGAACTCATGACCTTCCGATTTGAAATCCTGAGTTTATTTCATCAGCTCAAGCACTACTGTATAGTTCAAGGTTTTGCTGCTATTGTTTAAAGATCCATATATATCTGCTATAAACAGTATTGACTACCCATAGAAATGTTACAACAAAAGCACTGCCATATTGTCTTACAGAGAACATCTCTTTTATAATCCTACTTAATGAAGTAAATACAACAGTAAGCTAGCAGTCAAACGAAACAGGATTTTGATTTTAAGATGCATTAGTTATTCTAAGTGAAAATAATACTCTAGCAGAATTAAAAATTAAGGTGTTGTAGAATTACCATCTGAGTAAAAGAGAGGGAAAAAGACTTTCCTAGCATAATTATTATAATAGTTAGTCATAGCAGCACCATAATACATTCATTTTAAATACTGTACACGGGAAAACTTTTATCTACCTATCAACAGCTGAGAGTTTCAAAACTGCAGAAACTTGACCCTATATACTGCAGTTTTCATTTGAGGACCTAAAAATGTAATTTCAATGCATGCTGTATTCTTACAATTATTGATAACACAGATTAATTCCTTGTTGTCTCATGCATTGGTCCTTTTAGCAAGAGTGTGCATGCCTTCTCCTAAAAACATACATAGAAAGTAATGTTTAAATAATGATAAATATTATTCCTTTGAAGAAATATTCACAGGTGAGTACAGTAATCAAACTGTGAATAGAAATAAATATTCATCACAAATATTAACGCAGTATGCCTTAGACAAACGCCATTTTAAAAAAGTCAAACTTTATGCTAGTTGGATTGTCCTCAAATACTGTAAAATTATTCTTGCTATCTGACCTTCAGACAACCATGTTAGAAAATATTTATTTCTCTATCTAACCTTTATCAAAAAACTTTGTTCCTCAAACTACCTGAGCAAACAACTCTTTTGCCTTTGAGACTTTTCATTAACAGATGCTTTCAAAGTCTGTCTTCATCAGCATCTCACCCTTTAATAACCAGAATTTTAATTGCCCTTGCATCTGGAATGTCTCATATATCAACATGTAAGTTAATTTCCTTTTATTTATTCTGAACACCAAAAAATGCAGTAATCAAATAGTGAGTGTTTTTTAATACTCTGAAATTTAAATGAGTTTTATGATAATATAAATGATAATTTATGGATCCTTACTCACATTCTGTATATGTGCATCCTCAGATTCACTCACTTTTGACATTTCACACTATTTTTGCTCATGGACAGAGGTGAGAAGTGAAGATCTGGGATAGACATCTATACTCACTCAGTTCAAACACTGTTCAACATGCCACCTACAGAATCTCACTGACATTACAACCTGCTTCTTCATTGTGTGACTTTGAAGGCTTTCCTCCAAGCAATGATCCAGTTTGCACCTCTGAGCTTATGATTCATGATGGGATCGCAACCCAAAACTATAGAATATACCACTAATGGGCTCAAGACAGATTGCTAGATGTATATCCAGCACTGAAAGACAAATATATGGAAACACATTCTTCCCCCATTACAATCTTATGATAGTAGATAATGAATCAGCTATGTCACAAATCAGAGAGAAACTTTGCAGTAGACCCCCCTTTCTTACTAACAAACACATTACACATTTGCACCTTTATAAAATGCAGCTACGACCACTGTTTTTTTGTTGTTTTTTGTTTTTGTTTTTTTTTGCAGCTCTTAAAGGAATGTTGATTATACAACTGTCATAACCTGACCCTCAAGCGGGGAAGAAGTCTGTTTCCAGCACAAACTGTGTTGCAAGTGAGACATGAGAAAATTTCTGCATCAATACCTGTTAAGAGAAGATACGGATCTGACTTAAAAATTTGAGTGCAGATCTAGTTTTAAACCAAGTTTGGGTATGTTCAGATCAGGAGGTTTGATTTGGCAGATTATAAATATAGCAAAGTCTGAATGGAAATCCAGACTTCTCCACATAGTCCTGGGCTGATGGGATTGGAGGTTTTGGACCATTCCTCAGTTACAGACATTTAGCTGGCTAATAGGCATTTTTCAGCGGTGTTACACTATTCATTTCTGCGCCTTTTGAAATGATTTTTGTATGAACAAGGATCAAGGATCAAAAATAAATTACAGTGCTGTCTGGGCTTGGAGAGAATTTGTCTAATTCATAGCCTGGATAAACCCTGGTTGAGAAATGCCATTGTGAGGGACTTTGTGAAGGTAATGAAATAGAATTGTGATAGCAATAAATAGGCCACTAGCAGTGACCTACACCAAAGACTCAACCTCACTTTGGATGAGCGTCTCAGACAATAACAGTGTTTCTACACATAAAATTGAATGGCTCAGTGATAAATTAGGCAGCTCATGACTATTAAAATTCTTCCCAGTATTAGCACATAAGAAGCAAACGCTGTTATACCAGTAGGACTATGAAGCAGTATCAACAAAAGGTCAGGAATTTTGCAAGAACTATTGGCCATTATATCTTAGTTAAGAGCTGCTGGATGAATACCAAATGACAAAACACTGAAAGCAGAAGAAAATGCACCTCTTAGCCAGGCATCTAAAGAACAGTACATCAAAGAGTGGAAAAAGGATGTTTTGATTCCGTTGCAAGTCATAAGATGCTGGTTGGAATCTGGCCAAAAGCGTATTTGATTGTCAATATCAAACATCAGTGGAGGGAATTT